>NC_039367.1:52408887-55083555 GCF_003573695.1 Papaver somniferum
AAAAAAAAAAAAAAAAAAAAAAAAAAAAAAAAAAAAAAAAAAAAAAAAAAAAATCCTGGTGTTAATGGTAGTGATGTACAACTTGTTCTGAACTCTTACTACTGAACCACCATTATTATCATCATCAGCAAGATCAAATCAAAACTCGTTACCATCTTTACCCTAGACATATTTCTACAAAACCCATCTTGTTCGATCCAAGTCCTGAGACTCGTAATTTTAGATCTAATAATTGATTCTTAAATTCAAACAAACTTTGATTTGATGATTAGGTTTGAACTTTATTTTGAATTAATTGCCATTATTCCTTTATTAATCAAATATGAATCAGGCAATAGTTTGATTCTAGAGCTTCTTGATTATTGAACCTAATTTGTTGCTAATCGATTGTGAAAGGGTTTGATTTAATTAAGAATTTTGTGATCTGGTATCAGGTTTGGACATTGAGCATATTGTGATGGTGGTGTCTGGTCGGAGGAAAAAAAGTTAGAGGAAGGAGAAGAAGAAAGGGATAAATATTTTTGTTCTTGAATTATGTTCTGTTTCCGTTGTTATCAGTGAGAAACTTCTAGAATTATTTTGTGAGATCTTCATTTTTTTCTGAAGCCATTTTCTGAGATCTTGATGAATTATTCGGGGAAGAACAAAAAAATAAATAGGGAACAAAAAAATAAATACCGTTCTTCAATGACGATAGTCTCTGTTCCAACTGCAACAAACCCATGGATGCTTTCGGCGATCACACTCTACACTGTGCCAAGGATATAGGGATTAAATATCGACATGATATTGCGAGAGATGTCGTGTTTGATATATGCCACAAAGCCAATGTACCTGCCAGAAAAGAAGCCTCCTTAGGACTTCGATCTGACTCCGGCAAAGACTTAAAGCCATCAGATATCCTTGTGCTCAATTGGGAAGGAGGGAAGGATGTTTGCTTCAATGTCACAGTAATTTCCCCCTTTACCAGTGCTGGAACTCGACGCTTCACCCCTGGACACGCTATTTCCATGGCCATCAACCGCAAATGCAACAAATACCTCGAGAGGTGCTCCACACATGGTTACGGCTTCGGTGTGCTCGCATTTACTATTCTAGGGGAATTAGGTGAAGATACAGTTGCCTTTATGAAAAGATTAGGAAACTGCCTCACCAGTCAGAATGCGAATTACAAAATAGACGGTTTTTCCATAGATTAGGAATTATAATTGGGCTTTTTAATAAAGTGGCCATGTTTTTGTAATGTATTTCACAAAATGACCGTTTTTTTGAATGTTTATATAAAGTGGCCGAGATTGACCTTTTCCATCCGTTTTTTTCAAAAAACTGTTAACAGTCGTTAAATACACGCGTGTCAGTTAACCTCCTTAGTAAAAGACAGTTTAACCCTCGGTGAGTCAGTCTGGATTGGTGAGTCAACTCGCCTGAGCCATATTCAAGCCTTATACTCTTCACCCGTGCACAGTCCTAGCATACATCTAAGCCATTTCCGTAGCTTCTCTGCAGCACAACAACACATTGTTTTGTTATCTTGGACCTGCAAGCCATTGCAATTTCATTTCATCTACACCGACACCTATAAGCTCCACTAAAACCACATCAACCTTCAATAACACCACAAACTACAATTCCAACACCACCAGAACTACTTGATTTCTCTTCAGCCAAGACTCATTCAAACAAAGCCATCCTCTTACTCTCCTTCTCATCTTAACTGACATCGAACCTAGTTATAACACTAATGTCATCTCAGTTTCATCTTCCTGTAAGCAACAAGAGAAACAAATCAAACCCATTAATCCTTGCATTTTGTTGAACTTAGAACCCCTGCAACAACTTCATGATCACAACATGAGCCAACAGATGCAGCCACTTCTCATTTTCTCCCTGTAACAACCACCAATTGCAACTGCACCTGCAATTTCATTTCAGCAGCAACATCATCTTCTTAGCCAATCAACCACAACAACTCTTCTTCCTTTCTAAAAAACAACAACACCACATGAGTTATCATCTCAGCTCAAAACTACTCACAACTTGAGCTCAACTCAAGAAACTTTTCATAACCTGGTTATTGCTTGGTTAACAACTATCCATTTTACATCCTTGCCAGTGACTACCAACACCTTCTCATCATAAACTAAAGCAGCAGAACATCAAAATCTCTTAATACTTGTCAATTTGAATTCAAGAACAAACCCATTGCTTCAAATCTGTCACAGATACTCAACAACTACTTGAACTGCACTTCAAACCCTGATTTTTGTCAATCTCCCCAATTTCTTTCATGTCTTATATATATTCCATTTCACATCATCTCGACAAACCCTAACTTCCTGCATTTTTCTCTTCTTGATTTCTCTTCAGCCAAGACTCATTCTTCCTCTTTGTTCTTCTCTACATCGATGATTCAATCACAACTGCAAATTAAGTCAATTGATTAAACAAAAAAAAAAAAAAAGGAAAGAGCCCCAAACCCTAGAATTCAAACAATCGAAATCAATTGATTTCACCATCCAAACATGTGTTTTCATTAAAGACTAAGTTAATTAACGTGTGGGTTCTAAAATTCTTACCTGGATTTTGATTTCTTCATCCCCGATTTCAACTTCATCTTCGATTTGTACTTCAGCTTCGCTGCTGCATCCAGCAAAACCCTAAAAACTTCAAAATTGTCAAATATCACTAATAAACCATTCTTCTTCTTCTTCACTAATAACCACATCTTCGGTATTGACTGCTTGTGAGATCACTTCTATTTTCATCAATCATCCGAGTTCGACGAGAAGAATTGAGATACAGAGAGAGACAAACATAAACAAGAAGAAATGAATGAAAAGAAGAATCGATAACATAAGGGTGAGGATGTAGTGGTAATTTTAAGCCCCATGATTGACTAAGTCAGCTTGGTGGACCATTTTGGTGGGACCAGGTGTTATATCTAACAGAAAGGCCACTTTATAAAAGATTTAAATTTTTTGGCCGGTTTATTAAATATATGGTAGGAAGCTGGACACTTTGTTAAATTGCCCATTATAATTCAAAAGGGATTGGTGCCCAGCTTGTAGGGATTGGTGCCCAGCTTGTAACTGTTTGTTACATGATATGATCTATAAAGGAAGATAAATAAAAGGAAAAATAATAAGAATGAAGAGTCACGTGTTTTGACGTTTTGTACGTCTCATCTCTCCACATCAGACTGTGCTGTGAATAGACTTAAATGGAGTGCGGAATAGCATTTCCGAATCAAAATTGTGGGCATGAACTCTGGAAAATGCACGTTAGGTCGATTGTCATCAGCAACTGACTTGGATATTACACAGCACACACTACCTCCACAAGTTTAAACCCAAATTTAGATTTAACTTCTAGATTTGGTGGAAAATTTGTGCATGGTAAATTACACCTTTAAAGGAACATTTCAGTTCAATCCAACGTTCTTTATGTCATATTGCAGATTCTAGAGAGCCAAAAGAAAAGAACAAAAAGCAAAAAAAAAAAACATAAAGAGCATTATCATCTATCATCATATGAAAGCAACTACGCAGATGCATCATCATCTGTCAGAATAATTAAAGAGATTTCAGACTCCAAACTTAGACAAAGGTTACTGCAAGAAAATAAATACTCTATATATTAGCTCTCACTACAAGCAAGATAGTTTCGTATAGAACCGTAGATAGATAAGAATAATTACAAACGAACAGAGATCAAATAAATTCCCAACTGCCACTCCCAACCACTACTTCTGCAACTAGATATAGATTTAAGACGAAAGAAACACGAACCCTAAAATAATAATTACTATAAGAAATAAATATATATTCCCCCCTAAACATCAATTCTTCTCAACTACCATAATCATCATCAACCTCTCCTTCTCTAGTTCGTGGGGAGCTCACATTTCCCAAACTCTGCAGTACAAACAAGAAATAGTAATTGTTATTTTATAAACCAATTAAACAAAATGAACACTAGAGAATTGCCAAATGAGTTAACTGATGATGTTTGCGCCCGGTGCTCAATAATAATAAAGTATGCATTTGTGTTCCCGAAGCGGGACAGGTTAAGCATGCGCGAAGATATGAAAATGCATTTTAAAAAGATGATGCCAAATATCAGAAAAAAAAACAATGAGGGGGAGAGGACGTACTGGGGGTCTGAGTGACAACATATGCAGCACCACCAAAATCACAAGTACCAACCGCACGGCTATTCTTCTGATAATAACTATTCATGGCAAAGGAAGCATGCGCTTCAAGAGTATTGGGACTATAGCATGCAGCGCCAGGCTGAATTGAATGACAATCAGCACCACCTTCACCACATGCATAATCTAATGCATTCTGCAATTTCTCTTCCCCGGATTTATCATTTGCTACGCACCATGTATGTCCAGAAGAACTTGTGGAAACCCCACCAGTACCACCAATACCACCACCACTAGTACTACTGTTATTGTTTCCGCCCCCGCCACCGCTCACTGGTGCTGACTGTCTTTTCCCACCCTTCCATGCTTTCAAACCTTCTTCTGTTAATGGGATGTTGTAGACCTTCTGTTGATTTGGGTAGAATAATCCGTAGTTTTTCTCTGAAGTTGGACCTGTTTTCTGGTTCTCGTTGAACATAGCGAATAGATAAACATCAAGAACTGAGTTGGATTTTAATGGAGTGCCGCCACCAGTGAGGACCCTTTTGACTAGATTCCCGTTATAATCAGCAGCATTTTCTTGTGATGCACCAATCTCGTTTTTGTCACCATTGGAAGGCCAACCAGTTTCAGAAACAACCACTTTCAGATCATTGTATTTTAATGCAGACATTGCAGCAAAAACGGCATCAATTTGAGCATCAAAGAGATTGAAATAACGAAGCCCATTTCCTGAATCAACAACACCTGGATTCTCTCTGAATAATGCGTAATCTAATGAAATAACATCAGAATTTGCTGCGTATGCGAAGAATGGATAGACATTAACCATTAAGTAAGAACCAGTAGACCTTAGAAATTCAAACATGGGTTTCATTACAGGCTCGATCAACTCTGTTTTGAATGATCCAGCTGAAGATGGGTATGAATTTTGAAGAGCACTCAAAGCTACAGGAGATGAAACTTTAATAGCTTTATCTAGATTTAACTTAACCAGAGCTGAATGAATGTTTTTCATGGCGGGTACTAAGAAATTGGTAGTGTTTGCAGGATCTACAAAGACTTCATTTCCAACAGCTATAGCTTCGATTTGGGTTTTTGGGTAATGAGCAGCAATGTTTTCCTGAACCCATGAGTTAGCAAAAGATGGTTTCTTTACTACTGAAGAAAGAAGTTCATTTGGGATTGCAACGACTAACTTGATTCCGGAATCAGCAAAATCTTTAACAACTGTTGGATCAGAGTCATAGAGTTTAGCTCTGTTAATTCCTTGAGATTTCATCAGTTCCACCACTTTTGTTGGTTCAGGTAGATCATTGGCTATTCTACCATAGTTCACTCCTACTAAACCTCCATCTGTAAATGTAGCAAAAAATATAAAAAAATGGTTAGAAACTCCTTAAAACATCAAGAAATAAGAATCAAAACAAAAGGGTTTTTTTTTTTTACCTGCTAAAACTGCTGATATAAAGAGCACGACGAAATAGGAAACGGTGGTCATGAAATGACCCATTGTGGCTATGGTTTGAGAGAGTGTGAGAAACAGAGTCTTCTTCTTTGATTGTCTACAGACTCTGTTTTGTATAAAGAACTAAAGATCCAAGACCATAACAGTATAACTCTGGTTTTATAGCCGAGGAAGAAGAAGAAAAGAGTGGAGAATGCGGGGGATAAAGAGTAGTGCTTGCGGAAATGTCTAAATGGGAAATATATGGGACGACGTGTACAACAATTCTCAACCTTTTTTAATGTAGGTGGACAACACTTGACCTATACGTGAGTTGTGATGACTCATGATCAGTAACGGCCGTTAAGATCAATACTGTGTAATCTTTGATTCGGTTTGTACTGGTGGGTCAACAAAACGAAAGGAAGTAGGAAAATAAGTTGAGAAAAACGAGGATGTCTATTAGTGGGCCCGATTTTAGCTGACCTTATTCGCTGCAGAAATTTGAGGGCAACAAAAAAAGACCCACCACCTGGCGATTTCTCAATCCCACTCTTCTCCCAACGACGGAACTAACCCCACAAAAGACGTAATTTGAATTGAAAGGAGCAAATTCCAGTGTATCAATAGCTTATCAAAATCCATACACAACTCATATAGACCGTATACGTGTGTATTTGTACACCCATATCGTAGACCGTACTGTTACAACGGTCTCTCAATAGTGTGAAATGTTAACCGTTAGGTTAGTGATGGATGGGGGACAGATGAGGGTAGGTGGGGTAAAGGGAAAGAAGAAAGTAAAATTACATGATACGTACAAGTCTTGCAGTAGTCGAATAGTAGTAAGCGGACTATGTGCAGAATTTCGGCGCGTTACGGTACAGCTGGGGTTTGTTTGGCAGTGAATTAGTTCAGCGACAGTGAGAAAGATGAAATAAAAGAAATGAAACCCGTAAGTCAGCAATCCGGGATACGGGAAACGTTCGGAACGGCAAACGTACGAATATTATACGGTTTTTGATAATTTGAATTCGGTAAAAAAATCGGTCAATGGTTCGCAATATAACAGTAGTTCGGAACGGCATACGTACGTGTATAATTCGATTTAGTAATTTGAATTCGGAACTGAAAGTTCGACATATATAAAATAATACAAAAAACATTATTTTAGCAAAATTTGGGGGAATGTTATGATTTACGTTTAAATGCACATATGCATAACATATTTCATTTTAGTCATCAAGTCACGACCAGATCAGTGGAGTCGTGCTCTTCTTAGAATGCAGAAGGTACGGGTTCGAAGGTCTCTGCATGCAATTTTTGCATTTGCACTTAATAAAGAAGAACAATTTTTGGGGAACTATGGTTTTATTTTGGGTAAAGACATTAGAAGTAAATCTAGGTCACTCCTTATCTAGATATTTATATTAATGCCTAAATTATCCTCCTGATTAATTTTGGGTTAAAGTTAGAGAAGATGAAGAAGTAAAACATAAAAAACGATGGATTTTACCAACCACAACCGGAGGAAGGGTATTTGGGTACCCAGGTAGGCTTCAAACTTAGATAATGTTGGTTGAATTGTTCCAAACTTTCAAAAAAAATGAAATTCTTTATGTAGATTTGGGCCAGTTCGGTTACCATATGTCAAGAACATGTAACCGAACACACCTGAAAGTGTAGTTCGGTTACGTTTTCCAAACACGAAGGTTACCGAACTCGCTCGTTAATGGAGGTTTTGGTCGTACAATGTAATGTTTGGTTACCTAGGATAAAATGGTAGGTAACCGAACTTTGAACTTAACAATTTATTTGGGTACATCTTGTGTGTTCGGTTAGTTCGCAAACTTCAACGCAACCAAGTTCCCAACCGAACTGCAGGTTAAAAGTAACCTAGTGTTAGAAGTTCGGCTGGTTCGCAAACTTCAACATATTTTGCGAATCAACCGAACTGGGTTTATATATGCATATATGCAATTAGGAAAACGTTCGGTTACTACGAAATTTATTTCTTGGCGAATTAGGTAGAGTTCGGTTACGAAGTTTCAAAGGTAGAGTTCGGTAACAAAGAAAACTTAACATTTTTGCGCACGACCGAACTTGTGGACTTCTCATTATTTTCGTAAACTAAAGTTCGGTGATATCCTTATTTTGCGAAGGAACCGAACTTATGGACTTGTGTTGTTCTAATACAAGGAGTTCGGTTAAAAGTATTTTTTTGTGAATCAACCAAACTCTGAGTTCGGTTAAGAAAAAATTAATTCTTGATAACCGAACTTTTCTCTGAAAAAAACCCTCCATTAAACCTCTCTGCAACTTCCATTTTTAACTCATTTTAGTAATTACTTCTCATTTATTCAACCAAAAACGAATGACAAGTAATGGGTTTGTGAGAATATATCTTTGTTAATGTTTTAAATTAAGCTATATATATATATATATATAGTGGTGGTGGTGGTTGGTGGTGGTGGTAATCGAAGGTGGTGGTGGTAATCGGTGGTTGGTGGTGGTGATAATCGGAGGGTGGTGGTGGTAATCGGCGGTGGTGGGAGGAGGTGGTGGTTATATATATATATATATATATATATATATAGGTAGTTATTGGGTTGGTTTTAAATTAAATTAAGTTAAGGGTAAGTTAGTCATTTCAATGTTTTAGGACACCCCTTATAACTATAGTGTAGGTGGCCTAATAGGACCATGGTCCTCCCAAAAAGACCATGGTCCCCAAAAAATCGTTCATAAAAAAGGAATGGACTTACTAGGCCGAGTTTGCTAGTGGGTCTGAAGAAAAATGATCCGTATTAAGTGGCCGTTCAGTTCGCGAATCCGGATAGTTCGCGAATTATCCGGATATTCCGAATAT
The DNA here is from genome assembly GCF_003573695.1 of Papaver somniferum. Taxonomy (NCBI): domain Eukaryota; kingdom Viridiplantae; phylum Streptophyta; class Magnoliopsida; order Ranunculales; family Papaveraceae; genus Papaver; species Papaver somniferum. The sequence goes on from NC_039367.1 coordinate 52,417,354, forward strand.
TCCGACTGAAACGGTTAAATTCGCGAATCATTCCACGAATTGTTAATTAGGCGTCAATAGGCTATTGGATACGGATCTTTGTAAGAGTTACCCACGTGATCCGAATTGATGTTTGTCATTTACCTCTGGGTTTTGTTTTCCAGAGAATCGTTATATACACGAAGCAAAACATTTACAGATGTAAGGCATATACGGGAAGGGCGAGAAACCGAGGGGATTATTCATGCAGGATTTTTTGAATCCCCGGTAAAAAAAAGTTGAATATTCTGTTTTGTTAGTGCGTTTCCCAGATAAAACTTTGGACTTTTGTTGAAGAAAACGAGCAAACTTTTGAACTATTGGGGGAAGAGAAGTTCTCTACAGTGTAGGATGCGGGTTACATGTATGGTTACTATTAGATATGTATATATTCTACACAACAGCTGTGTATATAGTCTGCATCGTCGGCAGTCCTTGTATAGTCCACGTCTTCAGGAATATGGTTATACTTCCGAGTCCTTTGCATCTTTGGTTATTGTAACAAGTCCTGTAAACTCGTTCTATCTGTTAGGTCTTTCATTCTTTGTAACTAGTATAAATACTTAATGTAGAACAATCTGTAAGTAGTGAGAAATTAATAAAATCAACTCTTTAGAATCTTTGATGGTATCATCTTGATCCATCCTAGGACCTATCTCATCTTCCGCTACATCTTTTATCTGTATCTTTTCATCATGGTTGAATCTACTTCTCAAACACCACCAGAGAGTCCTCAAGATCAGACTTCTAATCATCAACCTTCGTCTGCCACTCCAATCTTGCCTGCCTCAGGAAGCTCCAGAATTTCAGATCCTTATGTTATCCATCCGAGTGATAACCCTGCCACTGTTTTGTTTTCTCCTTTGTTACAGGGTGACAATTATGGATCCTGGGTTCGTGGAATCACCAAGGCTCTCAACGCAAAAGGGAAACTTGGATTTGTAGGTGGAACTCTTCCTCCTCCTACTGATGCTCTTACCTATCAGTGTTGGAAGCGTTGCGATGATCTGGTGGGCAGTTGGCTTCTCAACTCATGTCAACCTGATATCCGGGCAAGCTGCCTGTATGCTCCTTCTTCTCATGCAATATGGAAGGATCTGCAAGTGAGGTTTTGTATCTCTAATGCACCTATTTTATTTCGTTTGAAATCTGCCATAGCTGCTATCCGGCAAGAGTCGATGTCTGTTTCCTTATATTACACAAAGATCAAAACACTGTGGGATCAATATGACTCCCTTGTTGCTGTTACTGAAGTGTGTATTTGTGGTGCTGGGAAACACCTGCTTGAACGCCTAGAGCGTGACAGAGCCATGGAATTCCTTCAGGGCTTGCATGATCGTTTCTCTAATCTCAGAAGTCAGATCCTGTTGATGGACCCTTTTCCATCTGCTCTGCGCATTTTCAACATGGTGCAGCAAGAAGAGGAACAACAACACATCACTTCCAGCCCTCTTCCCACCATCGAGTCTGCTGCTTTGAACACCAACCGTTACGCTGCATCCTCATCTGGTTCTCGTCCTGCTACCAGCCATAACAAAAGGCCTCGACCTCATTGTGATTATTGTAATCGTCATGGACATGTTCGAGATAAATGCTATCGTTTACACGGTTTTCCTAACTCTTCTCTGTCTCAGCCAGTTGCTTCCAATACCACTGCTACCCATTTGGAATCCCAGCTTACTCATTCACCTGCTGCTCCCATCTTCTCAGCTGATCAGTATTCTCGACTGTTGGCTCTTATTACTCCTCCGTCTGAGGACACTCAAATGGAATCCAGGGTGAACTTCGTTGGTAAGTTATTTCACACTTCTTCTCTTGAACCCTGGTTTGTTGATAGTGGTGCTACACATCATGTTTGCAACTCCTTGTCTTACTCCACTTCTTATTCTCCTGTCACATCTTTAATTCAAATGCAACTCCCTGATGGTACTCTATCTACTGTCAAGCACATTGGTGAAGTTTTCTTCTCACCAACTTTAACATTGCATAATGTTCATTATATTCCAAATTTCAAATTTAATTTGTTGTCTGTGAGCCAGTTAACTCGCTCCTTGGATTGTGTGGTTATTCTTACACATAATTCTTTTACCTTTCAGGACCGGCTCACGACCAAAGTGATTGGTCAGGGTGAACTTGCCTCTGGTCTTTATCAATTACGGGCTTCTGCATCTCATTCTCCAGCCTCTAGAGTTTTTTTCAATAAGACGTCCTTAGATACATGGAATTGCCGGCTTGGACACCCTAGTTTAGCTCGTTTTCGTTTTCTTTGTAATTCATATGACTATATTAAGTCAAATTTTTCTAGCTTTTGTGATGTATGCCCTAGGGCTAAACAAACTCGTCTGCCTTTTAATAAGAACCGTATTTCTTCTCATCGTTGTTTTGAACTACTTCATTGTGACATATGGGGACCTTTTTCTACTCCTTCTCTGACTGGTGCTAAATATTTTCTCACCATTGTAGATGATTTTTCCAGATGTACTTGGGTATATCTCATGCATACTAAGAGTGAAACATGCAAATTTCTCAAATTCTTTGCTTCTCATGTTATAACTCAGTATTCTACCAAACTTCATATCCTCTCTACCGGTTCTTCCCTACCTATCTTACCAGTCTTACAACGTATCCAATCAGACAATGGTACTGAATTTTTATCCAATGAATTTCAGGCTTGGATACATGCAAATGGTATTCACCATCAGCGCAGTTGTACTTATACTCCTCAAGAAAATGGGGTGGTTGAGAGGAAACATCGTCATCTATTGACTGTTGCTCGGGCTCTTCGTTTTCAGGACAATTTGCCTATTTCTTACTGGGGTGAATGCATTCTCACTGCAACATATCTCATCAATAAAATGCCAACTCCAATACTATCTAAACGTTCTCCTCATGAGGTCTTATTGGGTACGAAACCTAACTATCGTCATTTACGTACTTTTGGTTGCTTATGCTATGCTCGCAACACTAAGATCACACATAAATTTGATTCCTGTGCTATGCCAGGCGTATTTCTTGGTTATCCATATAACCATAAAGGTTATATCATTCTTGATCTATCCACAAAATCCACTTTTGTGTCTCGTGATGTTGTTTTCCATGAGCATATTTTTCCTTTTAAGGATGCACAGATTTCCACTACTGACATTTTTCAGCCTGTTCTTCAGGATGATTTTGTATATGACGATTCAACTTCTTCTTTGGAATTTCAATCGTCTCTTCCACCTACTGATTCTCCGCTGCAGTCCACTGCTGTCTCCTCGTCCAATACACATTCTCCGATACCTTCTCTGTCACATATGGACATTGCAGTTGATCCAACAACAGTTTGTTCACCTACTACTGCTGAGCCAGAACCTATTTTACGTCGTTCTACACGTGAATCTTGTCGTCCTTCACATCTCAAAGATTATATTTTCTCTGTGAAGCAATGTAAGTCAACTACTCCATATCCTCTTACAAGTTGTATTTCGTTTACTCAATTCACTCCCCAACATCGGGCTTTCATTTTATCGGTTCTCACTAATGATGAACCACGAACCTTTTCTGAAGCAATTAAAATTCCAGAATGGCGCACTTCCATATTTAAGGAACATATGGCTTTGGAGGACAATGACACTTTCACCATTACTGATCTGCCTCCTGGCAAAACTGCCATTGGATGCAAATGGGTTTTTAAAACCAAATATCGACCAGATGGTACAATTGAACGTCGTAAGGCCCGTCTTGTTGCTAAGGGTTATACGCAACAAGAAGGCATCGATTTCCATGACACCTTTGCTCTCGTAGCCAAGCTGGTTACTGTTCGTGTTCTTTTATCAATTGCTGCCATTCATAATTGGTCACTCCATCAACTTGATGTTAACAATGCTTTTTTACAAGGTGATCTTGAAGAAGACATTTACATGAAGATCCCTCCAGGTTTCCACAAGCAAGGGGAAACTCGTGTTTACAAGCTCAATAAATCTTTATATGGCCTTAAACAAGCTTCTCGCCAATGGTTTTTTAAATTTTCTTCCGCTCTTCTTCATGCAGGTTTCACCCAATCTCATGCTGATTACTCTCTTTTTACTTTCCATTCTGGTGCAATTTTCATTTACGTTTTGGTTTATGTTGATGACATTGTTATTACTGGTAATAATGATCCTGCTATTCAAGACCTCAAGCACAAACTTGAATCTCAGTTTTCTCTCAAAAACCTTGGTCGCCTACAATATTTTTTGGGTCTTGAGGTATCACGTTCTCCCAAAGGCATTTTACTTTGTCAACGCAAATATATTCTTGACATTGTGACTGACTGCGATCTTTTGGGAGCTAAGCCTTCGCCTTCTCCAATGGAACAACATCTTAAACTACTGCCATCCTCTGGTGATCCTCTGTCTGATCCCAGTATTTATCTACGTCTCATAGGTCGTCTCTTGTATCTTCAGGTAACACGTCCTGACATCACGTTTTCTGTTAATTATTTAAGTCAATTCATGCAACAACCACGCTCTGGTCATTTGGCTGCTGCATATCGTATTGTTCGTTATCTTAAAGGTACCGTTAGTCATGGTATTTTTTTATCTGCTTCTAGCTCTTTGTCTCTCTCGGGTTACACTGATTCTGATTGGGCAGGCTGTCCTACAACTCGTCGATCAACGACAGGTTATTTTACGATGTTTGGGGATAACCCTATTTCTTGGAAGTCCAAGAAGCAACCAACAATATCTCTTTCTTCTGCTGAAGCAGAATATCGTGCTCTTGCACGTCTTACTTCTGAACTGCAATGGTTGCATTATCTTTTCACTGACCTTCATATCACTATTCCAAAACCTATTCCAATTTATTGCGATAATCAGGCTGCCATTCATATTTCTGCTAATCTTGTTTTTCACGAACGCACTAAACATATTGAAATAGATTGCTATTTCGTACGTGACAAGCTCCTTTCTGGTCTTATCAAACCTACTTATCTGCCGTCAGCTTTACAATTAGTCGATCGTTTTACCAAGCCGCTGGGAGTGGATCATTTTCTTCTCCTTTCAAGCAAGTTGGGACTTCGTGCAGATGGTCCTCAGCCTCCAACTTGAGGGGGGGTATTAGATATGTATATATTCTACACAACAGCTGTGTATATAGTCTGCATCGTCGGCAGTCCTTGTATAGTCCACGTCTTCAGGAATATGGTTATACTTCCGAGTCCTTTGCATCTTTGGTTATTGTAACAAGTCCTGTAAACTCGTTCTATCTGTTAGGTCTTTCATTCTTTGTAACTAGTATAAATACTTAATGTAGAACAATCTGTAAGTAGTGAGAAATTAATAAAATCAACTCTTTAGAATCATTGAGTTACGTACGTATTTTATTCTTTTTCCAGCTTAAGCGCACAATCGCTAAAGGCAGGTGTTAGGATTGCTACCGCGGATACAAAATAATCCTAGCTTAATTGGGGACCATAACTTCTAATTGGGGGCCATGCATTATGGGACAAAAAAGGTCACCCAATCCTAATTTGGGTCACCCCTTAAAAAAATATTTTCTAAATGGCAAAACTGCCCTTATATGATTAGTATTATCAATTAATTAGTTTGATTAGTGTGGTAAGTGTATTTAGATTAAAATCTGATTTTAGAAAAAAAAATTGTGGAAAATGTGTGTTATGTGTTTCATGTGTTGAGAAGAAGAGGAGGAGTTTTGAGAGGAAAACCTAGGGTTTTTACAAATGAGTGATTCAAGTGGAGGGAATGAGATTGGTGAAGCTTCAAATAACAACAATGATCGTGTTGATGGTAAGATTGTCTCAACTAATGATATTGGTTGGATGTTTGATGAGGAGATGTTGATAGAGGAAGGCATGAATAATGGTTGGAATGAAGATCCCATTGCTCAAGATGAAGGAACCAACACTCAAAATGAGGAACCCGAAGCTCAAAACAATCAGGTAAACATTTTATACCCTTCGATTTGTCTGTTTGTTTCTCCAAGTGGTTGAATCATCCACACTATGGAACAACTCAGAGAAAGAGTCGTCATAGTCGGGGGTGTATACCCAAACGACTCTCTGAGGTCGTCAGTATATTGACACTACCAATAACGACTCAAACCTGCAACTTTTCCAGGTTATGAAAAATCGTTAGGGTAGTGTGCTAAACATTTACGACCCTTTTAACTAGGTCACTTAGAGTCGTTTTGTTGTTTTGTTTACACATAGACGACTCTAAAACCAAAACTCTCTATAAAAAGTAACACTTAGGGTCGTCATACATGTAGTCATATGAAATGACGATCCTAGCTATCAATTACTAATTTCTTTTAGAGTCGTTAGTTTGATTAGTTATATAAAGTAACGACCCTTGCACTAGATTCTCATTGATTTCATAGAATCATTTCATTGAATCGTAAAAGGCATACATCTCGCATAACGTTGCATTGAAGGAAATGAAATACAATATATAATAAAGGTGCACTTAAACATTTAATCATAAATGGCGTAGTTATACGTAATGCCTTCCAAGATAAAGTAGCAATCGTGGAGCTCAAACTTTTCCCCACGAAGCTCCTCATAATAGCGATACGCCTTCCCCAACTGAAAATGCAAATATACTTAGTTAGTATCGATCAAAGCTTTTTATAAGTTTTACCTCTTGTTCAAATACTTACTCTTACAACACTCAGCATATCTGGAAAGGCTTCCCTAACAGCCTTAAGTTCTCTTTTGAAAACATCACACTCGAATTGTATCTTCTTGAAGCGTTCCTTGACTTGTTTCAAAGACCTTGAGTTGCAATTTCCGTCCAACGCCACAAAAACGATGAATACGCGGTTCCACCAAGCATCCGATGTTTCATCAATGTCTTTGTCTAGACTTTCAAAGTGGTTAGTGATTGTTTTCCAAGCTCTTGTAATGGCACAATTCTCTTCATTAGTGAATGGAGTCATGATGTTTCTCTTTTTTTTGCTCTTAAATGGTAATTAAATGAGAAGGAGAAGAGGAGGTTGACAATTAGGGTTTTGATATGGAATAGGTGAGATATGGGCCTCTATATATAGAATGGAGCGACCAAACTGCTCCAACCACATTTGGTTGAGTTAAATTCAAAAATAAATGCAACCACTAACATGAATCGTTAATCCGTTAAGATTAAAACCAAACGACTCTTTGAGTCGGCAGCTAGTAAATATACCAGAGAACGACTCTTAGAGTCGTTATTTTATATGTATACAAGGTGACGATTCAAGGTGAAAACTGGGCAGAGTTGGTTATATCTATTAATGTAGAGTCGTCACTTTATAAAAAGAGTCATCATATGTCGAGAAAAGGGTCGTTTGTATGTAGAAAATCTGGGTGACGACTTAATGAGTCGTTCACCTGTAAAATATGCTGACGACTGTCTGGGTCGTCATATTAACATCTTACAGAGTGACGACCCTATACTGATTTTGTAGTTCTTTTTCTATAGTTGGTTGTACGGGTGAGCTCTCAACCTGAACCCCTCCACACTGTCGGCCCGGATACCTCCCAAGCATATATGGCCGATTTGGTACGTTTTTATTGTTTGAGTCAATGTATATCCATACGAAAATTGTTTAATTAGTGTTTTATAATGAACGTGTTATTTGTTTAATGTAGACGTGGAAAACAAAGGCTGAGGTTAAGGAATGGATTATTTCCAAGGAAAAAGAGAATATGTGCGTAATTGTTCAAAGCAAACACGTTGATTGTAAGCAAATGGAGATGGTATGCGAGAGAGCGGGGGATAAGGAAGAAAGTCACAAAGGAAAGAACTACAAGTATGTGAAGAAGACGACGAGGGTCTACAAAACTTCATCGAAGAAGATAAAATGCCCCTTCAGGATTGTTTTCAAAAGGCATCCCGAAACTCTACTATGGTGGATGTATAGTATTCCGGATGGTCGTCACAACCATCCTCCACCTAGTACTTTTTTAGGGCACCCAGCATATGCCCAATTGAAACACATCAAATGGAAAAGGTTCGGAAGATGAAGTGATGTAGGCCCCTTAAGATTCTAAATGCAATAAAGGCGGAAGATAAGTCAAACTCTTCTATTCTTTCCACATTCTACGTTGCCAAAGCAAAGATCAAGAGAACTGAATGGGATGGTAGATTAATTATGCAACAATCAGAGTGGTTGGCAGAAAAACATAACTATGCTATGAAAACAAGGGTCCGTCCGGGAGACAAAGTGACTCATATTTTTCTTGCCCATCCTAGGATGATGTATTTGACATAGTGCTTTTACCAGGTCTTGTTCATTGATTGCACCTATAAAACCAACAAGTATAACATGTCGTTGTTGAACGTGGATAGTCATACTTCGGATACGCAATCATTCACCGTGGCATGGTGCTTTATGGAAAAGGAAGAAATAGAAGACTATGTTTGGGCTTTGGAACAAGTTAGGTTGATTTACCGTGGCGAAGAGACAATGCAGGTTATATTTACGGATAGGGATTTTGCAGTCATGAGTGTCGTTCGTAAAGTTTTTCCCCTTGCTCAACATTTTCTTTGTACGTGGCACATCCAAAAGAATCTTTTTAATAATTGCAAGAATCAAATCCAAAAGATCAAACCTGCAAAGGATAATCAACGTTCCAAGGAGGAAGACGAGCGTCTTAGTAAACTTTCAAAAAAAGAGATAGCGGAAGAGAAAAAGAAAGCCAAGGAAAAATTTGATGAAGAAGGGGATGTATGGAAGGATTTCTGCAAAGATTGGGACCTTTTGGCCCATTCGAAGACCGAAGTAAAATACTATGCAAATTTGCAAAAGTTCATCGATGTTTGGAGTACGGATTATAAGAAGGTGGTCGACTATTGCCAAGATACCTGGTTGAATCCTTGGAAGAAGAAGTTTGTTTATGCATGGACCAATAAGTACAAACACTACCAAAATGAGTCCACCAGTATCGCAGAGCAGTCCCATTGACGTTTGAAGAAAATTCTTCGAGAAAACACTGGTGGGGTAGTTACTGTACATGAAGCTATTCATGAGCACGCCCAGAATGATCTTAGCAAGATAGTGACTCAGATGGAGTATAGTAAGGACCTTTTTTTGAAGCAATACCTGGAAGACAAACAATTGCTACGCGGGGTTTCGCACCAAGTGTCATGGTGGGCAATAAAGCATATGATGGCTGAACTTCACAGATTTCGAGCGAAAGCTTCAAGTGGAAAAGTGATGAACTATAATTGTACAACTAAGACGTGGCTTGGCCTCCCGTGTAGACATAAGCTTGGTGGTTACAAGTCGCTCATTCCTATTGAAGATATCGATCCTTTTTGGAAGCAACTTTCATTCACCCCTAATCCCACATGAGTCGCTGATGAACAATTTGGAGACCTTGATATTGGCAAGTATATCAGTGAGAAATATCAAAAAGCGCATTGTGCAGGAAGACAGATATTGGTTTCTAATTTGTGGCTGGCTGCCCGTAAGAGCTTGGGAGTAGAAGAAGAGTCAATCAAACAAAAACCATCGGGCAGACCAACAACAAAAAAATCATTTAGAGAAACCGTGAAGGCAGCCAAGAGTTGCAAAAGTGACCCGTCACGTCATGATTATGTCCAGGAGGAATATACAGAGTATGAGAAGTCTCTTCTCCCCAAGGCAAAGAGTCGACCAAAAAAGGATGATTTGACCCAAAGTGAAACAGAAGTGAAACAAATGGAAGACATGGATGTTGCAGAGCATGTGGTCGGTACCCAGAAAAGCCAAACTAGCGGAATGGTGACCATAAGAGGAATTAAGGGAAATCCGCGCACCCCTAGAGATTCTCGAGGAAGACCACATCGTGTTACTTATACTTTGTATAAAGAGTACACCGATCAACTTCCTCACGTCATCTTGGATCACCTTATATCCACCGACGACGTTGACGGCGATGGAAATTGTGGTTACCATGTTGCAACGGAACAATTAGGGCATTTCAACGAGGCCGACGAACTTAATCTCACCCAAATCCAATATGCAAGGAAAAAAATGGCAGAAAAGCTTATTCAGGACAAACAACTGTATTTGACAATGCTCATGGAAAAAGATCCAAAAGAGAGGGAAATGAAGTTTAGGGAGTTGGTTTCTAACGTGAAATGGATGACGGGGTCGAAAAAGGCCGGTTATAAGTTTTGGATGCAAATGCCTTTTGGTGGTCAACTCTTAGCGGACACATTTACTTGTGTGGTAATTACATTCAGTAAAGGCTTCCCCGGAGTGTCTTGTATGTACGTCCCCTCAAGAACTAGGTGCGACGTGGCGATAAAGAAAAGAAGAATTGTAATGGCACATGTCAACAATAACCATTACATAGGTTTGAAGATTTCTGAAGAATGTCCTTTACCACAGGTGGCCTATGGTGATTGGGGAGACTACACCAAGGAGTGGACAAATCAGTACGAGTATGGAATGAACCTTTGGAATGCTCTGTTGGTCCTACCCGGAGTCGGATCTACCCATATCACCCTACCATGGGAGAAGCCTTCATACCATTCGACGTAATCTGGTGTTGCCTCATGACCTTCATCTGCATGCACCCACCATGAGATGTCTACAATCCTAGAGTGTCTATCATTCCAATGCTTGACATCAAATTCAGGTTCATAAGCCACCTTTATACCCGCTTCGTCAGCCTCGCACTTTTCCAACTTGTGCTTGAACGGAGGTACATAATCCTCATCGGGTGAATCTTGAATAAAACCAAGTTGACGCATGATTCTTATCGGATTGTACATTGAAAAACGGTTAGGGTGAAACAAAGGGCCATGGTAATACACGACATCTTCCATTGCGCCAACTCTATTATTCTTGTACGTATTGAAGACTACCTCTTTAGCCGTGATGTTGTCAAGTTTTTAACGCATTTATATCAACGCATCAGTTTGTTCCCTATCTTGAGAACCAGTGAACAAGTATTTGGTTCCCGTTGGACTACCTTTGCTCCATTTTGGGTTGAGTTCCACATCTTCATTATCTTTGATCAGTGATGGGAAATGATCATAAATCCACACCTATAGCAACCAATTAAATAAACATAAATAATTCAATTTTTAAAATGTACAAAAATAAGAAAACTTTCATCAATCCAAATACCTGGATTAGAGCCAAATTCTCATTAATTTGAGAAGTTAGTTTGCGAGATCCCTGAGAAAACTGACCATTCAAATGTGCAATTATGGCAGTCCCCCAAGAGTATTTGATCACATCTTCCAAGGGATCCAAAAGATGAAGAAGGTTGGCGCTCACCCGGTTACCTTTGCTGTCAGGAAATATAACCGACGCAAGGGCATACAACAAATACCCAGCCGCCACATAGCGACATTCCATATCAGAGAGACCTCCTTCTTTTTCCTTCTTTTTTGTCCCAGAAAACATGTTCCTAATATCTACAAGTTTGAACTCTTTCTTCGGGTACTTAGGTCCCTTCTCGAAAATCCCATTAGTCTTCTCGGAATCCCAGCCAAACAAGTTCTTGGTCCATGTATAGATGTCTTCCCAACTAGGCCTTCTCTTGAACTTCTCACCGGTTGATTTGCCTTCGACCTGCAGCCCTAATATCTGTTCTGCGTCATCAGGAGTTATCGCCATCTCACCAAAAGGAAGTTGGAATGTGTTGACTTCAGCGTGATACCTTTCACAGAAACTAGATACTGCGACCTTGTCATACGCAATCACAGAGTTCACAACGGCATTGTACAAACCTAAGTTTTCAACCAAATCTCTAACTCTTGCACATTCACCTTCTAGCGGCCACAACTCCATTTTCTTGAAAGAAGATTGGTGCCGGAAAAGACGTGCGACATTTTTATGATCCTACAAAACATAAACAAACACGTATTTAAAAAACAAACATAAACAAGTTAACACCAACTAATCAAATAGCAAGCAAATTTGGGATTCTTACGATTGTCTCACTGATGCAATGAGCCCACGATCCAGGATATCCAAATAGAACTTTCCCCCCATCTCTAGGTTCTCCTCTAAGTTTACCACCTCAAAGAGGAGGCAACATCAAATGAGTAGCGGGAACGTGTCTCGCACTGGGTGCAATATCTGTTCCATCCTTCTTAACCCTCTTTACCGGATTTTTCGCCTTTGCATTCTCTTCCTCAACAGTGGTTTTACCATCATCACCACCTTCATCCTTTTCATGTCATTACCTTCATTCTCTTCCTCCTCATCATCATTATCATCACCGCTATTATTACCTTTATGTTGTTCCTCCTCATTACCATCATCCTCATCATCACCACTACCATTACCTCTTATTCTTGTTCCTCTTCTTGCTCTTATTCTTGTTCCTCTTCTTCTTCTTGAATCTCTTCTTCTTGTATCTCATGTTCTACACCCTGTTCCTCCTCTACTTGCTCTTCTTCTTGTTCATCTTCTTCTTCACCACTAGTGTTAGCTGAAACAACAGGAGTGTCTGATTCTGACGAATCGGATAACTCATTACCTTTGTCTCTTGGTTCGGTGATAGAAAATGATACCTCACTCGGCCTTCTTCCGCGCAATGGACCGGCAAGTAAGTATTTATCGTTGCAGGGAGGTTTCGAAGGAGGAGTTATCGTGATCTCAACCATGTCTTTCGTTTTCTTGTCACTACATTCTAAACACGATTTTTTTTTTATAAGACATCAACTTTTATCTCTATCAGTTAAAGAGTCGTCAATGATATGCTCTAACAAACTAACGTCTCTTCATTACAAAGTAACGACTGTAATTTATAAGGTAACGACTCTTTGCAAAAATTGGACTGTGAGGATGATTTTGGTCCTTAAAGGGTCGTTAAAGATTAAACTTGGGTCGTCAAACAAGTAACTGCCGACCCTATAAAAGAGATGACGACTCTAGGGATTATAGATTACTGACGACTCTAGTCTAGGGATTATATATTACTGACGACTCTATCGTTTTCTCCAACAGAAGGCAGTTCAAGTTCAACCCAGAGCCGTTACGCACTAATTTGGGGTCGTCAAACTACAATCGTCATCTTCAACCTAATATGGTGACGACTCTATTCTAGGGCACAAAAGGTCGAAGTAGCAGAACAAGGGTCGTCATATTTACACTAACAGGTTAACGATTTTTCATAGAAAAAGCATGCAATGTAAGAGTCGTTAGGGTATTATTTCTTCGATACTAACGACTCTCACTCTGTAACTTCTATTTTTCAGTTACCAATCTCGATTACACAATCAAAAAACAACCAAAACACCGAATAGGAGGTGGGTTTAAGTTCACGTACCCTCTAATTGGAGCCATTCCCTTTTTGGGTTTCGATTTGCTTGCTTCAGGAGCTCTTCGCCCGTACACCTTTGCATTCACCGTATCTACAAGATTAGGAATTTGAAGTGCTTTGCGAGCGGTTTTCTTTGTTTTAGCCATATTTGTAGAAGAAGTTAATCGTCGATTAAAGTTTTATCATCGACGATTACGCGATGAATCGGTTCGAAGATTTTCCTCGATGGAGGTAGAGTCGTTAATGGTGGAGGTGGAGAAGAGAAAGGGAGGAGAGGAAGATGAAGATGAAGATGAAAAGAGAAACTGATTTTCTCTTTGATTTAATTAGGGTATATAGATTAGGGGCCTTAATTAGGATAGTTAATTAGTGAAATTGATTTTCAATTAGTGAAGGATAAAATAGTATATTCATATTGCGATATTTACATCCCTGAAAATTTTGGGGGGCAAACAAAATTTCATGGCCCCCAATTAGAATTTATGGCCCTCAATTAAACTAGGAAAATAATCTTGACTGTTAGGATTTATACTCGCCATTGTGCGGAAGCAGGAATTAAAAGTTATCCTGGCTTAAAACGTACGTACTGGGCTGGATACAATTAAGTTGGGGGAGGCTTATGACTAAATTATAACTAAATCTATTCGAATGGACTTACAAAATAGGACTGTAAAGTAGATATTCATTTTGGGTAGGGGTGTGCATACAATCCGGATCCGCGGATTTTATCCGCAACCGTCCGCAAAATTACGGGTGAAAACCAATTCGCAAGAGTTTATGGACCGGTTACGGGTGAATTCTCAAATCCGCAAGATTTAGCGGTTTGGTTGCGGTTGGTTTTGTAAATCCGCGAATTTATCCGTACCGTAGTTTATGAGCCAAATAGTATGGTTAGTTATCTTCTGGTGGCGAACACGAAATGTCGATTAATTAAAATTTCATTTGCAGAAGTGTTTCTCGGAACAATTTCTTTCATGAGTCTCAGCTCAGTAATAATCAACTCCTTGGAAGTTTCTCTCCATTATCAGCCATTGAGATACCTTCACCTCTTAACTACCTTTGTCTCTCAGGTTCTCTGGCCAAACCACTTTCTTAAATGATTTTCATTTTCATTTCACACTTGTTCTTCTTCTTTATGATAAGAAAATTCATGAAAATTAACATTAGTAATTCGACTGAAAATGCACTTGTAGGGTTGCAACCAATTTCGGATGCATCTGTTAGTAATATCATTGTAAGTACTACTACTGCAATGTTTTACTTACTTACTTTTTTTTTTTTTTTCTTTTTGACTTAATCCGCGGTTAATCCGCATCCGGTCCGTACAACTCGTTGATCCGCAGAGATCAAATTCGTGGATGATTGGGCCGGTCACGGTTCAAATTTCTAAATCCGTAACTTTGACGGTTTGGTTGTGGGTGATCCATAATCCGCAACCGTCCATCCATTGCACACCCCTAATTTTGGGGGTGGCTTCAGCCTGGAAAAGCCTGGGTGTAGTTTCGTCCCTGCCTATCAATCCAGGCAGCCACCTTCAGCAATCATGCTAACTTGTGCTAAAATATTATTTATGAAAAATGTACACCACCAAACATTTGGAACAAAAAAAAGAGCCCAAAGGCTATGTTATACAGGACTCGGCAATAGATAGGAAGAGGGGAATCGCTATCCAAGTCCATTTAAAAGGAAACTAAACAAATGGCTCAGCTCCGTTACTATGACCTAAGATATGTAGCATTCTTAAAAAGAAAAATTGAATTGTACCCTTCTCTAAGTCTAACAAGATTAACCAGTTCATTAATATATTTATCTGTTTAACTATTTTTTTCCTATTCAGCTTCATTCATAAAATCTACCACGGAGTTACTACACTCAAATCATCCAAACAAAAGCAAAATATGTAGAACCATTAAGATTCATAGCTATTACATCGAGCACATTCTCCACATATTTACTAGGCCAAATCAAACATATAATAAAGACATAATTCCCTTTGTTATTACCGAACCTGTTCATCTATACAAGAAAATTAACAGATCGAGTCCAAGAAAATTAACAGATCGAGTCCAACCCTTCTCGATTCCAACTACTCAAAATCCTAAGAAAAATAAAAAATGTTTACATGTTCAGTCTGATATAAGGTCACTCGAACTAGATCAAGGATCGACGATTTTAGATATACTTTATTGATTCAAGATCTAAAGATAGGACTTGTGATCATCCATTGTTAACATACTTCGTTCTGTGCGTGACCGGTCATAATGGAATCAAGTTGTTTGTGCAGGTACTTTGATAACCGAAGACTATAAGATTTGTTTTTGGTATTCTGATCTATGTGATATTTCGTGCACATTTGATTGATTGGGATCCTACAAGCTCGTTTATCTTGATAGACCTTTATATAGCCTGTTGTATAGATCGACGATTTATCACTTGGTGTTTCCCTTCAAGAATCGAATTTGATAGATTGTTAACAAAGATTGATTATATTTGTTAGTCTTTATATCTTAGTTGATCTAAACCGATACAAATGAGTTTATATTGATTAAACTGAAGAACCTTTGTAACTCAATATATTTATGATTAACTTGTTGATCTGGGAGATTAATAGAGCGGTTACTAAAACAAATTAGTCTTTTACTGTTTCGGGTTACGATCCAAAGGTGTTGAGTGATAGAAGTCTTCAGCGGGTGAAGCAACTTAAGATAGTGAACTCCGTATTATGATTCACATGTATATACTAGATTATAGTAGGAGGGGGGATACTGAAGGAATTGAGTAACTTGGAGTTAGTTTTATTAGAGCATTTCTCGGTCGAACTCACAAGTGTTGCTATCTCAAGCTTGTTGACAAATTTAGCTGTCAAAAATATATCTTGATTTCTAGTCTATATTTGGTCAGGTCTCAGGTTAGGATAGAAGTGTGTAGTTGAGAATCACATATCACTGCGTTCTACCATTTGAAGGCGAAGATCAACAGGAGCTTTGGAGAACTTCAACATCAAAAGGTAAGTGAAAACTGAACCACCTATTTCTCAAGTTTTCACCTTTCTATCTGTTAGAGCACTGCTCGGTCGAACTCGCAAGCGTTGCTAACTCAAGCTTGTTTGTCAAGTTTAGTTGCCAAAACTATAAGTCTTGATTTCTAGTCTACTTATAGCTAAGTCTCGGACTATGATAGAAAGTGTAGTTGAGCTTGTTTGCTAATCGATTTGCTATTCGTTGAAGTTTGTTGACATGTCTTAATTTGTGTTTGTACTTGTAACACTTTGATAGCTCATGACCCTTGAGCGAACAATATGAGCATGTCAACCTGGAATATGATTCAGGTATCTGAGATGTGCGAGCTGCTATACACAAGGTAGAACCTGAAAAATTAGACAAAGAGTTTCCAACGGAAAGGTCAATTTTTTCTTCCAGATTGGTTGAGTTTTCTTCTGAAAAAATATCAAGATTGATGTATATATTGCTACAATTATCAAAATCAATATTTTCACAAAGAAATACAAAACTTGATTTTTCGTCTTCATTAGAATCATAGTTGTCAGACATTTCATCAAGAGTTGCAGCAAGACCTTTGTTCCCAGTGTATTTCTTTCAATTTGGACACTCATTTGCAAAATGACCAAAACCTTTACACTTAAAGCACTGAGGCATATCCTCGTCATCAGTCTCATCATTATCCATATTTTTAGGATAAACACGATATGGGGTTTATCTGATGACCTGGATTTATCTCTGGAGAACCGTTTACTTCTCTTCAAAAGAAGGTCCCTAAACTGTTTTGTGATCAACGAGACTGACTTGTCAAGATCTTCATATGATGAATCAGTCTCAGAAAGATCATCTTCAGAGATGCAAACACTTTTACTTTTATCAAGTATTTTAGTGTTTTCCTGTGCTTTGAACGTAACATCTTTTCCGATTTTGGATGTATGTTCATGATCAAAGATCTTTAGCTTTCCAACCAACGTATTTATGGAGAGAGCATCAAGGTTATTTCCCTAAATGATGGCATGCTTCCTAGAATCGTATCTGGCTGGCAGCGATATGAGAATTTTCATCATGATGTCCTTTTCAGGAATAGTCTTACCCAATGAAAATGATGTATTAACAATTCCAGACACTTTGTGATTAAACTCATCAAATGAATCTTCATCTGCCATATGAAGGTTTTCCCAATCAGAATTTAGGTTTTGAAGCCTAGCTTCCTTTTCACTGGTATTCCATTCGAATACGGTTTCTAAGATATCCCAAGCATCTTTAGACCGAGTGCACGTAGTCACATGGTGCTGAAGATCTGGGGTAATGACATGTATGATGGCATTCAAGCCGTCGAAGTTTCGCTTTGCAACAAGTATCTCAACAGCGTCATATGCACCAATATCCTTAGGAGCGGTCGCATTCCCTACTGCCACAACGGGAGCATCATAGCCATTAACTACATGAACCCATGATTAAAAATCACGCGCTTGAAGAAAGGCACGCATAGCAATTTTCCACCACAAGTAATTTGATCCATCGAAGACTCGTGGTACGTTTATAGAGATATCACTTCTGTCCATATTAGATCGTTACAAACACACACTTATAAGGTCTTGAACGTGTTTGCCTGCTCTGATACCAATTGAAAAAGCATGGGTCTAACAACCACACCCAACAATTCGTTTGGAAATCTGAAAGGACTTACTCCAATATACTTTCTAGAGAATCAACTAGAAAGTCAGACTCAATCTAGAATAAAGTATATCAAAGAGTTTAGTATCTCTGTTTCCCAATGTAATCAGCAAATCAAACAGATAGACAACCACGAGCCTCATTAATATGTGCAACAACTTGAACAGTACCAAAGATCAATGTTCAAGTGTCAATCAATGTAAATCAACAACCAAAGGTTGGATATTCGTCAAAGAAGTTAGTTTCCAAGTCAAGACAAGACCATTGGAAAGAAAGTTATGGTCTAAAAACTATGAGAAATAGGGTTCTATAAATTCCAATCAAAAGGGATATGGTGGGCAGATTATTGTTCATCCCAGCACAACTTAAATTGTGTTGGTTAGTGCATCTTGTCTCATGTGCCTGATCAAAAGAGACAAGATTTTGCACACCTCAGGCTTTAAGAAAAGAAAACTCTTTAGATGTTTTTTTGTCTTTCTTTTGTTTTTCTCTAAGAGCATTGTAAAGTCTGGAATTCATGTCGTTTTTCATATCTAATTGATATTGGAAACGATTTCCCTGGTTAATCAATAAAAGACGGTTAAAATAGATAATTTTGCCTTTTATAGGGTTGAGAGTTGTGTGTATACGAACCTGTATGTTTAAAGGTTTCGTAACCTTACATATCTTTTTGCTTCCCTGAAACTCTTTTTAACCAAAGACTGCTTGTTGAGCTTATTTTGTGACTTCCTCTCACAAACCCATACGCATATGGATACTCAAAGCATCATGTCTTCTGATGGAAAAGATGTTAATATGATTGTTAAGTCATCAATCACGAAGGAAAAAAAAATATCTCCGTTATCTCTAACTTTGAAAAGAAAAAGAAGGAACGTGAGGAAGCCAGGAGTTGTTCCTTCAAATTCTCAGAAGTTTTCTGATGTTCTTGAAGAGTTGAAGGAGACAAGAAAGGAGATTCAGCAAATAAAGGCTTTTGTTTTGAGAACTCTTGAAATTCAGAAGGCCCTGGTTCGACATCTTCAGCCTAGGAGGTTTGTTGGAATTGACTCCTTTCTTCACGAATCATATGTTCCCATGGCTGTTGACGACAAGGAGTTCGGGGACGATAAAGAATTTTTCATAGGTCTCAATGTCTAGGAAAGCTTCTTATGAGAATTTTATTCTTGTGTTTTTAAGAAGAATAACTAGAGTTTGGAATAACCATTATTGTGATTACACATAGCTATGTCCAACGATTTTCATCTTCAATGTTTTTAGATTTATTTATTTAAATCCTAAAGTTTATTTGGAAGATGATTTTTGCAGTATTAATCTTTATGGTTTTATATATTGCAATTTGTTATGAGATATGTGTGTTTGCGTCCGTGACCTATGATTGTCCCATACGTGGTCAAAAGTTAAGTCTTTCATACGTCAATATGCGAGTATTGATAAAAGATTGAATGAACTTTTGACAAACGAAAGTTAAGCCTTTTATGTCCTTATGCAAATATTGATGGAAGAAAGGATGAACTTTTGCTTACAAAGATTAACTCTGGTGTATGTCATTGTGCAAATAGTGATGAAAGATAGAATGAATCTTTGTTTATTCCGTAGTATTGATCTTCCCTGATCTATATTTTTTATGTAAATACTGTGTGGCTCCGTAAGTATGTTGAGCATTTTCGATTTAATTAATCATGGATTCTCTTGTGGTTAATTTAGTTGAGTATTTTGGATACAAATTCATGTTTCATGTGAGTTGTAATGTCCAAAGAAATCCTTCTTTTCTTGTGAAAGTAAGGTCGCTCTTGTTGTTCTTTCGGGAATGACATTTTATGGGGGAGAGTTCTTAATTGAACTTGTGCTTAATTGCCAAATCTTTGTGGGGAGTGCGGTTGTGGAATATTATATGGGTTATCTTGTATCTTTATAAACTCCTTGATTAATGCATTTAGTTTCGGCTATATGATTGCATCTAAAAAAGTTGATATGTGCTTTCTTTTGGTCATGAAGTGTCTCTATGGAAATTTCATTAGGATCCCACTAGTTTTCATACCTTTGCCAATTTTATTGACAAAAAGGGGGAAAATTAATGTGTAGTTCACACTACAAATACATATGGTTTTCGGATCATTATGTAAGGGGGAGTGGTTTTCATGTGAGATGAAGTATTGACTAGGGGGAGTGATACATATCACCATAGCATTGTTGTCGAAGTTGTGACACAATTGAACTTTGATGTTGTGCAATAATACTATGACACTGTGTAACAATGATTGAGAGCTTTTGTTTTCTCATTGTTATGGCTATGGAACTTCAACAACGATGATGCTGAACTTACAACCTTTGAAATCATTGGAGTACTTGGAAGTGACGAAGATTTCGAGTAATGTTGAAAAACCAAGGAGATCATGCATGTGGAAGAGAAGATGCAAAGTTTATTTATTTTGTATTCCATATGTATTGATAGTTTTGTCACTAAAATTGACAAAGGGGGAGATTGTTAGAGCATTGATCGGTCGAACTCGCAAGAGTTTCTATCTCAAGCTTGTTTGTCAAGTTTAGTTTCCAAAACTATAAGTCTTGATTTCTAGTCTACTTATAGCTAAGTCTCGGAAAATGATAGAAAGTGTAGTTGAGCTCTAGACTCCATGGAGTTCATCATACAAATACGAAGAACTACTCAAGGAACTGGTGGATCTTCATAGACTAAAAGGTATGTGGAGACTTGAACTTATCTATCACTCAAAAGTCTAACTACTCTATTTCCTACCTTAAAACAAAAGTCGTAGTGCTATATAGACTTTGATTATACACATTTGCTATTTCGAGCCGAGTTTATCTCGCTTATTTATTTCTCGAAATATGTGTTGGTAATCTTTCGTTTTGGCCAAGTTCATCTTTACAAGGGACGAAAGGCATGTTGGTTATTTCAATATCTTGAAAATTGCTTTGATGAAGAATAGTGTGTGAATAATCTCTATTTAACATCCTCTAAGAATGTTTTAATGATTGAAATAAGTGTTTAGAATATATAACCTTGAATGGATATAAACATTGTATGTGAACTCATACGCGT
Organism: Papaver somniferum; assembly: GCF_003573695.1. Taxonomy (NCBI): domain Eukaryota; kingdom Viridiplantae; phylum Streptophyta; class Magnoliopsida; order Ranunculales; family Papaveraceae; genus Papaver; species Papaver somniferum. Next base: position 52,438,340 of record NC_039367.1, read on the forward strand.
ATAAGTCCAAAATCCTTGAACCAAAGTATGCGTACTTTGCTGCTCAGGATAACCGGAACTAAAGTCCGCGTACTGCCGGAAGTTGACGTCCCGTGAATTTCTGCTGGAGTTTGTGAACTGAAAACAAACTTAAACCGGGTACTTAAGTATGCGTACCAGTATGCATACTTGAGTGGGTTATTTCCTAAAAACGGTTTATTCGTGAACTTAAACTTATATAAACTAAGGAATGCATATTTGCAAATCGTGTCTATAAAGTTCGTGAATTGATTCGAGTGAATCAAAATCGTTTTTGTTTCAATTTTGTCTTATATACTTCTATGAGATCTAAGCAATTGAACAACTCTCTAACTAGTTTTTTTGAGTCATTTGAACTAGTTATGGTGAAGATGAATAAGGTTGATATGAAAGTGCTCATATGGCTAACCATTTGGTTAACTACTGTTGAACCAACTAGGTGTACACGTTTAGGTACGGTTACACAAACCTAAATGGACGTGCATTTCATTTGTGTATAACAATCTAAGTTCGATCTAACGGTTGAAAGATATTAGCTTGAATCTAATTAGGTTTCATCTAACGGTGAATATTTAATGCTTTGTTACCAAGGTAACTTAGATTGCAAACCCTGATTTGGAGATTATATAAAGGAGAACTATAGCAACTGGGAAAGCTAATGCCCACACCTTCTGCGTGATAATATTTGTATAAGATAGATTCGGTTCTCCTTGAACCTTACGTTTCTATCGAGACCCTATAGTTTAACGACTTGAAGACTTCATTGGGATTGTGAAGCCAGACCCAACTATTTTCTCTGTAGTTGCGTGATCTGATCTTGCTGTTTCTATTGTATTGAGTATAATTGTAAAATTGGCTCGAGATTAATTTCTCCGACAAGCAAGATAGAAAAGTAGTCACAGACATCTTCGTCTCATCGTTTGTGATTCCACAATATCTTGTTTCGCTAGTCGATTAAGATTATTGTGAGGTGATTGATATTTCTAGGATGTTCTTCGGGAATACAAGTCCGGTGTATCAATTGGTTCTTGTTCACCTTGATTTATCAAAAGACGGAACAAAACTCGTAGGTATTTCTATGGGAGACAGATTTATCTATACCCTAAAGCAAGCATATTCTATCAAGAGAAAATACACCTACTAATTAAAATCATATAATCAAGTTTTAATTCAAAGCAAAAATCATAATAGAGTTGTTATAATTAATTAAAAATAGAAATGTATCACTTTTACCGAAACAACGGCTTCCTCCATAGCCCCAAGGATTGGGGTCTAGCTCCGCATATTGGAAACACACTCAGAATAATTTTTCATTGCTCAAAAGTGTTTACAAGTGATGAAATGGGAGAAGATAACGATTAAACCGAGTTTTCTCTAAACGATCCCCAAACTCTCCATCCCCTCACTGATACCCAAGACACTCTTATTTATACTGTGAAGCCAATCTTAGGTAGACAATCATCTCAATTACTCCAAAAGATCTTTGCAGTTAATGAAAGTATTTCACGGGAATATTTCCTCTCCATTTTCACACGTCTTCTGAGTTGTATGGTATATCCAAATCTTCTCATTTAATTGAGCCAAATAATGAAGAGAATATCTTCAATTAATTCCGTGAATAATTCCTTCCCTGTTTTCGAAAATATCCAAAAGTATACGATTTTCTTCCATTCAAGACACGTACAAAATCTTATTGTCATGGTAAGAAGATAATCATGTCTTAAAGACACAAATATCCCCATAATATCATGACCAGAATCTCACATAGTTGAGATTTCTTTTCCCGCCAAATATCTTTCCTGTGAAGAAGAAGATGGGTGCCCCCTATCCGGTCCCGGGGTGCGAATAGCAGATGCCATGAGGGGTGTCTCTGATTAGCTGCTTGGGTGCAAATATCCTTTGGGTACCCCTTATCATTTGGGCGCCCCTTATCCAAAAGTGAGAGTCCGAATAACACATTTCTTCTGGTGCTTTAGACGACTTTTCGAGCCGATTTTCCAAGAATGTTTATTTCTAAAAATACCTAAAAACACATAAAATACCATAATAAGTACAAAAATCGAGTACCAACAATGCATGAAATTAAGGACAACGTAGACACAAAAATGTGTCTATCAAATACCCCCAAATTTATTATTTGCTAGTCCTCGAGCAAAACTAATCTAGAAAATAAAATGACCACACTTAGCACGTGCAGCAAGCCGTTAAACCGCTAGGTGGCCCTAGCGGCGGAGTGTTGTCTCCGGAGGGTTTACCAGAGGTGTACCCACAAATACTTTACTCCAGACCCTAGCTATCTATGTGGAACCTTGGAAGGAATTAAAGAATCTCCGTGGTTGGCATACTTATTGACTACCGGAGGAACTACCCTGATGCGAAATTCCAATTGATGTACACGAGTTTGCACTCAAGCATACTAAAATTCATATAAAGTGACAGAGCTCTACTTAGATAGTTTCTGGACATCATAAACCGGAGTCAACCAATCACATAGATAGATTAAGAAGATGGATGTAGAGAAAAACGTAGATGATGTTAACTAAGGTGAACCTATCCTAATGGACTGATATACTGGTCTGGACTAATATCAACACACCGGCATATACAAGGGAACCAGTGGTCGATAATCCTAACTCTAGGTCAACTCAGCTGGCATATATAAGAGTACCAGTGGTCGACTTTATTGTATTTATTCCGGTTGGTCTGGTGGTCTGGTCTCAATTTTTTTTTTGATCTCATTCACTCTATTTCACCCTAGCAATGGTAAAAAGAAAAAAAAAAGAACTGATCAGGATTCTTTCGATGTTTCCATCACGAGGATATGGTGAAACTACCATGTTTTATTTTTTCTAACACCTGAGCTCTGTGATTTTATGAATAGACTCTTCTAGATGTTTCCATCTAATCAGATTGGTTCCTCAACTCCTACAACCAAAATGCTTCCATCCACTTAGATTGGTTAGTGCCATCCTTAATAAACATAAATTTCTAGGCTCTGGAGTTTATTTATTGCAGCTAAAAAAGTTTCTTCCCCACCCCCAAACTTAAATCTAACATTGTCCTCAATGTTCTGAAATTAAAGCATGAACAAGGAGAAACTGTTACCACTTGAGAAGGAAGGATATTACCGTGTCGCATGAGCGCGGGTGCCTCCCAGTAAATGCTAAATTTAAAGTCTCTAGCTAGACATCAAATACCTCAAAAAGGATTGCCACCTCCCAAAGTCGTATACCAATAGTCGAAACAATTGTGGGTCCACAAGACCAAATAGAGCTAACAAAATATGAGACAACAACACTGGTTCAGAAAAATGAAAAGAAAGGAGCACATCCTCGTCTAAGGTTTCTGTCAAGACAACTGGGTTTATCTGGGTAGCATAATTGAGCTTCTTATGTGTATCTTGATAAATAGATTCATCCGAAAAACGGGTCTCTAATACCTGAGTTACCTCCTGGACAGTATCAGGTGGATCGGGTTGCGGAGTCTGAATAGACTCAAGTGATATCTCAGATGCACAAAGCTCGAGTCCCAAGTTAGGGACTCTAATTAGGGATACGTGACAATCATAAGAACCATCACTACCCCCAAACTTAGGGTTTTCACTACTCACAGACAAACCTCTAACTATTGCTTGAATTTCCGGATCTTCAGAGTCCTTAAAATACTCAAGAGATTCTTCCAAAGATTGATCACACATCTGGTCTAAGAGAATGGTTTCCTCAAATTCATCTAAAGAATCTCCCAATAGAGTATCATGCCAATTATCCTGAACTAAATCCTGAACTAAAGTGCTAATCATATTCACTTCTTCTAATTCATCATTCTCAAAGGTTGTCTAGTAACATTAAAGACATTTAGTTCAGTGGTCATATTACCAAAGGATATGTTCATAAGTCCGGTTCTACAGTTGATGACAGCGTTAGCTGTGGCTAAAAATGGGCGACCTAAAATCACCGGGATTTGAGCACTTGGGTCCTGAACTGGCTGGGTGTCTAAAACAACAAAATCCACTGGATAAATAAACTTATCAACCTCAATCAGAACATCCTCTATGACACCACGAGGGACTTTGACAGACCTATCAGCTAATTGTAGTGTCATTTTGGTCGGTTTCAACTTACCAAGACCTAGCTGGGTGTATACATGATACGGGAGTAAGTTAACACTAGCTCCTAAGTCAAGTAATGCCTTATCGACATGTGGTTACCAATTGCACAAGATATGGTAGGGCATCCAGGGTCCTTATACTTAGGGGGTGTTTGGTTTAGAAGAATTGAACTTACTTGACCAGCTAAAAAGGCTTTCTTATGAACATTAAGCTTACGCTTTCTTGTACAAAGATCTTTAAGGAACTTGGCATAAGCAGGCATCTGCCTAATTGCTTCTAATAAAGGAATGTTGATGTTCACCTGCTTAAATATTTCCATTATCTCGTTGAAAGTTGACTCCTTCTTTGTTGGGGTTAACAACTGAGGATATGGGGCTCTAGGCACAAAGATAGTCCTATCAGGAATTTCTTGGGACTCCTTAGAAATTGTTTCAGTTTCCTCAGTTATGGGTTCCTCTTGGGAAGTAGAGGGTGGAACTACAGTATGTTCACTAGGCATGGCTACCTTATTGTCTACTGTTTTACCGCTCCTGAGGGTTTTTATCGAGTTCACATGGTTTGATGATTCCTCACCAACTAAAGATATTTGATGGACCCCCTAGGATTGGCTTGAGTTTGACTAGGAAACTTACCTTCTTCTCTCTCACTTAAATACTTAGCTATTTGGCCGACTTGAAGTTCTAATTTAGCAAGAGTCTGGGAATTATCCTTATGGTTCATGGTTTCTTGTTGAAAGCTAAGGTGGTTAGCTGATAACATATCATGGTTCTTTACTAACATAGTAAGAGCTTCTTCTAAGGTAGAGATCTTTTTCTCAGAAGTGTTCTGAAACTGGGTTTGACCTGAAGGGTTCTGAGTATAACCAAAACCTGGGGGAGGCTGAGTATTACTAGGCTGACCTTGATTCTGGCCCTTGGACCAAGAAAAATTAGGATGGTTTCTCCAACCAGGGTTGTAGGTCTCTGAGTATGGGTCAAACTTCTGACGGTTCTCGAACCTAGCATTGTTATAGACACATGGGCTTGCTCTTCACTAACATGACCTTCCCAAAACGAGTTATTGGGTTCTACTCCACAACTAGAGACTTGAGAGGCTCTAATCCTATCATCAGTTTCAACAAGAGACCTATGTTTAGGCTGATTCAATTCCAAAGCTTCTAACCTTCTAGACAAAGCAGCAAACTTAGCATCTGACCCGAAGCTTGTATCTACCACATTGGTGCTACTTCTATTGACCAAGAGTCTTTTAGGGGGTTCAACACAAGACTCCCACTGTTGGGATTTTTCAGCAATAGCTCCTAAGAAGGTAAAAGCATCATCAACATTTTTATTAGTGAACTCACCAGCGCACATAGACTCGACCATGGCTTTGGTAGAATAGTCTAAACCATTATAAATAATCTCTACAAGTTTCATCTTATCAAATCCATGGTGAGGACATTGGGATAGGAGATCATTGAATCTCTCTAAAAACCTATAGAGAAACTCTTCCTCTTGTTGCACACTAGCACTAATTTTATGCCTAACAGCTGCAGTTTTATGCTTAGGATAGAATTTCATATAGAAAGCAGCAATAAGTTCCTGCAATGTTTCAATGGATTCAGATGGTAGGTTGTTCAGCCAGGTCTTGGCTTTATATCTCAAGGAAAAGGGGAACATTTTAAGTTTCAAAACTTCATCAGTAAGGTCTTTTATTCTAACTGCCCCACAAATTTCCTCAAAGTCTCTAATATGAAAATAAGGGTTCTCATCATCTTTTCCTAAGAATATAGGGATCATCTGAAGAATACTAGGTTTTATCTCGAAATTAGATGTATTGGATGGCAATTTAATGCACGAAGCTCGGTTGTTCCTAGTTGGGAACATGTAATCTTTCAAAGTTGTCATCGCTGGCACAGCTGAAGTACTAGGGGTACTTTCTTCACAGAGAGACAGATTCTCAAAACCGAAGTTTCCAAAAACGGGGGTCTCAAAAGAAGAGTCTTCGAGCTCCCCGCCTTCACAAGAAGAACTACTAGGTTTATCACTAATCAAACGACCTAGAATGTTTCTTTTCCAATCCCGCTCTCTAATAACCTCGGGCATACACCAGAAAAACAAAAGAAAAAGAAAAGTCCTAAAAGGAAGGGAAGTTTTATGCAAACACAAACAAGGCTGACTTCACCACAACAAACCTACTGATTTCTAGCAAACAAAAAGCATGATGGCTCCACTTAGATTGTTTCTAGACCATCTTATAATCCTTCGAAAGGGAATTCGTTACAATTTAAGAAAACCCCTCTGGAATCAATCCGAGTAAAAGTAAGTTGAATAGAGGCGAGGGAAGCTGCGTGGAGCTTTGACACCCAAGGCCTCACCGCATTACAAGGCGGCGCAGTCACGCATTCAACTCACAGAAACCATCATGAACTTTGAAGTATGCTTAAAAGAGTAACCAATATTTTTCAAACGACTTTCCTATTAAGCTCGTTACCCTATAGGTCTCGTTCTAGTCAGTATTTTAAGCTTAGGTTCGCGTTTGGTATCGTTTTCCTAAGGCGGGCAAGAAGAGAACGGTGATGAAATCCGAACCCTTATCTTGTATGGCCAGTCCTTGCCCTTTACTAGGAAATTAAAGCAGTCGTATTCAGTTCCTCGACATATATTCACACGAAGGAAGACAGTAACTCGCTGACAGGGGATTCGCGAGTGTTTCGACAAACTTACCTCCCGTTCCAGACGGGGGATGAACTGCTGAAGTCGACTCGGGCCACGACTCCTATGTCATGTACGAACCCGAGGGGCCGAGGCGATATCGCAATCGCCGTCCTTCTCTGCAAACAGTTTAATATTTAATACTACCCTTCCGTAGGGTTTAAAAAAAAGAATGTCCAAAGTCCAAGTCCAAAGTCCAAAAAAATAAAGTGCAAAAGAAAAAGAAAAGTCTAAAAAAAAAAATCTAAAAAGAAAAATGTCTCTTTTTTTTTCTCTCTTTTTTTTTATTAAATAAAAAAAATCTTCTTCTTTCGCTCCTTTCGCTTTGCCTTTTACTCCAAGTCTTTAAGTATTCACCAAAAGCTTTGGCAAAATATTCTTTCGCTCCAATTCCAAATTCTGTAAGGATAAGACAAAAACCCAAAAACGTAAAGAAGAACAAATAAAAACCTAAAAAAGAAAAAAAATCTAAAAACTCTAGCCTAAAGACAAGTCCGCGTCGGCGGCGCCAAAAATTAATGGTTATTTTCAATGATGTCGTAGTAAAAGATTCGTCGAGACTTGTGAAGGAAGATTTTTTTAGACTTAATTTGTATAAATAAAAATAACAAACTCAATTAAAAAGTGTTGTAAAAATTATGGAGAGACCGGGGCTAGGATTCCACCATTGGTCGATATTAGTGATTTAAGAAAACAATAATTATGCAACTCAACATTCAAATTGATTCTAATAGTATTGCCTAGACATGTATATTTTCAAAAGAATAGATGTTAATCCAAGCATAGAATATCAAAACCCTAAAGCAAGCATATTCTATCAAGAGAAAATACACCTAACTAATTAAAATCATATAATCAAGTTTTAATTCAAAGCAAAAATCATAATAGAGTTGTTATAATTAATTAAAAATAGAAATGTATCACTTTTACCGAAACAACGGCTTCCTCCATAGCCCCAAGGATTGGGGTCTAGCTCCGCATATTGGAAACACACTCAGAATAATTTTTCGTTGCTCAAAAGTGTTAACAAGTTATGAAATGGGAGAAGATAATGATTAAACCGGGTTTGCTCTAAACGATCCCCAAACTCTCCATCCCCTCACTGATACCCATGACACTCTTATTTATACTGTGAAGTCAATCTTAGGTCGACAATCATCTCAATTACTCCAAAAGATCTTTGCAGTTAATGAAAGTATTTCACGGGAATATTTCCTCTCCATTTTCACACGTCTTCTGAGTTGTGTGGTATATCCAAATCTTCTCATCTAATTGAGCCAAATAATGAAGAGAATATCTTCAATTAATTCCGTGAATAATTCCTTCCCTGTTTTCGAAAATATCCAAAAGTATACGATTTCCTTCCATTCAAGACACGTACAAAATCTTATTGTCATGGTAAGAAGATAATCATATCTTAAAGACACAAATATCCCCATAATATCATGACCAGAATCTCACACCGTTGAGATTTCAATTCCCGCCAAATATCTTTCCTGTGAAGAAGAAGATGGGTGCCCCCTATCCGGTCCTGGGGTGCGAATAGCAGATGCCATGAGAGGTGTCTCTGATTAGATGCTTGGGTGCAAATATCCTTTGGGTACCCCTTATCATTTGGGCGCCCCTTATCCAAAAGTGAGAGTCCGAATAACACGTTCCTTCCGGTGCTTTAGACGACTTTTCGAGCCGATTTTTCCAAGAATGTTTATTTCCAAAAATACGAAAAAACACATAAAATACCATAATAAGTACAAAAAATCGAGTACCAACAATACATGAAATTAAGGACAACGTAGACACAAAAATGTGTCTATCAGTAGTATCCTGTTGGGATCAGAGACGTAAGGAGCGCAACTGTACCTTGGATCAGTGTGAGATTGATTGGGGTTCAACTACAGTCCAGACCGAAGTTAGTTTTTAGCAGGCTAGTGTCTGTGGCGGCTTAATGCAGTGTGTGTTCAATCTGGACTAGATCCCGGGGTTTTTCTGCATTTGCGGTTTCCTCGTTAACTAAACTTCTGGTGTCTGTGTTATTTCTTTTTCGCGTTATATTTTGTTATATAATTGAAATATCACAGGTTGTATGTTGAGATCAATCAATTAGAATATCCAAACTTTGGTTGTTGATTTAAATTGATTGACACTTGAACATTGGTCTTTGGTACCGTTCAAGTTGTTTCACATATTAATCAGGCTCGCGGTTGTCTTCTATTTGATTTGTTGATTACATTGTGAAACAGAGATATTAAACTCTTTGATATACTATACTCTAGATTGAGTCTGACTTTCTAGTTGATTCTCTAGAAAGTATATTGGAGTAAGTCCTTTAAGATTGCCAAGCGAATTGTTGGGTGTGGTTGTTAAACCCCTGCTTTTTCACTATCTATGAGACATTGTCGCATGTCTAAATTAGACAGTACATGCATAACAAAAATTTCGAGTTAACTTTACCTTAAATATTGTTCTCGAAATATGACTACTTATGCTTAAAAACATTTTTTCATACTTGATGATTTGGTTAATAACAAATTATTATTCGTGACTCAAATTATGATTCAAGATTTTATCATTTGAAAATATCCTGGAGCAGTGATATCTGTCATTGATGTTATTCGGGAATGTTTCGAATTGATTATCACAGAGATATAGAACTACTGTTAATATGGATACATGACAGTATGCATAACAGTTCACATACCTAGTACACGCACCGACATAACTATAGTTTGGCAATAACTTTGTAGTACGCATACCCAGTATCCATACCACAAAAGTTCTGTGACTCGTGAACCAAGAACGGTACGCATACCCAGTATGCAAACCATAAAAGATTTGTTAGTTTTAATATCGAACATGGTACGCATACCCGGTATGCAAACCATAAAGTATCTGTGAGTTCCTGACCTCGTTTTTGTCTTAAGGGTATCCATACCCGGTACACGTACCATGACAAAGACGTTCATGAACAGGTACAGTACACGTACCAGATACACGTACTTTCCCTGTCGAATATTTTCGGATGCATCAAAATTATTTCTATGAGATAATCGACATTTGATCAACTCTCTATAAACACTATCTAGACATTTTTGATCATATGTGTGATTCATGAAAAGTCTTAAAGTGCTATATTAAAATGGTTAAGTATATAGTTCAATTGGATTGTTTTGGTTAACCTACATGAACATGTCATTATACACGGTTCGGTTACGGTTTATCCTAACCAGAGTGCATATTTTGTTATGTTAATATCAAGTCAAGTTTTTTTATCTAACGGTGATAGGGTACAAAAGTATAGAACAGGATAATAACAGGTTGAAAACAAAAGGATTAACGCTTACCTATTGAGAATTGTTTTCCGCAAAAATCTTACCTACAAAAAATTTTGTATGGATAGTCGTTTCTTATTGATTGCTTGGTTCCAAAGCTATCTTAGATTAAACCTAAAGCAACCTTGATCTTGAAATTCTATTAAAGGAGAAACTGTAACAACTGGGATCTTTGAATCCCTGACACTATTCTTGTGTGTCCTAGTTGTAAACTAGAGTCTTCCTCTCCTTCAAACCCTTCTAGCGTCTAGCGACTAAAAAGACTTCACCTAGGGATTCGTGAAGCCAGGTCCAATTATCTTTATCTTGATAGTTCGAGTATCCTGATCTTGTTTTGATTGTTTACTTTCTCACTCAAAGTATCTTCGTCTCAGACTTTGTGATTCCACAAGTTTCAACTTGTGAGGTGAATAATAATCTAGGATGCTCACCGGGAGTCTGATAAGTGCATAATTCATATGATTTTAGTATCCATTCCATACATGTTTTAACTATTATTCTTGCATGTATTCGTGTTATTACTCTTGTTTTCTCGTATTTTCCTCCAATAGGTGAATCATCCAAAAAGGAGCTACAAAGTGCTGAAAAGAGCTAGGAAGAGAAGTATTCCAAGTATCCAAGTGCCCAAGTTCAAGAGAAGTGGAAGAAGTGTGGCGAAAAGGAGGGGCCAAAAACCGATCTCAACTCATTCAAATTAAGGAGTTCTCATCATCATCTTGAAGATAATTGAAAGATAAAAAGAATGCAAAATGAATGAGGTCATTCCGAGTTCGGATGAAGAAGTTGTGGCCAAAACAAGCTTTTATTGAATACCGAAGATAGTAAAGTTCGCGGACGGGTTTCATACTTTAATTCCGAAAATTTCTGCTGGAATTTGAAGTTCGCGGATTGGTTTTGCAAACTTAGCAAGTGGAAAACGTGTATTAATACCTTGGAAAGCCTAAGGTCACGTTTGGGAGTCTTTATGTCGTATTTTCGGGTCGGGTTCTTGAACCGAACTAAATACTTGATGGCCAAGCAATGTAAACCTATAAAAAGGTATTAGGTCATGGAATCAATGATCAATCGAATTTCATATCACAAGTTCTATATCAAAACCTAGGGTTTATGAACGTTTTCGTATGTGTCAAAAATAATTCACTTTCTCACTTAACTAAATTTAAATGAAGTATGTGGTAAACTCCAAGTAGAAAATACGTGATAACCAAGTTGTAAAAGTCTTTCTTTTATATTCCTTTGCTTTCCAAAATTAGGTCTAGTCTTCAAAGTCCATTAGATGAAAATCCACCAAGCCCAAATGTTAGAAAAACCCATGTAGAAAATATGCCCCAAAAATACGTCGTCGGAAAACTGGTGTCATGCCGGAAGTTGGCCGGGAAAGTATCTCAGGTGACCGGCAAAGTCCACTCAGTCACCGGTCAACGAGTCAAAGAAGAGTCAAACCGGGTCAGGTCTAGTCACCCGAGTCAACTCAATGATGTCATGAGTCAGAAATGAGTCAGCTATTCAGGTGAGCTAACTGGGCTGACTTGTCTGAGTTGCCATGGCATAATCCATTTGCACTGGCCAGAGCTGTGTTGCACAATGATAATGCATCACAACCTCCAGACCCATCCATGTTGGCGCTTCATCAGCTATACACCACTCCATTCCTGCATCACCTCTTCACTGTCTACTCCTTCTATAGCAGCAACAAGGTTCATTCTTCACAACCCAAAACTCCATTTGCATCTCTTAATATTGCTCATGACTAACCCTCAATGCAGTCTCTGTAGCTTATACCTCCATAACCTTCATACACACTTGGTAACATGTTCAGTTCAGGTCTTTACTCAGCCACAACAAATACACCTGCACTTCAAAACTACAACTCCATCTCAATACCAAATGAAGGTCAACTGTAACCTAAACATGCATCTATTTTAGTCTATTGCATCCATTGCAATTGCAATTCCATTCACCATGACCTGTACAGCTGCAAATATCGCCATAGCCAACGTAATTCCGCTCCTGCAAGTTCATACATTCCTCATTAGCTCTCAGCTGTATCTGCACCATCTGCTCCTGCAAATTCAGCTAAAACCCACATCACCATAACTGCATCATTTCATACAACGGCCACCAGAATCATCAACACTTCAAACCCATTACAACCACCACCAATCTACAGCCTCAGTTCACTTCTCAGCAGCAGTACCACCAACCTGTGAACCTAACATTCATCTAAGCCTCGATCAAATCTTTACTCCATCTCGAATTCAAGCTTCTCTCCGGACCCTTGTCGCAGAAACCAACATTTCTTACCCCCATCATGGCTAGAACACACAGCTTCTTTGCAGCTTCTGTAACATCAACTCCACCTGTAACCTAAGCATTCATCTAGACAGCATCACCACTTCAAGTGCACTATTTCAACACCATCTTGTACTGCTGCAGTATCTCCAATAAACAGTCCCACTGCTTAGTCCTGCTCCCAGCCTCATATTGAGTTACACAATACTCATCTCAGATGTTTCTTGTTCCTATGACTCATACAAGCTCAATGAGTTCATGTCTTCATTAATTCTCGGCATCAACAACCCATAGTAGTACCACCTCATATCATCATGTCATCCTTGCAATCTTCCATGGCATCAACTCACAGACCATCAACTCCATTCCAGAAGCACCACCAACAGCATCTCAACTTCAGAGACCTAGACATTCAACTACACAGATTCAACCAATTTTATTTCTGAATCTCCACTTCCACCAAATCAACAGTACCCAGATCTTCATTCCCTGCTCAGCTTCTCAATCAAATCTCAAACGCAGATTCACTACAAATCCCAATTTTTCACTGCAATCTTCTCCCCATCATCTCCTCTGGTTACTCTCTTGATTCCACCATTAACAACACCTTCATTCCTCTCTGAATCCCCTCTCTGTTCCAGACACAGCATCAGTACAAACCCATGTCTTCAATCAGTGATATTCAACCACACAAATCAAACTCAAACCCTAAGTTCTCCTCTATTAGAGAAAAACCCATCTCCAATTTCATCTTTTCTTCTTCAGTTCTTCTCAAATTCACCAGATCCAAAACCCTAACTTCCTTCCTCATAACATCAACAGATTCATTTTCTCGATCTGATTCAACCCCATCATCATCTCCATCTCTCTGCTTATTCACTCAAGCATTAGCAGAATTATCTCTCAAATTCCTCAGTCGATTATCTCATGAATTCTCGATTTCTCTTTCTTTCTTTTCAGTTATGGTGTCGTAACTGTTGCACATTTCAGACGATAAGAGCAACAAATGATGACCTGCTGAGTTCTAGGTCTTGTGTAGGAACTTAGATTACTTCAGACACTCGGAAATAGGATAGGAGCCACCCAGTCCATATGTGGTTTGTCGGTTCCGCATAACCGACAGTCTAAATCTCTATCCAACTCATCTGTTAATTTGGGGAAATGACAGTTCATTCTTCACCTCCTTCTCGTGCACCCTAACCCGCTCCAAGTATAGCTCGCATGGGAATTGGCCTTTATGCTCATTTTCGCTCCAAATAGCTAATTTCTTCTTCTTTTGCTCATAATGATTCCATTGCACCTAATAAACTCAAAAGCAAACATAAGATACATAATTTACAAGAAAAGTAACAAAGAAAGCATAAATATTAGATATAGAATTAGGTGTTTTAGACACCTATCAGTTTACCCCTTTAGGGGGAAACCACCATTATCATCTTCTTTGTAATATGAGTAGCTAAATCCTTTGTTGATTAAGGATGAATTCAATGTTCTAAGCGTGAAGCTTTATTAATAATACAAGTCTATTTGAGGTTTTAATCATCATCGTTTGTTTTCACTATATTTAGGGTTTATGATTTATTTCTAGATTGTTCAAGTGTATAATTGGATTAATCTTTTGATCATTCTATTGCTAGTAAAGGGTTAGGATATCCGTGTAATTTTTGAATAACCCTTACATAAGTAGAGAACGTGAGACCTGGTAGAGGGATTCTATTGAGGAATCGTGTGTGAAGATAACACTAGTAAGTGGACCTTACGCTAAGAGTCTAACTACTAGGATAAACCTAAGTTCACATAGCTTAAAGCTTCCAATTGGGTTACATCTTGAGTGCGCTACTACTTGGTGGTTCAGTTGGATAGAACTTGATATGCGAGCGTTTCGGTATCAAGTTACAAAAATTAAAGCGTTGCAGTTTCTTATCAAAGTGTTGTCTACTCTTTAACACTGTTTCTCTCTCTAGATATATCTCACATGTGAAATAGTAGCGAGATAGTTTCGCTGAACGGTTCAGGCAGCAAAAATTAACTTTTCGTTGAACGGTTCAGCGCATAGTGGAATATTCCACGGTATCCATGTTGAACCGTTCAACGGAAGATTAAAATCATTGTGTTATTCCATTCAGTGCAACCTAATTCTACTTTTCCTTGATTCATTCAGCGCATCTAGATGATATATTGGAATGACCATAAGACTTAGGTGGGTATTCTAGCTTCCAATCTAAATGCTAGATTACAAGACCATAGGACTTAGCCTAATCATGGTGGGATTGGATCAGTTTAAGCCCCATTGCATCCAATCTAATGCACGGTAAATTTCAAGTTTGACATCCACATCCAATCCAACGCCCAATGTATTTGCGTTGAATAAATGCATGGATAGACGGGTTAAATACGGATAATGCAATGGATCTCTTATTCTCTTTATAATCAATACTGTAAATAGCGAGATATAAAACTAACGAAAAGAACAGAAATTCAAATTAAACTTACTGAACAACATACATATAACAAGTGTCATAGAAAATGACAGGGGAAAAAAGACACCGAGTCCTTTTTTTCGGACAAGTACCACCTTTCCTATATAAAAAAAGTTCTCTGTCATACACAACACTTCCGAAATCAAGTCGTTATGACCAGCGCCATCTTTACTAAATACACCCTTAAAATAACGTGTATAGGTGTCTGATTGACTTTTACGACAATATTTGCACCCAATTCAAAATCCGTTGAATCCTACAAACTGCAACATGTCAAGTCTGTTAGTATAAAAAATTAACAAACTGGTCAGGTATAATCCGGGTATCGATCACAAATGTTTATCCCTAAACAAAACAAACATTTTGATTTCGGGGACCCCCTATATTCAAATGATTCTTCTTCTGCCATATAAAGGTCTTCCCATTCGGAATTAAGGTTTTGAAGCCTAGCTTCCTTTTCACTGGGTTTACCTTCAAATATGCTTTCCAAAGTATCACAAGCTTCTTTAGATGGTGATGTATTTTATAGATAGTGGTAAAAGTGGTTCGATTCTCAGACTTGCGAAGGATAAAATATAGACTTAAATTTTAAAGCTAAAATAGAAAACTCACTAATAATTATAGCAAACACGGACAAAGTTGATATCAATATTAAAAGACAACTGAGGCTAAGATTCCACTATTTTCCAAGTTCAAAGTGATTTAAATCCAATATTTATATTTATTCAATTTTTTCGTTTAATTTGATTCTAAGATGTTGCAACAAGTAGATTTTTAAAATAACAAGTGTAAATCAAAAGCATGGGATATCAAAAACCTAAGTCCAAGCATATACCATCAATGGAAATCACAATTTTTGAATAAAAATCATTAAAACAATTCTCAAACAAGGAAAATAATCATATAAATAATTGTAATAAATAAGATAAATAGAAAATACCACTCTTTATTGGAAAAGTAGCTTCCTTTATCGCCTCAGCAATGGGGTTTAGCTCCTCATATCAAAAAAAGGTTCAAAATATTTTTCCATTGCTCAAAAGGTGTTTTCAAAGGTGAAGAGACTCAAAGGGAGTAAAACAGTTCAATCGCAACGTTTATATGTGTTGCAGATCGACTGTTACAAGAGAAACAGAAGGAATAAGACTGCTACAGTAACGATATAAGCGAAGTGTTGTAGAACAACGATAGTGTTCTGCGACAGTTGGGCGTGGGTTGATGTTCTTCGTGTTCTTCAGCAGCACCAGCAGAACAACTTTCCTGCAACTCGTGATTTTTGTCTCCTCTGGTTCTCTAAACTACCCCAAACTGTTCGTCCGCCTCTCTGACTTGCAACCAACCTATATATATCCAACAGCCCCCAAGTAAACCCTAAACAACTCGAGTTTATCTTCATTCTTCTTTCACGGCAAGTCACGGATTTTTCTATTTCTTCTCTTCTGTACGCGTCAACTGGGTCAATCCCACCTCTACAATATTCCAGCAGGACCCTAGTAACTCAATCCTGGGCGTTAAATTCTTTCCTAAATCTTCATGGACTCTAAAATCCCGATAATATTTCTCCATGACTCTGTTTTGGTCTAACACGATGGAAACTCCTTCTTTCTCGAATCTGGCCGCCATACATTCCCTGTTTAGACGAAACAGGGTTATACTAATCCATAACGCGAGAAAAATCCGACCAAATCTCTTCCAACTACCGAATCAAGATACCCGTGAAACTCCACACCTCTGTTTCCTTTTTCCGGCTTATCTAGCCAAATTCGATCGATCAAAACGAACATTCCAAGCCTGTTACGCTCTAGGAAGTCCAGCCCCATGAAAATCAGCGCTTGAATCTCTCTAAAACTCGCTTGAATCTCAAACCCTAAATCTGTTCACTTCTGCCAAATATTCCCGCCAAAATGAATTTGAATTTTGGGGAAGAAGCTGGTTTCCCCCTATCCAGAGTAGGGGTGCCGATAGTAGGTGACTTGGGTGTTGTGGACAAATGTGGGTGCTGAGGATAAATTTGGGCTATACATAGCCTGGGTGCTCCTTAGCCAATTCTGGGGTCCGTTTAGCAACTGTCCTCCGGGGGTGCCCCGCGCAACTTTTCGAGCCGATTTTTCCAAAAATGTTTATTGGCTAAAAATACCTACACACACATAAAACACCATAATAAGTAAAAAAATGAGCACTATCAATATATAGAACCGAGACAAATAAGACACAAAATTGTGTCTATCAAATACCCCCAAACCTATTATTTGCTAGTCCTCGAGCAAAGATAAAATTGAAAAATAAAATCCTAACTCACTGACGCAGGCATCGTCGATTGCATTTAGCGTATGCAATAAGCCTTTAAACTCCTAGGTGGCCCTAGTGGCCGAGTTATAGTCTCGGGAGGGCTTACCAGAGGTATACCCACAAAACCTTTATACTCCAGACCCTAACTATCTACGCAGAACCTTGGAAAGCACTAAAGAATCTCCTTGGTTGGCATACTTATTGACTACAGGAGGAAATACCCTGATGCGAAATTTCAATTGTTGTACACGAGTTTGCACTCAAGCATACTAAAATTCATATAAAGTGACAGAGCTCTACTCAGATAGTTGCACTATGGATATCAATATTCGGAGTCAAACCAATCACATGGATAGATTAAGAGATGGATATAGAAAAACGTAGATGGTTTTGATGTTTACTAAGTGAACGGCGTTTCCCATATCTGTCTGAAGGCCTCCGTCAAAATGAACCTATCCTAATGGATTGAGATACTAGTCTGACTAATATCAACATATTGGCATATATAAGGGAACCAGTGGTCGATAACCTAACTCTAGGTCAACACAACTGGCATATACAAGGGTACCAGTGGTCGACTTTATTGAATTTATTCCTTTTGGTCAAATGGTCTGGGCTCAAATTTTTTTTTTTATGGTATCTCAATCACTCTAATTCACCCTAGCATTGGTAACAACTTGAATCGTGAGCCCCACCTAATCACTTAGAGTAACATAGTTTTAAAACAAAATAAAATAAAAATAGAAGTGAAAAGGACTCAACGAGATATGGTGAAACTATCATGTTATTTATAACACCTGAGCTCTGTGCTTTTATGAATAGACTCTTCTAGATGTTTCCATCTAATCAGATTGGTTCCTCAGCTCCTACAACCAAAATGCTTCCATCCACTTAGGTTGGTTAGTGGTATCCTTAATATGCATAAATTTCTTGGCTCTAGAGTTTATTTAAAACAAAAAGTTTCTACCCCGCCCCCAAACTTAAATCTAACATTTTCCTCAATGTTTCGAATGAAAGAATAGTACCAAAAATATAAGTAACATGAGGAAATAGTAAAGAGATAGTTCGGAAAGATAGTACCTGGGTGAAGTGAAACCAAAAACTGACAAAAATATTATACAATATACAAATCTCCTCGATGGTCAATCAAGGGTAAACAGGGTCCTCCAGAGGGACCTCCTCAACATCACCTGTAGGAAAAGGCTCTAAAAAGGGCTTCAATCTCTGATCGTTAACCTTTGAAGAACTAGTACCATCTGATGTTTCAATCTAAATAGCGCCATGAGGAAAAACAGTACGGACCACAAAAGGACCGGTCCACCGAGAGCGCAGTTTCCCGGGGAATAGATGCAAACGAGTGTCATACAGAAGAACTTTTTGACCTGGAGAAAATGACTTCCGTAAAATATGCTTATCATGCACAAGTTTCATTTTGTTCTTATACTCCTCAGCACTATCGTATGCATCTCTACGAATCTCGTCCAACTCATTGAGCTGGAGCTTTCTGTGAGCTCCTGCCTTGTCAAGTGAAAAGTTTAACTGCTTAATAGCCCAATAGGCTCTATGCTCTAACTCAACAGGCAAGTGACATGCCTTGCAAAATACTAAACGGTAGGGTGACATTCCAATGGGTGTCTTAAACGCGGTACGGTAAGCCCATAAGGCATCAGTCAGCCTCGACGACCAATCTTTCCTATTAGGATTAACTGTTTTCTCTAAAATACGCTTAATTTCCCTATTGGAAACCTCTACCTGACCACTAGTCTGTGGGTGATACGGGGTAGCTACTTTGTGGGTAATACCATATTGTTTCATTAACAGAGCAAACGGTCTATTACAAAAGTGTGAACCCCCATCACTAATTATAGCTCGCGGTGTACCAAAACGTGTAAGTATATTCTCTTTCAAAAACTTAATTACGACCTTATGGTCATTTGTTTTACACGGAACCGCCTCAACCCACTTAGGCACATAGTCTACAACGAAAAGTATGTAAAGATAACCTAAAGAATTAGGAAATGGACCCATAAAATCAATGCCCCACACATCAAAGACCTCAATCACTAAAATAGGGTTCAAATGCATCATATTTCTACGAGAAATGGTTCCTAACCTCTGGCAACGATCACAAGAAACACAGTGACTATGGGAGTCTTTAAACAGTGAAGGCCAGTAAAATCCACACTGCAATATCTTAGCATCAGTCTTCTTAGCACTAAAATGACCCCCACAAGCATGTTCATGACAAAAGGAGAGAATATTGGACTGGTCACTCTCAGGTACACATCTCCTAATAATCTGGTCGGGACAATACTTAAACAAATAAGGATTGTCCCAAAAGAAATGCTTAACCTCGACTAAAAACCTAGAACGATCTTGTTTACCCCAATGTTGAGGGGTACGGACAGTAACAAGATAATTCACTATATTTGCATACCAGGGTGATTGGGAAACAAAGAACAATTGTTCGTCAGGAAAGCTATCCCTTATAGGAAGGGCATCACTAAGGGAACTAACAACTAACCTGGATAAGTGGTCAGCTACTACATTTTCAGCACCCTTTTTGTCTCTAATGTCTGGAGAAAATTCTTGTAACAATAGGATCCACCTAATAAATCTAGGTTTGGTGTCCTTCTTAGACAAAAGGTATTTCAAAGCAGCATGATCGGTATAGATTACGATCTTAGAACCTAATAGGTAGGATCTAAACTTATCCAAGGCAAACACGATGGCTAGCAGTTCCTTCTCGGTAGTTGTACAGTTCAATTGGGCATCATTCAGAGTTTTGCTAGCATAGTAAATCACATGAAGTAATTTGTCTACTCGTTGACCTAACACAACGCCTATAGCATAATCTGAAGCATCACACATAATCTCAAAGGGTAGGTTCCAGTTGGGTGCCTGGACTATGGGAGCAGTAGTGAGTAAATTTTTAAGCTTCTCAAAAGCCTCTAAACAAGCATCATCAAAGAAAAACTTAACATATTGTGCAAGAAAATTGCAAAGAGGTCTAGAAATCAAGCTAAAATCCTTAATGAATCGACGGTAAAAACCTGCATGCCCTAGGAATGACCTAATGTATTTTACGGTTTTTGGGACCTGTAAAGTCTTAATAAGGTCAACTTTGGCTTTGTCTACCTCTATACCCTTTGAAGAAATGATGTGCCCTAAAACAATTCCTGATTTAACCATGAAATGGCATTTTTCCCAATTAAGCACTAAATTCTTTTCCTTACACCTAGTCAACACTAATGTCAAATGATGCAAGCACTCATCAAAGGGACAGGTAAAAGTGGTTTTCTATTGGTCTTCTGGGGCAATAACGGTCTGATTATATCCAGAAAAGCCATCTAAAAAGCAATAGAAACTATATCCAGCTAATCTCTCTAGCATTTGGTCGATAAAAGGAAGGGGAAAGTGATCCTTCCTTGTGACCTTGTTCAATTTCCTATAGTCGATACAGACACGCCATCCCGTGGTCACTCGGGTTGGGATTAACTTATTATCCTCATTCTGGACTACAGTGATACCTGATTTCTTGGGAACAACCTGAACGGGGCTGACCCACTTACTGTCTGAAATTGGGTAGATAATACCCGCATCTAACAACTTAAGCACCTCTTTTCGAACTACTTCTTTCATGTTAGGGTTCAGTCGACGTTGCATCTCCCTAGACGGTTTGGAGTCTTCCTCTAAATGAATCTGATGCATACAAACGGTAGGACTAATACCCTTAATGCCTGCTATAGACCACCCTAAAGCTTCCTTATTATCTTGAAGTACTTTTACTAGCCTAATTTCCTGATCACTATCCAAGTCGGCAGCAATAATCACAGGTAAAGTCTCAGATGGGCCTAAGAACACATACTTCAGGTTATCTGGTAGTGGTTTGCGGTCCAACTTAGGGGGCTCTTCGAAGGAAGGAACTGAGGTAGTCTCAGAAGCTGGTAATGGTTCGAACCTAGCTTTCCATCTATCAGTGTCTAACACAGGGATAGAATCTAATAGAGCATTCACTTGTTCAATGGTACTATCATTGTCAAAATCTAAACCAAAATGGGATAGACAACTCTCTAATGGGTCTTCAGACAAAATGTTTGGTAATGACTCCTGAACTAAGGATTCTATCATATTCACCTCTTCAACACATGTGTCATCTAGATCATAAGGTAGCTTACTGAAATTAAAAATGTTCATTTCGATAGTCATATTACCAAAGGATAAATTCATCACACCATTTCGACAGATTATGATCGCATTAGACGTAGCTAAGAATGGGCGACCTAAAATCACAGGTATCTGGTTCTCTGGGTCAGGGACAGGTTGGGTATTTAGGACCACGAAATTCACTGGATAAATAAACTTGTCGACTTCAATAAGAACATCCTCGATAACACCTCGAGGAATTTTGACAGACCTATCAGCTAACTGCAGTGTTATCTGAGTAGGTTTCATTTCACCAAGTCCTAGATGTACGTACACATGGTACGGCAGTAAGTTCACACTGGATCCTAAGTCAAGTAAAGATTTTTCTACCCGGTGTTTACCTATTGTACAAGCAATGGTAGGGGAACCTGGGTCTTTGTACTTTGGAGTTGTGGTGTTCTGAATGATTGAACTTACGTGACTAGCTAAGAAAGCTTTCTTATGGACGCTAAGTTTTCGCTTTCGCGTACACATATCCTTGAGGAACTCGACATAAGCAGGAATTTTCCTAATTGCATCTAATAAAGGAAGGTTTATGGTAACTTGCTTAAAAACCTCCAATATGTCATTAAAGTTCGATTCCTTCTTTGTTGATGCTAATAGATGGGGAAATGGGGCTTTAGGCACAGAATCAGACCTCTCGGGAACCGAATTGGCATCATCGGAAATTTTATCAGTCCCCTCAGTTAGTGGTCCTGAGGGGTGAACTACAGTATGTTCACTATCGGGCATGGTTACCTGATTGTCTACTACTCTACTGGTGGGTTTTATAAACAACCTACAAATTGACCTGCAAGTACGCAGGGTCAATTGTAGCTAGAATGGGAAGAAATGGAAAGTCCACAGGGACAAGGGGGAGCAAATGTTGTTTTCTAGATTCTTTAGCTGCTTCCTAAGCTAACATGGAGCTGAATGGACTGATGTATGAGAGCTGAATGGGGGAAGTAAACAGTGAGTGAAACAAGTAAAGATTGTGGTGTTAAGACACCACTGTGAGCATGAGGGGAAAACAAACAGTGAGCAATGAAGGTAAAACAAGTGAAAGAAAACAGTGAAGAAACTGAAAACAGTGGGAATGGAAGTGTATGAAGATGGATGAGAATTCTCTTTCACCTAGCTAGTTCACCTAGGTTAACCTTGTCATGTGGCTAGTTAACTACCTAAAGTCCTTGGATAACCCCTAGCATTGCCTATCTGATTAAAGCATAGGCAATCACAGGTCATTTAGGGTCTAGGTCTCTAACTAATATGGCTTTGTGAATCCCTTAGATTATCACTAACTCCTAGCATTAATGGTCTGTTTAAAGCACCACTAATCACAAGCCAGTGAACCTTTGGAATGTTACTAACCTAAATGTTTTGAGCTCAACAAGGTCTAACCCAAATGGCTAACCAACATGGTTCAATGGTCTTCTCTAAGATTTAAACAGGAAATTAAACTAACTAACATGTGAGAAACAAAAATTGAAAGATGGAATTAAACAGCAAAGAACAAATATGAACAGAAATTGAAGAACCCTAAATTGCTTTGAAATGGAAATTGAAATGAAATTAACCCAATTAGGGGGTATCTCGGATGACCCAAGAACAGTTTAAACATTCTACATCAGTTTCTATTTATAGCTTACATCAAATCCCTAATTTCTAAACCCTAAAATTTGGGGATTTTCAATTTCTCTCACACATTTGCGAATTCAGCTCGACCCATGCCCTGTTGCTGTTCCCTCTGCTCCTCCTCAGCTTGAACTGCTCCCAATTGCGTCTACTGATGCCCTAGCTTTTCTCTTTCTTATTTGTAGCACTTAGGGTTGATGCTAAGAACAAGAGAGGGAAATACTAGGGAGCTGGATGATGGTGATGGCTCTGATTTGGTCGGGAGAATGGAGATGGTGAAGCTCGAGGTGGTGATGGAAGAGATGGTGGTGGCAGTGGAGTTGCAGGCGGTATGGTGGTAGGACTGTGGAGTTTTTGGGGAAGATGAGAAGAAGAACCTGATGGAGAAGAAGGGTCTGTTTGGTTGGGTAATAGGGTTCGGTGACTAGGGTGTTAGACGGACTCATCAATTTTAGATGTTCTGATAAGGGAAAACGTTGGATGAAAAGATGATAGAATGATCCAACGGAGCGATGGAGATGGGGGTGGAGCGACCGTTGGATGATGGATACATCAAAACTGACGGTCCAAGATGGGGTTAGGTACTATGGTGTTTGACATGAGCTTTGGATTTTGATGCACAATGATGAGGTGGCCGTTGGATGATGAGATGGATCCAATCTGACGGCTCTCATGGAAATGGGTATGGATAATGGAAATGGATTTGGGTAAGGGTTTTGGGCCTTGGGTATGCCAAGCCCATATCTTCTTTAAGAACAATTCTTCCTCTTCAAGCCCACTTCTAATTGATCCGGCTCTTGCAAACATCATTCTTCGCTTCCTCCTAGCGGGAGTCTTTGCCGTTCCTTTGCTCTTTTCGCTCCGTGAGATAACCAGGCTTTATTTAGTACCTAAAAATGCAAAATTAATTAAGAAAAGTATTTATTCTTGAAAACAACGAAAACACAGAATATGGGATAAAATGGAGCGTTAGTGCACAAAGGATGAGTTAAATGCCAAGAAAAATATATAGAAATATGCACTTTTTAGCACTCATCAAATACCCCCAAACCTGAATTTTACTTGTCCTCAAGTAAAACAAAACTAAGGAAATCCTACCTATACCACTGTCGCTGGTCTCTCGAATGCATTTAGCGTATGCACTAAGCCTTTTAAACCACTAAGTGTCCCTAGTAGACGAGTGAAATCTCGTGAAGGTTTGCTTAGAACGTACCTACAAAGTTCTAGGTCAAAATATAAGCTCAGATTCCATCAAATGTGATATGTGCAAGTCAGTTTAAGCTCACAGCAAAATGGAGATGTCAATCTAGCTATCAAAGGCACAATCCTAGCACTGATAACAAATAAAGACATGTGATAAGAGTGTAAAGTGTATCTACACATGTGTAAAGAAAGATCAGATGTTATGACTACTAATCACCAAGAGATGTAGGCCTGTCAATATTTGTCCGATATCCGGTATCCGTTTCCGAGTATTCGAGATCCTATAGGATTTTATCCGTTTTATCGGATATCGGATATCATATCGGATATTTTGTCGGATATTTCTTCCTTAACATATCGGAAACGGATTAGACCCCATCCGAAATGTTAATATCCGATATCCGATAGTATATGAACTTATTTATAATTTATCCTAATTTCGAGTCTAGTATCGGATATTATCGGATATTGTCGGATAAATATCCCATAAGTGTCAATTATGAAAATGTTTTACAAGGGTTTTTAAGCTTTTTTGTTATAACCGGATACTATCGGATATTTATCGGATATCCGACAGCTTAGCCTATCGGAATCGATATCTGATTTTGATATCCTATAGGATATTATCGGATATCGAATATCCGGTAGTGCTTAACATGTCGGATATCGGATTTCTAAATATCCGACGGATATTCTTCCATTGACAGGCCTAAAGAGATAGTTTCTCAGGCTAAGAACCAAGGTCGAAATCTAGCTAGCTGTCCGGACTTTACGAGAATTGTGAATGAGTAGGAGGTGTTTCACAATTACTCGCGTTGTACATCAATGGCATACACCCTCCTTGCTTATTACAATGAAACAACACAATGACTCTTTACATGACTCTTATTTACATTGACTACTCTCTTTTATTTTTGGACAAGAGATAATGGAATTGATAAATACTTGATTTTTTTTTGAATTTTTTTCTGATATTAATTATTTTTTTTATTTTTTTTTTTTTTTTTTTGAAGAAGGAATTGAAATATGGTAGCTCTTTTGATACATAACAATAAGAAACAAAAAATTACATGACACTTTGCAAGAGGTAGCCTTTTTTGATGCACCCAGTTAAATTCGATGGTTGTATTTCTTAATGTAACCTCCACCTTCTATCCCAACCAACCAAAGAACAAGCTAGTCAAGTTTCGTTCAGTATTCTAAAGTGATTGGCAACTAAAACTTCCGATAGAACACCTCAAGGATGAGGCTATACATGTATTGGTAGATCGTGCGCGTGCAAGTTTCTTATCACTATGTGAATTGTGCTAGAATCAGGGTGCCTAAATATCTAGACTAAGACTCCTAATAATTACAGATTTGCACAAGAGTCAACATTTCAAGGTAAATGAGCTCCATTTTTATGTTTTTTTCAATTTTTCATTTTTTATTTTCATTTTTTCATTTTTTTCAAAAAGGAAGAGTTCAATTTTTTCAATATAGCATGTTATCGGGATATCTACTCTATACTCCCAAACCTAAACTAAACATTGTCCTCAATGTTTCAAAAGATGTAAAGAATTATAATACAACATATGAAGAGGATTATGCTGAGTAGAGAAAAAGGAAAGAGAATACCCGATTTCGGAGAAAGCAAGATTAGAACTCTGTTATTCAAGGCAAGAATCCAACATATGTCAGCCGAGATCATATTGGATTAGCAAAATATATACAAAAGGAACAAAAGGGTTTTAAGAAATTTTATCTACTGGATTATATACAAAAAATTCACCATACACTAACAATCTAAAGAGTTGAGGATCAACCCAAAAGACGAAGTGTAGAGGTTTCAACAGCTTCACACAAATATAACAGGAAAGAAACGCAAGTGAAACTATGAAACAAAATGAGCTACCCCCAAACCTGGATTTTTCAACGGATAAAATTTTGGAAACATAATCTCGCAGTTTTGGGGGTTCATCATGTACAAGGTCTAACTCAAAGTGAACTGTGCTAGGGACGGGCAAACATGCTAATTCCAACTGTGGTTCCTCAAATGTATTATACTTAGAAGCAAAATAGTCCAAGAGGACTTGGGAAGCACACAGTTCCAAACCTAGGTTGGGCATTCTCAGAAAAATTTGTTTGACAATATCGGTACAAACCAACTCTAGGTTGGGTGGAAGGCCATCAGATTGTGACTCAGGCAGGACGATAGGCACATCATCATTAATCACATCAACATCTCTTAAGTCTTCTACACGTGTCACAACATGCTCACAATCATCAAACAAATTGGCAAGATCACAATCAGAGTCATCAACATCATCAACAGATTTATTCTCATGCATCGGCAAATCAGGAGAAATATCACAATGTGACCTAGGTAGAGAATCAGACACATCAGTTATATTTTCATGCATATTAGTGTCAACAGAAGATTCTATATTACCTAAGTCATCTTCATAGGACAGATGCACATTCTCAAAATCAGTATCAACATCACATGTATATGGAATACTAGAAGAAACATCATTCATGAAGGTCGAGGCAGAGAAGCCTAATGTATTTGAACCCAAAGGTTCCATAACATTTTCAGTATAGACATGTTCTTCTAACATAACATCATAATCATCATCATCATCATGATAGGGATTTTGCAATCTAGGATAATTTTCAATCCTAAGGTCGGAGCTATCACAAGAATAAGACTCTAACTCATGGGGGTGACTCATACCATGTGGTGTTGTCCCTGTTTCCCTAACAGATTCCCAATGATGGGTTTTCTCTGCAATCTCAGCTAAAAATTTCCATGCATCATCCACAGATTTATCAAGAAATTTATCATTACACGTAGACTCAACCATGGTTCGAGATCTAAAGTCTAGTCCCTCATAGAGGATGACGACAAGTCTCCACTTCTCAAATCCATGGTGCGGACATTCGCTCAACAAATCATTAAAACGTTCAAAATAGTGAAAAACAGTTTCCTCATCCAATTGGACAAAACAATTGATACTTTGACGAATAGCGATGGTCCTATGATGTGGAAAGAATTTTTTGAAAAATAGATCTGTGAGTTGGTCCCAAGTATTGATTGATTGTGGTCTCAAACCGTAAAACCATGTTTTGGCCCTTTCTTTTAGAGAAAATGTAAACAAACGCAATTTCAGAGAGTCTTCGGACATATGATCAGGTTGCATAGTCCGACAAATTTGTTCAAAGTCTCTTACATGAGTATAGGGGTTCTCAGAATCGAACCCTCGAAATATAGGAAGTATTTGTATCATGCTTGCATTTATTTTAAAAGGGTTATTGGTTTGAGGTAAGACAATACATGATAATGGAATTTTTATTGTGGGATACATGTATTCATGGAGAGCACGAGGTTGGCCCATATTGAAAAGACACAAAGCCCACTATTTGGTTTTAATGGGTTTTCAAAAATTTGGTTTTTTATGGGAAAAGAAAACACTTTGGTTTATTGGGTTTTGAAAACTTTGGTTTTAGACTTTGAAGACAAAGCCCATTTGGGAGCTTTTGGTTTTGATGGGAGCAAATTTGGTTTTAAAGAGGTAGAAAAATTTGGTTTTTAATTGGGAGCAAAAATTTTGGTTTTAGTATTGGGAGCAAGAATTTTGGTTTTAGTGTTGGGAGCAAGCCCACAAGTGTGGGAGAAATTGCTTTGCCAAGGGAAGGTGAACTAAGCCCACAATGTGTATGCAAACTGAAGCCCAATGTAGCTTTTGAAATAGCCCAACTGTTGCTTGTTTGGTCTGAGGCCCAGTTGGGCTTTCAAAAGTTCAGTTTTTCTAATTTAAAAC
This sequence comes from Papaver somniferum, assembly GCF_003573695.1. Taxonomy (NCBI): domain Eukaryota; kingdom Viridiplantae; phylum Streptophyta; class Magnoliopsida; order Ranunculales; family Papaveraceae; genus Papaver; species Papaver somniferum. The sequence goes on from NC_039367.1 coordinate 52,466,372, forward strand.
TACAGGACAAATCAATCTAACACCACAAGCCCACAAGAAATTAAACAAACAAGCCCACAAGAAAAATGGAAGCCCACAGTTTGGGTTCTCTTAATGGGTTTAGGCTTACTTTCTTAAGCACAGCCCAGCTGTTCAGTTTGGTTGCAAAAGCCCAGTTGGGCTTTGGATCATCCTAAGCTTTTGTTGAAGCCCAGTTGGGCTTGGCTTATGAATGGCAGCACCACTTCAGGCCTAGCAGCAGGAGCAGATCAGCAGCAGCAGCAGCAACAGCACAACAGCAGGCTTTGGGTCAGGTCACACAGCAACAGGTGCAGAAGGCAGCAGCAGGAAGCAACAGGGAAAGTAACAGCCTCAGTTCCACCAGTTCACCAGCAACAGCAGAGGCAGTGCAAGCAGCAGCAGCACCAGGTTCAAGGCAGAACCAGCAACAAAGGTGCAAATGGGCTAAGCAGTTCACAGCAGTGCACTAAAGCAACAGGCAAGAAAATGCTCTGATGCTGTGCAAGAACAACAAGCAAACAAATAGATGAAGATGCAAACAGCAAGAATGCACTGTAAACAGCAAATGATGCAAGTGCAGCTGCAAGCTAAGAGCAGCAGCAAGCAAATGAGCAAGGAAAGAAAAACAACATATGCGCCGCAACCGAGTCCCCGGCAGCGGCGCCAAAAACTTGGTGGGTTTTATAAACAACCTACAAATTGACCTGCAAGTATACAGGGTCAATTGTAGCTAGAATGGGAAGAAAGGGAAAGTCCACAGGGACAAGGGGGAGCAAATGTTGTTTTCTAGCTTCTTTAGCTGCTTCCTAAGCTAACATGGAGCTGAATGGACTGATGTATGAGAGCTGAATGGGGGCAGTAAACAGTGAGTGAAACAAGTAAAGATTGTGGTGTTAAGACACCACTGTGAGCATGAGGGGAAAACAAACAGTGAGCAATGAAGGTAAAACAAGTGAAAGAAAACAGTGAAGAAACTGAAAACAGTGGGAATAGAAGTGTATGAAGATGGATGAGAATTCTCTTTCACCTAGCTAGTTCACCTAGGTTAACCTTGTCATGTGGCTAGTTAACTACCTAAAGTCCTTGGATAACCCCTAGCATTGCCTATCTGATTAAAGCATAGGCAATCACAGGTCATTTAGGGTCTAGGTCTCTAACTAATATGGCTTTGTGAATCCCTTAGATTATCACTAACTCCTAGCATTAATGGTCTGTTTAAAGCACCACTAATCACAAGCCAGTGAACCTTTGGAATGTTACTAACCTAAATGTTTTGAGCTCAACAGGGTCTAACCCAAATGGCTAACCAACATGGTTCAATGGTCTTCTCTAAGATTTAAACAGGAAATTAAACTAACTAACATGTGAGAAACAAAAATTGAAAGATGGAATTAAACAGCAAAGAACAAATATGAACAGAAATTGAAGAACCCTAAATTGCTTTGAAATGGAAATTGAAATGAAATTAACCCAATTAGGGGGTATCTCGGATGACCCAAGAACAGTTTAAACATTCTACATCAGTTTCTATTTATAGCTTACATCAAATCCCTAATTTCTAAACCCTAAAATTTGGGGATTTTCAATTTCTCTCACCCATTTGCGAATTCAGCTCGACCCATGCCATGTTGCTGTTCCCTCTGCTCCTCCTCAGCTTGAACTGCTCCCAATTGCGTCTACTGATGCCCTAGCTTTTCTCTTTCTTATTTGTAGCACTTAGGGTTGATGCTAAGAACAAGAGAGGGAAATACTAGGGAGCTGGATGATGGTGATGGCTCTGATTTGGTCGGGAGAATGGAGATGGTGAAGCTCGAGGTGGTGATGGAAGAGATGGTGGTGGCAGTGGAGTTGCAGGCGGTATGGTGGTAGGACTGTGGAGTTTTTGGGGAAGATGAGAAGAAGAACCCGATGGAGAAGAAGGGTCTGTTTGGTTGGGTAATAGGGTTCGGTGACTAGGGTGTTAGACGGACTCATCAATTTTAGATGTTCTGATAAGGGAAAACGTTGGATGAAAAGATGATAGAATGATCCAACGGAGCGATGGAGATGGGGGTGGAGCGACCGTTGGATGATGGATACATCAAAACTGACGGTCCAAGATGGGGTTAGGTACTATGGTGTTTGACATGAGCTTTGGATTTTGATGCACAATGATGAGGTGGCCGTTGGATGATGAGATGGATCCAATCTGACGGCTCTCATGGAAATGGGTATGGATAATGGAAATGGATTTGGGTAAGGGTTTTGGGCCTTGGGTATGCCAAGCCCATATCTTCTTTAAGAACAATTCTTCCTCTTCAAGCCCACTTCTAATTGATCTGGCTCTTGCAAACATCATTCTTCGCTTCCTCCTAGCGGGAGTCTTTGCCGTTCCTTTGCTCTTTTCGCTCCGTGAGATAACCAGGCTTTATTTAGTACCTAAAAATGCAAAATTAATTAAGAAAAGTATTTATTCTTGAAAACAACGAAAACACAGAATATGGGATAAAATGGAGCGTTAGTGCACAAAGGATGAGTTAAATGCCAAGAAAAATATATAGAAATATGCACTTTTTAGCACTCATCATCTACCACTCCTAAGGGTTCTAATAACATTCAATTGATTCGATGGTTTTGCACCTACTTCATGAACTCCTCTAGGGTTGGGTTGAGTTTGACTAAGGAGCCTTCCGTTATCTCTCTCACTTAAGGTCTTAGCTATTTGGACGACTTGAAGTTCTAGATTAGCAAGGCTCTGAGCACTAGTTTGAAAGTTCTGCTTGGTTTCCTGTTGAAAACTAAGTTGGTTATATGCTAACATATCCTGAGTTTTTGCTAACATCTTAATAGATTCCTCTAAGCTTGTCGTTTTATTTTCTGGGCCTGATGAATTCTTAGTGTAACCAAAACCTGGGGGAGCATTAGAATTACTAAACTGACCTTGACTCTGGCCCTTAGACCATGAAAGGTTCGGATGGTTTCTCCAACCCGGATTATAGGTTTCTGAATATGGGTCAAACTTCTGACGATTATCATACCTAGTGTTATTATAGAGAGCATTGGCTTGCTCTTCATTATTCTGGCCTTCCCAAAAAGGCTCCAATCTACCACTAGTGTGACCCACTTCTAAAGCTTCTAACCTTTTCGTTATAGCAGCAATTTTGGCATCTGATTCAAAGCTTCCTTCTATCCTATTAACGTTTCCTCTGCCTAGAAGAATTGTTTTCTGGGGTACCCTATTACTTTCCCATTGCTGGGTCTTTTCAGCGATTTCATGCAAGTATGTCATCGCATCATCAACTGTTTGGTTTTCGAATCCACCTGTACACATGGACTCTACTGTAGTCGTGGTGGGATAATTTAAACCATCATAAAGGATCTGAACTAACCTAAACTTTTCTAAACCATGATGATCACATTGGGATAATAAATCATTGAAACTTTCCAAATACCTATACAAAGATTCTCCCTCCTGTTGTATAAACGTGCAGATTTGCATCCTAATAGAGGAGGTTTTGTGCCTAGGGAAAAACTTGTTCAAAAAGGCAGATGTAAGTTGTTCATAGGTTTCAATTGATTCGGAAGCCAAACTTTACAGCCACGACTTGGCTTTATCTTTTTAGGAAAAGGGGAATAACCTGAGTTTTAAAGCATCATCATCAAGGTTTCTAATTTTCAGGGTACTACAAATTTCCTCAAAGTCCCTAACATGGAAATAGGGGTTTTCATTTTCTTTTCCTAAAAATGTTGGGAGCAACGTTAAGGTTCCAGGCTTAAGTTCATAATTTTCTTCAGTTTCAGGTAACCTGATACACGAGGGACGAGTAGTCCTAGTAGGATTCAACAAGGCTTTCAAAGTTGCCATTTGTGGCGCTATTGGAGTATCAGGGATTCTTTCCTCAAACGGACGTTCAAAAACGGAATCTTCATGAATCGGACTTTCTAAATTGAGGTAATCAAGACGCTTAGAACTACTAGGTTTCTCTTTAACAAATCTACCTAGGGCGTCTCTTTTATATTCAGGCATGCAACAAAATAAGGTAGGGAATTCTATTCAAACACAAAACAAGGATGACTCAACCAAATCAAACCTAAATTTCTATCAAGCAAAAAGCATGGTGACTCCACTTAGATTGTTTCTAGACCAGCTTCTATTCTTTCGAAAAGGAACTCGTTACAATCTGAGCAAACCCTTATGGAATCAATCTGAGTCAAAGTAAGTTGAATCGAGGCGAGGGAAGCTTAGTGGATCTTTGATACCCAAGGCCTCACCGGTTACAAGGCGGCGCAGTCACGCATTCAATTCACAGAAACCTTCAAGAACTTCGAAGTATGCTCAAAAGAGTAACCAATATTCTTCGAACGACTTTCCTATTAAGCTCGTTACCCTATAGGTCTCGTTCTAGTCAAAATTTTAGGCTTAGGTTCGCGTTTGGTTTCGTTTTCCTAAGGCGGGCAAGAAGAGAACGGTGATGAAATCCGAACCCTTATCTTGTATGGCCAGTCCTTTCCCTTTACTAGGAAATTAAAGCAGCCGTTTTCAAGTCCTCAGCAGATATGCAAACGAAGGAATACATTAAACCCGCTGACAGGGGATTCGCGGGTGTTTCGAAAAACTTACCTCCCGTACCAGATGGGCGAAGAACCGCTGAAGTCGACTCGGGCCACGACTCCTTGTCATGTACGAACCCGAGGGGCCGAGGCGATATCGTAATCACCGTCCTTCTCTGCACACAGTTTATATTTAAACCAACCCTTCCTTAGGGTTTAAAAAAAATAATAATGTCCAAAGTCCAATGTCCAAGTGTCCAAAAAAGAAAAGAAAATTTACAAAAATAACAAACCCTAATACAATTCTCTCTCTCTCTCTCTCTCTTTTTATAAAGAAAAATAAACAAATCCTAAAAAAAAAAATAAATAAATAAAAGTCAAATTCAAAAAATTTGTAAACCATTATACAAAGCTTTTGGTTGGTAACCTAGCAACAAGCTGGGCTCCAACACCTTTTTGAATAGCAACGCCTAATCTATGAAAAATAAAGCTACCAAAACCACTACTAGCGTCGTTACTAGCTAAACAATTCTTCAGACGCTTGAAAAAACACAAAGTATCCTCACCCAACTCTTCTAGAGTAGAGAAAGCCAAAACACTCAATCCATGGCCATGTGAAATACACTTGTCCAAGTATTTAGAGTGTTTACATGAAACCGCATTAGATATAGAATAAAATAAATAAATAAATAATAAAATAAAATATCTAAAAAGAAATTTTCTTCTTCTCCGTTCTTTTCTCTTTAATCTTTCGCTCCAAGTCTTTATGCTTTAAGTTCCAGTCTTTACGAAATCACCAAACTCCTTGGCTCAATTCGCTTTATGATCCAAAACCTGTAGACAGAAGATAAATACCCAAAAACGTAAAAAAGAACAGAAATAATAAAAACCTAAAAAAAAAAAAAAGAAAAAAAAACGAAGTCTACAAACCCTAAAAGCAAATCCGCGTCGACGGCGCCAAAAGTTGATGTATTTTATAGATAGTGGTAAAAGTGGTTCGATTCTCAGACTTGCGAAGGATAAAATATAGACTTAAATTCTAAAGCTAAAATAGAAAACTCACTAATAATTATAGCAAACACGGACAAAGTTGATATCAATATTAAAAGACAACTGAGGCTAAGATTCCACTATTTTCCAAGTTCAAAGTGATTTAAATCCAATATTTATATTTATTCAATGTTTTCGTTTAATTTGATTCTAAAATGTTGCAACAAGTAGATTTTTAAAATAACAAGTGTAAATCAAAAGCATGGGATATCAAAAACCTAAGTCCACGCATATACCATCAATGGAAATCACAATTGTTGAATAAAAATCATTAAAACAATTCTCAAACAAGGCAAATAATCATATAAATAATTGTAATAAATAAGATAAATAGAAAATACCACTCTTTATTGGAAAAATAGCTTCCTTTATCGCCTCAGCAATGGGATTTAGCTCCTCATATCAAAAACAGGTTCAAAATATTTTTCCATTGCTCAAAAGGTGTTTTCAAAGGTGAAGAGACTCAAAGGGAGTAAAACAGTTCAATCACAACGTTTATATGTGTTGCAGATCGACTGTTACAAGAGAAACAGAAGGAATAAGACTGCTACAGTAACGATAGAAGCGAAGTGCTGTAGAACAACGACAGTGTTCTGCGACAGTTGGGCGTGGGTTGATGTTCTTCGTGTTCTTCAGCAGCACCAGCAGAACAGCTTTCCTGCAACTCGTGATTTTTGTCTCCTCTGGTTCTCTAAACTACCCCAAACTGTTCGTCCGCCTCTCTGACTTGCAACCAACCTATATATAGCCAACAACCCCTAAGTAAACCCTAAACAACTCGAGTTTATCTTCATTCTTCTTTCACGGCAAGTCACGGATTTTTCTATTTCTTCTCTTCTGTACGCGTCAACTGGGTCAATCCCACCTCTACAATATTCCAGCAGGACCTTGTTAACTCAATCCTGGGCGTTAAATTCTTTCCTAAATCTTCATGGACTCTAAAATCCCGATAATATTTCTCCATGACTCTGTTTTGGTCTAACACGATGGAAACTTCTTCTTTCTCGAATCTGGCCGCCATACATTCCCTTTTTAGACGAAACAGGGTTATACTAATCCATAACGCGAGAAAAATCCGACCAAATCTCTTCCAACTTCCAAATCAGGATACCCGTGGAACTCCACATCTCTGTTTCCTTTTTCCGGCTTATCTAGCCAAATTCGATCGATCAAAACAAACATTCCAAGCCTGTTACGCTCTAGGAAGTCTAGCCCCATGAAAATCAGCGCTTGAATCTCTCTAAAACTCGCTTGAATCTCAAACCCTAAATCTGTTCACTTCTGCCAAATATTCCCGCCAAAATGAATTTGAATTTTGGGGAAGAAGCTGGTTGCCCCCTATCCAGAGTAGGGGGTGCCGATAGTAGGTGACTTGGGTGTTGTGGACAAATGTGGGTGCTGAGGATAAATTTGGGCTATACATAGCCTGGGTGCTCCTTAGCCAATTCTGGGGTCCGTTTAGCAACTGTCCTCTTGGGGTGCCCCGCGCAACTTTTCGAGCCGATTTTTCCAAAAATGTTTATTGGCCAAAAATACCTACACACACATAAAACACCATAATAAGTACAAAAATGAGCACTATGAATATATAGAACCGAGACAAATAAGACACAAAATTGTGTCTATCATATGGCATGCACAAGGCCACATGATGTCGAAGATTTGGGGTAATAGCATGCAGGATGGCGTATATCCCGTCGGAGTTTTGCCTTGCAGCAATTAACTCGGCATCATTACACATAAGAAATTCTTTAGGTACAAATGCATCTCTTTCCATAACAACGGGAGTTTCATAGCCATTCACAACATAGATCCATGATTGGAAGTCACGCGACTGAAGAAATGTGTGCATAGCAACTTTCCACCATAGATAGTTTGTGCCATCGAAGACTGGTGGTACGTTTACAGATATAGCACTTCTGTCCATATAGTCAGATCGCTACAAACACGACTTATTAGGTCTTAAACGTGTTTGCCTTCTCTGATACCAATTGAAAAAGCGGGGGTCTAACAACACCACCCAATATTTCGCTTAGAAATCTATATGGACAAACTCCTATATAGCATACGACTTTTTGTCTCATAAGAAGTAGGATATAAAATAGATAGACTTTTGAGTGATAGATAAGTTCAATTCTCCACATACCATTTTGTTGATGAAGTTCCACGGTTGCTTGAGTAGATCTTCGTCGTTGTATGATGAATCGCCATGAAGTCCTTGAGCTCAACTACACTTTTCTTTCCTAGTCCGAGACTTAGCTATAATAGACTAGAAATCAAGACTCATAGTTTTGATCACTAACATTGACAAACATGCTTGATATAGCAACGCATGCGAGGTCGAACGAGCTATGCTCTAAAAATCTCCCCCTTTGTCAATTTTAGTGACAAAACTATTAATACATATGGAATACAAAAAAGATAAACTTTAGTGGCTCCTATTCCATAGTCTAATCTTCAACGTTCCTTGAAATCTTCGTCCTTCCAAGTACTCCAATTATCCCAAAGGTTGTAAGTTTAGCACCACGGTTGTTGAAGATCCGTAGCTATAACAATGAGAGAAATCGAGATTATCGATCATTATTATACAGTGTCATAGTATCATTATGTCACATCAAAGTCCAATTGCATCACGAATTTAACAACAATATTATGGTGATATGTATCACTCCCCCTTAGTCAATACTCCATCTCGATCATGGAAACCACTCCCCCTTACACAATGATCCGAAAACCATATGTATTTGTAATATGAACTACATTATTTCTCCCCCTTTTTGTCAATAAAATTGGCAAAGGTAAAAGAACGGGATCATAATGAAATTTCCACAAGAGACATTTCACAGACTAAAAGAAAAAAGACATACCAACTTAATTTATATGCAATCATAAATCCGAAGCTAAATGCATTCACCAAGGAGTTTTTAGATACAAGATAACCCTATAAAATTCCACAGTCGCACACCCCGCAAGATATTACCATTAAGCACAAGTTCAAAAGAACTCTCTCCCATTTGATGTCATTCCCGAAAGAACAACAAGAGCGACCTTAATTTCGAAAGAAAAGAAGGATTTTTTAATTGGACACCAAAAACCATGGAAATGATTTTCTATAGCCAAAACTCAACCAAATTAATTACAAGTAAACCCATGATTAATTTAATCAGAATACGCAACTAAATCAAACCACAAAAGTGATCAATTTAATTGATTGTGCTCAACATAAGAAAACTCACGGAGCTACAACTAAGATAACCACACGGAGATGACTACCTTAATCATTCAAATACTCAACATAAGGAAAACCTTACGGAATATACGACTACATCAACCAATAAAACATGATTAGTATAGTCGTTCATATACTCAACACAAGAACTTGTGGAATATATGAAAAACTCAACTAGATTAATTACAAGAGAACCTATAATTAATATAATTGGATACACAACCAAACTAATCACCGAAACAATCAATTTAATTGTCAAAAGATTTTGCTCGACAAAAGAAGACTTTCAGAGCAAATAACTAAATAATCAATCAAGATGATTAATTTAGTTCAAGAATGCTCAACATATAACATCTCATGGAACAATCAACAAGGCCAATATTAATCGACATAGTTGTAAGGTGCTCAACATAAGATACACAATGGAGCCTTCACGGTAAAACATAACAAAATGGATCAATGAAGATCAATATCGTGGATAACATACAAGGATCTATTCTATTTTCCATCACTATATGCATAACGACATAATAGACTTTATCCTTGTCAAACAAAATATTTCATCCTATTTTCCATCAAATAAATGACTGCATAGGCATAACTTTTGTAATTGTCAAAAGTCAATTCGTCCTTACATCAATACGAATATCAATTTATGAACGACTTTACTTTTGACACAATATGGGACCTTCAAGTTCACGGACGCAAACAGTACATATCCCATAAAAATATTGCAATACTTCAAAACAGATTAATACTGTAATAATATCATCCTCCAAATATTTTTAGAATTTAAAAACCTAAAAAATAACATAAGAAGATGAAAAGAAAAATAACTATGTGTAGTCACAATCTTCGCTATTCAAGCTCTAGTTATTCTTCCAACTAATCCAAAAAGAAGACTTACTAGGTATCTATACCTCTTGAAAATCATTTCACTTACCTTGAATAATCTTCTCGTATTCTCTATATTCTTCAAGCTCATCTTCGATTAAATCAATCCTGGATTCAAGACTACCCATTTTCTCCTCAAGTCTTTTGGAAGAAACTTCAAGTTCATTTTTCAGAGCACGAACTTGTTCCAAGACGAGATTCATGGTTAAAGAGAGCTTATCAAACTGAGAGACGGTAGGGTTCTCATCAGAAGAAGAGACATTTTTGTCGTAGCACGTCTCATTGTCAGAAGAATCGAAACGAATCTTTTTTGAAGGAAAAAGAATTGTCCATACATCACTTTCTTTACTTGAAAGACTAGAGGAGGACATGATAGAGAAGATGAAATGAGAGTGCTGAAGAGGTAGAGCTTTTAAAAGGAATACAGGTGTAGAATTCCCAGAAACACCCTTTTTACCAAACCCTAACAGAAGTTGGTTATCCAAAAATCTGAAGCCGTTCACGAACAAGACCTGGTAAAAGCACAAACAGAAAATAACAAGATTATATTACAGTCCTCTTGTATATCATGATTCTTGTATAAGAGGAAGAAAATACAAGAATCATTTTTCAACAAGATTACTGAGCATAAGGCCTCCAATCCCAAGGTTGGACTGGGATAATATTTGCAAAGAGAGAAACCACCCATTCCACTAGGTTTCTGCTTATCTATTTGAAAAGGAGAGTTATGAAGAACTTTCTTATCCATTGTAATCACAGCTTTTAAAAACTTGACAGCAGATCTTTGCAAATCCTGCATCATTTTTGAAAACACCTTTTGATGAAAGATAGACTTCCTTTTATTTTTCTGCATATAATGGTTAGTCGGGCAGGACTGTTTTTGATTTGTCGTGCTAAGATGATCCTGAGATGAACTCAAATGAACAGAGAGATTTGGTAGAGCCTTCTCCGAGAACCTTCTGGAGTTCAACACAAAATCAGGAGAGGTTTGCTGACTCTCATGAGACACAGACGGACATGTCATGAAGGAATTATGAGAATGATTTTCAGCAAAAATACTGTGGGAGAAATCATAGATTTTCTCAGGACAATAATCAAGAGTATTCATCCATGCTTTAGTTATCTCTCTTACCTCGGTTTCTGGATCTTTTGAAGTGACCTGAACAATTTTATAGCACGTGAGACCAGTTTCATTTGTACGTATTTTCTGGATATTCTTATCCTTTACATTGACTAACAGAGTTTCTTTTTGAGACTTTCTTTTACTACGTCTGAGTATTTTCTTAAATTTCTGTATAAACAGAGACAACGTAGAAATAAAGCAATTCTCACTCTTCTTGTTCGTCAATTTAGGACGACAGGTCTCACAATCAGGAGAAGTGACGTGATTGCTAGACAATAGATGGTTACCTTGACATGTATTCGCGATCGAAAATTCTAAGTTTTCCGACAAGTGTGTTTCGCAAAAGAGTATTAAGGTTATTTCCCTCAACGATGGCATGTTTTTGGACTCGTATCTGGATGGCAGCGATCGGAGGATTTTCATCAAAATTTCCTTTTCAGGAATGGTCTTACCCAATGCACATGATGCATTAACAATTTCAAACAGTTTGTGATAAAAATTGTCAAACGATTCTTCTTCTGCCATATAAAGGTCTTCCCATTCGGAATTAAGATTTTGAAGCCTAGCTTCCTTTTCACTGGGGTTACCTTCAAATGCGCTTTCCAAAGTATCCCAAGCTTCTTTAGATGGCGTGCACAAGGCCACATGATGTCGAAGATTTGGGGTAATAGCATGCAGGATGGCGTATATCCCGTCGGAGTTTTTCCTTGCAGCAATTAACTCGGCATCATTATACATAAGAAATTCTTTAGGTACAAATGCATCTCTTTCCATAACAACGGGAGTTTCATAGCCATTCACAACATAGATCCATGATTGGAAGTCACGCGACTGAAGAAATGTGTGCATAGCAACTTTCCACCATAGATAGTTTGTGCCATCGAAGACTGGTGGTACGTTTACAGATATAGCACTTCTGTCCATAGAGTCAGATCGCTACAAACACGGACTTATTAGGTCTTAAACGTGTTTGCATTCTCTGATACCAATTGAAAAAGCGGGGGTCTAACAACACCACCCAATATTTCGCTTAGAAATCTATATGGACAAACTCCTATATACTTTTTATGAGAATCAACTAGACAGTTAGACTCAATCAATAAAAAGATATATCAAAGAGTTTATATCTCAATCTCTCGATTTGATCTTTACTCAAGCAAATGGAAATCTGCGAGTCTTTATCAAAGAGAGATAACTTGGACGGTACCAAAGACCAATGTCCAAGGATCAATCAATATCAATCAACAACCAAAGGTTGGATTTCCAATTGATGATCTTTAACGCACAACCTGTATTATTTCAATTATATAAAATATCATACGGAAAAGAAATAACACAGACACCAGAAGTTTTGTTAACGAGGAAACCGCAAATGCAGAAAAACCCCGTGACCTAGTCCAGATTGAATACACACTGTATTAAGCCGCTACAGACACTAGCCTACTACAAGCTAACTTCGTACTGGACTATAGTTGAACCCCAATGAGTCTCCCACCGATTCAAGGTACAGTTGTACTCTTACGCCTCTGATCCCAGCAGGATACTGCGCACTTGATTACCTTAGCTGATCTCACCCACAACTAAGAGTTGCTGCAACCCAAAATCGCAGACTTGATAATAAACAAATCTGTCTCACATAGAAAAGTCTATCAAAGGATAAATCTGTCTCCCACAGAAAAACCCTAGGTTTTTTTCCGTCTTAAAATATAAAATCAAGGTGAACAGGAACCAACTGATAATCCAGTGTCATATTCCCGAAGAACATCCTTGATTAATCAATCACCTCTTAACAATCCTTCTTGACTACACAAGTGGTTTGTTAAGGAATCACAAACAGTGAGACGAAGATGTTTGTGACTTCTTTATCTTGCGTATCGGAGAACTCTCGCGATCTCAAGCCAATTAATAGATTGTACTCGTACGATAGAAGATGCAAGATCAGATCACACAACTACGATAAAAGTAGTATCGGTCTGGCTTCACAATCCCAATGAAGTCTTTAAGTCGTTAACCTGGTTTTAGATAAGAAAACAAATGTTAAAAGAGAATCGACTCTAGCGAGCGCACTAGTATCACACAGACGTGTGGGGATTAGTTTTGCACAATGCTAGATGTCTCCTTTATATAGCCTTCAAATCAGGGTTTTTCCTTAGTTACAAAGCAATCCATATTCATCGTTAGATGAAAACCTGATTTAGATTCAAGCTAATATTTCTCAACCGTTAGATCGAAAACTTAGCTTGTCACACACACACTTGGGTAGGCGTTTACTGGGTTTGTGAAAACCATGCCCAAACGTGTACATGTATGTTGGTTCAACATTGTAAACCAAAAGGTTAACCATATGAGCAATTCATATTAACCTAGTTCTTCTTCACCATAACTAGTTCAATTGACTCAAATGAACTAGTTAGAGAGTTGTTCAATTGCTATGAGATCTTATGTAACTACAAAATACACAATTGAAACAAAGATGATTCGATTCGATGAATCGGCTCATGAACTTTATAGCCACGTTTTGCATAAAACATTCCTTAGTAATTTAAGTTTCATGTTCAGAGCACATCTTTAGATCATAACTACTTAAGCTCACAAACAAGTTCGCGGACTTAAGGCAACCGGCAGAGTTTTCCAAACTCAACAGAAAATCTCGGCAAAGATACTTCCGCTAGTTCGCGGACTAGGTTCGGGACTGAGTTCGCGGACTAAACACGCAAACGAGTTTTTGGAAAATCCTAGCAGAAATTCTCGGCAAGAGAACTTCTGTCAGTTAGCGGACTGAGTTTTCAAACTGAGTTCGCGGATTTGGCAAAGCCAATTCCTCCGGTTTCTCTCAATCAACAAAGTTCGAAAACTTCGGATTAAGGAATACATGGTTATGTGACCTAAACTCTCATTCCAATCATTGAGACATTCTCAGAGGACGTTATATAGCCGTTATTCACAGATTGTTTCACGTCAGAGAAATTCTCAAAGTAATTGAAACTTTTCATGACTTTCGTCACTAGGTGAAGATAAACTTGATCAAAGCGAAACGCTTTACCAACACACGATTTCGAGAAAAACATAAGTAGTGAATACTCATCTCGAAATGTCAAATGTGTATGATCCAGTCTATATAGCATACGACTTTTTGTCTCATAAGAAGTAGGAGATAAAATAGATAGACTTTTGAGTGATAGATAAGTTCAAGTCTCCACATACCTTTTTGTTGATGAAGTTCCACGGTTCCTTGAGTAGATCTTCGTCGTTGTATGATGAATCGTCATGAAGTCCTTGAGCTCAACTACACTTTTCTATCGTAGTCCGAGACTTAGCTATAATAGACTAGAAATCAAGACTCATAGTTTTGATCACTAACATTGACAAACATGCTTGATATAGCAACGCATGCGAGGTCGACCGAGCTATGCTCTAGCACTTTTTTATTGCTAGGTTAAACAGCATGGATGAGGATATGCTAGAATATATAGTGTCTTTGGCTTATGCTTTTATAATCTATTTTCACACTACTCCATATGGTCGAACAACAAGAAGAGTAAGTGGAGAGATTGATGTGAATTTGCCGCCCACAGAAGAGGGTTTTGAAAGTATAGCTCAGGCTCGTCAACAAGTTACTGATCAGATGTTGACAATATATTTACCTAATTTTTTTTGATTAAGAAGCACCTAAGTATACTCCATGTTAAGAAATCTGTGTAAGAAACTTTCGGGTCAGATGTTTTTTCAATGAAATTTTTGGCTTAAGAAATCTTACTTGTCTTCTGTTTCTCTTTGCATACATGAAAGTGCTTGGGGTATTCTTGTTACGGTTAATCCTAAACCTGCTTAGGGTACGTATTATTGTTACTACTACTGTTTGATGGATGTATATATAGAATTTGTGTAATGCCTATCTCTGCTTAGCATATTCTTTAAACCCCCTTCATCTTCGTTTTTTCTTTTTGCTTGGGTTTGTTTTTTTCTTTTTAAGTCTTCTAGCTTTGTATCCATGATTGCTTCTATGGTGTTTAGAAGTAACTAGCATGATATGGAGACTCAAAAACTGCGAAGAGGGAAGCAGGATTGAAGCGATAGAGCCTTAGCTTCGCATAGAGCTATCAAACATTAAACTCTTCGTCAAGCAGTAACAATTTAGATAGCAAGGCGATTCACAATAGATTTTAGCAGACTGCAATGGAAAAGAGAACACCGGCCAGCAGATTGCACTGGATACAACAAGAGGTACGTAGAAAGTCTGTAAACAACTCGACTGATAAGGAAAACTGCAACCCATGCTCTAGCCAGTCTATCAATGGAAAAGAGAACACCGACCAGCAGACTGCACTGGATACAACAAGAGCTACGTAAAAGGTTGGGACAAACGGTAGTGTAACAGGTTTAGGGTCAAGGAGTTCTCTTAGAACTAATAACCTCATGACCACTGCTTCAAGTATCATCTTCTTTGGTTCTTTTAAAAACAACATCCGATAATCTTTTGATACACAAAAAGAGCAGGCCTGTAATTCTTATTGATTCTTTACCAGTTTGTACAGCCGTTACAAGCAGATCTTATTGCATTTCCGAAGATGTGTGAGAAATTAGGTCAAGACAAAGAATGTTCTCGCAGTATTGGTTGGTTTAAGAGCGTGACAAGATAACTGAAGTGAAGCTGCTGTTGCTGGGTTCGTTAGGAACAGTTGGAATTATAAGCAGAGCTCATTGCACTTTTGAAGATGTATCGATACTTGCAGTAAAAATTCACGCTGCATATATTATCCTTTTGTACACTATCTAGATACAGATATCCTTTTTTCAGTACAATCCAATCTCAGTCAATGCAAGTATGCAACTCATTCTTTTCTTATTTTTTTGTTCCTTTTTTATTTTTTTTATTTTTTCTGTCAGAACAACAACAATGTATTCTAGTTGCACTTTTGTAGACAAGAGTACCAAAGAAGATCACTAACCATAGAAGTAATTATAGACAAGGTGCACAAAATAGATGATCATATGAAAAACATTGTTCTGAGAATTGATTACAATACTTCCGGACTCGATTACATTTGCTGCAACTTAATGAAAACAAACACTAAACATCTAAATGGACTTCGACCATATTAAAAGCAAGAAAAGTACTCCGATAACTCTAAATAGAGTAACACCGACCAACACCAAGAAGTGAAATCTGGTAACTCTGACACACACCAAGCACTGAAATCCAGCAACTCTAACACACATTAAGCATCAAAATAAAATTAAACCTTAAAGTAAGAGAAATAACTCTGACACACATACTGCACTCATCCTAACCTGACAGTACACTTGAACCCATCATATTGCATTTAGATTTTGACTCATCCTAAAACCTGACAGTACACTTGAACCCATCATGTTGCATTTAGATTTTCAGTTGAGAATACTAAACTTGAACCCACCCTATTTCGTTCAAGTATGGGCCAGAATTCAGGCATCCTGTTACGTTCCACCAATACATCATGAAGCAAAGCAATATCCACTTCAATTCGCATAGGAAGATTACCTTCACGCTCTAACTTTTCCTTCCCGATGTGAGGCAAGCCATAACGAATTTCTCCACGAGCTTTCATAACCTCCAGCATGCATAATTGGTGGGTCAAAAAGACCCTATTGATAGTGCGTGGTTTCATATCGTTGTAAGCCATTTCTACTGCTGCAATAAGCTCATCAATGTTATTCAAACTTTGACGATGTTGTATAGTCTGAATTGAATTAAAGTAGCCAAGGTCCAAAGTATTCATATCTGGACTATTTGGAGGCTGACATATCAGTTGAATATCGAACCCGTCGATTGATGTTGCTTTCTTAAATTCTCCG
This sequence comes from Papaver somniferum, assembly GCF_003573695.1. NCBI lineage: Eukaryota > Viridiplantae > Streptophyta > Magnoliopsida > Ranunculales > Papaveraceae > Papaver > Papaver somniferum. The sequence goes on from NC_039367.1 coordinate 52,483,033, forward strand.
TCATCCTTCGAAATATGAGGCTTTGCGTTATCTTGCTGAATATAGATGGTACGTGTATTCCCAGTAGGCCATTTAGCACGAATTTCCGGTAGGACTTTGTTGATTAAAAGATCCATTGAAACCTTTCTATAAACCGGATCAATCGGTTTGGTTTCAAGAGTACCAGCTTTCCTATTCTTACTGCTTCTTGCTGCAGGTACTTTTTTTACCATCGGCCATATACCAATTTTTCCATCAAAAATTAGATTCCCCAAGGAATCATATTGGGGGCGCGCAACTGCAGCTGTAAACATAATCTTTGGAATAAATCTCTTGCTTTGACACTCATGGTGAGGTTTGGGTTCATCAGGAAGAAGATAATACCTCTGTGAGACTTTTGTCATGTTAAACCACTTTTCGTCAATATGTACGTAATCGAACATATCCTTAAACATTGGTTTAGAATCGAAAGTACTTGTATCAAGCATGTCAATACAGTAGTTTAACCTTCTGATTTTGCCATCGTCTTTCAAACTTGGCCTTATTGCACTTGAGTGTGGCTTGACCTGACCTTCTTGTATCCTCCTGAATAATGTTGTTGTCGACATATCAATAGATGCCGCAAATGTGCGAATATCTGTACGACGACGGTATGGAACTGATCGTACCTTTTCTTTATCGATTTCCACACGTTTGCGACCTACTCTTGTTGGCTTCCTTGAAGATACATCAACATGCATGTTTGAGTTTTGATTGTCTTTTGATCGTCTCCAAATGCGAGAAACGGTTGAAACAGATGTCTTAAATATACCAACAACTCTTGGTATGGATCCTTTTTTAACTCTTCCATTGTTGTTGTGACTCAACAAATAATGGTAGATAGATAAACGTTCCTCATTTTTGAGTTCTCTTGTTGTTCTCAGCATTGGATTATTAAGGACTATGTTGTCTTCAATGGGTACTGCCTCTTCATCACTAGGATTGATGTCTTCATCAGTGGGTACTGCCTCTTCATCACTAGTATTGGTTTGGCTAGATTCTTCACCATCAGTTGATGAAAAAATAAGCTTGAGTATGTTCCATGGAAGTATCCATTAATGGAAAAAGGGGGGGAAAATGAACAGATGGAATTGGAAGAGATAAAAGAGAATTGGGGTTTTATAGAATCATGAGTTAATGAATTGAAAAGAATACGAGGGAAATTATTTGGGTTAAAAATTTCAAATTTTGATTGAGTGTTCCAATTGAAAATTTAGGCAAAACGTCTGGAGGGAATTTTTTTGTGTAGAACTTTAAGAGACGTTTTTACTTGAACTTGTGCAATTCTACAAACTGGATTTGGAGGGAATATTTGGTCCAACCAGAATCCTAAGAGCAACTGCGGTGGACGACCAAACCTATAATTATGGTCCAGGGACGAGACGCAGCGGGACGGACTAAAGATCAAAAGCTGGACCATAACCAAATTCCGGACCATATTTGGTCTGGGACCAAGACCAAAACTATATATAGTGGAGCGGATGTATAATCTCCGTTTGTCATCGGACGTGCATATAAACTACGCCTGTTATGAAACGTACGTAAAGACACCGCCCCACAAAGAGGCGTGTATATAATTTACGCCTGAATGAGGCGTTGCTGAAATGTTCGCCCGATGGGACGTTGGTAAAGTTTACGCCCCACGCCAGACGTTCATAAAGTTTACGCCCCAATGAGACGAAGACTATATCAACGCCCCAATGAGACGAAGACTATATCAACGCCCCATCCCGGCGTATGTATAGTTAACGCTTGTTTGTCGAGCGGACATAATAGCTCCGCTCCATTTAAAGCTTCAGAAAATTTCAAAATTAGACAAATTTGTTTTTGAAATTTTTTTATACCGTTGGTAATTCGAGCGTTGAAGAAAATCGAACGTTGAAGAAAATCGAACGTTGGAAATTTTCCGAGGAAACACCTATATATACATATGAAAGGGTGTAACATTTTCCCACAACTAATACTTCAAACTATCTATCACACCAATAAGAAGAAATATTTTCCTGTTACAAGACTTCGAAAAACATATGAACGATTCATAACATTAATATCGTTGTTAGAGCCGGGCATACCAAAAAAAGCATGTCAAAACCATAGGTCATACGACACCACTGCCTCTAACACGATACTTTCGCTCCCTTTATACGCGGTGTAAGCCCCGTATTCTGCCGATGGACATTTATCCCATTTCCAATGCATGCAATCTAGACTACCCAGCATCCCAGGAAATCCCCAGTCTTTGTTTTGCTTGAGCAACGGTTCAATATCACCAGCCATTGGTTCACGCAAATATTCTTTCCCATACACATTTACAATCGTCTTACAGAACCTAGGAGTAGCTTCCAGCACAGTGGTTTCTCCTATGCGTAAGTACTCGTCTATTGCATCTGCCGCACATCTGTAAGCTAACATTCGTACTGCTGCTGTTACTTTTTGATGAGGGTTTAATCCTAGAACTCCACAAGCATCGGGCTTTTGAACAAAATATATGTTTGCATTGGTAACACCTTCCACTATTCGGTTAAACAATTGTCGACGCATTCTAAATCTTCTGCGAAAAACATTGGGTGGTTGGTTTGGGTACGGAGAAAAATAGTCGTTCCATAGAAGTGAAGCCCCTGACTCACGATCTCTTGGTATTTTGATACGAGTTTGAGGCCATTTTGAATTTGTAATAAGGACTCCCAAACTAACGGCCATGTTATTTTGCATAATTGCTATTGCATCATCATCCGAGGAATAAAAACTACTGTTAGAAGAAGAAAAAGAAGAAGAAGAAACAGAAGAGCAATAATGAGCGGTTTTCTCATAGTTTTCCATTACTATATGAAGCAGAAGAGAGGTATTGTTATTCATATATTGAGTGATCAGGTCTTTAATTTATAACCCATTTTCAAGAGCAGAAGAGAGATACTGATTTCCAAAAAAGATAAAGTGTTTTCCAAAAAAGAGAAAGTGTTTGTCAGTGACCTGATATGACTATACAATAAGAGTAGACTTGAAATGACTAGTCGCTGAAAGAATAGATAAGCATCTAACTATCAGTAGGTCTAGTATGACTACACAAAAAGATAAGAAAAGATAACACCAAAGACAGGTCATCTAAATAGTCGTAACAAATTAACTATCATTAGGTCTAGTATCCGAAGTCGACGATCTTGGTGCCATAAAAGGAATGTGCGTTTTCGGAGTGGTATTGACTGAGGACATTGTTGAAGGTGATCCTATATTCATAGCACTCCAAACTTGTGGTGGCATTGTTTGGGAAAAGGAACCGTATCCAAGGGGAGGTTGGACAGTGTGCGGCATACGGAAAAGAGATAGTTGTTGCTGCAAATCAACGTTCGCATTATTTAGCCTTTGTATTTCTGCTTCTTTCGACATAATAACGTCCATCCTCTCCTTCGTTTGTTTTAATGTAAAATCGCGAAATTGTTGATTAAAATCAGCATTTTCTTGAAATAATGTGTAAGCTTCATGCTGTGAAGAAAAGATAAAATACATAAGTACAAATATACAATAAAAAGTCGAAAGTACACTTACGTGGGATAATAGATATAGAGGAGGGATATGTACATGTTAAGCAGGTTGTTCAATTGGTTCCGTATACAAGTCACCGACATACCCATATGTATGGGCTTCCCAAATAGGATGAGTCACATAATCTTTGTAGTTGGTTACCAATCTCCAGTATTGTAAATATATATCATAATCTTTAACAACTTGCACTATCTCTGTTGCATCGACCAAACCTTCTTTTTTTAGGCGTTCAGCTTGAATATTGCCGATATCCCCTATAACTGTGTGTAGTCTTATAGGAACAGCGAAAGTACAATGGTTTTGCCTCCAACACCTTTCACCAAGATACATGTTGTGCTGTACAGTTAGAAAGGGAATAAGAATTTAGTAAGTATGTTATATAGAAACAAAACCATTAAAAAAAAGGTACTTGGCATTTAACAACAATTATTGAATAAAATTTAATTATTAACTCACAATGCCCATGTAAGAAAATATATATCTCGAGTCTGATAGCCGCGTAGCCGTGCATCCCATATCAGATGCAAGAACTTCTCTGTATGATTCCCATGGGCGCCATGTCACTTGTTCAGCAGTAAGCTTACTCAGTAAATCCCTACAACGAAAAATATCATTTGTATTCTTCGGTACATTCCATTTAGAAGATACATGCCATTTTTGTTCTGTACTCGCCTCTGGGATTTCTGGTCGACATATGCCCAGGTATTCATACCCCCAAAACTAATCCATCAAAATAATTAGCCAATTTAATAACTTAGCAACAAAATAAAAAATGAAAGGACAAATATATATCTTTAAATGAATACCTCTAATACTTGGAATGGACCACATAGTGCCTTCTGTCTCCTCCCAGATAAACGGAGTGCCGCATACAATTTCGATTTTGTTTCTTTGGGGGCGCTTGTCGGCTTATGCGACCATTGAACCGCGATGGGAATTGTCAACGCGATCGCCACACAAGAGAGATGCAATTAGACCAACCCGCGCCAGGCGGAGTGTGATAGGCCAACACCATCATAGGGCCAAAGACGATAAAAATCCGTAACACAAACTACACAAGGCCAAAATCGAATGCTACGAAGACAAAGGACAGCGGCACCGAGCCATGGGGAACAGCCGGAAACAGGCCACAAACCCAGGGAAGCACGGCATCAAGAGTCCAGAAAAAAGCACGAAAAAGCAAGGCCAGACAGAGAAAGGAGCTCGGGTAGATATGGAACACACAAACAGGACAGAACGTACAAGGGGGGGCAGAACCACGGTGAAGTGAAACACAGAGGAAAGCGATAGAACCCACAAGGAAGGGGTGGACAGTGGGACAAAAATGGCAGAAAAAGCGGGGAGCCACAAGCACAGGAACAGCAAAAAAGAAAACCAAAAAACAACGAAAGAAGCACCGCCAAGGCAGAAAAAAAAAGACAAAGGCAAGGAGGGGGAACCGAGGGCACAGAGGGACAAAGCAGCGCTGCGACAGAGAGAACACACGGCGACAGAACGACCAATTTTACAGAGCCAAAGGGTTGAAAGCGAGGCCACGCACAAATGGAGCGGCAAGAGGGTAAAATCGTTTAACCAAATTACAGAAGCAGCAAAGAGGGGGGGGCGGCACATACAGAGAGCGCGAAAATCATAAAACACACATACCCAATTATATTTAATCAATTTCATATTCATATTTGTTCTTTAAAACCCATCTTAATATAAACTAATTTTAACAAATAAAACCCTAAATAAATTATACAACAATACGGATAAAAAAAAAGAGATTAAGAAAAAAGAAACATACCTCTTTTCTAACCGGGATTCATCAAGTATCTCGTTTTTTTTTTTATTCTCTTTTCCTGCTAGTTACTGTGATGTGTTGTGTTCGTGGGCGGTAGAAACAAACAGGAGGTAAACAGGAGGTAGAAAAGAAGAAAAGAAAAGAAGAAGACAGAGAAGATTAGGGTAAACACCAAGTGAACATGTGTGTTATAGTGGTGGTTTCTCTTTGTCCACACGTGCTCGATACGTGTGTTAATTTGGGTCCAACACTATACGTACGCCTGACAAAGGGGCGTTGATTATACGTTCTCCAGACAACGGGCGTTGATTATAAGTTCGCCCGAATGAGGCGTTGATTATAGGTCCGCCTGAATGAGGCGTTGATTATACGTCCGCCAGTGTGAGGCGTTGATTATATGTCCGCCTGAGTGAGGCGTTGATTATATGTCCGCCTGAGTGAGGCGTTGATTATAAGTTCGCCCGAATGAGGCGTTGATTATAGGTCCGCCTGAATGAGGCGTTGATTATACGTACGCCTGAATGAGGCGTTGATTCACCCGTCCGCCACACCAGGCGTAGATTATATCTACGTCCCTTCTCCGAGCGTTAACTATATGTACGCCCCACAACGAGCGTATTCTTTAACAACGCCCCACAACGAGCGTTGATTATATCTACGCCTCTTCGGGACGAAGATTATACATCCGCTCCACATGCAAGCGTTCATTATACATCCGATCGAATAAAAATACTCCACTGCCTTAACGTCACACTCCAGACTACTCTCAAATTTGATCGTTTGTTTTGGTCTTTGATCTTTGGTTATGATCGTACCATTATGGACGCTCTAAGAGAGAATATTTGGTCCAATCAGAATGCTTGGAGGGAATATTTCCACTTATCTCCGAGTAATTATAGGATTGGAGGGAGTATTTGGTTTGGTTAAATCAAATCTGTAGATTTGGATAGAATATTTGGTAGTGCATCCCAAGAAGTTATTACGGGATTGATGACTTACACCATTATTTAGAAACTAAAAACTAGGTTATGTATATCTTCAAGAAGGAATAAATACGGGTAAAATTGGAAAGATTTTACTCTCTCTAATCCTTCTTAATCTCCGTGTAAAACTCTAAAAGGTCAAGTAAATTGGAACAGAGGGAGTATATATAAGGCTCCTCTTCATTTATCGACACTAATAAATGATAGGTTCGGAATAGCGTATTAATCATAGTCGATGAAAACAAAAACCATATCATCATTATATAGCAAGTCAAAAGGACTATTGATGAGGTTCTTTACACTTGGATAACAGTATGTGTGAAACGTTGTCCCTATCTCCGTAGCCTAAGCAAGCGTGGAACGCAGGATCCAAGGCAACTATCATGTACTTGCTGAAAAGGAACATGCGCTTAGAGTATCTAAGCATGTGGTCGAGTTAAATGGGCGCTTCTCTCAACTATTGTGCTATAAATAAGAAACATTTGACGACATTCATACAAGTGTTTTGGGTAACATCTTTCGCTTTAGTCAATATTTGCACACTTCACTTTTCTATTTCCATTTTCTTATCTATCCATGTGATTTAAGTATGCGAGTGTTGTGACAAACGTTGCAACAAGTACGATGACTATCTTAGTAGAATTTTGCAATCAGGTTGAATGATACACGTAAGTAAATACTTATGTGTGATGATTGGAATGTATGTGGGATGTTTGCAGCTAAAGAACATATGCAAGCTAATTATTTGGCTTTCTACTTTGTGTCTATTCTTAGTGGTTCTTCCAAGGCGAGAAATCGGAGTAGGTTTTGTGGGTATACCTCTTGTAAACCCTCACGAGACTATAACTCGTCCACTAGGGACACCTAGGGGTTTAAAGGCTTGTTATACATGCTAAGTGTAACCATATCCTCATGACATGGAGTTGTTGTATTTAGGATTAGTTTTATTTAGTTTGCTCGAGGATTAGAAAAATCTAAGTGTGGGGGAATTTGATAAGTGCATAATTTATATGATTTTAGTATTCATTCCATACTTGTTTTAGTTATTATTCTTGCATGTATTCGTATTATTACTCTTGTTTTCTTATTTTCCTCCAATAGGTGAATCATCCAAAAAGGAGCTACAAAGTGCTGAAAAGAGCTAGGAAGAGAAGTATTCCAAGTATCCAAGTGCCCCAGTTCAAGAGAAGTGGAAGAAGTGTGACGAAAAGGAGAAAAACGCTCAAAATCAAGAGAAGGGCCAAAGACCGATCTCAACTCATTCAAATTAAGGATTTCTTATCATCATCTTGAATAGAATTGAAAGATAAAAAGAATGCAAAAAGAATGTGGTCATTCCGAGTTCGGACGAAGAAGTTGTGTCCAAAACAAGCTTTTATTGAATACCGAAGACAGTAAAGTTCGCGGACATGTTTCATACTTTAATTCCGAAAATTTCTGCTGGAATTTGAAGTTCAAGGACTGGGTTTGCAAACTTATCAAGTGAAAAACGTGTATTAATACCTTGGAAAGCCTAAGGTCACGTTTGGGAGTCTTTATGTCGTATTTTCGGGTCGAGTTCTTGAACCGAACTAAATACTTGATGGTCAAGCAATGTAAACCAATAAAAAGGTATTAGGTCATGGAATCAATGATCAATCAAATCGCATATCACAAGTTCTATATCAAAACCTAGGTTTTACCCCTTTAGGGGGAAACCACCATTATTCATCTTCTTTGTAATATGAGTAGCTAAATCCTTTGTTGATTAAGGATGAATTCAATGTTCTAAGCGTGAAGTTTTATTAATAATACAAGTTTATTTGAGGTTTTAATCATCATCGTTTGTTTTCACTATATTTAGGGTTTATGATTGATTTCTAGATTGTCCAAGTATACAATTGGATTAATCTTTTGATCATTCTATTGCTAATAAAGGGTTAGGATATCCGTGTAATTGTTGAATAACCCTTACATAAGTAGAGAACGTGAGACCTCGTAGAGGGATTCTAATGAGGAATCGTGTGTGAAGATAACACCAGTAAGTGGACCTTGCGCTAAGAGTCTAACTTCTAGGATCAACCTAAGTTCACATAGCTTAAAGCTTCCGATTGAGTTACATCTTGTGTACGCTACTACTTGGTGGTTCAGTTGGATAAAACTTGATATGCAAGCGCTTCGGTATCAAGTTACAAAAGGAGCTTTGGGGATAACACTGCTCTAGCCGTTATTCTACGGTTGGTGATGAATGATTCTAACGGAAAATAGATAAGTATTTTAATCCGTTTAACGCTTGGTAACGGCGAAGGATTCCTTGATCATCTCTTTTCTTTATTATTTTATTTTTATTTATATCTTATAACCAAAACTCCTCTTTTGTTATTTACTTTGTTTTGCTGATCAAATAACCTATCAATTACACAGCTCTCTGTGGGAACGATATCTTACTACCGTTATATTACCAGTTAATTACTGGGAAATATATTTATTAATTTGTTGAGCCTACGACAGCCCATACAGAGTCATAAGATCGGATTCTGAGGTTTGTTAGAGTTTGTCTATTGCAATCGATTTCATACCTCACCCTGATCTTTGATCAGAACGGCTATCACAAATAGGCTTATGTGTGGGAGGCAGATTGGTTTAAAGTCTTCAATTGAGTTGAACCAAATCTTAGGCTATAAAGGACGTTATCCAAGGGAATCAATTGCGCGGAATCCTGTTGGGATTCAAGAGGCGTAATGAGCACGACTGTAACTGAATTTTTGTGACGGTTTAATTCGGTCTCAACTACATTCCAATCCGAAGTTCTGATAATATGTTAGTGTCTGTAGAGTCTGAATACAGTTTGACTTTCAGATTTGGACTAGGTCCCAGGGTTTTTATGCATTTGCGGTTTCCTCGTTAACAAAATTCTGGTGTCTGTGTTATTTGTTTTTCCGCATTATATTGTATATCTTTAGAGGTTATATATCACAGGTTGTACATTAATCAATTAAGTAGATACATTCATCCTTGTTTTTTGGATACGACTTGATTGATTCTTGGATATTGATCTCTGCAATCATCCAAGTACTCTCACACATAATCAGTTCCACAAACTTGCTTATGTAAACTTTCTAATTGTGGGAGAAAGAGATATAAGCTCTTCGCATAATTCCTTGATTGAGATTCATTAAGTTGAACTCTCAGAATTGTATTCCAGTTTAGTCCATACAGTTTGGCTAAGAAAAGTTTGGTGGTGTATTTTGGTACCTCAACGTTTTTAAGTTTACTTGGTTTCAACTGTACGAATTTGGTAGTAGTCTTTGTACAACGGCTTAATACTGAGAGTATTCAAAATTGGACTAGGTCCCGGAGTTTTTCTGCATTTGCGGTTTCCTCATTAAAGAAATCTTGTGTGCTTTTACTTTACTTTTCGCATTATAATTATTATTTTAGTTATAATAAAAAAAACTCACATGTACATTAATCAAACACCTGGTTTGATCCCATAGTTGGTTCGGTTCCGGACTTTGTCTATATACTAAGTGTACATCTTGTGGATGTCATCTTCTTGAAAATTTCTATCTATGTTAGATCACACAAGGTGTGTCTTGAATATGTGGATATCGAAAATATTGTAGTGTAATTGGTACCCTCATCATTCCATAGTACTACTCAAGGTACTCTGAAAATAATGGTGGTTCGGCTAATTCTCATCTTAATGGTAGTGCTGACTCTACCAATCATGTAACTTCTTCTCGCAATTCCTCTTCTCAAATTGATATTATTAATCCCATTGTTTCTACTACTATCTCTTTATTTTCAATCAATAATGTGAATATGCTTTATTGATGTATGAGGGAATTAGGAAAGAAAACTTCTAAGAAAGAACTTAGCATTCCTTAGAAATATTAATCCTGGTATAGTTTTTCTATCCGAGACAAAAATGAAAAATGAAATTGCGCCTAGAAAATTGAAGAATATGGGTTTCTCATGTGCTTTAATGTCCCATGTATTGGTAGAATTGGTGGTATGCTTTTGGCTTGGAAACAAGAATTAAATCTCAATATTATCCCTTCGAGTCCTAGAGGCATCTATGTTACTACTAATGACATCATTCACTCCAAAATTTCCCATGTTCATATTGTGTACGACGAACCCAGCCAAACTCTTAAAAATGACTTATATGGACTATCTATAGTGATTGACCAACTAATCCTTTGCTAGTGATCCTGCTTTCTTTGTAGGAAATTTTAGTTCTCTTTTAAGAACAAAAGATGATGGCTTAGAAGTTGATGATTTTGATTTCAATAATCTTAGACATTTTTCTGTTTATCATGAATTGCATGATCTTAATTTTCTAGTCTTGGAATCACATGTTCCAATGTAAAAACTGGTTATGTTTTAATTTTTGAAAGACTTGATAGATGTTTGATTAATCAAAATGCTGAAATGTTGTTTTCTTAACTTTGTGTTAATAATCGCCTAGAGACTCCTCTGATCATTGTCCCATGCACATTGGTTTATATTTTGATGATATATGTATATGCCCAAACCTTTTCATTTATGGCTACGTGGATTGAAGATCCTACTTGTAAAGATGTTATAGCAAATTCTCGAACTGCTAATGTTGGGGAATTCCCTTGCTTAAAGATAAATCGTCTTTTAGTAATATTCAAACCAATATTTCTACCATTAGAACTTATCTTTCTGATGCCCTGACTTCCGACCCAACCAATTCTTCTTCCATCTCTAGATTAAAAACTAGATTAAATTTTTTATATTCTCTGGGGAAACTCCATTGGAAGGATAAATCTTGAAAAGTGTGGATCATGGAAGAAGATATAAATATTCCATATTTCCATCAAATTACTTTTCTAAAAAGAAAAAATAATGTTATTACTTGGACCAAGGATAAAACCGGTGCTACTCTAGCTGATAGAGAAAACATAGGGTCCTTCTTTGTAGAATATATATATTCTTCTAATCCTCAACATTTTCAAAAGGAAATGCTTCGAGGTCTTCCCTCTCAATTGTATCCAACTGATAAGAATATTCTTATCATACCATTCACTCCTAAGGAGATTAAGATTGTTGTTTTTCAAATGGGAGGAAAGAAATCTCATGGGCATGATGGCTTCACTAGTTTTCTACCAAAAACATTGGGATATTGTAGGTGACTCTGTAACAGAGATGACTCAAATTAGTTTTAAAACTGGTTGTTAAAGAATTACTCGGTCGAACTCATAAGTTTTGTTATCTCAAGTTTGTTGTCAATGTTAGATTCACAAAACTATATCTTGATTTCTAGTCTACTAAACTCAAGATTCAGACTAGGATTAGAATATGGTAATTGAGTATCAAACATCACTGAATAACAATCAAAGATTGGAGACTGAAGATCAAACGAATACATTGGGAGAACTTCATCGACAAAGAGGTATGTGAATATTGAACCATCCTATTTACTCATGACACTAGCCATTCGATCTTTATGAGACTATATCGTACGATTTTAGTATATTTTATACTGCAAAAAAGAAATTTCGATCCAAGTTTGTCTTGACAAGTCTCTCGAAATATGAATCAAGTAATGGATGTTCATAGATTCTTAACAATCTTAGTTAAGAATAATTTATTGCTCGTGAACTATTTTTGTTTCAAGTTGATCATTTGGAAATTTCCCGAGCAATGATTTTTTTATATATGATGATTGGGAATGTTTCAAATTGTTTAAAGAGAAGTTTAAGAACTACTGGGATACTTGACATAGGGTAGGTACGCATACCCAGTATGCGTATGCTAGATATCTGAGTTCTGGAATGGGGTAGGTACGCATATCCAGTACGCGTTCCCCAAGGTTTTTAGTTCGTGATGAGGGATGTAGCATACGCAGTACGCGTACCCCAAGGTCATGAGTTCGTGAATTCTAAGGGTATGCATCCCATTACGAGTTCCTTAGCAGCCTGAGTTCACAGACTGGTTCATAGGTATTGATAGCTAAGGAATTAAACCTAAAACTATGGTTATATTTACACCTGCAAGTATACAGGGTCAGATAGTAGATAATGAAAAGCAGGGGAAGTCCACAGGGACAAGGAGGGAGCTGGTGTTGTTTCTACCTTTCTAGTGACAGAAAGTAAAGCAATGCAATATATTAGAATGGGAGGAAAATCAGCTTGCTCACTGATATGCCCCTAGTATTGACTGTCTTTTGACAGCACAGTCAATCACAGGCATACCAGAGCACTGATTACTTCCCATTGCTCAAACAAAACAGGCATCAAGATAAACATGAACAGGAGCTTGATATAAAATGTAACAATCACACACTCAAATTAAATACATGTTGGAGTTCAGAACAGCTAAAATTAACAATGCATTTGAATTGAGAATCATGGAATTGAAAAGATTGAAACCCTCAAAGCTACAGTTCATGGAAATAACAAACTAAACTATTCTACTGATGCTCTGGTTAATCCAGGCATGATTCCAACACTCACCCAATATCCCCTTTTATACCCAATTACATAATTAGGGTTTACACCCTTTTCACCCAAAAATTCCCAAAACAGTAGACATTAGGGTTCTACCTAATGTGACAGAAAATCACAGTTAGGTTCAATTACCTACCCTATATCACCCACTTTATCTTCTCCATGCTCTATCTCAACCTAATTAGGATTTATGTAAAAACCCCCAAATTGACAGAACTAGGGTTTGGTAAATTCTTACCCAAATTGATGCGATTACACGCTACTGACTTCGACCCATTCTTCTCCTTAGTCTCCTGCTCCTCTCCATGCCTCTGATTATCTCCATCTCATCATCCTATTTCACCTATTTCACACCTAGGATTTCTGTGGCGTGAGAGGAGGTGAAATTGGTTGTTGAGGGAGGTGTAGAGTGTGCTAATGATGAAGGGTTAGGTGTTTGGTGGTGTTTAGGTGGCTATGGAGTAGGTGGTGGCAATGGCAGTGGCAGGGTAGGTGGTGGTGGTTCTGCAACAGGGATGGGTGAAGAAGAAAGAAAGAAAAGAAGAAGAAGTGGTCGATTTGGAGGTATGGGTATTAGGTTTTTAGAGTGTTGAGCGGCTTCATCAAATTTTGATGTTCTGTGACTCTGAGCTGCGGGATGCGAAGATGGTTGGTAGATCTAACGGTGAGATGAGAGATGAATCGCTGCAACCGTTGGATTTTGAAACACAACGAAGTCAACGGTGTTAGATGATGTTAGGTACTGTAGTGTAGATCGGGAGTATCTAGTTTTGATGCACAGGCATAGAAGCGATCGTTGGATTCAACTACAATCTAATCTGAAGGCTTGGAATTTAGGCGCTGTGGTGTTTGTCAGAGACTTCAGATTTTGATGATCTACGAAGGAGCGACCGTAGGATTTCGATGTAGTCCCATCTAACGGCTGAGAATGGAGGCGGTTATGGATATAGAAAATGGGTTTGGGTAAGGGTTTTGGGCCTTGGGTATGCCAAGCCCATATCTTCTTTAAGAACAATTCTTCCTTCTTGAGCCCATTCCTAGCTCTTTGGACTTGTGCGCACCATTCTTCGCGGCTTCCTTGCGTAATTTCTTCCGGCTTTCTATTACTTTTCTGCTCTTTTCCGCTCCGCAATTCATCCAAACTTCATTTATTACCTAAAAATACAAAATTAATTAAGAAAAATATTTATTCTTGAAAACAATGAAAATACAGAATATGGGATAAAATGTAGAATTAATGCACAAAAGATGAGTTAATTTCCAACAAAAAGGGATAAAAATATACAATATTTGGCACTCATCAAATACCCCCAAACCTGAATTTTACTTGTCCTCAAGTAAAACAAAACTAAGGAAATCTTAACTATACCACTGTCGCTGGTCTCTCGAATGCATTTAGCGTATGCATTAAGCCTTTTAAACCACTAAGTGTCCCTAGTGGACGAGTTGAAGTCTCGTGAAGGTTTGCTTAGAACGTACCTACAAAGTTCTAGGACAAAATATGAGCTCAGATTCCATCAAATGTGACATGTGCAAGTCAGTTTAAGCTCACAGCAAAATAGAGATGTCAATCTAGATATCAAAGGCACAATCCTAGCACTGATAACAAATAAAGACATGTGATAAGAGTGTAAAGTGTATCTACACATGTTTCTAGAATGACCTGAAGTTATGACTACTAACCACCAAGAGATAGTTTTTAGGCTAAGAACCGAATTCTAAGCCAAGCTAGCTGTCCGGCTTTACGAGAATTGTGAATGTTCACCCAATGAGTTGGTGATATTTCAGTTTACCCGCGTTATACATCGATGGCTGCACCCTCCTTGCTTATTACAAGACTATTTACAACAAAAAGATGACTCTTTACATGACTCTTATTTACATTGATTACTCTCTTTTATTTTTGGAACAAGAGAGAACTATTGTCTTTAACATGACAAAACATGGAATAAATAAATACTTGAATTTTTTATTTTTTTTATTTTTTTTATTTTTGATTTTTTTTTTGTAAGAAATAACTTTGATCTTTACAACATAGTGACACTTTTGATACATGAACAAAAAGAAAAACATAATTACATGACTCTTAGCAAGAGGTGGCCCTTATCGAATGCATCCGGTCAAATTCTATGGTTGCTTTTCTTAACGTATTCTCCAACTTCTATCCCAGCCAACCAAAGAACAAGCTAGTCAAGTCTCATTCAGTATTCTAAAGTGATTGGCAATCTAACTTCCTATCAAACACCTTGAAGATCGAGGCTATACATGTATTGGTAGATCGTGCGCGTGCAAGTTTCTTATCACTATGTGAATTGTGCTAGAATCAGGGTGCCTAAATATCTAGACTAAGACTCCTAATAATTACATATTTGCACAAGAGTCAACATTTCAAGGTAAATGAGCTCCATTTTTATGTTTTTTTTTTTTTTTTTTTTTTTCAATTTTTTTGGAATTTTTCAATTTTTTCAAAAAGATGGAGTTTTGTTTTCAATTATGGCATATTATCAAAGTTTTTTTCAATTTTTTTTGGAATTTTTCAATTTTTTCAAAAAGATGGAGTTTTGTTTTCAATTATGGCATATTATCAAAGTATCTACTTTTCACCCCCAAACCTAAACTAAACATTGTCCTCAATGTTTCAAAATATGAACAAAATTATAATACAACATATGAAGAGGATCATGTTGAGTAGAGAAAAAGGAAAGAGAATACCCGATTTCGGCGAAAGCAAGATTAGACTCCGTTATTCAAGGAAAAAAATCCAACATATTTCAGCCGAGATCATATTGGATTAGCAAAATAAATACAAAAGGAACAAAAGGGTTTTAAGAAATTTTATCTACTGGATTATATACAAAAATTTCACCGTACACTAACAATCTAAAGAGTTGAGGATCAACCCAAAAGATAAAGTGTAGAGGTTTCAACAGCTTCACACAATAATAATATGATAGGCATGCAAGTGAAGCTGTGAAACAAAATGAGCTACCCCCAAACCTGGATTTTTCAACGGATAAAATTTTGGAAACAAAATCTCGCAGTTTTGGGGGTTCATCATGCACAAGGTCTAGCTCGAAATGAACTTTGCTAGGGACGGGTAAACATGCTAATTCCAACTGTGGCTCCTCAAAGATATTATACTTAGATGAAAAATAGTCCAAAAGGACTTGGGAAGCATACAGTTCCAATCCTAGATTAGGAATTTTCAGAAAAATCGGTTTGACAATATGGGTACAAACCAAATCTAGGTTGGGTGGAAGGCCATCAGATTGTGACTTATGTAGGAAGATAGGCACATCATTACTAATCACATCAACATCTCCTAAGTCTTCTACACGTGTCACAACATGCTCACAATCATCAAACAAATTGGCAAGATCACAATCAGAGTCATCAACATCATCAACAAATTTATTCTCATGCATCGGCAAATCAGGAGAAATATCACAATGTGACATAGGTAGAGAATCAGACACATCAAATATATTTTCATGCATAATAACATTAGTGTCTACAGAAGATTCAACTATTCCTATGTCATGCTCATCTTCACAGAATAATTGTACGAATCCCATGTCAATATCAAAATCATATGAATTACAATGAGTATTAGAAAAAACAACATTCATGAAGGTCGAGGGCGAGAAGCCATATGTTATTGAACCAACAGGTTCCACAATATTTTCATGTTCTTCTAACATATCATCATAATCATCATCATGGTAGCATGCATATTGGTCCTCATTAACAGTGGTGGTGTCATTAGTCGATTCATGTTCCTCTAAATTAGGTTCATGTTCAACATCATTTACATGAATGGGACTAGACACTTCATTAGGGACAACATACATTTCCTCATGAATTTCCTCCTTTTGTAGGTGAAGCAAAATCTGATCTAAATATGCATGAATTCGTGATGTAGATCTATCAAAGTTTTGCTTACTGAGTCTTAAAGCTTCTGTGGTGGAGTCTAAATTCATGGGAGTACAAAATTCTTCATGTTCAAATTGTGGTGAATGGTACATGCGTGCATGGTCATTAGGGTTTACAAAATATTGATCGCAACCCTCAAAGGATTGATTATGGTCCCAATGACTACCATTCTCACAATTTATGGGCATTTCATACCTTGGATTTTCTCTAGATTGCCTAAAATTATGCAAAATATGACAATTCTCAACAGGGTGGTCTAAACTACCACATGTGGGACATGCATAGATTTCAGGTTGCCTAAGAAAATTAGATGTGACAGATTCCTCATGTGATTGCATTTCTAAAGCTGCGATTCGAGCTTCTAATTGATCGATCAGTGATGATTGTGTGAGTGAGGCACTAGCAAAATGTTCATTTTCACGTTGTGGCGAATGATGCATGTGTGAATAGTCATTAGGGTTCATGTATTGAGGCTCGGGACTTTGAAAATGTCCATAATAATTCCTATGACTATTGACATCATGGTCTATGGGAGGTTCATAACGTGGAGTATGTTCATACGCAAGTTCTCTAAGGGATTTGTTGTATTCCCCAACTGTAGACCAAGATCCAGACATGATTTGCCTCAAAAGCTAAGTAACTATGTTGCAAAGCCCAAAATTTGGTTTTTAATGGGTTTGGATTTTTGGGAAAACTTTGGTTTTTATGGGTTTAAAAATTTGGTTTTCGAAATTAGGAGCAAAATTTTTTTAAATTTTTTTTTTTTTTTTGTGTTGGGTTTTGAAGCCCAAATTTTAGTTTAAAAGAAACTACAAGCCTAACAAACAACTAAATTACAAGCCCAAATAAAGAAAGAAATAAAAATAAAACTAATTATTACAAACCCACAAAAAAAAATAAAATAAAATAAAAATAAAACTAAAATTATTACAATCCCAAATAATAAAATTAAAATTAAAATAATTATTACATGCCCACAGATTAAAAATGGAAGCCCACAGGTTGGGTTCTCTTAATGGGTTTAGGCTTACCTTTGAAGCACAGCCCAGCTGTTCAGTTTGGTTGCAAAAGCCCAGTTGGGCTTTGGATCATCCTAAGCTTTGGCTTCAACACTCAAGGCCCAGTTGGGCTTGGTTCAATTTCCTCTCCTTCTGCAGCTTACAGCCCAACAGCAAGGTTCTTCTAGCCCAGCAGCTAGGTAAGCAAAGTGTACCTACAGCCCACCAGCAGCTCTGGCAAGCAAGGCAACAACCAACAGCAGCACCAGTTACCTGCACACTTAAATGTGTGTGATCAATACACAAAGAACATGGGCAAAGTAAGCAAAGTTGAAGAACTGCAATGCAGTTGTGCAATTGCAGATGGAGAAAATGCTTACAGAATGCAGAATATAAAGTTTCTGAGAACATGAAGTTTAAGAAGTTGCTGAAAATGACAATGCATAGCTATCATTACAAGAGCTAAGTTACAGGAAGAGATGAAGGCTAAGGCTACAGAGCAAGATGCTAAAGTGAATGAAATGCAGAATTAGTTTAAGATGACGATGGTATGCAGCTGGACTAAAAATTCAAGTTTAAGATATAGTGGTATGCAGTTATGAATTATGCTACAGGAATGGAATGCAATGCAAAAGAATGGCAACAGTGAAGATTGAGCTAAAAAATGCATATGTACAGGAGAGACTACACAGCAAGCTAGAAGAGCAAGTGAGCAGCAAATGAGCAAAGGAAAATAACTTGTAAGAGTGACAGCAAGAGTGACAGATGAAGATGCAAGAATGAGGTTATGTGCAAGATATGCAATGAAAGTGCAAATATGCAGTGACAATGAAAAGTATGCAGTAAAATGCAGAAAATAAGAGCAAAGATAAAGAGCAAACAGCAACAGCACCGCTACCGAGTCCCCGGCAGCGGCGCCAAAAACTTGATAGCTAAGGAATTAAACCTAAAACTATGGTTATATTTACACCTGCAAGTATACAGGGTCAGATAGTAGATAATGAAAAGCAGGGGAAGTCCACAGGGACAAGGAGGGAGCTGGTGTTTTTTCTACCTTTCTAGTGACGGAAAGTAAAGCAATATATTAGAATGGGAGGAAAATCAGCTTGCTCACTGATATGCCCCTAGTATTGACTGTCTTTTGACAGCACAGTCAATCACAGGCATACCAGAGCACTGATTACTTCCCATTGCTCAAACAAAACAGGCATCAAGATAAACATGAACAGGAGCTTGATATAAAATGTAACAATCACACACTCAAATTAAATACATGTTGGAGTTCAGAACAGCTAAAATTAACAATGCATTTGAATTGAGAATCATGGAATTGAAAAGATTGAAACCCTCAAAGCTACAGTTCATGGAAATAACAAAACTAAACTATTCTACTGATGCTCTGGTTAATCCAGGCATGATTCCAACACTCACCCAATATCCCCTTTTATACCCAATTACATAATTAGGGTTTACACCCTTTTCACCCAAAAATTCTCAAAACAGTAGACATTAGGGTTCTACCTAATGTGACAGAAAATCACAGTTAGGTTCAATTACCTACCCTATATCACCCACTTTATCTTCTCCATGCTCTATCTCAACCTAATTAGGATTTATGTAAAAACCCCCAAATTGACAGAACTAGGGTTTGGTAAATTCTTACCCAAATTGATGTGATTACACGCTACTGACTTCGACCCATTCTTCTCCTTAGTCTCCTGCTCCTCTCCATGCCTCTGATTATCTCCATCTCATCATCCTATTTCACCTATTTCACACCTAGGATTTATGTGGCGTGAGAGGAGGTGAAATTGGTTGTTGAGGGAGGTGTAGAGTGTGCTAATGATGAAGGGTTAGGTGTTTGGTGGTGTTTAGGTGGCTATGGAGTAGGTGGTGGCAATGGCAGTGGCAGGGTAGGTGGTGGTGGTTCTGCAACAGGGATGGGTGAAGAAGAAAGAAAGAAAAGAAGAAGAAGTGGTCGATTTGGAGGTATGGGTATTAGGTTTTTAGAGTGTTGAGCGGCTTCATCAAATTTTGATGTTCTGTGACTCTGAGCTGCGGGATGCGAAGATGGTTGGTAGATCTAACGGTGAGATGAGAGATGAATCGCTGCAACCGTTGGATTTTGAAACACAACGAAGTCAACGGTGTTAGATGATGTTAGGTACTGTAGTGTAGATCGGGAGTATCTAGTTTTGATGCACAGGCATAGAAGCGATCGTTGGATTCAACTACAATCTAATCTGAAGGCTTGGAATTTAGGCGCTGTGGTGTTTGTCAGAGACTTCAGATTTTGATGATCTACGAAGGAGCGACCGTAGGATTTCGATGTAGTCCCATCTAACGGCTGAGAATGGAGGCGGTTATGGATATAGAAAATGGGTTTGGGTAAGGGTTTTGGGCCTTGGGTATGCCAAGCCCATATCTTCTTTAAGAACAATTCTTCCTTCTTGAGCCCATTCCTAGCTCTTTGGACTTGTGCGCACCATTCTTCGCGGCTTCCTTGCGTAATTTCTTCCGGCTTTCTACTACTTTTCTGCTCTTTTCCGCTCCGCAATTCATCCAAACTTCATTTATTACCTAAAAATACAAAATTAATTAAGAAAAATATTTATTCTTGAAAACAATGAAAATACAGAATATGGGATAAAATGTAGAATTAATGCACAAAAGATGAGTTAATTGCCAACAAAAAGGGATAAAAAAATACAATATTTGGCACTCATCAGGTATGCGTACCCCTCCACGTACCTACCCAGTACGAACTAAGCAGATGCCCATAAACAATTTCACAAATATATTTGGCATTGTTACAACTATCATAAACACTTATAATATGACTTTGTTCACTAAATCACTTTATGTTTATGAATCATAGTTTAAGTCTTGAGTGCTAATGAACACGATTATGCTTATAATTTCTCAAGGCGTATCTGCCATGAACTATCATTGTACAGTGTTTCAGAACCCTGGACCATAGTGTATATTATTTTATGTAATTTCAAGGCGAACTTCTCACATGCTTCTATGAACTCCTAACAAGATTTGCATCTAAACTGAGAAAATATTTACTTGAATCTCAAGTTATCTTAGCTTGAATTCAAATCTACCCAGAGACCTGAAAATCTATAGAGATTTTCTAAGAACTGTGAAATTTAATCTTGACACTTTTGTGTTCTAGTTTATTGCTAGATTCGCCCTCCATTAACCTAGTTATCATTTGAGAAACATAATTAAGTTTACGACTTGAATACTTCACGTAGGAATTTGTGAAGCTAGGTCCAACTATCTTTCACCTGATAGTTCATGTATCCTGATCTTATTTTTATTAATTGTTGAGGTTTTCATTAACCTCAAATCAAGATGATATATACTGAAATCGCTAGTTCTCTTCGTCCTGGACTTGTTTTCTAAGGACACCATCCATGATTTCCAAAATATTGAGGATCATCTTCATACGCATTGTCTAGCCACTGGTCAGGAAATAAATTTTGATAAATCTGGCATACTCATGACATAGAAGAGAAGTACATTGGTATTCCTTGTACTTTCCAAAAATCTAAAATCAAACTTATGTGAGTATATTACAATCTGTTGATGCTAGGATTATTTCATGATAGCATAAACTTCCGTCACAATCTGATAAGACTTCTCTTGTTAAAAATGTTTCCCAGCCCAATCTTATATACCAGATGCCTGCTTTCCTTATCCTTAAGTATTACTGCATAAAGATCGACTCCCACCTTTGTAAATTATGGTAAGGTGCAAATTTGGATCCTTCATCTGCTAGGTTGGGACATCTTATGTTCCCAAAAGTGTAGAGGGGGTTTATGTTTTAGGAAAACTGAACTAAACAACCTTGCAATTTTTGGAAGCTTGTTGAGGGTCATGATTCTCTTTTAGGTAAGGCAAGATATTTTCCTAACTCTTACTTCTTGAATGTTAAGTGCCCTTATGCTTGTTCTTGGACCTAGAGATTTCTCCAACTATCAAGGAGCTCATAAAACCTTTTATTTTCTGGACTGTTTTATTGATCCTAGATGTGATAATTGGATTCTTACTTCATGTATGCTAATCCTAATCCTCGGGTCCAACAAAATTCTAACCTGAAAGTCTCTTACTTATGATCATGATACTAGATCCAGGAATATGTTTAGATTAAATACTCATTTTGATAATGTTTATAAACTAAGAAGATTTTTTTTATTCCCTTAAGCCAGCTTTGCACTCCTGACATGAGGGATTAAGAGCTTTTAAAGAATGACAAATTTAGTTCTAATTTTGTATGTTTGGGTCTCAGAGGTCTTCGACCTTCCCCAAATAAAAACCTTTGGAAGTGCTTTTGGAAAATTAGAGTGCCTCTCCGTGTACAACAATTTCTCTGGAAAGCTGTCACAAATGTTATTCATGCATGGGTTGTTCTTCAAACCATAATGTTCATTGATTACGTGATATGTCCTAGATGTTATATTCTTAATGAATATGTTATGTATGCTTTAGTTCTCTGCCCTTTTGCTACCACAACTTGCTATAAATTTCCTTTTTATATAACTAATATGTTTACTGATTTTCTCTGCCTTATTGGCTCTTTCACTGGCTTATTTATCTGTGTCGGCTTTACCTGAGGAGTCTAAATGTCCATTTGCTTCTATTCTGTGGTCTATCTAAAGTAGTATGAATAATTATCAAGAATGAAGCTCTAGGTGTTGTTATAGCTAGAGTTATAGCCATGCTAGTTGTTAAAAACCCAATCATTATACCTAGACTTTATAAGATTGTCATTAGTAATGTAAGATGGATGTCTCCTCCCTTAGGATAGACCAAGTGTAATTCTGACAAATTTTTGATGTTATCACAATGGCAAAAGATGCAGCATATTGATGACAAATTTCGGCAATAAAACTTCATTTTATTTGAGGTGTACTTCCCAGAAGAAGACGATATTCGTGCTATCTGGAAAGTTTTGAAGAAAGTAATGGAATTTTAGCTTACCCATGTCATAGTGGAGGGTGACGCTAAGGAGTTGGTGGACCAATTTCCAACAGAAAACTGTGAAGGAAATCAACGAACGAATACTCTTTTCAACGATATTTATTTGCTTAGTTCTAACCTTGTGGCATATAAATTTACTTTTCAACTCAGAGTTTGTAATAATATTTCTCATACTTTGATCCACTGGGATAAAGTAAACTCTACTTCTATGATTTTTTATAGACCTATGCCCGCTGCAGAAGTAGATTGCTAGACTTTCCAAGGCTTTTGATTATACAAAAAGGTTAATTTTTAAAGTTGTATAACAAATTTCCCTACTAGCAAAGCCCATTTTGTAGATCATCTGTAGATATTAGAGAAATCACTCACCATTATTATATCAAAGTTTAATACCCAATCATTGGGCATTATATTACTTGTTAATTTAAATTTTATATAGTTTTTGTATATTTTATTTAGATTATAATTTTTTTCATACCTAATAGTAAGTTTCTCGTTCATGATTCAGGGTAGCAAGCCGTGTTAAAATTATAGTATAGTCCATTTTTTTTTAATTTTAAAGTTTTCATGTTAATTTTGTTTCAACGACATGAAATTTTTTTTATCATTGTTATTGCCCAAAAAAAGGTATAAAACAATCCCACCACCCTCATTCAAAATCCTGACTCCACCCCTGCTATGTAGAATTTAAAATACTTATGAGAAAGCCGCTAGAATCTGTATAAAATAAAAAAGACGTCTGACAGAAGACTGAATTACTTGATTCCACTATTTTGAAAACTAGTGGAATCAGTTCATGTAAGTGACTAAATAAGAGATTTAATATTAAGAGAAAGTCAAACTTTGTGAAGTAGTAAAATCATCTTGTGAACGTAAATATATCTTAATATCTTTGTGATCTTCTTCATAGTCACAATACGTGGAACAAAGAATTGTCCTCAACCCTCCATGCGAGAAGTCCTATTAAACAGCAATTGCTTGAATTTATGTTTCGAGATTTATCAAGTACTTGCTTGAACTCGAAGCTTCTTATTTGCAACTCATCATATACTAAAGTCATATAACATTCTCTTAATATATATAATAGTATAATAATGAGTAAATTGGATAGTTAGTCTTCACATGCCCTTGTTGATGAAGTCCTCGTAGATGTCTTCGTCGTTCTTCAATTTTTAAGCTTCAAAGGTCAATCATTGAGTTTTAATACTCAATTACCATGCTTTAATCCTAGTCCAAGACTGACTTCAGTAGACTGTAAATCAATATGTGTTTTGTTCATCTAAATTCGATAACAATCCTGACATACCAAAACGCGTGAGTTTGACCAAGCTATGCTCTGACAATCTTCAAATTGAAAATTAAAATGCAATAACAACTTAGTTAGTGAAATTTGAGCGATAACTAGAGTTGGATTACTTCATTGTCTTATGAATCTTTAACATAGGTTATATTCGACCTCTTCAAAATACTCTTTTGTTTTATTTCAATAGTAGCTTTGTTCTTCTGGGTCGAGTTTACATATACGCGTCTTGTTCTTCTTGCATTTTTTGTATCTTCTACTGGTTACTTGTCATAATGCCATAAAATGGATTTCTTGCTGCATTTTTTCTGTTTTTTTTTTTTTTTTTTTTTGCCAAAAATATTCCATTAGTTTGTCACTTTGTAAATTGATAAATGATTCATCCATTGTTCTTGAACTACTTCCCTGACGATATATTTTTTCTTGGATAATCTCGTTAATGATATCCTTTGACGACATAGTTTTTGTTTAGCTGTTATGTTCCTTTGGGCCTAGCCATCACCTTGCACCTCCATATAATTCAACCATTTGGTAGTATGTCTCTCCTATCAGCCTCTTAAGTTGGTGCATATTCATTTTATGTTGAGTTCACATTTTTCGAATGATGACTTCATAATATAATCTAGGAGAGTTGTCTGTCGGAAGTTCATAACAAGCATCAAATTTACAGAGCACTTGAATTGCTTTTGAAATTGCTCACTGCCTTCTAGAGTCTAAAAATTATGTATTACAAAATAAGTTAAATTTATTATCAACAAATTAATTGAATAAAAAATTAATCAATTCATTAACTTATCAAGTCGACGTGTGAAGTACCACTCTTATTTTTGTGTATCTCGGAAATAATTCTTGGATATATCCTCACGTCTTTTTTTATTGCAATAAATCTATTTTCTAATGATTTGTTATCTATGCCATATTCGTTTACTCTGGAGAATCACAAAGTCTAAACTTTTCAAAACAATCCATTCATGAAGATCATCTTATTTCGAGGACTCACGGAAACACCACAGATGGTGCCACAATCTGTTCTTCGTACAACAATGTGTTGAGCTACTTCAACAAGTCTGCGCGTGGGGTATCCAACATTTATGGACGATTCTTCCACAATGGAATCCGATAAGTGAGATTTTGAGTAAGTGTTTACATAATCTTCTTCTGTCCGAAAAAATGATTCATCGAAGTAATGAATCACCCGTTCCATTGATATGGATACATATGAAATCACCAAATGCTCAGAAGTTCCTCTATTTAATCCTTTTCCAGAAGATAACGTTGTCAATGGAGGGATGGTACCCTCATCATTCCATAGTACTACTCAAGGTACTCTAAAAATAATGGCGGTTCGGCTAATTCTCATCTTAATGGTAGTGCTGACTCTACCAATCATGTAACTTCTTCTCGCAATTCCTCTTCTCAAATTGATATTATTAATCCCATTGTTGCTACTACTATCTCTTTATTTTCAATCAATAATGTGATTATGCTTTATTGATGTATGAGGGAATTAGGAAATAAAACTTCTAATAAAGAACTTAGCATTCCTTAGAAATATTAATCCTGATATAGTTTTTCTATCCGAGACAAAAATGAAAAATGAAATTGCGCCTAGAAAATTGAAGAATATGGGTTTCTCATGTGCTTTAATGTCCCATGTATTGGTAGAAGTGGTGGATTTGACACCCGCAGATTTGACACCCGCGAATCCGCAGATAATACGGGCCGGATGTGGATTAACCGCGGATTTAAGCCATCAAAAATATGCTTTTCGATCTTCTTAGATGCTATACAGTGACTACCAAGGAGAATAATAGCGAGAGTGAGGAAAAGAATCCAGTGTGGAGTAGGCAAGGTTGGATTAGTCATTGCAGCGAGTGGAAGTTAGTATTGATTACGGTATGTATCCATGCAGGCATTTAGCTATATATAAGTAGAAGAGAAGTTCATTTTAGATAAGAATAGAAATGATAAATAGTATGGGTTTCTCAGATCCTTGTAAGATTCCAATTAAAAGATAGTAGTCCAAATTCAAGGATTACCCTATGTTGAGACCTCCACCCAATACAACACTGTAAACGACGATTTGTTTTCTTCTCTCTACTGCATACAATACCATTTTCATTAGTTTAGTGTGGCAAAAGCATATTTTTGCATGAGCTGAAGTTTCTGTAACGAGAGGAGCATCAACTGTAACTCTAGTTCCAGTACTCGCAAGAAGAGAGCGGATTACGCTAGATCCGATAAGGATGGATTTCTAAAGCATAAGAGTTAAATATAGTACTACAGTGTGGGTGAATCCGCGGATTTCAAAGTCCAACCGCAACCAAACCATTAAAAAGTGCGGATTTGAAAATCCCACCCGTGTACGGCCCATAAATCTTGCGGATTGGGTTTCTCCCGCAATTTTGTGGACGGATACGGGTGAAATCCTCGGTTCCGGATTTTTTGCTCACCCCTAATTCTGATAAAATTCTCAAACTTGCTAAATGTCTTGACTTCCCAAACAAAGTTTTTGAGCCATCTATAGGTCTTTGTGGTGGGCTTCTCCTTCTCTGGAAAGGTGGTTTCTCTTGACATTGTATACTCCTCAAAAAGATATGATTCATTGTCTAGTGAAACACGACCCTTCTAAGCCAGAATGACTCTTATCTTGTGTCTATGGTTCTTGTAAGCCTTCTGAGAAGAAAACTCAATGAAACTTTATTAGAGAGTTAGGGTTAGAAATGAATCAGCCATGGGTGTTGATTGGTGACTTAAATATTATTCTAGATCCTAGTGATAGAGTAAATAGTAATAGTGCTTCTAGTTCCACATCACCATCAATTCCCCAATGCATTAATGATGCTGGTCTATATGATTTGAGTTATAATGGCACACCTTTAACATGGACGAGTAACAAGCATGGCACTGGCAGGATCAAAAGTAGGTTAGATAGGGCACTAACTAATGATGATTGGAGAGTTAGTTTTCCTGACTCAAACCTGTCTCACTTAACTCAGCTAGCATCTGATCATACTCCTATATGCTTGAATTTATATAAACCTACTAGCCATAATAGCAAAAATTAGAAGTTTTTTGGTGCTTGGCTGAAAGACAGCTCATGCACGGATCAAATCAAGCTAGCGTGGAACTCAAGCATTGCTGGCAGTACTGCTCATAATATCAATTTATAAGCTTCAGCTGACAAGAAAACTCCTCGGTATATGGAACAGAACTACCTTTGGACATATAAATACAAATATTAAAGATCTTTATTCAAGGTTTGATATCCTTCATTCATCTGTGGGAGTAAGAGATAATTCTTCAGAAGTTCTTCAAGTGAAAAAGGAGATTGACAAATGGGAGGAGATTAAAAAAGAGTTTTGGATGGAGAAAAATAAAGAAAGCTTTTTCAAAGAAGTGGATTACAACACCAAATTCCATCATGCCAACGCAAATAGAAGGAGGTCAGGGAACAAGATTGATGCCTTACGTGATGAAAATATAGTATGGTGTTCTGACAAAGATTATTTATCTCAACTCCTTACAAATCATTTCCAGAGCATTATTACTTCTTCTTCTCCAACACAGAATGATGATTTCCTACAGCACATTCATATTGTTATCTCTGCAGAAGATAATACTAAACTTGTGGCCATACCAACTGACGCCGAAATTCTTGACACCTTAAAAATTAAGGACCCATGGAAATCATTTGGTCCGGATGGCTTTCCACCATGCTTTTACTTATCCCAGTGGGACACAGTTAAGGAAGACATGATTTTTTTTTTTTTTTTACAATTGGATATTTCTCCAGGAGATTAAATCAAACAAGGCTGATGTTGGTTCCTAAGGTTAAGACTCCTTGTTCACCTTCAGATTATCGTCCAATTTCCCTCTGCAATACTTTTTATAAACTTATTTCTAAACTTATGGAAAGAAGAATGAAGGTAATTCTACACAAGGTAATATCTCCCTTACAGTCTGCATATGTTCCAGGAAGATTAATTTCGGATAATATATCCCTTGCACATGAAATCATCCATACTTTGAAAAGGAAAAAGAAAGGAGACAGCTATCTTGCTTTAAAGTTGGATATGTCGAAGGCTTTCAACAGGTTGGAGTGGGATTTTGTCATAGAAGTGATGAAGCGCATGGGTTTTGTGATGAATGGTGTTCTCTTATCTTTCAGTGTATATCAACCACTTAAATCTCAGTACTTCTGAATGGTTCTCCGTGTATTTCGTTCAAACCTACAAGAGGCATTCGGCAGGAGATCCAATATCCCCTTATTTATTTATAGTTGCGATGAAAGCTTTTTCTAGAGAAATGGTTGATCGAATTTTAATAGTGGTAAGAAAGATAGTCGTTCACTCGGACTTGTCGGATTGATTTTAAGTTTTAATAAAAGAAAATACTAAAAATAAGAATATATATATATATATACAAAATAAAGTCACAGGATGAAGAGGGACCAGGACTCGGGATTCCACTGCTTTTCATGTTCATGGGATTCATAAATTTATCCTAGACATTTATAGCTCAAAACAAAAGAAACAATGGCTCTATTATTTTCCAAAGTAGATTTCGTAAAACATCAATTGTAAATTACAAGCATAGTGTATCTAAAGACCTAAGACTAAGCATACACTATCTAACAAGATAACAATTGATTAATAGAAATCATAAATCATTTAAAATCGGTGCAAAAAGTAAATAAGAAATTAATTAAATTACCCCAAGGATGAAATCCAGCTTCCTCCGTTGTCCCAATGATGGGTTCTAGCTCATCACGTCGAAAACACACTCAAAGGAATTTTTCATTGCTCAAAAGGTGCTTACAAGGATGAAAATATATGAAAACAGAGATTTGTAACACTTATAATTGTTACAAGTGATAATGTTACAGAACGATAAAAGGTAATTGTTGTTGATATTGTAGCTCTGCGACCCTCTGCTAATTGTCGTTGTCATTGTTGATGAACGATTGTTGTCTACGGTCTTATGTTCTTCGTTCTTCCTTCAATGGCAGCATCAGAGACAAGCTTTGCAACTACCTATTCTCTGCTCTATTATTCCACCTAACACTCCATAACTTTCTCTGTTCACCTTCTCAACTTATATAGTCTCACAGCACCGAGAATACTCCCCCATAACTGCGAATCATCCTCCAATAAATTCATTATTCTCCTCTGCCAGTCACGGGAAATAATTCCCATGTATAGCTCCTTCACGCGTCTGCATGGTGTTGAGCCACTCCAACACACTTAATACTCTTCCCAGACTGGTCATACTTCAACGGAAAAGATATCTTCCCTGTTTTATCGATGAACTTTTTATTTCCTAACCCGAGAACATAATCTTCCCTGTTTTATCAAAACTACTCGGACTGCTTAATTCCTTCTCCTGTTTTACGATAATCACAAAAGATCTTCATAATAACTGCACCAACATCTCCTCCCATAATCTCACGTATTTCCCAAAATAAATCCGAATCAATCCCAATAATAATTCCTCCCTGATTTACTGAGAATCGATGGAAATCACCTTTTCATTCGGTATTAAATTGCTTACCATCCCTGTTTTATGAAAACAGGTCGATATATATCCAAATATCCCAACAGCTCCGACTAAATCTCGTGGAAGTATCCTACAAAAATTACGCAGGAAGGAAAATCATTTTCCCGCCAAAACTGATTCTTAAAATGGAAGAAGATGACTGCCCCCTATCAGACACTGGGGTGCGAATAGAAGGTGTCTGTACATAGTACAAGAGTGTGTCCCTTATCAACTAGGTGCCCCTTATCCAACAGTGAGAGTCCGAATAACATGTGTCTTGCGGGCGCCTTAACCACCTTTTCGAGTCGAATTTTCCAAAAATGTTTATTTCCCAAAAATGCCTACAAACACATAAAACACCAAAATTAGTACAAAATCGAGTGCCAACAATATATAGTATTGAGAACAAATTAGACACAAAATGTGTCTATCAAATACCCCCAAACTTATTATTTCCTAGTCCTCGAGCAAAACTAATAAAAAATAAAACCGAGTTAATCTCGGGAGGGTTTACCAGAGGTGTACCCATAAAACCATGACTTCTAATTGGTCACAAGTATCCAAAGAGATATGAGGACATACATATTCTCAACCTATCTCCAAGTAACTAGAATGCCAGAGAAATTAAAGGTGCCAGCTCTATAGATGACTAAAGAAAAGGGGAGACACATCTGCAACACTGCTAGATAAAGAGATATCTGCTACAAAGCTAAATAAACATTGTAAGATGCATCCGCCTTACAGCTGGATAAGATTAGGAGAGAGATAAAGATGAGAGGGACATCTGCTACATAGCTGGACTAATTACGTGTGATGAGTTGAACCAGTGCTAGAAAGATCTTGTGCCATATTGAAAACGGACTAACAAAGCAACCAAATGTATCTTTCTTCAACTCTCTCATAGTGCTCAGTAGAAACAACGTCTTCTTCGGTCTTCAATTGTTGATGATAAACTATCGAACCTCATAGAACCTTGATAATTAACTCTCTCTTCGGTTTCTTGCTTGACTTAAAAATTTCTACTTCCCTATGACCTTATTGAACAAAAAACTAATTATAGAACAAAAAGAACGTAATGATGATTTATTTTTATTTTTTATTTTCATTTTTTTTTCATTTTTTTGTTGACACAAAAATTACAAGACAAAAATTTACATGGCCATGAGAGAAGGACTTTAAAAACTTGGATCTTCGCAACTTGTGATGTCTTGGTATCATGAATTCCAACAACTTATATCATTTGCTCTTATAGCTTCTTGTAACTAAGTCTTCAACTTTGAGTTTTGAATTATTCTTTTCTATTGTTGCTTCTAAACCTTAAACGTCTTCAACTTTCTTTATAGATTTTGATGTCGCTCCGCTTGTTGATGATGATAAGTTTCTACTGAGAGAGAGTCGTAATCCAGTAACTAAGACTACATTGTGAGGTTACCAGTTGAACCAAAAGAGATAAGGAAAGATATTATCGTGTTGCATGAATATTGGGTTACCTCCCAAGAAGTGCTAAGTTTAAAGTCTTCAGCCAGACTAAGAAAGGATTAGTCACCTTATAGAATCATAAAGTAATAGCCAGAATAACTGCGGATCACCAAAACCAAATAGGGCTATCACAAGTAAAAGGAATCTGCAACATGCCAAGAAAATTAACGGATAAAGCACGCCCTTGTCTAGTTTCCTGTTTAAGACAACTACATCTAGTTGTGGTTCAGGTTCAGGTTGTATAACTGGGTCTAGATAAAATATTTTCATGGACTGCATTTCCTCGTAGCTAAGGTCCAATTCAGGTATTAGAGTCTGTAAAAACTCAAATAAAAACTTGGAAGCACATAATAATAACCTAAATAATTGCGGATCCTTTAAGTCAATCAATTGACCACGATGAAAGTAGTGGTCTTCCTTAAACAAATGTGTCGACCCTAATTTCCTAAAGTAATTAGGTTTAGTCTCAAAACTTAATAATTGACACATCTGAAACTTATACGTTCCCACAATTGGTTGAAAAATATTTGGTGGGAAAACAAAGTCAATTTGGGTATTATTGCCTGGGTAAACCACATCAACCAGAGGATGGGTTTCTAACAACTGAACTTCTTCATGGATTTGTACCAGAAACAACACTATCATTATAAAGCTCAATCGGAGTAACAAATTCCTGATCACTATGCCTACATATTTTATGTTCTTCATCAATACTATCCTCATCATAATCATCATTATAATAACATGAAAATGATCGAACCCCATCTAAATAAGTAGTATTACCAATTCTAACCTCGTCATCTTGATTATGTGAATAAAAATTATCCTTATTTTCAAGGGTGGTATTGGGAACACTATATTGGTATTTAAGACTATCTTGAGAAATTTTTTTTACAATCCTACTTGTACTCTCAGTAAATTGCTTGAGGGACTCTTCTAGATACATCTTAGTTGACTGCTTTACGGACTCTTCTAGGAGCGGAATATTATAAGTCTCTTTCATAAATAATTGAAATTTCTGTGTTGACTCATTGAAACTCTTGAGAGAATCTTCTAGAGAAATAGAAGGATTTTTTTGCTCGTATGACCTGTGGGTATGTGGATAGTAATTGGGCTCACAATGGTATGTACCATAACCTTCAAAAGTTTCGTGTCCCCAATCACTATTCACATTATGGTCATAAAAAGGATAATGTCCTAGCTGCTCAGTCGGATACTCATTTTATTTGCTATATAATACCAGTTCGACATCCTAACTGCAAGGGAATTCTAAACAAACACAAAGAAGGCTGACTCGACCACAACAAGCCTATTTTATCTAGCAAACAAAAAGCATGAAGGCTCCACTTAGATTGTTTCTAGACCAGCTTCTAATTCTTCGAAAGGGAATTCGTTACAATTTAAGCAAACCCCTCTGGAATCAATCCGAGTCAAAGTAAGTTGAATAGAGGCGAGGGAAGCTCGGTGGATCTTTGATACCCAAGGCCTCACCGGTATTTCAAGGCGGCGCAGTCACACATTCAACTCACAGAAACCATCATGAACTTCGAAGTATGCTTAAAAGAGTAACCAATATTTTTCGAATGACTTTCCTATTAAGCTCGTTACCCTATCGGTCTCGTTCTAGTCAGTATTTTAAGCTTAGGTTCGCGTAGGTTACGTGTTCCTAAGGCGGGCAAGAAGGAAACAGTGATGAAATCCAAGTCCTTATCTTGATTTGGCCATGCCTTGCCCTTTACTAGAAAATTAAATCCGATTTCAGGTCCTCAACATATATGCATACAAAATCATCCAGTAAACCCGCTGACAGGGGATTCGCGGGTGTTTATAATTCTTACCTCCCTTTCCAGACGTGGGATGAACCGTTGAAGTCGACTCGGGCTATGACTCCTATGTCATGTACGAACCCGAGGGGCCGAGGCGATATCGTAATCCCCGTCCTTCTCTGCACACAGTTTATATTTAAAACTACCCTTCCGTAGGGTTTTAAAAAAAAATAAAGTCCCAAAGTCCAATATCCGAAAGAAAAAATAAATGTCCAAAAATAAAAACCTTAATTACAGTTTCTAAAAAAAATAATATACAAAATCTTCTTCTTCACTCCTTTCGGATTCCTTTTTTCTTTCCTTCTTTGGCTTCGCTTTTGTTTTCAGCACTTTCTCTCTTTTTCTTTAGCTCTGCTCCAAATCTGAAAACAAATAGGAAATACCAAAAGCCGTAAAAAAGAACAAAAATAATAAAAATAAAAATAAAACCTAAAAACAAATCTATACATAAGTCCGCGTCGGCGGCGCCAAAAATTGATCGAATTTTAATAGTGGTAAGAAAGGTAGTCGTTCACTCGGACTTGTCGGATTGATTTTAAGTTTTAATAAAATAAAATATTAAAAATAAGAAAAAAAAAATATATATATATACAAAATAAAGTCACAGGATGAAGAGGTACCAAGACTCGGGATTCCACTGCTTTTCATGTTCATGGGATTCATAAATTTATCCTAGACATTTATAGCTCAAAACAAAAGAAACAATGACTCTATTCTTTGCCAAAGTAGATTTCGTAAAACATCAATTGTAAATTACAAGCATAGTGTATCTAAAGCACCTAAGACTAACATACACTATCTAACAAGATAAAAATTTATTAATAGAAATCATAAATCATTTACAATCGGTGCAAAAAGTAAATAAGGAATTAATTAGGTTACCCCAAGGATGAAATCCAGCTTCCTCTGTTGTCCCAGTGATGGGTTCTAGCTCATCACGTCGAAAACACACTCAAAAGAATTTTTCATTGCTAAAAAGGTGCTTACAAGGATGAAAATATATGAAAACAGAGATTCGTAACACTTATAATTGTTACAAGTGATACTGTTACAGAACGATAAAAGGTAACTGTTGTTGATACTGTAGCTCTGCGACCCTCTGCTAATTGTCGTTGTCACTGTTGATGAACGACTGTTGGCTGCGGTCTTATGTTCTTCGTTCTTCCTTCAATGGAAGCAGCAGAGACAAGCTCTGCAACTCCCTATTCTCTGCTCTATTATTCCCCCTAACACTCTGATAGACACTTTTTTGTGTCTAATTTAATCTCAATACTATATATTGTTGGCACTCGATTTTGTACTACTTTTGGTGTTTTGTGTGTTTGTAGGTATTTTTGCAATAAATATTTTTGGGAAATTCGGCTCGAAAAGTTGATAAAGGCACCCTCAGAGCACATTTGCTAAACGGACCCTTGCTTTGGAAAAGGGGAACCTCAGTTGGGCACCTGTTATTCGCACCCCCAGTTTGGTTAGGGGGGCACCATCTTCATCGTTCAAATTTCCAGTTTGGCGGGGAAACTGTCTGTGATACTGGCAGAATTATGGTTCACCTTTTGGACGCGATTTTATGAGACTCAATAGCTGGTATTGCATGGGCAGACTTGATTGAGCATAACAAGCTTGGTTTGGGTCTCTGAGTCAATTGGATTTGGCTAGTTAACTCGTGTTGAAGTCAACAGGGGAGTACGTGAGCAGCTGAGATATTCACGGGATTTCAGCGTAGTTAGACGTGCGCTGCTCGCGTTTGGATATCACTTGGTCTCTGCAGAAGCGTGGAGAAGTTAAATAAGGAAGATTCAGTAGTTGTAGATGCGTGAAGATTTAAAACAGGGAAGAAAATTTCCGTATCTTGCATGGGAGTATTCGTTATTGACTGCCAGGATTATTCGGAGTTATGAGGATATATTCTCGGTCAGAATAGGTATATATAGGCTTATGGGATCACATAGAAGGAGGATGGAGTGATAGGGGAGCGAACAGAGAGCTGAGGATGGAGAAAAATCAAGTTACAGAGACGAATCAGTTCTGCGGGTGGAGAAGAACACGAAGAACATAATACCATAGAAGACATACGTATTTCAACAGTACCAGCGACACTTCATAGTTATCGTTCTCTGTAACAGTTTGGTTTGTAACAAATATAATTGTTACAAACCCGGTTTTTATTATTTTTCTCCTATTTTCATTATTGTGAACACCTTTTTGAGCAATGAAAAACTCCTTTGAGTGTGTTTCATACATGGATAAAAATATTTAATTCTTTTTAAGACTTTTGCATTGATTTTAATTGAAATATGATTTGAATTAATTGGTTGTCATTTAATTTGATGAGGTATGCTTAGCTTAAATGTTTTGATACACCATGCTTAGGATTTACAACCAATCTTTTGAGAATCTACCTTGGAAAAACCAGAGTTCATGTTAATTTTATCTATTGAGCTTTATTTGTTGAGAATAAATAAATTGAACCTTATGTTATGAATTCGACGAAATCCTAGTCCCAGTAACTCTCTTCATCCTGTGACAAATATTTTGTACATATTTTCTTTTGTTTTAGTATTTTTTATATGTAAGCCTAGAATCAATCTCAATAAAGTCCGAGTGAACGACAACCTTTTTACCACTATATAAAATTTGATAAATTTTTGGCGCCGCCGACGCGGATTTGTTTATAGATTTGTTTTTAGGTTTTATTTTATTTGTTCTTTTTTACGCGTTTTGGTATTTTTGTTTGTTTTCAGATTTGGAGCTAAGCTAAAGAAAAAGAAAAAATGCTGAAAAGAAAAGCCCAAAAAGGAAAGAAAAGAGAAATCCAAAAGGAGTGAAGAAGAAGATTTTGTATATTATTTTATTTTATTTTTATTTATTTATTTTTAGAAATTGTAATTAAGGTTTTTATTTTTGTAATCTTTTATTTTTGGACATTTTTTTCGGACATTGAACATTGGACTTTATTTTGAAAACCCTAAGGAAGGGTTGGTTTAAATATAAACTGCACAGAGAAGGACGACAGTTACGATATTGTCTCGGCCCCTAGGGTTCGTACACTGACATCGGAATCGGTGTCCCGAGTCGACTTCAACGGTTCATCCCCCGCCTGGAACGGGAGGTAAGAATTCTAAACACCCGTGAATCCCCTGTCAGCGGGTTTATTGGATGATTTTGTATGCATATATGTTGAGGACCTGAAATCGGATTTAATTTTCTAGTAAAGGCAAAGCCTGGCCAAATCAAGATAAGGACTCGGATTTCATCACCGTTTCCTTCTTGCCCGCCTTAGGAACACGTAACCTACGCGAACCTAAGCCTTAAAATACTGACTAGAACGAGACCGATAGGGTAACAAGCTTAATAGGAAAGTCATTCGAAAAATATTGGTTACTCTTTTAAGCATACTTCGAAGTTCATGATAGTTTCTGTGAGTTGAATGCGTGACTGCGTCGCCTTGTAATGCCGGTGAGGCCTTGGGTATCAAAGCTCCACTGAGCTTCCCTCGCCTCTATTCAACTTACTTTAACTCGGATTGATTCCAGAGGGGTTTGCTCAAATTGTAACGAATTCCCTTTCGAAGGATTAGAAACTGGTCTAGAAAAAATCTAAGGGAGCCATCATGCTTTTTGTTTGCTAGATAAAATAGGCTTGTTGTGGTCGAGTCAGCCTTGTTTGTGCTTGTGTAGAATTCCCTTGCAGTTAGGATGTCAAACTGGTATTATAATATCCATCACAATGAATATGAATATCCAACTGAACAATATGGACATCACTCTTTTTATGACCATAGTGTGAATAGTGGTTGGGAACGCCAACCTTTCGAAGGTTATGGGTCATACCATGGTGAGCCCAATTACTATCCACACGTGTATCGGTCATTCGAGGAAGAAAATTATAGTAATAGTTCTTCGTCTCTAGAGGATACAATCAAACTTTTGAAAAGTAGTCCTTTTTATGATCCTTATGTTCCTATTCATTCTCTAGAAGAGTCCCTCAGGGATTTAGCTGAGTCGACACGTAAGTTAGCTGAATCGACTTATAAGTTAGATGAGGTGAATAACGTAGTTATGGACGAAAGGACTGCAACAATAACTGAATCTTTAGAAGATATCCTCAATAGATTAAATCAAAACTTAGATCGAACACTAAGGGCACTTTCTTTGGAAGAGACCCTTGAGAGGATAGCTGAGTCGACACGTAGACTTGAGTTAGATACGAACGAAAGTACTGCTCGAAATAACTTGAATTACCAATATAGTGTATCCAATAATACCCTTGAGAATGAACATAGTTATTCACATAATCAATATGACGAGGTTAGAATTGGTAACACTACTTGTTTAGATGAGGTTCAACCATTTTCATATTATTATAATGATTATGATGTGGATAGTGTTGATGAAGAATCTGAAGTTTTCAGGCATAGTGATCAGGAATTTGTTACTCCAATTGAGCTTTATAATGACAGTAATATTTCTGGTTCAAATCCAAATAATTTTAGTAATTATTTACCTATTCAAAATGATGAGGATTTGACTAGAAGTATCCCCGTTTTAGACGATGTAGTATTTCCTTTTTACGAAGCCAATGATAGTCTTGAGGAACGAGTTTATTCTGAGAATATTGATTTAGAGTCTAGAGATTTAGAAACATTAGAATTAGAAAAAGAAAATGAACTCGATGAGATGAGATGAGTGAGGATGAACCCGACTTAGAAGAATCAATTGACCATTTTCAGGAATCTGATGACCTTAAAATTAGGGATGTTGTGACTAGTCTTTCTAGAGATACTGAAAACTCTAAGTTTTGGGGTGGTTATTATCCATTTCTTTAACTCTTAAAAAGTTCCCTCACTTGGGACTTAACATATATGCCTCAATCATTTTACAAGATTATCTTCATACACGTTTTCCCGAACCTCATATTGTTCATAAGAAATTTCAGTTGTTAGAAACCCATTCTATGGTTGATGTGGTTGACCCAGGCTATGATACCCAGATTGATTTTGTTTTCCCACCAAAAACTTTTATTCCAATTGTGGGAACGTTTGAATTTGAAATGTGTCAGTTATTGAGTTTTGAGACTAAACCTAATTACTTTAGGAGATTAGGGTCGACACATTTATTTAAGGAACACCACCACTCTCATTGTGGTCAGCTGCGTAAGTCAAATTTGATTGACTTAGAGGATCCCCAGTTATTCAGGTTAATTTTATATGCTTCTAAATTCTTAGTTGAGTATTTCCATACTCTAGAACTTGAACATTCGGATCTAACTTATGAGGAAATGCAGTCCATGAAAATATTTTATCTACACCCAGTTATAGAACCTGAACCTGAACCACAGCTAGATGTAGTTGTCTTAAACAGGAAACTAGACAAGGACGTGCTTTATCCGTTAATTTTCTTGGCATATTGCAGATTCCTTCTACTTGTGATAGCCATATTTGGTTTTGGTGATCCGCAGTTATTCCGGCTATTACTTTATGATTCTATAAGGTGACTAATCCTTTCTTTGTCTAGCTGAAGACTTTAAACTTAGCACTTCTTGGGAGGTAACCCAATATTCATGCAACACGGTAATGTCTTTCCTTATCTCTTTTGGTTCAATTGGTAACAGTTTCTCCTTGTTCATGCTTTTAATTTCATCTTAGAACATTGAGGACAATGTTAGATTTAAGTTTGGGGGTATGGGAGAAACTTTTTAGTCGCATTTTTGAAACTTCTAGCGTCACATAGTATCCAGTTAGCTAAGTTTACATATTGTTTCTCACCGAAAAGATAGAAATTGGAATGCTAGAGATAACAATCTTTTGAGACATTAGAGAAAAAGATATTGAGATCTTTGAAATTCAGGAGAGAACTTGTTCCTTTTAGAGGGTAACCGTGATGGACCTAACCATCCATGATGGAAAGGCAAGTAGTTCAGGAAATGCCAGAAAGACAAAGTAACCTCACAATGTAGTCTTAGTTACTGGATTACGACTCTCTCTCAGTAGAAACTTATCATCATCAACAAGCGGAGCGACATCAAAATCTATAAAGAAAGTTGAAGACGTTTAAGGTTTAGAAGCAACAATAAAAAAGAATAATTCAAAAATCAAAGTTGGAGACTTAGTTACAAGAAGTTATAAGAGCAAATGATATAAGTTGTTGGAATTCATGATACCAAGACATCACAAGTTGCGAAGATCCAAGTCCTTCTCTCATGGCCATGTAAATTTTTGTCTTGTAATTTTTGTGTCAAAAAAAAAAAAAAAAAGAAGAAAAAGAAAATAGAAAAAAAAAATGAAGAAAAAAAAAAGAAAAAGAAGTCATCATTACGTTCTTTTTGTTCTTTGTTCAATAAGGCCATAAGGAAGTAGAAATTTTTAAGTCAAGCAAGAAATCGAAGAGAAGAGTTAATTTTCAAGGTTCTATGAGGTTCGATAGTTTATCATCAACAGTTAAAGACCAAAGAAGACGTCGTTTCTACTGAGCACTATGAGAGAGTCGAAGAAAGATACATTTGGTTGCTTTGTTAGTCTGCTTTCAATCTGGCACAAGATCTTTCTAGCACTGATTTAACTCATCACACGTAATTAGTCCAGCTATGTAGCGATGTCCCTCTCATCTTTATCTCTCTCATAATCTTATCCAGCTGTAAATCAACGGACGCATCTTACAATGTTTATCTAGCTGTGTAGCGGATATCTCTTTATCTAGCAGTGTTGCGGATGTGTCTCTCATTTTCTTTAGTCAGCTTTAGAGCTGGCACCTTTAATTTCTTTGGCATTTTAGTTACTTGGAGATAGATTGAGAATTTCTATGTCCTCATAGCTCTTTAGATATTTGTGACCAATTAGAAGTCATGGTTTTGTGGGTACACCTCTGGTAAACACTCCCGAGATTAACTCGATTTTATTTTTTATTATTTTTGCTCGAGGACTAGCAAATAATAAGTTTGGGGGTATTTGATAGACACTTTTTTGTGTCTAATTTGATCTCAATACTATATATTGTTGGCACTCGATTTTGTACTAATTTTGGTGTTTTGTGCGTTTGTAGGTATTTTTGGGCAATAAATATTTTTGGGAAATTCGGCTCGAAAAGTTGATAAAGGCACCCTTGGAGCACATTTGCTAAACGGACCCCTTCTTTGGATAAGGGGCACCTCAGTTGGGCACCTGCTATTCGCACCCCCAGTTTGGTTAGGGGGGCACCATCTTCATCGTTCAAATTTCCAGTTTGGCGGGAAAACTGTCTGTGATACTGGCAGAATTATGGTTCACCTTTTGGACGCGATTTTATGAGACTCAATAGCTGGTATTGCATGGGCAGACTTGATTGAGCATAACAAGCTTGGTTTGGGTCTCTCAGTCGATTGGATTTGGCTAGTTAACGCGTGTTGAAGTCAACATGGGAGTACGTGAGCAGCTGAGATATTCACGGGATTTCAACGTAGTTAGACGTGCGCTGCTCGCATTTGGATATCACTTGGTCTCTGCAGAAGCGTTTAGAAGTTAAATAAGGAAGATTCAGAAGTTGTAGATGCGTGAAGATTTAAAACAGGGAAGAAAATTTCTGTATCTTGCATGGGAATATTCGTTATTGACTGCCAGGATTATTCGGAGTTATGAGGATATATTCTCGGTCAGAATGGGTATATATAGGCTTATGGGATCACATAGAAGGAGGACGGTGTGATAGGGGTGCGAACAAAGATTTGAGGATGGAGAAAAATCAAGTTGCAGAGACGAACCAGTTCTGCTGGTGAAGAAGAACACGAAGAACATAAGACCAAAGAAGACAGTCGTATTTCAACAGTACCAGCGACACTTCATAGTTATCGTTCTCTATAAAAGTTTGGTTTGTAACAAATATAATTGTTACAAACCCGGTTTTTATTAATTTTCTCTTATTTTCATTATTGTGAACACCTTTTTGAGCAATGAAAAACTCCTTTGAGTGTGTTTCTACCATGCGGAGCTAGAACCCATCTCTAGGACGACGGAGAAAGACGAATTTCATACATGGGTAAAATTATTTAATTCTTTTTAAGACTTTTGCATTGATTTTAATTGAAATATGATTTGAATTAATTGGTTGTCATTTAATTTGATGAGGTATGCTTAGCTTAAATGTTTTGATACACCATGCTTTGGATTTACAACCAATCTTTTGAGAATCTACCTTGGAAAAACCAGAGTCCATGTTAATTTTATCTATTGAGCTTTATTTGTTGAGAATAAATAAATTGAACCCTATGTTATGAATTCGACGAAATCCTAGTCCCAGTAACTCTCTTCATCCTGTGACAAATATTTTGTACATATTTTCTTTTTTTTAGTATTTTTTATATGTAAGCCTAGAATCAATCTCAATAAAGTCTGAGTGAACGACAACCTTTTTACCACTATCTAAAATTCGATCACACTCCATAACCTTCTCTGTTCACCTTCTCAACTTATATAGTCTCACAACACCGAGAATACTCCCCCCATAACTGCGAATGATCCTCCAATAAATTCATTATTCTCCTCTGCCAGTCACGGGAAATAATTCCCATGTATAGCTCCTTCACACGTCTACATGGTGTTGAGGCACTCCAACACACTTAATACTCTTCCCAGACTGGTCATACTTCAACAGAAAAGATATCTTCCCTGTTTTATCGGTGAACTTTCCATTTCCTAACCCGAGAACATAATCTTCCCTGTTTTATCAAAACTACTCGGACTGCTTAATTCCTTCTCCTGTTTTACGATAGTCACAAAAGATCTTCGTGATAACTGCACCAACATCTCCTCCCATAATCTCACGTATCTCCCAAAATAAATCCGAATCAAACCCAATAATAATTCCTCCCTGATTTACCGAGAATCGATGGAAATCACCTTTTCATTCGGTATTAAATTGCTTACCATCCCTGTTTTATGAAAACAGGTCGATATATATCCAAATATCCCAACAGATCCGACTAAATCTCGTGGAAGTATCCTCCAGAAAATTACGCAGGAAGGAAAATCATTTT
Source organism: Papaver somniferum (assembly GCF_003573695.1). Taxonomy (NCBI): domain Eukaryota; kingdom Viridiplantae; phylum Streptophyta; class Magnoliopsida; order Ranunculales; family Papaveraceae; genus Papaver; species Papaver somniferum. The sequence continues at coordinate 52,524,887 of NC_039367.1, forward strand.
CCTGCCAAAACTGATTCTTAAAATGGAAGAAGATGACTGCCCCCTATCAGACACTGGGGTGCGAATAGCAGGTGTTTGTACATAGTACAATAGGGTGTCCCTTATCAACTAGGTGCCCCTTATCCAACAGTGAGAGTCCTAATAACATGTGTCTTGCGGGCGCCTTAACCACCTTTGCGAGCCGAATTTTTCAAAAATGTTTATTTCCCAAAAATGCCTACAAACACATAAAACACCAAAATTAGTACAAAATCGAGTACCAACAATATATAGTATTGAGAACAAATTAGACAAAAAATGTGTCTATCAATGGTTGCAGATGAATTCTCTAAAAATATAAGCGGTATCAAGATAGTTAGAAGGGCACCCCCTATAAGTCACTTACTCTACGCCGATGATTGCCTTATTTTTGTCAAGGCAGACCTGGATAACATACAGAGTCTAAAAAGTATTCTTCAAGCTTTTAGTTTATGTTTTGGTCAGCTTTTGAACTACCAAAAATCTCAGTGCATCATCAGCTGCTACTATTACCAGACTTCTTAATGTGAAGAAAATGGATGATAACAAAAAGTACCTTGGTATCCCTCTTTTTCTGAACAAAAAGAAGAAGATGTCTTTTAATAATATCATTAGAAATATGGAAAGAAGATAATCAAAATTGAGAGGAACTACACAATCACAAGCAGGTAGAAGTATCATGGTAATAAAAGTCCTCAGTACCATTCCTCTTAATCAAATGAGTTCATTCAAACTCCCTGAAGATACTATAAAGAAGATGAATTCGATACAACTGAGATTCTGGTGGAACAAGACGGGAAAAAAAGATTTTTTTCTTACTTGTTTTTCGGGTATTTGTAAAACTGTAGATGATGGGGGTCTTAACTTCAGGGATCTTTGGTGTTTTAATCTTGCGTTATTGGCCAAAGCAGCATGGAGACTCTGTACTATAACTGATAGTTTGTTAGTACGTTCTCTCAATGCAAAATATTTCAAAAAATATCATCCTCTTCATGCCCTTAAAAAGGTGGACTCTACATGGTCTTGGAAGAGTGTTAGCTCCGAGTTTGATTTTATCAAGAAATTCAGCTTTTGGTTAGTTGGTAATGGAAAACAGATTCTTATTTGGCATGATAAGTGGATTCATCATAAGGAAGTCCCTCATTCTCCAGCTATTAATGCAACCAATCCATCTTCTTATACATATGTTACTGGGTTGATTGATGAAGATACTAAAAGTTGGAAGTCACTACTTATTTATAATCTTTTCGACACAACTACCGCTCAACAGATTCTTAGTATGAGGATTCCATACAACAGTGAAGATAGACTTTGTTGGACTCTGACGAAGAACGACAATTTTATTGTCAAATCTGCTTATTATGCTCTTTATAATATAAAGAACCACAATGGTCAAGCTACATACAAACGCAATTCTAACAATACTTAGAGGAAGGTCTGGAATTTGGATGCGATTCCTAGAGTTAAATTATTTATCTGGAAGTGTGTTAAGGATATTGTGTCTTCCAAAGAGAGACTGAGCAGGAGAGTGACATGGGAGGAAATAATATGTAGCATATGCAAGGGTGCAACTGAGACTACTCTCCATATCCTTGAATTTTGAACCAAGAATCAATCCGCTATTTGTACTGGTTACAGACTTGAAAATCGGAATTGGAGTTCTCCTAAAGAGTGGATTGGTTCTTGGTTCACAATTTAAGACAAATCCATTATTACCAGAATGACAACCATTTGCTGGTATTTATGGAAAGAGAGGTGTTGTATGGTCTTTGAAAAAAATCCTTGTCCCCACACCAAATGATGCAGGCCATTGAAAGATTTATATTGAGTGCTGCCTCTGTCCAGCACAATAGTGCTAAATTGAAGTCTGATGTAGTAGTTCCTAAATGGATACCACCTGATAGAAATTATATCAAATTGAATTATGATGCTTCATATTGTGAACTAACAAAAACTGGGGGTTATCGACTAATATTCAAATATTTTGCAGGTACACATGTAGCTTCAAGGTGTATTAGCTTCAATGGGGCATTGGGAGCAGACCACTTGGAGAGCTCAACTGTTTTGGAGGGTCTGCAGTGGGCTATGCAGTTAGGTTTCAAGAAAATAATCATTGAAGCTGACTATCAGAGCCTAATACAAGCTATTCAAAGAGCTGCTTCAGATATTTCATAGGAGCTGAGAAGAATTATTGAAGATAATTCTTTTTTGTTAATTTCATTTGATTCTTGCGTTTGTAAGCACATAAATAGACATGCTCGTGAAGAAGGAGTATGTAACAGTTGGAAAGAGGATCCCCCTTCTTTCCTGGTAAACTCTATTATGTATGACATCTGTTAGATTAATAAAATTTCCCAAATGGCACGTCTTGCAGGAGAGACGGCTTAAGAGCTCAACATTTATTAGATTCTTTTTCAGGTGCTGCTGCGGCTGTTAGTGAGGAGTTGCTGACTGCTATTACTGGAGTAGTTAACTGTCTGTTGACTGGGAATTGCCCTCCTGCTTTGGGTGAATATATTTCCAGTGCTCCCCTGACTCCTCTCCTCAAACCAAATGGCAGTTTAAGACCCATCGCAGTGGGTACTATTTGGAGGCGTTTAGTCTCTAAGATCGCTGCTTCTTCAGTTTGCAAGGAGATGGCTTCGTACCTGGGTGCTTATCAGTTTGGTGTGGGTCTGCCATGTGGTGCTGAGAGTATTTTTCATGTTGTCAACAGGTTTGTAGAGCTCAATGGTGCACGTAATGATCTCACAATGATGCTGGTTGACTTCACTAATGTTTTTAACTTAGTCGACAGAACTGTTGTAATCAAAGAGATTAGAGATAAGTGTTCGTCCATCTCCAGGTGGGTTGAGCTCTGTTATGCCAAGCCGTCTAGGATTTACTACAGGGATCGAGTGCTTTCCTCCTCCCAAGGTGTCCAGCAAGGGGATCCCCTTGGCCCTCTCCTTTTTTCTTTAACTTTACACCCTCTAGTGCTTAAAATTACATCTCAGTGTAATCTTAACTTGAATGCTTGGTATCTTGATAATGGCACCATCATTGGAGATACACTTGAGGTTGCAAAAGCGCTGAGAATTATTCAAGCAGAAGGTCGAGTGAGAGGTTTGTATTTGAACATTTACAAGACGAATATCTTTTGGCCATCTCCAGATCCGCGTGCCAGCTTGGTTGATGTTTTTCCAGATGATATAGGTAGGCCTGCAATAGGGGTGAAGTTTTTAGGAGGTCTTGTTAGTTTAGATGCTCAGTTCAATAACAGCGTTGTTTCGCACAGGGTCGATAAAACCATTCAGTTGATGGAGGCGATAAGTAAACTAAAAGACCCAAAGTGCGAGTTGTTATTACTTCGCAATTGTGTCGGGGTTTCAAGGTTATATTTTTGCCTTGAGGACTACTAATCCTTCTGCCTTGCCAGCGGCTTGCTCTAGATTTGATCTTCATCTTTTTCAGCATCTCAGACAACTTATCACAGGTGATAGGGGAGGTTATGGCCCTTTGCAGCAACGTTTGTCTTCCATGCCTATGAAAGACGGTGGTTTAGGTATTTATACAATGGCTGATACGAGTCATTACTGTTATATTGCTTCTTTTTCTCAAACTAGACCACTACAGGAGATCATTCTGGGAGAATCTGTTGCTGCCTCTACATGTCAGACTTTCCAGCATGCTTACCAGAAATTTGTCCAGGTGTGTAATCTTTGGCTTCTTCTTTCAACATTGACGTTGCGGCCCCCCATCCCATGAAATCCTTGGCCGCTATTTACTTTGATGTTGTTAAAAAGGAGTTGACAGACAAATTTGCGTTGACAGACAGATAAAAACCTTATTAGTTGCAATAGAATGAAGCATGCTCAGGACTTTCTTTTAGCCGTGCCTATCAGTGATTTGAATCAACAGGTCGGACCTAGGCAGTTCAGCGCTATTTTGTGTTACAGATTTGGCATCCCTTTATTCGAGGTGGATAGTCTTTGTACTAGTTGCAACCGGGCTATGGACATATTTGGAGACCACGCTTTACACTGTGCCAAAGATGTTGGGCTTAAGTTTCGTCATGATCTCGTTAGAGATGTTTTGGATGACATGTGTTATAAGGTTGGTGTTGCTGCGAGAAAAGAAGTGTCGTTAGGTTTCTTATCTGACAATGGTGGTGCTCTACTTCCTGTTGATATCTTGGTCTATGACTGGGAGAATGGTCTAGATACATGTTTCGATGTTACCGACGTATCTCCATTTACCACGGGTTGCTCCCCTATTGTCACTCCAGGTCAAGTCATTTCAAATGCTTCTCTTCGGAAACGTAATAAATATCTTGACAAATGCACTTCTCACGGATATGGTTTTGGTGTCTTGGCTTTCACCATCCTTGGGGAACTTAGTGAAGATTTGATTACTTTCTTGAAGAGGTTGAAGAACCGTCTTGCTAGTCATGATGTTACTGATAGAATAAACAATTTTATTTTTCATAGGCTTGGTGTAGCGATTCAAAAAGGTGTTGGTGCCCAGCTTGTCACTAGGTTACCAACCATTTTCCCGTGCGACGATTGATTATTTTTCTAATGAAGTTGCCCCTGTGGCCTTTAAAAAAAAAAAAAAACTATAATCTACCAAATTCTTCAACATAATTATGGTAACCCGGAGCATCACAGTGCTTGCCCTAACACCTGAAGCACTGCCCACCATCCGTAAGTTACCACCGTCGGATCAAACATTAAACTATCCATGATTCACAATGCGTCCTTTTCCTCTTGACTTCTTTTTATCTGCTTAAAATATCAAAGTTCATCGAAGTTGCGTGATTTTGCCGCAGCCTTTGGAGAGAGAAGAATACTACCCTCGTCGCTCCCTTATACAAACGAAGCGTATCGTCTCTCTCAGTGCAAGAAGTAGCAGACGAAAAAAATGTCGGGTGCAGCAGCGAACCAGGAAGAAGAAAAGAAACCCAACGATCAGGGGGGAGCTCACATCAATCTCAAGGTTAAGGGTCAGGTCTGATTCTTCTCTCCTATTCACTTTACCGATTCCTTTTGTTAAGGGTTTTCCTTTGCGTTCCTTAATTTTTTTGTTCGTATTCTTAAGTTATGTTTTTAGGGTTTATGGGAGATTGTGATTATCAGTGTTGTTTTTCATCTTTTTAGTTCGATATGCCCTTTTATTTATGAATTTAGTTCATGGGGGTTTTTCCCGTTTGCTTGTTGGATTGATTTTCTTAGTTTATGAGGGATTTGATGCTATAGACATTAGCGTTTCCTAGGGTTTTTTTGATTATGTTCTTGTTCTGTTATTATCTATTGATTACAATTTGAGTATGAGTTTCTGATTGGGACTTTGAATGTGTAGCTTCTCTTTGTCAGTTTTATGCAATAAAGCTCACTTGTATCTGGTTTTAGGTTTTCACTTGTTTTAGCTTCTCTTTGTATCTGGTTCTATAATTATTTCTTAATGAGTCTCCGTATGATATTTTTGATTTTGTGACTGGAATGTTTGGTGATATCTGTACTTTGATATCAACCTTCAAGTCATTGTAGATTATTTCCTACATTCCGTTACTTTAAGGAGGTGTATTTTAGTAGGCAGGTTCTTGATACTTAAGTGGTTAGGTGCTTGATGTGGGATGGTATCACTAGCAGCACAATCTAGGATCAGTAGTGGTGAATAGTTGGAGAAGTGCTGGAACAATTTCATAATATGCATGTAGTGTACAAGGATAGAGTGATTTTTGTAGATTGATTTAGGGAAAAAAATTTAAAAGTAGTTCTTTACACTTGTAGCGGTATTGATTTTGTAAATCTAGATTTTGTAAATCTACTCCGTCATTATTTCATGCATCTAGGAAGTTGACCAAGGACAAAAGAATATCTTAATTAGTCAACATGTTAAATTCCTTGGAGGCTATGTTTCCTGGCGCTGTTTGGGATCTGTATAGCTTGGTGGAAAACTAGGGAATGTGGTCTCAGAAACTTAGTGGCTGCGTTAACTTTTTGAAATCATGTTACATACGCAGTTGGAAGATAGACATGGTAGGTGTATTGTATTATCAGCGTGTATGTAGGATAGTTTAGTGTTGTTTAGTATGTTTCCCGTTGGAGGTGAAGTTGGTTTAACTCTTGAATCTTAGCAGGACTAGCAGGACACCTGCCAATGCTTTTTCATTGCTGATGGACGAGATCCTGAACCTTTTGTGTTATTACAATTTTCTCTCAGCAAAATTGTATTGTTTCATGATATATATTTCATATTCTTAAGTGAAATATCAATGGAAAATGAGGATGTAGATTAATGTTAGGCTAAAAAACTTAAAACTTGTCATGGAAATTGCCCAGTCAAACTGCCATCCATGTTTTCAAGTCTAGCGTCAGGATGTGTGGTTTAATGCAGCTGTGTATATGATAGGCAAATGGCTAGAGTTTTTGCCGAACAGCTAAAAGTGACCAACTGTCCCTGTCTGGCCTTTTTTCTTCTTCTCAATATTCCCATCTTCAGTAGTCATAATGTGGAATATCTTATGCAACTTTTTGTATTGTTAGGGTTTTTGAATGGGTGGAAAGTATACTTATTGGTTAAAACATCTGGTTCCATGATATTGCTAGTGGTCTTAATTTGGTTTTTATCAACCGGGTCACATTTGAATACTGGAGTTGCTTTAAGCAAATCTTGGCCAAACCAGTCTCTTGTATTTTAGGAGGCACCATGTGGATTTAAGTTTTCTAACTGAATCTTGGATAGGAGGGGTATCTCCCTTGCACATGTCAATAACTGTATAACTTTGTCTTTTTTACAGGATGGGAATGAAGTGTTTTTCAGGATCAAGAGAAGCACCCAATTGCGGAAGCTGATGAATGCATACTGTGACCGACAGTCTGTAGATTTCAACTCAATTGCGTTCTTGTTTGATGGGCGACGCCTTAGAGGGGAGCAGACTCCTGATGAAGTAATCTCTCCTTCTCTCATTATACATTTATATGTATATGTATCATTAAGAACTAAGTATCTAATTTCCTAGTTGTGTCCCTTTTTCTGTAATTGCAGCTTGAAATGGAGGATGGGGATGAGATAGATGCCATGTTGCACCAAACAGGTGGTTTTGCCTTCTAATTGGATATGGTCTATGTATAGGTTGGAGGGATTTTATTAACTTATCTTGTGGTGGTGTAATGCAAGACTTAGAGTTTTGGCAGTGTAACAAGCTATAGTTGTTGTTTTTTTTTACGGTTCGGAGCGTTGTTTTGACTCTAAAGATTTAAAGACAACCCTTTCATCAAGGGAAGCTTCGATCTAGTTTATGCAATGATACATTGTTCTTCTCTGCTGTCTCATTCTCTTTTGATTTGTTTGTATATTGCATTCATCTGTTTTTTTTTCACGTTTATATAAACTTACTTAGTTGTGTCGTTTAGACTTTAGAGATTAGATATGGAAACTGCTAATTTAGAGCATATATTGGAAGATCAGTTGGAATATCGCTTGGTTCAATAGTAAGCTTATAAGGCGTCTAAAACTTTCCAACTGGGGTCGTAGATGATCTAACCACGGGGTCAAAGATATCCAATCTGAAGTTTTTGTTGTATGTGAATTACAAAAGAGGAAAAGTTACGGCGTTCTTAAGCGATTTTTCTTGCGACCTTGACTTTAGTTCGAGGGTTTTCAAGTTACTGGTGTGTTTATTGCTCTTTTTTTCCTCTGATTTTTCTTAGATCCAGGTTTAATAGGTTTGATGATTGGTGTTTAATCTATTGTTAGATCCCGTACCTCCTTTTTCGTTTGATTTTGTTTTATTTTTCCATGGATCACCTCATACCTAGTATTGAGGGTAGAATAGATTTCTAGTTCTTCCAAGAAAATGTTAATGATGCTCATATGGATGATCTATTGATTGGTCTTCATGTTTTGGTAAAGATCAACCAGAGAAAATTGTAGAAGAACCTATGGTGTTTCGTACTTCTTCTGTTGTTGATGGTGAAAGGGTAATGGTTATTGAGGATAATGATGTTGCTCATGTTCTTCAGAGATGTGAGAGCTTAGTGGTTGGGTGTTTTGTTGGTCGCCGTCTTCCATTCATGCTGGTTCAACGTTTTTTTCAAAACACTTGGAGGTTTAAGGGTGATTTTCAGATGACTATTCATGGTGATTCCGCGTTTGTTTTGCTTTAGAACATGGGGTTTTATTTATTTCTGATCTAACTCTTTGTAATTGAGCATAGACTCTTTTACTTGAAAGAGAGATTGCAGAACTGAAGTCTTTACCTGTGTGGGTTAACAAAGTTCCAATTCATATGTGGCATGCTAAAGTCAATGGAATCATAGTTTTCCGAGTAAACCCATTATGTCTTTGATAAATTGATTTATCCAGGAAGCAATGCCAACTCCTTTTCAAACCATATTTAGAACAACTACTTTAATTAAGACAACCTAAAATTAGTTTACGTACTTTTTTTTATTAGCTTTGCTTGCTTCACAAGTTAGTTTGATTATAAATATGCAGAACTCGAGTTTGTTTAGGCATTCAATCAATATATAATTCTTCTTTCAATCTGTTTATTACTCTGAGGTTGCTTACCCCAAATCAAAAGGGTTATTTTTTTTGAATTTATCTAAGTTTTTATTTAAGTTTGTGTTATTCATCTCTTTGTTGGGTTTAGAACCCTAACATCTGGAACCAGAGCCATGTTCGATTATTCTCAAAAATCAACAAAAAAAAAAATTCGCTTCCGTTGTTCATCATGACAATCACTGAAGAGGTGAACAAGATCACCACCACTATGAACACTTTGAACAAGACAGTTAATAAATTCATGGAGGTTATTGTTGATACTCATGAAGAAGAAACAAACTCTACAACAGCAGCTATGAAAGCCTTGTTTACTAAGCTACAAGATTCTAATAATATCAATATGACTCTATTATTGGACGCTCGTAAAAAAGACATGGCTGCATTGATCCAAGCCAACAGGCAAGACACAACATTATTGCCAGAAATATGACTTCTATTTTCTTGGCACGTTTTCCTCTCAACACCATTCCATTTGGTTTTGACGCTTCTACTAGCAATGGTAATCATGATAATAATGGTGCGCATGGCCACACTGGTGGTTTTAACCTTTTCGACAATACTTCTCCTCTTCGAGCAGCACCCATCAACTTGAAATTTCCTACCTTTGATGGTACTGATCCAACAAGATGGATTTTTCAAGTTGATCAATACTTCAGTCTTCATAGTATTGGAGAAGCTTACAAAATATCCCTTGCTACGGCTCACTTTAAAGGAGAAGCTAATGCCTGGTATAAATGGGTTCAAGGCAAGGTAATAGCTCCTACTTGGTTGCAGTTTTGTTCTCTTATTTGTGACTGTTTTGCAGATAAAAAATTTGCAAGTCCACATATGGCCTTATCTACGATGTCTCAAACTGGCTCAGTACGTGAACACATTGCAGAATTTGAACAAATCTTAAATTTTGTTATTGATCTACCTGAGGAACATATTATTGATCTCTTTATACGATCAATAAAAACTGAAATACGATTTGTTGTTGAAATACTTGAGCCTCCAACATTTTTTTTATTTTTAGCCTCCAACTTTATCTTTAGCTTTCAAAAGCTATTAAGCAGGAAGAAGTTTTACAATCAACATCTTCTTTCTCCAAGTCTTTTGCTCGTCCAAATCCCTTCCGGCAGATCCTTAACTCAACTGGTGCGCAACATCGAAGAAATACTATTCCTACTGAAGCTAAACGATTAACATTAGAAGATCAACGTATAAGAAGAGATCAAGGTCTTTGTTTCAACTGTGATCAGTTCTACAAACCAGGTCATCTATGTGAAAAGCCTAAACTACTTATTTTGGAAGGTGCCCAGAAGACTCTAAAGAATATATTGAACCCATTAATGAGCCACATGCAGCTGCCATTAATGAAACTAAGGTTTCTTGTCCAAAAGAACCTGCAACTACTATTTCGTTAAATTCTCTATTGTGTTCTCCTTTTCCCAACGCAATGCGAATTCAAGGACATATTAAAGGCCAAGTTATTACAATTCTCATCGATTCTGAATCCACTCATAATTTCTTACATCCAACAATTGCTAAGAGATGTGGCTTTGTTGATCAATCTGGTGGTACTTCTATCCGTGTAATGGTGGGTAATGGTGGATTTCTTGAGACTCAAAGATCATGTTAAAATATTCCAGTTAAGCTACAAGATTATAGCTTCTCTACGGAATTTTTTCTCTTACCAGTAAGTGGTTGTGATGCAGTTCTTGGGGTTCATTGGTTACGAACTCTGGGGAATATCAGTTGGGATTTTTCAAAATTACAAATGTGATTCAATTTAGCTGATCGCAATTACCTTCTCATTGGTGATAAATCAACTTCAGTAGTGTTGCTTGACAACATCTCAATGCAAAAACTAATTCATCGTGAACATCAGGGTATTCTTCTACAATTGGTTCCTACTTCTGCTTCTTGCACAACTACTTCTCAGGTATCTATAGAAATTTCAGAACTCTTATCTAGTTTTTCTGATAATTTTTGCACTCCTGCTACTTTACCACCTTCAAGATTACATGATCATTGTATTCCTCTACTACCAAACACTGCCCCAATTAATGTCAGACCTTATCGATACCCTCACTTTCAAAAAGAAGAAATTGAGAAAATTATGCAAGAATTACAAACAGCAGGGTTCATTCGGCACAACTCTAGTCCTTATTCTTCACCAGTATTATTAATACGCAAGAAAGATGGAACTTGGCGTATGTGTGTCGATTATAGAGCATTAAACAAGGTTACTGTGAAAGATAGATTTCCCATTCTTGTGGTTGATGAATTGATTGTTGAACTTCATGGTAAAAAAGTTTTTTCAAAGGTGGATATGCGTTTTGGATATCATCAGATAAGAGTATATGATTTCAGACATTGAAAAAACAGCTTTTAGGACTCATAATGGCCATTATGAGTTCCTAGTAATGCCGTTTGGGTTATCTAATGCTCCTGCAACATTTCAGAGCCTAATGAATGATATATTTCTCCCTTATATTCGCAAGTTTGTTCTTGTCTTTTTTGACGATATTTTGATATACACCAATTCTACGTCAGAACATCTTCAACATCTACAAACTGTTTTTCAACTGCTCAGGGCAAACAAGTTATTCCTCAAAGAATCTAAGTGTAATTTTTCTAAGACATCAATTAGTTATTTAGGCCACATTGTTTCAGCAGATGGAATTGCAGTCGAACCTGATAAAATTTCAGCTATCACAAATTGGCCCATTCCTTCTACAATTAAAGATCTCAGAGGATTCTTAGGATTAGCGCGATATTATCGAAAATTTGTGCGTGACTATGGGAAGATAAGTGCTGCACTGACTAAACTTTTGAAGAAAGATTGCTTTACTTGGAGTGATGAAGCTACAGAAGCTTTCAACAAGTTAAAATTGGCTTTAACTACTACTCATGTTTTAGCATTGCCAGATTTCTCTAAAGAATTTTATTTGGAATGTGATGCTTCTGGGAATGGATTAGAAGGAGTGCTGATGCAATCTGGTAAACCTATTGCATTTTATAGCAAACCATTATCTGGAAAAATTTGAATTTGTCAGTCTATGATAAGGAGATGTTAGCTATTGTCTCTTCAGTTCAAAAGTGGAGACCTTATCTACTTGGTCGTCACTTTAAAATTTACACAGATCATATAAGTTTAAAATACTTCTTGGAGCAACGATTATCTTCTATTGAGCAACAAAGATGGTTATCTAAACTCATTGGCTATGACTATGAGATAATTTATCGAAGTGGATCTTCAAATAAAGCTGCGGATGCTCTTTCAAGATTAGTCGATATTCATTTACTAGCAATCACTGCTCCTGTGTTTGAAGGGATTAATGACATCATTACTGAATGTCATAATGATGCTGAACTCAGTATTATTATCAACAAACTTCAGCAGTCTACAATTGTGGAGTCCAAATATTCTTATAATAATGGTGTTCTCCGTTATAAGGGGTGTATTGTAGTACCTCCTTCTTCTGCTTGGTGTACCAAATTACTCCATGAGTTTCATTCTTCTCCTCTTGGCAGTCATTCGGTATTTCTACGTACATTCAAATGCCTACAACTCAATTTTCACTGAAAAGGTATGAAACAATCCATCAAAGAATTTATTAATCATTGTGATATTATCCAACGTAATAAATCAGAAGCTATAGCTCCTCCTGGACTTTTAAAACCTCTACACATACCTGAAGATGTTTGGTTAGACATTTCTATGGACTTTATTGATGGATTTCCCAATTCCAATAGAAAAAACTCTATATTGGTTGTTGTGGACCGTTTAACAAAGTATGCTCATTTTATACCATTGTCACATCCTTATTCTGCCAGCACCATTGCTGAAATTTTTGTGAAAGAAGTGGTCCGACTCCATGGTATGCCTAAGACAATTATAAGTGACAGGGATCTCATATTTATGAGCAACTTTTGGGAAGCTTATTTTGCATTACAAAACACTCAGTTGTGCAGAAGTTCGGTGCATCACCCACAAACGGATGGACAAAGTGAAATGACAAATAAAACATTGGAGTGTTACTTAAGATGTTTTGATGGCACCAAACCAAAAGATTGGTCCAAATGGCTTCCATGGGCAGAATGGTGGTACAATACAAGTCACCACTCAGCAATCAAGATGAGTCCATTTGAAGCATTGTGTAGCCGATCTCCTCCAAAAATCTCAGCTTATCTACCTGGCTCTATTGCTGTCAATGATGTAGAACTCAATTTAAAAGCTCGAGATCACACTCTGAAACTTTTAAAGTCCCACCTAGTTGATGCTCAAACTAGGATGAAAACTTATGTTGATTCTCATCGTACTGAAAGAAGTTTTGAAGTGAATGATTTCGTCTATCTTCGTCTCCAACTCTATAGACAAACTACTGCAGCTAATCAGTCCTTCTCTAAACTTTCACCAAAGTTTTATGGTCCATTTCGAGTGTTGGAAAAGATTGGAAATGTTGCTTATAAACTTGAATTACCAGCTGCGAGTCGCATTCATCCAGTGTTCCATGTTTCTCAACTTAAACTTAAGTCGGGTTCTGCTACAACTATTGAACAAATTTTTCCTTATGTTATTGACTACGATAAATGGGAGTCGGATGTTATTTTGGAGCGCAAGATGTACAAAAAGGGAACTTATGCTGGAACCAAATGGTTGATTCAGTGGAAGGGTCATTCAAAGGAAGATGCCACTTGGGAAGATGCTGATGAAATTATTGCTCGTTTCCCTGAATTTCAGACTTGAGGACAAGTCACTTCTCAAGCGGGGTAGGATGTTGCAATGCCAACTCCTTTTCAAACCATATTTCCAAATTTAGAACAACTACTTTAATTAATACAACCTATAATATGTACTTTCTTTTATTAGATTTGCTTGCTTCACAAGTTAGTTTGATTATAAATACGTAGAACTCGAGTTTGTTTAGGCATTCAATCAATATACAATTCTTCTTTCAATCTGTTTATTATTCTGAGGTTGCTTACCCCAAATCAAAAGGTTTTTTTTTCTTGAATTTTTCTAAGTTTTTACTTAAGTTTGTATTATTCATCTCTTTGTTGGGTTTAGAACCCTAACAAAAATAATGGGATATTCTCGGGTTTGCATACAGATTGATGCTCTCTGTGAGTTTCCAACCCTAATACCTATTGTGATTGGAGGTAAGAGGATTGAAATCCATGTGGAATATCCCTGGAGACATCCTAAATGTTCCTTATGTGAAGTTTTTGGATACTCTCTAGTTAGACGTGTTAGAAGACTTAAAGAACCTGTTGTGACTATTGATCATGTAGTTGTTTCTATAATTGCCGATAATCCTAAGAAGTGTGGATTAAAAAGACTCCTAAAATAACTAGAAATGGTTCTCAGAAGAAGGAGGATATTAGATCTAGCAGTAATCCTGTTGATGTTGAAAGTTTGGATAGTAATACCATTAACGTGGTCTCTGGTTCTGTTAAAGGAAAAGTGGTGCAGTTCTCTAAGGGAGTTCATTTTACTAGTAGCAGTTCATCTCAGTTGGTAGATGTTCCTGTATATATGGGCAATAATTTGAAATTTTATCTGAACAAGATGCAAGGTCCTTAACAAACAATAATTCTGTTCCTGATGACATTCTTAAGGATGCAACTGAAGTACATGCCTCTGTTTCTAATTCTAATAGGATGCAGATACATCTTCTGGTGGTGTGGATTCGATTGAGGAAGGTGTTGGGTGGTGTAAGATCTCACTTTGATCACAAGCCATAAAGTTCGAAATAAATTAAGAATCCTTTAAGGTTGCTGACTATAAGAAGTCTGGTAAGAGTAGTAGGAAGTTTTACCCTCTTTATGTTATCAATGTTTAAGTTTGGTTACTGGAATTCTAGAGGCCTTAATGATAATATTAAACAAAGAGAGGTTAGTAGTTACATTAGTGAAAATAATTTTTCCCTTGTTGGTTTAGTAGAGACTCATGTGCAATTTATTAATAGCAATAGAATAAAAAGGAGTATTTTCCCTTGGAGTTTTTTTAGATAATTATGCTCGTAATAACTTTGGTAGAATTTAAGGTAGCTGAAACCCTGAAGTTATGAAGGTTTCTCTTATTTAGTTCTGTGCTCAAGTTATTTTTCTTGATGTTGTTCTTCCCAAAAATAAAAGATGCATTGTTTCCTTTATTTTTGGTGACAATGATGCTCTTGTTAGAACGTAATTATGGGCTGAGTTACAAGCTTTGCTCTTTTTAATAAATCCTCCTGGATTGTTTTAGGTGACCTCAATTACATTTTAGAAGTTACAAATAAAATTAGCAGTTTTGTTATTTAAGCTTCTCAATTTTCCGATTTCTGGAATTGTACTCAAAATGCTCAAATTTTTGATCTATCTTTTACTGGATTTCGTTATACTTGGTGCAATCAGCAAAGTGGCGATGATAGAGTTGTAGCTAAACTGGATAGAGTCTTGGTTAATTTTTAAATGGCTTGTTGAAATTCAAGATTCTATATCATATTTTCAACCCCCCAGGTGTTTCAGATCATAGTCATGTTATCACTTGTTATGAAGGTAGGTTTCATGGTCCCCTTCCTTTTAGGTTTTGCAATTTTACCTTTGAAGACCCTGAATTCTTATATATTGTCAGACAAGAGTGGTGTACTTCTGTTAGCGGCAATTCAACCTATTAGTAACGATGAAGTGATTTATGCTATCTCCATCATTGATTCTAGTAAGTCTCCAGGGCTGGACGAGTTTTCAAGTTTCTTCTAAGCTGCTTGGGATATTGTTAGCGATGATTTTGTGGCTACCATTCAGAATTTCTTTAAAAAAGGTAAATTATTGAAGGAAATAAATAGTACTTTTGTTACTTTAGTCGCAAAGTATGATAATCCTACTAGTGTGTTTATGATTTTTGACATATCTCTTGTTGCAACGTCATCTATAAATGTATTGCTAAACCTCTTAGAATGAAAAGGGTGATGGAAAATCTAATTATCTAAAATCAGTATGCGTTTATCTCAGGAAAAACTATTCAGGATGACGCGATGTTAGCTCACGAGCTTGTCAAAAATTATTATAAGAATGTCGGTGTTGCTAGGTGTGCTTTAAAGATCAATCTTAAAAGGATTATGATTCTGTTAGTTGGGATGTTTTTGTTTTCTCTATGAAGAAATTTGGGTTTCCGAAGGGTTTATCAGACTGATTTGTTTGTGTATTTCTAAGGCTATTTTATCTATCATGATTAATGACGCTCTGACGAGTTGTCAACTCGCAAATAATATTTCTCTACTTTTCTTTACACTAGCAAGTAGTACAATGAAAGCAGGATCGTACCAAGGGAGGTATGAAGCAAAAGTTGTTATAGAAATATTCTTAGCAAAGAAGATTTTGTTGTAGAATTTCTGAAAATCACAAAGTTGTATTCAAATATGAGATGGAATTGATTAAGGATTCATCTAGACCACGGAACATAAACCAAATTGATATATAACTAGGTTTTTCACATTATCTTGTTACTAACAACCCTAGGATAATTAGTACGCTCAACTATCGGATTCTACTTGTCAAGTTTCCTAGAGGTACGCTTACTAGGTGTGACTTAAACAAATGCTCTGGGTTTTTTGAGATAAGGTTTCTCCTAGTAATAAATCCAAAAGCTTGAATTACCTACTAGTGTCAATTTCTACATATGGGTACTTAACAAAGTCCCATCATCAATACCCATATATTGCTACTTGTGTTTATCTTTCTAGACAATTACGGGTCGAAGAATTCAAAACTAGCAATAGGATTATCAAATCAACTATTTAATTTCAAACTTAAACAATCAACAAAATAATCCATAAACACTATTGGCATAGTAGAAATCAAACAATAACGAAAACAATGGCGAGAAAACGAGTTATTTCATATCAATTATAGATTCATATTCCGGGCTTTGAGACCGCCCCTAATCAACAAAAGGTTTTAGTTACTCATAATTTTGGAGTTCATCATCATAATAATAATTGAAATAAAGAAGATCAAAGATAAAAACGAAAGCAAACCCTAGCTGCGGCTATGTCTCCAAAACTCCAAATAGAATACGTGATCTAAAGTTATAGAAATCTTCCCTTTTATGTCTCTTCGTAGGTAAAGTCTTCAAAGGTCCATTAGATAGAAGTCCACCAAGCCCATGTAAAATCTCTGCCCAAAAGTAGTTGCCGGAAAAATGGTTCCATAGGCGGAAGTTGGACGGAAAGTAGCTCAGGTGACCGGAATAGTCATATCGGCCAATGGTCAACCGAGTCGACTCGGGAAGTCAGACCGAGTCAGGTGAGTGAGTCAGTGTCTTGAGTCAGGAACGAGTCAGGTCTGTCTGGATAATTGGGCTGAGTGGCCTTGGCCTAGGCCATTCACACTGGCCTTGCTTGTGCTGCACCACCATTGCACATCACAGCTGCACTAACACAGCTTCTCCATTTCTTGCTTGTTCTTGACTGCAATCCTATACAACTTCCATTATCGTCAGCTTGAGCCCCTACTTGAAGTTTCTATCCACAATCATCACCACCAGTTCCAACTGTATCAGTTGCAACTCCTAAGCATTCATCTATGCTCATTATGCAACTCCAATCTACCTTCCATTACAATCCCGTCCTGCAGCTTAACTCAAAACAACTCATTCCTCTTGTACATCTCATATTACTGCTCTGCAACCAATTCAATTCCCACTGCAATCTCAGCTCAGACAATACCACCTGCAATATCAATTTCAGTCGCTGCTTCGACTCAATTGCGGCATCACCAGTTCATACATCATTCTCCTTCATTCGTCAGGTCCATCTTCTCTGCAATAATTCAAACCGATACTCAGCTGCATTTCCAACTTAGTTCAACACCTTGATACTCGCAGCTATTCCACCCAAACTGTACCTGCCACTTCATAATTCAGCTCAACTTTACTTCACATGCAACTCCACAGTACCAGCTGCAACCTCATCCACCAGCAGAAGTATTCTTGCACATCAGCTTCATGATCAGTCCCGTCGAACAACACCAACCATTCAATCCTGCAATTTCCTGCAATACCAACTACAACTGCAATGACTCAGTTACTTCTTAGTTAAAAACTCCAACAGCAACAGCATCCTGCAATTGCACAACAACAACTTCATCTGAGCTGCAACTCTTGCTTTTACTGCAACAACATACCCACAGGCACAACAAACCATCTGCATCTCCTCAATGAGTTCAATACCACCACTGCTTCACCACCAATTTATCTCCTCCTGAACTTGTTCATCCGCATCAACTCCATTCCATTGCAGCTTGCACCTGCAATTCCAAGTCAGCTTTGAAAAAGCGGGGGTCTAACAACACCACCCAATATTTCGTTTGGAAAACTGAATAGACAAACTCCAACATACTTTCAAGAGAATTAACTAGACAGTTAGACTAAATCTATAAAAAGTATATCAAAGAGTTTTATATCTCTATCTCTTGATTCAATCCGCAATCAGCAAATAGGGATTTGCGATCCCGATTGAATATAAGAGGATTAACTTGAGTGGTACCAAACACAAATGTTCAAGTATCAATCAATTCACACAATAACCCTAAGGTCGGATACAAGAACTGATTGATCTTAACGTACAACCTGTGATATTTCTATTATATAAATAAAATATAATGCAGAAAAGAAATAACACAGACACCAGATTTTGTTAACGAGGAAACCGCAAATGCAGAAAAACCCCGGGACCTAGTCCAGAATAAACACACACTGATTATAAGTTGTTACACCAAATTATTACTACCTATTCGGACCAGATGTAATACCTTCTTCACCACTTGTATAACTCCTAGCAGAATACCGATTCTCTTTAGAAATTCTTCACACAAATCTTCTAGCAGAACTCGAGGCTCTCTTTAGAAGATACACCACCACGATTGATGCGATTCGATATTTTGTTTGCACAAAACACCGGTTTGATTTCCCTTTAGATGTAAATCAAGGTT
Source organism: Papaver somniferum (assembly GCF_003573695.1). Taxonomy (NCBI): domain Eukaryota; kingdom Viridiplantae; phylum Streptophyta; class Magnoliopsida; order Ranunculales; family Papaveraceae; genus Papaver; species Papaver somniferum. The sequence continues at coordinate 52,543,415 of NC_039367.1, forward strand.
TTGGAAATCTTGTGTTTATTTTGATAAAAACAATTACTAGGTAAAAGTAATATCAAAACAAACCTGTAGATTAGGGATTATTATACTCTTCAATAAAAGGAAGAGAAACCTAATAACTCTACAACAAGAACAACTAGAATAAATCTAGAGATATCTTGTTTAAAACTTCTCAATATTTTTACGAGATGCCTCAAAAGAAGTTTTTCTTTCTAGTCTCCGATTTCGACTAACAAGTGTTGGTATACGATCGGAAACTGAAATCTATCAAAACCTAGGGTTTATGATCAACAACTCTTGAATGGTTTTATATTAGAAGAGAAAACCTTAGAATGGACAAGAGGTGAAAAACCTAGATTACAAGTTGTATGATCAATCACGAAGATTAAATCCAACTTGGCTTTGTGATCCCTAATACAAAAACTTTTATCTCACTCTTGTTCACGAAGAACAGAAGACGTGGAAAACAACCTGCAGAGCTTACGCCAATTTTCCAAAGGGATGAAAAACGTGTAAACTCGCGAACTCCTTATTTATAATGAACAATAGCTTGGAAGCTAAGTAAAGCTATTTTCCTTTTACAAGACTTTCCCAAAAATGGGAGTCTTTCCTAAGTTAAAACTCTTGCCAAAATAATTAAATAAATAACTTATTTAGCAAAAATTATATTTATGTGAATAAATCACATTTTAACTTAGGCAGGAATCACAAACACTTTAATATGGTAATCAAAAGTGTTTGGACCAATAGCTAACTTGCCTAGATAAGTAAACACCACCAACTTGACCAAAAATCCCTTTTAGTCACGTATTGGGCCCAAGTTCGCGGACCACTCCAAAGCCCATGGAATGTTTTCTACTAATGAACTTAAATCACTCATAACTTTATTGTTATAACTCGGAATTGAGTGATTCTTGGCTCATTGGATTCACAATCTCATTCACTATAACATGAGATCCTTTATAGGGATAAAGGTTATTATCACCAAAGTCATGAATCAAATAACCTCAAGTATATATACATAAATGTACATTTACCGTCATCGGAATTGTTCCATATAGTGAGCATATGACTTGATAGAATAGAAAGGTAGAATTGAACAAGAATCCAAATGAAATCAATCACATACCTTTGACGAAGTACTTGCTGATGTCTTCTTGTAGTCTTCAATCTTCATCCTTTAATGATAGCTTCTATTCAACTTCTTAGACCTAATCTAGTCCGAACATATCTTTAGTATGCTAAATCAAGAATGAATTTTGGAAACTAAAATTGACAACTAACTTGACATACCAACGCTAGTGGGTTCAACCGAGCAATGCTCTAACAATCTCCCCCTTTGTCAATTTTAGCGACAAAACCATTTTACATATGGATTGTACTTGACAAAACCAAAACCTACATGCTTAATTTCTTTGGTTCTTCAACTATGAGTGTGCTCATCCTGTACTTGTTGAAGATCCATCATAGTATTATCACACAACATCAAAGTTTCATTGTTTTACAACTTTGACAATAATACTATGGTGATATGTATCACTCCCCCTTAGTCAATACTCCATCTCGATCATGGAAACCACTTCCCCTTACACAATGATCCGAAAACCATATGTATTTGTAGTGTGAACTACATATTAATTCTCCCCCTTTTTGTCAATAAAATTGGCAAAGGTACAATAACGGGATCATAATGAAATTTCCACAAGAGACATTTCATGACTAAAAGAAAAGATACACATCATCTTAATTTAGATGCAATCATATAGCCAAAACTATTAGCATTAATCAAGGAGTTTAAGGATACATGATAACCCCTCTAAAATTCCACAGTCGCACACCCCGCAAGATATTACCATTAAGCACAAGTTCAAAAGAACTCTCCCCCATTTGATGTCATTCTCGAAAGAACAACAAGAGCGACCTTACTCCAGAGAGAAGGATTTATAATGGATCTTAGAAATCCTACAAGTAGATATGATTTAAGAACCAATCATTGAAAGTCTCTCATGATATCATGTTACTAAAAAGTTTAGAACTATCTCATGGTAACAATACACAATATGTGATAATGAAGATCAAGTATTGTGATCATCTTTTCTAAGATACAAACTTGTATAAATAAGAGTTGATATGCTTAGAAGGAAGAATAAACTTTTCAACAAGGATTTACACCAAGAATGGTTACCATAAGAGTATTAAAAAGTTTCTTTGACAATAAAAACCAGCATCCATGGCTTTGATAATTGCTTCTAACCTGTTATATTTAAGAATTTCAATCACAAATCAAGTTAGGTAATTAAGACTCATACATGTGGTATCTATCCATATGATCACTTCCATATTAACCATATTCTTCTTCACCATAACTAGTTCAATTGACTTCAATACGAACTAGTTAGAGAGTTGTTCAATTGCTATGAGATCTTATGTAACTACACAAGACACAATTGAAACAAAGATGATTCGATTCGATTGAATCGGCTCATGAACTTTATATCCATGGTTTGCATACTGCATTCCTTATTAATATAAGTTTCATGTTCAGAGCACATCTTTAGATCATAAACCACTCAAGTTCGCAAACAAGTTCGCGGACTTAAGGCAACCGCCAGAGTTTTCCAAACTCAACAGAAAATCTCGGCAAAGAGACTTCCGCCAGTTCGCGGACTAGGGTCGCGGACTGAGTTCGCGGACTTGAACTTCACGAACGAATTTGGAATCCCAGCAGAAATTCTCGGTACAAGAACTTCCTACAGTTCGCGGACTGAGTTCGCAAACTGGGTTCGCGGACTGAGTTCGCAAATTGGGTTCGCGGACTTGACAAAGCCAATTCCTCCGGTTTCTCTAAATCAACAAAGTTCAAAAACTTCGGATTAAGGAATACATGGTTATGTAATCTAAACTCTCATTCCAATCATTGAGCATTCTCAGAGGACGTTATATAGCCGTTATTCACCGACCGTTTCACGTCGGAGCAATTCTCAAAGTAATTGAAACTTTTCATGACTTTCGTCACTAGGTGAAGATAAACTTGATTGAAGCGAAAGCTTACCAACACATGTTTCGAGGAATATATAAGCGAGTTAAACTCAGCTCGAAACAATAAATTGTTCCACATATTCAGAAATTTCCCAACTTAATATGTGCGCCCCAATTCTTTTGCAATCCTCACCGCATTTATTAGGGCATCTTGGCGAGGATGCACTTTCAACACAATCAGGTTGTGTTGAGGTGAGCAAAATCTTGCTCACTACAGGTATTCGAAACAAAATCATGTATGGACTCTAGGAATTTAAAAACTTCCTTGAAACTTTCAATAAATGTTCCATAGCTTTTTAAGATGTTATCCCTTGTCAAACTCTTGTCTGGGAGATCCTTCTTAATAGTACTCGTTGCTTTATTAGTCTTCTTTGGTACCCATTTCTGAGCAACTTTTGGAGCAACGTATTTCTTTTTCTCCCCAATATAATTGTGAAACTTCTTTGGGGGAATACTAAAAGAATTGATATTATGAGACTCAGTTTTTCTCCAGTTTGGAACATCAGATCTTGTCATCCTAACAGTATCATATCTGGTTTAAGAAATCTACAATTCCTTTGCAAGTGACCTGGTTTTCCACAATAAAAACAATGTTTAGTATAATGGAAAAAGTTATGTTTAGTATTACCTGAATGTGTATGTGCTTGCTTTGGAGCTTGACAGGATTTCTTCTTTTCGGCATCCGTAGTTGGTAGAGATACTTTACTTTTGTCAACCATGGAGGATTTTGGTTGAGAATAATATTTAACTTTGACAAATTTTACCTCTTTGCAAATACTAGGAGCGTATATTCCTTCATTGCCTAATCCTCGTTTATCACGATGAATTCTACATGCTCCCAATATCGAGGTTAATTTATCTGAGCTGCTATTTCTAGACAAACTCTCTTTTAAGCTCAAGTTTTCTTCTTCCAAACTTTTGACCTTCTCAAGCGCAATAACTAGATCATTCTTGGATAATTCACATTGAACTTTGAGATCTTCTCGTTCTGAATCAAAGAACAAGTTCATCTCAATGTTTTCCAAGTTATCCAGCTTTGCTTGAAGAGTAATTACCCGATCTCGACCTTCGGCAATTTCTTCTTTAAGCTTTCGTATTTCGTTGAGATAATCTCTTGCACCACTAGAATCAAGTTGGTCTTGCAAGTCTTTATTCTGACTACGAAGTCTGTCATATTTAACTTTCTCGCTGAAAATGGTACTATCAGCTTCCGAAAGTTTCCGATGACATTCTTTAAGAAGATTATTAGCAACTGGATCAACATGAAACACTTCTTCGTCGGAATCAGAATCAGTATCCGAAAGAAATTTTCTAGAAGATAATGCAACCTCACCTATGAGCTCTTTAGGATTATAATATTCAGGTCCATCATCAAGAGTAGTCAAATATGCTGCATATGTCGATTATCTACGGCTCCAGCTAGGACATACTTAGGACAAGTGCCTGAAACCACGACAGTTATAGCATTGGACATCATCCTTAGGATATGACACACTTTTAGAAAAACTCTTTTCCTGTCTCTCAAGAATTTTCTAAATTGTCGTGGAGTAACATCTTTAGTATCTGGCGAACCAGATTTATCCTTAGAGGATTCAGAATTGTTTGTAACTTTAAGAGAAATCACCTCTTTTCTTGCGTGTTCATTATCAAAGATCTTTAACTTTCCAACAAGAGTATTTTTGGAGAGTGTAGAAAGATCGTTTGCTTCTTCAATGGCATGTTTCTTAGACTCGTATCTTGATGGTAGAGACCTGAGAATTTTGCACACAATATCTTTCTCTGGAATAGTTCTTCCTAATGCAAACGAGACGTTAACTATTTGAGAAAGTCTTTGGTCAAACACATCAAAGGTTTCATCATCAGACATGTGAAGGTTTTCCGAATCAGATGCTAGGTATCGAAGCCTCGCTTCTTTTTCTACGGCATTCCCTTCAAATACGGTTTCTAAGATATCTCAAGCATCTTTAGACTTATTGCACGTAGTCACCTGGTGATGAAGATCTGGGATAATGGCATGGATAATAGCATTCAAACCGTCGGAATTTTGCTTTGTAACAAGTATCTCAGCAGGGCTATATTCACCAATAGGTTTGGGAACGTTTACATCTCCTACTGCCACAACGGGAGCATCATAGCCATTAACGACATATACCCATGATTGAAAATCACGTGCTTGAAGAAAAGCTCGCATAGCAATTTTCCACCATAAGTAGTTCGTGCCATTGAAGACTGGCGGTACGTTTATAGAGATAGCACCTCTGTCCATAGAATCAGATTGCTACAAACACAGACTTATGAGGTCTTAGCGTGTTTGCCTGCTCTGATACCAATTGAAAAAGCGGGGGTCTAACAACACCACCCAATATTTCGTTTGGCAATCCAAATAGACAAACTCCAATATACTTTCAAGAGAATAAACTACACAGTTAGACTCAATTTATAAAAAGTATATCAAAGAGTTTTATATCTCTTCTCTTGATTCAATCCGCAATCAGCAAATAGGGATTTGCGAGCCCGATTGAATATAAGAGGATTAACTTGAACGGTACCAAAGACCAATGTTCAAGTGTCAATCAATTCACTCAACAACCCTAAGGTCGGATACAAGAACTGATTGATCTTAACGTACAACATGTCATATTTCTATCATATAAATAAAATATAATGCGGAAAAAAAATAACACAGACACCAGATTTTGTTAACGATGAAACCGCAAATGCAGAAAAACCCTGACACCTAGTCCAGAATAAACACACACTGATTATAAGTTGTTACACCAAATTATTACTACCTATTCGGACTAGATGTAATACCTTCTTCAGCACTTGTAGAACTCCTAGCAGAATACCGATTCTCTTTAGAAATTCTTCACACAAATCTTCTAGCAGAACTCGAGGCTCTCTTTAGAAGATACACCACCACGATTGATGCGATTCGATATTTTGTTTGCACAAAACACCGGTTTGATTTCCCTTTAGATGTAAATCAAGGTTTTGGAAATCTTGTGTTTATTTTGATAAAAACAATTACTAGGTAAAAGTAATATCAAAACAAACCTGTAGATTAGGGATTATTATACTCTTCAATAAAAGGAAGAGAAACCTAATAACTCTACAACAAGAACAACTAGAATAAATCTAGAGATATCTTGTTTAAAACTTCTCAATATTTTTACGAGATGCCTCAAAAGAAGTTTTTCTTTCTAGTCTCCGATTTCGACTAACAAGTGTTGGTATACGATCGGAAACTGAAATCTATCAAAACCTAGGGTTTATGATCAACAACTCTTGAATGGTTTTATATTAGAAGAGAAAACCTTAGAATGGACAAGAGGTGAAAAACCTAGATTACAAGTTGTATGATCAATCACGAAGATTAAATCCAACTTGGCTTTGTGATCCCTAATACAAAAACTTTTATCTCACTCTTGTTCACGAAGAACAGAAGACGTGGAAAACAACCTGCAGAGCTTACGCCAATTTTCCAAAGGGATGAAAAACGTGTAAACTCGCGAACTCCTTATTTATAATGAACAATAGCTTGGAAGCTAAGTAAAGCTATTTTCCTTTTACAAGACTTTCCCAAAAATGGGAGTCTTTCCTAAGTTAAAACTCTTGCCAAAATAATTAAATAAATAACTTATTTAGCAAAAATTATATTTATGTGAATAAATCACATTTTAACTTAGGAAGGAATCACAAACACTGTAATATGGTAATCAAAAGTGTTTGGACCAATAGCTAACTTGCCTAGATAAGGAAACATCACCAACTTGACCAAAAATCCCTTTTAGTCACGTATTGGGCCTAAGTTCGCGGACCACTCCAAAGCCCATGGAATTTTTCCTACTAATGAACTTAAATCACTCATAACTTTATCGTTATAACTCGGAATTGAGTGATTCTTGGCTCATTGGATTCACAAGCTCATTCACTTTAACATGAGATCCTTTATAGGGATAAAGGTTATTATCACCAAAGTCATGAATCAAATAACCTCAAGTATATATACATAAATGTACATTTACCGTCATCAGAATTGTTCCATATAGTGAGCATATAACTTGATATATTAGAAAGGTAGAATTGAACAAGAATCCAAATGAAATCAATCACATACCTTTGATGAAGTACTTGTTGATGTCTTCTTGTAGTCTTCAATCTTCAATCTTCATCCTTTAATGATAGCTTATATTCAACTTCTTGGATCTAATCTAGTCCGAAACTATCTTTAGTATGCTAAATCAAGAACGCATTTTGGCAACTAAAATTGACAACTAACTTGACATACCAACGCTAGTGTGTTCAACCGAAAAATGCTCTAACAAGCTTCATCACGACTGCGATCATTTTCTTGAGCCAGTCTTCCCAGCAGCACCTGCTTCTTCTAGCAGTCACATCCATTGTCACCTGCAACAGAATCAACCAACTCACCACCATATTCCATTTTCAGATCAAAAGCCGCAACAATTTCATCCATTTCATTACGCTCCGCAACACCCGTATCTCCACAACTACAGCTGCATCTCTTGTCAGTTTCCCTTGTAATTCTAAGCTCAAATATGCTCAGGCCATGCCATCCACTGTCTCACCTGCAATAGCTGCAACTCAGTTCACTGCCTACTCTTGCTTCTGTCATTTCAATCCATCAGTTCTTCCCTCCATTAATCAACAACAATCAGCAGAATCATCTTCTGTTTGGCAGCATCAGTTCAGTTTCAAGATGAAACCATAAACCCTAGATTTAACTCCATCTTATTCAAACCCCATCATTCAATTTGTAAAAAAATTCATCGATCTCTCCCATCATTACCAGGACATCAAATTCTTCTCAACAAAACCAAACCCATCTGGTCTTGACTGAACCCTCGACTGGCAAACCCATCTCTCAGATTCACTTCTTTAAAACCCCAATTTCTGTAATTCAATCACCAGCAGAAAACCCCCATTTATTCTTCATCAGCAACATCAGCTTCAGTGAAATCACCTCATTCTCTAATAGATTTGGGGTTAAAACTCAATTTGGGTAAAACCCATCTTTGAATCCAAACCTAATCCTTCAAACACATCCTCAATATTGAATTTGACTTCAATCCCGTCACAATCTTCATCTTTGTCTCAATTTCGGTAAAATAGTACATCAATTTCAGTTCTCGAGCATCTCGATTCTTCTCAGCATCAATTTCTTTCTTTCTGTGAGTTTTAGGCGCAGACGGAGAGGAATAAAAGCCATTGATAGATAATCATTTCCTCTCTGAATTTTAGGGTTGTGTAGGAATAAGGCTAGTTGATATAGCCACCCTTGTGAGGTAGATGAGGGATACCCAGATGATGAATTGCTTGTCGGTTCCAGAGAACTGACATGCCTATTTTCTTTCTTGCTCAACCGTAGCTATCTTCGCTCGCCTGTGAATTGGTATTTTTGCTCCTTTTCGCTCCAAATGAACGCTTTATTCTTCTTTGAATTCTTTCACCAACAACATCCATCTTTTACTTCTCAAATCAACTTATTCTCTTCAATGTCTCTTCATCGCTAGAGTTGTCATGCTTTTCAGACAGAATTTGCATCACTAAAGCCGACATACTTTTCATACAGAGATGAAGAAATAAAAACAAATAATGAGAAATAGTTCGTCTCCAACAGCAGTTGCACATGAAATGACATTTTTGCCCTGTTTCTTCTTCTTTTGTTCCAAATGACTTCAAAGTACCTAAACACTCAAAAGCAAACATAAGATACATAATTTACAAGAAAACTTAGAAAAGAAAGCATAAAAAATAGATAAATATCAAGGTGTTTTATATACCTATCACTCTCCCTACGGTTTCTTTGGTGATACCAGAGGGCTTCGACAAGGCTGCCCTTTATCTTCTTACCTTTTTGTTATGGTTATGGAAGTTCTCAATGCTCTTCTCCTTCTTCAATTTCAGCAAGTTAATTTCGCCTTTCACCCCAAGTGCAAAGTGGTCAATCTCAAACATCTCTGCTTTGAAAACGATGCTATGATATTTTTTAAAGGATCTATTGCTGCTGCTAATTCTGTCAAGGTAACTTTATCTCAGTTCGGTTCTTTCTCGGGGTTCGAGGTTAGTATCCAGATTACTTCCCTCTTTCATTCTGGCGTGAAAAGCGATGTTATTGTTGATATACTTGGGTGTTTTGGTTTTTCAATGGGATCTTAACATATTAGATATCTTGGGATTTAATTTCTACTAGACTTTCTTACGTAGATTGTCTCATTTTACTTGTTAAAATTGCCAAAAGAGTCAAGTCTTGGAAAGTTAGGTTTTTAGCTTATCCTGGTAATTTACTTCTTATTAAGGTTGTGCTTTGTGGAATGGTCTATTTTTGGTTATCTTGTTTTATTCTTCCTAGAAGGGCAATTAAAGAGCTTGATACTATTTTTATAATGTTCTTATGGGCTGGTTCTGAACTCAATAGAAAGCATAACCATATTAGCTGGCTTCAGATTTGTTCTCCTTTTTCTAAGAGAGGCTTAGGTGTGAAGAATTTGGAGAGCAAAAAAATTGCAGCCAATCTTAGGCACATTTGGGATCTTTATTATAGAAAGAATTTTATTTGGACTCGGTGGGTCAAGTCTAACCTTATTGAGAGTAAAGATTCTTGGATTATGTCAGCCCCCAACTACTGTTCTTGAAGTTGGAGGAGAATTTTCGAATGCAGAGAGTATGCCCGTCCTCTCGTCGGTACTATTCTACGAAATGTCAAAGAAATAGTTTCCTTTTCGATTTCTGGCACCCCAATCGAAGGCTTTATGAGTAGATCTCGGTTTTTATTATTCATGATGTCAATACCTTTGGTTTACATTTTTTTCTGATTATATTAAGGATGGCAAATGGCACTTTCCTGATATCATGGGATTTGATAATTCTGTTATTTTTCAACTTTAATCTGTTATTGTTGACCATATGGAGGAAGATAGAAAAATTTGGAAAGCTCATAACAATATATTTTCTATAATACACACCTACACTAATATTACTTTATGTCTTTATTTAGGCCTAACATGGTTTGGTTCAGGCTTGTATGGTTCAAAGGCTTAATTCCTATGCATTTTTTGTTGGATGGCTCGCTATGCATCGAAGACTTAAAACTAGAAGCAAGCTTGTTCAGTGGGAGGTTATCTCTGATGTTGTTTGTCTTCTGTGCAATGCTTCTTCTGAAGATGAGGATCATCTCTTCTGCAATTTCAGTTTCTCCTCTGTTATATGGCAGGGCATTATGTACAAGTTGGGTTATTTCAGAACTTGTCTTCTCAATTGGGACCTTGAACTGCAATTGTGTAATGAGCATTTTATTGGAGATTGAGTTGTGAATACTATTAAACTTTCTTTGAATAGTTCCATCTACCACATCCGGAAAGAGAGGAATAAACGGATCCATTCTCACCAGTTCAGTAGTGTCAATCTGTTAGCTATCTCATTGTAGTTGATGTTAGATTGAAAATTGAAGCCAGTAGGTTTTGATAATCCTTCTGTGCGAGTTCTTAAACAGATGAGTGTGTATTGCAAGCTTATTTTGAAGAAACAAATTGCGTGCAGGTGAAAGTTTCCCGCCCCTTACAAAGGTTCCAAAGAGAAAATTTTGGTGGGGTTTTATTCTTATCAGAGATCATCAAGGCCTTCATGTTGTTGCTGCCATTGGAGGTACTAGCTCTGAATCTGTGCTTTTTCTAGAATTAAGGGGTATCGAGCTTGCCTTAATTTAGCTATTTTGAAGAGCCATAGTAAAATTCATATAAACACTGATTCTATGGTCGTCCGCATCTTAATGAATAGTCTTTGATCCTAAGCTAGGTTGGGATATATTACTTTTATGGAGGAAGATCTGTCAACTCCGGAATACGTTTAGAAGAGTAGGCGTTGGTCATGTTTATTATGAGACTTATCTGCCGCAGATGCTTTAGCTGTCGTTCATCCTTCTGAAAGGTTTGTAGAGTTGGACATAGAGTTAATTCTAAGCTTAAGCGAATCATCAAGAAGGATACAAACTCGAAGACTTATTAACTTGTTTGTGAGGTTTGGGTCTCCTTAACCCTGATGAATGTTTCATAACTTTTTTTGGAAACAAAAATTAACTTATTTAAGGTAAATAGGGGGAAATTCAGTGGAGAACGATATATCTGCTTGTTTGCCTATCCACAGGATGGGTAAACTCGATTTCGGACAGTGGTAAATAGGCAAATCTAACTAGTTGGATCCGTTTTGTATAAACTAATTTTTTTTTTAAATTATGGGCCCATTTATATTAAAATAATCTGGTATAAATAGTAAGTAATGATAAAAGGTATATAATACTGTTAGAGCATCTCCAATGAGATACGTAAAAAATTCCTATATTTTAGGCTAGCTAGGATTTTTTGAGTTTTAACAAAAAAATCTTCTTCGATGGAAATTTTAAAGATAAATGTGAGGATGATGTGTCGAATGGTTATTTAGAAATCCTCTACTCCATCCCCGGGTGATGTAATCATCCTAATCATCAAAATCTAAGGTTATTAATGTAGTTAGATATTTAGATTTTAAATCAATGGTTTAAAATGGTTTTAAATCGGATAGTTAGATATATTTGTTTGTGGTTGGACATGGATTTTTTTTCACATCCTTAAATTAAATTAGAGAAATTTTATCTCACATTCATAAAAAAACCTGTACACATAGGATGCACATCAAATTACCATTGGAAATGCTCTTAGAAAAAGAAAACTATATTAACTAAACTAATTATTAAATATTAAAATATCATGTCTCGTCTTAACTTGAGGAGGGTCTCGGCTCAAGTTGGGACTATCGGCTTAAATGGAGGAGAGGCTCGTCGCAACTTGAGACGATCGTCCAACATTAAACCGGTCGTCTTATATTAAGGCTGTCGGTTTAATTTAAGATGGGATGGGCAAACTTTTATATGTGAGCATTTTTTGACCATCTATTTCCTTGGTTTGACAGTCCCACTGTGGGGTGAAAATGGGCAAATCTGCCCATCCCGCTGGAACTGCTCTTATATAATCTAATGTCAACTTTGCAAACAAAATTGAGCTCATATTTACAGGCTGATTACGGCTACTACCCTATACCGGAAGAATTTCAAATTTTCATAGTGTTAGCATCCTAGAGGGAGTTCTGTAATCCAATGAATGCTGCATATGGCTACTAGCACATCTTTTTAAGTCTGGCTTCTCCGGTGTTTGCTCAGGGTACCTGCCTTGGGTCTTTCTTCTTGATTGCATCTGTTTCATCATAACCAAGACAAAAATTAGGGAAAACATAGTAGATCAGATATCATCTTGTTAGATGGAACAAAAAGAGCTGGTTTGCAGAAAAAGATGAGTCATGAGAAAGATCAATGCAATTTCTAACGATAACAACAACAGTTTACTTGTTTTAGAATAGATTTGATTTTGCACTTATTTTCTCCCAAGTGCACGTAATGACATTGACAACTACTCCTGCTTCGGTACGAGCAATAACCTTAATATGAAACTTACAAAATCATCCAAAAGAAGAGTATAGATATCCAACATCCTAAAGATTATTTTCGGTAAAAAGAGCGTAAAAAAACACACTAAAAAGAGAGCAATTACCTGATCCTGAGCACCATATCTTCGTCTATAATTAAAATTCGTAGTCTGATTTCTGCCAGCTAGGCAAGATAGCTGAAAGAAGAACTCCTGCATATGATTGTAGATGCTGTGGATATGGTAATAGAAAACAAAATCCAAGTCAGCTTAGTTGTTATGCATGAGCTACAAATATCAAGATTGACCATAAATTGTCACTACAAGGAAACTCAAACTCAAAACACCATTGAACCATGTGTTACTACTGGGGCTAAAATTCTGCATGTTAAAAAAAATATTTTCAACAGTTTTTGTGTGAATAGTTAAAAAGATAGGTTCTCAAGCTAAGTGGAATTCCAAATCCGGACCTAGTCAGTCGGTGAAAGGACACTTCATTTTTTATCTGTTGTGCATTTTAATCTATTACAGCATTGTCATCAGAAGAGCCTCCAAAAGTTTAGGGTATACTTCTGAACATAGGAAAAACAACGAGATTAACATTTCTAGAGAAGCCCCTGCGTTCGAAGATCTGAATAAGCGCAACCAGGGTACATGCTTACAACCTTATTTATATATTGCTAAAGAAGCAAAGAAATATTGAGATTAAAAAGGGTTTTGTAGAGGTATATTTTATCGTCTTAGACATGTTTCTACCTCCCTTCGATACTACTAATGAAACGTTGAAGCCTTTCTTTAAGAATATTCTAGTAAATACCTAACGGTAAAGCCGAAAGCCCATATCAAATTTGGAATGGTTAACCAGTAATTTCCATTAAGAAGAAAATATGCACAAAATATTACCTTAGACGATGCCTATTGCACGCAACGAAGAAGGCAACAAAACCATTTATAATGCTTCGGATAGCACGGAAGACCTGCAATTTAAGATTAGGATTAGCTAAGCAATATCCAGTTGCTCTAAGCTGGCAGTAGGGGAGTATAATACAGTTACCTGTGAGAAAAGGTCATTCCAAAGTGAACGCCATAAAGAAATTTCATATGTGCCTGCCTCGGCAGCTGACTTTAGCTGGAAAATGCTACTTGCAAACAACCAAATTTCTCTCACAAACTCAATCATGCAAGAGAAAATATAAGCTACAAAACTTGCCAGTACTAGAAGCAGACGTATAGGAGTGTAAAGTATTTCCTGGATGGCCCAAATGATTGGATAAACAATGGCGGACACTGTAAAACAAGAAAGCACACTATTAAAACATGATACTATGCAATCCTATACTGGCAAACAGACAAGTGAAGCTCATAACATACCAATGCTTCCAATAACACCAAGGATGAACCACACTGGCGAGAGCAACAACTGTATTATCTTCATTACTAGGCCACACGTGGAATCAATCAAAACCCAAATAACTGTAAGAAAGCTCTCAACTGCTTGAAAGCATCCATTCCAAAAGGGAAGAAAGACCTCCACGAGCTCCATAACTGGGCCAGCAAACGGCTGGGTGAGAACTGAAAAGAATGACTTGAAGGAACGTGTCGCCATTAGAAACCACTTGACGGCTTTCTCAAAATTATGCAGAAATAGCATGGTCCCCAAATACTTGATTCTTGATAGCATTTCCCAAGTTTCAATCCAGTCAAAAAGTGGCCCGAAAACACTGGACACAGTCGCCTTAAGGACTGGGACATTTTTGTACAAATCATAAAACCCAATTACGACCGTGACAACTGAGATCAACACGTATAATGCTCTTGCCACGAGGCACATCCATGGACGATAAATATGACAAAATAGAGGATATGATTGCAAAAAGATAACCCAAGATGGAAGCCCTGATTCAAGCAGTGTAAGTAACCGCACATCGCTCATGATTATCTGCCTCAGTTTAAATGGGAGGTCATGGTCATTAAACCTGAACAATATCAAAACATCTCTGTGTTGGGTAGCTTCAACTGTGGTTTCTGTGCGGCTACTAGGAGAAGATGAAGCCACTGAAATTTTTGGTAAGTCTATACTTTCATTCTGGACCCCAAGAGGAAACTTATCGACTCCATCTTCATAAGGTATGGGTTTTGTTATTTTTCTTCTCTTGTAAGGTCCAGTGGGGGGAGGTGGTGTTTGTAGTGTGGATTCTCTACATTCTACGCGTGCAGGGTACACACTAAACTCATTTTTCAAGCCACCAGGAGATGATGAATCTTCGACAGATCCATTCTTTGTACAATTTATTGCAAAATCACCATTACAGTCAGGAGTTGAGAAATTTTCTTGAGCGTCATGGAACACCTCCCCTACAAAGTTTCAAACAAAGTATTATGCAATATGATTTGGCATTTGAAGCAGGAATCCATTAGGCAGAACTCGAGAGAATAGGCACCAAAAAATTTCACTAATAAAGTTAAGAGTTATATTAAAACTTCTCACTTTTGAAGAAAATACAAACTCATCTCACACTAAAACTAGTTAAAAATGCTCAATCTTAGCCAAAACACTAGTCATGAAAAAAATGAACGAAGTTGGCAAAAGAATATCTCAATGAGTGGAGAGTGGATGGTCTGAGGATTTCAAAACCCTGGAATCCGCCTGAATGGAAGATTGTAGAAATTTATTCTTGGCCATAGAAGGTTTACTCTAATCTGGTAAAGAAAAAACGAGACATGAAATGCATACCTAGGGTTGAGTCCAGGTAGGCCTGCAACCATACCAATTCAAAGTGCGTTCCCGAGAACCATGAACGGATGCAGTTTGAGGCCTGCTCAATGCTGTCAAATTCCCATCTCTCCATGAGCTTAGCCTCTAATGCAAGTGATGTATTTGTCTGCAGGTGGCATACAGAACATGAATAAACAAACTATTCCACAAAAATAGCAAAATCAAATCGCAGCATGCACATTAGAGGCTGACAATACCTGAAGCTCATTTAGATAGTTCATACCACGAACATCATTCCAGTCGACTTCAAATACAATGAAACCATATAAGGTTCGGTGCAGTTCATTATTCAACAACTTAGCATTTCTGAAGTTTTTTACCGGTAGCAAGGATTCCTTTTGAGACAAAGCTGCAGCACTAATCAAAGCGAACCATTTTTCCAATTTTCTAATGTCACTGATGTTGGATCTTGAAATACCCTTAAAATTGATCTTCTTTTTGAATTTGAATCCCTTCCGCTCCTTCTGGCCTCTAGTGTTTGCAAACGGAGACAACCTGGACTGCAGCATGTTACAAATTTGTAAGTAGGTTACCACATTTAAAGCAAACACATAAACAAGATGACTTAGTAAATTCTTAGCAACCTTGGTAACCATCAACTGCCAAAGGTGTGCTGGCCGTGAATCCAGGTGATTCAACCATGGTCTATTGTCAACTAAAATATAAAGTCTGTTACTTTCTGTTGCCAGAAAAAGGCAGAGGCGCGAAAGATATGACTGCAAATCCCTGCAACAAACACCAGCAAAATGTAAACATCATTAGTGCAATTCAATAATTTATTTTTGATGGAACAACACAAGTTAATGAATTTCAACAGATTATCCACAATCCCTAGTTACACTTGCCCCTTATGACACGACCAACATATGTTACATGGATTACAAAGAGAAATTCCCTTTTCAGGAGATTTCTGTTTTCCAAAGCTCCAATTGCAAGATACTGAAGATTTTTTTTACAGTTTCTCATTTTCCGTCTTGTCGCCGATCTACAGAATGAAGGCTATTACAGTTTCAGTGGGTATTCTCTCACAAGAGCACTACTTTTGCGACTGTGAAGGGATTTGCATTTTTCAAATTTCACTAAAATTCTTTGACTAATTCTCTTACTCAACCCACAAAAGAAATCGGAATTCTAATTTAGCAAGTAAAACCACTACACAAAATTCTCTTTTCAACAACAATATTGTCTGTGTCATCTATAATCTATCATCATTTTCTTATTTCTCAATCCACCAATTTTCACTGTTCTATATTCTTTTCACATATGAATTGAACAGGTAAACCACTAATTAAAGTACTACACAATGCTAACCGCCATAGATAAAAATTCTGGAAATTTAGAGTGAAGACTAGTTTAGTTCTAAAATTTTGTAGGAGAACTCCAACTTACCCAATTTGCAGACTTGTCAAAGGAAAAAAATGTTGGCCGTTTCCACCTGTACCCATTATAACCAAGCTCTGAACTGAAATTAACTCTATAATAACCTAAATTCTCTGCAAAGAAAGAAGAAAAAAACATCAGCACAGAAACAATTCAATAATTTACTAAACGTAAATTTGAAATCGAAAACAAGACCTGAAAAGCAAATACAAAGATGAAGAAGAACACAGAAGTGATAGAAGAAACAATCACCACCAATGAGCTTCATAACAAAGAGGTTACACCAAGAGTTTGTTAATGGAGAGAGTTCCAAAGAGACACGTCAATGGACGTGATCCAAGAACTCAGAGACCGACACGACACGACACGAGTATCAAAACAATGAAATTCGGAACCAACCAGAACCAATTTCGATAGAAATAGAGAGAGGGATTAAACTTTAAAGAAGATAAAGTTTTTGAGTAAATGAATGAATCTGCTTTTTTGTAAGGCGTGTCAAGAAGTAGATGCATTTACTATTAACAGAATAATTCATTCATTAATGTCGAACTGAATTTTAAGAAATATAAGGGGAAATTAAAATTGAAGATGATGATGAGGGCATATAAACAGAGAGAAGACTTTTTTTTTTCTTTTCAAAGTTTTTACAGTCAGAGATTTCTCGAGATCTGATTAGGTTTTTCCCGCCATCAAAATCTCTATCTATAAACTTTGTCTGTCTTGCGGACAATCTGGAGGGCGAGTCAGAGAAGAAAAAACTAATAAAAAGGATGAAGAAAGTGTGGATAGGATGGAAATACTACCAAAGAGTCAACTGCGTGTCACACACTGAATGACTATTCTTTCCTTGAGTTTGGATGTGAGATGAAATCTGTACTATCATTAAATTGAATTGATGATTGATGATGACAAAAAAAAGAGATATCTACAAACTAAGTCTTACACGTGACAGACATGCCTAAGCTTTTCTCCTCCACGTCGGTAGGTACAACTGAGTTAGGTTGTTTTTTTTGGAGCTGTACTGTATCTTCTGCTACACTACGGAGGAAGCGGATAACGGACTAAAAACACCTTCGGTGCTGGGGGCAAGACTCAAAGAGGCCAAGATGCTCCCATAAAATACGGATTAGTCCAAAAACTAATCCATACTTATGGTTTAGTCCAGCCCGAGTCAAATAGGTACAAATTAGTCCAAATTATGAGAAAATACACAAATAACCCTTATTATTTACTCCCTCAGTTTCTTTTTAATATGCAGGCTTTCTAAAATAAATGTTTCAAGAAAATAGGCTGGTTTTCTAATTGGGAAAGTCAAAGGTTACTTTAGTTTTCTGGGACCACTTTTCTTTTAACTTCTTTTGATGACAAGTGTCATGTGGACCACTTCACTTTACTTCTTTTGATGACAAGTGTCATGGGGACCATTTCATTTCACTTCACTTCTTTTATTGACAAGTGTCATGAGGACCACTTTCAATAATTAGTTCTCTTAATTTCCTTAATTTTCTCTAAAAACAAAACCAGCCTATTAAAAAGGAACGGAGGGAGTACAATTTAGTCAAATATTTGCAGTTTAGTCCATAGTGACTCATAATGATGTCAGTTATTTTAAATAATATAAAAATAATTTAAAAACGATTTATCTTTTAAAACGCTCGTCCAGAAAGCTCTTTCCGATAGCTACAAAAAGAGTACCCATATGACTATATAATTTTCAGTTTTAAAATTTTTAATTTTGGCTTCATTATTTGACGTGTACAAAAAATATACATGCACGAATTTTACGGTCATTTTTTTACATTTGCACTACTTTGTACACATCTACAAAAAATGTATGAAATTGGTCATTCATATCCATACATATTTTATCATCGGAATTACACTGGTCCACAAATATGACACCCCTGCAAAACATTATGACACAGTTTATTCACAATGACACAAATTTATTTTTTTATGGAAAATACACTGGTGCATCAATATGGAAACTCAGATGCACTAGTATATACACAGCTACCCCATATTTTATAAACATAACATGAAAACTCATATGGATATGAACCATCAACCTCCACAAACCTTATGATAGGCTTGGACGCTCTACCATTTTGAGTTTGTGAGTCCCTAAATTAGATGCATAAACAGGTGTACAACTATGTACATATCAACTTGCGGATTGCAACATAGAATTTCTAAGAGAACTTGAGTTTGAACTTCATCCACATTAGTTGTAATTTCTTCTATGAATTGAAGGACTTTTCTCCTATTCTCTTCATGGTAATGTTCATCAGCATCACTAATGCAAGTTTAACTAATAGTAGCACTAATGTAGGTTTCGCTATACTACTGTTTTTTACAACGGCGACAGAATCATCTGTTGCAGCTAATGTGTTCATTATCACTCATCTGGTTTTTCTGTGGAGGCCTGAAGGAGTACGAATGCATAAAAACTATAGGTTTTCTAATCAAAGCTCATATCTGTATCTCAATCTCGAATTAATCGCTCCTAGTTGTTCTGTAAAATAGTAATAGTATAGGGACGAATCTAAAGATAAAATGATACAGTATGTCTGAAATGTCATATACTGGATCCGAAATATTACAAGTCAATCCAACAAACAATTGGCCATCCTGAGGTTGCAGGGAAACCCTCCCTTTCAATCTGATCAACATATCTTAGTCAGTAAATTACAAAGCTAGAGACACTTACATCTGTTTTTCCTTAGCGCGCTTTTCCTTGTCAGCAGCTCCACCATTTACTTTTTGCTCGCTCTCAGCTTGCTAACTCTCCTCTTCCTAAAGAACGAGCTCTTCATCATCTTCAAACCAACAACCTCTTGATAGGCTACTTCAACTATATTACTGTAAAATGAAATAAAAGAGTGGGTTGATGACAGTATCCCTAACAGATGTACAACTATGTACACATTAAGAATCAAGATGTGTACACATTAAGAATCAAGATGTGTACAAGTATGTACACATTTTATACCTAAATGATCCTATCTTTCCATGTTTGCCTTAATCACCAAGCAACCTGGAATATAATAGCACAACAACGAATAATACCAACCACCAAGTAAACCTTATTCCAAGTTCTCTTGTACCTAGACCGGCAAGGAGATGAGTGATAGCATATTATCTTTCAAACCCGGAAGTTTCAAAATTATCTTAATTGGAACGAATTAAGTCATATACAAGAGCACAAATGTTGATAAATAAATAGGCCACATAAAATGAATTGACCACTCAAAGTTTTGATTAACTACTCCGACTTACCGTTGATAATTGAGTATAATGTATAAAGCCATACCTAGGGGAACAAGCAATGAACCTGCAAAATATTGTAACACGACAAAATTGGCGGGGTTTAAAATGACGAAAAATACTTGAATATAATTTCATTGTCCATATGAAAAAACACATAAACAAAACAAGATTCAGGTTATGAGATTGAACAATAGAAATGCGGATACCTTGAACCAGCAGATTGCATCACGAACATAGTGGGAAAAGGCCAAAAAGAGAGTGCATCTGTACAGAATAAACCAACTTCCATTAGCTTTTATGAATTTTCTCTGAACAAGAAGGCCAAGAAATTTTTGCTGGTGACCAGTCAGGTGGGATTTAGGGTGCTTTTTGACAACAGTTTCCCGAAGGAATATGGTGATATCATCAGACCCCAATCCCAGTCTTTCAGGAGCATTTCCTCTCATTTTGATATTCCTCTCAAGAGAAACCTAACATACAATTGAAGCAAGGTCAGTGGGTAATATAAAACTGCCAGTACAATAGGGAAAATGCAAGGACCCATTATCGCCAAAAATTTTGAGAGTTTATAAAAGACGAGCCAAGTGTCAACAGATAGGAATGAACAACATGAAGTGTTTCTCCATAATAATTAAGCAGGATATGTCCCAAGGTAGTTATGTTAATCAATAAATTTGAAGTCAAAATGAATTTTAACAGGTACACTCGTTAACAATCAATAGGTGTACGCTCATGTGTACATTGACGACCAACAAGTGTATAACTATTTGCACATTAAAAATCCACATGTGTACAATTATGTACGCACTAAGAATCAATATGTGTACAACTATGTGCACATAATCAACATGTGTACAATTATGTACATATTAAGAATCAATATGTGTACAACTATGTACACATTGATAATCAACAAATCTTAAACCTGTGATACTCGGGTGAGGCATCAATTTCTTATTGGGACAACAATGTCTGCTTGCAGTCAAGAGTGCTAAGGCAGTACATGATGTTACAAGAGAAGCAAACAAAAAAAATAAAATAACTAGAAACAAAAGGTAACTCAGCAAAGTACTCCATAAGCTTATTTACTCAAACATAAGCTTATGGAGTCAATTATCCACATGTGTACCAATTTTTAGACCCTTTCTATTTACCCAAGCATAAACTTATAGAGTCATTTTATCCACATGTGTACCAGTTTGTACACCCTAGTTTTACGCAAGCATAAGCTTATAGAGTCAATTTTTTTACATGTTTACCAGTTTGTACATCCTATCTATGCAACATAAGCTTATGGAGCCATTTTTTTCACACTACACCCTAGTTACTTATGCATGCATAAGATTATGGAGTCAATTCTCTACAAGTGTACCAGTTTGTACACCCTATTTATCTAACCAAGGATAAACTAATATTAATTTTTTCCACATGTGTACTAGTGTTTACATCCTTATTTTATGCAAGCATAAGCTTATGGTATCAATTTTTTACATGTGTACCAGTTTGTACACCCTAGTCATTTCTCCTGATGGTAAAGTTAGTTTGGTAGTTTCTCCTGACAAAGTTTAAAAATATAGTTAGTATACACCACGGAATATGAAATATCCAAGATTAGAAAATATGAAGCTACGAAAAGTTCACATCATTAAACTGAAAATTGCCAATGGTGGCAAATCCTTATTGTTAAGCAGAATAGTCTGTGCTGACAACCCAGGAAGCTGACTGAATAATTTCCCAAGTAAATGGATGTACATCGTTCAGAACGGTCTCACATGGACAGTGATCTTAAGCCACTCCACTCAATGGCTGGTGGTTGTAAGTTGGATGCTCACTAATTTTCTACCATGACTAGCACCATTAAGCCAATCGACTAGCACAATTTGACAGAACTGCATAGGTAGGGCAGCTACCACAATCTATTATATAGAATTGAGATTTTTTTCAGTGTTTTTTCTCCCTAAACAAACTGAATAGAGCTATTTTTTAAAAAATTCATAAACCTATTCGAATTGTTAATAGTAACACTAACATGGCTCAGACAACTAAAACTATAACACAAATAAAAGATAAAATGAATTCACTTACCGCGCAACAATGCACAACTGATGTTGTCAGTGCCATGTAAAGGGACTGCCCACATAATGCATGGAAAATTCGGCTTGAACCAGACCTATAGAATACAAATAAGCAAATGGAAATCAGAGGATATGTCATAGTTAATATACACCACACAAATTCAAATATGATTATATAAAATATGAAAGAGACAATCAAAAGATAATATCTAAAAGCAAAGGTAATTGGCAGTTACTAAGAGATCCTCAAAAAAAAAAAAAAAAAAAAAAAAAAAAAAAAAAGAAAATAGAGGCGCAAATAGGTTAGAGTAAACAACCTAGCAACACCCAGATTGACTTTCTTATGATTCTTATATGAACTCCACTGACCGGTTCAGGGTCATGTACAAATATTGGCTTTGTGACCGTAGCAATAAAATGAGCACAAATCATAACACTAAGAGGCCAAGTTTGATCCTAGTTAGCAATTGTTGCCAGTTATCCTACAATAAGATCAGTTAGATGCATGCTGTCATCAAACAGATCTCATCAATAAAATACTCAATCAAAAAATAATTAATAGGTGTACAACTATATACACATTAATAATCAACATGTGTACAATCATGTACACATTAAGAATTCAATACCAAAATGTGCATAAACTGGTTGTTGGAGTCAGTGGTATTGAAGATGTACCCTGCTCGGGTTCCGTCTTTTACTAGTTTGTGCTCTGGGGTTTCTTTTTTTGGATTTTGAAATGGTTTAAGCTCTTGTTTCTACATAATAAATAAAATTGAAAAAATGAATCAAATGATCAAGAAGAAGTGTTTACTTTGTTTTTGGAGGATGTGTAATGAATTTTTTTTGTTTTAAGATGGCAACAATCCACCGGCCACCAATTGTGCTGTGTGCATATAAATCTATGCCATTGTTCCGCGGCCGCAAGTTGTTTCTGTACATTTTATAAACCGTGTACCATGTGACCTGGGGGGATCGAAGCTTTATATCTCTGCCTGTAATGCAAAATTATTAGATTCAGTTCATAGTTTCTGTTCATGTCTTCTAATACAATTCAGTTCATAACTATTAGAACAAAGAAGACATGTATTAAGGGGAACCATTAGGGTCTGCCAAGATATATTTCTTATGAAGAATGCATGTCAGTGAGAATGGAATGAAGTAAAATGCAGTCAAATACTTAATACTAAACGCTCATACGGCTATTCCCCATCAAAATCCATCCAGTTCTAACATTCTATAAGAGAAAAAGTTTATACCAACTAAAATATAGGTAACCACGCCACAAGTCTGACACGGTTAACGAATTTGCATGCTAGTAACAGAAGAAAGTCACTATCAAATGTTAGGAGTTGTTGGGTGAGCCCTAACAACCACAGCTGAGACACGACTGCAGTGTTACATCATGGATTAAAGATTTGCTTAGATATCATATTTTAAAAAGAGTTCATCGAGATACTACAGAACACATCTAAGTCTTTGGTCAATCGAACAGGGATAAAAATGAAAAGTGAAAAGAAAACATAGGATCACTATCTATAAAAGAGCTCAAATTACTTAATTATATACTATCATTGAGCACACACAACAGAACACGTGAACTACTCGAATTCAAAACACCCGAAAGTAAGATGTTTGAGAGTTGTAATTACTATCCATACTTAACCTGACAATATACGATCTAATTCAAAACACCTGAAAGTAAGATGTTTGAGAGGTGCTTCCGCTACGAACAATCTTGCTGTGAAGTTAGAACAAAACTTATTTTACAAACTATTTACTCTAACAAAAATGACCTCTAAAATAAATTGAGCACATGAACTGAACTTAGGCATCTTCTACTAGAATATATTGCACGTATTGTGAGAAGCATGTCGTACCCAAAAACCTCAAGCTCTCTTTGAAACCGAAATCCAACAAAATTTTATCAAATTTCCTTCAAAGAAAAACTCAAATCTCGCAACTAATCTTAATGGGATCAACTGATATAAATTGAAGATGTTAAACGACGGAAATTTTATACCTTAACACCAATCTGTAGATCTGTCACATCCTTGTATTTAGCATAAGCTGAGAAATGCTAAGACCTGCCACAGAACAGACATAATTAGGTTTTTGAAATAAAAAAAAAAATCGTGAAATCAATTTCGAAACGGATAAATTGACATTTACATAATTGAATAGATTCTACTTATCTTTCAAATCGCTTTAATTGTTAGCATAATGGAATTAATTTGTTGAAATTGTATCAAAATCAACTGCTCCCATCAAGTAAATCTTCAAGGCTAGGTACTGATGGTGACGATTTAAGTTATTTAAGTTGAATCGAAGTCGAAATGTGCTTGTTTGACTATCAGATTTATGTTTTGATATTGAATTTAGGTTCGGACGTCGAGAAGATTTGGTTTTAGGATTTTTTTTTCTTCGTTCGAGAGCTGTCTCGACAGTGGAATGGAGGAACAGAAACTGGATTAATCCAGGAGAACTAAAGATGGGTATTTTTGTCTTCAGAAAAATTAGATTTGAACTGAATCGTCAACAAATGGATCAACTCGTTTAAAATCTGGTGAATTTAGATATCCTAGTACTAGGGTTGATTCGGCAGGATTAGGGCGTCCAAAGCCCAACAATTTTGGGACTAAGCGTAAATTTCTACCCCGGAGATTTCCTAAGTCGATGTCGGTAATTGTTTCGTTTAATTTAAATATAATTATACAAACAAAAAGTTAATACAACGAGGTGCTGTGGTGTAGTCGGTTATCACGTCAGTCTTACACACTGAAGGTCCCCAGTTCGAGCCTGGGCAGCACCATTCTTTTTTTCTTTTTTTTAATAGCTGGTCCAAACTCCAAACTACTACTTTTCGTGATTTCCTGTCACTCGGTTAAACCTCGACCAAGAATCAATCAATAGACATGAAAAAAGAATGGAAGGAAAAATGCTGGTAATTAATTTCCTTTTTTCTATTACACTAGAAACTCTACAAAGTATTTTGGATTAATTTCTCTACAGCCCTATTTAAATTTTTTGGACAATAAGTCCACAAAACATACAGAAGAGAAAAAAGAATGGAAGGAAAAATGCTGGTAATTAATTTCCTTTTTTTTTTATTACACTAGAAACTCTACAAAGTATTTTGGATTAATTTCTCTACAGCCCTATTTAGATTTTTTGGACAATAAGTCCACAAAAAATACAGAAGAGAAAGATTGGAGATGGATTACATTCTGGATCATTAACGGCAATTTTCAAAAACTGACCCACCGTGGGATTGCAAAAGATCTCACTTCCTCCCCCTCCTTGTCTACCTACTAGTTAGAATTTCATTCTTTTCTTTGTTAAGTGGGTGGAAAGAACCTGTTGAGATTAAATGGTAAAGTGTAGAACTCTTCATTTCTGTTATCACCTCTGAAAGTTCTAAACTTTACCCACCACGGCATTCCTCGATCCTTCTTTGACTTTTCAACTTCTAGTGTGTTATCAAGAACCACCGCAACAATCAATCCCACGGTCGGTGGAGATGCGAAAATGGTGTTTAAGAAGGCATCAAACTGCAAAAGACGCAAAATAACATCTATAGTTATAACAGAAACTTTGAAATACAAAATAGAAATTATCATGCATAATCCAAGGCGGGGAGTCCTAAACGAGTTTCATCGAACTGCAATAACTAATGACAATATAATATCGTGAATCTATCTTCAGATGTGGAAAAAAGAGTCGTTCACATGACTTTTAGATGAATGGGTTCAGCATAAAACTCTCTGGATTACCCAACACCAAGCATGTGTTGCATATACGTGGTGACTTGGTCATCTTTATGCTGCATCACACTCAACAGATGGGTAATAAGTGGTTTTGACCACCCAGCATAAAAGCAGTACAGAAAAAATCAAACTCCTCCTATTTACCACCTCTCATCGTTAGATCCACACAATATTGTAAATTACGAGTGAAAACCTTAATGAAGCACAAAGAGATCGAAACTAACCCATCCTGCACGAGTGTGAACAGCCCCATGGTGTGCAGTTAACCAGAAGTTATTAAAATACTGGGGGACAGATATCCCGAGGAAAAGTGATATCCCAAGGATAAAGAGATTTCTCATAGAATTCATGTTTGTGAACTGAAGGAAGGATAACCCGACCGAAGCTGCAAAAAACCAAGATTATTTAAATAATATGGCCAGCCAGAGAGAGAGAGAGAGTAGAGAGAGAGGCTATTAGCATACCCACAAGACCAAACAGAACACAGTATAGTGCGGCAAATATGGGAAAAGGAATAGATGCAAAGAGAGCTCCAAATTTTCCTGCAAGCAGAGAACGAAGTGTAAGCAAAATGTTTAAAATTGCCGTTTGCAACGGATCTGCCCAAGAATATCCAGGAAGTGATCGAGTTCCATAAAGTCGTTGAAACCTACCCATCGTAGCAAAAAATATCATGAAACCTGCTGATATTTGAACTACTCTTCGACTGCCTACTCGGGTCAATCCAAGAAGCCCCACATTCTCCCTAAAATTTGTGGCCAAAACTGTTATTGTAGCTATATAGCCACAAAGAAGACACTGTGAAAAATAAAGCATGAGCTTACACTGATACGGTAGAACCAGTCAAAGTTCCAAAAAGACCATCAAGCAATATCCCAATACCCTACAAAACATATAATCCAACAAAGTCGTCAATGCCTTGAATATATTTGGAGATTAAAAAAAGAGAGAAAGATCATTGAGTTATGAAATAAAACCCAAAAGGGGATTATGATCAGTATTCTTCATGTATTAATGCATGTTGACACATACAACATGGTGCCACCTGTTACTTTTAACTGGATACTGGGGTTGCAAATGCTGATCTATTCGTTTGAATTCTATCTTGACAGAGAAGCGGCACAATTTTGAAATACCATTACACTTCAACAATATTGGCATGATGGACATAGTGTAGGAAGTAACCTTGTGAAACTCACTAAGCATAGATATGAGGTACAATTTAATCATTTATTTCAAGACCTTTTGTTTTTAATAAAGCTGAAAAAAATGCATTCCTGATATAAAATTTGATTGGTTCACCTGCCAACCAATTCCTCGGCTCAAAACATACGCGGGAGGTGGAGTTGCAATTGCCAAGCGGGATGCTGCCTGGTATGCGCCAGTTGACTGCATAAATGGAAAGAAAAAATGTATAAGAAACACCTTTGATAAGATGAAGATCGATATTTTGGAAAGCATGTCTGTATGTAGAAATATATAATTGTGCAAAATGTAAATCCTAAATTTTGAAATCCTGATTTTTTAAACACACACAGTTAAATAACACCAATGCTAATTTTACATAGACAGAATGGCCGACCTCTATCATAGACACTAAAACTGCAGACATCATAGCAAATGAATGACCTGCACTGAAAGTTGGTGCGCCCCATTGAAGAGGATAAGGAAACTTGAACCTGTATATACGCATAAAAAGTAACGAATTTCAGTTAGAACAAGAAAAAAGTGATCTAAATGCAAGAACTATAAATCAGGTCTTCTGTATTTACTTACCAAGGTGCGTCATATATGAGATTGGCTTTGTCAGTGCGACAGCTCACTTGGGTTACATTAGGTCTATTTTTGTAGGCCCCACCTGCGGTCAAGACATGGGAGTAGGCCCAAATGATCGTGACACAGATCAGTACCGGAAACCGTTCAAATATTGGGACATCCTTGAAAGGCCTAATGTGCTTCAGGTACTGCAGTTACACAAAATCATACACCATATAAACACAAATTATGATTATGCATAAACTTGATTTTTTCAAGTAAAAAAAACGCCTAGCCAAATGGTATTTGACTACAATATAGGACTGCGTACCTGTGACAATCCGATGACTAACAAGAGCATAGGAATCCCAATCTCAACACAGTTGCCCACCTAAACAACAAAGAAATATGGTAATACTAAGTATAACCTCCACAGATTAAATCAACACTTCACAAGAAAATATATATATGAATATGAGTTATACGCCAAGAATGTCCGTCCAACTTATCATAGAATGCCAATGGTCGCCATGAAATCTATATGTGGACTGAGAACAACTCACATCCTCATATTTTATCTACACCAGAATCAGATCCTACAAGAACTAGACCTGAATATTTTTATAAATTCCTGCCCCAGGTGATTCATTTACTGAAATCAATATATGAAAATGAGTCTAGCGACACCAGCACAGGATTCATGACCCACCGCTATTTGCGGGATCAGATAACGCGAAATAAAGTGCACATGGACGTATCAAGAATCAATGAATCAGGATCCAATTGGTTTAATCTGCCACAAGGTTTGCATTTATGCCAGATCACTGTTTGGCAAATACTGTTAGCACAGAAAAATGCAATCCCCAAAGCTAGCAACACTTACCACAGGAAACCCACGCTCAAATAACCCCAAACCAACCAATCCGACAACAGGTGCCATACCGAGAGGGCTGAAAAACCTGTGATTCAATCACGAAGAACTAAGTAAGTAAGCTGCGATCGGAGCAGATCCCAGCACAATCTTTAGAAACGAATTGAACGTGTACCGCGAAAAAAGCCCCCATACTTGACTATATCCCAGTATGATCTGTAAGCTTGCAGCAACAATCAGGGCTCCTTGAGTTGCCCTCATACTTTGTAAAAATCTCTGCAAGTTGAGAACATATGTGTATAAATATAGCTGAATCATCAAAGTTAAGCAGCAGAAATGGAAAGAGGTAGAGAGATGATCAAAGCTGTCTGCAGAACTTACTTCATGAGGTTCAGTGATTCGTTGTAGAGATGAGTCTCCGATAATATAAAGGATAGGTACAAGATAGGCAGAAGAACCACCAACTACTGCCGGTAACCTGGTTCCAAACAATGCTTGTAGAAGTGTGTTTATGCCAGATACAAATAGTAGTGTTTGTATCACTCGTATCTTGTCACCCTATATAGTTTTGGAAACAAATTCAGCAATCAGGAATTAGAAACAAAAAATATACAAAACATGAAGTTATTTAAAACAACATGACTAGTAAGTAAGATCCAGCTTACATCAGATCCTCCCATTAGTGGGACAAGTGCCACTGGTATCATGACAGTAGTCCCCAACATCAAGATGTAGTTTTGAAATGCCAATATGATAGTTTCCGCTAAAAGAAGAAAAAAAAGCATATTTCATTACTAGAGAAAAGAAAAAAAGTGGGAGGTACTTTCTTAGGATGTCCAATTATCCATACATCTTAGAACTTCGTAGGCGGAAAAAAACAAATACATAAATTGTAACACTAACTGCAAACCAGACCCTAAAATAATTTATTTTAAACAGACAAACACAAGATAGAAAAGGGAAGTCCAGGTATGTTTTTAATGTGAGGAAACTTCTCTACGTATCAGCTAGCTGAGCACTTGCGTACCTCTGTAACACCTATGTATTGGATTCAACCCAATAGGTGACCTTAAAGACTACGTTCCGAGCAAAAGAAACCATGGGCCAGGATCCAAGGGTTTTGCTAGGACTCCATAGAGATGTTTAGCTGCAGCAACTAGAACTATTCAAGCACAAGAGTTCAGAATCATTGATCGGGCAAAGTATTAGGTAAGTGTCAAGTATGTACTTTAAAAAGGTACAAGCTTGTGAATGTGGCACCACACTTCCTAATGAGTTACACATAGATTAGAACTAGGACACTATTTCCAGTTACGACGAACAACACGACAAACAATCCATTCAAGACTCTCTAGTGCTTGAGAGAATGTTCATGAGCCCATATTAGTGCATTCAAACTTAAGAGCATACTTCGACATTTCCTTGTTTTACCATGCGTGTGTATTTGTATTTGTATATGGAAGCAAATGATGAAAACTTAATCAGAACAAAGATTTTACCAAATTTTACAAGTCAAAATAAGTCCAGAGCTAAAAAATTTAAATGTGGGAGCTTTCAGTAAAAGAAATTTCTTATGCTGGTCTACAAAATAAGTCCACAGCTAAAAAATTTAAACGTGGGAGCTTTCAGCAAAAGAAATTTCTTATGCTGGTCTACAAAAGGTTTTATCAAAGATAAACCCCACTTCACTAGTTCCTTCTACGGTTTTCTATAAGGAAAACGGACACATTTGCTCAATCAGAACTCAAACTGACAATTCAGTAAGAGTAAGACTGGCGCGGCCAAGTTAAAGAACAATTAGTAACCCCAAGAAGATCATTCTCTAAAAGAACTGAACACGTTATGTTTTCCATGACATTGTAGCTGGACACAGGTCGGACACCTGATCTATCTTTCAAATGAAAACCCTACTTTCTTAAGACTCTTCACTTGGTTAAAATCAAAACCCGACGAAACCAAAACTGCAGCATTGCTAGTCCTTGTTCTAAATTATTGAAAAATTTGTCATTTATCCAAAATGATTTCCTATAAAATCTCGTTGTAGAATGTTCATAGTACCTATAACAGTATAACCAATCAATTGAAACATAAGCACGGAAAGCAATCCATAGAATCAAACATACAGCAAGACCTAAGTTGGAAAAATGCTTTCATTTGTTGTGAAACTTGAAAAAAAAAAAATTAAAAAAAATTAAGCCATATTCCAGTAAACAATAAACAACCAAAATGTAACAGCTCAAAAGTAAAAACCCATATGAAACCCCATTTTGAATATATCAATTGTCCACATACAGAGAAATGCTCGAACAATAAGAAACAAAGAACTAAGAACAGAGATACCTAAAACCCAAGTAGAGACAAAAACCATATAGAGTTCAGGAACATACTTACCCCAAGGAGGGTTAGAGTCTATACAATACTCAAGGTCTTGAAGCTGTTCCATAGGGAGATTGATTATGTCTGCCATTAATGGAAGCTTTGAAAGAGAACTTTACAAGAAGACGAATCAGAGAATAAAACCAGTGGGAAAAAAAAGACTCAGAAGAAGAAGAACTTTGAAAAGAGAAAGTAAAGAAGACAAAAGTTAAAAAAGAGAAAAAAAAAATGATTTTATGCTGAGGAGGAGAAAGAAGAAGAAGAGAACAGAAGAAGGCTCTCAGTGATGCTGCACCCTAAGCAAAACAACCCATTAAACCTTGTTTAAGATTCTTATGCTTTATGCCTAAATTACCCTTAGTACTATGAATAAAACTACAAAATTGACACTCCATCTAACTCTGCAGAGTAGAGAGTCTAGTGAAACGATACCTACCCAGAGCACCCACACCCCTCTTGTACGGTTTAAGCAGAAAGAATCAGTGGGCCAAAAAAATCTGCAAGTGGGCCCCAGGGAGACTGCAATTAATGGCATCTTTCCGTTCAAATATCATTAAAGGTGGGTCTGATGTGACTCACGGGGATTTGATGCTAATGGAGCAAAAAGGGTAGTGAGGAACAAAAACAAACTGTTTGATTAAGGTGTGAACTGTGAACGAATATAGTGGTACCGAGTGTAATTTAATCTGTTTAGGAGGTGAAATGTGTTTGGTGATGGTACAAGATAGAGGTCTACGGTCTGACGTAGCACGTGCGGCGGCCTCGCTTTCGACTAAGACCTGATTATTTATTTTTTTAATTTTATTTTTGTTTATTTAATGGTTTTTGTAATTCTCTTTCTTTGACAAAATCTCACCTACATTCCCACGATCACGACATCCCCCTCAAATCCGATTCCCACGCCTAGTTAACAATTCGCCTTAAGTACGTGAACTTTTTGAGCTTTTCGAGCTTTTTAAGTACGTGAATTTTTTGGAATCGGTCATTACCGAATCAAACGGCCGTCCAATTAAAATACCGACTTAAGTACGTGAACTTTTTGAGCTTTCCGAACTATACGCGGCTTTAACGAATCGAACTGGAATCGGCGGTATGGATTCGGCCCATTAACTCTGAGCAACAACTCTCTGGCTTATTTTCCGATCAAGTTTTAAGGCCCAAATGCTCATACTTCTCTTCTTCCGTGTTTTACAAAAATATGTTCACAGGGAGAGTCGACCCATAGACGTATAACTCCTTAACTTATGGTATACTCCACTGAGTCAACGATTATTTGATTGCCTAAAGTTACATATACTTGATATATATACTTACAATTAACACACAAATCACACTCCCCACCATAATTTCCTAATATTAAATGTTCGCATCAAGCCGAATTTTGTATCCCGAATTCATATCTCTAAAACGAATTATACACGTACTGTGCCGTTCCGATTTACTGCCGACTCACGAACCGTTGACCGGATTTTTGACCGAACTTGACCTTTATGAATCCGAATAATACACGTACGTTTACCGTTCCGTACATATGCCGAACTACGAATTGCTAACTAGGTTCCCACGTAAACAAATGGAACACAACGAATGAAATAACATTTCTTTTTATTATATTTCAGTAATCCCCGCCCCACTCACACACGAATAAGTATCTCCATATCTGGACATGAAAAGGGAGTGTGAATGAGTTTGGTGCTGAATTACTTGACGGGAAATGCATGAATAAAAACGCTAATAGGGTGCTTGGCTCCCTGAAATTACTTTTCAGCTTAATTAAGTTGAAAAGCAAGAAACTAGATTGAGGACATAGTTTCTAAATAACTTTTCTGAAATAAAAAAAATATTTTTAAATCGAATGTTTGCTTTTTTTCACTTCGGAAATCATATATATTAGGCTAACTTCTATGGGATAGATTGAACTGATAGATTGGCCAAAAAGTGTTACAAATCATGAAAAAAAGTGTGGGAAAAAAGTTAACACTAGCATTTGATAGTTCTCTCTCATATCAGGTGCTCGCAGTTCAACTATCAGCGAGATTGAAACGTTGGATGGTTCAGCGCTCAAAAAGTGTTTTTAACGCTGAACGGTTCAGCACTGGGAGATAAATTTTATGATCCAACGGCTGACGCTGAACCAAACAACGTTCTATAATGGTCCCAGATGACGTGGATGACCAATCTAGCTGTTAGATATCTAGCCCATAGGACTTAGGAGGTTGCCCATGCTGACGTGGATGGTCAATCTAGCAGCTAGATATCTAGCCCATAGGACTAAGCCTAAGTGAACTTTTTAAATTAGAAAATATATTACCATTAATGTTTGAAAAGGTTAATTATAAGTAAAAACAATTATACACTCCCTCTGTCCTTTTTTATCTGTCCTAATTTCTATTTTGGTT
The DNA here is from genome assembly GCF_003573695.1 of Papaver somniferum. NCBI lineage: Eukaryota > Viridiplantae > Streptophyta > Magnoliopsida > Ranunculales > Papaveraceae > Papaver > Papaver somniferum. The sequence continues at coordinate 52,576,596 of NC_039367.1, forward strand.
TGTCCCCTTTTATCTGTCCGTTCTGTTTACAGACATACTTTTCCCTTAAACTATCAAATATACCCTTTATTTTTAATAATCATAAAATCATTTTTAATATCAAAATCTTAGATAATAGCATCATATATAAGGAAAAAAACTTACTCAATATCTTTGTACTAATTGTCATTCCTTTTTTAAAATAAAAAAAAATTATGGATAGATAGAGCAAGTCTTATGGTGGAATCCAACATATTTCAAGTGTGGAAAAATCATGGAATGTCAAGTCTAATGGCTTCCAAGTTGGGGTTTTCCACAGAAAATCCAAGTAAGGTTCCACCGTTCTGTGGAAGGGTTCGTGGAATCCATCTGAACGCCAATAAGAATAGCGTGTTTTTTTTATCCGTAGATTTAGGATGAGTTGTTGAAATCTAACGGCTGAGAAAAAAAACGTTATTCTTAATAGGGTTTTTTTAGCTCTATTAAGAATAGCGTTTTCACTATCCCACCACTACACTTGCACTTCCATCCACGGTTCCAAATGCTGAGGTGGCGTGGAAGATGAAAGATGGAACTCTTCCACCATAAGACTTGCTCTTATAAAGTTCCTAATAAAACTCCACTTATTCTTACATAACCTTTTCATCTGTATTAATCTTTTCATCTCTTTTTTTTAAAACACCATGGATGTACATAAGCTAGACTATTTAGTTTCTCTAGCTAGGATCAAAAAAAAATTATGACAAAATCTCAAATTTCCATGGTCGAGTATATCTAAAGAGGGAATAATCTACAATTTCAACTTTCAATTTTTTTTCCCTCTCAAATAAAAATTCCAAAGACTCTAAACTTTTAGTGCGGGAAACCAAAATCAAATGGAGGAAAAAAAATTTCTTAAATTGTGGATTCCATAATAAAAGCAATATAAATTTGCTTTTATTTTCTTGAAATATTTCCTAAAATAATAATACTATCAAATTTAAGCTAATAATTTAGTTTTAGTAATAATATAACATCAAATAGGCTAGTCAAGGGCTAGTCATGATATTTTATAGGATTCCTTAATATCTTGACAAAGTCAAAGCGGACTCTTAATTTAGGATGGAGGGAGTATTTATTTTTCTAGATACACAATTGACAAAAATAAAATGGTAAATTTTAAGTTTATTTAAGAGGATACTAAATGATTGATGACATAACGTAGGCTTTCAGGCCGGGCATCAGGTCGGGTATCAGGCCGGGAATCATAATTAATTGCAAAGTCCGAACCCGCCCAATAAATTAATCCAGGCCAGGCAGCCCGCGACGGACCATAACAGGCTTTGGGCTACTTCGGGTACAGGTAGGCTCAGGCGGGTACAGACAGGTCGAGTATTTTCCGGTATTGAAACAATGAGGACTGTTGAGGGTCGTTTTGGTAACACTAACGACTCTTGAGGGTCGTCATTGAAACACTTCACTACCATGACGATTTTTCATAAAATTCTGGGCAACAAAAAAAAAATTGCAAACAAAAATTTTGAAAAAAAAAAGATTAAAATCAAATTAAGTAAAATTAACACTAATTAAATAAGATTATTACAAATTAAATAAGAATAGATTAGCCATTACCTAAAATATTTGGATAAGAGTTATTGAAATTAGTTTTGGGTGATCTTTTTTGTCTTCTAGTGTGAGGCCTCTAATCAGATTTTAGGGCCCGATTAAACGGTGTTTTCAATGGAAGTGTGACGATTTTTTAATAGTTTATAAAAATACGTTGATTTTCTTAATCGGGTCCTAATACTAGGACTGTTTTGTACATTTACCTAGAAACTACGAGAACCTAATAAAGAAATCTGAAGTTTAACTTAGTATACTAGTTCACAAGATACATTAAAACAAACAAATAGAATTTTGAAGATAAAATATTAGATGATCAGATTAGGATAGTATTTGATTTTGACAAAAACAATAATAATTACAAATGGGAATAAACAACGAGTGAGTCACTGTTGAATTGGACTTACTTACCGTCTTGCTCATAGAGAAGAATTTATCCTCAACACCTACATCCAATTATCCAAATGACCACTTTTCCCGATGCAAAGCCAAACTTACAAGCTACAACAACAAAAAGACAATGCACTTTCTAAACTTACATAAATGCCCTAAAGAACTATAAGCGGCCCATTCTAGTTTGTGAGGAATTAATGTTTGTTAGTGGCAGATTTATTTATTTTTCTGTAACCTTAATTGCAGATGACTGTTGCCGTTGAAAAGAGGTACTTGAGGAATAAATGTGTTGGTCCGTTGGCTATTCATTTGAATCATTTTGATTGTGCTGAATAATAATAGTGAAGGACAACCAGGTTGGAATCGGATGCAACTAACTAGTATTTTAGTTGGAAGTGAAATCCGAGGAAAACTATAATGCCTGATACTATATATCTTGCTCTAATTTTTGTATTTAAGAGGGAGGGTATCGTATTCCTGTCTCCGAGTTGTAATGTGGCAGGCAGAACATCTTTAATGAGTTAACAAGGACAACTCAACAGGTTATAGAACTAATAAGACAAACGGATAGAGATCCACAATGAATCGTTGAAACTCAATTAGTACTATTTTTGCGGATCTTTCAGGCCTATATGAGTTAATATTCATGCTTGAAATTAGGTACCATTATTGTTCTTCTTTGAAATTCGAATTTTGAATACTCAAATTTGAGATACAGAAATAATTATAGGGATTCTGCAACGGCATTGTAGCAGCATTCTACCATTGTTTGTTTGTTGATTTTTTGTTGGTAAAAATTATGATACATGTCAAAATTTAGATCAAACCTGCTGACATGATGTGAAATGTTTTCGCAGGGAAGAAGTACTTTCCACCTGCTTGGTTGGTGGAAGCTAATATTGGAGGCTATTATCATCAACGTTAGGAATATGATTCATCATGTTTGGTTTATTGCTTTTTTTTGTTTTGTTTTGTTGTTTGTTTGACTCATTCAAATCTCATTTGTATATACCTGACTCAATATGTTTGTTTTTTAAGTTATATTTGATTCAACTGAATAAAAAATATGGAGTCGGTGTCTTGTTTTAATTTATGGACATTTTGTTCCTGACTCGAACAGGTCCGAATTAGGGGCTCAATAATGAGTTAGGTCGTGTTTCAGATCCGACTCAAACTAAAAAAACAAACGATTTGACATCTAATTGTGTCGAATCAAGAATCAAGTCACATCAAAAAACCGAGTCAGTAAAAATTAGCAACTCTAATTTATTCTCTATTCAAATTTTTATTCACTCATCCACCACTAATCAATTAACTGGGGAGTTAAATATTTTAAGAGGACAAGATAGCATATTTTAATACATGATATTATATATGAACACAAGTTTAACTTGGTATTTCCAACAAGTCACACCAAGTAGTTATTCTGCATCAAAAAATCATATTGCATAAACTTTCTTTGAATACTAAGCAGGACCTTGTACACCACACCATATAATCCTGATATCCATGGAAACTTATACGAATAGATGATCACATTATTAGATGGATGGTAAAAAGTTCTGGATAAACAAGGTTTTTCCTCCTAAGGAAGTTCCTCTTAAACTTGGTAAATAAGAGATCTTGTTCAACTAGGTGGATTGGGAAATTTGGTTTGCTACTATGGTGAAATACACTTAGCGGCAGAACAAGAAATGCATGACGAAAGTAAGGACTTGTTGCTTAACCTGTGACGGTAACGGCCGAAGTTCTACTGCTTGCGACTTAAGTGTAGTCGTCGACGGTTTTGTTCTACCGCCAACAACTAATAACAATAAAAATTGCTGGCTACATTTTTACCTCTATAAATTGCACTCAACTCATAATAAAATTCACTATTTTCTTGAATATTTCTCTACTAAAATCTCTTTTTATTATAGTTCTTTAAACTTCTCAATTAAAATGTCTTAAATTGCATCTCAATTTTTTCTTGAAGCTAAAGTTTTGTAGATAAGATATGTGCAAGTTCTATAAAAATTGAAAATGGCAAAAAGGAAAGAAGAGTGCAAGTATTAGAAGCTAACCCTAGAAAAATTGGAGCTCAAGTTTCCAAGCTTAACAAATGAAGTTACAAAAATCAAGGAAAAACTATTGAATACACGTTTAATGGAAGTTATGTTAAATGAAGATAACCAGGAGGCTAAGATTGTTCTGATTTTTATTGAAGTCTTTATTTTAAGTTTTTATTATCAAGTTTATATCTTGTGAAAAATGAGGATTAGACTTTATTTTAAGTTTATAAAGTAATCTCTAATCTTTTTCTTGAAAGATTGTGATTGGTTATACGTTGCATGCATCATTTCTGACTTTCAAGGTGCTTTTGTACATGATAGACAAATAAATAATGTTATCTTGATAGTAGCTAAGCTTATAGATTCAAGAATGAGGGAAGACAAGTCAGGTATTGTGTGTAAGGTAGACTTTGAGAAAACATTTGATAACATTAACTGGGGTTCTTTAGATATTGTAATGGAAGATTTGGCTTAATTTGGGCATATTTTGAAAAGTTGGATCAGATGGTGTATCTCTTACTGTAACACCCGTATTTTTTGCATGGAGTATGCTCAAAGATGAGTCATTGGCTTGAGATGAAGCTTCATCTTAACCGTACGTTGCGTATTAAGAGGAACATTTGCCTAGGGTCAATGACGTACCTCTTCATGGTGTATTACGTGGGTTACATTCGCTTGGAGCCAATATCATGCAACTATGGCGCATTGGCGTAGGTTGTATTGGCCAAGGGCCAATATTGCACTATCATGGTGCGTCAAGCCAGTTGGGTGGATGGCCTAGAAAAAGTAGCTCCACATGTGGCGCATCATGCCAGAGAAAGTTGTCCAAAGCAATGTGCGCCATCATGGTGCAACATTAGATTTGGTCTATGGAATAGAACGGAAACACATTTATCATGGCGCTTCACGAGACTTGGCCTTGGCAACGACCATGAATAGTAAAATTGGCACTTGGTGAATGTCAAAGTTCTTCCCAAGTTTCAATAAAACATATATAAGGAGGGGTACTTGGTTGAAGGTGCATATTCGGACTATGCACAAGTAAGCTTCATAGATTAGCCAAAAGAGAATACATGATGCCAAAGCTTCACTTATTGATCTGTAGCCTTTTTCGATGGAGCATATGATGCCTAGGTATCACTTTGCCATGTTGCGAACTAAGTAATGCACTACCTTGATGTATTTCTGATGGAGAGGCCAATGATGCACATTCTTGCTAATCATTTGCAAATGACATTTTAGCCTGTGCGGACTAGCATTGTTTTGGTTACGGCCTTGCAAACGAGTTGGCACAAGTTGCTTGTCACTAAACGGATGAACTACGGCCAGTACTTGATTCCTTCTCCGTAGGGTAAGTAGACATCCGCAATGAGTTGCAGCATTGATGGTTCAGCACGTTGTCACTCATATCATCTAATTGCATACTATGATAACTCATACCATCTGGATCGGCTAGGTGATGCAAGAGATGATTATTTTCATACTTAGCAAGGCGAGTTGCAGTTGATTCCTTGGATTCTCATACTTCCTATCAAGTCGTTCGACGTAGGCTTGCACCCAAAGGCGCATTGGGTATGGCCAGAAAGTAAGTTATATCAGTATGAAAGTTAGGGATCTTGCATAAGTCGTTGGCATCACAAGGGATGGTGCAAGGATAATATAGCATGATCCTGATTGATGTACCCTTGGCTCGAATAAGAACAGTTCATGCTTTTAGCAATGCCTAAGCCAAGTAGGGAAGCGGGATATAGGCCTGCAATCGCCTATGCGCAAGTCCAAGGCATATCATATGCCTGGACAAGACTCAAAATCCAGTGGCGCATGCAGAAACGCACAGGCAATAGCCTTTAAGACTTTATACCCTTCGCATAACAAGGGTAAGTTGAAACGTTGTAAAAGATGCAACATGCTTGCTAAGTATACTTGCAAAGGACAATGGACGTGTATTTGCCTTGCGCGAAGTTTTAAGGCTCGGTCACTAGCATCAGAGCAGCGCATCAGAGAGTTATGGCATGCGCGCCCTGGAGCGTTAGGCGTAATTTTCCGATATGTCACACTTATGCTAGATTTTTTATCATGATTAATAGTGAAGCTTTGACTATGTTTAAATCTCATAAAGGCATCTGACAAAGCGATCCATTTCACCTTTTTTGTTTATTACGGTAGTTGAAACTATATCACTTTTGTTGAAGAAAGTTGTTGCATTGATTTGATTTCTAATTTCAAGGTTTATTCTAATGGGATTGTCATTCAACATTTCCGGTTTGCTGATAATCTCATTGCATTTCTGAACGACTTGGAGGAGCATATAAACAACCTAAAAATATTTTTATTGCTTTTATGATGGTGTCAGATTTGAAAGTAAATTTTAGAAAAAGTTCTATAGTGGGTGTTGGAAATAATCAAAATAGTGTTCAATATACTGAGATTTTTGGATGTGATTTAGCTCAGGTGCCCATTAGAGCAATTTTCTGTTGAGCCCACAAGTTTTACTATCTCAAGCTTGTTGTCAATATTAGATGATGAGAACTATATCTTGATTTTTTGTATACTAAGCCAAGTCCCAGACTAGGCTAGGATCTGGTAGTTGAGTATCAGACATCACCCTCAAAGACTGGAGATCGACGAAGAAATTTGGAGAACTTCTGTATCAGGTATGTGAAGACTGAACCATTGTATATTACTCACTATCTTGCTATTTTATCTTTTTGAGACGATGTCATATTACTTCTGGTATATTTATACAAAGAAGAAATTTCGAGTCAAGCTTGTCTTTTATAAATCTTTAAATATGATTCTAGCAAAGATATTCAACGATCACTAACATTAGTTCTAAACAATTTATTGTGTGAATTAATTTGTGGATCAATTGAAAATTGTCCATGCAAATGATTTTATAAAGTGGGAATGTTTCAAACATCATAAGAGAGAAATATTGAATTATCTGATATTTCTTATCAAGGTAGGTTGGCGAACCAGTTCGCAAGCCATGGATATATGAGTTTCAAAAATACAGGAAGGTTGCAAAACCAATTCGAAAATCGTGAGTTCAGTTGGGAATAGTTCACGAACCGTTGTGAACTGATTTATTAAAGTTAGTATTATAGGCTAGTAGTTGAGTAACTCGGTTCACAAACCGTGGTCAACTGAGTTCGGTAGTCTTGTAGGGTTGGCGAACCCGGTTCACGAACCGTTGCACCCTGACTCGTGAACAAGCCTAACGGTTCACAAACTGTTTTCCCAACTGTCCCAGTTTAATATTTTAGCAGATGCTCAAAGACTTATTTTTAAATATGTTTAGCATTGCTATAACTCTCTCAAACACTTCTAAGACTTCATTGATCATTCAAAAAGTTATGTTTGTGTATCATGATTAAATTCTTAGGTGTTTAAATGAACATCAAATTGCTTTAGTTCTTTGGCATACTTGCCACACCGAACAATCATTATACATGGTTCCAGAACCGGTTCCTAGTATATATTCTTCTATTGCATTTTCAAGACCTAAAAGTTTTTACTTGATTCTCAAGTTATCTTAGCTTGAATTCTAAGCAACCCCTGGATTTTGAAAACTATAAACAGAGATGCTCTTTCAATTGGAAAATTCAATCCCTGATACCTTGTGTCATAATAGATTCTAGAGTTATCCTCTATAGACCTAGGTTTTCTCTGAGAAACATAATTAGGTATACGACTAAAATACTTTCCTTTGGGGATTCGTGAAGCCATGTCCGACTATTTTTACCTTGATAGTTCGTGTATTCTGATCTTGTTTTTCTTTTATCGGGGTTTTCGTAATCTCTTTCAGGCAAGATAGATTGTAATCACAAAGTTCTATTCATTTCATATTTTAGTATTCCTCAAGATAGATATCTGAAAACTGATGTTAATTGATCTTTTGAAGATTGTTCTTGAGAGGTGCTTAAGAATCTAGGTTGCTCTTCGGGAGTCGTAAGTTTTGGCTTTGTGAGGTTTGCTAGATTTTTCTATTGCAAACAGATTTCTTCACTTTTATCTTTGATTTAAACGGAAATCAAGTAGGTTTATTGTTAGAGGAAGATTGGTATCAAAAGTATTCACTTCGGCTGAAGCAACTCTTAGGCTATAAAGGACGTCAGCTAGAGGAATCAATTGCGTAGATCCTTGCGAGGTTCAAGAGACTTAAGGAGCCGACTATAACTGAATCGCTTGGAGGATAGATTCGGTCTCAACTGCATTCCAATACGATGTCTGATAGTAGGCTAGTGTGTGTAGCAGCTTAATATAGTTTGGTGTTCAAATCTGGACAAGGTCTCGAGGTTTTTCTGCTATTGCGGTTTTCTCGTTAACAAAACTTCTGGTGTCTTGTATTTTTCCTTTTCTGCATTATATTTTTTATCTTTATAAATGGATTTACGCGGGTTGCACGTATTCAATCTTAGTAGATACTGAAAAGCGGGGGTCTAACAACCACACCCAATATTTCGCTTAGCAATATGTATGAACTAACTCCAGTATACTTTCAAGAGAATCAACTAGACAGTCAGACTCAATCTTAAAAAAAGTACATCCATGAGTTATATCTCAATTTCTCAATTCAATCTGCAATCAAAGAAATGGAAATTTGCGAGCCCGATTGAATATAAGAAATAACTTGGACGATATCAAAAACCAATATCCAAGTGGCAATCAATTTAATCAGCAACCAAAGGTTGGATTCACAATTAATTGAACTTACGCACACCCTGTGATATTTCAATTATATAAACAAATATAATGCAGAAAAAGAATAACACAGACACCAGAAGTTTTGTTAACGAGGAAACCGCAAACGCAGAAAAACCCCGGGACCTAGTCCAAATTTGAACACTACACTGTATTAAGACGCTACACACACTAGCCTACTCCAAGTTAACTTCGGGCTGGAATGTGGTTGATCCCTAACCAATCTCACACTGATCAAGGTACAGTCACGTTCCTTACGCCTCTGAATCCCAGCAGGACTCTGCGCACTTGATTCCCTTAGTTGTTCTCACCCACAACTAAGAGTTACTACGACCAAAAGTCGAAGACTTGATAAACCAATCTGTCTCACATAGAAAAGTCTATTGAATAGATAAATTTGTCTCTCAGAGATATACATATGAGTTTTGTTCTGTCTTTTGATAAATCAAGGTGAACAGGAACCAATTGATACACAAGAATTATATTCCCCAAGTACAGCCTAGTATAATATCAATCACCTCACAATAATCTTAATCGTATGGTAGCGAAACAAGATATTATGGAATCACATACGATGAGACGAAGATGTTTGTGACTACTTTTTAGCTTGCCTATCGGAGATTAAATCTCGAGCCAATCTTAGAGAAGATAGTACTCAATCATGATAGAAGACAACAATCTCAGAACACGAAACTACAGAGAAAATAGTTAGGTTTGGCTTCACAATTTCAATGAAGTCTTCAAGTCGTTAACCTACTGGGTTTTGGAAAAACCTAAGGTTAAAGGTGAATCGAATCTAGTCGCAACTAGTATCACGCAGAAGGTGTAGGGATTAGGTTTCCCAGTTGCTAGAGTTCTCCCTTATATAGTCTTCAAATCAGGGTTCAAAATCAATGTTACCTTGGTAATAAAGCATTCAATATTCACCGTTAGATGAAAATCTGATTAGACTCGAGCTAATATCTTTCAACCGTTAGATCAAACTTAGCTTGTTACACACAAATGAAAAAGTAACTTCATTTATATATGAGTAACCGTACCTAAACGTGTGCACCTTTTTGACTCAACAATAGTTAACCGAAGTTAGCCATATGAACACTTTCATATCAACCATATTCATATTAACCATAACTAGTTAAAACGACTCAAGTGAAACTAGTTAGAGTTGTTCAATTGTTTATATTCTCGTAGAAGTATACAAGACACAATTGAAGAAAAATCGATTTTGATTCACTGGAATCAATTCATCAACATTATAGCCACGGTTTGCAAAAGATTGCATTCCTTATTATATAAATGTATTAGTTCATGAACAAATCGATTTTAGAACATAACCTACTCAAGTATGCAAACAGGTACGCATACCTAAGTATAGTCGGACTTGGACTGTGTTCGCGAGTATGCAAACGAGTACTACGCATGCTGTCGTTCACATCCGAACTCAGTTGAATATAGTGCGCGTACGGGTACGCATACCAAGGTTCCCGGACTTCAACTGACTTCGCCAGTACGCATACGGGTATGCATACTATAGATCCCGGACTTCACCTGACCAACCAGTACGCATACTAGATTGCCGGTCTTGGACTACACATATGCAAGTACACATATTGTGTTTATATCCAATCATGGTTAATCGTTCTAAACTCCTATTTCAATCATTGAAACATTCTTAGAAGACGACAATAGCTGTTCACACAAACTATTAGCTTCAAAGCAATTTTCAAGTGATCGAATGATCAATACGAAATATTCCGAGTATCCATCAAATGAGTCTCACAGAAATCATGTAAGATGTTACCAGGCGATTTTCACATGATCATTTTTGACTTTCGTCAAGAATGTAAGATGAACTTGGTCATAGCGAAAGCTTACTAACACATATTTCGAGAAATATGTAAGCGAGTTAAACTCAGCTCGAAATATCAAATGTGCATAATTGAAGTCTATATAGCTATATGACTTTTGTCTCAAATATGAGATATAGTGGATAGACTTTTAGTGATAGATGAGTTCAAGTCTCCACATACCTTTTGTTGATGAAGTTCCACAAGCTCCCATAGTAATTCTTCGTCTTCAATCGATGAACGCTGCGAAGTCTAAATCTCAACTACACTTACTATCCTAATCTGAGACTTAGCTATAAGTAGACTAGAAATCAAGACTTATAGTTTTGGCAACTAAACTTGACACACAATCTTGAGATAACAACGCTTGCGATTTCGACCGAGCAATGCTCTAACAATATCCCCCTTTGTCAATTTTAGCGACAAGACTACCAATACATATAGATTACAAAATAAATAAAGCTTCTCATCCAAATGCTTGATTTCCTTCGTTCTTCAACATTACTCAAAATCTTCGTCACTTCCAAGTACTCCGGTAATTCTGAACGTGTTCAACTTAGCATCATAGTTGTTGAAGATCCGTAGCTATAACTGAAAAAACGGGTGTTTAACAACTGATAGACGCATTTATGTATCTATTTTTATCTCAATTACGTGTATTGTTAGTTTTTTATGTCTTTGTAGGTGTTTTTGGAGAAATAAGCTTTTGCGGAGAAATTGGCTCGAAAAGTGGCATTTGGGCCTCCGAAGAAAATTACTAAAGACACCCCGAAAATGTGTTATTGGCACTCGAAAGAATTGATAAAGGCACCCAACAAATTTAGTATTTACACCCAAGAATTTACTATTTGCACCCCAGTTGCTAAAGGGAGACCATTCACGGATAAGGGGAAGGTCATCTTCTCCAAGTTGAAATTCAATTTTGGGGGGAATATAAGGGGAGTTTCAGGCAGATTAAGGTTCGATTTCTGGGCAACTTTTAAGGAGATTCAATCGCCAATTTTTGCATGCTGGACTTGACTCAAGTAAATAGGGTTGATGTAGGTGATGAAAGCGAAGGACTTTGGCTGGATAATCCGCATTTCGTGAAACGGGAAAGATAGTTTTCTCGGTTTGAAAAGAGGGAAAGATTTGGGTAAGATTCACGCGGAGTTTTCATGGATCAAGATTTGTTTGGGCCTGTTATGCTAAAACAAGATTAGTAGTGGGTTTGGATTGAAAGACAAATAAGATTTCGAAAAACAGGGAGGTGAAGTTATTCATGGAATCATGGTGATATATTTGGCAAGAATTTGAGGAGTTTTACTCGGAGTTTGGTCTTGTTTTAGATTGGGAATATCTTGTTGACGTTAAACAAGATTGGTAACGGTTTATAATACGAAAATAAAGATGTTTCCATAGTTATCTCATGAAACAGGAGAGTTGGAATAATATCGGGTTTCATTGTTATTTTAGGGAAGTTACGTGGACAACAGAAAGAGTATCTCTCTTCTGTTCGATCTTATCTTGTATTTGGAAGAGTTTACAACTGAGCAGAGACGTGTAGAAGAATAAAAAGAGAAACAAAAGTCCGAGACTTTTGGTGGAGGAAAGTGGAGAATTTCTCGGGAATTTTGGACCCTGTTAAGTATAAAAAGGGATGATCGAGACCTTGGGGGGAATCGAGTAGTTGGGGGTCGATACTGAGGCTTAGGGAGGCTGCATAGACGACAAGAAGAAATGCGGAGAATCATATCTGTTGCTGCAAGAAGAAGAAGAAGAAGAAGAAGAAAGTGTTACCTATTGTAGATGGGGAGAAACGAGTCGCTGGTTTTTTAGGGAAGTGAAGAGACGAGCGTGTTGCCGAGACTCTTCAACCGAGCAAACTGCTTAACCTCACACATATGCACTGCAAAGGGAGTGCTTAGATTCGAGAGATCAATCTGTAGGACTTCGGTCTAAACCAAGTCAATGGCCGTTCCAGATTCAATTCGGTCGCAAAGAGGGAGATGGGTTGATCTGTATGAGGGAAGCTGAGAATTGTGTGGGATCAGTGATGATCAAAGATTGTGGATGTGTTGAAGGTTTCTGCAATATTTGGTGAACTAGTAAGCTCGAAATAAGTTCTGGTAGATTGATGAATTCTTGAGAGTAGTTACTCGAGAAATTATGTGTAGACAGTTGTTGATTACTGATAATCTTGTTTTCAATCATGGATTCAGAGACTTATTTATATTGTCAGAGTTGTGAACGCATTGATCCCTGTAAATGTGACGTTTTCTTGAGTGGGAGAGTGGGAGATCGTGGCGAAACCAGTTCCAGATTGTGCGGAGACTTGGTTAATCATTCACCCACTACTTTGCTAACTCCTTCAACCGTTGACACGACTTACTAACATTTCTCGTTGTGGATGAATCCACGTGTTGTAGGCCGCAAGACCAAAACCCTAATTGATATCCCCCAATTTGACGTAATTGATGTCTCACGAATCGTGGAGTCTGAGTGACAGACGTGTATGTATTAGTCAGTTGTTGGCTGTTTAGACATTGAGTCTAGGTTTTGTGAATCGAGCACGAGTGATGAACGCTCAGCGATTCATGGATCGAACATGTAGTTCATTGAAATGATGTCAATATTGTAGATTCAGTGATGAATTACTGACCAGAGAGACTGAGCAAGTATTTCTCAATTCGTCGAATTACTGAATATTGAGAATTTGACGAGCGACTGAGCAAGTATTGCTCAATTCGACAAAATACTGAATGTTGATAATTTGACGAGCAACTGAGCAAGTATTGCTCAATTCGAAAAAAATACTGAATGTTGATAATTTGACGAGCAACTGAGCAAGTATTGCTCAATTCAACAAATTAATGATAAATTACTAAATATCGATAGCTGGATCAATATTTGAGCAACTGAGCAAGTATTGCTCAATTCGACGAATTATTTATTGGTGACGTGACCCAATAAAATATTAAAATATTGGTAGGCTACCAAATATTATATGATTAATTCAGATGTTGGTTGCTAAATCAATATAAATTCATTAGTGATTGAATCTTGCTCAGAATGATGATTCGTAGAGCATTTATTCGAAACCCTAATTTCAGATCATAGTTGATGAATTGCTGAAAATATGTCATGAATGATAGAGGGATCGACCACATGGGATGATGGGCGTCCATGTGGTGTCCAGTGCTCGAGTGAGCATGCACCAGGGTCCTCAATTGGAGAGTTGGTGAAAGAATGATGATTAAATGCCGGTTTCATCATTTATTGAAATATTGCTGGGTTCAACATTAAGTGATAAAACCTAAGTATGAAATATGGGGACTGACCAAGAGAGCATGGGACCGGCTCTTGGTGGTCACGGGACCAGCTGTTGGTCGTTTGAGCAATCCCCAGGTTGGTTGCAGAGCATTTGGTCCCAATGTGAGCAATTGAGCAAATTAGGTTAGAATTATGAAAACGTGTGGGACCGGCTTTGTGCAAGCCCTAGGGATGACCCTGGTCGGTCAAGGAGGAATGCACGTGTTACCATGATGTCCGTGTCTCCGTGCTGAGAGTTTCAGTATTTTCTGATGTGCATTCGAGCAACGTTGTGAATTTTCAGAAGAGTTTCATCTTGACTGAAATTCTTGATTTTTGTTGGAATGAGCATGTATGCTCAATTGATCAATATTTTCTAAATATTAAAATAAGAGTATTTTAACATTTAAAATTACCGTGAGAGGCTATCAGGTCGTGTGACCATGTTGGCTTTTGGTTTTTCATGATTCGAGCAAAATTTGAGAAGTTATGACGAAATCATGATTTTTGCTCAAACCAAGGAGTTTTATGAATTGAGGAAAATAATAATTAGTATAAAAGACTAGGGATTGCAAGGTGTGGGACCGGGAACGTCTAGGGCATGGCCGGCCGGCTATGTTGCCTGGTCCCGCACAACTTTCCCTATTTTATAATATTATTTTTCATGAATCCATGAAGTCATGGAGAATCCATGAGTTTTTGTTGAAACAGAGGAGTTTCATGAGATTAGGGAATAATTATTATAAAAAGCTAGGGTTTGTGAGGTGTGGGACCGGCCACGGCTCGGGCATGGCCGTCCGGCTAGGTTGTCCGGTCCCGCACACCTTTCCCTATTTTATAATATTATTTTTCATGAATCCGTGAAGTTATGGAGAATTCATGAGTTTTACACAAACAAGGAAATTTGCTAAATTGAAGGAGTTTTTCATGAGTTCATGAAAATAAGAAAATAGCGCAAAATAATGGAAGAGGCATGGGACCAGCCACGGCTAGGGAATGGCCGGCCGGTGGCCCGGCCCCCTGGGAGCCTCTTATTATTTTATTATTATTTGTTGTTTTCTCCTGTTTTGCTTAGGATTCCTCATCTGTCCATATTTTTGGATGCTCGTTTGTGCACCCGGGTGCTCAGTTGTGCATCATTGTCGAGTACACTTGCACCATTATGGTGGGACTTACTCAATGATGCTCCAGATGCCCGGTTGTTGAGTATTTATTGTTAATTCATGAAATTCAGTGGAGAATAATTCATGAAACAGAGCAATAAAAATGAATAGTTATTTATTATCAATTCATAGGATCAGCTGTGGATTCGACCACGAATTCGGAATAATAAAACAAGCATTACCATCCCATGGGATCGTGGATTCGACCATAGAATCGGAGTAGTAAAATCATCTATTACCATTCCATGAGATTAGCCGTGAATTCGATCATGAAATCGGAATAATGAGATAATGTAATAGTTTATTACCATTCTATGAGATCAATTCGTGGATTCGATCATGGAATCAGAGCAATTGTTTATTGTCATTCCATGGGATCAGGCCGTGGATTTGACCATGGAATAGGAGCAATTGTTATTGCCATTCCATGGGATCAGGCCGTGGATTCGACCATGGAATATGAGCAATTGTTATTGCCATTCCATGGGATCAGGTCGTGGATTCGACCATGGTATAGGAGCAACAATAGATCATTCTGGGAATTCAACGGTGAATATCACAGCAGAATTAATCTATTGAAGAAAAGATATTAGCCAGTTAAAGCGTCACATCCATTCTGAATGGTGCATAGTCAGGGAGTCACGGGTGTTGTTTACGACCTGAAGGTGTTATTGCTCTCAATATACGGAGAACCGCCTGAATCTATACACGGTCTCTCCACATAGTCAGGGAACAATGAGTGTCACTGACGTCCTGAAGGCGTTATTGCTCTCAATCTACGGAGAACCGCCTAATCGTTCATCTATGTGGAGGTGGGTTTCTCTCCTGTAGTCAGGGAACAGTGAGTGTCACCGACGTCCTGAAGGCGTTAAGCTCTCAATCTACGGAGAACCGCCCAATTATGTTATTCTACATAGAGGTCATGATGAAATGCCAGGGATCGAATCGCTCAGCTAGTGGGGCTTTTCGAAAACATATTCATCATGGATTCGCAAAATATGAATCGTCGCATGCATGAAAGCCGTGTCAAAAACATGCCTCATGATTTTACGGTTTTGATATTTGTCGAAAATCCACCATCTATATTAAGTCCCCTGCTTAGTGGGGAACAGTCATGTTCCGCAGTAATGCATTAAATGGTGATTTTCAGTCGATGAGATCGGTGGTTGAACTCAATCTACAAAGGTATTTCAGAATCCCTAATTTTCTCCAATGGTGTCACGTACGGGCAAATATTAAGGTGAGGACCCTGATAGATGATAGAACGTTGTTTTGTGAGCACAGAGAGATGAGGCACTGCTGATCTGGTCGATCAAAAGCCCAATTCTGGTCGGTTTAGCGTTTGCGGGCCCGAGCCCAAAAAATAGAGGAAAACCCATGTTTGGGCACATACATTTCTTCGTTCGTTAGTTTAAGAAACAAACAAAATAGACCTGAGTCTAATGATAAAAATTTTGTTGTGCGCTTTCACGGAAGCCAAAATTTTATTTTTAAATATGTGAGATTTCTCAAAAGGGAATAAACTCTCGTTTCAAAGGTGGATGCTCGTACGAGAGAAAAGTTTTTTTTTTTTAATAGACGTGCGTCTGTTAGTAATAAATTTTTTGTCTATGAGATTTCATGAAAAAAATTAATTTTCGATATGTGAGCTTAATTTTTGAAAATACACTTCTTGTTTCAAAGACGGATGCTCGCGAGAGAGAGCAAAAATATATACATATATTTTCAAAGTTACGTGAGTTTCACACTAAAATGTATAACTTTGTAAAATCAATGTTTTGATTTTGAACAACTGTTGAAAGTAGACAATTATTCACGGCGAAATAATGTCTGTGTGAGTTTTCACAACTGTAGAATGGACGTTTGTCCAAATTTTAAAAAACCAGTGAATGTTCACACAATGAAAATTTATGTGAAATTAAATTTTTGATTTTCGGCAATTGCTAGAAGTAAAAAATTTTGATAAAATACTGTTTGCATGGATTTTGTGATATGATAGTGTATGCACAAAACCAATGAGTGTTCACTCGGTGGGAGTCGCTCACGCGGTGAAAATAATGTGAATTTTTCATATGATGGAAGCTTCGTGAATTGTTCACAGTTTTATGAAAATCACGTTATGGTTTTGAATAACGAATTTTGTTCGTGTTTGCAGTTTCGAAGGAGCGAACAAATTCTCTTGATTGTAATCACTACAGCTAGTGAAATTGTAAATAGGTAAGAGTTGGATGGTTACCATTTTTGTAGACGTTGTTGTGAGCACCTTTATTCCATGATTCATTGTTTTGTCGAGTCCTGCGCTTTGTATGAACGATGTGCTGAAATAGCCACTTTGCAAGAATGACTGACTCCCATGATGATACTTCCAAAGATGATGTTTCTAAAGATGACATCTCCACGGATGAAACTTTAAGAAATGGTACTTTTGGGACCTCTGAGTGATGGTGAGAGATCCTTCATACTGAGTTTTACTCCTGGTTATTTCATTAGATTTGCCACAGGATGATCGTACAATGAGATCCCGGATCAATGTAGACTCCACGGAAATGGAAGAAAGTCTACGGGAGCGGAAAACCCAGAAGTAAGGACTACAGGATGACATGCAGTCCCCAACCGTTTCTTTGGTGAGTTGTTAGCGCTCCTTGTGTCATGACTTTTCCCGTGCAATTAGGATCACGATACCAAGGTTTGTTATTTCTTTTCATACTTTTGCTCCATCGATTGACGGTCTTCAACTTGTTCCCGGGCAAGAAATTCATGTATCCAACACTTATGAAGAAGTCGATGTAAGTATCTTTTTCTTGCGCATCTCCTAGAATGAAATAATAATAATTGTTGTTGATGAATCCAGGAAGAAATCATTGTAGATAGGCAGCATGTTGATGAAGTGTGCTCTTCTTTGGGACATGGTAATATGGAGAATTCCTGAAATCCCGAACCGAATGGATATAGCGGCGTTGCCAATGGAGATTCTAATATTGTCGGGCCAGAAAATTTCAGACTTCAGCCTTTTAGTAAAAACATTGTAGAATCTTCGTCCGAAGTATTATTTTCGCGGTCTGCATATGTATCTTCAAGCCCAGAAAATTTCCAAGCTTTAGGAAAGAAGGTTTTTGAGTTTTGAGCATGTTTAGGGCCTGAAAAATGCGAAACAGTAAACTTCCAGGAGACCTTCAGAACTTTTTCAGATTGTATGTTGTCCAATGTTTTGGCCACATCTCCTTGCTCGTTTTTCCAATTGCTGTGAATTTTGGATATGTTGTAGAGGACATCCATACGAAGAGAATGGTATATGACCAATCACTATATTCTTCACCAATTGATACCAAATCGTCGCATTGTACAGGACAGTGTAAAATTACTTCAGACAGACTTGCTGCAAAACGTCTCTTTTGTGTCTTTAGACCATTTGCTTGTGTCTTGAACGCTTGAAAGACTGATGAAGGACTTAGATGGCATTGATTAATTCGAGATCAGGACCCTTTGATTGATACATGGGCATGGTGCTTGCAATGTCATCTTGTTTCTGTTAGTCGTAGAAACATCACTTCTGATACCCTGGTAACGGGACCATAACTGAGATTGCTCTCAAGAGGGGTGACGTAATGACCATGGTTGCGTGTCACGGTGGTAACATTCTTTTTATGATGAAGGATAGCATAGGAGAGCTAGGTTCCTCGTACTTGGACTGTGAAACTAACTGATCGCCATGATCAGTAAACCGTCAGTCCCCAGTATTTTGTTAAATCTCTCCCTTTCGTTTTCCCTTCTTCCGTCACGACCTGGATAGAGGACCCAGGTAGAAAAATTGATGTAAAGACCTAGGTGGTCGAAGTTGGAGGTACCTTGATGAAGAACTTAGCGGAAAAACTTGGTGGACACCGATCGCGGAAGTTATGAATCCTGTCTAAGAATCGCTACTTGCATGTTGTATGCTCTGGAAGCTGTAGGGACCTCATACGATGTCGGAATTCGATTCTTGACCCTAACTTTTGAAGCTAAGAGATTGAGTTAAGAATCACTCAATTTGGAGTTGTAGAGGTCAGCCAATGAAGCGTGCACATTTGTGATTTGTAATCCCGTACAAATTTTTCGGATTTCATAGACCTGACGGTAAAGGTCATATCTTTCATCTCGTATGTCCGATTGATGCGCACTTTTGGTATGTTGTAGAAGAGACATAGACGAACATCTTTCATTGATAAAGTATTATCCCATTCCCCACCCATTGGTACGTTTTGTAAATCCATGACCTGAAGTGTGTTGTATCTCATTTGTAGAAGTGATGAAAACATTTTGTAGAAGACTTTGGTTTATGCCCGTCTGTCGTGTAAGCTTTGGTAAGACGTTCATGTTACCATGTTTTCAGGTATAAACATCTTGATATGAATCATTAGAGCTTGAAGAAGTACGATCCATAGAGTAACGCTTCAGAGCATGGATAGTTGATGAAGCCGGATGTTGCGTCTGAGGATGATGAGACCACAATTGAATTTTCTCCAGAAATTATTGTTGATGCTGAGACCATGAATAGAGTTCCTCCACATGTTGATGCCGACATTATGATTGGAGTTGATATAGAGACCGAAGATGATAGTCTTTGCTCTTCCATCCAGTGAGCATTTACATGCATGAACTAATTGGTGAGTTGAGCATTCCTAAGATGAAGGTGTATTAGGATTTCAACCCAAATTCTCCTGATATGACTTTACTGTGAAGTGGCTTCGTCATGGAGTTGATGTTGTTGCGCGGTAGATAGCAGCAACAATCTTCATTCTGGATATGATTGGTGAAGAGAGGAAGTTCCCCAGTCGTGCAGGGGCTTGTGATGTAGAGAGGTTTCGTTTGACGACGTTTCATGGAATCACATCAGGTTGCAATGACTAGTTATGTGTATAACATTTATTGAAATATATTGAATTGATATTTCCAATCAAGTCCCCAGTGCATCCTTCATTCACTTAGCAGGAGTTTGTAGCATCCATTGATGAATGATGTTGCATATGTTTCAGAAGTCTTATCATGGGATAGTGAAGACTTATCGATTGTAATTCAGCTACACTTTGATCGTGTCGGTGTTGAACCGATGTGCCACCGTCGAAATATTGTGCTGAAGCTAGGGGCGCTCGAAGGCGTACTCTTTGATTGGGAGTACAATTCGAAGGCTTATTATATGCTTGAGCGCTGAAGTGTCGAATGTCTTAGGCTTGATCGTCTCGGCCTCACATATTTTCTGTTGATTCAGCATTCCTTTTGTTGCAGTACTGGGATTCAACACTTGTGCAGACATCAGAGCTTTAAGATCTTGTGGTACACAAGGAAACTCCTACAAGGCTATAAACAAACACCCAAAATTTTCTTTGCCACGCTTCCGTCATCTCTCAGTAGTGAATGTCTTGGTGAGATGCTTGATTCGAAGCGGTGTCAGATTCAACCACTTGGTAAGATACTAATGCGGTGAACCTACCATTCATAAAGTATTGCAGAGTTGCTAGCAGAATTGAGTCCCCATGCTAGGATAGCATGTGGGAAATAAATGACATAGACATGGAAGGAATGAGACTTTCCTGAGTGCGGAACCTCTTGATGAATGTCTATGCATCCTTTGCAGGATCTTGCTTCAACCTCGTCAAAGTTCGAAATTTCTCCAAGTGCTCTGATGATGGGATGACGAGTAGCTCCTTTCCGAGTGATGCCTACGGCTCTGAAGGTTTTTAGTGGAATGATGTTGATGACGGTGTCGGCATCGATCATCATTATTTCGAATTCATTTCCTCTGAGATGGACTGTGGTAAGCAGTCCCCAGTTGTGCATCTTCTTGTCTGTGGATGATGGTTGAAGGAGCGTTTCCGAGATAGACAGACGTCTGACACAATGTAATTTGGTGCTGTGAACATGTCTTTCCTTTGTGCCTTAGACGGATAGAGCAATTCACATATATGCTCGATCAACGATTGAACTGATTCTTTGATTGGTTGTTAGAGAGTGAAAGTCCTTACTGAGAGAGGATCCTTGTGCACCCCTTCAGCCCCCGGATTAAGTTCTCCTGATTCGACCTTTTCCTTGAAGATGCGCTTCAGAACTTTGCAGTCGCTTGTTGGATGATTGACGAACCTATGAAAGCGACAATAACGAGGACTCTCCATTTCTTCTTCAATCGGATTTTTCTTGACGTATGGAAGTTTGATTGCACCATCTTGGATCCAGACTTCTAGCACCTCGATCACATTTTTGATGGGTAGAGGGAAGTCTGGGTCTGTCTGGTCATTTTGTCGACGCCGAGTCGACACTTGTGCATTTCGGGTTTGATTATTCTTCCTTTGTGAAGGAGCCTGTGATTCTATAGGAGCATGCCTGTGTTGTTTTGCCTCGGTTTTCCTTTTACTTCCTTCAGCAACAACGTTCATGGAAGGATGGAGTTTGAGTTCCAGATTGGAAGAGTACCTGTTTTTCCTTATACCCATGCAAACTTCTTTATTCTGGAATGGCTCGGATTGGGCTGAGTAGGGCAACGACCAATCAGTCAGTTGCTTCGGCTACGATCCGAGAATGTAAATCCTCCAAAAGGGATTTATAGATTGGCATTATCCCTTCATCGTAAGGGTCTTGATTAAAGCGCGCCAAAAGGGACGGGTCTTCTTCATGAATTCGTGGGAATTGTACCGAGCTTTCACGAACGTCCAAGCTAGATTGGTGGAGCCTTTTGCGCTTAGCATGGGTGCGGACTCCATCTTCGTCGTCGCTGGTGGAGGTATGGATCTTATAAGGTAAATCAACACCAGTGGTAACATAGGAAGGATTGCCAGCAACATTCTTTTTAGAGCGATCATATGTTGGTTCCCTTGATAGCTGACCTGTAAGAACTTTCAAAAGGGTGAACACTTCGTTCTGTATCTTGACAATTTCCGCTTGATTTGTTACTACATCATTTAAGATTTTCATCAGATCAGCAATGGTGTTTGAGCTTTGAGTGTTCTTAGCCTCTGTGGGAGCTTGACCAGGCCAGCCAAGTTTAGTAGCAATTGGAAGAAATTCGCCATTAGTAGGAGATAAGAATTTAGAATGGATGTTTCTAAGACCTCCCCATAATCGACCATCTTTGATGAAATTGTGAGTTGCAACCGAGCGAATGATCTCCCACTGTGGTCGCCAATCTGTAGATGGGGAGAAACGAGTCGCTGGATTTTTAGGGAAGTGAAGAGACGAGCGTGTTGCCGAGACTCTTCAACCGATCAAACTGCTTAACCTCACACAGATGCACTTCAAAGCGAGTGCTTAGATTCGAGATATAAATCTGTAGGACTTCGGCCTAAACCAAGTTAATGGTCTTTCCAGAGTCAATAGGTTGATCTAAGAGGGAAGCTGAGAACTGTGTGGGATCAGTGATGATCAAGGATTGTGGATGTGTTGAAGGTTTCTGCAATATTTGGTGAACTGGTAAGCTCGAAATAAGTTCGGGTGGATTGATGAATTCTTGAGAGTAGTCACTCGACAAATTCTGTGTAGACAATTGTTGATTACTGATAATCTTGTTTTCAATCATGGATTCAGAGACTTATTTATATTGTCAGAGTTGTGAACACATTGATCCCTGTAAGTGTGATGGTTTCTTGAGTGAAAGAGTGGGAGAGTGGGAGATCGTGGTGAAACCAGTTCCAGATTGTGCGGAGACTTGGTTGATCATTCACCCACTACTTTTCTAACTCATTCAACCGTTGACACGACTTATTCACATTTCTCGTTGTGGATGAATCCACGTGTTGTAGGCCGCCAGACCAAAACCCTAATTGATATCCCCCAATTTGACGTGATTGATGTCTCACGAATCGTGGAGTCTGAGTGACAGACGTGTATGTATTAGTCAATTGTTGGTTGTTTAGACATTGAGTCTAGGTTTTGTGAATCGAGCACGAGTGATGAACGCTCAGCGATTCATGGATCGAACATGTAGTTCATTGAAATGATGTCAATATTGTAGATTCAGTGATGAATTACTGACCAGAGAGACTGAGCAAGTATTTCTCAATTCGTCGAATTACTGAATATTGAGAATTTGACGAGCGACTGAGCAAGTATTGCTCAATTCGACAAAATACTGAATGTTGATAATTTGACGAGCAACTGAGCAAGTATTGCTCAATTCGAAAAAAATACTGAATGTTGATAATTTGACGAGCAACTGAGCAAGTATTGCTCAATTCAACAAATTACTGATAAATTACTAAATATCGATAGCTGGATCAATATTTGAGCAACTGAGCAAGTATTGCTCAATTCGACGAATTATTTATTGGTGACGTGACCCAATAAAATATTAAAATATTGGTAGGCTACCAAATATTATATGATTAGTTCAGATGTTGGTTGCTAAATCAATATAAATTCATTAGTGATTAAATCTTGCTCAGAATGATGATTCGTAGAACATTTATTTGAAACCCTAATTTCAGATCATAGTTGATGAATTGCTGAAAATAGGTCATGAATGATAGAGGGATCGACCACATGGGATGATGGGCGTCCATGTGGTGTCCAGTGCTCGAGTGAGCATGCACCAGGGTCCTCAATTGGAGAGTTGGTGAAAGAATGATGATTAAATGCCGGTTTCATCATTTATTGAAATATTGCTGGGTTCAACATTAAGTGATAAAACCTAAGTATGAAATATGGGGACCAACCAAGAGAGCATGGGACCGGCTCTTGGTGGTCACGGGACTAGATGTTGGTCGTTTGAGCAATCCCCAGGTTGGTTGCAGAGAATTTGGGCCCAATGTGAGCAATTGAGCAAATTAGGTTAGAATTATGAAAACGTGTGGGACCGGCTTTGTGCAAGCCCTAGGGATGACCCTGGTCGGTCAAGGAGGCATGCACGTTTTACCACGTTGTCCGTGTCTCCGTACTGAGAGTTTCATTATTTTCTGATGTGCATTCGAGCAACGTTGTGAATTTTCAGAAGAGTTTCATCTTGACTGAAATTCTTGATTTTTGTTGGAATGAGCATGTATGCTCAATTGATCAATATTTTCTAAATATTAAAATAAGAGTATTTTAACATTTAAAATTACCTTGAGAGGCTAGATGGTCGTGTGACCATGTTGGCTTTTAGTTTTTCATGATTCGAGCAAAATTTGAGAAGTTATGACGAAATCATTATTTTTGCTCAAACCAAGGAGTTTCATGAATTGAGGAAAATAATAATTAGTATAAAAGACTAGGGATTGCAAGGTGTGGGACCGGCCCGGCTAGGGCATGAACGGCCGGCTATGTTGGCCGGTCCCGCACACCTTTTCCTATTTTATAATATTATTTTTCATGAATCTGTGAAGTTATGGAGAATCCATGAGTTTTTGTTGAAACAGAGGAGTTTCATGAGATTATGGAATAATAATTATAAAAATCTAGGGATTGTGAGGTGTGGGAACGGCCACGGCTCGGGCATGGCCGACCGGCTAGGTTGCCCGGTCCCGCACACCTTTCCCTATTTTATAATATTATTTTTCATGAATCCGTGAAGTTATGGAGAATTCATGAGTTTTGCACAAACAAGGAAAGTTGCTAAATTGAAGGAGTTTTTCATGAGTTCATGAAAATAACAAAATAGGGAAAAATAATGGAAGAGGCATGGGACCGGCCACGGCTAGGGCATGGCCGGCCGGTGGGCTCGCCCCCCTGGGCGCCTCTTATTATTTTATTATTATTTGTTGTTTATTGCCATTCTATGAGATCAAACCGTAAATTCGATCATGGAATCAGATCAATTGTTTATTGCCATTCCATGGGATCAGGCCGTGGATTCGACCATGGAATAAGAGCAATTTTTATTGATTTCATGGGATCAGGCCGTGGATTCGACCATGGAATAAGAGCAATTTTTATTGCCATTCCATGGGATCAGGTCGTGGATTCGACCATGGAATATGAGCAATAATAGATCATTCTGGAATTCAATGGTGAATATCACAACAGAATTAATCTATTGCAGAAAAGATATTAGCTAGTTAAAGCGTCACATCCGTTCTGAATGGTGCATAGTCAGGGAATCACGGGTGTTGCTTACGACCTGAAGGCGTTATTGCTCTCAATCTACGGAGAACCGCATGAATCTATACACGGTCTCTCCACATAGTTAGGGAACAGTGAGTGTCACTGACGTCCTGAAGGCGTTATTGCTCTCAATCTCCGGAGAACCGCCTAATCATTCTTCTATGTGGAGGTGGGTCTCTCTCCTGTAGTCAGGGAACAATGAGTATCACCGACGTCCTGAAGGCATTAAGCTCTCAATCTACGGAGAACCGCCCAATTATGTTATTCTACATAGAGGTCATGATGAAATGCCAGGGATCGAATCGTTCAGCTAGTGGGGCTTCTCGAAAACATATTCATCATGGCTTCACAAAATATGAATCGTCGCATGCCTGAAAGCCGTGTCAAAAACATGCCTCATGGTTTTACGGTTTTGACCTTTGTTGAAAATCCACCATCTACATCTATTCTTTCAAAATTTAATATATTTGTAATAGTTTTCCAACAATTATTACTGTTAGGGTTTCTCTGTAACAGTCGGCTCTGTAACGGCGGGTTCTGTAACAATTATATCTGTTACAAACTCGATTTTTCTTCAATAAAACACCTATTCAGCCATGAGTTATTATTTTGAGCGTGTTTTCACCATGAAGAGCTAAACCCCAACACTGGGATGACTGAGGAGTCCTAATATCATACGTGGGTAATTATATTTAATTCTTATATGACTTTTGCACTAATTAAAATTGAATTATGATTTTGATTAATTAGTTGTCATCTCATTTGATGGGTCATGCTTGCTTAGATGTTTTGATATCCCATGCTTAGGATTTACAACTAATGTTTTGAGAATCTTCCTTGGCAAAAATAAGAGTTTGTGTCTTTATTGAGCTACAATTGTTAAAAGAATTAATATTTGAACCTTATGTTATGAGTTCGGTGGAATCTTGAGTCCCAGTTTCTGCCGATATTTCTATCATATTTTTGTGTATATTTATTAGAATTAATATTTGAGTCTAGAATTGAGTCTTCACAAGTCCGAGCGAACAATACTTTACTTACTACTTTCAAAACTACATCAACAACCACACCTAATATTTTGTTTGGCAATCTGAATAGACAAGCTCCAATATACTTTCAAGAGAATCAACTAAACAGTCACACTCAATCTAGAGAAAAGTATATCAAAGAGTTTGTATCTCTATCTCTCAATTCAATATGCAATCAGCAAATAGGAATTTGCGAGCCTGATTGAATATAAGAGAAGTAACTTGAAAGGTACCAAAGACCAATGTTCAAGGATCAATCAATTCCAATCAACAACCAAAGGTTGTATTTACCAATTGATCGATTCAGCGCACAACCTGTGATATTTCAATTATATAACAAAATATAATGCAGAAAAGAAATAACACGGACACCAGAATTTTGTTAACAAGGAAAACCGCAAATGCAGAAAAAACCCTGGGACCTAGTCCAGCTTTGAGCACCACGCTGTATTAAGCCGCTACAGACACTAGCCTAATCCAAGTTAACTTCAGACTGGAATGTAGTTGAGCCCTAACCAATCTCACACTGATCAAGGTACAGTTGCGCTCCTTACGTCTCTGATCCCAACAGGATACCGCGCACTTGTTTCCCTTAGCTGATCTCACCCACAACCAAGAGTTGCTACGACCCAAAGTCGAAGACTTGATAAACAAATCTGTCTCACACAGAAAAGTCTATTGGAATAGATAAATCTGTCTCCCACAAAAATACCTACGAGTTTTGTTCCGTATTTTGATAAATCATGGTGCACAGGAACCAATTGATAAACCGGACTTAAATTCCCGAAGAACATCCTAGTAATAACAATCACCTCACAATAATCTTAATCGTATGGTAGCGAAACAAGATATTGTGGAATCACAAACGATGAGACGAAGATGTTTGTGACTACTTTTAATCTTACCTATCGGAGATATAATATCGAGCAAATCTTAGAGAAGATAGTACTCAATACAATAGTAGAAGTACGATCAGAACACGCAACTACATAGAAAATAGTTGGGTCTGGTTTCACAAACCCAATGAAGTCTTTAAGTCGTTAACCTACATGGTTTCGTGAAAAACCTAAGGTCAAAGGAGAATCGACTCTAGCTTATGCAACTAGTATCACACAGGAGGTGTGGGGATTAGGTTTCCCAGTTGTTAGAGTTCTCCTTTATATAGTTTTCAAATCAGGGTTTGCAATCTAAGTTACCTTGGTAACAAAGCATTCATTACTCACCGTTAGATGCAAACCTGATTATATTCAAGCTAATATCTTTCAACCGTTAGATTGAACTTAGATTGTTATACACAAAAAAATGTACCTTCATTTAGGTTTAAGTAACCGTACCTAAACGTGTACACCATGTTGGCTCAACAGTAGTTAACCAAGGTTAGCTGTATGAACACTCTCATATC
The DNA here is from genome assembly GCF_003573695.1 of Papaver somniferum. Lineage (NCBI taxonomy): Eukaryota > Viridiplantae > Streptophyta > Magnoliopsida > Ranunculales > Papaveraceae > Papaver > Papaver somniferum. Next base: position 52,604,100 of record NC_039367.1, read on the forward strand.
AACCTTATTCATCTTAACCTTAACTAGTTCAAATGACTCAAATGAAACTAGTTAAAGAGTTGTTAAATTGATATATTCCCATAGAAGTATACAAGAACGAAATTGAAGCAAAGTCGGTTTGATTCACTCGAATCAATTTATGAACATTATAGCCAGGGTTTGCAAAGAATGCATTCATTAATACATAAATATATTAGTTCGCGAACAAACCGATTTTAGAACTTTAACCACTCAAGTATGCAAACGGGTACACATACTTAAGTATCCGGTCTGAGTTTGGGTTCGCCATTATGCGAACGGGTACGCATACCTTAGTACACTTCCAAAACCTAGCAGAAATTCCCGGACCTATACCTTACACAAGTATGCGTACCGGTATGTGTACTTGGTATACGGAATTTCACAACTACAAGTACGCATACGGGTATGCATACTTTAGTTCCGATCATGGATCACATACATGCAAGAATGCACACTATGTTTATAATCCAATGATTTTTAAGTATTCTAAACTCTATTTCAATCATTGAAACTTTCTTAGAGGATGACAATAGCCGTTTTTACATACTATTAGCATCAAAGCAATTTTCAAGTTATTGAAATAATCATAACGAAACATTCCAAGTCTACACCAAATGATTGTATCACACAAACCATGTAAGATGTTACTCGGCGATTTTCACATGACCATCTTTTGACTTTCGTCAAGAATATAAGATGAACTTGGTTGAAGCGAAAGCTTACCAATAAATGTTTCGAGAAATATGTAAGCGAGATAAACTCATCTCGAAATCTCAAATGTGTATAATCGACAACTATATAGTAATACGACTTTTGCCTCAATATAGAAGATAGAGTAGAAATAGACTTTCCTAGTGATAGATGAGCTTTAGTCTCCACATACCTTTTGTTGATGAAGTTCCACAAGCTCTCCTTAGTAGTTCTTCGTCTTCAATTGATGAACTCCGTGAAGCCTAATGCTCAACTACATAATCTATCCTAGTCCGAGACATCACTATAAGTAGACTAGAAATCAAGACTTATAGTTATGATCACTAACATTGACAAACAAGTTTGAGATAGCAACGCTTGTGAGTTCGACCGAGCAGTGCTCTAACAATAACAATGAGAAATCAATAGCTCTCAATTATTGTTATACAGTGTCATAGCATTATTACACAACATCAAAGTCCAATTGTATCACAACTTTGACAACAATACTATGGTGATATGTATCACTTCCCCTTAGTCAATACTTCATCTCAAGTAGACTAGAAATCAAGACTTATAGTTATGATCACTAACATTGACAAACAAGTTTGAGATAGCAACGCTTGCGAGTTCGACCGAGCAGTGCTCTAACAATAACAATGAGAAAACAATAGCTCTCAATTATTGTTATACAGTGTCATAGTATTATTACACAACATCAAAGTCCAATTGTATCACAACTTTGACAACAATACTATGGTGATATGTATCACTTCCCCTTAGTCAATACTTCATCTCACATGAAAACCACTCTCCCTTACATAATGATTCGTAAACCGTATGTATTTGTAGTGTGAACTACACATTAATTCTCCCCCTTTTTGTCAATATAAATTCGCAAATGTACGAAAACTAGTGGAATCCTAATGAAATTTTCATGGAGATACTTCATGACCAAAAGAAAACATATCAACTTTGTTTAGATGCAATCATATAGTCGAAACTAAATGCATTCATCAAGGAGTTAATAGAGATACAAGAAAACTCCTACAATATTCCATGGGCACTCCCCACAAAGATTTGGCAATTAAGCACAAGTTCAATTAAGAACTCTCCCCCAAAAGAACAACAAGAGCGACCTTAATTTCACAAGAAAAGAAGAATTTCTTTGGACATTAACAAATTACATGAAACATGAATTTGTATCCAAAATACTCAATTAAATTAACCACAAGAGAACCCATGATTAATTTAATCGGAAATGCTCAACATAAGAAAACTTACGGAGCCACACAATATTTACCCAAAGAAGTGGATCGGGGAAAGACCAATACTGCGGAATATTCAAAGATTCATTCTATTTTTCATCAATATTTGCATAAAGACATATAATAGACTTAATCTTTGTAATCAAAAGTTCATCCTATCTTCCATCAATACTTGCATACTGACATAATAGGCTTAACTTTTGACATGTATGGGACAATCATAGTTCATAGACGTAAACACACATCCCATAATAATTTTTGCAATATATAAAACCATAAAGATTAATACTGCAAAATCATCTTCCAAATAAACTTTAGAATTTAAATAAATAAATCTAAAAACATTGCAAGATGAAAATCGTTGGCAATAGCTATGTGTACTCACAATAATTGTTATTCCAAACCCTAGTTATCCTTCTTAAAACACAAGAATAAATTCTCATAAGAAGTTTCCGAGACATTAAGGCCTCTAAAAAAAAACTTATCGTCCCCGAACTCCTTGTCGTCAACAGTCGTAGGAACATAAGGTTCATGAAGAAAGGAATCAACTCCAACAAACCTTCTAGACTGATGCCGAACCAGGGCCTTCTGAATTTCGAGAGTCCTCAAAACAATAACCTTTATTTGCTGAATCTCTTTTCTTGTTTCAATCAACTCTTCAAGAACACCAAAAAACTTCTGAAGATTTGAAGGAACAACTCTCAGTTTTCTCACATTCCTTCTTTTTCTTTTCAAAGTTGATGGAACATGAGATTTATCTTTTTCCTTCATGATTGATGGCTTAACAGTCATATTAACACTTTCTCCATCGAAGACATAATGCTTGGATTCTCCATACCAGTACGAGATTGTGAGAGGAATTCAAAATTCAGGCTCAACAAGCAATCTTGTGATAAAAAAGAGTTTTCAAAGAAGGAAAAAGGAATGTAGGGTTACAGAACCTTTATACACTAAATGGATTCACGTACACACAACTCACAACCCTAAAAAGGCAGAATTGCCGATTTTAACCCTCTTTTATTGATCAAACAGAGAAAGCCCTTTCAATATCAATTAGATATGAAAAGATGGAAGAATTCCGAACCGGTGAAAATGAAACCAAAAAGGAAAAACTAAAAAAAAAACTTTTCTCTTTTTCTAAAGCCTGAAGTGTGCAAACCCTTGTCTCTTTTGAAATATAACAGGCACATGAGACAAGATACACAATTAACACAATTAAGTTGTGTTGGGGTGAACAATAATTTGTCCACCGTAACCTTATTGAACAGAATTCTTAGAATCCTGTTTGACAGACTGTTTAGACCGTATTCTTTTCTCTAGTGGTCCAAAATTTTCTTTGGAAATTAACTTCTTTGGAGAAGAGATAAATTTACATACCTCAGACGACTTCTGAACAAATTTGAGCTTGTTTGCTAATCGATTTGCTCTTCGTTGAAGTTTATTAACATATCTTATCTTGTGTTTGTACTTGAAACAATTGGAGAGTTCATGACCCTTGAGGGTACAATAAGAACATGTCAATATAGAGGGTAGTTCAGACGCCATAGTTGTGCAAGCTGCTAGACACAAGGTAGAACCTGAAAATTAGAAATAGAATTTCCAGTAGACAAAGAGAAATCCATTTTATTCTCCAAAGTGGTTGAAGTTTCTCCCAGAAGAATATCGAGGTTGATGTATGTATTGATACAATTATCAAAATCAATATTTTCACAGAGGAGTGCAACACTTGATTTTTCATCTTCATTAGAATCATAGTGATTAGACATTTCATCAAGAGTTGCAGCAAGACCTTTGTTTCCAGTTTACTTTATACGATTCAGACACTCATTTGCAAAATGACCAAAACCTTTACACTTGAAGCACTGTGGCATATCCTCGTCATCAGTATCGTCAGTATCCCTGTTTTTAGGAGGAACCCGATTATGAGTTTTAACTGATGACTTAGGTTTATCTCTAGTGAACTGTAAAAGAATATCTCTAAACTGTCTTGTGATCAAAGAGACTGACTTGTCAAGATCTTCACCTGATGAATCAGTCTCAGAGGTATCATCTTCAGAGATGCCAACAATTTTACTTTTATCAAGTAATTTAGTGTTCTTTTGTGCTTTGAAAGCAATATCCTTTCCAGATTTGGATGTATGCTCATGATCAAAGATCTTTAACTTCCCAACCAAGGTATTTCTAGATAGAGTATTAAGGTTATTTCCTTCAACGATGGCATGCTTCTTAGAATCGTATTTGGCTGGTAACGATCTGAGAATTTTCATCACAATGTACTTTTAAGGAATAGTCTTACCCAATGCAAAAGATGCATTACCAATTTCAGACACTTTGTGATTAAACTCATCAAATGAATCTTCATCAGCCATACGAAGGTTTTCCCAATCAGAATTTAGGTTTTGAAGCCTATCTTGATTTTCAGAGGTATTCCCTTCGAATACAGTTTCTAAGATATCCCAGGCTTCTTTAGACTTTGTTAGAGCACTGCTCGGTCAAACTCGCATGGTTGCTATCTCAAGCATGCTTGTCAATGTTAGTGATCAAAACTATAAGTCTTGATTTCTAGTCTCTTATAGCTAAGTCTCGGACTAGGATAGTAAGTGTAGTTGAGCTCAAGGACTTCATGGAGATTCATCATACAAGTAGAAGATCTACTCAAGGAACCGGTGGAACTTCTCGACAAAAAGGTATGTGGATACTTGAACTTATCTGTCACTCAAAAGTCTATTTATTCTATCTCCTACTCTTTGAGACAAAAGTCGTATGTTATATATAGACTAGATCATACACATTTGGTATTTCGAGCCGAGTATACCTCGCCTATTATATCTCGAAATATGTATTGGTAAGATTTTCGCTTCGACCAAGTTTATCTTTACCTAGTGACGAAAGTCATGAATGTTTCAATCACTTTGAAAATTGCTTTGACGAGAAATAGTGTAACAACTGTATAACATCCTCTAAGAATGTTTTAATGATTGGAATGAGAGTTTAGATTACATAACCAATGGATTCTTTGAACCGAAGTTTTCGAACTTTGTTGATTAAGAGAACCGGAAGTATGGCAAGTGTCAAGTCCGTGAACTGCCGAAGTTCTCAAACTCGAGAATTTCTGCTGGAGTTAACAAACTACTTGTGTGAGCCAAGTTCGCGAACCCAGTCCGCGAACCGGCGTAGTTCTCGAACCCGAGAATTTCTGCTGGAGTTTGTAAACTCTATCCGGTGTCTTAAGTCCGCGAACCTCGTCTGCGAACTTGAGAAGGTTATATATCTAAAGATGATTTCTGAACTTAATCTTAAAAGACTAAGGAATGCATTTGCAAACCGTGGCTATTAAAGTTCATGAACCGATTCGAGTGAATCAAATCATCTTTGCTTCAATTGTGTCTTGTGTAGTTACATAAGATTTCCTTGTAATTGAAAAACTCTCTTAACTAGTTCATTTGAGTCAATTGAACTAGTTATGGTGAAGAAGAACATGGTTGGTATGAAACGCTATATGGTTAACCTCTTTGGGTAGACTATTGTTGAACCAACAATGTACACGTTTGGGTGCGGTTAACAAACCTAGAAGCGTACAGTCATTTGTGTATGACAAGCTAAGTTTTCGATCTAACGGTTGAGAAATATTAGCCTGAATCTAAATCAGGTTTTAATCTAACGGTGGATATTAATTGCTTTGTAACTAAGGCAAAACCCTGATTTGAAAGGCTGTATAAAGGAGACATCTAGTATTGTGCAAAACTGATCCTCACACCTTATGTGTGATACTAGTTTGCGTACTAGAGTCGATTCTCCTTTAACCTTGGTTTTCTTCTTCTAAAACCAGGTTAACGACTTAAAGACTTCATGGGGATTGTGAAGCCAGACCGATACTACTTTTATCGTAGTTGTGTGATCTGATCTTGCATCTTCTATCGTACGAGTACAATCAGATTGATTGGCTTGAGATTTGATATCTCCGATAGGCAAGATATAAAAAGTAATCACAAACATCTTCGTCTCATTGTTTGTGATTCCACAACATCTTGTTTCGCTACCATACGATTAAGATTTTTGTGAGGTGATTGATTAATCTAGGATGTTCTTCGGGAATATAAGACCGGATTATCAATTGGTTCATGTTCACCTTGATTATTATCAAAAAACGGAACAAAAACTTTAGGGTTTTTCTGTGGGAGACAGATTGATCCTTTGATAGACTTGTCTGTGTGAGACAGATTTGTTTATTGTTAAAGCCTGCGATTTTGGGTCATAGCAACTCTTAGTTGTGGGTGAGATCAGCTAAGGGAATCAAGTGCGCAGTATCCTGCTGGGATCAGAGGCGTAGGGAGTACAACTGTACCTTGGATCAGTGGGAGACTGATTGGGGTTCAACTACAGTCCAGTCCAGTCCGAAGTTAGCTTGGAGTAGGCTAGTGTCTGTAGCGGCTTAATACAGTGTGTGTTCAATCTGGACTAGGTCCCGAGGTTTTTCTGCATTTGTGGTTTCCTCGTTAACAAAATTTCTGGTTTCTGTGTTATTTCAATTTCCGCATTATATTGTTTTATCTTTATAGTTGAAATAATACATGTTGTGCGTTAGATCATCAATTAGAGTAATCCAACCTTTGGTTGTTGATTGTCATTGATTGATCCTCAGATATTGGTCATTGGTACCATCCGAGTTATTCCTTGTATTTGATTAGGACTCGCTGATTTCTATTAGCTTGAATAAATCAAATCAAGAGAGAGATATTAACTCCTTGAGATACTTTTAGCTAGATTGACTCTGACTGTCTAGTTGATTCTCTAGAAAGTATTTCGGAGTTAGTCCATACAGATTGCTAAGCGCAATATTGGGTGGTGTTGTTAGACCCCCGCTTTTTCAATTGGTATCAGAGCAGGCAAACACGTTCAAGACCTTACAAGTCTGTGTTTGTAGCGATCTGACTCTATGAACATTAGTGGTATCTCAATAAATGCACCACCAGATCCAGGGATTTCAGAATTCTCTTCCATGACTGATTTAATAAAATCTGTAGAAGAAATTCTATCTAAACCTCCACTAGGTTTAAAATCCCTTGAAGTGTTTTCAGAGCTTGAAAAGAAGCTTGAGAGCTTATCTCTTGATGTTGAGTTATACCTCCAGAAAAAGCAAGAATCTGTTGACAGGCTAAATCAAGTTATGATGAATAATATTCATGTTGAGGTTGATATTGATTTACTAATCAGTGAGAGCAATGCTCCTCCTCTGCGTAATCCAATTAGTTGTGATAAACTAAACGAATTACAAGAGGAGTTTAAATCTCAGTTATCTGAGTGTATCACCTCAAAGCATGAATTGATTCGTTGCTCAATTCCTGATACTTCCTATCAAGATAGTAGTATTGTCTTCTTTTATGAAGAATCTAGGACGTCTATTTTTATCAAAAGAGTTTCCCTTCGCAGTACTAAAAACTATCTGCAGAAACTGTTTTTTATAAGTTGGAAAACAAGAAATCAGAAACACAAATCTTTTTGGGTTCTCTTGAACTTCTTTGATAGACTTATAAAAACAGTTCCTTGGGTGTTTCTCAACACTACAATATTTAAGAGTTGTTGAAAAGAAACTCTTTCTTGGTGCCATGGTGAGCAAGACATTGCTCACCTCAACACAACTTGTTTGTGTTGAAAATGCATCCTCACCAAGAAATGCCCTGCTATGTATACGGTGAGGGAAGCATAACAACTAGGGCGCACATATTATATTCCGTAAGGCTGTAAAATTAAAATGGACTTTTCTAAAAAGGTATGTCTATAAACTTGAGAAAGTTTTATGTTTTTATTACTTGTTTGAGTACTTACAATGATCCATGTACCTTGCTTATCGTTCATTTCTACCTAACTTGATCTGTGTTTAAGGTTCTTAAATATTTGGGTTTGAAAACATTAGTTCGGGATGTTTGGACTTCATGGTATACATACCAAGTATGCATAACATAATTTAAAACCAAAATCCAGGTGTTTAAGTTCTCAAACCCGGTCTGCATACTGCTCCAGGATACGAAAATTCGTTTGCAAACCCGTATGCATACTTGACGTCGATATTCGGCAAACTTGTTTTGGACGTAACTTCTTCGTCCGAACTCGGATTGACCTCATTCTTTTTTCACTATCTTCCTATTTGAATTATATTTAAAATGGAGATGAGAAACCTTGAATTTGGATGAGTTAAGATTGGTATTTGTCCTGTCTCTTATGTTTGAGTATTTTGCTCCGTTTTGTTGCACTTGTTCCACTTCTATTGAACTTGGGCACTTGGATTCTTGGAGAACTAATCTTATAATATAATTTGTAGCTTTTAAAATAATTTTGTTGGTGAATCACAAAGAAGGAAGTTCAAGAATGAAAAGTAGTACGCAGTGCTATGGAATTCTTGAATGTTCACAATCATCCTTTGTGAACTATGGTGCATAGTCGTTATTGACTTTGTATGTTCTTCTTTGTTAAGAAAATATTTTTATACGCCTTTGGTAGATATTATTGGTGTAAATCCATGCGAAAAAGATTGATTCTACCCTATAAGGACAAATCATCTTGTATGTGCATTACGAGTTTGTCTTGTTGCCTAGGAAACTTCTTATGAGAATTTATTCTTATTTTTGAGAAGGGTTACTAGAGTTTGGAATGGCCATTATTGTGATTACACATTGCTATGTCCAAGGGTTTCATCTTCAAGTTTTTAGATTTATTGGTTTTAAATTCTAAAAATATTTGGAGGATGATGTTTTTGCAGTATTAATCTTTATGATTTGTGATATTGCAACTTGTTATCGGATATGTATGTTTGCGTCCGTGAACTTGAAGGTCCCATACTTTATCAAAAGTAAAGTCGCTCGTGGTCGGTATTCACGTACTGGTAAAAGGATGAATGGACTTTTGACAAATACAAAAGTTAAGCCTATATTGACAATTATGTTGATGGAAGATAGGTTAAAATCTTTTGTTTTCAAGGATTATGTCTATTATTGTTGTTATGCAAATAATGATTGAAAATAGAATGAATCCTTGTGTATTCCGCGGTATTGATCATCCATGATCCATTTTCGTATGTATTACTGTGAGGCTCTGTAATGTGTCTTATGTTGAGCACGATACAACCAAGTTGATTATTTTTGATTAGCTTTGTTGGTTGTTCCCTAAGGTACTTTATGTTGAGCATTTTGAACTAAATTAAACATCTTGTTTGGTTATTTAGTTATTGCTCCGTAAGTTTTCTTATGTCGAGCAAAACAATTGATAATTAAATTGATTACTTTCGTAATTAGTTTGGTTGTGTATTCCAATTAGATTAATTATGGGTTCTCCTGTAATTAATCTAGTTGAGTATTTTTGTGTCTCCATGAGTTTTCTTATGTTGAGCACAAACAATTGAATTGATCACTTTTCGTGTTTAATTTGATTGCGTATACCGATTAAATTAATCACGGGTTTTACTTGTGATTAATTTGATTGAGTTTTTGGATATAAAAAAATCATTCTTATGGTTTTTGGTGTCCAATAAAATCCTTTTTTTCTTTCGAAATTAAGGTCGCTCTTGTTTTTCTTTCGGGAATGACATCAAATGGGGGAGAGTTCTTTTGAACTTGTGCTTAATGGTCATATCTTGAGGGGTGTGCGGCTGTGGAATTTTAGAGGGGTTATCTTGTATTTTTGAACTATTTGATGAATGTTGTTAGCTTCGGCTATATGATTGCATCTAAATAAGATGATGTGTGTTTCTTTCTCTCAGTCATGAAATGTCTCTTACGGAAATTTCATTATGATCCCGTTCTTGTACCTTTGCCAATTTTATTGACAAAAAGGGGGAGAATTAATATGTAGTTCACACTACAAATACATATGGTTTTCGGATCATTGTGTAAGGGGGAGTGGTTTTCATGTGAGATGGAGTATTGACTAAGGGGGAGTGATACATATCACCATAGTATTATTGTTGAAGTTGTGATACAATTGGACTTTGACATTGTATAATAATACCATGACACTGTATAACAATGATCGAGACCGATGCTTTCTCATTGTTATAACTACGGATCTTCAACAATGGTGATGCTAAACTTACAACCTTTAATATCATTGGAGTACTTGGAAGTGACGAAGATTTCGAGGAATGTTGAAGATTAGACATGTGGAATAGGAGCTACTAAAGTTTCATTATCATTTTTGTATTCCAAATGTATTGATAGTTTTGTCAATAAAATTGACAAAGGGGGAGATTGTTAGAGCACTGCTCGGTCAAACTCGCATGCGTTGCTATCTCAAGAATGTTTGTCAATGTTAGTGATCAAAACTATAAGTCTTGATTTCTAGTCTCTTATAGCTAAGTCTCGGACTAGGATAGTAAGTGTAGTTGAGCTCAAGGACTTCATGGAGATTCATCATACAAGTAGAAGATCTACTCAAGGAACCGGTGGAACTTCTCGACAAAAAGGTATGTGTAGACTTGAACTTATCTGTCACTCAAAAATCTATCTATTCTATCTCCTACTCTTTGAGACAAAAGTCGTATGATATATACATAGACTAGATCATACACATTTGGTATTTCGAGCCGAGTATACCTCGCCTATCTATATCTCGAAATATGTGTTGGTAAGCCTTTCGCTTCGACCAAGTTTATCTTTACCTAGTGACGAAAGTCATGAATGTTTCAATCACTTTGAAAATTGCTTTGACGAGAAATAGTGTAACAACTATATAACGTCCTCTAAGAATGTTTCAATGATTGGAATGAGATCTTAGATTACATAACCAATGGATTCCTTGAACCGAAGTTTTCAAACTTTGTTGATCAAGAGAACCGGAAGTATGGCAAGTGCCAAGTCCGCGAACTGTCGAAGTTCTCAAACCCGAGAATTTCTGCTGGAGTTAACAAACTACTTGTGTGAGCCAAATCCGCGAACCGGCGTAGTTCTCGAAACCGAGAATTTCTGCTGGAGTTTGTAAACTCTATCCGGTGTCTTAAGTCCGCGAACCTAGTCTGCGAACTTGAGAAGGTTATATATCTAAAGATGATTTCTGAACTTAATCTTAAAAGACTAAGTAATGCATTTGCAAACCGCGGATATTAAAGTTCATAAACCGATTCGAGTGAATCAAATCATCTTTGCTTCAATTGTGTCTTGTGTAGTTACATAAGATTTCCTTGCAATTGAACAACTCTCTTAACTAGTTCATTTGAGTCAATTGAACTAGTTATGGTGAAGAAGAACATGGTTGGTATGAAACGCTATATGGTTAACCTCTTTGGATAGACTATTGTTGAACCAACAATGTACACGTTTGGGTGCGGTTAACAAACCTAGAAGCGTACAGTCATTTGTGTATGACAAGCTAAGTTTTCGATCTAACGGTTGAGAAATATTAACTTGAATCTAAATCAGGTTTTCATCTAACGGTGGATATTAATTGCTTTGTAACTAAGGAAAAACCCTGATTTGAAAGGCTATATAAAGGAGACATCTAGTATTGTGCAAAACTAATCCCCACACCTTATGTGTGATACTAGTTTGCGTACTAGAGTCGGTTCTCCTTTAACCTTGGTTTTCTTCTTCTAAAACCAGGTTAACGACTTAAAGACTTCATTGGGATTGTGAAGCCAGACCCATACTACTTTTATCGTAGTTGTGTGATCTGATCTTGCATCTTCTATCGTACGAGTACAATCAGATTGATTGTCTTGAGATTTGATATCTCCGATAGGTAAGATATAAAAAGTAATCACAAACATCTTCGTCTCATTGTTTGTGATTCCACAACATCTTGTTTCACTACCATACAATTAAGATTGTTGTGAGGTGATTGATTAATCTAGGATGTTCTTCGAGAATATAAGACCAGATTATCAATTGGCTCCTGTTCACCTTGATTATTATCAAAAGAAGGAACAAAAATTTTGGAGACAGATTGATCCTTTGATAGACTTGTCTGTGTGAGACATATTTGTTTATTGTCAAAGCCTGCGATTTTGGGTCGTAGCAACTCTTAGTTGTGGGTGAGATCAGCTAAGGGAATCAAGTGCATAGTATCCTGCTTGGATCAGAGGTGTAGGGAGTAAAACTGTACCTTGGATTAGGCTAGTGTCTGTATCATCTTAATACAGTGTGTGTTCAATCTGGACTAGGTCCCGGGGTTTTTCTGCATTTGCGGTTTCCTCGTTAACAAAATTTCTGGTGTCTATGTTATTTCAATTTACGCATTATATTGTTTTATCTTTATAATTGAGTACAGGTTGTGCGTTAGATCATCAATTAGAGTAATCCAACCTTTGGTTGTTGATTGTCATTGATTGATCCTCGGATATTGGTCTTTGGTACGATCCGAGTTATTCCTTGTATTGGATTAGGACTCACTGATTTCTATTAGCTTGAGTAAATCAAATCAAGAGAAAGATATTAACTCCTTGAGATACTTTTACCTAGATTGAGTGTGACTGTCTAGTTGATTCTCTAGAAAGTATTTCGGAGTTAGTGATAGACGCATTTATGTGTCTAATTTGTCCTCAATGTTTCGTATTGTTGGTACTCGTTTTCGTCCTTATTATGGTGTTTTGTGTATTTTTAGGTATTTTTGGAAAATAAATATTGTTGGAAAAATCGGCTCGAAAAATCACTCGGAACACCCCACAGAGGACAGTTGCTACACGGAGCGCAGATTGTATTTAAAGACTTGAAGTAAAAGGCAAAGCAAAAGGAGCTAAAGAAGAAGAATTTTTTTTATTTTATAGAAAAAGAGAGTGTTATTTTATTAGATTGTATTAGGAATTCTTTTTATTTTGTATTTTTCTTTTTCTTTTTGCACTTTATTTTTTGGACCTTTCTTTTGGACTTTGGACATTTGGACATTAATTTTTTTTAAACCCTACGGAAGGGTAGATTAAATATTAAACTGTTTGTAGAGAAGGACGGTGATTACGATATCACCTCTGCCTCTCGGGTTCGTACACAACATAGGAGTTGTGGCCCGAGTCGACGACAACGGTTCATCCCCCGTCTGGAACGGGAGGTAAGTTTGTCGAAACACTCGCGAATCTCCTGTCAGCGAGTTACTGTATTCCTTCGTTTGCATATATGCTGAGGAACTGAAAACGGATGTTTTAAATTCCTAGTAAAGGGCAAGGACTGGCCATACAAGATAAGGGTTCGGATTTCATCACCGTTCTCTTCTTGCCCGCCTTAGGAAAACGAAACCAAACGCGAACCTAAGCTTTAAAATTTGGAATAGAACGAGACCTATAGGATAACGAGCTTAGTAGGTAAGTCGTTCGAAAAATATTGGTTACTCTTTTAGCATACTTCGAAGTTCATGATGGTTTCTGTGAGTTGAATGCGTGACTGCGCCGCCTTGTGATAGCGGTGAGGCCTTGGGTATCAAAGCTCCACTGAGCTTCCCTCGCCTCAATTCAACTTACTTTGACTCGGATTGATTCCAGAGGGGTTTTCTTAAATTGTAACGAATTCCCTTTTGAAGGATTAGAAGCTGGTCTAGAAAAAATCTAAGTGGAGCCATCATGCTTTTTGTTTGCCAGAATTCAGTAGGTTTGTTGTGGTGGAGTCATCCTTGTTTGTGTTTGCATAGAACTTCCCTTCCCTTTCAGGGATTTTTCGTTTTAGTTTTGTTTTTCTAGTGTATGCCCGAGGTCATTAGAGAACGGGCTTGAAAAAGAAACACTCTAGGTCGTCTGATTAGTGAAAAATCTAGTAGTTCTTCTTGTGAAGGCGGGGAGCTCGAAGACTCTTCTTTTGAGAGCCCCGTTTTTGGAAACTTCAGTTTTGAGAATCTGTCTCTTTGTGAGGAAAGTACCCCTAGTCCTTTGGTAGTGCCATAAATGGCAACTTTGAAAGCTTTGCTAAACCCAACTAGGACCTCTCGTCCGTCTTGTATCAAGTTAGCTGAAACCGAGGAAAATTATGAACTGAAACCTGGGACTTTACAGATGCTCCCAATGTTTTTAGGGAAGGAGAATGAGAACCCCTATTTTCATGTTTGGGAATTTGAGGAAGTTTGTAGTACTCTGAAAATTAAGAACCTAAGTGATGATGCGTTGAAACTTAGGTTATTCCCATTTTCCTTAAAAGATAAAGCCAAATCTTGGCTGTATAGTTTGGATTCTGAGTCAATTGAAACCTATGAACAACTTACATCTGCCTTTATACATAAGTTTTTCCCAAGGCACAAAACATCGTCTATTAGGACACAAATTTGTACTTTTTCTCAACAAGAGGGAGAATCTTTATATAGGTATTTAGAAAGGTTCAATGACTTAATTTCTCAATGTCCTCATCATGGTTTAGAGAAGGTTAGGTTAGCTCAGATCCTCTACGAGGGTTTAAATTATTCAACAACAACCATGGTTGAGTCCTTATGCATAGGTGGGTTTGAGAATAAAACTGTTGATGAGGCGATGACATTTTTGAATGAAATCGCCAATAAGACCCAACAATGGGAAAATAATAGGGAACCCCAGAAAACAATTCTTCTAAGTAGAGGAAATGTCAATAGGGTAGAAGGATCCTATGAGTCAGATGCTAAAATAGCAGCCATAACCAAAAGGTTAGAAGCGTTGGAATTAGGTCACTCTAGTGGTACTAGTGGTAGAATAGAGCCTTTTTGGGAAGACCATACTGTTGAAGAGCAAGCCAATTCTCTTTATAACAACACTAGATTCGATAACCGTCAGAAGTTTGACCCTTATTCAGAAACCTATAACCCTGGCTGGAGAAACCATCCCAACCTTTCTTGGTCTAAGGGCCAGAATCAAGGTCAGTCTAGTAACTCTCAAGCTCCCCCAGGTTTTGGCTATCCTAAGAATCCTTCAGCCCCGGCACAGTTTCAGAACCCTTCAGATAAGAAGATTATGAGTTTAGAAGATTCTCTTGCTTTGTTAACTCGTAACACTATGCAGTTTCAGCAATCTGTTGCTCAAGGTTTAGAAGAAAATAAGAGAATAGGTCAGGCTAACTCTCAGGCTATTTCCAAGTTGAAAACCCAGGTTAGTCATATAAATGAGTCTTTAAGAGAAAGAGGTAAGTTTTTCTAGTCAAACTCAACCAAACCCTAAAGGAATTAATGAAATAGGTGAAAGACCATCCGATCATGTAAATGCTATTAAAACCCTTAAGAGCGGTAGAGAGATAGACAACAAGGTTTCCATGCCTAATAGTGAACATGTTGTAGTTCACCCTTCTGAGCCAGAGAATGAGAAGACTGATAGAGTCTCCAAAGAGACCAATGAGGGTCCTGCTGAGCCCGTCTTTGTTCCCAGAGCCCCGTTTCCCCAGCTGCTAGTTCCGACTAAGAGGGAGTCCAACTTTAATGATATATTAGAGGTTTTTAAGCAGGTTACTATCAACCTACCATTGTGGGATGCGATTAAGCAGATTCCGGCTTATGCCAAGTTCCTTAAGGACTTGTGTACACGAAAGTGTAAGCTTAGTGTCCAAAAGAAAGCCTTCCTAGCTAGTCACGTGAGTTCCATTATTCAGAATACCACTACTCCTAAGTATAAAGACCCAGGGTCCCCTACCATTTCTTGCACAATAGGTAAACACCGTGTTGAGAAAGCTTTGCTTGACTTAGGAGCCAGTGTGAATTTACTTCCATACCATGTGTACCTTAAGCTAGGACTTGGTGAGATGAAACCTACCCAGATGACACTCCAGTTAGCTGATAGGTCCGTTAAAATTCCTCGTGGTGTGATCGAGGATGTTCTTATTGAGGTCGACAAGTTTATTTATCCAGTGGATTTTGTTATCCTAGATACCCAACCTGTCCCTGACCCAGAGAACCAGATACCGGTGATTTTAGGTCGCCCATTTTTAGCAAATCCAATGCGATCATTAACTGTCGAACTGGTATTATGAATTTGTCTTTTGGTAATATGACTATTGAGCTGAACATCTTTCACATTAGTAAGCTACCCCAGGAACTGGACGACTCGAGCGTAGAAGAGGTGAACATGATAGGCACCTTAGTAGAGGAGTCATTACCAAACACTTTGATAGAAGATCCATTAGAGAAATGCCTAGCTCACTTTGGGATTGATTTTGATGATGATGATGTGATTAATGAGGTGAATGCTTTGTTAGATTCAACCCCTTTGTTAGACACTAGTAATGGATGGAAACCTAAGTTCGAACCTTTACCCGTTCCCGAGTCTACCCTAGTTCCTTCGTTGGAAAAGCCTCCCAAGTTGGACCTTAAACCATTACCAGATACCCTGAAGTATGTGTTTTTAGGCCCTCTGAAACTTTACCTGTGATTATAGCATCCGACTTGGATAGTGATCAGGAAAGTAGGCTAGTGACTGTCCTTCAGAATAACAAGGAAGCTTTAGGGTGGACCATAGCAGACATTAAGGGTATAAGTCCTATTGATTGTATGCATCATACTATTTAGAGAGTGACACCAAACCTTCTAGGGAGATGCAACGTCGACTGAACCCTAATATGAAAGAAGTTGTTCGAACCGAGGTTCTGAAGCTGTTAGATGCAGGCATTATCTACCCCATTTCAGACAGTAAGTGGGTCAGCCCCGTTCAGGTTGTTCCCAAGAAATCCGGTATTACTGTAGTCCAGAATGATAACAATGAGTTAATCCCAACCCGAATGACCACGAGTTGGCGTGTCTGTATTGACTATAGAAAATTGAACAAGGTCACTAGGAAGGACCACTTTCCCCTTCCCTTCATCGACCAAATGCTAGAGAGATTAGCTGGACGTAGCCATTATTGCTTTTTAGATGGATACTGCGGTTATAATCAGGTTCCTATTGCCCCAGAAGACCAAGAGAAAACCACTTTTACCTGTCCCTTTGGTACCTTTGCGTATAGACGCATGCCTTTCGGCCTATGTAATGCCCCTGCGACCTTTCAGCGTTGTATGATGAGCATATTTTCTGACATGGTAGAACGGTTCTTAGAGGTCTTTATGGATGATTTTTCAGTGTTTGGTTCGTCTTTCGATGAGTGCTTGCATCATTTGTCATTAGTTTTGACTAGGTGTAAGGAAAAGAATTTAGTGCTTAATTGGGAGAAATGTCACTTCATGGTTCGTTCAGGAATTTTCTAGGGCATATCGTATCTTCAAAGGGTATAGAGGTAGATAGAGCCAAAGTTGACCTTATTAAAACTTTACCGGTCCCAAAAACCGTAAAAGGTATTAGGTCATTCTTAGGGCATGCTGGTTTTTCGTCGATTCATTAAGGATTTTAGCTTGATTTCTAGACCTCTTTGCAATTTGCTTGCAAAAGATGTTAAGTTTGTCTTTGATGATGCTTGTTTAGAGGCTTTCGAGAAGCTTAAAACTTTACTCACTACCGCCCCCATAGTCCAGGCACCCAACTGGAACCTACCCTTTGAAATCATGTGCGATGCTTCAGATTATGCTATTGGTGTTGTGCTAGGTCAGCGAGAAAACAAGTTACTTCATGTAATTTACTGCTAGCAAAACTCTGAATGATGCCCAGTTGAACTATACCACTACGGAGAAGGAACTGTTAGCCATTGTGTTTGCCTTAGACAAGTTTAGACCCTATCTCTTAGGTTCTAAGATCGTAATATACTGATCATGCTGCTTTGAAATATCTTTTGTCTAAGAAGGATACGAAACCTAGATTGATTAGGTGGATCCTGTTGTTACAAGAGTTTTCTCCGGACATTAGAGACAAAAAGGGTGCAGAAAATGTAGTAGCAGACCACTTGTCTAGACTTGTTGTGGATACCCTTAATGATTCCCTTCCTATAAGGGACAACTTTCCTGATGAACAATTGTTCTTTGTTACCCAATTACCTTGGTATGCGAATATAGTGAACTATCTTGTTACTGGTCGAATGCCCCAACATTGGGGTAAAAAGCGTTCTAGATTTTTAGCTGAGGTTAAGCACTTCTTTTGGGATGATCCTTATTTGTTTAAGTATTGTCCAGACCAGATTATTAGGAGATGTATACCTGAGAGTGACCAGTCCAGTATTATTTCCTTTTGTCATGATCATGCTGTGGGGGTCACTTTAGTGCTAAGAAGACTGCTGCTAAGATATTGCAGTGTGGATTCTATTGGCCTTCGTTGTTTAAAGACTCCCACAGTTACTGTGTTACTTGTGAACGTTGCCAGAAATTAGGAACCATTTCCCGTAGGAACATGATGCCCTTGAACCCTATTTTAGTTGTCGAGGTCTTTGATGTGTGGGGTATTGACTTTATGGGTCCGTTTCCTAATTCTTTTGGTAACCTATACATCCTTGTCGCTGTAGACTATGTCTCTAAGTGGATTGAGGCGGTTGCGTGTAAAACCAATGACCATAGGGTTGTGATTGATTTCTTGAAAAATAATATTCTTACACGTTTTGGTACACCGCGGGCTATAATTAGTGATGGTGGGTCGCACTTTTGTAATGGACCTTTTAGGCTTTTGATGAAGAAATATGGTATTACACATAAGGTAGCTACCCCGTATCATCCACAGACTAGTGGTCAGGTTGAGGTTTCCAATAGGGAGATAAAACGTATATTAGAGAAAACAGTTAATCCTAATCGGAAAGACTGGTCGTCTAGGCTT
This sequence comes from Papaver somniferum, assembly GCF_003573695.1. Lineage (NCBI taxonomy): Eukaryota > Viridiplantae > Streptophyta > Magnoliopsida > Ranunculales > Papaveraceae > Papaver > Papaver somniferum. The sequence goes on from NC_039367.1 coordinate 52,622,657, forward strand.
ACTGATGTCTTATGGGCTTACCGTACTGCGTTTAAGACCCCCATTGGAATGTCGCCTTATCGGCTTGTGTATGGCAAGACATGTCATTTACCTGTCGAGTTAGAACATAGAGCTTATTGGGCTGTTAAGCAGCTAAACTAAGGCAGGAGCCCATAGGAAACTCCAGCCCAATGAGTTGGACGAGATTCGTATTGATGCTTACGATAGTGCGAAGGAGTATAAGAACAAAATGAAACTTGTGCATGATAGAAATATTTTAAGGAAGTCATTTTCTCCAGGTCAAAAAGTTCTTCTGTATGATACCCGCTTGCATCTTTTCCCTGGGAAGTTACGTTCTCGGTGGACGGGTCCTTTTATTGTTCGCACTGTCTTTCCTCATGGAGCTGTTGAGATCGAGACACCGGATGGTAGTAGTTCTTCGAAGGTTAACGGTCAGAGATTGAAACCCTTTTTAGAGCCCTTTCCAACAGGTGATGTTGAGGAGGTCCCTCTGGAGGACCCTGTTTACCCTTGATTGACCATCGAGGCGATTGTATGTTGCATATTAGTTTTTGATTTCTCTCTTCACCCAGGTACTATCTTTCCGTCTTCTCTCTTTACTGATTCCTCATGTTACTTTACTTTTTGGTATTGCTCTTTCATTAGAAACATTGAGGACAATGTTAGATTTAAGTTTGGGGGTGGGGAAGAAACTTTTTGTTAGCTTTTAGTTGCAATAAATAAACTCCAGAGCCTAGAAATTTATGTTTATTAAGGTTGGCACTAACCGATCTAAGTGGATGGGAACATTTTGATTGTAGGAATTGAGGAACCAATCTGATTAGATGGAAACATCTAGAAGAGTCTATTCATAAAAGCACAGAGCTCAGGTGTTAGAAAAGAAAACATGGTAGTTTCGCCATATCCTCGTGATGGAAACATCGAAAGAATCCTGATCACTTCTTTTTTCTTTTCTTTTTACCATTACTAGGGTGAAATAGAGTGACTGAGATGAAAAAAAAAAAAATTGAGACCATACCACCAGACCAACCGGAATAAATACAATGAAGTCGACCACTGGTACCCTTGTATATGCCAGCTGAGTTGACCTAGAGTTAGGATTATCGACCATTGGTTCCCTTGTATTTGCCAGTGTGTTGATATTAGTCCAGACCAGTATCTCAGTCCATTAGGATAGGTTCACCTTAGTCAACATCATCCACATTTTTTTCTACATCCATCTTCTTAATCTATCCATGTGATTGGTTGACTCCGGTTTATGATGTCCAGAAACTATCTGAGTACAGCTCTGTCACTTTATATGAATTTTAGTATGCTTGAGTGCAAACTCGTGTACATCAATTGGAATTTCGCATCAGGGTACTTCCTCCTGTAGTCAATAAGTATGCCAACCAAGGAGATTCTTTAGTGCCTTCCAAGGTTCTGCATAGATAGCTAGGGTCTGGAGTAATGGTTTTGTGGGCATACCTCTGGTAAACCCTCCCGAGATTAACTCGGTTTTTTTATTTATTAGTTTTGCTCGAGGACTAGCAAATAATAAGTTTGGGAGTATTTGATAGACGCATTTATGTGTCTAATTTGTCCTCAATGTTTCGTATTGTTGGTACTCGTTTTCGTCCTTATTATGGTGTTTTGTGTATTTTTAGGTATTTTTGGAAAATAAATATTGTTGGAAAAATCGGCTCGAAAAATCACTCGGAACACCCCACGGAGGACACTTGCTACACGGAGCCCAGATTTGGTCAAGGGGCACCTCAATTACTAAGGGGTACCCCAGGTCACCCCCAAACCAGGCAGATGATATTCGCACCCCACAGCTGGTTAGGGGGACACCATCTTCTTCGTTTGAAAATTAAATTTGGCGGGAAAAAGAAGCACTGAAACTGGATGAAGTTTCGATCGAAATTTGAAGCAGTTCTGGGTAGACTAAAGGGCTGAAACTTAATGGGTAGTTGTGATATGTCCTAACAAAGCTGGTATGGGTGTTTGTTTCGACCCAATTTGGTTGGAATTTCCGTGGTGAAGAAAACAGGGAGTACGTGGCCGGAAAACTCCATCACGGGATTACAACAAATTGAAACGTGTACTGCTCGTGTCTGGATTGAGTTTCGACTCTGCAGAGGCGTGTAAAAGGAAAATAAGGAAGGTTGGACAACTGCAAATGCTCGGATGAAGAAAAAAATATCCGGAGAATATTTTTTATTTACTGCCGAATAATAGAGAATTTGTGGTATTTAACTCGAGATTCGAGGGGGCTGTTGAGTATAAATAGGCTGCTGGGATATCATAGAAGGGGGGGAGAGATTTGGAGAAGTTTAGAGCACCACAGAGTCAAAAAAATCGAATTTACAGAGAGACCACCTGCTGCTGCTGCCATTGAAGAACACTGAAGAACACGAAGAACAGACTCGCCACAACCGTCGTTTTTAAACAGTGTCAGCGGCTCATACTGTGGGTCGCAGATCAGAGACAGACTTAAAAAACGCAACAGTACAGTAACGGCTCTTTAACGGCTTTTGCAATAGTTATAAGCATTGCAAACCCGATTTTTATTATAATTCTCCCTTATTCATCATTTGTAACCCTTTGAGCATAAATGAAATCAACTTTTGAGCGTGTTTCCAACATGATGAGCGGCTAATTCTCTCGTAACCAAGGCAATGGATGAAGCTATTCACACATGAACAATGGGTAACTATTTCATTTTCTCTAATATTTAATTATAATTCACTCAATCACTGCTTTTGCAGAGTTCTTAAAAGTTTACATAATTTTCTTCATTAGTTGTGATTCAATTAGATAGGTTATGCTTTGGTTAGATAATCTATGCTTAAGGGATACAATTAATTTTTGAGAATATGTTTGATTATTTGTGGATTAAGAAATAAAGGATTAAAAGGATAATTAGAGTTATGAAATATTTGACATCATTCATGTGTAATAGTGGATTCTAGTGTCTTGGTTATTTTCCAATCACTTGAAATCAATTTTGAGTTAAGTTTTCTATATTTTTAAGTTCTATTAAGTCTAGAATTCATTGCCTTCACAAGCCTCAACGAACTCTTTACTACAACATCATTGAAAATACCATCCGTTAGTCCATACAGATTGCTAAGCGAAATATTGGATGGTGTTGTTAGACCCCCGCTTTTTCAGATTTAGTGCACGTAGTTACATGGTGCTGAAGATCTGGGGTAATGACATGAATGGTAGTATTTAATCCATCAGGATTTTGCTTTGCAGCAAGAATCTCGGCAACATCATATTTACCAATATCCTTCGGAACAATTACATCGCCTCCTGTAATTTCCGGAGGATCATAGCCATTAACTACATAAACCCATGATTGAAAATCACGCGCTTGAAGAAAGGCCCGCATAGAAAATTTTCACCATAAGTAATGCGAGCCATCGAAAACTGGTGGTACGTTTATAGAGATAACACTTATGTCCATAGAGTCAGATCGCTACGAACACATACTTATGAGGTCTTAAAAGTGTTTGCCTGCTCTGATACCAATTGAAAAAGCGGAGGTCTAACAACCACACCTTAGCAATCTGTATGGACTAACTCCAATATACTTTCAAGAGAATCAACTAGACAATCAGTCTCAATCTTAAGAAAAGTACATCCAAGAGTTAATCTCAATTTATCAATTCAATCTGCAATCAAACAAATAGGAATTTGCGAACCCGATTGAATATAAGAAATAACTTGGACAGTATCAAAAACCAATATCCAAGTGTCAATCAATTTAATCAACAACCAAAGGTTGGATTCAAAATTGATTGAACTTACGCACAACCTGTGATATTTCAACTATATAAACAAATATAAAGTGGAAAAGAAATAACACAGACACCAGAAGTTTTGTTAATGAGAAAACCGCAAATGCAGAAAAACCCCGGGGCCTAGTCCAAATTTGAACACCAGACTGTATTAAGCCGTTACAAACACTAGCCCACTCCAAGTTAACTTCGGACTGCAATTTAGTTGAGCCCTAACCAATCTCACACTGATCAAGGTACAGTCGCATTCCTTACGCCTATGAATCCCAGCAGGACTCTGAGCACTTGATTCCCTTAGTTGATCTCACCCACAACTAAGAGTTGCTACAACCCAAAGTCGGAGACTTGATAAACCAATCTATCTCACATAGAAAAGTTTATTGAATAGATAAATTTGTCTCCCACAGATATACCTATGAGTTTTGTTCTGTCTTTTGATAAATCAAGGTGAACATGAACCAATTGATACACCGGACTTATTTTCCTGAAAAACAACCTAGTAATATGAATCACCTCACAATAATCTTAATCGTATGGTAGCGAAACAAGATATTTTGGAATCACAAACGATGAGACGAAGATGTTTGTGACTACTTTTTATCTTGCCTATAGGAGATTAATCTCGAGCCAATCTTAGAGAAGATAATACTCAATCACGATAGAAGATAGAAAGATCAGAACACACAACTACAGAGAAAATAGTTGGGTCTGGCTTCACAACCCCAATGAAGTCTTCAAGTCGTTAACCTGCTGGGTTTTGGAAAAACCTAAGGTTAAAGGAAAATCGACTCTAGTCGCAACTAGTATCACAGAAAAGGTGTGGGGATTAGGTTTCCCAGTTGCTAGAGTTCTCCCTTACATAGTCAAATTAGGGTTTGCAATCAATGTTACCTTGGTAACAAAGCATTCAATATTCACCGCTAGATGAAAACCTGATTAGACTCAAGTTAATATCTTTCAACCGTTAGATCGAACTTAGATTGTTACATACAAATGAAAAAGTGACTTCATTTAGATATGAGTAACCAAACCTAAACGTGTGCACCTTGATGGCTCAACAATAGTTAACCGAAGTTAGCCATATGAACACTTTCATATCAACCATATTCATCTTAACCATAACTAGTTCAGGTGACTCAAATGAAACTAGGTCTAGAGTTGTTCAATTGTTTATATTCTCATAGAAGTATACAAGACACAATTGAAGCAAAATAGATTTCTATTCACTCGAATCAATTCATGAACATTATAGCCACGTTTTGCAAAAGATTGCATTCCTTATTATATAAATTATTAGTTCATGAACAAACCGATTTTAGAACATAACCTACTCAAGTATGCAAACGGGTACACATACCTAAGTAGTCGGACTTGGATTGTGTTCGCCAGTATGCAAACGGGTACGCATACTGTCGTTCACATCCGAACTCAGTTGAATATAGTGCGCGTAGGGTGCGCATACCAAGGTTCCCGGATTTCAGCTGACTTTGCCAGTACGAATACGGCTATGCATACTATAGCTCCCGGACTTCACCTAACCAACCAGTACGCATATGGGTATGCATACTAGATTGCCGGTCTTGGACTACACATATGCAAGTACACATATTGTGTTTATATCCAATCTTGGTTAATCGTTCTAAACTCCCATTTAGATCGTTGAAACATTCTTAGAAGACGACAATAACTATCTCACACAAACTATTAGCTTCAAAGCAATTTTAAGTCATCGAATGATCAACACGAAACATTCCGAGTCGACATCAAATGATTGTCTCACACAAATCATGTAAGATATTACCAGGCGATTCTCACATGATCATCTTTTGACTTTCGTCAAGAATATAAGATGAACTTGGTTAAAGCGAAAGCTTACCAACACATATTTCTAGAAATATGCAAGCGAGTTAAACTCAGCTCAAAATATCAAATGTGTATAATTGAGGTCTATATAGCTATACGACTTTTGTCTCAAATAAGACATATAGTATATAGACTTTTGAGTGATATATGAGTTCATGTCTCCACATACCTTTTGTTGATGAATTTCCACGAGCTCCCCTTGATAATTCTTCGTCTTCAATCGATGAACGCCGTGAAGTCTAAATCTCAACTACACTTACTATCCTAATCCGAGACTTAGCTATAAGTAGACTAGAAATCAAGACTTATAGTTCGACCGAGCAGTGCTCTAACAGATACGTCCATCTAATTGTGATCGATTACGAGACTCGTTTCTTGTAGAATTTGTATCTTGAAAGATAGATAACAAGTTTAATTACTTGGCAGAATTCTGATTAGATTATTTGGATATGACTAAATTGATCTTGGATATCGATTTTTAAGATCGTCCAACTACTCTTCTTAACAATCAGGTTCACAGACTCCTTGTTCATATATATACTAATTGAGAAGAGGCTATAGATATAATCTCCATATACATATTATCACGGATCATCCGGTTGGTATAATTGCAATTTTATTAGGTTTTGTCTGTACAGGTTTCCGAACAAAAAAATTGACGGTGTACTTGGTACCCCTGCGTTTTTAATTGGTATCAGAGCAAACAAACACTGTTAGACCTAATAAGTATGTGTTTGAAGCGATCTGTATTATGAACAGAAGTGCAGTCTCTATTAACGTACCACCATCCTTCGATGACACAAATTATTTATGGTGGAAATCTGTTATAGTTCATTCTTATAAGATCGTAACTTTTATACATGGGTTCTTGTTGTAAGAGGTTATCATGCTCCACTTGTTGGAGAAGGATATGTTTTTGTTCCTTAAGGCATTGAAACATATGACGATGAAGAAATAAAAGATGCTAAATGCAACTATGATGGATTAGACGCCATAAGCCAAGATCTTCAACATCATGTATCTACATGCACTAGATCAAAAGATGCTTGGGATACCTTATAAATTGTATTTGAAGGTAATTCCATAGAAAAGGAAGCACAAACTCAAAACCTAACTTCTGACTGGGAAAACCTTCATATGGTTGATGAAGATACGTTTAAGGAATTTAATCACAAATTTTCAGAAATAGTGAACGCTTGTCATTCATTAGGTAAGACTATTCCTGAACAGGATATTATGATAAAAATTCTAAGATCTTTACCAGCTTTATACGATCTAAAAAACATGTCGTCACTTAAGGAAACGATCTTACTACACTTTCTAGAACCCCCCTGGTTGGAAAGTTAAAGATCTTTGACCATGAACAACTCACGGCTAAAGAAGAGGCTTCATCCCTGGAAGTCGTGACCAAAACAAGCTCACATATTCCAAAGGTCAGTTTGTCATGGGCTGATGGGTGTTGTGATGATCATGATGAATTAAACGTCACCATGTCTATGATCACACAACACATCAGAAATATTCTCAATGAGAAAGACGTTCTGGAAAACGACCCTTTGGTTCAAACTTTCAAGATGAATCTTGCGCTCAATGATGAAAATCCACTTTAGTGCTTTAAATGTCACGGTTTTAGACATATGCAAGAGGAATGCCCAAGTAAGGAATACTATCAAGGAAATAATGCCCATAGTTTCTCTTGATGATGTGCCTGATGAGCTCTTTTCAGAAGATTACATAGAGAATTATGCTCTTGCTTCAGAAATACATGTGGTTCCTAATTCTGATTCATATGATAAATCAAATAGGGAAATTATAGAATTCCTGAATAAAAATGAAGAAATTCATCGTGAAAACCTTCGTATAAAGAAAAACTTGGAAAAGGTTTAAATGTATCTTCTTGTGAAAAATCAAGAGCTTGAAAAGCTCAATGTGAATTTCACAAAAACCTTGTCTCTTAAGGATAAAGAGATTGATATTCTTAAGTGTGACTTGCAAAGGCTCTCCGGGAGTTCTGATAAGATCTCAGCTATGTTGTTTGGTCAGAAATCCTTTGGTGGCACTAATGCAATTGGGTTCAAGAGTAATACCTCTTTCACCAAGAACAACATCTTCATTCTTGCAGGATCTAAGGAGAATGAGGATATTCTCACTGACTAAATGAAGACAATTTTATTAGTAAGTTCTTGTCTCTAACTGCACTTTTTGTGGCAGTTGTGGTCAATCTAAAGGGAAGTGTCAAAGATCGAAGAAAAATGACAAGATTCTTGTCAAGCTTCGGAAGGATATGAAAAGGATGAATCTTGCTCTGAAGAACTTTACAAATTCTTCAGAATCTCTTCAAGAAAAAAAGAAGAAGGAGGAAACCCCTAAATTGTAAGAAAAATATAAAAAAACCTTGTTGTGTCTACCTATGACACGAGTGGTGAGTATCCTTTAATTTTATCTTAATTCTAGTGATGTGTGCAACTTCGTAATATTAACTTAAGAATATGAGGTTTGCACAAAACCGTCATGAAAAACTATGTTTTTATGATGTCAAGGATGCTCGAGTCTGTTGTTACCTTTTTAAAGGTCCTTTAGCATTTGTTTTTTCTTAGATATTAAGGGTATTCTAACGGGTTCTGCAACCCGTGGTATACAGGGTCATGAACCTTCTTTGGAACATTTCGTTTAAAACACCAGTTTCCTTGTTTTCTTGAATTTTTTGACTTCATGGTTATCATCTCTATATGCGTCATTCTTACTCCCAATAGAAGGTAGATAATAATAGCTCTAGTAACTAGAGGTGTTACAAAGAAGGATGCAATAGAAGCTTTCAATGTTTCTCAATGTGAAGGCATCATGTCGTCAATAACCAAGAAGGAAAAATCTTCAGAAGATGCAGACTCTTCCTCAGCGACATTCTGTTGTCAACCTGGTATCGTGATAACAAATTTAGAGCCAATATGGAGGAGTTCGTGACTAGGAGAAACGATATGTTGTTCAAGATCAGTCACTCCTTGAAAGAGGTAACTCATTATAAACAAAATCTTAATCTGTGGGAAAATAACTTGTCTAGTCTTGAAGCAGGGCTTAGTGAACTAACTAATATCTCTGAAGATGTAAGAGAATTGAATGATCCAATCATCAACGAATTCTTCAACAATGAGAAGGAATTTTCTGTACATTCTCTTAGAGATGAACTGTCACGTTACTAGTTAACTCCTTGTATGAATCTTATTCTTATTGTTTAAGGAGAAACACTAGACTTTGGAGTAATTTTTATGTGTTACATTAGCTAATCCAAATACCATCATCTTGCATGTTTAAAGTTTAAAGTTTATTTTTTTATTTTTTTTATTTTTTTTATTTTAAAACTATTGAGTTTTATTAAATCTAATATTATTATTTATTTATTTTTAATTATTATAATAATTGAGAAGTGTGGTTACATTATTTATCAACAAAAGAGGTTTAGTTGGTAGCCGAACAACAAGTTGAGCACCAACCCCTTTCTGAATAGCAACACCCAATCCGTGAAAAATAAAACTACCAAGACCACTACCAGCGTCGTGACTAACTAAACAATTCTTCAGACGCTTGAAAAAACATATAATATCATCACTAAGTTCCCCTAAGGTAGTCAAACCATAACCGTGCGAAGTACATTCATTAAAATATTTAGAACGTTTACGCGAGATTGCTTTAGAGATAGACTGGCCTGGGACGAAAGAACAAACACTATCTCCAGTAAAGGGAGAGACACCTGTGACATCCATGCACACATCTTGGCTGTTTTCCCGGTTGAGAACAAGGATATCTGCTGGACGTAAATCCTTGTTATTCTCAGACAAAAACTCTAAGGCAACTTCCTTGCGTGCAGGGACACCAGCTGTGAAACAAATATTCGCGATTACATCACATACCAAGTCATGGCGGAATTTTAGACCAACATCATTAGCACATTGAAGCGCGTGATTGCCAAAGATATCCATAGGCCTATTCCAACAAGAGCACAACCCGTCCTCAACAAATAAAGGGATACCAAGACTATAACAAACTATTGCTCTGAACTGTCTGGGACCAAGGCACTGATCGGAACAACCAAAAGGTAATCTTGAGCATGTTTGATTTGATTTCATTGCCAAAGAATGGAGTCTCTTGCAGATAAAGTAAATTGGCCTGGGATTTGCTTCTTAACTGCATCAAAACAAGTGACTGCCAATGAGTGCATAGAAGGGGGGGGGGCAGTGTCATCGATGCAATAATCGGAAGGAAACCACATACCTGAATGAATTTTTGAAGAGCCAACTGATAGGCAACCCCATTATCCGTTGATAAAGAGCTACCAAGTATCACCTTCCGCACCGAGGCAGTCTGACTCTGAGAGGCAAGATAGCAGTAGGTGCGATTATCAGCCATGTTATAAATTCCAAGACCACCATCTTTGATAGGAAGAGTAGCCAGTCTCTGTTGCAAAGGCCCAAATCCATCTCCATCTCCGGTGATTAGGAGCCTCAAATATTGGAGCAGGTGGTCATCAAAGAGGTCAGAGGCCTGTTGCAAAGCTGCCGGATTAGTAGTACGCATAGCAAAATATAGTCTGGATACACCGACACAACTACAGAGTAACAACATCTAACTCTGGGTATCTCTGAGATTTTTGATAGCAGACATTAGCCGAATAGTCTTATTCACCCTATTAAGCGCCATGTCACTCATGAAGTCCAAATCCAAACTCATGGGTCCACCCAAAAGCTTAACTCCCTTGCTAGGCCTACCAATATCCGAGGGGAAAACACCTACCTCCATGCTGCGTGGATCATGAGTGGCCAAAAGACCTCGGTCTTCTTGATATTAAGATGAAGACCTCTACACGGTCCTTCAGACTCAATAATACTCATAGCTCTAGCAACCTCCATTGTGTCGCCAATGATAGTACCATCATCTAGGTACCAGGCGTGCAAATCAAGCTTGCAACGAGAAGCAATGGACTTCACAAGAGGGTGAAGTGTCAAGGCAAACAAAAGGGGACCGAGAGGATCACCTTGTTGAACACCGAGTGCAGAGGACAAACTGTTCACAGTACAGTTTAGCAGGCCTAGCATAACAAAATTCTACCCAACGAGAAATACCTGGACAATGAAGTTGAACCTCTTTAATAAGATAAGACCTGCTCACCATGTTGAATGCATTCGAAAAATCAATAAGTAACATTGACATACTATCCGAGTGACCTTTCAACTCCAGCAAACTGTTGATAGAATGGAGTATACTCTCTCCCCCCACCGGAACTCCAACACCAAATTGATAATCACCCAAGTAAGATTGCATATCCTTACCAACTGAGAAGGTAGCCACCTTAGAGACCAAACGGTGCCAAATAGTACCAACCGCAATTGGCCTAATACTACCTCGGCTTGAGTAAAGGTGTAAGGGGTACACTAGCGATAACCTCTCCTAAGACCTTAGGCCACTTACCTGCTAACCAAAGGTTGAGAACCCCAGTAATCGAAGCCACCAACTCGTCTGCAACTGCCGCTACTGCACCACCAAATGCGTCGACTAAATGATGAGCCCGCAAGCCATCACGACTACAAGAAGTACCTCTAGAAAAACTCTTAATGGCACCAACGACAACCCTTGAGTCAACCGTTATTGGGTCATCGATTTCAACGTCGTCCGGAATAGTGGGTGGAGGAACTGCAGGGTGTTTGGATTGTAACTCAGTCAAAGTACTCTCGTTGCGAGGTGCTAACCCATTTGAAGACAAGACGTGAATCGCATTTGCAAAATTCCCGTAGCCAATCTTCTTTCGACAAGAACTTAAATTAGCCATTGTTGGCTTCTTTTTGTTGTCCTTTTTAGCTGAGTATTGTTGGCATAGGGCGCATAAAAGCTTGGAGATCAGTGTGAGGCATCCCATTGGTTTCTTCCAAATAATCAAGGCTGAAAAAGCGGGTTCTAACAACACCACTCAATATTTCTCTTAGCAATCTGTATGGACTAACTCTGAAATACTTTCTAGAGAATCAACTAGACAGTCAGACTCAATCTAGGTAAAAGTATGTCAAGGAGTTAATATCTCTCTCTTGTTTTGATTTACTCAAGCTAATAGAAATCAGCGAGTCCTAATCAAATACAAAAAATAACTCGGATGGTACTAAAGACCAATATCATAGGATCAATCAATGACAATCAACAACCAAAGGTTGGATTGCTCGATCTAACACACAACATTTATTATTTCAATTATAAAGATAAAACAATATAATGTGGAAACTGAAATAACACAGACACCAGAAATTTTGTTCACGAGGAAACCACAAATGCATAAAAACCCCGGGATCTAGTCCAGATTGAACACACACTGTATTAAGCCGATACAGACACTAGCCTACTCCAAGCTAACTTCGGACTGGACTGTAGTTGAACCCCAATCAGTCTCCCACTGATCCAAGGTACAATTGTATTCCCTACTCCTCTGATACCAGCAGGATACCGCGCACTTGACTCCCTTAGATGATCTCACCCACAACTAAGAGTTGCTACGACCCAAAGTCGAAGACTTGATGACAAACAAATCTGTTTCACACAGACAAGTCTATCGAAGGATTAATCTGTCTCCCACAGATAAACCCTAAAAGGTTTTGTTCCATCTTTTGATAGTAATCAAGGTGAACATGAACCAATTGATAATCCGGTCTTATATTCCCGAAGAACATCCTAGAGTTATCAATCACCTCACAACAATCTTAATCGTATGGTAGCGAAACAAGATGTTGTGGAATCACAAACGATGAGACGAAGATGTTTGTGATTACTTTTTATATCTTTCCTATCAGAGATATCAATCTCAATCCAATCAATATGATTTTACTCGTACGATAGAAGATGCAAGATCAGATCACACAACTACGATAAAGTAGTATCGGTCTGGCTTCACAATCCCAATGAAGTCTTTAAGTCGTTAACCTGGTTTTAGAAGAAGAAAACCAAAGGTTAAAGGAGAAACGACTCTAGCACGCAAACTAGTATCACACGTAAGGTGTGGGGATTAGTTTTGCATTGATGCTAGATGTCCCCTTATAAAGTCTTTCAAATTAGGGTTTGCCATTAAGTTACCTTGGTAACAAAGCAATCAATATCCACCGTTAGATGAAAACCTGATTTAGATTCAAGCTAATATTTCTCAACCATTAGATCGAAAACTTAGCTTGTTACACACAATTGAAATGCACGTTTCTAGGTTTGTTAACCGTACCCAAACTTATGCACTTGTTGGTTCAATAATAGTTAACCAAAAGGTTTTCTTCTTCACCATAACTAGTTCACATGAGTCATATGAACTAGTTAGAGAGTTGTTCAATTGCAAAGAATTCTTATGTAACTACACAAGACACAATTGAAGCAAAGATGATTTGATTCAATCAAATCGGTTCATGAACTTTTATAGCCACGGTTTGCAAACTGCATTCCTTAGTCTTTTTAAGTTTAAGTTTAGAAATCATCTTCAGATATATATAACCTTTTTAAGTTCGCAGACTTGGTTTGCGGACTTAAGTTACCGGGTAGAGTTTACAAACTCCAGCAGAAATTCTCGGGATGAGAACTTCTCCGGTTCGCGGATTGTGTTCGGACTGAGTTCGCAGACTTAGCTTCACGCACTAGTTTGTCAACTCCAACAGATATTCTCGGGTTTGAGAACTTCGGCAGTTCGCGGACTTGGCTCACGCCATTCTTCCGGTTCTCTTGATCAACAAAGTTCGCAAACTTTGGTTCAAGGAATAGGACTTATACATAAATGTATTTCCACAACAATGCTTATGTTCACATTGATTATGTAATCTAAACTCTCATTCCAATCATTGAAACATTCTTCGTCAAAGCAATTTTCAAAGTGATTGAAATATATCATGACTTTCGTCACTAGGTAAAGATAAACTTGGTCTAAGCGAAAAGCTTACAACACATATTTCGAGATATAGATAGGCGAGGTATACTCGGCTCGAAATACCAACTGTGTATAATCAAATTCTACATATAGCATACGACTTTTTATCTCAAGAGGTAGGAGATAGAATAGATAGACTTTTGAGTGATAGATAAGTTCAAGTCTTCACATACCTTTTTGTCAAGAAGTTCCACCGGTTCCTTGAGTAGTTCTTCTTCTTGTATGATGAATCGCCATGAAGTCCTTGAGCTCAACTACACTTTCTATCCTAATCCGATACTTAGCTATAGTAAACTAGAAATCAAGACTTATAGTTTTGATTACTAATATTGAAAAACATGCTTGAGATAGCAACGCATGCGAGTTCGACCGAGCAATGCTCTAACAAAGGCCTGTTGAATGGCTGCAATTTGAAGTCGCTTCCTGTTGGAAGACTTCTCTTCAGCCGATCATGTAGATCTGTATAAAGTTAATGTGCAATTGGGAAGCAATAATAAGCCAATCCAGGTCGATGCATCAGTAAGTCTGCACAACACATTATCCAAGCATGTTTTCAAGGCACGAGAGAAGCATATTCTACACTGATACGGTATGTTAGAGACCGTGGTAAAACGACGCTGGAAGACAATGTTGAGCAGGTCAGGCGAGAGCGAGAAAGACTCATCTGGTACATGTTTCCGGGAAGAATCAACCTCAGCTGACTCAGTATGAGAAACACTGTCGACACTCCTACCTACATCTTCACTACCAACAATAACATCATTCAAAGAAACAACATCATGCAAAACAGACAAGGCAGGCTTGACAATACCGTGTATGAGAAAGTCTGCTGAAGCTCCAGGACCAGCAATGGCATTGTGACGAGCTCCTTCCAAACCTTTGCAGGGAGTTCTCCAGGATCGTAAGGTCACGCAATGGCTGCATAGTCATATACGTGTCTGTTGGAGAACAATTTCCCAGGCGCAGTAAACATGTAGATTGTTGGAGATGATGGCTCTGCAAGTGACCTTATTGTCCTCTGTGGAAAGGTGTCTGTCCTATAAATGTCGTGCAAAAGAACCCTTTGCGTAGCCTCTACCATTCACTCCATCTTGACATCCATGAAATTTTTTGAATGGGCAGTGATAATACCCATTCTATGAAGCAACGTCCTCAGCGTGAAGAGGTGTAGAAATTTGACGTAGCTGAGGAAAAGTAGATGATGGCCGAGGTGTAGGAGAAGGATGCTGAGAAGGTATCTGTGAAGCTAGGAGCACGTGACCGTGTAGATGCAGGCATAATTAAAAAATCTTCACAAACCCTAAAAAAAAAATTAAAACCCTAGTTCGAATAAAAAAGCCAAGAGGTAAAACAATCGTGGGGAAAGAAAAAGAACAGGAAAACAAAGGGAGGCGATGAAAAATCAAAACCAAAAAGATGCAGGGATGAGACCAATCCATTGACAAACACCGACTTTCAATCGCCGTAGTTTCTCTATGGAGCTCATCGCCGGAACACTACCTAATTTTCATGGATTATATATATGTATTGCTTATTCTGTGAGATTTGTTCTTCACTATCATATTCTGGTGATTATAACATATATCTCATATTTTCTCATAGGTTAAGCTCTCAACTCATGCAAAAGAGGAGTAAACTATTTTGAGAATGGCAGTATTGATCTCTCCACGATTACACTTTTGTGAATATGATGCTACATGATTCCATTTGATGTTCTCTAGGAATCGACTTACTTCCTTGATTGCATAACCGCTAGGTAATAAGTGGTGAACTTTAATCTCTACGTTCGTACATCGCTAGAGAAGTTGTAATCCCTATGTTGAGTCATATCGCACTAATTGTTCTCTTGTTTGTAACTGGTGTACAAAATAGTTTTTGTCGATGATTATTTTTCTCACAAAAATCTCGTATCTTAGTGCCTCTAACATTAAGATCGCTAATTTTAACTTCCTTGTTCATAACTGGCGAGAAGAGAGAAAAGTATTGGGATACTTATTTACTTTGTTCGTAACTGGCGAGTAAATTTATATGTACAAGGAAAATCCTTCTCTTATGATTAAAGTTAAGGTCGTTCATGTTGTTCTTTTGGGAATAACATCAAATGGGGTGGGGGGGTGGGTGGGTTGTTTTGAACTTGTGCTTAATGGTAATATCTTTGTGGGGAGAGCGTACGCGGATTTGTAAGAGACCTTTATATCTCCGTGACGCGAACCGAGTTTACTTGGTGAAATCGTCTAAACTGAATGATGGTATGTGTTCTCTAGTCTTGAATACTCTTTTTATTAATTCATCTTGATCATGATTTTTCGCCTTTGCTGGAGAATTATTAAGTAGTATCTTACTACATTACATATGGATTTTCGGAGCATCATGTAAGAATGAGTGGATTATTATCTATAGGTTTTACCTATTTTTCAAAAGGAGTAAGTATTGACTAAGGGGGAGAACATATTGCTTCAAAGTTGTGCTGCAATTGAACTTTGAGGTAGGTAACAATAATATGTTTTTGTATAACAACCGATCAGTAGAGTGATATTACCTCATTCTAACAAAGCTCTTTTTGAGTATTCTCATAAGTTATTATCGTTACAGATCTTCAACAATAAATGTGTTAAACAAACACATGCATAACCATGAAAGAACATGAAGTACGAAGAATTCAAGACATTTGTTGAAGATCCAAAGAAATCAAGCATAGGGGATTGAGTTGAAAAGTTTATTTATTTTGAATCCATATATGCTGAATAATTTTGTCACTAAAATTTACAAAAGGGGAGATTGTTAGATCAATGCGGGGTTAGACCCACAAGTTTTGCTATCTCAAGCTTGTTGTCAATATTAGATGATCAAAACTATATCTTGATTTCTAGTCTACTAAGTCAAGTCTCGTACTAGGTTAGAATTTGTTAGTTGAGTATCAGACATCACCCTTGAAGACTAGAGATCTACAAAGACATTTGGAGAACTTATGTACCAGGTATGTGAAGATTAAATCATTTTATTTTATTCACTATCTTACGATTCTATCTTTTTGAGACGATGTTGTATGACTTCTAGTAGATTTACAAAGAAGAAATTTTGAGTCAAGCTTGTCTTGTTAAGAATCTCGAAATATGATTCAACCAAAGACGTTCAAGGATCCTTAACAACATTAGTTCTAAACAATTTATTGTGTGAATTAATTTGTGGATGAATTAAAAATTGCCCATGCAAATGTTTTTATTACGTGGAAATGTTTCAAACGTCATAAGAGAGAAATATTAAACTGTATAATATTTCTGCTCAGGGTAGGTTGGCGAACAAGTTCACAAACCATAAATAACTGATTTTCAGAAATACAAGAAGGTTGGCGAACCAGTTCACAAACCGTGAATTCATTTGGGAACAGTTCACGATCCGTTGTGAACTGATATATTAAAGTTGATATTATAAGCTAGCAGTTGATGAATATGGTTCACGAATTGTTGCACCCTAACTCGTGAACAAGCCTAACGGTTCACAAACTATTTTACCAACTGTCCAAGTTTAAGATTTTGGCAGATACTCAAAGACTTAAATATGTTTAGCATTGCTAGGACTCTCCCAAACACTTCTAAGATTTCATTGATTATTCAAACACTTATGTGTGTATATCATGATTAAATTGTTAGGTGTTTAAGTGAACATTAAATTGCTTTAGTTCTTTGGCATACTTTCGAAATCGAACAATCATTATACACGGTTCCAGAATTGGTTCATAGTGTATATTCTTGTATCATTTTTTCAAGACCTAGGTTTTCACTGAGAAACATAATTATAGAGTCGGCCTTTATAGACCTAGGTTTCCTCTGAGAAACATAATTATGTCTATGACTAGAAGACATTGCTTTGGGGATTCGTGAAGCTAGGGATGACTATCTTTACCTTAATAGTTCGTGAATCCTGATCTTGCTTTTCTGTTATCGAAGTTTTCGTAATCTCTTTCAGGCAAGTAATCACAAAGTTCTCTTTGTCTCAGACTTTGTGATTCCTCAAGATAGATATATGAATACTAATCTTAATTGATCTTTGATATTTTGAAGATTGTTCTTGAGAGGTGGTTAAGAATCTAGGATGCTCTTCAGGAGTCGTAAGTTCCAGTCGTAAGTTCCAGATAGGTGATCAACAAATGGGATCCATGAGATTTTGGCCCCATCCGCAACCAATTTAAAGGATTTCATGTTGACATCTACACCCATTCCAACATCTAATGGATGAATGGATGAGCACGATGCAAATATATCCAACAATTTTTTTTAAATTATTACTTGAAAAATATGGAGGTAGAATTTTGATAAAGATCCTTTTAAAATAATTTAGCTTCTATTAGTAACGCGTTGCTACATGTCTTAC
Organism: Papaver somniferum; assembly: GCF_003573695.1. NCBI lineage: Eukaryota > Viridiplantae > Streptophyta > Magnoliopsida > Ranunculales > Papaveraceae > Papaver > Papaver somniferum. The sequence continues at coordinate 52,640,612 of NC_039367.1, forward strand.
AGAATAAAAATTCTTATAAGCTAAATATATATTTAAGCGCACACACACGTACATACGCACTAAACTGAAGAAAAATAACTTAAATTCTACTACCTCCGTTTCTAGAAAAGTGAAAGAAACACTTTTATAGAAACAGAGGGAGTATTATACCTGACCTTATATCTAACGGAAATCCCATAAATCTCCTTAACAACTTAACCGTTGGTGTAGGTGTTCAATGAAATTTTAATCCATCACTCGCATCTAACCCAAAATCTATTGGACTTCTAATAAAAAGAAATAACCATTGGTGCAGGTGTCCAATGATTTTTAATCCATCACTCTCATCCAAAATCTATTGGATTTCTAATAGGAAATTATACCCGTGGCTAATACATTACTTCATGGGTTGGGCACTCATCCGCAAAATGTCTGTCGGTCGGATTGTGTTCGGTCGCTCGATTATGTGAGAAAGACCAAGCCCAAATGTTACATATGAATAAGAGTTCTTCGTGTTTTTTTTATTGTAGGGGTTAGCATTTGGCCCGAAATCCGATGATCTGACCCGGCCTAACCGCATTTTTATAGTTGGGTGCCCAAATCATTCACTAATGGGCTGGATGTAGATATAAACTTTGAGATCCGAGGGGATTTTGGATCTGATGCTACAGCCTTAAAAATCCGAGGATACATCAGTTGGATTAAGATACTTATGAGAATTTTATAAAATATGGGATTAGTTTTAGTATTTTGTTACCGTCTTATCGTTTTCTCCCATCAAATTAATTTTTGGAGCATGAACTTGAGAGGCAAATCCAAATCACTTTTTTCTTTCTCTTTATCGGTCATTATTCATGTCATTTTTGTTTTTCTATTTAAAGTCTTAGTTATATAAGAACTTCATTGAATCATTTTCATCTAATCCGCCTATCCGTACATCCATTGCATTGAAAATCCGTTGGATATCGGATTAGATGCGGATATTAAATGTGAAAGCCGCCATCATGTATTGGATTAGATGTGGTGGATGAGGCAAAAACCGGCCCAATCCGGACCATGCCCACCCCTCTCTTGTTAGACCAAGTTTGTTTTTTGGCCTTGACCTGACTTTCCCTAATGGTGGGTTTGGATGTAAAATTTTAAAGGTGGAATTTATGGGTGCAGGGGATTTGGTAGAATTATGTTTCCCTTTGTATGTTTGGTTGCTCAAATCCTTGGAATCACGTTTCCCACGAGATTCAGTTTTCCAGCAAATCCTCCATATGGAGTCCGACCCCTCCTCCTAAGATTTGCTGAAAAACTTATCAAGGGATTTATGGACCCACTTTCTTTTAACTCTAAATCCCATATATATGCAATTTTAAGATTTGAGGGTAATGCCAAACGGTACAAAGACTTTAATACAAGAAAACTTTATAAATCCTAAGAATTTTAATTAAGTTACCAAACACACAAAGAATTTACATGAATCCCAAAATTTATAATCCCATGGAATTATAACTTGAAAACGATGAATTCTGCAAACAAACCCACCATAAATGTAAACGCCACGGGCCACTAAACCAGGGATAGTAGTGGTATATGGACCTGGTGTGGAAGTGGAAGGGAGTCAGCTGAAACATCAGCAGAGAAAAACAATTTGCGTCGTGGATTCGCAGTTTCGCACCATTCAGTGGTACTAGTGATGTTTCTAGTGCGAAAACTAACTGCTCGTAACCCTACTGGCAACGTCCGCTTCTTTTGTGCACCTCCATCCTCCACACCGTCACCCAACTACAACACCACCAACAACACTACTACTACCAACAACAAACTATTCGTTGGAGGTATCCATCTCTCCTCCTTTTCCATTCCTTTCCTGCTTAAATTTGTTTTTGTACTTACTATAAAATAGTTTTTGTTGGATATTTAACGAACAGGTCTGTCATGGGGAGTAGATGAGAAATCATTGACCGAAGCTTTCTCTTCTTTTGGAAATGTTACAGAAGGTAAATGAAAGAAGTTACTTATTCATTCAGATATGTGCTTGAGAAAATGTCTGAATGAGCTTCATCAACATTTTAACGCAAAAAAGCAACACTGCGTCTACCTTAGATTATGTTTAGGATTCCAGATAATAATATTAACTCGGGGACATTCAACTAACCTGACATAACTTTGTCAAGAATTTTCTCCTGTTTAGATTAAAGGATACTTCTGTTCTCAGCATATTACATAAGTCATAATGCATCTCCTGGTCATCATGGACGGTTGGACTAGATAACGTTTTTAATAGCTTTTTAACTACTCTCTTGAATCATGGATGTCAGGCCAAGTTTTCCTTTTCTTTCAAGGAAAATGTTTCTTCTTTTTTGCTTTTTGAATGTTTTTTATTGATTTACTTTTATCCAACAAACCCATGTCATACTTGATCTTACTTATGTATGACAAACCTGCTTCATTTAGATTATGATTGCGTATGGGAATTAGATTAATTTGCCATTGCATCTAGTTCACAGTTGACATCTGGCAGAGGGTATTGAAAGTTCTTTGAGGCCTGAGGTTCACCTCGTGCTGAGGCTCCCCAAATAAAACATTCTCAAGGTGCATGAAGAAAATCTACTTTATTTACGCCTGGAAACCATTATTTTCACTCAATAATCTAAGCTTGTCGGGCAAGATACATTTACAAACGCATTAGTTTGTTGTTTATTTTAGACTTTCAATGTTTTTTTCTACAACCTTTGGCTGGTCTTTTACTTATGGGAATTGGGGTGCTCATGTTTCTAAATTCTTGCACCAAGCGGATGAATCACCGCACCTGATATTTACTATGTTTTAGTGATAGCAGTAGCACGTCACAAGTATTGCATGAATGACATTGCTCATCTGCCGGCTTCTTTTAAAGGGACATTCAATACTTAATAGTACACCTAATCGGAAACCTAAAAAGATTCACTCTTTTAGTTAACTTGCAATAATTTGAATTAGAAAAGAAATGATGTTGAAGGGAGGATATATAGCAGAAACTGGGTCGCGTTTGGCTTAGAAATATCGAAATTACGACCTATTATATTACTGCCCCCCTAATTTCTTTGAACAAGTATATTTGTAGCATTCCTGAGAGAAGCTGTTGGATTTTTCAGTGAGGATTATCTATGACAAGGATTCTGGAAGGTCAAGGGGATTTGGTTTTGTTCACTTTTCAACAAACAATGATGCTAGATCTGCCAAAGATGCCATGGATGGAAAGGTAAGGTTAGATTTTATTAGACTCATAAAATGAATATTGAAATTCTGTTTTCGCAGTAGGATCACTGCAACCAGTTTCCAGCGGAAGAATAAAGCAAAAACTGCAAGTTGTATATACGTGTAGACCAATAATTGAATCTTTTTTCTTCATCATAACAATAATAAGAACAGCTGAACCCTTCTGACCTGCTGAACTAATTTTCCATGCAGGCATTTTTGGGTCGACCACTACGCATAAGTTTTGCTCTTGAGAAGGTTCGTGGTGGACCTGTGGTAGTCCCTCGTCTTTCTAATGTAACAGATGTTAGTCGCCGAAATAATTGAAATCAACCCGGTAATACTTGTATTTTTCAGCTTTCTCTCTTTTATTAGCTTTCGTGGGGGATTAATGAATGATTGAATAATAGCTGTACTTCAACTTTATGTGTAAGTTTTTCTTTTCCAATAAAATCTTAGGTGCATGGTTACAATGTATCTCAAATAGACTTCTTGTTCTCTTGCTCTTATAATAATTCTCTTTTCAACAGTTACTTTATTGACTATAGGTCTTGTGCTGCGGCATAATAATCAACAATGTTCAGTAGGAAACTCAATTGTTTAGTCAATTTCTTGGGACCTAATTTTCTTGATCATGGTTAGATGAATATTCAATGATATTACATAATTTATGCAATTTGAATATCTATAAACCTGGTAAAGTTATGTATATTATCATGCTTAGAAAAAGTTGTTCTGCGTCATTTTAGATAGACATCAAAAGTTGCAGCCATAAGTCTATGAACTATCAGGTCGAACATTCCCAAGAAAATGTTTCGATTATCTGTGTAGAATACAAGTTGTACAGGGGATCCTTCGCTTCATGCACTTTTAATCTTCCCCTCTGGTATGAATTGCTTGTTTGCAGGAACTCAGACAACTAGTGCCCTTCTAGACTGCATAAATACACAACACCTCCATATTTTTCCAGATTCATTGCTGAACCACAAGAAGTTCAAAAATATAGGTAGATACCTGGTCACTGATACTTCCGATTTATATAGTGAACACTAACTGGTGAACCTGGCATGATTTTTGGCTCATGACTGAAGTTCTTATCGATGTTCAGGATAGGATGGGTTTGCATGGGGATGATCGAGCCAAGACGTGCAAATAAAAATAGTTTTTAAGTAGACGACGGAAAAAGAAATCGTTCGAGGCTAGAATTCATTTTATATATTTTGAACAGCAAACTGTTGGATCCAATGATGATTATATATAGCTTGTTTGTCTAGTTTCTTGGGGAAGCAAGATTTAGTATGTGTAGGAACAGCTAGAGATCAAAATTCAAAATCTTGATGGACCTTTTGAATTGAATATTTGAATTGCAAGTCCTATTGAGCTGCATCTTGTCTTCCTAGTACAAGTACCCAAAGGATTTAGGAATCCTAAAACAGGAGTAAAGCTTAGGAGAAAATTTTAATTATCCAAGACACATGTTTAGCTGGTATCAGCCTCTCAGTTATATTTGATTATTAGTGTATCCAGTAAACTTTACTCTTTTAACAGAACACTAGCTAAGTTTGCCAGAAGCATCAACTACATTCTCCATATCTTTAGCCAGACCTCTCTTTCTTTTATCCTTTTTCTTTTTTTGGTTTTTTCATTTTTGTTTTCTGGGAACTTGACTAGAGTTCAGCTAGAGTTCCCACCACCAGGGTCCAGGAGTAACAATCCTCAGTGCTCTCTGGCCATTCAAATACAAACCACAAGCTGTTCTTTTGGCTGCCTATCTGCTTTGTCTCTTTGCAATCTCCAACGCTAACCCGTCAGTTAGTGAGAAGATTTTACCAACCCATCCATCCTTGACTGAAACTGAGAGGGAGTGACACCAACACTTCATTTCATGCGTCCATGTGAAGGCCTATCTTTATGTGCACACACATGACCACACCACGGAGTTCCTTTATCGCATATAAAATATCTCACACGTGCTGATGGCAGTACCTGCAAGGTGGGTCCCAATTTTTCGCATAAGTCGATTTGCTAAAAGTCAGCCCATACATCACAGAGTTGTCCAATGAACAAAGTGATTTCCTCGTAGGATTTAAGATCACTACCTCCCACGTCCCTCCACATGGTAATCCCTACCCACCCCCCTCGCATAATACACTGCACAAGCGATTCCCTCAGTTGACTTCTTTCAAATTAGTGCTGGATTCATCAATCTCTGCTTGAAAATGTTTGGTGAAAAAATTGGAATTCTTTATGCAATATACATTCATCTCCATGAATGAACAATGGCAATATCGTTTCATACCCCATGGTGGTATGGAGCAAATCCACCCCTCTTCCTTGACCAATAGTCAGATGCTTCCGTTGTCGTCTGCCAGAGAAAAATAATACATCGAATGATTGGTTGTAATTGTGATGCAGCAAAAAAAATAAAAAAAAGAAAAGAAAAACGTTATTAGATATCACTAGAGATTGCTCGTATTGTTGTGATGATTATCTTGTTTTACATGCATTTACTAGTTAGCCCATAAAATGTGATAACCCCGTGTAACATTCTTCCGAAAAATAACGTAACAATGTTGTGTCTGAAAAGATTTATTATCTTTTGGAACAAGTAGCGTGAAAAGCTAAATAAAAGTTCGCGCTTCTAAGTCTTAACTTTAGTGTTAAGATTATTTTCACATATCCCTATCCATGTTTTTTCCGTGGATGTTTTCCGGCAAGTAAGTTTTCTGTGGGCAATTTCTAATTGTTCTAGATTTGCTTCTCTTGGAGTTGACATGAGTAGTACCACCTATCCTACTTTTCAGTTTGTTGTAGTTTTTTTTAGTTTAATTAGGGTTTAAATGCTTTTCAGGTTTAGTTTTGGATTTTTCGCATCCTTGCTGGCGACAAGTTATCTATGCCTTAATGGTGGATGTTTGTGTTCCTAGAGCATCTTTTCTCGACTTTATTGGTCGTTTTATATTGGGTTTACTGTGTTTCAAGTACATCGCGACAAATCCTGGCGGCTGAAATCTTCAACGAAACATTCAAGACCAAAAGAAAATCACTCCTACTTTGGAGCATCTCTTTCTCAAGAAGAACAAAGTTATCAGAAATTGTGGACTTCATTGTGGACTTATGATCCGAAAATATTTTCTCCTCTGATTCAATCGGTTCTCGATTCATACATATTCCTATATTTTTTCTGGTTTCCTTGCTCTTCTCTTGTTAGAATACTTGGTTTTGTACTAGTATCTCTTGGTGACCTAACTTTGCTATGAACAAAAGAGAATTATTTATCCAAGTAAATAAGTAAATTTAGTGTGAGAATATACAAGTAAGGGTATAAATGCAATCTTATTTTCTTTGTCCGACTCTGTTTGTAAATGTTATTATTATGTTACAACATAATGGTGCCTGCCTCAGCATTTGGGATAACAAAACTTCTTAACATACCACTCACCTTAAACTCCCCCGAAAACTATTTCATGTATATGTAAGGATTTTCTGACGGGTCCCAAAGCTTTTATATGAGATCCTTCATTTTCAAAAAGGATTGTTCGCCCTTTTACTTAAGGCATGAGGTTTTGGAGTTGATGAAAGTGGTGGTCTGTTTAGAACCACTATAGGTCACGGAAGAGCAAGTTCAATAGGAAAGACTTCTTAAGTGTCGTCGTTAGACGCTGGCCGTCAAATTCCTTTTTTAAATTATTTATTACAATAATTACCTAACTAATCACAAGGTCATTATACTAGTTTTATATCTAATTACTCCCTCCGTTTTAGGAAAAGTTTTATGGCAAATTAGAAAAGTGAAAATATCATTTTTTTTTTATCTTTCTAGAACAGAGGAAGTATTAATTATCTAGCTAACTATATACCTAACTAAAGTTGAGGAAGGATTCCTTCACACTCCTATTATGACACTATCTCTCACTTTGCATGTTCTTTTTGTGAATAAAAACCAAACGATAACGTATTCGAAGCTAAACTTTTGGGGATATGTTCCTCTTATAAATCTCTACATACCCACTAAAAATGAGCACATTCCGAAAAGTATAAGTGCACCATCTACTACTTTGAACTCCAACCGTCGAAAGTCAACAAATTCTCAACCGTTTAAATTAAGATTGATAGATGATGAGGTTTGGTATTTCAGAATGTGCTCATTTTAGTGCGTAGGAAGATCTTTGTAAGACGAACATATCCCCAAAATCTTAACTTTGGATACGTTATCGTTTGGTTTTTATTCACAAAAAAGACGTCCAAAGTATGAGATAGTGTGAAAATTAGAGTGCGAAGGGATCCTCCCTCACTAAAGTTATGTATAAATCTTATAGGTGCATCTATAATACAAAACAGAAGAGTTTTTTGAGTCTTGGGCGGTCAGATAACATTTTCAGAGACAAGCGTTGCATCCGACCATCCCAGTCTCATCTCAACCATAGACATCCGACGGATCTAAAATTCGTAACCTCCTTCAATATATGCATTAATAACTCTCATAATTAGTTCATAACCAATTAATTAAGAAAATTAATGTGGCAGCAAGACAATAAAGTGAAAAAATAAAAGTTAAACCATTTAAAACTCATATTTTTACACTCATATTTTATTCTTCAAAAAGAAAAAGAAATTATTTGACTCGCATGTTTTTAAAATCGAAAACAACCAACCTTCTTCAACCTTTATAATGTTTGAGAATTAGTGCAAGAAAACTATGAAATCAAGTTGTTTTTTCTCATGCCGTGTCGTTAGGGCACGAGTTATTTCTAGTATAATACGTATTAGCATTAAGAATGTAATTTTCATAACTGGTGATTTATGTTGGATCTTGAGTTCTCTTCAACAGAAACTTGGAACATAGCTTGGAAATACCTTACCCAAGCGCTTTGTTAGGAATTAATACCAAATATATAAAATTTGAAATATCTGCTCAAAATGAGGAATTTCAGTTAAATCCAAATATATATATATAAGTGACTTAAATAAATTACTTAATCATGAGCAGTAACTAAAAGGTGAGAACATCAAGTCTTCTTCGGATATTGACTGTCAACAAATAGTTGTAGATTGCATAATCTTCCCAACAACAACAACAAAGGAAGAGAAAAAACTGTTACTTCTCTAAATTCCATACATACAATCAAGTAAGTTACCTAAATTATGTTGATGTCGCACTTACGAAGTTCAAAAGATAAGCGTTTTACTTCGTAATTCAATATACTTCCTTGACACTTTGATCATAATAATATGACCAAGTCTAATACTAGACTTTCATAAATATATAATTTCGCATGTTATGTTTTCAATCAAAAACGACTTGAAAGATACGTTAGGAATAAAAACAAGCTCAAGTCAATATTACTAACCTCAAGTAGAAGGATGATGTCTTCGTTGTAGTCGTCACTTCTTCACATTCTTCAGGTCTTCAGAGTAATACTTGTAAGTCTCAACATTCCTAGACTTTCTAGTCTAACCTAGACGAAGTTGACTCCAATAATTAATCAAGTGACTTTAGATGAGTTTTGATACTAAAATATGACAACCAACCTTGACATACCAACGCTTGGTGGGTTCAACCGAGCTATGCTCTAACATACTTGGTACTCACTCCTTTTTAGATCTTTGTGATTCTTCTTGTATACTTGATTTTCTGGGATCCAAACAATATTGGTTGACATAAGACTTGTGTAAAGATCAAAAAAAAAATTTAGTTGCTTCTTCTTGTTAAATTTCTTTTGATAGAGCTTGTTGACCGATATTGATTGTGTCGATGGTCATTGTATTGGTTTGATCATTGATCAAAGGAGTTTATATTGATTAAACAGAAGATACTTTAATATACTTCATCTATGATCCAAAGTTTGATTTGAGAGATTGACAAGTGAGCTGGTTACTGAAACAGATTTAGTCCTTTGTTGTTTCCTTTACGATCCAAAGAAGTTGAGAGTGAAAGTCTTCACAACGATGAAGCAACCTAAGATAGTGACTCTGCCTTGGGATTCACGCGTTAAGACCAGACTAGTTGTAGGCGAAAGGATATTGAAGTAACTGAGTAATGAAGGAGTGTTAACTTGGTCTCAACTATACAAAGTCGCGGTAGTCAATTTGTATAACTACTTAACTATGAGGGTATTTAAAACTAGACTTAGTCCAAAGGTTTTTCCACCAGACAATTCTCCTCGTTAACAAAATCTTGTGTGTCGTGCTCTTACTTTATTTTCCGCATTATAATTACTATTATAGTTATGATTAAGTAATTGCACTTACACGTTAATCCACTTGGTAACAACCCCATAGTTAGTTAGTTTCGAACTCTGGCTATTTTAAGTTACACCTTGTTGAAACAATCTTTTGGCAGTTATTGTTTCTGTAAGATTATACAAGACGTGTCTTTATAGATTGATATTGAAAAAATTGTAGTGTACTTAGTACCCTCGTGTTCTTATCACCCCCATAGGGAAATGTAAGGATTAGCATCACAATTTTTTTGTATACCCACGTGGTAAGGTTATGTGCTATGAAGGATTACAGAGAAAAGTCAAGACTATTGGGTAGGAAACACCACTAAACCTCTATTCTTAGCCACAACCAGAAGCTCATAAAGGAAAGACGAGAAACAGTAAGAAAAATTTTGATAGACAAAAGCCATTTCCTCATTGAGATTTTTTTCCCGATAACGTTATCCCTTTTAATTGTTGATAAAAAAGGAAACCAGTTCTTGAGAGGACTTAGTTTCTCGATGGCTAACATAATTTATACTTATATCTAGAGGTATAAACGTTTATAGAAATAAAGTTGACCCGACTAGAGGTAAGACAAATGAGATGTGAAAAATGCAAGAGATGATGTGGTAACCTTTCCCAAAGAATATCTAGAAGGATGCACTTTTGGTAAAATCCTGGATAAATGCCACACTGTATTCCATATTTATCCATCTCTTTAGCGTTTGCGAAACAAAATAACAAAAAAAGAAAAAAAAAAGTATCCCGATAAGAAAGGGATCCATACTAGAAATCAAAAACCTTTTAATTTTGTTAATCAAATTGTAGTTGCATAATTCTTACTAACCACACCCATGAAGATCTAACGATTAATAACATATAAAGATTCAAGATTCAAAGCAAATACAAGAAGTAGAAAACTTAAAAGAAGAAAAGAACACATCAATATAACATGGTTCGGCCTTGCAGACCTACATCCACGGTGAGAAAACTAATTCTTATTTATGAGGATCTTACTCCTAGATGAATTATAAATATCTCTCAAATTTCTAACTCTCTCTTTCTCTTTTTTAGCTCTCTTTGGAGTAGGACCATTCAAGATTACATGTCCATTTCCTTCTACATGGACTAGTAATAATAGGAAAAGTAAACTTCTAAAGATATGTTGAGATACTTCTGGCCCTATGGCGATATGGTATGTCTCTTCATCGCTCGGACTGGTTACTCGTCATTCTCCTCCGAGATACATCGTGCTACTCCTTCATCGCCTTACTCCTTCTTCGGGTAATACTGTACATCGTGTTACCTCCTCCTCGGATGGTACTATTCGTTGCTCTTCTTCAGAGCTTCTGACACGATGTATCTTTGTTTACAACTATATCGCACCTCTTCTGATTCTCATTAAATGCACTCTTCTTCTTTTAGATTTGACCGTCAGTATGATTTGACTAGTCCTTACATGTGTCCTTCATGAGGTGAAGCAGTATATATCTTGATTCTGGTGTAATTAACTTTTGGATACTTATTTGATGCATCTTACTCGCCTTCTTATCATATGACCACCTCCTAGGATGCTTACATATGGAGATTGGATATTTTACCCTCACAGTTTGCTCCTTTTATTTTCATCTTACCGGGGGTACGATGGGAAGAAAACATATTTCTATCCTTTCACCTCCGCCATGTCCCTAAATTTTCTCCATGTCGTCGTCTTTAATGTATTATAACCTGCTGGACTTTAGGCGCCGGTTAACATTCGTGGGTGTTGATTTTCTATATATAATACTCCTATGAGAGAGTACCATATTCATTTCGTCACTTCTTCTGCAAAATCTCAGAACTTTTGTTCTCTTTCCTTCCCGGTCATTTCATGTTCTTATTTTTAACTTCATCTTTATAAAGATCATGTCTGGGAGAAGCCCTTCGTCATCTCGTCCATCAAAGCGGTAAGTCTTTTCTTCTTTCGACTTCCAAGATTATCTTATGTTTTTACTTTTATCGCCATTATTATTAATTTCATCACTTCTATTGATGTTATCATCAATTTTGGGGGTTTTTTCTACCAGTCTTTGGGTTTATTTCTCTGAAAATTCTAATTTTCGTTCTGTTAGTTTTTGTTTCTGATAGTTGATTCTTCTCCGGTGAATCTTTTTAGTTTCGGGGATAAGAGACTTATGTTTAAGCCTCCAAGCACCAGCAGATCTTCCGAGATGGATGATTCTGGGTACCAAAAAAACCTAAAAGTCAAGTATTGTATGCAAAGATTCAAGGTTTCTTACGACCATCCTAATAAACATGTCGGGATTCTAACCCGCGACATCTCCCTGAAACCCTATAGTCCAAACGTGACCGTAGTTACTGAGGGCCAGCTAGAGGCGGGACTTCATTTATCGTTGTATTGCCCATTGAACTCCTTTCAGTATGAGGTTCTTTCTAATCCAAATCCTCATAGAGTTGCGTTTCATCCTAGTGGTAATTTTTGGCTTATTCTCCGTGAATGTGCCCGTCGTAGCAAGGGAAAAATTTATGAGCATGAGAAGAAACAATTTGTCCATGCCCAATGCGATTTGTATACTCCTGAGAATTTTGGGGAAAACTATTGGTGTCACTAGCTTTGGGACAATTTCGATGGTGTCAGTGTGGGCATTTCGAGGACTCGACGTGCTTTGAGGGGTCCTTTGCTTCTCCCCTATTTAGATCCTCCTACTTCTAGCAATCTTACTCTTCGTACGACCAACGATCAGAAGTGGTTCATGTGTCCTTTTCGAATCGAGGGTCCTTGAATCTATGGTTGGGACGATGTTGGTGGCGTCCTTTCGGAGCTTCCCGATGTACATGGTCATTTGCTTATAAGCCATGGGATCTTAAGTGGATTATTTCCTCTGCTCGTAAGTGTCGGGTGCAGACTACTCGAGCTGTTGAGGATGCAAAGGTAGAAAATACCGTCTTGCTCTTACGGTATATATACCTTTCCCCTTTTTTATAGCTTAGCATCTGATAATTATTTTTTTTGGAGCGAGGGAAGGCTTCGGACGGGTCGTTGCCTTCTAGTGCTCCTGATGGTGCTGTTATTCATGATATGAATGTTGATCTTTCGTGTCTTTATGATGATAAGGATGATGTTATTGGTGCTATTGGTGATATTGATGAATCCTTTTTTGAGGATGTAGAAGGTGTGCCCCTGCATGAGTCTTTTTCCTTTCAAGGTGAGAAAGGTGCTCCGAGCTGAGAGACGAACGTGTCACAGGCGAGTAATATCACCGAAAATGGTGCATCGTCCGATGGAGGTGCTCCAAGTGGTGGTATTGTTGGTGGCGTTGTTAGTGGTGGTTTTGGTACTGGTGTACCTAGCGCATTTGCTGGTAATTTCGCAAGTTCATCGTTGACTCATGATTCTTCTTCATTCACTGTATTTGGTGAAGCTGCTCAAGCTGCTACTCTGCTCTGCTCCGACGTTTTCGTGAACCTAAGCGAGGAGGAGTAAGCCCGAGTCTTGAGTTATCAAAACAGGCCAACTCAGCTTCGGCTTGTGACTGTTGTGAGTATTTGTAGCACCATTTTACTTGTATGTTAGATGGTGTTAGAGCATAGCTCGGTTGAACCCACCAAGCGTTGGTATGTCAAGTTTGGTTGTCATATTTTAGTGAACCAAAACTCATTTAAAGAGTCGCTTGATTATATGCTAGAGTCAACTTCGTATAGGTTAGCTTGAAAGTATTAGGATATAACACATTACAAGTATTACGTGAAGACTTGAAGAATGTGAAAAAGTAAGGAACTACAACGACGAAATCATCCTTCCACTTGAGGTTAGTAATATTTGACTTGAACTGTTTCATTCCCTAACGTATCTTTCAAGTCGTGCATATTGAAAACATAACTGCAAAGCTATGAATGATTATACTCTAGTTAGACGTAGTATTAAGGAATACGATACGAAGTATAACACTTATCTTTTGAACTTCGTATATAAGACATCGACATAATCGTTTGAATGCTATTGTGATTATGTATGGGTATGAGGTGAAGATTTCGTCCTAGGAAACAATGTTTTACATTCGTTTAAAGGAAGTACATTCATGAACTTGTTTTGTGAATCGAAAGGGAAATCGCTAGGCTTATTGGTATTGTTATTAATTTCAAATCTTTTGAATTACCAATATGTGTGTTTAGTATAACCGCTCATGACTTGCTTATGTTCTTGGTAAAACTATTCACAAGGCCTGACTTTTGTATTGGTATGACTTTTATTAGTTAAACCGATCTTAAGTAATCGCCTGAGATGGTATGATCGATTTGTTGTAATTAGTATGACCAACTCTAGTCATTAGGGAACCGACCCTAGTAAGAGGTGCAACCGATAACAAAAGGGGAATCGATCCTTTTAAGAGGCGTAGCAAGTTTCTAGTTATTGGGAACCGATCCTATGAACATGTGTAACACGTTTTTAGTTATTGGAAACCGATCCTATGGACATGTGCACCAAATACAAGTTAGATACCATATATATGTGGGAACCGATCCTAGTACCTAGTCAACCAAGTTTTGGTAACTAGCGTGACTAATTCTAGTACCCACATGGAGGTAGGACCGAAACTTGTTTTGGTAGTTACGTGAAACCCATGTTTGGTGATTTGATAGGATAATCAATCACATAGTTTTTGGAAGTCAGATGAACCAATTCTAAACTTGTTTGGAAGTGTGGAAAATCGGTTCCAAGATTGTAAGTATGAAAAAGGACTTACAAAGTAAAGACGTCGACATACTTTGAACATGCACAGTAACGCTTATCTTTTATTGTTCAAAGATATTCCTTAATAGCTAAAGGAGAATCCCAGATCGAAATAAATTAAGAATCTTTTAATTAAGGTTTTTGGTTTTGCATATCTTTAGAAAATAAAAATTAGTAATGTGCATTTACTAGTTGGATATTTTCTAAGAGATTTTCGGTCAATATTTGGACAAAGCATTTCCATGAATTATGGAAAATGAATTTGGAAATATATTGCATATGTTGAGAATATTTTCTGGTTTGGAAATTCCTTGGTGTCCAAACTTCATTGGTCTATAAATATTGAAGTTTGCATTTCAAGCAAACTAATCCTCAGAGCCAGCAAAACTACCGAGTTGTGTTGTTACTGGTGGAGCCGCCTATTCGGAGAGGAAAGTAACCTAATTAGGCAAAATCTCTTACGGCCGCTCGGTTTAAAGACTTCTTTGGGATTGAGAATCTCTATTAGTACCGTTGGTGGGAAACTAGATAATTGCGGTTTATTATTAGTTTTCGATTGATTTCATTGACTAACGGTTGTTGAAGTTTGATTGCACCTAGTTTTTTTATGCTTGGGAATCTTCTCTTCTGAAATAAGATTCACTCAAACTAGATCGAAGTTTCGACGGGGATCTTTAGAATGTTTGTAGATCTAAAGACGTCTTGTGATAATCCATTGTTAACAGACTCTGTTCTGTATGTGATTGATCACAAGAGATTTAAGTTGATTGTGTGCAGGTGTTTATTGAAGATCTAAGAATATTTGAAGACGAAGAAGATTTCTGATTTGGGTTCATAATCTTTGGTGAGCACAATACTTGTTTCGGATGAAAAGGATCCAACTATAATCGGTTTATCTTTGTGATAGATTTGATTGATTAGTTGAGTAGATCGGCATCAATACAATTCTTTGTGATTCAAAGTATTGATTGCAAAATCTTGACAATTACTTTGGTAGTTGTTATTGGATAGATCTAAGGACCTGACAAAGAATTTGATTGGGATAAACGGAAGAGCTTGTTGTCGAACTCATATCACTTGATTGAAAAGAGTTGTTACCGAACAGATTTGTTGTTCCTTTATTTTTTGGAATACGAACTAAAAGAATTGTTCCAAGTGCGTGACTTATTACCAAGTTGGAGGCGCAGGGATACAGACGGAACTAGGTGAACTATAGGTTTAGTTGCTTGGTCTCAACTATACGAAGTTGGTTTAGATTTTGTATAGCGGCCTAATCCTGAGAGTATTCAATTCTGGACAAGGTCCCAGGTTTTTTTTGCATTTACGGTTTCCTCATTAACAAAATCTTGCTCTGTCTTTTACTTTTCTATTTTCGCAATTATAATTGTTTTTATTATAATTAGAAGTAAAATACACAAACGTTAATTCCTATTTACTTGATAGTAATCCTATTGTGTTTGGTTAAGTCCGAACCCTTTATCAAGTAAATATACTTCATTGTTGTATTGTCTCGATCTTGTATCCATAGTTAATCACGCAAGTTATCTTGTTGTCTTATTTTCTCGATCTCGTATCCATAAACGATCACACAAAGTGTGAACCGATTAGTTGTATTGTCTCGACTCGGTCCATAGACAATCACTTTCGGAGAAAGGAGTTATAGGTGGAAAAGTTTTAGATTGAGGTATATTTGGGTACCCTCGTCTTTTCAGATGGTTCATAGTTGTCCCAAACTAATTTGTGGGCGTTCATTTGTTGCCAGAGCAACAATTTGAGGACTGCTATGCTGTCCGAGTCTCGGGTTGTTAGGAAGCGAGCTAGAGTTGTGGAGGGAGATGCTCATCGCATGCAGTTTGAGTTGGAAGCTGCCAAATTGGAAGTTGAGACTCTGCGCTGAGAAAATCAAGATCATGAAGGTATTTTTCATCATTTTTTTTAATTACTAGAGGGTTAGGCTCCTTGGTCTGAAGTGGTCATTCTATTATTAGGCACAATCCTTCATCTCGGGGAGAGGATAGATGACACGGCTCATAGGCACAATCGATAACTTCATTCTGTGAAGATTGATATGAGTTTTCGTCAATGCAAGATTGATTCATTGGAACGAGAACTTGAACTTTCTAAGGAAGATGTGGAGGTACATCGTGATCGTATTCAAGAACTTCGTGAGAAGATCAATGAGGTTAAAAGCTAGTTGTACTTCGTGTTGACGAGATTAAGTCGCTTCAATCTCAGAGGAATAAATTCATCGAGTGGCAGCCCGATCACATACCCATATTGCAGCAGGAATAGGAGGATAAGGAAGAGCTTCGTAGGATCAAGCGAGAGTATGTCAGGCCCGTGAAAGGCATATGTTGTCTTGTCCTGTTGTTTAGCTAACCAAGAAGGTTGCCTTTTTAATTATGACTTGCTCTTTATTTTGTTCCTTAGAAATTTTTGCTTACTAATGTTATATCATCTTTTTGTTGTCTCGTAGAGGTTCGTCATCGTGTGCTTGAGATGGAGAGGCAAGTGGCTGAACTTCAAGAGAAGAGAGTAAATTTGGATGGTGAGCTTGGTGGTATTGAAGCTCGTCATGAGGAGGAGTTAGAGGTTGAGCGTGCTGAGTGGAACAAGAAGGTTAGTGCTCTTCATGCCGAGTATGTTGTGCAGATTAAGAATTCGTGCAAGGCTGTAATCCAGCGCGAGCGTCAAAGTGTTGTTGTTGCTTCTCGAAATATTGTGAACCCAGTTCGTCCCCTTTTTGAAGAGACTGCCTCTTCCCCAACTTCCGGTGGTTCATCCGAGGGCTCGGATAAAGATAAGATTGTTACTGAGCAAGTTGAAACATCTTTTACGTCTATCTTTGGGCTTTTTAGTAGCCTTTGACTCCGCTTAGTATTCTCTTCTTTTGTCAGAAATGTTGTTCTTGTGTGTTTTAATTGTTAAGTCCTCGTGTATACTCCGAGGCGATGTTTAAGGTGGTGGTTGTTGAAGTAAGTCCATTCATTCTGAAATAGTGTCTAAAGGTTCTTTTGGTGGTAAGTCCCCGTGCTGTTTTCGAGGCACTGTGTAGTTTTATTTGATAAGTCTTCTTTTTGTTTGAGACGATGTTTGAACATGTTATTTGCAAAGCTATATAACTTTTGTGGATTTAATACTTTTGAAATAAAATATTCATTTTTGTTAGTGGTAATTATATAATTGCCCTCACTTTTCACGACCTTCATAAATACCCTTACCAACTTTAATTATACCCTTCCATTTTTAAGAAAGAAATCTATTTAATTTAGCATACCAGATTTACCCTCCGATGATATCTATTCTCAACCAAATGAATAATTTGAATACTCAATTCCTTTTTATTTTCAGATCTGATAATTTTGTCTTTCTCTCTTCCTCCGTCCCTTAGCCATCTCCGCCACCACCATCGCCTTCACCGCCACCACCAAAAAAGAGGAGTTTTTGTTCGCGTGATTTTGATGAGATCTCCAGAGAGATTACAGTGAGGCGTTTGTGAGATTCGAGAGATATGCAATTGTTTTTCATCTTCCTCTTTGATTGATTTTTTTCCCATTAATCATCACCCAGTTCAGAAATCAAACTCGAAAGCCATCATTAGCAACAAATCTGTGATTTTAATTATTCTTTTCTCATTACTCCTCGATGTTACTGATTTAGGATCACAAATTTCATTGGAATGGTACTAGTAATCAATTTGGTTTCAAGTAATCTACAAACAAGTAAGAACTCACCTTTACATGTAAATTTTTTTATATGGTTTAATTTCATGATATTTGTAGAGATCGTTGATTTTTTAATGTATAATCTTTAATGTTGTGGTGGTGATGGTGGAGGTGGAAGGTGTTGTGATAGCAGGTGATGCTGGATGTTGCAGCAATAATGTTGGTGAATGGTGTTCTTCAGTCCTTGTAGATCAAATACAGTTGTTGATCCCATTTATGGGATCAACTCCTATTTGTTAACAACATTTCCTTAGATTAGTATAGTCATGCTTGTAGTTTAAATCATGTTTGCTACAGATTTATTTTGTATGCAATTAGATTTTTAGGATCATTTTGATGTTTTTCGTTGATGTTTTGTTTCATGGTCAAAAAATCTCTGGACTTCAGTTTTTATGGGATCAACTCTTGTTGTTCCTGTTGTTGACAATATTTTTTATGGGATCAACTACTAACTCCTATTGTTGATAGAATTTCCTTGGATTAGTATAGTCATGGTTTTAGTTTAAATCATTTTGTTAAAAAAAATTAGTTTAATTTCTTGCTGGTTTGTGTTTGTGTATTGTTATTCGACTAATGACAGTGGTGGTCTTGTTGGATTTTGTGGTTGTAAAGTTCTTCAAATGTTGAATTTGTGGTGCAATGGTAGCATGACTGAATCCACATCAGATGATGCGTGTTCGACTCACGCCAAGTTCACTCATTCGTATATGTCTCTTTTTTTTTGTCAAACTTTGGTTGTTGGAGGCCAAAGATGGTTGTTATAGAGATTTTATATTCACTGCTCTAGCACGAAAGGGCTTGATGTGTTGAAGTTGATTCACTACAGCTTTTTTTGCATCTTTTTTAGGTTTCATACTAGTTAGATGTTTCTCCTTTTTTATGCTTTTTAGTTTGTACTTGTTATGTTTGTAATGACATACATTCTCATTTATTTTTTATGAATGTTATTCTTGTATTTCTTAAGGATGTGTCAGTTTGCAGGTTCCAGGTTTATTGGTTTTTACAGGAAACAGACACATATAAATTGTGTCAACTCAACTGTTGATCCCATTTTTTGTTGATCAACTTCCATTGTTGATCCCACTTAATGGGATCAATTTTGGTTGTTGACACTATAATCTGGAAACATTTTTACTAAGTTCCGAGTTTTTGGGTCAACTTCCACTGTTGACACAAGTGAACTGAAATATTTTCTAGTTGTTTGTTCCGAATTTTGATGGAGGCGGCGGCGGTGGTGGCGGCAGCAGCGCTGACAGCATCGACAATGGTGGTGGTGGAATATTAGTGGCAGTGGTGGTGGTGGAATGGTCGTGGAGGCGGTGGTCGTGGTGGAGTGGTGGTGGCGTCGGTGGTCGTGGTGGAGTGGTGGCGGCGGCGATGCTGGTGGTGGTGGTGGTGGCTGTGAATTAATAGTCTAATAGAGAAAGAAATTTGCTAAAAGATAAGATTTTTAAATGAAAAATAATATTACAGGTAAGGTATTAAGGTAATCTATTTTTTAATGGATAAGGTTTTTAAATGATAGGGGTATATTTATTGTTGTATAAGGGTATATTTGTTGGGTGTCAAAACTAAAGGTATTTAATTAATATACCCTTTTTGTTATAGTTTATTATGTTTTTTGCTAAGTCCAAAAGTTTATTAAATCAAAAAAACATAATTAAAATAATTACAAGAGAGACCTTGCACCCCCATAAATCAAAGGGGCAAAAGAAAAAACAACAAAAAGAGCTCTAAAAGGCCCTAAATAGCAAAAACGAAAACAATCAGATCAAGAGTATAAAAATCCAAAACATTTAATAACGTCTATATCCTACTTCTCTTAAACAACCTTATTTACAATCCTATGGTTTTTTCTCTTGGGCTGAAAACCAGACAAAATTTCCGCCATAATATTTGAATCCTTATGATCTTCCTCATAAATATCATCATCCATGTGATCAGATGTATGAGTCACATATTTAGTAGCTCTCTTTTTTTTGGGGAGATATCTTTGCTAATGGATTCGCACCTTAGCCAAGGGTGAGCCAATTTGTCTGGATATCTCCTAATGTTCAGGACATATTTCGATTCGAGATCGTAATGGCACTAACGTTGGTCTGTTTTCCGTCTCAGGTAGCTTAGGTTGGACACTACCCGCATCATTCTATGGAGAATGGAAGGTGTGGCTAGCACCATACCATACTTGATGGTCTATAGAGAAGATTGTTATCTCGAATTAATGCCATGACTTGATGGGCTTTGTAGAGTAATCTTGTAACATCCCAAGTTTATATGCAATGCAGAAAAGAAAAGAAAAGTAAACAAATAAATTAAACAAAAAGAAAAGAAAAATCAACAAACAAAAGGAAAGCGGTAAGGAAAGAAATAATAAATGATAATAAGTAATCGTTAAGATAAACATTCAAAAGGTGAAATTTTATTAATCTCAAAATAGGGTTTGATGACCCTTTACATGTTTAGCTAAGGTTTCGTGACCTTTTACAAGTTTGGACTCATGGTCCACTTTCATCACTTCCCTAATATCGTGTTAAGGGTGGTATTTTTGAGATACTTGACGTTACATGGACGTTCTAGTTATTCCCCGTTGGGTTTGAGAAATATGTATGCTCCTTCCCATGTCTTTCCAACGATCTTGAAACGTCCTTCCCATATAAGGGAAAAATTTCCTGAGTGTCGCTGATAGGGAGGGGTTTCTCGTAAGACTTCCTCTCACGGACTGAAATGTATCTTGTGGACATGTTTGTTATATTCTCAAGCTAGCCTCCGATGGTAATTTTCCATTATTTGCAGGTCAATTCTCGGTTCTCCTCGAGATTATCTAGCTTTTATAGGATCATATCCGAGGTTAAATTATTTTCCCATGCTTCTGTCTTGGTTGTGGGGATTATTATCTCAGTGGGTGTGATTGTTTCTGATCTATACGTGAGTGTCAAGGGTGACATCCTTGTTGCCTCTCTTCGGGTGGTTTTGTATGCCCATAAGACATTATGGAGCTGTTCACACCAACTGGTTCAATAGCCGTTTAGCTTGTTTTTTAACATGCCTGTAATGGTTTTATTGGTAGCTTCGGCATGGCCGTTTCTTTCAGGATAGATTGGTGTGAAAAAAATTTTCTTCTAATTTTAAAGCAGTTAAGGAGGAGGTCTATGTTTTTTCCTCGGAGTTGTGCCCCATTGTCGGACACGGTGGCCGCTGGGATGCCGAAGCGACATTTGATTTGCTCGAAGAGAAATTTGAATACATCTTTGTCTCGGATGTGCTTGAGATCTGAGGCTTCCACCCATTTCGTGAAATAGTATGTAGCTACTATCAGATATTTCCTCTGCTCTGTGCCTTCTTGTAGTGGTCCTATAATTTCGATCCCCAATTTCGCAAAGGGCCATGGGCTTAGGATGGATTTAAGATCCGTTAAATATGCATGCCTTCTTTTTCCACATCTTTGACATTCTTCACATCGCTGTGCCATGTCCTTTGCATCCTCATGCATGTAGGGACAAAAGTACCCTTGCAATTTAGCTTTTTGAGCCAAAGATCGCCCTCCACGGTGATTACCGACGTCGTTATAATGGATCTCAACTAGGATCTGGTGTCCTTTGTTTTTAGAAAAAACATATGAGTAGGTGACCCAAGTAAGATTGTCGATACAGTATTCCATCTCTTAGACCAGGTCTTATGGAGATGCCCAAGATCTTCCCAAATACCTTTACACATCATCCTGGGAAGAGCCTAGATCTTGTGGTTGTTCCCGGTTTTAAGATAAAAACAGATGATGGTTGTCCGGTTTTTTATTTGTTGGGTCCACCAATTACAGAAACCCCACTTAATTCTCTGTTGGTCCCACTAAATTTTACCAAAAACGGATAATGATTATCCGGTATATACAAGTTGTTAGATTTTTATGGTAAAATCTCTCTTGGCCCCACCAAGTTACAAGGGTTTTAAGAATACAACGGATAATCATTATCCGTTTTCACCTTTTTGAGAACGGCTAATGGTTAGCCGTATTCGGAGTCTTCCTGGGATTCCCGCATACCAGGGAAGGCTTGCAGGAAGAGGGGCTTTAGGTGACGGTTTTTTTCTTTGGGAAGACCTTGGGAATGCCCATAAGACCCAGTCTTAGTTGATACTTCCCTCAGCGTGATATTATCTTGTAAGCATATTTTTGGTCACTCGGTAGATCACCATTGGCCAGTTCTCCAATCATCTTAGGGTGGAGCTTCTTGGCTCGTGCTTGTGGTTAAGATTGACAAATATTCTTCTAGTAGAATTTATGGGAGTGATACCCTCTCGACCTTCAAAGCTGTCGTATTTGGATCCACCATCATTGAGGCGAAAAAGGCCAATGCATCCGCATGCCTATTGTTACTTCTGCATAAATGCTTAAAGGTGATGTTGGGTATCTGTTGTATATAATGCTTACCTAATTGCAAGTATTGTTGTAGGTATGTGTCTGAGGCTTGGTATCTTCCATCGATTTGTCGTATGACAAGTTGTGAATCGCAAGTGAGTCTGA
This sequence comes from Papaver somniferum, assembly GCF_003573695.1. Classification (NCBI taxonomy): domain Eukaryota; kingdom Viridiplantae; phylum Streptophyta; class Magnoliopsida; order Ranunculales; family Papaveraceae; genus Papaver; species Papaver somniferum. The sequence continues at coordinate 52,662,998 of NC_039367.1, forward strand.
CTTCGTCGAGTCCTAATTTAATTATCAACCGTAGATCATGTATGACTGCCTCGCATTCGGTGACATATGTCTGTGGATGGAAATTCTAGCCTCAAGCTATATACAATTCTTCGGCCTGTTGGTGTCGTGAAGACCATTCAGATGCCTGACCCTTGAGTTACAAGATTCATCCACAAATACTTCCCATCATCTCGGGTTTTCAGAACGAAGTAGGTCTGGTGGATCATCCATCTCATCCTCTATGCCAGGATTATCCTCGATCCCATCTAAAGGAAAGTCGGTCAGGAAGTCTGCCACGACTTGGGATTTTATCACCGTATGAGGATGATATTTAACTCCAAATTGTTTCATTTGTGCTCCTCATTTATAGATTCGTCCTTCCCTATCGATATTATCAAACACAGACTCTGTATGAGCTTTCATAATGACTGTGATAGTGTGTGCATGAAAGTACATCAATAACTTTTGAGTTGTATATACTAAAGACAGTACGAGCTTTTAAATTTTTGTATAGTTTTTCTTTGCAGTGGTCAGGGTTTTACTAATGAAGTAAACGGGTTACTCTTTCCCTTCGTCAATTCTGGTTAGCACAACACTGATCGATGTATTCGTGGCTAACAAATATATGTAGAGATCTTCGGCTGGATTGGGTTTTTGCAGAATGGGTAAGGTAGATAGGAGCTCCTTGATTTTTTGGAAGGCCTCTTCACATTCAGGGCTCCATGAGAACTTGTCTCCCTTTTTTAAGGTGTTGAATAAATCCTTCCACTTATCAGATGATCTGGCGATGAACCTTCCTAAGGCCGGCAGTCTCCCATTTAATCTATGTACGTCTTTCACAGTGGCTGGTGAAGGCATGTCAAGAATAGCATGTACCTTGGCAAGATCTACCTCGATGCCTCGCTTTGTGACCAAGTATCCTAGGAATCCAAAGGAACATTTGGCCGGGTTAATTTCCATGTTGTATTTTCTCATTGGTTCAAAGATATCTTTGAGGTCCTTTGCATTATCTTGTGGTTTCTTACTCTTGAAAAGCATGTCGTCAACATATACCTCAAGGTTTTATGTATCCAGTTATCAAACATTTTTTCTACTAACCGCTGATAAGTCGCGCATGCATTTTTCAATCCGAATGACTTCTTCATATAGCAGTAGATTCCTCAGGGAGTAAAGAATGCAGTGTGTTCTTGGTGTTCTTTTTCCAAAGGGATTTGGTTATACGCTGAGTACCCATCCATCAATGGCAATAGTCTATACCCGAAAGTTGCTTCTACCAACTGGTCAATGTTGGGAAGTGGGTGATGGTTGTGGTAAATTAAATCAGTTATTTCCACACAATTAAATGGTAATATAATGGAAGCAGAGATTATTCCCACGAAGTTGTCAAAGTGTCACAAAAGTGGGGTTTTGTTTTAGATTTTAGACGATACAAAACAAAGAGAATAAGGTTGAGTTGTAAGCAATAGAGGGAGAGAGATGACCGAGGAATCCTTCTTTGTTACTAAACCGTCAATGAGTTTATTATATTTTTCTACTGTTGTTAATCATAGATTATCACCAATCGTGGAATAACAGCTAGATCAGTGTTATCCCCTAAATTCCTTATATTACTGGATACAGAAGTTCTCTACTACCAGATTCTATTCGTCTAAACCACCTAATAGTAGATCCCTCAAGGTGTAATTTGGTCGAACGCTTTATCATTTGTGAATTTATTAGACTCTTAGATCAAGGTTTACTTTTTTAGGTTGTTTATACACATAATTCCACAGAATCTCTCTGCAAGGTCACGTGTTCTCTACTTGTGTACAAGTTATTCGATGATTACTTATCTCCTAACTCAATACTAGCAATATATTAAATCAATAAATTAATTTAGTTGTCCACCATCTATCAATCAATCATAAATATTCGGTATACTATAAACAAGCGATAATCATATGAAGAACTTCAAAGTAGATTAATATAATAACTCAAATCTTATTTACAACTTGGAATTCATCCTCAATCGGTAGGTGTTTATGTACTCATGGATGTTGAAGCATCCATGATATACATATAAAAAAAGTTAAAATATATCGTTACGATTGATGAACCACTCCGAAACCATAGCTTTCGCTCCGTGTGTAGTTTCTCCTCTTCAAGAGTTATAATTTAGTCCTCTATCTCTACATGGCATAATACCTATTTATATAGGTATACATTACTTGGATTTCAAGTATTTAAGTTGGTTAAGGAACCCGACCCCAAGCTATGAAAGAAAGATCCTTTAGATAGTTCGTGAATTTTAGCCTTCATGGTACACATACCTAGTATGCATACCATCCTTTAAAATATAATCCAGGGACTTTAGTATGCGTACCAAGTATGCATACTCGTCTAGTTTACGAAATTCCAAGTTACGCCAGTACACGTACCCAGTATGCATACGCTATTGTCTTCGGTATTCGATAAATTTGTTTTTCCCATAACTTCTTCGTCTGAACTCGGAATGACCTCATTCTTTTTGCATTCTTTTTGTACTTTAATTATCTTAAAGATGGTGGTAAGAAATCTTGAATTTGAATGAGTTAAGCTTGGGCTTTGTCCCGTATCTTGATTTTGAGCATCTTTTCTCCGTTTCGTCGCACTTCTTCCATTTCTCTTCGACTTGGGCACTTGGATAATTGGAATACTTCTCTTTTTAGATCTTTTTAGAACTTTGTAGCTCCTTTTTGGATGATTCACTTAATAGGGACAAATAAGAGAAAACAAGAGTAATAACAAGAATACATGCAAGAATAATAGCTAAAACAAGTATGGAATGAGCTAAAACAAGTATGGAATGAACACTAAAATAATATGAATTATGAAATTATCAGTGGGAAACTATCCTTCGGGCAAGCCTTATTAAGGTCATTAAATTCAATGCATATTCGCATTCCTCCATTTTTCTTAGGTACGATCACTATGTTAGATATCCATATCGGATACTGCACTTCTCGAATGATACCCGATGCCTCCATCTTCTTTAACTCGTTATGAATTTCCTCTTGATACTTGGGCGCGAATTTTCTAATTCTCTGCCTCATAGGGTTATGTTTCAGATTGATTTTTAAATAATGACAACAAACTTCGAGATCTATTCCTGGCATGTCTTCTATTTTCCATGATAAGACATCGGAATACTCCTTTAGTTCCGCACTAATTTTTCTTCCTCCTCTGGGTTGAGAAGAGTTCTGATCTTAACCATCCTTGGGGTTTCGATTGTTCTGATATTTACTTCCTTTATGCGTTCTGAGGCCGAGAAGTTCGACCTTGGTTCCCCAATTTCGGGGAGGTTCTTTGATTGATATAACGTCTCAGTGGACTCAACCAAAGCAATTGCTCACATGTGACTTGACCTTCTGACCTCGTTTGTCTCTACGATATAAGTATCAATCTCCTCCCTATGTTTGGATTCTTTGGCTTTTTTCTTCTTTGCTTTAGGAGAATTGACCTTATTTTCACCATTTTGTACATCCAAATCTTAACAGAACCTTGCTTCACCAGAATCTCCGACGATCTCTGCAATCCCATTGGGTGTTGAGAACCTTAACATCTGGTGGTATATGGATGCAACCCCTTTGATTCTATGAATACAGGATCGTCCGAAGATAGCATTATAAGGTGAAACTACATCTACTACACAGAAGGTGGTCAAGATTAGGATTCTACCTACCCGAATCTCCAGAGTTATCTCGCCTCGTGGTATGGTTAACCATTGAACCAGAATATGTTGTATGTGGATGGGATAAGGCATTCATCATTTAAGCCCATTTTTTGGAATGTGTAATAGAATAATATCTCTACTGAGCTTTCACCATAAATTAGTATATTTGGCAATGCCCATGGTAGCGCCTTTGGTTTCTCCTCGTCTCCTTCGGACTCAGGAAGCGCGATAGTCATCATGAATACTGGAGGGTAATTATGGTTTCTTCCACCATCGGGCGTATCAGTGGCTGAAAAGCTAATTGATTGCTTCATCCAGTCTTCTATCGGAGGTTCTTTAGCCACATTGAATACTTATTTTCCCTCAAAATTTCGTTTATGGATTCTCCCAATGGTATCTCCCTCCAACACAGGTCTCGTGGTGGCCGAATGAGAGATTGTGTTACATCCTAAGTACTGTGCTTCCCTTGGAATTTATACACGATCGGTGTACTAGATCTCCTGTCGCATGGGGGTGGTGGCACTGCGAGAAACTCCTGGAGTTTACTATCATCAATCGTATCTTGTATTACCATCTTTATGTCTCTTCACGATTCTGTCGGGTGGCTATACAACTGGTGAAACTCGCAGTAATACACTCTATTTTTGACGTTCTAGGGTTGTTTACCCCTGTTCCATGGAAAAATAATTTTATACTTCCCGCCAATCTTCTTAAAGATTTCAGAGATGGGAGTGTTTAGCTTCGTATAGACAGGGTCTACAAATTTTTCCTTTTTTTGTTTGTTATGTTCGCACCCTTTCCAACTTACACTTCTTTGTTTATCGAATCATGTTGATTCACTGTGATCCTTTCAGGTCCTCGGGTTTGTATTTGTGAAGTATGGGTAACTATGACATTCGGCCGTCTTTCATTTCCTCGAACTAGCTTGTCATACGTCTCATCTTGGAGTTCTTCGAGTGCCATGTAGTCCTCCTGGATTTCTCTTAATTTTCAGACTTGCTGGAAATAATTTACACATCATGACATCATAGTGGCTCAACTGTGTTTACGTCATTCGATAAGATCGTAAATGTTCAATTGCATTTCCAGTTCCACTAAAGATCATCGTGAAGTTTGGGAGGGAGCACTTCCTTTGGAAAGGTTTAACTAGTAGACTCGTTATTAGGGGTGATTTTCCGGCTTCTTGCTTGACCTCTGCTAACTTCTGGCCTCCTTTTCCCAGTTGCTTCATTGTATATCGGTTCGAGTTGGTTTAATCTTACTTGCAATGCGTCATCAATGTACCTTGTTTGAGCCTTATTTTTCCTGCGAGAGTCCCGCTTTGATGGGATAGGTGCCTCCTGGTAACGATATTTTGATCGTCCTGAGTCCTCCTCAGATTGTTCGTCGGGAGATACAAATTTGGTCTGGTCGGACTCCCTCCTTGATGTTTCCTTTCTCCTGGGATTTCCTCCTGATGTCCAGTCAGACTGGTCGGGTATTCGAACGTCGTCCTCATTCTATTTTTCAACACGCTTGCGTTTGGGATTAATGTCGGTTGACCCTTATGAGTGACTGCTCACGTCATATCAGACCTCCTTTCTCCTTCGTGAGAATCGTTCCTCAGTAGCCTCGTTTGAAGTATCGGGCGAAATTACATGGCTGGTTTCTCTAGAGGGTTTCCTCTGTTGGATCCTCCTTTGGGACAGCTTCTTTTGGGATAGTGGGGGACTACTTACGCTTCACTTGGTGCTTTAACATCCTCTTTTTCTTTTCCAACCTTTTGTTTCGTCGTTCTAATTTTTTCATTCGCTCTTCTTGCACCTTTTGAGCTTTCAGGATGACCTCGAGGGCGGTAGTATTGTTATCATGGCTATAAGAGTCCTCCTTTCGCGTCGGGCTGTTAGATACTGGGTTCAGTAGTCCTCCATTTTGAGTCAGGTGAATTTCATCTTGATCCTCGGACGAGGCATCTTTTTCGTCAGAATCAGAATTATCTGTTAGTCCTTCACGATAAGGGTTAACGGGATGTCCTTGTCCTGGACAGATAGTGTTTGGCTGAACCTCTCCTGGTTCTATCGCGTTTAGTCCTTCAAATGGCATACCATCAAGTCCTTCAAGGTTCGTACGAGCAGCTCGTCTCGTCACCATCGTCTTACCTGTGAGAGATGCAATAATACTCAATTTGTCTTTTCTTTCTGAAAGGTGGGACCCTAGGTTTGCAGGTCATGTGCAGTTTTTAAGTCAGAGTTTAGACTGTATTGTATGATTTTAAGTTCAAAAAGACTCAACAGTGGCTTTTGTAAACATTTGAAGATGATGTCAAAAACATTCCCTAACTGGATAAAGTTTTAGTGTCAAGAAAAAAGGTTTTCGAGTAAACTACCTCCTCCTGCACGTCATATCGAGTAAACTACCTCCTCTTTTTTTTTTTTTTTTTTTTTTTTTTTTTTTTTTGCAGATGACGACATAACTTCTTAAGACTTAAAAGTAGGAAAACTCATTGTCTACCTGTCAGCTACAATTCCTGAGCATAATTATTACATATAAAGGCTCGAAAAATATGCATTGGCAGATCATGACTGCCAAGCTAAGACTACAGGTAGATGATGGGCCTGGCAAAGCAAGATCCTCATGGACGCGATTAGGTGTATATTTACGCGGAAAAGCTTGAAAACAAAAAAATGTCAGGCTTCTTGGCATTCCACTATCCCCTCTGGATCATGCCTTTGTCGTTCATCTCAAGTTTAAACCTTTCCCTGCATTTTTATAACACCTAAGGCTAGTATCCTGCCCTTAAGGACAAACCTTGGACACTTGTTTCTGCTGTTTTGCCGCATCTAATAAATCTGGGGCTCCGGCGGGGAAATATTCTTGATTTTGCTTCACGCTCCGCAACTGAGATAGAAACTTGTTTACTTGCGTGAGAATTAATGCTTTCTTTGCCACTCTGATCTAGTAGAACTACTGCGGTTCCGAGACTAAGTTGTCTGTTTGCATAACTTGTTGATGCTTCATGCTCATCTTTGTTTGCATGTGCTCGTGTTGATGTCCGCATACGATAAGCGTTGCGCCTTTTTTCAAGAAGCTCTTGCCTTGCAGTTTCTGTCATTGCCTCTCGTTGTGCCTTTTCTGAAATATGGTGATGTTTAAACGAACATCTCTTTGTCGTTGTCGTTTCTTCTCAGCTTCCATGTGAAGCCGATCTTGTATTCTAGGACTATGACGACCTTCCATTTGTATTAGAATCCTAACTTGTAATTCATCTAACTGCAAATATATAGTATCTCCTGAAATGGCACCAATACATACCCAAAAAGGAAACCACCTTGGGTTGGAAACAGGAACCTCAAATTGTTCTTCTATCAGATTCTTTTTCCCCAAATCTGAAGTTTGCAATCTTCGGTTAGAAAAAAAAAATGGGATCTCCTGAAAAAAAATGGTTAATGATTCTCTGGAAAGTAACCAACGCGGAAGTAATTAAAGGAATACACCCAATTTCGAATTCAGAGTTGCGGGATAATTCCCCCAGTTTCGAATTTAGGGTTACAGGTTAGATGACGATTGAGTATTCAATCAAACCAAAACCCAAAACCCTAAATTCGAAACCGAGAAAATTTTATTGGAACGAATAACTTCGATGGAGAAGAAGGAATACGGATTTAACGAAGGAGTTCCGATGGGAAGAGATCAAAAAAAAAACACCTCCTCCTGCACGTCATATCTTTAATTAGTTAAAAAAAATCGATTTTGACGTTTGAGTACTTTTTTCCATTGTTGGAAGTGTTTCTCAGCGTCCGTATTTCTTGAGTTTCGACAATTTCGTGATTGATGATTGATGATGTACTTTTTAACCTTTCTTTCCTGTTTACATTTAAGTTTCTAAGAGAGATTTTGGGTTATTCTTGAAAATAGGGGGGGGGGGGGTCTAACAACCACACCCAACAATTCGTTTGGCAATCAGAGAGGACTTACTCTAATACTCTTTCTAGAGAATCAACTAGACAGTCAGACTCAATCTAGAATAAAGTATATCAAAGAGTTTAATATCTCTAACTCTTAATTCAATATGCAAATGCAGAAATTTGTTAACGAGGAAACCGCAAATGCAAAAAAAACCCTGGATCTAGTCCAGATTGAACACCTGATAGACACATTTTTGTGTCTAATTTGTCCTCAATGTCCGTATTGTTGGAACTCTATTTTTGTACTAATATTGTGTTTTTATGTATTTTTAAGAAATAAACATTTTTGGAAAATTCGGCTCGAAAAGTTGATTTTGGCACCCGGAGGACAAGTGTTATTCGGACTCTCGTTTTTGGATAAGGGGTAATCTAATTACTAAGGGGCACCCCCAGGTCACCCCCAAGGCAGCTGCTATTCGCACCCCTACTCTGGATAGGGGGATACCAGTTTCTTCCCTATTTGAAACGATTTTGGCGGGAAATTTCTAAACAGTTCTGGCAGAATTTCGATCGTCAAAATGAAGGGGTTATGGATCGATTCAATGGCTGAAATTTGGTATAGAGATGTGATATAGGTTAAGGAACATAGTATGGGTGACATGATCGATCAAATTTGGATGGAATTTTCGGTATGATTCACACACCCAAAACAGAGCACGTGTACTGTAACACGAGCAAAATTGAAGTTCTTGTTTGCATGGGGGAGTTCTGCTGGCGTTGGAAGAGTGTTGAGGCGTGAATAAGTCGAATTGGAGCGTGCTGGACCAGAGTAAACGCGTGAAAAGCTAAAACAGGAAAGAAAATATCCGAAAATATTTTCTTTCACTGCCGAGGATTTGTGGAGTTATGGAGGAGATTCGATGCATGCTTCGGGTTTAAATAGAGTCCTTGGAGGTCAGAGAAAGGTTGTCGAGAGTCTGGGGGGCTGAGGAGAGCCAGAGAAGAAGAAATTCGAGTTTTTCCAAACTCGGTTTCTGCTGCTGCTGCTGATGATGATGAACATGAAGAACACGAAGAACGGACCTGCAACAGCAGTCGTTTTTCTACATTGATAACGACTCACACATGTGGGTCGTACATCAGGCAGTCTTATTTTTTCACTGAGGGTCGTAGTTCTCTGGTTTTATTGTATTTCTCATATTCTCATCATTTGTAAACCATTTTTGAGCCATAATAAATTATTTTGAGAACATTTTTACTATGATGAGTTAAATCCCTCGTAACCAAGGCAATGGAGGAAGCTATTCACGCAACATAAATGGGTAACTATTTCATTTAATTATATAATTCACCTAATCGCTGCTTTTGTAGAGTTTTAAATTATTTGAATGATTGTCTTAATTATTTGTTATTCAGTTTGATAGGTTATGCTTGGTTTAATCTCTTGATAATCTATGCTTAAGGTTTACAAATAATGTTTGAGAATCTGTATGATTGATAGTGAATTAAAGATAAAAGAGGACTTAAGAATTGAATAGAGTTTTGAAATATTTATCATTCAATTTTGCATAATAGTGGAATCTAGTGTCTTGGTTACCTCTCACACCCATTGTTAATATTTTTGTATATATAATTTTATCAAATCTTTAAATTTATCCTTCACAAGCCCGAGAGTTTGAACCTCATTACTACAACCCACAAATAATTTCTAATCAACACCACATTGTATTAAGCCGCTACAGACACTATCCTACTACCAATTAACTTCGGACTGGACTGTAGTTGAACCCTAATCAATCTCACACTGATTCAAGGTACAGTTGCGCTCCTTACGTCTCTGATCCCAGCAGGATACTACGCACTTAATTCCCTTAGCTGATCTCACCCACAACTAAGAGTTGCTACGACCCAAAGTCGAAGACTTGATAAACAAATCTGCCTCACACAGAAAAGTCTATAGGATTGAATAAATTTGTCTCCCACAGAAATACCAAAAAAATTTTGTTCCGTCTTTTGATAAATCAAGGTGAACAGGAACCAATTGATAAACCAGACTTATATTCTCGAAGAACAGCCTAGTATTATCAATCACCTCACAATAAACTTAATCGACTAGCGAAACAAGTTATTGTGGAATCACAAACGATGAGACGAAGGTGTTTGTGATTACTTTTCTATCTTGCCTATCAGAGATAAGGTGTTTGTGATTACTTTTCTATGAGACGAAGGTGTTTGTGAAACAGCAAGATCAGATCACGCAACTACAAAGAGAATAGTTGGGTATGGCTTCACAATCCCAATGAAGTCTTCAAGTCGTTAACTTACAGGGTCTCGAGAAGAAACCTAAGGTTAAAGGAGAATCGACTCTAGTTATGCAACTAGTAGCACACAGGAGGTGTGGGGATTAGGTTTTCCAGTTGCTAGAGTTCTCCTTTATATAATTTTCAAATCAGGGTTTGCAATCCAAGTTACCTTGGTAACAAGCATTCAATATTCACCGTTAGATGAAAAACCTGATTCAACCAAGCTAATATCTTTCAACTGTTAGATCGAACTTAGCTTGTTACACACAAATTAAATGTACCCTCATTTAGGTTTATGTAACCGTACCTAAATGTGTACACCATGTTAGTTCACAAATAGTTAACCGAGGTTAGCCATATGATTACTCTCATATCAACCTTATTCATCTTAACCATAATTAGTTCAAATGACTCAAATGAAACTAGTTAAAGAGTTGTTCAATTGCTATATTCTCATGGATTTATAAAAGAACACAATTGAAGCAAAATCGGTTTGATTCACTCGAATCAATCATGAAAATTATAGCCATGGTTTGCAAAGATTGCATTCCTTATGATTTAAATGTTTAAGTTCATGAAAAGACCGATTCGATAAAATAACCAGCTTAAGTATGCGTACGGATATGCGTACTTAAGCAACCGGATTTAAGTTTATTAAGTTTCCAAACTCAGCAGAAATTTTCGGTTCGAAAACTTCTGCCAGTATGCATACGAGTACACATACTTAAGGTGACTAGTTTAGGAGTTTGTAATTCCCAAACACAGCAGATATTTTCGGTTCGAAAACTTCCTCCAGTATGCGTACGGGTACGCATACTTAAGTTTAGGAGTTTGTAATTCCTAAATACAGCAGATATTTTCGGTTCGAAAACTTCTACCAGTATGCGTACGGGTACGCATACTTATCTTGTCTCCTTCACCAATTTGGTATACAAACATATGAATACACTTGGTTCTCGGTTTATGGATTTATACACTAATGTGCGAACATACTATATATGCTTATATCCAAAGACGGTTACATTATCAACTCTTTATTTCAATCATTGAAACATTCTTCTATAATGATAATAGCCATTTTCACACACTATTAGCATCAACGCAATTACCAAGATATTGAAATAATCATTATCGAAATATTCCAAGTCTTACACCAAATGATTGTATCACACAAACCATTTAAGATGTTACTCGGCAATTTTCTCATGATATAAGATGAACTTGGTCGAAGCGAAAGCTTACCAACACATATTTCGAGAAATATGTAAGCGAGATATACTCAGCTCGAAATCTCAAATGTGTATAGAGAAAACTATATCGTAACACGACTTATGTCTCAATATATGAGATAGAGTAAAAATGGACTTTCCAAGTGATAGATGAGTTTAAGTCTCCACATACCTTTTGTCGATGAAGTTCCACAAGCTCTCCTTAGTAGTTCTTCATCTTCAAGTGATAAGCGTCGTGAAGTCTAAGCTCAACTGCACAAACTATGTCCTAGTCCGAGACATCTATAAATAGGATAGAAATCAAGACTTATAGTTTTGATCACTAACATTGACAAACATGCTTGAGATAGCAACACATGCGAGTTCGATCGAGCAGTGCTCTAACAATCTCCCCCTTTGTCAATTTTAGTGACAAAACTATCAATACATATGGATTACAAAATAAATAAAAATTGTAGCTTCTCATCCATATGCTTGATCTCCTTGGCATCTTCAATGCGACTCGAAATCTTCGTCACTTCCAAGTACTCCATGATCCTAAAGGTTGTAAGTTCAGCATCATAGTTGTTGAAGATCCTAGCGATAACAATGAGGAAACAAATGCTCTCAATCATTGTTATACAGTGTCATAGTATTATTACACAACATCAAAGTTCAATTGTATCACAACTTTGAAAACAATACTATGGTGATATGTATCACTCCCCCTTAGTCAATACTTCATCTCGACATGAAAACCACTCTCCCTTACATAATGATCCGTAAACCATATGTATTTGTAGTTTCACACTACACATTAATTCTCCCCCTTTTTGTCAATAAAATTGGCAAAGGTACGAAAATTAGTGGGATCCTAATGAAATTTCCACGGAGATACTTCATGACCAAAGGTGTATTAACATACCAACAAATTTAGATGCAATCATAAAGTCGAAGCTAAATGCATTCATCAAGGAGTTTATAAAGATACAAGATAACCCCTAAAATATTCCACAACCGCACTCCCCACAAAGATTTGGCGATTAAGCACAAGTTCAAAAAGAACTCTCCCCCATAAAATGTCATTCTCGAAAGAACAACAAAGGCGACCTTACTTTCACAAGAAAAGAAGGATTTCTTTGGACATAACCAAATCACATGAAAAACATGAATTTGAGTCCAAGGTATTCAATTGAATTATTCACAAAAGAATTCATGATTAATCCAATCGAAGTGCACAATTAAATTAATCACAAGAAAATCCATGATTAATTCAATCAGAATACACAACTAAATTAACCACAAGAAAGTGATCAATTCAATTGGTCATGCTCAAACATAAGAAAACTTATGGAGCAACACATTATATGCACAAAAATGTGGATCGGAGATCGACCAATACTGCGGAATAGACAATGATTCATTTTATTTTCCATCACTATTTGCACAATGACATACAATAGACTTAATCCTTGTAAAAAAAAGTTTTATCCTTTCTTCCATCATAACAATGACATCGAAGGCTTTAACTTTTATAATGTCAAAAGTTCATTCTATCTTCTATCAATACTTTCATATCGACATAATAGAGATAACTTTTGAACAAGTATGGGATAGTCACAGGTTCACGGACGTAAACAACATATCCCATAACAATTTGCAATATATAAAATCATAAAGATTAAAATTGCAAAGATCATCTTCCAAAAACTTAGAATTTAAATAAATAAATCTAAAAACATTGAAGATGAAAATCGTTGGACATAGCTATGTGTACTCACAATAATGGCTATTCCAAACCCTAGTTATAAACATAAACAAGAATAAAAATTCTCATAAGAAGTTTCCTAGACAAAAAGAACAATTAAGAAATCAAAAAACACTTCTCAGGCAGAGATCAAAGTTCAGGTACGGAGGCTTCACTGGTACCTAGACCTTCAAGTTTTTGACTGACAGAGTTGACACCATCTTCAAACACGGCATTGAGGCGATCCTTAAGTCGTGTCCTCGTAAGAGCAATTTCAGAGTTGACATTAATCAACTCGGTTCTTAACACATCAAGATATTTGCGAGTGTTAACTAGTAACTTCTTAGCATCATTAAATTGATCGATAAAGTTTCGAACAACTTCATTAGAAATCTCTTCATCTTCCTCAAAATCTGAGAATTTATCAGGAGATTGAGAAGATGTGTCATCAACTTCCACTAGAGAATTTTTCTCCTTCTTTTCGAGACAAACACCCTTATCAAGAAATCCTCTTGGAAAATTACAAGTTCCCGATGGAGAAGCCATTCTTGACGAAAACGTAGCCTGAGTATGCGTACTTCTTAAACAAGGATTGATATTTAAAAGGTTTCACAGGAACCAGGAGATTAGGGTTTCTAAAGTTGGTTCGTAACATGTAACAAGGATACCCGTATGAACACAAACTTGGCCCATTATCCATAAACACTCAAGAAGATAAAGACTTAATTAGAAACTTTTCAACACATAATGTTTGCCTATGTGAGAAGTTTCACAGATCTTAGCTCAATAAATTTTGTATACTCATATGAGAGAAACTTTAGAGCATAAGAGTAGCAATTTTTGATACACAAAATTTCAAAGAGAAATTAAGAAATTAAAATCTTGACAAGACAAACACAAATACTTATGTAAAAAATGTTTCTGATTGATAATCCAGTTAAGAGCGATAAGAAAATAGCTAGAGAGTCACAAAACACTTTCCCATCAAGTATACCTGACTATATCTCACTCAACCAGGATTTTTTGTGAGTGAGATTTCAACCTTGTGATTAATTAGCACAAGTATGAGCCTTGAGCTCATTAAATGATTGTTGTTTTTCATTAAACCTCTTTTTCCTAATATTTGGAGGAAAACCATTTTGATGTGAAAAGTTATCATGAAATTTGCTATCATCAAAATAGGACGCATAGTGCTTATTCTTACCTGAAGAACCTTGCCCAGAGGGAATAGACAACCTGTTGATAATTTCTTTATATCCTTCAATTATACTTTTTAAGTTGTCTTCCATACCTCCATTTTTGCTTCCTTCTTCTGATACCTTTTTCATATCATGAACAACATAATCTCCCTTCTTATTTGAAGAACATCCATGAGTTCTTCTTCGTCGATATGGTTTAGGAAGACTGTTATGTGTTTGAACATTTGAGGAACGCATTGAACTGACTTTCCTGGTGGGATACACAGGGTGAGTACTAAAACCAATAGGTTTAGACATACGAATGTCAGTTACACCTTTGAGAATTAAATCTAAGGTGTGTTGAAGACGAATAATAGAATTGTAATTCAACCTAGAATTCCCCTTTTGTTTATGTGGCCATTTTGAATCACAATAGAGACACACTTTCTGATCACCTGAGTGATTAGCCAGAATAGTCTTAACACCATTGTTGGGAGAGTTTTTCCTTTTGTGTGATGTGGGATTCCCTTGATTAGAAGAAGATACAGGCACATCTTTTTCAACAGAAAGGCTTTTCGGTTTTGCTTCTGAACCAGTAATTTTTCCAGTTAAATCAGAAGCAGTTGGTATGGTAAACTCTTTTGAACACTCTTGAAATGAGAGTTTACTTCAGAGATGTTCAATTTTCAAAGCATCCTTTTTGAGATTTTCCTCTTGAAGAATCTTTAAACGAGAGTCACGCTCACATATCATACCAACAAGAACATTGAATTTGTGTTTCAACCGGTTGACATTATCATCCTGGATTCCAACAATTTTTAGAATCACATCACTCTATTTGGCTGCATACCTTTCAACTTCAGAGTCAGACTCGTCGGTAAGGTGGTCAGGGAAACACTTGTCAATGTATCTCTGTTTCCTTTGAACACAAGGTTCTTCTATATTCGAGATTGCCAAATATTTCTCTTTAATAGATTTCATAGAAACAGAACTTTTATTTCTGGCGATGCGTTTATCAGAGACAATATCGTCTCAGATCGCTACAAACACAGACTTGTAAGGTCTTTAATGTGTTTGCCTGCTCTGATACCAATTGAAAATGCGGGGGTCTAACAACCACACCCAACAATTCGTTTGCAAATCTGAGAGGACTTACTCTAATACTCTTTCTAGAGAATCAATTAGAAAGTCAAACTCAATCTAGAATAAACTATATCAAAGAGTTTAATATCTCTAACTCTTAATTCAATCCGCAATCAGCAAATAGAAATATGCGAGCCCGATTGAATAAAAGAGGAAGTACTTGAACGGTACCAAACACCAATTTTCAAGTGTCAATCAATGTAAATCTACAACCCAAGGTTGGATATTCTAATTGATTGATCTTAACGCACAACCTGTGATATTTCAATTATATAACAAAATATAATGCGGAAAAAAATAACACAGACACCAGAATTTTGTTAACGAGGAAACCGCAAATGCAGAAAAACCCAGGGACCTAGTCCAGATTGAACACCACACTGTATTAAGCCGCTACAGACACTATCCTACTACCAGTTAACTTCGGACTGGACTGTAGTTGAACCCTAATCAATCTCACACTGATTCAAGGTACAGTTGCGCTCCTTACGTCTCTGATCCCAGCAGGATACTACGCACTTGATTCCCTTAGACGATCTCACCCACAACTAAGAGTTTCTACGATCCAAAGTCGAAGACTTGATAAACAAATCTGTCTCACACAGAAAAGTCTATAGGATTGAATAAATCTATCTCCCACAGAAATACCAAAGAGTTTTTGTTCTGTCTTTTGATAAATCAAGGTAAACAGGAACCAATTGATAAACCGGACTTATATTCCCGAAGAACAGCCTAGTATTATCAATCACCTCACAATAAACTTAATCGACTAGCGAAACAAGTTATTATGGAATCACAAACGATGAGACGAAGGTGTTTGTGATTACTTTTCTATCTTTCCTATAAGAGATAAGGTGTTTGTGATTACTTTTCTATGAGACGAAGGTGTTTGTGAAACAGCAAGATCAGATCACACAACTACAAAGAGAATCGTTGGGTATGGCATACTTAAGGTGACTAGTTTATGAGTTTGTAATTCCCAAACACATCATATATTTTCGGTTCGAAAACTTCCTCCAGTATGCGTACGGGTACGCATACTTAAGGTGACTAGTTTAAGAGTTTGTAATTCCTAAACACAACAGATATTTTCGGTTCGAAAACTTTTACCAGTATGCATACGGGTACGCATACTTATCTTGTCTCCTTCACCAATTTGGTATACACACATATGCATACACTTGGTTCCCGGTTTATGGATTTATACACTAATGTGCGAACACACTATATATGCTTATATCCAAAGATGGTTACATTATCAACTCTTTATTTCAATCATTGAAACATTCTTCTATAATGATAATAGCCGTTTTCACACACTATTAGCATTAACACAATTTCCAAGATATTGAAATAATCATTATCGAAACATTCCAAGTCTTACACCAAATGATTGTATCATACAAACCATGTAAAATGTTACTCGACAATTTTCTCATGATATAAGATGAACTTGGTCGAAGCGAAAGCTTACCAACACATATATGTAAGCGAGATATACTCAACTCGAAATCTCAAATGTGTATAGAGAAAACTATATCGTAACACGACTTCTGTCTCAATATAGGAGATAAAGTAGAAATAGACTTTCCAAGTGATAGATGAGTTTAAATCTCCACATACCTTTTGTCGATGAAGTTCCACAAGCTCTCCTTAGTAGTTCTTCGTCTTCAAGTGATAATCGCCGTGAAGTATAAGCTCAACTACACAAACTATGTCCTAGTCCGAGACATCTATAAATATGCTAGAAATCAAGACTTATAGTTTTGATCACTAACATTAACAAACATGCTTGAGATAGCAACGCATGCGAGTTCGACCGAGCAATACTCTAACAATTATGAGTTTTAAGAGGTAAAAATACCACTCAAGGTTTATAACCTTAATAACTTCTCAACTGTCGTAGTATATTATTCTTCTACGAAGTTTACTTAAACAAGTCTCTTCCCAACTCAATCATGTAGGATATTTTGCTAACTTTTACAAGTCGTCAGTGACATCTCTGATGTTCCAACCATCAATTCTCGCGAGTATCTTTAGGAAGGTGATAAAACAGTTTTTAAGAACTTAAATCGAGAAAAAATAGGTGATATAGATTCAGATCCAACACTTTTGAAGGATCTACAGGACTTTGCATCTTTGAAATCGCATAGATCTAGCTGTGTCCGAGATCAACTTACCAAGTTTTAGAGAAATCAAGAAGAAAAGTAAGAACTGTTAGAGCACTGCTCGGTCAAACTCGCAAGCGTTGCTATCTCAAGCTTGTTTGTCAAGTTTAGACGCAAAAACTATAAGTCTTGATTTCTAATCTACTTATATCTAAGTCTCGGATTAGGACATAAAGTTTAGTTGAGCATTAGACTTCACGACGTTCATTGATTGAAGACGAAGAACTACCAAGGGGAGCTTGTGGAACTTCATCAACAAAAGGTATGTGGATACTTGAACTCATCTATCACTCAAAAGTATATCTACTCTATCTCTTTGAGACAAAAGTCATATAACTATATAGACTTCGATTATATACATTTAATATTTCGAGCTGAGTTTAACTCGCTTACATATTTCTCGAAATATCTGTTGGTAAGCTTTCGCTTTAACCAAGTTCATCTTATATTCTTGACGAAAGTAAAAAGATGATCATGTGAAAATATCCTGGTAACATCTTACATGATCTGTGTGAGCCAGTAATTTGATGTAGACTCGGAATGTTTCGTATTGATCATTCGGTCACTTGAAAATTGCTTCGAAGCTAATAGTTTGTGTGAGACAGCTATGTCGTCTTCTAATAATGTTTCAATGATTGAAATGAGAGTTTAGAAATATTAACCATTAGATATAACACAATATGCGTACTTGTATGTTAACTGTTGCAAGTTACTCCAAGTCCGGGAAACATAGTATGCATACCCGTATGCGTACTGGTTGGTTTAATGAAAGTCCGGGAATTTAGTATGCATACCCGTATGCGTACTGTCGTAAAGTTCATGTCCGGAAAATTCAACTGAGTTTGGAAGGTATGCGTACCCGTTCGCATACTGGCAAAGCCAAAGTTAGTCCGACCACTTAGGTATGCGTATCTGTTTGCATACTTGAGTAGGTTATGTTCTAAAATCGTTTTGTTCATGAACTACATTTATATATTAAGGAATGTAATATTTTGCAAACCGTGGATATAATGTTCATGAATTGATTCGAGTGAATCAAAATCGATTTTGTTTCAATTGTGTCTTGTATACTTCTATGAGAATATAAACAATTGAACAACTCTAGAACTAGTTCCATTTGAGTCATTTGAACTAGTTAAGATTAAGATGAACAAGGTTGATATGAAAGTGTTCATATGTCTAACTTTCGTTAACTATTGTTGAGCCAACAAGATGTACACGTTTATGTACGGTTACTCATATCTAAATGAAATCAATTTTCGTTTGTGTGTAACAAGCTAAGTTCGATCTAACGGTTGAAATATATTAGCTTGAGTCTAATCAGGTTTTGATCTAACGGTGAATATTGAATGCTTTGTTACCAAGGTAACATTGATTACAAACCCTGATTTGAAGATTATATAAGGGAGAACTCTAGCAATTGGGAAACCTATTCCCCACACCTCTTGTATGATACTAGTTGCGACTAGAGTCGATTATCCTTTAACCTTAGGTTTTTCCCAAAACCCTGTAGGTTAACGACTTAAAGACTTCATTGGGATTCTGAAGCCAGACCCAATTATTTCTCTGTAGTTGCGTGTTCTGATCTTGCTGTTTTCTATCGTATTGAGTACTATCTTCTCTAAGATTTGCTCGAGATTTAATCTCCGATAGCCAAGATAAAAGGTAGGCACAAACATCTTCGTCTCATCGTTTGTGATTCCACAATATCTTGTTTCGCTACCATACGATTAAGATTATTGTGAGGTGATTGATATTACTAGGCTGTTCTTCGGGAATATAGTCCGGTGTATCAATTGGTTCTTGTTCACCTTGATTTATCAAAAGACGGGACAAAACTCTTAGGTATTTCTGTGGGAGACAGAGTTATCTATTCAATAGACTTTTCTGTGTGAGACAGATTGGTTTATCAAGTCTTCGACTTTGGGTCGTAGCAACTCTTAGTTGTGGGTGAGATCATCTAAGGGAATCAAGTGCGCAGAGTCCTGCAAGGATTCAGAGGCGTAAGAAACGCGATTGTACCTTGATCAGTATGAGATTGGTTAGGGATCAACTACGTTCAGTCCGAAGTTAACTTGGAGGAGGCTAATGTCTGTAGCGGCTTAATACAATGTGGTGTTTAAATCTGGATGTGAATCCGACCTTCGGGTTATTGATTAAATTGATTGACACCTGGATATTGGTTTTTGATACCGTCCAAGTTATTTTTTATATTTAATCGGGCTCGCAAAATCGTATTTGTTTAACTGCAGATTGAATTGAGAAATTGAGATATAATTCTTGGATATATTTTTCTTAAGATTGAGTCTGACAGTCTAGTTGATTCTCTTGAAAGTATATTGGAGTTAGTCCATATAGATTGCTAAACGAAATATTGGGTGTGGTTGTTAGACCCCCCTTTTCAAGAACTTTCACTTAGGGTTTTGAAAATCTTTTGAAGGTAGAGAAAAATCTTTACACCTCCCTGTTTGGAGTAGAACCATTCAAGATTACATGTCCATTTCCTTCTACATGGACTATTTTTTATAGGCAAAGTGAACTTCTAGAGTTATGATAAGATACTTCTGGTCCTTTGGCGATATGGTACGTCTCTTCATCGCTCGGACTGGTTACTCGTCGTTCTCCTCCGAGATACATCGTGCTACTCTTTTATTGCCTTACTCCTTCGTCGGGTAGTACTGCACATCGTGTTACCTCCTCCTCGTATGACACCATCCGTCGCTCTTCTTCAGAGCTTCTTACACGATGTACCTTTGTTCACAACTCTATCGCATCTCTTCTGATTCTCATTAAATGCATTGTTCTTCTTTTAGACTTAACCGTCAGTCTGATTTGACTAGTCCTTACATGTGTCCTTCATGAGGCGAAGCAATAGATGTTTTGATTTTGGTATAATCGTTTTTCGGGCACTTATCCGATGCATCTTTACTCACCTTCTTATTATATGATCACCTCCTAGGATGCTTACGTGTGACAATCAGATATTTTTCGGAATCAAACATACATTACCGCCTATAGAGTTTATACAGACACGTAGGATGATTTTCAGGTAACCAACAGTTTCCTCAGTGGACATGGTCCAAGAATGACGTCCGTTAGATAAGAGTGATCAGCAGATAGATGTCAACCAGCCAGCAGCGCAGTTGCCAAACATACACAGTTATCGTTCTAATTCGGTTTTAACTTTTAACCAATGAAGCTGGTCCACTCGTATGGTCCGTAATACGTTAATACAAACAGTACGTGTGTGTGTTGTGACACATCCTTTTCTTATCCACCAAACAAACAGACACTCCTTTTTTTCTTTTCTTTTTACTAATAAATCTAGCAGCGACAGAACTCCACAGATAACTCATCAGAGTGTGCCACACAATACCCCAAATTTTTGCTGCTTTTCATTTTCTTGCGATCAATTTATTATTTACTGCTCTCCATCTCTCTCCAATTCTCTTCTTTATATTTATTGCAATCTGCACGGAACCATGTGCTGACTACCGAGGAGAAGGAAATAAGGAAGTTTCACACCCACACCGCATACATATAACTTCTTCTTCTTCTTCCTTGTTCCGTATCTAACAGTTCATAACTCTACAACCAACATTTTCCTTTTCTTCTCTCTCACAAAACTAGTAGATCTTCTTCAATGGAGATACCCAAACCGGAAGAACAACCAGAAAATATCCAACCCCAACTGAATCATAATAATAATAATAATACTCTGTCGCCGAGTAGTAGTGGAAGAAATAATGGTCTTTTGAACTCACCTGAATTTGAGTTTTGGATGGTTAGTAATCCATCGTTTCCACAACCTAATCTTCATTCTGCTGATGAGTTGTTTGTTGATGGTATTATACTTCCTCTCTGTCTTCTTTCTCATGATGAACAACAACAACAACATTCTTCTGATGAAAACCCACTAAGAAATCTCGATGATGTTGATGAAGAAGTAAATGAAACCCCCATTTCAGAACAGGGTCTAAAACCAGAACCAGAATCAGAAAACGGACCGAGTCGTGAAATCGGTACACAACCAGGTTCAGGTCCCGAGTCATCATCTTCTGCTGCAGCAGCAGCCTCGACAACAGTGTTCTCGACATCAAAGAGATGGAGAGATATATTCAAAGTCGGTGAGAAGAAATCTGTAAACAACAACAGCAACAATCAAGAAGAAAGTAAATCGGGTGCTGAGAAATCAGAGAAGAGGAAAGATAGAAAAAGTAGTGGTAATACTAATAATACCAGTAGTACTGCTAGTGGAACAAACAACTCGGCCGAGTTAAACATAAACATATGGCCATTTTCAAGAAGTAGATCAGCTGGAAATAATAATGTGAATCGTCCAAAAGTACCATTAACCCGGAAGGTAAGCAGTGCTCCATGTTCGAGAAGTAACTCGGGCAGTGAGTCAAAATCAAGGAAATGGCCAAGTAGTCCGAGTCGAGGTGGTGGGATTCATTTAGGAAGAAGTAGTCCTGTTTGGCAAGTTCGTCGTGGACTTAATACTGCTTCAACTACAGGGATGAACAAAAATTCTTCAGAAGTGGTAGTTAAGAATGCTGATATTAAGGTTAGTAATGTTAAGAAAGAGAGTAATGCTGATAGTAAGGTTAGTAATGTTAAAAAAGAAGGTTCTGAAAGTAGCCGATGGAGTAAGAGTCGATTAGGTGGTGGAAGCGGAGGCGGTGGGAGTAGTGGTGGTGGTGGTGTCGTCAGTGGTTTGAACTTGAATGTTCAAATGTGTATGGGTTATCGCCAGAATTCAATTTGCAGAAGTGATGAACATAGATCAAGCTTGCTTGTCAATGGTGGTGATCAAAATTGCAGCGGCGGTGCTGCTGGTAATGGTGGAAATGGTGTTAAAATGTTTAATATTCGCACCCTATTCTCCTCCAAGAAAGTGTATTAAGATCAGACAGAAAAAACCTCTTTTTGTGTATGTTAATTAATTGCGTATAAGATTATGATAACTATTTAATTAACTACTTTTTTTTTTTTGCTTAATTATTATTTCGTAGTACTCTCTGTAGAGATATTTATAAGTTTATCAATTCAGAGAGCTATCGCATCGCTGCTTCTGGTATTAATATTAATCAGGATTCCGACATAAGATATTATCTTTTCTCTGTGTATTCAATAATTCGGGCGGGTTCTTATAATGGGAGAAGAGAGAAACATGTGATCCTCAAATAATGGTGTCTCTGAAGTTAATGTCTTATGATATTATGATTTTTCTGACTCTCTGGACAAGAGTTGTTCTCTTCTCCCTTAATTTGTTACCACCTCCTAATAATAAACTAAACTAGTTCAGATTTTAGTACAAGTTGATGTTTCAGGACATTATTAGCATCTTTCATGTATCATCCATTGTTTGTTACCTATCAAAAATTCACGGTCACAGTAAATGGGTGCGTGCGACTGTTAAGATGTTTGTAAAGACGTTTTGACTGCCATTTTTTAAACCAGCATTGTTAGTTATTACTTGTTAGTTGTTGCAGTAGTAAATGTAGGTGACAAAGTATGACATCAGTACAAAAGTGGGTAATGCCATATGAACAAGGACTAGATGGCCAGGCTCCTCCGAGTAATCACCTATCAGGAGTGGAGCTGATAGAGCATCTGAGAGCAGAAGCCAGCAGCGACTAGATACGGAAAAAACAGTCACATGTAAAACATTGCAAGGCTATTATGCGGAGCCGTAACAGCAGGCAAGGCCGTTGGTGTAGTTGTTAGTGAGCTGAGTATCGGCGCAGTTGTTAGGGAGCCTAGTTCTCTCCAGCCACTTATATGCTTAATTCCAGGGAAAAAATTGATGTGGTCCAGGAACAACTGGACTTAGCGCGCAGCGGTTACCGAGGATGTGAATGCTAATGATGATGAATAATTGTCCAATGTCCAAACAAGGTTGATTATGAAGAAGATGGCCACATAACTGTCAAAACTTCAATTGGTGCAAGTTGGGAAGTTTGTGTGGAGGTTGAGGAAGAATTCGAGTTGCAGCTCTGGAAGTCATAGAAAAACAAAACAAAACAAAGAGCAAAGCTCGGCTGCTCACTCCTTGCCATCACCAGAGTTGGTGTGGTACCACCTCCTAATCTTATCTTATCAGATCAAGTGTGGGCTGAGTACGCGAACCTGTATGAGGAGATTGTATTGGAATGTAGATTGATCCAATTCATTGCCTGCATTTCAAGTTACTGCAGAAAATTTTGCCCAGATTTTCATTTTATTGTGATTTCAGATTTTATTTGTGGTTGATTGCGTTGTGGATGTCAACCCGAGAGGCAGTTTACTTCCCAATCTGTGGTATCTCTGCTCTCTTGATGCCAATCCTAGAAAACTTTAGTTTCTAATCAGCAAATCATTTGTGAAGTTACTCTTGGGACTCAATTTTATTTCCTGACTGGGGTTGTATACTTCTACTTCTTATGTGACGCGGCAAACATTACGAATGGAAATGGCTGATTAATTTCAGAGACATCACGGTCCCTAGAGACTAGAGTGTAGTTGGAGACTTTAATGTTGTGTTTGGCGCATATGAATCAATCTAGTGGTCCTCTTCCAAGGCCTGTGTCCTATGAGGATTTTTCCTTCAGTTCTCCAAGACATGTGAAATACATCATCTTGATACAAGAGGTGCTCAACTCACCTGGACAAATGGTCGTAAACACTCTCCAACATGTTAAGATGTACTCCCTCAGTTTCTTTTTTATAGGCTGGTTTCCTAAAATATAAGTTTCAAAAATATAGGCTGGTATCTCAATTGGGATATACTAGGTTTCACTTTTACGATTTTAACCTTCTTAAAATTGTTTTTTTCCCACTGAGACACCTTCACCGTCATTAAAGGCGTCCTTCAGCTTCATCTTCTCCAGCAGAAACCACCACCAGCAACACCATCGCCACCACTACACCACCAGAAACACCATCTTACCGGAATCATTCTCCTCCTTCTTCTTCACAGCAAAGACGTTCTCATCATACCACAATCATTCTTCTCCTTCTTCTTCACAGTAACACCAACAAAACCAGTCAATTCTTCACCATCTTCAATGGTACCATTGATATCTTCTTTCTTCAATCTAATCAACTCCGACAACAACTCAACTGATTCAAGACTGATAAAATGGTTAGACATTCATTTGGTTTTGTTCGTCAGTAAATCCACAAATCAACTGAAAATATTTTGTACTCAATGGTTTTGAAATTCAATGAATGGGTTTGCAGAACAAGACTCAATGATTATAAATCTAAAATCAAAATTTGATGTGGATAAAACTTTGCTAGACAATTAGATTTTCATGGGAAACTTCGATTGTTGCTTTAAGGAATTTTTTCTAAAATTTTGCTTTAAAATTCTTACAGTGTAATGATGAACGCGAAGACGACGGCAAACAGAAGAGCAACAATAAGAATAGACATACAGAAGAGATGACAAAGCTAAAAGACCCGAGTTGTTCCGGTAAGCACCAACTAAACCAGCTAAGGAAACGAAGAGGATTAGTATTCCTATGAAGAGAATTGGCCACCGGAATAGACCTATGCATTCGTTGTCTGGTTTTGATGATAACCAAATTCCTGAACCGATTATGGGTATTGAGCAGAGTAAGGCTATGAAGTTTAGAAGTGATGTTATGTTGTTTCTTAGTGCCATTGGGGATCTAAGTTGTGATGGTGGTTGTGGTTGTGGATGTGGTTTTGAGAGATTTTTGAGTCTTGAGACTTTGTTTCGGTGAAAGGGTTAAAAGCGTTGGTTACTCAATTGTGATGGTGGTTGTGGTTGTGGAGTAGTAATCCACTGTGGATGGAGAAAATGAGTGAAGTTTCTTTTCCGATTGAAAACTTATGGAAAGTTCTCATTAAAGAATATGGAGAATGGAGTTGAGTTTGTTACTGTAATTGTAATTTAAAGAGATGGGAAGTATGGAGTTACTGTAATTGTTACTGTAATTGTAATTCCACAGTATGGATTTCTCATACTCAATCTACTCAATGGAGTGATCATGGAGGAAATGATCATAGAGTACATTCAATACTGGCCAGTATTGTAACTTGGGAGAAAACACAATCATTAAATTACTGACCCTGACTAGCCTAGGCAAGTTTTTAATCAACCAAAATGGGAAAAAACACATAACTCCAAGCCAGGAGAACAATGGTGGTACCACCCAAAAAAAAAGAAACCAGAATCTGGGGCTATAATACTCCAATTACTAAATCTGACTATGCTGGCCAGAGAGGTACTGATGAGAATTCCAACATTTGGCCGTCTACACAACTCTGTGATCTACTCGACAGCCTACATCATAGCTTTGGAAAGCTTTTCCACAGATTCCATAGCTTTCTCGACAACGTGCATCATCTTCTTCGCCTGTACGTATGTGCAAACATAATTATTCAAATATTTTCAATGCGGGAGCTGATGCGTAACCTATAGCGCCATTCAAGTGACGGGTTCTGTGTAATGATAATTACCTTGCAACTCAAAGAACAAAATCTGAATGAACCAAGCAAGGTCCTGCCACAAATTTCACATGTATTTGTAACTCTTTTACCATGTCTTAATTGAGGGCGTTCGTTGAGAAAAACGATTTCAGCATTGTTAATTACATAATGTTGAACACCAGAAATGTCTACGTGCTTCTGAACTTCATTAACCCTTATAACGTTGTGGTAGTTAGACCTCCTTATCTGCAATTGGCGGAACAAAAATGTTACGTACTCATGTATGTTGAGTACTTACTTACGTTGTGGTAGTTAGAGTGGAAACCCATACAATAAAAAAAAAAACTGAGAGAACTTACTTGAACAATGCGATGTTCTCTATGATGAATCAGACAGTAAGAACAAATGGATTTACCCATACAATCCAAGCAGAAATATTTGGATTCACTTTTAGACATTTCTTCCCCATGGTCTCTACAAGGAATGAAATAGTTTGCTTCCAGTAATGGCCTTAACCATTGAGCACCAAAGCCATTGTTTTCTTCAATTGGGATAAGCGGAACGACCTAATCAGAACACACAAAGAGAATTCTAAATCAGGTACATTCTCACACATACATCTGCATTCTATACAACCAATTTGAAGCCACCATCATATTTAAAAATTGAAAGCTAGGCTCATGACGTGCAATTCAAATAAACTGTATAGCAAGGTACTCTTAAGCAAAAATCGATTTTAGGCTGGTAAATCACTGATTAGAAAGACTAAAGATGGTAGAATTTTCAACTGGAAAGTTGAAAATGATGACTCTCTATGCACGTAGCAAGAGGCATTTGAGAAGGTTAATTTATCTTTGGGATTCAGTATCGAGTTGAAGTTCGATGACTATGTTATCTACAAGGAGGAAGAACTAGTTCATGCTCTTCAAGCAGTCTTAAAAGTGGTGTTTGAGTATGCTAAAGATAGACCTATTATCTTCTCAACTTTCCAACCAGATGCTGCACGGCTAATCAGAAGTTTACAGAAAACGTATCCTGTTTATTTCTTAACAAACGGCGGAAATGAAATTTACTCAGATGTAAGAAGGAATAACAAAAGTAGTGGGAAGGGTTAGCTTACTGGTTCAGGTGGTTTGGGTAATAGATCCCTGTATAGATCAAGCAATGGCTTCGGATAATAGATCCCTGTACAATGCTTTCCTGCCAACCCACATACAATCGCTACTGGAGGGAGGTCCATGAGCTGTGCTATCTTCATTTTATTGATCGATTTGGCTCTCTGCAAAAACATCATAGTACAAAGGTGTTTTTAGATACAAGGAAAACACTGCAGAGTCACCAAGTATTGTTCCCAGTCATAGATTTTTGTATAGAAGGTGGTGCAATATTAAAACCTTTTTTCTTCCGACAAGGTCAGAGGCATCATCAATCCAGCTCTGGTAAAGATCGTTGCCGATGATAGTTTGTTTAAAATCCATAGCAAGCTGGCCCGTTCTTTTTCTTTTCGTATTCGCCTTCATTTGATTTGCTTTCATAGGGTCTAAAACTATTATACTCCATGGAGACAAACATTGAAGGATGCAGCTGTTAGTGTTTAATAATTCATATATATGTTCCAGATAACTACAGTAATGCACACCGTTTCTTCGATTTTCTTATGGAAGAGAAGCCAATGCTGATAAGTTCGTTCCAAAATGGTTCGACTTGAGTGATGAAGTAAAAGCTACACCATGGGGTGATGTACGGTCTTACAAATACAATGGTAACTATGATGAACACAGGGCAGTAATAGATACATCTACAGATAAGGATGTAGACATTCAACCAACTGAGTTCAACCCCTGGCCTTTATTTATGCTAATAGAAGTACACGGTCACTAGCAGATCAAGATGGGTAAATATGTACATATATCAGTTCCTTTTGATCTATTAGCTCACCGTGTTGAATCTTCTCCGACATGGTCACAGGAAGGAAAAAAAAACTGACTCAAATTATCTTTAAAGCACAACGCATCAAAGGTAAAAACAAGTTTGAAATCACATACCTGAAGAACTTTCTTGCGTAATTTCATACTCCTTCATAAATTCCCAGGCCTCATTCAATACTTGAGGATCACAGTCAAGTACATTAGGGAGTTGGCCATCTCTAATTAAACGCCATTTATGCATATGAGGAATCTTGTAGTGAATTCCACCCTTGATTCTAAGAATCTCCTTCATGCAAGATTGTAATGTTATGAAAACATTATTTGCGTCTTCAACCGAGAAATTTTCAAACGCTCTCGTAACACTTGCGATAAACTCATCTACTGTGGTTGGAGCATCAGTATGATGAAGTGCAGATATAGCGCTAAAGAACCCAAGGTCTAAAACATTCAAATCGGGGCTGTTTGGAGGTTGACACAACAACTCTATATCCAACCCGTAACTTTTAACCGCTCCCATAAATTTTTTATCATTCTCGTGGACATGTGGTTTTGCATTGTCTTGTTGTATAAAGATCTTCTTACAATTATTAAACCATTTCTTCTTGATAGCAGGCAGCAATTTCTCAATCAAAAAACACCTCATAACCTCTTTGTCAACAGATTTCATGGCCTTGGTTTCCATTGTCCCAGCTTTGCGGTTTTTGCTGCTCCTTTTTGCGGCTTCTTTAACAACAAAAGGCCATATTCCAATCTTACCATCAAAACCCAAGCGAGGACGAGCCACGGCCGTTAAAAACATGATTTTGGTGATAAAATTTTTACTTTTGCACGTGCGTAAAGGCTCTTCTTCTTCGGCATGAAGATAATATTTTTGTGCTCTTCTTGTAATGTAAAACCATTTTTCATCTATATGAATTCGATCCAACATGTCAATGAATGAATTTGAAGATTGGTTCATACCTTTGTCTATCATTTTTAAGCAAAAATTCACCCTTGCTATCTTGTTTGCATCCGTAAGTCCCGGCCTCAAGGCATTCGAATGTGGTCGAAGATTCCCATCCTTGATTCGTCGATGTACTGTTGAGGTTGACAAGTTTAGTGCGTGTGCTAATCCTCTTATCGTTGTTCGTTTGCGAAGAGGTACCAACTTAATTCTATGTAAATCTAATTGAATTCTCTTTCTACCAACTCTGCCGACCATCTTAGAAGATATATCAACCACATCTCCATTTGTATCAGCCAGTTTTGCATCATGCCATAATCTTGAAACAATTCTGATACCAACTTTAAATAGAGCGGCAGTATCAGTGATAACTCCCTTGCGAAGTCTCCTATTTGTGCTTCCTTGCATCAATTTTTCAAGAACCTTTCTCTTCACATCAGAGGTTAAATTCTTCTTCTTATTTCCATGGCGAATAGGTTCTGGTTCTGCGATGGTGTTAATGGGACAGTGTATCTCTTCCTCCTCCCCCTCTTCTTCCTCTTCTTCTTCTTCTTCTTCTTCACTATCACCATCATCATCTTCTTCCGGGTAACATTCGTTTAAATCGATGAGACAATATTGATTTGAATCATTAATAGTTGGAGATTGAATTGTAATTGGAGATGGAAAATTACCTTGAGATAGATTATCCTCAGGAATTTGATTCAAGTCAAAACCCATTTCACTCGGTAATTTTATCAAACACGTAAAGGGTGAATCCCCATTGACACACACTGAGAATAATAGTTGGAATTCATCAACACAGTTCACTCAGATTCAATACTTTAATATCAGCTGGAATTCATCCATCCATTTTCCGCAGACCATGTAAACAACATCAACCCCTGTCGCTAATTGTGCATACCCTACAAAGTTATATGAAAAAGAAACAATACACAAAGAGTAACCATAACTAGTCATCTGAAAACTCCAAATCTGATCAAGAATAATGCTCACAATGTTAAAGCTTTGGTGATAGTTTCACATTTCTCTTCCTGCTGATATAAATTTTATTTTCAATTTTTTTATTGAAAGACATGACATGAGAAAATAATGTAGAGTGCTACCTCTGGCAGAAAGTTACAGCTAAAAGAAAAACTACATAAAGATTGTAGCCCAGTTAAGAATTGAACTAGAGAAATTGATATGTAGTGGAGTTCCTGCCACTAGTGGCTGAGTGACATTTTGTTAATAGTACACCCAAAACTGGTTGCCAAAATGAAATCCTAATTGCTACTCTATGGTATGAACTCATTTGAGGTTACAGTGCTGTGAGTAGTTTACAGTGCTGTTAGAATCATGTGACACAGAGATCTTCGCGGTGTTTGGCAACTCTATGGTATGAACTCCCTTCATCTAAATCTGAGATTTCCTGTCTGATATCACCAAATCCCCAAATCCAAGACCCCCAAAATTGAACAACAAAAACTTCTGATAAAATTCTCTTTTCCTAATCTGAATTCATGAGAATTATGATCTGAATTCATGAAAGTAGAAATAGAAGAAAAATACTCCAACAAGAGAACATCAAAAACAGAGCCGAGAATCTGAAATTTCTACTGTAGATTCATTTGAATTTCAAGGAAATCTCGGAACAAGAATACAGTTTCATCGAATTTCAAAAATCATTCACCATGAAAAAACTTACTCCAATCAAAATCTCGCTCGATTTTCATCAACGCAAAACAATAAACTGAATTCAATTTTCGAACTAAGTACCGAACTCATCTTTAAAATTTAAAATTACCTGAAATGGAAGCAAGGTTTCTCCAAGCACCAACAGAAACTGAGCTTGCTAGGTTTTTGAAGGGAGAAAAATGAGAAACGAGATCAGTATCATTAAACTGATCTAAAACCAAACTCCAAATTGAAGGACCATCATGTTTCTCAAATTTATTCAAACCCTTAAACAATCTGACGACGCTTTCAACTTCTTCTTTAGTTAATCAATTTTTTTTTTATTTGAACAATCTGATTCATCTTGCTTCTTTAGGAAACATTGATATCCATCTTTAATTCGATTCAACAGATCCAGAAAACATTCATGGTGAATCTGAAAGAGTTGTTTTCTTATTCTCAATTTCAAAGAGAAATCCCTTTTGAATTTCGTTGTTTTGGAGAGACGAATTGATTAGATAAGGGTAAAAATGGAAAGAAACACAAAAAACGGCGGAATGAAAAAATTCTTAATCTCCCCGCTATCCCATACCAGCCTATAAAAAAGAAACGGAGGGAGTAAATGGAAAGGATATTAGCTGGACATTCTGGCCATCATCCTTTACACTTAAATGCGATAAAGAGGAGGAAGAGCCTTCTTAGCATATTTCTTTTCCAGAGTATGTGGCTACAACATCATGCTGTTCGTTATTTAGGTGTGACTGAGTTTTCCAAGCCTTCAATACGCTTCGACAAATAAGCTTAGCTCATCTAAAGGTAAATGACGAAATTCTTATTGATTATGATGCTATGTTTGACCTTAGAGCTACCTCTACTTTCAGGAACTCAAATCCTATTGATAATGGATTCATCTTGCGCCATATTACAAACTGTGTTACCAGTGTAGAGAATACCTCTCTCACCAACATACCTAGTCTACAAGAGGTCACAGAAGTGGTTTTGAACATAAATGCTAGTGGGGACCAGGTTCAGAGGGTTTCCGCGGTATTTTCTTCACTTCTTTCAGGATGTTAGAGAAATTGGACTAAGGATTAAAATGGCTCTTATTTGGATTAGTAGGAAACTCTTGGTTCAGATTGAAATTCTTCAGGGAGTGTACATGGAAAATATTACTAGGATTTTAAGCTCTCAGTGGTGTTAGAAGCTACAGAGGTTCCAACAAGAAGGAAGACATGTTTAAAATAGGAACTAGTATACCATATACTATCAATGTCAACATCAAGAATAAAGATTCAATGAGTATTAAAACTATATATCGAATATATCAACAATTACAGTCATATATACTCGTTTGCATATAAAATATGAAAACGATAGACCTACTTCCAATGTAGATAATAAGGATTTTCTTTACCAGTCTCTGCCGCATCCATTAATTGCCAGTATTTCAGCTGTACTTATTCATTTCTAGTGCACCATGTTTTCAGAAAAACATGTTGCATTGAAGTAACATCAGTAATAGAAGGCTCTGCCTGCAATATGAACAATATTCGATCCTTATGGTCAATAGATTTAAATCAATATAACCAAGAAAGCAATGCATGGCATATATATGGGCAGAAGGGTGTCATAAAATAGATTTCAGTTTTCCTATACTTATATACAGTATTGAGGAATGAGAGGCAGATAATATCACAACAATACAGAAATACACACGAATGACTCCGGTACTGACATGTTCAAAATTTGCCAGATTGCTTCTGCAGATTTTTGTGACTACCATTTTTCTAATAGCACAACCAAATGTAGATAAAACAACAAGGATGCTTACATATTAAGCTAGGGGCAGTCGTGTAAAGGGAAAGTGAAAACCAGCTCTTTACACATTTGCCCCTAGCTTAATAAGTAAGCATCCTTGGAGTGGCTGTCGTGTGTGAGAGACTGCGAGTCTGTTAGACTGCTAGACTGCTGCGAGACTGCACAAGCACTCACTTGTCCGAGGAGAGACCCTGGTAATCATTCAACACGCTTGGGATAATGATTAGGCGTTTAGTCCCTTTTGTGAGACTGTGAGACAGCTAGGCTGCCAAACTGCACAAGCACTCACTTATCCGAGGAGAGACTCTGGTAATCATTCAACAAGCTTGGGATAATGGTTAGATGTTTAGTCCCTTTTGATCGCAGATGTTTAAAGACGAACTGGTTGTGGGACAATGGACTGAAACGAAAGTTAAAGATTGACGGTAAAAAAAAACTATGCTGACCAAGTCATGAAAACAATTGTGGAAGCACTGCATTTAGAAAGGCTGCGAGACTGCGAGCCAGTTAGACTGCTAGTCTGTGAAACTGTGAGTTAGTTAATCTGCGAGTCTGTGAGACTTCGAGACAGTTAGACTGCTAGTCTGCCAAGCAGCCTCAACACAGCTTGGTTGCTAGACAGTTAGACTGTTAAACTGTGAACAACAAAATCCGCATCAACACTTGGCACGTAATTAGACCCGAAGCAAGCTATTACAACGGCACATGCGACAGTAACTCCAAGGATGCTTACATATTAAGCTAAGGGCAGTTGTATAGAGCTGTTTTTTTCACTTTCCCCTAATAAGGAAAAGATCAGTAGGTTAGAGAAGGGTGGCTGGATTAGCTGAAACTAGAAAAAAAAAACACACCCTCACTTCCCCCTAACGAAGCTTCATTACTGCACAATGGAGTTCCATCAACAATGTATTACAATCAATAATAAAACACTGAACTTCCATTACCCATGGATATAGGCACTTCGATGCCAAACCACATTAATTACTTGTGTTGATCTCTTATTTGGTTTCTTGCACTTACCCTTTATCTTACATTGTTGTTTTCTTTACATTTGAATCATTTGGTTGTGCTATCAGAAAAATGGTAGTCACACATTTACTCCATAAACTACCAATTGCTCTAGAAGCCTAAAGAGTATGACAAGAACAGCTATAAATATGGTACAGTACAGATGTGTAGGCCTAACAAGGAGTGTCATCCAACGCACATCTAAAATTCTTGTTTCACAGACGGGTGCATTACTTAACTATTGAAACCTGCATTTTCTAGGTAAATACAATAAAGGGTCTCACCTAATGTCGCACCATAACAATCCTACCATAGTAGGGAAGTACCGGCCCAGCTATTCCTCTATGGAACAGAATGATAATGTCCCATAATAATATTTCCATAGTTTGCCAGGAATACCTGTAAAAACATCCTATAGTCTAATCGTGGGGGTGTGGGGTTGTGGGGGTGGGGTGGAGTCCTCGAGGAAAAATAACAAAGTCAGAACCTTAGTGTCTCTGCTAACAAAGATGGTGTAGTTCTTAGCTTCACACATGGCATTCGGATGATGTAAATGTCTGCTTATTACTAATTACACATTCCCGGACTTCATCAACCGTTTAAGTAAGGCACTCAATAAATTGGTTTGAGACCAATATACAAGTGGATGAAGACACCATGAACCCTTATAACTTATCAGAAACAATGCCATTGTGGCTCACTAAGACCTACCACATAATGTTTTATTCTTGAACATAACATACTACAGTTTAACATTTTGGACCTAGTTCATGCAAGCACTAAATGACATAAGATTGTGAACATTTGAGCTCAAACTTGGGCTTTCCATACTCAGGAAAGCAAACATTCGAATGCAAACACAATCTTAACAGGAAAAACATATCTCCATATCCTAACTTCAACTACATAGTAGGAAAAATAATTAACCCTTTGAACCCAAAAATTAATCCCTCACAAGTCACAAGCAGAATTAGAACCAAACTTCATATTAAGATTTGAACTCAAATATTTTAATTACCTTTCCGATATCGAAGAATCGTCGTTTTCAACTCGTTTTCTCTTCCGCTTTTGAATCGTCCGTGAAAGAAATGAAGCGATTTCTAATTGAGTGTTAACCAGCATCTGAGTCAAATTAGCTTCTACTTCAATACTCCGTTTTTCAGATTCAATACGAGAAATTTCTCTAGCTTTAATCATCTCGATGTCAGCCAATTTCATCATCATCAATGAGCTAGATATCATTCTGAAGCTTGCAGACAGATCAGCTAATCTATTTGATTCATTAGTTGAATGGGTTTTGTCCGAGTCTTGACTCGTTAACAGAAATTGTCGTGCGCCACCATCCACAACAATGGTCGGAAGAGTATCTAGAGGGTGTGCACCGAGTAAAGATCCACCCTCAGAGGTGTAGCTTAGACGGTCTGTATAGCGAAGTGATTGATACGCCATTAACGATGTTCTCAATCAATGAAATTCTCTGTCCATTTCTACCTCTAAAGTCTAAACTGAGAGGCGTGGGGAAAAGTTTACTTTTCACTTTTTCAGTAGTGCAAATGCATTGTCCTGACATTAACTTCAGGGTCAAGAGTCAAGACTGAACTCATGGGCTAGCCTTATGAGTTCATTCGGAACCCACATTGGCACGATATCAAACGAGCGGTCAGGATCGTTTAACGGTAAAACCTCTATTCCAGATTATCATTGGAACCATATATAGAGTTATATACCTTTGTTTTAGGTTTTAAGCTCGGTGGAAACCAAATATTCTTCGTAGTAAAATGACTCGGGTGGAGAAATATTGGTGGTTGAAAAAACAAAAGGTTCATATTTGTCGAAATCTATTTTGATGGGATCAGAAACTCTAAAAAACAAGCTTAATTCAACTTTTAACCACAAGAGAGAAATTTCTCATCATATTATTAATGATTTTCTTATACAAAGATTTTACTGTATTTTATATAAAATGGTATTCCTTCCTTAAAAATTTAGTACCCTTATAAATCATGCACATTTAGAAACTTGATCCTAAATTTAATCGGGGTAGTTAAGTTAAAACAATTTAGGGTGATATGATAAGGAATAGCCTAGCTGTTAGGATAACGTTAGGACTACTCGCTACGACATAAATTTTATGCTAAACCAAAACAGAGAAAAAAATAAATTAAGTGATATTTGGTACTTAGATATTGTGGAAGATTAGTGTTTGATTTAACATTTATCCAACTTAGCAGTTAGAACTTAAAAATAAATTGATTTGCCTTAACTTTATTAAGGTCTGACT
Organism: Papaver somniferum; assembly: GCF_003573695.1. Classification (NCBI taxonomy): domain Eukaryota; kingdom Viridiplantae; phylum Streptophyta; class Magnoliopsida; order Ranunculales; family Papaveraceae; genus Papaver; species Papaver somniferum. The sequence goes on from NC_039367.1 coordinate 52,698,396, forward strand.
TCTGTTTACTAATTATTAAAAATATTAAAATATAATTACGTAACGCCATCTAAATGGTGAGTCACAAAAAAAATAAAATCAAATTATGTTTTTCCGTAAATTTTGAAGAACCCTAATTTCAAATATCAATATTCCATCTTCAAAATGAATCAGTTTGGTACCAAAATGTTTGCCACTCTACAAGTGAAAAGGACACCTTTCATTCAGGTCCAAACATCTTGATTTAATTATTATTTTATCATCATAAGAGATGGTATTTTCCATCGATCACTAACACTTGATTAATGTGCCATTTGTTTCAGAGAAACCTCAATTAACCATATCAAGAATCTTCATAGATTTCATGCAAAGAAAATGACTTCGGTATATGGCAGTCATTATTTATCTCAAAACGAGAAGCAATGGTATTGCCCAGATGAAAGTAAAGAAACATTAATACAAACTGATGGTGTAATCTCGACTTCCATTCATATCCAAAATCAACGACAATCACCTCAATTCTCGATCGAACGCATAATGAAAACAATCTCATAATCCTCAAATTGATTCAAAACCCTAGCTATTTGGCTCTTCTTGAAGAATTTCTTAACTTTGTAATCGTTGTTCAGTTTTTCTAGTTTCAATGTAAGATTTTCAATAATTTCTGTGAACACAGAAATAACGATGTTATCTTCATGTCCACAAACAATATTCGCATGACTGATTAAATCGACAAGATAGATAAAAAACATATAAAGCAACATAAGGTCGAAGCATGATGGACTCAGAGCCTTTGGGCCCGTCCTTGTCTAGCCATGCAAGTCTGATTATGATGAATTCACAATATATAGCAGATAAATACGATGCATAGTAAGTAAAATGATAGATCTAAAGTGCGGAATGTAAATGAGACGATGATTTACGTGGTTCAGCACTAAGGCCTACGTCCACGGGAGTTGGTGTTTCACTATACGTTATTGAGGATTACAAAGGTAGTCAAATGACTTTAAGTGAGGAACGAAGCTAGAAGGGAAATGAAACTCATACTTACTCTTACAATTTCTCTCTCCTGAACTATATCTCACTTTCCCTAAAATTGGTCGACCATTCTCTCTTAGTGGAGCTGGGTATTTATAGATCTTCTATGTGGGACCTCCTGGATGACAGTTGTGCCCTTATCATCTTGATCTCTGTGCCGATGCCGCTGACATCTTCGTTCTGTACCGATGACCCCAACGGTAATATGTTGTACCGATGGGTCGTCGCTTAATCCACCACTGGAGACTCGACACGTGCCCTCTGCATGTAGCATTTAAGACGGGTAGTTGGGCAGTCCGCACGCGTCAGACAGCTGTCTGATGCCCCTGTCACATCTATGTCAGTTAGATTAATATCCACCCTCGATTTCGAATCTATCTTGGGATGGATTAAAGTAGGTCTTTGGGTCTTCTAAGGTACTCCGCAGTAGCTCGTTCCTTAGGTGTCCCTCGTTTCATCATCGTCGGATTTGTAAGATGATAGATACGTGGCAGGAGATGATGACTCCATTCTTCTGGTGTCGCGACGTGGCATCATTGTCTTGATGCCCCTTTTGTTGATCTAATCCACGCGTCTGTTCCTTGACACGTGGTCGGTCACATATTATGTGTATACAATATTCCCCTTTTCTTTTTGGTTTGAAATTGGTCAAAGTATGAAGAAAACTGTCTTCACAGTCTTCTCAACTTATTGCATTAACTCCCCTGATTTTTTGGACATGTTTCCCACTTCTAGTAATAACTTCTTCTCAAATCATGGGACGGTTATGTTTATTCCTGTTATAAATACGCCATGAGTAGCTGGAGAAATAACTTTTATTCCCTTCCTCTGTCTTCTTCTTGCTATGTCTCTTTCATTCTCATTCTCTGAACATTTCTTCAATTTCTGCTCGATTTTTGTCTTTTGTTCTTAACTGCTGCTGCTGTTCATCTTTTTCTTCGGTTTCTAGTTAAGTCTTCTGTTATACTTTTACTGCAGTTGCTTGTTAGTCCCACAACTTTTCTCTGCCATTGATTATACTTTCCGCCATTGATCATCAGTAAGCAATTATTATGTTTCCCTTTGCTCAATGATCTTAGAGTTCGTGATAAAGTACAATCCAAACGACAGTATATATACCTGCCCCTGTTCTTTATCTCGAAATCTAGGGTTATTTATTCTTATGAAAGCATATTTGATATGAAGATGTTCTCGTGACAATTTTACCCTGAAGATTTCCTTGTTATAATGGATTGGGTTATGTTCGACTTTCGTTAATCCTGTATTTTGACATGTTTTATCTTTATGCCCCTTGTAGGTATGGCTGATCATTCTCGTGTTCCTTATAATACTCCGTCGTCGAGTCCTTACAGATCTCCTCCCTTTAGAAGCCCTGATATATCTCCACCGAAGGGGGTTCATCTAGGTCTTCCCAACCTGATCATCATACTCATAAGACTTCATCTTCATCGGGTCCTAGGGTTTCTTCTCAAAAGAAGAGAGATCCACCCAGAGGTTCTCGGTGCGCAGTTAATCGTCCTTCTCCTAATCCTTCTCCTCAGCGTTCGGAGCCCATAAATGTTCAACCTCTTCGTTCTATAGATCCTCCCATCTCAGCGTCTTCTCAAAAACCCAATGCTTCGCAAACCACAGTCTTGGTGAAGGATCCTACTTCAAAGAGGGTTGCATCAAAGGCAGATTTGTCAACAAACGCTGCAACTAAGAGAAAAGCTTCATAAATGAGTCCTCCGAAGAAGCTATCGTCGGGAAAGGCCATATCTCCCGATGCTACCCCAGTGATCCGAAGTGTCTTGGTTTTGAAGAAGAAGAAGAAGAAGAAGGTGACCTACAATCATATCGATCTTGAAGTTTTCAAGGCGAAGCATGGTCTAGAAGCTTTTGATGTCAAATTTTACGATCAAGGAGACTATCTGACTTATGACATGATCGTGAACTATAAGTACGACGCCTTCCACTTGCTGACGACCATCGGGGCTTTCGAAGCTGGCCTTATGTTGCCTTTGTATAAGTCTGGTGACTCCTTCTACTACGATGCTTTGGCGAACCGTGAGGGTTCTACTTCTCATACTCACCAACGCTCTGTGGTTCAGCTGAGTGGAAACTATCTTCGGACTCTGAAGGAGTGTTATCTTCGGAGCAAGGGTGAGACGATGATGACATGCTATACTCCTGATCCTACGGAGAAAGACTGGTACACCCCTGAGAATTTCAACGCTTCTTTTGGGGATTACGTCAATGGTAGGAATCGAAAGCCATGCGTTAGAGCATAGCTCGGTCGACCTCGCATGCGTTGCTATCTCAAGCATGTTTGTCAATGTTAGTGATCAAAACTATAATTCTTGATTTCTAGCCTACATAGCTAAGTCTCAGACTAGGATAGAAAAGTGTCTTTGAGCTCAAGGGCTTCATGGCGATTCATCATACAACGACGAAGATCTACTCAAGGAACCGTGGAACTTCATTAACAAAAAGATATGTGGAGACTTGAACTTATCTATCACTCAAAAGTCTATCTCTTCTATCTCCTACTTCTTATGAGACAAAAGTCGTATGCTATATAGACTGGATCATACACATTTGATATTTCGAGCCGAGTATATCTCGCATATCTATATCTCGAAATCATGTGTTGGTAAAGCGTTTCGCTTTAATCAAGTTTATCTTCACCTAGTGACGAAAGTCATGAAAAGTTTCAATTACTTTGAGAATTGCTCTGACGCGAAACGGTCTGTGAATAACGGCTATATAACGTCCTCTGAAAATGTCACAATGATTGGAATGAGAGTTTTAGATTACATAACCATGTATTCCTTAATCCGAAGTTTTTGAACTTTGTTGATTGAGAGAAACCAGGGGAATTGGCTTTGCCAAGTCCGCGAACTGACGGAAGTTCTTGTACCAAGAATTTCTGCTGAGATTTTCCAAAAAACTCGTTTGCGTGTAAGTCCGCGAACCTAGTCCGCGAACTGGCGAAAGTCTCTTTGCCGAGATTTTCTGCTGAGTTTGGAAAACTCCACCGGTTGTCTTAAGTCCGCGAACTTGTTTGTGAGCTTAAGAGGTTATGATCTAAGGATGTGCTCTGAACATGAAACTTAAATTACTAAGGAATGCTTTATTCAAACCGTGGATATAAGTTCATGAGCCAATTCAATCGAATCGAATCATCTTTGTTTCAATTGTGTCTTGTGTAGTTACATAAGATCTCATAGCAATTGAACAACTCTTTAACTAGTTCATTTGAGTCAATTGAACTAGTTAAGGTGAAGAAGAACAAGGTTGATATGAAATGCTCATATGGTTAACCTTTTGGGTTACTATGTTGAACCAACATACACGTATACGTTTGGGAATGGTTTTCACAAACCCAGTAAACGCCTACCCAAGTGTGTGTGACAAGCTAAGTTTTCGATCTAACAGTTGAGAAATATTAGCTTGAATCTAAATAAGGTTTTCATCTAACGGTGAATATGGATTGCTTTGTAACTAAGGAAAAGCCCTGATTTGAAGGCTATATAAAGGAGACATCTAGCATTGTGCAAAACTAATCTCCACACGTCTGTGTGATACGAGTGCGCTCAGTAGAGTCGATTCTCTTTTAACCTTTGGTTTTCTTCTCTTAAACCAGGTTAACGAGTGAAAGACTTCATTGGGATTGTGAAGCCATACCGATACTACTTTTATCGTAGTTTTGTGATCTGATCTTGTATCTTCTATCGTACGAGTATAATCTTTGATTGGCTTGAGATCGTGAGAGTTCTCCGATAGGCAAGATAAAGAAGTCACAAACATCTTCGTCTCACTGTTTGTGATTCCTCGACAAACCGCTTGTGTAGTCAGGAAGGATTGTAAAGAGGTGATTTATTAATCTAGGGTGTTCTTCGGGAATATAAGACCGGATTATCAATTGGTTCCTGTTCACCTTGATTTCATATCTTAAGACGGAACAAAACCTAGCGTTTATCTGTGGGAGACAGATTTATCCTTTGATAGACTTTTGTGTGTGAGACAAATTTGTTTATTATCAAGTCTGCGATTTTGGGTTGCAGCAACTCTTGGTTGTGGGTGAGATCAGCTAAGGGAATCAAGTGCGCAGTATCCTGCTGGGATCAGAGGCGTAGGAGTACAACTGTACCTTGGATCGGTGGGAGACTGATTGGGGTTCAACTATAGTCAAGTCCGAAGTTAGCTTGGAGTAGGCTAGTGTCTATAGCGGCTTAATACAGTATGTATTCAATCTGGACTAGGTCCCGGGGTTTTTCTGCATTTGCAGTTTCCTCGTTAACAATTTTTTTGGTATCTGTGTTATTTCTTTTCCGCATTATATTTTATATAATTGAAATAATACAGGTTGTGCGTTCGTGATCATCAATTGGAAATCCAACCTTTGGTTTTTGATTGATATTGATTGATCCTTGGACATTGGTCTTTGGTACCGTCCAAGTTATTCCTTGTATTTGATAAAGACTCGCTATTGATTTTAGCTTGAGTAAAAATCAAATCAAGAGAGAGATATTAACTCCTTGAGATACTTTTATCTAGATTGAGTCTGACTGTCTAGTTGATTCTCTAGCAAAGTATTTCGGAGTTAGTCCATACAGATTGCTAAGCGAAATATTGGGTGGTGTTGTTAGACCCCCGCCTTTTCAATTGGTATCAGAGCAGGCAAACACGTTTAAGACCTAACAAGTCCGTGTTTGTAGCGATCTGGGTCTATGGACAGAGGTGCTATCTCTATTAACGTACCACCAGTCTTCGATGGCTCCAATTACTTATGGTGGAAAATTTTTATGCGAGCTTTTCTTCAATCGCGTGATTTTCAATCATGGGTATATGTGGTTAATGTCTATGATGCTCCCGTTGTGGCAGTCGCTGATGTAAACGTTCCCAAACCTATTGGTGAATACACCGCTGTTGAGATAACTGCTGCAAAGCAAAATTCCGACGGTTTGAATACTATCATACATGCCATTACCCCAAATCTTCAGCATCATGTGACAAACTGCACTAGATCTAAAGATGCTTGGGATATCTTAGAAACCATATTTGAAGGCAACTCCAGTGAAAAGGATGCTAGGATTCAAAACCTTAATTCCGAATGGGATAACCTTCGTATGGCAGATGAAGAAACATTTGATGAGTTTAATCACAAAGTGTCTGAAATTGTTAATGCATCTTTTGTATTGGGTAAGACTATTCCTGAAAAGAACATTGTGATGAAAATTCTCAGATCGCTGCCATCTAGATACGAGTCTAAGAAGCATTCCATAGTTGAGGGGAATAACCTCGATAATCTTTCCAGAAACACTTTGGTTGGAAAGCTTAAGATCTTTGACCATGAGCATACATCCAAAGTCGGTAAGGATGTTTCCTTTAAAGCACAAAAGAACACTAAATTATTGGTCAAAGGTAAGAGTGTTCATGTATCTAAGGATGATCAGTCTGAGGATGATTTTTCAGATGAAGATCTTGACAAATCAGTCTCCTTGATCACAAGACAGTTTAGGGATCTTCTGTTGAAGAGAAGTAAACGGTTTTCAAGAGACAAACCTAAGTCATCAGACAAACCTCACGGTCGCGTACCTCCTAAAAACAGGGATGCTGACGAGGCTGATGACAAGGACATGCCTCAGTGCTTTAGGTGTAAGGGTTTTGGCCATTTTGCTAATGAATGCCCAAATCGTAGAAAATACACTGGGAACAAAGGTCTAGCTGTAACACTTGATGAAATGTCTGAAACCTATGATTCCGATGAAGATAGGAAATCAAGTGTAGGGCTTCTTTGTGAAAACATTGATTTTGATACTTGTAGAAATACATATATCAACCTCAATGGGTCGGAGAAGAGGGAAACCCAATCAAGCTGGAAGATTCTTTGAATCCGATAACTGGAAACCCTGTCAGTGATGTTTCAGGATCAACTGTATGGCTGTCTGCTTGCACATCTCAGATGCCTGAATACTATCCAAGTTTGACGTACTCGTTTTGTTCGATGAAGGGACATGAACTATCAAGGTGTTACAAATACAAGCACCAAATAAGGCACGCCAGCAAACTTCAACGAAGAGCAGATCGATTAGCAAGGAAGCTGAAACTTGCTCAGAAGACCGCCGAGATATGTAGGATCTTATCTTCGTCTAAGAAGTTGGTTTCCAAGGATAGAATAAGACCATTTGAAAAGAAAATATGGTCAAATCGTTTTGATAGACAAAGATCAGAGGATTCCTCCCATGAGGAAAAAGATGGACAAATCGTTGTTCATCGCAACACAACTTGATTGTGTTGTTGGGAAAATCTTGTCTCATGTGCCTGTTCGAAAAGAGACAAGATTGAGTGCTGATCCAGGCTTCAGAAGAGTTTTTCCTTCTTTTTAGTTTTGTTATTTTTTTCTATCAAATAAAAGAAAGGGTTATTATCGACAATTCTACTCTTTATAGGGTTTCAGAGTTGGGCGTATACGAACCTGTCAATAGGTTTCGAACCCTACATTCCTTTTTCCTCTTGACATCCTATATAAGACTGCTTGTTGAGTTAAGTGATTCAATCACACAAATCCAGTTGTTTATAACTGTTCTCAAAGCACTATGTCGTCAGATGGAAAGGATGTCAACATGATTGTTAAGTCTTCAATCAAGGAAAAAGAAAAATCTCATGTTTCTAAGTCCCTGAAAAGAAAAAAAGGAATACAAGAAAACCCAGGGTTGTTCCTTCTAACTCTCAGATGTTTTCCGATGTTCTTGATGAGTTAAAGGAAATAAGAAGGGAGATTTATGAAATAAAGACGTTCGTGTCTAAATCTTTGGAAATTCAGAGGACCCTAATTCGACCTCTTCAGCCAAGACAGTTCGTGGGTATTGACACTTATCTCCGTGAACCTTATGTCCCGATGGTTTTCGATAACAAGGAGTTCGGGAATGATAAAGAATTTCTCAAAGGAATTGTTGCCTAGTATATCTTCTTTTTGGTTTAGTTGGAAGAATAACTAGTGCTTTGAATAGCGATGATTGTGACTACACATAGCTATTTTTGTTTTCATCTTCTTATGTTATTTTTTAGGTTTATTAGTTTTTAAATTCTAAAAATATTTGGAGGATGATGTTATTGCAGTATTAATCTTTATGATTTTGTGATATTGCAATTTGATTATGGGATATGTATTGTTTACGTCTGTGAACTTGAAGGTCCCATATGCTATCAAAAGTAAAGTCGTTCATGAATTGGTATTCGTATTAATGAAAGGCCGAATGGACTTTTGACAATTACAAAAGGTATGCCTATGCAGTCATGTATTTGATGGAAAATAGGATAAAATCTTTTGTGTGACAAGGATAAAGTCTATTATGTCATTATGCATATAGTGATGGAAAGATAGAATAGATCCTTGTATGTATCCACGGTATTGATCTTCATTGACCCATTTTGTTATGTTTTACCGTGAAGGCTCCATTGTGTGTCTTATGTTGAGCACGATACAACTAAGTCGATTTTTCTTATTGGCTTTGTTGGTTGTTCCATAAGATGTTATATGTTGAGCATTATGAACTAAATTAATCATCTTGGTTGGTTATTTAGTTATTTGCTCCGAAAGTCTTCTTTTGTCGAGCAAATCCTTTGACAATTAAATTGATTACTTTTGTGATTAGTTTGGTTTTTTGTTTTCCAATTAGATTAATTATAAGTTCTCTTGTAATTAGTCTAGTTGAGTTTTCATATATTCCACAAGTTCTTGTGTTGAGTATATGAACGGCTATACTAATCATGTTCTATTGGTTGATGTAGTCGTATATTCCGTAAGGTTTTCCTTATGTTGAGTATGTGAACGATTAAGTTAGTCGTCTCCATGATTATCTTAGTCGTAGCTCCGTAGTTTACTTATGTTGAGCACCTCAATTAAATTGATCACTTTTGTGGTTTGATTTAGTTGCGTATTCCAATTAAATTAATCATGGGTTTCTTGTGATTAATTTGGTTGAGTTTTGGATATAGAAAATCATTTTATGGTTTTTGGTGTCCAATTAAAAACCTTCTTTTTTTCGAAATTAAGGTCGCTCTTGTTGTTCTTTCGGGAATGACATCAAATGGGGGAGAGTTCTTTTGAACTTGTGCTTAATGGTAATATCTTGCGGGGTGTGCGGCTGTGGAATTTTATAGGGGTTATCTTGTATCTTAAAACTCCTTGATGAATGCATTTAGCTTCGGCTTTATGATTGCATCTAAATTAAGTTGGTATGTATTTTTCTTTTAGTCTATGAAATGTCTCTTGTGGAAATTTCATTATGATCCCGTTCTTGTACCTTTGCCAATTTTATTGACAAAAAGGGGGAGAAATATTGTAGTTCACACTACAAATACATATGGTTTTTGGATCATTGTGTAAGGGGGTGGTTTCCATGATCGAGATGGAGTATTGACTAAGGGGGAGTGATACATATCACCATAGTATTATTGTTAAAGTCGTGATGCAATTGGACTTTGATGTTACATAATATACTATGACTGTATAATAATGATCGAGAATCTCGATTTCTCTCATTGTTATAGCTACGGATCTTCAACAACGGTGATGCTAAACTTACAACCTTTGGGATCATTGGAGTACTTGGAAGGACGAAGATTTCAGGAACGTTGAAGATTAGACTATGGAATAGGAGCCACTAAAGTTTATCTTTTTTGTATTCCATATGTATTAATAGTTTTGTCACTAAAATTGACAAAGGGGGAGATTGTTAGAGCATAGCTCGGTCGACCTCGCATGCGTTGCTATCTCAAGCATGTTTGTCAATGTTAGTGATCAAAACTATGAGTCTTGATTTCTAGCCTACATAGCTAAGTCTCGGACTAGGATAGAAAAGTGTAGTTGAGCTCAAGGACTTCATGGCGATTCATACAACGACGAAGATCTACTCAAGGAACCGTGGAACTTCATCAACAAAAAGGTATGTGGAGACTTGAACTTATCTATCACTCAAAAGTCTATCTCTTCTATCTCCTACTTCTTATGAGACAAAAGTCGTATGCTATATAGACTGGATCATACACATTTGATATTTCGAGCCGAGTATATCTCGCCTTATCTACGAAATCATGTGTTGGTAAAGCGTTTCGCTTTGATCAAGTTTATCTTCACCTAGTGACGAAAGTCATGAAAAGTTTCAATTACTTTGAGAATTGCTCTGACGTGAAACGGTCTGTGAATAACGGCTATATAACGTCCTCTGAGAATGTCTCAATGATTGGAATGAGAGTTTAGATTACATAACCATGTATTCCTTAATCCGAAGTTTTCGAACTTTGTTGATTGAGAGAAACCGGAGGAATTGGCTTTGCCAAGTCCGCAACCCAGTCCGCGAACTGTCCGCGAACTGACGAAGTTCTTGTACCGAGAATTTCTGCTGGGATTTTCCAAAAACTCGTTTGCGTGTAAGTCCGCGAACCTAGTCCGCGAACTGGCGAAGTCTCTTTGCCGAGATTTTCTGCTGAGTTTGGAAAACTCCACCGGTTGTCTTAAGTCCGCGAACTTGTTTGTGAGCTTAAGAGGTTATGATCTAAAGATGTGCTCTGAACATGAAACTTAAATTACTAAGGAATGCTTTATGCAAACCGTGGCTATAAAGTTCATGAGCCGATTCAATCGAATCGAATCATCTTTGTTTCAATTGTGTCTTGTGTAGTTACATAAGATCTCATAGCAATTGAACAACTCTTAACTAGTTCATTTGAGTCAATTGAACTAGTTATGGTGAAGAAGAACAGGTTAATATGAAATGCTCATATGGTTAACCTTTTGGGTTACTATGTTGAACCAACATACACGTACACGTTTGGGCATGGTTTTCACAAACCCAGTAAACGTCTACCCAAGTGTGTGTGACAAGCTAAGTTTTCGATCTAACGGTTGAGAAATATTAGCTTGAATCTAAATCAGGTTTTCATCTAACGGTGAATATGGATTGCTTTGTAACTAAGGAAAACCCTGATTTGAAGGCTATATAAAGGAGACATCTAGCATTGTGCAAAACTAATCCCCACACGTCTGTGTGATACTAGTGCGCTCGCTAGAGTCGATTCTCCTTTAACCTTTGGTTTTCTTCTCTAAAACCAGGTTAACGACTTAAAGACTTCATTGGGATTGTGAAGCCAGACCGATACTACTTTTATCGTAGTTGTGTGATCTGATCTTGCATCTTCTATCGTACGAGTACAATCTTTGATTGGCTTGAGATCGTGAGAGTTCTCCGATAGATAAAGAAGTCACAAACATCTTCGTCTCACTGTTTGTGATTCCTCGACGCCTGTGTAGTCAAAATTGTTGAGAGGTGATTGATTAATCTAGGTGTTCTTCGGGAATATAAGACCGGATTATCAATTGGTTCCTGTTCACCTTGATTTCATATCTTAAGACGGAACAAAACCTAGGGTTTTTCTGTGGGAGACAGATTTATCCTTTGATAGACTTTTGTGTGAGACAGATTTGTTTATTATCAAGTCTGCGATTTTGGGTTGCACAACTCTTGGTTGTGGGTGAGATCAGCTAAGGGAATCAAGTGCGCAGTATCCTGCTGGGATCAGAGGCGTAGGAGTACAACTGTACCTTGATTGGGAGACTGATTGGGGTTCAACTATAGTCCAGTCCGAAGTTAGCTTGGAGTAGGCTAGTGTCTGTGCGGCTTAATACAGTGTGTATTCAATCTGGACTAGGTCCCGGGGTTTTTGCATTTGCGGTTTCCTCGTTAACAAAATTCTGGTGTCTGTGTTATTTCTTTTCCGCATTATATTTTATATAATTGAAATAGTACAGATTGTGCGTTCGTGATCATCAATTGGAAATCCAACATTTGGTTGTTGATTGATATTGATTGATCCTTAGACATTGGTCATTGGTACCGTCCCAGTTATTCCTTGAATTTGATAAAGACTCGCTATTGATTTTAGCTTGAGTAAAAGTCAAATCAAGAGAGAGATATTAACTCCTTGAGATACTTTTATCTAGATTGAGTCTGACTGTCTAGTTGATTCTCTAGCAAAGTATTTCGGAGTTAGTCTATACAGATTGTTAAGCGAAATATTGGGTGGTGTTGTTAGACCCCCGCTTTTTCACCATGGAGTGTTGGTCTTCGTACAATGGCGGCTTCCCAGGGTGAGGTTCGTCTTTTGAGTGAAGTAAGTGACTCGAACAACACGAAGGTACGCTACTTGGAGAAGAACCTCACGACAGAGATCATCATGCCAACCACAAAGACCGAAGCATGGGAGAAGAACCTCACGACGGACATGATGCTGGAAAGGCTTGATGATCTAGAAGAAAGGAGGGAGACAACGCTACAAAGGATGGAAAACTATCAACGAAAATTAGCGAGAGAATACGATAAAAAATTTAAGCTTAGAAATTGTGTAGAAGGACAATATGTGCTGAGAACAATACCCCAATAACAACGAGAGAAAAAATGGGGTAAATTAGCACAACATGGGGAGGACCATTTGTAATACATGATATTACGGGGAACGGATCATACTATCTGCGTAACCTCAAAGGAGAAGTCCTCAGGCACCCTTGGAATGCGAAATACCTCAAGCCATACTATCCTTAAAGCAATGCAGTTCTGCACCTGCATGAAGAATACCAGAAGAAGAAGAAGATGGCACAACCGCTTGACAATGTTTCTATCTCTGGTCGAGGAGTAGCAGACCTCATCGTATCAATCAAACAAATCTTTGACCAGAACTCTATTGGGGGAAGTAATTACATACAATCTCTCAGGACTCCCCTATCAGCGTCTATAAGTGTGGGACAATGGGGAAGGATTCCAGTAGAAAGAGATACCCAACCAATTAATAAAGCAGCGGTTCAGCGGAATGGATTCATGTAAATATTTCAATAACACATCACATATCCGAGAATGCTGCACCAACCCCCACCATTCGGTAATCCTCTGGCCCAGGTTTAGCCAGCAGGGTGACAGGTCCAAAGTCAGTAACGAAGGTACCTCCCATCGTTATTGCTATAAAACACTTTTCATTACTTTACTTACTCATTTCTCAATGTCTAGATTTTCTCATTATATAAAAAAGTTATATGAACTAACAATGCAGACAAATCAGAATTGTACATACCAAAAACAAACGATGATCCATTCCACGAATGTTGATAACAAGATTGGGGAGTTAAACAAAAAATGCAGAAGATACACAAAAGATGACCCGAAGCCAAGTAGTCAACAAAGATCACCTTCTAAGACGAACATAGAAGACCTACTTCCCTTGGGAAGACTCGGTATGACCAGCTGGGTTCTTCTTCTGTGACGAAGGAACACTTCCTCCCGAAGAATGATCGGAAGTGTAGGTCAAAGGCTCGGGCATAGGATGGTGGGGATACTTCTTAACAATGCCATGATATTTTAGAACGCTCTGCTCGATATTGGTTAAGGTTTTGTTGACCTCCTCAGCAAGCTGGAAATGAGCCTTGTGCGCAATAACAGTGGCTTTGAATTCAGACTGCGACAACGAAGATTTCAATCAGGCTACTTCCTTGGCTGCCTCCTTCGCTGCTTCGTCCCGAGATCCTTCCAACCCTTCATAGTACTTGGCCTGACCCTGCTGATGCACTAAGGAAGATTGAGTCTCTTTAAGATTTTAATTTGCAAGGCTAAGTTGTCCCTCGAGCTCTGGAAACAAAATGGTTAAAAGAAAAGGATTACGAAGCCATCCACGACCAAACAAACATATACCTTCGACATTAGCCGAATCTATCTCAAGCTTATTTACTACAATGTCCCGGGCTTCGTCAAGAAAATCATACTCGTCGGAAATTTTCTTATAATCCATTTGAAGATTTTTGAGGGTAAACTGATACTCATCCAACTCTACATGCTTCATAGAGTCCAAGTGATGAAGACAGTTAACTTCAGTAGTCATCTCCTCAATCCCTTTAGTTAATCTATACATGTTAACTTCTAGATCTTTCTCTGACTCCACCAAACGAGCAACATCAGCTCGAGAAGCGATCAAGGCCTTACTAAGAGCACGTGCCTCTGCTCTGGCGTCATCTCTCTCTCCGAATGTGCTGCTGCATATGATCCCGAACGTCGGGGTCATGAGACGAGCGCGCTTGGCAAATCCCTAATTCAAGATCTTCCACTCTAGATACCAACCGAGAAGCCTCATCCCGAGCATCATGGAGAGAATCACGGGTCCATTCCAAGGTACCTTTAAATTGGGAACGGGCGGCTAATAGGATATTTCGCATTTCAAATAAAAGATCCTCTTGCATTTTGTGTTCCGCTAGCAACTTATTATGCTGAGCGGCACGACCATTCCACTTATCAGCCTCTCTTATGATCTTTGCAACTAACTCTTTAATACGGGAAGACTGGCGAGTTCTCTCACTACGAAGCCACGTCAATTCTCTGGCATCTCCCGCTGAAGACAGGGCCGTCCATCTCAGAACAAACAACAAGAAAAAACGAAGATAGGGAAAAAGCGAAGAGACAAACCTTTTGACGAAGCACCAGCGGACGACTCTTCTGTCCGAGCTTTTTCCAACTCAGCCTTAAGAGAAGAAACTTCTTGACGAAGCTACGCTTCGGCAGCCCCAAGTTGCTGCTTCCCCTTCAACTTCTCCTTCAGCTCCATTATCTCCTTGTCCTTAGCAGTAAGAAGTTCTTCAGCGGAATTCAACTTTTCTTCCCTGTGATGTAACTTTGCCTCCAGCTTAAGAGCCTTCGCCTTGAAGAACTGGTACAAGGTATGGTTGTAGTGCTCGCTCCAGCTGCATAAGGAATGACCACATGAAAATCAATAACGAAAAGACATTGGACCTCCCAACTTAGTATCTATAATCGCCTACCTCGAGAACACGCTGCTGAGGATATATAACCATACTGATACCCATCATCTATGGCCATCATATGAGCAATAGAAGAAGGTGGATCTACCAGGAGACTAGAGGAAGTATCTCCCAAATCTTTTTCCCAGGCTTCGGCAACGTCATCATGAGATGCCAGCTGCATTCTCTGACGAGTGAAGGCATTGGAATCTTTCTCACCAGGCACTATGAGGTAAGGATTGGGCACGCACATCAGGCCATTCTTCATCAACCATTTGAAGGTGGCATCATCTCCGTCGTACATCACGCTCTTTTCAAAGCTATCAGGAGATACACCAACATGATTTTTCCTGGTTTCAACCTCCTTAGAAGCAAGAGCTTCGGCATCCCCACCTTTGGAGCTATATTTTTACTAAACTACCTTCTCACCCTCACCCTCTGCAAGAACGTCCCAGTCATCATTCGGTGAAACCAGAGAAAAATCCGACGCTATCCCCATGGAAGCGTTCATATCTATCGGACCCCCAGTAGAATAAATCGTACCAAAGGAGAACTCTTGGTTGGGGATCGTCTCTTGAAGGTCAGCATCCTCGTTCCCTTGAACATGTGTGGGCTCGATTGGAGGATCCTTAACTTTATCCTGAGAGATGAAGTTCTCGCTGCCACTCTTATCACCACCATCTTTGTCATCCTCACGACCATGTGGAGAAGTATCAGTCCGCTCCTCATCATCGGTAACTTCCTCTTCAGAATTCCCATCTTCGTTCACCGGGCTGTTGACCTCAGGAATCTCCATTTCCTCTAAACCAGTAGTAGAAGACTGAACAGAACCCAGCTTTTTCTTCCTAGCCTGCAACAACCACGTAATTAATGTCTAATTCCAGGGGTAAACATACGAACGCTGCGCACTATCATATGGAATTATACCTTAACAGCGGCGGCATCCTTCAGAGGAAGAATAGCATCAGAACTCTCATCCTCGTCAACATCAGCAACATCGACAGTATAGTCGAAATTCATACCAGCAAAATTCAATTTCTAGGGGCAGAAGTCACCATAGCGGGATGGAGCACCATCACGAGGCTGACTACCAGCAATAAGGCGCCATCCATGAGGACCGGGTACCCAACCATGAGCCCAGGGTCCTATGACCTCGATGGGGGTGGCATGCCACTCATAATCATGGTTGCGTTTGAGACACTCATCCTTCGGAAAAAGACGAGGATTTACAGATTTTTCAGTACCAGGGAACCTAAGCTTCGAGTCACTTACTTCACTCAGAAGACGAACCTCACCCTAGGAAACCGCCATTGTACGAAGACCAACACTCCATGGATTTCGATTCCTACCATTGACGTAATCCCCAAAAGAAGCGTTGAAATTCTCAGGGGTACGTCTACCAGTATTTCTCCGTGGGATCAGGAGTATAGCATGTCATCATCGTCTCACCCTTGCTCCGAAGATAACACTCCTTCAGAGTCCGAAGATAGTTTCCACTCAGCTGAACCACAGAGCGCTAGTGAGTATGAGAAGTAGAACCCTCACGGTTCTCCAAAGCATCGTAGTAGAAGGAGTCACCAGACGTATACAAAGACAACATAAGGCCAGCTTCGAAAGCCCCGATGGTCATCAACAAGTGGAAGGCGTCGTACTTATAGTTCACGATCATGTCATAAGTCAGATCGTCTCCTTGATCGTAAAATTTGACATCAAAAACTTCTCGACCATGCTTCGCC
This sequence comes from Papaver somniferum, assembly GCF_003573695.1. Taxonomy (NCBI): domain Eukaryota; kingdom Viridiplantae; phylum Streptophyta; class Magnoliopsida; order Ranunculales; family Papaveraceae; genus Papaver; species Papaver somniferum. Next base: position 52,714,968 of record NC_039367.1, read on the forward strand.
TTGAAAACTTCAAGATCAATATGGATGTAGGTCACCTTCTTCTTCTTCTTCTTCGAAACCAAGACACTTCGGATCACTGGGGAAGCATCGGGAGATATGGCCTTGCCCAACGATAGTTTCTTCGGAGGACTCATTTCTTAAGCTTTTCTCTTAGTTGCAGCGTTCCTTGACAAATATGCCTTTGATGCAACCCCCTTTGAAGTAGGATCCTTCACCAAGACTGTGGTTTGCGAAGCCTTGGATTTTTGAGAAGACACTGAGATAGGAGGAGCTATAGAACGAAAAGGTTGAATATTTATCGGCTCCGAACGCTGAGGAGAAGGATTAGGAGAAGGACGATTAACTGCGTACCGAGAACCTCTAGGTGGATCTCTCTTCTTTTGAGAAGAAACCCTAGGACCCGATGAAGATGAAGTCTTATGAGTATGATGATCAGGTTGGGAATACCTAGATGAACCCCCCTTCGGTGGAGATATATCAGGGCTTCTAGAGGGAGGAGATATGTAAGGGCTAGACAACGGAGTATTATAAGGAACACGAGAACGATCAACAATACCTACAAGGGGCATAAAGATAAAACAGAAGTCAAAATACAGGATTAACGAAAGTCAAACATAACCCAATCCATTATAACAAGAAAATTTTCAGGGTAAAATTGTCACGAGAACATCTTCGTATCCAATATGCTTTCATAAGAATAAATAACCCTAGATTTCGCGATAAAGAACAGGGGCAAGTATATATACTGTCGTTTGGATTGTTCTTTATCACGAACCCTAAGATCATTGAGCAAAGGGAAACAGAAGAATTGCTTACTGATGATCAATGGCGGAAAGTATAATCAATGGCAGAGAAAAGTTGTGGGACTAACAAGCAACTGCAGTAAAAGTATAACAGAAGACTTAACTAGAACCTGAAGAAAAGGATGAACAACAGCAGTAGTTAAGAACAAAAGACAAAAATCGAGCAGAAATTGAAGAAATGCTTAGAGAATGAGTACAGAACGTGTCGAGTCTCCCGTAGTGGATTAAGCGGCGACCCGTCGGTACAACATATTACCGTTAGGGTCATCAGTACAGAACGAATATGTCAGCGTCATCGGCACAGAGATCAAGATGATAAGGGAACAATTGTCATCCAGGAGGCCCCACATAGAAGATCTATAAATACCCAGCTCCACTAAGAGAGAAGAGTCGACCAATTTTAGGGAAAGTGAGATATAGTTCAGGAGAGAGAAATTGTAAGAGTAAGTATGAGTTTCATTTGCCTTCTAGCTTCATTCCTCACTTAAAGTCATTTGACTACCTTTGTAATCCTCAATAACGTATAGTGAAACACCAACTCCCGTGGACGTAGGCTTTAGTGCTGAACCACGTAAATCATCATCTCATTTACATTCCGCACTTTAGATCTATCATTTTACTTACTATCCATCGTATTTATCTGTTACATATTGTGAACTCATCATAATCAGACTTTCATGGATAGACAAGGACGGTCCCAAAGGCTTTGAGTCCATCAGGCTTCGGCCTTATGTTGCTTCATATGTTTTTTTATTTATCTTGTCGATTTAATCAGGCATGCGAATATTATTTGTGGACATGAAGATACCATCGTTATTTCTGTGTTCACAATTTCAATCATTGGTGTTAGTGCATTGCTTGGTTGAACGAACCCACTGGCATTGGTATGTCAAGTCAATTTTTCAAATTTAGATGCCAAAGTGCATTCTTGATTTAGTCTAATAAAGTTAGTTTCAGACTAGATTAGGTTTATGAAGTAGAGTATGAAATCAAAGCTATCCTTGAATACTGAAGATTGAATATTCACGAAGACATCTGTGGAGAACTTCATTAAAGGTTAGTAACAAATACTTGATTCTCTTGTTTAATGTAACCTTTTTATCTATCGAAATAAAATGATCACTTTACAGAATAATTCCCATGACGGTAAATATACTTTTATATATATACTCGAGAAGTTTTGAGCCTAAGACTTTAGTGAGAATTACCATTAACCTTATAAAGGTCTCGATGTTATATTGTATGAAAAGACGAATCTCTTTTGGCACTACTCTAGGTTTAACGACATTTCACCAGTCACAGATTCAAAAAGTTCAATAATTAATAACATCTAAATGTTCACCATTAATTATGCTTTCAGCACATGATATTGTCGTATAACCAAGAGACCAACGATAATTTTTAGTACAACACATGGTGTTCTTATGGACTAAAAAAGTAGCACCTGGACTATACTTTTGCATAATTGAGAGACCACAAAAATGAACGTAATACTGAAAATAATTCAAAATCACCGATTTCCTTGGCGTCCATGTAAAATTTTTCTTAAGGTCTGTATGATATTCATTATTAAAGCCTCTTCGTATACCGAACAATTTGAACCTCCACAGCTACCATTGGTAGCATACAAGCTATACAATAACATAACTTCCAAAGGCATCAACAATTAAATTATAAGTACATATTCAATTGTCATCTCATTAAGCAAATACACAACAAACTCCACCATACCGTTTTTACCATAAGCGCTAATCAAAACAGAAACTGGATAAAAATTATTACCATAAGCTTCTCATTTGACCTTATCAGATACTCTTTTCGCCAAAATAGGTGTGAGACGCGCAACTGTGCATCTTATACTTATTGTTGTCGGGCATCAAACAAGAGCGTTCTTCTTGTGAGTACTAATATTTTGATAGGTTATCATGTTGTTTCTTAACTTCTCTAATAAATATGTTTCTATCATTATTCTCTCGGCATTTGAGAAAATACGTCCAAAAATTTTACCGATGTATTTTCGATAGTCATATCTTTCGGAGATCGACAACAACATGAATATATATATATATATATATATATATATATATATATATATAACACAACTCAAAGGTACACACATGTGATGATTCTACTACTTCTGCCTTGTTACGAAATATATGGGGAACCATTGGTGTATCTGTTTGATTAACAACTCGATTATTCTCAACAATAGACAAAGAAGATAAAGAGATACCAAGATCTACTAAATCATTAGGTTCCTCAAGATTTTAACACTTACCATTAAACTCTAGTGATTCATGTGAAGCCTCATTGACCTGATTTTCTTCTTTATATTGAGAAGTAACTTTGGTATCCTCCTCACCACCTGATGTAGCGGAAATAATACCAGTAATTATTTCTAAATGATGACGATTCATCTTCTTTTGAAATCTTAAGATGTTCCAAGATTTTAGTTGTAGACGGTGAAATTTGGATAAGGGGCAAAAGTGTCATTTCAAGACCACAGACGAAACTCAACTTTCGCGTGAGAGATTAAGCCCCTGGTCCTCAAGGAACACACAACCACGATTTATAGTTTGCGTCCCTGCGAGACGTTACTGGTCGTGATACCGTGATTCCTAGGGCACATCCTCGACGAGATACTGCTGGTCACGTAGGTTATGTAGAGCGTAAAACATCCCCGACGTACTTATGAACCAGAACATCCATAAGTCCAATATGTCCAATATGTCTTCGCGAGATGCATCTGATTGTGATGCCATGATTCCTAGTATACATCCTCGACGAGATACTACTACTGGTCATGTAGGCTCTGTATATGCGTGAAAACGTCCCCGACGGATTTATGACCTAGAGCGGAGACACACATGTCTCCTGTAAGAACGACTCATCCTATTTGAGATCAATGACTGATTCATAGTATATCACCGCGAGATACACTATTCATGTCTACTCTAGGTTCTGAATCGACTTACCGACGCTTCAGAATAATTCTTAGGACATCCACGAGAGATATGTTGGTTATTCTGCCTCTGGGCCCTTTCGACAGACTCCTAGAACCTCCTTCCAATACACAATGGTCATGTCGGCCCCCATAAATACATACAAAATTGATTCCTATCGCATATCTGCAAGATTACGCTGGTCAAGGAACAAGTGAGCCGAAGTCTCGGAGAGACAATATTAGGCGTACAAACCTTCTTTTATCTCCCAAAACGTGGCCCAGCTGACTTCGGAGAGATTCCATTGTGTTGGCCAAGTCTTGAACATACCTTGTTCTGTTGGCCAAACTTCTGACGGTCTCAAACACGTCAGCTAAATATCAGGCGGTCACAAACGCGCCAGCTAAATGTCAGGCGGTCTCAAACCCGTCATCAAAATATCATACGGTCTCAACCCGTCAGTCAAATCTTTGACGGCCTCAAACGCGTCAGCAAAATTTCAAACGACTCCTGATGTGTCAGCCAAATCCCAGACAGCGTCGGCCAAATCTCAGACAGCATTAGCTGCATATGCTAAATCTCAGGTGGCCTCATCCAAGCCGAGCCATCTCATTAGAAGAGTCTTATTCAAGTACAATACTTAGGAACAAGCCTCATCTAGGTCTCAGGCCTCTTTCTCAGCGTCTCAAACACACTCACGACTAGTAAATTAGACCTGAACTGTACACGTTTATCCAAAAACGTGGATAACTTCTCTTGAGCTCCACATGCTCAACAAAGGGACCCACAAGCAATAATACCGCCTCCACGTGACATATGTGACCGGACATGAAGGGAGGGAACTTAACCTCAGCTCCTATGACACTCTACACACGATTTATGAGGCATTCCATACCTTTTCACGTGACTCATCCTAGTCATTCTCACGAATCAGAGAATATCTCTCTAAACCGACTAAAGAGAATATTTCTCTCTCTCAATGCATCATCACAAAGGCTGACTCAGTTACACACAAATCGAAGGATATCAATTAGGGTTTTGGTCTAGCGGTCTATGGCACGTGTGAGAAATAAACGACCCATTTCTCACCGTAGAAGAGAATAAATGCGGTGGAATAATGACATAAACTCAACCTTGTTTATCTCTATATATTCCTGAAGAGACGGGAGAATTGATCCGCACGACATGACAAGCAATCCTTATCTTCAGCGACCTGAGATTAAAGAATTCAGCTATCCAAGCTAACATCAACTTTCTCATAAGCTCTCAGAGCAATTACAAACTCTATGATCTCTCTCTTCATCTGCTTCCGTCCCTAAGACCGGACCTAAGCCTGATTCCCTGTGACTGAAGAAGCATTTGAGCGGCCACTGTGCGTGGTTTAGGCGAAGAATTTCGTGCTCGACATCCCGTAACTTACTTTCAGAAATCCTAGAATCCCATTTTAGCCTCTCACCGATTTTAGGTAACTATATTAATTAAATGTTTTCTCATCTTTGTCACTTCAAGTTTTAATTCATCATATCGTTTTGTTAAACTTTTTGATGAATTCTTTTGAAAACTTCTCGAGTTTGGAATAAATTAATTCCACAACAATTTCTTTTCCCATTGTCGAAGATAAATAAAACTTTCTGGTGAAGAAAAGTAGTTTTTTTTTAAATTATTTTTTTTAAAAGTTATGGTTGTGATTTGCGGAAGCGATACCAAGGATCTAAAATTCTTGTCTCTGATGCCAACTAACTAGTGTAGAAATATAATGGAAGAATGCAGTCTAACCAATACAAAGGAGCATATATCATCCAAACGGAAGAGCCTTTGTAACTCAACAAATTTTATTGATTTTTTTTTTTTTTTGAGATTGATAGAGTAGTTACTGAAAAAGATTAGTCATTTATTGTTTCGGAATACAACCTAAAGAAGTTGAGTGCTAGAAGACTCCACAGAAGGTGAAGCGACTTAAGATCAGAGTAAATTGGCTTTCAGCTCACTGACACAATTAACCCTGCAAATTGGCGTTCAGTCCATTTTGCTCGGTGTAGTCGACTGCCATATAAGTGAAATCTGATCTTTGTATCAACTATATGGGAGGCACCAAAGAAAAGTCGTAAAACTTTTAGGTATAAAAATGAAGTTTAAAATTCAAATATTTATTTATTGATAGAAGAAAAATAGCCGTCAATGATAGAGTCTCCACCGAACTACGGGCTGTCATCCGCCGACGAATAATTATCTTTAGTGATAAGTCTCTATCACTCAGTGTGGAGAGAACTGGAGAGAGAAGATGCGAGAAAGATAAGAGGGGAATATAAGAAGAAAATTGCTGCAACTGGAAAGGAAGAGTTTTGAGATTTCACTGGAGATTTTAGGGAACAAGGAAGTAATTAAAGTACTAGAAAGAGGATGGGGAGGAAATAGTACTTGGATAACTTTTCCAGATAAGGTGTTGTTTTGGTTGATTGAGAACTTGAAGATGGGTTTTAAAGGAAACAGAAAGAAACTTTATTTGAGGAAAATGATGGTGATGAGGTGTTTCAGAAGAAATTGCAGAAGAACAGTGGCGGTGATTAAATTAGAATCTCTACGTTTAGGGATGGGGATGAAAAGAATTCTTATAGCATATGTACTCCAAGTGGAGATAATCGAAGCTGTTGGTCTATCTTAGCAGAGGTGTTGAATGTTTTTATGGAGAAACATGGGATAAAGAAGGTGATACAGGAGATTCCATTGGAGGAGGACTTTCCAAAAGTTTTATCATCAAGAAGTTCAAGGTTACGACGGTTTGGATTAGTTAAGGTATCCAAGAGAGCTAGTTGGAATTTTGTTGCAGTCTTACTGAAGAGAAGGTTGGGAATCCAAAGATATTTGGAAATGGAGGACATAGGAGTAGGAAAGGCTATATTTTTAGTTGAGGAAAAAGAATGGATGCAGATTTGGGAGCCAAAAGCTTGGAGATATAGAGATGTTAATCTTTGTGTTTCTCAGTGGACTGGTGATGGGGGGCCAAAAACAAAAGTACCGGAGAACAGTGAAAAGGAGAGTGTAAGGAAGAAGGAAGGGGTTGCATTTCTTTTAGAAAAACCACAAAATATTTGCATTGATTCAAAATTAGGGGGTTAAAATCATTAGATTGGTCCTCTGATATCTTTGCAAACATAGGAAATGAAATGTCCCATGGTCATTTTTGAAAAATAGCAGTGGAAACAATAATAAGAGAAGGTTATCATTTCTTTCGTATTGCTGATAATGGAAATATCAATCAGATACCGGTGGTGTTGGTGATGGATGTGGCGGAGAAGAAGGTGGTCTTGACGGCGGAATGGGATCTGAATTATAAGGAGAAGATTCAACTAACGGCAGAGGAATATAGGCAAGAATTGAGGAATTTTGATAAAATCTCGGAGAAACTTTCTCATGCGAATTTTCAAAATGCTGTTAATTCAAATTTGGTGGCGCGAAATGAGGCATTGATAGTGGAAAGTTAAGTCAGAAGTGAATCAGTCAATGAAACTGAAAAGAGAACTGAGTCGGGAAATGGATCGGGTATTTGGGCTTCTGTTTGAAAGAGTGTGTCAAGTCCAAAGTCGCAATCTGGTAAATGGTTTTATTATGTCAACATTCGACTAATACTGGTTCGAATTTTAGGGTTCTAGATGTACCAATTTTAGAAGAAGGAGGAGACTGGAGGTGGAGAATTTTAGACGATGGTGGGTAATACTGCAGTGGTGGAGATGAATTTATTGTCGGAAATCGAAAATAAGGTAGTAATGAAGCTGGGGGATGTACAACTTTCACACACTGAAAGTTTGAAGAAGGTGATGGAGGCTGCTGAATTAATGATGTTACATTGTTGTTCATACTAGGGAGTTTGCGAAGGGGATAGGAAATTACTTAAAAATGTGGTTTTGAAACATGTGATGAAGTATATAAGGAGAGGTTCAGGAAGGTGAATGTTAAGAAACAGGAGAATGAGTGAGAAGGATGGATGAGGGATGGGCTAAGGAGCTGGAGCTGGTGGAGACTAATCCATTGATTGTGGTGGATTCATTACAAGGATAATTAGATGTTGTTAATGTATCTTAAATTGATCAGTTGGAATGTTTGTGGGATCAACTCGTTTGATAGAATGGTGGCACTAAAGAACTTGGTTGTAGCACAAAAATGCACCGTTTGTATGGTACATGAAACGAAGATTATGAAGATGAACCAGTGGTTAGTTAAACAAATTTGGTATGATTCTGATTTTGATTGGATGTATTTACCTTCTGTACGTAGGGAGTAGTGGTGGTTTGCTTACTATTTGGGATAAGAATAAATTGGTTAATGAGGGGGAAAGAATGGGGATGAATAACATTTCTATAAGTTTTAAAGTTAAAGCTAATGGTTCTAAAATGGTTGTTTGTAATATGTATTCATCTTGTGACTACAATGATAGGGAGGTTTTCTGGAAAGATTTTGAAGAGGTTATGAGCTGGTGGGATATGCAGGAGATGTTAATGCAATGAGAATTAATGAGGAGAGAAACATGGGAGATGGTGATAGTAGGAACAACAATTTTCTAAAAAGAAAGAAACGGTGGATCTGCCTTTGCTTGGTGGTGCATTTACATGGTCAGATATGCACACTAATCTTTTGCTGTGCAGATTGGACAGAATTTTTGTTGAGTGTTGGTCTTGATATTAAGTACCCAGAAGCAGTGCATATGGCTCTTTCTAGAGTTATTTCAGATCATAAACCAATCATGTTGGTCACAAAGTCAGGTATTATTTGTAAGCCATATTTTAAGTTTGAAAACAATTGGATTTTTCATAAAATTTTTAAGAAGCTGGTAGAACAGTGGTGGGGATGATGCAGTTTGAAAGTGCTGCTAGTTTCATTTTCTTTAAGAAACTTCAAAATTTGAAATATTTCTTGAAGAATTGGAGCATGGAGGAATTTGGGGGAGTAAGAAGGGAGAAGGAGGAGTTGACAGAGAAGATAGATTATCTTGATCAAATGGAGGAAACTTATCCTTTGAGTGAGGAACAATTTGAGGATAGATTACAAAGTTTGATGAAGCTGGAGAATATTACTGTTATGGAAGCTAGAAAGTGGCGTGCTAGGGAAAAACAAAATGAGTTCAAGTGGGGTGATTCAAATACTTCTTATTTCTTCATAATAGCTAATGCTAGGAAGAAGAGAAATACCATTGTAAAGATAGAGGTCGATGGTGTTGAATGTTTTGATCAAGGTGTTATCAAGATGGAGATGAGGAATTTTTATAGTAACTTGTTTACAGAGGATAATGATGTGGAATTTTCTCTTGATAACTTGGAATTTGCAAGAATTGCCGAGGAGGAGAAGATGAAGATGGAGAAAGAGTATACCGACGAAGAAGTTTTTGGAGTTATACAGAACTCTGGAGCTAATAAATCTCCAGGTTGAAAAAGCGGGGGTCTAACAACCACACCCAATATTTCGCTTAGCAATCTGTATGGACAAACTCCAATATACTTTTTAGAGAATCAACTAGACAATCAGACTGAATCTAGCTAGATAAAAGTATATCAAAGAGTTTATATCTCAATCTCTCGATTTGATTTTTACTCAAGCAAATAGAAATCTGCGAGTCTTTATCAAAGAGAGATAACTTGGATGGTACCAAAGACCAATATCCAAGTGTCAATCAATTTAAATCAATAACCAAAAGGTCGGATATTCTAATTGATTGAACTAACGCACAACATGTATTATTTCAATTATAAAGATAAAAGAATATAATGCGGAAACTGAAATAACACAGACACCAGAAATTTTGTTAACGAGGAAACCGCAAATGAAGAAAAACCCCAGGACCTAGTCCAGATTGAACACACACTGTATTAAGCCGCTACAGACACTAGCCTACTCCAAATTAACTTCGGTCTGGACTGTAGTTGAACCCCAACCAATCTCACACTGATCCAAGGTACAATTATGCTCCTACGATTTTGCTCCCATCAGGATACTGCGCACTTGATTCCCTTAGATGATCTCACCCACAACTAAGAGTTGCTACGACCCAAAGTCGAAGACTTTAATAAACAAATCTGTATCACACAGAAAAGTCTACGGTATTAGATAAATCCGTCTCCCACGAATATACCTATGAGTTTTGTTCAATCTTTTGATAAATCAAGGTGCACAGGAACCAATCAATAATACCAGACTTATATTCCCTAAGAACAACTTAGTATTATTAATCACCTCACAATAATCTTAATCGACGCAGCGAAAAAATATATTGTGGAATCACAAACGATGAGACGAAGATGTTTGTGACTTCTTTTCTATCTTGCCTATCGGAGATATAAAATCTCGAGCCAATTATTACAATCGTACTCGTAACGATAGAAGATGCAAGATCATATTACACAACTACAAGAAAAGTAGTATCGGTCTGGCTTCACAATCCCAATGAAGTCTTTAAGTCGTTAACCTGGTTTAGAAGAAGAAACCAAAGTTTAAAGGAGAATCGACTCTAGCTTAGCACAACTAGTATCACACAGAATGTGTAGGGATTAGGTTTCCCAGTTGCTAGAGTTCTCCCTTATATACACTTTCAAATCAGGGTTTACAATCAATGTTAGATTAGTAACAAAGCATTCAATATTCACCATTAGATGAAAAACTGATTAGGTTCAAGCTAATATTTCTCCACCGTTAGATCGAAAACTTAGCTTGTCACACACAAATGAAATGTCCAATTTTGGGTTTATGAACCGTACCCAAACATTAACATTTGTTGGTTCAACAAGTCAAGCAAATGGTTAGCCATATGATTACTTTCATATCAACCATATTCTTCTTCACCATAACTAGTTCAAATGAATCAAATGAACTAGTTAGAGAGTTATTCAATTACTTCGATCTTATGTAACTACACAAGACACAATCGAAGCAAAATCGGTTTGATTCACTCGAATCGGTTCATGAACTTTATAGCCACGGTTTGCAAAAGCATTCCTTAGTTTATTTAAACATGAGTTCAGGAACAACCGAATTTAGATATAACCTGCTCAAGTTCGCGGACTGGGTTTGCGGACTTAAGCTCATGAAAGGAGTTCACAAACTCCAACAGAAATTCTCGGGTCAAGAACTTCCTTCAGTTCGCGGACTTGGCTCACGCCACTTCCATTTCTCTTGATCAACAAAGTTCATAAACTTTAGTTCAAGGAATAAGGACTTATACATATATGTGTTTCCACAACAATGCTTATATCCTACCAATGGTTATGTAATCTAAACTCTCATTTCAATCATTGAAACATTCTCAGAGGACGAATATAGGCGTTATTCACAAACCATTTTTCGTCAGAGCAATTTTCAAAGTGATTGAAACATAACATGACTTTCGTCACTAGGTAAAGATGAATTCGGCTAAAGCGAAAGCTTACCAACACATATTTTGAGAAATAGATAGGCTAGATAAACTCGGCTCGAGATAGTAAATGTGTATAATGAAAGTCTATATATCAAGACGAATTTTGTCTCAAGAGTAGGAGATAGAATAAATAGACTTTTGAGTCACAGATAAGTTCAAGTCTCCACATACCTTTTAGTCGATGAAGATCCACAAGTTCCTTGCCATGGAGTTCTTGAGATCAACTACACTTTTCTATCCTAGTCCGAGACCTTAGCTATAGTAGACTAAAAATCAAGACTTATAGTTTTGATCACTAACATTGACAAACATGCTTGAGATAGCAACAGATGCGAGTTCGACCGAGCAATGCTCTAACAATCTCCCCCTTTGTCAATTTTAGTGGCAAAACTATTAATACATATGGAATACAAAAAAATAAATAAATTAACTTTTGTAGCTCCTATTCCACATGTCTAATCTTCAACATTACTCGAAATCTTTGTCACTTCCAAGTACTCCAATGATCCCAAAGGTTGTAAGTTTAGCATCACCGTTGTTGAAAATCCATAGCTATAACAACAAGAAAACAATAGTTCTCAATCATTGTTATACAGTGTTATAGTATCATTACACAACGTCAAAGTTCAATTGTATCACAACTTCAAAAACAATACTATGGTGATATGTATCACTCCCCCTTAGTCAATACTCCATCTCACATGGAAATCACTCCCCCTTACATAATGATCCGAAAACCATATGTATTTGTAGTGCGGACTACATATTAATTCTCCCCCTTTTTGTCAATAAAATTGGCAAAGGTACAAGAACGAGATCCTAATGAAATTTCCGAAAAAGACATTTCATGACCAAAAGAAAGCAAAAATATCAACTTGTTCTTTAGATGCAATCATAAAGCCGAAGCTAAATGCATTCATCAAGGAGTTTATAAAGATACAAGATAACCCCTATAATATTCCACAGCCGCACTCCCCACAAAGATTTGGCAATTAAGCGCAAGTTCAAAAAGAACTCTTCCCCATAAAATGTCATTCCCGAAAGAACAACAAGAGCGACCTTGATTTCGAAGGAAAAGAAGGATTTCTTTGGACATAAAAAATCACATACAAGTATGAATTTGAACCAAAATATTAAATTAACCACAAAAAGTCCATGATTAATTTAACCAAAAATGCTCAACACAAGTAAACTTATGGAGACTTAAAAGAGCTCAATTAGATTAATCACAAGAAAACCCATAATTAATCTAATCGAAATACACAACCAAATTAACCACAAAAGTAATCAATTTAATTGGTCATGCTCGACATAAGAAAACTTACGGAGCAACAACTAAATAACCACACAAGATGATTAATTTAGTTGAAAATGCTCGACATAAAGTACCTCACGGAACAACAACATAGTTAATCAAAAATAATCAACTTGGTTGTTTAATGCTCAACATAAGACACTTTACGGAGCCTCACAGTAATACAAAATATGGATCAGGGAAGATCAATTACCGCGGAATACACAATGATTCATTATATTTTCCATCACTATTTGCATAACGACATTTAATAGACATAATCCTTACAAACAAAAGATTTTAACTTATCTTCCATCAATAATTGACAATATAGGCTTAACTTTTGTATTTGTCAAAAGTCCATTCATTCTTTCATCAATACATGCATATCAATTCATGAACGACTTTACTTTTGACAAGATATGGGACAATCAAGTTCACGGACGCAAACACACATATCCCATAAACAATTGCAATATATAAAACCATAAAGATTAATACTGCAAAAAATCATCTTCCAAACAAGTTTAGAATTTAAACCAATAAATCTAAAAAAATGAAGATGAAAGCGTTGGACATAGCTATGTGTAATCACAATAATGGCTATTCCAAACTCTAGTTATTCTTCTAATAAAAACAAGAAAATAGAATATTTACTAGGCAATAAGACCTGAAGAATTCTTTATCGTCCCCGAACTCCTTGTCGTCAACAACCATTGGGACATAAGCTAGGTTCATTAAGGTAGGAGTTTATATCAATAAACCTTCTCGGCTGATGTTGTCGAACCAGGGCCTTCCGAATCTCATGAGTCTTATACACAAAAGCCTTTATTTGGTGAATCTCCTTTCGCATCTCCTTCAACTCTTCAAGAACACCAGAAAACTTCTGAGAGTTTGAAGGAACGACTCTTGGCTTCCTCACATTCTTTTTTTTTTTCTTTTCAAGGTAGAAGATAACGAAGATTTTTTCTTTTTTCTTCATGATTGATGGCTTAAAAATCACATTAACATATTTTCCTTCAAAAGACATCATGCTCGGAGTATCCATAACATATGGGTTTGTGAGAGGAAATCACAAATTGAACTCAACAAGTAGTCTTGAGATAAAAAGAGGTTTTGAGGAAGGAAAAAGGAATGTAGGGTTTCGAAACCTTTAAACAGGTTCGTACACGTCCAACTCACAACCCTATAAAGAGTCGAATTGTCGATAATAACCCTCTATTTTTGTTTGATAGACCCAAAAAAAGAATATCTAAAAGAAACTTTTCCTAAAGCCTGTGAGGTACAAAATCATTATCTATTTTGATCAGGCACATGAGACAAGATTTCCAAATCAACACAATCAAGTTGCGTTTTGGTGAACAACCATTTGTCCACCATTTTCCTCTTGAGAGGAATCCTCAGACTTCTGTCTATCAAACCGACTCGACCATACTTTCTTCTCTAATGGTCTTGGTTTATCCTTGGAAACTAACTTCTTAGACGAAGATAAGATCCTACATACCTCAACGGTCTTCTGAGCAAGTTTAAGCTTCCTTGCTAAATGATTTGATCTTTGTCGAAGTTTGTTGACGTGCCTCAATTGGTGTTTGTACTTGTAACACTTTGAAAGTTCATGACCCTTTAGAGAAAAATACGAACACGTCAAACTAGGATATAAATCAGGCGTCTGAGATGTGCATGCAGCTAAACACATGGTGGAACCTGAAACATTACAAACAGAGTTTCCAAGAAATGGGTCAATTTTTTTCTTCCAGATTAGTTGGATTATCTTCTGAAAGAATATTGAGATTGATGTATGTATTGCTACAATTATCAATATCAATATTTTCACCAAGAAGTGCAACACTTGATTTCTCATCTTCATTAGAATCATAGCTTTCAGACATTTCATCAAGAGTTGCAGCAAGACCTTTGTTCCCAGTGTATTTTCTACAATTTGGACACTCGTTTGCAAAATGACCAAATCCTTTACACTTAAAGCACTAAGGCATATCCTCATCATCAGTCTCATTTGTTTCCATGTTTTTAGGAGGAATACGATTATGAGGTTTAACTTATGTTTTAGGCTTATCTTTGGAGAACCGTTTACTTCTCTTCAACAGAAGATCTCTAAATTGTCTTGTGATCATCGAGACTGACTTGTCAAGATCTTCATCTGATGAGTCTGTCTTAGATTGATCATATTCAGAGATATACACTTTTTTATTCTTATCAAGTAATTTAGTGTCCTTTTGTACTTTGAACGCAACATCCTTGGTTTTGGATGAATGTTCGTGATCAAAGATCTTAAGCTTCCCAACCAGCGTATTTCTGGAGAGATTATCAAGGTTATTTCCCTCAACGATGGCATGCTTCTTATAATTGTATCTAGATGGCAACGATCTGAGAATTTTCATCACAATGTCCTTTTCAAGAATAGTCTTACCCAATGCAAAACACGCATTAAAAATTTCAGACACTTTGTGATTAAACTCATCAAATGTTTCTTTCTCTGCCATACGAAGGTTTTTCTAATCGAAATTAAGGTTTTGAAGCCTAGCTTCCTTTTCACTGGAGTTACCTTCGAATACGGTTTCCAAGATATCCCAAGCTTCTTGCGACTTAGTGAAATTAGTCACATGGTGCTGAAGATTTGGGGTAATGGCATGTATGATCGCATTTAAATCGTCGGAATTTTGCTTTGCAGCAAGTATCTCAGCAGGGATGTATTCACTAATAGGTTTGGGAACGTTTACATCTCCAACTGCCCCAAAGGGAGGATCATATCCATTAACAACATATACCCATGATTGAAAATCACGCGCTTAAAGAAAATCTCACATAACAATTTTCCACCATAAGTAATTAGATTCATCGAAGACTGGTGGTACGTTAATAGAGATAACACCTCTGTCCATAGAGTCAGATCGCTACAAACACAGACTTGTAAGGTCTTACACGTGTTTGCCTGCTCTGATACTAATTGAAAAAGCGGGGGTCTAACAACCACACCCAATATTTCGCTTAGCAATCTGTATGGACAAACTCCAATATACTTTCTAGAGAATCAACTAGACAGTCAGACTGAATCTAGCTAGATAAAAGTATATCAAAGAGTTTATATCTCAATCTCTCGATTTGATTTTCACTCAAGCAAATAGAAATCTGCGAGTCTTTATCAAAGAGAGATAACTTGGATGGTACCAAAGACCAATATCCAAGTGTCAATCAATTTAAATCAACAACCAAAAGGTCAGATATTCTAATTGATTGAACTAACGCACAACATGTATTATTTCAATTATAAAGATAAAAGAATATAATGCGGAAACTGAAATAACACAGACACCAGAAATTTTGTTAACGAGGAAACCGCAAATGCAGAAAAATCCGGGACCTAGTCCAGATTGAACACACACTGTATTAAGCCGCTACAGACACTAGCCTACTCCAAATTAACTTCGGTCTGGACTGTAGTTGAACCCCAACCAATCTCACACTGATCCAAGGTACAGTTATGCTCCTACACCTCTGATCCCAGCAGGATACTGCGCACTTGATTCCCTTAGCTGATCTCAACCAGAACTAAGAGTTGCGACGACCCAAAGTCGAAGACTTTAATAAACAAATCTGTATCACACAGAAAAGTCTACGGTAATAAATAAATCCATCTCCCACGAATATACCTATGAGTTTTGTTCCATATTTTGATAAATCAAGGTGAACATGAACCAATCAATAATACCAGACTTATATTCCCGAAGAACAGCTTAGTATTAATAATCACCTCACAATAATCTTAATCGACGCAGGAAAAAAAGATATTGTGGAATCAGAAACGATGAGACGAAGATGTTTGTGGCTTCTTTTCTATCTTGCCTATCGGAGATATAAAATCTCGAGCCAATTATCACAATCGTACTCGTAACGATAGAAGATGCAAGATCAAATCACACAACTACAAGAAAAGTAGTATCGGTCTGGCTTCACAATCCCAATGAAGTCTTTAAGTCGTTAACCTGGTTTAGAAGAAGAAACCAAAGGTTAAAGGAGAATTAACTCTAGCTTAGCACAACTAGTATCACACAGAATGTGTGGGGATTAGGTTTCCAAGTTGTTAGAGTTCTCCCTTATATACACTTTCAAATCAGGGTTTGCAATCAATATTAGCTTAGTAACAAAGCATTCAATATTCACTATTAGATGAAAACCTGATTAGATTCAAGCTAAAATTTCTCAACCGTTAGATCAAAAACTTAGCTTGTCACACACAAATGAATTGTCCAATTTTGGGTTTATGAACCGTACCCAAACATTAACATTTGTTGGTTCAACAAGTCAACCAAATGGTTAGCCATATGATTACTTTCATATCAACCATATTCTTCTTCACCATAACTAGTTTAAATGACTGAAATGAACTAGTTAGAGAGTTGTTCAATTGCTTAGATCTTATGTAACTACGTACACAAGAAATAATCGAAGCAAAATCGGTTTGATTCACTCGAATCGATTCATAGCCACGGTTTGCAAAAGCATTCCTTAGTTTATTTAAACATGAGTTCAAGAACAACCGACTATAGATATAACCTGCTCAAGTTCGCGGACTTAAGCTCATGGAAGGAGTTCACAAACTCCAGCAGAAATTCTCGGGTCGAGAACTTCCGCCAGTTCGCGGACTGAGTTCGCGGACTTAGTTCACGGAATTGGCTCACGCCACTTCCATTTCTCTTGATCAACAAAGTTCGCAAACTTTGGTTCAAGGAATAAGGACTTATACATATATGTGTTTCCAAAACAATGCTTATATCCTACCAATAGTTATGTAATCTAAACTCTTATTTCAATCATTGAAACATTCTCAGAGGACGGATATAACCGTTATTCACATACCATTTTTCGTCAGAGAAATTTTCAAAGTGATTGAAACATAACATGACTTTTGTCACTAGGTAAAGATGAATTCGTCTAAAGCAAAATCTTACCAACACATATTTCGAGAAATAGATAGGCTTGATAAACTCGGCTCGAAATAGCAAATGTGTATAATAAAAGTCTATATATCAAAACGACTTTTGTCTCAAGAGTAGGAGATAAAATAGATAGACTTTTGAGTGACAGATAAGTTCAAGTCTCCACATACCTTTTAGTCGATGAAGATCCACCAGTTCCTTGAGTAGTCCTTCGTCTTGTATGATGATTGCTATGGAGTTCTTGAGCTCAACTACACTTTCTATCCTAGTCAGACACCTTTAGCTATGTAGGCTAGAAATCAAGACTTATAGTTTTGATCACCAACATTGACAAACATGCTTGAGATAGCAACGCATGCGAGTTCGACCGAGAAATGCTCTAACACAGGTCCTGATGGATTTTCTATGAAGTTTTATAAATGTTGTTGGTCTATAATCAAGGAAGATTTTATGAGGTTGATGGATGAATTTTACAAATATGGTACTTGGGATTGGAGGCTAAATTGCTCTTTTCTGTCTCTAATACCAAAGAAGGAGGATTCAAGTGCACCAAAAGATTTTAGGCCACTTAGTCTATTGGGCAGTGCTTATAGAATTTTATCTAAAGTATTGGCTAATAGGTTGAAGGGAGTGATGCATAAGTTGGTGACTGAATATCAACATGCATTTTTGAAGGATAGACAAAATACTGGATGGAGTTCTAATATCAAGTGACTGTATTGATAGCATATTGAAGAAGAAAAATCCTAGAGTGCTTTGTAAGACAGATATGGATAAGGCATTTGACCATATAAAATGGAAGTCTTTGTTGAGGATATTGGAGAAACATGAGTTTGGAGGGAGATGAATTTCATGGATAAGGTGGTGCATTTCTTCAGCAAACATTGCAGTTCTGGTTAATGGGAGTAGTTCTGAGAAATTTAAACCTTCTAAAGGTTTGAGACATGGGGATTCTTTGTCTCCATTTATTTTCTTATTGGTGGTAGAATTGTTGTCTAAATTGCTCCAGGATGTTATAAGGAGAGGCCAAATTCATGGGTTTCAGGTGGTGGATAATGGGATTATGATCTTCCATTTACAATTTGCAGATGATACCTTGATATTCATTGATGCAAACGTAGAGGATATTAGAAGATTTGTTTATCATTCTTAACACTTTTGAACTGTTAACAGGGCTAAGATTGAATCTGGAGAAGAATTCAATGATTAGTGTGGGAGATGATGATAAGGTGAAGATGTTGGCTATGAAATTTGGTTGAACAGTTACCTATTAAGTATTTGGGACTACCATTAGGTTCCACAATAAGATGTGCTTCAGTGTGGGATGAAATTGTGCAAATAATGGAAGTGAAACTGGCTTCATGGAAGAAGAAGTTTTTATCAAAGGCTGGAGGGTTGGTGTTGATAAAGAGTTGCTTAGCAAGCCTACCAATATATTTTTTTGTCTCTTATTCACATGCATGCTAGTGTTGAACACAAGCTTACAAGATTGATGAGGAATTTCTTATGGGACTCAACTGTAGAGAAGAGAAAGATGTGATGGGTTTCATGGTTGAAGATTTGTAAACCAAAGTTTCTAGGTGGGATGGTGTAGTTACCTAAAATCGGTGAGGGGCTAAAGTGGGATTCTAGGGTTTCTGAAAGTGAGTTACGAGAGGTTAAGCACAAACATTCTTTGTCTAAACCACACACAGTGGTCGTTCAAAGGCTGCATCAGCCACATGGAAGAGGTTTAGGGTTGGTCTTAGGGAGGGAAGCAGACAAAGAGAAGGATCAGAGAATTCTAGGATTTTAAGAAGGATTTTTATGAGAGGTTATGAGAAAGATGATCGTAGCTTGGAGAAATAGAGGACCTATTTATAACTAAATTCTCTAATCTCAGGTCGGTGAATATAAGGATTGCTTTCCGTGCGGTGCAGAGCAATTCTCCTATTTCTTCAGGAATAGATAGAGATAAACTAATTTGAGTTTATCTCATTATTCTACCGCCTTTACTCTCTTCTGTAGTGAGAAATAGACCTGGTATTTCTCACACGTGCCCTAGACCGCCAGACCAAAACCCTAATTGTTACCCCCCATTTGTGTAAAGACGAGTCAGCCTTTGTGATGATGTGTTGAGAGAGAGAAATATTCTCTTTAGCCGAGTTTCCCAAGATAGAGAGATATTATCCGATCTGTAAGAGTGACTAGGATGAGTCACGTGAAAAGGCATGAGATGCCTCAGAATTCGTGTGGAGAGTCTGAAAAGGAGACTCAATTCCTACATGAGACTCGTGCCTATCATGGGGAATATTCATCCTTGTCTGAGATTTTTCCAAGAGATTTGAATTTCTCCGAGATTTTGAGGAGAGATGTGAATCTCTTTGAGATTTTGCGCAGAGATGTGAATCTCTCCGAGATTTTGCAGAGAGATGTGAATCTCTTCAAGATTTTGAGGAGAGATTTGAATCTCTCCGAGATTTTGAGGACGGACCAAAATCTCGACGAGGATTTTGTTAACTGATTAGAATCTCTCTATGGTCAGCTGGGACTCATCCTGAAGAGATAGAAAGGGATTTGTACGCCCGATTAATGTCTCTGCGAGACTTTGGCTCACTTGTCTTTGACCAGCGTATCTTGCAGAGATGTGCTAGGAATCAAACGTGTCCTTATTTATGAGGCACATGACCAGTGTATCTCGTAAGGATATTCTAGGAGTCTGTCGAAATGGCCCAGAGGCAAAATAACCAGCGTATCTCGTGGGGATGTCTTAGGAATTATTCTGAATCCTCGGTAAGTAGAGTCAGAGCCTAGAGTAGACATGACAAGTGTATCTCGTGATGATGTACTAGGAATCAGTCCTTGATCTCAAATAGGGTGAGTCATGCTTACAGGAGACATGTATGTCCCCGCTCTGGGTCATAAGTCCGTCGGGAACGTTTTTACGCATCTATAGAGCCTACATGACCTGCAATATCTCACGGGGATGTATAATAGGAATCATGGCATCACAATCAGTTGCGTCTCGTGAAGACATGCTTGAATTGTGGTTGTTCTTGTTCATAAGTCCGTTGGGGACGTTTTACGCTCTACAGAACCTACGTGACCAGCAGTATCTCGTCTAGGATGTATACTAGGAATCATGGCATCACAATCAGCTGCGTCTCATGAAGACACGCTGGAATTGTGGCTATGAGTTCCTTGAGGACCAAGGGCTTAATCTCTCCGTGAGAGTTGAGTTTTGTCCATGGTCTTGAAATGACGATTTTGCCCCTTATTCAAATTTCACCATCTATAGCTGGGGATCAAGAATCTGAGATGCATTAGTAAGTCTTTAAAGGCTAAACGTATTTGGAGATATACTTGGGAGAAAAGGGCTCTGTGGAGAAGAATAGTGCAACAAAAGTTTAATAACAGTCCTGAGATTCTAATTCCAAGTGATGATGTGAAGCCTTTGGGAATGAGTGTGTGGAAGAATATTCTAAATACAACTTCTATTTTGCAGGACCATCTTGACTTTACTTTGAATAATGGTAAAGGATTAAGATTTTGGTGGGATAATTGGACTTCAGGGTGAATTTTAAAAGAAAGATTCCCTGCAATTTACAAGGTTTGTAGCACTGAGTTGGCTTGAATGAGTGATATGATTCAAAATGGTAACTTGTATTGCCATTCTAGAAGGAAACTGTCAGCAGTAGAGCAATGAGAGTGAGACATGTTGTTTAATGAGTTAGGTCCAGTGCATGGTCTGAATGGAAATGAAGATAAAATGGATTTTTTTTGGGGTTTTACTGTCAGGAAATGTTATCAAGTGCAGGTGAAGGAAGAGCCAGTTGGAGACTTTAATAAGTACCTTTGGAAGAAGAATGTTCCACCGAAAGTAAGCTTTATGTTATGGGCTTATTTTCATGAATCACTGCTTACTCTTACTATGTTAAATCACAGAGGAATTGAGGTGAAAAATGAGAACCGTCTGTTTTATAACAATGAAATTGAGACTGCTGATCACATGTTGTTGCATTGTGCTTTAAGGTTTTGTCAAAATTCATTGAGGGTTTTAACATTGCTTGGGTGGATCCATCTTCAGTGTTACATCAATTTGAGTCTTGGAAACTTCATAATTTACAAGGCAGGAGAAAAGAAATTTGGTGGAAAGTTATCTATGCAGTCACTTGGTATCTGTGGAAGGAAAAGAATTCTAGAAATCATAGAGGGAGAACTAAGGAGGTGGAAGAACTCTGTTTAGTTATCAGACAAACAATAATTCTTTGGTTATCAGAAACCTAAATGTTTAAAAATATTCCTGTAAATTCAGTTTTGTTTAATTGGAACACTGTCTTAAACATGTAATGTATGTTAAGGCATGTTCCCGAACTGTAATCTGTACAAATTTTTCTTTTAATATAACCTTCTTTCTCAAAAGGAAAAGTCTCTATCGCCCATTTCTCAAAGTGGTTGGGCGAATTTGTCAGGCCACATAACATGGAAAAGAAACCGGCTTAAGCTACCCCATATCTAAAAACTGGCTGTCAAAATATTTTCCGCTCATCTTCTTTATATATTCTCTCACTTTCTTCTTACTCTTCTCTTCTTCTTCTATTCCACACCACAGTACCCACCGCCAAAATCAAGAAAACCCCTTTTTCATCAAGAACAAATCTCTTGATTTGTAACAGAATATCGCACACTAGAGTCTCCCCACCTCTAACCGTTTCCTCAACTGCACTCGTCACCCGTTTTCATTTTCATATATATATTCCTTTCCGATACGCTGAAGAACTTATAACAACTTAGAGAGCGATTTACATACATAGATACACAAACAAAGAGGAAGATAAAACCCTTATTTTTTTTCATTAAACCTAGAATTAAGTCATGTTCGAAATTTTGGGTTAAACAAGAGGATGAAAACAGAAACATAAAATGGTGTACCCCTGACTTCAAGGCTCTTTCGATTCTTTTAGACAATAATTTTACCTTTCCCAATAAACTTGGCGAGTACAAACGGTCTCTCGAATTATGCCTTCAGGATTCAATGAAGCCCTAACACCGTAATCGACTTCAAGGATTGTACTTCCTTGACCCGACCAAGAAACACACTGTATAATGTTCTGATGATGCTTTTTAGAGAAGAAGAAAACATATTGTTTTTTTTGATGTATTGGAATGAGGGAACATCTTCGCTACTTATAGTGATATTCATGCCTGTTGGTGGTGTCGTTTCATCACCAACAGACGCTTCCAAAAGCCATTAATGGTGGCTTATGGGAAGAGACGCGACTGTTCAATTTTGAATGGAAACTTCTAGGTTTTACAAAGTAAAACCAGGAAAAAAAATCCAGGTCGATCACCGTATAACTCTGCGTAGCGGCAAACCTTGAAAATATCCAACATTCTCCCCCTATTTTCAAAAAATGAGAAAAACACAAAAACACAAAGTAAAATAAAAATAAAAAAATAATAATAAAAAATCATAGTGACTGCATCACTAAAGTGACTGCCTACGTACCCGAGTGGGATCAAGCCAACGTAGTTCACACTTAGTTTGGGAAATAAGCATCATCGTTGAAACTAATACATAAATGATAGGTATCTTTTGGATTCGAACCTTCACTTAGTGTAATAAATTCAAAGCCTTATCGAGGTTCAGTGGTGAAACTAGTCTTGAACCAAGTACCCCTAATTGATAAAACCGGAATTTCAACACATATTGATTTCTGAGAATAGTGTGTTCTGTAGCTCGCACATTAATGGCCATGTGCTTAAATCCTGGATTCATGAGTCTTCTTTAGAGAACGGTCTTCTTCTCTTAGGAAACAACCTGATTTCCATACTCATATAGGTAAGTCTCGAAGGTATTTCTGCGAGAGACCTTGTGATAAAAGTTAGACTTATTAAGGATTTTCATCCATCCTGTTTTCTTGCAGAAAACCAACACTAATTAGAAATGAGAAGTTTTTTATTAGTGCTCCATAATCACCTCCATAACTTGTTGGTACCACATTGAACCTTGTTTATCCTTTCCAAAACATAGGTTGGGTTTCTGCTATGGGCGATCAAACTTCATTCACAGACCTTAGTCCCATTTCATTACACTTTATTGAAACCACTGCCTTTGGTAGACTTTTTGTAAATGGGTCTGCCAAGTTCTTACTTGTTTCAATATAGTT
Organism: Papaver somniferum; assembly: GCF_003573695.1. Lineage (NCBI taxonomy): Eukaryota > Viridiplantae > Streptophyta > Magnoliopsida > Ranunculales > Papaveraceae > Papaver > Papaver somniferum. The sequence continues at coordinate 52,738,510 of NC_039367.1, forward strand.
TACTGCAACTACTCCTCTTTTGAGTAATTGTCTTACCATTTGATGTCTAAGACTTGCATGTCTTGACTTTCCATTATAAGTCTTGTTAGAGACATTATAAATAGTTGCTTGATTATCACAATTAATCAAGACCGCTGGACATGGCATCTTCCAAAATGGGATTTCAACAAGTAAGTTTCTAAGTCATTCCGCCTCCTTACATGCATCGGTTAACGCTATCAATTCTGACAACATTGTTGAGTCAGAAATACAGGTCTGTGATGTTATTGTAGATAGTGATAAAAGTGATTTGATTCTAAGACTTGCGAAGGATAAAATATAGATTTAAATTCTAAAACAAAAATAGAAAACTCAAACAAAGATGATGTTGTTATCAATATTAAAAGAACACTGAGGCTAAGATTCCACTATTTTCCAAGTTCAAAGTGATTTAAATCCAATATTTATATTTATTCAATTTTTTCGTTTAATTTGATTCTAAGATGTTGCAACAAGTAGATTTTTAAAATAACAAGTGTAAATCAAAAGCATGGGATATCAAAAACCTAAGTCCAAGCATATACCATCAATGGAAATCACAATTGTTGAATAAAAATCATTAAAACAATTCTCAAACAAGGCAAATAATCATATAAATAATTGTAATAAATAAGATAAATAGAAAATACCACTCTTTATTGGAAAAATAGCTTCCTCTATCGCCTCAGCAATGGGGTTTATATCCTCATATCAAAAACAGGTTCAAAATATTTTTCCATTGCTCAAAAGGTGTTTTCAAAGGTGAAGAGACTCAAAGAGAGTAAAACAGTTCAATCGCAACGTTTATATGTGTTGAAGATCGACTGTTACAAGAGAAACAGAAGGAATAAGACTGCTACAGTAATGATAGAAGCGAAGTGCTGTAGAACAACGACAGTGTTCTGCGACAGTTGGGCGTGGGTTGATGTTCTTCGTGTTCTTCAGGAGCACCAGCAGAACAACTTTCCTGCAACTCGTGATTTTTGTCTCCTCTGGTTCTCTAAACTACCCCAAACTGTTCGTAACCCTTCTATGACCTATCCGAACTCCTTTTATAGCCCACAGGTCGATTGAATCTCAAGAAATCCTCGGTTATTCTTATCTTTTTCTCCAACTCAAGTCTCGGGATTTCTTTCCCTTCCAAGCTTATCTACGCCTCAACTTGGTTCTCTAAACTCTCAAGTACTCCTTGTAGACTGAATAAGGACTCAATTCATAACGTAAAATGCTCTGGTACTTCCATACATAAACCAAAATATCCGAGAATACACGGAACTCCCTGTTTTAGCCAACTCGATGATTTCCTCCTCTATTTTCGAATCTAAAGGGATTACCAACCCTGTTTCGATGAATCAAGATAATCCCAATCCATCTCCACGTCAAACTCCGACATAATCTCACCCAAAAGACGATAACAACTCCGATAAACTTCACCTCCTCTGTTTGCTTCTCCCGGCCTATCTAGCCCAATTGGTTGGGTCCAATCAATCACAGCGACCCTGTTATGCTATCACAGGTCAAGTCCAACGAAAATAAGCCATTGAATCTCCTTATAAATCGCTCAAAATTTGATCTCCAGATCTGCTTCGCTGCTGCAACAGCTTCCCGCCAAAAAGCTTCATTTGAATTGTGAAGAAGAGGCTCCCCCTATCCAGAGCATGGGTGCGAATAGAAGCTGCCTTGAGGGTGTCCTGAGGGTGCCCCTTAGTAATTTGGGTACCCCTTAACCATAGTGAGAGTCCGAATAGCATGTGTCCTCCGGGCGCTTTTCGACAACTTTTCGAGCCGATTTTTCCAAAAATGTTTATTGGAGAAAAATACCTACACACATAAAACACCATAATAAGTACAAGAATGAGCACTATCAATATATAGAATCGAGACAAATTAGACACAAAAATGTGTCTATCAAATACCCCCAGACCTATTATTTGCTAGTCCTCGAGCAAAAAATCCTAACTCACTGACGCAGGCATCGACGATTGCATTTAGCGTATGCAATAAGCCTTTAAACCCCTAGGTGGCCCTAGTGGCCGAGTTATATTCTCGGGAGGGCTTACCAGAGGTATACCCACAAAACCTTTATACTCCAGACCCTAGATATCTACGCAGAACCTTGGAAAGCACTAAAGAATCTCCTTGGTTGGCATACTTATTGACTACAGGAGGAAGTACCCTGATGCGAAATTCCAATTGTTGTACACGAGTTTGCACTAAAGCATACTAAAATTCATATAAAGTGACAGATCTCTACTCAGATAGTTGCACTATGGACATCAATATTCAGAGTCAAACCAATCACATGGATAGATTAAGAGATGGATATAGAAAAACGTAGATGGTTTTGATGTTTACTAAGTGAACGACGTTTCCCATATCTGTCTAAAGGCCTCCGCAAAAATGAACCTATCCTAATGGATTGAGATACTAGTCTGACTAATATCAACACATTGGCATATACAAGGGAACCAGTGGTCGATAACCTAACTCTAGGTCAACACAACTGACATATACAAGGGTACCAGTGGTCGACTTTATTGAATTTATTCCTTTTGGTCAAATGGTCTGGTCTCAATTTTTTTTTCTTTCATGGTATCTCAATCACTCTAATTCACCCTAGCATTGGTAACAACTTGAATCATGATCCCTACCTAATCACTTAGAGTAACATAGTTTAAAAACAAAATAAAATAAAAATAGAAGTGAAAAGGACTCAACAAGATATGGTGAAACTATCATGTTATTTCTAACACCTGAGCTCTGTGCTTTTATGAATGGACTCTTCTAGATGTTTCCATATAATCAGATTGGTTCCTCAACTCCTACAACCAAAATGCTTCCATCCACTTAGGTTGGTTAGTGCTATCCTTAATATGCATAAATTTCTAGGCTCTGGAGTTTATTTAAAACAAAAAGTTTCTACCCCACCCCCAAACTTAAATCTAACATTGTCCTCAATGTTTCGAATGAAAGAACGATACCAAAAATATAAGTAACATGAGGAAATAGTAAAGAGAGAGTTCGGAAAGATAGTACCTGGGTGAAGTGAAACCAAAAACTGACAAAAATATTATACAACATACAAATCGCCTCGATGGTCAATCAAGGGTAAACAGGGTCCTCCAGAGGGACCTCCTCAACATCACCTGTAGGAAAAGGCTCTAAAAAGGGCTTCAATCTCTGACCATTAACCTTTGAATAAATAATACCATCTGATGTCTCAATCTCAATAGCGCCATGAGGAAAAACAGTACGGACCACAAAAGGACCGGTCCACCGAGAGCGCAGTTTCCCGGGGAATAGATGCAAACGAGTGTCATACAGAAGAACTTTTTGACCTGGAGAAAATGACTTCCGTAAAATATTCTTATCATGCACAAGTTTCATTTTGTTCTTATACTTCTTGGTACTATCGTATGCATCTCTACGAATCTCGTCCAATTCATTGAGCTGGAGCTTTCTGTGAGCTCCTGCCTTGTCAAGTGAAAAGTTTAACTGCTTAATAGCCCAATAGGCTCTGTGCTCTAACTCAACAGGCAAGTGACATGCCTTTCCAAATACTGAACGGTAGGGTGGCATTCTAATGGGTGTATTAAACGCGGTACGGTAAGCCCATAAAGCATCAGTAAGCCTCGACAATCAATCTTTCCTATTAGGATTAACTGTTTTCTCTAAAATACGCTTAATTTCCCAATTGGAAACCTCTACCTGACCACTAGTCTGTGGGTGATACGGGGTAGCTACTTTGTGGGTAATACCATATTGTTTCATTAATAGAGCAAACGGTCTATTACAAAAGTGTGAACCCCCATCACTAATTATAGCTCGCGGTGTACCAAAACGTGTAAGTATATTCTCTTTCAAAAAATTAATTACGACCCTATGGTCATTTGTTTTACACGGAACCGCCTCAACCCACTTAGACACATAGTCTACAGCGACAAGTATGTAAAGATAACCTAAAGAATTAGGAAATGGACCCATAAAATCAATGCCCCACACATCAAAGACCTCAATCACTAAAATAGGGTTCAAAGGCATCATATTTCTACGGGAAATGGTTCCTAACCTATGGCAACGATCACAAGAAACACAGTGACTATGGGAGTCTTTAAACAGTGAAGGCCAGTAAAATCCACACTGCAATATCTTAGCAGCAGTCTTCTTAGCACTAAAATGACCCCCACAAGCATGTTCATGACAAAAGGAGAGAATACTGGGCTGGTCACTCTCAGGTACACATCTCCTAATAATCTGGTCGGGACAATACTTAAACAAATAAGGATCGTCCCAAAGGAAATGCTTAACCTCGGCTAAAAACCTAGAACGATCTTGTTTACCCCAATGTTGAGGGGTACGGCCAGTAACAAGATAATTCACTATATTTGCATACCAAGGTGATTGGGAAACAGATAACAATTGTTCGTCAGGAAAGCTATCCCTTATAGGAAGGGCATCACTAGGGGAACTAACAACTAACCTGGATAAGTGGTCTGCTACTACATTTTCAGCACCCTTTTTGTCTCTAATGTATGGAGAAAATTCTTGTAACAATAGGATCCACCTAATCAATCTAGGTTTGGTGTCCTTCTTAGACAAAAGGTATTTCAAAGCAGCATGATCGGTATAGATTACGATCTTAGAACCTAATAGGTAGGATCTAAACTTATCCAAGGCAAACACGATGCCTAGAAGTTCCTTCTCGGTATTTGTATAGTTCAATTGGGCATCATTCAGAGTTTTGCTAGCATATTAAATCACATGAAGTAATTTGTCTACTCGTTGACCTAACACAACGCCTATAGCATAATCTGAAGCATCACACATAATCTCAAAGGGTAGGTTCCAGTTGGGTGCCTGGACTATGGGAGCGGTAGTGAGTAAATTTTTAAGCTTCTCAAAAGCCTCTAAACAAGCATCATCAAAGACAAACTTAACATCTTTTGCAAGCAAATTGCAAAGAGGTCTAGAAATCAAGCTAAAATCCTTAATGAATCGACGGTAAAAACCTGCATGCCCTAGGAATGACCTAACGTATTTTACAGTTTTTGGGACCTGTAAAGTCTTAATAAGGTCAACTTTGGCTTTGTCTACCTCTATACCCTTTGAAGAAATGATGTGCCCTAAAACAATTCCTGATTTAACCATGAAATGGCATTTTCCCAATTAAGCACTAAATTCTTTTCCTTACACCTAGTCAACACTAATGTCAAATGATGCACGCACTCATCAAAATATGAACCAAACACTGAAAAATCATCCATAAAGACCTCTAAAAACCGTTCTACCATATCAGAAAATATGCTCATCATACAACGCTGAAAAGTCGCAAGGGCATTACACAGCCCGAAAGGCATGCGTCTACGCGAATGTACCAAAGGGACAGGTAAAAGTGGTTTTCTCTTGGTCTTCTGGGGCAATAACGATCTGATTATATCCGGAAAATCCATCTAAAAAGCAATAGAAACTATATCCAGCTAATCTCTCTAGCATTTGGTCGATAAAAGGAAGGGGAAAGTGATCCTTCCTTGTGACCTTGTTCAATTTCCTATAGTCGATACAGACACGCCATCCCGTGGTCACTCGGTTTGGGATTAACTCATTATCCTCATTATGGACTACAGTGATACCTGATTTCTTGGGAACAACCTGAACGGGGCTGACCCACTTACTGTATGAAATTGGGTAGATAATACCCGCATCTAACAACTTAAGCACCTCTTTTCGAACTACTTCTTTCATGTTAGGGTTCAGTCGACGTTGCATCTCCCTAGACGGTTTGGGTCTTCCTCTAAATGAATATGATGCATACAAACGGTAGGACTAATACCATTAATGTCTGCTATAGACCACCCTAAAGCTTCCTTATTATCTTGAAGTACTTTTACTAGCCTAATTTCCTGATCACTATCCAAGTCGGCAGTAATAATCACAGGTAAAGTCTCAGATGGGCCTAAGAACACATACTTCAGGTTATCTGGTAGTGGTTTGAGGTCCAACTTAGGGGGCTCTTCTAAGGAAGGAACTGAGGTAGTCTCAGAAGCTGGTAATGGTTCGAACCTAGCTTTCCATCTATCAGTGTCTAACACAGGGGTAGAATCTAATAGAGCATTCACTTGTTCAATGGTACTATCATCGTCAAAATCTAAACCAAAATGGGATAGACAACTCTCTAATGGGTCTTCAGACAAGATGTTTGGTAATGACTCCTGAACTAAGGATTCTATCATATTCACCTCTTTAACACATGTGTCATCTAGCTCATAAGGTAGCTTACTGACATTAAAAATGTTCATTTCGATAGTCATATTACCAAAGGATAAATTCATCACACCATTTCGACAGTTTATGATCGCATTAGACGTAGCTAAGAATGGGCGACCTAAAATCACAGGTATCTGGTTCTCTGGGTCAGGGACAGGTTGGGTATCTAGGACCACGAAATCCACTGGATAAATAAACTTGTCGACCTCAATAAGAACATCCTCGATAACACCTCGAGGAATTTTGACAGACCTATCAGCTAACTGCAGTGTTATCTGAGTAGGTTTCATTTCACCAAGTCCTAGCTGTAAGTACACATGGTACGGCAGTAAGTTCACACTGGCTCCTAAGTCAAGTAAAGCTTTTTCTACCCGGTGTTTACCTATTGTACAAGCAATGGTTGGGGAACCTGGGTCTTTGTACTTTGGAGTTGTGTTCTGAATGATTGAACTTACATGACTAGCTAAAAAGGCTTTCTTATGGACGCTAAGTTTTCGCTTTCGCGTACACATATCCTTAAGGAACTTGGCATAAGCAGGAATTTGCCTAATTGCATCTAATAAAGGAAGGTTTATGGTAACTTGCTTAAAAACCTCCAATATGTCATTAAAGTTCGATTCCTTCTTTGTTGATGCTAATAGCTGGGGAAATGGGGCTCTAGGCACAGAATCAGACCTCTCAGGAACCGAATTGGCATCATCGGAAATTTTATCAGTCCCCTCAGTTAGTGGTCCTGAGGGGTGAACTACAGTATGTTCACTATCGGGCATGGTTACCTGATTGTCTACTACTCTACCACTCCTAAGGGTTCTAATAGCATTCAATTGATTCGATGGTTTTGCACCTACTTCATGAACTCCTCCAGGGTTGGGTTGAGTTTGACTAGGGAGCCTTCCGTTATCTCTCTCACTTAAGGTCTTAGCTATTTGGCCGACTTGAAGTTATAGCTTAGCAAGGCTCTGAGCACTAGTTTGAAAGTTCTGCTTGGTTTCCTGTTGAAAACTAAGTTGGTTCTGTGCTAACATATCCTGAGTTTTTGCTAACATCTTAATAGATTCCTCTAAGCTAGTCGTTTTATTTTCTGGGCCTGATGAATTCTTAGTGTAACCAAAACCTGGGGGAGCATTAGAATTACTAAACTGACCTTGACTCTGGCCCTTAGACCATGAAAGGTTCGGATGGTTTCTCCAACCAGGATTATAGGTTTCTGAATATGGGTCAAACTTCTGACGGTTATCATACCTAGTGTTATTATAGAGAGCATTGGCTTGCTCTTCATTATTCTGGCCTTCCCAAAAAGGCTCCAATCTACCACTAGTGTGACCCACTTCTAAAGCTTCTAACCTTTTCGCTATAGCAGCAATTTTGGCATCTGATTCAAAGCTTCCTTCTACCCTATTAACGTTTCCTCTGCCTAGAAGAATTGTTTTCTGGGGTACCCTATTGCTTTCCCATGTTGGGTCTTTTCGGCGATTTCATGCAAATATGTCATCGCATCATCAACTGTTTGGTTTTCAAACCCACCTGTACACATGGACTCTACTGTAGTTGTGGTGGGATAATCTAAACCCTCATAAAGGATCTGAACTAACCTAACCTTTTCTAAACCATGATGAGGACATTGGGCTAATAAATCATTGAACCTTTCCAAATACCTATACAAAGATTCTCCCTCCTGTTGTAAACGTGCAGATTTGCGTCCTAATAGACGAGGTTTTGTGCCTAGGGAAAAACTTGTTCAAAAAGGCAGATGTAAGTTGTTCATAGTTTCAATTGATTCGGAAGCCAAACTATACAGCCACGACTTGGCTTTATCTTTTAAGGAAAAGGGGAATAACCTGAGTTTTAAAGCATCATCATCAAGGTTTCTAATTTTCAGGGTACTACAAATTTCCTCAAAGTCCCTAACATGGAAATAGGGGTTTTCATTTTCTTTCCTAAAAATTGGGAGCAACTGTAAGGTTCCAGGCTTAAGTTCATAATTTGCTTCAGTTTCAGGTAACCTGATACACGAGGGACGAGTAGTCCTAGTAGGATTCAACAAGGCTTTCAAAGTTGCCATTTCTGGCGCTATTGGACTATCAGGGATTCTTTCCTCAAACGGACGTTCAAAAACGGAATCTTCACGAATCGGACTTTCTAAATTGAGGTAATCGACGCTTAGAACTACTAGGTTTCTCTTTAACAAATCTACCTAGGGCGTCTCTTTTACGTTCAGGCATGCAACAAATAAGGTAGGGAATTCTATGCAAACACAAAACAAGGCTGACTCAACCAAATCAAACCTAAATTTCTAGCAAACAAAAAGCATGATGGCTCCACTTAGATTGTTTCTAGACCAGCTTCTATTCTTTCGAAAAGGAACTCGTTACAATCTGAGCAAACCCCTCTGGAATCAATCCGAGTCAAAGTAAGTTGAATCGAGGCGAGGGAAGCTTAGTGGAGCTTTGATACCCAAGGCCTCACCGGTTACAAGGCGGCGCAGTCACGCATTCAACTCACAGAAACCTTCAAGAACTTCGAAGTATGCTCAAAAGAGTAACCAATATTCTTCGAACGACTTTCCTATTAAGATCGTTACCCTATAGGTCTCGTTCTAGTCAAAATTTTAGGCTTAGGTTCGCGTTTGGTTTCGTTTTCCTAAGGCGGGAAAGAAGAGAACGGTGATGAAATCCGAACCCTTATCTTGTATGGCTAGTCCTTTCCCTTTACTAGGAAATTAAAGCATCCGTTTTCAAGTCCTCAACATATATGCAAACGAAGGAATACAGTAAACCCGCTGACAGGGGATTCGCGGGTGTTTCGAAAAACTTACCTCCCGTACCAGACGGGGGAAGAACCGCTGAAGTCGACTCGGGCCACGACTCCTATGTCATGTACGAACCCGAGGGGCCGAGATGATATCGTAATCACCGTCCTTCTCTGCACACAGTTATATTTAAACCAACCCTTCCTTAGGGTTTTAAAAAAATAATAATGTCCAAAGTCCAATGTCCAAGTGTCCAAAAAATAAAAATAAAAAAAATAAAAATAAAAAAAAATAAAATATCTAAAAAGAAATTGTCTTCTTCTCCGTTCTTTTCGCTTTAAGCTTTCGCTCCAAGTCTTTATGCTTTAAGTTCCAGTCTTTACGAAATCACCAAACTCCTTGGCTCAATTCGCTTTATGATCCAAAACCTGTAGACAAAAGATAAATACCCAAAAACGTAAAAAAGAACAAAAATAATAAAAACCTAAAAAAAAAAAAAGAAAACGAAGTCTAAAAACCCTAAAAGCAAATCCGCGTCGGCGGCGCCAAAAATTGATGTTATTGTAGATAGTGATAAAAGTGGTTCGATTATCAGACTTGCGAAGGATAAAATATAGATTTAAATTCTAAAACAAAAATAGAAAACTCAAACAAAGATGATGTTGTTATCAATATTAAAGAACACTGAGGCTAAGATTCCACTATTTTCCAAGTTCAAAGTGATTTAAATCCAATATTTACATTTATTCAATTTTTTCGTTTAATTTGATTCTAAGATGTTGCAACAAGTAGATTTTTAAAATAACAAGTGTAAATCAAAAGCATGGGATATCAAAAACCTAAGTCCAAGCATATACCATCAATGGAAATCACAATTGTTGAATAAAAATCATTAAAAAAATTCTTAAACAAGGAAAATAATCATATAAATAATTGTAATAAATAAGATAAATAGAAAATACCACTCTTTATTGGAAAAATATCTTCCTCTATCGCCTCAGCAATGGGGTTTAGATCCTCATATCAAAAACAGGTTCAAAATATTTTTCCATTGCTCAAAAGGTGTTTTCAAAGGTGAAGAGACTCAAAGGGAGTAAAACAGTTCAATCGCAACGTTTATATGTGTTGAAGATCGACTGTTACAAGAGAAACAGAAGGAATAAGACTGCTACAGTAATGATAGAAGTGAAGTGTTGTAGAACAACGACAGTGTTCTGCGACAGTTGGGCGTGGGTTGATGTTCTTCGTGTTCTTCAGCAGCACCAGCATAACAACTTTCCTGCAACTCGTGATTTTTGTCTCCTCTGGTTCTCTAAACTACCCCAAACTGTTCGTAACCCTTCTATGACCTATCCGAACTCCTTTTATAGCCCACAGGTCGATTAAATCTCAAGAAATCCTTGGTTATTCTTATCTTTTTCTCCACCTCAAGTCTCGGGATTTCTTTCCCTTCCAAGCTTATCTACGCGTCAACTTGGTTCTCCAAACTCTCAAGTACTCCCTGTAGACTGAATAAGGACTCAATTCATAACGTAAAATCCTCTGGTACTTCCATACATAAACCAAAATATCCGAGAATACATGGAACTCCCTGTTTTAGCCAACTCGATGATTTCCTCCTCTATTTTAGAATCTAAAGGGATTACCAACCCTGTTTCGATGAATCAAGATGATCCCAATCCATCTCCACGTCAAACTCCGACATAATCTCACCCAAAAGACGATAACAACTCCGATAAACATCACCTCCTCTGTTTGCTTCTCCCGGCCTATCTATCCCAATTGGTTGGGTCCAATCAATCACAGCGACCCTGCTATCACAGGTCCAGTCCAACGAAAATAAGCCATTGAATCTCCTTATAAATCGCTCAAAATTCGATTTCCAGATCTGCTTCGCTGCTGCAACAGCTTCCCGCCAAAAAGCTTCATTTGAATTGTGAAGAAGAGGCGCCCCTATCCAGATCAGGGGTGCGAATAGAAGCTTCCTTGAGGGTGTCCTGAGGGTGCCCCTTAGTAATTTTGGTACCCCTTATCCATAGTGAGAGTCCGAATAGCATGTGTCCTCCAGGCGCTTTTCGACAACTTTTCAAGCCGATTTTTCCAAAAATGTTTATTGGACAAAAATACCTACACACACATAAAACACCATAATAAGTACAAAAATGAGCACTATCAATATATAGAATCGAGACAAATTAGACACAAAAATGTGTCTATCAGTCTGCTTCTTGGATCTCCAAGGCACAAGAACACCTCCTAATGTAAATATCCATCCACCAGTCGACTTGTATTTGGATTCTACATTGTTCCAGGTAGCATAATTTTATCCTTCTAATACAGCGGGATAGCCGTTATAATGCAAACCATAGTCAATGGTTCCTTTCAAGTAAGCCAAAACTCTTGAAACTGCTTTCCAGTGTTCAACTCCTGGGTTACTTGAGAAACGACATAGCAATCCCACGACATGAGCTATGTCCGGTCTTGTGCAATGCATAGCATACATAATACTTCCAATAATACTAGAATACTCAAGTGGTGCATGAGTATGCCCAGTGTTCTTCATTAACTTTATAGTAGGTTCTAAAGGAGTAGGGGCTGGTTTGTCATCAAAATGACCATACTTCTTGAGAAATTTATCAATGTAATGAGATTGGGTTAAAACCAACTCATCTCCCTTTCTTAGGATTTTGATTCCCAAGATCACATCAGCCTCCCCTAAGTCCTTCATATCAAAGTTAGAGTTAAGAAACTTCTTTGTTTCTTCCACACGAGATATGTCAGATCCAAAAATAAGCATATCATCAACGTACAAACAGAGAATCACACATCCAGAACTATCATGCTTACTATAGATACATTTATCAGCATCATTTACAACAAAACCATGTGACAAAGCTACTTTGTCAAACTTCTCATGCCATTGCATGGGAGCTTGCTTCAAGCCATAAAGAGATTTTACCAACTTGCAAACCTTCTTTTCTTGGCCTGGCAATATGAAACCTTCGGGTTGTTCCATATATATCTCTTCTTCTAAATCACCATTTAGAAAGGCGGTTTTAACATCCATTTGATGTATAATTAACTTCTGTGTAGAGGCAAGTGCAATTAAACAACGAATAGATGAGATGCGAGCAACAGGAGCATATGTATCAAAATAGTCAATTCCATGTCGTTGTTTATAACCCTTAGCAACTAGTCTAGCTTTGAACTTATCAATGGAACCGTCTGCATTCATTTTTCTCCTGAATACCCATTTACATCCTATAGGCTTTACGCCAGGAGGTAAATCACAATATATCCAAGTACCATTAGACAAAAGTGAATGCTTTTCATCATTAATAGACTCTTTCCAGAAAATAGCATCTCTGGAACTCATTGCCTCAGCATAAGTTTTAGGGTCATCATCAACGATTCAACATGCATTACATATCTAGTCATACTAAGAATTTCATTCTTACTACCTTCTACAAGATATTGTACCCATTCTGGACCAAAGCTTTTCGCTTTCCTTGCTCTCTTACTTCTTCTAGGTTCGATATCTTCTATACTTTCAGAAATATCTTCTATGTTAGGAGCAGAATGTTCATCATTGTTATTAGTCTCTATATATTCTAGACTAGGTAACAATGGGTTTTCTATGGGTTGCATTTGGGAACTATTCCTATTCAAGTTCTCAAAAAATTCCACATCTACAGATTCTATAATCTCAAAAGTGTCAAGGATTAAAAATCTATAAGTAATACTGTTAAGTGAATAACCTACAAAAGCACATTTATACGCCCTATTTCCTAACTTAGGTCTTTTAGGATCAAGCTTCCTAACATATGCTAAGCAACCCCAAACTTTAAGTCTTCTCAAATTTGGTTTCCTATTAAACCACAATTCATAGGGAGAAACATTCTTCTTTTTCAAAGGAATTCTATTCAAAATATAGCATGCAGATAACATAGCTTCACCCCACAAGGAATTAGGCAAATTAGAACTAATAAGCATAGCATAAACCATCTCAACCAACGTTCTATTTTTCCTTTCCGCAATACCATTTTGTTGAGGTGTATAAGGTGCAGTAAATTGATGAATTAAACCATGCTCTTGACAAAACAATTTAAATTCATTAGGAAAATACTCACCACCACGATCAGAACGTAAAATTTTAATTTTCTGTCCTAATTGTGTCTCTACTTCTGCTTTGTATATTTTGAACATATCAAAGACTTCATCCTTAGATTTCATCAAGTAAGTATAAGCATATCTAGTGCAATCATCAATAAAAGTAACATAGTATTTGTTTCCACCACGAGTCACATGATTTTTTAAATCACCAACATCACTATGTACTAATAAGGAAATTCTATGTATTTTTTCTTGCACGCATATTTCACACTTAGAGATATTATCAAAATTGCAATCAGAAATTAATCCTAATTTTCTCATGTTTCTAAGGGAACCATAATTTACATGTCCTAATCTACCATGCCATAGATCAACCGAGTCAATAATATAAGCAGAACCATTATTTATTAAATTAAGCTTAATCATCCCATTACAAGCATATCCTTGTCCAACAAATACACCATTTTTGGACAATACAAACTTATTAGACTCATAAGTCGTCTTGAATCCGGCCTTCATAACGAGGTCTCCAGAAACAAGGTTTTTCACAATGTCAGGGACATGTAATACATTAGTAAGAGTAACAGTCTTTCCCGAAGTAAAGGAGAGATCAATAGTGCCTTTTCCAATCACTTTGTTGTGTAAGTTGTTTCCAGAGACAACTTCGTTTCCTTCGCCAGTAACCAATTCATATGTCTTGTAAAGATGCCTGTCTTTACAGATATGGACAGTTGAACCATTGTCGTACCACCATCCACTCTCATTGTTAGAAATGGCGTTGGCGGCTTGCACTACAATAACAATTTTGTCATCGACCATATTTGCCTTCTTTTTCTGTCCTTGTTGTTTCTTTTTGAGACGACAGTCACGAGCAATATGGCCGGGTTTATCACAGAAGAAGCAAGGCCCCGTCTTCTTACTCTTCTTGTTGGGATGTTGCTTCTTAAACTGAGTATCATTATTAGGTTTCAAAGCATTTGGTGTCTTAGAAAAATCTACACTGTTAATCTTAGAATGATCCTCAGTTTGTTGACTATCCTTAATTTCTCGTTTACGAGAGTCCTCTTCTATACGAAGATGACGCTGTAAACCTTCTAAATCATAATCAGTCTCAGCATGCTTAAGTTTCTTCTTATAACCATTCCAAGAAGGAGGAAGACGAGAAATAATGACTCCGAAAATAAAGGCAGAAACAAGTTCAATTCCAGCATCCTTAAGATGATTAACAATGAGTAAAAGTTCACTGACGTGGGAAATAATTGACTTACTGTCAACCATTTTAAAATCCATGAAGTTGCAAATCAGGAATTTTTTGTTGCTTGCTTCAGAAATCTTGTATTTGTTTTCAAGCGTAGTCCATAATTCCTTTGCAGACGAAATACTTCGATGGGAATTGTAAACACTATTTCCCAGGGCGTTCAAGATATGACCACGACACATAAAATCATCTTCCTGACGCTTCTTTCTTATGGCCTTCAAATCATCAGTGTCTTTGTCTGATGGTGCAGGAATTTCATCCAAACCGTCTTCAAGTATGTACCACAACTTGATGGTGATCAGGAAAAATTTCACAGTCTCTTGCCAACGAGTAAAATTATCACCATCAAAACGTTCCAATCGAGTTAGGGTTTGGTTCATCACTTGCAGAGATTGAGCAGTTACATTCGAATTTGAAGATTCACCCTCCATTGTCAAAAAACTTATTGTCTAAAACTGTTGGAAATTTTGGGTTAAACAAGAGGATGAAAACAGAAACAGAAAATGGTGTACCCCTGACTTCAAGGCTCTTTCGATTCTTTTAGACAATAATTCGACCTTTCCCAATAAATTTGGCGAGTACAAACGGTCTCTCGAATTATGCCTTCAGGATTCAATGAAGCCCTAACACCGTAATCGAATTCAAGGATAGTACTTCCTTGACCCGACCAAGAAACACACTGTATAAGGTTCTGATGATGCTTTTTAGAGAAGAAGAAAACAGATTGTTTTTTTTGATGTATTGGAATGGGAGAACATCTTCGCTACTTATAGTGATATTCATGCATGTTGGTAGTGTCGTTTCATCACCAACAGACGCTTCCAAAAGCCATTAATGGTGGCTTATGGGAAGAGACGCATCTGTTCAATTTTGAATGGAAACTTCTAGGTTTTACAAAGTAAAACGAGAAAAAAAAATTCCAGGCCGATCACCGTATAACTCTGCGTAGTGGCAAACCTTGAAAATATCCAACATTCTCCTCCTATTTTCAAAAAATTAGAAAAACACAAAACCACAAAGAAAAAAAAAATCAGAGTGGCTGCATCACTAAAGTGACTGCCTACGTACCCGAGTGGGATCAAGCCAACGTAGTTCACGCTTAGTTTCGGAAATAAGCATCATCGTTGAAACCAATACATAAATGATAGGTATCTTTTGGATTTGAACCTTCACTTAGTGTAAGAAATTCAAAGCCTTATCGAGGTTCAGTGGTGAAACTAGTCTTGAACCAAGTACCCCTAATGATAAAACCGGAATTTCAACACATATTGATTTCTGAGAATAGTGTGTTCTTTAGCTCGCACATTAATGGCCATGTACTTAAATCCTGGATTCATGAGTCTTCTTTAGAGAACGGTCTTCTTCTCTTAGGAAACGACATGATTTCCATATTCATATAGGTAAGTCTCGAAGGTATTTCTGCGAGACACCTTGTGATAAAAGTTAGACTTATTAAGGATTTTCATCCATCCTGTTTTCTTGCAGAAAACCAACACTAATTAGAAATGAGAAGTTTTGTATTAGTGCTCCATAATCACCTCCATAACTTGTTGGTACCACATTGAACCTTGTTTATCCTTTCCAAAACATAGGTTGGGTTTTTCTGCTATGGGCGATCAAACTTCATTCACAGACCTTAGTCCCATTTCATTACACTTTATTGAAACCACTGCCTTTGGTAGACTTTTCTTAAATGGGTCTGCCAAGTTCTTACTTGTTTCAATATAGTTTACTGCAACTACTCCTCTTTTGAGTAATTGTCTTACCATTTGATGTCTAAGACTTGCATGTATTGACTTTCCATTATAAGTCTTGTTAGAGACATTATAAATAATTGCTTGATTATCACAATTAATCAAGACCGCTGGACATGGATTCTTCCAAAATGGGATTTCAACAAGTAAGTTTCTAAGCCATTCTGCCTTCTTACATGCATCGGTTAACGCTATCAATTCTGACAACATTGTTGAGTCAGAAATACAGGTCTTCTTCTTGGAACTCCAAGATACAACAACACCTCCTAATGTAAATATCCATCCACCAGTCGACTTGGATTTGGATTATACATTGTTCCAGGTAGCATAACTGTATCCTTCTAATACAGCGGGATAACCGTTATAATGCAAACCATAGTCAATGGTTCCTTTCAAGTAAGCCAAAACTCTTGAAACTGCTTTCCAGTGTTCAACTCCTGGGTTACTTGAGAAACGACATAGCAATCCCACGGCATGAGCTATGTCCGGTATTGTGCAATGCATAGCATACATACGACTTCCAATAATACTAGAATACTCAAGTGGTATTTGAGTACGCCCAGTGTTCTTCGTTAACTTTATAGTAGGTTCTAAAGGAGTAGGGGATAGTTTTTCATCAAAATGACCATACTTCTTGAGAAATTTCTCAATGTAATAAGATTGGGTTAAAACCAACTCATCTCCTTTTCTTAGGATTTTATTTCCCAAGATCACATCAGCCTCCCCTAAGTCCTTCATATCAAAGTTAGAGTTAAGAAAATTCTTTGTTTCTTCCACACGAGATATGTCAGATCCAAAAATAAGCATATCATCAACGTACAAACAGAGAATCACACATCCAGAACTATCATGCTTACTATAGATACATTTATCAGCATCATTTACAACAAAACCATGTGACAAAGCTACTTTGTCAAACTTCTCATGCCATTGCATGGGAGCTTGCTTCAAGCCATAAAGAGATTTTACCAACTTTCAAACCTTCTTTTCTTGGACTGGCAATATGAAACCTTCGTGTTGTTCCATATATATCTCTTCTTCTAAATCACCATTTAGAGAGGCGGTTTTGACATCCATTTGATGTATAATTAACTTCTGTGTACAGGCAAGTGCAATTAAACAATGAATAGATGAGATGCGAGCAACATGAGCATATGTATAAAAATAGTCAATTCCATGTCGTTGTTTATAACCCTTAAGAACTAGTCTGGTTTTGAACTTATGAATGGAACCGTCTGCATTCATTTTTCTCTTGAATACCCATTTACATCCTATAGGCTTTATGCCAGGAGGTAAATCAGAATATATCCAAGTACCATTAGAAAAAAGTGAATGCTTTTCATCATTGATAGACTCTTTCCAGAAAAAATAGCATCTCTGGAACTCATTGCCTCAGCATAAGTTTTAGGGTCATCATCAACATGCATTACATATCTAGTCATACTAAGAATTTCATTCTTACTACCTTCTACAAGATATTGTACCCATTCTGGACCAAAGCTTTTCGTTTTCCTTGCTCTATTACTTCTTCTAGGTTCGGTATCTTCTATACTTTCAGAAATATCTTCTATGTTAGGAGCAGAATGTTCATCATTTTTATTAGTCTCTATATATTCTAGACTAGGTAACAATGGGTTTTCTATGGGTTGCATTTGGGAACTATTCCTATTCAAGTTCTCAAAAAATTCCACACCTACAGATTCTGTAATCTCAAAAGTGTCAAGGATTAAAAATCTGTAAGTAATACTGTTAAGTGAATAACCTACAAAAGAACGTTTATACGCCCTATTTCCTAACTTAGGCCTTTTAGGATCAGGCTTCCTAACATATGCTAAGCAACCCCAAACTTTAATTCTTCTCAAATTTGGTTTCCTATTAAACCACAATTCATAGGGAGAAACATTCTTCTTTTTCAAAGGAATTCTATTCAAAATATAGCATGCAGATAACATAGCTTCACCCCACAAGGAATTAGGCAAATTAGAACTAATAAGCATAACATTAACCATCTTAACCAACGTTCTATTTTTCCTTTCCGCAATACCATTTTGTTGAGGTGTATAAGGTGCAGTAAATTGATGAATTAAACCATGCTCTTGACAAAACAATTTAAATTATTAGGAAAATACTCACCCCCACGATCAGAACGTAAAATTTTAATTTTCTGTCCTAATTGTGTCTCTACTTCTGCTTTGTATATTTTGAACATATCAAAGACTTCATCCTTAGATTTCATCAAGTAAGTATAAGCATATCTAGTGAAATCATCAATAAAAGTAACATAGCATTTGTTTCCACCACGAGTCACATGATTTTTTAAATCACCAACATCACTATGTACTAATTCAAGCAAGGAAGAATTTCTAACTACATACTTAAAGGAAATTTTATGTATTTTTGCGTGCACACATATTTCAAACTTAGAGATATTATCAAAATTGCAATCAGAAATTAATCCTAGTTTTCTCATGTTTCTAAGGAAACCATAATTCACAAGTCCTAATCTACCATGCCATAGATCAACCGAGTCAATAGTATAAGCAGAACCATTATTTATTAAATTAAGCTTAATCATCCCATTACAAGCATATCGTTGTCCATAAAGTACACCATTTTTGGACAATACAAACTTATTAGACTCATAAGTCATCTTGAATCCGGCCTTCATAACGAGGTCTCCACAAACAAGGTTTTTCACAATGTCAGGGACATGTAATACATTAGTAAGAGTAACAGTCTTTCCCGAAATAAAGGAGAGATCAATAGTGCCTTTTCCAATCACTTTTCTATGTAAGTTGTTTGCAGAGACAACTTCGTTTCCTTCTCCAGTAACCGATTCATATGTCTTGTAAAGATGCCTGTCTTTACATATATGGACAGTTGAACCATTGTCGTACCACCATCCACTCTCATTGTTAGAAACGGCATTGGCGGCTTGCACTACAATAACAAGTTTGTCATCGACCATATTTGCCTCCTTTTTCTGTCCTTGTTGTTTCTTTTTGAGACGACAGTCACGAGCAATATGGTCGGGTTTATCACAGAAGAAGCAAGGCCCCTTCTTCTTACTCTTCTTGTTGGGATGTTGCTTCTTAAACTTAGTATCATTATTAGGTTTCAAAGCATTTGGTGTCTTAGAAAAATATACAATGTTAATCTTAGAATGATCCTCAGTTTACTGACTATCCTTAATTTCTCGTTTACGAGAGTCCTCTTCTATACGAAGATGACGTTGTAAACCTTCTAAATCATAATCAGTCTCAGCATGCTTAAGTTTCTTCTTATAACCATTCCAAGAAGGAGGAAGACGAGAAATAATGACTCCGAAAATAAAGGCAGAAACAAGTTCAATTCCAGCATCCTTAAGATGATTAACAATGAGTAAAAGTTCACTGACCTGGGAAATAATTGACTTACTGTCAACCATTTTAAAATCCATGAAGTTGCAAATCAGGAATTTCTTGTTGCTTGCTTCAGAAATCTTGTATTTGTTTTCAACCGTAGTGCATAATTCCTTTGCAGACGAAATACTTCGATTGGCATTGTAAACACTAGTTCCCAGGGCGTTCAAGATATGACCACGACACATAAAATCATCTTCCTGATGCTTCTTTCTTATTGCCTTCAAATCATCAGTGTCTTTGTCTGATGGTGCAGGAATTTCATCCAAACCGACTTCAAGTATGTACCACAACTTGATGGTGATCAGGAAAAATTTCACAGTCTCTTGCCAACGAGTAAAATTATCACCATCAAAACATTCCAATCGAGTTAGGGTTTGGTTCATCACTTGCAGAGATTGAGCAGTTACATTCAAATTTGAAGATTCACCCTCCATTGCCAGAAAACTTATTGTCTAAAACTGTTGGAAATTTTGGGTTAAACAAGAGGATGAAAACAGAAACAGAAAATGGTGTACCCCTGACTTCAAGGCTCTTTCGATTCTTTTAGACACTAATTCTACCTTTCCCAATAAATTTGGCGAGTACAAACGGTATCTCGAATTATGCCTTCAGGATTCAATGAAGCCCTAACACCGTAATCGAATTCAAGGATTGTACTTCCTTGACCCGACCAAGAAACACACTGTATAAGGTTCTGATGATGCTTTTTAGAGAAGAAGAAAACAGATTTTTTTTGATGTATTGGAATGGGAGAACATCTTCGCTACTTATAGTGATATTCATGCCTGTTGGTAGTGTCGTATCATCACCAACAGACGCTTCCAAAATCCATTAACGGTGGATTATGGGAAGAGACCCGTCTGTTCAATTTTGAATGGAAACTTCTAGGTTTTACAAAATAAAACTAGAAAAAAAAAATCCAGGTTGATCACCGTATAACTCTGCGTAGCGGCAAACCTTGAAAATATCCAACATTCTCTCACTAAAGTGACTGCCTACGTACCCGAGTGGGATCAAGCCAACGTAGTTCACGCTTAGTTTCGGAAATAAGCATCATCGTTGAAACCAATACATAAATGATAGGTATCTTTTGGATTTGAACCTTCACTTAGTGTAAGAAATTCAAAGCCTTATCGAGGTTCAGTGGTGAAACTAGTCTTGAACCAAGTACCCCTAATGATAAAACCGGAATTTCAACACATATAGATTTCTGAGAATAGTGTGTTCTGTAGCTCGCACATTAATGGCCATGTACTTAAATCCTGGATTCATGAGTCTTCTTTAGAGAATGGTCTTCTTCTCTTAGGAAACGACATGATTTCCATACTCATATAGGTAAGTCTCGAAGGTATTTCTGCGAGACACCTTGTGATAAAAGTTAGACTTATTAAGGATTTTCATCCATCCTTTTTTCTTGCAGAAAACAAACACTAATTAGAAATGAGAAGTTTTGTATTAGTGCTCCATAATCACCTCCATAACTTGTTGGTACCACATTGAACCTTGTTTATCCTTTCCAAAACATAGGTTGGGTTTCTGCTATGGGCGATCAAACTTCATTCACAGACCTTAGTCCCATTTCATTACACTTTATTGAAACCACTGCCTTTGGTAGAATTTTTTTAAATGGGTCTGCCAAGTTCTTACTTGTTTCAATATAGTTTAATGCAACTACTCCTCTTTTGAGTAATTGTCTTACCATTTGATGTCTAAGACTTGCATGTCTTGACTTTCCATTATAAATCTTGTTAGAGACATTATAAATAGTTGCTTTATTATCACAATTAATCAAGACCGCTGGACATGGCTTCTTCCGAAATGGGATTTCAACAAGTAAGTTTCTAAGCCATTCCGCCTCCTTACATGCATCGGTTAACGCTATCAATTCTGACAACATTATTGAGTCAGAAATACAGGTTTGCTTCTTGGAACTCCAAGACACAACAGCACCTCCTAATGTAAATATCCATCCACCAGTCGACTTGGATTTGGATTCTACATTGTTCCAGGTAGCATAACTGTATCCTTCTAATACAGCGGGATAACCGTTATAATGCAAACCATAGTCAATGGTTCCTTTTAAGTAAGCCAAAACTCTTGAAACTGCTTTCCAGTGTTCAACTCCTGGGTTACTTGAGAAACGACATAGCAATCCCACGGCATGAGCTATGTCCGGTCTTGTGCAATGCATAGCATACATACGACTTCCAATAATACTAGAATACTCAAGTGGTATTTGAGTACGCCCAGTGTTCTTTGTTAACTTTATAGTAGGTTCTAAAGGAGTAGGGTCTGGTTTGTCATCAAAATGACCATACTTCTTGAGAAATTTCTCAATGTAATGAGATTGGGTTAAAACCAACTCATCTTCCTTTCTTAGGATTTTAATTCCCAAGATCACATCAGCCTCCCCTAAGTCCTTCATATCAAAGTTAGAGTTAAGAAACTTCTTTGTTTCTTCCACACGAGATATGTCAGATCCAAAAATAAGCATATCATCAACGTACAAACAGAGAATCACACATCCAGAACTATCATGCTTACTATAGATACATTTATCAGCATCATTTACAACAAAACCATGTGACAAAGCTACTTTGTCAAACTTCTCATGCCATTGCATGGGAGCTTGCTTCAAGCCATAAAGAGATTTTACCAACTTGCAAACCTTCTTTTCTTGGCCTGGAAATATGAAACCTTCGGGTTGTTCCATATATATCTCTTCTTCTAAATCACCATTTAGAAAGGCGGTTTTGACATCCATTTGATGTATAATTAACTTCTGTGTAGAGGCAAGTGCAATTAAACAACGAATAGATGAGATGCGAGCAACATGAGAATATGTATCAAAATAGTCAATTCCATGTTGTTGTTTATAACCCTTAGCAACTAGTCTGGCTTTGAACTTATCAATGGAACCGTCTGCATTCATTTTTCTCTTGAATACCCATTTACATCCTATAGGCTTTATGCCAGGAGGGAAATCAGAATATATCCAAGTACCATTAGAAAAAAGTGAATGCTTTTCATCATTGATAGACTCTTTCCAGAAAATAGCATCTCTGGAACTCATTTCCTCAGCATAAGTTTTAGGGTCATCATCAACATGCATTACATATCTAGTCATACTAAGAATTTCATTCTTACTACCTTCTACAAGATATTGTACCCATTCTGGACCAAAGCTTTTCGCTTTCCTTGCTCTATTACTTCTTCTAGGTTCGATATCTTCTATACTTTCAGAAATATCTTCTATTTAAGGAGCAGAATGTTCATTATTGTTATTAGTCTCTATATATTCTAGACTAGGTAACAATGGGTTTTCTATGGGTTGCATTCGGGAACTATTCCTATTCAAGTTCTCAAAAAATTCCACACCTACAGATTCTGTAATCTCAAAAGTGTCAAGGATTAAAAATCTTTAAGTAATACTGTTAAGTGAATAACCTACAAAAGCACATTTATACGCCCTATTTCCTAACTTAGGCCTTTTAGGATCAGGCTTCCTAACATATGCTAAGCAACCCCAAACTTTAAGTCTTCTCAAATATGGTTTCCTATTAAACCACAATTCATAGGGAGAAACATTCTTATTTTTCAAAGGAATTCTATTCAAAATATAGCATGCAGATAACATAGCTTCACCCCACAAGGAATTAGGCAAATTAGAACTAATAAGCATAACATTAACCATCTCAACCAACGTTCTATTTATCCTTTCCGCAATACCATTTTGTTGAGGTGTATAAGGTGCAGTAAATTGATGAATTAAACCATGCTCTTGACAAAACAATTTAAATTCATTAGGAAAATACTCACCACCACGATCAGAACGTAAAATTTTAATTTTCTGTCCTAATTGTGTCTCTACTTCTGCTTTGTATATTTTGAACATATCAAAGACTTCATCCTTAGATTTCATCAAGTATAAGCATATCTAGTGCAATCATCGATAAAAGTAACATAGTATTTGTTTCCACCACGAGTCACATGATTTTTTAAATCACCAACATCACTATGTACTAATTCAAGCAAGGAAGAATTTCTAACTACATACTTAAAGGAAATTCTATGTATATTTGCTTGCACACATATTTCACACTTATCAAAATTGCAATCAGAAATTAATCCTAATTTTCTCATTTTTCTAAGGAAACCATAATTCACATGTCCTAATCTACCATGCCATAGATCAACCGAGTCAATAATATAAGCAGAACCATTATTTATTAAATTAAGCTTAATAATCCAATTACAATAATATCCTTGTCCATCAAATACACCATTTTTGGACAATACAAACTTATTAGACTCATAAGTCGTCTTGAATCCGGCCTTCATAACGAGGTCTCCACAAACAAGGTTTTTCACAATGTCAGGGACATGTAATACATTAGTAAGAGTAACAGTCTTTCCCGAGGTAAAGGAGAGATCAATAGTGCCTTTTCCAATCACTTTGCTGTGTAAGTTGTTTGCAGAGACAACTTCGTTTCCTTCTCCAGTAACCGATTCATATGTCTTGTAAAGATGCCTGTCTTTACAGATATGGACAGTTGAACCATTGTCGTACCACCATCCACTCTCATTGTTAGAAACGGCGTTGGCGGCTTGCACTACAATAACAAGTTTGTCATCGACCATATTTGCCTCCTTTTTCTGTCCTTGTTGTTTCTTTTTGAGACTACAGTCACGAGCAATATGGCCGGGTTTATCACAGAAGCAACAAGGCCCCTTCTTCTTATTCTTCTTGTTGGGATGTTGCTTCTTAAACTTAGTATCATTATTAGGTTTCAAAGCATTTGGTGTCTTAGAAAAATCTACACTGTTAATCTTAGAATGATCCTCAGTTTGTTGACTATCCTTAATTTCTCGTTTACGAGAGTCCTCTTCTATACGAAGATGACGCTGTAAACCTTCTAAATCATAATCAGTCTCAGCATGCTTAAGTTTCTTCTTATAACCATTCCAAGAAGGAGGAAGACGAGAAATAATGACTCCGAAAATAAAGGCAGAAACAAGTTCAATTCCAGCATCCTTAAGATGATTAACAATGAGTAAAAGTTCACTGACGTGGGAAATAATTGACTTACTGTCAACCATTTTAAAATCCATGAAGTTGCAAATCAGGAATTTTTTGTTGCTTGCTTCAGAAATCTTGTATTTGTTTTCAAGCGTAGTCCATAATTCCTTTGCAGACGAAATACTTCGATGGGAATTGTAAACACTATTTCCCAGGGCGTTCAAGATATGACCACGACACATAAAATCATCTTCCTGACGCTTCTTTCTTATGGCCTTCAAATCATCAGTGTCTTTGTCTGATGGTGCAGGAATTTCATCCAAACCGTCTTCAAGTATGTACCACAACTTGATGGTGATCAGGAAAAATTTCACAGTCTCTTGCCAACGAGTAAAATTATCACCATCAAAACGTTCCAATCGAGTTAGGGTTTGGTTCATCACTTGCATAGATTGAGCAGTGACATTCGAATTTGAAGATTCACCCTCCATTGTCAGAAAACTTATTGTCTAAAACTGTTGGAAATTTTGGGTTAAACAAGAGGATGAAAACAGAAACAGAAAATGGTGTACCCCTGACTTCAAGGCTCTTTCGATTCTTTTAGACAATAATTCTACCTTTCCCAAAAATTTGGCAAGTACAAACGGTCTCTCGAATTATGCCTTCAGGATTCAATGAAGCCCTAACACCGTAATCGAATTCAAGGATTGTACTTCCTTGACCCGACCAAGAAACATACTGTATAAGGTTCTGATGATGCTTTTTAGAGAAGAAGAAAACAGATTGTTTTTTTTTATGTATTGGAATGGGAGAACATCTTCGCTACTTATAGTGATATTCATGCATGTTGGTAGTGTCGTTTCATCACCAAGAGACGCTTCCAAAAGCCATTAATGGTGGCTTATGGGAAGAGACGCGTCTGTTCAATTTTGAATGGAAACTTCTAGGTTTTACAAAGTAAAACCAGAAAAAAAAATCCAGGTCGATCACCGTATAACTCTGCGTAGCGGCAAACCTTGAAAATATCCAACATTCTCCCACTAAAGTGACTGCGTACGTACCCGAGTGGGATCAAGCCAACGTAGTTCACGCTTAGTTTGGGAAATAAGCATCATCGTTGAAACCAATACATAAATGATAGGTATCTTTTGGATTAGGAATTAGAAATTAGGTTTGTTCTTCTTATTCTTTTCAACAAGACGACTAACAACAAGCTTTGATTCTTGGTAAAAGTAAGCACCTTCAACACTTGCTGTTCTTCTTGCCAAGAAACTCATTTCTCAATGTCTCTGTTCTGATAATTAGCAACTTTTTTTCAATCTTTTGGATACAGATCAAATAAGTAACTATTTAATAAACTGTTGTACTTTGAATTGATCCAAGTTTCTTTGGTCGTGTTTTCTAAATTGAGTTAAACCCTTTATTTATACTGCCTTGAATGACCGGGCATCTCGAAAGCTACACCTTTTTCGTGTTATTACATTTTATTTATCATAAAGTATAAAAGAACCGAGAGAAAAAGTCCCCAAAAAAACCGTCTCTCACAAACCTTCCGTGCACGTCTTCCGAGGGGCTGAGTCTATTGGGGCCCCAAAAAAAAACTGTGAGAGACGGTTTTAGCCTTATTTTTTCTCTCGATCTGTAGAGAACCATTGTTTATTTATTTATTTTGAACAAAGGTGTTGTTACATTTGGTTGGTCGCAGTTCTATTTTTCATATGCACTTTGGTTTTTGGGGCAAAATCATGTTGCTGATAGGAAAAAGTTGAGAGCCTGGGAATATGGACCATTCGCATTGGTAGGCAATGAGCAGTTCAGCTAGCGAGCTAGATGCCCAAAGCTGGGCACCATTTATCGAGCCAGAAATTTATCCGTCTGTGACCAATGGAGGTTGTAAAAACTAGCAACTTACAATCAGGCCAACTTAGAGGAATTTATACAGGAATTAATGTATGAATTCATGAGTCTTCTTCAATGAACCGATTTCCCATGTGATAGTAAGTTAAGTCTTACACCATGTATTCTTTTTCCATGGATCTGACTAACCTATATCTGACCCAAGAACTGAATATGTTTGTTTTTTGGGTCGGATCTGACTCATCTGACCCAAAAACTCTTTTACACAACCAGGTACAAAGGATTTTGGCATGTACTTATTGATTGTGGGAGAGAAAGAGAAAAATTCTATTTAGGATCTTCTTCATGGATCTTTGCTTTGACCTACTTGTGATTGTATTAGGTTTTGTCCATACAATTTGTCGAACGAAAAAGTTAGTGGTTGTAGATGGGGAAAAACGATTTGCTGGTTTTTAAGGGATTGAGGAGACGACCGTACATAGGAGACTCCTCGAACCGAGCGAAATTTTAAACCTCACACAGATGCACCGCTGCAAAGGGGGTGCTTTAGATTCGAGAGATCAATCTGTAGTACTCCGGCCTAAATCAAGACAATGACCGTTCCGGAGTAAATTCGGTCACAAGAGAGGATGGGTTGATCTGTAGGAGGGAAGCTGAGAAATGTGTAGAATCAATGGTAATCAAAGATTATGGGTTTGTGAATTCTGAATATGATAAGCTCTGAGTGATTGAAATTGCTCAATTGAGAGTAGTTGCTCAATTGATGAGTTGATGATCTCGTGTTGTCAGTTTGACGTGAGATTGATGATACTGATGATGCTGATCCCTCAATCATGATTCAGAGACTTATTTATATTGCTGGAATATAGACAACATGACCCATGAAGTGTGACAGTTGATGGAATCAAGGAGTGGGGAACTGGAGATCGTGTTTGAAACCAGTTGCTCAACGTGTGGAGACTTGGTCGATTTTCCACCCACTACCTCGTGAATTCCTTCAACTGATTGCACGACTTTCTCACATTACATTGTGTGTTTGAACACACGTGTCGTAGACCGCCAGACCAAAACCCTAAGTGATATCCCCCAAAGTGACACGATTGACGTCTCGTGGTATGTTAGTCAATTGATGACTTTTTGGTTTGATGGGACGATGAGTCCATGTAGTTGCTGAGTTGAACATGATGTTCTGAAACTCATGAATTGAACATGTCATGAGACAGAGGTATAGTTCTTACGATGAAGTGAGCAAGTATTGCTTATTCGATGGATCATTGAATATTGATTGTTGAACCAATATTCCTTGGTTTGAGCAAATATTTATCATCTGAGCAAGTGTTGCTCATGTGATGAATTGTTGAATATTTAATCGTTTGAGCATGTGTTGCTCATCTGATGGATTATTGGCAGCGTACCAAAAATATTAATTAGAGTACTGGTCGTTGAACCGAGCATAATTAATAAAATTAATGACCATGAGGTCGTCGTAAAATTATTAAGGTTGGAATCTGGAATGATGATCCTTGGATTCAGAAACCCTAATTTGATCAATTGATGATCAATTCATGGTTCGTCAGAAGTTTAACCATGGGACGAAGGAGGGAGCGACTACATGGGACCGTGGATCAACCATGCAGTGTCCATATGCTCACGTGAGCAAATACAAAGAACTCCTGAAGAGTTGACGATTTGTTGGTGAAAGAATGATTAAATGCTGGTTTAATCATTTATTCGAAAATGCTCGTCTGAGCCTTAGGTGAGAAAACCTAATTAATTATGACGGAGTGAGGGACCGACCATGGGGTCATGAAACCGTCCATGGGTAGTCACGTGACCGCCTGATGATCACTTCATAAAAATCCAAAGTGTTTGGAAGAGTCTTGGACCTAATACGTGCAATTGTGCAAATTAGGTCAAAACTGTGAAACTCGATGGGACCGGTTTCTGTAAGCCAAAGAGCGAATCTTGGTCGGTCAAGATAGCGTGCTCGTGTCCCCAAGGCGTCTACGTCTCAGTCCTGAGAATTTTGATATTTTCTGGCGTGCAATTGAGCATCCATTCGAGAAAATATGCCAAAATTAGGGTTTCGACGAAACTGAGGAAAACACCATGAGATGACGGAAAATAATTATAAAATAAGGAATAAGGAGGAGTGGGTCCGCCGAGGACAAGGCATGGTCGGCCGGTCATGACCACGGTCCCGTGGTGCCATTTTCCTTAATTTTATAATATTTTGATGATTTTATGAAGAATTCATGAATTTTAAGAAATTTGATGAATTTAGGGAGTTTCCATGAATTGAAGGAGTTTTCATGAGTTCAAGGAAACAAAACAAATATTAAAATAATAAAAACACGGACGTGTGGGACCGTGGGGGCGTGGCCGGCCGGCTAGGGGCCCGGTCCCACGAGTTTTCATAATTTTTTTATATTTTTTAAGTATTTTTCATGATTTGAGGGAAGTTTTCCTAATTTGAGAGAAATACCATGAAATCAAAGAATTTGATGAATTCAAGGAAAAATAAAATAAAATAATAAAAAAAGGGGCGTGTGGGACCGGCTAGGGCATGGCCGGCCGGCTAGTGGCCCGGTCCCACAAGTTTTCTTAATTTTATTTATTATTTGATGATTTGTGCAAAATACCATGAAATCAAGGAGTTTTTTTTATGAAATTAGAGAAATAATAATAATAATAAAATAATGAGAAACCGTGAGGTGTGGGCCGGCTGGGACCAAGGCATGGCCGGTTGGCCAACGGTCACGCTCCACACTTCTTTCCTTAATTTTACATTATTTTTTACGAATTTATGAAAATATTATGAAACCGAGGAGTTTCCTCGAGACGAAGGAGATTTGATAAAATGAGAGAATTTTCATCAAATCATGGAAAATAATAAAAATGCATTAAAAATATAAAACTAGCGTGGATTGACCACGACACGGTCGGTCGGTCGGTCGTGTGTCCGTGCTCCCAGCACCCTGGTCAATATTTTTAATTATTTATTATTTTCTTCCCTATTTTGCATAGGTTCATCGTTTCGTTGTATTTTGAAATACTCGTTCGTGCGGTGACTGTTAGTGTATCGTCATTGAATACACCTTCACCATTTGAATCGGGGCTTACTTAGAGGTAGCTCAGACGCCCGGTTGTTGATTATTTATTACTAATTGTGGAACTCGGTGGAGAATAATTCACAAAACCGAGTAATAAGATGTTTATTATCAATTCATAAGATCAGCTGAGGATTCGACTACGAATTCAGAATAATAAAGTGAGCATTACCATTCCATGGGATCGTAGATTCGACCATAGAATCAGAGTAATTAAGATTTATCTATTACCATTTATGAGACCAGTTGTGGTTCGATCATGAAATCGGAGTAATGAGATAATATAGTTATTGCTATTCTATGAGATCAAGCCGTGGATTCAATCATAGAATCAGAACAATTGTTTATTCCCATTCCATGGGACCAGTCGTGGATTCGACCGTGGAATAGGAGCAATTGTTATTGCCATTCTATGGGTCCAGTCGTGGATTCGACCATGAAATAGGAGCAATAATAGATTATTCTGGGAATTCAGTAGTGAATGTCATGACAGAATTAATCTTAATTAGGAATAATTAACTTTGTGGCTCCATACTAGCAGAGCAAGCTGTCTAGGAGCATTAATTATCCTGATATGAGCTTGTCGGTAAGTCATATCCTTTATATAGTCAGGGTAAACTCGTTGTTTGTTCCTGAAGACGTTATCTCTCTATACTAGCAGAGTAAGCTGTATAGGAGCCGTCCATCTCTTGATACTATATAGAAATAATCACTGAAAGTGTTCAGTATTCATGATATATGCCGTTGTCCAGTCGTGAGACTACATATCTACATGTACTCTTAGAGAAAGTACTCTCCCGTGTCTCAATACTCACGTCTGATTGCTGGATCAGAGCTTCGTATAATTATGAGTTTATGATTTTAGCCCTTGTCGATAATCCACCATCTACTTAAGTCCCCTACTTACTGAGGAAAACTGTGTTCCTCAGTCAGCATTAAATGGTGATTTTCCAGCCATAAATAACAATACCATTAATCTTTGAGAAACAACAAAATAGACCCGAGTCTAATGATAAATTTTTTTTTTTATGAGCTTTCACGAAAAACAAAATTTTATTTTTAAATATGTGAGATTTCACAAAGTGGAATAAACTCTCGTTTCAAAGGTGGATGCTCGTACGAGAGAAATTTTTTTTTTTTTTTTAAATAGACGTGCGTCTGTTAGTAATAAAATTTTGTTTATGAGCTTTCATGAAAAAAATTTATCTCGAGCTTTCAGAAATCTTTAAGAATATACTCTCGCTTCAGAGACAGATGCTCGTGCGAGGGAGAAAAAATATATAGATATATTTTCCAAATTTTCGTGAGTTTCACGTTAAATATTTATATAGTTTGTAAAATCATGTTTTGATTTTGAACTGGCATAACATCTACAACTGGATTAAAAACCGCATAAGCCTCGGGCAATTTGGCGAAACTGTTGAATATAAACCATTATACATGGTAAAATAATGTCTATACGTGAGTTTTCACAATCGTAGAATGGACGTCTGTCCAGATTTTGAGAAACCAGTGAATGTTCACATTGTATAATTTACGTGGGTTGTTCACGGTTTTATGAAAATCATGTCAGAATTTTGCTCGTCTTAGCAGGTTTGAAGGAACGAGCAAGATTTGAAGTATTAACTCATGTACTGTTAGTGGAATCGTAAACAGGTAAGAGTTGAAAGTTACCATTTTTGCAGACGCTGATGTGAGCATCTTTATTCCATGATTCGTTGTTTTGTTGAATCTTGCTCTTTGAATGATGTGCTGGATGTTATGCATCTGTCACATCCACTTTGCAAGAATGACTGACTCCCAGACGATGTTTCCATGGATGACATCTCCGCGGGTGCAACTTTAAGAAATGGTACTTCTGGGACCTCTGAGTGATGGTGAGAGATCCTTCATACTGAGTTGTACTCCTGGTTATTTCATCAACTATACCACAGGATGAGCATGTAGTGAGGTTTCAGATCAATGTAGACTCCTCGAAAATGGAAGAAAGTCTTCGGGGCGGAGCACCCAGAAGTAAGGACTACAGGATGTTAGCAAATGACGTGCAGTCCCCAGCCGTTTCTTTGGTGAGTTGTTAGCACTCCTTGTGTCATGACTTTTTCCTGCCCGTGCGATGAGGATCACGAGACCAAGGTTTTGTTATTTCTTTTCATACCTTTTCTCCATTTATTGACGGTCTTCAACTTATTCCCAGGCGAACAATTCAGGAATCCAGTACTGATGAAGAAGTCGATGTAAATATCTCTTTCGTGCAGGTGATCGCGGCATCTCCTTGAATGAAATAATAATAATTTTTGTTGATGAATCCAGGAAAAAACCATTGTAGATAAGAAGCATGTTGATGAATCGCACTCTTCTTTGGGACATGGGAATATGGAGAATTCCCGAAATCCCGAACCGAATGGAGATAGCGGTGTTGTCAACGGAGATTCTGGCATTGTCGAGGCTTCAAATGATTTAGAGACTCCCTTAGTAAGTATATCTCCTGTCATTTTTTCAAAGAAGTATGATATCTCTGATTCGTGAATGAATGAATGAAAATCCATGTGAATTTATGGATAACTTTGCCGAAATACGTCACCAGAAAATTTTAGACTTCAGATTTTACTAGAAACGATGTAGAATCCTCGTCCGAAGTCATATTTTCTCGGTTTGCATATGTATCTTCAAGCCCAGGAAATTGCCAAGCTTTATTAAAAGAAGATATTTGAAGTTTGAGCATGTTTAGGGCCTGAAAAAGGAGAAATAGTGAACTTCCAGGAGACCTTCAGAACTTTTCCAGATTGCATGTTGTCCTATGTTTTGACCATACCTGTTAGCTCGTTCATCCGATTGCTATGAAATTTTGATATGTTGTATTAAACATCCATACAAAAAGAATGGTATATGACCCAATCTTAAATTCCTTAAAAATTTCTCCCAGTTATCCGTTGAATACATGGCATTGTAAAATCTCTTCAGATGAGCTTGTTTGAAAACGTGTTTCATGACTTCTACACTATTTGCGCATGTATTGGGTGCATAATAAGGAACTTAGATGATGTTAGTTCACTTGCATTCTGCATTTTATGGTTGTGTTGGGTTTCCACACTTGAATCATTCTAATCCCATGTAATCTTCACATTAGGCGCCAAATGCTGAAGTTGGGAATAATGGATCCAACAATAATGACTTGAGCAACCATGGAGCCGTTGATAATGAGACCTCCATCCCTGTACCTAAAGGTCATGGAAAGCTTGTTATTGATGTCGTGGAGGTGACTGAAACTCCAATTTTGCGTGAGATGGTGGAACCCGAATCGAGAATGAAAGAAGCTGCTTCAACCGAAGTTGTTCCTATGATTGCTGACGCTACTCCAGCGACTGTGAACCGGATAATAGTGCATGAGTATCCCAACGCAGGTACTGCTTTTACTCCTCCATTTGGTGAGATACTCCCATATCGCAGGTTTGTTAGTGGATTTAGCGTTCCCATTAGATATGTTGCTATGTACAAGAAACCGTAGAGGACGTATGGGACATCGTCGTTACCAAGGATCCGGAGCATAGTTATTTCTTGACGAGGCAAGTAGAAGCCATCTTGCATGCTATAAATGATATCCGCATCACAGCTGGAAATACTGTCACCTGGGATGTACTCTTTGATTGGGAGTACAACTTGAAGAAAGCTGAAGAACTTGGCTTCAATCTGAAATGGCTTCGTCAAAAGATTGATGCTATCAAGAAAGCAGTGGAAGGTGACACTCCTTTCACCACCAGTGATGCCGTGTTGAAGAAGATGGATGAAGTTGCTGAGCTGACCAAGAAGCTGGAGGCGGAGAAAGCTGCTTTGCAAGTCTTGGAGGATGCAGAAAAGCAGAAATCTTATTTTGCTGACTTTCTTTAGTTTTCTTTCCATGATATCTTGAACCTTGGACTTCTGAGAGATGTGAGGTTTTATTCTGGTCTTGATTTCTTTGTTGGTTTTGGATTGTGAAATTGATCGTCTTGACCAGTAGACCGTCAATTCCCAGTATTTTGTTGAATCTCTCTCATTCGTTTTCCCTTCTTCTGGCAGGACCTAAATAGAGGATCCGGGTAGAAAAATTGATGTAAAGACTCAGGTAGTCGAAGTTGGAGGTACCTTGATGAAGGACTTAGCGAAAAGACCTGGTGGACACCGATCGACTGTGGAGGTCATGAATCCCGTTTAAGAATTGTTGCTTGCATGTTGTACGCTTTAGAAGCTGTGGGGACCTCATACAAGGTCGAAATTCGATGCTTGACCCAAATTTTCGAAGCTAAGAGGCTGAGTTATCACATGAGAAAAGAATCACTCAATTTGGAGTTGTAGAGGTCATCCAACGAAGCGTGCGCATTTGCAATTTGTAATCCCATACAATTTTTTCAGATTCCGTAGACCTGACGGTAAAGGACATATCTTTCAGCTCGTATGTTCGATTGATGCGCCCTTTTGGTATGTTGTAGAAGAAACATAGAAGAACATCTTTTGTTGAGGAAGTATTGTCCCATTCCTCACCCATTGGTTCGTTTCTGTAAACCTATGGCCTGAAGTGTGTTGTATCTCATTTGTAGAGGTGATGAGAACATCTTGTAGAAGACTTTGGATTATGCCCACCACTCGTTTCAGATTTGGGAAGAATTTCATGTGAGCATGTTATCAGGTCTACACATCTTGATATGAATCATTGGTTCTTAGAGGATTCCGCTTCATGTGTAACACTTCAGAGAATGATTAGTTGATGAATCCCTGAGGATGTTGCTCCTGAGACCGTTGTTGGTGCTGAGACCATGATTACGCTCCATAGATCCTTGTCGATGCTGAGATCATGGATGATGTTCCTATAGAGATTATTGTTGATGTTGATACCATGGTTGAAGTTTCTCCAAATACCTAAAAGGCTAGAACCATGATTATAAATATAGTCTTTGCTACTTCATCCAGTGAGCCTTTTACATTCACGAACTAGTTGATGAGTTGAGCGTCCGTAAGATGAAGGTGTACTGAGAGTTCAACCTGAATGCTCCTGAAAGCATAACTTTACCACGAACTGGCTTTGTCAGTGAGTCGACATTGTTGCGGTAGATGGCATCAAGAGTTTTCATACTAGATGTGATTGGTGAAGAGAGAAAGTTCCTCAATCATGCAGGGGCTTGTGATGTAGCGAAAACCCGTTGATGAAGTTTCACAGAATCACCTCAGGTTGCCCAGTGTATATTGAAGGAGTTAGTGCCATCCATGATGTTGCATATGCTTCAGAAGTATTATCATGGGATAATGAAGACTTATCGTTTAATTACACTTTGATCGTGCTGGTGTTGAATCAATGTGTCATCGTCGAGATATTTGTGCTGAAGCTGTACTCTTTGATTGGGAGTACAATTTGATGGATTTTTTAGATTCTTGAGCGTTGAAGCGTATATTCCTCAAGCATCGAATGTCTTAGGGGTTTGATCGTCTCGGCCCTGGAGTGCTGGTGTTGAATCAATGTGTCATCGTCGAGATATTTGTGCTGAAGCTGTACTCTTTGATTGGGAGTACAATTTGATGGATTTTTTAGATTCTTGAGCGTTGAAGCGTATATTCCTCAAGCATCGAATGTCTTAGGGGTTTGATCGTCTCGGCCCTGGAGTATCTTCTGTTGATTCAGCATCCCTTTCGTTGCAGTAGTGGGATTCGACACTTGTCCAGACATCAGAGCTTTCTGATTTTGTGGAACACATGGACTTGCAGGAGAAACGCCCAAAGTATTCTTTGCCATGTTTGGACGTCAGTAATGAATATTTCAGTGCTTGATTCGTAGAAACGTCAGATTCAACTACTTGGTAAAATACTAATGCGGTGAAGCTACCATTCATAACGTCTTGTAGAGTTGCTAGCATAATTAAGTCCCCATTCTAGGATAGCATGTGGGAAAATAAATGACATAGACATTGAATGAGACTTGCCTGAGCGCGGAACCTCTTGATGAATGTCTATGCATATTTTGCAGGTTCTTGCTTCAACCTCGTCGAAATTACTCAAAGTACTCTAATGATGGAATGTCCGTCAAATCCTCTGGATTAGAACTTTATTCGTTGGAGATATGTGTAACCAAAGGAGCTTTGTAAGTACTCATTTTTTTCAGCATGGATCCACGCTCGTCTGAAGGACATGTCGTATCCTGGATCTTCTTGATTGATTATGTGAAATTTGGTTTCTGTCCAGGTTGAACTTATGTTCACTTTGAGAATGATGTAGCCATAAGTATTTCAGAGCGCTCCTTCAAGGTCTCTGATTGAGATGGAGCATAAGTATCTTGTTGTCGAATGATGCATGTGGATCCGATGGTTTTCAGTGGAATGTTGTTGATGAAGTTGTCAGCATCGATCAACGTTCTTCCAAATTCGTTTCTTCTGAGATTGACTGTGGTAAGCAGTCCCCAGTCATACATATCTTGGTTTGTGGATGGAGGCTCAAGAAGTATTTTCGGAATGGACTTCTTGACACGATATGGTTCAGTACTGTGAACATGTCTCCCCTTTTTACCTTCGACAGATAACGCAATTCATGTTTGACCAAGGATTGAACTGCCTCTTTGATAGGTTGTTCATAGAGTGTAAAGGTTCTGACTGGGAGAGGACTCTTGTGTACTCCTTCAGTCCCCAGTTGAAGCTATTGTGGATCAACCTTCTCTTTGAAAATGTGCTTCAAAACTCCGCAGTCGCTTGTGGGATGATTGACGAACTTGTGGAAGCAGCAGTAACGAGGACTTTCCATGCCTTCTTCAGTTGGTTCTTTCTTGACATATGGCAACTTGATTGCACCATCTTGGACCCAGGCATCCAGGATTTCGATCACCTCTTCAATGGAAAAAGTAAAGTCAGGTGCTTCTTGATCAGGAACTCTTGCGCGTTGGTCAGAGGCTTGTGCATCTTGCTTATCCTTCCTTTGTGCTTTTGAAGGAGCTGAGGTATGCTTGTGTGGAGGTTTGGCTTTCCGTTTTCTCCCTTCTGTAACTGTGTTTGTGGAAGGCTGGAGGTTTTACTTCTTCTTGATCAGACGTCTGCTACCTCGAGTGTCTCGCGGTTCTTCAGCCTTTGTAGCTTTTGTTCTTTCCAGTAAAGCGGGCGCAGTAGTTGCCGATCTCTTCGCCACTTCATGAAGCTCTGAGAAGGTCTGGAAACGAAGATTTTCCAATAAATCTCTGTAGACCGGGATCATGCCGTTGATACACAAGTCTACCAGTTGGTGCTCCGTGACGCTTGGATCATGACAGTCCAGGGCTTGGACTCTGAATCTTCTCACGTAGTCATTGGGATGTTCATTGTTCCTCTGAAACATTCTTCCAAGATCGGAGAGAGTAATTTGCTCTGACACAAAGAAGTACTTTCTGTAGAAAGCATTAACCATTTCTCCCCAACTGTTGATAGTTCCTGGTGCGATGTTGTTGTACCAGGTGTACGCTCTGCCTTTCAAGGATTTTGAAAATTCTTCGAGGCGAACAACATGGTTATGCTCATGTTCACCCAAAGCTTCCAGGAACCGAGAAACATGTTCCCGAGCATTGCCGGTTCCGTGGTACAAAGTAAAGGTTGGAGAGATATAACCTTTTGGAAGAGGAATCCTCTGCGTAGCAGCAGGGTATGGAGACTGGTGACGATGGACATGTGGGGTCTTGTCCTTTCCATGGTTCTCCAGAAGGAGTTCTAAATCTTCTCGAGTGATGAAGTTTGATGACTCCTTCGCTGATGGACTGTTTGCGGCTTTGCGGACTTCATCATCATCCACTGTATGAATTGGGATCTCTTTTCTTGAGTCTTCTCTGACATCTTGTCAATGAGAGTTTTGAGATAATTGCACAACTCCTTCTGTGTTGCAGCCATGTCAGTCTGATTCTTGGCAAGAGTCTCTTGCACCTTCATGAGATCAACTATGGTAGGTGGGTTTTCTCTGATTTCCTCAGGGGAACGACCAAACATGGTATGTGCTCCAGTCTGATGAGGAGTGACGCCACCGCCATTGTTCGAAGCAGGAATGGTTTCTGGAATATCATCATTAGTGTCGTTGCTAGTGTTAGCATCATTTATGTTAGGATCTGCGATCGTGCGTTACCTAAGATCAACCATCTTGTGAAAGCCTGAGATTGCAAACGAGAGAATGATATCCCACTATGGTCGCCAATCTGTAAATGGGGAAAAATGATGTGCTGGTTTTTAAAGGATTGAGGAGACGACCGTACGGAGGATACTCCTCGAACCGAGTGAAATGTTAAACCTCACATAGATGCACCGCTGCAAAGGGGGTGTTTTAGATTCGAGAGATCAATCTGTAGTACTCCGGCCTAAATCAAGACAATGACCGTTCCGGAGTAAATTCAGTCACAAGAGAGGATGGGTTGATCTGTAGGAGGGAAGCTGAGAAATGTGTAGAATCAATGGTAATCAAAGATTGTGGGTGTGTGAATTCTGAATATGATAAGCTCTGAGTGATTGAAATTTCTTAATTGAGAGTAGTTGCTCAATTGATGAGTTGATGATCTCGTGTTGTCAGTTTGACGTGAGATTGATGATACTGATGATGCTGATCCCTCAATCATGATTCAGAGACTTATTTATATTGCTGGAATTTTAGACACCATGACCCCATGAAGTGTGACAGTTGATGGAATCAAGGAGTGGGGAAGTGGAGATCGTGTTTGAAACCAGTTGCTCAACGTGTGGAGACTTGGTCGATTTTCCACCCACTACCTCGTGAATTTCTTCAACTGATTGCACGACTTTCTCACATTCCATCGTGTGTTTGAAAATACGTGCCGTAGACCGCCAGAACAAAACCCTAAGTGATATCCCCCCAAAGTGACACGATTGACGTCTCGTGGTATGTTAGTCAATTGATGACTTCGTGGTTTGATGGGACGATGAGTCCATGTAGTTGCTGAGTTGAACATGATGTTCTGAAACTCATGAATTGAACATGTCATGAGACAGAGGTATAGTTCTTACGATGAAGTGAGCAAGTATTGCTCATTCGATGGATCATTGAATATTGATTGTTGAACCAATATTCCTTGGTTTGAGCAAATATTTATCATCTGAGCAAGTGTTGCTCATGTGATGAATTGTTGAATATTTGATCGTCTGAGCATGTGTTGCTAATCTGATGGATTATTGGCAGCGTACCAAAAATAATAATTAGAATACTGGTCGTTGAACCGAGCATAATTAATAAAATTAATGACCATGAGGTCGTCGTAAAATTATTAAGGTTGGAATCTGGAATGATGATCCTTGGATTCAGAAACCCTAATTTGATCAATTGATGATCAATTCATGGTTCGTCAGAAGTTTAACCATGGGACGAAGGAGGGAGCGACTACATGGGACCGTGGATCAACCATGCAGTGTCCATATTCTCATGTGAGCAAATACAAAGAACTCCTGAAGAGTTGACGATTTGTTGGTGAAAGAATGATTAAATGCTGGTTTAATCATTAAATGCTCGTCTGAGCCTTAGGTGAGAAAACCTAATTAATTATGACGGAGTGAGTGACCGACCATGGGGTCATATAACCGGCCCTGGGTAGTCACGTGACCTCCTTATGATCACTTCATGAAAATCCAAAGTGTTTGGAAGAGTCTTGGACCTAATACGTGCAATTGTGCAAATTAGGTCAAAACTGTGAAACTTGATGGGACCGGCTTCTGTAAGCCAAAGAGCCAATCTTGGTCGGTCAAGATAGCGTGCTCGTGTCCCCAAGGCGTCCACGTCTGATTCCTGAGAATTTTGATATTTTCTGCCGTGCAATTGAGCATCCATTCGAGAAAATATGCCAAAATTAGGGTTTCGACGAAACTGAGGAAAACACCATGAGATGATGGAAAATAATTATAAAATAAGGAATAAGGAGGCGTGGGACCGCCGAGGCAAAGGCATGGTCGACCGATCATGATCACGGTCCCGTGGTGCCATTTTTCTTAATTTTATAATATTTTTGATGATTTTATGAAGAATTCATGAACTTTAAGAAATTTGATGAATTTAGGGAGTTTCCATTAATTGAAGGAGTTTTCATGAGTTCAAGGAAGCAAAAAATATTAAAATAATAAAAACACGGGCGTGTGGCACCGTGGGGGCGTGGCCGGCCGGCTAGGGCCCCGGTCCCACGAGTTTTCATAATTTTTTTTATATTTTTTAAGTATTTTTCATGATTTGAGGGAATTTTTCCTAATTTGAGAGAAATAACATGAAATCAAGGAATTTGATGAATTCAAGGAAAAATAAAATAATAAAACAATGGGCGTGTGGGACAAGCTAGGGCATGGCCGGCCGGCTAGTGGCCCGGTCCCACAAGTTTTCATAATTTTATTTATTATTTGATGATTTGTGCAAAATACCATGAAATCAAGGAGTTTTTTCATGAAATTAGAGAAATAATAATAATAAAAAAATAATGAGAAACCGTGAGGTGTGGGGCCGGCTGGGACCAAGGCATGGCCGGTTGGCCAATGGTCACGCCCCACACTTCTTTCCTTAATTTTACATTATTTTATACGAATTTATGAAAATATTATGAAACCGAGGAGTTTCCTCGAGACGAAGGAGATTTGATAAAATGAGAGAATTTTCATCAAATCATGGAAAATAATAAAAATGCATTAAAAATATAAAACTAGCGTGGGATTGACCATGACACGGTCGGTCGGTCGTGTGTCCGTGCTCCCAGCACCCTGGTCAATATTTTTAATTATTTATTATTTTCTTCCCTATTTTGCATAGGTTCATCGTTTCGTTGTATTTTGAAATACTCGTTCGTGCGGTGACTGTTAGTATATCGTCATTGAATACACCTTCACCATTTGAATCGGGGCTTACTTAGAGGTAGCTCAGACGCCCGGTTGTTGATTATTTATTACTAATTGTGGAATTCGGTGGAGAATAATTCACAAAACTGAGTAATAATATGTTTATTATTAATTCATAAGATCAGCTGAGGATTCGACTACGAATTCAGAATAATAAAGTGAGCATTACCATTCCATGGGATCGTAGATTCGACCATAGAATCGGGGTAATTAAGATTTATCTATTACCATTTATGAGACCAGTTGTGGATTCGATCATGAAATCGGAGTATGAGATAATATAGTTATTTATATTCTATGAGATCAAGTCGTGGATTCGATCATAGAGTCAGAACAATTGTTTATTGCCATTCCATGGGACCAGTCGTGGATTCGACCATGGAATAGGAGCAATTTTTATTGCCATTCCATGGGACCAGTCGTGGATTCGACCATGAAATAAGAGCAATAATAGATTATTCTGGGAATTCAGTAGTGAATGTTACGGTAGAATTAATTTTAATTAGGAATAATTAACTTTGTGGCTCTATACTAGCAGAGCAAGCTGTCTAGGAGCATTAATTATCCCGATATGAGATTGTCGGTAAGTCATATCCTTTATATTCAGGGTAAACTCGTTGTTTGTTCCTGGAGACGTTATCGCTCTATACTAGCAGAGTAAGCTGTCTAGGAGCCGTCCATCTCGTGATATTATATAGAAATAATCACTGAAAGTGTTCAGTATTCATGAAATATGCCGCTGTCCAGTCGTGAGGCTACATATCTACATGTACTCTGAGAGAAAGTACTCTCCCGTGTATCAATACTCACGTCTGATTGCTGGATCAGAGCTTCGTATAATTATGAGTTTACGATTTTAGCCCTTGTCGAAAATCCACCATCTACAGTGGTGTATTTGGTACCCTCTCATTTTCAATTGGTATTAGAGAAGACAAACATCGTTAGACCTAACAAGTCTGTGTTTGTGGCGACCTAACTCTATGAATAGGATTGCAATCTCTGTTAACATACCACCAGCATTCGAATGACACAAATTACTTATGGTAAAAAGTAGTTATGTGTTCCTTCTTGCAAGCCCGTGATTTTCAAACATGGGTGCAAGTAGTCAAAAGCTATATTCCTCTAACAGTTTAGTTAGAAGACGGTAAAAATGTTGTTAAGGATATAGCTGAATATAGCATGATTGAGATCAGTTTTGCAAAGAATAATTCTGATAGATCAAACGCTATTATCCATGTCGTAAGCTAATATCTTCAACATCATGTGTAAGTGCACTACAATGAAAACTTGAGATATCTTAGAGACTATATTTGAAGGGAATGCCTCAAAAAAGGAAGTAAAGCTTGAAAAAATAACTTCTGACTGGGAAAACCTTCTCGAAAGCTACACCTTTTTTGGTGGTGTTATATATTTTTATTATTTACTAGTAAAACCGCATGTACGATGCACATGTTTGAATTTTACTCTTTTAACAACTCCAAACTTGATTATAATGATATTTTTTTCGTAAAATAAAATTTAATATGCTTATTTGTACTCATTACGTAGGTAATTCAAAGAGATTTTTAAATATGTTAATTTTACAAAAATCCGGTATGCATTTTGAAAAATATCAAGTTTTTAAAAAATATATATATATTTTTAAACAGATGACATTTGTGTTAATATGTAAATATGTAAGGTTGAATATGTAAACATTGATTTAATGTACATTTTTTACCCTTAAATATATGTGAAGTGATAATTGATATTAAAGGTCATATTAGTAATATCAGGGTTACACCAAGCTATTTTGTCCTTTTGCAACCAACCAAAATACCTCTTTTCTTTATATTAGTATAAGATAAGATTGGTACGTTTGGTTGAGTCCAAATTTTTGCACCCCTAAAAAACCGGGGTGCACATTCTGGCTCTCTTTAGTGGAGCCTTATTCGGTCAAAAACAGTTTCCCTATTTTTTTTTAACTTTTTTTTTTTCTTTTCCAAAATATAAAAACGGAAACTAAAATTCTGATAATACAACAAACAACGATCCATCATCCATGGTTCCTCTTTTTTCTCTTCTTCATCTTCGAATCATCATAATGATGAGAAGTTCATTATTCATCAGCATCATAAGCTCATCGTTTAATGAGAAATTCATCATCTTCAAGTTATGCTTCAA
Organism: Papaver somniferum; assembly: GCF_003573695.1. Lineage (NCBI taxonomy): Eukaryota > Viridiplantae > Streptophyta > Magnoliopsida > Ranunculales > Papaveraceae > Papaver > Papaver somniferum. The sequence goes on from NC_039367.1 coordinate 52,781,064, forward strand.
AAATAAAAATAAATCGTCTTCAAGTAATTCGCATCACTTAATGCGAAATTCATCATAAAAAGGAACTAATGAGATAGGTTCTCAAAGAAATGTTCTTAATGTGTTGAGAAATAGGTCTTTTACTATATCTTTTCAATTTTTCTCAAATAAATCTGTCTTACTTACTGTGAGATGGGTAATGGGTATTGATTTAAATCACAACCTAAGTGAAAAATAAAAATTGAATTTTTTCCTGAAACAAAACTCTTTCTTCCAATGAGATGAGTGATGGCTATTGACTTAAATCCCAACCTAAGTAAATTTTACAGCCATCTAAAGAGGAAGAGGATAGAATCAATAGAATGAATAGTCCATTAAATCATATTTTTAAAGTTGTGATATTGAGGACACAATCACCATTCTCTATGTTTAAAATGATTATTGTTGATTGATCAAATCAAATCAAACCCATCAAATTATGATTCTGATTTCAGGTACAGAGTTAATGGTGAATTATGATATTGAAGAGAGAAATAAGATATGCATATAAACTTGTATTTAAGAAGAAGATATTTTTATTAGAATTAAATAAATACCATAAGTGGTTTTTCCCGAAAAAGAACTCCAATTTGGAGAGCTGGAATGTGCAACCCGGTTTTGGAGGGATGCACAAATTTGGACTCTGTTTGGTTGGTCGCAGTCCTTTTTTTAATTTTTTTTTTAATTGAAAAAGAGGTTTCCCTCATGTTATAGATAGCAATGAACGATAACGTCCATAATTAGAGGTTCGAAAAACCATTACATCTTGATTCTAGTTGTGCAAATTTAAATAAGTTAGAGTTGCTCATAAAGCATTTTCAGTCCATATATGTTCAATAGCATATTTGTTACAAAAAACGGCTATATTTGCTGTCCATATAATGTCTGATCTCATGACTAAAATAAAAGGTTGTACTCTAAAGTTGATATCAAATTTGGTGTTGTTGAGGAAAGCTTCACTAATCTTGTATCTTTGTTCTCTTGCCTTTGCATACTTTCATATAAGCAGCAAAAGAGTAGGTTCCAAATCACTTCTGAAGGTGATGTAGTGCCCACTCCACTGTGTCCCATTAGAAAGATGTGTCATCTCTCTCTTTCTCTAATTGTTCTCTGGTTGTTGCTGTTGAATGTAACCCTCTTGCTTCTCGGATGTGCCCTGTATAGTCACACATTGTCAAACCAGTTCCAGAATATGCATTACAATTCATCATAGTCAGTATAATGTTGATATTTATATCCATTTGAACAGTTAGTCCTTCCATCTGTTGGGTAGTCACTTTTAGAGTTTCATCTTTTAGGGGGTTATAAAATAGTGTTTGCATCATGTTATACCATATGCTATTCACTGTCAAGTAACTGTTTAGATATTTTACAATGTTGTTTGCTATGCTCATACTATTCAGGTTTTCTTTCTGAAAGGTTATTTTACATCTCGCTTTTAAAATGCCAAAGGATCACACTACAAAGCAACTGCCATTCTATCTCATACCCTCCTCTTTCCGTATTTTCAAAACAGTTATTCAACCATTCATGGAAGGAATTTGTGCCATTAGTAATAAACTACATATAAAAGTTAAGATGTTCCCAAACTTGAACAACAAAATTACATTTCAGAAAAAGATGAGTAAAAGTTTCTTGACCATCCGTACAAGGGTTGCAAATAGTAATTAAGACTCATAGTCTTAGGTGAAAGATTGACCATACATAAACATACGTTTGTAAAGCAGACATTTACATGAGACATTAATTCATGTCACATGGGGGATATTCATAGGGCTTTGTTATGGCGTCCTACAACACGTGTGATGTGAGGCACATCCACGATGAGAAATGTGAGTAAGTCTTGCTGAAAGTTAAGGAGTACAAGGAATAGTGGATGGATAATCAACCAAGTCTTCCAAGCGAAGTAGAAGTGGTTTTTACACGTTCTTCCACTCCCTCATTCTTCTACTTACTTTAACTGTCACCACTTACAAGAGATCGATGTGCTGCAATAAATTGGTTTCTTAACCTATGATTTGATAACTTAACAATGATATTCGAGTAAGACTCATCACTTTTAATTATCAAACACTTACAGAGAATTACTCTCGTCTACAGAGAGAATTCATTTTCAAAGCAGTTCAACACATCACATCATCAATCGATCAATCTCCATTAATCTCCATACATTCTAAGCTTCCCTTCCTATATACCGACCCTTCTCCTCCTCTTGTGACCGAGTTGAACCTGGAACGACCATTGTCTTGTTTTAGGCCAGGGTCCTACAGATTAGCCTCTCAAACTCAAAGTACTCCCGTGCAGTACATTTTTTTAAAGGTTCAGGCGATTTGCTTCATCGATCACATGCCCTCTCCACCACTTTTTACCAGAAAACCAGCAAGTCTTTTTTACCCGCAAACAAATTGGTGACATAGTGGGAGATTAATATCTCGGTGGAAAGTTCAATTTATCGAAAATGGTCGGTCTTAGATCTGTTTCAACTACGAATCTGAATCCCGAGGTTCAACACCCAAATCTAACATTGCAAGTTCTAGTAGTACCACTAATACCACTCCTCCTGCCAATAATGTTACACCAGGCGTTACTACTACTCCTATCGGTTTTGGTGCTCCAGTAACCACTCATATTGATGGGTGTCGTAGGCTCAACAAATTAGTAATCTTATTTCCACACAATTAACTGGTAATATAATGGAAGTAAGGATCGGTCCCACGAAGAGCAGTGAGTTTTAGTTGTCGAAGTGTCACAAAAGGGGGGTTTTGTTTTAGATTGTGAACAAAATAGATAATCAAAGCAAATAAAATTGTATTATAATCAATAGAGATAAATATGATCGAGGAATCCTTCTTCGTTAATGAACCGTCAATGAGTTATTATAATTTCCTACTCGTCGTTAATCATAGATTATCACCAACCGTGGAATAACAGCTAGCTTAGTGTTTTTCCCTAAATTCCTTTAATCACTGAGTACGGAAGCTCTCCAATACCAGATTCTATTCGCCCAACCACCTAGTAGTAGCTCAATCAAGGTGTAATTTGGCCGAATGCTTTATCTTTTGTGAATTTATAGGTTGATCCTAGTAGTTAGACTCTTAGCTCAAGATCCACTTTCTAGTGTTGTTTATACCCACAATAACTCCACAGAATCCCTCTGTAAGGTCTCGTGTTCTCTACTTGTGTAAAGGTTATTCGACGATTACTTATCTCCTAACTCAATATTAGCAATAGATTGAATCAACAAATCAATTTAGTTGGCCACCTAAACAATCTATCAATCAATCATAAATACTCATTATAGTATAAACAAACGATAATCATATGAAGAACTTCAAAGTAGATTAATATAATAACTCAAATCTTGTTTACAACTTAGAATTCATCCTCAATCAATAGGTGTTTAGCTACTCATGGATGTAGAAACATCCATGATATACATATAAGAAAAGTTTAGAGATATCATTACGATTAAAGAACCGCTCTGAAACCCTAGCTTTCGATCCGTGTGATATTTCTCCTCTCCAAGCTTACAATTTCATGACCTCTCAATGATGTGTTAATATTTTACATAACATAATACCTTTCTATAGGTTTACATTGCTTGGCCTTCACATATTTAGTTCGGTTTAAGAACCCGACCCAAAAATACGAAATAACAATCCCAAACGTGACCTTAGGCCTTCCAAGGTATGAATACACGTTTTCCTACTTTCTAAGTACGCGTACCTGGTTCGAAAACTTCAAATTCCAGCAGAAATTTTCGGAATTAAGTATGCGTACCCGGTATGCGAACCTGGTACGCGAACCTTACTGTCTTCGGTATTGATAAAAACTTGTTTTGGCCACAACTTCTTCATCTGAACTCGGAATGACCTCATTCTTTTTGAATTATTTTTATCTTTAAATTATATTCAAGATGATGATGAGAAATCCTTAATTTGAATGAGTTAAGATCGGTATTTGGTCATTCTCTTGATTTTGAGCGTTTTGCTCCTTTTCGTCGCACTTCTTCCACTTTTCTTGGACTTGGGCACTTGGATACTTGGAGTACTTCTCTTCCTATATATTTTCAGCACTTTTTAGCTCCTTTTTGGATGATTCACCTAATAGAGGCAAATAAGAGAAACAAGAGTAATAATACGAAAATATGCAAGAATAATAGCTAAAACAAGTATGGAATGGACACTAAAATCATATGAATTATGCACTTATCAAATTACCCCACACTTAGCTTTTGCTAGTCCTCGAGCAAACTAAATAAAACTAATCCTAAATACAACAAATCCATCTCGTTGAGAATACGATTACACTTAGCATGTATAACAAGCCTTTAAACCCCTAGGTGTCCCTAGTGGACGAGTTATAGTCTCGTGAGGGCTTACAAGAAGTATACCCACAAAACCTACTCCAATTTCTCTCCTTGGAAGAATTAATAAGGATGGACACAAAGTAAAAAGTCAAATAATTAGCTTGCATATGTTCTTTAGCTGCAAACATCCCACATACATTCCAATTATCACACACAAGCAATTACTTCGTGTGACATTCAACCTGACTGCAAAACTCTACTAAGATAGTCATCGTACTTGTTGCAACGTTTGCCACAACACTCGCATACTGAAATCACATGGATAGATAAGAAAATGGAAATAGAAAAGTGAAGTGTGCAAATGTTAACTAAAGTGAAAGATGTTACCCAAAATACTTGTATGAATGTCGTCAAAGGATCTTTATTTATAGCGTAATAGTTGAGAGAAGCACCCATTTAACTCGACCACATGATTAGATACTCTAAGCGCATGTTCCTTTTCAGCAAGTATGTGATAGTTGCCTTGGATCCTGCATTCCACGCTTGTTTAGGCGATGGAGACAGGGACAACGTTTCACACATACTTCTATCCAAGCGTCAAGAACCTCATCAATAGTCTTTTGACTTGCTATATAATGATGATATGGTTTTTATTTTTATCGACTACATGATTAGATACTCTAAGAGCAACTGAAGTGGTGCGAGTATAACCAAAGACCAAAGAGGGAAAAAAAGATCAAATTTTGGGTTTAGTATGGTGTGTGACGCTACGGTGGAAAGATTAAATTTGGTCAGACGTACATTATACGTTCGCCTGGTGTGGGGCGTAGACTATACCAACGCCTGATTGGGACGTGCACTAAAAAAAAAAAAAAAAAAATGAAAGAAGTGGGGCGGAGGTATAATGCCCGCCCCACTAAAATGATTTTGACAACAAAGAATGGGGCGGGGGTATAATGCCCGCCCCATACAAAATAATTAAAAAAAAAAAAATGGGGCGTAGACTTTACGTACGCCCCATGTGAAGCGTAAACTATACCAACGCCTGGTGTGGGGCGTAGACTATACCAACGCCTGATGTGGGACGTGCACTATATGTCCGCCTGGTGGTGGGGCGTGAAGTATATCAACGCTCGACTATATCTGGGTTTAGTCTTGGTCCCAGACCAAATATACTCTGGGTTTTAGTCGTTGATCAAAATTTGATCGATAGTACGTTCCACTACGTCTGTTCAAAAGACCAAATATTTGGGTTTACTCTCCCACTGTGGACGCTCTAAGAGCATGTTCCTTTTCGACAAATACATGATAGTTTCCTTGGATCCTGCATTCCACGCTTGTTAGGCGACGGATACAGGGACAACGTTTCACACGTATTGCTATCCAAGTGTCGATAAATGAAGAGGAGCCTTATATATATGTTTTTTTCTTCTTCTTTTTTTTTTTTTTTTTTTTTTTTTTTTTTGCGGCTCACTCTTTATGAGTAAGAAAATTGTCTTATGGGGTTTTATAAACTCAACCAATGATTACCTTGCTACAACATCCACGACAATATCAGGATCCCACCAAATCATTTTAGAGAAACATATAACTGCAAAAATAAAAAGAAAGTGATTCAGTAATGATTAATTGAGAGGATGAATCTTTCAAACGACTACCATATCTTAGCTTCGCATTCAATTATGAACGTATATATTTAAGGATTTTAGAACGATAAAGTGGAACTCAATCTACAGCCGTAAGAACTGTTTCAACCTGAAAAGGTTTAGAGTGACATCCTAAATAGCTCATAATTAACTCCAAAAGATGAAGTCTCAAGAATGCAAGAAATCAAAGAGTATTATTTTTTATGTGTATATGCATAAAGTATGATACTAAATGCTCCCCCACACTTAAACTCAACATTGTCCTCAATATTCAAAACCGAAAATTCTGATTTCTGACATATCATCCCTGAAAAACTCGAAAACTGTACCAATGGGTAGGGAAATAGGAAAAACATCCTAAACAAAAGTTGTTCTCCTACATCGTTTCTATAATATATAAAAATTTCATAGTGTTTCGATAAAAGTTCTGACTTTTATGGCCTCCGAACTGACTGACATGCAATCTGAAAAAGTTCTGGAAAAATACTGAAACTCAAATGTCCAGGCCTATCTTTCCAACTTAAAAGACTCCGAATTCATATTTTATTCTTGGAAAAGAAAGGTATGTCTGTCCTCTTTAAAAGTTGGGGTCAACCACTCAAATCGGACTTCGTATAAAGTCTCGAAAGATGTTTTCGTGACAAGTGCACAATAAGAATTTTCTGACGAGAATTCGTCAAAACTTTCATTATAGATATAGGACTTGTAAAATCTAAGATGGGAATGCAAGATATGATACACAAAACTAAGAAAACTAAAAACAAAAGGGATAGAGATACAAAACCGATGGGTTGCCTCCCATTTAGCGCTTAGTTTAATGTCCTCAGCCCGACTTGGCATTCCAATTATGCTACTCCTCCAGAGGGAGTAAATCACGAAGCTCAATTTCATCCATGTTCACATAGGCAACGTTTTCATAATATGGCTTCAATCTATGGCCGTTTACTTTTGAAGTTGTCCCATCTCTAAGACTAGAAATTTCAACTGCACCATAAGGGAAAACATTAGTAACAACAAACGGTCCAATCCATCTGGGCCTTAGCTTCCCTGGAAACAATTTAAGACGAGAATTAAATAAAAGAACTTTTTAACCCACAACAAAACTCTTTCGAGAAATCATCTTGTCATGGAAAAGTTTCGTCTTTTCCGTGTATATACGAGAACTCTCGTAAGCATCATTATGTATCTCCTCTAGCTCGTTAGTTGTAACTTCCTTTGTTTCCCCGCATTGTCATAATCCATGTTTCACATCTTTATCGCCAAATAAGCCTTGTGTTCAAGTTCAACCGGAAGATGACAAGCTTTTCCATAAACCAACCGATATGGAGACATACCAATCAGTGTCTTGTACGCCGTTCTATATGCCCAAAGTGCATCATTAAGCCTATAACTCCAATCTTTCCGTGTAGTGTTTACGGTTTTCTCAAGAATGGATTTAATCTCACGGTTTGAGATTTCGGCTTTCCCACTAGTTTGTGGGTGATAAGGCGTACCAAACTTGTGTGTTATGTTGTACTTATTGAGTTGAGCATGGAAGGATTTCTAAAAATGCGAACCTCCGTCACTGATAACCACCCTTGGTGTACCATGTATAGAGAAAATATATTCCTTCAAAAACTCACAAACAACTTAAGAATCTTTAGTAGGGGTGGCTTTAGCTTCCACCCACTTTGAAACATAATCCACAACAAGAAGTATATAAAATTTTCCATTAGAATTGACAAAAGGACCCATAAAATCTATGCCCCACACATCAAAAATTTCTATAGTGAGAATAGGATTTAGTGGCATTTGATTTCGAGCACCTAGATTGCCAGTTCGTTGACATCTATCACAAGATTTGCAAAAAATATATGCATCTCCAAATACGGTAGGCCAATAAAAACCACTTTTAAGTACTTTGAAAGCGGTACGTTTAGAACCAAAGTGACCACCACATGCATAAGTATGACAAAAAGTAAGAATAGATTGAAATTCAGAATTAGGTACGCACCTGCGGATGATTTGATCAGAACCATATTTCCACAAGTAGGGCTCATCCCACACATACTGCTTGGATATTTTCTTAAGCTTAAGCTTTTGAAAATTAGACATCGTACTAGGTACTTGTCTTGTAACCAAGTAGTTCACTATATCCGCGTACCAAGGTGTTGAATCTTCAATTGAGAAAAGTTGTTCGTCTGGAAAACGATCTTGTAAAGTAAGTTCTTCTTCAGAAACAACAAGTCTACTAAGGTGATCAACAACAGTATTTTCAATACCTCTTTTATCCATTATTTCATAATCAAATTCTTGCAACAGTAGTATCCACTGTATAAGTCTTGGCTTAGCTTCTTTCTTCTTTAGTAGGTACCTAAGTGCTGTGTGATCAGAATACACGACCAGTTTTGAACCAACCAAATAGGATCTAAATTTTTCTAGTGCAAACACTATAGCCAGAAATTCTTTCTCGGTGGTAGAATAGTTGATTTGTGCATCGTTTAGGGCCCTAGATGCATAATAAATCACATGAGACAGCTTGTCTACTCTTTGACCCAAAACGGCTCCAACTGCATAGTCACTTGCATCACACATTAATTCAAATGGCAAGCTCCAATCCGATGACTTGATAATTTGTGCAGTTGTCAACAACTCTTTCAATTTATCAAATGCATCCTTGCACTCCTTTTTGAAGTAAAAAATAACCTCTTTTTGCAATAATTTGCACATCGGCATTGAGATTTTGGAGAAATCCTTGATAAACCGCCTGTAAAAACCTGCATGACCAAGAAAAGAACGAATTTCCCTCACCGAAGTGGGATACTGTAAGTTTCTTATCAAGTCTATCTTTGCTTTGTCAACTTCAAGCCCTCGAGAGGACACAATGTGACCAAGCACTATGCCATGGTTTACCATAAAGTGGCATTTCTCCCAATTAAGAATAAGGTTAGTGTCTATGCATCTTTTAAGCACAAGTTCAAGATTTTGTAAACAAATATCAAATGAATCACCATAAACACTAAAATCATCCATAAATACCTCAATTATGCATTGCACATAGTCAGGAAATATACTGACCATACATCTCTGAAAAGTGGCAAACGCATTGCAAAGACCAAACAACATTCGTCTATAGGCAAACGTACCAAAAGGACAAGTGAAAGTAGTCTTCTCTTGATCCTCCGGTGCAATAACAATCTGATTGTATCCCGAATAACCGTCCAAAAAGAAATAATGTGAATGTTCCGCTAACCTCTCTAACATCTGATCAATGAAAGGCAAAGGAAAGTGATCCTTTCGGGTTGCGGCATTAAGATTTCTGTAGTCTATGCACACTCTCCATCCTGTTTGAACTCTTGTAGGAACAAGTTCATCATCTTGATTTCTAACAACAGTGACACCTGTTTTCTTAGGTACCACCTGTACCGGGCTAACCCATTTGCTGTCAGAAATTGGGTAAATCACCCCCACACTTAGCAATTTAAAGATCTCTTTCTTCATGACCTCCATCATTGGGGGGTTAAGCCTACGCTGAGCATCACATACAGGCTTAAAATCATCTTCCATTAGGATTCTATGCATGCACATGGATGTACTAATGCCTTTAATATCAACAATTGTCCAACCAATAGCCGTTTTGTGCTCTTTCAGAACCCTAAGTAGCCGTTCTTCTTGTATTGGGGTGAGGTTCTTTGTAATAATCACCGGAAGTTCTTATTTATCACCCAAGTATGCGTACTTTAGGTGGTCTGGAAGCGGTTTCAATTCTAGTTTCGGTGCCTGCACAATAGAAGGTAAAGGAACCTCATTAGTTATGGGTAAAGAAATATAAGAAATATTACCCGTTTTTGCTTCTTGTAGTGCCGTTAAAGCACCACAAATTTCCACCATTTCTTTGTCTAATTCAACGTCCAGGTTCGGCTGTCCGTGAACGTCCAAAGAAATGTTGTTGCGTAGCACAACTCCAAGTTCATCTTCGTTGCTCAAATCAAACATTTGTTGTGCTAACGAACCAATAAAATCAATGGATAAAACAGAGTGAACATCACTGGGATAACGCATGGTTTCAAAAATATTGAACCGTATGATCTCCTTATCAAATTCCATAGTGAGTGCACCACTATCAACATCAATCTTCGTCTTTGCAGTTTTCATGAACGGTCTCCCAAGAAGTAATGAAGTAGATGAACAATTATCTCCATTGTGCATATCCACAATGTAGAAATCAATCGGAAAGATTAACTGATTCACTTGAACTAACACGTCCTCCACGACTCTCTTAGGATATATATATTGGACTTGTTAACCAATTGAATAATGATCTTTGCCTCTTTTAAAGGTCCGAGATTCAAAGAATCATAAACATCGGCTGACATAACACTTATGGATGCTCCCAAATCAAGCAAAGCACGCTCAAATCGTTGGTTACCGATGGTATCGGGAACTATGAAGCCGCCAGGATCCCCACACTTTGTAGGAATCTTCTTTAGTAACATAGTTGTAGCACTTTCGCCCACCTGAGTAATCTCATTAGCAATCAACCTATCCTTCCTTGTACACAAATCCTTCAAAACCTTGGCATACCTGGGTACGGTTCTGATGGCCTCAATAAATGGAATGTTGATGTGTATCTTGCTGAAAATGTCCATGATTTCCTTGTCTTGAGCTTGCTTCTTTGACTTGGCAAAACGACTAGGGAAAGGAGGTGGTATGGTAAAAGTTGGAATTGTGTCCTTAGGTTGGCCGTTTGAAGTTGGCTTTTCCATTGGAACAACTTCCTCCTCTACTTCCTTTTCGATGTCGTTACTAACCTATTTTTGTTGATGTGGCTCTTCAGTATGTCTCCCACTTCTTAGAGTTACTGCATTAACGTGTTCTCTTGGGTTCACAAAAGGTTGTGATGGCAACTTTGTTGGAGCTTGCGCTTTCATTTGATTCATATTTGTCGCCATTTTCCCAATATGAGTTTGTAAATCTCTAATAGCGTTATCAGTTTTCAACTGATTCTGATCAGCTTTCTGTTGACTTTGTTGGAATATGGAGATGAGCATGTCAATCTTTGATTCTTCAGTTCGAGGTCTTTGTTGTGGTTGGAATTGTTGCTGGAAACCACCTTGTCTCGCATACGGATAAGGAGCTGCAGCTTCCGTATTTGCATAATTAAAATTTGGGTGATCTTTTCAACCAGGATTATAAGTATTTGAGTATGGATCATACCTTTGCCTTTGATTAGGAAATATAGCATTCACCTCAGCATCATCTCCATATGTTGGAATAACTGCAGAAGCTATCCGTTGAACCATCTTTTCCACATTACCCATTCGTTGCTCAATATTCGAAGAATCTCCCATCTCACTAACTCTTCTAACCACCGATGAATCTCTAGTATAAAATTGTTGCGTATTTGCAGCCATGCTCTCGATTAAACTAGTAGCCTCCTCAATGGTTTTATTATCCAGTGCACCACTGCTAGCCGCAACAATTAAGTGTCTCTCATGCGGTAGTAACCCTTCATAGAAGTGTGTGATAATAAGTTGTGGTGGTATCTGATGGTGTGTACAACTCGCCAACAATCTCTTGTACCTCTCCCAACAGTCGTACAAAGATTTTCCATTAATCTGCACATTCCACTGATTCCCTTACGAATAGCCGCAGCTTTAGAAGCATGAAAATACTTCTCTAAAAATAGCTTTTTCATTCCGGTCCATGTGGTAATACTTTCGGAAGGGAGATAATATAACCATGATTCTGCTTGGTCCGTTAATGAAAACGGAAAAGCTTGTAGAAAAGTTGTATCATCATCATTGTAGATGGTGGATTTTCGACAAAGGCTAAATTCATAAAATCATAATTATACGAAACTCCGATTCAGCAATCGGACGTGAGTATCGAGACACGAGTCTCTCATCGAATTCTCAACGGAGAATACTTTCTCTCAGAGTACATGTAGATATGTAGTCTCACGACTGGACAACGGCATATCTCATGAATACTGAATACTTTCAGTGATTATTTCTATATAGCATCACGAGATGGACAGCTCCTAGACAGCTTGATCTGCTAGTATAGAGCGATAACATCTTCAAGAACAAACAAAAAGTTTACCCTGACTATATAAAGGATATGACTTACCGACAGGCTCATATCGGGATAATTAATGCTCCTAGACAGCTTGCTCTGCTACTATAGAGCCACAGAGTTAATTATTCCTAATTAAGATTGATTCTATCGTGACATTCACTACTGGAATAATCTATTATTGCTCCTATTCCATGTTCGAATCCACAACTGGTCCCATGGAATGGCAATAACAATTGTTCTGATTCTATGATCGAATCCACAGCTTGATCTCATAGAATAACAATAACTATATTATCTCATTACTATGATTTCATGATCGAATCTAGAACTGGTCTCATAAATGGTAATAGATAAACCTTAATTACTCCGATTCTATGGTCGAATCTACGATCCCATGGAATGGTAATGCTCACTTTATTATTCTGAATTCGTAGTCGAATCCTCAGCTGATCCTATGAATTAATAATAAACATATTATTACTCAGTTTTGTAAATTATTCTCCACCGAATTCCACAATTAGTAATAAATAATCAACAACCGGGCGTCTGAGCTACCTCTAAGTAAGCCCCGATTCGAATGGTGAAGGTGTATTCAACGATGATACACTAGCAGTCACCGTACTAACGAGTATTTCAAAAATACAACAAAACGATGAGCCTCTGCAAAATAGAGAAGAAAATAATAAATAATTAAAAATATTGACCAGGGTGCCGGGAGCACGGACACATGACCGACCGACCGTGTCGTGGTCAATCCCACGCCAGTTTTATATTTTTAATGCATTTTTATTATTTTCCATGATTTGATGAAAATCCTCTCATTTTATCAAATCTCCTTCGTCTCGAGGAAACTCCTCGGTTTCATGGTACTTCCATAAATTCATAAAAAATAATATAAAATTAAGGAAAGGAGTGTGGGGCGTGACCATTGGCCAACCGGACATGCCTTGGTCCCAACCGGCCCCACAAATCATCAAATAATAATAAAATAATATAAATTATGAAAACTTGTGGGACCGGGTCTTGGCCGGCCGGCCATGCCCTAGCCGGTCCCACACGCCCCTTTGTTTTATTATTTTATTAGTTTTCCTTGAATTCATCAAATTCCTTGATTTCATGGTATTTCTCTCAAATTAGGAAAAATTCCCTCAAATCATCAAAATACCTAAAAAATATTATAAAAACTTGTGAGACCGGGCCCAAGCCGGCCCTCCATGCCTCCACGGTCCCACACGCCCTTGTTTTTATTATTTTAATATTATTTGCTTTCCTGAACTCATGAAAACTCCTTCAGTTCATGGAAACTCCCTAAATTCATCAAACTTCTCAAAATTCATGAATTTTCATAAAATCATTATAAAATTAGGGAAACTCGTGGGACCGGGCCCTAGCCGGCCGACCATGCCTTCCACGGTCCCACACGCCCTTGTTATATTATAGTAATATTTTTTGCATCCTTGAACTCATGAAAACTCCTTCAATTCATGGAAACTCCCAAAATTCATCAAATTTCTCAAAATTGATGAATTTTCATAAAATCATCGAAATATTATAAAATTAAGGAAAAGGCACCACGGGACCGTGGTCACGACCGGCCAACCATGCCTTGACCACGGCGGTCCCACACCTCCTCATTCCTTATTTTATAATTATTTTTCATCATCTCATGGTGTTTTCCTCAGTTTCGTCGAAACCCTAATTTTGGCATATTTTCTCGAATGGATGCTCAATTGCACGCCAGAAAATATCAAAATTCTCAGGACTGAGACGCGGACGCCTTGGGGACACGAGCACGCTATCTTGACCAACCAAGATTGGCTCTTTGGCTCACGGAAGCCGGTCCCATCAATTTTCACAGTTTTGACCTAATTTGCACAATTGCTTGTATTAGGTCCAAAACTCTTCCAAACACTTTGGATTTTCATGAAGTGATCGTCAGGAGGTCACGTGACAACCCAGGTCCGGTTTCATGACTCCATGGTCGGTCCCTCTCCTCGTCATAATTAATTAGGTTTTCTCACCTAAGGCTCAGACGAGTATTTATGAATAAATGATTAAGCCAGCATTTAATCATTCTTTCACCAACAAATCGTCAACTCTTCAGGAGTTCTTCGTATTTGCTCAAGTGAGCATATGGACACTACATGGTTGATCCACGGTCCCATGTAGTCGCTCCCTCCTTCGTCCCATGGTTGAAATTCTGACGAACCATGAATTGATCATCAGTTGATCAAATTAGGGTTTCTGAATCCAAGGATCATCATTCCATATTCCAACCTTAATAATTTTACGACGACCTCATGGTCATTAATCTTATTAATTATGCTCGGTTCAACGACCAATACTTTAATTAATATTCTTGGTACGTTGCCAAATAATCCATCAGATGAACAACACAAGCTCAGACGATCAAATATTCAAAAATTCATCACATGAGCAACATTTGCTCAGATGAGGAATATTTGCTCCAACCAAGGAATATTGGTTCAACAATCGATATTCAACGATCCATCGAATGAGCGATACTTGCTGACTTCATTGTAAAAACTATGCCTTTGTCTCATGACATGTTCAATTCATGAGTTTCAGAACATCATGTTCAACTCAACGACTACATGGACTCATCGTCCCATCAAACCACGAAGTCATCAATTGACTAACAAACCACGAGACGTCAATCGTGTCACTTAGGGGGATATCACTTAGGGTTTTGGTCTGGCGGTCTACGGCACGTGTGTTCAAACACACGATATAATGTGAGCAAGTCGTGCAATCAGTTGAAGGAATTCACGAGGTAGTGGGTGGAAAATCGACCAAGTCTCCACACGTTGAGCAAATGGTTTCAAACATGATCTCCACTTCCCCACTCCTTGATTCCATAAACTGTCACACTTCATGGAATCATGGTGTCTACAATTCCAGCAATATAAATAAGTCTCTGAATCATGATTGAATCATCATCATCAGTATCATCAATCTCACGTCTCATCGACAACACGAGATCATCAACTCATAAATTGAGCAACTACTCTCAATTGAGAAATTTCAATCACTCAGAGATTATCGTATTCGGAATTCACACACCCGCAATCTTTGATTACCATTGATTCCACACATTTATCAGCTTCCCTCCTACAGATCAACCCAACCTCTCTTGTGATTGAATTTACTCTGGAACGGTCATTGTCTTGATTTAGGCCGGAGTACTACATATTGATCTCTCGAATCTAAAGCACCCCCTTTGCAGCGGTGCATCTGTGTGAGGTTTAATATTTTGCTCGGTTCGTGGAGTCTCCTTCGTACGTTCGTCTCCTCAATTCCTTAAAAACCAGCAAATCGTTTTTCCCCATCTACAGATTGGCGACCACAGTGGGAGGTCATTCTCTCGGTTGCAATCTCACAATCTCACAAGATGGTTGATCTCAGGTCAGGTTCAGTTACAAATCCTAACACAAACCGTGCTAGCACTAGCAACAACAACAATCAGAATATCCCGGAGACAATTCCGACTTCCAACACTGATGATGTTGACGCTACTCATCCTCACGCCGAAGGCCATCCACTGTCCGGACGACAACCTGAAGAAGTCAGAGGAGATCCACTGCCTACCATTGCTGATCTTATCAAAGCGCAAGAGACTCTTGCAAAGAAACAGACTGACATGGCTGCTACAAAGAAGGAGCTGTGTAATTATCTCAAAACTCTTACTGACAAGATGTCAGAGAAGACTCAAGAGAAGGGAAAGGAGAAGGAGAAATCCTCGACGACGGTCCTGAAGTAATTCCAATCCATACAGTAGAAGACGACGAAGTCCACAAAACTGCTGCAGACAACTCATCAGCGAAGGGATCACGAATTTCATCACTCGCGAGGATCTGGAGCACCTTAGAGAACCATGGAAAAGGAAGACATCGCATGACCATCGTCATCAACCTCCTTATCCTGCCGCTACGCAGGATTCCACTCCCCAAAGGTTACGTTTCTCCAACTTTCACCTTGTATGATGGAACTGGCAATGCTCGGGAACATGTCTCTCGTTTTCTCGAAGCCTTGGGAGAACATGAACATAATCATGTCGTCCGTCTCAAGGAATTCTCAAAATCTCTGAAAGGCAGGCATACACCTGGTATAACAGCATCACACCAGGGACCATCAACAATTGGGGAGAAATGGTTAACGCATTTACAGGAAATACTTCTTCGTGTCAGAACAAGTCACCCTCTCCGACCTTGGAAGAATGTTTCAGAGGGTCAGTGAAAATCCCAATGATTATGTGAAAAGGTTCAGAGTCCAAGCCCTGGATTGTCATGACCCAAACGTCACGGAACAACAACTGGTGGACTTGTGCATCAATGGCATGCTCCCGGTCTACAGGGCCTTGCTAGAAAACCTTCGATTCCAGACTTTCTCAGAGCTTCACGAAGCTGCGAAGAGGTCGGCAACCACTGCACCCGCTCTTTTGGAAAGAGCAAAGTCTACAAAGACTGAAGATTCAAAAGACACTCGAGGAAGCAGGCGTCTGATCAACAAGCAGTATAACCTGCAACCTTCAACAAATGCTGTCGGGAAGGGAGTAAGCGAAAAGCAGAACCACAACACAAGCAGACTTCCTCCACCCCTTCAAAGACACACAAGAAGGAGAATTCGAAAATCCCTCCTCAGCATACGGAAGATCCAGAAGCACCTGATTTTCCCTGTTCAATGGAAGAAGTTAATGAACTACTCGATGCCTGGATTCAAGACGGCGCAATCAAATTGCCTTATGTCAAGAAGGAACCAACTGAAGAGGCCATGGAAAATCCTCGGTATTGCGCTTCCATAGATACGTCAGCCATCCCACGAGTGATTGCAAAATTTTGAAGCGCATATTCAAAGAAAAGGTCGAATCAGGAGAGCTCAACCTGGGGACTGAGGGGTGCACAAAAACCCCTCCCAGTCAGAACTTTTACCATCTCCGAACCTCCTGTCAAGGAAACGGTCCAATCTCTGATCGAACATGTCTGCGAGCTGTTGTATCTTTCGAAAGCTCAAAGGAAAGACATGTTTGCTGCACTGAACCACATCGTGTCCGGAAGACGTCCGCTGATCCAAGAGACCACCACCGGACCTTCAGCCACCGACACAGAAATGTATGACTGGGGACTGCTCACCACAGTGCACATTAAAGGAAATGAGTTCAAGAGGGCGTTCATCGATGTTGGTACCGCCGTCAACATCATCCCTTTGAAAACTCTCAGAGCTGCTGGTATTACTCGACGGGAAGCCACCCACGCTCCCATAGCAATCAGGGACCACGAAGGAATCTCCAGAAACGCATACGGCTTCATCACTCTCAAAGTTACGGAAAGATCGATCTGCACTGAGGCCAAGTTTTTCATAATCCGGGAAGACCCTGGATACGACATGGTCCTTGGGAGAACTTGGATTCATGCTGAAAGGACAACGATGCCTTCAACACATCCTGTCATCGACAAGGATTCCGAGTCGGAAGACGAAGCAGAGGACGCACCACCGTTTGAGCATCTGGAAGAAGTAAAAACTCTGATGGGACTTACGCAGGAACTTGGAGATAATCCGCACACCTTTGTCAGAAGGTTTCGAGCTCAGGAAGTCTTATTCCTCCTCTTGCTCCAATATTACCAATGTTCAAATACGCTACTATGGTCCAGGACTTCTCCCCATGAAATAATTTAGCAGTCATCAAAAGCTACGAGTGGGTAACTTCACCTCAGCAATATTACACTCAATGGTTGGGTTCAGAACTTCTTCAAATCGGTCACTCCATCGAGAGGTTTATTGCTGAAGACTTGGCTAAGCATGATCAACACTATGCTGGATACTCTCTTGCGCGAGTGTCCATACGGGCCACAATCGAGGAATTCCATCAAACAGGGAATTCCGAATCAGCGGAAGATATTCAAGGCACGATCGACCAAGCCTAACAAGTTTCATGAAGGGGACCTGGTTCTCAAAGCAGTTCAGCGCGGTCTTCATTCTACAAGGAACTCCAATTGGGAAGGACCATTCATGGTCGCTGAATCCGTGGCCGGAGGATACTACAAATTGACCAACACAGATGGCAGAACCCTACCAGTAATTCACGAAAATTGGCTCAAGGCGTTTATCTGAAATTATTGGACATTTAAGGTATTGGGCGTTTGAAGCACTCATGGCGTTGGGATTTAACATTTAGGATTTTCTTTCATTTGTATTTCAATTCCTCCAAAACATTTGCAATACTTGCAATCAGTATTTGAATTCAGCAATTTATCAAAATTCAGTTCATATTTCGTAAAAGAAAATCTCTATCAAATCTACAAGAAAATCCTCAACCATCAGTCAATCCAAAACCATCTAAATATCAAAACCCAAGTATAAACCTCACATCTCTCAGAAGTTCAAGAGATCAGCAAGAAAAGGCTTTCGCTCATCAGCATCCTTCAAGATTTGCAAAGCCGCCCTCTCCTTGTTCAACTCCTCGGTCAGCTTGGCAATCTTGTCCTCCTTCTCCTTCACAGCATCGTTCGGAAAGGGTATGTTCTTCTCACATGAATCCTTGATAACGTTTATTTGCTTACGAAGCCATTTCACGTTGAGGCCAAGTCTTTCTGAATTCTCCAAGTTAAACTCCCAATCAAAGAGTATATCTGGAGTCACGGTATTCCTGGGTCTCGTATGCATATCACTCACGACACGCAAGATAACGCCTACTTGCATGATTAATAAAGCACGCCCAGGGTTCCTGTCAACGATCATATGGCCGAACTTCTTCCATATCGTCTCATACAAGCGTGCATATCCAATGGGAACGCTGAATCCACCGACCAGTTCATGATACGGGAGTGAAGTGTTAAAGGGAGGATCGAAAGCGACCCTGCAGTTGGAATTCATACACTATTATACGGTTCTCGGTCACTGGAGTGGCTCCCACTAAAGCAACAGTTCCTTCGGTATTCTCCGCTGCTGTCTCGGTTTCTTCTATCACTGAGGCAACAACCATCTGGGTTTCCATAACATCAGTACGACCTTCTCATGGCCTTGAAATAGGGATGGTTGTCTCTTCATCAATAACTCCGGAATGGTTAGAGTTATCATCGTTGGCTCCAGTATCCTCAACTTCGGTATTTAGCACCTAATACGAAGATTACATGAGGTTAGAGTCACGAATCCAAAGGAGATTATGAAACACAGTATACCAGCAAGGCAACATCATCAAGGTTCATCATACTACATTCAAGGCACGAGCAAATAACATGAAAGTCATGAAAACACATTTTACGATGAGTCCGTCTGAAGAAACTGAACTCTGCCCTGTACTAGGAGACGAACTGGGAGAATCTACAAGAATCAGGATGGTCATATTCCATTCTCTATGGATGTCCTCTATGACATGTCAAAATTTCATGGCAATCCGATGAACGAGCAGTAGATGTGGCCAAAATATCAAGTGATGCGCAATCTGAAAAAGTTCTGGAAGTCTCCTGGAAGTTTACTATTTCGCCTTTTTCAGGCTCTGAACGTGCTCAAAACTTAAAAACTTCTTTGTAAAGCTTGGAAATTTTCCGGGCTTGAATTTGCACATGCAGATCATCAAAATCCGACTCCGGACGAAGATTCTACAACGTTTATTAAAAAGCTGGGTTCTGAATTTTCTGACGACGAAATTCGACTAAGTTTTCATATATTCACATGGGTTCTCATTCATTCATTCACAAGTCAGCACTTTTATACTTCTATGAAGAATATACAGGATATATACTTACTTGAGGAGTCTCCAAAGTGTCCAAGGGGTTGGAATTGTCCACATCAACGACAAGAGGAACATCACTTCCATCCGGCTCCGAATCTTGGGAATTACCTCCATTCCCATTCCCAGAGGATGATTGAGTTCCAGAATTCTCCATCTCCATGACATCCTCCTGTACACGTCCTTACAATCAATATTTTCATCTATGAAGCACCATTTGAACATGTGAAGAAATACTTACAGTTTCTTCGTCACTCAAATCAGCGATTGCTTGTTCAGTAGCAGAAAATTGAAGACCTTCAAGACTCGATGGAGTAAAATTCTGCAACAAAATTAACACATCGGCTTCATGATTCTAATGTTAATAGCAATGAAAGTCACGGTGAGAAATATTGGGAACTCACCAAAGCACCAACTGGGGACTTTACGGTATTAGGTAACAGCTTATAACCTTTATGCCTGCCTTCTCCGCCATGAATAACCGCCTCAGTCTCTGAGAAATCTACACCGATTCGAGGTCGTATATTACGACCGTCCTGTGGTGAAATCCAGTAATATAATCAGAATACAGTTCTTATAATTTCGTGAAGATTATATGAAGAAACATACCTGAGAGCATCCTGGAGACGACTTTCGTTTATCACCAGAAAGATACTTCAATCTTGGTCGACTGGAAATCATCTCAGCCGAAGGAAGATCCTTGAATGGAGGTCTGGGAAATCTTACAAAGCCACGCAAACGCCCAAGTTGCTGGTCCCAGAATTCTACATAACCTGGGGTTACATAGGCGAATCTATCAGAACCAGGAAACCAGTAGCTACTCCCTTCCACGTGAGTATGATCCAAAT
Organism: Papaver somniferum; assembly: GCF_003573695.1. NCBI lineage: Eukaryota > Viridiplantae > Streptophyta > Magnoliopsida > Ranunculales > Papaveraceae > Papaver > Papaver somniferum. The sequence goes on from NC_039367.1 coordinate 52,801,692, forward strand.
GAGTCCTGAGTTGCTCAACTGATGGCTTCCTTCTCCGTATGGTTGGAACACACTGATCCATACCCATTTGTCGAGCTGCTCTATCAATATTGTACTCCTCCACTGAAAGCTCTCCAAACGTGACTGATAGCAAATGACCAGGAGTGCAACTCAACATGAAAGATCTTTCGCCATCACTCAGATGCGCACCAGACGTCAAACTCGTGCCTTCTCCAGTATTGAAAGTCATCGGCTGAGAAACATAATCAGGGACTGACACCCACGGGCGAAAATTGAACTCAGATTCTTCATCTAACACATCAATAAAACGTATTTTAGAACGAGGCTGCTTGGTGGACCAACGCATGATCCTAGCATTATCTTTCTCAGGGAAAGTATGGCGCGCATCAGTATTCGGTCCTTGCAGAACATTACGTGGAGTAGGTGCATAATTCTTAAAATGCTCCCACATCAAAGCTTGAAGAAACATCGTGTTGGCATAACACTCAATCTTCATAGAGCCGTTCGACACACTGGAGTCTATAATCAAGGAGTCCAGGTTGTAATACAAGGAGCCTAAGAATAAACTACCTATCGGAAGTTGCTCACCTTGAGCCATCTTAATAGCAAAGGGAATCACAAAAGGCTTCAACAAGTTTCCACTGTCTTCAAAAACGTCTCTGGACAACCATAAACATAAGAAAGCAGCAATGGGTAACATACCGTCGATGGGTTTATCAGAAACCTCGTCTTTGGGCCACCAGTGTGTCAACCAGGAAGCATAGCATCCTTTACTACCAGCCTTATTCGCTTTCTCCATTGCAGCTGTCAAGACATGAGAAACGACGGTCTCCTCATCTGAAAGATCCCCAGGAAGATTGCCCGTGATCGGGAGATGCATCAGAGCCGCCACGTCTTCCAAGGTAATGGTAAACTCTCCCCATCTACATATGAAAGTGTGAGTGGGAATGCACCAGCGAGCAAACAGAGCCACAATACCACTTGCGTCATGATAAATGAACAACTCTCCAGAAGCTTGAATAGCTCTCGTCACCTGCGCCTGGTCGAGCATAGTCCTCACATGAGGAAAACCCAACATATGCCTCGCCCAGCCGGCAAATTTCTCCAAAGGTCGTCGAGAAAGCTTAAACTCTATGATTGATGAGGCGAAGACCCCTCGTTCAAGACAAAATCGAATCACTGTCTTAGGAGTCACCAATTCTTCTGAGTAACAGTTCTGGGATTTATCAAAAGACGATACACTGGGGATTTCAAATGTTGCTCAGCTCCTGGGATATCTTTTTCAAAGAATGCATCATCTATGTTCGGGACATTCTTAATCCCAGGGATTTCGTCTTCGTCTCCCCCAACGGAAGTTTCATCCATGCATGTCTCATCTCTGGAGATACCATCATCAACGCACATCTCTTCCCTCGAGGCGTCGTCAGCTTGGGAATTGGACATCTTTGCTAAGTAGCTGAAAAGGTTCACACTACATTCTACTTCAGTATGCCGTCCAGATATAAATCAAGGAAATACAAGCAAAAACTGGTAACTCTTAACTCTTACCTTTTATACTTTCACTAACAATGGTGATAGTAATACTAGAGTTAACACCTCAAAATCGTTCGTCTCTTCGAAAACTACAAAAAACGAACGAAACTTTGTTAATTTCAAAACTGATTTTTCATAAAACCACGGACACAATTTTCATAATGTGAACATTCACACAACTGACCTATGAAGTTTACAACAATAAAATATTTCATCATAAATATATTGTCTATCTACGAAGGTTCCTCAAAACCCACGTTTCTAGTTTTTTTCGAAAAAACAGCAATTAATGCAACTTGCATACATAAACTCTCAAGGATTTTATTTAATGAAAAAAAACTCATGAAAATAAAATATATCATCATATTTTGCACAATATATGTCACGGCTGCATGTACATATATATATAAAAAAAAAAAATTTCCTTCGTATCGTCGTTATTTGTCTTTAAAACGAAAGTTTATTTCAAAAAATATTGTGAAAGCTCACATCTCATACATATGATAAAGTTTTGTATTTACATGAAAGCTCATGAGAAAATTTTTATCACTGGACACAAGTTCATCATACATATTTTCCTTCGTGTCATCATTATTTGTCTTTAAAACGAAGGATTTTTCCAATTTCATGAAAATTCACTTCTTTTATGATGAAACCTTGGTATACATGAAAGCTCATACACTAAGTTTTATCACTGGACCTAGGTTCATATTAAAAAAAAAATTTCTCCTAAATCAGGGATTATAATTAGTTTTCAAAAACTAACGATCGAACGAACATACGTTTTCAAAAACGAGGGTTTTTTCATAAAATCACACTAATATACACACATGTATATAACTTCATCATGATCAAAGCATGAACAACTCATGAGGATCATACACATCAGAAAAGAAAAAAAACGCACCTGGGTGAATCGGCCGGAAGTTGGCCGGCAGCAACGGCAGCGACGGTCGGGCGGCGGCGAAGCTCCGGGAAAAATTCTCTTCCACTCGCTGCTGACGTGAAGGTGATGGAGAGGTGATGAAGGTGCTGGCCGTGTGTGAAGGAAAAAAAAAGGATTAATCCCTTTTATATCAATTTTATTTCCAAAACCTAATTTTCTAAGGATTTCCTTATTGGGCCCGACCCGCGAATCCTAACCGACCACGGACTCGTCATCTAAACCAGCGGTTCAACACCAATTTATGCTCATCAAACGATGCTCCAATCATGACATTGAAGCCTTCATCAAGTCGTGGTTTGCTCATGCTCTCTAAATCCAGTAACGTCTCAACTTACGAATAAGTTCAATTACTGGTATTATTATTTATGGCCGGAAAATCACCATTTAATGCTGACTAAGGAACACAGCTTTCCTCAGTAAGAAGGGGACTTAATGTAGATGGTGGATTTTCGACAAAGGCTAAATTCGTAAACTCATAATTATACGAAACTCCGATTCAGCAATCAGACGTGAGTATCGAGACACGAGTCTCTCATCGAATTCTCAACGGAGAGTACTTTCTCTCAAAGTACATGTAGATATGTAGTCTCATGACTGGACAATGACATATATCATGAATAATGAATACTTTCAGTGATTATTTCTATATAGCATCACAGCTCCTAGACAGCTTGCTCTGCTAGTATAGAGCGATAACATCTTCAGGAACAAACAACGAGTTTACCCTGACTATATAAAGGATATGACTTACTGACAAGCTCATATCGGGATAATTAATGCTCCTAGACAGCTTGCTCTGCTAGTATAGAGCCACAGAGTTAATTATTCCTAATTAAGATTGATTCTGCCGTGACATTCAATACTGGAATAATCTATTATTGCTCCTATTCCATGGTCGAATCCACAACTGGTCCCATGGAATGGCAATAACAATTGTTCTGATTCTATGATCGAATCCACAGCTTGATCTCATAGAATAGCAATAACTATATTATCTCATTACTCCGATTTCATGATCGAATCCACAACTGGTCTCATAAATGGTAATAGATAAACCTTAATTACTCTGATTCTATGGTCGAATCTACGATCCCATGGAATGGTAATGCTCACTTTATTATTCTGAATTCGTAGTCGAATCCTTAGCTGATCCTATGAATTAATAATAAACATCTTATTACTCAGTTTTGTGAATTATTCTCCACTGAATTCCACAATTAGTAATAAATAATCAACAACCGGGCGTCTGAGCTACCTCTAAGTAAGCCCCGATTCGAATGGTGAAGGTGTATTCAACGATGATACACTAACATTCACCGCACGAACGAGTATTTCAATAATACAACAAAACGATGAACCTATGCAAAATAGAGAAGAAAATAATAAATAATTAAAAATATTGACCAGGGTGTCGGGAGCACGGACACACGACCGACCGACCGTGTCGTGGTCAATCCCACGCCAGTTTTATATTCTTAATGCATTTTTATTATTTTCCATGATTTGATGAAAATCCTCTCATTTTATCAAATCTCCTTCGTCTCGAGGAAACTCCTCGGTTTCATGGTACTTCCATAAATCCATAAAAAATAATATAAAATTAAGAAAAGGAGTGTGGGGCGTGACCATTGGCCAACCGGCCATGCCTTGGTCCCAACCGGCCCCACACCCACGGTTCCTTATTATTTTATTATTATTATTATTTCTCTAATTTCATGAAAAAACTCCTTGATTTCATGGTATTTTTTCACAAATCATCAAATAATAATAAAATAATATAAATTATGAAAACTTGTGGGATCGGGCCTTGGCCGGCCGGCCATGCCCTAGCCGGTCCCACACGCCCTTTTGTTTTATTATTTTATTAGTTTTCCTTGAATTTATCAAATTCCTTGATTTCATGGTATTTCTCTCAAATTAGGAAAAATTCCCTCAAATCATCAAAATATCTAAAAAATATTAAAAAATTATGAAAACTCGTGGGACCGGGCCCAAGCCGGAGTACTACAGATTGATCTCTCGAATCTAAAGCACCCCCTTTGCAGCGGTGCATCTGTGTGAAGTTTAACATTTTGCTCGGTTCGAGGAGTCTCCTCCGTACGGTCGTCTCCTCAATTCCTTAAAAACCAGCAAATCGTTTTTCCCCATCTACAATCATCATCGCTCTTTTTCATACTTCTTACTGTATTCTGAAACTGCTGCAGGTGTCGATTAGGATCTTCACCCGGTAGTCCCTTGAACTTTGGAACCCAATGAAGAAGATTTTACTTAAGTTCCATTATGTCAGTTAGAGTAATACACAGTGGTTGATATTCTAAACATGATGATGTTAGATCTCTCAACGTCTTCCTCTTCGGAGGTGGAGGTGGTGTTCCGTCGTTCACCATTGTTGATGTAGAAGGTTCTTCTTGCAACTGCTGACGTGCTTGAAGTACCGTTCCTTTACGGGTTTGAATTCCGCACCTCTGTTATTCCCAGTCTTTCGGTGCCAGAGATTAAGTACCTGAAAATAAAAATCTAGAAAACGAAATTAGAAACTAACAAAAAAATTCTAAAAACAATAATAAAACTAAAAGAAATAACAACTAAAGCTACCGACTGCTCCCCGGCAGCGGCGCCAAAATTTGATGGGTGTCGTAGGTTCAACAAATTAATAATCTTATTTCCACACAATTAACTGGTACTATAATGGAAGTAAGGATCGTTCCCACGAAGAGTAGTGAGTTTTAGTTGTCGAAGTGTCACAAAAGCGGGGTTTTGTTTAAATTGTGAACAAAATAGATAATCAAAGCAAATAAAATTGTACTGTAATCAATAGAGAGAAATATGATCGAGGAATCCTTTTTCGTTAATAAACCATCAATGAATTATTATAATTTCATACTCGTCGTTAATCATAGATTATCACCAACCGTGGAATAACAGCTAGCTCAGTGTTGTTCCCGAAATTCCTTTTATCACTGAGTACGGAAGCTATCCAATACCAGATTCTATTCGCCTAACCACCTAGTAGTAGCTCACTCAAGGTGTAATTTGGTCGAATGCTTTATCTTTTGTGAATTTATAGGTTGATCCTAGTAGTTAGACTCTTAGCTCAAGGTCCACTTTATAGTGTTGTTTATACCCACAATCACTCCACAGAATCCCTCTGTAAGGTATCGTGCTCTCTACTTGTGTAAAGGTTATTCGACGATTACTTATCTCCTAATTCAATACTAGCAATAGATTGAATCAACAAATAAATTTAGTTGGTCACTTAAACAATCTATCAATCAATCATAAATATTCATTATAGTATAAACAAACGACAATCATATGAATAACTTCAAAGTAGATTAATATAATAACTCAAATCTTGTTTACAACTTAGAATTCACCCTCAATCAATAGGTGTTTAGCTACTAATGGATGTAGAAACATCCATGATATACATATAAGAAAAGTTTAGAGATATCGTTACGATTAAAGAACCGCTCTGAAACCCTAGCTTTCGATCCGTGTGATATTTGTCCTCTCCAAGCTTACAATTTCATGACCTCTCAATGATGTGTTGGTATTTTACATAACCTAATACCTTTTTATAGGTTTATATTGCTTGGCGTTCACGTATTTAGTTCGGTTTAAGAACCCGACCCAAAAATACGAAATAACAATCCCAAACGTGACCTTAGGCCTTCCAAGATATGAATACACGTTTTCCTACTTTCTAAGTACGCGTACCTGGTCCGCAAACTTCAAATTCCAGCAGAAATTTTCGGAATTAAGTATGCGTACCCGGTATGCGAACCTGGTATGCGAACCTTACTATCTTCGGTATTGATAAAAACTTGTTTTGGCCACAACTTTTTCATCCGAACTCGGAATGAACTCATTCTTTTTGCATTATTTTTATCATTAAATTATCTTCAATATGATGATGATAAATCCTTAATTTGAATAAGTTAAGATCGGTCTTTGGTCATTCTCTTGATTTTGAGCGTTTTGCTCCTTTTCGTCGAACTTCTTCCACTTCTCTTGGACTTGGACACTTGGATACTTGGAATACTTATCTTCCTAGATCTTTTCAGAACTTTGTATCTCCTTTTTGGATGATTCACCTAATAGAGGCAAATAAGAGAAAACAATAATAATAATACGAAAATATGCAAGAATAATAGCTAAAACAAGTATGGAATGGACACTAAAATTATATGAATTATGCACTTATCACTTATCAACACTGTAAATGGAAATATTGGCATTATCAACAATCTTCTTTTGACCAACATTACATCAAGTTCGTACTAAGAAAGATCTTTACTTCCGTTTCTTGCAACACCGATGCTCAGATATTCTAACCCAAATGAGTTGCCTTTTACCCTCTCGAAATATCTATGGTAATTTTATTCTATTTCTCTCCCAATTAAGGGTTTTTCATGTTTTTTTGTGCTTTTGTGAAATTCTATTTAAGTTTATTAAAAAACGCTTCTTTTAGATATAATTTGGTAATTGAATTGTTTCGGTATGTTTCTTGATTTCGAAATTATACAACTTTGTCAATTTATATTATAACAACATGAAGATGGTCTATTTTTAATATGTGATTTTGTGAATTTCTAGAATGAATCTATTTAACTCTTTGTTCGTAGTACAACCATCATTGTCTTCGTTGCACCATTAATTTAGTCAATTGTGACTAGGTGCTAATAGTGAGTCCAAAAAGTAATGAATCACTGTAGGTATCAACAAATTTTATGCTTTTATATAAAGTTATCCATGCCTATCTTACTCCTAAGCAAGAGACGAGAACATGATCCATGAGAATTTTTACCCAATTAACTAATGTGCATTTTATGCTCTTAGTTATCTAATACATAAAGTTGATATTTAAACTTAAAAAGGGTTTCAAGTGAGAATCTACTTCCACGGATATAAATCTTAACATATAGTACATCTTTTTGATAATCATAAAAAAAGTATCAAGAGTTTGTATTTATGATGTCCCAAAGGGTTCATGAACAAACTAGATGTCACCGACCCGTGTCTTATTGGTTCACGAACTCCTATATGGACTTCATTTCTTGATGATTCTCCTCTATATATATATGTATTCTAACTCCTCGGAAAAAACTATATAGAATTATGCCTTCAATAACCAAAGGTGTTACCACTTTAATCGACTATAGTAAAATGAGAGTTGAATTTGCTGAAGCAGCGTAATAGCATTATCACCTCTTTTCAAAGGCAACATAAGTTTTAAACATGTAGGGATTTCGATAGTTTTGTCTGGTAAATGGACGATGTAAATGTTTCTCATTTGAGTGCTTTGCCTTTTTATTATCGTTTTCTATCGACAATTATGTTATATGTTTTTAGACAGTTGTATGCTTTGCCTTTCCCATAAAAAGAAAATTCCATGATATTTTAAGTAGTATTTTTCGCTGAAATGAGAAAATACTTGGTTATTGAAAGTAAAATAAAGGCTTTCATTGAAAGGAAAATAAAGGCTTTTATGAGAAACTCAAGCGTCCATCCAGATCTTCCCACAATTTTGCATTTTAATTAATCAACTTAGGTACTTCAATAAGGTACACAAGAAAATAAATTAAATATGTTTTTGTTGCATGGAACTAATCTTTCTTCTATTGTATTTTTCTTTCTCTTATTGGTGTGCCGATATTGAGAACAAGCTAGAACTTTATAGATGACAAATTGGCCTTATTTGTTAAAATTTACAATTATCTATTTATGCTTACGGATAATTGATAGGTGTTATAAACACTAGGGCTGCACATACTCCGGTACGGACCGGTTCTCTTATAGAACCGGTGTCTATACTTGGTGTTGGCCGGTACCTCTTTTTGAGGACCGGTACATGTACTTTTACCTGGTGTTGTACCTGTACCTCCGGTACCGGTCCGGTACAAGACCGGTACCGGGTTTTTACCCGGAAAACATTACAAATTATAATACTAATTTATACAATATTTCCATTTATACTGGCGCAGATTTGGCGCTTGTGTTTTTCAGCGTTAACAAGAGCAGAGAAGAGAGACATACACATGCCTGGAGTACAAAACCCACACTGAGAAGCATGGAATCCTGAGGTTCTTTTTTGGATGGTTTGGACTCCATCTTTAATGTTTCCAAGGACTTCATTCATACAGAAAATCCTAATTAAGGGCACACATACATACAGAATTATAGGAAGGAGAAAAGGATTTTTCTCAATGCGCAAAACCCTAAGTTTTATGTTCATGAACAATCAATCAATAATTTATACCGAACTTTTGAGTGTAGAAAAGAAAAGCATAGATTGAAAATCACAAGGAACTTACAAGTTGAAGAAGAACGAGTGAGAATTTTGGAGGAAGAACAAACTCCACCATCAGCAGCAGCACCACGCTTCTCAGATTTCTAAGTGAAGAAGAAGAAAATGAACGAATTAACAAGTTAATTCTATACCTGTCTTGGACGGCTATGATAATCCTATCTAGATCTTAACGGCTAATAATCACCGGTTCATATGGTCCGGTTCAAGTACGGTTCTCCCCAAAAACCGGTGTCTGTACCGGTCTAGTCCGGTTCTCAACTTCCAGAACCGGTATATGTACCGGCTTGACCGGTTCCGGTTCGGTACCGGTCCGGTATGTCCGGTTCTACTCCGGTCCAGGTCGTGTAGACCGGTTCTTGTGCAGCCCTAGTAAACACCTAATTTTATATCTAGTATTTATGTTTTCTTTGTTATTATTCTTGTGAATTGCATCTCTTATGTGCGACTTGGAGTTTATTAGGTGCAATGGAGTCCTTGGGAGAAAAGACGAAGAAATATATCTAAATGGAGCAAAAAGAGCAAAATGAACATGTAACAAGCAAGTATTAGTAGCAGACTAGCCAAGGTTAAGGGGCAACCCATTTTAGTGTTAAAAGCACCCGGTTAGATACTCATGGCACCTATGTATTAAGCTAGCTGGGATGTCATTGGGCGTCCCATAATTGTACCCAGATCCAGACCGAATTCTTATAGGGAAAATTAGGCTCAGGCCCAACCCATGGATAACCCATAATATGAGGCCCCTAGATAAAAGAGTTTTATTAGTAGGCCCTGAATTAAAAATAAATTTAATAAAAGCGAAAAGACTAAATTAGCCTCAAGTATATAAGAGGCGTCACCTACCTTTCTCTCGTTCAGACGCCATTATTTCATTTCCAAGGAGAGAGAAAACAAATCTCACTCACCTGAAACAGAAAGAAAAAAAATTTATTAAAAAAATTTAACATCATCATCATCATCCTAATTCTCGTTTCAATACTTGTGCAGTTCCATGTATGAGCCTTGCAGCTGGAAATACGCCAACAATTCTGCAAGCTCAAACTGCTGCAGAGGGGCACAAAAGACCACTCAGGACATATAGTTCGAGTATGAAGAGTGTGACAACTTGCAAGACTCCACCAAAGAAAAGGCCTGTCGCAAAGCAAAAGCCCACTCCTACAAATAATGTTGATGAGGAGCAGAATAAAGATGTTGAAGAGACACCTGTTACGGATGAGGCACAGAAGAAAATTGCAGATGGTGGAGTTGTGGATGGGGCAGGTGATGATGTAGCTGCAAAAGCCGTAGGTGATGATGTTACTGCAAAAGTCAATGAGGATACACCTGGAACTTTTGATGACAGTTCTGCTTCAACACAGTTTGAGGACTCCATGGTGATAACTGCTACAACACCGCAAACACAGCCTGACAATGCTCAGACCTACAGGTTGGTGCAACTAGGAGCTAACCCTGATGATATGACGAATGTTGAAGTGAGTGAAATGATAGATGAGATCGTCAGCAACATTAAACAAAACTGAACATGGACCCGCAGTGACGGAGAATGCAGAACCTACCTCAACTGGTAACCACTCTTCCGTTCTATGTTTTGTTTGTAATGGAAGTGTAACTTCAAGTTACACATTGTAAAAGGCATGTGTAGCTTGAGGTTACATACAGTGTGTTTTGTTTGTAATGGAAGTGTAACTTCAAGTTACACATTGTAAAAGGCATGTGTAGCTTGAGGTTACATACAGTACATTATTATTTTGTCTTGTGTAACTTTAAGTTACATACATGTGCTAATTTTACTGAGATTCTGCCTATATTTGTTTGCGCAGCTACAACGCAGGAAAACGTTTTTAGCCTTGGATTAGAAAAAACTCCAAAACCTGCAGGAGAGTTACTAAAGGAAGCTGAGAATACAATAAGAGAAAGGCAACCATCATTAATACAACAACGTGTGTTGAGGAATAGAAAAATCCCAACACAAGATCTGAAACAATATCAAAGAAATTCAAAGAGGATTAAGAAGACAGCTAATGAAGAAGAAATGGCCGCAGTTCCAAAAGTAGAAGAAGATAGAATGGATGAGGTTGCTGAAGAAGATGATGGAACAATGAGAAACGATGTGAAAGGTTCAGAAGTTATCGAAAGGCTGGAAGGCGAGAAAAAGAATAAAGTGCTTGAATATTTCAATACTCATCCGAAAACGTAAGTAGCTTGACTCCAAGTAGGCTTGATTCTGTTATTGATTGTTGTATTTTACTACTTGATTCTGTTATCTTGATTGATAATAGTTTACTTCTTTGTAATGCAGAGACATTACTTGGATGGAACTCAAAGAAGATGGTAGCGAGCTGTTTGATATATCTGGAGAACTAATGATACAGCTTACAAAGAAAGAATCCTTCTTGGAGTCAGAATTCATCGACTTCTACATTAGCAGATTGAGGACGAAGATGAACTCTAACAGCAAGTATGACAAGGCGATATTCCTGTCGCCAAAAGCATACGTAAGTACTTCGATATTTAAAATCTTATTGCATTTAATGTGTAGTATATGTTGTAAGATTATGATAACATACTCAAGATTTTTTTTCCAGTGTAAAACCCAAGGCCCTGTGTGTAACTTCTGTTTACATAATCACTTGTTCATTTGTAACTTTTGATTAAAAATGTGAGTTTGACATTCCAAATGGTTTTTGCAGATCTTTACTTGAAGGATTACGAAGAATTCAAGAAATTTTGGATTCCGAAGCTTGCGAAGGAGTATGTCAAGTACAAGAACGATGCAGTCAGACTTTTCGTCCCAATGTGACAACACACACAACACACACACACTACACACACACACTAACACACTGCTGGAGTATGACTTGAGGAGCTCTAATCCTTGGTCCTACATGAACTCGTCAAACGTTAAGGAACTCAAGGGTGAACACCTTCTTCAAGCCAAGAAATATGCATTTGCAATTACTACAGAACTCAGACTCCGCTGTCCTTTTGCTCTTGGGATGAATGAAAATGCCAAGAATCTCAATGCGCCCCCACAAGGTACAATTCCTGACTGTCTTCCATGTGTATGCAATTACATGAAGATCAGGATGAAGAATAAACCACTTGACAAAAAATTAACCTCAACTATGATGCTATGGTGGACTGACAAGCTGAACCGCATGAGAGGAAGCATGCTATACAAGATTCTTTCGGATCCATCTAGAGATGTGTAAAGCAGTCATTAGGATTAGAAAAAATTCTATACTCGCAAATATGTTGTTAGCCACAAACAGATGTTAGACTTGGAAAATATGTTGTTAGAAACTTTTAAATTTCGTCAGTTAGTAGATTTTAGCAGTTCTTAGTTTTGCAAAATTTTTTGGGTTGAAATTCTTTGAATTAAAACTTTTATCTTGTTAGAACTACTACTGCTGTGTGTACAGGTTTCAGAAAGTATGCAACAGGTTAAGTAACTACACATCTTAATTTGATGCAGAAAGTGTAACCTGAGTTTACATATACATTTATCATGTGTAAGCTAATGTTACACATCCATATATTTGAGTGTAAACTGAAGTTACACAAGCCATTGATCGGATTGTCCAATAAATCAAAATAAAGTTACACCAGCATTTATCATGTGTAAGCTAATGTTACACATGCAATCACAGCAGTGTAACTTCCGGTTCCGGTTACACATCCATATATTTGAGTGTAAACAAAAGTTACAGAAAGCATTTGACCACTGATCAGACGTATACAAAAATCAAAAATAGAATAAAAGCATTTCAACTGTGAACTGATATAAAATCTGAATGAATCATCCTTACACATAATCAACGTTGAAGAAAAATAAAAACGTTTGGTCCATGAAAACCAACATGAAGAAAACTAAAAAAACAAATAATCAAAGATAAATAACAATCAAATCATTAGTTGCAGAAATGAATTTTGTTAGGCTCAAGCTAGTGGGGTGTGAACTTCCGAGGATTCCTGCAACCTGCCTTGTTGTGACCTGTTTCCTTGCAGTTGCTGCAATGAACTTTCCTCTTCACCTTCTTCTCGTGTTTACTTATAATCCTTTTCCCTGGTGGTCTACCTGGGTGCTTCTTCACGGTAGGTGGGTTGACGGTGTCGTCTGGATGATATTCAACAGGCCTGTTGTAGTTGGGAATCGGCTGGATGGCATGCATATAAGTCTTCCTAAAATAGTCGCTTGTAAAATACGGTGAAATGAAATCAATAGCCTCACGTTTAATCTTGCGTATGGCTGCAAGAGCATGAGCACAAGGAAAACCATATACGCGCCACCTGGAAGAAAACAAATCAAAAATCAGTTAGTTGCACATACAAATCATAAAACACTCAAAATTAGCTAGCTACAGGTGCATGTACAGGATGTGTATCTTTAAGTTACATTAAAATAAATTTGTAACTATTATTAACACATGCATATATCTAATGTAAAGTGGATATACACATTCTTAAAAAAAAGAACATACAAAGAGAAAAAAAGCATAAGAAACCAAACCTTTGACAGGTGCAAGTCTCGTGTTCGAGGTCCACCATGTGAGACCTTTCACTAATAACTTCAAACACGGTAGGACTAGCAACCAATACTTCCCAAGCCAAACCTTCATCTTGAAGAGCCACAAGCTTTTCTTCATACTCAGGGGTTAATGGAGTCATCATATTAGCACCAATTTCACGACGCTCCGCCATCAAACACATTATTTTCCTCCTAATCTGAAAAGGAGAAAAAAACTCATCAATGCATAAAGTGACAAAACATGAAATAAAAAGACAACAAAACAACAAAACACACACACACACTCAATTAACCTGATCAAGAAGAGCAGATGCAGGCATCTTCTTGTGAACCAGAACCCAGCTATTGACTGATTCTGCTAGAGTACTAGATGTTCGTCCATACCGACAACCTTTGAAATAGGCATTCGCATATGCTTCAGGTGGGATTGTCTCGATGTAATCAGCCACCCAATCGCAGTTCAAATCTCTAATCTTCTGTATGGCTTTCGCATGGTTTTCAGGTGAGAGTGCGTATGTCGCCTCTCGGAAATGGTCCATCACAAGTGAGTACCTAGGATCTGTTGCAGTGATGGGTATATTCTTCGTCAAATGATAGTAGCAGAAGCTGTGGAACCCATCTGGATAAACAAGTGGAACACCTTGCAAGAGTCCTTCATGGCGATCCGAAAGGAAGGTGATTGGCCTCCCATCACCAACAACTTCTTTCAAATTCCTTAAAAACCACTCCCAGTTGTCGATCGTCTCAGAATCGACTAGTGCAAAAGCAAGGGGGAAAAATCCTACAAAAAAATTGTGCAGAATCGAAAGAATAATAAGTTTCACACATGCTAAAACAAATATGTAACTTAAGGTTACACATGCTAAAACAAATATGTAACTTAAGGTTACAGATGCTGTTTTCTTAGTTACACACTGAGTAAAGTAATGTGTAACTGAGAGTTACACATGTGTAACTGTTAGTTATTTGTCAACTGAAGTTGTTCATAAAAAAAAAACACATAGAAAAAACATACCTTTACCACCATTGATCCCAGTAGCTGCCATCAAGCAACCTTTGAATGTACCAGTAAGGAAAGTAGTATCCAAGTATACCATTGGACGACAAAACCGGTACCCTTTGATGCATGCAGCAAATGCGATGAAAATCCCGCTGGAACTGTTTATTTTCACGTTCAAACTTTATCACACTACCAGGGTTGGTTTCCCTTATAGCATCAATATACCATACCAAGTGCGAGTAGGACTTGACATCGTCGCCATAAATCGTATCATAAACCTTTTCCCTAGCATTATATGCCTGGTAGTACTCCATGTTGATCCCATAGTTGGTCTGGAAATCAGCAGCAATTTGCTTGGGCTTCTTGTGAGGATTTTTGCGAACTTCTTCCTCAATCAAACTAGACGAGAAGCTGGTGGAGTAAGTTTGGTTCAAGTTGCGTCCACCAGCACCACAAATGTGCTCAGGGTTATAAGACCTGACCTGAAGAGATTCATACAAAATATAAACAATTCAACCAAAACACAATATGGTGCCAAAAACATCATGTGTAAACCAAAGTTACACATACTGTAACAAAACATAACATATGCTAAGCATTAGATGACAGAACACGGAAAACCTACCTGAAACATTTCGTTCCTTTCATCGATAGAAGCTGCATGGAATTTCCAGCCGCATTTTTCATCTGCACACTTAGCCGTGAACCTAGAACGCTCATTGTGAGTTACAATCATTTGGAAACCAGTGCGAAGACGATACTTGGTAAAAGCAACCCTGACTTGCTTAACTCCTTCAACAAACACATGGCCAATATCACCAAGAACCTTGGGCCAACCATCCGATAACAAAGGTTTCGCTGGCTTACTTTTATCTTCCAAATACATTGCAACAGTAAGATTGTTTGTGGACGAAGACGTACTACTAGACCCATTAGAAATAGAAGAATCTGCCCTAGAGCTAGAGGAAGAGGCCACACGAGGAACATTTTGCAAGAAAATATCAACACTGGTCTTCTGTTTACTATTTGTGATAGATATAAGAGCTTGCAAAGAAAAATCACAGTCAAGCGGAAAATCTTTCCCACTTTCTCGAAAGAAGAAAGTAATACCAAGTGGAGTATACTGCTTCCATTCCTTGCAAACTTGTTCCTTAAACTCATCAAGTTTGATATCAGTATTAACACGCAGGGTAATGAAATCAGAAAAGTAGCGAACAACAGCAATGCAACTAACAGCAGCGCAACTAACAACAGCCATGACAACCTGAAAATATCAAATACACAATAAGAATATCAAAATTTGAAAACGAACGCAATTCACTCGGGGGCGTTGCCCCCTCGTGAGAAGTATATTCTATGCGGCAAGCTAAATATAAGTAAAAGATACAGATGATACAATTGTTTACAAATAAAACATGTTACAGGACATATATATGTAACTTCAACTTACACATTCTTAAAATACAACAGGATATATATGTGTAAACTAAAATTACACATGTTGTAACTAAAAAAACATCTGCATCTTCCTCACACATGCTTAAAAATACAAAGAGGATATATGTGTAAAATAAATTTACACATGCTGCAACTAAAAAACATCTGCATCTTCTTTAAGCATGCTTAAAATACAACATGATATATATGTGTAACCTCAAGTTACACATACTGTAACAAAAAAAACAGCATGTATACAAATCAATTTGAAGTTGTTTTTTTGAAACAAAATTGTTTCTTCATACTTCTCTCAGTATCAACAAAAAGTAAAACAACAAATTAACAGATCGCACATGAAAGAACAACAAAATAATTCAAAAAAAAAATTGAAAACAGATCTGAAATCAAAAACAACATAAAATTCTTACCTAGATTTGTTGTTTTCTTTCTTCTGAAACAATGTTTATTTTGTTCCTCTTCTCAGTATCAAACAAACATGTGTAAGCATCAACAAAAACATGTGTAAGTATCAAAAGTGACAAAAATAGATCGAAACGGTAAAATCAAAATCAATTGAATTTGAAAACTAAATCGAAATCACAATTCGTACCTATTTTGATTTATGTATTCCCAACTGTCTTCTTCCTCTTCTCAGACTCAACAAATTCGAAACAGAACAAAAATCGTAATCAGTAGAAGATCGAGATTCAAAAAATCGATGAGAAAACTAGTGAATCAAGCAACAGAAAAGCTAAAACGAACAAACCTATTTGTTGTTCATCAATGCAGCTTCACTATCTCGTCAGATCTGAAAAACAGACGAATACACCTCAACGAATTGAGAGAAAATTCGTTTTCTTCTTCTTCTCGTTTATGTTGTTCTTCTTCTCGTTTTCTTCCTATCAAATTAACGAAAATCAGTATGAAACTATCAAAATTCACGAATTCGTCTGAAGAAAAATCTCCAATTCTGTTTCTGAACGAGAGCGGAGAGAAGAAAGAGCTGAATCTGATTTGGTTTTCAGTTTCTGGTAGGTATAAAACGTCTATAAATAGGGAAGGTTAATTTCGGTATTTTTACTTTTATTAAAAATCCTGATGACGTCAGCAATCCGGGAAAATTGAAAACCAGGCCCCAAAAAAAAAAATTCTGGGCCTAGAAATATCAAAAACGGAAAGTGTGGAGTTGAGGGTGTAAGATCCATTTTGTGGGGCTTGTATATGGTTGAACCCATATAGTAGGGGGTTCTAGTAGTTTTCACATTACTCTAACCCTAACTCAGAGAAGTCATTTTCTCTTCTTTCCCCAAATTAAGACAGCGTTGAAATTGAGAGAAAAGAAAATAGAAAAGCTGCGCAGCAGCCATGAGACCAAGAGAGGAGATCAAAGAGAGGAGAAGATAGTTTGGAAATTAAGATGAAGAAGAGTAATGGGTTCGAATTTCTTCTGCTGTTGGTGGCCGATGGTTGGAATTGATGATACTGTTAGATTAAAGACGAAGAAGAACACACAGAAACAAATGAGATGATCGAAATTGTGAGATGCTGTGGATTTGCCATGGGATTGTTGAACTGAGGTTGGTAGAGATGTTCGTTTGAGGAATTGCTGACTGAATTTGTGATGAGTCTATCTTTGATTTCAAGACTGACGCAGTTAATTTGAGAAATTGGGTATCAATCCATTCGAATCTTGTGTTGTGGTAGATAGAAGCAGAGAAGTTAGGGTTTTGGAACTGATACTGGTTCGATGTTACTGGCGGATCTAATGGGTTCGAGATGATTTCAGAAATGAAGATGGGTTTCAGATGAGAAGGTGGTGCTGCTGATAGAGGCAGAAGGGTTGAATTCGAACTGTAATTGGGTTGATGTTGCTCCATTGAGTGGTCTGTGTTGCGAATCCAAAGAGGAGAAGTTGTTGATGTTGTACAAAGTTATAAGACTGGAAGTTGGTTGTGCAGCTGCGATGAAGGGGTTATTGGTATTGGAGGCCTGTACACAGTGAGATGGTGGTGGCAGTGAAGAATTGATTGGATTTGCAATTGCAGAAGAAGGAAGCAGATTGCAGGTGGTTATGCTGGTGTCAGGTTATTGCGTCACAACTGAGACAAGAAATGGGTATTGCTTGCAATTGAAGCTGTTTATGTTTACTGGCTTAGATGTATGTGTTAGGCTGTTGTGCATGAATGTTGCAGTTCAAGGAACTGTGTGTTAGGGATTGTACTAAACAGTTGATTGAGTGGTCCGAGTGGGAAATGGTGATGTTGCAGGTGAACAAGAAATGCTCTACAGGGTTATGATGAATTGCAAGGGTTCTGGTGTTGTTACTGAGAGCCTGTACTTGAATCAGTTGGCTATGGAATTGATTAGATGAATGTTAGGAGCTGTGCAGCTGAGTCTGACAGTGGTGTTAAGGCTGAGATGGAGATTTAAGGGAAGTTCAGATGCCGCAGGGTATGATGAAGGGTGTTCATTGAAGCTTCATATGGTGTTGATTCTATTGAAAAGAATGAATGACTGCAAGGGAAATGGCTAGTGGAGCTGTAGAACTGGAGTCTGTTGGCTCAAGAATTATTGCAGAGTGCTTGTGTTGATTGCAGTGGGCTATGGCATTATGTAGCTACTAGAGAGAGTTGCAGGTGAGATGTTGCTGCCATTGTTTACAGGGAAGCTAAGATGATTTTGGTGGAACTGAAGCTACAAACTGAGAAGCAGCTGATGATGTATGGCTTAGGCTGCGTATGTGGATTGCAGTTTGTTGGAATTCTGTGAGTAAACTGTAGCCACACAATCAAGTGGGAGCTGCAAAGAAGTGAATTGCCTATGGTTGCAGTGGCTGTGTTGCAAAGGATGGTGTTGGGAGTGTGAACTGAGGGCTTCGCAGGCATTTTAGCATTGCAGCTGGAGAGGGACAAGTGAGTTGGTGTTCACAAAAGCAGAAGATAAAGAATGAAGGGGATGATCGTAATGGTTCATGACGAGATGGAGTCGCAATGGCTAATCATGGATTGAAGGCAAAAGAAATGAGGCAGCCGAGTTAAATGGTGCTGCAATGATCAAAGGAAGGAAGGATAGAGTTACAGAGTTGGTGATGCACCCATTGTGCAGCAGCAAAGCTCTAGCCTGCGAAATGGTTTGGCTTAGAACAAGTCAGCTGAGTTAGCCTTAATCAGACCGACTCATCTGACTGGTACCAACTGACTCGGTGTGACTCACTGAGTTCGACCGATTTGACTCGTTGGACCGGTGCCAGGTGGACTTGTCGGTCACCTGATATGATATCCGACCAATTTCGCCGCCGATTTCGACAGTTTCCGGCGACTTTTTTTTGACATATTTTCTACATGGTTCTTCACACATGGGCTTGGTGGACTTCTTGGTGAGGGCTTTGAAGATTGACCTAAGAAGAGCTACAAAAGAAAGTTTTCTACTTTCTTATCACGTATATTCTTGGAGCTTTGGGAAGATAGCCGCGACTAGTGTGGATTTCGTTATTTTGTCATCTTCTTCAATTTATTTTTGATTATGATATGATGAACTCAAAAGCTACGAGTAAAAAACTATATTTGGTTATGGGAAAAGTTGATTTCAAGCATGATATTTCTCAATGGTTAGTTTTGTCTCAACTTTTGTATGTTTCATTGTAATATTGTGTGCATGATTTGGGTGCTAGTTTGATCGAGTCCGGAATCAATTAGATTGGTCTTCATATCTATTGCTAGATTAGGTTTTATTATACGAAAAAGTGATAAATTCCTGATTACAAGTAGCATAAATGTGAGTAGTGTTTGTAGTGATATATCCTACTAGTCACATATGAATCATAACCTTTCTTAAAACGAATTAGTGCTTTTACTCATTTGTTTGCATTGATTAGTCTTATTTCATAGAACTTAATGCTCTTAGGGAGTTAAACTTAATTGTGCTTTTACACTTTAGGTTGCTTTCTAGGTAGATTTCACAATAACATCTTTTAATGTTGTTTGTGATAAAATCGGGAAATAAAAGGGATACTCTTGCGATCAAGGTAACCTAGGACTTTTAATAAATGAGAGATTAAAATTTCAATTCTAGTCATTGATGAAAATACATGTTTGTGAATGATACTATCCCGTGACCAATATCTTCTCCTTATTGATTATTCAAATTATTTTATTGCTTTCAATTACTTTTATTGCTTTGCGAAAACAAAATTCCCTCTTGGTTACTAAGAAACTGAAATTTTATAACAACAAAAGCCTCTCTGTGGGAACGAACTCTTTCTTACCACATAATATATTTATATTTAGTTGAGTGAGAAAGTGAAATTATATTTGCTTAGCTGACAACCGATCAATAATCATGAATGGAAAAATGATTTTGACATTTTAATATATTTTAACAATTTTTTTTTGTAAATAATTGATTATGTTAGAAAAACAAACTCAGAAAGGAGATAAGAGAAAGATGATCTAGGTTTTTTTTTCCTCACTCCGGCATGTTTATCTGTCTCTCTGTAGATAGTTTATAGAAAATAAGTGAAAAAATTATTCTCTTGAATCCTTCACAACCAAGTTTTTTGAAAGCTCTTTAACCAGAAGATTCTCTTAAACTTGTTTGTCCATTCCAGTACGCCATTGCTTTAACTTATTCACTGCATGGATTGTCAACTTAAGAACCTAATTTATGACAATGAATAAGGATTTAATATAACTTCAGCAAGAAGAGCATGATATTTATATACACAAACTCGCACAAGAACCGGTTGATTTCTGAAACCATCAATTTTTTGTTGATGAAGGTATCTTCATTTCTTTTTGATATCTTCACTCTACAAAAACAAATAAAACCCGTGAACGGATGACTTCAAAGAGAAATATACACAAAGAAAATACATAAAACTAGCTTCTAACCCTATCAGAACCTTTCAACAATATTACAGGGTTTCAACAAGCAACAAATGTGCACTTACAACTTGAAGGCCTCAAAGTTATAGCTATGATTTGTGGTATAAAACATTTTACCCTTACAGTTGTCGGATCAAATGATTATAATTGCAACAAACGATAAAACCCTAACCCTAAAACTATAACCCCTATAAAAAGAACACTTCGCTACTTGTCCTTCCCACTTCTGCCTTCTCTCAACTATGTAGAACAAAAGAAACAAAGAAAGTAGATCCTAACCCTAAATACAAACAAACACCCTCATTTTATCGCCTTTCCTCTACACAGAAAGCAAATCCTAACCCTAAATCCAAACAACAACATCAGTTTTTATCTATCATCGACGGAAACAACATCAAATAACGACAACATCAACTAAATTGTGGGAGAATCAAGTGGTGGTAGTTCTCTATCAACAACAACAACACAATGATTTCTCCTCTCAAGATGATACCTTTACATTCGACGATATTTTTCAGCTTTTATCTCTTTGATCCACCTTGAAAGGATGGAGTCAGCTCCTTAAGGATAAGCTAATGGGATCCATTCATGGTAATTCTTGGTGAACAAGAAAACAGCATAGGTGTCTTTAGAATTAATGATGTTATCGATAATTGGATGGGTACATGTACTTTCAATGGAGTGAGTTGCCAATAAAGCTTCTGAAAGTGTAGACAATTGAAGAAGATTTTTTTACCTAAATGGTATGGTTGTGAAACAATCAATATGGTTAAGCCAATATAAAAATGTGTAAAATATTGATAAATTTAAACCCAAACTCCGTTAATAGAACTTACATTTTGTATATCTAGCTTCAAGGCTATTACTCCATATGCCAAAGCTGCACCACCAAACACAACTGGGGTAGCTATAACAAACGAAGCTCCAACTATGTTCTTCCACTGGTTATACTTCTTTTCATAATGAGTAACTTCCCTTACACCACAATTTATTATGAAAGCTCATAATCCGTTCTATATGTGGTTGGTAATCATAATAAAAACTGATTATTTTTACTAGAATTGAAAATAATCATATAAATTTCATAAACATAAAAAAATTATTGAAAATTATTATGATTAATTATCTTTTTTAACAAATTTGAATAGTTGTCTCTTATTTTTCTATAAACTATCTAGAGAGAGATATAAACATGATGGACTGATAAAAAAACCCTAAACTATCATTCTCTTATCTTATTTCCGAGTTTGTTTTTCTAAAATAATCAATTATTTGTAAAAGGTATTTATTAAAATTTATTATAATGCAAAAATCATTTTTCTATTCTTGATTATCTATTAACAAAATACAAATTTAAGAAACTTTATAGCATTAAACACATACTTGATCCAACATCAGTTGTGACAAGATTTCCATCATTAGGTCCACGTTCATCCTTGGAACTATTTCCTGAATCATCACCTGCACCCATGAAAAAATCGATTAGAAAGTGAGGGATTTTATTTTTTAAACAGTGAACAATAAACAAAATTTTTGATTAAATATATAAAGAAGTAAATAAGAACTGAAAAATATAAGAAACTTTGTCATGTACCTGACTATTGAGAGATGGGTGCCCTTATCTATTATTAAGAATCCTTTATTCGATTTAGGCTAGTTCTTCGGAATTAGAAGGCTCGATTCTTCGGAATTGGGAAGTTATCGTTACTAATGATACAAACTTTGTAGTTGTGCATCCAGGTACGCTACATTTGGTATCAGATTCGTTTCGATTTATAGCGACGCTTGATGTTGTGATGAAGAAAGAGAAGAAACTCAGGGAAGATTTACTTAATCTTCGATGGTTGTATGATACTCACAAACGAGAAGATGACTCTCCAACTCGAGCATTAAATTAATGCACACCGGTTATTGGAGGAGAAATTGGTTCACCATCTTCAGTACCTTCGTTCTTAGAATCAGTCCCGGAAGTAGGAACTACACCCAACCAATTCATTAAATGAGAGAAAAAGTTAGTAATTTTTTTTTTGTAGGTACTGAACAATATACAGAGCTTTTGTGAATAACCATTGACAAACGGAGATCATCTTCACGAGTAAAAACAATACATAGATCTTTTGAACAAATATAGAAAAGTGACGAATAAAGAAACAAATATTGAGAAGCCAGATAGCATTAAACACTTACTGGAATTAGCATCAGCTGTGACAGGATATCCATCCTTAAGTCCACGTTCATCTTTCGAACTGTTTCCCAAAGCATCTCTTACAACCATGAATAACATTTAGAAAGTGAGAATAAAAATAAAGAACAATAAACAGAGCTTTTGATTAAATATAAGAAGAATAAAATAAGAAACTTAAAGATATATGAAACTTATAAAGCATGAAACACATAATGGATTTAGTTATTGGAGGAGAAATTGTGTTTTCAGCTTTAGTCACCAAAAGAACTTACTCTGAATTTAGTATGAATCAAAGTTGCGAAAGATCTTCCCTGCAACATTTTTTTATCGAATCAAACGTGAGATTTTAGGATGTAGAACTTCACCTACTTCCTACTGCATTTGTAATACTTTATTTTTCTATGAACTCAATTCACAAAATTGAATATATAAATTTTCTACTTGTGTTGGGAAATTTTTATGTGAACTTCTTATTAGCTATAAGCCTTTAACAATACAACGCCATTGTCGCGTACATCCTTTTGTTATTTCTATCTGCTCATTAGATTTGTAGTTACTACAGCCTTCTTATCCTTGCGACATAAGACCTTGAGACGGTTATTGATACTTTTTAAAAAAAATTGTAACAAATGTGGCATCATTAATAAAACATAATTTACAGTTTTCATGTTTATGAAAGTCGCCTCGTAATATTTTCGTTTCTTTTTATCTCATGTACTAATCTTTAATGTTGCAGCAACCAAAAAATAAAGAAAGAAAACGATCATGGATCGTTACCATTGTAATCGACTATGGTAAAATGAGAGTTGGATTTGTTGAAGCAGCATAAGCGGAATTATCACCTCTTTTCAGAGACATCAGAAGTTTCATAACATGCAGGGATTTCAATAGTTTTTTTTGCTAAATGATAGATGTAAATATTATCCATTTAAATGCTTTACCTTTTCATTATCGTTTTCTATCTGCAATTATATGTTTTCAGACAATTGTATGCTTTGCCTTTCCCATAAAAAGAAAATTTTATGGTCTTTTAAGTAGTAGTTTTCACTGAAAAGAGCAGATACTTGGTCATTAAAAGGAAAATAACGTTTTCTTTTCTTTTCTTTGGACCTTCTGAGAAACTCTATCGTCCAGACACATCACCCCACAATTTTACACTTTGAGTAATCAACTTAAGCACTTTAATAAGGTACATAAGAAAATAAGTTAAATATGTTTTCATTGCCTGACACTAGTCTTAATTATATTTTATTCTTTTTTCCTTCTCGGTGTGGCGATTGAGAACAAGCTAAAACTTTACGTACCACAATTTGACTTTGTCTATTAAAACTTAACAATATACAAATTTGTTTTTAATGTTGCAAAAACCTGTGAATAATGAAGGTATCAACGACTCTATTGCAGAGTTAGATACGATTCAAACATCTTTGAACGGTTTGATCACTGAGTCCGAGTAAATTCATGACCAGTATAGCTCTCACGGATGAAGGGCATCGACTTTGTGATTGCTGAAGAAAAACAGAGCTTATTCGAGTACTAAAAGTAATGGTCAGGGAATGAAGTTTTTGGGGGTGGGACTAACTACAGTTAGGGGTATTTTGTTGATAAAGTGAATGTCTTTTGTGGAGTTGTCTCTCCTTTTTGGTATTTTTTCATAGGTCTTTTGTGGAGTTGATGGTGTCACTCCGGGGTCAACTCAAACCTCCCTTTTGGTCAGTTTTTCTTTTGGAGTGCCAATGGTTAGCCTTAAGGTGTTTTCTTTTGTCGCCTTTTCTATTTCAATGGATCAGTGACCGCAATGTAGTATCCAATTTGGGAAGAAATGAAAGTTGTTCTATATAGCATGGTTGAAGAAAAGAACTAATATCACAACTTAACACATTCATGTTGTTATGATATAAATTAACCCAAGTTGTGCAATTTCATAATCAAGAAAACATACCTAAACTCAAATTATATCAAGAGAAGCATTTTTTAATAAACTTAATTAAATAGAGTTTCACAAAAGCACTAGAAAACATTAATGTCAGAAAAGGATAAAATTGGGAGATGATGACCAGTGCATCTCTAAGGTAATTATACCACTAGTGCCTCCAGAGGACACAACAAGGTTTTTTGTATTTTTATCATGTTGTTTCTTACCTTTCTTGTTCTTCAAAGTTTGGTTCATCCTCTACATGTCATTTTGGAGTTTTATAACAATTCTGTTAATTCTTCAGAGTTTATTACTCTTCTTAAACATGTACACTACTTCCAAAAAATGAATAGTCTTTAGAGAGGCTTTCTCCTTGAATTTCGGCTCCTTTACTAGCACCAAAGTTTTTCTCATCATCCTTACTAGATCCTGCAAGAATGAAGTTATTGTTTTCGGTATAAGATATTTTTTCATTAAACCGAATATGACTGGTATTTCCAAAGGAATTTTGACCAAAAAACATGGCCAAGATGTTATCAGAACTTCAAATAGCCTTTGTATATCATTCTTCAGGGTATCAATTTCTTTTTCCTTGAGAGGTAAGTTTTTAGAAAAATTCTCAATGAGTTTGTCAAGCTCTTGATTTTTCACGTGAAGAGAAGTTTCAGCTTTTTCCAAGTTTTTCTTCAGTTGAAGATTTT
The DNA here is from genome assembly GCF_003573695.1 of Papaver somniferum. Lineage (NCBI taxonomy): Eukaryota > Viridiplantae > Streptophyta > Magnoliopsida > Ranunculales > Papaveraceae > Papaver > Papaver somniferum. Next base: position 52,827,133 of record NC_039367.1, read on the forward strand.
CTTGGTGAAGTTCTTCATTTTTGCTCAAGAATTCAAGAATCACCTTATCCGACTAATATATGAATCAAGAATGGGATCCACATATGTTCCAATTGTGAAAGCTGAATTTTCTATGTAGTCTTCAAAGACATGCTCATCAGGGATGTCATCAAGAAATACATTAAGGACCACACAAATTAATTCTTTGACAATAAATTGTTTCGATCTAATATTGCTAAGGACCTTTGAACATCCAATGCTTGAATCATATTTCGAGATGTTTAACAAGACAAGCTTGACTTGAAATTTCTTCTTTGCAATAAATCTAATAGAAGTCATACGACATACTCTCATAAAAATAGAACGGTAAGATTGGGAGTAAAATAAAATGGTTCAGTCTTCATATACCTCGTTGATGAAGTTTTCCAAATGTCTCCACGATCTTCAGTCTACGAGGGTGATGTCTGATACTCAACTACCAAATTATATACCTAGTCCGAGAGTTGACTTAGTAGACTATAAATCAAGTTATAATTATTTTTTTGTCTAACATTAACAACAAGCTTGAGATAGAAAAAATTGTGGTTTGACCGAGCAGTGCTCTAACACTACTTGCTAGAGATATTGAACGCGATGTCTTAAAGTTTGGTGTAATTCTCGACAATGGCTATGCATGATATATCCGAGGTTGTTTACATGCTCGTACAGTTGTGCTCATTTTGTCCCTGAGAAAATATCTCATTTCTCAGAAATCTCAAGAGAATCATCTCATATTCTCATAGGAGGCGGCTTAATTCCTCATTCTGATAGGTGATTGAAGCTCTCCATATGGAACCTAGAACCACTTCGAGATGGCGGTTGTTGAAGGTATGATTCAAAACCAGAAGACTAAACATGTTTCGATTTCATTTTTAAAGCATAAGTGGTTATTTCTTCATCTCCACCAATAGTCTTCCTCCCCATCTTTCCTCTAATGATGGATGTCTTAAAGAAATAAAGGTTTCCGATGCATGACATGTTGTTTTCGGAATTGGCCACTAATGACATGCGTTTTAGGTAACTTGCAACTTCGTATCGTTTTTTTCTTTTTGCAAGTATTTTTTTTAAATATTTTTTGCTTAATCTGAATTGAAATCGTTTTTCTACAAAAGATCTATAAACTTAAAGATACAAATAGATCTGTCAATAGGGAGAGAACAAAAATGTATTGATGTCAATTTTTGCATTTAATGAGATTATCAGGTGAAGGACTTGAATTCAATCGATGAAAGAATCCAATAAAGAAGGAAACTTACAAGGTTATCATTGTATGGAATGCAGAACCATAAGACTAATGTAATGTTTCATGTTGTATCCACAAGCTAGCAATTTTTTATAAGAATGATATGAAATTGGACCAACAGGGTCTAGGAGAAGTTGATAAGAAATTTGTTTGCTTAAAGGATATACCTTTACCCGTATTGGCACCAGATACTGTATCACTCTTGGCCGAGGGAACCTCTTTTATTCTCTACCGATGTGTAAAACTTCAACTGATTAATTGTTGCAGAAAGCGAAGATTGTTATCACCATGTAGTAGAGTATCCCAGACTTACTGCTTTAGTATTTCTGCACGGTCGGACATGTAGTGTTTCCGCTTTATGAGTAAAATTCATGAAACTTGCAAGATTAACTTATTATCTCGAACTAAATTGCTATGAGGTGAAATATAGGAATTCCTCCATTTCATGGAAAAATGTTACCATCACTTTTTTGCTTTCACCTATTATGGGAGTATAATTTTACGGAAAATGGGTTATTTGTCCAAATATATTTAAATCACGGTTCAAATGGACGAGTAAAAAATAGTTTGGGTGAAATGGCCAAAAAAAATAATAGTAAGGATGAAACCAGTTTCATCCTAGCTTAAATTTAAAAAATAGCAAGGATGAAACTGGATACATCCTGTGTAAATTAAAAATAAGAAAAAATATTTGAAAATGGGCACGATGAAACTGGTTACATCCTGCCTATTTTTACATTTTTGTCCATTTAAACAGTATCAAAATCTAACTGTCTATTTCACCCAGGAATTGTTGATTTTGGTATTTTTAACCAATTTTGTGATAATTTTAGGGAAATCATTTGAGAGTAAAGTTCATCGTGGTGGAGAAAATGTATTCTTCAAACACAAAATTTCTCTTATAATTCACCATAAGAGTGAAAGAATTGCAAAGAAGTTGAAATAACATGGATAGTTCTGTTGATATCTTATCTTATACTATAATAAATAAAAGACCCATTTTTGATGAAGTCTTCTTTTTGGTAGGTCACAAAAAAACAAAATAGCTTGGTGTCATCCTGATATTACGAATATGACCTTAAATATCAACCACTACTATAAGTATCTATTTAAGGGTAAAAATGTACATTAAATCAGTGTTTATATTTTTACATGAATTCCACCCTTTTTAAAGTAGATCAATTTTTTTTTAAACTTGATATCTTTCAAAACACATTGGAATTTTGTAAAATTAGTGTATTTAGAAAACTCTTTGAATTGTCTACATAACGAATAAATAAGAATATTAAATTTTTATTTTAAAATTTTTTTCACTGTCATCGAATTTGGTATTGTTAAAAAGATCAAATTCAAATATATGCGTCGGACACGTAGTCTCACTAGTACCGGTAGAAAAAGGGTCTCAAGTCTCAGCAATCCACTCAAGTGTTTTTTACACGGAATTATATTTTATCAAGCGTGTAAACACATCCAACTTCACACGTGCATGCTTTCCGTTTGAATGGGTGATGATAACTTCCTAAGCTCATTTCATTTCATACGGCAAAGTTCCAGAAAAACATAATCAAGTCGAGACGGCTACCACAACCTCCTCTTCTCCATCATCACCACCTCTGCACACGTTTAAGGTCCTTAAACGCACACTCTGGAACCGAATCTTTGCTCTGATTTTTACATCAGCAATCTTATCTTTAATTCTGCACCATTTCTTATGTCTCTCACATTCCGAGAACACTACCACCTTCCTCCTTCACCACACCTTACTATTCTCCGATTTGATACTCTCGTTCATGTGGGCGACCACACAGTCATTCCGTTGGCGTCCCATCCGTCGCGCCGTGCACCCCAAGAACCTTATGCAAGTAACTAGGGTTTGGGATCTTCCAAAGTTAGACGTGTTCATATGTACTGCCGATCCGTACAAAGAACCACCGATCGGTGTTGTTAACACGGCTTTATCAGTAATGGCTTATAATTATCCGTCCGATAGGATATCGGTATATGTATCAGACGATGGAGGATCAGAGTTGACTCTTTTTGCTTTCATGGAAGCTGCTAAGTTTGCTACTCACTGGCTGCCTTTCTGTAGGGACTATAAAATTGAAGATAGGTGCCCCGCTGCCTATTTCAGTTCTAGTCATTGCAGTTCAACCACAGACGCTGAGGAGCTTAAGGTAAATCAATACAATCCATTTTAATTTTTGAATCTTTTATTTTTGTCGACGAACAACACTTAGAGCGTCCACAATGGTACGATCATAATCATAGATCAAAGACCAAAACAAACGATCAAATTTGAGAGTAGTCTGGAGTGTGACGTTAAGGCAGTGGAGTATATTTAGTCGAGCGGATGTATAATCTACGCTTGCATGTGGAGCGTTCGTATAATCTTCGTCCCGAAGAGGCGTAGATATAGTTTACACTGGTTGCGGGGCGTTGGTAAAGAATACGCTGGTTGTGGGGCGTACATATAGTTAACGCTCGGAGAAGGGACGTAGGTATAATCTACGCCTGGTGTGGAGGACGGGTAAATCAACGCCTCATTCAGGCGTACGTATAATCAACGCCTCTCTCAGGCGTACGTATAATCAACGCCTCATTCAGGCGGACGTATAATCAACGCCTCTTGTCAGGCGTACGTATAGTGTTCGACTTTTATTAACACACGTATCAAGCACGTGTGGCATTAAAGCCTAGACAAAGAGAAACCACCACGTATAGCCCACGTGTTCACTTGGCCTTTACCCTAATCTTCTCCGTCTTCTTCTTTTCTTTTCTTCTTTTCTTTTCTACCTCCTCTTTGTTTCTACCGCCCACACAACACAACTCTAACCACATCACAGTAACTAGCAGGAAAAGAGAAAAAAAACGAGATACTTGATGAATCCCGGTTACAAAAGAGGTATGTTTCTTTTTTCTTAATCTCTTTTGTTTTATCCATATTGTTGTATAATTTATTTAGGGTTTTATTTGTTAAAATTAGTTTATATAAAATTGGGTTTTAACGAACAAATATGAATATGAAATTGATTAAATATAATTGGGTATGTGTGTTTTATGATTTTAGAGATTAATATGTATGTGAAAAAAACCATATTTGCTGCTTATGTAAATTTGGTTAAAAGAAATTTTAAAATAGTTATAGAAGATCTAATTTGTGGGTGGAATAGATTTAAATTTTTGGCTACTGTAAAAATTGGTAGTTATGTAGATTATGTGTTTATATATGTAGAAGAGATGATTTGTACATATGTGAATATGGTTAAAAATAATTGAATTTGTATTGTTTTTTATTGAATTTTGAGGTGATTAATTTTAGTTGTTTTTTGGTTTATTTTTGATGTTCATGTGAATTAGGCTAAAAGATTTTATGAAATTTTGTCAAATATGTACAACACTTAATTTGTGGGTTATATAGATTAATATGTGTTTTTACAATTCACGTGGTTATGCGAAAAATTGTAGTTATGTAATTTTGTGTGTTACATATGTAGAAGAGCTAATTTATATGTATGGAATTGATTTTTTAGTGATTTTTATGGAATCTTGAAGTGATTAAATTGGGTTGTGGAATCTTGTAATGATTTTCGAAATGCATCGGTGACGATTTAATTTGTGTTCGTAGAATTATAGAATTTGGAATTGATATAGTTTGTGTTAAGGATTTATAGTATTTGGAATATAAATGGTGATGGACTAATAAAAATATGAAATAATGAGGGTTGGTCTTTTAATGTAATTGCATCTATCTTGTGTGTGCATAGATGTTGAACAAATTCACAGCGCGGTTCAATGGTCGCATGAAGACGAACAAGAAACAAAAATTTGTAGCCGAAGAGGATTATAACTTAATCACTACTGGTAAAATTAAGGAGGTTGATATTCCCCGGTTAGGGAGGTTTCCTATACTGCAAGATGATAAACCGCACGCTACTATGGACATCACATTTACAGGGGAGCACAAATTGAAGTATCAACATCGTGGATCTCTGGCATCGGTAATTCATCACTATCAAACTATTTCACAACACTGTCCTAGAGCTAAATATATTATTGAAAAAGCGGGATGGCAAAATTTACTGAACATACAATGTAGCGAAACCAACCATTCAATGGTTGATTATATTGCTGAGCGGTTTTGGGATACAACAAACACTTTTCACTTCCCATTTGGTGAGATGGGATTCACCCCCTAGATTGGCTCATGTTGACTGGACTGAGTATCGGTGATGGGCCTGATGTTCCTTATGATTCGGGGAAGTACCAATTTGAACATGTTCGTGAGCATATCTTTCCGGATATCCAAGATGTCACGTTCAGTCCAAAAGCACCGTCGTGGGTTTCAAATTCAATTACAATTAAATATTTAAGGTCATATTTCTTCGAAGACAAGTTGGTTGCGGCTGAAAATGATAGCACCCTTGCTCATAGAGTAGCAATTGCCTTTTTCATGTATGTTTTGGGACATTTTTTCTTTTCTAATGCAAAGACCTATATTGATGCTGGATGGTTAGCTGCTTTTGAAAATCTTGATGTAGTATCCACGTATGACTGGGGTGGTGCCGCGTTTTCGAAATTGTATGCGGCACTCCGTTTATCTGGGAGGAGACAGAAGGCACTATGTGGTCCATTCCAAGTATTAGAGGTATTCATTTAATCTAGTTATTTCTCCTTTCATTGTTTATTTTGTTGCTAAGTTATTAAATTGGCTAATTATTTTGATGGAGTAGTTTTGGGGGTATGAATACCTGGGCATATGTCGACCAGAAATCCCAGAGGCGAGTACAGAACAAAAATGGCCTGTATCTTCTAAATGGAATGTACCGAAGAATACAAATGATATTTTTCGTTGTAGGGATTTACTGAGTAAGCTTACTGCTGAACAAGTGACATGGCGCCCATGGGAATCATACAGAGAAGTTCTTGCATCTGATATGGGATGCACGGCTACGCGGCTATCAGACTCGAGATATATTTTCTTACATGGGCATTGTGAGTTAATAATTAAATTTTATTCAATAATTGTTGTTAAATGCCAAGTACCTTTTTTTTCATGGTTTTGTTTCTATATAACATACTTACTAAATTCTTATTCCCTTTCTAACTGTACAGCACAACATGTATCTTGGTGAAAGGTGTTGGAGGCAAAACCATTGTACTTTCGTGTTCCTATAAGACTACACACAGTTATAGGGGATATCGGCAATATTCAAGCTGAACGCCTAAAAAAAGAAGGTTTGGTCGATGCAACAGAGATAGTGCAAGTTGTTAAAGATTATGATATATATTTACAATACTGGAGAATGGTAACCACTACAAAGATTATGTGACTCATCCTATTTGGGAAGCCCATACATATGGGTATGTCGGTGACTTGTATACGGAACCAATTGAACAACCTGCTGAACATGTACATATCCCTCCTCCACATCTATTATCCCACGTAAGTGTACTTTCGACTTTTTATTGTACGTTCGATTTTTTATTGTATATTTGTACTTATGTATTTTATTTTTTCTTGACAGCATGAAGCTTACACATTATTTCAAGAAAATGCTGATTTTAATCAACAATTTCGCGATTTTACATTAAAACAAACGAAGGAGAGGATGGACGTTATTATGTTGAAAGAAGCAGAAATACAAAGGCTAAATAATGCGAACGTTGATTTGCAGCAACAACTATCTCTTTTCCGTATGCCGCACACTGTACAACCTCCCCTTGGATACAATTCCTTTTCCCAAACAATGCCACCACAAGTTTGGAGTGGTATGAATCTAGGATCACCTTTGTCCTCAGTCAATACCATTCCGAGAACGCACATGCCTTTTATGGCACCAAGATCGTCTACTTCGGATACTGATAATAAGAATGGTTAATTTGTTATGACTATTTAGATGACCTGTCTTTGGTGTTATCTTTTCTTATCTTTTTGTGTAGTCATACTAGACCTAATGATAGTTAGATGCTTATCTATTCTTTCAGCGACTAGTCATTTCAAGTCTACTCTGTTTGATGTCACTTTAGTAGTCCTCTGAAGTTTGAGCGAGTAGTCAGTGTGTATAGGATTTTCACCGTCCATTCTTATTGTATAGTCATATCAGGTCACTGACAAACACTTTATCTTTTTTGGAAAACACTTTATCTTTTTTGGAAATCAGTGCCTCTCTTCTGCTGTCACTTTAATGCTCTTGAAAATGGGTTATAAATTAAAGACCTGATCACTCAATATATGAATAACAATACCTCTCTTCTGCTTCATATAGTAATGGAAAACTATGAGAAAACCGCTCATTATTGCTCTTCTGTTTCTTCTTCTTCATCTTCTTCTTCTAACAGTAGTTTTTTTCCTCGGATGATGATGCAATAGCAATTATGCAAAATAACATGGCCGTTAGTTTGGGAGTCCTTATTACAAATTCAAAATGGCCTCAAACTCGTATCAAAATACCAAGAGATCGTGAGTCAGGGGCTGAACTTCTATGGAACGACTATTTTTCTCCGTACCCAAACCAACCACCCAATGTTTTTCGCAGAAGATTTAGAATGCGTCGACAATTGTTTAACCGAATAGTGGAAGGTGTTACCAATGCAGACAGATATTTTGTTCAAAAGCCCGATGCTTGTGGAGTTCTAGGATTAAACCCTCATCAAAAAGTAACAGCAGCAGTACGAATGTTAGCTTACGGATGTGCGGCAGATGCAATAGACGAGTACTTACGCATAGGAGAAACCACTGTGCTGGAAGCTACTCGTAGGTTCTGTAAGACGATTGTAAATGTGTATGGGAAAGAATATTTGCGTGAACCAATGGCTGGTGATATTGAACTGTTGCTCAAGCAAAACAAAGACCGGGGATTTCCTGGGATGCTGGGTAGTCTAGATTGCATGCATTGGAAATGGGATAAATGTCCATCGGCAGAATCCGGGGCTTACACCGCATAAAGGGAGCGAAAGTATCGTGTTGGAGGCAGTGGTGTCGTATGACCTATGGTTTTGGCATGCTTTTTTTGGTATGCCCGGCTCTAACAACGATATTAATGTTATGAACCGTTCATATGTTTTTCGAAGTCTTGTAACAGGAAAAGCACCGCCGGTGAGCTATGAGGTGAACGGACATTCATATGATATGCCGTATTATCTAGGTGATGGCATATACCCAGAGATTCCTACTATTATTATGGCCATTAAACATCCTGTTGGTAGGAAAAAGGAAATATTTTCATCGATGCAAGAGGGTGCAAGAAAATGTTGAACGGGGATTTGGTGTACTTCAACAACAATTTGGAATCATCAAACAACCTGCAAGAATGTGGAATCCAGATGTGCTTGCCTATATCATGAAAACCTGTATTATCTTACATAATATGATAGTCGAGGATGAGCGTCTACCCGGTGACTGGCCACATGTTTATGAACAACGTAGCAACGCAGCACCGGTTAATATATTAAGAGGCAATAGTGACGAGTTTTCCCAAATTAGAGCTGAGCAACGCCGACGTGCAATGCGTAACAAAGATGCACATATTCGCTTGCGTGATGACTTGATCGAACATATATGGGTAGAATATGGGAATTAAAAATTGTCGTTTGTCATTTCCTTTGTATGTTAACTTTGGATAATAATAAAATAATTAACTTTGGACAAATGATTTTGTTGTACGTTCTATTATCTCTTTGTATGTAACCATCCTCAAGTTTTAATTAAGGTCGTATGTTTCAAAAAAAGTAGAAATTTAATTAAAATCAACGGAAGTAAACTTAAAATCCAAAAATTACATAATAATACGGCTAATTGTTCAGATAAAAAGAAATATTAAAACATAATAATACTAATAATCACTAAATAAGAGAAATAAGTAAGGTTTGAACTATTCCGCCTTTGTGTTAAGATTGGTTTCTTTTATTCCGAACTATGTCCGCCCTGCGAAGTTGGAAGTACTCTTGTTGTACAGGTTCCATTTTTTGAAGATCCATCATAATGATGCGAAATTCTTCGTCTTCAGCTTGCTTGGCTATTTTTGCCGCATGTTCAGCTTGTTTTGCTGCAAACTCTGCTGCTCTTTGTTCCATCTTGAATCTTGATTGTGTTTGGTAATGAGTATTGAAATTTTGTTGTTCTTTAATAATTATTCCCATCAATTCCTCTTGGTGACTGGATCTCTCTCTCCCTGTTTTCTTCAATCTTTTTGCTGCTTTTTCCCCATCTTACGGAGATATGTGTTCTCTATGTCTCCCCCATCTGTGTCGTTACAAGTCTCTCCTTGGGTTGTTGTTTGCGGTCCTTCCTCATCTTCCTCGTTATTCTCATAAGTGTCCAAATCGTGAGTCGTATCGAATACAAAAGTCGATCGCGGATTATGTTTTATATTTTCTAACACAATTGGATAACACTCTTCGTACTTAAATTTTTTCCCATCGTTGCATTCCTTGAACCTCTTGTTCACTTCTTCAAGCTGTTAATGTTTTTAAAAACACTTAAGTACATGGGCGCTTATTAAATATTAGAAAATAATTGTTCAAAAAATCAAGAATGCTTACCTTCTTTTCAGGACCCCATCCAGTATGATATTCACCTTCCACTTCTGCCTCTTTTGCCGAAAATAACGCCACATCTTTACTTATTCCCTGATATCGTTTTTGCCAGGAACTCCAAGACCGCTATGGATTATTAGATAAATGAAGTTCAATATCATCTTTGATACGAGTCCACAGCGTCGCCTCTGATTGATCAGCTCCAACACTAGGATCTTGAGATATAGATAAATGAATTTTACACATTGTTACATCTTCGATTGTCTTATAATTTGGACCTCGTGTTGTTCTTGGTGCCATTGTAAGCGAAATGCAGAAAAATTTCCAAATGATTTGAAAGCAGAAATAATATTTCTTCTTATTGGTGTGATAGATAGTTTGAAGTATTAGTTGTGGGAAAATGTTACAGGATTTCATGTGTATATATAGGTGTTTCCTCAGGAAATTTCCAACGTTCGAAAATGTCTTCCAAACTTTCCAACGTTCCAAATTACCCAACGTTCGATTTTCTTCAACGTTCGAATTACCAACGGTATAAAAAAATTTCAAAAACAAATTTGTCTAATAACGTTTTAAAATTTTCTTTTAAACTGAAGCTTTAAATGGGGCGGAGCTATTAAGTCCGCTCAACAACAGGCGTTAACTATACATACGCCGGGCTGGGGCGTTGATATAATCTTCGTCTCACTGGGGCGTAAATTTTATGAACGCCTGGCGTGGGGCGTAAACTTTACCAACGTCCCATCGGGCGAACATTTCAGCAACGCCTCATTCAGGCGTAACTTATATACACGCCTCTTTGTGGGGCGGTGACTTTACGTACGTTTCATAACAGGCGTAGTTTATATACACGCCCGATGACAAACGGTGATTATACATCCGCTCCACTATATATAGTTTTGGTCTTGGTCTCAGATCAAATATGGTCCGGAATTTGGTTATGGTCCAGCTTTTAATCTTTACTCCGTCCCGCTGCGTCTCGTCCCTGGACCATAATTATAGGTTTGGTCGTCCACTGCGGTTCCTCTTAGGCGACTTTAATTAACTAAAGGATAATTAAGTTGAATACTTAGAAGAGATTAATAACGGCTAAGATTGCGCTGTCACCCGGATGCCAGAACTAAAAATTGTGGGATTCGGGACTTTCCTTGTCCCTGGCTTAATGGCTGGCACGTTCACGAACTTAAGCTCCATTTATTTTTTTAGTACATTATCGGGAAATTCAAAATTGCCCACAACAGCCTTTTAAGTATCATTGGGCTCAAAACCCACCTTTCTGCTAATCCATGGGAAGCGACTCACGAGTCTCTGTCATGCAGAATGATCCGAGGGAACACAGACTTCGGCCAGTGTAGCAGGACTGTTTAGTATTATGCACAACGGTCCAAATTGTCAGGATAATCTATCTTGTTTTTGGTGTTTATTTCGTCCTCGGTCATGGATAATGTTGGTTTTTCTTATGCATTAACTTCCAAAATTGCTTTAATTGTATGGTCAAAATTTCAAGTTTTGATTACAGATGATGACTGTGTTCTTCTTATCTAACGGGGAATCTAGATCTTTTCTATTTATTTTTGTCCTCTGCATACTGCAGTGAGGCGTTTTCCTATTATTAGCTCACATCTTGCTGACTTTATTGAGTATTGTCAAATGGCAATCTTATCCTGACTTGTTACAAATACAGATCGCAAACTTATAAAATATGCATTGGATTTATAGCAATTGCACTGCGGTTGAAAATTTGACACATGGTCTAACTAGACAAAGACAAACCTCTCATCTTACTATTTAAAACCAAAAGCATCTAGATGGTGCCTATTTTTATCTTATCTTACTTATATTTATTTTTTATGAGTGTGAATTACACTAATGCTAACGATCGTTTTCAAACGTTCTGCATTTCAAAGAATCATTATTTTTTATTGATGTTTTTTTTTTTTTGAAACAATATTGATGTTTCATTGTTACAGAGAATCTTTTATTTTTCTTTACACAATTTCAAGAAATTGTTTGACAAATCAAATCTATCCTTATTCAATAAATAAATAATGTGTCGTTTTCGAGAATTCTATGTTTCCAAATTTTATTCGACAAATAAAAATTCTAAACCAACAATCCAAAAACAATAGAAAATCCGCCCCCCTCACATTGAGGTGAAACCCATCTCCTAAAAATGGAATACCCTGCTAACTTTTGGGGTGCAGGTCTCACTCGGATGTGTGTGGCGGTTTGGGTATTGTTTTTGGGTTTGTTTGTAGAGAACCACCCACGATTTATGTTATTTTTGATTTTTTGAAGCCTTCATGATAAAGTTGGTAGTTTATTTATATCGTCAAATAGTAATTTCACCATTGTATTTGCCAAGACCATGCACTGGCATCAACCCTTAATATATTTTTTTGTCATTTACTGATTTTAGTAGTAGAACTCTTTATCTAATTAGCTATGCTTATGGTAGATATGATGCTAGACCATCTTGCAGACTTTGGTACACGTAATCCAAAATGATTCGTTCCATGAAAAATACCAGAAAAAAAAACTGTGTGAAAGAAAAAGGGGGGCCACGTTACACTATTCCTATCCTAGTGATAGAGTCGCTACCCAACTGACCCTTAGATCCTTTTATGGCCTTCCGCAGAGATTTTTGGGTAGGGATAGAATTGTTGTAAATTATTAAAGGAAAAAATATGGTTCGGTCCAAATGAAGTCGTTAATTCGTTTAAGATGCGCTTGTCGTAGTCCCAAAATAAAATAAATAGTTTTAAGGCCAAACAGTGCACAAATTGACAATTTAAGGAGGGGTTTGTAATTTTTCATTTTTAATCAGCAAAGATATAAAAATATTGATAAAGAAAATAAAAGAGGTATATAAGGTTGTAACACCCTGACCAAAAGTATAAAATATACGAGGGAAAAAATGCTAATAACAAGCTACCAACCCACTTCATGTTGTTTGTAGTTTACTTATATCAATGAATTATTTAGACCATTCATAAAAATCAGGGAGAAAATCATAGATTTCTCCATCAACAAATCCCTCCACGCATTTTTAGTAAAATTGTACAGTTAACTACGTGTAAAAAGGTTTCCTCATTATCATTGTAAAGTTTGCATATAACCAAAACCAGACATCTTCTAATAATGAATAACTGAAAAAGATTTATAGTTACATTAGTTCGTCATATGATGAAGTTAAAAGAAAATATGAATTGACTGCCTTTTTTTTTAATAACTGACAAATGTAGTAGGTTATCGCTTTGATTAAAAAAAAAATTATAGGAAAAGAATTTCATTGATAAAAAACTAAGGTCGTGTTTGGTATCCTGGATATCCCATCCTAAGTTGGGTTATTCAGTAAAAAACTGTTAAAATGTGTTTGTCTCACTGCAATTCCAATCCCGGATAAGGATTACTAAACCTTCCTTGATTTTAGGAAGCTAAAAAAGTGAGGTTAAGGTATTCTTCAGGGTATGTTTGGGAGCTTGGAAACGGGATAACATATCCTGGAAAGGTTTACCTTTAATTTAATTTATGATAACCTTGTTAATGGTTAGTTTTAATGGTGTTTGTCTAAAATTCTATCATATCTTGGGCTAGGTTAAATTGTGTTTGTTTGACTACAGAAATAGGTTAATACAAATAATTATTTCTTAGACAATTACTTATTTTAAAGGAAAATAACTGTCTAACCCAGGTGAGGATACATGTATCCCAGGTATTTGGAAGAATAACTTAACCTCACTTTTTTATCTTCCTAAAATCAAGGAAGGTTTAGTAATCCTTATCCAGGATTGGAATTGAAGTGAGACAAACACATTTTAACAGTTTTTTACTGGATAACCCAACCTAGGATGGGATATCCAGGATACCAAACACGACCCCAAATACCTGGGATACCTGTATTCTCACCTGGATTAGGCAGTTATTTTCCTTTAAAATAAGTATTTGGCTAAGAAATAATTATTTATATTAACCTATTTCTATAGTCAAACAAACACAAGTTAGCCTAGCCCAAGATATGATAGAATTTTAGACAAACACCATTAAAACTAACCATTAACAAGGTTATCATAAATTAAATTAAGATAAACTTTTCCAGGATATGTTATCTCGATTCCAAGCTCCCAAACAGACCCTAAGTGTTACGTAGGATTTATCCTTGTCCAGTTCCCTAACTAAGAAGTCTGGGTGATCATCATAACAGACACATGTATTCATGGTTCTTGATTTTTGTGCAAGAGTATACGCTACACTACTAGCTTTTCTCTTAGCATAATTACAAGACCAGTTAGAAAAACCTTTAAAGATAGAAATGTATCGTTGACAACACTATATGTTGTCCATTTTATTGATGCTAGTCTACCATTAATTGCATTGATCACATTCAAACAATCTCCTTTAATATTTCAGAAATTGAATATCTTTTTCTTTAGCCCACTTCAAAGCTTCTAGAGCAGCTGCAACTTCTGTATGCTACTAATCTACTTCCTTTGCATTCCCCCTTTTGCTGCGTAAAAGATACCTGCATGATTGCGTAATATTAAACCAAAACTTATATGCAGTTATGCTAGAATTAACCATCAAAATTCAGTTTTGTAAACTGTGTATTAGGTGGTTTCCACAAGACATTCTCAACTCCTGCAACGGAAACTGTTATTGGTAAGATTGCATTTTCACAGTCCAAAATAAAATTGTTGACTGAATTAATAAAGCCAGACATGTTCATTTGAATTTTATCAAACACAATAGCACATCTTTGCTTCTATATCCACTACAAAACATAACACACATATCTAATTTTAACCTGCATAGCCTAATCCTAAAAGTTGTTAGCATTAAACATATCAGCTAGCCAATTATAAACATTCACATTTGTATTAATACCAACCAGAGTATGATCAAAAGCAAACCAAAATCTCTGAGAACACAAGGTAGTCAATAAACAAATGCTGACAAGATTCATCAGAGAGCTTACATAGAGGACAAATGGAATCAACATTAATAACCAATCTATGAAGTTTATCTTTTGTAGTTAGAAAATCACGCATAACTACCCATATGAAATGCAGAATTTTAGGGGATAATTGAACTTCCCACAACCCTTTCGAGGGAAAATTGGATGTGTATAAGCTCTGGACCCTTTGAGAGTCCTGCAATAAAATGTTATATGCAGATTTATCATGAAAGCAACCATTTCTTGCTCCAATCCATCTTACTTGATCATGACCTATCATTGGTAACCTGATCCTCAAAATATGCTCAACAATATCATTTGGAAATGCAAAGCATTTAGCATATTAAGATTCCAATTTCTCGTATCATTATCAATAAGTTGAGAACTTTAGTTATTCCGCTAGAGGACATATTACATGGAACATGCTTACCTAAACCAGGTATCCAAGCATCTTTCCATATGTTCATATCACCGTTAGCTATTTCCCAACAAGAATTTTTTCTAATTATCTCTAACCCTTGACAGATCCCTCACCAAATTCAAAAACCATTACTACTTAGATAATCATATAAAGGATTATGGTTAGGAAATATTTATGGGCCATTATTTGAAACCACAAAGCTTCCTTTTCAGTGACTAATATCCATACTAATTTAGTAAGAAGAGTCTTATTAAATTCAACAAATCTTTTAAGGTTCAGACCACCTTGATGTTTACGACTAGCTACTACAGACCATGTTTTAGGATACCACTTTCTACCATTGCTATCCTTATGCCGAAAAAATCTTTTTTGAATACTATCTATTCTATCAGTTATTTTTTTTTACGCATAGGAAAAACTGTCATCTGATGTGTACATATGAATCCCAGAACAATTTGAGTAAGAATTACTCTACCTAGCTGATTGAAGTGATTAGATTTCCACATGGATAGTCTACCATCGAATTTTCCCATCATACCAGTGAAAGTCTCACTCTTGTCATGCTGAAGAAGAAGAGGAACCCCTAAGTACTTTTCTTGTAAAATAAAATTAAAACCACAATTTGTCGATTTTAGTTATTTTGTTTCTTATTTTATCTGTTGCAGATGATGTACGAAACCATGAAAATGAAGGTAGAAAGCGTTGTTGACAGAGGATGTGTTGGTGATGAACACATCAAAACTGATAAGCAGCGTGAAGCTTTCAGTCGATGGGCAGATGAATTTACACGTCAAGATCATCCTATTATAATCCAGGTACCAATTTAATCATATTATCATAAATATTATCCTTTTGACTGATTATTATGATTAACTTTTAATCCAAGTAATATGTATAATTTGATGGTCATATTTATACTCGTTGCGCAGATGTTTTAAAATGCTTCCAACGATATGAAATTTATAAATATACATATCATTTCTAAATTTTTCTATTTTTTTTTATAAAATTATTATTGGAAACATTACTTAAAATTTCCCCGCTCTCCTTATTTCCTTAAACTGTGTTTGATAACAGTTACTTCCATGGAATGGTCGTCTTCAATGAAATTGTGGGTCCATTTGAAAATAAACGTGGTCTAAAATGTAATTTTGACTTAATTCCATGCAAAGTATTTCCGGAAAATGGACCATTTGTCCAAATATTTTTAATTCATGGTTCAAATGGACGAGTAAAAAATAGTGAGGATGAAACTGGTTTCATCCTAACTTAAATTTAAAAAATAGAAAGGATGAAACTGGATACATCCTGTGTACATTAAAAATAAGAAAAAATATTTGAAAATGGGCACGATGAAATTGGTTACATCCTGCCTATTTTTACATTTTTGTCCATTTAAATAGTATCAAAATCTAACTGTCCATTTCACCCAGGAATTGTTGATTTTGGTCTTTTTAATCAATTTTGTGAAGTATTTTCTTGCTCCCCTAGGATATTGTTTCCGTGAAATACATCTTTAATGGAATTGATTTTTCAAAAATTCTATATGAATGGTGTTCTTGGACAAGCCAAAAACCCCTCACATACAGGTGGGCCCCCTAAACCAGCACCTATGCAAAAATTCTATATAAAGGCGGGCCTCATTTGTTATGAGTGTGCGGTTTTTACCTTGTCCAAAAATACGGTTTGCGTATAATGAATTCTGATTTTTTCCCCGGTAAGCACACGGCCTAGAAATTGTGCAAACATCACCCATTTTTTAGAATCAGAGGGAGTATATGTTCGGTGTCTCATCATACTAATTACTAATTACTTATGTCATGTTACGATTTCAGTCTGTATGACATCACTCAATGAATTATCCCGACGGTTATCGATGCAGGTTCTATTAGAGAATGGTCAAGACAAGGACATTACAGGGGTTGACATGCCAAACCTTGTTTATGTTTCGAGACATAAAAGTAAAGCCTCGCACCACCACTTCAAGGCTGGTGCTCTAAATGTTCTGGTAAGCTATTCTACATGTTCTACACGTAATCGAACAATTTTTTTTACTTATACCTTATAGGTTTGATTCCTGTAGTGATGTTTTTTCGTTTTCCGTAAAGGTTCGAGTCTCGGCTGCAATGACTAATGCACCATTAATCCTGACGTTGGACTGCGACATGTATTCGAATGATCCTAATATTCTCGTTCAAATGTTATGCTTTATGTTGGATTCCAAGATGTCAGAGTACGGTTATGTACAATTCCCTCAACGCTTTCATGGGATTAATAAGAACGACATCTATGGAGGTGAAAACAAACGTTTATTTCAGATAAATCCTCTCGGTATGGATGGGTTGTACAGGGACTTTTTTCCGTCGACGAGCTTTCTTTGGCGGGCCTTGGTCATACGTGTCCGCTGAAAAGCCGGAACTAAACCCTGACCATATTGTCGATAAGTCCATTCAATCAGAAGCAGTTCTAGAAATGGCTGAAAGTGTAGCTAGCTGTGAATATGAAAATGGCACCAAATGGGGTTCTAAGGTATGTCAGGAGGTGTCTACATTAAGTAAATTTCATAATATATCCAATACAACATATTTTCAAATGAAAAATATGTGACGTTTGATGAGTGCATGCAATGCTTTAATATTCAATATTTTTGTTGTTGTTGTGCAGATGGGTTTTAGATACGGGTCAATGGTAGAAGACTATTTCACAGGTTATCAATTGAATTGTGAAGGTTGGGACTCTGTATTCTACCATCCAGATCGGGCAGCCTTTTTGGGGGACATTCCTATCAACCTTGATAATGTGTTGAGCCAAAACAAAAGATGGTGCGTAGGCTTACTTGAAGTGGCTTTCTCCAAATACAGTCCGATCATTTTTGGAACACAATCCAGAGGTATCTTGATGGGCTTAGCTTATTCCCATTTCGCCTTTTGGGGTATTTGGTGTTGGAAAACGATTAATAAAAAAATAATTTTTTAAATTTTGAATAAAAAATTATAATTTATTGTTTTATTTTGTGAATGAAACTTTTTAGTCCCACATCGTGGAGTTTCCAATTTTTAGTAGTTTTAAGAAAATATATAAACCTTTTAGTCCCATATCGGGGAGTTTTTCTTCTTAAGTTGTATTTGTCAATTATATAAAGAATTTCACTACTTTTGTAAAATCTATGGGAAAGGGGTTGCTCTATATTTTAGAGGGACCCCTAAGGGAAAATATTTTATAGCGGTTTTTAAGCATTCGCGATTTTCCTTAACGGTTTTTTTTCGGAGTTGCCAAGCTCAAGTTGAGCATCTACTACATATGCTAGTAGTAGGTGTATTAGGGTGTTTTATCCTGGAGATATCCGTCCTGTGAGGGCTATAGCATCACTCTTGAGTGTAGCCGGGCGCTAATGTCTTAAGGACAGCGTGTTGAACACGTGACTCACTCTATTTTCCAAAGTTTTGCCTTGTTGTTGTTGCGGAGATACGGGGAGCTTGTTCGTTTCGTCAAAGCAATCACTTCCATTATAAAGGAGCTAAGTATCAATAACTTTTGCTTATTTGATTTTTCTTTGTTTTTGATTATTGCACCCAACAATCTTAAGACATTATCGCTTGTAATAATCGAAAACGATTGATTGGTTTGTGAATCATGGATGTTAATTGTGGAGTGAAAAAACAAAAACGAATTTCTGGTCAGCTGTAGAGTTTCAATTTTATCTTTTAATCTAGAAGGAATTTCGATTAACCCTTTTGACACAACGTATTAGACATCCTGATAGTTACCCGCGTAAAATTTCAGAATTTTTCGAGTTGTAAAAATATTTTTTTGATATTTTACAAAACAGAAAAACGTTTCTGAAAAATTCTGACGAGCAGAAAATTGTTGTTAACTAAATTAATTTTTGTGGGTAACCATGATTTTTTGAAACGCTGATTCAAACGAAGTTTGTATATATAGATGTTATCTTCAAAACTCATATTTTACTTTCTGATTTGGAATTGTGATTTGTGAATAAAGGTGTCATCTCCGAGGGACATGGCTAATAGCCGCATGTGGTTGGAAACAAATCTTCCAAAGATGGCAAAGGTGAGAACATCGAACGCAACTCTAAGCATGGTCTTCATGATAAAGGTATATTTCGTAAACCTGAATCCGGAATTACTTTAGTTAAGGGTGAGTGTTATGTTTGTAAAATTCCTGGCCACGCGCAGTAAATTGTAGACAACATAAAAACCTTAATAAGTAGAAAGTTAATGCTAATTTAGTTGAAACAAACTAGAACGAGTTTGGTGGCATGATGTCGGAAGTTATTTTAATAACCAATGTGAGAGACCAGTAGGTGGACTTGGAGCCACCAAGAATGTTTGTTGAAACAGAGACCTGTTCACCTCCTATCATAGGATAGGGGATGTCGAGAAACTCTTATTGAGTAACTCATATGCAATAGAGGTTGCATAAAAGGAAAAGGTCGAGCAGAAGCTCATATCTGTAATATTCTCACATTGAATGAAGTTTTCATGTTCCGAGCATATGCGAAAATCTTGTATCTTGTTCTGTTGTAGATGGAAAAATATTAAGATCTTAATTGAATCTGGAAAACTTGTTGTAACTAGGCAGTGATTTTTTAAGCAAGAGTTATAGGACTTTGGGTCTATATAAGCTTAACGGAAAAACTGATGATGTGAACGTAGTTGATTCTTGTGATATCTTTGTGTGATTGATTGTTTTACGTGGTAGACTTGGAACCGTAAACTTATAAGTCAATGCTTAACTGGCTAGCATAGGCTTCGTACCCAAATTTAGTTTGGATTTTGAACACAAAAGTGAAATCTGTGAAGAATCAAAATATGCTATAAAATCTTTTAGCACAAATGTTCAGAGTAATTCTAAGCCTTTAAAATTAATTCAGTTAGGCCTAGTTGACATGAGTTCAACCCAAAACCACTGTGGTAAAAGATGGTTATAACTTCCGTAGATGATTGTACGAGGTACTATCTTATATACTTGCTTAGGATAAGGATGACGCCTTAGAAGCCTTAAGATGTATAAACTTGAAGTTGGAAACCAATTAGAAGCCTTGAACATAACAACCGTATCCTTAAGGAGATGATAATTTCCATGTTGATTAGTTCAGGATTACCTGCGGCCTTGTGGGGGGAGGCAGTCCTCTTAACTAGTATATCCTGAATAAAGTACCTTTTAAGAATCAGATGAAACTCCATATGGTTTATGGAACGGTAGATGACCTTCTTATGAATGTGTCAAAGTGTGGGGGCGTTTGACTAAGATTGTAATTCCTCTTCCTAAAAGAACTAGATTGAAACCAAAAATGTTGATTGTGTTTTCGTATAGGGTATATTGAGTATACTTCTACAAATAGATTTTTGGTTGTGTGTTCTGATTTTTCTGACATTGGTGTGAATATTATTACGGAATCTAGGGATGCTGAGTTCTTTGAACATGTTTATTCTAAACCTGTACCTCATTAGAGATGTGTTGTTGATCCCCTAGATTTATCTTCAAATAGTCAGAACTTATTTTAAAGGAAGATGAAGTTGATGTTGAGCCTAAGAGAAGTAAAATAATTAGACTTGAGACTTCTTATGAAACCGACTTCATAACATGCCTAGCTTAGTCTGAGCCACAGACTTGTAAAAAGCCTTAATATCTACTGAAACCCCATTCTGGTAAGAAGCTTCATTTAGTGAAATGGACTCAGTCCGTTGGAACCAGACTTGGGAGCTTGTTAGTTTACCTCCAGGTTGTAAGACCATGGGATGTAATGAGTCTTTAAGAGGAAACGATAGGTAGATGAAACTGTGGAAAAATATTAAGCTAAGTTGGTAGCTAAAGGCTATAAACTAAAAGAAGGTGTAGATTTCCTTGATTCTAATTCAATTGTGACGGAAATTACTTCCGTTGAGATACTAATTGTTATTGCTGCCATAAAGAACGTAAGATACATCAGATGGATGTTAAGACAGCTTTTTCTAAAACCGTGAATTAGGTAAAGAAATTTACATAGATCAACCTGAAGACTTTGTAGTGAAAGGTTGTGAATACAAAGTTTGTAATTTGAAAAATCTTTGTATGGTTTTCAAATAAGCACGTAAACAGTGACATGGAAAATTTAATCATGTGATAATGGATAGTGGATTTAAATTAATGAATCTGACAAGTATGTCTACAAGTAACTTGTTAAGGATGTCTGTGTAATTGTATGCTTGTATGTTGATGATATGCTTGATACAAACATAGATGTGATCAATTCCACTAAAAACATGCACTGAATGAGAACATTGACTTGAAAGACTTGGGCCCTTTTGATGTAATCTTAGGGATGAGGATTAGAAGATAATCAAACATTTATAAGTCTTAGTCGTTCTCATTATGTTGAGTTGTGCTTAAGAGATACAATCAGTCTGATTGTAAACCTGCTTGTACTTCGTACGATTATTCTTGTAGTCTCAAGAAAAATAAGGGTAGTGGAGTATCTTAACTTGAATACTCAAAAGTTATAGGATGTCTGATGAATTTAGA
This sequence comes from Papaver somniferum, assembly GCF_003573695.1. NCBI lineage: Eukaryota > Viridiplantae > Streptophyta > Magnoliopsida > Ranunculales > Papaveraceae > Papaver > Papaver somniferum. Next base: position 52,848,829 of record NC_039367.1, read on the forward strand.
ACTGTAAGAGTCCAGACATTGCCTATATTGTGAGTAAGTTAAGTGGATATAATTGTAGTCCAGAGCAAGAGAATTCAGATGCACTGAGTAGAGTATTATGGTACCTAAAATACTCTTTTGATTTATGAAAGGTATCTTGTTGTCCTTGGGACTTTATGATGCAAACTGGATAGTTGACTCAGAGGAGTCTAAGTCTACGAGTGGATATGGTTTCACTCTAACATGTGGGTTTGTTGTTGGAAGATTTCCAAACAAACATATCGCTCAATTCATTATGGAATCTGAGAGTATTGCGTTAGATAAAGCATGAGAGGGGGCCGAGTGCCTAAGATGCTTTTTAGAAGACATTCCTCTTTGGCATAGGCCTGTGCCAGCTATATCTATACATTGTGTTAGCCAAGCTATAATAGTTAAAGCTAAGAAATAACTAATCTCAATCGGCGTTATTTCCATTGATTGGATAAAGTCCAAGGAGAATATCGCGCAATCTTTGACGAAAGGTTTGTACAAAGAGATAGTTAAAAATGCATCGAGGGGGTTGGGGCTTAAGCTCATATATTAAACTTGCCATGAAGGATACTCAACCTTGCTGACTGGAGATCCCATGATCAAGGTTTCGAATGAGACAACTAATTTGTGGTGGGTAAAGGTAAACACTATCAGAGATTTTCATTCTCTGCCCTTCCCTATGGTGTAGACGTGATAGTGTGACTGCATGTGGAGGATGACTTTTTAATAAGTCTTAATGAGTTCTATAGTTTCAATTTAAGATTGAAGTGGGGTGTAGCAGTAACACTCTTTATGGAAACTCACCTATCTGAATGAGGAAGTGGGTCGCTTCCTGTGAGAATATGAGCTGATTCTCTAGAGCATTCTGAGAAACAGGATACGTCCAGGGCCAAAACGGACAAAACGGCACGAGCTTGGCAGCAATCTTGGAGATATCACCCGTGGTTGTTATCACGAATTACATCAAATGCTAGCAGTTCAAGACATAGTTCACTGTCTCTAGCAAGTAATTCTGGTAATATCTCACTAAGCAAAGGTTCAAGACCTCATGGACACCTCTGCCTAAAATGGTATTTCCTGCGTTTTTTATGTGATTTTCATTTTGATGGTTTTGGTATTACTGGAACTTAGGACCTAAAGGTCACTAAGGGTTCACTAGTTCATGCTTTTTCACTTTGGTGAAAGATACCTATAGTCTCACCATGTGAGAACTAAAGATGAAAGCTCTCAATACTATTATGATTTATGCAATCCATAGTATGACCCTGGGGTCAACACACTTTTGTGTGAGGGAGAGGACGTAGAAATGACTAGTATGATTTCAACACTTGCACGATCAGTCTGTTTGGATCGTGAGGTTGGGATGTTTATTTACCAAGATCTATCTGTGTTTTCATGTTTTATTGAGTTTTCATTCATGTGGGGGATTGTTGGAAAACGATTAATAAAAAAATAATTTTTTAAATTTTGAATAAAAAATTATAATTTATTGTTTTATTTTGTGAATGAAACTTTTTAGTCCCACATCGTGGAGTTTCCAATTTTTAGTAGTTTTAAGAAAATATATAAACCTTTTAGTCCCACATCGGGGAGTTTTTCTTCTTAAGTTGTATTTGTCAATTATATAAAGAATTTCACTACTTTTGTAAAATCTATGGGAAAGGGGTTGCTCTATATTTTAGAGGGACCCCTAAGGGAAAATATTTTATAGCGGTTTTTAAGCATTCGCGATTTTCCTTAACGGTTTTTTTTCGGAGTTGCCAAGCTCAAGTTGAGCATCTACTACATATGCTAGTAGTAGGTGTATTAGGGTGTTTTATCCTGGAGATATCCGTCCTGTGAGGGCTATAGCATCACTCTTGAGTGTAGCCGGGCGCTAATGTCTTAAGGACAGCGTGTTGAACACGTGACTCACTCTATTTTCCAAAGTTTTGCCTTGTTGTTGTTGCGGAAATACGGGGAGCTTGTTCGTTTCGTCAAAGCAATCACTTCCATTATAAAGGAGCTAAGTATCAATAACTTTTGCTTATTTGATTTTTCTTTGTTTTTCATTATTGCACCCAACATTTGGTCTATTCCGATTACCATTTATGCTTTCATACCCCAGCTTACTCTCCTCAATGGAGTTTCGCCATTCCCCAAGGTACATACACTCAATTTTTTACGCGATATATATGTTTTTACGAGTAAAATTGGCCAAGGTTGGATGCTCACATTGCTTAAAGAAAAATATTATGTTGGGCCTTCTTGCAGGTATCTGATCCTTGGTTCTTGTTGTATGTGTTCCTGTTCCTTGGATCTTACATCCAAGACTGCCTAGATTTTATGCTAATGGGAACAACATTTCAACGATGGTGGAACGATCAAAGAATGTGGTTAATCCGTGGTGTCTCATCGTACCTATTCGGATCCATTGACTTCTTCCTCAAATCCTTGGGTATCTCTACGTTTGGATTTGTTATAACTAGTAAAGTAATAGACGATGAACAAAACAAACACTATGAACAAGGAGTTTTTGAGTTTGGAGTTGCGTCACCTTTGATTGTACCATTAACAACAGCGGCTATCATCAACTTCACTGCGTTTTCTGTGGGAGTCACAAGATTGATTTTGGGACACAGCAAACTGGAGGAAATTTTCATTCAATTGATTTTATCAGGGTTTGGGGTAGTCAATTGTTGGCCAGTATATGAAGCTATACTATTGAGGAATGACAAAGGAAAAATGCCTTTAAAGATTACAATTTTATCTAGTCTTCTGGCGTTTTCTTTGTACTCATTATCTCATTGTCTTGCATCTTAAATTATGACCAGGGATTTGTCGTAGTTTTGCGGTCTATTGAATATTACATGGATTCTCGCATAAGAACTATGGGTACATTTAGTTGGTCGCAGTCCAGTTTTTGCTGTGCACTTTGGTTTTTGGGGCAAATTCATTTTGCAGGTAGGAAAAAATTGAGAGAGCCCTGGTGGAATTTGGGTTATTCGCATGGTAGGCAGGCAATAAGCGTTCGCAGTGTAGCTAATGGCAATTCCTATGGCAATGAACAAATATTTTTTTTGTTGAGCCACGTGGATGAACAAACATGTTTTTGCATTATGGAAAATTAAGGCAAAATGAACAAATCTGATATTTTAGGACCTCACTAGTGATTTTATTAATATAAAGTAATAAGTGTTGGGTCCCACTGATTATTTAATTAATAAAATAAATAACAAAAAACAAACCCTAAATATAATAACCGGATTTGGAGAGAGAGATTGTGAGGGGCGGTCAAGCTTCCAACGCCCGCGTTTTTGCTTCCAACGTCCGTTTCTACATCAAACGCGCGCTTGTTCTTCCATCTCACTCAACAAACCACCAAATTTGTTGGTTTGTCCATCCGTTTTTATGTTTGTTGAGTCCATAATGGGAGCAAATTAACAAATCCTTGATTTGTTCATTCCAGAGGAACTGCTCTAAGTGAGCTACCCAAAGCGTGGGCACCATTTATCAAACCATTTTTTCAAATAATTCAATAATCCAGCAGATTCTGCTTAGGGTTGTTCATGATAACTGGTTAACCGAGAACCCGAACCAAACCGATTAGGGAAAAACCGAACCGAGTCATTAACTAATGGTTTGTTTTGGTTTAGAAAAGATGAAAATCGAGATTAATGGTTTGATTTTGGTATGATAGAGAAACCGAACCGATAACCAATAGTTAACCAATTATCTGCTTTTCACCATAGATTTAGATATTAAATCCTAACCATTGATTAAAACTATAAAAATAAAAACCCTAAAAACTAAATCTCATTTTCTTTCTCCCTTTTCCTTTCTTCTCCTCCGCAGCAGCCTCATCTTATTTTTCCTGTTTAATTCTTGTCTTCTCCTTCTTCTTTCTCTATCAATCTTCTACCGAGGATTTGAGAACCAAATCTATGGTTACGAGATTCCGAAAAGAAGTGTTTGGCTAAGGAACGACTAATGGTGGTGGTATTTACTTGAGAAGTTGAATTAAACTCATAGAAATGGGAATCAAAAAAATAGGGTTTGAGTTTGATGTTGAGTTTATTTGTAAATCGATAAGTTAACAGTTGAAGATCGAAGGGTAGTTGCTAGATTGAAGTTGTAGTGTTGTTTTAGAAAAAGAATTGAGAGGTACCGAAACTGTGAAGAAATTAAGGTTCCTGGAAATGATTTCGAGATTCAATTAAGGGTGATTAAGAAGGAATTACATTAGGGGATTGAATTAATGAAGGGGTTATTGTTTAATTGATGATGTGAATAGGTTTTGTTGATGATTTAAGAATTTAAGGTTTTGAATTTGAAGCTCAGGTGGATGATTAAAATTGTTAGTAAAATTAAGGTTTGATATGAGAAATTGTTAGTAGAATCATATATGTAAATTATGTAAATTCATTTTTGATGTTATTGCTGGATTAGGCAAAATTCTTTGTGAATTTTTTGTTTCTGTGTAAATTGTTTTTTTTTGAACAGTCAGTTACCTAAAACTGACACATTTATCGATTATCCGGAACCAAATGGTTAAAATCGAAACCGTTGGTTAATGGCATGGTTTTGGTTTCAAAAATTAGAAACCGACACTAATGGTTTCGGTTTTGGTTTGGCTAGAAACCGAGCCGAAACCGACCATTGACACCCCTTTCTGCTTTAATAGCCGTAGCTTTATTACCAAATCTTACTCAATAATCCCAATAGGTTCTGCTTTAAAAATCCTGGCATTTTTAGGGGCCACTCAAAAGGATTTAGGGGCCATCAATTTATACCCAGCCAAAGACTCTAGTTAAGGGGTACCCTATATGATATTGAAGTTACATAAATGCCCTTCTGGTAAAACTGTATAAAAACCAAATCAAAAACAATTCTACTCATTTCAACTCTTCTTCTTCCAGTTTCATATTATCTTCCGATTGTGGAAGAAATTTTTTTTTTCCTCGTTCAACCGAAACATCGCCGCGAATCGTAAAATCAAAACATCGTCGATTCGATTATAAAACAATGGATAAGAGAAATGAAACCCACAGACCTAGAACCAAAAATGTTGCTCGGGGTATTGATCCAAACATTGGAATTTTAGCAAGAAATAAAGAAATTCTTGCTGCAAATGAAGAAGAACGCGAAGAACAAGTACCCGGCAATGTAGTCGGTGGTGGCGATTCCGAGACTCAAACACTTCGTCAACTTCAAATGGCCCCAATTAGGTAAGAATCTATCATTTTTGGGGTTTATTTCGCTTTAATTCGTCGAATCGAGAAAAAAAAAATTCTAGGGTTTTCGGTTATTTATCCAGATTCGGACGATATGCATGCTCATTTACTTCCGAATGTAGTCGTGTTCTTCATTTTTCAAGAACATCGACAGTATTCGGGAGAAAGATTTGATGATTATCTGCCGAATATTGGTGGCCATATCTTCCTGGATACAAACTGCTAATAATCGGTAGTTTAATGAATTTTTTGGCTACCGAATATATTTAAGTAGACACAAAGTATTCGGAATAACACTCACTACCGAATGTATATATTGAAAAAGTCTCAAAATTTATGATATAGGAAAAATCCCATTTTGGGGCCAGTATTTATTCGGAAGACAATATAATGTTTTATACCTCCGATTGTGTAGGATAAAATTTTAGAGTTTCTGAACTCCAGTTGATGAATATTCGGTTGTAAACGTGTTTAGTTATATTCCGATTGTTTTTCATTCGGAAAAAATATGTGTCTTCTTACTTCCGAATTTGTACATTCGGGTTATAGAGGTGCACTTTTTCTTCCGATTGTGTAGGATGAAAAATTTACAACTTCTGAACTCCAATTGATGTATATTCGGTTGCAAATATGTTTAGTTAGCTTCCGATTGTTTTGTATTCGGGAACAATATGTGTCTTCTTACGTCCGAATGTGTACATTCGGGTTATATTTCCATACTTTGTCTTCCGATTGTGTAGTTTGTAAATATTGTTCCTTTCTTTGTTGTTTAGACAAGCAGTCAACAAGGAGTGCAACCAACTGTTGAACAACAAGGCAGTGAACAAGGGGTGCGACCAAGTGTTGAACAAGCCGCTCAACAAAGTGCAGGACCAAGTGTTGAACCAGTTGATCCAGTGGCAAGAGTAGAAGAAGAAGGACAACCAAGTGGTACCCAAAAAGCCAAAAAAGGAAAAGATGTTGTAAGGAAGGATATTGCTAAGAAAGCATCACATCTTGTCCCTCAGCACTTGAAGAAGAAGGGTATTCCAGCAGGCACAATCCTTGGACTACCAGCGGATGGAGGAAAATTGCTATTTGGATACAAAGACTCATGGGCCAGAGAAATATATGAAACCGAGGTAATAAAATTACTATTTTTTATTAATGTATTGTCTATGTGTTATATCGTAATACTTGTATTAATAGGATCATCAAGATGCGGTCCGTCTACTCAAACCTACCGCCGCCACCAACAAAAATGCTTGCGTGGCCTTTATCCGGTGGATGTGAAAGGTTCAAGACAATTGTTGCCAACTCGGGGTTAGCTAATGCCGCCGAGAATTCATTGTTGGAACATGATCGTGTGGCCATATCGGCGTTCGTGGAGAGAATGTATCCTGAGACCGATACTTTCCATATGCCGTTTGGGGAGATGACGATCACCCCGGATGATGTTGTGCAGATTCTTAACCTTCCCGACCAAGGCACAGCTGTGAAGTTTAACTACACAAAGCAGTTAAGTTGGGCACAACTTTATTCTCTAACTAACAAGTGCTTAGGTTGGGATGAAGAGACAACAACAGCAGAGTTTAGGAGGCATGCAAGTTACAGAACAAGACAGATCAACATTACAGCTTTGATGAATATGTTTCGAGGCACCTTGGAGAAGGAAAAGAATGGAACGTTAACTGATGATCAAGTGAACCACGCTGCCACCACATATCTCCTTTGTGTATTGGGATGTGTCATATTCCCCAATACTTCTGGCAACCGGATCGACGCCAATCTTATACAACTTTTGGATCCTCTCCATGAAGTCGGTGACTATTCTTGGGGCACGGCATGCCTAGCATTCTTGATGGAAGAGTTGAGAAAGGCTTCGAGGCTAGGAACCTGCCAAGTTGCCGGGAATGTGGCTCTATTGCAGGTTTTTTCTTTAACTCTATAACTCACTCTATAGTTATTCAGTAGACAATACATATGATGCATATCCATAACTCCAAATGACGCATATTCGGTAGGAAATTATCCATCTCTTTTCCCGAATGTTGGTTATTCGGTGGTTAAGTACTTACTTTGTTTTCCGATTATATACAATCGGAAATATTCTTTTGATATTAGAACCGAATATACAGGCCAGAAAAGCTATAGGTTACTGAACTCCAAATGACGCATATTCGGTAGGAATTGATCCATCTTATTTTCCGAATGTTGGTTATTCGGTGGCTAGGTACTTAATTGTTTTTACGATTATATACAATCGGAAATATTCTTTTGATATTAGAACCGAATATACAGGCCAGAAAAGTTATAGGTTACTGAACTCCAAATGACGCATATTCGGTAGGAATTGATCCATCTTATTTTCCGAATGTTGGTTATTCGGTGGCTAGGTACTTAATTGTTTTCCCGATTATATACAATCGGAAATATTCTTTTGATATTAGAACCGAATATACAAGCCAGAAAAGTTATAGGTTACTGAACTCCAAATGACGCATATTCGGTAGGAAATGATCCATATATATTTTCGAATGTTGTGTATTCGGTGGATAGCTACTCAGTTTTGTTTCCGATTATGTATAATCGGAAATTATGTTTGGAAATTACTACCGAATATACACAATCTATTTACTAAAACTTGGTTTCTTATGTATATAGGCATGGATCTATGACCACTTCCTTATCCTGAAGTTGGCCGGAGAGAACCCGGGGTGGTGCAAAGGTACTCCTAGAGGAACAAAGTATATATTTGAAGACAACCGTTCTAGGACAAAGGAGCAGCAGTTGATTCGCATGAGGGAGATTTTGGACCAATTGAAGGCCTCAGACGTATGCTTTGATCCATACAAGGAAGATCGATTCAGTGGGCATATAAATGTTCGGTCGGACTTGTCCCTTTATTTTGGACCATTGTGGCACCCCACAGGATATGTGATGTATAACCCCTCTAGGGTGATGCGACAACACGGGTATATACAACATCAACCTTTGGAGAAAATGGGGGATTACTACAAATTGGAGTTGGAGTTGTGTTCTTCTAGTGGTGACAATCTCACGATTGTTCACACAGGCCCACCTATTGTTCTTGATAACTGGGATAAGAGGAATGACTTCATTATCGACACTGGTAGATGAACCATCCGAGGTGATGAAAATTCTCCAGACTATATGAGTTGGTATAACAAGGTATCACATCCTTTGGTTATCCGTGAAATCAAATCCAACACTACTGCGGCGGGTTCAAGTTATAATTGTATCATCAAAGACAAACCAGCTGGTTATGATAGACTGATGCGTGTTCTTATATTTTTGTTCATTTTATATTATTCATATAAATCTTAGGTAATTACCGTTTGATGTTATGTCATTACGTATAAAAAACAGGTGAATAGGTTCAAGCGTGTTTCCAAAATGTTAACTGCATGCTTGAAGAGCGGAGATCCCATGCCAGCTGAGAAGATCAAAGAGGCTAGAGATCTAGTTGATAATATGGATAACGAAGATTATGCTGCCCAGTTTGGGGAGAAAGTCACGAAGAGGCATCAACCCAAGGTGGCAGTATCAAAGACGGGTAAAAGAACTCGAGCTTCATCGAGCGCTGAAGCTGCTCCAACTGAAGCTGCTCAAACTGAAGGTGCTCAAACCCGTGGTCGTGCAGGACTGGGAGGTATTCACGGTCGTAAAGTAAAGAAGAGCAGATAAATGACAATGATTTTTGTTGTACATTCGGAAATTTGTTTGGGTAACTAAGTTAGACAAGTTCAAATGACAATGATTTCTGTGGTATATTCGGAAGTTTTGGTAACTAATTTAACTTCCGATTATTTCAAAGAAAAAATTTGAAAAGTATAAGTTTTTCCAAATTCTGATTTTTGGGCCATTGTACATTCGGAACTTTATAAAAAACCTATCCTCCGAATATCACAAGTTCAAAACAAACCACGCCATGGCTCCAGGTGGTTCCAAGGGCCAATATTGAAGGTTAGACATCCCATATTCGGAAGTTTTGGTAACTAATTTAACGTCCGATTATTTCAAAGACAAAATTTGAAAAGTATAAGTTTTTCCAAATTCTGATTTTTGGGCCATCGTACATTCGGAACTTTATAAAAAACCTATCCTCCGAATATCACAAGTTCAAAACAAACCACGCCATGGCTCCAGGTGGTTCCAAGGGCCAATATTGAAGGTTAGACATCCCATATTCGGAAGTTTTGGTAACTAATTTAACGTCCGATTATTTCAAAGACAAAATTTGAAAAGTATAAGTTTTTCCAAATTCTGATTTTTGGGTCATCGTACATTCGGAACTTTATAAAAAACCTATCCTCCGAATATCACAAGTTCAAAACAAACCACGCCATGGCTCCAGGTGGTTCCAAGGGCCAATACCATTAAGATACAGTTCCATATCTGCTTTTCGGATTCCGATTTGTGGAGCTTGTGAACACGATCATGAGCAGTTACCACAACCCACGCTCTATAAATAGCACAATCTTCTTCTTCGGCAAAAGCAATATCCATGTTTTTTGTTATGAAAATTAAAACTGAAGAGAGGAAAGAGTTTGGTGCAATTGGGGTGATAGATATGAGTTTCTTTATATAGGTTTAGGGTCCAACGGCTCTTTTTGTTTTTCCCAAAAACTCCAACGGCTAATTTGACGAAAGTTGAATGTGGAGAAACCAATAATCGGTAGGTATTGGATTTAGCATATCTACCGATTATGGTAGCTTTCAAAATTTGAATTTGCGGCAACTTATAATCGGTAGGTTTTGTAATATATTTAACTCCCGATTAACGCTGAATCCAAAACACGAACCAAGAAATACTGCACCTCGTATAATCGGACGTCTGGCAAATATTTTGGTCTCCGATTGCATTCGGAGGGTAACAATGTTATCATATCCTCCGAATATATAAGGGTAATTTCACCATTACGAATTACGCGAAATAAGGGCTGGCTACATTTTCCCTTTGGGTGACCTTTTTTGTTTTATTGTTGGCCCCTAAATCCTTTTGAGTGGCCCCTAAAAACGCCAGGTTAAAAATCTTGCTTACCAAATCTTACTCAATAATCCCAATAGGTTCTGCTTTAAAAACCTTGCGACCAGGGGAAGAAAAAACCCTAACTTGGCCTTCTAAGCTATAAAGTTCGCGGAGAACAAAGAAGATCAGAAGGGGTTCCCGGAAGAAATCATAGTCGATATCCTCAAACGCTTGCCGGTAAAATCAGTGTTAAAATTCAGGTGCGTCTGCAAAAAATGGTATAATATACTCAACGATCTTGAATTTCTTAAGAAACAACAAAATCATGATTTGGGAGATGACGAGTCAACTTTAATACTTAAAAAAGGCCTTGATTACTACTCCATTTCTAATGATACATTCACATCGATATCTTCATCATCATCATCAGATGTAGCTATAACATTATCTGGTAAGGATGTTAAGGTTCTTGATTTCCCTATCATTTCTCCAAAGACTCTAATACGTTCTTTCATTGAGGAAACTGTTCAGATTCTGGGTTCTTGCAAGGGGTTAATCTGCTTTGTCCTTTGTTTTGCTCGTATCCATGGTCTTCTTAATCCATTTACTGGAGAGTACAGGAAATTGCCATCACCAATGTCATCTATTCCTTCTGGTAAATCTTTGTTTTACAATTATGAGTTAGGTTATGATAGCAAGATTAATGATTACAAGTTGGTAAGGATTGCGAAATCAGACGAGAATGTTCCTGAAGTCGAGGTTTATACAGTAGGTTCAAATTCTTGGAGGAGCATTGAAAATCTTGACTTCCCTTATGTTTCTTGCAGAGGAACATCTAAGTTTTTGAATGGATCTCTTCATTGGATAGCAAATCATAGTTTTCAAATACCTCGAGTCATGGTCTCTTTTGATTTGGGAGGTGAGACATTCAAGGAATTAGCGCTGCCAGAAAATTTGGGAGGCGGCTCTTGTTTGTTTCAGTGCTGCAGGAGGGTGTCTTGCTATACTTTGTAGTGCTCCATGTCCATGGGGTCAGTTTGATGTATGGGTAATGAAAGATTACGGATGGAGAGAGTCTTGGACTAGGCTCTTCACCATTACTGAAAACATCAAATCATTTGAATATATAATCATAAGCTTTCGGCAGTTAAGGCAAATGGTGTGTTTAAAAAATGGTGAGTTCCTGTTAGAATTTGGATTGGAGGCAGAAGTAGAGCTGATTTGGTTGTGTATGACCCAAAGACTGAAAGAGCTAGAGTACTGAATGTGCCTAAAAAGATAGGGTATACGAAACCTAGACTGCAGGACGTGTTGTTGTTCAGGTTGGAAAGTTATGTGGAGAGCTTAGTTTCACTCAACTCAGGTACTTATGTTGGGTAGGCATTGGTCATGTGCATGAGAAGCCGTAAAGCCGTTATCCCGCTCCTAGTGATTGATGCAGTTAGCACTACTTATTTTTGAGGACGGGTTCTTTTAGCTTTTAGCTATTTTGCAGAATTTTTCTGGTGAGACTTTTTCTATAGCTTTCTTGATGTTACTATTATGCTTTTGTAGGATGTTTACAGTTTCGATACTTTTGCTGTTACGAATAGTAGTTAACCAAATTCTTGAGACACAGATATTATAAACATGCCTTGATATATATTCTAGGTGTCTATCATATTGCAGGGTCAAGTTGCAACAAAAAATGTAAACCCCTTGCACTCGCTTATCTCTATACTAAGTATACCTCTTTGAGATTGTTATTGAGCCAACTCTTATTTGGAAACCCAATTCAATTCTCTGATTATTGCGTTAATCCTATACAAAAAAATTGTTGATGCAAATCAAAGAGAATTATATGGATGTTTGCGTTATGCTAGATGAACACATGCAAGCTGGTGCAGGATAAGCCGTCACATCCATATGAGACTTGCTTGTTTTGATTAGAACTGGAGATCCCATGGAATCTATATGCATTTTCTTTATTCTATCATCAATCTCCTTCTCATTCATTTGATTGTTATTGTTCATGAACAACCGAACTAGCTTCTTCTTATTTGGTGTTATGTATTTCTTATGTCCGAAATACGCCCTATGTCCCTGTTCAGTCGATTGAAAATTTTAGTCAAGACTGAGATAACAATATTACTTCTGTAAGAAATTGATGGATCGGTCAATTTAGGCTAATAACCTGAATTGTTCTAGCCATGTCGCCACCATGGTTAGCCATGAAGACATCGCTATTGATGCAAACAATGTAATCCAAAGCAATTAGAATCGATGATTTGTTTCTAAAGTGTTGGAGTTCGTCTCCATCTGCAAGTGCCCATTTGTTTGTGAAGTGAGGAAATTGCTTTCGGATCGGTGCGAGGGCCTTTTCCCCTCCAATGGGAGTCCCTCCAGCCCAATAGATCCTTGTGTTGCTAGATGCACCAAAAGCCTTCAGTAACCTGCACCATCAAAATTATCATTGTCAGGAGTATAAGTTTGGATATCATACCACAGCAGGTGCTAAAATTCCGAGAGGTCAGCAAATCTGTCGCTGCCAGACAAGGTGTGGTAATGTGAACTTTTGCTAGTTATAAATGTTGTATTCATTGGAAGATTCTTTACGTGAATCATGCGTACCAAAAGCTTAGCTCATTCTCTGACCGGGACGTTTTAATTTCTGGAGCATCTGTAACAATTATGTGAGCATCTGTGACAATTATGCTCTTCTCCCTTGTAATTTTCCTTAACAGCTCTGGAGTCATTTCGTCAAGGATCTTAGTGTAGCATTTTGTCATGACATTCTCTGTCAAAACAGTTGGTGATGCAGTGATTTAACAAATACTTATTTGGAATGTTACCCTGATGTGATGTTTGTTGCATTTGGAGAGAATGAAAAGTTTTCTCTAGTTTCGGATTCTACCATGGTTGCCAAAACTGAATACTGCTTTATCTTCGGTTGGGCCTAATGATGCAAGAATTTCAACAAGATTTCCTTTGAGGCTTTGAGCCACCATTTTTTTTCTTTTTCAGTTTTGTCCTTGTTTGTTTAGTTGTTTTGCATTTGGGTTTTGTTCTGTGTTTCTACAGCTTTGTCTAAAGTTTTTCCTTTATGCGTACGTATCGAATCCCTAAATGATCTTCCTCTATGGGCAGTCAGGTTCCAGGAACTAGAACGACCTCACGAGTTATAGCCAGAGAGAGTACAAATGTGTGCATGATTGAGGTCATGAAATCGGAACACGTACCTAGTTGTTTCAGCGGCATCGAGGGGACAAAGACCAGCCATGTACCGCTCTCTGAAAGTGATATTATTGGAACGACCTGTAAGGAGTTCTGGGTGCGACATTCGTTCTGATATGACCATTTGATCTGCATCCTTCCCTAGCCCCGGAAGACAACCTGTCCTTACCCATACATCCTTCTCTAGACGGAAGTGCAATGTCATATATGGATGTCCCCCTGACATCCTCATTGCAAGCTTCTTTCCGAAGTTTTCAATCCATGGTTTGAACTTTAGTGCATGAAATGCGACCTATATGCTCAAAATTTATAGCGGAACGTTACTTTTATATGCAGAGGCAAAAGTGAAGGAAGTTCGTATACATTTCGCGATAAGTAGATGTACCTTGCAACGAAGCTTCTGTAAATCCGGACCGAGGATTTTAGATAGTTTTGAGTCGAAGCGGCGGAGAAGCAATACGGTATGTTTATTCAACTGGCATACAATTGGAGACAACAAATGATTTCATTAAAGTCATTACTGTAACAAAATGAAGTTCGAAAGAGACACATTATCTTTTCTTAATGGGCTTAGGTGATGAATTAGCTATGCAACCTAACCGATACAACGTTAATTAAAACATGTTTTTAATGAATCAAATTAATCAGTTATTATAAATAATATATCTAGATGATCCATTAATTTGTTGATTAATCAAAAGTGGAACTTAATCATCTTTTTTTATATTCTTTCTTTTTTTTCAATGACATGTATATGTATTTTTTCCATGGACGACCCCAACATGTTCTCCATAAACATTTTATTTGGCATTTATATAATCAAAATCAAAATATTTTCTTTAAAAGAAAAAAAAACAATTAGATTAAAATAATCTACATTGATTTTATTATAATATTTGTGATGCAAAAAATAAGTAAACAACCATTTGCAGTGCAACACCAAGCCCCTGCTGCATAGTTTAAAAATTCTTTTTTTCGCTTTTTTAAGACTAATTTAAGGAGAATCAGCCTCAATTAACATCATAGAAGATCCCATTTAGATTAATTTTGTCGCCCCGTGAATGAATTTTTTTTCTTCCAAAAAGATGGACATTGCAGTTGACTGATACGAAGGCAGTTTGTTGTTAGTCCTCCCTCACTCATCTTACATCAAACCGGCCCGTTGTTTGTTAATTCCTCCTTTTTATTAATTAATTAAAAGAAAAAACTTTTCAAAAAGAAAAAGGGAAACACGTATATTATGATTGATTTTTTTTTGTTAATTATTGAAGAATTCAGCTAAGTGTTCAAGTAGTTACTATCACGTAGTTAGGCTTACTAATTCAACATAGAGTGATGAAGATAAGAGTATTTTTTTGGTTTGACACAAATGAAGATAAAAGATAAGTTACTATTACCTCTTTCGTTAATAGAGTTCGGACCATATCTTCACTAACATTTGATGGTATTGGAGCTCGAACCGGACGCTTCGAAATGTAAGTAGACGGTAATGACGAAAGTATATGCACATCTTCTTTAAGTGTTTCCTTAAAGTTTCTTTCATCAAATATATCAGAAAATTCACTGCAAAAACAAAAAGGAAGTTAACCAATTATGATACCAAAATTAATCATTTCATAACTAACACAAACTTGATCAGCATATATGCATATGATGCATCTATGATATCTCTGTATAATTTACGTGCGAGAAAAATGTTATCTTGTCCACTGATATATATGATAATGTACCTTTCGTCGCCCCAAACCGCATTGACATGAAATATAGGAACGATCAATGTTGCTTGAAGAATTCTAGCAATAACAGCATCATCGATAATCTGATTCTTTTGTTGATTCAATCCCCCCGAAACCACAACCATTAAGAAACGATTCTTTATCCCGCTGCTAATATTACTACTAGCGTAATTTTGACTAAAGTTTAAACATGGACGATATCCTAACCCGTCCGGTTGCTTCCACAATTCTTCGGTGGTGGTGCTTAGGTTGATAAATGTATCACGCTGATTGAATATTCGGTTGATATGAATAAGTGGGTGCTTATGATCAGAAATACAAGAAACAATTGGATAACTTATCATGAACACACTAAAGCTAGTGCATATTTCTAGGAATAGAAGGAAATATCCTGATTTTTGAGGTCTAACTCTGAATAACATATTAAGGATCATTGAACTATTTGTGAGTTTTTGTAGAGGTTTGAAGAGAATGGATATTTTATCGGCTACTAAAATGTAAGATACTTTGTTTGAGTTATGGTTTTTCATAGTGGTAATGGCTTTCCAAACGAGAAGGAGAAGAAAAAGATACAAGAAAAAGAAAATGATGAAGAGGATGGAAAGCTTTGTATAAGAAATAAATGAAGAACATCAAAGAGAAGGGAGAACTAGCTTGAGAGAGGGTGGATGTTTGGTTTTCTACCAACCGCTCTATTAGTTTTTTAGAGTTGTTTGCCAACGACTACTGCTAATCCAATTAAGCATAAACATTTAGAAATTAAGATGAAGAACTCCATTGGGGTATAAACTAGTTGTGTACTTGAATGTTATAGAAGGTCAGGGCATAAGTTATTATAAATCCATGAGTTTTCTTTTAGTTTAGTTGTGGCCTGTGCGCCACTAGCTATTACTTTATCTTTGCTGCTAACAGTAAAAAAATAATAATCATAATAAAAAATTGTGTATGTGAAAGAGGTCAATAACTTAGGTTTGAGCTTGGCAATTCTCAAAATTTACATTAAAATCAACAACTCTCTTAAGATGAGCTTTGCAATTCTGATTTTATATTTAGGGTTTATCTGTGTCATACAAATATCGGGTTTTTGATGATATCTTGAGTTTTTTGGTGGTATTTTAGAATATAAGTATTAGTTTTATATATCTTAATAAGTGATATATATGAAAAACGTTCGATATAATAATTATACGTATAAAATTTGGAACCGAGATTTCAACGATAATCTCCATAATACAAAGTTGTACCAGTGTTTTGGTCGGGACCGAAATCTGATATTGACTACATTGGTTAAGACCTTAATTCTCTTCTCAGCCAAAAACAAACTTAACAGGGAACTCGGTGATGGAGAAGCTATTTCCGATCGAAGAATATGAAAATTTACAAAACTTAATTAATGTTGATAACAGAAAATAAAAATAAAATTATTTACAAAACTTAATTAATGATTTTTTTTATTACATTCTAAATTAGAAAAGCAAAAATGTGCACCCCAAGGAGCTTAGTAAATTCGTATACAGATTTTTTCGAAATGATACATATAATACCAGTCTAATTCAAATTCGGACCCTAATTTCACGCTTTTCGTGTATAGTATTATGGGTCTTAAGAGTAAATTATTCTTATGACCCTATATATTATGGGTCTTACTCTTATGACCTCAGGGTCATATAAATAATTATGTAAATTATCCTAAAGGCCCTAGCATATATTGAAAAATTAGATTACCAAAATATCCTCTAATAAAAAATTATGTTGTCCCCATTCCTTCCTTCGTAACTACTCACTGTCAAAAACAAAAATCATTCCCATAATTTTTTTTTGATAAACCAAACCATTCTATGATTCTTCTGTAAAAACAAATCATTCTCCGACTCTTCTGTAATCGTCATCATAATCTTCATCGTCAATATCGATAGAAGTCTAAATCAATGTATTCATTCAAAATCTCAATCAGATCCTTGCAACAACGAATCTAAAATGATTAGCAAAGAAATTGAAGTCGAAATTGAATCTGATTCAGAAAATACAGAATCAGATGAAGAACAAACCAAGGATCAAGTAAAAAAACAAGCAATAAACGGTATAAGATCTGTTGATTTGTA
Source organism: Papaver somniferum (assembly GCF_003573695.1). Taxonomy (NCBI): domain Eukaryota; kingdom Viridiplantae; phylum Streptophyta; class Magnoliopsida; order Ranunculales; family Papaveraceae; genus Papaver; species Papaver somniferum. The sequence goes on from NC_039367.1 coordinate 52,866,074, forward strand.
CACTATTTATTGTATTTGTGGGTATCTTCTTCAAGGACTAAAATTTGTGCTTCTTTTTGTAGCTAGAAGCATCAAATAAGAAGAAATCTAAGAGATGTAAGAGAAAAAAAAATGGAAGCAGATGAAGAAGAAGGTATAAAATCTTTTGTTTTCTCTTCTTGTTGATTCTTCCCGTATGAAAACTAAATTTTAGGTATTTTTCAGCAAAAATCAAATGTGAATATATTCTGCACAATAGGTGTTTGTGAATATAACCTACACAAAAATGGAAGCAGATGAAGAATAAGGTACTAAATGATTTTGTTTTCTCTTATTTTTTAGGTTCTTCAACATCAAGCACTAATTTTTTCACATATTTATAGCGTCGAGATTTAAGGATTTATGTAGGATATTTTCTTCTTCTACTGTGTTAAATTTGGAACGATCTCGTCTTGAATCCATAAAATTTGACGTGCTTTACAAACTTGTAAGTTTTGATTTATACGTGTTTTCTTAGTTTTCCTTGATAGTTCACTTTCCTTATCTTGTATTTTGGAGTAATCTTGTATGAGCTTATCTTTGTATATGAAATGGACCTTCTTGTGGACAGGAATATCAAGCTGAACAAGAATCATAGGGATGAAATTTTTGCAAGGGTATTAACTAGCAATTGGTTTACCCTTAATCAGTTAGTAAAGGTAGTACTAAAATCTCTTCCCTTTCTTTCTTTTTATCTCTATTGTATTATTAATGTCTTATTTTTATTGTTATACTAGATTCCCATGGTATACAACTGTACTTTGCCGCTATACTAGATTTCGTGCATATTTCCTCCACAAAATCGAGTCGTGCATATTTTCTCCACAGATCGAGTGTTGGATGATTGTTCATGTGCTGCAAAGAATAATGATTGTGAAAATTTCCTACATATATTCTAGTTGTGAGTATTCCCTCCACGGTTTCCAGTTGTGTATATTTTTCGCACATTTTGAAGTCGAGGACTTTTTTATACACATGAATTTTGCATCTCGATTTTCATAAAAAAATGTGTGAATATGCCCTGCACATGAAGTTTTTCTATGTTTTGGATCATGTATAGGATAACTGATGCTAAAACTATCTTACATTTAGTATCATGATTTTATTTTTCAATATAAGAATCAACTGAAGAAATAAACTCATTTACATTTAATTGGTAACAAAAAAATATGTAGAGTAATAAACCAAATGATGAAGAAATCGCGGAAGTAATGCCTATCCGGAAGTAATAATCATTTAGTTAGTATATTTTATGCATATATTGAAGTTGTACTTGTTTCTTTAAGAGTATTTGAATCTAGATCAAAAAAGGAAGAAATCTTGAATGGTACTAGCAAACAAAGTTGATTAGATGATGAACAATTACATGTTAGAGAACATTTAGCAAAGAAAAATACTAAAATGCTATTGTTTTATCTTTTTTGTGGATTTTTTCTTCACAACTCAAACTTGTGGATGCTTCCTGCACAGAATTAACTGTGGATAAATCCTGCACATAATGAATTGTGGATATATCCAAAGATGACTTAAGCTTGTTCTTATTGTTAGTCATAAAAGTAAAATGTTTGTATTTGTTTTTGTAGCTTCATCTGCATCTAGGCCATATAAAACGACTTTTAGTAATGCTTGATTTGCATCGAGTTTGTTATGTAGTTATATAATAAAAATAAAGAACTCAGTAATACATCTCTGCCCGTATATGTTGTGTGACTTGACCATGTACTGTTTGATGTTAAGTTGTTATATCATAACCTTGAACAAGTAGTTTTCCAAAAAAAAATCCCATTAACTTCGTTGTACTGTTTGCACTCATAAAAAGCTGCATCCAGAGAATGCATATGAGGAACAATTCTAAATTGGAGAATCTTCATCCTTAGTTTTATGGTTTGAAGAATTTGTACGTTTATATGAGTGCAGGTGTTGATTTCCTACACATATTCTAGTTGTGAATATTTCCTGCACGGTTTCGAGTTGTAGATTTTCACACATTTTCAAGTTGAGGATAGTATATTTTTCGCACATTTTTAAGATATTACTACTAGCTAAAAGTACCACCGACGAGCAGCAGAAATATTCACAATTAGGATATGTGAGTAATATCTTCACAAAATGAATTTTTTAGTTTATTTGTACTTGAAAATGTGCAAAAAAAATTTGTGTGAATAGTATCTACACAAAACTATGGTGTGAGTAATATCTTCACATAATGAATTTTCAAAAAGTGTATATTTTTTGAACATCTTCACGGTTTTCATTTGTGTATATCATCACAGTTGGTAAACTTAAGTTTGTCACTCATTGTAGGTTTGGAAACTGGAATCCAGGACACCGATGCATATGAGTAAGGAGATTATGGTGAATTTTCGTCAAGGATGTAACAATAATCATCACTCGAGACTCCTTCTAGCTCCAACTACTATGATGGTTGAGATAATGTTGCTTAAAACCGAGGTTAAGTTGTTAACTCCTCATCGATTTTCATCTCAGATATGCATAATTGTGAAGTTTCAATATCAAAGAGGCAATAAACTCTAGACGGTAGCAAATATAAGTTGCAGCATCTGATCATGGAGGCTCGACGTCACAAAGTTATTTGGTTAGTTTAGTGTGTCTGAGAAAAGGGAACCATTGGATACACAAATAGAATATGCAGATTTCACACACGTGCACTCAACTTTCAGGGTAGTAGTAGTTGTTGTTGGGAAGTGTAATACTGTTAATGAAGAGATGGAGATATTATTTTCCTTCAATCTTCATGATGAGAAATTCCAGTTCATTCATCTACCAGCTAAAAGTACCACTGGCGAGCAGCAGAAATATTTACAACTAGAATATGTGAGTAATATCTTCAAAGAACGAATTCTAGATAATTTGTACTTGAAAATGTGCGAAAAATAGTTGTGTGAATATTATCTACACAAAAAAATGGTGTGAGTAATATCTTCACAGAATGAATTTTAGGTAATTTATACTTTTTGTTTAATTGGTACTTGTTGTGCGGATACATGTGCTTTAATTCATGTAGATTTGTGTAAACTTTCATGTTGACATCTGAAAAATCTGCAGAGAAACAAATGTGTGAATAGTTATTACAAAGAATAAAACGTGTGGATAAATTCTTCACAGAGTAAATTTCTGCACATAATATAAGCAAGTTAAAAAGAGTTGATTTTAAAAAGAGTTGTAGATACATTTCAAGTTTGTTTAAGATGTTACGTTCAATTTTTATTTTTGATCCCAATAGTTTCTTTGATAACTATTCAAAAATAAATAGAGAAGAATAAAGTTGTGCATGATCCCTACACATAAAAACTCCGTGAATAATTTCTTCACATAGTACCTTGACATAAAAACCAATCCAGTCTAAAAAAAAAATTTATTCCTTCTGAAGTAAACAAAAAAGTAACATGAAAAGAAAAACAAAAATGTGTAAAAAGCTAAATTTAACATCTCAAAAAGAATAAAAAAAACTATATAAAAATGTAGTTCAAACTAAAAAATTCACTTATAAGCCAAAATATTTTCCCAATCCATGTCCTCTTCTTCTACCAGTTTTGATTGGAGCTTCACCAGGAGGATCCGGATATCTCTTGTTGTGAAAAGTTGGCTTTCTACAGTTACCACACATCCGTTTCTTTCTTGGCTTCTCAGAACGAGGTACATACCTATTTTTTTCTGTCTTCCAAGTCCTTTAATAACAGAAGGAGCGTTGACCTTAGTGCTTTCATCAACTTCATTCGGGTTTCTTGACATCAGGAATGAGTCAATTGGATGTGAATAGGCATTACGATAACACTCACTTGTAAAATCAGGATCAATGTAAACGTATACATTGTGTATTGTACTTACAAAAAATAAAAATGACTCATCAGTTACTAACATTCTAAAAACACATGAGCCAAAAAAAAAATCTCCATTTACAAGTTTTCGTGGAGAACGAAGCACACTATAAGCAAAAACAACAACAAAAAATCAAAAAAGAAGATACAAAGTAACATCAGAAGTGTGTATATATCCTCCACATGAAGAAGTGTGTATATTTCCTCTACAGGAAAAAAACTGTGCATACTACCTCGACAGGAAAAAAACCTTAATAATGTAATGGTAAAGAGCACTCTTTACGATTGGATATGGATAACCGGTGTAGATGCAACGCTTATCTACAGCTGCACGAACTATATTGACTCCTCCTAGAAACTGTTGGCCAACATCACCAAGAAAATTCTCCCACTCCTTTAATCTCCTAGAAAATTGAGTGATTAATGTCTTCATAGAATAAATTTTAGTCGATAATAGAAGTACTTCAAAGAAAATTCTCAGCTTATGTCTTCAATTACTGAAAGACATGGATGCGTCAAATCATGAGGTATGACAAATAGTTGATATGCATTTTTAAGATCATATCTTTGTAAGCATGTTATGTTGATATCTCTATATGTTCTGTAGAAAATTAGTTGTGCGAATAGTATATACACAAAAAAAAGGTGTGATTAATGTCTTCACAGAGTGAAAATCATATATACCTTCCGAAAGTTTCACAAGTCACGACAATTGCTTCAATAATATAATTAATCTCAGCAACAACAATCACCACATTTTACATCTTCATCACCTCATTATCACAAATCCATAATAACAACAATTCGAGCTGGCCAACATCTCTAGATTGAAAACGACGACCACGAAAAATAAAAGAAAATCATGAACAATACCTGGATATGACACACTATCTACAAATTCATTTTGTGCAGAAAATATCATAAACTTCAGTTTAATGCATACTCAAGCATTTTCATATAGTTTGTATAGCATGATAATAAGTTTCATACTTACTAGTAAATTCAGTTTTCATACAATCATACCAGGCTTGATCACGAATCCAGTTTTCACATCCCCACTGGCATAGTTCCTAAATATAGAAAACTGAAATAAATGCAACAATCTGGGACGGGCCTTGTATCCAGCGATGGATCAAATACAGTTGCAGAAGAGGTTTCTTTCATTTGCAGAAAATCCTTGATCCAGTTTCACCACAGATGAATGAATGTATTACTGATTTGTTGGACCTGCAATACCTTTTTATGCAACAGAGTATTCTTAGAGCCAGAACCAACATTAAGAATATGTACACAATTTCAATCCGTGCAGAAGATATGCACAAATTCAATCTGTGGAGAAAATATACACATATAAAATCTAACTAACGCATAAGAGATAAAGAATATGGATGATATTTATTAGTTAAAAACTGCTTAAAAGAGTATGATAATTTAACCCTAATCAAGTACTAATGGTCAGTCCATTGTCCTAACAAAGAACTACATATTTGAGACTGTTAGTTTGTACAGAAAGTATCCGTAGTTTCCTATGTGCATAAAATATTCACAGATTCATTTTGTGCAGAAATTATCAACAAATCCAGTCTAATGTGTAAATTTAGAAATTGAACAAAATCATAGAGATACCAAGAGGGAGTGGAAAAAAAAACTTGCTTTAGTCTTTATAGAATATATCCATAGTTCACTATGTGCAGAGGATATCCACAAGATCTGGTATGAGCAGAAAATATCTACAAATTCATTTTGTGAAGAAACATCGACAAATTCAATCAGATGCGTAGGTTTAAAACGTACCAAAAGGGAGTTGATATTTTAAAATCCTAGGGGATAGTCCTAAAATCCTAGCGTGTAAAGCATTTCGTAAATCAAAACATTTAGCAGGACAAGAAAGAAAGATTAACACCTACTAAAGACTTAATTATCATTAACTGATGATTTCCTAAGCAACTTTTGGAATCACCTTCTATGTTTTTTTTTCTAACATAGGCCGAAGTGATTCTGCAACTAAGTATGGATCACTATCATAGCACTTAACCTTGGACATTCCAATGACTACAAGATTGTGAAAGAAAAATCTCTGCTTATGTCTTCAATTACTGAAAGACATGGATGCGTTAAATCATGAGGTATGGAAAATAGTTGATATGCATGTTTCAACTCTTATCTTTGTATGCATGTTTATGTTGATATGTCTATATTTTCTACAGAAAATCAGTTGTGTGAATAGTATATACACAAAAAAAAAGTGTGATTAAGGCCTTCATAGAATGAAAATCATATATACCTTCAGAAAGTTTCACAAATCACCATAATTGCATCAATAATCTAATTAATGTCAGCAACAACAATCACCACATTTTACATCTTCATCACCTCATTATCACAAATCCACCACAAAAACAATTCGAACTGGCCAACATCTCTAGATATGAAAACGACGACCACGAAAGATAAAAGAAAATCATGAACATGTTGATGGTGTATTTTCATTTAGGGCTAAAATTGTAAAAGCCAAAATTATGCACTGATATCCTGCAAAGGATAAAGCCACTGATAAAATGATGAATACTTCTTCACTTCGCTAATTTACTTAGAATGGAGCATGTAGCAACAAATCCCATATACCCTATGAATTTATAACATTATCAATTAATGCATGACCAACCTTGTATTTCCTGTGTTGTTCCTGCAGAACTTTCATTATTAGTGCGACATGACGACAGAGTGTTACTCTCAGCAGAGTAACACGAATCTCCAAGTATTAATAATGAGGCATGCACGAAATACGCGTACAGGCTACATCTCTCGGTGTGTTATACTAACTCGATTGAGCATATTTGAATCTAAATTGTCCATATCAGTCTCAGAAACAATCATGACCATGCAAGTTGGCCGCACGATTTAACCATCCTAGACGATCCTCAGCAGAAGCAGGCTACTACATTAATGACCACCAGCGGGCCCACTTATGCCCTGGTCGGTCGAATACCTACAATGCCTCCCAAACTACCACCGAACACCAGCCTGAAGTTGGATGTCCATACTGGTATGGAGCAGCTTGGAGGAATCGTACAAACAAAGGCCATCTATAGCAGTCTCAAGTTCATCACGTCCGTACAACTTCACCGGCGTGGTTAGACGGCGTGAATCAGCCCAAAGCCGGTCGAACAAGCGCCGTGGTGTACACCGGCGTACCTTCTTCCTACCTGCATGACCAACTCTTCCTTAACCTGACCAGATGGCAATATACGATTGTCCGAAGTTGTGTCAGCGTGAAGAATTGAGGGTCGCAGGAAATTCCACTAAAGGTCCCAAATTGATCACTACCATCCAATTTCACCGGCATGATTGGATGGCTTAGATCGGACCCATAGCCACCAGGCAGGTATTGGCGTGTTCACCACCTACCCAACGTGGGCCCCACATGGTAGGCCTCCCAAAAAGAGAAGCGTGGCTTTCCAATTCGTCCAGCCAAAGCATCGTGGACGTGAAACCCTAATTAGGGTTTGCGGCACATCACATGTTTCGCAAATCAGTCTCAACCATCCATCTTCGCAGGCATAGATGGAGGGTGTAGATGTAGATTCAAAGGGCCAGAGCATGTCAACACAATCACCGTGGGCCCTCCTACATACATGACTAATCGGTCAAGACCAACTATGGTTGGTCGTCTCGATTCGTGCGCCCAAACTAGGCATGACCAAGCGTTTTCAACTGCAAATCGATCTCGACCACTCAACTTTGCCGGAAAAATTGAGTGGCTTAGATCACATCTTCACGGAACAGTAAGGTGCGGACGTGTACACTGGCCTTCCGACTGCATGCTTGACTGATCGGCCAAGACCGACCATGGTTAGTCGTCTCGAAACGCGTGCCCGAAGTAGGAACGACGTGCGGTCTTCAATTCCTATGCGACATGGGATTTTTGTCGCAAATCAATCTCAGCCGCTCCTCTTTGCTAGACAAATTGAGTGGCTTAGATCGCATCTCCATGGGACAGTGAGGTACATACACCTACACCAGCATGTCGTCTACACGCATGCCCAATCGTCCTTGCCAAAAACGTGTCCTATACTTGGATTCGACCAAGCTAAATGTTGGTGTTCGAGCACCTCCTAAACCCTAATCCGTCGGTCGCAGATGTGGGTCGCAAGCCATCTCATCCGTCCAACTTCACCAGCTTGGACGGACAGCCTAAGATATGAGTTAGGCGACCAGTGAAGCGTCACCACGATCACCGTCCACCACTCTTCCACACAAAGTGATCGGCCAAGTCAAGACTTACCTGTACAGCCTCCAAACGATCATTCGAAGATGGCTGGACGTGATGCTATTTTAAGATGCTTAATCCGCGACTTACTCCGTTAAGCCTTAAAACAGCGATACTTCACATATGCTGAATATATTCGATGCATTACCTGCATAAAATACACACGATACTTCACAAGTATCGACTTCCTAAATAACTTAGTTATTTAATCTAGCATCACATGCTACCTTTTGTGGGTCCCATGATCCACACATTCGAGACATCAAACATGCCACAAACTGGGGGATACTTACTGGGGTATTGGTCTGGCGGTTTACAGCGTGCAGCACACAACGTGCCATCACAAGAACGTGTCAGGAAGACATGGACGGTTAGTGATGATGGGAGAAGTGGGCAAGACTGATCGTGTGACACTAACACATGCAACTCCACTACTCCATCACTCCACTTTCTCCACTTCCCATGAGAGACGTGGGTTAGGCTCAATGACTTGTATAAATAGGTTCTCCTCCCTATTTCCAAGACAGAACAAGACAACAGAAACCAAGTGTTGATACAATCGTATCCAAACACCAGAACTGATAGCTTACAGTATGCAAGCCAGTTCATCTTTCTGATACAAGTCATACACAGCCAACACCTCCACAATCTCAACACCTTCTTCGCTTCCATCCCTAAGATCAACCCCATCTCCTTCACTTTGTGAACGAAGCAAGTCTGGAACGACCATTTTTTGGTTTAGGACGGAGTTGTACAAATTGATTTCTCGAATCACAAGCACTCTCGTGAAGTGCATTTGTTTAGGGTTTAGATTCATTTCTCATCCACACACCCCAAATTACCAAAACCGGCAGAAATAGTTTTCACCCATAAGCAATTGGCGACCATAGTGGGAGGTTAATCTCTCGGTCGTAAAGTCAATTTCTTTAAAATCCGATTCAACTTTATCAATTTCGAAAAGGGTAAATCTTAGGACCAATTCAATCATCAATCCATTTCAAGATGGTAGAACTCAGGTCTGGATCAGCAATCAATTATGATGGAGCTAGTGTGGATAACACTCTCGGTATTGATGTACCCGTCAGTGGAGCTACTGTGGTCAATACATCTCTTGGAGTCGTCACTTCTACCACCAACGCCATCGGAGCAGGAGATGTTCCAGTAAGTGTAACACCTCCCATCACCAGAGCCAGAGCAGCCGCGAATCCTGACATCTCCTCAAGTGTAACGCCTCCGGTGGTCACCAGAGCAACAGATTCCACTCCTTCGTCAGGACGAGGAGACAGAGGGATGAGAGGAGGACCATCTCCCATTACCATCGCAGACTTGATGGAGAGGCATGAAGTTCTTGCTATGACTCAAAAGGATATGGCTACAACTCAGAAAGAGGTACTCACTTTTCTTAAAAAATTAACTGATCGATTTCCACAAGAGCCGCGACAGCCCCTGGAGCCAACAAGGAACGCATTCAATGCACCCGGAAGAAGGTACTTCAGCGGCGCGGGCCTACATGGACCTGATCAAAGAAGCAACATCAGATATGAGCGGTCCTGTCATGGAGACTCCTACACCAGGGACGATCCTCCTCAAGTAAATAGTTTCACTATGAACCAGAGGCCGGATCAGGAAGCAGTTTTTCTAGGAAATTTTATGCGAACTTTTACACCTCTCGAAGAATCAGCGGGCGGAGACGTTTTGCTGCAATCAACCAGAGGAAGGTCACAACCTTTCCCTACATGTCACCACACACATCAAGGATTCAGAGTTCAAGAGGGCCCTTATCGACATCGGAGCGTCTTCGAATGTGATTACTCTCAAGACTCTCAGGACATCCAAGGTTCGCCAAGGAAAGGTCATACGGAAGCCTACTACAATGACGAGCCACGAGAGGAAGTATCGGATGCTCCACGACTGCTGCAGGACGGTACCAATTCCACAATTGATGAGCTCGAAGTGGTTAACTTCGGGGATGAGGAATATCCTAGGCCTATCTCCATCAGTTCGACCTTGTCTGCGGAGGAACACACGATACTTTTGCAACTTCTCAAGGAATACCAGGACATATTTTCCTAGACGTATGAAGAAATGCCAGATTTAGATTGGTGACCCATCATCTACATGTCATACCCGGATCCAAGCCGGTTGCAGTTCAGACACGAGGAAAATGGACAGATCAGGTGATGCATGGATTTCAGAGACTTGAACAGATGCCGCCCCAAAAACGATTCTCCTCTACCTAACATCGACATGTTAGCAGATGCAACCAGCGGACACTGCATTTTCTCCTCCATGAATGGATGTAGCGGCTACAACCAGATAAGGATATACGAGCATGAAGAAAGTAAGATATATTTTCGAACCCCTCTCCGAAATTTTTATTATACTGTACTGCCATTTGGTTTAAAGAATGCCGGTGCAACGTATCAACGCTCTATGACGACAATCTTCCACTGGAGCCGATACCTCAAGAGAGCCGCCTCAAGAAGATAACGATGTCCACGCGTCATGTCGAGCAAAATCCGGGCGAGTCACTCTATCAAACGATGGTGCATGTCTATCGTGCTATGTTGGAGAATCTGCGCTTTTGGTCATCCTCTGGACTTCGTGAAGTTGTTGAACGCTCATCTACAACGACATCTTCCCTGCTAGAAAGAACCAGTTTCGCTGAAGCAGCAAGAGGAAAGCCACCGAGATACAACATCCTGCGCGTCCAAAATAGCCAACTTCAACTCTAGTACCACATGCACGACTTCCGCAATAATGAAACAACGTCCAAGATATTCCATATCTGGATCGACGGTAACTACATCAATGAGAGACGCTTTCAGAATTTGTCTCCCGTGGGAAAAGTAGTTCTGTTACCAAAGGAGATTGCACCTGGTACTTAAAAGGGTGCCAAGTTCGTACAAGTTTCCACCACGCCTCTCCCTGCCAGTCTCTTCTGATCACAACTGCTGCCAAGAACTGTTGTTGCTTGTCGATTGATACCATCCAGATATTCACCATATCAACGACCATTACGTACAAAAGACCCATCGGTCATACAAGATAGAACCATGTAAACCACGCTTGGGGACTGAGGCTCAACACGAAGTTCCTTCACCGTTAGTCAAGGACTTCTTCAACACGAGAGAGATGGTCAATCAAGAAGCATGGAATTCACAAAAGTAAATCAAACTGAAGAGGAAGCCACTTCAACGCTCCCTCCAGCAGAAGCTGCTTCAATGGTCTATTCAAGAGCCGCCTCAAGGCTCTCTTCAGGACCCACGTTCGCTTCAGAATCCTGCTTCAATGCTCTCTCCAGGAGCCACCTCCACATTTGCTTCAGAAGTTGCTTCAATGGTCTATTCAAGAGCCTCCTCAACGCTCTCTCCGGGACCCACGTTCGCTTCAGAATCCTGCTTCAACACTCTCTCCAGGAGCCGGTTCAACGTTTGCACCAGAAGCCACTTTAACATCCTCTCGAGTCGTTTCAACACGCAAGCTACATCAATAATCTGCGCTTTGGTCAAGTTATCTTTGATGTACTCATTGCTCAACATACGTCTCATCCATCATTCATAAGGGCCCAGCGGAGCATGACAAACCGTGAAGTCGATAGTAGAAGGGTTATCTTGTGGAACGGATATTTTCAGATAGTGGAAAGGGCACGGTGAATAACTCATCATCTATGTTCGGAATATCTTTGAAGCTGTCAACACTCCCTGACTTGGCATCAGCATTATCCCCAGAAGACATCTTAGCAGGACCCCTTTTGTTCATCCTACAATAAAATAAAAGCGGGGGAGTCAGTACTTGTATGAAAACGCATGGGATGTGTAGTCACGCACGACAGGACATACATTCACGTTAAAATACACCAGGATGGGCAAAGAAAACAAGGCTGGTATTAGGCCACGTCAGCAAACGAGGACAATGTTAGTCAAGTACGCAAAGCCGGTGTTGGTCGAGATCGCAAGGATAATATCCCGTCACGCAAGCAAGACTGATATCACGTCACGCAAGTAGGACGGTATTAGGTCACGTCAGGCCGGTATTGGTCAAGGCTGATCAAGGTCACAAGGGTGGTACTGGTCCACGTCAGCAAACAAGGCTGGTATTGAGCCACGTTAGCAAACAAAGCCGGTGTTGGGCAAGTCCACGAAGCCGGTATTGATCAAGGTCACAAGGCCGAACGAAACAAGACAGCAAGGCCGGTGTCGATCGAAGCAGCGATGTCCGTCAGCAAGGTCGGGGTTCGTCAAATCAGCAAGGCCGGTGTTGGTCAAGGGGCAAGTCTGGTGTTGAGGGGAGGCAACATGTATGATGTTTGGTCGAAGCAGGCACAACATGCCCCAAGCAAAGCCGGCATGCGGCGAGTCCCACTTGATCATGCACAACCAACCCCAAATTGGTCGAAGCAGGCACAACCGACCCCAAGCAAAGCCGACATTCGGCGGGTCCCACTTGATCAGGCACAGCCAACCCCAGATTGGTCAAAGCAGGTACAGCCGTCCCCAAGCAAAGCGGGCACGCGGCGGGTCCCACGTTCGAGCAAGGCAGGCATAATAAGCCCACATTCGAGCAAGGCAGGCATAACAAGCCCACGTTCGAGCAAGAAGGCGCATGATGAGTCCCACGATCGAGCGAAGCAGGCGCAACAGTCCGTTGAGCAGGCACATCAGCCCCACGCTCGAGCAGAGCAATCACGAAGCAGGCTCTCGACCGTAGCAGGCATAGCAAGGTCGATCGAAGCAGGAAATACCGACATCATGCTAGTGGAACGTTTGCATGGACGCCTCTTGAACGTGACATGCTCCAAGGACAGGACGACTCGTCTCTCCTGGTAACATCTAACTTTGTCTCATAAGTTTTATCTGTATATGTCACCATATAATGCCTACCCCACAATAGTGTAACCATTATGCGCTAGGCAGGGGACTTAATGTTGATGGTGGATTTTCATTTGAGTCTAAAATTGTAAAAGCCAAAATTATCGCTGATATCCTGCAAAGGATAAAGCCACTGATAAATGATGAATACTTCTTCACTTCGCTAATTTACTTAGAATGGATTATGTAGCAACAAATCCCATATACCCTATGAATTTATAGCATTATCAATTAATGCATGACCAACCTTGTATTTCCTGTGTTGTTCCTGCAGAACTTTCATTATTAGTGCGACATGACGACAGAGTGTTACTCTCAGCAGAGTAACACGAATCTCCAAGTATTAATAATGAGGCATGCACGAAATACGCGTACAGGCTACATCTCTCGGTGTGTTATACTAACCCGATTGAGCATATTTGAATCTGAACTGTCCATATCAGTCTCAGAAACAATCATGACCGCGCAATTTGGCCGCACGATTTAACCAGCCTAGATGATCCTCAGCAGGAGTAGGCTACTACATTAATGACCACCAGCGGGCCCACTTATGCCCTGGTCGGTCGAATACCTACCATGCCTCCCAAACTACCACCGAACACCAGCCTGAAGTTGGATGTCCAGACTGGTATGGAGAATCTTGGAGGAATCATACAAACAAAGGCCGCCTATGGCAGTCTCAAGTTCATCACGTCCGTCCAACTTCACCGGCGTGGTTGGACGGCGTGGATCATCCCAAAGCCGGTCGAACAAGCGTCGTGGTGTACATCGGCGGACCTTCTTCCTACCTCAATGACCGACTCTTCCTTAACCTGACCAGATTGCAACATACGATTGTCCGAAGTTGTGTCAGCGTGAAGAATTGAGGGTCGCAGGAAATTCCACTAAAGGTCCCAAATTTATCACGACCATCCAATTTCACCGGCATGATTGGATGGCTTAGATCGGACCCATAACCACCAGGCAGGTATTGGCGTGTTCATCACCGGCCCAACGTGGGCCCCACATGGTAGGCCTCCCCGAAAGAGAAGCGTGGCTTGCCAATTCGTACAGCCAAAGCAGCGTGGACGTGAAACCCTAATTAGGGTTTGCGGCACATCACATGTTTCGCAAATCAGTCTCAACCATCCATCTTCGCAGGCATAGATGGAGGGTGTAGATGTAGATTCAAAGGGCCCAGAGTATGTCAACACAATCACCGTGGGCCCTCCTACATAGATGACTAATCGGTCAAGACCAACTATGGTCGGTCATCTCGATTCGTGCGCCCAAACTAGGCATGGCCAAGCGTTTTCAACTGCAAATCGATCTCGACCAATCAACTTTGCCGGACAAATTGAGTGGCTTAGATCACATCTTCACGGGACAGTAAGGTACGGACGTGTACACTGGCCTGTCGACTGCACGCCTGACTGATCGGCCAAGACCGACCATGGTTAGTCGTCTCGAAACGCGCGACCGAAGTAGGAACGACGTGCGGTCTTCAATTCCTTTGCGGCATGGGATTTCTGTCGCAAATCAATATCAGCCGCTCCTCTTTTCCAGACAAATTGAGTGGCTTAGATCGCATCTCCATGGGACAATGAGGTACAAACACCTACACCAGCATGCCGTCTACACGCATGCCCAATCGTCCTTGCGAAAAACGTGTCCCATGCTTGGATTCGACCAAGCTAAAGGTTGGTGTTCGAGCACCTCCTAAACCCTAATCCGTCGGTCGCAAGCCATCTCGTCCGTCCAACTTCACCAGCTAGGACGGACAGCCTAAGACAGAGTTAGGCGACCAGTGGAGCATCACCACGATCACCGTCCACCACTCTTCCACACAAAGTGATCGGCCAAGTCAGGACTTACCTGTACATCCTCCAAGCGATCACTCGAAGATGGCTGGACGTGATGCTATTTTAAGATGCTTAATCCGCGACTTACTCCGTTAAGCCTTAAAACAACGATACTTCACACATGCTGAATATATTCGATGCATTACCTGCATAAAATACACACGATACTTCACAAGTATTGACTTCCTAAATAACTTAGTTATTTAATCTAGCATCACATGCTACCTTTTGTGGGTCCCACGTTCCACACATTCGAGACATCAAACATGTCACAAACTGGGGGATACTTACTGGGGTATTGGTCTGGCGGTTTACAGCGTGCAGCGCACAACGCGCCATCACAAGAACGTGTCAGGAAGACATGGACGGTTAGTGATGATGGGAGAAGTGGGAAAGACTGATTGTGTGACACTAACACACGCAACTCCACTACTCCATCACTCCACTTTCTCCACTTCTCATGAGAGACGTGGGTCAGGCTCAATGACTTGTATAAATAGGTTCTCCTCCTTATTTCCAAGACAGAACAAGACAACAGAAACCAAATGTTGATACAATCGTATCCAAACACCAGAACTGATAGCTTACATTATGCAAGTCAGTTCAGATTTCTGATACAAGTCATACACAGCCAACACCTCCACAATCTCAACACCTTCTTCGCTTCCCTCCCTAAGATCAACCCCATATCCTTCACTTTGTGACCGAAGCAAGTCTGGAACGACCATTTCTTGGTTTACGCCGGAGTTGTACAAATTGATTTCTCGAATCACAAGCACTCCCGTGCAGTGCACTTGTTTAGGGTTTAGATTCACTTCTCATCCACACACCCCAAATTACCAAAACCGGCAGAAATAGTTTTCACCCATAAGCAGAACAATACCTGGATATGACACACTATCCCTAGAACCTCTAGATTCAGTAGACGCATCGGGTCATTTTCTTTCATTTTGTTAATTATCTCCTCAGTTTCTTGGATAGTCTCTACACCTAAAAACACCTTGTGAACAACCATCAAAATCAAAATTAGTATACATTCATCAAATACTTTTCTAAAATAATTGAAACAACAATTGGAGGCTGAGTCACCCAAATTCAAAACATGACAATTAGTAAAGTGAATTTCAACAATTGTTAGATTGAAATCTTATCTTCATAAGTATCCAAAATCACGAATTAGAGAATACGTTATTGATATCATATTCGAAGGTGATGATGGAGATCCAATAGTTTTAACGAACCCTAAATACATACATAAACAAGTTTCATATACCAAAATGTGATGACAAATGCGCTCATAATTGAAGAATCACTTAAAATTAATAATAAATTAAGCAAATATTTTAAAAATTACCTTAAACACGAGTGTAATACGAATCAAAATCATCACCATCAGGAGCAACTTTAGCAGTCCAAAATTGATAAGATCATTAAACTGAATCTGCAACCTGGATCTAATCTTACAAATTTATTGTTTATATCCTTTTAATCAATTTAGATCGGAAGCAGAAAACTCAAAATCAAATTTGTAACCATTCTCTCATTTTCTCTCTCTCGATCTGTACTTCTCAATATCTCTCTCTCTCTCCCTCTCTCGATCCATCTCTCATCTCTGTTTTAGCATCTTCTCGCAAATGAAAAACGGAAAAAGGGCTACTTTGGGAATATTTTATTTTGTTTAAATGACGTCAACAAATGAATTTATTTTGATGACCTTGACATTTTCTGTTTTGACCCTCTCTTTTAAGTGGGCTCGAAAATTGGAAACTCTTCTCAAGCCCAAGGTCAAGAGAGTAAGATAGAGTGACGAGAGGGTCAAACACTTAATTCCCACTCTACCTAATTTGGACATCTGGTTCACTTAATGTTAAGTTGGATAACATTTTAAAAAATGTATGTTATGATCAAATGCGATCCCAAGGCCACACTAACGCTAAATTGCACTTGCTTGTTGTGATGGTGCATCCAGGGGTGCACGAATAACTATTATTACATCAAAGCGATGGCAGAATTTTTTTGGACCCCGTGATTGTTTTGTTTAAGTAGTGTACAACAACCTTA
This sequence comes from Papaver somniferum, assembly GCF_003573695.1. Classification (NCBI taxonomy): domain Eukaryota; kingdom Viridiplantae; phylum Streptophyta; class Magnoliopsida; order Ranunculales; family Papaveraceae; genus Papaver; species Papaver somniferum. Next base: position 52,882,974 of record NC_039367.1, read on the forward strand.
ATGGCACAAGCTTGGGCCTACCTCCATCCCAAGAGTAGCCGAGGCATCATTCCGCATTAGCGGCGAGTGATGTTCCACAATCCCATTCAACATTTTGGATCTACATAGCAGAAAAAGGAATCCAGTTAAAGAACTTGACATAAAAAAGATGTTAGATCACTTCTCGGTCGAACTCGCATGCGTTGCTATCTCAAGTATGTTTGTCAATGTTAGTGATCAAAACTATAAGTCTTGATTTCTAGTCTCTTATAGCTAAGTCTCGGACTAGGTTAGTAAGTGTAGTTGAGCTCAAGAACTTCATGGCGATTCATCATACAAGTAGAAGGACTACTCAAGGAACCGGTGGAACTTCTCGACAAAAAGGTATGTGAAGACTTGAACTTATCTGTCACTCAAAAGTCTATCTATTCTATCTCCTACTCTTTGAGACAAAAGTCTTATGTTATATATATATAGATTAGATCATACACATTTGGTATTTCGAGCCGAGTATACCTCGCCTATCTATATCTCGAAATATGTGTTGGTAAGCTTTTCGCTTCGACCAAGTTTATCTTTACCTAGTGACGAAAGTCATGATTGTTTCAATCACTTTGGAAATTGCTTTGACGAGAAATTGTGTAACAACTATATAACGTCCTCTAAGAATGTTTCAATGATTGGAATGAAAGTTTAGATTACATAACCAATATATTCCTTAAACCGAAGTTCTCGAACTTTGTTGATCAAGAGAACCGGAAGTATGGCAAGTGCCAAGTATGCGAACTCAGTCCGCGAACTTCCGAAGTTCTCAAACCCGAGAATTTCTGCTGGAGTTGACAAACTACTTGTGTGAGCTAAGTCCGCGAACCCAATCCGCGAACCGGCGAAGTTCTCAAACCCGAGAATTTCTGCTGGAGTTTGTAAACTCTGTCCGGTGTCTTAAGTCCGCGAACCTAGTCTGCGAACTTGAGAAGGTTATATATCTAAACATGATCTCTGAACTTAATCTTAAAAGACTAAGGAATGCTTTTGCAAACCGTGGCTATTAAAGTTCATGAACCGATTCTTGTGAATCAAATCATCTTTGCTTCAATTGTGTCTTATGTAGTTACATAAGATTTCCTTGAAATTGAACAACTCTCTTAACTAGTTCATTTGAGTCATTTGAACTAGTTATGGTGAAGAAGAACATGGTTGGGATGAAATGCTCTTATGGTTAACCTTTTTGGTAAACTATTGTTGAACCAACAATGTACACGTTTGGGTGCGGTTTACAAACCTAGAAGCGTACAGTCATTTTTGTATGACAAGCTAATTTTTCGATCTAACGGTTGAGAAATATTAGCTTGAATCTAAATCAGGTTTTCATCTTACGGCGGATATTGATTGCTTTGTAACTAAGGCAAAATCCTGATTTGAAAGACGATATAAGGGGACATCTAGCAACTCTACAAAACTAATCCCCTCACCTTACTTGTACTACTAATTTGCGTGCTAGAGTCGGTTCTCCTTTAACCTTTGGTTTTCTTCTTCTAAAACCAGGTTAACGACTTGAAGACTTCATTGGGATTGTGAAGCCAGACCGATACTACTTTTATCGTAGTTGTGTGATCTGATCTTGCATCTTCTATCGTAATAGTACAATCATATTGATTGGCTAGAGATTTTTTAATTTCTCCGATAGGCAAGATATAAAAAGTAATCACAAACATCTTCGTGTCGTTATTTGTGATTTCACGACATCTTGTTTCGCTACCATACAATTAAGATTGTTGTGAGGTGATTGATTAATCTAGGCTGTTCTTCGGGATTATAAGACCGGATTATCAACTGGTTCCTGTTCACCTTGATTATTATCAAAAGACGGAACAAAAACTTTAGAGTTTTTCTGTGGGAGACAGATTGATCCTTTGATAGACTTGTCTTTGTGAGACAAATTTGTTTATTGTTAAAGCCTGCGATTTTGGGTCGTAGCAACTGTTAGTTGTGGGTGAGATCAGCTAAGAGAATCAAGTGCGTAATATCCTGCTGGGATCAGAGGCGTAGGGAGTACAACTGTACCTTGGATCAGCGGGAGACTGATTGGAGTTCAACTATAGTCCAGTCCGAAGTTATCTTGGAGTAAGCTAGTGTCTGTAGCGGCTTAATAGAATGTGTATTCAATCTGGACTAGGTTCCGGGGTTTTTCTGCATTTGCGGTTTCCTCGTTAACAAAATTTCTGATGTTTGTGTTATTTCAGTTTCCGCATTATATTGTTTATCTTTATAATTGAAATAATACAGGTTGTGCGTATAGATCATCAATTGGTATAATCCAACCTTTGGTTGTTTGATTGTCATTGATTGATCCTTGGACATTGGTCTTTGATACCGTCCAAGTTATTCCTTGTGTTTGATTAAGACTCGCTGATTTCTATTAGCTTGATTAAATCAAAACAAGAGAGAGATATTAACTCCTTGAGATACTTTTACCTAGATTGAGTCTGACTGTCTAGTTGATTCTCTAGAAAGTATTTTGGAGTTAGTTCATACAGATTGCTAAGTGAAATATTTGGTGGTGTTGTTAGACCCCCGCTTTTTCAGTTGGTATCAGAGCAGGCAAACACGTTCAAGACCTTACAAGTCTGTGTTTGTAGCGATCTGACACTATGGACAGAAGTTCTATCTCATTAAACGTACCACCAGTCTTTGATGGCTCAAACTACTCAGGGTGGAAAATTTCTATGTGTGCTTATCTTCCAGCTTGTGATTTTCAAACCTGGGTATGTATTGTTAAGGGCTATGATCCTCCGGTTAATACAAAAGGCGATGTATCTATACCTAAGGACGTTGGTAGTTATAGTCCCGAAGAATCTCTTGCTGCGATGCAAAACTCTAACGAATTAAATGCTATCAGACAGGCCATCACCCCAGATCTTCAGCACTATGTGTCTACCTGCACTAAGTCTAAAGATTCCTGGGATATCTTAGAAACTGTATTTGAAGACAAGAGATACGTTCCTAAGAAGCATGCCATCAATGGAGGAAATAACCTCAACACCCTCTCCAAGAATACCTCTCTTGGAAAGGTAAAAGTTCTTGATCCAAATTATGTTCAAACCTTGGCATTCAACGCTATTTCCGACACAAGTGAATCCTCTAACTTGTCTTGGGTTGATGAGTGTTGTTCGTTTGGTAATAGGTTCGATAAACCGTTGTTAACAGAAAGGATCAAGGACTTTGTAAAAAAAAAGCATTAAATGTGATAAACATCTCCTGTCAGCTTGTGCTACTAATGATTCTGTAAATGAAAAATCTCTAAGTGTCAACGCTTTGAATGCGTCTATTGGATGTGACGAAACCGCAGCTCTCGTGACAGAAACCTCCACTTACTCAAGGTCTGGTTCAGAAATTGAGTCTGACACAGAGATTTTTGAATTCTTGAATAAAGAGGTTCTTCAAGAAAATATTCAATTAAAAAATTCACTGAAGAAACTAGAATCATTAATCCAGGTGAAAGATCTTGAGATATATTGTCTTAATGATAAACTCACCAGAACCATTGTTCTAAAGGAAAAAGAGATTAATACTCTCAAAGATGATCTGCAACGATAGTCTGGAAGTTCTGACAAAATCTCAATAATGTTATTTGGTCAGAAATCCTTTGAAAACACAAATGGTTTAGGATTTAAAAGCAAGACTGCAAATATCGTCAACCTTGTTCCGAAATATTGTGGGAATTTAAAGGTCGACAGTTGTGATAAACAGAAGGCACTTCAACAAGACAAGGGATCCTCGATTTGTTCGTTTTGTGGAAATGCGAATCATATTCAAAGCACGTGTTGGAAGTTCAAGAGAAATAACAAGAAAATTTCCAGACTACAAAAGAGCATGCAAAAGATGAATCTGGATAATCAACAAGGGTCTTATAAAACTAATGCTTCCAGAATCAGAAGAGGTAGGAAACCTGTTTATACAACAAACCTTGGTAAACAAGGGGAGCGTTTGGCTCATAACGTCTCTACCTAAAAACAGAGACGTTCACATCCTCATCTTTAACTTGAGAAAGTGGGGTTTTGCGTTTCTGTGGCTCAAGTATTGTATCTTTTGTTAAGAAAGTTTTCCTCTAACAGTATAAATAGCGGATCATTAAATTTCAGAAGACTAGTTTGTCTAGGGTTGTAGTCGGTCATAAAACGTTTGTTGCTTCCTAAAGGAATACAGTTTCATGGATCCTATGACTAGAGGTAGCGCAAGAAGGAATGCAGTTGAAGCAGCTAACGTACTGCGGTGTACATGAATCTCATCCACAAAGGTGAAGAAAGTGAAAGCTGTAATTAATGGTAAAGATTCTTCCTCAAACTGGTTTGTTTCCTCTTATCAGTGTAATGATAGTTTCAGGAATCCGGTAAAAGAGTTCATCAACAAAAGAAACGACTTAAAATCTCAAATCGCTTCATCTTTGGAATAACTCATTCACTATGAACAGATGTTGTCTTTAACAACGAACACCGTACGTAAACTGAAAAGAGAACTCAGTATGTTGACGGTTATTCCCAAAGAATTGGAAGAATTGAACGATCCCATAATCAATAGTTTTTTCAATAATGAGAAGGAGTTTTCTGTAGATGCCCTGAAAGAGATCTACAATGCCTAGGATGTCTTCTTTTTGGTTTAGTTGGAAGAATAACTAGTGCTTTGAATAGCGATGATTGTGACTACACATAGCTATTATTTTCATCTTCTTGTTTTTAGGTATTTTGGTTTAAAATTCTAAAAAATATTTGGAGGATGATGTTTTTGCAGTATTTAATCTTTATGATTTGTTATATTGCAATCTGTTATGGGATATTGGTGCTTACGTCCGTGAACTATGTTATCAAATATTTTGTCAAAAGTAAAGTCGTTCATGATCGGTATTCGTTTATTGGTTTAAGAATGAATAGAATTTTGACAAATACAAAAGATAAGCCTATATTGTCAATCTTTGACGGAAGATAGGTTAAAATCTTTTGTATCCAAGGATTATTGCTATTGTATATGCTTGTGCAAAAGAATGAATCCTTGTGTATTCCACGGTATTGATCTTCATTGATCCATCCTTTTTGTATTACCGTGAGGCTCTGTAATGTGTCTTATGTTGAGCACGATACGACAAAGTTGATTATTTTTGATTAACCTTGTTGGTTGTTCCGTAAGATACTTTATGTTGAGCATATTAGAACTAAATTAATCATCTTATTGGTTATTTAGTTATTAATCCACAAGTTTCTCTTGTGTGAACGATTAAGCTAATCACACTCTTGTATGGTTAACTTAGTCGTTGCTCCGTAAGTTTACTTATGTTGAGAAGAATGAATTAAATTGATCACTTTTTTGTTTAATTTGATTATGTATTCCGATTAAATTAATCATGGGTTTACTTATGATTAATTTTATTGAGTTTTGGATATAAAAATCATTCTCATGGTTTTGGTGTCCAATAAAAATCCTTCGTTTCTCTTGAAATTAAGGTCGCTCGTTGTTGTTATTTCGGGAATGACATCAAATGGGGGAGAGTTCTTTTGAACTTGTGCTTAATGGTCATATCTTGAGGGGTGTGCGGCTGTGGAATTTTAGAGGGGTTATCTTGTATCTTTAAACTCCTTGATGAATGTTGTTAGCTTCGGCTATATGATTGCATCTAAATAAGATGATGTGTGTTTCTTTCTCTCAGTCGTGAAATGTCTCTTACGAAAATTTCATTATGAACCCTTTCTTGTACCTTTGCCAATTTTATTGACAAAAAGGGGGAGAATTAATATGTAGTTCACACTACAAATACATATGATTTTCGAATCATTGTATAAGGGGGAGTGGTTTTCATGTGAGACGGAGTATTGACTAAGGGGGAGTGATACATATCACCATAATATTATTGTTGAAATTGTGATACAATTGAGCTTTTACACTGTGTAATAATACTATGACACTGTATAAAATGATCGAGACCGATGCTTTCTCATTGTTATAGCTACGGATCTTCAACAACGATGGTGATAAACTTACAACCTTTGGGATCATTGGAGTACTTGGAAGTAACGAAGACTTCGAGGAATGTTGAAGATTAGACATGTGGAATAGGAGCTACTAAAGTTTCATTATCTTTTTTGTATTCCATATGTATTGATAATTTTGTCACTAAAATTGACAAAGGAGGAGATTGTTAGAGCACTGCTCGGTCGAACTCGCATGCGTTGCTATCTCAAGCATGTTTGTCAATGTTAGTGATCAAAACTATAAGTCTTGATTTCTAGTCTCTTATAGCTAAGTCTCGGACTAGGATAGTAAGTGTAGTTGAGCTCAAGGACTTCATAGAGATTCATCATACAAGTAGAAGGACTACTCAAGGAACCGGTGGAACTTCTCGACAAAAAGGTATGTGGAGACTTGAACTTATCTGTCACTCAAAAGTCTATCTATTCGATCTCCTACTCTTTGAGACAAAAGTCGTATGCTATATATATATATACTAGATCATACACATTTGGTATTTCGAGCCGAGTATACCTCGCCTATCTATATCTCGAAATATGTGTTGGTAAGCTTTTCGCTTCGACCAAATTTATCTTTACCTAGTGACGAAAGTCATGAATGTTTCATTCACTTTGGAAATTGCTTTGACGAGAAATGGTGTAAGGACTATATAAGGTCCTCTAAGAATGTTTCAATGATTGGAATGAGAGTTTAGATTACATAACCAGTGTATTCCTTGAACCGAAGTTCTCGAACTTTTTTGATCAAGAGAACCGGAAGTATGGCATGTGCCAAGTCCGCGAACTGCCGAAGTTCTCAAAACCGAGAATTTCTGCTGGAGTTGACAAAATACTTGCGTGAGCCAAGTCCGCGAACCCAATCCGCGAACTGCAAAAGTTCTCAAACCCGAGAATTTCTGCTGGAGTTTGTAAACTCTGTCCGGTGTCTTAAGTCCGCGAACCTAGTCTACGAACTTGAGAAGGTTATATATCTAAACATGATCTCTGAACTTAATCTTAAAAGACTAAGGAATGCTTTTGCAAACCGTGGCTATTAAAGTTCATGAACCGATTCTTGTGAATCAAATCATCTTTGCTTCAATTGTGTCTTATGTAGTTACATAAGATTTCCTTGCAATTGAACAACTCTCTTAACTAGTTCATTTGAGTCATTTGAACTAGTTATGGTGAATAAGAACATGGTTGGGATGAAATGCTCTTATGGTTAACCTTTTTGGTAAACTATTGTTGAACCAACAATGTACACGTTTGGGTGCGGTTTACAAACCTAGAAGCGTATTGTCATTTGTGTATGACAAGCTAAGTTTTCGATCTAACGGTTGAGAAATATTAGCTTGAATCTAAATCAAGTTTTCATCTTACGGTGGATATTGATTGCTTTGTACTAAGGCAAAACCCTGATTTGAAAGACTATATAAGGGGACATCTAGCAACTCTGCAAAACTGATCCCCACACTTTACGTGTGTTACTAGTTTGCGTGCTAGAGTCGGTTCTCCTTTAACCTTTGGTTTTCTTCTTCTAAAACCAGGTTAACGACTTGAAGACTTCATTGGGATTGTAAAGCCAGACCGATACTACTTTTATCGTAGTTGTGTGATCTGATCTTGCATCTTCTATCGTAATAGTACAATCATATTTATTGGATAGAGATTGTTTGATTTCTCCGATAGGCAAGATATAAAAAGTAATCACAAACATCTTCGTCTCATTGTTTGTGATTCCACGACATCTTGTTTCGCTACCATACGATTAAGATTGTTGTGAGGTGATTGATTAATCTAGGCTGTTCTTCGGGAATATAAGACCGGATTATCAACTGGTTCCTGTTCACCTTGATTATTATCAAAAGACGGAACAAAAACTTTAGGGTTTTTCTGTGGGAGACAGATTGATCCTTTGGTAGACTTGTCTGTGTGAGACAGATTTGTTTTTTGTTAAATCCTGCGATTTTGGGTCGTAGCAACTCTTAGTTGTGGGTGAGATCATCTAAGGGAATCAAGTGCGCAGTATCCTGCTGGGATCAGAGGCGTAGGGAGTACAGCTGTACCTTGGATCAGTGGGAGACTGATTGGGGTTCAACTATAGTCCAGTCTGAAGTTAGCTTGGAGTAGGTTAGTGTCTGTAGCGGCTTAATACAGTGTGTATTCAATCTGGACTAGGTCCCGGGGTTTTTCTGCATTTGCGATTTCCTCGTTAACAAAATTTCTGGTGTATGTGTTATTTCAGTTTCTGCATTATATTGTTTATCTTTATAATTGAAATAATACAGGTTGTGCGTATAGATCATCAATTGGTATAATTCAATCTTTGGTTGTTTGATTGTCATTGATTGATCCTTGGACATTGGTCTTTGGTACTGTCCAAGTTATTCCTTGTGTTTGATTAGAACTCGCTTATTTCTATTAGCTTGAGTAAATCAAAACAAGAGAGAGATATTAACTCCTTGAGATACTTTTACCTATATTGATTCTGACTGTCTAGTTGATTCTCTAGAAAGTATTTCGGAGTTAGTCCATACAGATTGCTAAGCGAAATATTGGGTGGTGTTGTTAGACCCTCGTTTTTTCACAAGCTAAGTTCCAAGGTTGGTGGCTTCCGTTGACCAAGGCAAGCGATCTTTAATTTCTCTTATCACCACTTGATGTATTTGCTAACCAGTCAAGAATCTGACTGCTTCCTGAACCTTTGGTCTGCAGGATCAACAACAATAGATGCACGGAGTACGGTAGAATTCCCCTGTACGGTCCCTTGGCTTACTGGTTATGGCTTTTTCTTTAGAGGCTATATTGGTATGTTTATGTTTGTTGCTTTTGGAGGATGGGATATTAACACTAACCATGTTGCAGAGGTTATGATAGTTGTTTGTGCATCTGAGTGGATAGTTGTTAATCATGTGGAGAACCTTTTTATCAATTATGATTCAAAGGAAGTTATATCTTCTTTTAGTTTGAATCGTATTCCCTGGTTTATATATGCACTTTGTTGTACAAGTTTTTCTTTGTTCATAACAATAAAGAAGCTAACTTTTCAGCGGACAAATTAGCAAAACGCGATGTAGGGTTCGATAGGGCGAAATTATTGAGCATAGCGCTAGATTATGTCGCTCTAAATTATTTCTAGATCACGAACCATTGATCGGATTGATGACAGAATTTGACTTTCAAAAATCCGAATTTTGAATTGCTAACTAAGAATTCTTCGCTCTATGAATCTCAAAAATAATTATAATCTAAATTAAGTTAAATGTTTCAGTGATGACTTTTTCTAACTACGAAAGTAATAAGTCATTTACAAAATCATCATTCAAATGCTCAATTTTAACAACTTTAGCAGCGTTCATATGTTCGTCATTACTCTTGTAAGAAGCTTTAATAATGTTAACAGTTGAAACTAACTTATTAAACAAGTTATGAATTTCAATTACCACTCTTGATGCTGCTATTAATGTTAATTGTAACTGATACGCTACGAATAAGTATATGGAAGTTTTTTAAAGATGATTATCCATGCGACTCACCCGCATATCACTTGCACCTCATAGCCTTGACGAGCACATTGAATATCTATATTATGTTAATATAACACATAATATATCACGTTCTTTAATGTTAATTTTGTATTGTCGGGTACATGAACCAAACTAGAAAATAGATTTTGCACATGGTCATCTTTGACATGGTATATCTATGTGTATAGCAAGTGAACACTTGTAGACTTACTCAATATAAATATTACTGACTAGTATTATTCTTAAGGAGATATATACTAGAGTTTCACTTAAGGAAGTGAATCTCAGAAATGTTATTTCTGACAAGTATGTAACCTAAGGAGTAAGCAAAAGGTTAATATATGGAAGTAAATCTTATCAATGATATTCTTCAGAAAATAGGATTACTTGGGGATTGAGCCAAAGTTTACTTAAAGCAATAAATCCTAATAATTTATTTTCCTATCAAGTATGTTTTCTTAAGAATTAAACAAGTTGGTATTTATGGAAACAACTTAGTTTTTATGTTAAGCAGACTTCTATGGATGTCATATTCCACATGTATCTTTAAGTCAGCAATGTTAGCCAGTATGTAAGAGGCGGACGCAACCCCAAGTCCATGTATATGAATACTCTGGAACCCAGGTTACTTAGTTATAATACTACCATGAGAAGCACCGGATCATGAGGAGGTGTCTAGTAGTATTAGAGCACTACTCGGTCGAAGTCACAAGTGTAGATATCTCAAGCTTGTTGTCAAATTTAGTTGTCAAAACTATATCTTGATCTCTAGTCTACAATTAGTTAAGTCTCGGTCTAGGATAAAGGTAGTTGAGAAACGAACCAGTCATCATTTGCGTTCTACCGTTTGAAGGCGAAGATCAACCGAAGATTTTGGAGAACTTCATTAACAAAAGGTAAGTGAAGACTGAACCACCTATTTCTCAAGTTATATTCACTTTTCTATCTTTGAGACATTTGTCGCATAACTAATTAGACTAGCTTGCATAGATAAGAATTTCTAGTCGAGAACTAATTATTTAGTTTACTAATTTCTCGAAATATAATGACTAAGCTTAATGATCAATTTCGGTGGAGAACAATTTATTGTTCGGAATCAAATCATGATTCAAGTTTATCATTCGAAAATAGCCTGGACCATTGATATCTGTCATTGATGTTATTCGGGAATGTTTCGAATTAATTTAGAGAAATATAAAACTACTATATTTGGAATACAATACAATGTTATCAGTCTTACAAACTGAGAAAACTGTTATGTGTCTGAAGCCGTATTACATGTACTCGTACACATAGCGGAGTATCTATATATCGACTTACATTTTTGTGAGATACGCATATTGGTATGCATATCATGGGAAAGTATGTTTGTTTCGTGATCCGGATAGGTACGTATATTCGTATACAAACCATTTTGGAACAGTGGTAAGGGAACCGGGTTTAAGTATTAAAACCGGTATGTGAACCAATACAGTTCTATGTTCCTGAACCAATTAGTACCCAAAACGGCATGCAAACTGAAAAGGTTCTGTGAACTCCAGAACCGGTAAAGTCTTAAGGTTTACAAACCAGTTTGCAAACTGAAAAAGTTCTGTCAACTCTGGAACTCAGTTTTGCACCTAAGTTCGAAAACCGGTACGTGAACTAAAAAAGTTCTGTCAACTCCGGAACTCAATTTTTCTCATAAGTTTGGAAACCGATCCGCGTACCATTACTCAGCCGATTCACGAACGACTCATATATTTGTACTTTGTGCATTTACAAACTATGTCGATTATGATTCAATTGCGATTAAATTATTTCTATGATATGATTTGCAATTGATCAATTATCTATTAAAACATTAGACTCATTTTTGATCACATAACTGTGACTCAAGATCAATGTATTTGTGTTCATAAAAATGAGTGTTAAGCTTTTAAGTTCAAACCAGCTAGTTTCGGCTAACCATGTTGGACATAGTCTTTGTACACGGTTCGGTTACGGTTTACCTAACCAAAGTGTATATCTTGTTTATGTGAATAAGATTCAAAGTTTTCTTCTAAAGGTGAATATCGTTTGCTTGGTTCCAAAGCTATCTTAGCTTAAACCTAAGGCAACTTATGTTTTGAATGTCTATATAAGGGGAACTCTTGGCAACTAGGATCTTTGAATCCTGACACTAGTTTTTGGTGTGTCCTAGTTGTATCCAGAGTTGTCACCATTTTAGGGTTTAGCGACTATCAAAGACTTCATTGGGATTCGTAAAGCCAGGTCCAGTTATCTTTTATCTCGATAATTTGAGTATCCTGATCTTGTTCGAATTTGATTTATCACTTGAACAAGATAGATAGAAATCACAAAGTTCTCTTCGTCTCAACTTTGTGATTCCGCAAGTTTTATACTTGTGAGCTGAATAATAATCTAGGTTGCACTGTGGGTTGCATAAGTACGGATTTTGAGGATAGCTAGACTTTTGTCAAATTTTTATCGATTTCCATCACCTTGATCCTACGATTAATCTGATCATCTGTTTCGATCGTAAATCAGGAAATCAATTATATAGGTTTAATCTGTGGGAGGAATATTTGGGTTAAAGTTTTCAATTGAGTTGAAGCAACTCTTAGTTGGTGTGACATCATATAAGGAAATAAATTGCGCGGAGTCCTGCTGGGATTCAATAGGCGTAAGGAGCACGACTGTACCTGATCGGTGTGAGACTGAGTTCGGGATCAACTACATTCCAGACAGAAATTAATTGGTAGTAGGCTAGTGTCCGTAGCGGCTTAATACAATTTTGTGTTCAATTTGGACTAGGTACCGGGGTTTTTCTACATTTACGATTTCCTCGTTAACGAAATTTCTGGTGTCTGTATTATTTCTTTTTTTGCATTATATTGTTTATCTTTATATTTGAGACATCACAGGTTATGCGTTAATCAATCAGAGTAGATACGTCCGACCTAGTGTTGTTGGATACGACTTGATCGATCCTTGGACATTGGTTTTTGTACCATTCAAGAACTCTTTTTGTGATTATGTTCACGGATTCAATTCTGTAAACATTTTAATCGAAAGAGAGATAGAGATATAACTCCAGACACTTTCCTTGATCGAGTTTTTACTCTCGGAGTTGTGTTGTTTTTTTCCATACAGATTTCCTACGAAAAAGTTGGTGGTGTATTTTAGTACCCCGAATGTTTTCAATTGGTATCAGAGCAGACAAACACATAATTATGACCTAATAAATATGTGTTTGAAGCAGTCTGTCTATATAGACATGAGTAAAATCTTTGATAAACGCTGCATCTGTTTTAAAGAAACTGTTTCTATGGAACCTATAGAAGAGTTGGATATTAATAAGTGGCATCCTTTGGTTTTATAGATGAGTCTGACTCCGAAGTAGAACGAGAAGCAGCCATGGAAAACTCTGAAATTTTCAAGCAAATAGAGTTTCAGACTTCAGAGGCCATTCGGACGAATCATTCGCGGATTCGTATAATCCGCGAATTATGTGGGGAAGCCATACCATACACGTATTGAGTGCGGAGTTGCAGACGTACGCGAGTGGTACGTTAAAAAACGCGATACGGAAAAAATCGCGAATGATTTGCGAATCATTCGAGAATTTACTAACAAGGGGTTTGATCACTTTTTGTGATGCCCAAACAAGAAAATCATGAAGTTTTTCATTTATTCCTTATGCAAAAGCGACATCCCCTTTGCAGGTGAACTTTATTTCCATAATAATAGCAAACATAAGGATTGTTCTTACATGATGCGTGTGTGCTGGTTTTAGAGCTTGATAGAGTTTCATATTTTGATTATTGACTGACGGTAAAGTATTTCACTTTTTCCATTAGTGGAAGCCTTTTGTTGAGAAAAATCACTAGCCTTGACAAATTTTACCTTTTTGCTAGTACTTTGAGCATCTATTCCCTTATAGACGAATACGCGTACATCACTGTGATTTTTACTTGCTTCTAACATTGAGGTTAATTTGTTCGAACAATTATTGAACTTTTCAAGTCATCTTCTAACATCTTGATTTTATCAAGAGAAACAACAAGATCAGCCTCAAGGAGTTTTGCTAAAGTGAGACAAGCATTTTCTCTATCTTCAAAACTCATTTGTTGAGAGTTAATCCTTGCTTCAGTTGTAGTTTGTCTTCTAACTTATAGAAATCTCGACGAAGATTATCTCATTCAAGTGATTTTTCACTTAGGAATTCCTCACGATATTTTGTGATCGAATTGTTTATGTAATCACTGCAATAAAAACCTTCGTAAATCCTCTTCAATTTCTTGTTTTCTCGACAAAGGGGAGTTAGAAAAGTAATGAGACAAGAAGTCGTCATCTTTTTCTTTGCCAAAGGTTTCAACAGCTCGACGTACTATGAGATTTCCTCATCGACATCTCTATCAACATTTGAGTCACCTTTATCGAAAATTTCATCCAACTGTTTTCCTAGGAGTATTTCTCAGTCATCAACAATTTCAATATCATTAGCAATATATGAACTTGTCTATTAGATTCACGCGAAGTGATTTCATAAGGATATTTAGACATTGATTTTGACGAGATAGTACCATCAAGTATTAAATCCAAACTCTCAACAAAATCATATCATGTGTGTTCCATATATGATTTTGTGTCTATATGTCAGATCGCTACAAATACAAATGGTTTGTAAAGTGTCTTCCTGCTCTGATACCAATTGAAATGAAGAGGGTACCAAGTACACCACCTATTTTTTTTCGTGAACCTATAAGAAAAACTTGTTACAATCAGTAGTATAGATTGTTGAGAGGTAAAGATGATATAGGTCTTGCACGTCCTAGTCACAACAATGACTACACCTTTTCCTAGAATAGTATGAGAGAGCTTTCTTTCCATTGTACTATGTCCTTCCTTTTATAGGCTTTTCCAAAAATCCCTTATTCCCATGACATCATGCCGCATGTCATTGGAACCCTCTTATTTACTATTATTGCCATCCTCCCTAATATAACCTATAGTTTCTCATTAATCCCCTCCTTATCCTTTCTATTCCGTAGAGATACTTTATTGGACTTGGGCTTTAGTCCCCAGGTCACCATTTCCCTAATGGGCTTGCCCTCTCTTTTGAAGACTCCATTGTCCTATTAGAGGGTAACTATTTTCATGTATTAACATAGATCAACAGATGAGATCTTATACTTGAATTGTAAAACAAGTTCTTTGTACAATCTATACGTTTCTTTCTGAAACTGTATATAAGGTTGCTTAAAAAGGTAAACCTAGTACGTGCATGAACTGTATACAAACCAAATTCCAACAATTCTTGTAATTTATATTTCAAGATACGAATTCACAAGAACAAGTCTTGCAAGTTATATACAGTTTGAGTGTAAAACTATCTAGGTCGATAACTGAATCACTTGTTTTTACTTTGATTATATAAGACACGAATATAATGCGTCAGTAAAAAGTAAATAAAGATGCGTAGAATTTTGTTAACGAGGAAAACTGCACCTGCAGAAAAACCCCGGGATCTTGTCCATCTTTAAAAACCACACAGTATTAAACCTCTACATGCACTAGCCTACTATCAGACTTCGGACTGGAATATAGTGGAGTCCGAAATAACCCTCCAAGAAATTCAGTTGTGTTCGTGTTCCTTATGTCCCTTGAACCTCGCAAGATTCTAAGCACTTAATTCTAGGGCTGCACAAACCCGACTCAACCCACCGACCCAACCCACACCCGCCTGAAATTACCCACACCCGACCCAACCCACCTAGAAGCGGGTCGACTATGGGTCACAACATCAAAACCCATAGTATTGTGGGTCGACTATGGGTCAAAGCTTCCCTCACCCGACCCAACCCACCCACCCACCTAAATATTTCTTAGTTAATATTAACCCTTAGATTACCTATCCTAGATGAATCACATCCGTTGAAGTAGTGATATATAATGCCTAAACCTAAATCGCTAACTTCACTTCAGTCTTCACTTCTTCAATCACTTTCTTGAATAGTCTTTTATCTTTTGAGCTTCGAACAATTGAACTCATTTCTTGTAATTTGTATGCACTTTGCAACTTTGCACCAACTTCTTACTTCTATGGATTATAATTATCATTTGTTTACTCTTGACTTGGGGTCAGTTCTTTAATTGTCATCTGTAAGAGTCTTAGGTAAGTCTGTAACTTTTTTGATACAATGTAACTGTAATGTGTATTTTATGGTGGGTAACCCACCACCCACCAGACCCAACCCATTGTAATGTGGGTCGGGTGAAAACCGACCCATTGTTATATTGGGTTGGTTGTGGGTGACAACTTCTGCTACCCACCATCAGTGGGTTGGGTGGTGGGTGAGGTCAAACCCGACCCAAACCGACCCATGTGCATCCCTACTTAATTCCCTTAGCTGAGGTTTATTACATCCTAAGAGTTTCTTTCAACCTCAGTGAAGAATTTTTCAAATTTTCCTTTCACAAAACACCTGTTTGGTTTCTCTTTAAATGTGAATCAAGATTTTGGAAATCTTCTGTTTGTTTCGAACAACTACCAGGTATAAAGTAGATATCAAAACAAAATTGTTGATTGAGGTTTATACCTAATTTTTTATACTCTTCAAAACTTGTATAGATATCTAATTTGATCTACAACAAAAACAACTAGAATAAATGAAAGTTTTCTTAGGGTTTGTTTGGCACCTTTGACAACTTTATACTTGACTAGGCTAGAGTTTTCTCTTACTTAATTAGAATTATCATAAAATAATTTAGTAGAGATGTTGTTTGTTTTTTCGTCAAATCCTGTATGAGTGTATGTTATTTTTGTTTGTCTAGCAGTTAACTTTATTATTAATTTATGTTATAAAATAAAGTTTGTAAATAGAAAGTACAGGAAAATTAAAAATAAAGGTGAAAAAATGGGTCAAGTGAAAAAAATTAGGATAATTACCTATTTTAAAGGCAAATAACCGACTATTCTAGGTTTAGGATTTCAGTATCCTAGATATCTTGGAGAATAGTGAAACCTTGATTTTTTAGCCTACTAAAATTAAGGAAGGTTATGCTATCACTATCCAAACTTAGAATAAAAAGAAGACAAACATGTTTTGACGGTTATTTTGGTGATAACCCAACCTAGGATGAGATATCAAAGGTGCCAAACGCGACCTTAAGGAAATTATGAGACACCTTCCATGAAATTTTTGTTCTAGTCCAGATTTCGACCAACTAGTGTCGGTATACGATCATAGATTAAAACATATCAAATATAGGGTTTATGATCAACAACCCTTGAATGGCCTTATATTAGAAGAGAATGACATTAGAATAGACAAGGATTATTTAAATCACCGAGATACAAGTTATGTAACTATCTAAGAAGATTATTACCAACTTGTGTTTTGCGATCCCCAAGATTTTCTCACTGTTGTTCTTAAAGAACATAAGTAGTGGAAAACAACCTTATGAAGCACACACGAATTCGCCAAGGAACGGTTTGTGTAGCTTACATGAGCCCTTTATTTATGGTGAATGATAGCTTGAATCCTAAAAAAGTTCGTGAGCTATTTTCCTTTTTCAAGGCTCCCTCCTTTTTGAGAGCCTTTTATAAGTCATACAATTCCAACATAAATAATTACTTAGCATAAATTGTATTTTTGTAATTTTCTCTTAATAAATAAGAATCACAATTTAACATAGAAAGGAGTATATAACATTATGCACACTTTAATATGGCAATTAATTATGTGTGGAAGAATATCCATCTTGCCTAGAAGAGGAAACATCAAAAAATTTACCAAAGAAGACATTTAATCACATTTTTGCGGTTTAGTCCATGAACTGTCGCTGCAAGCTTTTGGATTGTTTCCTATTTAGGAGATTCCTTATCAGTACATAATAAGTGTTGCTTTAATAAATCACTCATAACTTCTTTGTTCGTCATATTCGTATTTTTATTCACTACAACATAAGGACCTTTCTAGGGACAAAGGTCATTCTCACTAAAGTCTTAGGCTAAGTATCCTTGAGTGTGTTCATAAATGTATATTTATCATCATATGAATTGTTCCATAGAGTGAGCACTTATTTCGAAAGATTAGAAAGGTAGAATTAAACAAGAGTTCTGAATGAAATCAGTCTCCACATACTTATGTTGATGAAATTCTCAATGATGCCTTATTTGTTCTTTAGTCTTCAATCCTCTTGGTTAATTCAGTGATGTCTGATACTCAAAAATCATACTCTAATCCTAGTTCGAGACTTGACTTTAAAAGATTAGAAATTAAGATATGGTTTTGTACATCTAACATTGATAACATGATTGAGATAACAAAACTTGCGAGTCCGACTGCGTGATGCTCTAACAAGGTTACTTAGTTAACATAATGTGGTCATTTTATGGATATTTAGATTACTTCATATCAAAGTTGACCTCAACATTTTCTCCATTGTGTATGGAGATCTTCTTACAAAATAGAAACCTGCACCCGGTAGTAAAATATTTATCCACCTTTGTCAGAAGACGGGTTAGCTAAAGAACTTTACAAGAGAAAAATATTATGATTTCTACTTCTGACACTCAAGTTGTTTCCACTTGATTAACTAACTGATAACCACAATCCTAAGGTTGGGTGCGAGCAGTTGAAGGATTGGTTATTAAGATTTTAAGGATTTACTTTGGAACCTCGTTGTATCTTGAATCCTTGATTGGTTCACTTAGTCAACATCTTCTTTAAGGTGGGTACTTAATCGTATAAATACATATATATACCTAGTCAATACCTTCTTCAAGGTAAATATTAAAGTTTTTTAAAATCTTATAATAAAGGAGCTCTACTCTTAGTATCGAGTATAAGAGCCTTGATTATTGCTTTTCAGATAAATCCACTAACCGTAGTAGATATGAATAACCTATAAACTTTACATTAACTTGGTTAGTTAAGGTATTCATTCTAGTCGTGTGGTTCGAGGCCGGGTAATGATAGTCCTCAAAGTACTAGGAAACACCTCTATACGCTAATAGGTTTAATGATAAGGGGAATCACGTGAGTGATCAAAGAAAATGTAGTCGAATCAATATTTTATATCGTGGTAACTAGTTGGGGAGTTCAACTCGATTTTGCATAGGAGTCCGACATTTAATAACATACGAGATACAATTGTTTAATACGGTGATTGCTTATTCAAGAATAGGTCCTGAGGATTTTCTTCTGGTAAGCAATTTCATCATTAACAAATCTCAGTGTCATTGCTTTATTACACAATAAATGTTTGTCTTTTGTATAATTAAGTAGAAGCAATGGAAATCAAATAAAGAGTGTCGATATTGGTTATAAAATAAAAATAGTTGGTATATCTGGTACCTTCAACTGTTTCAATAGGTATACTTTTGAAATATGAATCTGTTTTATCAAAGCTTGTGTAGTAGCTTGGCGGTTGATCAAACAATTCAACAATTATTCTTTTCTTGGAGGAATACATATGTTGTAGATTGTACAATATAGAAAAAAATGAATGTCAAAAAACATGAAGGCAAAGGCTAGGTAGTTTGAAGAGATAATGATTATGGTTAAGATCATCTTAATCATTTGGAGTTCATATAAAGATAGAGTGACTCACTTGTATAGTACGTAGTAGTTGATCAAATTTCGTAATTTAGTAAACAAATCTTCACAGGTATGTTCCTTTTATAAATGGTTATTCAATGTATACATCTTTGTGAGTTTATTATAGAATTATTATAGATCGACCGTGAAAAGTAAACAACTCAAAACAACTAAAGGATGTTTGGAGGGAAAATTGAACCCCTTTTGAGTGAAATAATGGGTCCTACAGGAAGAGACCAACCAAAAAATAAATTTAAAGAAATTTTTTTAGGAGTCTTCACATAGTTCGTCAAGAAATTTTATTTTTTATATAGCATTTTTCCTTCAGTTAAGAAAACAAACTACCTAATTATGATCGACCAGTTTGGTTAAAGTTTGTTAAAAGCAAAACATCCACCATGATTATTGTAAAATGGTATATTTATCAATTAGGGGAATAATAGAATTGGCATAATGCTAACATTTCTGCTAAACTGAAATGATAAGTATATTATTTTTGGTTTAGAATGTCCAACATTTAAGTTAGCGGCATAACAAACATGATACATCGTTTCAAAACGTACAAAGTATTCTTTTTTTTTTATCTGTGACGAGTATAAAACACATAGCTCCCGCATCCTAGGCGTAGTTTAAAACACCTATCACCCTCGGTTGGATATGTTTGAATCTAGATGCATTCATACCCTGTTTAGGGTAAATTTTATTTTAAACACCGTTAAGAAGTACACGTGGTTTCAAAAATTACGTGTGGTTTGAAACTCCTTTTGCATACCATGGTGTTTGAGTCCTCGTTAGAACCCAAAATAACCGAGTTTGATTGCTTTATATATTTGGTAAGCAAAGTGTTCTTTTTTTTTGGTCGCTTGGAGGTTGATGAGAACAATCTTTCTGTTAGAGCACTTCTCGGTTGAACCCACTAGCTTTGGTATGTCAAGTTAATTGTCAATTTTAGTTTCCAAAATGCATTCTTGATTTAGCATACTAAAGATAGTTTCGGACTAGATTAGGTCTAAAAAGTTGAATCGAAGCTATCCTTAAAGGGTGAAGATTGAAGATTGAAAGACTACAAGAATACATCAACAAGTACTTCATCAACAAAGGTATGTGATTGATTTCATTTGGATTCTTGTTCTATTCTACCTTTCTAATCTATCAAGATTAATGCTCACTCCATGGAACAATTCCAATGACGGTAAATGTACATTCATGTATATATACTTGAGGTTATTTGATTCATGACCTTGGAGACAATAACCTTTATCCTTATAAAGAATCTCATGTTATAGTGATGAGCTTATGAATCCAACGAGCCAAGAATCACTCAATTCCGAGTTATAACGATGAAGTTATGAGTGATTTATTAAAGTAACAATTATAAGTGTTGTTGTGATTGTTACAGTTCGTTAGTAGGAAACAATTCATGGGTTGTTTGCAACAGTTCACGGACTTGGGCCCAATTACGTGACTAAAAGGCATTTTTGGTCAAAAATTGGTGATGTTTCCATATCTAGGCAAGATGGCTATTGGTCCAAACATTTTTGATTGCCATATTAAAGTGTTTGTGATTCCTTCCTAATTTAATTTGTGATTTATTCACAAAAATACAATTTGCTAAATTAATTATTTATTTAATTATTTTGGCAAGAGTTGTAACTTAGGAAAGACTCCCTTTTTTAGGAGAGTCTTGAAAAAGGAAAATAGCTTTGCTTAGCTTCCAAGCTATTGTTCATTATAAATAAGGAGTTCGTGAGTTTACACGTTTTTCATCCCTTTGGAAAATTGGCATAAGCTCTGCAGGTTGTTTTCCACGTCTTCCGTTCTTCGTGAACAAGAGTGAGATAGAAGTCTTTGTATTAGGGATCACAAAGCCAAGTTGGATTTAATCTTCGTGATTGATCATATAACATGTAATCTAGGTTTTTCACCTCTTGTCTATTCTAAGGTTTTCTCTTCTGATATAAAACCATTCAAGAGTTGTTGATCATAAAACCTAGGTTTTGATAGATTTCAGTTTCCGATCGTATACCAACTCTTGTTATCGAAATCGGAGACTAGAAAGAAAAACTTCTATTGAGGCATCTCGTAAAAATCCTTGAGAAGTTTGAAACAAGATATCTCTAGATTTATTCTAGTTGTTCTTGTTGTAGAATTATAAGGGTTTTCTTAACTTGGAAATTGATCTTTGGAATCACCCAAGTTTACTTACGGAAATCAGGTTCACGGACTCCTTGTGTGTACGCATACTGATTGTAAGTTAAAACCCTAATCTACAAGTTTGTTTTGATATTACTTTTACCTAGTAATTTTTTTTATCAAAATAAACACAAGATTTCCAAAACCTTGATTTACATCTAAAGGGAAATCAAACCGGTGTTTTGTGCAAACAAAATATCGAATCGTATCAATCGTGATGGTGTATCTTCTAAAGAGAACCTTGGGTTCTGCTAGAAGATTTGTGTGAAGAATTTCTAAAGAGAATCGGTATTCTGCTAGGAGTTCTACAAGTGCTGAAGAAGGTATTACATATAGTCCTGTAGATGGTGGATTTTCGACAAAGGCTAAATTCGTAAACTCATAATTATACGAAGCTCTGATTCAGCAATCAGACGTGAGTATCGAGACACGTGTCTCTCATCGAATTCTCAACGGGGAGTACTTTCTCTCAGAGTACATGTAGATATGTAGTCTCACGATTGGACAACGGCATATCTCATGAAAACTTAATACTTTCAGTGATTATTTCTATATAGCATCACGAGATGGACGGCTCCTAGACAGCTTGCTCTGCTAGTATAGAGAAATAACATCTTCAGGAACAAACAACAAGTTTACCCTGACTATATAAAGGATATGACTTACCGGAAAGATCGTATCAGGATAATTAATGCTCCTAGACAGCTTGCTCTGCTAGTATAAAGCCACAAAGTTAATTATTCCTAATTACAATCGCTCATATTCCATGGTCGAATCCACGACTGGTCCCATGGAATGACAATAACAATTGTTCTGATTCTATGATCGAATCCACAACTTGATCTCATAGAATAGAAATAACTATATTATCTCATTACTCCGATTTCATGATCGAATCCACAACTGGTCTCATAAATGGTAATAGATAAACCTTAATTACTCCGATTCTATGGTCGAATCTACGATCCCATGGAATGGTAATGCTCACTTTATTATTCTGAATTCGTAGTCGAATCCTCAGCTGATCCTATGAATTAATAATAAACATCTTATTACTCAGTTTTGTGAATTATTCTCCACTGAATTCCACAATTAGTAATAAATAATCAACAACCGGGCGTCTGAGCTACCTCTAAGTAAGCCCCGATTCAAATGGTGAAGGTGTATTCAACGATGATACACTAACAGTCATCGCACGAACGAGTATTTCAAAAATACAACGAAACGATGAACCTATGCAAAATAGAGAAGAAAATAATAAATAATTAAAAATATTGACCAGGGTGCTGGGAGCACGGACACACGACCGACCGACCGTGTCGTGGTCAATCACACGCCAGTTTTATATTTTTAATGCATTTTTATTATTTTCCATGATTTGATGAAAATTCTCTCATTTTATCAAATCTCCTTCGTCTTGAGGAAACTCCTCGGTTTCATGGTACTTCCATAAATCCATAAAAATAATATAAAATTAAAGAAAGGAGTGTGGGCCGTGACCATTGGCCAACCGGCCATGC
Organism: Papaver somniferum; assembly: GCF_003573695.1. Taxonomy (NCBI): domain Eukaryota; kingdom Viridiplantae; phylum Streptophyta; class Magnoliopsida; order Ranunculales; family Papaveraceae; genus Papaver; species Papaver somniferum. The sequence continues at coordinate 52,905,782 of NC_039367.1, forward strand.
CTTGGTCCCAACAGACCCCACACCCACGGTTCCTTATTATTTTATTATTATTATTATTTCTCTAATTTCATGAAAAAACTCCTTGATTTCATGGTATTTTTGCACAAATCATCAAATAATAATAAAATAAAATAAATTATGAAAACTTGTGGGATCAGGCCTTGGCCGGCCGACCATGCCCTAGCCGGTCCCACACGCCCCTTTGTTTTATTATTTTATTATTAGTTTTCCTTGAATTCATCAAATTCCTTGATTTCAGGGTATTTCTCTCAAATTAGGAAAAATTCCCTCAAATCATCAAAATACCTAAAAATATTAAAAAATTAGAAAAACTCGTGGGACCGGGACCTAGCCGGCCGGCCATGCCTTCCACGGTCCCACACGCCCTTGTTTTTTATTATTTTAATATTTTTTGCTTCCTTGAACTCATGAAAACTCCTTTAATTCATGGAAACTCCCTAAATTCATGAATTTCTCAAAATTCATGAATTTTTCATAAAATCATTATAAAATTAGAGAAACTCGTGGGACCGGGCCCTAGCCGGCCATCCATGCCTTCCACGGTCCCACACGCCCTGTTTTATTATTTTTGCTTCCTTGAACTCATGAAAACTCCTTCAATTCATGGAAACTCCCCAAATTCATGAATTTTTCATAAAATCATCAATATATTACAAAATTAAGGAAAACGCACCACGCGACCGTGGGCACGACCGGCCGACTATGCCTTGACCACGGCATTCCCACGCCTCCTCATTCCTTATTTTATAATTATTTTTCATCATCTCATGGTGTCTTGCTCAGGAGTTCTTCGTATTTGCTCACGTGAGCATATGGACACTACATGGTTGACCACGGTCCCATATAATCGCTCCCTCCTTCGTCCCATGGTTGAAATTCTGACAAACCATGAATTGATAATCAATTGATCAAATTAGGGTTTCTGAATCCAAGGATCATCATTTCAGATTCTAAATTTAATAATTTTATGACGACCTCATGGTCATTAATTTTATTTATTATGCTCGGTTCAATGACCAGTATTCTAATTAATATTTTTGGTACGCTGCCAATAATCCATCAGACGATCAACACATGCTCAGACGACCAAATATTCAACAATTCATCACATGAGCAACACTTTCTCAGATGATAAATATTTGTTCAAACCAAGGAATATTGGTTCAACAATCAATATTCAACGATCCATTGAATGAGAAATACTTGCTCACTTCATCGTAAGAACTATACCTCTGTCTCATGACATGTTCAATTCATGAGTTTCAGAACATCATGTTCAACTCAACGACTACATGGACTCATCGTCCCATCAAACCACGAAGTCATCAATTGACTAACAAACCACGAGACGTCAATCGTGTCACTTGGGGGGATATCACTTAGGGTTTTGGTCTGGCGGTCTACGACACGTGTGTTCAAACACACGATGGAATTTGAGCAAGTCGTGCAATCAGTTTAAGGAATTCACGAGGTAGTGGGTGGTAAATCGACCAAGTCTCCACACGATGATCAATTGGTTTCAAACACGATCTCCACTTCCCCACTCCTTGATTCCGTCAACTGTCACACTTCATGGGATCATGGTGTCTAAAATTCCAGCAATATAAATAAGTCTCTGAATCATGATTGAATCATCATCATCAGTATCATCAATCTCACGTCAAACTGACAACACGAGATCATCAACTCATCAATTGAGCAACTACTCTCAATTGAGCAATTTCAATCACTCAGAGCTTATCGTATTCAGAATTCACACACCCACAATTTTTGATTACTATTGATTCCACACATTTCTCAGCTTCCCTCCTACAGATTAACTCATCCTCTCTTGTGACCGAATTTACTCAGGAACGGTCATTGTCTTGATTTAGGCCGGAGTACTACAGATTGATCTCTCAAATCTAAATCATCCCCTTTGCAGCGGTGCATCTGTGTGAGGTTTAATATTTCGCTCGGTTTGAGGAGTCTCCTCCGTACGGTCGTCTCCCCAATTCTTTAAAAACCAGCAAATCATTTTTCCCCATCTACAGATTGGCGACCACAATGGGAGATTAATCTCTCGGTTGCAATCTAACAATCTCACAAGATGGTTGGTCTTAGGACTAATTCAACTAGTTCAAATCAGAATATTTCAAACGGCAACATTCCTCATGTTACACCTGGCGGCATGGAGGGTAGAGGGATCCCGACTTTGGCAGAGTTGGCTCAAATCCTAGAGGTCCATACAAGGAACATGGACCTGGTGAAGGAGACGATAAACCACATCCTCGACTTTCTCATCATATTGACATCCGAGTTAGGCAGTATCTCCGCTCCAGAAGCCTCAACACCGGGGACTGAGACGTCATCTGACCCTCAAATCAACATCTTCACCACATACAAGAAGCCGGTGGAACAAGAGGTCACACATTTGATTGAAAATCTATGCGAACTCCTGCACTTCTCCAGGGATCAGCGCACATACACATTTTCAGCACTTAACCAGATATCATCCACCGTACAAATAACGCCACCAACACCATCAGTTGAAGAAGTCTCCCTAGTGCCTGGACATTTGATCGACAACATCTCTTTTGGAGAAGAAGATCGCATGACGGATGAAGGACACAACCGAGCATTGTATGTCACTGGTTTTATCAAAGGCACCGAATTTAGAAGAGATCTTGTTGACACCGGTGCTTCCACCAACATCGTCACTATGAAGACTCTCAGGATCGCCAGATTCCCTCAAGGTAAAATCGTTCGCTATCTCATCCTAATGACAGGATTTGAAGGAAGTCAAAGTCATACATATGGATATGCATACATAGATTTGAGGGTGGGGCCGATTCGATCGAAAGCAAAGTTTCATGTGATCGAGCAAGAACCTGACTACCACATAATACTGGGACGCCCATGGCCACATAATACTTGAATCTCAAAAAGGCGTCCCGGAACCTCCAAGCAGGATTCGCAGTACTTCACTTCCAAGATGGAAGACTATCGAGAAGGCTGATAATGATCCGTTGTCCTCAGCTGCTAAAATGATCAAGTCACCTACTACACCGACTAAACGCCATAATGATCAAGTATCAACTCTAGGGACAAACTTCACGACCGATCGAGACGTAGAAGGGAGAGTCATTTATCGCCGACGGAAATATTAGCAATTAATCGGGGAGAACGATGAAAAGTCTCCCCACCATGAAGAATCGTGGCAGAGTGAGCTATCACTTGAAGAAGAAGTCCAATATGCCCCACGACAACTACAGGACGACACTGAATCTACCACTGATGATCTCGAAAAAATCAACATTCAACAAGTCATGTCCGCTCCTAAGTTCTCTCCTAAATAGGAAGGGCCATATGTTGTTATCAAATCAGTGTCTAGCGGATACTACAAAATTTTGGTAATCAATAGAGGAAAGGAAGGAAACATCATCAATGGCAAATGGCTTAAAACTTATTATGCCTGATCCATGAAACAAACTACCTCTTTATCATTTCAAGCATTTTCAAAAATGTAATTTCATTCCTCCAAAGAGCATGCGAATGCTCCTTTGTTCATTAAACATTTCAAAAATGAGCGAAATTCGTTCATACCATGATCAACTGTTTCACCTAACTAGAAACTCAGATTTACTCAAAAAACAACAACCACAAATGCTCACTCGGAGCAAACCATCCAGCAACGGATAATCCCTGTAAGAAGCCTCGTCAAGCTTCTTCTGAAAAATCTTGGTCTTTGCCTTCAAGTCTTCGACTGCTTTCTCAACCCTTGCTGACTTCAGAGCCAGTATCCTCTCCTCATCTAGTAAAGCTGCATTCATGGAAATTGCATCAGCAGCCTCTGTCGCCTTATGAACCTTAATTATCTCAAGACGACGACGGAGCCAGCTTACATTGAATCGAAATATCTCACAATTAGAAATCATTCCATCCCATTGGTGCAGTTCATGGTTTTTTACGTCTCGCAAGTGCATCTGATTCATTTCCTCGATGATCGACAACATCCCCGCCACCGTGGTTAATAGGGTTGGAAAAAAACCTTTCCACACTTCTGTGGTAGCAATGTGACCATACTTCTTCCAGATCTTGGTATACAGAGACGCATGACATTTGGGAACCAAGAATCCGCTGACCATTTCATTATCTGGAAGGTATTAATCAATGGGGCTTCGAATAAAAGTCCAGAAGTTGGGTATTCACGAGCATGGACACCACCTCCGGTCTCCACGGATCTTACATAATCTTATAGTCCTACGACAAATCATTCTCTTGTGATCAACAATCTCGATTGAACAAAGACAAAAAAGGGGAAGAAGAAGAAGTGTACAACTTACTGAGATAGACGTTGTTATTTCACGCTTCGACCGAAGATCATCTTGAGAAGAAATGATATTGCTCGACATGACGGCAGGAGGGTAGGATCAAAACCTCTCTACACGATGAAACTGACTCAGGAATGGAAGAAATATTTTCGTGGATCATAGATTTGGAGTCTTGAAGATATATATATATATATATATAAGGCGATAGTCATATGGTCAACTCAGTTACGAGTTTCACTAGAACCCTAGGCTTTAAAGATCGATACCGAAGACGCGGAAGAAAATAACACACTGGGGACTGAACATCATGGGTCAAAGGATAGGCCACACGTCCTTGTACACGTCATGAATTCTCGGCCGCGTGTTACTTCTCATGACAATCGACAAGTCATGATGAATTTGGATATATGGACATTGGTCCATGTCATGGATTAGAAGAAATCGACGTTAACAAAATGTTCATCATTCAGAAGAAAAGTCTAATTGAAGTAAAGTCGTTTAAACATTCAAAAGAAAGATATCCACTATGAAGACTAAAAGGGAATGCTCTAACGTCTAAAGAAGATGGAAGTAAAACTACTCGTCGGACTCATCCGAATTGTCAGCTTCATCATCACTGTCCTTCTCGGAATCATTTTCTTCAGAGTCACTTTCAGAATCATTGGTGAAGTCCGGTGGACGGAAGATAACATCATCATCTGAATCCGATTTATCTTCTGCTGCTGCTTCAACTTCAATTTTCTTCATCGTCCTCTGATGCTCTCTTTCATATCAATCAGTCTTAGTGTAACGCTCGGATGGTTCCCATGTGATCTCTCCTTCAGAAGCATCAGCATCATAATCAGAAGGCACCCCATCCAAGAATTGGCGCTTCTCCTCAACCCTCTGTCTCTTACGCCGGGTGCGATCTTTTTCACGTTGACGGGCATCCTCCTTTTTGTCTTCAGCTCTTTTCTTTTTGAGTTCAGCAAAAGATACTCTTCGCTCACCCAAAGGAACATTAGGCTTCGCCCCTTCCTGGGTAACCCTAGCCTTTGATTTCGCTACCGGAGCATCGGAATCCTCATCAGAAGAGCCATAGAAAGAAGAGGAATACCAGTAATCGTAATTGTTGTTATTGTTGGTCGACATTTTCTGGAACCGGAAGATCAAAGATTACTACTATGTAAACAAACCAACATCAGCAAAAAATGGTATCTCTTAACTTTACCTTTTATGCTTCCACTAACAATAGTGATATTAATGCTAGAGTTAACACCTCAAAATCGTTCGTCTCTTCGAAAACTTCAAAAAACGATCGAAACTTTATTAATTTCAAGACTGATTTTTCATAAAATCACGGACACGATTTTCATAATGTGAACATTCACACAAATGACCTATGAAGTTTACAACAATAAAATATTTCATCATAAATATATTGTCTATCTTCGAAGGTTCCTCAAAACCCACGTTTCTGATTTTTCGAAAAAACAACAATTAATGCAACATTGCTTACATAAATTCTCAAGAATTTTATCTAATGAAAACAAATTCATGCAAATAAAATATACCATCATATTTTACACAATATATGTCACGGCTGCATATATATATATATAAAAAGAACAATTTTTCCTTCGTATCGTCATTATTTGTCTTTAAAACGAAGGTTTATTTCAAAAAATATTGTGAAAGCTCACATATCATACATATGATAAAGTTTTGTATTTACATGAAAGCTCATAAGAAAATTTTTATCACTGGACACAAGTTCATCATACTTATTTTCCTTCGTGTCATCGTTATTTGTCTTTAAAACGAAGGATTATTCCGATTTCATGAAAATTCACTTCTTTTATGATAAAACCTTGGTACACATGAAAACTCATAAAATAAGTTTTATCACTGAACCTAGGTTCATATACTAAAAAAAAATCTCTCCTAAATCAGGGATTATAGTTAGTTTGCAAAATTCTAACGATCGAACGAACATACGTTTTCCAAAAACTAGGTTTTTTTCATAAAACTCACACTAATATACACACATGTATATAAATTCGTCATGATCAAAAGCATGAACAACTCATGTGGATCATAAACATCAGCAAACGAAAAAAAAATAATATACCTAACGTGCGGCGGCCGGAATTCGGCCGGACAACGGTCGAACGTCAACGGCGATCGGTGGCGGCTGGCGGCTCCGGCGGGAAAACTCTCCTTACCTGGCGTGAAGGTGATGAAGGTGCTGGTCGTGTGTGAGGAAAAAAAAAAAGAGGATTAATCCCTTTTATATCAATTTTATTTCCAAAACCTAATTTTCTAAGGATTTCCTTATTGGGCCCGACCCGCGAATCCTAACCGACCACGGACTCGTCGTCCAAACCAGCGGTTCAACACCTATTTATGATCATCAAAAGACGCTCCAATCATGACATTGAAGCCTTCATAAATTCGTGGTTTGCTCATGCTCTTTAAATCCGGTAACGTCTCAACTTACGACTAAGTTCAATTACTGGTATTATTATTTATGGCCGGAAAATCACCATTTAATGCTGACTGAGGAACACAGCTTTCCTCAGTAAGCAGGGAACTTAATGTAGATGGTGGATTTTCGACAAAGGATAAATTCGTAAACTCATAATTATACGAAGCTCTGATTCAGCAATCAGACGTGAGTATCGAGACACGGGTCTCTCGTCGAATTCTCAACGGAGAGTACTTTCTCTCAGAGTACATGTGGATATGTAGTCTCACGACTGGACAACGGAATATCTCATGAATACTAAATACTTCAACGATTATTTATATATAGCATCATGAGATGGACGGCTCCTAGACAGCTTGCTCTGCTTGTATAGAGCGATAACGTCTTCAGGAACAAACAACAAGTTTACCCTGACTATCTAAAGGATATGACTTACCGGCAAGATCGTATCAGGATAACTGCTAGTATAGAGCCACAAATTTAATTATTCCTAATTACAATCGCTCCTATTCCATGGTCGAATCCACGACTGGTCCCATGGAATGACAGTAACAATTGTTCTGATTCTATGATCGAATCCACAACTTGATCTCATAGAATAGAAATAACTACATTATCTCATTACTCCGATTTCATGATCGAATCCACAACTGGTCTCATAAATGGTAATAAATAAATCTTAATTACACCGATTCTATGGTCGAATCTACGATCCCATGGAATGGTAATGCTCACTTTATTATTCTGAATTCGTAGTCGAATCCTCAGCTGATCCTATGAATTAATAATAAACATCTTATTACTCAGTTTTGTGAATTATTCTCCACTGAATTCCACAATTAGTAATAGATAATCAACAACTGGGCGTTTGAGCTACCTCTAAGTAAGCCCCGATTCAAATGGTGAAGGTGTATTCAACGATGATACATTATCAGTCACCGCACGAACGAGTATTTCAAAAATACAACGAAACGATGAACCTATGCAAAATAGAAAAGAAAACAATAAATAATTAAAAATATTGACCAGGGTGCTGGGAGCACGGACACACGACCGACAGACCGTGTCGTGGTCAATCCCACGCTTGGTCTTGAGGAAACTCCTCAGTTTCATGGTACTTCCATAAATCCATAAAAATAATATAAAATTAAGGAAAGGAGTGTGGGGCGTGACCATTGGCCAACCGGCCATGCCTTGGTCCCAACCGACCCCACACCCACGGTTCCTTATTAGTTTATTATTATTTCTCTAATTTCATGAAAAACTCCTTGATTTCATGGTATTTTTGAACAAATCATCAAATAATAATAAAATAAAATAAATTATGAAAACTTGTGGGACCGGGCCTTAATTGGCCGGCCATGCCCTAGCCGGTCCCACACGCCCCTTTGTTTTATTATTTTATTATTAGTTTTCCTTGAATTCATCAAATTTCTTGATTTCATGGTATTTCTCTCAAATTAGGAAAAATTCCCTCAAATCATCAAAATACCTAAAACTACTAAAAAATTAGGAAAATTCGTGGGACCGGGCCCTAGCCGGCCGGCCATGCCTTCCAATATCCCACACGCCCTTGTTTTTTATTATTTTAATATTTTTTGGTTCCTTGAACTCATGAAAACTCCTTCAATTCATGGAAACTCCCTAAATTCATGAAATTTCTCAAAATTCATGAATTTTTCATAAAATCATTATAAAATTAGGGAAACTCGTGGGACCGGGCCCGAGCCGGCCGGCCATGCCTTCCACGGTCCCACACGCCCTGTTTTATTATTTTTGCTTCCTTGAACTCATGAAAACCTTCAATTCATGGAAACTCCCAAAATTCATCAAATTTCTCACAATTCATGAATTTTTCACAAAATCATCAAAATATTATAAAATTAAGGAAAACACACCACGGGACAGAGGTCACGACCGGCCGACCATGCATTGACCACGGCGGTCCCACGCCTCCTCATTCCTTATTTTATAACTATTTTTCATCATCTCATGGTGTCTTCCTCAGTTTCGTCGAAACCCTAATTTTGGCATATTTTCTCGAATGGATGCTCAATTGCACGCCAGAAAATATCAAAATTCTCAGGACTGAGACGCGGACGCCTTGGGGACATGAGCACGCTATCTTGACGACCAAGATTGGCTCTTTGGCTCACGGAATCCGGTCCCATCAATTTTCACAGTTTTGACCTAATTTGCACAATTGCTCGTATTAGGTCCAAAACTCTCCCAAAAACTTTGGATTTTCATGAAGTGATCGTCAGGCGTTCACGGGACGACCCAGGGCCGGTTTCATGACTCCATGGTCGGTCCCTCGCCTCGTCATAATTAATTAGGTTTTCTCACCTAAGGCTCAGACGAGCATTTTCGAATAAATGATTAAACCAGCATTTAATCATTCTTTCACCAACAAATCGTCAACTCTTCAGGAGTTCTTCGTATTTTCTCACGTGAGCATATGGACACTACATGGTTGATCCACGGTCCCATGTAATCTCTCCCTCCTTCGTCCCATGGTTGAAATTCTGACGAACCATGAATTGATCATCAATTGATCAAATTAGGGTTTCTGAATCCAAGGATCATCATTCCAGATTCTAACCTTAATAATTTTATGACGACCTCATGCTCATTAATTTTATTAATTATGCTCGGTTCAACGACCAGTATTCTAATTAATATTTTTGGTACGCTGCCAATAATCCATCAGACGAGCAACACATCCTCAGACGACCAAATATTCAACAATTCATCACATGAGCAACACTTGCTCAGATGATAAATATTTGTTCAAACCAAGGAATATTGGTTCAACAATCAATATTCAACGATCCATCGAATGAGCAATACTTGCTCGCTTCATCGTAAGAACTATACCTCTGACTCATGACATGTTCAATTCATGAGTTTCAGAACATCATGTTCAACTCAACGACTACATGGACTCATCGTCCCATCAAACCACGAAGTCATCAATTGACTAACAAACCAAGAGACGTCAATCGTGTCACTTGGGGGGATATCACTTAGGGTTTTGGTCTGGCGGTCTACAGCACGTGTGTTCAAACACACGATGGAATGTGAGCAAGTCGTGAAATCAATTGAAGGAATTCACGAGGTAGTGGGTGGAAAATCGATCAAGTCTCCACACGATGAGCAACTGGTTTCAAACACGATCTCCACTTCCCCACTCCTTGATTCCGTCAACTATCACACTTCATGGGATCATGGTGTCTAAAATTCCAGAAATATAAATAAGTCTCTGAATCATGATTGAATCAGCATCATCAGTATCATCAATCTCACGTCAAACTGACAACACGAGATCATCAACTCATCAATTGAGCAACTACTCTCAATTGAGCAATTTCAATCACTCAGAGCTTATCGTATTCAGAATTCATACACCCACAATCTTTGATTACCATTGAATTCCACACATTTCTCAGGTTCCCTCCTACATATCAACCCATCCTCTCTTGTGACCGAATTTACTCTGGAACGGTCATTGTCTTGATTTAGGCCAGAGTACTACAGATTGATCTCTCGAATCTAAAGCACCCCTTTGCAGCGGTGAATCTGTGTGATGTTTAACATTTCGCTCGGTTCGAGGAGTCTCCTCCGTACGGTCGTCTCCTCAATTCCTTAAAAACCAGAAAATCGTTTTTCCCCATCTACAGATTGGCGACCACAGTGGGAGATTAATCTCTCGGTTGCAATCTAACAATCTCACAAGATGGTTGGTCTTAGGACTAATTCAACTAATTCAGATCAGAATATTTCAAACGGCAACATTCCTCATGTTACACCTGGCGGCATAGAGGGCAGAGGGATCCCGACTTTGGCAGAGTTGGCTCAAATCTTAGAGGTCCATACCAGGAACATGGACCTGATGAAGGAGACGATAAACCACATCCTCGACTTTCTCATCAGATTGACATCCGAGTTAGGCAGTATCTCCGCTCCAGAAGCCTCAACACCGGGGACTGAGACGTCATATGACCCTCAAATCAACATCTTCACCACATACGAGAAGCCGGTGGAACAAGAGGTCACACATTTGATTGAAAATCTATGCGAACTCCTGCACTTCTCCAGGGATCAGCACACAGACACATTTTCAGCACTTAACCAGATATCATCCAGCGTACAAATAACGCCACCAACACCATCAGTTGAAGAAGTCTCCCTAGTGCATGGACATTCGATCGACAACATCTCTTTTGGAGAAGAAGATCGCATGACGGATGAAGGACACAACCGAGCATTGTATGTCACTGGTTTTATCAAAGGCACCGAATTTAGAAGATCTCTTGTTGACACCGGTGCTTCCACCAACATCGTCACTATGAAGACTCTCAGGATGGCCAGATTCCCACAAGGTAAAATCGTTCGTTATCCCATCCTAATGACAGGATTTGAAGGAAGTCAAAGACATACATATGGATATGCATACATAGATTTGAGGGTGGGGTCGATTCGATCGTAAGCAAAGTTTCATGTGATCGAGCAAGAACCTGACTACCACATAATACTGGGATGCCCATGGCTCCATGATAACAAGGTGGTTCCTTCAACATACCATCAATGCATGAAGGCCCTGCTCGACAACAAGATCGTTCGCATTCCGGCTTCATCATCTCCTTATGCTCCCGTCTATGATACTGAGTTCCTTGAATCTCAAAAATGCGTCCCGGAACCTCCAAGCAGGATTCGCAGTACTCCACTTCCAAGCTGGAAGACTATCGAGAAGGCTGATAACGATCCGTCGTCCTCAGCTGCTAAAATGATCAAGTCACATACTATACCGACTAAACGCCATAATGATCAAGTCTCAACTCCAGGGACAAACTTCACGACCGATCGAGACGTAGAAGGGAGAGTCATTTATCACCGACGGAAAGATTAGCAATTAATCATGGAGAACGATGAAAAGTCTCCCCACCATGAAGAATCGTGTCAGAGTGAGCTATCACTTGAAGAAGAAGTCCAAGACGCCCCACGACAACTACAGGACGGCACTGACTCTACCACTGACGATCTCGAAACAATCAACATTGGGACTGAAGACAATCCAAGGCCAATCCTGATCAGTTCAGCGCTATCACCAGAGGAGCGGACCGAGCTGGTAAAATTATTGAAAGAATATCAAGATGTCTTCGCCTGGACGTACGAAGAAATGCCGGGTCTAGATGACAAACTCGTCACCCATCACATGCACATCGTCCCTGGTTCCAGAGTTGTCAAACAACCGCCCAGGCAATTTAGACACGAAGTCGAGGAGCAAATCAAGGTCGAAATACAGAAACTGTTGGCAACAGGGTTCATCAAGCCTATTCTTCATCCAACGTGGCTAGCAAATGTGGTACATGTTAAGAAGAAAAATTGTCAAATCATATTTTGTGTAGACTTCAGGAACTTGAATAAATGTTGTCCAAAGGATGATTTTCCTCTACCCAACATTGACATGCTCGTCGATGCAACCAGTGGTCATGGTATGTTCTCATTCATGGACGGCTATAGTGGGTACAACCAGATCAAGATGTATGAACATGACGCCAACAAGACTGCGTTCTGTACTCCCATTGGGAATTTTCACTACACTGTGATGCCCTTTGGATTAAAGAATGTTGGTGCCACCTATCAACGAGCCATGACTGCCATATTCCACGACATGATGCACAAGCAAGTAGAAGACTATGTTGATGATGTGGTGGTAAAATCGAAGACTCGAGCATCTCATCTCGAAGTTCTAAGGCAGGTGTTTGAAAGGTGCAGAGAATACAAATTAAAAATGAATCCTCTAAAGTGCGCATTCGGAGTTTCTTCCGGAAAATTCTTAGGATTCCTGGTCACGGCTGAAGGGATCAAAGTCGACCCATACAAGGCAAAAGCTATTACCACCATGCCTCCTCCACGTACCGTGAAGGAACTACAGAGCTTTATGGGCAAGGTAAATTACATTCGACGCTTCATTCCTGGATTAGCTCAACTCATTGCTTCGTTCACACCTCTGCTGAAGAAAGGAGCAAGCTTCACCTGGACAGCTGTTCAACAAGAAGCTTTCCATAAAATACAACAGATATTATTGTCACCGGCCGTCATGAGGTCTCCAGTGCAGGGACGAGCTCTGATTCTTTACACAGCCTCCAGTGACGTCGCCATCGGCGCACTCCTCGCTCAGGAAGACGACGAATCGAACGACCGATTTACTACTTCAGCCGCACAATGAGAGATGCTCAACTCCGATACCAAAGGCCGAAAGGGCATGCCTGGCATTGGTACATGCAATCCAGAAGTTCAGACATTACTTACTATCTAACAGGGTCGTACTCATCTCCAAAGCTGATCCCATAAAGTTCTTTATCAAAGCCAGCCTTGATAGGAAGACCAGCGAAGTGGCTACTCCAGATGTCAGAATTTGACATAGCCACGCCACCTAAAGCCATCAAAGGTCAAGCGGTCGCAGACTTGCTCGCCGCTTTTCCAGGGGAAGACACACAACACTACATGAAGAAGTGCCCGGCGAATTCCCAGACATCTTGGTCATCAAGGAAGAAACATGGCTTCTATACTTTGATGGATCTGCCACCCCTAGTAGTGACACCGGAGGAGCGGGCATAGTGCTGGTGTCTCCATCTGGTGAAGTTTTCTCACATTCGTTCAAGTTGGATTTCCACTGCACCAACAACTCAGCGGAATATGAAGCCTTCCTATTAGGATTATCCTTGGCCAAGCAAGCAGGAGCAACACACCTCGAGATAAGGGGAGATTCAAAATTATTGGTCAACCAGATGAATGGAACGTATTCTCTCAAAGAAATCACACTTGCTCCATTCAGAACCGAAGCTCAGCGACTGTTGACCTATTTTGCTGACGCAACGATCGTCCATACTGGACGGACTAACAATAGGCATGCTGATTGCCTAGCAACTCTCGCCTCCAAGCTGCAATTCGAAGGAGCACAGAAAACGATCACTGTACAGAGCGTACATATCATCAACTGGCTCACTCAGATCGAAGACATTCCAGCGAACGATTGGCGAGCACCCATCATTCATGAATTGAGCAGCTCTATTCAGAAGGCCAAGTCAGCCTCAAGGAATTGAAGAACACTACTTCTTGCTTCATGGAGGGCTATACTATCGAAACCCTGATGGATCTCTATCACGATGTCTTGGGAGCGACGAAGCGGAAGAACAGCTCAAGCGCATACATGAGGAAGTCTGTGGGCAAACGTTAGTGGTAACACTTTACAGAAAGCTTCAAAGAATGGGGTACTACTGGCCATCCATGGAGACTCAGTCAGAGCTTTACAAGGATCTTGTCCTGATTGCCAAACACCTCCTCATCACTTGAGGTTTTGACGATCCACCACACTGGGGACTGGAGGGAGCCTTACATCAAATACCTCCGGGACAACGAACTACCACTGGAAAAGAAGCAAGCAGTCAAACTCATTCAGAAAGCTAAGAGATTGTCTATCTCGATGGGATCTTATACCGCAAAAGCTTTGGTGGAAATTTACTAGGTGCTTAGCCGAACATGAAATCCCTACAATCCTGAAGGAAGTACATGATGGAGAACATCAAGGAAAGAGGAAACTATTTCTTCAAATTCATGAGAAATATTATTGGCCAACCATGGAAGATGATGCAGCCGCACACGTTCAGAGGTGTCACCAATGCCAAACTCATGGTAATCTCATCCACACTCCTTGTCTCATTGAATTGTGAATAGTCCGTGGCCTTTCTACAGCTGGGGACTAGATATCATTGGGAAGATCAATCCAGCATCTTCAAAACAACATGAATACATCATCACTGCGACAGAGTACTTCACCAAGTGGGTCGAAGCTATTCCTCTTCGAAGCACCACTGGAGTTACGATTGCCGCCTTCATCAAAGAGCACATAATATGCAGATTCGGAGTTCCTAAGCATATCATCACAGATAACGGAACTCCTTTTGCCAATCAAGATGTTGAGAAGCTGCTCAATAAATATGGGATCAAACAAATCTTCTCCACGCCTTACTATCCACAAGGAAATGGTCAAGCAGAAAGTACCAACAAGACTTTGGTCAGGATTATCAGTCGGACGATTCATGACAATCCTCGATCATGGCATGAGCAATTACCCATGGCTCTATGGGCTTACAGAACTGCACCAAGGAGCTCGATCGGTACTTCGCCATATTCCCTTGTCTATGGAGCCGATGCCATACTTCCAGCAGAAATCAAAGTTCCCTCAGCCAGGATTGCAGCATCCAGTGGTGTACAATGGGATGAGGCCGAAATCTCCAGATCAAGAATCGCTGAGCTAGATATGCTGGAATCAAGGAGAACCAAGGTGGAAAAATATGTGGAAGCTTACAAACAGAGGATCTCCAGAGCCTACAACAAAATGGTAAGACCTCGAACATTTCAAGTAGGAGATTTGGTATTAAAGACGGCAAAGCACATTCAACAAGACATGTCCGCTCCTAAGTTCTCTCCTAAATGGGAAGGGCCATATGTTGTTATCAAAGCAGTGTCTAGCGGATACTACAAAATTTTAGCAATCAATGGAGGAAAGGAAGGAAACATCATCAATGGCAAATGGCTCAAAGCTTATTATGCCTGATCCATGAAACAAACTACCTCTTCATCATTTCAAGCATTTTCAAAAATGTAATTTCATTCCTCCAAAGAGCATGAATGCTCCTTTGTTCATTAAACATTTCAAAATGAGCAAAATTCGTTCATACCATGATCAACTGTTTCACCTAACTAGAAACTCAGATTTACTCAAAAACAACAACCACAAATGCTCACTCAGAGCAAACCATCCAGCAACGGATAATCCCTGTAAGAAGCCTCGTCAAGCTTCTTCTGAAAAATCTTGGTCTTTGCCTTCAAGTCTTCGACTGCTTTCTCAACCCTTGCTGACTCCAGAGCCAGTATCCTCTCCTCATCCAGTAAAGCTGCATTCATGGAAATTGCATCAGCAGCCTCTGCGCCTTATGAACCTTGATTATCTCAACGACGACGGAGCCAGCTTACATTGAATCGCAATATCTCACAATTCGAGATCATTTCATCCCATTGGTGCAGTCATGGTTTTTGACGTCTCGCAAGTGCATCTGATTCATTTCCTCGATGATCGGCAATACCCCGCTACCGTGGTTAAAAGGGTTGGAAGAAAACCTTTCCACACTTCTGTGGTGCAATGTGACCATACTTCTTCCAGATCTTGGTGTACAGAGACGCATGACATTTGGGAACCACGAATCCGCCGACCATTTCATTTCTGGGAAGGTATTAATCAATGGGGCTTCGAATAAAAGTCCAGCGGTTGGGTATTCACGAGCATGGACACCGTCTCCGGTCTCCACATCCTACAGAATCTTCACATGCCTGGTTACTGCTTTCCTCAACCTCAACCACGGTCACAGACTTTCCACTCTTTCTCGTCTAGCATCGACGACGACACGGACATCCGCCTACGATGAAACGAAGGAGTGTTAATCCCGGGATCAGTAAATCTCAAGAGTCATAGGTTTACTTACAGACGATCCAGCTTCAGCACGAGCCGATCCATACCGGGCGGAGCTCTAACAGTCCGCTTAGGCCTTGCATTGAGGAGTATTCTTCTTACAGTCCTACGACAAATCATCTTGTGATCAACAATCTCGATTGAACAAGACAAGAAAGGAAAGAAGAAGAAGTGTACAACTTACTGAGATAGACGTTGCTATTTCACGCTTCGACTGAAGATCATCTTGAGAAGAAATGCTATTGCTCGACATGACGGCAAGAGGGTAGGATCAAAACTTCTCTGCACGATGAAACTGACTCAGGAATGGAAGAAATATTTGCGTGGATCATAGATTTGGAGTCTTGAAGATATATATATATCACAGGCGATAGTCATATGTCAACTCAGTTACGAGTTTCACTGAAACCCTAGGCTTCAAAGATCGATACCGAAGAGAGGAGGAAAATAACACACTGGGGACTGAACATCACGGGTCAAAGGATAGGCCACGCGGCCTTGTACACGTCATGAATTCTCGCCGTGTGTGTTACTTCTCATGAAAATCGACAAGTCATGATGAATTTGGATATATGGACATTGGTCCATGTCATGGATTAGAAGAAATCGACGTTAACAAAATGTTCATCATTCAGAAGAAAAGTCTAATTGAAGTAAAGTCGTTTAAACAGTCAAAAGAAAGATATCCACTATGAAGACTAAAAAGGGAATGCTCTAACGTCTAAAGAAGATGGAAGTAAAACTAGTCGAATTGTCAGCTTCATCACTGTCCTTCTCGGAATCATCTTCTTCAGAGTCACTGTCAGATCATTGGTGAAGTCCGGTGGACGGAAGATAACATCATCATCTGAATCCGAGTTATCTTCTGCTGCAGCTTCAGCTTCAATTTTCTTCATCGTCCTCTGATGCTCTCTTTCATATCGATCAGGCTTAATGTAACGCTCGGATGGTTCCCATGTGATCTCTCCTTCAGAAGCATCAGCATCAGAATCAGAAGGCACCCCATCCAAGAATTGATGCTTCTCCTCAACCCTCTGTCTCTTACGCCGGGTGCGATCTTTTTCACGTTGACGGGCATCCTCCTTTTTGTCTTCAGCTCTTTTCTTTTCAAGTTCAGCAAAAGAGACTCTTCGCTCACCCAAAGGAACATTAGGCTTCGCCCCTTCCTGGGTAACCCTAGCCTTTGATTTCGCTACCTGAGCATCGGAATCCTCATCAGAAGAGCCAGAGGAAGAAGAGGAATACCAGTAATCGTAATTGTTGTTATTGTTGGTCGACATTTTATGGAACCGGAAGATTAAAGATTACTACTATGTAAACAAACCAACATCAGCAAAAAATGGTAACTCTTAACTCTTACCTTTTATACTTCCACTAACAATAGTGATAGTAATGCTAGAGTTAACACCTCAAAATCGTTCGTCTCTTCGAAAACTGCAAAAAAACGAACGAAACTTTATTAATTTCAAGACTGATTTTTCATAAAATCACGGACACGATTTTCATAATGTGAACATTCACACAACTGACCTATGAAGTTTATAACAATAAAATATTTCATCATAAATATATTGTTTATCTTCGAAGGTTCCTCAAAACCCATGTTTCTGATTTTTCGAAAAAACAGCAATTAATGCAACATTGCTTACATAAATTCTCAAGAATTTTATCTAATGAAAACAAATTCATGCAAATAAAATATACCATCATATTTTACACAATATATGTCACGGCTGCATATATATATATAAAACTATTTTTCCTTCGTATCGTCATTATTTGTCTTTAAAACGAAGGTTTATTTCAAAAAATATTGTGAAAGCTCACATCTCATACATATGATAAAGTTTTGTATTTACATGAAAGCTCATAAGCAAAATTTTATCACTGGACACAAGTTCATCATACATATTTTCCTTCGTGTCATCGTTATTTGTCTTTAAAACGAAGGATTATTCCGATTTCATGAAAATTCACTTCTTTTATGATAAAACCTTAGTACACATGAAAACTAATAAACTAAGTTTTATCACTGAAACTAGGTTCATATACTAAAAAAATAAAATCTCCTAAATCAGGGATTATAGTTAATTTGCAAAACTAACGATCGAACGAACATACGTTTTCGAAAAACGAGGTTTTTTCATAAAACTCACACTAATATACACACATGTATATAACTTCATCATGATCAAAGCATGAACAACTCATGGGGATCATAAACATCAGCAAACGAAAACAAAAAAAATTACCTAACGTGCGGCGGCCGGAAAACTCTCCTTCCCTGGCGTGAAGGTGATGAAGGTGTTGGTCGTGTGTGAGGAAAAAAAAAGAGAGGATTAATCCCTTTAATATCAATTTTATTTCCAAAACCTAATTTTATAAGGATTTCCTTATTGGGCCCGACCCGCGAATCCTAACCGGCCACGGACTCGTCGTCCAAACCAGCGGTTCGACACCAATTTATGCTCATCAAAAGACGCTCCAATCATGACGTTGAAGCCTTCATCAAGTCGTGGTTTTCTCATGCTCTTTAAATCCGGTAACGTCTCAACTTACGACTAAGTTCAATTACTGGTATTATTATTTATGGCCGGAAAATCACCATTTAATGCTGACTGAGGAACACAGCTTTCCTCTGTAAGCAGAGACTTAATGTAGATGGTGGATTTTCGACAAAGGCTAAATTTGTAAACTCATAATTATACGAAGCTCTGATTCAGCAATCATACGTGAGTATCGAGACACGGATCTCTCATCGAATTCCCAACGGAGAGTGATTATTTATATATAGCATCACGAGATGGACGGCTCCTAGACAGCTTGCTATGCTAGTATAGAGCGATAACGTCTTCAGGAACAAACAACAAGTTTACCCTGACTATATAAAGGATATGACTTACCGGCAAGATCGTATCAGGATAATTAATGCTCCTAGACAGCTTGATCTGCTAGTATAGAGCCACAAAGTTAATTATTCCTAATTACAATCGCTCATATTCCATGGTCGAATCCACGACTGGTCTCATGGAATGACAATAACAATTGTTCTGATTCTATGATCGAATCCACAGCTTGGTCTCATAGAATAGAAATAACTATATTATCTCTTTACTCCGATTTCATGATCGAATCCACAACTGGTCTCATAAATAGTAATAGATGAACCTTAATTACTCTGATTCTATGGTCGAATCTACGATCCCATGGAATGGTAATGCTCACTTTATTATTCTGAATTCGTGGTCGAATCCTCAGCTGATCCTATGAATTAATAATAAACATCTTATTACTCAGTTTTGTGAATTATTCTCCACTGAATTCCACAATTAGTAATAAATAATCAACAACCGGGCGTCTGAGCTACCTCTAAGTAAGCGCCCCGATTCAAATGGTGAAGGTGTATTCAACGATGATACACTAACAGTCAAAAATACAACGAAACGATGAACCTATGCAAAATAGAGAAGAAAATAATAAATAATTAAAAATATTGACCAGGATGCTGGGAGCACGGACACACGACCGGTCGACCGTGTCGTGGTCAATCCCACGCCAGTTTTATATTTTTAAGACATTTTTATTATTTTCCATGATTTTATGAAAATTCTCTCATTTTATCAAATCTCCTTGGTCTTGAGGAAACTCCTTGGTTTCATGTAACTTCCATAAATCCATAAAAAATAATACAAAATTAAGGAAAGGAGTGTGGGGCGAGACCATTGGCCAACCGGCCATGCCTTGGTCCCAACCGACCCCACACCCACGGTTTCTTATTATTTTATTATTATTTCTCTAATTTCATGAAAAAACTCCTTGATTTCATGGTATTTTTGCACAAATCATCAAATAATAATAAAATAAAATAAATTATGAAAACTTGTGGGACCAGGCCTTGGCCGGCCGGCCATTCCCTAGCCGGTCCCACACGCCCCTTTGTTTTATTATTTTATTATTAGTTTTCCTTGAATTCATCAAATTCCTTGATTTCATGGTATTTCTCTCAAATTAGGAAAAATTCCCTCAAATCATCAAAATACCTAAAAATATTAAAAAATTAGGAAAACTCGTGGGACCGGGCCCTAGCCGGCCGGCCATGCCTTCCACGATCCCACACACCCTTGTTTTTTATTATTTTAATATTTTTTGGTTCCTTGAACTCATGAAAACTCCTTCAATTCATGGAAACTCCCTAAATTCATGAAATTTCTCAAAATTCATGAATTTTTCATAAAATCATTATAAAATTAGGAAAACCCGTGGGACCGGGCCCTAGACGGCCGGCCATGCATTCCACAGTCCCACACGTCCTGTTTTATTATTTTTGCTTCCTTGAACTCATGAAAACTCATTCAATTCATGGAAACTCCCAAAATTCATCAAATTTCTCAAAATTCATGAATTTTTCACAAAATCATCAAAATATTATAAAATTAAGGAAAAGGCACCACGGGACCATGGTCACGAACGGTCGACCATGCCTTGACCATGGCGGTCCCACGCCTCCTCATTCCTTATTTTATAATTATTTTTCATCATCTCATGGTGTCTTCCTCAGTTTCGTCGAAATCCTAATTTTGGCATATTTTCTCGAATGGATGCTCAATTGCACGCCAGAAAATATCGAAATTCTCAGGACTAAGACGCGGACGCCTTGGTCTGGCGGTCTATGGCACGTGTGTTCAAACACACAATGGAATGTGACCAAGTCGTGCAATCAGTTGAAGGAATTCACGAGGTAGTGGGTGGAAAATCGATCAAGTCTCCACACGATGAGCAACTGGTTTCAAACACGATCTCCACTTCCCCACTCCTTGATTCCGTCAACTGTCACACTTCATGGGATCATGGTACCTAAAATTCCAGCAATATAAAATAAGTCTCTGAATCATGATTGAATCATCATCATCAGTATCATCAATCTCACGTCAAACTGACAACACGAGATCATCAACTCATCAATTGAGCAACTACTCTCAATTGAGAAATTTCAATCACTCAGAGCTTATCGTATTCAGAATTCACATACCAACAATCTTTGATTACCATTGATTCCACACATTTCTCAGCTTCCCTCCTACAGATCAACCCATCCTCTCTTGTGACCGAATTTACTCTAGAACGGTCATTGTCTTGATTTAGGCCGGAGTACTACAGATTGATCTCTCGAATCTAAAGCACCCCTTTGCAGCGGTGCATCTGTGTGAGGTTTAACATTTCGCTCGGTTCGAGGAGTCTCCTCCGTACGGTCGTCTCCTCAATTCCTTAAAAACCAGCAAATCGTTTTTCCCCATCTACAAGTCCGAATAGGTAGTAGGAAATTGGTGTAACAACTTATTATCAGTGTGTGTTTATTCTGGACTAGGTCCCGGGATATTTCTGCATTTGCAGTTTCCTCGTTAACAAAATTCTGGTGTCTGTGTTATTTCTTTTCCGCATTATATTTTATTTATATAATAGAAATATCACAGGTTGTACGTTAAGATCAATCAATTCTTGTATCCGGCCTTATGGTTGTTGAGTGAATTGATTGACACTTGAACATTGGTCTTTGGTACCGTTCAAGTTAATCCTCTTATATTCAATCGGGCTCGCAAATCCCTATTTGCTGATTGCGGATTGAATCAAGAGATAGAGATATAAAACTCTTTGATATACTTTTTATAGATTGAGTCTAACTGTCTAGTTGATTCTCTTGAAAGTATATTGGAGTTTGTCTATTCAGATTGCCAAACGAAATATTGGGTGGTGTTGTTGGACCCCTTCTTTTTCAATTGGTATCAGAGTAGGCAAACACGCTAAGACCTCATAAGTCTGTGTTTGTAGCAATCTGATTCTATGGACAGAGGTGATGTCTCTATAAACGTACCACCAGCCTTCGATGGCACAAACTACCTATGGTGGAAAATTGCTATGCGAGCTTTTCTTCAAGCACGTGATTTTCAAACATGGGTATATATAGTTAATGGATATGATGCTCCTATTGTGGCAGTTGGAGATGTAAACGTTCCCAAAAACATTGGTGAATACAGTCCTGCCGAGATACTTGTTGCAAAGAAAAATTCTGACGGTTTGAATGCTATCATACATGACATTACCCCAGATCTTCAGCACCACGTGACTACGTGCAATAAGTCTAAAGATGCTTGGGATATCTTAGAAACCGTATTCGAAGGGAATGCCGCAGAGAAAGAAGCAAGGCTTCAAAATCTAGCTTCTGACTGGGAAAACCTTCGCATGTCTGATGATGAAACCTTTGATGAGTTTAACCAAAGACTTTCTCAAATAGTTAACTCCTCATTTGCGTTAGGAAGAACTATTCCGGAGAAAAATATTGTGTGCAAAATTCTCAGGTCTCTACCATCAAGATACGAGTCTAAGAAACATGCCATTGAAGAAGCAAACGATCTTTCTACACTCTCCAAAAATACTCTTGTTAGAAAGTTAAAGATCTTTGATAATGAACACGCAAGAAAAGAGGTGATTTCTCTTAAAGCTGCAAACAATACTGAATCCTCTAAGGATAAATCTGGTTCGCCAGATACTAAGGATGTTACTCCACGACAATTTAGAAAATTCTTGAGAGACTGGAAAAAGATAATGCAAACAATACTTTTAGAGTTTTTCTAAAAGTACAACATCTCATAAGGATAATGTACAATGCCATAACTGTTGTGGTTTCGGGCATCTTTCTTCAGTATGTCCTAGTTGGAGTCGTAGGAAATCGGCATATGCAGCAGATTTTCCTACTCTTGATGATGGACATGAATATTATAATCTTCAAGAGCTCATAGGTGAGGTTGCATTAACTTCTGGAAAAATTCTTTCGGATACTGATTATGATTCTGACGAAGAAGTGTTCCATGTTGATCCAGTTGCTAATAATCTTCTTAAAGAATGTCATTGGAAACTTTCGGAAGCTGATAGTACCATTTTCAGTGAGAAAGTTAAATATGACAGACTTCCTAGTCGGAAAAAAAACTTGCAAGACCAACTTGATTCTAGTGGTGCAAGAGATTATCTCAACAAAATACGAAAGCTTAAAGAAGAAATTGCCGAAGGTCGAGATCGGGAAATTACTCGTCAAGCAAAGTTAGATAACTTGGAAAACATTGAGATGAACTTGTTATTTGATTCGGAACGAGAAGATCTCAAAGTTCAATGTGAATCATCCAAGAATGATCTAGTTATTGCGCTTGAGAAGGTCAAAAGTTTGGAAGAAGAAAACTTGAGCTTAAAAGAGAGTTTGTCTAGAAATAACAGCTCAGATAAATTAACCTCGATATTGGGAGAATGTAGAATTCATTGTGATACACGAGGATTGGGCTATGAAGGAATAGACGCTCCTAGTATTTGCAAAGAGGTAAAATTTGTCAAAGCTAAATATTTTTCTCAACCAAAACCTTCCACGGTTGACAAAAGTAAAGTATCTCTACCAACTACGGATGGCGAAAAGAAGAAATCCTTCCAAGCTCCAAATCAAGCACATACACATTCAGGTAATACTAAACATAACTTTTTCCATTATACTAAACATTTTTTTTTTATTGTGGAAAACCAGGTCACTTGCAAAGGAATTGCAGATTTCTTAAACGAGATAAAACCAGATATGATTATGTTAGGATGACAAGATCTGATGTTCCAAACTGGAGAAAAACTGAGTCTCATAATATCAGTTCTTTCAATATTCCCCCAAAGAAGTTTCACAATTATATTGGGGAGAAAAAGAAATACGTTGCTCCAAAAGCTGCTCAGAAATGGGTACCAAAGAAGACTAATAAAGAAACGAGTACTATTAAGAAGGATATCCCAGACAAGAGTTTGACAAGGGATAACATCTTAAAAAGGTATGGAACATTTATTGAAAGTTTCAAGGAAGTTTTTAAATTCCTAGAGTCCATGCATGATTTTGTTTCAAATACCTGTAGTGAGCAAGATTTTGCTCACCTCAACACAACCTGATTGTGTTGAGAGTGCATCCTCGCCAAGAAGCCCTAATAAAATAATTGGGGCGCACATATTAAGTTGGGAAATTTCTGAATATGTGGAACAATTTATTGTTTCGAGCTGAGTTTAACTCACCTATATATTCCTCGAAACATGTGTTGGTAAGCTTTCGCTTCAATCAAGTTTATCTTCACCTAGTGACTAAAGTCATGATGTTTCAATCACTTTGAAAATCGCTTTGATGGGAAATAGTGTAAGAACTATATAACGTCCTCTAAGAATGTTTCAATGATTGAAATGAGGGTTTAGATCAATATAACCAATGATGGATATAAGCATTGTTGTGGAAACACATATGTGGATAAATCCTATTCCTTAATCCGAAGTTTGCGAACTTTGTTGATTGAGAGAAACCGGAGGAATTGGCTATGCCAAGTCCGCGAACTCAGTCCGCGAACTGACGGAAGTTCTCTTGCCGAGAATTTCTGCTGGGATTTTCCAAAAACTCGTTTGCGTGTTTAGTCCGCGAACTCAG
This sequence comes from Papaver somniferum, assembly GCF_003573695.1. Classification (NCBI taxonomy): domain Eukaryota; kingdom Viridiplantae; phylum Streptophyta; class Magnoliopsida; order Ranunculales; family Papaveraceae; genus Papaver; species Papaver somniferum. The sequence goes on from NC_039367.1 coordinate 52,930,600, forward strand.
TCCGTGAACCTAGTCCCTGAACTGGCGGAAGTCTCCTTGCCGAGATTTTCTGCTGAGTTTAGAAAACTCTGTCGGTTGCCTTAAGTCCGCGAACTTGTTTGCGTACTTGAGTGGGTTATGATCTAAAGATGTGCTCTGAACATGAAACTTAAATTACTAAGGAATGCAGTATGCCAACCGTGGATATAAATTTCATGAGCCGATTCAATCGAATCGAATCATCTTTGTTTCAATTGTGTCTTGTTTAGTTACATAAGATCTCATAGCAATTGAACAACTCTCTAACTAGTTCATTTGAGTCAATTTAACTAGTTATGGTGAAGAAGAATATGGTTAGATACCACATGTATGAGTCTTAATTACTTAACTTGATTTGTGATTGAATTTCTTAAATATAACAGGTTAGAACCAATTATCAAAGCCATGGATGTTGGTTTTTATTTCCAAAGAATCTTTTTCATACTCTTATGGTAACCATTCTTGGTGTAAATCCTTGTGGAAAAGCTTATTCTTCCTTCTAAGCATATCAAGTCTTGTTTATACAAGTTTGTATTTTAGAAAAGATGATCACATATTGTGTATTGTTACCATGAGATAGTTCTAAACTTTTTAGTAACATGATCTCATGAGAGACTTTCAATGATTGGTTCTTAAATCATATCTCCTTGTAGGATTTCTAAGATCCATTATAAATCCTTCTCTCTGGAGTAAGGTCGCTCTTGTTGTTCTTTCGGGAATGACACCGAATGAGGGAGAGTTCTTTTGAACTTGTGCTTAATGGTATTATCTTGCGGGGTGTGCGGCTGTGGAATTTTATAGGGGTTATCTTGTATCTTAAAACTCCTTGATGAATGCATTTAGCTTCGGCTTTATGATTGCATCTAAATTAAGTTGGCATGTATTTTTTTCTTTTAGTATATGAAATGTCTCTTCTCGGAAATTTCATTAGGATCCCGTTCTTGTACCTTTGCCAATTTTATTGACAAAAAGGGGGAGAATTAATGTGTAGTTCTATTACATATACATATGGTTTTCGGATCATTGTGTAAGGGGGAGTGGTTTCCATGTGAGATGGAGTATTGACTAAGGGGGAGTGATGCATATCACCGTAGTATTATTGTCAAAGTTGTGATACAATAAAACATCGATGCTACGTAATAATACTATGATGGATCTTCAACAAGTATAGGATGAACACATGAAGAGTTGAAGAACCAAGGAAATCAAGATTGTCGTTTTTACTTTTAACAAGTACAAGCCATATGTAAAATGGTTTTGTCACTAAAATTGACAAAGGGGGAGATTGTTAAAGCACTGCTCGGTTGAACCCACTAGCGTTGGTATGTCAAGTTAGTTGTCAATTTCAGTTGCCAAAATGCATTCTTGATTTAGCATACTAAAGATAGTTTCGGACTAGATTAGGTCTAAGAAGTTGAATCGAAGCTATCCTTAAAGGTTGAAGATTGAAGATTGAAAGACTACAAGAAGACATCAACAAGTACTTCATCAACAAAGGTATGTGATTGATTTCATTTGGATTCTTATTCAATTCTACCTTTCTAATCTATCAAGATTAATGCTCACACCATGGAACAATTCCAATGATGGTAAATGTACATTTATGTATATATACTTGAGGTTATTTGATTCATGACCTTGGAGACAATAACCTTTATCCTTATAAATATTAGTGAATGAGCTTATGAATCCAACGAGCCAGGAATCACTCAATTCCGAGTTATAACGATGAAGTTATGAGTGATTTATTAAAGTAACAATTATAAGTGTTGCTGTGATTGTTACAGTTCGTTAGTAGGAAACAATTCATGGGCTGTTTGGAACAGTTCACGGACTTGGGCCCAATTACGTGACTAAAAGGCATTTTTGGTCAAATTGGTGATGTTTCCTTATCTAGGTAAGATGGCTATTGGTCCAGACATTTTTGATTGCCATATTAAAGTGTTTGTGATTCCTTCCTAATTTAATTTGTGATTTATTCACAAAAATACAAGGGCTATTTTGTGTTTCCTCCCCTCCCAAGATCGCTAATTAGCGTTTCCTCCCCAAAAAGATTAAAATTAGTGTTTCCTCCCATCGTTAGTTTTTCCATCCATTGCTCTGTTAGCTGAGTCACCAGTCGTGTATGCGTGTCAAAGACATAAAATTTTATGGTGAACTACCTAAAATACCCTCATCTTCTTCCCCAAAACTTTTGATTCCTTTCATTTCCTTTGTTCTGTAATTTCTCTTTTATTTCATTTCTTTGTTCGCTTGGTGAAGCAGATGCTCCTGCTCTAAACACCCAATATTGTTTGATAAAATCATCACCATCTACATAGCCAATCTCAAATAAGTTCATAGACCCAAATTCAAAGATCGGGTTTCTGTTTTCTCCACTTCATTCAATAATCAATTTATTATTCGATTAAGTCTCTCTTTAATCAAATCAAACACTGTTTGAATTATATTCAAGTGAAGCTCCTGTTATTGTTCCATAAAAACCAGGTAATAAGCTTCTTTGAAGCCATTATTAACTTCCATTATGGAAGACACGCCCAAGTGGGTTCTGCCTAGAATGGATCTTGATTAAATGGTGATTGACGGTAACCATAGATTTGAGGATTTCTGGATGTGACTGAAATTGGGTTTCGTTCAAAGTACTCAACGAAGAAAAAATGGACAGCCGGTGGTAGTGATGGAATTCTTTTTTCGGCTAAAATAGGTTTCTTATATGTACTGAAATTGAGTCGAAGCAATAGATGGAGCTGTTGATGCCTTGATGAACAAAAATTGGTGATGTTGCCGAGATTCATATGGTTCAGAATAGAAATTGATGTTATGGTTGCATTTGGGAAAGAATTGATTTTGGAAATTAAGGTTTGTTGGTGTTTATTGAATTGGGTATAACCCATTTGCAGAACTGGTGCAGGGAAGATGGAGAAGGGTCTGTATGTTAACTGGAATTGGGAGAAGGATCTCTCAGTAACTGAAACCAATTTGCTATCTGAGCCTCCCTTCCTTTGTTGTAAATTAGGGTTAGGGTTTCTAAGTAAAGGTTAGAAACGATCCCTTCATTATTGGAATATTTAATTTTGGTAAAGAAAACAATTAAAAGGGACTTAGAAGAGAAATTGATTGGATCAGCGGGAGTTGTTTCTTTAATTGAGTTTTTGGTTGAGTCCCTTATGAAGAAGGGAATGATCTTCCATGGATTTACTGAAGAAGATAAGGGTATTTCGGGAAGTATATGTGACACGTGTATATTTTTACCACGCGTACAGTAGTGGTGACTCGGCTAATTGGAAATTGGATGGAAAAAATAACGATGGGAGGAAACACTAATTTTAATCTTCTTGGGGAGGAAACGCTAATTAGCGATCTTGGGAGGGGAAGAAACGCAAAATAGGCCAAAATACAATTTTCTAAATTAATTATTTATTTAATAATTTTTGCAAGAGTTGTAACTTAGGAAAGACTCCCTTTTTTAGGAGAGTCTTGAAAAAGGAAAAATACCTTTTCTTAGCTTCCAAGCTATTATAAATAAGGAGTTCGTGAGTTTACATGTTTTTCATCCCTTTGGAAAATTGGCATAAGCTCTGCAGGTTGTTTTCCACGTCTTCCGTTCTTCGTGAACGAGAGTGACATAAAAGTCTTTGTATTAGGGATCACAAAGCCATGTTGGATTTAATCTTCGTGATTGATCATACAACTTGTAATCTAGGTTTTTCACCTCTTGTCTATTCTAAGGTTTTCTCTTCTGATATAAAACCATTCAAGAGTTGTTGATCATAAACCCTAGGTTTTGATAGATTTCAGTTTCCGATCGTATACCAACTCTTGTTAGTCGAAATCGGAGACTAGAAAGAAAAACTTCTATTGAGGCATCTCGTAAAAATCCTTGAGAAGTTTGAAACAAGATATATCTAGATTTATTCTAGTTGTTCTTGTTGTAGAATTATTAGTATTTTCTTAACTTGGAAATTGATCTTTGGAATCACCTAAGTTTACTTACGGAAATCAGGTTCACGGACTCCTTGTGTGTACGCATACTGATTGTAAGTTAAAACCCTAATCTACAAGTTTGTTTTGATATTACTTTTACCTAGTATTTGTTTTTATCAAAATAAACACAAGATTTCCAAAACCTTGATTTACATCTAAAGGGAAATCAAACCGGTGTTTTGTGCAAGCAAAATATCGAATCGTATCAATCGTGGTGGTGTATCTTCTAAAGAGAACCTTGGGTTCTGCTAGAAGATTTGTGTGAATAATTTCTAAAAAGAATCGGTATTCTGCTAGGAGTTCTACAAGTGCTGAAGAAGGTATTACATCTAGTCCGAATAGGTAGTAGCAAATTGGTGTAACAGCTTATTATCAGTGAGTGTTTATTCTGGACTAGGTCCCGGGGTTTTTCTGCATTTGCAGTTTCCTGTTAACAAAATTCTGGTGTCTGTGTTATTTCTTTTCCGTATTATATTTTATTTATATAATAAAAATATCACAGGTTGTACGTTAAGATCAATCAGTTCTTGTATCCGGTCTTAGGGTTGTTGAGTGAATTGATTGACACTTGAACATTGGTCTTTGGTATCGTTCAAGTTAATCCTCTTATATTCAATCGGGCTCGCAAATCCCTATTTGCTGATTGCGTATTGAATCAAGAGATAGAGATATAAAACTCTTTGATATACTTTTTATAGATTGAGTCTAACTGTCTAGTTGATTATCTTGAAAGTATATTGGAGTTTTTCTATTCAGATTGCCAAACGAAATATTGGGTGGTGTTGTTATTCCCCCGCTTTTTCACTTTCTATAACGATAAAATTCATATGAGTGACTATAATGCTAAATTGCTAAATACAAGTTCGCTACAAAATGTTGTACCTAGTAAGGATACGTCAACATGAAAATCACCTCTGGAACTTGTGAAAACATAAATTTGTTGCATCTCATATAACTAATTCTGGTATTTCAGGAATCGAACTTATATGTAGAAATCAACAGGTACTTACAATGGAGTAGGATGCCATCCAGAACAATTAGAGGAAAAATGTTGGAAGTTAAACCAAGATATGGTGAAGTTTGGCTTTGGATCTACTACTGTTGTCGACGAAGTATGAAGAAGACAATATGGATCAAAAGTGTTGTTGACACGATGGATTTACTTTGGACATCAAGTTAACTTGAGAAGCAAGTTGGTCCAATTGTCGGTTTTAGAGTTTTACTTTGTTTAAAAGTTCTTTGTATTTCTAGAAGAGTCTTTGTTAGAGTTTGGTCTTTGTTAGGAAAGTTTATTTGAGTGATCGTCAAGTTTGTGAAACTATAAGTAGTCTGTTGAGCCATGAGAATTGTACACCGGAGTATTATGAATGTAGTCTTTTTTCCTTTCGCGTTTGTGTTCTCTTCTCTCTTGTCTCGATCCTACATTTGGTATCAGAGCAAGGTGAGAGGGACAAAGGAGAGGGAAAAAGAGTTAGAGAAGATTCATAAGTTTTTTGGTGATAGAGAATTATTTTTCATTAAAAGAAGAAGTTGTGCGAAGTTCTGATGTTTTAAAAATTTGGAGTTTGTCAAGTTTGGTTAGGGTTTGGAGCAAACAAAGAAGATTAGGTGGTTTCTGCTCATTGTCGTAAAAAAATGGTCCAGTTTTCGGTTGTTGCTTCTTAGCATGGTTCGGTGGCGGTGAAGATGTGTTGTTGCTCTTTGTTTGGGTTCATGAATTGTTGAGACAAACAAGAAGAAGAAAAAAGTGGTAAAGTACGGTGTTTTTGGCTGATTTTGGAGACACAATAAAATACAGTTTTTCGAGTATGGTTGGATATAGAAGTGGAGATAAACAAGGAAGGTTGGTACGACTTAGACGGAATTGTTGGTGATATTTGATCAAGCAAATATATGAATAAGAACTGAAGAGTTGTTGTTGTTTCCAGAGAAATAATAAGTTTGGTGTTGTCGTGGGTGTTTAAAAAAGAAGATTGTTACCACCATGGTTTGTTTGATTAGTTACGGAGATTAATAGTTTACTTTAAAAAAGAGTCAGGAAAACAAGGTATTTGAAAAGAGAACTGAGATGAGTTAGCTGCTTCGTTTGAGGTGATGATGCTTAATGCGAGAAGAGGATTAGGTGAGAACCAGGTGTTGTTGCTGGCTAAAAAAATTGATTGGTTTACAGTGATTTTTGCTGGAAAGAAGGCGCAAGAATGAAGGAAAATTGTCGGTGCTGCCATATCATGTTGGCTGTTTACCAAAAGTTTGAAGGGGTATTCGTTTGCAAATAAGAAAGAAAGTTTGGATAGGAGGTGTTACTATCATCGATTAAATTGAAGATTGTTTATCGAGAAAAATCAGGTTGAAGACTGATCCTGATAGCAACAGTAGTGATGAGGTTGTTGATGCTGTTAACAAATTTGGAACTGTGGTGTAGTATGACTTTTGGTTGTTCGAAGCAAAAAGAAGACAGGAAGCAGAGTGTGAATGGATTCAAGGCCATGACAGTCTGTGAGCATGAGATGGTTGTCCAGAGATGGTGTTGTTACTGTTGCTGCATACAGTAGTGGCTGGATGGTAAGAGTTTGAAGAAGTTTGGAGTGCGAGAAGAAATTGGAGATGATGATGCAGAGAAGTTAAGGTTTTGTTAAAGATGATGTTCCGCTGCGATGAAGAAGAATGTGAAGGAAAAAAAAAGTTTGCGATGATTGCTATGGTATGATAGCAGTACGAAGCGAGTGTTTGATGATTACTGTTAAGTGAAACAAGAAGATTGATTTGTTAGCTGAGTTGCAGTTAGTGCTACAGTTTTTGAATTGAGTTTGCTGATTGGATAATAATAACGGAATTCCGGTATGATCATGAAATTGGGTTAGCTATAATTGAGTATCAAGGAGTAATGGTTTGTTGGTGGTATCTTTGAAAATGAGAAAAGACAAGAACGTGCTACTGACACTATTGGTAATTCTAATAGTGTTGTATGTTGATGTTGATCAATGGAAGAAGAGGAATAGAAGATGAGAAAAGATAAGGACGTGTTGACGTTGATTTATGGAAGAAGCTGAGGAGTAGAAGAGGATTACGGAATTCTCGTTGAATGATGGAAGAAGCTGAGGATGATTGGAAGAATGTGTGAAACAAGGTATTGATTATGTTTGTGTTTTTGGTAAAGAATCTTTGGGTGAGTGGTTGATTTAATGGGTTAAGTTATGGATTCGAAATAAACGCAAAAGAAGATCAAAGTTGGTATTGCAGATGGGAAATCCTGGTACAGTTTGATTAAGTTGATCGAATTCAGAGACTTAGAATGACAAGGAACGTTGGGTGGATATGTTTGAGCTTAAAGGAGGATGTTGAAGTTTAAGCTCAAACATGTTGGTGTCCAAAAAACGGTTGAAGAGTTTGTGGCAGAAACTGGGAATACCTGACAAAGTGTGGCAGACTTTGTAAAGAAAGGTTATAGCTTGTGGAAAAAGGGTAACAAGAGAAAGATTGTGAGAGAATCTTGAAAAGTAAAGAAGTCTGAAGGTTTCGCAATAATAGCATGAATAAGAGAAGAAGAAACAAAAGTAAGGTTGTGAAGAAAGAGAAGTAATCACCAGGAGGTGATGAGAGAGTGAAGAGAAAAGACATCACAAGGGTGTGATCGTGAGAAGTGAAACAATCCTAGTGTGGGATTTGAATATAGAAGAGAAGAAATTTCAGTATGGAATTTGGGAAGTGAAGAAAACAATAGTGGGTGAAAATCCCATGAGTTGTAGAGAACAACAATAGTGGGTTAAAACCTCATGAGTTATGGAGAACATCACAACAACGGAAAGTTGTAATCGTGGAGATAAAGCAAGATGTGCTAAAGAAGAGAAAGGATGCCAATGTTACCAGAAAATATCCAAAAATCGGGTTAGATGGATCATGGCAATAGTGACAAAGAGAAAAGTTGTTAGAGACTGAAATGATACAGGGAAATAATAGAAAATCAGGTTAGATGGATCATGGAAGTAGTGACAAAGAGTGAAGTAGGTAAATAAGAGATGAGGTTGAGCTACAATGCTCAGTGAAGAAAGTATAAGATGAACTACAATGCTCGGTGATGAGTTACAAAATTTTTTGTTTCAAGGGAGGATGTTGGAAGTTAAACCAAGATATGGTGAAGTTTGGTTTTGGATCAACTACTGTTGTTGACGAAGTATGAAGAAGGCACTATGGATCAACAAGTGTTGTTGACACGATGGATTTAGTTTGAACATCAAGTTAATTTGAGAAGCAAGTTGGGCCGGCTGCCGGTTTTAGAGTTTTACTTTGTTTAGCAGTTCTTTGTGTTTCTAGAAGAGTCTTTGTTAGAGTTTGGTCTTTGTTAGGAAAGTTTATTCGAGCGATCGTCAAGTTTGTGAAACTATAAGTAGGCTATTGGGCCATGAGAATTGTACACCGAATTATTATCAATGTAGTCTTTTGTTGCTTTCGCGTTTGTGCTCTCCTCTCTCTTGTCTCGATCCTGTACAAAATCTCTTTTGAAAGTTGTTTTTTGGGCAAGAGAAAAAGACTTGCAAACGTCCAACTAAAAGGGGATAATCTAGCCAATGTCGCTGTAATATAGTGGTAAAGTCATTGGGTGATGATACCAGTGATTCTGAATTGGAAACTTGTCAACACCAATTCTTTAGTGATCAAAAAAAAAATCAATTGAAAGGAAGAAAAAAAAGAAAAAATTATCTAAACATCGTGAATGCTCTGAATGGGGAGTCCACATGATGTGCAGTGGGCAACCTACGATATTATTGATTCTTATACTAGTTCAAATGACCAGAGAGATGCAAACAATGCATCAGACTATTGCTAAGTGAAAAAGCGGGGGTCTAACAACACCACCCAATATTTCACTTAGCAATCTGTATGGACAAACTCCAATATACTTTTTATGAGAATCAACTAAACAGTTAGACTCAATCAATAAAATATATATCAAAGAGTTTATATCTCAATCTCTCGATTTGATCTTTACTCAAGCAAAAGGAAATCTGCGAGTCTTTATCAAAGGTTAAAGGAGAATCGACTATAGCGAGCGCACTAGTATTACACAGACATGTGGGGATTAGTTTTGCACAATGCTAGATGTCTCCTTTATATAGCCTTCAAATCAGGGTTTTGCCTTAGTTACAAAGCAATCCGTATTCACCGTTAGATGAAACAAGATTTAGATTCAAGCTAATATTTCTCAACCGTTAGATCGAAAACTTAGCTTGTCACACACACTTGGGTAGACGTTTACTGGGTTTGTGAAAACCATGCCCAAACATGTACGTGTATGTTGGTTCAACATAGTAACCCAAAAGGTTAACCATATGAGCAATTCATATTAACCTAGTTCTTCTTCACCATAACTAGTTCAATTGACTCAAATGAACTAGTTAGAGAGTTGTTCAATTGCTATGAGATCTTATGTAACTACACAAGACACAATTAAAACAACGATGATTCGGTTCGATGGATCGGCTCATGAACTTTATAGCCACGGTTTGCATAAAGCATTCCTTAGTAATTTAAGTTTCATGTTTAGAGCACATCTTTAGATCATAACCACTTAAGCTCACAAACAAGTTCGCGGACTTAAGGCAACCGGTAGAGTTTTCCAAACTCAGCAGAAAATCTCGGCAAAGAGACTTCCGCCAGTTCGCGGACTAAACTCACAAACGAGTTTTTGGAAAATCCCAGCAGAAATTCTCTGTAAGAGAACTTCCGTCAGTTCGCGGACTTGGAAAAGCCAATTCCTCTGGTTTCTCTCAATCAACAAAGTTCAAAAACTTCGGATTAAGAAATACATGGTTATGTAATCTAAACTCTCATTCCAATCATTGAGACATTCTCAGAGGACGTTATATAGCCGTTATTCACAGACCGTTTCACGTCAGAGCAATTCTCAAAGTAATTGAAACTTTTCATGACTTCCGTCACTAGGTGAAGATAAACTTGATCAAAGCAAAACGCTTTACCAACACACGATTTCGAGAAAAAGATAAGTAGTGAATACTCAGCTCGAAATGTCAAATGTGTATGATCCAGTCTATATAGCATACGACTTTTTATCTCATAAGAAGTAGGAGACAAAATAGATAGACTTTTGAGTAATAGATAAGTTCAAGTCTCCACATACCTTTTTGTTGATGAAGTTCCACGGTTCCTTGAGTAGATCTTCGTCGTTGTATGATGAATCGCCATGAAGTCCTTGAGCTCAACTGCACTTTTCTATCCTAGTCCGAGACTTAGCTCTAATAGACTAGAAATCAAGACTCATAGTTTTGATCACTAACATTGACAAACATGCTTGATATAGCAACGCATGCGAGGTCGACCGAGCTATGCTCTAACAATATCCCCCTTTGTCAATTTTAGTGACAAAACTATTAATACATATGGAATACAAAAAAGATAAACTTTAGTGGCTCCTATTCGATAGTCTAATCTTCAACGTTCCTTGAAATATTCATCCTTCCAAGTACTCCAATGATCCCAAAGGTTGTAAGTTTAGCACCACCGTTGTTGAAGATCCGTAGCTATAACAATGAGAGAAATCGATATTCTCGATCATTATTATGCAGTGTCATGGTATCATTATTTAACATCAAATCCAATTGCATCACGACTTTAACAACAATACTATGGTGATATGTATCACTCCCCCTTAGTCAATACTCCATCTCGATCATGGAAACCACTCCCCCTTACACGATGATCCGAAAATCATATGTATTTGTAGTGTGAACTACATTATTTCGCCCCCTTTTTGTCAATAAAATTGGCAAAGGTAAAAGAACGGGATCATAATGAAATTTCCACAAGAGACATTTCATAGACTAAAAGAAAAAATACATACCAACTTAATTTAGATACAATCATAAAGCCGAAGCTAAATGTATTCATCAAGGAGTTTTAAGATACAAGATAACCCCTATAAAATTCCACATCCGCACACCTCGCAAGATATTACCATTAAGCACAAGTTCAAAAGAACTCTCCCCCATTTGATGTCATTCCCGAAAGAACAACAAGAGCGACCTTAATTTCGAAAGAAAAGAAGGATTTTTTAATTGGACACCAAAAACCATGAAAATGATTTTCTATATCCAAAACTCAACCAAATTAATCACAAGTAAACCCATGATTAATTTAATCGGAATACACAACTAAATCAAACCACAAAAGTGATCAATTTAATTGATTGTGCTCAACATAAGAAAACTCACGGATCTACGACTAAGATAACCACACGGAGATGACTACCTTAATCGTTCAAATACTCAACATAAGGAAAACCTTACGGAATATACGACTACATCAACCAATAGAACATGATTAGTATAGCCGTTCATATACTCAACACATGAACTTGTGGAATATATGAAAAACTCAACTAGATTAATTACAAGAGAACCTATAATTAATCTAATTGGAATACACAACCAAACTAATCACCGAAGCAATAAATTTAATTGTCAAAAGATTTTGCTCGACAAAAGAAGACTTTCGGAGCAAATAACTAAATAACCAATCAAGATGATTAATTTAGTTCAAGAATGCTCAACATATAGCATCTCATGGAACAACCAACAAGGCTAGTATTAATCGACATAGTTGTAAGGTGCTCAACATAAGATTGATAGGATTCGGAGATGCCTATATAAATAACCGCAATCGCACGGTGTCTAACTAGCAGACAGAGGCAAGTACGGGTCGTTCCCACGAGGAGCGGTGGAAATACCGTAAACAATATCTCTAATAAATTAACCAGCAATGATATTTTCGGATATTTATAATTGAAAACGAAATAATAAAATTAAATTAATAAAATGAACGCAGTGAGAGAGCCGGTAACCAGGGTTTAACGTATCCACCACTATTTCTATTCAAATACTGAAATGAAACATAATTCATGAATTATTTATTGTTCGTTCTATTGACATCACCTATTATGTATATTAGAGTCGCAAATATCACTGGGACGCCCTAAGCATGGCACATCAAAAGACTAAACCAAAGCATGCACCATCAAATTGCATTAGCGAGGAATTTATACGAAACTAAATACAGGTTCTCAAATAATACCTGGCTATTCTAAGCATACCTCATCAAAGGATTTAACCCAAGCATGAAATATCAAATAAGTAGACAAATATATTTTCGATCCTAACAATTATGCACAAAGGTTATACGAAACCGGTGAAGCAACAACTCATTATCATTAAATCAATATATAAAATCATGGAATTATTTATTCAAATCAAAATGGTCTATTGCTATATAATGCAATCAATCAAAAATGGCCTAATACCCAAAGTGGTTTCATCCAATAAACCCTAGTTACGATAAAAATAACAAGACATGGCTTTCTCAAAAGCCATAAATAAATCAAAAGAAAACTCGCTAATCACAAACGAAAATGGGAGGAATAAAACTTCAAACCCCACTAGCTCTGTCGCCGTCGGCCTCCTCCTTTCTCCTTCTCAAGATTCTGTTCTTCGGCTCCCTGTAACGGCGTCCGTCGCCTCCCCAAAACCGGCCTCCTCCCTCTGTCAATTCCTGTCGATATATCTGCTAGTTAGGGGTGTGCAACGGACGGACGGTTGCGGATTAGGGGTCACCCGCAACCAAACCGTCAAAGCTGCGGATTTGAAAAATCAAACCGTGACCGGCCCAATCATCCGCGGATCCGCGGATTGTGCGGTCCGGTTGCGGATTAACCGCGGATTAGGGATAAAAAAAAAAAAAAAAGAGATCTGGGCCTGTCTTTGGCATCGTGTTTTTAGTTGGTAGTCGTTACTACCGTTGCGTAAAGCCTAGTGGAAGCTCATTTAAGGTTTTACTTTACTATTGAATTGAATTGGAAGCCTAGTGGAAGCCCATTTAAGCCTAGTGGAAGCCAATGCTATTGAATTGGGGTTTGGGCCTGTCTTATGTTATAAGGTTTTACTTTACTAACCTACGGTGCGGGTAATCCGCGGTTTTCAATATTCAACCGCACCCAAACCGCTAAAACGTGCGGATTTGAGAATCCCACCCGTATCCGGCCCATACGTTTTGCGGTTTGGGTGAAATCCGCAATTTTGCGGACGGATACGGGTCAAATCCGCGGTTCCGGTTTTTATGCTCACCCCTACTGCTAGTCTTGCGAGGGTTTCGAGTGAGACCAAACATACAATTCCTAAGGCCCAGCCCAACCAGCGACAGTATAGGTCAACAAATGGCCCAACTTCCAAATCCAACTCCTTTCTCTACTCCGGTCACACCACCAGTTTCGGTCTTCTCTGCTCCTGGCCGTTTCACAACTTTCCCTCGCCGACTGCACACAGCTTAACCACGACACCAAGTCATGATCCTTGTTCACACAGCGCTTCTTTGAGAGACAAAATCCATCGCTGCCACAATCAGCCAACACCAGAATAAGCTCAAAACCATCTCCACTAGTTTTGTATACCGGCATCTCAGCAGCCACCAACTTCCGTTCACAGCACCATTTACATCGCTATGGCAACACATGCCATCTTCCCTGACATCTTCGTTCCTTTTCTTCTTGCACTCATCTCGAGATCTTCACTGTCCATCTAGCCATTACTTCAGCCATCATACCCAGCAGATCAATAAACCCCACAGAAGAAGCTAGCTCTGCTGCCAATCGATTACCACCAATAAAATCGAATCCATCTCCATTCATGGCCTTAACTTCTGCAACATGTCCTGCAGATGATCGAAAAATACTCACCAGGATCCATCAAGAACATTTGATAAACCATCTCTACTAATTGATGCTGCTCATCTCGGAGAAGGAGCTCAGACACCATTGGCAACATTCTTTAACAGTTCAACTCCATCGGCATAAAGATAAAGAAGAAACCACTCTCTCTTTTGCTGGCCAGCTCCTTTCTAATTCAGGTGAAGTGCAAATTTTGTCCTTTCAAAATCACGCCACAGCTCCAGCTTCATAGCTTCTTTCCATATGGTCACCACCTCCGTTTGCAGACCAACTAAGCACACCCATCAGCTCCTTCTCTATCCGTTGTATCTGCCCATCGTCATTCCTATGTGAATTCAATCTCCCACCATGAAGTAGAAGACGCAACAGCTTGGACCCTTTCTGTGATGAGAAACTCCACTTCTAAGAAATGAGACGGAGTTTCATTTTATTTTGATATAAGATAGTGCCTGAATATTATAAACAATAGGTGTTGGAAACCACGTCCACTGTTTAGGTATCACATGCTTGATTAGACAAAGAAAATTCATTGTCTTCTCTTGACTTCTTGGCCATGATGTGGCTTTGGTGATTCCACCAACTTAATCAGGTATCATGGCAAACCACCAGTGATCATGCCATGTCTCTTCGGTACTTTCTCGCCACTGACGGCATTTTAGCTTCTTTAATCGTCTATTTCACCGGGAATGGAATTTTGTACTTTCTAGAAAAGCACTAAAATAGAGTTATTAGTCAAAATGCCGAGTCCTAGCTAATATAAATATGGGTATAAAATGTAGTACATACGTGCTTATCAACACCCCTACACTTATATTTTGCTAGTTCTCGAGCAAAACAGAAAATTGACCCGCTACACAGCTGATCATATCATAAAAGAGAGTTAGACCCGCTACACAGCTGGTCATAAAATGAAAATTTAAAATACCCTACAAAAGACCCGCTAACAGCTGGTCATGACAAATATCATACACAAGACCCGCTACACAGCTGGTCATAACCCGAAAAGTCATGTAATAATTTTTTTTTAAAGACCCGCTACACAATTGATTTTTTTTTTTGATCAAAATTCCTAACAAAAGAGCCACTCCCCCACACTTAAACATTACATTGTCCTCAATGTAATTGAGTCATCCAACGTAGAAATTAAGATGGGAAATTCAAGCAAACAAATAAAAGAAAGAGGAAAGAAAACAAATCTGATGGGTTGACTCCCATGAAGCATAATCTTTGTATCTCTGGAAAGCATATATATAAAGTCTGAAAAGTTGGGGATCAATCCAACAAATCAGTTCAGCTACGAATATGAACCTGCAAAGACTATAAATCTCCAAAAAGATGTGTAAGTCCATTCCTAATAGAAAACAATCCTTAGTCGAGATAAGTAAATCACTCACATGGACAACCGACATAGAATCCATATTAGTTTCTATTCGAGAAGCACACTCTAAATCAGGTTCTAAATCAGCTGAAATACACCCGATCGACACATTATCTTAACTAGAGATCATAGGAAGCAATGCATTGACAATGCAAAAAGGTACCGATTTATCAAACTCAACACAATGGTTTAAACTTGTATCTAATGGTTCAAGTTTATCAAAATCAGCAACTCCTAAATCTGGTTCTAAGTCTGCGGAAATAACTTCCGTTGTTGAGTTACCTTGATTACCCATTGTAGACCGCAATGCATTGACGATGTCAATATGCATAGGATCATCGGAATCTGTAAAGTGGGCTAAACAAACTGATATTGGTTCAAAATCATTAGTTACCTGATCAGTGTCAATTGCCTCCACATCCACATCAGCAATCAGAAAATCACAAGATGGGTCAGCAAAACAGGAGCTCAATGGAGCAACAATGTCATGAATAATCGCCTCATTATTGTCTGCAACTAAGTGACTTATAGAAATATCGTTATTCAAATGACTAGAAGGTATCTCATTAGGAATGTCTATTGTCTCTAAGTCGTTAGACTCAACAATAGTATCTTTTGTATAAACAGGTTCTTCTAATTCATCATTATCTGAATAAATGGCATCTCTAACACAACTCTCGTCCTTTTGAATAGAAAAATAATCGGTTAGATCATGAGTTGTGTAAGATACAATAGATTCAGATATTATATCGGTATCATAATTCCTAAAATCACTTCTAGTATCAAGTTCCTTTTCACCCTCATGGTATTGGGGTTGATACTCATCTGAATAACCACCGATAGCGAAATTACGTGGATTCCAAGTTCCATACCTGAGACGATTATAAGCAAGAACTTCCTTATACCGTGACCCATACATGTATTCCCCAAGCGTCATAGACGACGTCTCGCGCAAGCACTCATTGTTCTCAAAAAGGCTCCTGAAATAAAATTCTGAAGCACAAAACAAGTCAAAAGGAAAAAAAATCCTAAAAAATAAAAATACTGTACAAAAAAAATTAAACACCTAAGTATTTACAAAATAAAAAAAAATACTAATTACCATATTCCACAACCGCTCCCCGGCAGCGGCGCCAAAAATTGATAGGATCCGGAGATGCCTATATAAATAACCGCAATCGCCGGCGTCTAACTAGCAGACAGAGACAAGTACGGGTCGTTCCCACGAGGAGCGGTGGAAATACCGTAAACAATATCTCTAATAAATTAACCAGCAATGATATTTTTGGATATTTATAATTGAAAACGAAATAATAAAATTAAATTAATAAAATGAACGCAGTGAGAGAGCCGGTAACCAGGGTTTAATGTATCCACCATTATTTCTATTCAAATACTGAAATGAAACATAATTCATGAATTATTTATTGTTCGTTCTATTGACATCACCTATTATGTATATTAGAGTCGCAAATATCACTGGGACGCCCTAAGCATGGCACATCAAAAGACTAAACCAAAGCATGCACCATCAAATTGCATTAGCGAGGAATTTATACGAAACTAAATACAGGTTCTCAAATAATACCTGGCTATTCTAAGCATATCTCATCAAAGGATTTAACCCAAGCATGAAATATCAAATAAGTAGACAAATATATTTTCGATCCTAACAATTATGCACAAAGGGTATACGAAACCGGTGAAGCAACAACTCATTATCAAAGATACACAATGGAGCCTTCACGGTAAAACATAACAAAATGGATCAATGAAGATCAATACCGTGGATAACATACAAGGATCTATTCTATTTTCCATCACTATTTGCATAACGACATAATAGACTTTATCCTTGTCAAACAAAAGATTTCATCCTATTTTCCATCAAATAAATGACTGCATAGGCATAAATTTTGTAATTTGTCAAAAGTTCATTCGTCCTTTCATCAATACGAATATCAATTTAAGAACGACTTTACTTTTGACACAATATGGGACCTTCAAGTTTACGGACGCAAACAATACATATCCCATAAAAATATTGCAATACTTCAAAACAGATTAATACTGCAATAATATCATCCTCCAAATATTTTTAGAATTTAAAACCAATAAACCTAAAAAATAAACATAAGAAGATGAAAACAAAAATAGCTATGTTTAGTCATAATCTTCGCTATTCAAGCTCTAGTTATTCTTCCAACTAATCCAAAAAGAAGACATACTAGGCAACAAAAAGACAAGCTAGAGAGAATCAGACCCCCATCATTTTCCTGACAGCGAATAGGGATATGGGCAGTACCGGATCCTCACAAGATATGGAGTCTTCGGGCTTGTGAACGCCAGCCTTCTCTGCTTCATCAGAGAGATGATTCTCTTTACGAAGATCATTGATTTGAGATTTTATGAGACCAAGGTCAGAAACAACCTTTTCCAACTCAGTTTTCACCTTATCAAGACCTTTTAAAGTATCAACAAGCTGTTGTTTTGCTTCCCCAAAGTACTTAAGAAAGTCATGAACGACTTCAGAAAAGATCATATCATCCTTCTCAACATCTTCATGAGAATAAGCAAAGAAACATGGAGCATTGGGATGATCTTCATCTACAAGTGTTCTCTTCCTCATGGAATCAACCTCAACACTTTTGCCAAGAAATCCTTTTCTGAAACCACCATAGCAAGAAGAGGAGGAAGACATTCTTTGAAAATCCAAAAACCACCAGAGGTACACGTACGTGACTTGTAACCCTAATAGTTTGGATATTTTATCCTTGGGGACAACAATTTAGGGTTTCAAATAAACTGCTGACTCGGGCCAGAACGAAATTTGTTCGAGTACAACAAATACCCAAGAAATAAAGTCCTTCAAACATTTGAAAACAGGTCCTAAAAAAAAAAATTTAAGACAGTATGCAACATTTTCATTTGACTTAAACAATACTTGATCTTAGCGGATCTGTCAACACAAGTTTAGCTATGGACGATAAGAAAATAGCTTAACTTAACAGATGCAAGCAGCAAGTATACCTGTTTTTAACACAACTTACTCAACAGGATTTTATATGAGTAAGTTCTCGAACCTTGTGATTAATTAGCACAAGTACGAGCCTACAGGCTCATTACGAGGTTTATGTCTTTGGTTAAGTTTGTTTTTTCTCTTAGTCTTAGAGAGGGATCCTGGTTGACATGAGAAATTATCAAAAAATTTACTGTTGTCAAAGTAAGAGACATAGTTAGAGTTCTTACCAGAAGTGCCTTGACATGAGGAAGAAGATAATTTGTTGACAAGCTCTTTGTATCTTACAATTATTTCTTTAATATCCTCTCATATTTTACCAATTTTCCTTTCTTATGGAATGATCTTCTCAACAGGAACAATGTTGCATTTAGAGACAAAGCATTGAACTTCCTTAGGACGATGTTTATTAAGACGTCTATTCTGCCCTTGAACATTGGAGGAACTCACTGTACTGACTTTCCTGGTTTCATACACATGATAGGTACGAAAACCAATTGGTTCAATCATACGGATGTCAGTCACACCTTTGAGAATCAAATCTAGGGTGTGTTGAAGTTGAACTAAGGAGTCTTTATTCAACTTAGAGTTTCTCTTCTGTTTAACAGAACACTTGGTCTCACAGACAAGACATACCTTTTGATCATAGGAATGATTGGAGGATGTAGTCTTAATATTACCGTCAGAAGAGTTGTCTCTTTTACAGAATGTCCCAAGTTCATGATTGGAAGAAACATTAGGAACATCTGTATTTACTTCTGAATGTAAAGCATAAGAAGTTCTTGGTACATTAGATTGCTTTGAACATCCTTGAATGGAGAATTTACTCAAGTGGCGTTCAATATCCAAGGCATCCTTTTCGAGGCTGGCCTCAAAAGTCAAGCATGAAGACTAATCTTCAGCGTTTCCATGGACTTAGCAATCTCATACAATACCAAGAAGAGCATTGACATGGTGTTTTAACTGATTCATTCTAACATCTTGAATTCTAACAAGATTTAGAATCAATTTACTCTCTTCAGTTGTATCCCATTCATTAGAAGAGAAGGTCTCTTTCGAAGGGTAATCATGAACACTCATGCCATTATTTTTCTGTCTCGTCGAACCACAAGGTTTCTATATATTCGAGATTGAACTTTTCTCTTTAATAGATTTAGACGAGAGAGAATCTTTATTACTGGTGACGCGTTTATCAGAGATAGTACTCTTGTCCATAGAGTCGGATCGCTACAAACACAGACTGATGAGGTCTTAGTGTGTTTGCCTGCTCTGATACCAATTGAAAACGCGGGGGTCTAATAACACCACCCAATATTTCGCTTAGCAATCTGTATGGAAAAACTACAATATAATTTTTATGAGAATCAACTAGACAGTTAAACTCAATAAATAAAAGATATATCAAAGAGTTTATATCTCAATCTCTCGATTTGATCTTTACTCAAGCAAACGGAAATCTGCGAGTCTTTATCAAAGAGAGATAACTTGGACGGTACCAATGACCAATGTCCAAGGATCAATCAACAACCAAAGGTTGGATTTCCAATTGATGATCTTTAACGCACAACCTGTATTATTTCAATTATATAAAATATAATGCGGAAAAGAAATAACACAGACACCAGAAGTTTTGTTAACGAGGAAACCGCAAATGTAGAAAAACCCCGGGACCTAGTCCAGATTGAATACACACTGTATTAAGCCACTACAGACACTAGCCTACTACAAGCTAACTTCGGACTGGACTATAGTTGAACCCCAATCAGTCTCCCACTAATTCAAGGTACAGTTGTATTCCTACGCCTCTGATCCCAGCAGGATACTGCGCACTTGATTCCCTTAGCTGATCTCACCCACAACTAAGAGTTGCTGCAACCCAAAATCGCAGACTTGATAATAAACAAATATGTCTCACACAGAAAAGTCTATCAAAGGATAAATCTGTCTCCCACAGAAAACCCTAGGTTTTTGTTCCGTCTTAAGATATAAAATCAAGGTGAACAGGAACCAATTGATAATCCGGTCTTATCTTCCCGAAGAACATCCTAGATTAATCAATCACCTCGACACAATCCTTCTTGACTACACAAGCAGTTTGTCGAGGAATCACAAACAGTGAGACGAAGATGTTTGTGACTTCTTCATCTTACCTATCGGAGAACTCTCACGATCTCAAGCCAATCAATAGATTGTACTCGTACGATAGAAGATGCAAGATCACATCACACAACTACGATAAAAGTAGTATCGGTTTGGCTTCACAATCCCAATGAAGTCTTTAAGTCGTTAACCTGGTTTTAGAGAAGAAAACCAAAGGTTAAAGGAGAATCGACTATAGCGAGCGCACTAGTATTACACAGACATGTGGGGATTATTTTTGCACAATGCTAGATGTCTGCTTTATATAGCCTTCAAATCAGGGTTTTTCCTTAGTTACAAAGCAATCCGTATTCACCGTTAGATGAAACAAGATTTAGATTCAAGCTAATATTTCTCAACCGTTAGATCGAAAACTTAGCTTGTCACACACACTTGGGTAGACGTTTACTGGGTTTGTGAAAACCATGCCCAAACGTGTACGTGTATGTTGGTTCAACATAGTAACCCAAAAGGTTAACCATATGAGCATTTCATATTAACCTAGTTCTTCTTCACCATAACTAGTTCAATTGACTCAAATGAACTAGTTAGAGAGTTGTTCAATTGCTATGAGATCTGATGTAACTACACAAGGCACAATTGAAACAACGATGATTCAATTCAATGAATCGACTCACGAACTTTATAGCCACGGTTTGCATAAAGCATTCCTTAGTAATTTAAGTTTCATGTTTAGAGCACATCTTTAGATCATAACCACTTAAGCTCACAAACAAGTTCGCGGACTTAAGGCAACCGGCAGAGTTTTTCAAACTCAGCAGAAAATCTCGGCAAAGAGACTTCCGCCAGTTCGCGGACTAAACACGTAAACGAGTTTTTGGAAAATCCTAGCAGAAATTCTCGGTAAGAGAACTTCCGTCAGTTCGCGGACTGAATTCGCAAACTGAGTTCGCGGATTTGGCAAAGCCAATTCCTCCGGTTTCTCTCAATCAACAAAGTTCGAAAACTTCGGATTAAGGAATACATGGTTATGTAATCTACACTCTCATTCCAATCATTGAGACATTCTCAGAGGACGTTATATAGCCGTTATTCACAGACCGTTTCGCGTCAGAGCAATTCTCAAAGTAATTGAAACTTTTCATGACTTTCGTCACTAGGTGAAGATAAACTTGATCAAAGCGAAACGATTTACCAACACACGATTTCGAGAAAAAGATAAGTAGTGAATACTCAGCTCGAAATGTCAAATGTGTATGATCCAGTCTATATAGCATACGACTTTTTGTCTCATAAGAAGTAGGAGACAAAATAGATAGGCTTTTGAGTGATAGATAAGTTCAAGTCTCCACATACCTTTTTGTTGATGAAGTTCCACGGTTCCTTGAGTAGATATTCGTCGTTGTACGATGAATCGCCATGAAGTCCTTGAGCTCAACTACACTTTTATATCCTAATCCGAGACTTAGCGATAATAGACTAGAAATCAAGACTCATAGTTTTGATCACTAACATTGACAAACATGCTTGATATAGCAACGCATGCGAGGTCGACCGAGCTGTGCTCTAACACTAAGTCTCAACTCTCAAGTCTCTAGCCTAGATTGGTCTAATAACTTGTCAACTTGGATAGGACTTGTAATGAGAAATTGGGTCAATTGCCCAAATATTTTTAAAACATGGTTCTAATGGACGAGTAAAAATTAGTATGGGTGAAATGGACACCAAAAAAATAGCAAAAATGAATCTGAATTCATCCTGGCTTAAACTTAGAAAATAGCGAGGGTGAAACTGGATGCATCCTGATGTAAATTTAATATAAGAAAAAATATTTTAAAAGGGTAGAATGAAACTGTTTACTGTACATCCTGGCTATTTTTACATTCTCGTTCATTTAAACAGTATCAAATTTACATATTTTTTCCACCCAGGAATTGTGATTATTGGATTAATTGACCTGTGAACTTGTAATCCAATCTGACCAATGTAGTTCGTTAAACTCACGAAATTCATTTTCCTATTAAAAACAACTTAAAAAGAAAATCCTATCAAAATTAAAGATGGCTAAAATTACCATATTAGAATAGTTTTTACATTTTTTCGTGGACAGATTTTTCGTTTCCACCCCACAGTGAAACTAGCGAGCATGCAAACAGGTCTAGCGAGCTATATTTGCCCATTTATCACTGCCGGAAATTGACGTGGATGGACGAGTGAACGAATATACCCGTCTCCCCTCCAATCTTAAAGACAAAAAAAAAGAAGATAAAATAATATATTTTCCTATCCTATTAAAAAAAGCAAAAAATTAAGTATGATTAGGAAACAATTAATTACTGCCAACCCATACCATTGTAGACCTTCTGTCCTTCTCCAATCTCCATGGAACCCAAACCGAAAACGGAGGTTTATAAAGTTAGACGGAGTTACAACTTACAAGCCACACTCCACAGATTTGTTGAAAGGTAAAGTATCGTTTTTAAGTGATGAACATCTCACCGAGAAGGCTATTTTAGACATTATAATTTTGTAGATCGATATCTCTCAAAGAAATTTACACTCCAAGCTAGAGTCAAAGACACTTAGCACTGGACCGACAGACGGTTTACCAAATTGAAACTGAGAGTGAGAGCAGTTGGGTTGTGTCTTATCGCTTGTTGTATGCACACCACCCTTCGCTGTCAGGCAGAAGGAATTTCAATTTCTATACTACTTTCTCTGTCTCTCTCTTCTTGTGTTAACTTGATTTCTCTTCTCTTTTCTGTGTCTATCTTAATTGATTTCATGATGGGTTTTTCACTGAGAAGTTTATAAGATTGAATTTAAAGAAGAGAAGGGTAGAAAATGTCTTACAAGAGTAGAGGAAGTGGAGGAGGAATTGAGTTGCCTTCAAGAAGCTTCGTTTCTAAGAAATGGACTCTTTTTCTTTGTCTTTGCTGCTTTTTAGCTGGAATGTTCTTCACTAACAGGTATATTTTCTTTAACTTTATCAATTTCTTGAAATGGGTTTCATTTATTATCTTCTTTTTGAAGGTATGTTTATGGGAAATTCAACTCTTCTGCTTTCCCTACCATAAATTTCCATGATTTCTTTTTTTACTTAATTGGCTGTGGAGTGGGCGTTACTGAGGGATTTTGATTTGGTAACAGACTAAATTTTTGTCTTCTTCCTTTGTTCATCTTTTTATGTATCAATTATGGAGTTTCTCCATCTGGATTTGCAGATGTCCGAATACTGTATGGAAATTTCCCTAATCTCTTTTCAGTTATTGTTTCAGGCCTCATAATTTCAATTGATGTCATGTCAACTTTTAGCTCTTCACATTTTCTTTGTAAATCTTATGATCTGTTTGTGCCTTTGTTCTTGTCCATTCAAGTTTAGCTCAATGCACTGCATAATTCCCCATTGTGTTCTATCAATACTGTCTTACATTAAAAAGATCAGTTTGATATTGGTTCTGAAATTTAAGCCTTGAACTCTTGAAGTGAGTACTATCTCACATTTATTTGAAGGGGTAGGATTACTTGACATGGTTAGTTGGCACTAACTTACATTTTGGGTGCTATTTTTTTTCGTGGCGCACGGATGAATTCAGTGAATGTTCATTTCATTTGGCACTGCATTTTCACAAAAAATTAGCGCACCTGTTATGTGTAACCTTACCATCTACCTGTTTGAATTTCAACCATTATTATCAGCATAATCCGCTAATATTTTTGTGAGAACATGATACGTTATAAGAAGTTCATTCACCAAAAAAATTAGCTTTGAATTAGTATTGATTTGGATGCCACGACAAAAAAAGCGCCAGTTGTATAAGTAGTGTCAACCTAACCATGTCAAGGGATTCTACCCCTATTTGAATCTCACAAACACACACACACACACGCATGTATATATATATATGATTCCAAAGTGTTGTATACTGCTCACTACAATTTTTAAATTACTGGTTTTATATCATATTATAAATGACATTGCAATATGTAATAGGATGTGGGATGTTCCTGACGGAAATGGAACTACATTGACAGTGGGTATGGTGGATGAAAAGATAAATCGGGATTCAGGTGGTTGCATAACAAAGCTTGTGAGACCCCTTTCTCTCTTTGTATTTCAATTTCATCTCACTTCAGATGTGTATGTTTTAAGGAAGAGTGACTTTCATATCTTAGATTTTTAGAGATAAAATAAATCTAGATGTTTTTTTGGCTATAGTAACATATTTGGCTTTTGTTTTTATTAGAGGGATTTGAAGCGTGAACCACGGGATAATCTAGGGGAGGACAGTAACGATTCTGTGCAGTAAGTTAACCTATGCGGCCATACTTACTTAGCTGGGTCTCTTTGTGCTATGATGCCTTTTATTATCTGCTACGTAATTTGGGTATAAAGATTGTCATTGAATATGGGGTGCAGGGCATTGGATAACACGATTTCAAATCTGGAGATGGAAATAGCTGTTGCGAGGGCAACGCAAGAGTCTGTGCTCAATGGTTCTCCTGTATCTGAAGGTCTGAATGATATCGAATCAACTGGGAAAAGAAAATATGTAATGGTTATCGGAATAAATACTGCTTTTAGTAGCAGAAAACGGAGAGATTCAGTTCGTGCTACGTGGATGCCATATGGTATGTATGCGAGTACTGGTTTTATTTATGTTTTTGTTCTTGTGGTAGTTCATTTTCTGAATTTTATATGTGAAAATATGGTTTTTGTCCTTACTCAAAATGGTATACTAAAACATTAGGTGATAAAAGAAAGCGCCTGGAGGAAGAGAAGGGTATCATTATTCGCTTTGTTATTGGCCACAGGTGGGACATTTTGTAGCCTAGATGTACTTTTCTCTTCTTGGTACTTCTCAGTTCTAATTACCGCTCTTTAACATTTTTCATAAGGACTTTCTCATGCCTTGTGAGCTTCACATATATGGATCACATCTTCTGTTTTCCTTTTTCCCCCTTGATGATGAAATTTTTCGTCAGTTTTAGTTACACTTTATCATTCTGATCACAGATTCTCTGCCAATCATGGAATTGAACTGATATGAATATCTTTGTGACATTAGGAGCTTAGGGCCTTGTAAACTATGTCAGAAGTTTGTCCATAGCAAGTAAAGGGAGTGGTTATTTAAAGTTGCTAGTGATAAGTGATAACAGTATGCTAAAAGAAAGCTGTTTTTCTTGAAGGTGTCACTAGATAAACTTCTTACTCAAGATTTAATGAAGGAGTAGAGAGGAAATACTTCAGACCTAGTTAAAGTTTGTTAAGAAACTAAAAGTTGTTTAAAATACTGATAGTAGCATGGAGGAGCCTATATTGGGTAGAACATCTGTATCCACCACAATTCATGATATTATTGCTTTGGAGAAATTTAGGGGAAGTATACTCGTTTTCTCTGGAGAAATTTAGGGGAAGTATACTCGCTTCTTCGACCAGTTTCAACATTCATTTTTTTTTATCGTATCACAGAAGGAGATTTTGTCTGTGCCTCACTGCGGCAATATTTTCTTGTTCTATATGAGTGGAGACTGTCCCAAAGTTTTACAAAAACAGAAATTAATTTCAAATTCTTGTTACTTGTGTCATTGCCAGCTCCACTTATGGTGGTATCCTGGACAAAGCTATGGAGGCAGAGGAAAGAAAACATGGGGACTTCCTTAGGCTGGTAATGCTTTATGACTCGTTTTTTACTTTAACCAATTCTCCACTCTCTCTTAATTGGCTGTTTTTTATTCCTAATGTATTTTCGAACGAGCTTGTACTTTATAGAAATGTTTCATGCTGTTGATTGATCTGGAAAATTTCTTGTACTGATCGCCTGTTTTTCATGTTTGATTACTCTGAGCAGGATCATGTTGAAGGGTACCTTGAGTTATCTGCCAAGACGAAAATTTATTTTGCTACTGCTTTTGCTATGTGGGATGCGGAGTTTTATATCAAGGTCGATGATGACGTGCACGTAAATATAGGTATGCTATCTAGGTGGCAGCTCATTTGCACTAACATTCATATTTGAAGCAGTGTTGTTTGAGGATTTTGAGGGTCTCACTTGCTGCTTCGATCCTAGATCTGATTGGTGAAGGTAATTGGCACATCATCCACATTGGTAGTCATAACATCATAAACCTTTGATCCCCAAAACAAACTTAGGCTAGTTATGGATTGTTCTTAGTTTCAGAAGATTCATATGAGGTAATCTGAGCCCTGAGGGGTCCTAAAGTGAGGTTGTATCTTGTATCCTTTGACTATCTCCATGTAAGCCCTCGATGGATTTTGATTTGGTATTGTGTAGCTATTCGCTTTGATACGTTAAGTCTTTTGTACTTATTGTCTTATTATGTGTATGAAAAATGTAACTGCCACTCATATTTGTACTTTCTAGGAAACAAGATTGAGCTGAAATTTTAGTACTTGTTCACTGCAATAACCGTAATGTGTTCAACTACTTCTGATTACTAGAAACAAAGATAAAATCTATATTAAAATTTCAGCAACATTCTTCGAAGCAACTGTTTTTGGTCAACGAAAATGTTACATTTTGTGTAATTCCTTAAAGTTTGAACAATTGAACCACTGTATGATTCTGTGCATATAAATGGTCCAGACTCCAGACTCAATAAACTACTTTGATATTAATTATATGTGCTGATCATCCTGTGTAATTTTATGATAATCTATCTTACTCCTGCCTATTTTTTATCAGTTTGCTGGTTTGTCAGTGTGAAGACATTTTCATTATTAGGGGTGTCAAACATCAGTTTTGATATATAAACATTTTGGACATACTGTATGCATACCGTATTTGGCTTTTCCATACTAAAGTTGTGTTTTATCTACTTGGAAAATGTTGCAGGAACGCTCGGAACAACATTAGCTATGCATCAGTCGAAGAAACGGGTGTACATTGGGTGCATGAAATCCGGTCCGGTCCTCGCACACAAGTAAGATGCTGCATCTGACACTGTTTAGTCGTTAAGGAGGTTCACTGTATGAAATGGTTAAGTAGTTTTTCCTTTTTTTCATTCTGGAAACAGGGGAGTCAGATACCATGAACCTGAGTACTGGAAGTTTGGCGAGGAAGGCAACAAATATTTCCGCCATGCTACTGGTCAGTTATATGCAATCTCGAATGATTTGGCCAGATATATATCCATTAACCGGTAAGTGCCTTCTGTTTTTCTTTGGAAGCTCTTACATTATCAAATCTTTTGTTGGTTCTTATAAAGTAACTTTGATCAACCCAGACACTTGCTACACAAGTACGCAAATGAAGATGTTTCATTGGGAGCTTGGTTTATTGGTTTGGATGTGGAGCACATTGATGATCGCAGGCTCTGTTGTGGTACCCCTCCAGGTAAGACATATCTTTGTTCTCATGAAATTTCGTTAATGCTTTATCATCATTTGCCTAAAATGATGGCGCTTGTATACCCGTCTTTCTCTAGATTGCGAGTGGAAAGCTCAAGCAGGCAATCTTTGCGTTGCTTCTTTCGACTGGAGCTGTAGTGGGATTTGTAGATCTCATGACAGGATCAAGGAAGTTCACCGGCGGTGTGGGGAAGGTGAGAATGTTTTATGGAGTTCGACATTCTAAATGTTTATAACCTTTCAAACTCTGAAAGGAATCTTTGCAAAGCAAAATGGCTTGTTAGTGTTTGTTTTATAGGTATATCAGTAAGTATAGCCACGATTAATGTATGTAATATAATAGATTAGAATTACAGAGAGAGTTTCAGTGAGAGAAAATGGAAGGTTGTTGTTTCTGTAGAGGGTCTTGTCCATTTTAGCAGAGGAAATAGACCCCTTGAAGACAGCGAGAGAGGAAGGAGGAAATGCATGTTTCTGTAAACATTCTCAATTCTTTTTAAATTTGTTGAAGCGCCATTTGTAAGTTTCTCTCATGGCTACTGAGTTCATAATAAGTAAATTTCCTTTATGGTAACACCCGTTATGTTATGTTCTTCACCATATTCAAAGTTGGCAAGTCTGTTGTTCCCCTTCTATTCTTAGAACTCATGATGACATCAGTGGGAACTGGGAACTAAGAAAATTGATTTGATCAACTAAGAAGCAAATCTGCAAGCTTATATACTTAAATTCACACGCAACTCTAGAGCCTCCTATGCTTATAAATCTTCCAAAAAAATTTCACTCCTTGAAAAAGAAATTGCATTTAATGAAAAAAAAATGAATAAGAAATTATTGTTTTCATTTTCTGAACGGTAACAAGTATGCCTAAATTCGGAGCCGTTACAGCACTTATTTTACAGTACAGACCTGGTATTTTCTGATACATTGCTGGAACCAAAAATGAATTCTAAGATTCCGTATTCATTAAAAACCTTTTCTTTTTAAGTACCAATTTGAAACTGTTTTGATGCTTTGGACCCAGAAACTTCCATTAAGAGAGTATGCATATCAAACTCATTAATTTTTTTTTTTTTTTTTTGACAGACCAAGGAATTCAAGTCCATTACATTGATTGATCATAATAGGGAACACACAATAAAAGGTCTGGAGACTGGGAGGTTCTTCTCCCCACCAGTGTTGATAGAGAGTAACTGAATCCGCACCTGTTTTGCAAGTGAGTCAGCCAATTTATTACACATATGACCAACTAGGATACAATTTGAAGTGTTTGTTATACATTGAAGAAGTAGAGGTAGATATTGGCATATTGCCAAGGGTCAGACAAGGTTTTATAGTTGATAACTTCAGTAAGAGCTAAGGAAACTTTGAGCTGCTTCAAGGATAGCCGAAGACTGAGCTTGACGTACATGTTGAGTTCATTTTGAGATTTTTATCCCTTAAGCATCTCTTGTTAGCAAACCAATACCAACTCATATCGATTTTGAGGTATCCGGGTGGAGGTAGTGGTAACTCAAGAATTAATGTAGGTGACAGAAAACAACGTGTGGAAGACAAAAAGTGAAGGAGATGAAAGCTCAGTGGTATCAAACAAGAACAAAAATGATGTTTTACTTTGAATATTCTGATGGAACAATATTCCATCTTACTATTTATAACCTGAAACTTTTTATCGTCTTCCAGATTTAAGATTACACGAAAGATTTGACTAGAAACTTATAAAACTTGAGTAAAATGTATTCGTTCATATACAAAATTTCGATACAACAGCCATAGTAAGTTTAGACTTTATTAAAAAAGTACACAGTTCCGATTTGATTCGTCATAATGGAGCCTGCAGGGCAAGGCATAGTGAAGTACATTTTCTTGTTCATCACAAATTAGTTGCAATTAACTCCGTGTGTCGATACACATACAAAGATTACCAAAGGAGGAATTTAACTAATCTTTCTTTTTACTAACTTCTTCTCTGCTTTTTTTTGACTTTAGTGGATTCCTTGAAATTCTTGCAAGAAAAAACAATTTTTTGCTCTATAAATGGCAAAAACAAAAGTTAATTTATGCACCTGAAGAAATTCATAAAGAAAACAAAAGGAAACTATATAACAAAGAAGAAGGCATGGATGGATGAGGAGTGCATATATGGCAGTTAGATTTGAAAGGCGGTGACGTGATATTGGCACGGCTCAATCAAATAACAGAGCCCGTAATTTAACCGGACAACTGTTTTCTAATTGAACCGGACCAATATCCCGTTAATCCTATTTCAGATTCACACCAACTTACCCTACACTCGTCACCTCCATCCTGTTATTCTCTGCGTATTCACCATAAGAAACAAAAAAAAAAACATACAGAAGAAAACACAAGTAAGAAGCAAACAAAGATTTTACATAATATAAAAACGTCAAATCACAGAATGAAATGAAAGGTTTATTGTTTGCCAAAAAAACAATAACATGTTGTTAATCAAACTAAAGCCGGCTTGTTTATATATTATGTGGAGAAAGAGAGAAAAAAGATATGCAGCAGATAGAAGAGTGGTAGCTAGGTTTTGGTGGTGGTGAAAGGAGATGAAGAGAGGGAATATATGTATAAATGAAGGGGGCAAGGAGGGGTGTTATGATGATGAGATGGAGAAATGGGCAAGCATTGAATTTTCTCAACGACCCAACAACAAAGGAGTTGCAGTATTTATTTTTAAAGTTAGGGCAGAAGAACAGAACAGACAAGACCAGGCCAGGGAGGGAGAGAGGTAAGCAAAAGAAAAAAATGAAAAGCACGCCAACACATTGAATGAAGGGTCTCTCTCTCTCTCTCTCTCTCTCGTCTTTCGAACTTTGAATTTACTTCGCATTTATGTCTCCTGGAAGGATGTTGGTGGTGACTCTGGAAATTGTAGAAACTACCCCCCTCCTCTCTGTTCTTGTTTGTTTCATCCAGTTTAAGATTTTGATTTTCTCTCGGTCGACTCTATAAACTTCATTGATTGGTTGGATTTTGATTTTACGGGTTAGTAATTTATTTGAGGTGTGTTGAGGAGGAATTTAGAAACTCAACTACAAACCAAGACGTGGTTAATTAATTATTGCAGCTCTTACATAGTTTTGTACTTAGTATGATGAATAGCTAGTAGTCTAGTACCATTGCGCATATATACGACTGTTGCAGAGCTAATTGCAGCTTATGCATGGGTTTTTTCTCTTGTTGGCACAGTGGCATGCACTGTTTGGGACATGGTTTGGTCGGTCGCAGCATGCGCTATTTTGTAGATGCGGTTCTTTTTATTTTGTTTTTGACTGCAATATAGGAAAACGAAATGTTGTATTTCAAACTGCATTTAATATAAATTTTCCAAACAAAATTTGATTCTTTGCGATGAATATGAAGGTGTCTTTTTTTTTTTGGCCATAATGGTTTTATCTGTTTCATTAATATTAATGTTTCCTGCACATCTGCCAGTCAGTTATTCTCTTCTCTATTGAAAAGGGTAAAAAAACTAGTTGCATCTATGATGGTTCATTAGAGTCGATTTTGTTAATGCATTGTAAAAAAAGAAGTGATAGTAAGCCTGGCTTGATTGGGGTATACCTAATAAGAAAAAATCTGGTCATTATGAAGTAAAACCAAGCCACCCCTTAACCTTGTATTTTATAAATGTCTAAAATGCCCCCACAATGATTAGCACTAATTTAATTAAAATGATTAGATTAGTTAAATTAGTTAGATTAGTTAGTTGATTTATAAGTTGGGTTTTAGAAATAATTTAGAGAGAGAAGTAGAATGAAGTAGTAGAGGAAGTTTTGGGGGGGGGGGGGGGGGGGGGAAGTTAGGGTTTTTGAGAAATTTGTGATATGAGTGATTCAAATCCTGATTCTGAAGTGGGGGAGTCTTCTAACTTTCCTCCTACATATGAGTACTTGTATGATGATCTACCAGACCATGATCAAATGGATTACATGCATGACCCTCACTTTTATTTTCCTCAAACTCATGATGGGTATGGAAGTGATGAATATCTTGAGCCAAACGTAGAATCCAATGACCAAGAAGAAGAGAATGGAGCTACAAGTAATCAGGTAGACAACATACATGGTGAAGATTGTGATTTTCCATGCAAATGATGGATTTTGGTTTTGTTTTTTCACTTCTGTTGCACAGTGTCGGCAGGGTCGACGCTTGTCGATCATGCCGACCAAACACGCCGGCGTGGTTTGTATTTCAACAACTTTCCTACTTTTCATGAACAGTATTCGTATATGCAGGGTAGAAAATTTACACCATACCGACTTTCAGTTTTACAACACAGGAGTCGTTACTTGAAAATGCTTAAGCCAGCATTTTCAAGTTTTCGAACCTTGCCGACTCTAGTTTTGTCGGCACTGTTAAATTTTTCTTATGTGCCGGCTGTTTTGTAGTCGGCAGGGTTTTATATGTCGACCTTGCCGACATTGGTAATACATATCAACTAACTTTTGATGTTTTGTAGATTGTTGCATTGGTACCGATGACGGATCAGCCTCAAGCTCAGAAAATTTGGGGTCCTGATACTTCCGAACATTATGCTAATGATTTGGAATGGGAGGATAAAAATGACGCGGTCAAATGGATTATTGAGAAAGCAAAAGAGAAGATGTGCGTTCTAGTGAAAAACACCCAACAAAAATCTACGCGGTTTGAAATGGTATGCCAGTGTTATGGGTCGTCGGACAAAAGTCGCAAGAGAAAGGGCTATGTGTATGATAAGAAGACGACTAGGGTGTACAAGACGAAGTCAAAGAAGTGTGGATTCCCATTCAAGATTATTTTTTGGAGGAACAAAGAAACCGACAACGTGTGGAGAATGAGTAGAGTTGATGTTGATTGGCATAACCATAAGGATCCGGAAACTCTTGTTGGGCATTGTCAAGTTGCCAAGTTGAAACCGCACGAGTTCGAACAAGTAAGAACAAGTTGGGGAATTAAACCAAGCAAGCTCCTTAGTAAGTTCAAGAGGGATGACAAGAATAACCTCTCTTCATTGTCTACAATTTATGCGGCCGAGACAACTATTAAAAGAATTGAATGGGATGGAAGAAAGGTGATGGAAGAATCACAATGGTTAATACACAAAAACAACCACACGGTGAGACACCATGAGTCATCGGAGGGGAAGGTGGATCGTATTTTTCTTGCGCATCCCGATATGATTCAATTGGCGCGTTGTTTTTACCAAGTTTTGTTCATGGATTGTACTTATAAGACGAATAGGTACAACATGCCTTTGTGGAACATTGTTGGAAAAACCTCGGATAAGCAATCGTTCACGGTGGCATGGTGTTTTATGCATCGTGAGAAGGAGGATAGCTAAATTTGGGCATTGAAAACTTTGAAGCTTCTCTACCACGAAGACGAGACTCCCGGGGTTATAATCACCGACAATGAGCAAGAAATAATGAATGCCGTGAGGATAGTCTTTCCCAATGCACAAAATTTCCTTTGCACTTGGCATATACAATGCAATCTCAGAAAGAATTGTAGAAGTCATATCCAAAAACCGAAGGCAAAGAAAGGAACTTGATCGCAGTCGTATGCGTCAAAAATAATATTACTTTCTCACAACTTAAAATATATAATATAGTAAGGGTAAGAAAGGATCGTTCCCACAAAGAGGCTTTTTGTTGTTATAAAATCTCAGTTTCTTAGTAACTAAGGATGGATTTTTGTTTTTATCTAAGCAATAAAAGTAATTGAAAGCAATGAAATAATTTGAATAATCAGTAAGGAGAAGATATTGGTCACGAGATAGTATCATTCACGAACATGTATTTTCATCAATGACTAGAATTGGTATTTTAATCTCTCATTTACTAAAAGTCCTAGGATACCTTGATCGCAAGAGTATCCCGTTTATTTCCCGATTTTATCACAAACAACATTAAAAGATGCTATTGTGAAATCTACCTAGAAAGCAACCTAAAGTGTAAAAGCACAATTAAGTTTAACTCCCTAAGAGCATTAAGTTCTATGAAATAAGACTAATCAATACAAACAAACGTGTAAAAGCACTAATTCGTTTTAACAAAGGTTATGATCCATATGTGACTGGTAGGATATATCACTACAAGCACTACTCACATTTATGCTACTTGTAATCAGGAATTATCACTTTTTCGTATAATAACCCTAATCTAGCAATAGAGATGAAGACTAATCTAATTGATTCCGGACTCAATCAAACTAACATTCAAGTCATACAACAATATAAACCATGAATCATAAACAATAAAGCTGAGACAAAATTAATCCATTGATTTAAATATCATGCTTGAGAAATCAACTTTTAGCCCATAACCAATAATAGTTATTTATCTACTCATAGCTTTTGAGTTCATCATAATCATAATCAATAATAAATGACGAAGATGAAAAATAAACGAAAACAAATCCTAGTCGTCGCTCTCCAAAACTCCAACTCCAAGTAGAAAAATACGTCGTCATCAAAGTTGTAGAAAACTTTCCTTTTGTAGCCTTTCCTCAACTAAGTCAATCCTCCAAAAGCCCATACCCAATGTGGTCCACCAAGTCCATATGTGAAAATACCCATGTAGAAAATATACCCCAAAAGTGGTCGCGGGAAAACTGGTAAAATGGTCGGATCTTGGTCGGAGAAGTGACCGGAAAAGAGCTCAGGTGACCGGCCAAGTTCACCCGGTCACCGGTCAAATCCCCAGTCAACTGAGTTAACTCGGGTCAAGCACCGAGTCAGATCGAGTCATGATGAGTCAGCTAAGTTTAAACCGAATCAGCATCTGACTTGGCTGAATGAGCTAACTGGTAGAGTCTAGGCCAAGGATGTTGCAATCTTGCACAAGCCATTCCCAGTGTTGCACCAACATGGCGCTTCACAACCTGCAATATCATCTTCTCATCATTTCTGTAGCTTCTTCATTCACACAACAACTTCACTGCAGCAAAAGCACTAGCCATTTCCACTCAAATCACTTCCCTGTTACTCAACCATTGCAGTTCATAAACCAACATACACCTACAATACCATTCTGCACTTCCACTTCCAATCTCTATCTCAGTCATATCACCATCAACTGCAAATGCTTCACTTAAGTCCTTACTGAAACACAACACCAACAATATCATCTCAGTAGCAGCTACCACTTCCATCTTTAGCTGCTGCTTCAACTCAAACCCTCATTGCCGTCACTATTACCAGCACAACCATTGTGCTTCACTAACCCAAACTAACACCAGTTATAGCACTTCATCTAGCCTCCCACACTAACACGCAAATGCATCAGTTGCCGCACAAACTCGAACCGTTCTTACATTCGAGTCTTATTCGCCACTGCAACTCCACATTTCCTTAAGCCATGGCATCACCAA
Organism: Papaver somniferum; assembly: GCF_003573695.1. NCBI lineage: Eukaryota > Viridiplantae > Streptophyta > Magnoliopsida > Ranunculales > Papaveraceae > Papaver > Papaver somniferum. The sequence continues at coordinate 52,965,581 of NC_039367.1, forward strand.
CAGTCATATCATCATCTGCTTCTCTTACTGACAGCAACAACAACACCACTTGCCTTCAGCTGCACAGCAATTCCAACTGCAATCACAGCTAATTGACTGCACCTGAAACTCAACAGCATTACAACCACTTTAACATCAATGCCACAGTTCAACCACCACTGCCATCCACTCTTCTCAGCGCCTATAGCTGCAATCTCAGTTCAGCCATTCCTCTTGTGTGAAGTAATTGGTGGTCAGGTCCCCTCTCAGTCACTGCCACCACCATTTACTGAATTATTGCCAACATCTCCAAGCCTGCAATTTCTCTAATTTCCCAGAACCCATCTCCTATAGCAGCATCACCACCAACACTTTGCTACTCCAGCTGAAACTCCACCAGAACAAACACTTTCACCTCCATTGATAACAACAGCTATGTCTCCTTGTTCTTCATCTTCCTTGCCTGAATCAACTCAGCCCTTGAGCCATATCACCAGTTTCAACTTCCTTGTTGTTTTAACTGCAAGACCCATTCAGCCTACCAACAACAACAACAACCAATTCCTCCAAACAATTCTTTCAGCCCCAGCTGCTACAGTCCATGATAAGCACATATGTGCTACATTTTATACCCATATTTATATGAGATAGGACTCAATATTCTTACTAATAACACTATTTTAGTGCTTTTGTAGAAAGTACAAGTGAATTGGATCATCCGGAAAATAAACGCCTAAATTGCAGCTTAAATGGCGTTTGCCACGGAAATCACCAAAGTGGCTCACGGATGGAGCTTGCTTCCGAGTTAATATGTCACGAACACCAGCTTGATTACCTCATTTCCGGGCCAATAAATTATCAAGTGGATTCGTACAGTAAAGCACCAATATTGCAGGTCTCGGCGCCAAATACACTAAGAGTTGATAATGAACAACCATGTCAACTATTTGTCTTGTCAAAGCATTGAACCATTCCAAGGACACGTCTTTGTTTTGCTCCAGCACATAAGTGTGAGGTGTCATTGCTATCTCACTTCATTTAATTGAGAAAAAGTACCGAGCAACATTTTCCAGGATCTGAGCTGAAACTTCAATGGGGTGTTTAGTATATTACCGAGCAGCTACAGTATAACCATTCTTCATGGTGCGAGATTTAAATATTACAGAGGAGTGAAAATGCTAGACAAACTTTGAGAAGAAGGTGTTGTAGATGGAGAAACTATGCTGTGACCTGCTGGTGCCGACGATGGTTTCATGGAGAGCTTGAACGGAGTTGAACTGGTTTATACTTCCATGATTCATATGGGTTACTTGGGAGACGATTCTATGGCTGAATAAACGAGCAGTGGTGATGTGAATGGATGAATGCTGGTGTCAGGGAGGAAGATGAGCAGTTGGAGTTCAGTGTATGTGATTGGAGAATGGCAGTGATAGTCGTGATGGCTAGGTGGCGTCGTATTGGTGTTTGCTTCATGAGATGTACAAGGAAATTGAGGCGAGATGTTGGGTTGGTTTTACAGCTACAAGGAGGCAAAAATATGGGTTGAACGGCTGTGCATGGGGTGTACTTGGCAGTCGTGTAAGCTCAATTGAGGTGCTATGACGATGAAGTAACTAGTAGAAACTGTGGTGGCTCTTCTCAGATTGCTTCTCGACTAAGATGTTACAATGCTTTGCTGTCGAAGGTGGGTGAACTGCAGTTGCCGGTGATGACTTGGAGTTGGGTGTGGTGTTTATGAATCCTCTAATGGCTGAGATAACTATGTTTGGCGAAACTGGAATCGAAATGGGACTCTGGTTCATACCACGAAGAGGTTGGCTGAACTGGTGCCGAGTGGGGTTGTACGTAGCTGGTGAACTGAAGCCGAGATGGTCAGGGATTAGACTGGTTTTGCTCGGTGGTGGTTTTGCTCAGGGATTGCACTGTTTGGATCTCAAAACTAGTATTGTGATGCTGTTTCTGGTGAAACGATTTCAGTAACTGATGTTTGTGTCTGGAAAGGTTATCTCGGTTGATGTTTGTGGTCGAGATTTGTATGGATAGAAGATTGGAGTTGCTGTGTGTGATCACTGGAGGTGATTTCTTAGTCAGAGAATATGAAATGCGGTTGGGTCTGTATGTGAAGCTGTAGATATGAAGAAAAATGGCCACAACGAGTTTTGGAAGGAGCTGGAATGGATAGACAATGAGAAGTGGAAGTGCAGAGAAGTTAAAGACGTTGACGATGGCTACATGTGTTCGACAACAAGCAAAGCAGGGACCTGATCTCGGTTTTTGAGTTTATTTTGTGGTTAACTGGTCGGGTTGTTGGACCAGTGGTGGGAGTGATGATTCGTGTTTGGTTTAGGGGTACTGTTGTTGAAGCCCGTGGTTCACGAGCGTCTGAGAAGGAGTCTGTGGAGTTCAAATGTTTATTACTTGTGTCAACATCATATCTTAACTTTCCCATATTGTACTAATATTCTTTCACAACGTTTATGGAAACAAAATGATCATGCAACATCAAGAAGATCAGATGGCAGACAAGTGTTGGAAATGAAGCCATGGCGAAACTTCATTGGGTGATTTTGTTTATCCCTCAACATATGTCATAGGTTAATTGGCTGATGACGTGGTGTAGATAATTAATAAGGAAATTAGATTTCTTTGGTGAGGCTATGTATACGATCACATATTGAGCCAAAGAGGAGAGAAGGGTTTTGAAGTTTTCTTTTCGATTCTTCATTTTTCATTAGCTAGAGTTTGATTTTAATATGTTTATGGCTTTTGAGAAAGCCATGTCTAGCTAGAGTCATGTTAGGGTTTAGGTAGAAATCAATTAATTGTGAAAACTCTACATTGATATATGCTTAATAATTATTTGATTGATTAATAGTTTTTCTTCACAAAGCTTGGTGTTTAATCGTTTATGTGATTTTCTTGATTATTTATGCTTTTGAATTGATATTTCGTGCTTTGGTTAAATCCCTAGACGTGGTATGTAAGGATTGATAAATAATGCTTTAGAATCACTACCGATGAAGCGAAGAAAACTATAGCGGAGAAACAGTATTTGAAAATAAAAGCATGGAATATATTTTTAAAGATTAGTAGAGTTTGCATAGTTATTTGGTTGAAACCGAAAATCCTAATAACCCGCTCTCATTCCGTTTATTGTTAACAATTATTTATTATTTCATTTTGTCCCGAATTCCTGAAAAATCGTTAAACATCACCTTATTGATTTGTTGATTCTTGGTATTAGTTAGTAGAAGTATTTAACATTCCTCGTGGGAACGACCTTTACTTTCCATTGTCTACTAGTTAGACGTTGTGCACTTGCAGTATTTATTGTAGGTTTCTGAGCTACCAAGTTTTTGGCGCCGCTGCCGGGGAGTGGTTGTAAAATATTCTCTGATTGATATCTTTATGTACATAATTTTATTTTATTTTTATTTAAGATTTCTTTTGGTTCTTTTTAAGTATTTTATTTGATTGTTTAGGTACCTTAGCCTGAAGAGTTGTGGGCGAAAAGAAAGTATGCACTCACAAGGCTTTTGCAAGAGCGACTTGGAAGATCCATTAGAGGTTTGCTTAGCTCATTTTGGGTATGATTTTGATGATGATAATGTTATTTGTGAAGTCAATGCTTTGTTAGACTCCACACCGCTGCTAGACACTAATAAATGGAAACCCAAACTAGAACCTCTAGTTTTTACTGAGTCTCGACTAGTTCCATTAGTTGAGAAAGCTCTGACCTTGACCCTTAATAGTGAAACCGTTGTGAATGATAATGGGACAATTAGTAACGATATCATTGTTCCGTTGAGCCCTTGTTTCTCAGATCGTGATTTTCTAAAAGCTTATGTGAATGTTCCGAATAAGACTGGGTTCAGTTTTTGCTATCTGGGTACTAATCATCATTACTGCAGGATCATCTTTTCATCAAAACTGATTAGTTGGGTTGATCCCCAAATTTTCAGACTGTATATATATGATTTGCAGCGTACTCTGGGTTCCAACCTCACCTTATTTGAGACTACATGCTACTGGCAAGCAGGTAAACAAATACCTTTTGCTTCATGGGAGTCAACCCATCAGATTTGTTTCCTAGACTCTATCTTTTATTTTTATTTTATTTTAAAATTTCCCACCTTAATTTCTACGTTGGATGACTCAATCACATTGAGGACAATGTAATGTTCAAGTTTGGGGGAGTGGTCTTCTCGTTAGGAATTATGATTTGAAAATAAAATAAAATTGCATCAATAAAAGAAAAATGCATTATATGACCAGCTGTGTAGCGGGTCTACAAAAAAAAATATGATCAGCTGTGTAGCGGGTCTTGAAAAAAATAATTTATCATTATGATTTTATGATTATGACCAGCTGTGTAGCGGGTCTTATATATGACATTTGTCATAACCAGCTGTGTAGCGGGTCTAACTCTCTCTTATTATATGAACAGTTGTGTAGCGGGTCAATTTTCTGTTTTGCTCGAAGACTAGCAAAATATAAGTGTGGGGGTGTTGATAAGCACGTATGTGCTACATTTTATACCCATATTTATATGAGCTAAGACTCAATATTCTTACTAATAACACTATTTTAGTGCTTTTGTAGAAAGTACAAGTGAATTCGATTATCCGGAGAATAAACGCCTAAATTGCAGCTTAAATGGCATTTGCCACGGAAATCACCAAAGTGGCTCACGGATGGAGCTTGCTTCCAAGTTAATATGTCACAAATACCTTCTTGATTACCTCATTTCCGCGCCAATAAATTATCAAGTGCATTTGTACAGTAAAGCACCAATATTGCAGGTCTCGGCGCCAAATACACTGAGAGTTGATAATGAACATCCATGTCAACTATTTGTCTTGTCAAAACATTGAACCATTCCAAGGCCACGTATTTATTTTGCTCCAGCACATAAGTGTGAGGTGTCATTGCTATCTCACTTCATTTAATTGAGAAAAGAGTACCGAGCAACATTTTCCAGGATCTGAGCTGAAACTTCAATGGGTGTTTAGTATGTTACCGAGTAGCTACAGTATAACCATTCTTCATGGTGCGAGATTTAAATATTACAGAGGAGTGAAAATGCTAGACAAACTTTGAGAAGAAGGTATTGTAGATGGAGAAACTATGTTGTGACCTGCTGGTGCCGACGATGGTTACATGGAGAGCTTGAACGGAGATGAACTGGTGTTTACTTCCATGATTCATATGGGTTACTTGGGAGACGATTCTATGGCTGAATAAACGAGCAGTGGTGATGTGAATGGATGACTGCTGGTATCAGCGAGGAAGATGAGCAGTTGGAGTTCAGTGTATGTGATTGGAGAATGGCAGTGATAGTCGTGATGGCTAGGTGGCGTCGTATTGGTGTTTGTTTCATGAGATGTACAAGGAAATTGAGGCGAGATGTTGGGTTGGTTTTACAGCTACAAGGAGGCAAAAATATGGGTTGAACGGCTGTGCATGGGGTGTACTTGGCAGTCGTGTAAGCTCAATTGAGGTGCTATGACGATGAAGTAACTAGTAGAAACTGTGGTGGCTCTTCTCAGATTGCTTCTAGACTAAGATGTTACAATGCTTCGTTGTCGAAGGTGGGTGAACTGCAGTTTCCGGTGATGACTTGGAGTTGGGTGTGGTGGCTATGAATCCTCTAATGGATGAAATAACTATGTTTAGCGAAACAGGAATCGAAATGGGACTCTGGTTCATACCGCGAAGAGGTTGGCTGAACTGGTGCCGAGTGGGGTTGTACGTAGCTGGTGAACTGAAGCCGAGATGGTCAGGGATTAGACTGGTTTTTCTCGGTGGTGGTTTTTCTCAGGGATTGTACTATTTGGAGCTCAAAACTAGTATTGTGATGTTGTTGCTGGTGAAACGATTGCAGTAGATGATGTTTGTGTCTAGAAAGGTTATCTCGGTTGATGTTTGTGGTCGAGATTTGTGTGGATAGAAGATTGGAGTTGCCGTGTGTGATCACTGGAGGTGAGTTCTTAGTCAGAGAATATGAAATGCGGTTGGGTCGTGGCAGCTGTATGTGAAGCTGTAAATATGAAGAAAAATGGACACAACGAGTTTTGGAAGGAGCTGGAATGGATAGACAATGAGAAGTGGAAGTGCAGAGAAGTTAAATACGTTGACGATGGCTACATGTGTTCGACAACAAGCAAAGCAGGGACCTGATCTCGGTTTTTGAGTTTATTTTGTGGTTAACTGGTCGGGTTGTTGGACCAGTGGTGGGAGTGATGATTCGTGTTTGGTTTAGGGGTACTGTTGTTGAAGCCTGTGGTTCACGAGCGTCTGAGAAGGAGTCTGTGGAGTTCAAATGTTTATGACTTGTGTCAACATCATATCTTAACTTTCCCATATTGTACTAATATTCTTTCACAACGTTTATGGAAACAAAATGAGCATGCAACATCAAGAAGATCAGATGGCAGACAAGTGTTGGAAATGAAGACATGGCGAAACTTCATTGGGTGATTTTGTTTATCCCTCAACATATGTCATAGGTTAATTGGTTGACGACGTGGTGTAGAGAATTAATAAGGAAATTAGATTTCTTTGGTGAGGCTATGTATACGATCACATATTGAGCCAAAGAGGAGGCCCCCGGCCATAGTGCCGCAAGGAGAGAAGGGTTTTGAAGTTTTCTTTTCGATTCTTCATTTTTCATTAGCTAGAGTTTGATTTTAATATGTTTATGGCTTTTGAGAAAGCCATGTCTAGCTAGAGTCATGTTAGGGTTTAGGTAGAAATCAATTAATTGTGAAAACTCTACATTGATATATGCTTAATAATTATTTGATTGCTTAATAGTTTTTCTTCACAAAGCTTGGTGTTTAATCGTTTATGTGATTTTCTTGATTATTTATGCTTTTGAATTGATATTTCGTGCTTTGGTTAAATCCCTAGACGTGGTATGCAAGGATTGATAGGTAATGCTTTAGAATCACTACCGATGAAGCGAAGAAAACTATAGCGGAGAAACAGTATTTGAAAATAAAAGCATGGAATATATTTTTAAAGATTAGTAGAGTTTGCATAGTTATTTGGTGGAAACCGAAAATCCTAATAACGCGCTCTCATTCCATTTATTGTTAACAATTATTTATTATTTCATTTTGTCCCGAATTCCTGAAAAATCGTTAAACATCACCTTATTGATTTGTTGATTCTTGGTATTAGTTAGTAGAAATATTTCAAATTCCTCGTGGGAACGACCTTTACTTTCCATTGTCTACTAGTTAGACGTTGTGCACTTGCAGTATTTATTGTAGGTTTCTGAGCTACCAAGTTTTTGGCGCCGCTGCCGGGGAGTGGTTGTAAAATATTCTCTGATTGATATCTTTTTGTACATAATTTTATTTTATTTTTCTTTAAGATTTCTTTTGGTTCTTTTTAAGTATTTTATTTGATTTTTTAGGTACCTTAGCCTGAAGAGTTGCGGGCGAAAAGAAAGTATGCACTCACAAGGATTTTGCAAGAGCGACTTGGAAGATCCATTAGAGGTTTGCTTAGCTCATTTTGGGTATGATTTTGATGATGATAATGTTATTTGTGAATTCAATGCTTTGTTAGACTCCATAACGCTGCTAGACACTAATAAATGGAAACCCAAACTAGAACCTCTAGTTTTTACTGAGTCTCGACTAGTTCCATTAGTTGAGAAAGCTCTGACCTTGACCCTTAATAATGAAACCGTTGTGAATGATAATGGTTAGTAACGATATCATTGATCCGTTGAGCCTTGTTTCTCGGATCGTGATTTTCTAAAAGCTTATGTGAATGTTCCGAATAAGACTGGGTTCAGTTTTTGCTATCTGGGTACTAATCATCATTACTGCAGGATCATCTTTTCATCAAAACTGATTAGTTGGGTTGATCCCCAACATTTCAGACTGTATATATATATATGATTTGCATCATACTCTGGGTTCCAACCTCACCTTATTTGAGACTACATGCTACTGGCAAGCAGGTAAACAAATACCTTTCGCTTCATGGGAGTCAACCCATCAGATTTGTTTCCTAAACTCTATCTTTTATTTTTATTTTATTTTAAAATTTCCCACCTTAATTTCTACATTGGATGACTCAATCACATTGAGGACAATGTGATGTTCAAGTGTGGGGGAGTGGTCTTCTCGTTAGGAATTATGATTTGAAAATAACATAAAATTGCATCAATAAAAGAAAAATGCATCATATTACCAGCTGTGTAGCGGGTCTACAAAAAAAAAGATGATCAGCTGTGTAGCGGGTCTTTAAAAAAAAATTATCATTATGATTTTATGATTATGACCAGCTGTGTAGCGGGTCTTATGTATGGCATTTGTCATAACCAGCTGTGTAGCGGGTCTAACTCTCTCTTATTATATGAACAGTTGTGTAGCGGGTCAATTTTCTGTTTTGCTCGAAGACTAGTAAAATATAAGTGTGGGGGTGTTGATAAGCACGTATGTGCTACATTTTATACCCATATTTATATGAGATAGGACTCAATATTCTTACTAATAACACTATTTTAGTGCTTTTGTAGAAAGTACAAGTGAATTCGATCATCCGGAGAATAAACGCCTAAATTGCAGCTTAAATGGCGTTTGCCACGGAAATCACCAAAGTGGCTCACGGATGGAGCTTGATTCCGAGTTAATATGTCACGAATACCTGCTTGATTACCTCATTTCCGGGACAATAAATTATAAAGTGCATTTGTACAGTAAAGCACCAATATTGCAGGTCTCGGCGCCAAATACACTGAGAGTTGATAATGAACAGCCATGTCAACTATTTGTCTTGTTAAATCATTGAACCATTCCAAGGCCACGTCTTTGTCTTGCTCCAGCACATAAGTGTGAGGTGTCATTTCTATCTCACTTCATTTAATTGAGAAAAGAGTATCGAGCAACATCTTCCAGGATCTAAGCTAAAACTTCAATGGGGTGTTTGGTATATTACCGAGCAGCTACAGTATAAACATTCTTCATGGTGCGAGATTTAAATATTACAGAGGAGTGAAAATTCTAGACAAAATTTGAGAAGAAGGTGATGTAGATGGAGAAACTATGTTGTGACCTGCTGGTGCCGACGATGGTTGCATGGAGAGCTTGAACGGAGCTGAACTGGTGTTTACTTCCATGATTCATATGGGTTACTTGGGAGACGATTTTATGGCTGAATAAACGAGCAGTGGTGATGTGAATGGATGACTGCTGGTGTCAAGGAGGAAGATGAGCAGTTGGAGTTCAGTGTATGTGATTGGAGAATGGGAGTGATAGTCGTGATGGCTAGGTGGCGTCGTATTGGTGTTTGCTTCATGATCTGTACAAGGCAATTGAGGAGAGATGTTGGGTTGGTTTTGCAGCTACAAGGAGGCAAAAAGATGGTTTCGGCTATACATGGGGTGTACTTGGTAGTCATGTAAGCTCAGTTGAGGTGCTATGAAGATGAAGTAACTGGTAGAAACGGTGGTGGATCTTCTCAGATTGCTTCTCGACTAAGATGTTACAATATTTTGTTGCCGAAGGTGGGTGAACTGCAGTTGCCGGTGATGACATGGAGTTGGGTGTGGTGGCTATGAATCCTCTAATGGCTGAGATAACTATGTTTGGCGAAACTGGAATTTAAATGGGACTCTGGTTCATACCGCGAAGAGGTTGGCTGAACGGGTGCCGAGTGGGGTTGTACGTAGCTGGTGAACTGAGGCCGAGATGGTCAGGGATTAGACTGGTTTTGCTCGGTGGTGGTTTTGCTCAGGGATTGTACTATTTGGAGCTCAAAACTAGTATTGTGATGTTGTTGCTGGTGAAACGATTGCAGTAGTTGATGTTTATGTCTGGAAAGGTTATCTCGGTTGATGTTTGTGGTCGAGATTTGTATGGATGTAAGATTGGAGTTGTTGTATGTGATCACTAGAGGTGAGTTTTTAGTCAGAGAATATGAAATGCGGTTGGGTCGTGGCAGCTGTATGTGAAGCTGTAGATATGAAGAAAAATGGCCACAACGAGTTTTGGAAGGAGCTGGAATGGATAGACAATGAGAAGTGGAAGTGCAGAGAAGTTAAAGACGTTGACGATGGCTACATGTGTTCGACAACAAGCAAAGCAGGGACCTGATCTCGTTTTTTGAGTTTAGTTTGTGGTTAACTGGTCGGGTTGTTGGACCAGTGGTGGGAGTGATGATTCGTGTTTGGTTTAGGGGTACTGTTGTTGAAGCCTGTGGTTCACGAGCGTCTGAGAAGGAGTCTGTGGAGTTCAAATGTTTATGGCTTGTGTCAACATCACATCTTAACTTTCCCATATTGTTCTAAGATTCTTTCACAACGTTTATGGAAACAAAATGAGCACGAGACATCTAGAAGATCAGATGGCAGACAAGTGTTGGAATTGAAGACGTGACGAAACTTCATTGGGTGATTTTGTTTATACCTCAACATGTGCCATAGGTTAATTGGTTGATGACGTGGTGTAGAGAATTAATAAGGAAATTAGATTTCTTTGGTGAGGCTATGTGTACGATCACATATTGAGCCAAAGAGGAGGCCCCCGGCCATAATGCCGCAAGGAGAGAATGGTTTTGAAGTTTTGTTTTCGATTCTTCATTTTTCATTAGCTAGAGTTTGATTTTAATATGTTTATGGATTTTGAGAAATCCATGTCTAGCTAGAGTCATGTTAGGGTTTAGGTAGAAATCAATTAATCGTGAAAACTCTACATTGATATATGCTTAATAATGATTTGATTGATTAATAGTTTTTCTTCACAAAGCTTGGTGTTTAATCGTTTATGTGATTTCTTGATTATTTATGCTTTTGAATTGATATTTCGTGCTTCGGTTAAATCCCTAGACGTGGTATGCAAGGATTGATAGGTAATGCTTTAGAATCACTACCCATGAAGCGAAGAAAACTATAGCGAAGAAACAATATTTGAAAATAAAAGCATGGAATATACTTTTAAAGATTAGTAGAGTTTGCATAGTTATTTGGTGGAAACCGAAAATCCTAATAACCCGCTCTCATTCCGTTTATTGTTTACAATTATTTATTATTTCATTTTGTCCCGAATTCCTGAAAAATTGTTAAACATCACTTTATTGATTTGTTGATTCTTGGTATTAGTTAGTAGAAGTATTTCACACTCCTCGTGGGAATGACCTGTACTTGCCATTGTCTACTAGTTAGACGTTGTGCACTTGCAGTATTTATTGTAGTGGTCTTCTCGTTAGGAATTATGATTTGAAAAAAAATGAAAAAATAAAATAAAAATTGCATCAATAAAAGAAAAATGCATCATATGACCAGCTGTGTAGCGGATCTACAAAAAAAAGATGATCAGCTATGTAGCGGGTCTTGAAAAAAAAAAATCATTATGATTTTATGATTATGACCAGCTGTGTAGCGGGTCTTATGCATGGCATTTGTCATGACCAGCTGTGTAGCGGGTCTAACTCTCTCTTATTATATGAACAGTTGTGTAGCGGGTCAATTTTCAGTTTTGCTCGAGAACTAGCAAAATATAAGTGTGGGGGTGTTGATAAGCACGTATGTGCTACATTTTATACCCCATATTTATAGTGCTTTTGTAGAAAGTACAAGTGAATTCGATTATCCGGAGAATAAACGCCTAAATTGCAGCTTAAATGGTGTTTGCCATGGAAATCACCAAAGTGGATCACGGATGGAGCTTGCTTCCGATTTAATATGTCACGAACACATGCTTGATTACCTCATTTTCAGGCCAATAAATTATCAAGTGCATTTGTACAGTAAAGCACCAATATTACAGGTCTCGGCACCAAATACACTGAGAGTTGATAATGAACAGCCATGTCAACTATTTGTCTTGTTAAAGCATTAAACCATTCCAAGGCCACGTATTTGTCTTGCTCCAGCACATAAGTGTGAGGTGTCATTGCTATCTCACTTCATTTAATTGAGAAAAGAGTACCGAGAAACATTTTCCAAGATCTAAGCTAAAACTTCAATGGGGTGTTTGGTATATTATCGAGCAGCTACAGTATAACCATTCTTCATGGTGCGAGATTTAAATATTATAGAGGAGTGAAAATTCTAGATAAACTTTGAGAAGAAGGTGTTGTAGATGGAGAAACTATGTTGTGACCTGCTGGTGCCGACGATGGTTGCATGGAGAGCTTGAACGGAGCTGAACTGGTGTTTACTTCCATGATTCATATGGGTTACTTGGGAGACGATTCTATGGCTGAATAAACGAGCAGTGCTGATGTGAATGGATGACTGCTGGTGTCAGGGAGGAAGATGAGCAGTTGGAGTTCAGTGTATGTGATTGGAGAATGGGAGTGATAGTCGTGATGGATAGGTGGCGTCGTATTGGTGTTTGCTTCATGATCTGTACAAGGAAATTGAGGCGAGATGTTGGGTTGGTTTTACAGATACAAGGAGGCAAAAAGATGGGTTGAACGGTTGTGCATAGGGTATAATTGGCAGTCGTGTAAACTTAGTTGAGGTGTTATGACGATGAAGTAACTGGTAGAAACGGTGGTGGCTCTTCTCAGATTGCTTCTCGACTAAGATGTTAATATTTTTTGTTTTTGAAGGTGTGTGAACTGCAGTTGCCGGTGATGACATGGAGTTGGGTGTGATGGATATGAATACTCTAATGGCTGAGATAACTATGTTTGGCGAAACAGGAATTGAAATGGGACTATGGTTCATACCGCGAAGAGGTTGGCTGAACGAGGGCCGAGTGGGGTTGTACGTAGCTGGTGAACTGAAGCCGAGATGGTCAGGGATTAGACTGGTTTTGCTCGGTGGTGGTTTTTCTTAGGGATTGTACTATTTGGAGTTCAAAACTAGTATTGTAATGTTGTTGCTGGTGAAACGATTGCAGTAGCTGATGTTTGTGTCTGAAAAGGTTATCTCGGTTGATGTTTGTGGTCGAGATTTGTATGGATATAAGATTGGAGTTGCTGTGTGTGATCACTGGAGGTGAGTTTTTAGTCAGAGAATATGAAATGCGGTTGGGTCGTGGCAGCTGTATGTGAAGCTGTAGATATGAAGAAAAATGGCCACAACGAGTTTTGGAAGGAGCTGGAATGGATAGACAATGAGAAGTGGAAGTGCAAAGAAGTTAAAGACGTTGACGATGGCTACATGTGTTCGACAACAAGCAAAGCAGAGACCTGATCTCGGTTTTTGAGTTTATTTTGTGGTTAACTGGTCGGGCTGTTGGACCAGTGATGGGAGTGATGTTCGTGTTTTGTTTAGGGGTACTGTTGTTACAACCTGTGGTTCACGAGCATCTGAGAAGGAGTCTGTGGAGTTCAAATGTTTATGACTTGTGTCAACATCATATCTTAACTTTCCCATATTGTGTTAAGATTCTTTCACAACGTTTATGGAAACAAAATGAGCACGAGACATCTAGAAGATCAGATGGCAGACAAGTGTTGGAAATGAAGACGTGGCGAAACTTCATTGGGTGATTTTGTTTATACCTCAACATGTGTCATAGGTTAATTGGCTGATGACGTGGTGTAGAGAATTAATAAGGAAATTAGATTTCTTTGGTGAGGCCATGTATGTGATCACATATTGAGCCAAAGAGGAGGCCCCTGGCCATAGTGCCGCAAGGAGATAAGGGTTTTGAAGTTTTGTTTTCGATTCTTCATTTTTCATTAGCTAGAGTTTGATTTTAATATGTTTATGGATTTTGAGAAAGCCATGTCTAGCTAGAGTCATGTTAGGGTTTAGGTAGAAATCAATTAATTGTGAAAACTCTAGATTGAATATGCTTAATAATGATTTGATTGATTAATAGGTTTTCTTAACAAAACTTGGTGTTTAATCGTTTATGTGATTTTGTTGATTATTTATTCTTTTGAATTGATATTTCGTGCTTCGGTTAAATCCCTAGACGTGGTATAGAAGGATTGATAGGTAATGCTTTAGAATCACTAACCATGAAACGAAGAAAACTATAGCGGAGAAACAGTATTTGAAAATAAAATCATGGAATATATTTTTAAAGATTAGTAGAGTTTGCATAGTTATTTGGTGGAAACCGAAAATCCTAATAACCCGCTCTCATTCCGTTTACTGTTAACAATTATTTATTATTTCATTTTGTCCCGAATTCCTGAAAAATCGTTAAAAATCACCTTATTGATTTGTTGATTCTTGGTATTAGTTAGTAGAAGTATTTCACAATCCTCGTGGGAACGACCTGTACTTGCCATTGTCTACTAGTTAGATGTTGTGCACTTGCAGTATTTATTGTAGGTTTCTGAGCCTACCAGTCCACTACCATCACAATCTAAGAACTCTTGAATCACTCCACTGATGCTTCAACCATCACCTATGTAATCATCATTGATTCATTTCAGTAGCACATATATCCAAGACAACAGCTTCTCATCTTGCTGTATTTGAGCTCAATACCCTTGTTCTGTACCACCAACAACGACTAGCTGACTGCATCTCAAATCTGAGCCATGAACCACCCATTCCACCTGCAAAGAGTTACATTCACATTGACAGCAAAACCCACAGCAGCAACTGAATCACCATCAACAACACAGAATCACCATGAATTCCTCAATAATTCTTCACTGTAATATCACCAAATCCAATCCAAACCCACCTAATCTTCTCAAATCTCTTCTCCATCAGGTGCTTCACTGAAACCCTAACTTCACCTCTCTCTTTGACAGCATCAATCAATTCAGAGCCAAGGACCATAATTCTGTAAGAATCAGTTTCCCATTAGCTCAAAACATCATCAAATTTTCACTCTCAACCTTCTTCAACAACAGATCTCTTCATTAAATTAATCAAACTCAGGTCTTACGAAACCCTGAATTCCAATCCTCTCTTTTAATCTTCACCAGCAATATCATCTTCTACTGAGTTCTCGACTTTGATTTACTTCACTGCAGCTTTCACTCTCGGCTAACTTACCAGCCGCACTTCCCTCATCTCTCTTTTCTCGATTTCAGACAGAGAAATAAATGAGAAGAAGAATACTGATTTTTAGGTTTTGTGTTGAAATGGGAATGGATATAGCCACTCAGGGAGAGTCAGATAAGGGATACCCAGGATAATTCTAGGCACCCATAAATAAGATAAATACCAACCAAATGGTGACCCTTTTGCAACTTGTATTGGTGATGTCGACTGTCCCATATACTCTATTGTACTACCAATAGCACTTGCATGCCAATTGACACTTTTTGTCCTTTACGCTCCTAATGACCAAGTTCTTCTTCTTTTGCTCCGAATGACTCCGAAGTACCTAAAAACTCAAAAGTAAACATAAGATACATAATTTACATGAAAACTCGCAAAGAAAGCATCAATAATAGATAAATATTAAGGTGTTTACAACACCTATCAAATTCCCCCACACTTAGACTTTTCTAGTCCTCGAGCAAATCAAACAAAACTTATTCTAAAGGATACAAACAACTCTCGTGAGGGTTTACTAGAGATATACCCACAAAACCTACATTTCCAACTTACTAGTTCTCCGTAATGATAGCATCCAACGCGCTAAGAAGACATAGAGATTCTGCACACTAGTCATAAGAAGTAAGACACATATATGAACACAATCTCATCCTTAAAAGTTGAGAGAGAAATAACCATCCCTTATCGAAAGAAATTCGGGTTCGGAGTGATCAAAAGTCTCGACTCTGCCTCACAAGAAAGGGTTTTGTGATATTTCTCTCAATAATAAACAGCTTTTTATGGGTCACACATGTGTCCAGGTAGGAGGGAAGAGAGAATCCTGCGACACCTTGAATGGTAGGAAGGTATAACCCTCTGAATTTTTTTGAAAACCCACATATTTTATTCATTTTGAAAACCCTTTTTATGACGATCTCTAAGAAAGGAAATCAACCACTTAACGAAGGTGGGAATATGCTTACTTACCTCGTTATCCGTTCGTCGTGTAGTTAGCAGCACTCTCACGACATCCATAGAAACGTCTTCGGTCTTCAATCCTTGTCTTCATCTTCCTCTTCGGTCTTCAACTCTTGATGATGAAATCTTGAACTTCGTAGAATCTCGACAATGTGACTCTTTCCTCTAATTCCTTGTTGCTTGAAACCTCATTATGGATATTTCTTCTTCCATGGATTTATTGAATGAATACAAAACCAAAAACGAACTAAACAAACCAAAATATGATGCAATGAATATTTTTTTCTTTTCTTTTCTTTTTTCTTTTTTTAAGATAAATAAAGTAAATACAAAATGAAAATAAACAAAATATGAAAACTAATGATGAACCTAATAAAAAAAATTCTCTTTTTTTTTTGACAAAGGACCTAGCATAATGATGATCATGTCCCAAGTTTTTTTTTTTTTTTTGAGACAAGAGAAAATAAAATACAAATTAACAAATAAAAATAAAAATAAAATAAAATACAAAGGCCACGGTGTAAGTACTTTACCGCTCGATTCTTCACAACTTATATGTCTCGACATCATAAACTTCTTGACTCTCATCTTGATAATATTCTCTCTCGTTCAATAGTATTCAACTTGTAAAAATTCTGCTCCTTGTCTTGTTGCTATACTTAAATCTGAAATCTGCTCATTTTTGTAACGTTGCTTGTAAACCTTAAACGTCTTCAACTTTCCTTCGAATTTGTGATGATCCTCTTGTTGATGATGATGGTGTTTCTATGGACCTGTTGGTGTAGAGAGAGATAAAGTGGATGGTGCTAACTGCGAACAAGATTACAAGTGGTATGTAAGTTAGCAATTCGATGTCACCATTCATGATTGATAAAATAGCACTCAAGAGATCAAAATAGTGCTTCTATTGGTGGGAGGTTGGGTAGCTCACCATTCTACCCGGAGTTTACGTACGGTGACACACACTCTAAAAGCACATATTTAGACAGGTACAAAGAAGTGAAGGTCGGTGCCTCTCATGATGTAACATGGGTAGTCTCCACTATAGGGGATCACAAATCTAATATTGAATTCAGTCTGCACCTCATTTTCCATTGGGATGGTTAAATCCAACTTTAACTCTCATACAAGTAAGAAACCCGATCATGTTCTCTGTCATCTCTAAGTTCAGTCACTCTTATGAGAATCTCGATGTAATCTTAACGACATGTATACTACGTGACTCTAAACTAACCACAAGTTGGAGTTTTCTTATTCGCTATTTTACACAAAAATAGAAAAATTTGAAAATTTTACAATGCAAATGCTTAACCACTCCCCCACACTTAAACTTTACATTGTCCTCAATGTAAATTGAGTCATCCAAAGTAAGTCAAGGTGGGAAATTCTAACATGATAATGTGCCAAGAAATCAGAAAAAGTAAATGCAAGACAAGACAAGAAAAAGATAAAAACAAGACAAGAAAATAAAAACAAGACAAGAAATACTCATCCTATGGGTTGCCTCCCATTTAGCGCTTGGTTTAAAGTCGTCATCCCGACTATCTCCTTGCTTTCTATGACTCCTCCAGAGGGAGTGCATCCACAAAGTTAGCTCCTTCCACCACTTCGGAAGTGAAATTCTCATAATATGGTTTCAACCGGTGCCCATTAACTTTAAGTTCCTTGCCTATAGCTGTGCTACGAATTTCTACTGCACCATGAGAAAATACATTAGTAACAATAAAAGGTCTGATCCATCGTGACCTTAATTTACCCGGAAATAAATGCAAGCGAGAATTAAACAAAAGCACTTTCTTCCCAATGAAAAATTGTTTCCTAGAAATCATGTTATCATGAAATGCTTTCGTCTATTCCTTATAAATGCGCGAGCTTTCAAATGCATCATTGCGAAGCTCCTCTAGCTCTTGGAGTTGTAACTTCCTTTACTTTCCAGCCCCATCCATCTCCATATTGCATTGCTTAATAGCCCAAAATGCCTTATGCTCAATTTCAACGGGTAAGTGACAAGGTTTACTATACACAAGCCTAAAGGAAGACATCCCGATAGGTGTCTTGTATGCGGTTCTATAAGCCCATAAAACATCATTAAGTCGCATGCTCAAATCTTTCCTTGTTGGATTCACCGTCTTCTCTAGAATGGATTTCACCTCTCGGTTAGAAACTTCGGCTTGTCCATTTGTTTGGGGATGATAAGATGTTGCAATCTTGTGAGACACATTGTACTTCTTCAACAAGGTTTGTAAGATCCTGTTTTTGAAGTGAGAACCCCCATCGCTAATTATGGCTCTTGGAATTCCAAACCTTGCAAAGATATTAACTTGCACAAAATCTGAAACCACTTTAGAATCATTAGTTGGGGTGGCCTTAGCTTCCACCCATTTGGAGACATAATCAACAGCGAGTAAGATATAAAAATTCCCATGAGAGTTGACAAAAGGACCCATAAAATCAATACCCCATACATCGAAAACTTCAATAAATTGAATAAAAGTTTGTGGCATTTGATTTTGTGCACCTAGATTGCCTGTTCTTTGGCACCTATCACAAGTTGTACAAAATATATATGCATCCTTGAACAAGGTTGGCCAATAGAGTACTTGTGAGCGGTTCTCTTACTCCCAAAATGTCCTCCGCAACCATAGGAGTGACAAAAAGACAAGATAGAATTAAACTCGGATTCGGGAACGCACCTTCGTAATACTTGGTCGCTACCTTGTTTCCATAAGTATGGATCATCCCATATGTATTGGTTCTCTAACCTCTTAAGTTTTTCCCTCTCAGGACGAGACAAGTTCTTTGGGATTTGTTTAGACACCAAGTAGTTGACAATATCGGCATACCATGGTTCTCCAAAGGCAATTGAGAATAGTTGCTCATCCGGGAAACTTTCACGCAATGGGATAGCTTCCTTGTCCACATCAAGACGGATCAAATGATCCGCAACAGGGTTCTCAATTCCTTTCTTGTCCTTGATTTCAATATCAAACTCTTGCAAGAGTAAGATCCATCGTATAAGCCTCGGTTTCGCTTATTTCTTCATTAGCGAGTACCTAAGTGCTGCATGATCAGAAAAGACAACAAATTTTGTACCAATTAGATAAGAGCTAAACTTTTCCAAAGCAAAAACAATAGCCAACAACTCTTTTTCAGTGGTTGTGTAGTTTTGTTGGGCCTCATTTAACGTTCTAGAAGCATAATAAATAGCATGAGGTATCTTCCCCACATGTTGCCCAAGCACCGCACCAACCGCATAATCACTTGCATCACACATGAGCTCAAAAGGCTTGCTCCAATCCGGTGGTTTAATGATAAGGGCTGAAATCAAAAGTTCTTTCAAACGATTGAATGTCGCTATACACTTTTCATCAAAGTTAAAAACCACATCCTTTTGCAATAAGTTGCAAAGTGGTGATGCTATCTTGGAAAAGTCTTTGATAAATCTACGATAAAAACCTGCATGACCAAGAAAATAGCATATCTCCCTCACCGTAGTGGGAGGGGTTAAAGCACGAATAAGGTTTATTTTATATTTATCGACTTCCAAGCCTTTAGAAGATATTATATGGCCTAAAACTACGCCATGAGTTACCATGAAATGACTCTTCTCCCAATTTAGCACAAGATTTGTTTCAACACATCGTTCAAGGATTAATGACAAGTTGTGCAAGCAAAGGTCAAATGAATCACCAAAGACACTAAAGTCATCCATAAACACTTCGATTATGTTTTCAACATATTCCGAAAAAATACTTACCATACACCTTTGAAAGGTAGCTGGAGCATTTCACAAGCCAAAAGGCATCCTTCTATAAGCAAAAGTACCAAAAGGACAAGTGAAAGTGGTTTTCTCTTGATCCTCCGGTGCTATCACAATCTGATTATAACCTGAATAGCCATCAAGGAAGCAATAATAAGAGTGTCCAGCTAAACATTCAAGAATTTGATCAATAAAAGGAAATGGAAAATGATCCTTCCTAGTGGTGGCATTCAATTTCCTGTAGTCAATACTAACCCTCCAACCGGTTTGCACACGAGTTGGGACAAGTTCGTTCTTATCATTCTCCACCACCGTCACACCTGATTTCTTTGGTACTACTTGTACCGGTCTCACCCACTTATTATCGGATATGGGGTAGATAACACCCACGTCCAAAAGCTTTAGTATCTCCTTTTTCACAACTTCCATCATGGGAGGGTTCAAACGATGTTGTGCTTTCCTTGTAGGTTTTGCATCGTCCTCCAAATGGATTTTGTGCATACAAACGGCAGGGCTTATACCCTTGATATCAGCAATTGTCCATCCAATGGCCGTCTTGTACTTCCTTAACACCCTTATAAGTTTTTTCTCTTGTAATTAACTAAGCTTGTTAGAAACAATCACAGGTAAATCTTCCTTGTCACCCAAGTATAAGTACTTTAGGTGATCGAGAAGAGGTTTCGATTCTAATTTTGGAGATTTAACAATGGAAGGTACAAGCTTTTCATCACTGCATGGTAAAGAAATAAAAGAGATATTATGAGTTTTCGGGCATCCTTGTAGTGAACTAAGATCACCAAGGGCTTCCTTGACTTCATTACCACACTCTACACCATTATCCATGGATGTAGTTAAAACAGTTTCCAAAGCATTATCACCATTCAATTCAAATACTTGTTGTGCAAAAGTATCCATAACATCAATGGAGAAACAAGAGTGGACATTTCTAGGATATCTCATCGTCTCGAAAATGTTGAAACGTATTGTTTCTCCATCAAACTCCATAGTTAGCGTTCCCTTGTCCACATCAATAATGGTTTTCGCCGTTTTCATGAAGGGACGCCCAAGTAACAATGGAAGAGACGAGTCCGGTGACCCTTCATTTATCTCTAACACGCAAAAGTCAGCTGGAAATACTAATTGATTAACCTTCACAAGAACATCCTCAACAATACCCATTGGGTAAACATTAGAGCGATTGGCTAATTGCAATACAATTCCAGCCTTTCTAAGAGGACCTAACTCAAGTGAATTGTACATAGATGCAGGCATAACATTAACGGATGCACCTAAATCCAACATAGCTTTGTTAAATGTGGTGTTACCAATTGTGACTGGAATGTCAAAGCTACCGGGATCCTTACATTTCAGTGGGAGTTTGTGTTGTAAGATTGCCGAAGCATTCTCCCCCACACTTAGCACTTCATTACCTTTGAACCTTTGCTTATTGGTACACAAGTCCTTCAACACCTTCGCATACTTGGGAACTTTCTTGATAGCATCAATGAGTGGTATGTTCACATGGATCTTCTTTAGAACGTCTAAAATCTCCTTTTCTAGTTCCGCCTTCTTGGAGTTTGCAAATCTGCGAGGAAAAGGTAAAGGAGGAACATAAGTAGAAACCGGAGTTTTAGAGTTAGGAATAGGTACCTCAGAAGTTTGGAGAGAATCATCACTCTTCTCCTCCAAAACAAGTTCCTTTGGTGTTTCCACTTTGCCCGAATCAGTAACCTCGGGTTGCACAAGTTGTGTACCACTTCTCAACGTAATAGCATTGACACCCTCTATTGGGTTAAGGTTGAGAAGGGAGTTTCCCACTATTTTGTGCCTTCAATTGTTTATATCAATGCCATGGAGCCCATTTGTGTCTGCAACTCCTTGATAGCACTCTTAGTTTCTTGTTGACTTTCCTTAAACATGGTAGAAATGCCTTGCATAAAAGTTTGAAGCTTTGCATCGATATCGGAACCTTGATTTTGCATCGTTGTGTGTGGTTGCTGAAATTGTTGTTGTTGCGGCTGGAATTGTTGTTGTTGTGGTTGAAATCCACCGAACGGTTGAAAGTAGGTTGTTGAACCGCGCCTTGCTTGTTGCATAGCTAAAGTTGGGGTGATCTCTCCATCCCGGATTGTAAGTGTTGGAGTAGGGATCATACCGTCTTTGTTGATTTGGAAAACCGCACTAGCTTGCTCCAACTCTTCACCATATGAAGGTAAAATAACCGCAGCCATCTTTTCATCATTTGCTCCATGTTATATCCATTTGATCACGGTGTGATGATGAATCCGTAACTTCATGCACTCGCCTAACCATTGGTTCACCTCTTGTGTAGAATTGTTGCGAGTTTGCAGCCATGCTTTCAATCAACTCGGTAGCTTGGGCCACCGTCTTGTTCACTAGAGCTCCACCACCCGCTGCATCAAGAAGATATCTATCACTTGTTTGGAGACCTTCGTAGAAGTATTGTATTATCATCAGTCACTAATTGGTGGTGTGGACAGCTTGCCACCAATCTCTTGTATCGCTCCCAACATTCATACAAAGATTCTCCTACGTGTTGCTTTATCCCACAAATGTCTTTGCGAATTTGAGTAGCCTTTGACGCAGGAAAATACCTCTCTAGAAAGAGTTTCTTCAACCCGTTCCATGTAGTGACACTTCCGGATGGTAAATAATACAACCATTCCTTAGCATTGTCCGCCAAAGAGAATGGAAAAGCTTTCAACATTGCACCATCGCATTAGTCTCCGGTGGTAGCATGCCATGACTATGTATGGAAATCCATGAGATGCTTGTTTGGATCTCATTCGCCATGCCATGAAACTTCGGTAACTCTCTAATCAACCCCGGCTTGATCTCGAAGGTTGAGTTTGTCACCACGTTGTGCATCAAGCCTATGAGAAGCCAAGTCCTTGAGTGTACGATTGCATCACCCATTGCTTCTTCTTCTTCTTCTTCAAAGTGGTTCTTCTTCAACCGGAACCTCTTGTCTTCTTTTCTAGTTGTAACTCTTCTTCCACTTCTAACTCTTGTTTTCTTCGTGTCTTGACTTGGTTGGAGTATTGTGCCTCTTCGAGTAGCTATCCCGCACCTTGGATAGTTCCAATCTTTAGAAGCCAGGGATTAGGTACCTGAAAACAATTCTCGCAAACAAGTGAGAAACAAGACAAGAAAACAAAAAGCAAATATGAAAGCAGAAATGATGATATAAGAAACTAAAAACTTAATAACAAGCCGTATGCCTCCCGGCAGCGGCGCCAAAATTTGATCGCAGTCGTATGCGTCAAAAATAATTTACTTTCTCACACTAAATATAAATATAGTAGGGTAAGAAAGAGTCGTTCCCACAAAGAGGCTTTCTGTTGTTATAAAATCTCAGTTTCTTAGTAACCAAGGGGGGATTTTTGTTTTTATCTAAGCAATAAAAGTAATTGAAAGCAATGAAATAATTTGAATAATCAATAAGGAGAAGATATTGGTCACGGGATAATATCATTCACAAACATGTATTTTCATCAATGACTAGAATTGGTATATTAATCTCTCATTTACTAAAAGTCCTAGGATACCTTGATCGCAAGAGTATCCCGTTTATTTCCCGATTTTATCACAAACAACATTAAAAGATGCTATTGTGAAATCTACCTAGAAATCAACCTAAAGTGTAAAAGTACAATTAAGTTTAACTCCTAAGAGCATTAAGTTCTATGAAATAAGACTAATCAATGCAAACAAACGTGTAAAAGCACTAATTCATTTTAACAAAGGTTATGATTCATATGTGACTAGTAGGATATATCACTACAAGCACTACTCACATTTATGCTACTTGTAATCAGGAATTATCACTTTTTCGTATAATAACCATAATCTAGCAATAGAGATGAAGACTAATCTAATTGATTCCGGACTCAACCAAACTAGCATTCAAATCATACAACAATATAAACCATGAATCATAAACAATAAAGCTGAGATAAAACTAATACATTGATTTAAATATCATGCTTGAGAAATCAACTTTTATCCCATAAACAATAATAGTTGTTTAACTACTCATAGCTTTTGAGTTCATCATAATCATAATCAATAATAAATGAAGAAGATGAAAAATAAACGAAAGCAAACCCTAGTCGCCGCTCTCCAAAACTCCAATTCCAATTAGAAAAATACGTCATCATCAAAGTTGTAGAAAACTTTCCTTTTGTAGCCTTTCCTAAACTAAGTCAATCCTCCAAAAGCCCATATCCAATGTGGTCCACCAAGTCCATATGTGAAAATACCCATGTAGAAAATATACCCCAAAAGTGGTCGCCGAAAAACTGGTAAAATGGCCAGAACTTGGCCGGAGAAGTGTCCGGAAAAGAGCTCAGGTGACGGGCCAAGTTCACCCGGTCACCGGTCAAATCCCCAGTCAACTGAGTTAACTCGGGTCAAGCACCGAGTCAAATCGAGTCATGATGAGTCATCTAAGTAAAATCCGAATCAGCATCTGACTTGGATGAATGAGCTAACTGGTAGAGTCTAGGCCAAGGCTGTTGCAATCTTGCACATGCCATTCCCAGTGTTGCACCAACATGGCGCTTCACATCCTGCAATATCATCTTCTCAACATTTCTGTAGCTTCTTCATTCACACAACAGCTTCACTGCAGCAAAAGCACTATCCATTTCCACTCAAATCACTTCCCTATTACTCAACCATTGCAGTTCATAAACCAACATACACCTACAATACCATTCTGCACTTCCACTTCCAATCTCTATCTCAGTCATATCACCCTCAACTGCAAATGCTTTACTTAAGTCCTGACTGAAACACAACACCAACAATCTCAGCTCAGTAGCAGCTACCACTTCCATCTTTAGCTGCTGCTTCAACTCAAACCCTCATTGCCGTCACTATTACCAGCACAACCATTGTGCTTCACTAACCCAAACTAACACCAGTTATAGCACTTCATCAAGCCTTTCACACTAACACGCAAATGCATCAGTTGCAGCACAAACTCGAACCGTTCTTACATTCGAGTCTCATTCGCCACTGCAACTCCACATTTCCTTAAGCCATGGCATCACCAACAGTCATATCATCATCTTCTTCTCTTACTGACAGCAACAACAACACCACTTGCCTTCAGCTGCACAACAATTCCAACTTCAATCACAGCTAGCTGACTGCACCTGAAACTCAACAGCATCACAACCACTTTAACTTCAATGCCACAGTTCAACCACCACTGCCATCCACTCTTCTCAGCGTCTATAGATGCAATCTCAGTTCAGCCATTCATCTTGTGTGAAGTAACTGGTGGTCAGGTCCCCTCTCAGTCAGTGCCACCACCATTTACTGAATTACTGCCAACATCTCCAAGCCTGCAATTGCTCTTATTTCCCAGAACCCATCTCCTATAGCAGCATCACCACCAACACTTTTCTACTCCAACTAAAACTCCACCAGAACAAACACTTTCACCTCCATTGATAACAACAGCTATGTCTCCTTGTTCTTCATCTTCCTTGCCTGAATCAACTCAACCCTTGAGCCATATCACCAGTTTCAACTTCCTTATTGTTTTAACTGCAAGACCCATTCAGCCTACCAACAACAACAACAACCAATTCCTCCAAACAATTGTTTCAGCCCCAGCTGCTACAGTCCACTACCATCACAATCTGAGAACTCTTGAATCACTCCACTGATGCTTTAACCATCACCTCTGTAATCATCACTGATTCATTTCAGTACCACATCTATCCAAGACAACAGCTTCTCATCTTGTTGTATTTGAGCTCAATACCCTTGTTCTGCACCACCAACAACGACTAGCTGACTGCATCTCAAATTTGAGCCATGAACCACCCATTCCACCTGCAAAGAGTT
This sequence comes from Papaver somniferum, assembly GCF_003573695.1. Lineage (NCBI taxonomy): Eukaryota > Viridiplantae > Streptophyta > Magnoliopsida > Ranunculales > Papaveraceae > Papaver > Papaver somniferum. The sequence goes on from NC_039367.1 coordinate 52,991,107, forward strand.
ACATTCACATTGACAACAAAACCCACAACAGCAACTGAAGCACCATCAACAACACAGAATCACCATGAATTCCTCAACAATTCTTCACTGTAATATCATCAAATCCAATCCAAACCCACCTAATCTTCTCAAATCTCTTGTCCATCAGGTGCTTCACTGAAACCCTAACTTCACCACTCTCTTTGACAGCATCAATCAATTCAGAGCCAAGGACCATAATTTTGTAAGAATCAGTTTCCCATGAGCTCAAAACATCATCAAATTTTCACTCTCAACCTTCTTCAACAGCAGATCTCTTCATTCAATTAATCAAACTCAGGTCTTACGAAACCCCGAATTCCAATCCTCTCTTTTAATCTTCACCAGCAGTATCTTCTTCTACTGAGTTCTCGACTTTGATTTGCTTCACTGCAGCTTTCACTCTCGGCTAACTTACCATCCGCACTTCCCTCATCTCTCTTTTCTCGATTTCAGACAGAGAAATAAATGAAAAGAAGAATACTGATTTTTAGGTTTTGTGTTGAAATGGAAATGGATATAGCCACCCAGGGAGAGTCAGATAAGGGATACCCAGGATAATTCTAGGCACCCATAAATAAGATAAAGGCTAACCAAATGGTGACCCTTTTGCAACTTGTATTGGTGATGTCTACTGTCCCGTATACTCTATTGCGCTACCAATAGCACTTGCATGCCAATTGACACTTTTTGCCCTTTAGGCTCCTAATGACCAATTTCTTCTTCTTTGCTCTGAATGACTCCGAAGTACCTAAAAACTCAAAAGTAAACATAAGATACATAATTTACATGAAAACTCGCAAAGAAAGCATCAATAATAGATAAATATTAAGGTGTTTATAATACCTATCAGAACTAAACATGAAAAAGAGGAAGATGAACGTCTTAACAAACTAACTAAAGAGGAGCGAGAGAAGGAGAAAGAGAAAGAAGACGAAGAATGGAAAGTAGGTGAGATCAAGTTTGGGTTATTCATGAAAGGGTGGGATAAGGTGGTTTGGTCGATGAGTGTTGCAATATATAAGATAAACTTGAACGAGTTTGAGGAAGATTGGGGGACTATTACCCCAAAGTAGTGGAATATTGTAAGAAACAATGGTTGAGGCCACACAAAGAGAGGTTTGTGTATGCTTTTACTTACGACTATAAACATTTCAAACTTGAATCCACAAGTATGGTAGAGCAAGCTCATGGGAGACTAAAAGGTCTACTTTTCACAAGTCAAAATGGGATTGTGACGGTGCAACATGCTATCCATGAGTACACTAATAATGATATCAACAAGATAAAAAAAAAATTCAAGAAAGTAGCTTCCGGAAGTTGGGGGAGTTTAAGGAGGATAATTGGATGCTTGTTGGTATACATTGCAACGTCTCGCATTGGGAAATACGTTTTATGATGAAACATCTCGCTTTGTTTAAAAAGTATAAAAAGTATGACGACCCGAGCACTCCTTGTAAGTGTAGGATAATGAAGGTTATCGGTCTTCCATGTCGTCATATGCTTGGCAGGTATAAAACTCCCATTCCTCTTGATGATATCGATCCTTATTGGAAGCAATTATCTTTCAAACCGGCTCCAAGAGAAGATCCCGGTGAAGAGTTTGGAGACATGAAACTTGGGAGAATAATCCTTGAAAAGTACCCCAAGTTGAATAGGTTAGACAAACAAACTATGAAGCACAAGTTGATGCCGATTGTTTACCCTTTTATGGAAGAACTTCAAGAACCGGAAAAACAAGATCCTAATGGTAGACCACCTACCACAAAGAAGAGGGCGGAAGAAAGGGAACAAATTAAAGAGTATTTGAGTACAAAGTGCGAACAATCCGAAAGGGAACAAATTAAAGAGTATTTGAGTACAAAGTGCGATCAATCCGAAAGGGAACAAATTAAAGAGCATTTGAGTACAAAGTGTGATCCATCCGGACATGTTTATACCGAGGCGCAATACAAGTAGGAGTCGGCTAAAAAGAAAAGAGGTCGTTCGCGGAAAGAAACAACTACACCAACGGTTTCAAACTTGAATCCAAATAGCACTCCACTTCTTGAGAGTCAAGCAAGTGTGAAATTTGTTGGACAGAAAAGGGGTCGTCCGCGGAAAGAAACAACTACACCAACGGTCTCAAACTTGAATCCAAATGGCACTCTACCTCTTGAGAGTCAAGCAAGCCAAGGAGATGTTGCGAAGAAAAGAGGTCGTCCAAGGAAGGTAGTACAACTGGTGTTGCAAGAGTATCGCGTACAACTCCCACCAATTATTCAACAGTTCGTTATTGGTACCGACGACGTCCCAAAATATGGAAATTATGGGTTTCACGTTGTCTCGCAACAATTGGGATACCTAAGTGGAGCGGTTGAGGAGAATCTCACCCAATTCCAATACATAAGAAAGAATATGGCCGCCCGACTAGAAAACGACAAGGAGTTTCATATCTCAATGATGCTAGAAGGTTCCATGGAGGACAAAGAATCGACTTTTAAGGATTTTCTAACTAGTGTTAAAGGCCTCGAGGGAAATGCATCGGTCAAATGGGAGCATTGGATGAGAATGCCGGAGTGTGGCCATCTATTGGCGGATACATGGAATTGCGTGGTACATTTTTTTAGTAAGGGACTATCTATAGCATTTGCACCGAAACATGCGGTTTGCGTGGACCAACTCAAGCATAGAAGAATTGTCATGGCTTTGGTGGATAAAAATCATTTTATTGGTCTACAACTTAACAAGGAATGTTCATTACCTCCTCTTTGTAGGTTTAGTTTTTGGGAGAAGTTCACAAACAACAAGAGCAAGGAATGGATGAAACTTTATGAGGAAAACATGGACCTTTGGAATGTTTTAGATGAGTCTAAGGAATGTCCCATAGATTTGACCAAAGGAGGTTTAATAAATTTGAATGAACTCCCTCCAATAGATTTGAGTGATGATTGATTACGATAGGAACTAAAGAATCTTTTTAGAGTACTTTTGTAATCGCATTCGTGTTTTGTGTAATGTACTTTGGCGTACTACAAATGAATGAAATGGATGTGTTTTTTTTTGTGTATACTCCTTTGGTCGGCATTGTATTTGTCATACGACCCTGCCGACCGTAACAGGGTCGGCAGGGTCTTGGTTTCGTCAGCTTGCCGACGTTTATGTGGTCGGCATGGTTTTTGAGGATAACCATGCCAATCAAAATAGCAAAAAAAACTTGTTTCTGGATGTTCTCATGCATTAAGTCGGCAGGGTTTATGAGGAGAACACTGTCGGCTTTACAACCGCCGGCATGGTTTATAAGGATAACCAGGCCGATCAAAATAGGAAAAAAAAACTTGTTCTCATACATTATAGCCGGCAGGGTTTATCAGGAGAACATTGTCGGCTTTACGACCACCGGCATGGTTTGTAAACTGTTAAGTGACGGCTGTTAAGCAGCCGACACGCTTTTAATTTAGTACCATGCCGACTTTACATCGAATACAAACCTTAATTAAAGCATACAAACGTTAAAAACTTAACCCTAACACATTTGGGACATAGATAATATCTTTTTCCGGTACACAATTTCTTAGGAGAGGTAATTAGCTTCATATTATCGTCGCAACATGGATCTGTGCATGGTAGAAGGTTGATTTTAGCAACTTCGTCTTCATACGGAGGTAGGCGCTCATCTATCCAATAGAAAAACCCACAACAAGTGAATTTTGAAGCATACGGTTGATATACATCTCCTACTGCAGCTTTCATGAGAAATAAGAATCCATTACAACTTTCAATAGTGCATTTGCTTCCTTCAAAGGGACAATCGTTTGCAAAATGACCACTTAGTGTACAAAGACCACAAATATTTGGTTATGTTGAACTTGAAACTTCCATTCTTTATGCAAGGTTGAAGATGAAGTTGAGAATGATTTTATAATAACAACACACCTAATATCTTGATTTTGAAATTTCTAGCCGTTGAGAATTCAATGGGTTGTACTTTGTACCTAAAAAGTACAACTAACATATAAGTCGGCAAGGTCGATATTTAAAACCACGCCAACCACCACTCTATGACAGCATTGTGGCATATAAAGCCTAGTATGGTCGGCAGGGTATAGTTTACACACCATGCCGACTCAGTAAAACATGAAAATTTTTCTAAAACTGCACAAAAAAGAATAACTTCTAAAGCAACTGAAACTCAAAATTAACATAAGTTTAACAAGTCTAAAACCATAATCTAAGAGTTCAAAACATAATGTAATAGTTCAAACCACAAACTAAGTTTTGGTAGAGCAAGTAAAACATAATAAAGTTTAAAAATTTCATGGATCCTTCTCATTGTTGTTATCTTCCTCCCCATCACTAGCTTATTCACCATCACTAGATTTTTCACCAGCATCAGCTTTTGTTTTTCCCTTATCTGGACCTATGTAGTCACCGTCCTCATTGTAATAGGGGTTCACTCCAGAAAAGTCACATGCCCTGAAAAAAGTTCTTGGATCAACCTCCTCTTCTTCCTCCTCTGATGATGTGCATTCAACATAGTTAAGGGGATTGCTAGGACTGTGCATAAACCTGAGGAATTCTTCAGTATCTTTCTTACCCATCAGAAGTAACTTCCTTACAGGGCAATTCTCTTCAGTTACATCTTTAGGATCTTCTATATTGGGATAAATTCCGTCAATAAATTCTAATAGCTCTTCCGCAGTAACCGAACAAGGTAGATCTTCTTTTTTTTTCCTCTGGGAACCTAAACAATGCACAAATAAGAGATATGAAAACAAACAACACAGTTGAACATACGATATTGGTCGGTACATTCATGAATTTGGATAAAAAATTTCTTCTCCCTTCCACTTTACGTGTATGGGGAAATGGCGAAGAATTAATTACTATTCTCCTTGTTTCTTAGAGAAAAATAATCAATTCCTGACCACTTACCCATACACATAAAGAGGGAAAGAGATGAAAATTGTTACACATTTTAATATGGTTTTGGTCATCCACTGGTCGGCAAGGTCGATAAACTAAACAGTTTCGACAACCAACTAGTCGGCATGGTTGTATTCATCTACAATGTCGACAAATAAACAGTCGGAATGGTCCTTGTTAGAGCATAGCTCGGTCAACCTCGCATGCGTTGCTATCTCAAGCATGTTTGTCAATGTTAGTGATCAAAACTATAAGTCTTGATTTCTAGCCTACATAGCTAAGTCTTGGACTAGGATAGAAAAGTGTAGTTGAGCTCAAGGACTTCATGGCAATTCATCATACAACGACGAAGATCTATACAAGGAACCGTGGAACTTCATCAACAAAAAGGTATGTGGAGACTTGAACTTATCTATCACTCAAAAGTCTATCTCTTCTATCTCCAACTTCTTATGAGACAAAAGTCGTATGTTATATAGACTATATCATACACATTTGACATTTCGAGCTGAGCACTCATTACTTATCTTTTATCTCGAAATCGTGTGTTGGTAAAGCGTTTCGCTTTGATCAAGTTTATCTTCACCTAGTGATGAAAGTCATGAAAAGTTTCAATCACTTTGAGAATTTCTCTGATGTGAATCGGTCTGTGAATAACGTCTACATAGCGTCCTCTGAGAATGTCTCAATGGTTGAAATGTGAGTTTATATTACATAACCATGTATTCCTTGAACGGAAGTTTTCGAACTTTGTTGATCAAGAGAAATCGGGAGGATTGTGGAATTGGCTTGCCAAGTCCGCGAACTGGCGGAAGTTGTCTTTCCGAGAATTTCTGCTGAGTTTGGAAAACTTAACCGATTAACTTAAGTCCGCGAACTTGTTTGTGAACTTAAGAGGTTATGATCTAAAGATGTGCTCTGAACATGAAACATTAAATTACTAAGGAATGCTTCATGCAAACCGTGGCTATAATGTTCATGAGCCGATTCAATCAAATCGAATCATCTTTGTTTCAATTGTGTCTTGTATAGTTACATAAGATCTCATAGCAATTGAACAACTCTTTAACTAGTGCATTTGAGTCAATTGAACTAGTTATGGTGAAGAAGAACAAGGCTAATATGAAATGCTCATATGGTTAACCTTTTGGGTTACTATGTTGAACCAACATACACGTACACGTTTGGGCATGGTTTTCACGAACCCGGTAAACGTCTACCCAAGTGTGTGTGACAAGCTAAGTTTTCGATCTAACGGTTGAGAAATATTAGCTTGAATATAAATCAGGTTTTCATCTAACGGTGAATAAGGATTGCTTTGTAACTAAGGCAAAACCCTGATTTGAAGGCTATATAAAGGAGACATCTAGCATTGTGCAAAACTAATACCCACACGTCTGTGTGCTACTAGTGCGCCCACTAGAGTCGATCTCCATTAACCTTTGATTTTCTTCTCTAAAATCAGGCTAACGACTTAAAGACTTCATTGGGATTGTGAAGCCATACCGATACTACTTTATCGTAGTTGTGTGATCTGATCTTGCATCTTTTATCGTACGAGTACAATCGATTGATTGGCTTGAGATCGTGAGAGTTCTCTGATAGGCAAGATAAAGAAGTCATAAACATCTTCGTCTCACTGTTTGTGATTCCTCGACAATCCGCTTGTGTAGTCAGGAAGGATTGTAGAGAGGTGATTGATTAATCTAGGTTGTTCTTCGGGAATATAAGACCGGATTATCAATTGGTTCCTGTTACCTTGATTTTATATCTAAAGACGGAACAAAACCTAGGGTTTATCTATGGGAGACAGATTTATCCTCTTATAGACTTTTCTGTGTGAGACAGATCTGTTTATTATCAAGTCTGTGATTTTGGGTTACAACAATTCTTGGTTGTGGGTGAGATCATCTAAGGGAATCAAGTGCGCAGTATCCTGCTGGGATCAGAGGCGTAGGAGTACAACTGTACCTTGGATCGGTGGGAGACTGATTGGGGTTCAACTATAGTCTAGTATGAAGTTAATTTGCAGTAGGTTAGTGTCTGTAGTGGCTTAGTACAGTGTGTATTCAATCTGGACTAGGTCCCGGGGTTTTTATGCACTTGCGGTTTCCTCGTTAACAAAATTTCTGGTGTCTGTGTTATTTCTTTTCCGCATTATATTTTATATAATTGAAATAATACAGGTTGTGCATTCGTGATCATCAATTGGAAATCCAACCTTTGGTTGTTGATTGATATTGATTGATCCTTGGACATTGGTATTTGGTACCGTCCAAGTATTCCTTGTATTTGATAAAGACTAGCTATTGTTTTTAGCTTGAGTAAAAATCAAATCAAGAGAGAGATATTAACTCCTTGAGATACTTTTATCTAGATTGATTCTGACTGTCTAGTTGATTCTCTAGCAAAGTATTTCGTAGTTAGTCCATACAAATTGTTAATCGAAATATTGGGTGGTGTTGTTAGACCCCCGCTTTTTCAATTGGTATCAGAGCAGGCAAACACGTTTATGACCTAACAAGTCTGTGTTTGTAGCGATCCGACTCTATGGACAGAGGTGCTATCTCTATTAACGTACCACCATTCTTCGATAGCTCCAATTACTTATGGTGAAAAATTTCTATGCAAGCTTTTCTTCAATCGCGTGATTTTCAATCATGGGTATATGTGGTGAACGGTTATGATGCGCCCGTTTTTGTAGCTCGAGATGGAACTTTTCCCAAGAATATTGGTGAATATAATGCTGCCGAGATTCTTGCTGCAAAGCAAAATTATGAAGGGTTAAATGCTATCGTACATGCCATTTCCCCAAGTCTTCAACACCATGTGTCTAATTGCACTAGGTCTAAATATGCTTGGGATATCTTAGAAACCGTATTTGAAGGAAACTCCAGTGAAAAGGAAGCTAGGCTTCAAAACCTTAATTCCGATTGGGAGAACCTTCATATGGCAGATGAAGAAACATTTGATGAGTTTAATCACAAAATATCTGAAATTGATAATGCATCTTTTGCATTGGGTAAGACTATTCCTGAAAAGGACATTGTGATGAAAATTCTTAGATCGCTGCCATCTAGATACGAGTCTAAGAAGCATGCCATTGTTGAGGGGAATAACCTCAATAATCTTTCCAGAAACACCTTGGTTGGGAAGCTAAAGATCTTTGACCATGAGCATACATCCAAAGTCGGTAAGGATGTTGCCTTTAAAGCACAGAAGAGCACTAAATTACTTGCCAAAAGTAAAAGTGTTCATGTCTCTGAGGATGATCAGTCTGAGAATGATTTTTCAGATGAAGACCTTGACAAGTCGGTCTCCTTGATCACAAGACAGTTTATGGATCTTATGTTGAAGAGAAGTAAACGGTTTTCAAGAGACAAACCTAGGTCATCAGACAAACCTCACGGTCGCGTACCTCCTAAAAACAGGGATGCTGACGAGGCTGATGACGAGGACATGCCTCAGTGCTTTAAGTGTAAGGGTTTTGGCCATTTTTCTAACGAATGCCCAAATCGTAGAAAATACACTGGGAACAAAGGTCTAGCTGTAACACTTGATGAAATGTCTGAAACCTATGATTCCGATGAAGATAGGAAATCAAGTGTAGGGCTCCTTGGTGAAAACATCGATTTTGATACTTGTAGCAATACATATATCAACCTCAATGGGTTCGGAGAAGAAGGAAACCCAATCAAGATGGAAGATTCTCTAACTGGAAACCCTGTCAGTAATGTTTCAGGATCTACTGTATGTCTACCTGCTTGCACATCTCAGATGCCTGAATACTATCCAAGTTTGATGTGCTCGTTTTGTTCGATGAAGGGACACGAAATATCAAGGTGTTACAAGTACAAGAACCAAATAAGGCACGCCAGCAAACATCAACGAAGAGCAGATCGATTAGCAAGAAAGCTGAAACTTGCTCAGAAGACCTCCGAGGTATGTAGGATCTTATCTTCGTCTAAGAAGTTGGTTTCCAGTGATAGAGTAAGACCATTTGAAAATAAAGTATGGTCGAATCGTTTTGATAGACAGAAGTCTGAAGATTCCTCCCTTGAGTAAAAAGATGGACAAATCGTTGTTCATCGCAACACAACTTGATTTTGTTGTTGGGAAAATCTTGTCTCATGTGCCTGACAAAAAGAGACAAGATTGAGTGCTGATTCAGGCTTCAGTAAAGTTTTTTCCTTCTTTTCTTAGATTCGTTATTTTCTGTCTATCAAATAAAATAAAGGGTTATTATCGAAAATTCTACTCTTTATAGGGTTTTAGAGTTGGGCGTATACGAACCTGTCAATAGGTTTCGAACCCTACATTCCTTTTTCCTTTTTGACATCCTATATAAGATTGCTTGTTGAGTTAGGTGATTCAATCACACAAATCCAGTTGTTTATAACTGTTCTCAAAGCACCATGTCAGATGGAAAGGATGTCAACATGATTGTTAAATCTTCAATCAAGGAAAAAGAAAAATCTCATGTTTCTAAGTCCCTGAAAAGAAAAAGAAGGAATACAAGAAATCCCAGGGCTGTACCTTCTAACTCTCAGAAGTTTCCGATGTTATTGATGAGTTGAAGGAAGTAAGAAAGGAGATTTGTGAAATAAAGGCTTTTGTGTCAAAGTCCTTAGAAATTCAAAGAGCCTTGGTACGACATATTCAACCAAGACAGTTCGTTGATATAAACTCCTATCTTCGTGAACCTTATGTTCCAATGGCTGTTGACAACAAGGAGTTCGGGAATGATGCTGAATTTCTCAAAGACATTGTCGCCTAGGATGTCTTCTTTTTGGATTATTTGGAAGAATAACTAGTGCTTTGAATAGAGATGATTGTGACTACACATAGCTATTTTTGTTTTCATCTTCTTGTGTTATTTTTTAGGTTTATTGGTATTAAATTCTAAAAATATTTGGAGGATGATGTTTATTGCAGTAGTTTAATGGTTTGTGATATTGTAATATTTTTATGGGATATGTATTGCTTACGTCCGTGAAATTGAAGGTCCCATATTGCAGTCAAAAGTAAAGTCGTTCATGAATCGGTATTCGTATTGATGAAAGGACGAATGGACTTTTGACATGTACAAAAGTTAAGCCTATGTAATCATTAATTTGATGGAAAATAGGATAAAATCTTTTGTTCAACAAGGTTAAAGTCTATTATGTTGTTATGATGGAAAATATAATAGATCCTTGTATGTTATCCATGGTATTGATCGTCATTGATCCATTTAATTATGTTTTACCGTGAAGGCTCCATTGTGTGTCTTATGTTGAGCACCTTACAACTAAGTCGATTTACCTTGGCTTTGTTGGTTGTTCCATAAGATGCTATATGTCAAGCATTAAGAACTAAATTAATCAACTAGTTTGGTTATTTAGTTTGTACTCCATAAGTTTTCTTTCTTATGTCGAGTACATGTACGGTTAAGGTTGTCATATTCTATGATGAACTTAGTCGGGGTTCCATAAGTTCTTTTATGTTGAGCCCAAAATAATTAAATTGATTACTTCGGTGATTAGTTTGGTTACACTTCTCTTGTAATTAATCTAGTTGAGTTTTCATATATTCCACAAGTTCTTGTGTTGAGTATATGAAAGGCTACACTATCATGTTCTTTGGTTAATGTAGTCATATATTCCGTAAGGTTTTCCTTATGTTGAGTATTTGAACGGTTAAGTTAGTCATCTCCGTGTGATTGACTTAGTCGTAGCTCTGTGAGTTTACTTATTTTGAGCACCTTCAATTAAATTGATCACTTTTGTGGTTTGATTTAATTGCGTATTCCAATTGAATTAATCATGGGTTTAGTTGTGGTTAATTTGGTTGAGATTTGGATATAGAAAATCATTCCTATGGTTTTTGGTGTCCAATAAAAAATCCTTCTTTTTCTTTCGAAATTAAGGTCGCTCTTGTTGTTCTCTCGAGAATGACATCAAATGGGGGAGAGTTCTTTTGAACTTGTGCTTAATGGTAATATCTTGCGGGGAGTGCGGCTGTGGAATTTTATAGGGGTTATCTTGTATCTTAAAACTCCTTGATGAATGTTGTTAGCTTCGGCTATTAGATTGCATCTAAATTAAGTTGGTATGTATTTTTTTTTGGTCATGAAATGTCTCTTGTGGAAATTTCATTATGATCCCATTCTTGTACCTTTGCCAATTTTATTGACAAAAAGGGGGAGAAATATTGTAGTTCACACTACAAATACATATGGTTTTCGGATCATTGTGTAAGGGGGAGTGGTTTCCATGATCGAGATGGAGTATTGACTAAGGGGAGTGATAATATCACCGTAGTATTATTGTTAAAGTCGTGATACAATTGGACTTTGATGTTATATAATAATACTATGACACTGTATAATAATGATCGAGAATCTCGATTTCTCTCATTGTTATAGCTACGGATCTTCAACAACGATGGTGCTAAACTTACAACCTTTGGGATCATTGGAGTACTTGGAAGGACGAAGATTTCAAGGAACGTTGAAGATTAGACTATGGAATAGGAGCCACTAAAGTTTATCTTTTTTGTATTCCATATGTATTAATAGTTTTGTCACTAAAATTGACAAAGGGGGAGATTGTTAGAGCATAGCTCGGTCAACCTCGCATGCGTTGCTATCTCAAGCATGTTTGTCAATGTTAGTGATCAAAACTATAAGTCTTGATTTCTAGCCTACATAGCTAAGTCTCGGACTAGGATAGAAAAGTGTAGTTGAGCTCAAGGACTTCATGGCGATTCATCATACAACGACGAAGATCTATACAAGGAACCGTGGAACTTCATCAACAAAAAGGTATGTGGAGACTTGAACTTATCTATCACTCAAAAGTCTATCTCTTCTATCTCCTACTTCTTATGAGACAAAAGTCGTATGCTATATAGACTAGATCATACACATTTGACATTTCGAGCTGAGCATTCATTGCTTATCTTTTATCTCGAAATCGTGTGTTGGTAAAGCGTTTCGCTTTGATCAAGTTTATCTTCACCTAGTGACGAAAGTCATGAAAAGTTTCAATCACTTTGAGAATTGCTCTGACGTGAATCGGTGTGAATAACGGCTACATAGCGTCCTCTGAGAATGTCTCAATGATTGAAATGAGAGTTTAGATTACATAACCATGTATTCCTTGAACCGAAGTTTTCGAACTTTGTTGATCAAGAGAAATCGGGAGGATTGTGGAATTGGCTTGCCAAGTCCGCGAACTGTCGGAAGTTCTCGACCGAGAATTTCTGCTGGGATTTTCCAAAACTCGTTTGTGTGCTAAGTCCGCGAACTGGCGGAAGTTCTCTTTCCGAGAATTTCTGCTGAGTTTGGAAAACTCAACCGATTAACTTAAGTCCGCGAACTTGTTTGTGAACTTAAGAGGTTATGATCTAAAGATGTGCTCTGAACATGAAACATTAAATTACTAAGGAATGCTTTATGCAAACCGTGGCTATAATGTTCATGAGCCGATTCAATCGAATCGAATCATCTTTGTTTCAATTGTGTCTTGTGTAGTTACATAAGATCTCATAGCAATTGAACAACTCTTTAACTAGTTCATTTGAGTCAATTGAACTAGTTATGGTGAAGAAGAACAAGGTTAATATGAAATGCTCATATGGTTAACCTTTTGGGTTACTATGTTGAACCAACATACACGTACACGTTTGGGCATGGTTTTCACGAACCCAGTAAACATCTACCCAAGTGTGTGACAAGCTAAGTTTTCGATCTAACGGTTGAGAAATATTAGCTTGAATCTAAATCAGGTTTTCATCTAACGGTGAATAAGGATTGCTTTGTAACTAAGGCAAAACCCTGATTTGAAGGCTATATAAAGGAGACATCTAGCATTGTGCAAAACTAATCCCCACACGTCTGTGTGCTACTAGTGCGCCCGCTAGAGTCGATCTCCATTAACCTTTGATTTTCTTCTCTAAAATTAGGTTAACAACTTAAAGACTTCATTGGGATTGTGAATCCATACCGATACTACTTTATCGTAGTTGTGTGATCTGATCTTGCATCTTCTATCGTACGAGTACAATCGATTGATTGTCTTGAGATCGTGAGAGTTCTCTGATAGGCAAGATAAAGAAGTCACAAACATCTTTGTTTCTATGTTTGTGATTCCTCGACAATCCGCTTGTATAGTCAGGAAGGATTGTAGAGAGGTGATTGATTAATCTAGGTTGTTCTTCGGGAATATAAGACCGGATTATCAATCGGTTCCTGTTACCTTGATTTTATATCTAAAGACGGAACAAAACCTAGGGTTTATCTGTGGGAGACAGATTTATCCTCTTATAGACTTTTCTATGTGAGACAAATCTGTTTATTATCAAGTATGTGATTTTGGGTTACAACAACTCTTGGTTGTGGGTGAGATCAGCTAAGGGAATCTAGTGCGCAGTATCCTGTTGGGATCAGAGGCGCAGGAGTACAACTGTACCTTGGATCGGTAGGAGACTGATTGGAGTTCAACTATAGTCCAGTCTGAAGTTAGTTTGCAGTAGGTTAGAGTCTGTAGCGGCTTAATACAGTGTGTATTCAATCTGGACTAGGTCCCGGGGTTTTTATGCACTTGCGGTTTCCTCGTTAACAAAATTTCTGGTGTCTGTGTTATTTCTTTTCCGCATTATATTTTATATAATTGAAATAATACAGGTTGTGCGTTCGTGATCATCAATTGGAACCGTCCAAGTATTCCCTGGACATTGGTCTTTGGTTGTTGATTGATATTGATTGATCCTTGGACATTGGTCTTCGGTACCGTCCAAGTATTCCTTGTATTTGATAAACACTCGCTATTGTTTTTAGCTTGAGTAAAAATCAAATCAAGAGAGAGATATTAACTCCTTGAGATACTTTTATCTAGATTGAGTCTGACTGTCTAGTTGATTCTCTAGCAAAGTATTTCGGAGTTAGTCCATACATATTACTAATCGAAATATTGGGTGGTGTTGTTAGACCCCCGCTTTTTCAGTCCTATTTAAGAAAGATGCCGACTATTAACTAAGGAAAATCAAGTTTCTGTGACCCAAGGTCAGCATGGTACAAGTCTAAGACAATGCCGACCAGATGTAAGTCGGCAGGGTTTGTTATTATACCATGCCGACCCTGGTAATTGCACAACAGTCGCCATGGCTGTTATGAAAAGTCGGCAGGTTATTCATCCTAATACCATACCGGCGCTTACAAAATATCAATAGTCGGCATGGTTTTAAACTATCGACCTTGCCGATTAAAAACCCCAAAAATCAAAATTTTCGATTTTTAACCTAATATAATAATCATATAACACATTGGAATAATGGGTTGAGTTTAGAAATCACTTACAGTATTCTTTTCACCGGTGGAGGGTTTTTTTCAACATTCTCAGGGACTGTATTTTCGGCTTTGCTAGTTCCAACTTTTCCCTTACCTTTTTCATCTGATTTGGATCTTCTCATGTTACCTGTTGAATCTCTCTTGCTACTGGATCGAACCATTTTTGGTAGAATATCAAAACTGAAATTTTTGGTTGATATTTGGTTGATGGAATAAGATGAAAGAAGGAGAAGAGGATAGGGATTAGAGAAGATAGATTAGAAGAAGATTAAACGTTTTTTAGTTTTTAAGTTTAGGGTTTAATTTTAGGTTAATTAGTGCAGGGGTACTAAAGTAACTTCATCCGGTTTTGACCTCCCCTCAGTAAGGGAACATGTCCAATTAATCTGGGTATACCCCAATTAATCTGGGTATACCCCAATCTCGCCAGGATAGTAAAAGACAAAATTTAATTTCTCCTTTCTTTACTCACTCAAGCTCAATCCCTTCTTGATCAATAAAGTAGCATTGACACTAAAAGTCTGTGGAAGTTTATGGTGAGTTTGAAATGGAATAACTAAAGAAACCGATATATGCATCGGATCCTTTAGGAAAAAACTATGTAAATAAAGTGATACTAATAATAAATGAAACAAATTACAAGATGTTAATTTGAACAAAACCCTTCGTCCAAAATTTTTTTACGTCTTCTTTTTGAACAAATCTCTTCATCCAGAAAATTACAATTTCTTTTTGAAAACCCTTTACAATAAAAACCCTCTACAGGGAAAATATCCAAAATTGTTTTGTTGTGTTTCCACAACAATCAAACAACATATGAATAGAGTTTATTCTCAAACCAAGAAGGTAAGATCTTGCTAGTTCGAAGAACCGGTGAAGAACAATGAAATTACTACAAAAATTGTTGCATTCATTCCTGAAGGAAAACAACCTCCTCTCTTACATTATAAATGCAACAAACTCTTTCTCAAGAGAGCAGCTAATTATCTAGACAGTACACCTGGCGACCGGTGTACACTAACATAACTAATCATCCCTAATTATTAATAACGTCTAGCCTATTTATTACTACCCATGCATAAGGGGACTAACTCAAATAATTACTAACAGCAGTCCGGCATATGATAATGCCAGTCCCTCTGCAAAATCCTTGTCCTCATGGATTAAAATTTGGAAAATGAGCATGAACATTTGCAGAGTCTTCCCAAGAACTTAAGTAAACTAGGTCTCCAATATCAAAACTCATGTCTACTTTTTTGGTATCCTTATGCAAGGTTTCTCTTAGCATGCCAAGAACTGCATCCCTATGTTGAAGATACTCTTCAACAGCTACAACAAAGGTAGTGGTTGTGGATGGAAAAGCAAGTGTGGAAGGTCATAACCATATAGAGACTTGAAGGGGCTCATCTTGAGGCTAGTATGGAAGTTGGTGTTGTACCACCATTCAGCTAGAGGTGACCATTTGTACTAGTTCTTAGGTTTGTGGCTGGACATGCATCTGAGGTAGGTCTCCTAACAAGCATTGACTCTCTCAGTTTGTCCATCAGTTTGACGGTGATAGGCAATACTGAGATTTAAGTTAGTGCCCAATGCTTTGAATAACTCTTACCAAAATAAGCTAGTGAAAACCTTATCTCTGTCAAATATAATAGAGGCATGGAGTCCATGGAGTTTGATTACCTGATTGATAAAATTCTTAGCAACAGTAACAGTTGTATATAGATGGAGAAGAGGGATGAAGTGTCTGTACTTGATCATTCTGTCCACTACGATTAAGATGACATTGTTTCTTTCATTGAGTGGTAACCCTTCAATGAAATCCATATTGATATATGCTTCCAAGATTGATTTGGAATGAGTAGTGGCTGGAGAAGACCCGCAGGGTGATGGTGTTCACCTTTTTTCCTTTGAAAAATATCACAGTTTGAGACAAAAGAGTAGATATCTTCCCTCATTTTTGGTCAGAAGAAGTAAGTCTCTCTAATGTAGGTGGCTTGAATACCAGAGTGGCCACCCACATCAGAAGAGTACACTGAAGATAGAATGGTATGTCTTGTGTTTGAATCAGCACCCACATAGATTCTTTGTTTGAATCTCAGCACACCTTCATTATAAGAAAAATTCTCCACGGCAGAAGGATTGATCAGTAGTTGAGAAATAAGCTGTTGTGCTTTAGTATCACTAACATAGATAGAAGCAATGTCTTGAGCCCAAAGTTGTTGAGTGACAGCTATGGAGTTACATTGTAAATGTTGTCTTCTGGATAATGCATCAACAACTTTATTCTCACTTCCTTTTTTATATCTTATCTCATAGTCAAATCCAAGGAGCTTAATAATCCATTTATGTTGCAGAACAATAACAATTTTTTGTTCAAGGATATATTTGATACTTTGATGATCAATTTGTATGATGAAATGGTGTCCTTGTAAGTAGTGTCTCCACCTTGTTACAACTTGAGCACTTGCCAACATTTCCTTCTCATAAATAGATAGACCAGCAGCTCTTGGTCCTAGTGGATGGCTGAGAAATCCAATTGGTCTTCCTTGTTGCATTAGCACTGCCCCAATACCATATTCACAAGCATCAGCTTCTAACAAAAGTTCCTTAGTAAAGTCAGGGAGAGCTAGAACTGGAGTTTGTGTCATTGCTTGTTTGAGTTTGTTAAAAGCTTTAGTAGCTGCAGAAGACCATTCATAAGCATTCTTCTTTAGTAGATCAGTAAGATGTCTATTGATCATCCTATAGCCTTGGACAAACTTCCTATAATAACCTGTGAGGCCCATAAATCCTCTTAATTCATTAATTGAAGTAGGAAGTGGCCATTCAGTCATGTTGGCGATCTTTGCAGGGCCAGCCTTAACTCCTTATGCATTGATAACATGACCAAAAAATCTAGTTCTGGTTGAGTAAAGTAACAATTGGAGAACTTAGCATAAAGTTAGTGATGCCTGAGAATGTCCATAGTGATTTGCAAATACTTAATATGTTCTTCCAAGATAGAACTGTAGGATGTCATCAAAGAAGACTATAATAAACTTTCTTAAATGAGCTTGAAATATATCATTCATGAGATCTTGAAATGTTGCACGGGCATTAGTAAGATGTGTTCTAAAATCTGTCTTATAAATATCTGCCAGTGCAACTCTAATTTGGTGATATCCAGACCTAAGATCAATTTTGGTAAACCACTTTGCACCATGAAGTTCATCCAGCAACTCATCAATGACGGGTATGGGAAATTTGTCTTTGATAGTTATAGAATTAATCTTCATGTAGTCAACACAAAATCTCCATGTGTTGTCCTTTTTCTTGATTAAGAGAATATGAGCTACAAAAGGGAAGTGACTTGGTTGGATAACTCCAGAAGCTAGCATGTCCTTGACTAAATCTTCTATTATAAATTTTTAAATGAATGAACATTTATATGGTCTCATAGAAATGGGTTGAGAGTTTGGTTTAAGGAGAATGGTATGATCCAAACTCCTTTGTGGTGGTAACTGAGATGGCTCAGAAAACACATCTTGATATTGTTGTAAAATAGCAGAAATCTCAGTTGGTATAGGATGTGAAAAGGGTTTGGTGGAAACAAAGAATAATTGAGCTATGACTCCATGAGTGTGTTTAGTGAAAAAAATTCTTAACTGCATTGCCACTTATTAGTAATAGAGAATATTTTTGTTGACTGCCAGAGAGTGTGATCTTTTACCTTTATGCTTGAATGAGATACTAAGCTTCGAAAAGTTAAAAAGAACATCACCAAGTTGCTTGATCCAATTAGCACCAAATATCATGTGACAGACACCAAGTGAGAGTAGTCGCAATGGAGCTCATAAACTGTAACCTTGCATTGCCCAACTAAGCTTGGAGAAAACTCCATAACTAATAGTCTTCTCCATATTATACATAGTGACCAATAATTGAGCAATAGGTGCAACCTCACATTTCAAAGTCTTGGCCAGTTCACAATAAAAAAACTATGAGTACTGCATGTATCAATCAAAATAGAAATAACATGTTTCTTGAGAATCCCGAGATTCTAATAGTTTCCCCACCAACATGTTCTGTGAGGGCATGAAGTGATTTTTACATGTCAAAGTCAGATGGTGAAGTAGTGTCCTCCTCAGAATGGTCTTCAAGAATCTCTTCAGGCTCTTCTTGTAAAGTAGTACCCACCATAAACAGTTATTGTTTTGAACAAACATGACCTAGTTTATAATATTCATCACTATTATAACATAAACCTTGGTCTCTTCTTAGTCTAGCTTGTTCATGTGTAAGTCCCTTAATTGGAGGGGTGAGAGAGTGCACAATTTTAGGTGGTTGGTAAGGCTTTGAAGTGGAGGGTTGTATAGAAATGGGTTTGAGAGGGAAATTGTTTGAAGTAAATTGGCGAGATGCAAAAGTGTTTGAGAATGGTTAGTTGAGGGTTTGTGATGTTTCTGTTAAACAAGGATAGTTTGTTCTTGCATTTTAGCAAGAGAATAAGCACGCAATAGTGTAGATGGGTGAAACATAAGTACAAAGTTTTGAATATCTTCCTTTAAACCCCCAATAAATCTGTTGATAAAATAACTTTCAGGTAGTTCAGGGTGGAGAGTAAGTAAATGTGCTTTTGAATGTTCAAATTCCTCAAAAAATTCATCCACGGTGGTTTTATGAGATAGTTTGTTAAAATTATCAACAATATTCTCATTGGCTGATTTTCAAAATGTAGACAAGCTTGTTCACTTAATTCAAACAAGAAAACGATAGATCGAAAAGATTGAAGGTTTAAAAGCCATTTTTCATCCTTACCATCGAGATGTATGACTGCCATCCTCTTGGATTATCGCCATAAAAATGTGGGAAATCAAGTTTAGGCATACGTTGTTGTGAATATGGTTCTCGATCTCCTGTTTGAAAATTAAACACAAATATATCATCCTCATTATGGAATATGGTATGTGAAGACTCTGCTCTTCCTTGATCTACATCATGAGATGTTTTATGAGAAAAAAAAATCAGCAAAAAGCTCCATCTGTAGTTTGAAATCTGTTTTGGTCATCATCGTATTCCATCTGAAGTTTGAAATCTTCTTTGGTCACCATCTTATAGATCTTGTTACTTAGAGACCTGATTTGTATCTGTTGTGAATCATACTTATCTTTTAAATCTTTACAAGTTGGATTACCACTCCCTCCCATGATGAACTAGGATTGAACGACTCTGATGTCAATTATTGTGTTTCCACAACAATCAAACAACAGATTGATAGAGTTTATTCTCAAAACAAGAAGGTAAGAGTCTGCTAGCTCGAAGAACCAGTAAATAACAATGGTATAACTGCAAAAATAGTTTTATTCATTCCTGAAGGAAAACAACCGCCTCTCTTACATTATAAATGCAACAAACCCTATCTCAAGAGAGTAGCTGAAAAGACGAGGGTACCCAAATATACCTCAATTTAAAACTTTTCCACCTATAAGTCCTTTCTTCGAAAATAATTGTCTATAGACTGAGTCGAGACAATACAACTAATCGGTTCACACTTCGTGTGATCGTCTATGGATACGAGATCAAGACAATACGACAAAAAGATAACTTGTATGATTGACTATGGATTCAAGATCGAGACAATACAACAACGAAGTATGATTACTTGATAATAGGTCGGACTTAACCAAACACAATAGGATTGCTATCAAGTGATTAGGAATTAACGTTTGTATATTTTACTTCTAGTTATAATAAAAACAATTATGATTGTGAAAAAAGAAAAGTAAAAGACACAACAAGATTTTGTTAACGAGGAAACCGCAAATGCAGAAAAATCCTGGGACCTTGTCCAGAATTGAATACTCTCAGGATTAAGCCGTTATACAAAATCTAAACCAACTTCGTACAGTTGAGACCAATCAACTAAACCTATAGTTCACCTAGTTTCGTCTGTATCCCTGCGCCTCTAACTTGTAATAAGTCACGCACTTGGAACAATTCCTTCGGTTCGTATTCCTAACAGTAAAGGAACACCAAATATGTTCGGTAACAACTCTTTTCAAACAAGTGATATGAGTTTTACAAAAGGCTCTTCCGTTTATCCCAATAAACTCCTTTGTCATGTTCTTAGATTTATCTCAATACAACTACCAAGGTAATTGTCTAGATTTTGCAATCAATACTTCTTAGTCACAAAGACAATATGTTGATGCCGATGTACTCAACTAATCAATCAAGGTTATCACAAAGATAAACCGATTATAGTTGGATCCCCAGCCGATCAAGTTTAGTGCACACCAAAGATTATGAACTCAAACAAGCAATCTTCTTTTTCTCCAAATCTTCTTAGATCTTCAATAAACACCTGAACACAATCAACTTGAATCTCTTGTGATCAATCACACATATATAGAACGGAGTCTGTTAACAATGGATTATCGCAAGACATCTTTAGATCTACAAAAAGTCTAAAGATCCCCGTCGAAACTTCGATCTAGTTTGAGTGAATCTTATACCAGAAGAAAAGATTCTCAAGCACGAACAAACTAGGTGCAATCAAAGTTCAACCACCGTTAGTAAATCAAATGAATCGAAAAATATTAATAAACTGCAATTATCTAGTTTCCCACCAACGGTACTCTTAGAGCTTCCCAATCCCAAAGAAGTCTTTAAAACGAGCGGTCGTAAGAGATTTCTCCTAATTAGGGTACTTTCCTCTCCGAATAGACGGCTCCACCAGTAAAAACACAACTATGTAGTTTTGCTGGCTCTGAGGATTAGTTTGCTTGAAATGCAAACTTCAATATTTATAGACCAAGGAATTTTCAAAGCCGAAAATATTCTCAAGATATGCAATATATTTCCAAATTCGGTTTTCATAATTCCTGGAAATGCTCTGTCCAAATAATGACCGAAATTTCAGTAGAAAATCTCTAATTAGTAAATGCACATTACCAATTTTTATTTTCTAAAGATATGCATTTTAATTGTTGGAAATTAAAAGCATATAAAACTAAAAACCTTAATTAAAAGATTCTCAATTTATTTCGATCCAGGATTCTTTCCTTTAGCTATTAAGGAGTATCTTTGAACAATAAAAGATAAGAGTTACTGCACATGTTCAAAGTATGTCGACATCTTTACTTTGTAAATTCTTTTTCATTTTTACAATCTTGGAACCGATTTGCCACACTTCCAAACAAGTTTAGAATTGGTTCATCTGATTTCCAAGAACTATGTGATTGATCAAAAAAATTCAATCACCATTCATGGGTTTTAACGGTTCTACCAAAACAAGTTTCGGTTCTACCTCCATGTGGGTACTAGGATCGGTCACACTAGTTACCAAAAGTTGGTTGACTAGGCACTAGGATCAGTTACCACATATATATGGTATAAACTTGTATTCGGTTACACAAGTTATAGGATCGGTCGCACCAATTACTAAAACTTGTTAACCTACTACAAGGATCGATTACCATCTTGTGATTAGTCCCAACTAAGTTCTAGGATTGGTCACCCAATGATTAGGAATTTTCACACTAATTACAAATATCGATCATACCATCTCATGTGATTACTTAAGATCGGTTTCACTAATAAAAGTCATACCAATACAAAAGTCAGGCCTTGTGAATAGTTTTACCAAGATACATAAGCAAGTTATGAGCGGTTATACTAAACACACATATCGGTAATCCAGAGATTTGCAATGAATAAAATACCAATAAGCCTAGCGATCTCAGGTATAGACCAAATCAATACCCTCTTAATGAATCACTTCACTCAAATAAGCACATCGCACAACAACAACATGGCGGAAGATTTATCAAGATTTGTTGAACTTTGCATTTCTGAGGTGGAAAATTCTTCCTTAATAATTATCCCATCAAAAGAAGAAATATAGAATACAATTTCCAATATGAACCAGTGGGGAGCGCCAGGACCAGATGGGTTTCAACCATGCTTTTTTAAAGCTAATTGGGATATAATTGGTCCGGATATAATTATTGCAGATTAATAATTTTTTAAAACCGGAATTGAACTTTTCATTCATAACACTAATCCCTAAAATATCCACTCCTCAAACCCCATCAGCCTGAGTAATACAATATACAAGATCATATCTAGGATTCTAGCAAACCGGCTAAAGCCAATCCTAAACAAAATAATTTCCCCAAATCAATTCGTCTTTCTGTCAGGGAGACAAATCACGAACAACATTATCATCGCTCACAAGCTTATTCATTCAATGAAAATCTCAAAAGCCATAAAAGGTAGCTTCGCCTTAGAGTTAGATCTCCCTAAAGCCTTCGACAGAGTGGAATGGAAATTCATCAAATCGGCTCTATCAACACTGGGTTCTGGTGACGCGTGGGTAAATCTAATAATGCAATGCATATCAATCACCTCATTTTCTATCCTTCTACATGGTTCTCCGGGTCCGAAATTTACCGCTTCCAGAGGACTACGACAGGGTGACCCGCTTTCACCATACTTGTTTTTAATTTGCATGGAGATTATCTCTAGACTTCTTGAAAAAGCAGTTTCTGAAAAGAAAATTTCGGGCCTAAAAATAAATAAAGATGCACCGAACATCTCTCATCTTTTCTTCGCAGATGACTGCTTTTTATTCACAAAGGCTGATCTAGGTGAGGCAAAAAAATCTATTAGACGTCCTATTAAGATTTGGAGAGATTACGGGTCAGATGGTAAACCTCCAGAAATCCGGTATCTACTTCAGTCAAGAATTCATCCGAAACATGGAAAAATCATTGCGAGAATTCTAAAAGTTTCCTTAATGACAAAAAATGATAGATATCTGGGAACCCCTCTCTTCTTCGATAAAAATAGAAAAGAAAATTTTGAACCTCTACTACAAAAATATTATGCCACACTTCAAGGTTGGAAATCGAAATTGCTCTCTCAAGCTGGCTGGACAGTCCTAATTAAATCCATTCTTCAAGGTTATCCTACTTACCAAATGCAAGTGCTAACTCTTCCTAAAGAAACGCTAGATCAAATGGACAAAATCCAAAGAGATTTTTGATGGAACAAAAATAAGCCCAAAAGCAGAGGAGGATATATAAGGACTTGGGCCAGTATCTATAAGCCTATTTCCCAAGGAGGTCTTGGAATCAAGAATCCACACCAGTTTAACATAGCTCTGCTTACTAAACTAGCTAGCCGTCTCATCTCAGAGCAAGATCAACTTCGGGCTCAACTCCTCAAAGCTAAATATTTCTCAAACTCTCATCCTTTGGAATTTCTAGATCTTCCAAATTATCTTGGATTTGGACAAGCATAAAAAAAGGTTTGGATCTTATTAAAGGTAATTTTATCTGGCAAGTTAAAAATGGAGTTTCCACAAAAATTTGGGAAGACAAATGGGTTCCTAACACAGATATCATTCAAAAACCCACTAATATTCAAGATCCGGTTCCACATAGGGTAAGTGAGTTGATCACTCCCGAAAATACATGGGATCAAGAAAAACTTG
Organism: Papaver somniferum; assembly: GCF_003573695.1. Taxonomy (NCBI): domain Eukaryota; kingdom Viridiplantae; phylum Streptophyta; class Magnoliopsida; order Ranunculales; family Papaveraceae; genus Papaver; species Papaver somniferum. The sequence continues at coordinate 53,014,839 of NC_039367.1, forward strand.
ATACTTTTTTTGATCCAGAAATAAAAGCGAAAATCCTAGCTATCACTCCTAAAAGACAGGAACAAGACAAAGTCACATGGAACATCATCCATCTGGAACCTTCTCGACAAAAAATGCTTATAACTTTCTCATACAACAAGATCAAGAGAGCAATACATTAGTCTCCTTTCCCTGGATTTTTTTTTGGAAAATACAAGTAATCCCAAGGATCAAATTATTCGTCTGGAAATTAGCCCAAAAAGCTCTTCCAACTAATTCAAGACTCGGAGCACATAATGCAGACATAAACACAGAGTGTCCAATGTGTAATTCCCAAGAGCAAGTATCAGAACAACACCTTTTTCGCTTTTGTCCCTTCGCAAGATCTATTTGGTTTGGTCTATCTCTAGAAGCGGTGAACACTAGAATTACTTCGGGTTTCGTTGAAAATTGGATAAAAGATTGGATCATGGACCAAGATTTCATCCAACTATCGGATAAAATAGCTACTATATCCTAGTTCATTTGGAAATACAGATGTTCGGTAGTTTTTGAGAAAATAAACCCGAACCCGATTCAGCTCATGGAGAAAATCAAGAAATTTCTGAACCAGAATACACAGGAAAGGATCCAAAAATCAATGAAGATAAAAACAAGAAATATCCCTAAAGAGAAATGGTATGACCTATCTTCGGATTGGATAGTATTTATTGATGCGGCTTTCAAAAAGAGGATTCAACCATGGGAGACGCTTTTTTACTTTATTCTGTGGACAGCGAAACATTTATGTATAATTAATCTGGTTCGGAGTGGGCTTCCTTAGCCTTTCATGCAGAATCAAAAGCCTTGCTAAAGGCGTCTGCTTGGTCAAGTACAAATATATTATCCACTGTCTCAATAGTTACAGACTGCAAAACTCTGGCGGAGACGATCAACAAGTCTTGCAAAGATTCTCCTTGGAGCGCGGATAATACCATACAAGAAGTGAACTCAATATTGGAAAAACTTCCGCAAGCCCAGATAAAGTATATAAACAAGAAATATAACTCTGCGGGGGACTACATTGCAAAAGAAGCTCGAGTTAAGCATCTTCGGCACATGTTCTCACACATTCAGCACAAAGTTTTAAAATCTAGTGTTATTTCCAATGTTTTTGATAAAAATGAGATCATAAATATTCTGTAATATATTTTTTGATTAATATAATTCCTTCTTACATAGTAATAAAAAAAAGAAAAAAAGAAAAAGAAAAAAGGGTTTTATTCCACACCGATCTTGTAGGTAAACACCAAAAAAGGTTCCATTTAGTGAACACCAGAGGCTGGCATGGTCACCGATGAAGCGTAGTTTCGTAGTAGTAATCAAACTAGAAAAGCCACCGCGTATAAAAGTCATTATATTATACAGTATATTCTTAAAAGGCGTAAAACTCTTTAACTACATCCGCACCGTTCATCAGATATCAGCACATCATTCACCATATGACGCAACGACACGTGTACATAACAGGACCCACTAAGATCATTATATTATCATAATTCCTTGCTCCATAAAATCTCTCTTCGCCCTGACAAAAGAAACAGAAAAAGACTTTTACTTGTTTCGCAGGCTTCCATTATTTGTTTTTAGGGTATCGTGTTTGCGTTTACAAACTGCAAAATCCCGTTTCTGTCTTCCTTCCAGGTTAGATATCACTCTTCTTCTCAATTTAGATCGATCTGAAACCGATTTTTCTTGGTGTAGTTCTTGTTAGGGTAATTGATTTGGTGGTTTATGAATAATTTTTACTGATTAGTTGTTTGATTTGATTTGATCTGATCTGATTGTTTTATGTTCTTGCATTGCAGAGAGTAGTTGAAAGTAACAAGTTCTCAATGGCTGCTAAGAGTTCATTCAAGTTGGAGCATCCTCTTGGTTTGTTATCTTATCTTTATCTTTTCTTATTTTATCGTTTGTTAATTTTAAGTTTTTCTATTTTGAAATACTGATCATACCGATCGCTTAGGGTTATTGTTATGTTTAATTTGAGAGGATTTTTTTTAATCTATTTTTGTTAGATGTTATATTAAGGGGTAAAATTTCAAGTTTTGTTTTTGCAATTGTGTTTCTTTGATTCGTATGCCCTATGGTGCTGTTGAATTGCTGCAAGATTTTTATGTGGTGTTTTTGGTGGAATTTAATGAAAGAGTTTAAAGATGTTATGGATCAGATTAATTAATTGTAAGATAAGAGCTCAATCAAATAACTGCTTACTTAAATTATGATAATTAATTCTATGGATTCTTTTGTAATAGCACAAGTTGGTTGAAAGAAGTTTCTTTAAACATGTGTTTTCAATAAAGTAGTTTCTTAGTTGTTGTTTTTTTTGTTAAGAAACATGGCAAATTATGATTTTGGTTTAGATGATTTGTTCGCAATTCACTCACATGATAGAGAAGAGACCAAGGATGGATGCTATAAAGGGGAAGATAGACTCTGAACCCTGCCTGTATGACCATGTCTTCTTGTTTTCATGAAAGGGGAGTCATGTATTCCTGCTTTTCAGAAGGGGAAGTCATGTATTCCTGTCTTTTGGTTACTCCTCAAAAGCACGTTTCTGTTAAATCTGGTAGTTTAACTTGCCAGTTTTGAAGGGACTAAGTACTCAAGTTTTAATGTATCTTGCCTGAGTGAACCTTTGTTTACTTCTTTATGTTCTTTCTAGTTAAGACTATAATTTATGTAGCTCCTATAGGCACCAATCGGGATGGAAGAAGGCTTAAGTAGTATTGCCCCCATTTTTATATGCGTGTAGTATGTTTGCGGATGAAGGTGTCTTATTTCATGATCAGTATTCATTTGGATTAAGATTTTTTATTTTGTGTGGCAGAAAGGAGACAGGCTGAAGCTTCTCGCATCAGGGAGAAGTATCCTGATAGAATTCCAGTGAGAACCTTACCCTCTTAAATAATCTGTGTTTAGTAAATTTGGTTTATTTTACTAATAATGATCTTAATGCTTCTATATAGGTGATAGTGGAGAAGGCTGAGAGGAGTGACATACCTGACATTGACAAGAAGAAGTTAGTCATATCTCAACTCTTGTTATAGCATTATACTTGTTTCAACATTCTTAGTAGAGTAACTTTTTTTTGCTTTGCTTATTATCATGTCTTCTCTATATCCGATCGATTCTGTTTGTTATAGGCTTTAATGGGTTAGCGGATTAGATGCTTACTATTGGTTGATAACTGCTGAGTGGTGATTATTGCATGATGAAACTTCCATTATCACATCCTTTCTGATAAACATTCCTGCACAAAAGTTATATTTTAACCGCAATTTGCTGTTTTGGTGCTGTTGTTTTTTCCTCTTTGGGCATCATCCTAGCTCTGTTATGGAGCTTCTCATAAGACCCCCTTGGTGTCATTACACCTTCACTGTGTCATGTTAGTTGGAGTTGCAGAGAATGTCTCTCTGTCTTTCTCTCATACATAGATGGTGTTAATTGCTTCAGTAGTGGGCTTGCTCTGAAATGATATAATACTCACTTGTGCACTAGTCAAATATGTCAGTTTTTTCATATATCACCTTTGGTTATACTTAGGTGTCTTCAAATTTGAGTGGCTCATATACAACTTAGTTATTGGTGAAACGCAGTGACCCTTGCTTGTTTAGCAACTAACCATTAGCGTTGTTCGTTAACGAAAAGTTAATTCATTAAGTGATTACTCGCATGGTTACTTTAAATCTAAAATGCGGATATGGTACCTGCTAATAGGGTCCCTTTGGTTGCCTTATTGATAGTTTTATTGCCATCTGATGTTCTGCAAATAAATTTGATGCAGATATCTCGTTCCTGCCGATTTGACTGTTGGGCAGTTTGTCTATGTGGTGAGGAAGAGGATTAGGTTGAGCGCTGAGAAGGCAATTTTCATCTTTGTCAAGAATATCTTACCACCAACTGGTAAGAGTTGGAACTTAATTTTCTTTCATCCTCCCTATGTAGAACATGTTGGTGGTGGGGAAATCTAACTATCTTTTTGTTGTTGCAGCTACCATGATGTCTGCCATCTATGAGGAGAACAAGGATGAAGATGGCTTCCTTTACATGACTTACAGTGGCGAGAATACATTTGGGCTTCTTTGAAAGCTGCAGCTCCACTAATCCCCCGTGTAAATGAAGACCGATGAAGCAAGTTCCCTTAAGAAAATAAATAGAAATGACATTGTAAATTCTCCCACACCCCCATCCCGCTACTTTGGTTCCTCTTCAGACCTTTGTGAGGCTGATGGCTTATGGCTTTATTATTAGTTTGGATAACAGACCAAGTTTCTGCTTATTAGTCGTTTATTCGTACTGAAGTAGTTGTTTGAATTGTTACCTGACTTATTATGAGCAATGACCAGGTTGATTTTAGTGATTTGTATTTTTCTGTCATGATTAACACTCTCCGGCACTGACCCCTAATTAAATGATCGTCAATCTTGTTTACTGGTTTGTGGGTATAGTGGCTTGTACATCATTAGTTCCCAGTTTGAGCTCATTATGAATACTCAGGTTCAGATTCAAACCTTAGTTGTTCATACAGTTGAACCAATCCTACTGTATATGAGTATAAAATTGGACCCTTCTTATGAAGGGTTTCTGCAACTTAGGAGGAGGTTTATGAGTATAAAATTGGATCGTTCCGTAGAGGTTTATGAACGGTTTCTGCAACTTAGAATGAGGTTTATGAGGTTGATAATCTACAGTTTATGAGATCTATTTTATCTTGACATCAAAATAATTGAAGAACATAATTGAAGAACACAGTGTTTGAACATTATACTGTTCACACTCCTAGAATCGGTAAGAGATGTGATACTTTGATCTAATAAGAAGGAAAAAAGATCCACAAAATAACTATTCATAGTGCAAAAGAGAAACCCCATTTAAAAAGATATAATACTTTGCATACTGAAGATATAGGAGATCCAGAAATTCACAAAAACGCAGGATAAAATAAATGAAAAATTAAGGGGTTTCTTCTGTCTCCACTCCAGACTTTAATCCCTAATAAAAAAAAACATCAGACGTGAAAGGAATATCATCATCATTCATCACTTTGAGGAACTTTTCTTCTGGCTCAGAGTTTTGATCCATTTAACACCAGCTGATGCTCCAGCTTTGACCTTCTGTGCCCCAACAACTGTTGCTGATTTGGCTTTGTCTAATCCTACTGCTGCAGTTGCTTTCATATCTGCCATTTTCTTGCTGCTGCTGTTTGAATCCTTCTTGGATTTGGTCTTTGTTTCTTCTTCTGTTGATCCTGCTGCACCAATCCCACCTGCTCCCCATTGATCGGCCCAGCTTGGTGCTTCGTTTGCCATAATTTCGTCTGTTTCAAAACACAATCAAAAAATTAGGGTTTATTATTTGCTGATTCAATCAGACGCAAAATGAAAAAGGAAAAAAACCCAAAATACCTTATATAATTTCAACAACTGTATGTATATAATCTGAGAATCAAAGAACAAAAAAACAAGAAGAATTAGACAGAGAAAACCAACCTTGTGAAGAAGAGAAAGGGTCTTGAGTCTTGGACTATTGAGAATACTAGAATTGAAATAAAAGTTGGAAAAGAGAGATTTTAATAGGAGGAAAATAAGGAAAAAGAGGATATCTTGATGACTTGGTTGTAAACAGGAAGAAAGGGTGAGTGCTGAAATCTGAAGCAGCTGTCTCCTTTACTTACTGTGTGCGCTTTGCTTTAGAGTGGACCCCCACCTTCTTCCACACTTTTGCACCTTGTGGTCTTGTACTTGTAGAACTCATTCTTTTTTTTCGGTGGAGGGCATCTTTCGTAGTTGGTTTCCTGGTTGGTTTTGGCTGGTAAACCTGTAACTCATTTTCTTTTGAGCAACTCAGCTCGTTTGGTAACTTGATTTTTACCGGTGTAATACTATAGGCAACTTAATTTTTGTCACCGGGTGCGGGGACGGACCCAGGATTCTTTCTTGGGATTTTTTTTTGGAATACATCACATAATTAGTGGTCAAATAGCGATCCACCAGTACAATACTAAATAGCTATGGAAATAAAAGTTAAATCGAACACAAATAACAGAAAAAGTAGTGAGTGAAAGAAGATTATATTTACTTTAAGGGATAATTGGTGTTTAATATTCAGGTTTTGACCAACACTAGGTTTTGGTCTAACATTTGTCCGACGTTAGGGTTTGGTACCTGGACTAAACGTTGATCTACGTTGACTAGGTTAAATATTGATTTATATTTAGAAATTATTAAATAAATTAAAAACAAAAATTATAATTAAAATAAAATGAAATGAAATTAAACAACAAATTTACTATTATAACTTTCTTCCTACACCTCCATACCCATTCCCACGATCCAATCAACACAGCAAAATTTCCAAAATTCATATAACCGCAAAAAATCCACTCCAATGAACATAGAATTCAAACCCAATGGAAGTGATGTCTTCTGAAAACATGATATTGTACCCCAAATCCATGAGATCTCTTCTACAACCTGGCTTCTCAGCTTCAATATCTTGTTCCAGATTCACACCCACGCCACGTTCTTACTCATCTTCATCACCGATTCCGACCACCATTTGATTCACCTAACATCTACCACCAGTACTATCTTCCTCCAACCAATTCTACCAAATTTCTCTAATTCCGTGCTGATTTTTGACACAAAACCTCTAATTTTCACCAATTTTTCCCTAACTCAAAAGAACCCTAAATTCCTTTCATCTTCTTCCTATCAAATGATGAAAGTCGCAATATAAAATTTTGGACAACTCAAACACGATTTCACCAATTGCAATACCCAATTACAAATCTATATTTCAATTTCAACAATAAATAAAACCCACAAATTTCTTACCCTAAAAATGAGATTGATGCTCAAACAGAAAACCAGAGATCCCAAAATAAAATCCATACCAAATTTAGCGAATTCGACACCGTATCAAACCCCAGAAACAACCAATACCAAATAAAAAAAATTAGAATCAATGAGACAGAGAGGAAATTACAAATCATGAAACACCCACTTTTGCATCACTTCTCCAAATCATTTTCTGCACAAAGCCCATCAACAGATTCTTGTTCTTCACCGACTGCTTTATCTCACTTGCCAACAGTAGTAGCAGATTTTCTGTGTTCTTCATAGTAAGGTTCTAAATTTATGAGAAGGAGGAGGAAAATAGGGTATTAATTCCTTTTTTAGCTCAGTCTAAGGCATATTGATTCTTGATTGAATAAACCCTAAAAATTGGCTAAAAAGAATGTAGGAATTACCAATAGGTACCATTATAGTGTTCTTAGTTAGTGGCAGGTCCATCCATTAAAGCCCACTAATCAGTGGTCCATAATTAAGAGAAAACATGAAAATGGACCAAATTTTTTAAGCCCAGGTCCCGTACACGTGCGGGACAAATTGTACGAAATTTCTAAATACCTAAACTACCCTTCCAATCCTACATATATTAAAGCAGTCTATTTCAAAGTTTCTAAAAAAAATTTCAGCCGATTATTCTTGGGAAAATTCTGCTCTCTTTCTTCTTCTGGATTTGGGATTAGGGTTTCTGAAGATTTCTTCTGCGATTTTTAACAGGTATGTTGCTTAATCTTTTCGTTTTCTTCTTTCTGTTACAGTTTAATGGAGATAGGTTATGTTCTGTTTTTTTTTTATGATTCTTGTTCGATTTTATTCAGTTATTTGGTTAGATTGTTAAGTTTTTAGTTTATTTTAGCTTTCGATTTGATTATCTTTCTGTTTTCTTTTCAAAATCAGTTTTGTTTTCACTTTCAGATCGTATTATCTAGCAGTACATATATGACATACTCATTGTTTCTGCTACAGTTTTTGAATCATTATAAGATTTGAATTTTGGATCATGGAGATCGGTTGTGTTCTGTTTGTTTTTATGAATCTTGTTCGTATTTATTCAGTTATTTGGTTAGATTGTTAAGTTTTTAGCTTATTTTAGTTCGATTTGATTATATTTCTGTTTTCTTTTCAAAATCAGGTTTGTTTTCACTTTCAGATCGTATTATCCAGCAGTACATATGACATACTCATTGTTTATGCTCTTGGATTCTGTTTCTTGCATAGATCTTTCACTTTTTTTTTTGACCCATCAGTACGTATGTGAAATACCGTATTACGTGCTTCGATTCTGCTGTTCTCCTAGATTCTTAATTATTTTTTGTCATGCAGTTGATTTGTAGTTCATGAATCTGCAGTACATATATGGCATACTCATAGAAACTGCTCTTAGAATCTGTTTCTTGCATAGATCATGGAGATCGGTTGTGTTCTGTTTGTTTTTATGAATCTTGTTCGTATTTATTCAGTTATTTGGTTAGACTGTTAAGTTTTTAGCTTATTTTAGTTCGATTTGATTATATTTCTGTTTTCTTTTCAAAATCAGGTTTGTTTTCACTTTCAGATCGTATTATCCAGCAGTACATATATGACATACTCATTGTTTATGCTCTTGGATTCTGTTTCTTGCATAGATCTTTCACTTTTTTTAGTTTGACCCATCAGTACATATGTGAAATACCGTATTACGTGCTTCGATTCTGTTGTTTCTCCTAGATTCTTAATTATTCTTTGTCATGCAGTTGATTTTGTAGTTCATGAATCTGCAGTACATATATGGCATACTCATAGAAACTGCTCTTAGAATCTGTTTCTTGCATAGATCTCTCACTTTTTTTAGTTTGACCCATCAGTACGTATGTGAAATACTGTATTTTAATACTGTTGCATCTTTGTGACATTTGCAGGTTCAAAACATGTATGATGCAGAGTGTTCCAATCCAAATACCTACTGCTATGCATACATTTATTATAATCATCATCATTTTGCTGTCAAAGTGCCTGTGATTGCTGACTTATCTGTGTTTTTGCTCCTTTTTTAGTCTTACCCTTCAGTACTTATGTGAAATACTGTAATATGTCTTTCGATTCTCTTATTTTTCATAGATCTGTCACCTGTTGTTGTCATACTGTTGATTTGTAGTTCATGAATCTTCAGTACATATATCGCATACTGATAGGAAGTGCTCCTTGTTATGTTTAAGGAGAAGTGAAGTAGATGCAGGCATACAGTGGAGCTGCAATAATGGGTGCTGCTGTACAACAACCCAATCTTTTTACTAAAGGTTCTTCAACTTTTTTTCCCAAGTTGGGTACTACTACTGCGGATAGATTACCTTCTCAAGTTAGGAAGACCCTGAAGTACGTTCAATAATTGATAGTGAGAAGAATCGTCAGTTTAACAGCTTGGAGCTCATTGCTTCAGAGAATTTTACATCTCGCGCAGTGATGGAAGCTGTGGGTTTTTGTCTCACAAACAAGTATTCAGAAGGGCTTTCTGGTAAAAGGTAAAGATGGTGCTTAATGTTGTATTTTTTCCCTGTATTTGTATTGAAATGCATTTGATCATTTCATTCTGCAATGTAGGTATTATGGTGGCAATGAGTACATTGATGAGCTAGAGACACTTTGTCAACAAAGGGATTTGTTCATGTAACTGGCACAGGGTATGGATCTTCCTCATGGAGGTCACTTGTCACATGGATTTATGACTCCTAAAAGACGGGTATCTGGGACTTCGATTTATTTTGAATCGATGCCCTACCGTCTTGATGAATCAATAGGTGCTGCTATGCATTCTTATATTGTGTAATGACTTTGTGGTCTATTGTTGTTCATTTATAATTCGTTGATAATTTGCATTCATTACCAAATTCACTTGCAGGCCTTATTGATTATGATATGCTTGAGAAAATTGCCACCCTCTTTCGACCAAAACTCATCATTGTTGGTGCTAGTGCTTATCCTCGTGATTTCGATTATCCTCGAATGAGAAAGGTATACACATATATTTTGATTGTCAACAGTTGTTATTCTTAGTGATCAGAGAATCAGACTAGTTAACCCATTACGCACACCTAATTCCCTTTTCCTGCTATGTTTCTTGAATATTGCAGATTCTGTTGGGGCTTTTCTCATGATGGATATGGCTCACATAAGTGGTCTCGTTACTGCATCTGTACTTGCCGACCCATTTGAATACTGTGATGTTGTAACAACCACCACTCACAAGGTACACCTAGTCACATTCATGAAGTCTACAAGACTGCAACTACTGACACCAACACAAGCAGCATTTGTTTTTATTGGTTTAGATTCAAGGGTCTTGTTGTTTACTATGTCTTCTGTTTCAATTTGCAGTCATTACGAGGTCCCAGAGGTGGCATGATTTTCTTCAAGAAAGATCCTGTTCTTTGGGTTGATATGGAATCTGCGATTAACAATGCTGTTTTCCCAGGGTTACAGGTAACTAAAACTGTAGCGGTTATTTGTGATTTATCATTGGTTCAACATTATAACATTTTTTAGGTTTGTTACAGTTGTTTTTCGTGTATGAATTGACAGTACATATATGGCGTACTGATACAAAACTCTTCTAATTTTGTTTTATTTGAGTTTTTCCAATTTTTTTGGTTCGATCCATGAGTATGTATGTATAATACTGATAGGAAGTGCTATTTGCTGTGTTTTTGCTCCTTTTTTAGTCTTACCCTTCAGTACTAATGTGAAATACTGTAATATGTCTTTCGATTATCTTATTTTTCATCGATCTGTCACCTGTTGTTGTCATACTGTTGATTTGTAGTTCATGAATCTTCAGTACATATATCGCATACTGATAGGAAGTGCTCCTTGTTATGTTTGATTCAGTACGTATATGAAATACTGAAATAGATGCTCTTTGTTACGTTTGATTCAGTACTTGAATTGGATATGGAGATGATCTGGAGCTTCAATTCAGAACTTATTGCAAGAAATGACAGATTTTGAATGATAGGAACATGAGTTGTTGTTGGTTCAGATTTGCAAGCTTGTGAAATTGGTGGTGGTCTTGATGAAGTTACAAATTGGTTGTGACGTGTGTTTCAAAGAAGGTATGCTGCAAATGGATTTGGAGGAACATAGAAGGTTGGGTTGCTACATTGTATGATCCTACAATGTATGTGATGTAATACGTTTTCTAATTTTTTTATCATTGATTCTTACAGATTTGTACTCTACCTGGAAGCAGTGCAGCAAATATGTACTCGAATTTGTCAGCATTCAGATATATAATCGGATTTGTAAGCAGTACGACAGATATGTACCCAGACAGATATGTACTCAAATTTGTAAGCAGTGTAGCAAATATGTACTCGAATTTTTAAGCAGTGTACCAGATATGTACTCAAATTTGTAAGCAGTGTAGACACACACGTTTGGTAGTAATGGGCATTATGGACATTTTCATGTTTTAATTAATTTTGGACCTCCGGATAAAAAAAAATTCCGGTTGGACCCTACTATAAATAACTATATGGGCCTAGGATCAAACAAGAAATTTTCCAAAAAGAATCCCCAAGTTACACAAGAGCAGCTCATGATAAAGCACCAGCGAAGAAGAATAAGAAGTGGACTAAAGATGAATAGACAGAAGAAGAGAACCAATCTTTGTACGCTGGAGTAATGAATACTTGATTCATACCATAGGCTTAATGATGTTATTAAAGCCGTCAGATTCTAGATTCACATTAGGGGTACGATTTTAAACATAATATTTTTATTTTATTAAATTTATAAAGTTTTAATAATTAGGTCAACGTCCAGTCCAGGTACCAAGACGTTGGACAAATGTTAGACCAAAACCTAGTGTTGGGCCAAACCTAAATACTAAACACCAATTATCCCTTACTTTAAACATGACTTAAATTTTGACGACCTCATAATATGGGCTAAAAATCACATACAATTAGCTAAATACAACTAATATGTGGGCTAAACATAAAATTTAACCTAAGTTTCTATACTAAAATTTTTTACCCAAAAATTAGGGACGGGCTATAGCCTCCTTTAGCCTCTTGCTAGGCCCGTCCCTGCCGGGGTGTGTATGTGGTGATTTAGCATTTAGGGAGTGAAAAACTTTAGCACTTGGATGACTGTTTGTTGTTCTTCCAAGCATCTGAAAAGGGTATCTCTCATATCTCTGATATTTTAAAAAACTTTGGAACTGTTTCTGGGCAACTCATTAATTATTCCAAATCCTCGACATTCATTTGTGGAGATGTTTCTCAAGAAGAAAAAGTGTCTGTAATTGAAAGATTAGGAGTTAAAAAACTATGTTCTTCAGATAAGTACCTTGGTCTTCCAATTCTTCTAGGGAAGTCAAAAGTAAATTCTTTTCAATCTCTAAAAGATTCATACAATAACAAATTTCATGGATGGAATTCTAAGACTCTTAATCAGGCTGCGAGAACAACCATGGTTAAATCAGTTTTAAATCGATCTCAGCTCATTACATGAGCAATTTTAAAATGCCAAAAGCTACTCTGCAACAGTTAGATACTCTGCAAAGAAATTTTTGGTGGGGCCATAAAGGAAATAAAGGTATCAACTTCATTTCATGGGATTCACTATGTGTCTCAAAGGAAGATGAAGGCCTGGCTTTCCGTAACTTAGAACACTATAATATGGCTTTGCTAACTAAATTAGCATGGAGACCGTGTACTGAACCAGGCAATCAATGGGTGAAAAATATGAAACAAAAGTATTCGCCCATCTGTGACTTCTTACACCTTCAACAAAAACATCAAAACTCCTCATGGATATGGAAAGGTATAGAATCAGGTCCTGAAATTGTCAGGAAATTTCATCGATGGGACATCAGATATGGTTCCAAAGCTTTGGTTTGGTATGATAAATGGGTTTTAGGTCTAAATGAACCTCCATACCCTAATGAGAATTATAATGAGCCAACTAGAATTGTGCATGTTTCAGATCTTATCTTGCAGAATCCTAGAAGGTGGAATAGTGACCTAATTAAAGTAGTATTCCCAGAAAATATTGCCAGCTTGATTCTTCAAATGAGACTAAGTCAACAAGGAGAGGATAGACTAATATGGGAGCCAAATAGATCAGGAGAATTTTCTGTTAAATCTGCATATAAAACTCTTAATAATTATTCATCTTCCCAAGTTGAGCAACGAAGATTAATCCCTAAAGCAGTCTGGAAGAATTTCTGGAAGGTTAAAGTTCCTCATAAAGTTAAGTTATTTCTCTGGAAATGCTTAAGGAACATAGTGCCAACTCTAGTAAAGATTAGTCACTACAAGAGGGAGATTGATACCACATGTCCTCTTTGTAACTGTCAGGAAGAAAATCTACAACACCTTCTTATTGATTCTGAGTATGCGAGATCAATTGGGCTAGGAATGAATGTGAATTTAGATAACATTCAGAGACAAAACATAAATGTTTCAGCCTGGATTTCCAGTTGGTTTTCAGTCACACCCCACACTCAGGAAAACTCATTATGGTTGTACACTTTAATGTGCATGGCTTGGAACATCTGGAAAAATAGATGCATTTTCCAAAATAAAAATGTCAGCTGCTGGTTCACTTGTCATGAAATAAGAAGCCTTATCGAAAGTTGTTTGAAGGAAAATCAACAGACTAGAGAGGACACTTCTGATGCTAATATTCACACATGGACACCTCCTAAAATTAACTGTCTTAAGATTAACATTGATGCATCATTTAGTCTTCAAAAGAAATTGGCATAGGATTGATAATAAGAGACTCTGCAGGTACAACCAAAGGAATCAGGGGCAGGTACTTCAATGGAGGAGTAAATCCAGAACAAGCTGAGTGTCTGGCCATGACTCATGCTATTCAGTGGGCCAAAGATCTCAATCTCAGTAATGTTTTGTTTGAATCAGACTTTCAAAATGTAATTAGTGTTATCAGCAATGTCAGCTCTACTATTCACTAGATGAACCAGAACTATGTAGATGAAATAAGACATATGCTGTCTTCAGTTATTTATTTTGGTGTTAGACATGTAAAAAGAACGACGAACAATATAACCCATGTAATAGCCCACGAGGCTAGATCTCGTAAATTTTTTTTTGATTTTGGTTGTGACATCCCAGCTAGATTTGAAATGTTGGTAAGGGATGAAAGGAAGTTAAATTAGAAGTTATGTAATATTATGCTTTAATATAAAGGTCTGTTTGCATTAAAAAAAAACTTATTAACCAATATCGATTCATAATGTTGAGCAAGTTACGGGAAAACTAATTTTCCATGTTGTTTGTTAGTACTTTCCAACTCAGTTAAATAGTCTGAAGCTGTCTCATTTTATCTGAACCTGACTCAAAATGGTCAAATATCAGGGTTATAAAGTTTTTTTTCTTCAAATCCAATCAGATATGTGTCAAATGAATCCGTGTATGTTTCAACTATTTCCAAATCAGATATATGAGTTAAGTCAGATTCGATTCAGACATCAGAAAAATAAAATACCGACAGAGTCAAATGCCAAGTCAAATATAAATCCATACAAACGAGGTGTTATTATGACACTTCTCACATGCATGAACAAAATTCTAACTTGATGCAACTCACTCCTTTTTATTTCTTTTTCCTTCCACACAAAAAACATAAAGAGCATGAAATAAAAATTCATAGAGCCCCTTATCATGGTATTTTTGTCGTACCCATTCTACCCATTATATGATTCGTACTAATTATATTGATTAAGCTAAGTACTCAGTATTAGTGAATGAATTAGACTAATCAAATGATTAATCTTTTGTAAATAAAAACTTGATTTTCCTTGATATTGATTTTGATTTTGAAGAAGGAAAAATGGTGATTTTGGTGAAATTTTTTTCAAAACAATTTAAGAAAACTGATGAAACCCTTCGTCATAAAATTCGAGATAACCTTATAATCAACTCCCAACATCAATTTATCGATTCAAATCCGTAAAAAAAAAATCAGAGTAAAAATCTAAAATTTTACATGTTACGGCTGGGAAATTGTATCGAACCAGCCGTAAAACCAAAGTTACGGTTAGGATCTGAAGAATTCCAAGCCGTAAACACAAACTGCGGCTGAGAAGTGAAGAACTTCTAGCCATTGTTCTTCCCAGAATCTCCTGAGTCTGTATTACGCTGAGATAACATACTTTTCCCGTCCGTAACTAAATATGAAGCTGAGAAATTTTGATTTTCAACATGAATACATCCTACGATTGAAAATTAGTAATACTTTCATTAAATAGACCACAATAAAACCCATTACATACTTAATAGATCCCCATTACAAAGTTGGTTTTAATAACATCCCTTTTGATGTATTAAGAAGTCTTTGATGATGGCGAATTGAGTTTCCAAGTTGAAAGTATAACCTTTCCATTTTCTCCATTCCTTCTAAGCTTGAGCTGCGACTTCTCTATCAGTCCCACCTTTAAGTCGAAGTTGAAAAAGCGGGGTTATAACAACCACACCCAATATTTCGGTTAGCAACCTGTATGGACAAACTCCAACATACTTTCTAGAGAATCAACTAGACAGTCAGACTCAATCTCTCGATTTGATATATACTCAAGCAAATAGAAATTTGCGAGTCTTTATCAAATACTAGAGACATAACTTAGATGGTACCAAAGACCAATATCCAAGCGTCAATCAATTTAAGTCAACAACCAAAAGGTCAGATATTCTAATTGATTGAACAACGCACAACCTGTGATATTTCAATTATATAACAAAATATAATGCGGAAAAGAAATAACACAGACACCAAAATTTTGTTAACAAGGAAACCGCAAATGCAGAAAAACCCTGGGACCTAGCCCAGATTGTACACACATTGTATTAAGCCGCTACAGACACTAGCCTACTCCAAACTAACTTCGGTCTGGACTGTAGTTGAACCCCAATCAATCTCACACTGATCCAAGGTACAGTTATGCTCCTACGCCTCTGATCCCAGCAAGATACTACGTACTTGATTCCCTTAGCTGATCTCACCCACAACTAAGAGTTGCTACGACCCAAAGTCGAAGACTTTAATAAACAAATCTGTATCACACAGAAAAGTCTACAGTAATAGATAATTCGTCTCCAACGAATATACCTACTAGTTTTGTTCCGTCTTTTGATAAATCAAGGTGAACATGAACCAATTGATAAACCGGACTTATATTCCTGAAGAACAACCTAGTATTATCAATCACCACACAATAATCCTAATCGACGCAGCGAAAAAGATATTGTAGAATCACAAACGATGAGACGAAGTTTTTGTGATTTCTTTTATATCTTGCCTATCGGAGATATCAATCTCAAGCCAATTATTACAATTGTACTCGTACGATAGAAACAACAAGAACAGATCACACAACTACGAGAAATTAGTATCGGTCTGGATTCACAATCCCAATGAAGTCTTTAAGTCGTTAACCTGGTTTAGAAGAAGAAACCAAAGGTTAAAGGAGAACCGACTCTAGTTTAGCACAACTAGTATCACACAGAAGGTGTGGGGATTATTCTTCCCAGTTGCTAGAGTTCTCCTTTATATAGTCTTTCAAAACAGGGTTTGCAATCAATGTTAGCTTGGTAACAAAGCATTCAATATTCACTGTTAGATGAAAACCTGATTTAGATTCAAGCTAATATCTTTCAACCGTTAGATCGAAAACTAGCTTGTTACACACAAATGAAATGCACGTTTATAGGCTTGTGTAACCGTACCCAAACTTGTACATTTGTTGGTTCAACAATAGTCAACCAAATGGTTAGCCATATGATCACTTTCATATCAACCATATTCGTCTTCACCATAACTAGTTCAAGTGACTCAAATGAACTAGTTAGAGAGTTGTTCAATTGTAAGGAAATCTTATGTAACTACACAAGACACAATCGAAGCAAAAACGATTTGATTCACTCGAATCGGTTCATGAACTATATAGCCACGGTTTGCATTTGCATTCCTTAGTTTATATAAGAATAAGTTCACAAACATCGTTTTTAGATATAACCTACTCAAGTTCGCGGACTTAAGTTCCCGGACGGAGTTCACAAACTCCAGCAGAAATTCTCGGGACGAGAACTTCCGCCAGTTCGCGGACTGAGTTCCCGGACTCACGCCACCATTCCGGTTCTCTTGATCAACAAAGTTCGCAAATTTTGGTTCAAGGAATAAGGACTTATACATATATGTGTTTCCACAACAATGCTTATATCCTCCAATGGTTATATAATCTAAACTCTCATTTCAATCATTGGAACATTCTTAGAGGACGTTGATATTCTATAGTTGTTATTCACAAACTATTTTTCGTCAAAGTAAGTAATTTCCAAAGTGATTGAAACTTGTCATGACTTTCATCACTAGGTAAATATTATATTGGTTAAAGTGAAAGCTTACCAACACATATTTCGAAAAATAGATAGGCGAGATAAACTCGGCTCGAAATAGCAAATGTGTATAATCTAAGTCTATATAGCAAAACGACTTTTGTCTCAAGATAGGAGATAAATAGACTTTTGAGTGATAGATAAGTTCAAGTCTCCACATACCTTTTAGTCGATGAAGATCCACCGGTTCCTTGAGTAGTCCTTCATCTTGTATGATGATTTCCATGGAGTTCTTGAGCTCAACACACTTTCTATCCTAGTCCGAGACCTTAGCTATAGTAGACTAGAAATCAAGACTTATAGTTTTGATCACTAACATTGACAAACATGCTTGAGATAGCAACGCATGCGAGTTCGACCGATCAATGCTCTAACAATCTCCCCCCTTGCCAATTTTAGTGACAAAACTATCAATACATATGGAATACAAAAAATAAATAAATTAACTTTTGTAGCTCCTATTCCATACGCCTAATCTTCAACAATACTTGAAATATTCGTCACTTCCAAGTAATCCAATGATCCCAAAGGTTGTAAGTTCAGCATCATCGTTGTTGAAAATCCATAGCTATAACAACGAGAAAACAAGAGTTCTCAATCATTGTTATACAGTGTCATAGTATCATTATACAACGTCAAACTTCAATTGTATCACAACTTCAACAACAATACTATGGTGATATGTATCACTTCCCCTTAGTCAATACTCCATCTCACATGGAAACCACTCCCCCTTACATAATGATCCTAAAACCATATGTATTTGTAGTGTGAACTACATATTAATTCTCCCCCTTTTTGTCAATAAAATTGGCAAAGGTACAAGAACGGGATCCTAATGAAATTTCCAAAAGAGACATTTCTTGACCAAAAGAAAGCAAAAATATATCATCTTATTTAGATGCAATCATAAAACCGAAGCTAAATGCATTCATAAAGGAGTTTGTAAAGATACAAGATAACCCCTATAATATCCCATAGCCGCACTCCCCACAAAGATTTGGCAATTAAGCACAAGTTCAATTAAGAACTCTCCCCCATAAAATGTCATTACCGAAAGAACAACAAGAGCGACCTTAATTTAGAAAGAAAAGAAGGATTTCTTTGGACATAACAAATCACATACAAGTATGAATTTGAATCCAAAAATATTCAATTAAACTAACCACAAGAGAACCCATGATTAATTTAATCGACCAATGCTCAAAATAAGTGAACTTATGGAGACTTAAAAACATAAAATTAGATTAATCACAAGAGAACCCATAATCGAAATACACAACCAAACTAATCACAAAAGTAATCAATTTAATTGGTCATGCTCGACATAAGAAACCTTACGGAGCAACAACTAAATAACCAAACAAGATGATTAATTTAGTTGAATATGCTGGACATAAAGTACCTCACGGAACAACAACATAGCTAATCATAAAAAGAATCAACTTGGTCGTTCTATGCTCAACATAAGACACTTTACAGAGCCTCACAGTAATACATAAAATATGGATCAGGAAAGATCAATACTGGGGAATATACAAGGATTCATTCTATTTTCCATCACTATTCGCATAACGACATTCAATAGACATAATCCTTGCAAATAAAAGATTTTAACCTATCTTGAATTTACATAATAGGCTTAACTTTTGTTTTTTTCAAAAGTCTATTCATTCTTTTATCAATACATGCATATCGACATACAAAAGACTTTACTTTTGACAAGGTATGGGACAATCATAGTTCACGGATGTAAACACACATATCCCATAACAAATTTGCAATATATAAAACCATAAAGATTAATACTGCAAAAATCATCTTCCAAACAGGTTTAGAATTTAAACCAATAAATCTAAAAACATGAAGATGAAAATGTTGGACATAGATATGTGTAATCACAATAATGGCTATTCCAAACTCTAGTTATTCTTCTAATAAAAACAAGAAAAAATAAGATTTACTAGGCAACAAGACAAACTCGTGATGCACATACAAGATGATTTGTCCTTATAGGGTAGAATCAACCTTTTTCGCATGTATTTACCCCAATAATAGCTACCAAAGGCGTATAAAAATATTTTCTTAACAAAGAAGAACATACAAAGTCAATAACGACTATGCACCATAGTTCACAAAGGATGATTGTGAACATTCAAGAATTCCATATCACTACGTACTACTTTCCATTCTTGAACTTCCTTCTTTGTGATTCACCAACAACATTCTTGTAAAAGCTACAAATTAGCTTATAAGAGTATTACTCCAAGAATCCAATTTCCCAAGTTCAAGAGAAGTGGAATAAGTGCAACGAAACGGAGCAAAATACTCAAAAACAAGAGACAAAACAAATACCAATTTTAACTCATCCAAATTCAAGGTTTCTCATCTCCATTTTGAAGATAATTCAAAGAGGAAGTTAGTGCAAAAATAATGAGGTCAATCCGAGTACGGACGAAGAAGTTACGGCCAAAACAAGTTTACCGAATATCGACGTCAAGTATGCATACGGGTTTGCAAACGAATTTTCGTATCCTGGAGCAGTATGCAGACGGGTTTTGCGAACTTAAACCCCTGAATTTTGGTTTTAAATGATGTTATGCATACTTGGTATGTGTACCATGAAGTCCAAACATCCCGAACTGATGTTTTCAAACCTAAACATTTAAGAACATTAAACACAGATCAAGTTAGGTAGAAATGAATGATAAGCAAGGTACATGGATCATTATAAGTACTCAAACAAGTAATAAAAACATAAAACTTGCTCAAGTTTATAAAAATACCTTTTTAGAAAAGTTCAATTGAATTCTACAGCCTTACCGAATACAATCTGTGCGCCCCAGTTGTTGTGCTTCGCTCACCGTATACATAGTAGGGCATTGCTTGGTGAGGATGCACTTTCAACACAAACAAGTTGTGTTGAGGTGAACAATGTCTTGCTCACCATGGCACCAAGAAATAGTTTTTTTCCAACAACTCTTAAATCTTGTAGTGTTGAGAAACATCCAAGGAACTGTTTTTATAAGTCTATCAAAGAACTTCAAGAGAACCCAAAAAGATTTGTGTTTCTGATTTCTTGTTTACCAACTTATAAAACACAGTTTCTGCAGATAGTTTTTAGTACTGTGAAGGGAAACTCTTTTGATAAAAAGAGACGTCCTAGATTCTTCATAAAAGAAGACAATACTACTATCTTGATAGGAAGTATCAGGAATTGAGCAACGAATCAATTCATGCTTTGAGGTGATACACTCAGATAACTGAGATTTAAACTCCTCTTGTAATTCGTTTAGTTTATCACAACTAATTGGATTACGCAGAGGAGGAGCATTGCTCTTACTGATCAGTAAATCAATATCAACCTCAACATGAATATTATTCATCATAACTTGATTTAGCCTGTCAAGAGATTCTTGCTCTTTCTGGAGGTATAACTCAACATCAAGAGATAAGCTCTCAAGCTTCTTTTCAAGCCCTGAAAACACTTCAAGGGATTTTAAACCTGGTGGAGGTTTAGATAGAAATTCTTCTACATTATTAAATCAGTCATGGAAGAGAATTCTGAAATCCCTGGATATGGTGGTGCATTTATTGAGATAACACTACTGTCCATAGAGTCAGATCGCTACAAACACAGACTTGTAAGGTCTTGAACGTGTTTGCCTGCTCTGATACCAATTGAAAAAGCGGGGGTACTACAACCACACTCAATATTTCACTTAGCAATCTGTATGGACAAACTCCAATATAATTTCAAGAGAATCAAATAGACAGTTAGACTCAATCTAGATAAAAAGTATATCAAAGAGTTTATATCTCAATCTCTCGATTTGATATATACTCAAGAAAATAGAAATTTGCGAGTCTTTATCAAATACTAGAGAGATAACTTGGATGGTACCAAAGACCAATATCCAAGCGTCAATCAATTTAAGTCAACAACCAAAAGGTCGGATATTCTAATTGATTGAACAACACACAACCTGTGATATTTCAATTATATAACAAAATATAATGCGGAAAAGAAATAACATAGAGACCAGAATTTTGTTAACGAGGAAACCGCAAATGCAGAAAAACCACGGGACCTAGTCCAGAGTGTACACACACTGTATTAAGCCTCTACAGACACTATCCTATTCCAAACTAACTTCGGTCTGGACTGTAGTTGAACCTCAATCAATCTCACACTGATCCAAGGTACAGTTATGCTCCTACGTCTCCGATCCCAGCAGGATACTACGTACTTGATTCCCTTAGCTGCTCTCACCCACAACTAAGAGTTGCTACGACCCAAAGTCGAAGACTTTAATAAACAAATTTGTATCACACATAAAAGTCTACGGTAATAGATAAATCCGTCTCCCACGAATATACCTGCGAGTTTTATTCCATATTTTGATAAATCAAGGTGAACAGGAACCAATTGATAAACCAGACTTATATTCCCGAATAATAGCCTAGTATTATCAATCACCTCACAATAATCCTAATCGACGCAGCGAAAAAAGATATTGTGGAATCACAAACGATGAGACGAAGTGTTTGTGATTTCTTTTATATCTTGCCTATCGGAGATATCAATCTCAAGCTAATTATTACAATCGTTCTCGTAACGATAGAAGATGCAAGATTAGATCACACAACTACAAGAAAAGTAGTATCGGTCTGGCTTCACAATCCCAATGAAGTATTTAAGTAGTTAACCTGGTTTTAGAAGAAGAAACCAAAGGTTAAAGGAGAATCGACTCTAGCTATGCAACTAGTATCACACGTAAGGTGTGGGGATTAGGTTTCCCAGTTGCTAGAGTTCTCCCTTACATAGTTTTCAAATCAGGGTTTGCAATCAATGTTAGATTGGTAACAAAGCATTCATTATTCACCATTAGATGAAAACTTGATTAGATTCAAGCTATTAAGACATATGGTTTTAATAGAGTTCTCCCTGATTAGATTAATTTATGACAAAAAAGGGGGAGAATTATTTAGTAAAGATCTATTAAGACATATGGTTTTATTGAGCTATGTCTAAGAGAGAGTAAATTACATGGGCGAAGGTAAACTTCAAATCTAGCAAAAATCAACGACTAAAGACTAGGGGAGAGAACATGTCACCATAGTATTGCTAAAAATTATTCCATAAGTTTTGCCTTTTCTTTACCCAAAAAATATCTAACATGATTCAGTTTTGGAGATGACTGTCGAGCATATGAATGGGATGAATGGTCTAAGGCAAGTCAGCTTAAAACTTTGACCAACCACACTCACGAGTGGCACAAGTAAAATACCAAATTGTTGCTATTCACAACTATTCCAAACAATTGCGACTTTTGTAACGAAGATGAACTGTTGCAACTTTTTCGCAACAGAAATTCGCAAGTGAAAATTTGCAACATGGCAAAGATTTTGCGGAAACTAGTTATTAATCAAGGAAAATGGTGTAGTGTATATAGATTATGTCGATGTCGCATTTACGAAGTTCAAAAGATAATCGTTATACTTCGTAACTAAATATTCTTCCTTGACACTTTGATCATAGTAAACTAACCAAGTCTAAAACTAGAGTATTAAATACAACCTCGCATGTTATGTTTTCAATCTTAAACGACTTGAAAGTAACGATACGAATGGAAACAAGCAAGTCAGTATCACTAACCTCAAGTGTAAAGATGATGTCTTCATTGTAGTTGATACGTCTTTACGATCTTCAGGTCTTCAAGGTAATACTTGTATGTCAATATTCCTAGAGTTTCTAGTCTAACCTAAACGAAGTTGACTCTAGTACATTTAATCAAGCGACTCTAATTGAGTTTTGATACTAAAATATGACAACAAAACTTTACACACCAACACTTGGTGGGTTCAACCGAGCAATGCTCTAGCATTTAATAATCTATAATTCAAGTTATTACTGATTATTGTTCAACTTATCTCATTATATTTTTTCATTTAATTATTCTTGCCTAACTAATTAATATTTTATAACTAGCTTCTTCCGTGTGTTTTATTTTCTAACCGGTTAGTACTTTTTAACTTTATCCCAAACTAATTTTAATATTTTTTTCAAATTATTTTGAATTTCAACTTTTTTTCCTAACAATTTTAATATTTTGTCATTCTTTGACGGTAGTTTTGTTTCTCACGTGTAATTCATGTGGTTTGTTTCGTTTCAAAATATATAATAAAATGTGATCTGTATGATGGTTTCTTTTCTAGTTGTAAAATAATAATAAAATGGTTATAATAACATAAATTTAGAAAATGAATTAGTTGGAAAAAATAGTTAGAAAATATTAACTAATTTGCAAAGATTACAAGGTTTTAATTTAGAAAACAAAATTACAAGAAAATATTAAATAATTAGGGGAAGAAAATTAATTTAAAAGAAAATAAAAATAATTGGTAAGATATAAACTGAACAAATAGATTAATAATTAGTAATATGAAAGTAAACAAATAGAAGATTATTAATTAGTAAACACGTTAAAACACAAAGTTGTTAGTCGCAGATTTTTATTGTGTTTCTAAAATCAACCTGCAGATACCATTAACTCTCGAGGAACCTTACCATCCATCTATATCCATGTACAACTCGTATGTCATTTTGTTATTAAACAAGCCAAAATATTCAATCTTGCAGATGGGTCTGGACAGATCTTTCAAATTTAAGAGAAAGTTGCTACACTTCAAGTCAAAATGCACAACATATTGAGAATGAAGATACTCCATCCGGTAAGCTTCTTGCAAAGCTATTAAGAGCCTCGGTCATTTATCCAGTTTCCTTCTTGTCTCCTTGAAAAGATAGGTTCAGATACTAATATTCTTTAGTCTTTGAAATAATATGATTTAGCAAAAAGAAAAAAAAAGAAACAAGTTACATGTCTAAAACACTCATGAGGGTGCAATCTACCATATACTAAGTTACGATGGCCAAACCATTGGTAACTATACCATAAAAAGTTACGACTTTGGATGCTGAAGCTCGGAGAGAATCTAAATTTCGCGCCAAAAGTTGACAGGCTGGACGGAACACATCAAGATGATTTGAGTGATACACAAAGAAAAATACGCTCATGATTCTTACCAATTCATCTTCCTTCAACAGTCCAGCGGTGAAGGGCTTTATTTACTGGTGGAGCCTTTCACTTTCCATGACAGAAAGTAACAAAAGTCCCAAAACCAAATTCTCTTAAATCTTTGAGATCTTCATTCTTTATAATTTAAATACGTGAAAACACAAAGCAGTCAGTCGCAAATTTTTATTGTGCTTCTAAAATCAACCTGCAGGTTCTATCATTTATGCTAAAGAATATTTTGATGCTTTGAGCCTGAAAGAGCATCTAATTGTACTTTTATTTACAGAAGGTTGAATAGGAAAATATAATGTAAAATGGATAAGTAAACCACTTACATTCCAAAGCACATTATACCTATCTTTTTTCTTGTTTGTAGAGGATTGATCTTCGTTTTCTATTTATTTCTAAACTTATATTTACTAATTATTAAGTCTTTTATTTGTTTCCTTCCATATTACTAATCATTAATCTATGTTTATTTCCGACCAATTATTTCTATTATTTTTTGAATTAATTTTCCTCCCCTAATTATCTAATACATTTTAACTATTTTTTCTAAATTGATTTATTTTCACTTAATGTATGTAATTTCTCCAAACTAATTATTATTTTCTAACTATTTTTTTCCTACTAATTTATTTTATAAATTTATGTTATTCTGATCATTTTTTTTTTATTTTTTTACATATAGAAATAAAAAATACATCAAATGGATTCCGCATTTTTATGTTTTCAAACAAAGAAAGCAACACATAAATCACATATGAGGGACTAAATCATGAACACCGGTATGTGAGGCTAACTATATACTATTTACTCACACTATCTATTATTTTATCTACTGAGACATGTCATATGACTTTACTATTATGATGAATATTTCAAAGAAGAATTCAAACAATATAAAATTTGTTGCATAATAGATTGAGAACAATTCATTGTTCGAAATATCGCAATTGCGTAATAAGTTCATAAGGAGTTGTCACGTTAATTTTTATGTCCACAAACTAATTTTTTCAGTTCACTACTTGAACTTATATAAAATAAAGACTTGATGAATTAAATCTCAAATAAAGCGCATACATTGATCAGTTTGTGAACTGGTCGATTTTGAGATGTTTCTGGATAACTTTTATTTTAATAGTACACGAACTGGTTTATGCAGTTCGCGAACTGGTTGATTTTGAAAGGTTCTTGGATACATTTTGGAAAGTTCACGAACTTATTAAATACAAAAAGGTTATGAGTTACGAGATAGATATTTAATTCATGAACTGTTTTGTACGATTCACAAACTGATATTGGTGTTGTGATATTAAACTCTAATTTATGCTTGATGGTTCAAGAATAACTTAACCATTGTTCTCTAGTCCACTTGCTGCATAGCATGTATTTCGACTAATATACAGTTGTACGTTTCTTTTCCGTGATTTAAAGAAAACTTGTCACATGCTTACATGAGCAATCAATATAGAGAATTTAATCTTTCTTGGTTACAAAGAAATTCGTGGACATGTAAACAAGTTCATGAACCTAGGTTTGTTTAAGATACTAAGCCATGTTCATCAATATAAATAGAGGACTCTTTGCATACTAGTATCTAAATCTTGGAACTTTTTTGTCCTAGTTGCGGCTAGAGTCGTCCTCTAGTGACCTAAGTTTCCTATGAAGAAACTGTATTAGGTAACGAATTTTAAAGTCTTCAATAAGGGATTCGTGAAGCTCGATCAAACTATCTTTTACCTGATAGATCTTTGTTATCTAGACCTTGTTCTTATTGATTGTTGTAGTTTTGAAAATATATATCAGGAACAAAATGGAGACTTTATGATTCCACAAGATACATATTTAAACTCTTCTTTGATTTGTCTAGAGTATTCTAGTGAGGTGGTAGTGATTTAGGCTTCTCGGATAAGAGTGTAAATGTTCTGTATCTGTGAGGTTTGCTAGACGTTGTTCTATTGAAAGTATATTTCCATACCTTGATTTAAATGTATCTAAAAGGAATCAAATATGTGTTTGTTTAGAGTAAGGATAGTACTAGTCTTCATGAAGAACTGTGGAACATCTACGAAAGAGAATTAAAGTTCTGCCAGAAGATATACAATATCAATTTTTAAAGAGAATTGGGATTATGCTATGGGTTTTAAAGGCGCTTGAATGCTACTATCTCTATTATTTATAGTCTGAAGTATGATAGTAGAAAAAAGATGTAACAACTTAAATCAATGTGTGCTGAATCTGTACTAGGTCCCTGGGGGATTTATAAGATTGTAGTTACCTCGTTAACAAAATTTATGGTGTTTGTGTTATTTCTTTTCCGCATTATATGGTTTTATCTTTATAATTGAAATATCACAGGTTTTACGTCATAAAACCTAGATCGTATTAGCTCTGCCGCATTATAAAGCATCTGTGTAATGGACTTTGAAGTAGGTAAAAATACTACGCAATGGTATAATAACTATTTGGTAGAGATATTATTTATTGTAAATGTTCTAACTATAGCATTCTCATAAGTTGTTATCAAGCTACGGATCTTTAACAATAAGGTGTTGTACGAGTGTTTAAGATCCAATAAATGAAGAAATCATTACGAAGATTGAGCTGAAATTTTATTACTTTAAATCCACATTTAATTGATAGTTTTGTCACTACAATTGACAAATGGGGAGATTTTAGAGCATCGCTCAATCATATTGATAAGTTTTGGTATGTCAAGCTTGTTGTCAAATTTAGATGATAAAAATTCCATCTTGATTTATAGTCCACTAGAGTCAGTCTCAGTCTTGGAATATATAATGGTAGTTGAATATTAAAATTCACCAATCGACCTTGAAGATTGAATACTGAAGAACAGCGGCGTCAACGTAAACTTCATCAAAAAAGGTATGTGAAGACTGACTATCCTATTTACTCATATTATTTACCATTTTATCTACTGAGACATGTTGTATGACTTTATATTATGATGAACATTGTAAAGAAGAATTCAAGAAATATAGAACTTGTCACATAATAGGTTGAGAGCAATTTATTGTTCAATATCACAACTGCATATTGAGTTCATAAGGAGTCGTCAAGTTAGATCTATGTTCACAAACTGCTCCACTCAGTTCATGAACTTGAAATTATAAATAGTAAAGACTTAATGAATCATTCTCAACTAACTCGTGTACATGAACTGGTCGATTTTGAGATGCTATATGATACTTTTAATGTCGCTAGTACACGAACTAATTTTGCAGTTCGCGAACTGGTTGATTTTAAGAGTTACCAGTATATTTTTTGTATTTAAGTAAATAAACTGTTTTGGAAAGTTCACGAACTTATCAAATCAAAAGTATCCTGAATTATGAGAAGACAAGATATTCACGAACTATTTTGGACAGTTCACGAACTGATTTTAATCTCATGATATCATACTACGATTGCACATTTTTTCTTTGTGTTTCAAGGCCAACTTCTAACATGCTTATACAAACAATCTATATGGAAAAGTTAAGCTTGCTTGGTTAAAAAGTAATTCGCTTTTTACATGGAAACAATTTTACGATCCTATCTTTGTTTGTAAGCTACCAAGCCATATTCATCAATATAAATAGAGGACTCCTTGCATACTAGAATCTTAATCCTGGCACTTCTGTGTCCTAGTTTCAGCTAGAGTCGTCCTATGAAAACCTAGGTTCCTCTGGTGAAACTGTAGGTTACGACTTCGAAAGTATTCACTAAAGGATTCTTGAATCCTGGTCAGACTATCTTTTACCTGTTAAATTTTTGTTATCTAGATCTTGTTCTTAATGATTGTTTTGGTTATCGAACTATAAATCAGGAACAAGATATATACAAATCATAAAGTACTCTTCGACTCATACTTTGCGATTCCACGTGAAAAACATCTAAAACACTTCTCTATTTGATTTATTTAGATTGTTTTTGTGAGGTTGTTACGATCAGGCATCTCTATAACTTTTGAAAAGAGTAAGCTACTAACCATTGAGTTTTGATTGATATCTTATTCACCTTGAAGATACCTCATAAGCATATATAAATTTCCATTACCTTGATTGAATATATTTGTGAAGAAAATCAAATAGACTTGTTAGAAGAAGGATAGTTAAAAAGTCTTCACTTAGGTTGAAACAATTCTTAGACCTGTAAAGGACGTAATCTAGGGGAATCATGTTGCGTAGGGTCTTACGGGATCCCGTAATTTAATACAATTGAAGCTGAATTTCTTGTAGCATCAATTCGGTCTCAACTAAACTCTCGTCCGAAGTTTGATAGTATTCAAGTCTGTAACGGCTTAATACACTATGATGTTCAAGTTCTAGACTAGGTCCTGGGGTTTTTCTTCACTTTTTTTGTTTTCCTCGTCAATTATTTTTCTTGTATCTTGTGTTATTTATATTTTGCGTTATATTATTTATCTTGATAATAGAAATATCGCTCGTAGTACATTAAACAACCTAGACAGTTTTTAAGCCCAAAAGGTTGTACAATATCTATAAGATTTATTCTTGGAATTCGTATATTGAAATATAAATTACAAGACTTTTTCTTAATGGAATTAGGTTCGGATATAGTTTGGGAACATACTAAGTTGTTTCTTGGATATTGATTTTTGAGATCGTCCAAGTAAACTTGTTTACATATCAAGTACAAGATCTCAGCTGGTTATCTATACTACTGATCGTGACAAGTTTTTCCAAACGGGTTTCCGAACAAAAAATTGGTGGTACACTTGGTACCCTTTCCTTTTCAAATCCTATTATTATTTTATTTTTATTTATTGATTTGATTAAGAATAAAAGGTATAGTTATCTTTGATAGATCAAACTTATGGTCATTCTTTTTGATATAAGACCATTCAAGTTTTTTGAGGATTTGACTATTACAGATACCGCGATTCAAGATCTATAGATAGAACAGCTGATCAATCGACGTCAATAATAGTGGACTTAAGTTAACAGTTACTTTGAAGATTAAAAAATTAATTAAGACTTTTCTTTTTGGGTTATGATCTTTGTGATTCTTATTACGCACTTGATCTTATGGAATTCAAAATGAAGCTTATCTTGATAGACATAAGGCTTGTGTAAAAATCGAACAAACTATCTAGTTGATTCCTCTTGTTAATTTGCTTTGATAGAGCTTGTTCACTGAGATTTATTAATTCGGTAATCATTGTCTTAATTTTATATTTGACCAAAGGAGTTTATATTAATTAAACGGAAGATCCTTTAATCTACTTTATCTCTAATCTAATGATTGATAAGTGAGTTGGGTTATGAACCAAATGAGTTGAGAACGGAAGTCTTTACAACAGTGAAGCAACTCAAAATAATGGACTTTTTCTTAAGATGCACGTGCGCATACCGGATTGGTTATATGCACAGGGATACTGAAGAAATTGAGTAACAAATAAGTATTTACTTGGTTTTAACTATACGAAGCTTCAATAGTCAATTTGTATAGTGGATTAATTTAGAGAGTATTCAAAGTTGGAATAGGTCCCGAGGTTTTTCTACCATACAGTTTCCTCGTTAACAAAATCTTGTGTGTCGTGCCATTACTTTACTTTATGCATTATAGTTATAATTAAGTAATTGCTCTTGTACATTAATCATCAATATTGGTAACGGTCCCATAGTTATTTCGGTTTCAAACTTGGACTATTTACCAAGTTACACCTTTGTGAAATAATCTTTTAGCAGTTATTGCTTCTATAAGATAATACAAGGTGTGTCTGTGTAGGTTGATATCAAAAAATTTAGAGCACTGCTCGGTCGAACTCGCAAGCGTTGCTATCTCAAGCTTGTTTGTCAAGTTTAGTTTCCAAAACTATAAGCCTTGATTTCTAGTCTACTTATAGCTAAGTCTCGGATTAGGATAGAAAGTGTAGTTGAGCTTTAGGCTTCTCGGCGTTCATCGATTGAAGACGAAGAACTACTAAGGGGAGCTTGTGGAACTTCATCAACAAAACGTATGTGGATACTTGAACTCATCTATCACTCAAAAATCTATATACTCTATCTCCTATTTGAGACAAAAGTCGTATAGCTATATAGACTTCGATTATACACATTTGATATTTCGAGCTGAGTTTAACTCGCTTACATATTTCTCGAAATATATGTTGGTAAGCTTTCGCTTTAACTAAGTTCATCTAATATTCTTGACGAAAGTCAAAAGATGATCATGTGAGAATCGCCTGGTGATAGACACATTTTTGTGTTTAATTTGATCTCAATACTATATCTTGTTGGCACTCGAGTTTGTACTAATTTTGGTGTTTTATGTGTTTGTAGGCACCTTTGGAAAATAAACATTTTTTGGAAAATTCGGCTCGAAAAGTTGGTAAAAGCCCCGGAGGACACGTGTTATTCGGACTCTCACCGTTGGATAAGGGGCACCTCAATTATTAAGGGGCACCCCAGGTCACCCCAAAGACAGCTGCTATTCGCACCCCAGTTCTGGATAGGGGGGAGGACATCTTCTTCCCAAATTCAAAAACCAAAAATTGGCGGGAAAAAAATACTATCAACTGGCAGATGTTTTGTTGGAATTTTTGAACGTGTTCTAGGGCGATTCAATGGCTAATTTTTGGTAGGAAGTTGTGATATGTTCTAGCAAACACGTTTTGGGCTTTTGGTTTGATAAAATTTGGCCAGAATTAGCTGGATAATTCACGGAATCCAAAACAGGGAAACACGGGTTGAACACGGGATTGGAGAAGATTTGAGCGTGTTCTGCTCATGCATGAGGGCTCTAGCAACATTGTGGGTCGTGTGTGAACATTTCTAGAGTGACCAGGATGGAAATCTACGCGTGAGAAGCTAAATCAGGGAAGAAAATATTCCCAGAATATTTTTTCATCAAACCGAGTTAAGAGAGAATTATCTCGAGTTATAGCGAGACTTCTTGATCCTATGGAGTATATATAGAGTGTTGGGGACTGATAGAAGGGGTGTCGAGAGTCTGGGGGGCTGAGGAGAGCCAGAGAAGAAGAAATTCGAGTTTTCCCAAACTCGGTTTCTGCTGCTGCTGCTGATGATGAACATGAAGAACACGAAGAACGGACCTTCACCAAGAGTCGTTTTTCTACAGTAATAACGACTCACACCTGTGGGTCGTACATCAGGCAGTCTTGTTCGCCACAGCGTTTGCGACACAGCTACAGCAGTCTTATTTTGTCACTGAGGGTCGTAGTTCTCTGGTTTTATTGTATTTCTCATATTCTCATCATTTGTAAACCATTTTTGAGCATCAATGAAATTCTTGAGAGGTTTTCCAACATGATGAGCGACTAATTCTCTCGTAACCAACGCAATGGATGAAGCTATTCACACATGAACAATGGGTAACTATTTCATTTTCTCTAATATTTAATTATAATTCACTCAATCACTGCTTTTGCAGAGTTCGTAAAATTTTACATAATTTTCTTCATTAGTTGTGATTCAATTAGATAGGTTATGCTTTGGTTAGATAATCTATACTTAAGGGATACAATTAATTTTTGAGAATATGTTTGATTATTTGTGGATTAAGAAATAAAGGATTAAAAGGATAATTAGAGTTTTGAAATATTTGACATCATTCATGTGTAATAGTGGATTCTAGTGTCTTGGTTACCTCTCGCCCACTTTTTTAATATTTTTGTATATAATTTTATTAAATATTTAAATTTAATCTTCACAAGTCCGAGAGTTTGAACCTCATTACTACAACAACAATCAAAAACTTAACCATTTTGGCGCCGCTGCCGGGGATTTGTGCTTAGGTAGAATTTTTAGGTTTTTTTTTATTTCATTTGTTCTTTTTACGTTTCTTTGGGTGTGTCTTTGTATTACAGGTTTGAAGTTGGATACTAAAGACTTGGAATCAAAGCTTAAAGCCAAAAGAGAAGGAAAAAGACAAAGCAAAAAAAAAAAAAAAAGCGAAAGAAAAATTAAAAAAAAAAGAGAGAGAATTTATTTTATTTTTTTAGAGACCTTCCATTTTTTGTAATTATTTTTTTTTCTTTTCTTTTGCACTTTATTTGGACTTTGGACTTGGACAATTATTTTTTTAAACCCTAAGGAAGGGTACATTAAATATAAAACTGTTTGCAGGGAAGGACGACGATTACAATATCGTCTCGGCCCCTCGGGTTCGCACATGACATAGGAGTCGTGGCCCGAGTCGACTTCAGCGGTTCTTCGCCCGTCTGGTACGGGAGGTAAGCTTTCGAAACACCGCGAATCCCCTGTCAGCGGGTTTATTGTATGCCTTAAGGTGAATATATGCTGAGGATTTGAATACGGTTGTTTTAATTTCCTAGTAAAGGGCAAGGCCTGGCCAAATTAAGATAAGGACTCGGATTTCATCACCGTTTCCTTCTTGCCCGCCTTAGGAAAACGAAACCAAACGCGAACCTAAGCTTAAAATTTTGACTAGAACGAGACCTATAGGGTAACGAGCTTAATAGGAAAGTCGTTCGAAAAATATTGGTTACTCTTTTAGCATACTTCGAAGTTCATGATGGTTTCTGTGAGTTGAATGCGTGACTGCGCCGCCTTGTGATAGCGGTGAGGCCTTGGGTATCAAAGCTCCACTGAGCTTCCCTCGCCTCAATTCAACTTACTTTGACTCGGATTGATTCCAAGGGGTTTGCTTAAATTGTAACGAATTCCCTTTCGAAGGATTAGAAGCTGGTCTAGAAACAATCTAAGTGGAGCCATCATGCTTGTTGTTTGCTAGATTTTATAGGTTTGATTTGGTCGAGTCAGCCTTGTTTGTGATTGTGTAGAATTCCCTTGCAATTAAGAATGTCGAACTGGTATGATAGAAGCCAATACAATGATTATCGACCTGAATTTGAATATGGACATCATCCTTTCTATGACCATGTTGGGAATAGTGGTTGGGAACGCCATCATTTGGAAGGATATGGGTCATACCCTGGTGAGCCCAATTACTATCCCACATGCATCAGTCTTACGAGCAAGAAGATTATAGTACTAGTTCTTCGTCTCTAGAGGATACAATCAAACTATTGAAAAGTAGTCCTTTTTATGATCCCTCTGTTCCTATTCCTCCTTTAGAAGAGTCCCTCAGGGAGTTAGCTGAGTCGACGCGTAAGTTAGCTGAGATGAATAGTGTAATTCTAGACGAAAGAACTACAATAATGAGTGAACTTTCTATAGAGGAATCCCTCAAGCTGATGGCTGAGACGAACGAAGACTTGCTCGAAATAATCTTACTTTCCAATATAGTGTTTCCAATAATACCCTTAAAAATGAGGATTATTTTCATAATCAAGATGACAAGGTTAGAATTGGTAGCACTACTTGTTTTGATGAGGTTCGATCTTTTTCATGTTATTATGATGAGGATAGTGTTGATGGAGAATCATACTTATGTAGGAATAGTGATCAGGAAATGGTTACTCCAATTGAGCTTTACAATGATAATATTATTTCTAGTTCAAATCCAAATAATTTTAATAATTATTCACCTATTCAAAAGGACGAGGATTTGACTAGAGATACCCTCGTTTTAGACGATGTAGTATTTCTGTTTACAAAGCGATAATGATTTAGAGGAACGAGTTTATTCTGAGAATAATGTTTTAGAGTCTAGCGATTTAGAAACAATAGTCTTAGACGAAGAAGATGAACTCGTAGAGATGAGTGAGGATGAACCTGACTTAGAAGAATCAATTGACCATTTCCAGGAATCTGATGACCTAGAAATTAGGGAAGTTGTGACTAGTCTTTCTAGAGACACAAAAAACTCTAAGTTTGGGGGTGATTATCATTCTCCATGTGCTTTAACTCTTAGAAAGTTCCCTCGTGTAGGACTTGACATTTATGCCTCAACCATATTACAAGATTATCTTCATACATGTTTTCCCGAACCTAATGATGTCCATAGAGAAGCTCAGTTGTTAGAAACCCATCCTCTGGTTGATATGGTTAACCCAGGCTATGATACCAAGATTGAATTTGTTTTCCCACCAAAAACTTTTCTTCCAATTGTGGGAACATATGCTTTTCAGATGTGTCGGATATTAAGTTTTGAGACTAAACCTAATTACTTTAGGATATTAGGGTCGACACATTTTCTTAAGAATGACCATTATTATGGTCAACTTTGTGAGTCTAATCTAATTGACTCAGAGGATCCCCAATTATTCAGGTTGTTGTTATGTGCTTCTAAGTTCCTAGTTGAGTTTTTCCAGACTCTAATACCTGAACCGGATCTTATCTTTGAGGAAATCCAACCGATGAAAACCTTTTATTTACACCCTTTTATAGAGCCTGAACTTGAACCACAACTAGATGTAGTTGTCTTAAGAAAGGGTATGTTCGGTATCTTCTTGGTTTGTTGCAGTTTCCTCTTCTTGTGGGTAACACTTTTTGATCCAGATGACCCACAGTTATTCCGGCTACTACTATATGATTCTACGTGGTGACTAATCCTTGCTTAGTTTGGTTGAAGACTTTAAACTTAGCACTTCTTGGGAGGTAACCCAATATTCATGCGACATGGTAATATCTTTCCTTATCTCTTTTTCTTCATTGGTAACAGTTTCTCCTTGTTCATGCTTTTAATTTTATCTTTAGAACATCGAGGACAATGTTAGATTTAAGTTTGGGGGTATGGGAGAAACTTTTTAGTTGCACTTTTGAAACATCTAGCATCACATGGTATCCGGTTAGCTAAGTTTACATATTGTTTCTCACCGAAAAGATAGAAATTAGAATGCTAGAGATAACAACTTATTGAGACATTAGAGAAAAAGACATTGAGATCCTTGAAATTCAAGAGAGAAATTGTTCCTTTTAGAGGGTAACCGTGATGGACCTAACCATACATGATGGAAAAGCAAGTAGGTCAGGGAAATGCCAGAAACACAAAGCAACCTCACAATGTAGTCTTAGTTACTGGATTGCGACTCTCTCTCAGTAGAAACTTATCATCATCAACAAGCGGAGCGACATCAAAATCTATGAAGAAAGTTGAAGATGTTTTAGGTTTAGAAGCAACAATAGAAGAGAATAATTCAAAAATCAAAGTTGAAGTTATAAGAGCAAACGATATAAGTTGTTAGAATCCATGATACCAAGACATCACAAGTTGCGAAGATCCAAGTTTTGAAAGTCCTTCTCTCATGGCCATGTAAATTTTTGTCTTGTAATTTTTTGTTTCAAAAAAAAAAAAGTGAAAAATGAAAAAAGAAACATCATTACGTTCTTTTTGTTCAATAAGGCCATAGGGAAGAAGAAATTTATAAGTCAAGCAAGAAATCGAAGAGAAGAGTTAATTGTCAAGGTTCTATGAGGTTCGAGAGTTTATCATCAACAGTTGAAGACCGAAGAAGGCGTTGTTTCTACTGAGCACTGTGAGAGAGTCGAAGAAAGATGCATTTTGGTTGCTTTGTTAGTCTGCTTTCAATCTGGCACAAAATATTTCTAGCACTGGTTTAACTCATCACACGTAATTAGTCCAGCTGTGTAGCAGATGTCCCTCTCATTTTTATCTCTCTCCTAATCTTATCCAGCTGTAAAGCAGCAGACGCATCTTACAATGTTTATCTAGCTGTGTAGCGGATATCTCTTTATCAAGCAGTCGTGTGGATGTGTCTCCCCTTTTCTTCAGTCAACTTTAGAGCTAACACCTTTAATTTCTCTGGCATTCTACTTACTTGGAGATAGGTTGAGAATATGTATGTCCTCATAGCTCTTTGGATACTTGTGACCAATTAGGAGAAAAGATTTTGTGGGTACACCTCTGGTAAACCCTCCGGAGACAACACTCCGCCGCTAGGGCCACCTAGCGGTTTAACGGCCTGCTGCACGTGCTAAGTGTAGTCTTTTTATCTTTTTAAAAATAAATTTTGCTCGAGGACTAGCAAATAATAAGTTTGGGGGTATTTGATAGACACATTTTTGTGTTTAATTTGATCTCAATACTATATCTTGTTGGCACTCGAGTTTGTACTAATTTTGGTGTTTTATGTGTTTGTAGGCACCTTTGGAAAATAAACATTTTTTGGAAAATTCGGCTCGAAAAGTTGGTAAAAGCCTCGGAGGACACATGTTATTCGGACTCTCACCGTTGGATAAGGGGCACCTCAATTATTAAGGGGCACCCCAGGTCACCCCAAAGGCAGCTGCTATTCGCACCCCAGTTCTGGATAGGGGGGAGGACATCTTCTTCCCAAATTCAAAAACCAAAAATTGGCGGGAAAAAAATACTATCAACTGGCAGATGTTTTGTTGGAATTTTTGAACGTGTTCTAGGGCGATTCAATGGCTAATTTTTGGTAGGAAGTTGTGATATGTTCTAGCAAACACGTTTTGGGCTTTTGGTTTGATAAAATTTGGCCAGAATTAGCTGGATAATTCACGGAATGCAAAACAGGGAAACACGGGTTGAACACGGGATTGTAGAAGATTTGAGCGTGTTCTGCTCATGCATGAGGGCTCTAGCAACATTGTGGGTCGTGTGTAAACATTTCTAGAGTGACCAGGATGGAAATCTACGCGTGAGAAGCTAAATCAGGGAAGAAAATATTCCCAGAATATTTTTTCATCAAACCGAGTTAAGAGAGAATTATCTCGAGTTATAGCGAGACTTCTTGATCCTATGGAGTATATATAGAGTGTTGGGGACTGATAGAAGGGGTGTCGAGAGTCTGGGGGGCTGAGGAGAGCCAGAGAAGAAGAAATTCGAGTTTTCCCAAACTCGGTTTCTGCTGCTGCTGATGAACATGAAGAACACGAAGAACGGACCTGCACCAAGAGTCGTTTTTCTACAGTAATAACGACTCACACCTGTGGGTCGTACATCAGGCAGTCTTGTTTGCCACAGCGTTTGCGACACAGCTGCAGCAGTCTTATTTTGTCATTGAGGGTCGTAGTTCTCTGGTTTTATTGTATTTCTCATATTCTCATCATTTGTAAACCATTTTTGAGCATCAATGAAATTCTTTGAGAGGTTTTCCAACATGATGAGCGGCTAATTCTCTCGTAACCAAGGCCATGGATGAATCTATTCACACATGAACAATGGGTAACTATTTCATCTTCTCTAATATTTAATTATAATTCACTCAATCACTGCTTTTGCAGAGTTCTTAAAAGTTTACATAATTTTCTTCATTAGTTGTGATTCAATTAGATAGGTTATGCTTTGGTTAGATAATCTATGCTTAAGGGATACAATTAATTTTTGAGAATATGTTTGATTATTTGTGGATTAAGAAATAAAGGATTAAAAGGATAATTAGAGTTATGAAATATTTGACATCATTCATGTGTAATAGTGGATTCTAGTGTCTTGGTTACCTCTCGCCCACTTTGTTAATATTTTTGTATATAATTTTATTAAATCTTTAAATTTAATCTTCACAAGTCCGAGAGTTTGAACCTCATTACTACAACAACAATCAAAAACTTAATCACCTGGTAACATCTTACATGATTTGTGTGACATAGTCATTTTATGTAGACTCGGAATATTTCGTATTGAACTACCGATCACTTGAAAATTTCTTTGAAGCTAATAGTTTGTGTGAGATATCTATTGTCGTCTTTCAAGAATGTTTCATTGATTGAAATGGGAGTTAAGAACAATTAACCATGATTGGATATAACACAATATGCGTACTTGTATGTTAATTGTTGCAAGTTATTCCAAGTCCGGGAACCATAGTATGCATACTCGTATGCGTACTGGTTGGTTTAATGAAAGTCCGGGAACTTAATATGCATACCCGTATACGGACTGGCGTAATTTCATGCCCGAAAATTCAACTGAGTTTGGAAGGTATGCGTACCCGTTCACATACTTGTGAACCCAAACTAAGTCCGACCACTTAGATATGCGTACCCGTTTGCATACTTGAGTAGGTTATGTTCTAAAATCGATTTGTTCATGAACTAATATATATATATATATAATAAGGAATGCAATCTTTTGCAAACCGTGGATATAATGTTCATGAATTGATTCGAGTGAATCAAAATCGATTTTGCTTCAATTGTGTCTTGTATACTTCTATGAGAATATAAACAATTAAACAACTCTAGAACTAGTTTCATTTGAGTCATTTGAACTAGTTGTGTTAAGATGAACAAGGTTGATATGAAAGTGTTCATCTGGCTAACTTCGGTTAACTATTGTTGAGCCAACAAGGTGTACACGTTTAGGTACGGTTACCCATATCTAAATGAAGTCACTTTTCATTTGTGTGTAACAAGCTAAGTTCGATCTAACGGCTAAAAGATATTAGCTTGAGTCTAATCAGGTTTTCATCTAACGGTGAATATTGAATGCTTTGTTACCAAGGTAACATTGATTCCAAGCCCTGATTTGAAGACTATATAAGGGAGAACTCTAGAAACTAGGAAACCTAATCGCCACACCTCCTGTGTGATACTAGTTGCGACTAGAGTTCATTCTCCTTTAACGTAGGTTTTTCTAAAACCATTATAGATTAACGACTTTATTGGGATTCTGAAGCCAAACCCAACTATTTCTCTGTGGTTGCGTGTTATAATCTTGCGGTTTTCTATCGTATTGAGTACTATCTTCTTTAAGATTTGCTCGAGATTCAATCTCCGATAGGCAAGATAAAAAGTAGTCACAAACATCTTCGTTTCATCGTTTGTGATTCCACAATATCTTGTTTCGCTACCATACGATTAAGATTATCGTGAGGTGATTGATATTACTAGGCTGTTCTTCGGGAATATAAGTATGGGGTATCAATTGGTTTCTGTTCACCTTGATTTATCAAAAGACGGAAAAAAACTCATATATATTTATGTGGGACACAAATTTATATATTCAAAAGACTTTTCTGTGTGAGACAAATTAGTTTATCAAGTCTCCGACTTTGGGTCGTAGCAACTCTTAGTTGTGGGTGAGATCGGCTAAGGGAATCAAATGCGTAGAGTCCTGCTGGGATTCAGAGATGTAAGGAACGCGACTGTACCTTGATCAGTGTGAGATTTTTTAGGGATCAACCACATTCCAGTCCGAAGTTAACTTGCAGTATGCTAGTGTCTGTAACGGCTTAATACAATGTGGTGTTCAAATATGGACCAGGTCCCGGGGTTTTTCCGCATTTGCTGTTTCCTCGTTAACAAAATTTCTGGTGTTTGTTATTTCTTTTCCGCTTTATATTTTCTATATAATTGAAATATCACAGGTTGTGCGTAGTTCAATCAATTAGATAATCCAACCTTTGGTTGTTGATATAAATTGATTGACACTTGAAAATTGGTCTTTG
Source organism: Papaver somniferum (assembly GCF_003573695.1). Taxonomy (NCBI): domain Eukaryota; kingdom Viridiplantae; phylum Streptophyta; class Magnoliopsida; order Ranunculales; family Papaveraceae; genus Papaver; species Papaver somniferum. Next base: position 53,054,476 of record NC_039367.1, read on the forward strand.
GTACCGTTCAAGTTGTTTCACATAATAATCAGGCTTGCGGATTTCTATCTTTTTGATTTCCTGATTACATTGTGAAACAGAGATACAACTCTTGGATGTATTTCCATTGATTGAGTCTGACTGTCTAGTTAATTCTCTTGGAATTATATTCGAGTTTGTCCATACAGATTGCCTAAACGAAATATTGGGTGAGGTTGTTAGACTCCCGCTTTTTCAAAAAATATTGTGGTGTACTCGGTACTCTCGTCATTTCAGTTTGTAAAAAATACAAGAATCATCTATTTATAGTGTTCTAACCAAGGATTATTTGGAAACAAGATCTACCAATTTCGAAAAGCCTTATGATATGCAATATAAATTCAATTCTAAAAAATCGAAAAACCAATTGTGTTACAACCAATTAACAAATATCTCTCATAAATGACAACTATGATTATCTAGCACACATCCATGTACTTTATTGATATAACAAATAGAGATTTGCAAACCTCTGGGATTTGGTAAGCATAAAATTCTTAAAAAATAGGTACTGAAAATCGAGGGGGAAGAAATCGGACAAATTCGGGCGACTGTTTGGTCAAAGAAAAATTGAATGGAAATGACTAAGTATTTACAAAATACCAACCTTACCCATATTAACTTTGTTCTTAATCACTTGTCTGCCTCCACAAGACTTCATCGCAGTTTATCTTTGTTAGAGCATAGCTCGGTCAACCTCGCATGCGTTGCTATCTCAAGCATGTTTGTCAATGTTAGTGATCAAAACTATGAGTCTTGATTTCTAGTCTACATAGCTAAGTCTCAGACTAGGATAGAAAAGTGTAGTTGAGCTCAAGGACTTCATGGCGATTCATCATACAACGACGAAGATCTACTCAAGGAACCATGGAACTTCATCAACAAAAAGGTATGTGGAGACTTGAACTTATCTATCACTCAAAAGTTTATCTATTCTATCTCCTACTTATTATGAGACAAAAAGTCGTATACTATATAGACTGGATCATACACATTTGACATTTCGAGCTGAATATTCACTACTTATTTTTTTCTCGAAATCGTGTGTTGGTAAAACGTTTTGCTTTGATCAAGTTTATCTTCACCTAGTGACGAAAGTCATAAAAAGTCATGAAAAGTCTGTGAATAACGGCTATATAACGTCCTCTGAGAATGTCTCAATGATTGGAATGAGAGTTTAGATTACATAACCATGTATTCCTTAATCCGAAGTTTTCGAACTTTGTTGATTAAGAAAAACCGGAGGAATTGGCTTTGCCAAGTCCGCGAACTGATGGAAGTTCTCTTACCGAGAATTTCTGCTGGGATTTTCCAAAAACTCGTTTGCGTGTTTAGTCCGCGAACTCAGTCCGCGAACTGGCGGAAGTCTCTTTGCCGAGATTTTCTGCTGAGTTTGGAAAACTCAGTTGGTTGCCTTAAGCCTGCGAACTTGTTTGTGAGCTTAAGTGGTTTTGATCTAAAGATGTGCTCTGAACATGAAACTTAAATTACTAAGGAATGCTTTATGCAAACCGTGGCTATAAATTTCATGAGCCGATTCATCGAATCGAATCATCTTTGTTTCAATTGTGTCTTGTGTAGTTACATAAGATCTCATAGCAATTGAACAACTCTTTAACTAGTTCATTTGATTCAATGGAACTAGTTATGGTGAAGAAGAACTAGGTTAATATGAAATTATCATATGGTTAACCTTTTGGGTTACTATGTTGAACCAACATACACGTACACGTTTGGGCACGATTTTCACAAACCCAGTAAACGCCTACCCAAGTGTGTGTGACAAGCTAAGTTTTCGATCTAATGGTTGAGAAATATTAACTTGAATCTAAATCAGGTTTTCATCTAACGGTGAATATGGATTTCTTTGTGTCTAAGGCAAAACCCTAATTTGAAGACTATATATAGAAGACATCTAGCATTGTGCAAAACTAATCCCCACACGTCTGTGTGATACTCGTGCGCTCGCTAGAGTCGATTCTCCTTTAACCTTTGGTTTTCTTTTCTAAAACCAAGTTAAGGACTTAAAGACTTCATTGGGATTCTGAAGCCAGACCGATAATACTTTTATCATAGTTGTGTGATCTGATCTTGCATCTTCTATCGTACGAGTACAATCTTTGATTGGCTTGAGATCGTGAGAGTTCTCCGATAGGCAAGATAAAGAAGTCACAAACATCTTAGTCTCACTGTTTGTGATTCCTCGACAAACCACTTGTGTAGTCAAGAAGGATTGTTGAGAGGTGATTGATTAATCTAGGTTGTTCTTCGGGAATATAAGATCGGATTATCAATTGGTTCCTGTTCACCTTGATTTTATATCTTATGACAGAACAAAACCTAGGGTTTTTCCGTGGGAGACATATTTATCCTTTGCTAGACTTTTCTGTGTGAGACAGATTTGTTTATTATCAAGTCTTCGATTTTGGGTTGCAACAACTCTTAGTTGTGGGTGAGATCATCTAAGGGAATCAAGTGCGCAGTGTCCTGCTGGGATCAGAGACCTAGGAGTACAATTGTACCTTGAATTAGTGGGAGACTGATTGGGGTTCAACTATAATCCAGTCCGAAGTTAGCTTGTAGTAGGCTAGTGTCTGTAGCGGCTTAATACAATGCGTATTCAATCTGGACTAGGTCCCGGGGTTTTTTTGAATTTGCGGTTTCTCGTTAACAAAACTTCTGGTGTCTGTGTTATTTCTTTTCCGCATTATATTTTATATAATTGAAATAATACAGGTTGTGCGTTAAAGAACATCAATTGGAAATCCAACCTTTGGTTGTTGATTGATCCTTGGACATTGGTATTTGGTACCGTCCAAGTTATCTCTCTTTGATAAAGACTCGCAGATTTCCATTTGCTTGAGTAAAGACCAAATCGAGAGATTGAGATATACACTCTTTGATATATCTTTTTATTGATTGAGTCTAACTGTCTAGTTGATTGTCATAAAAAGTATATTGGAGTTTGTCCATACAGATTGCTAAGCGAAATATTGGGTGGTGTTGTTAGACCCCCGCTTTTTCAATTGGTATCAGAGCAGGCAAACACTGTAAACCTAATAAGTTTGTGTTTGTTCGTTCCTTATAAATTGCCCTATGGGAAATTTCTTTGGAAAACTTGCTCCTGGCATCTGTAACGCACACCAGATTTCCTTAAAGATTGTTTAGAGATTATTATGGAGAAAACCTTTGGATTCTCATGATAATTCTTCTTCATCTAAAAGGGAAGTTTTAGATGTTAAGAATCAATCAGAAGGAAAAAATAAAAAGAAGGAAAGATTGAGAAAACGCTCAATACGTTCAAGGATATGGAAACTCACTAGATTAACTCTTGATATTTTTGAGGAATACTATCGAGATGGATCAATTGATAAAGATCTGTTCGAAGTGTTCGAAGGCGTTTTTAAATTCTTAGAAAAAATTAAATCTGTTAAGTCTAAGAGTCATTCCGAAAAGGGTTCTATATGTGTTAAATATGTTAATACTGAACAACCCAGAAATCGGAGGTATCCTTCTTCAGGCCAGAATAAACGAAGGAAAAAAGCTCTAACTGTCCTGACTATCATCATTACTTTGATTATACCACAGGGACTATTCACACATATCAACCGGAAATGTCGCATGAGAATATCTCTGCACATTCTGTCTCTTGGTAACGAGACTAGCACTTCGCCTTTGTATATATCTTGTAGAGGGGCAAGAAATAGATTGTGTTGTGTACATATGTGCTTTCTACTGCATCTGTTGTTTATGTTGTCACGGGTTGCATAAACTTTAGTGTTCTAATGGCTAAGAAAATCCCATAAGTCTTATGTGGATCACGATTCGTGTTCGGCCCAAGCCCATGAATGAGAGATATATGTGTGTATGTGGTCCGCGAACTTTCTCCTCCCTCTTCTTCCCGTCCGCGTACGTGATCTTCTAGGGTTTTGTGTTTTGCCTCCATTAAAGATTCTTTGGAGAAATTGAGAGAAAGGGTGTTCAATCCAAGTAAGTATTTCTCTCTTGATCCTTGCTTAGTTCTAGTTCCATGTTGAATACTAGAAACACAAAAAGGAGTTCTAAAAGCTCAAAATCCTCCTCATGATCAAGACTCTCTTAGAATAGGTTTGTGAATGATTCTTGTTCTAGAATATTTGATAAGATTGCTTCAAAAGGTTTTATTCTAGAAAAGAAGTTGGATTTTTCTAGTGGGCATGAAGAGGATTTGGTATGTTTTTAAAAATTCAAGCTTGGAAATATCTTTGATGGTCTTGGTCAAGGATTTGATTCTCTTACAAGGGTTTTCTATGCCAATATTCATGATGTTGATTATGATAAGATGGAATTCAAATCCATGATTGGTAGGAAAAAGTTTCTTGTTGATAGAGAACTAATTTCAAGGATTACCGAAATATTGTTGGGTGACGCTACCTAGACCAAGTGATGAATGTCCAATGTATGATGATATCTCTATAGTACTTTGTCGAAAGAAGGTTGTTTAGAGTCAAGGAAAGTTCCTGACTAATGATCTTAGTGTTGCTTTAGTAGCATTTGGAAAACTCGGCATCTCTAACCTTTGTCCCTCCACGATTGAGAATTCATGGTGGAGTTATGAGTTTGCGGAATTGGTCTACTTCCTTGTATCCGGTAACACAAAACTTGATATTTGTGGTTTTATCATCTTTCAAATGATGACGATGACTTCTCACATCAAGATGTTGGGCTACCCTTATTTGATTAGCCGGATTTGCCGGGATCGTGGACTCGATTTTATTGGAAATTCTCTTGGAGTTCCTAAACTTTTCCGTCCGTGTACCTTCCGGCGTATAAGGGAAAATGTTCGAAAGCGACAAAGAGGTACTCCTCTTGATGGTGAAGACCCTACCACCTTGAGGCTTATTCAGAAAATTCACAAGGGTGTGTGTAAGGTTAATGCAAGAGTGAAGTATTTAAAGAAGAAAGTGTCGTTGATTGGAACCAAGTGTCCCAAGCTCAAAGAAGAGTTGGATTCAATTCAAGCATCCTGGAAATTGTCCGATGATGAAGATGATGAGTAATGCTTTTAATTTTATTCCTAATATGTCTTCTTTTTGCATTAGTTGGAAGAATAACTAGTGCTTTGAATAGCGAAGATTGTGACTACACATAGCTATTTTTGTTTTCATCTTCTTATGTTATTTTTTAGGTTTATTGGTTTTTAAATTCTAATAATATTTGGAGGATGATATGATTGCAGTATTAATCTGTTTTGAAGTATTGCAATATTTTTATGGGATATGTATTGTTTGCGTCCGTGAACTTGAAGGTCCCATATTGTGTCAAAAGTAAAGTCGTTCATAAATTGATATTCGTATTGATGAAAGGACGAATCGACTTTTGACAATTACAAAATTTATGCCTATGCAGTCATTTATTTGATGGAAAATAGGATGAAATCTTTTGTTTGACAAGGATAAAGTCTATTATGTCGTTATGCAAATAGTGATGGAAAATAGAATAGATCCTTGTATGTTATCCAAGGTATTGATCTTCATTGATCCATTTTGTTATGTTTTACCGTGAAGGCTCCATTGTGTATCTTATGTTGAGCACCTTACAACTATGTCGATTAATATTGGCCTTGTTGGTTGTTCCATGAGATGCTATATGTTGAGCATTCTTGAACTAAATTAATCATCTTGATTGGTTATTTAGTTATTTTCTCCGAAAGTCTTCTTTTGTCGAGCAAAATTTTTTGACAATTAAATTGATTGCTTCGGTGATTAGTTTGGTTGTGTATTCCAATTATATTAATTATAGGTTCTTTTGTAATTAATCTAGTTGAGTTTTTCATATATTCCACAAGTTCTTGTGTTGAGTATATGAACGGCTATACTAATCATGTTCTATTGGTTGATGTAGTCGTTTATTCCGTAAGGTTTTCCTTATGTTGAGTATTTGAACGATTAAGGTAGTCATCTCCGTCTGGTTATCTTAGTCGTAGCTCCGTGAGTTTTCTTATGTCGAGCGCAATCAATTAAATTGATCACTTTTGTGGTTTGATTTAGTTGCGTATTCCGATTAAATTAATCATGGGTTTACTTGTGATTATTTGGTTGAGTTGTGGGTATAGAAAATCATTTCCATGGTTTTTGGTGTCCAATTAAAAAAAAATCCTTCTTTTCTTTCGAAATTAAGGTCGCTCTTGTTGTTCTTTCGGGAATGACATCAAATGGGGGAGAGTTCTTTTGAACTTGTTCTTAATGGTAATATCTTGCGGAGTATGAGGATGTGGAATTTTATAGGGGTTATCTTGTATCTTAAAACTCCTTGATGAATGCATTTAGCTTCGGCTTTATGATTGCATCTAAATTATGTTGGTATGTATTTTTTCTTTTAGTCTATGAAATGTCACTTGTGGAAATTTCATTATGATCCCGTTGTTTTACCTTTGCCAATTTTATAAACAAAAAGGGGGATAAATAATGTAGTTCACACTACAAATACATATGGTTTTCGGATCATTGGGTAAGGGGGAGTGGTTTCCATGATCGAGATGGAGTACTGACTAAGGGGGAGTGATACATATCACCATAGTATTGTTGTCAAAGTCGTGATGCAATTGGACTTTGATGTTACATAATGATACTATGACACTGTATAATAATGATCGAGAATCTCGATTTCTCTCATTATTATAGATACGGATCTTCAACAATGGTGGTGCTAAACTTACAACCTTTGGGATCATTGGAGTACTTGGAAGGACGAAGATTTCAAGGAACGTTCAAGATTAGACTATGGAATAGGAGCCACTAAAGTTTATATTTTTTGTATTCCATATGTATTAATAGTTTTGTCACTAAAATTGACAAAGGGGGAGATTGTTAGAGCATAGATCGGTCAACCTCGCATGCGTTGCTATCTCAAGCATGTTTGTCAATGTTAGTGATCAAAACTATGAGTCTTGATTTCTAGTCTACATAGCTAAGTCTCGGACTAGGATAGAAAAGTGTAGTTGAGCTCAAGGACTTCATGGCGGTTCATCATACAACGACAAAGATCTACTCAAGGAACCGTGGAACTTCATCAACAAAAAGTTATGTAGAGACTTGAACTTATCTATCACTCAAAAGTCTATCTATTTTATCTCCTACTTCTTATGAGACAAAAAGTTGTATGCTATACAGACTGGATCATACACATTTGATATTTCGAGCTGAGTATTCACTACTTATCTTTTTCTCGAAATCGTGTGTTGGTAAAACGTTTCGCTTTGATCAAGTTTATCTTCACCTTGTGATGAAAGTCATGAAAAGTTTCAATTACTTTGAGAATTGCTCTGACGTGAAACGGTCTGTGAATAACGGCTATATAACATCCTCTGAGAATGTCTCAATGATTGGAATGAGAGTTTAGATTACATAACCATGTATTCCTTAATCCGAAGTTTTCGAACTTTATTGATTAAGAGAAACCGGTGGAATTGGCTTTGCCAAGTCCGCGAACCCAGTTCGCGAACTCAGTCCGCGAACTGATAGAAGTTCTCTTACCGAGAATTTCTACTGGGATTTTCCAAAAACTCGTTTGCGTGTTTAGTCCGCGAACTCAGTCCGCGAACCTAGTCCGCGAACTCATTCCGCGAACCTAGTCCGCAAACTGGCGCAAGTCTCTTTGCCGAGATTTTCTGCTGAGTTTGGAAAACTCTGCCGGTTTCCTTAAGTCCGCGAACTTGTTTGTGAGCTTAAGTTGTTATGATCTAAAGATGCGCTCTGAACATGAAACTTAAATTACTAAGGAATGCTTTATGCAAACCGTGGCTATAAAGTTCATGAACCGATTCATCGAATCGAATCATCTTTGTTTCAATTGTGTCTTGTGTAGTTACATAAGATCTCATAGCAATTGAACAACTCTCTAACTAGATCATTTGAGTCAATTGAACTAGTTATGGTGAAGAAGAACTAGGTTAATATGAAATTCTCATATGGTTAACCTTTTGGGTTACCATGTTGAACCAACATACAAGTACACGTTTGGGCACGGTTTTCACAAACCCAGTAAACGTCTACCCAATTATGTGTGACAAGCTAAGTTTTCGATCTAACGGTTGAGAAATATTAGCTTGAATATAAATCATGTTTTCATCTAACGGTGAATATAGATTGCTTTGTGACTAAGGAAAAACCCTGATTTTAAGACTATATATATGAGACATCTAGCATTGTGCAAAACTAATCCCCACACGTCTGTGTGATACTAGTGCGCTCGCTAGAGTCGATTATCCTTTAACCTTTGGTTTTATTTTCTAAAACCAGGTTAACGACTTATAGACTTCATTGGGATTACGAAGCCAGACCGATACTACTTTTATCGTAGTTGTGTGATCTGATCTTGCATCTTCTATCGTACGAGTACAATATTTGATTGGCTTGAGATCGTGAGAGTTCTCCGATAGGCAAGATAAAGAAGTCACAAACATCTTCGTCTCACTGTTTGTGATTCCTCGACAAACCGCTTGTGTAGTCAAGAAGGATTGTTGAGAGGTGATTGATTAATCTAGGTTGTTCTTCGGGAATATAAGATCGGATTATCAATTGGTTCCTGTTCACCTTGATTTTATATCTTATGACGGAACAAAACCTAGGGTTTTTCCGTGGGAGACATATTCATCCTTTGCTAGACTTTTCTGTGTGAGACAGATTTGTTTATTATCAAGTCTGCGATTTTGGGTTGCAGCAACTCTTAGTTGTGGGTGAGATCATCTAAGGGAATCAAGTGCGCAGTGTCCTGCTGGGATCAGAGGCGTAGGAGTACAATTGTACCTTGAATTAGTGGGAGACTGATTGGGGTTCAACTATAGTCCAGTCCGAAGTTAGCTTGTAGTAGGCTAGTGTCTGTAGCGGCTTAATACAGTGCGTATTCAATCTGGACTAGGTCCCGGGTTTTTTTTTGAATTTGCGGTTTCTCGTTAACAAAACTTCTGGTGTCTGTGTTATTTCTTTTCCGCATTATATTTTATATAATTGAAATAATACAGGTTTTGCGTTAAAGAACATCAATTGGAAATCCAACCTTTGGTTGTTGATTGATCCTTGGACATTGGTATTTGGTACCGTCCAAGTTATCTCTCTTTGATAAAGACTCGCAGATTTCCATTTGCTTGAGTAAAGACCAAATCGAGAGATTGAGATATACACTCTTTGATATATCTTTTTATTGATTGAGTCTAACTGTTTAGTTGATTCTCATAAAAAAGTATATTGGAGTTTATCCATACAGATTGCTAAGCGAAATATTGGGTGGTGTTGTTAGACCCCCGCTTTTTCAATCTTCTTCGTACAAAATGAAAAGGAGAGGACACCAAGTACACCACCATTTTTTTCGTACAACAACCTCTATGGACAAAACCTAATAAAATCACAAATAGGTTAAAGCAAAGACCCTTGAAGAAGATTGTATATAAATTTTTTCTCTTTCTCTTCCACAATAAATGTGTACAAACCAAAGGTTTGTGTTCCTTATTATGTAGAAGAGTTCTTGAACGATCTCAAAAATCAATATCCAAGATCGATTTAGTCGTATCCGAATTCTAACAAGTACGAAACTTATAATCAATCTTTCAAGCATGTCTTGTTTTTGATCAATCTAGTCGTATCCGAATACTAATTTTGCTATTTCTATTATAAAGATAAAAAACTATAATATGGAAAAGGAAAAAAACAAGACGCCAGAAATTTTGTTAACGAGGAAAACTTCATAGGCAGTAAAACCCCGGTACCTCGTCCAGTTTTGAACATCATAATGTATTAAACCGATACAGACACTAGCCTACTATCAGATTTCAGACTAAAATTTGGTTGAGACCGAATTAACCCTCTAAGAAATTCAGTTGCAGTCGTATTCCTTATGTCTCTTGAACCTCGCAAGATTCTTAGCTGACTTTCTTTACAACCTAAAAGTTGTTTCAACCTCAATGTAGACTTTTGATACATATCTGCTGATGTAGTTTTTATAGTGGTAAGCAGAGTATCATTCGCTCGGACTTTTTACAGATTTTGATTTTAGACTTAATAAATAAAAATACTAAAAATTATAATATATGTGCACAATACGGTAACAAGATGAAGAGAGATAGTCTAGGATTTCGGATTCCACTACTTCTAACGGTTGTAAATTCAATAATTATTTTCTCTAATCTACTCTCAAAACTACACAAGACAATTTTGAACCCAATCTCATGCCTTGGAAAATTTATCGTTAATGAAATATCAATTCGACTCAAGTCGATATTCTACGGTGATAAGTGCATAATTCACATGATTTTAGTGATTATTCCATGCTTGTTTTAGTTAGATTTCTTGCATATTATCCTTGTATTACTCTTGTTTTCCATTTTATTTGTGTATTTAGGTGAATCATTCAAAGTCAATGTAAAAGGCTGCAAAAGATCTATAAAGTGAATTTCTCCAAAGATCCAAGTGTCTAAAGCTGAAAGAAGTGGAAGAAGTGCGACGAAAAGAAGCAAAGAAGGCCGAAACCATAAGGAGGACTAAAAGACCAATAAAAATCATACAAATTAAAGACTTCTTATCAACATTTTGAAGATAATTCAATTATGAAGAGAACGCCTTCCGAGCTCGGACGAAGAAGTTACGACCAAAACAGTCGAGACGTAAAACTGCAATCTACAACACCACTTTCGGCATTGCTTTAGCAATACCGAAAGTAGTCGTATTTCAGGCAGAGAAGGTGTTTTGAGCACAATTTTCGGCATTGCTTTGGGGTATTCGACAATGCCGACTGAGACAAACCTATGGGGTCCCTTTTGACGTATTTTGACTTCCAAATCAAGGAAACTTGGTCCCGGATGGATTCTAATACCTAGATCTCATGAAAACTATATAAGAGGACTTCCACAACAATTAGAGGGAATCTGTACATATCACATATCATATTATACTTTCGTTCTTCATTAAAAACCTAGGGTTTACCCCTTTGGGGGAAACCGTGTAATTGTGTAATCATGAGTTTCTAAACCTTTGTTGATTAAGGATGAATTCAATGTTCTAGACGTGAAGTCTGATTTATTAATACAAGTTTGTTTGAAGTTTTAATTATCATCGATTGTATTTTCAATATCTAGGGTTTATGATTGATTCTTATATTGGTTTGGGTGCGCAACTAGATTATTCTATTGATCATTTTATTGCTAGTAGAAGTTATGAGATAAGTAATCGTCGATTGACTCTCTACACAAGTAGAAATCGTGAGACCTTGCGGAGGGATTCCGTGGAGCAATTGCGAGTGAAGACAACATCAGCAAGTGGACCTTGATCTAAGAGTTCAACTACTGGGATCAACCTAAATTCACAAATCTTAAAGCGTTCAGTTGGATTACACCTTGAGTGATCTACTACTTGGTGGTTTGTTGAATAGAATCTGGTAGTCCAGAACTTCCATATCCAGTGATAGAAGGAGTTTTGGGGATAACACTGATCTAGTTGTTATTCTACGGTTGGTGATGAATGGTTCTAACGAAAGATAGATAAATATTCTAATCCGGTTAACGCTTGGTAACGGCGAAGGATTTCTTGATCATCTCTTTCATCTTATTCTCTTTTATTCTTTTTATTTTACTTTCAACCAACACCCCTTTCACTTTGTTTTGCTACCAAATAACCTATCAATTACACAGGTCTCTGTGGGAACGATCTCTTACTACCGCTATATTACCAGTTAATTAGTGGGAAATATCTTGATTAATTTGTTTTGGTTACGACACGCATCATAAGGCCTAATTTTCCTTCGCTTATAAAAGATCGACCGCCGAAGACGATCCAAAACAGTTATTATGAAGCATTTAAAGAAGATAAAATTTCTAGACAATTAAAGCTAATTAGAGAGTAATAATTAAAAGAAAATTAAATACCAAAAATTACATGCTAGAAGTAGTTTCCTCCTCAACCCTAGAAATTTAATTAGTTGCTCATGAGAAGAAAATTGGAAGAAATCTCATTAATCATTGTATTAAAAATAATGGAAATTGCTTACAACGATTTGGAATTGCTAATGACCTCCAGTGACCAAAGCAGTACAGTTACCAAAACTCTATTGCAGGTGGAACCGTAAACGATTTGGAATTGCTAATGACCTTCAATATAAGACTGCCTTCCGCGACTGCTTCTGAGGGTATAATGTTTTTCGTTCTTCTTCTTCAATGGCATCAGCAGCAGAACTGTTGCAGAGCTTGATTTCTTCGTTTGTAGCTCTCTTTCTCCCCCCGGCCACCCGTCCAAGATGCACGAAAACCCTTTAAATACTCAACTGCATCAAAATATTTCCCTGTTTTTCTTTCTAAATCTCGAGAACTATTTCCATTTTTTTCTCTTTCACGCGTCTTGCTGCAGTTGACTCACTCCAATCACGTTCCTAGCACCTTGTAAACCGCAACCAACCACCTCCAGTCACACGCAAACACCAGCAATGCACAAAACACCCCGTGTTTTTCTTTCCTCCCCTGTTTTGCCAAAACTTCATGAATAACTCGATTTATTCGATTCAAAGTCCATTACCAAGCCTGTTTGATCGAAACAAGACCAATCCAACCCGAAACCATGAGAAAGTCCATCAGAAACATTTCCAAATCATAACCAGGTAGTTCCGCAGGAAAAGATAAAACAAAAATCATGTTTTTCTTCGAACTGTTGATCTAGCCAATTCTAATCCAAACCAAACACCCATAAAATGTCTGTTTAACTCAATCAAGCCATACCAATTAATATCAGTGGTTTAATCTCGCTGTAGCTCTTCCAAAATTCGAACCCTAATCTGTCCTGTGAAGAACACATTTTCCCGCCAAAACACAGAACTCTGTTTTCATGAAAGCCCGATTATTTAGCCAATTCTGGTCGAAACGAAGACCATTACCATCTCTCTTAAAGTCCTATGAACAAACCCATTTAGTTTCATAGCTTCAGTCTCATTCTAACACCTTCAATTTCCAAACCCTAAATCTGCAGCCATTAAATACCATTTTCCCGCCAAAATTTGAATTTCAAATGAAGAAGATGAAGGTCCCCCTTAACCAACTGCTATGGGTGGTGATAGTAATTGGGTTGACCCTTAGTAATTTTGGTGCCCCTTATCCATTCCTGGGGTGGAAATAGTAATTCCTCTCGGGAGTGCAAATGCCATTTTTTGAGCAATAATTCCCCGCAAAAGCTTATTTCTCCAAAAATACCTACAAAGACATAAAATACCAGAATAAGTACAAAAATGGGTACTAACAACATAGGAAATTGAGATTAAAATAGACACATAAATGCGTATATCAAATACCCCCAAACGTATTATTTGCTAGTCCTCGAGGAAATTTAATTTACAAAATAAAATCCTAACTCACTGTCACAGGCATCGCGATTGCACTTAGCGTGTGCAACAAGCCTTTAAACCCCCTAGGTGGCCCTAGTGGACGAGTTATAGTCTCGGGAGGTTTTACTAGAGGTGTTGATGCATGTCATAAGTGCAACAAATTAATTAACAAATTATAATTAACTGGTAATATAGCGGTAGTAAGAGATCGTTCACACAGAGAGCTGTGTAATTGATAGGTTATTTAGTTCAGCAAAATAATAAAAGATAATGGGGATTGTTTGATTAAAGTAAAATAAAAAGAATAACAAAGAAAGCAAAGATGATTAAGGAATCATTCGCCGTCACTGAACATAAAATACTCGTTTATTCCTTGTTAATTTTCTATTATCACCAACCGTAGAATAACAATGAGCTCTGCTATCCCCGGAATTCCTGTTGTTATTGGATACGGAAGCGCTCGACTACCAGATTCTATCCATCTGATCCACCATGAATAAGATCTCAAGGTGTAACCCATCGAATGAATTACGTTTTGTGAATTAGGTTGATCCTAGCATCAGACACATAAGCTCGGTCTGCTTACTAGTGTCATCTCTATACACAATTGCTTAACAGAATCCCTCTGTCAGCTTTTGCGATGTACTACTTGTGTATGAAATTGATTGACTATTACACGTATCACCAATCCCAATACTAGACCTCGTCCAACTTTTAACACCAAACTGTATTGACCATACAGACACTAGCTTACTATCAGACTTCAGACTGGAATGTATTTGAGATCAAATTAACCCTCCAATCAATTTAGCTGCAAACATACTCTTTATGTCTCTTGAACCTCGTAAGGATCTACGCAATTAATTCCCTTAGTCTACGTCCTTTACATCTTAAGAGTTGCTTCAACCTAAGTGAAGACTTTTGATACCAATCTGCACCTATAAGCCTATTTTATTTCCCTTTTGATCGGTCGATCTAGGTTTGAAAATCTGTTTGAAATAGACAAAGTCTATTAAACCTCATGAATCCCGAACACTTACACTCAATTAAGAAGCCTGGATTACTAACCACCTCTCAAGAACAATATAGACAAATCAATGAAGAAGAGTTTTAGATATCTATCTTGAGGAATCACAAAGTATGAGACGAAAAGAAATTTGCGATTTCTATGTATCTCGTTCATGATCGGAGATTGATAAAAACCTCAACGATCAATAAGAATAAGATCGGATATACGAACTATCAGGTAAAAGACGGTCGGACATGGCTTCACGAATCCCTAAGTGAAGTCTTTAAGTTGTAATCCTAATTATGTTTCTCAGAGGAAACCTAGGTTAATAGAGGATGTGTTAGAGCTCTGATCGGTCGAACTCGCAAGCGTTGTTATCTCAAGTTTGTTTGTGAAGTTTAGGTGATCAAATCTATAAGTCTTGATTTCTAGTCTACTTATAGCTACGTCTCGGATTAGGATAGAATGTGTAGTTGAGATTTAGACTTCACGGTGTTCATCGATTGAAGACGAAGATCTACATAGGAGATCTTGGAGGAACTTCGTCAACAAAAGGTATGTGGAGACTAAAACTCATCTATCACTCAAAAGTCTATTCTATTCTATCTCCTAATGAGACTAAGTCGTATAGCTATATAGACTTTTATATTATACATATTTGATATTTCGAGCCGAGTTTATCTCGCTTATTTATTTCTCGAAATACGAGTTGAAAGCTTTTTCTTTAGCTATGTTCATCATTGTTCTTGACGAGTTTAGTTGGAAACAGTTTATTTGTTAGAAACTAAATAATAATTCAAAAGATGATCATGTGAAAATTGCCTTGAAACATCTTACATGATTTACGTGAGACAGTCATTTGATGTTGACTCAGAAAGTTTCGTATTGATCATTCGATCACTTGAAAATTACTTATAATCTAATGGTATGTGTGAGACAACCATTGTCGTCTTCTAAGGATGTTTGAATTACTGAAATGGGAGTTTAAAACAATTAACCTTTGTCTGGATACAACACAGTATGCATACCAGTATGCAAACTTTTTTGGTATGATTCAGGTCCGGAAACCTTGTTTGCATACCAATATACAAACGGTTTTAACTGTTAAGGTCCGGGAACCAAGTTTGCATACCAGTTTGCAAACAGTTCTACCTGAGTTAGGTCCGGGACGGCTGTCTGCGTACGCGTTTGCAAACGGCTAGACAAAACCAAAATCCAGAACTATAGTTTGTGTACCAGTTTGTAAACTTAGTGGTTAAATTTCTTAAATCGGTTAATTGTGTTTTCATACTCATGAACAAATACATTTATAAATTAACGAATGCAATCTTGCAAACCGTGGCTTAATGTTCATGAATTGACTTCGGTATAAGTACTTTGTACGATTACGAATCAATCCGATTTTGTTTCAATTATTTCTT
Organism: Papaver somniferum; assembly: GCF_003573695.1. Lineage (NCBI taxonomy): Eukaryota > Viridiplantae > Streptophyta > Magnoliopsida > Ranunculales > Papaveraceae > Papaver > Papaver somniferum. The sequence goes on from NC_039367.1 coordinate 53,070,259, forward strand.
ATATACTTCTATGAGATATATACAATTGAACAACTCTACGAGTAACACAATTAGATTCATTTGATTATCTTTCATGATTGATTTATCATCATATTTGATCTAGAAGTGTTAGATGAATGTGGTTAAGAAAAAAGTGTTTATGTGGCTAACTTTGGTTAACTATTGTTGAGACAACTAAATATACACGTTTAGGTATGGTTACCCATATCTAAATGAAGGTATATTTCATTTGTGTGTAACAAGCTAAGACCTTCTAACGGTGGATAGATATTCCTTTGGTTTTAAGCAAACTTAGCTTGAATCTTAAATCAGGTTTTCATCTAACGATGAATATTGAATGATTTGTTTCTAAGCTAACTTAGCTTTGATTGTAAGCAAACCCTAACTTGAAAGACTATATAAGGGAGAACTCTAGCAACTGGAAAACCTAATCCTGACACTTTCTTGTGTCCTAGTTGCGACTATAGTCGATTCTCATTTAACCTAGGTTTTTCCTAAACCATTATAGGTTAACGACTTGAAGACTTCATTTGGGACGAAGCCAAACCCAACTGTTTTCTCTGTAGTTTCGTGTTCTTATCTTACTGTTATATCGTATTGAGTACTATCTTCTCTAAGATTTGCTCGATATTTATCTCCGACAGGTAAGATATAAAAAGTAATCACAAATCTCTTCATCTCATTCTTTGTGATTCCACAATAACTTGATCTACTACCATATAATTAAGTTATTGTGAAGTGATTGGTTGTTCTTCTGGAATATAAGACCGAGTTATCAATTGGTTCATGTTCACCCTGATTTATCAAAAGACGGAATAAAAAAAATTCATAGGTACTTCTGTGGGAGACAAATTTATCTATCAGAATAGACTTATCTGTGGGAGACATATTTGTTTATAAGTCTTCGACTTTGGGTCGTAACAACTCTTAGTTGTGGGTGAGATCATCTAAGGGAATCAAGTGCGTAGAGATTCAGAGGCGTAAGGAATGCGACTTTACCTTAATCCGTGTGAGACTTGGTTAGGGCTCAACTACATTCCAGTCTGAACTTAACTTGTAGTAGGCTAGTGTCTGTAGCGGCTTAATACAATGTGGTGTTCAAAACTGTACCAGGTCCCGGGGTTTTTCTGCATCTGCGGTTTCCTCTTTAAGAAAACTTCTGGTGTCTGTGTTATATCTTTTCCGCATTATATTTTTTATATAATTGAAATATCGCAGGTTGTGCGTAGTTCAATTAATTGGTAAATACGACCTTTGGTTGTTGGATAGAAATTGATTGACGCTTGGACATTGGTTTTTGATATCGTACAATTTATTCACATTCCAATCAGTTCACGGATTCCATCCTGTTGATTTGCTGGTTAATTTGAGAAAGAGATATAACTCTTATATCTTTTCTTGATTAAGTCTGACCGTCTAGTTGATTCTCTTGGAATTATACTGGAGTTAATCCATACATATTTCCGAACGAAATATTGGGTGTGGTTGTTAGACCCCCGCTTTTTCAGGATGACTCTAGCAAGCAACTAGGACATAGTAGTGTCAGGGTTTGAGAAGTCCTGTTGCATGAGACTCTCTATTTGTAGGTTTTCAGGGCTTTAGGTAGCTTTGAATTCAAGCTAAGATAACTTGAGATTCAAGCAAACACTTTCTCAGTTTAGATGAAATTCTTGTTAGGAATTCATGTGAGCACGTGAGAAGTTCGCCTTGAAATTATAAAGAAAAATATACGCTATGGTCCAAGGAGCTGGAACCGTGTACAATGATAGTTCATGGCAGATATGCCTTCTGAACTTACAAGCATAAATCATGTTCATTAACACTCAAGATCTAAACCATGATTCACAAACACAAAGTGATACAGTGAACAAAGTTTTCTTAGAAGTGTTTACGAGAGTTGTAGCAATGCTGAACGTATTTGTGAAATTAGTTTGCTTAGTTCGATACTGGGTAGGTATGTGCAAGGGTGCGCATACCTATAGATCATTCCGTGAACTCTGGCTATTGGGGTATGCGTACTGGTGTTGATGGTGGATTTTCAACAAAGGTAAAAATTGTAAAATCATGATACTGCATGTCTCTGACACGGCTGTCAGGCATGTGGTGATTCATATTTTACGAGCCATGATGAACATGTTTTTCGAAAGGCCTCCACTAGCTGAGCATTCGATGCCTCGCATTTCATTATGACCTCTATGTAGAATAACATAATTGGGCGGTTCTCCTCAGATTGAGAACTTAACGCCTTCAGGACGTCGGTGACACTCACTGTTCCCTGACTACATAGAGAGACCCACCTCTACATAGAAGAACGATTGGGCGGTTCTCCTCAGATTGAGAGCATCAACGCCTTCAGAACGTCTGTGACACTCACTGTTCCCTGACTATGTAGAGAGACCATGTATAGATCCAGGCGGTCCTCCGTACATAATTGTTGAGATGTCAAAAACGCCTTTAGGACTTCGGCAACATTCGTTGTTTCTTGACTATGCACCTTACAGAATGGGTATGCCGCTTTAACTGGCTAATATCCCTTCTGCAATAGATTAATTCTACCATGACATTCACCACTGAATTCCTAGAAGATAATCTATTTTATCTCATCATTCTGATTTCATGATCGAATCCACGGCTGATCTCATGAAATGGTGATAGATAAATTATTACTCCGATTTCATGATCGAATCCACAACTGATCTCGTGAAATGGTAATGGATTACTCCGATTTCATGATCGAATCCACGATTGATCTCATGGAATGGTAATAAACAATCGTTACTCCGGTTCTACGGTCGAATCCACGATCCCGTGGAATGGTAATACTCATTTTATTATTCTGAACCCATGGTCGAATCCACCTTTGATTCTATGGATTGATAATAAATAACTACTCATCTTTATTACACAATTTCATGAATCATTCTCCACTGAATTTCATAAATTAGTAATAAATACTCAATAATCAGGGCATATCACTGAGTAAGCCCCATAAAATGGTGCAAGTGTACTCGACAATGATGCACGAACGAGCACCCAAATGCAAGAACGAGCATTCGAAAATATGGACAAATGAGGAATCCTACAGAAAACAGGAGAGAAAAATAATAACATTAAAATAATGAGAGGCGCCCATCGGCCGGACCCACCGGTCGGCCGACCGTGCCTTAGCCGTGGGCCGTCCCACGCCTCTTCCATTATTTTTTCTTATTTTTGTTATTTTCATGAACTCATGAAAACTCCTTTATTCTAGCAATTTTCCTTGTTTGAGCAAGACTCATGGTTTCTCCATATTTTAACGGAATCATGAAAAATAATATAAAATTAGGAAAAGTGTCGCGGGACCGGGCTCCTAGCCGGCCGGCCATGCCTTGGCCGTGACCGGTCCCACACTTTCCAAACCCTTATTTTATTATTATTATTTCCCTAATTTTATGAAATTCCTCAGTTTCAACAAAACTCATGGTTTCTCCATAGTTTCACGGTTTCATGAAAGATAATATTATAAAATAGGGAAAGGTGTCGTGGGACCGGGCAACTTGGCTGGTCGGCCATGCCCTAGCCGTGGCCGGTCCCATACCTTGCAATCCTTATTTTTTCATAAATATTATTTCTCTCATCTCATGAAACTCCTCAGTTTGAGCAAAAATCATGATTTCTTCATATTTTCTCAAATATTGCTCAAACCATGAAAAGGCCAAAAGTCGACATGGTCACACGACCGACTAGGATACTCACGAAAAATATTATAATACCATTATTTTAATGTTTACAAAATATTGATCAAATGAGCACACATGCTCATTCGAGCAAAAATCAAGAATTTCAGTCAAGATAAAACTCTTCTGAAAATATACAATGTTGCTCAAACGCACATCAGAAAATACCGAAACTCTCAGGACTGAGACACGGACATTATGGTAACACGGAAATGCCTCCTTGACCGACCAAGGCAGTCCCTAGGGCTTTCAAAGAGCCGTTCCCACACGTTTTCATAATTTTGACCTAATTTGCTCAATTGCTCATATTGGGTCCAAACTCTTTTCAACCAACTTGGAGTTTGCTCGAACGACCACCAGCTGGTCCCACGACCACCAAGGGACGGTCTCATGCCCTATTGGTCGGTCCCTCACTCTTCCATAATTAGGTTTTATCACTTAATGCTCAATCGAGCACTATTTCAATAAATGATGAAACCGACATTTTATCATCATTCTTTCACCAACTGATCAACTCAGGACCCTGGTGCACGCTCACTTGAGCACTTGGACACCACATGGACGTCCATCATTCCATGTGGTTGGTCTCTCCAATTTTCAGCAATTCATCAATTAACGAACGATTGATCAAAAGTTAGGGTTTCGAACAAACGCTTCACGAATTCATCATTTTGAGCAAGTTCAAACACTAATAAATTTATGTTGATCCAGCAATCAACATCTGGATTAATTATATAATATTCGGTAGTCTACAAATATTTTAATTAATATTTTATTGGGTCACGTCACCAATAAATAATTTGTCGAATTGAGCAATACTTGCTCAGTTGTTCGAATATTGATCCAACTATCAATATTCTCCGAATCAATGAATCCCTGAGGACTCTTCACTCATGCTCAATTCAACAAAACTTAGACTCATTATCTAAACAGTCAACAACCGTATAATAAAATACACGTCTGTTATGCAGACTCCACGATTCGGGAGACATTAATCACGTCACATGGGGGGATATCACTTAGGGTTTTGGTATGGCGGCCAAGGTCACGTGGATACATCCACGACGAGAAGTGTGAGTAAGTCGTGCAAACGGTTGAAGGAGTTAGAAAAGTAGTGGGTGGACGGTTAACCAAGTCTCCGCACGACCTGGAACTGGTTTTCACCACGATTCCCACTTTCCCACTCTTTCACTCAAGAAACCGTCACACTTACAGGGGATCAAGATGTTTACTATTCTGACAGTATAAATAAGTCTTTGAATCCATGATTGAAGGACAACGAACATTCGTCTACACAGAATTTCTCGAGAAATTACTCTCAAGAATTCATCAATCTACCAGAACTTATTCGAACTCATCAGTTCATCATTATTGCAGAAACCTTCAACACATCCACAATCCTTGATCATCATTGATCCCACACAATTCTCATCTTCCATCCTACAGATCAACCCATCTCCCTCTTTGTGACCGAATTGACTCTGGAACGGCCATTGACTTGATTTAGGCCGTAGTCATACAGATTGATCTCTCGAATCTAAGCACTCCTTTGCAGTGCATCTATGTGAGGTTAAGCAGTTTGCTCGGTTGATGAGTCTCGCCCGCACGCTCGTCTCTTCATTTCCCTAAAAACCAGCAAATCGTTTTTCCCCATCTACAACTGGGTATGTGTACCCTTAGTTATTCACAAACTCAGGCCCTTGAATTACGCATACTAGGTATGCGCACCTCCCTCCCATTCACGAACTCAGAACCTTAGCGTACGAGTAATGGGTATACATACTTACCCTATTACGTAAATCAAATTATTAAGGTACGTGTACTAGGTATGCTTACCTATACTGTGTCCAAATTTTCAGAAGTTCTTAAAACTCTCTTTAAACAATTTGAAACATTCCCAATCGCCATCAATAATGAATATCATTTCTTGTGAAATTTCCAAATGATCAATTAGCTCATGAACAATAAATTATTCTTAACCAAGTCTGTTAAGGATCTATGAACATCCATTGATCGAATCATATTTGGAGAGATTTATCAGGGCAAGCCTGACTCAAAATTTCTTATTTGCAATATAAAATCTACTGAAATCACACGACATAATATCGTGAGATAGAATGGTAAATGTCGTGAGTAAATAAGATGGTTCAGTCTTCATATGCCTCTTCGTCGATGAAGTTTTTCAAATGTCTTCCTTTGATCTTCAGTCTTCGAGGATTATTCAGTGATGTCTATTACTAACTACCATACTCTAATCCTAGTCCGAGACTTGACTTTATTAGACTAGAAATCAAGCTATACTTTTGTGCATCTAATATTGATAACAAGCTTGAGATAGCAAAATTTACGAGTTCGACCGAGCAGTGCTCTAACAAAGTGGACTAATTAGACCTTTCATTGGTCCCTTCAATTGGTATCAAATTTTAAGTCTGGTAGGTGGAGCTCATTGGGATAAACTCAAACCTTATTAATAGTTTGGGATAAACGTTGTTCAGTTACGCCTAAATTCTAGGAACTTGAGAGCTAAGAGCATCTCCAATGGAGTATGAATATTTATCATATGTGGAGACCTAAAAAAAGGTATTTAATAACATAGAATCCAAATACAAATCTTGTTTTGATAAGCATCTCCAGTGGTAGTTGTATCCGTATCTATTTTGATATACTTGTCGCTTGTTTATAGAAAAATAATTCGCAAAATCTAAAAAATTAATTAAAATAATAACAAATTGATGATGTGGGTATGGATGAGAGTCTCCAAAAACCCATACTCTCCTCCAAACTCAAACTTCCACGTCATAATAAATTTTATCCAACCATCACTGGAGAGGTTTTATTTGTTGAGAGTTTCCAAAATCCTAGGTGGCATCAATATTTTTTAAAACTCATACTCCATTGGAGATGCTCTAAGTTAAATAAAAAATGTATTCCTAATGTCTAATTTCTTAGGAAACAAGTTAGGAAATCCTAAACTTGTAGGACAAGTAATGTGACCCCTATATAAGGATGTCTAGGCTATGAGTTTGGATGTAACATTTTAAATAAAATTCTCAAGAGGTGTGAGGAATTCCTCTCACCTTTTGTGGTGGATGTGAGAGACCATTGTGGTGAAAGGAGCACATCATTATGGGTTTATAAAGCGTTAATAGGTGTTGAAAGATATGTCACCATGTAATATTCGAATGGAGATATTGTAGGACATCGTTTGAGGAGAACATCTTGGTGATGCTGGAGTAAATTAATAATGGAAACAGAGGGCGTCCATGGATAATTTTTTATCAGGGTATGCACAAAAAATCATCTCGTTGTGTGAAGGAAGATGTGGTAAACGTATCTCGTTTGTGTAAAGACACTACTTTAGAGTTATAAAGCGTTTGTGAAAGTTTCTTCGTGTTCAGTCATATTATGGTGAGTCGATGAATTCGTTGGTCAGTCATATCTCTAATTCTCCGTTAGCGGTTCTATAATAAAGAAAGAGATCGTAAACGTTTTGGTGGATGTAGACAAAATACATCAATTGTATGCATTGTTGAACCACGTTAAATCTGTTAATATTTTACATATTGCTTTTGTCTATGATCATTACCTGTGTGGCTCTCCCATTCTCTCTCTTCTTTTTTTTATGCTAGATCAAAATAAAATAGTTCATAGAGCAATCCAAAGAATTTAATATTTCTTATCGTCAAGATTTTTTTTTTTTATGAAAAGAAATTATTTATTAACTAGCAAATATAGTACATGAGATAATTTCTTATCGGCTAGGTTGTCTTCGACAAATTAGCATGTATATATGGCTGAGAACCTCAACATGGCCCGCAAATGAGATGAGACAATTCCAAATCCCCGTTGCAAATTCACAATGAAATAAAAAATAAAACATTGACACACCAACAAAGGCAATCCGTTAACAGCTTCTCTTTGGTTACAACTTACACCCTGTTGGTTGCCTGTATAAAGGCTGCCTCCAGAATGGCTGCCCTTATAGATGTAGCCCCCAACAGAATCTCTCATCTCATGAACATAACTAGTTAACAAGTTATATAATGTAGACCTAGCTGCAATAGATTGATCTACTGCCAAAACATGACTTGGAAAATTTGGAGTATTTCCCTCCCTAGAAGTCTGATGGAACCGAAATTTGTACAACTTAAGTTGGTTTTGTTTCTTTTGAAGATTGAATAGTTTTGGAATGATTGGCGTGTTTGTTAATTATGGAGTATGACTAATCCCAAATGTGCTCTTTTAATGTACATTGTCCATTTACCGATGTAATGTTATTAACATTACGGTATGGGAAAGTATAGATATAACAAGATGCGCATGGTGAGAAAATAAGAGGTTCATATTCCAATTTGACAACGCTGCTGCGAGTACAATGTAATGCATGCGTTTCTTTAAGGCAATGCACATTTTTCCTGTCATCCAAGAAGAATGCGCTGACCCAAACTCATTGTTAAGGGTTGAATTTCCATCAATAAAGAGAGGGATTGACTGTGTTATACCTTTCTTCATAGAAAACTTGTACTGCAACTAGGCTGCGACACTCCTGCAGCACCATAATAGTTACCGATCACGTGGCGCGGATGCAGTAAACACATTTAAGGCTAAAACGTCTAACCGTAATTATCACCGCGTGTCGTAGAAACCCCTGGAGATACTTATTTTGTAGCTCTTAATAGCTTTCAGCCATAATTAGACCGTAGTCATTGCGCTCGACCTAAATTATCCTTTTGTTATTTAAAGTTCTGTCATGCCCGGACGCGTTTCCTAATCCGCAATTACGTGTTCGTCGCTCGTAAAAGTAAAACTTCGAGAATTACAATGAAAAGCAGTGAGAAAATTCTATATAAACCAAGAACACTCTGAAAGAAAACTCAAACCAGTAGTAGAAGAAGCATAAGCAATATACAGGAAAACGCGTGAGTGTGCTTATGAACCACGTATAGTGTGTAAAGTGGAGAAGTAGCCGGTATTAGAAGCTTCATTCAGCCTCCTAAAAAAAGAACCCATGGCATCCGGAATCCACAGCTAAGTCCCCCTTCCAATTGCTATATCAAAAATCATCTGTCCATAAGCCACCACAATAGAGTACACGCAACCAAAAGAACCCATCTTGGCTTAGGGTCCCACAAACTCTATCCAAGTGGGTCCCATAGTCACAAACTAAGGTGCGTCTGTGGAACAATCGCCCTCAAAACTCAATCTCATCAAAGGTATCTCCTATTTGAATTTCTTTTTCTTGTTTTCTCTGAAGAAATAATCCCAAACTGGAAAAAAAATAAAAATCAGTCAATCAATATCATCTCTTTTGTTTGTCTCACACAGAAAAACAAGAAAAAGAAAAGAGTCTGAATGAATGAAAAATATTAACAAACAAACCCAAGACTCTAATTTTGCTCTTTTCATTTTTCTCTTTTCTTCTCTCTCTGTTTGTTAGAGAGAGAGAAAGGGAGAATAATCTCTGAATCTCTTTCAAATCTAAAAAGTACGATTTCGAGAATAATCCTCCAAGTACAGAGTCTAGACTCACAGAGTATAACTTTTTTCTTTTCTGGAAGGGGGTTTGTTTGTTTTGTTAGTCTGGTAAGGACGGGAACACCTGAGAGAAATGATGAACAAACACAAGAGCATCAACGAGAATGGAGTATTAGGAAGAAGAGAAGATTTCTCACCTGATCATCACGGTGGTGGAGGAGATGGTGGTGGTGGTGGAGGACTAAAGAAAGGACCATGGACGGCTGGAGAAGATGCGATCTTGACAGAATATGTTAAAAGACATGGTGAAGGTAATTGGAATGCTGTTCAGAAGAATTCAGGTTTGGCTCGGTGCGGTAAAAGCTGTCGTTTAAGATGGGCTAATCATCTCAGACCTAATCTTAAGAAAGGTTCATTTTCTCCTGAGGAAGAACATTTGATTTTAGAACTTCATTCTAAGCTTGGCAATAAATGGGCACGCATGGCCGCTCAGGTATTCATTAAAAATTCTTAAATATTTTTTTTGGGATTGTTTATTTATTAATCTCTTTTTCATTCAATCTACGTCAATGTTTAATTATGTTTTCCGATTGGTCTAGACAATTCTCATTCTGAGACCCATCTATCTCTTTCTCGTCAACAACAACCAAATAAAAAATGTTTTACTGTTTGATTGTTTTTTGGATTTGGGGGATTTTTAATCTTTGTTCTTGGCGATTGATAAAAATTTGATCTTTGTTGCCTTAGAATTCAAACCTATTATTATTATTCATTTTCTTAATTATGAGTTTTTGTGTTTTTTTTTCTGTATATATAGTTACCAGGAAGAACAGATAACGAAATCAAGAATTATTGGAATACAAGAGTGAAGCGACGACAACGAGCTGGATTACCACTCTATCCAGAAAACCTACAGAGACAATCTTCTTCTTCCTTGTCATTCCAGCTCCCTAATCAAAACCAGTCTAATGATCTTATATTCTCATCCTTTCAACAACAAAAACCTAGCTTCAGTACTTCCCCATTTTCTCTTTTCAATCCTGCTAATACCACTATTTCTACCCCACCTTTTGCTTTGCAGTTTCATGAGTACAAAAGATACCGATCAGCTAATAGCAATTATGGGTTCAGTCTCCCTTTTTCTTCCAATGATCATGCACAACTTCCTTCTTCCCTGTTTAGCCAAAACCATTCAAGTCAGTTGCAACCATCTTCTAATGTAGGAGGATACCATTTTGGCAATTTCGAGCTTAATCCGTCGACACAAATTCAGCGAAATTCTTTCGAGCCAGATGAGTTAGGGGGTTCCAGTTCTGATTTCTCCTTGAAACTGGAGCTCCCTTCAATCCAATTACCGGATGGAGCAGTAGCTGCTGCTGCGAACTCGGGTAGTGTTGCTGAAGGTTGTAACTTATCCTCCCAGAGCTATCTACTGGATGCTCTATTGCAACAAGCTCAGACCATGGCAAATGCTGATAATGGGAAGAGATCAGAAAAGAGATATGGATTTGACCAGTTTGCGCAGGATGCTCCAACTTCCGAATCTGCATTTAACATGAATGGTTCTAATCCATCAGCAAGCCAAGGTTCCTTTGGTGAGTCCTTTTTCACATGAGATTAATTGTTTCCTTTTTGGCTCCTGTTGAAATTATTCTTGTTGTACTTTGCTCTTTAAACCTTGTGCATGCAAGTTAGCAACTCATTGGATAGTACTAATTAAAATTGTTGACACAATCCAAGATTTCTTCGTTGCTTTAGTGCGGGTATTTTTTAATTGAAACAAATTATTTTATTGTAATATTCATTTAGGTTTAGAGTACTGCCTCCTTTTGGGTACATATACCACATGAACGGTAGGTTACCGGCCCGTTCCTGACAATGGTGTTATTTTTGTGTTCAACAGATACATGCACACCGATTACTTGAGAAAAAAACTAAACAAAAGTTTGTGAATTAAGAAAAAAATAAATTATATGTAGTTCAAATAGCTTGTTGATCTTCTAACTTAGTTTCCGTTTACGTATTTATTTCCGTTCATGGATGAAGAATCTGATTCCAAAGTGTGCATGCATGGGAGGTCTTTTTTAACTTTTTTCGTTCTTTCTTTACGGTTCGTAGGCGCTGGAATGAAGTTGAAGGAAGAACCTAAAGAGGTGATTAATTCAGGTGACGACGATTTGTCAAGTCTCTTAGATATCGTCCCACCACCAATGCATATAGGGGAATGGGGATACAGTGACAATAGTGGTGAAATATCCAATGGACCATCCTCAGGTGTTACAGAAGACGACGTTGGTGGTCTTGATCAGATGAACAACTAGGTACTACATCCATGCCAAATACAAACTCGGATTCGGAATATTGGAATGACACTTGGAATAACATGCCTGGAATTTGCTAAGAGTTTTCTCCTGTAGGGCATTTAATTATCAAGTAACTGCAAGTTTTATAATCACTCTTTTTCCATTTTCTTGTTGTTGTTCTTGTACTTGTTCTTGATTTAAAGATTATTAGTACTTAGTAGAGAACTGCGAGTGTGATTTTATTTATATATAAAACTTTTAATGAATGGAAGTCTTTTAGAAATCACATTTGTGTTCATTGTGTTCATACTAGTAATTAATGAAACTCACCCCTCCCAGGAGGAATAATACAAATGGAAAATTTCTTGTTTGGTCCTAAGCTCATAAGGTTATTTATAGTAGGGTCCAACCAGAATTTTCTTTTATCTGAAGGTCCACAATTAATTAAAACATGAAAATGACCACAATACCCTGACTACCAAACGTGTGTGTCTACATGTTCATTATATCGAGTACATATCTGCTACACTGTTTATGAAATTCTAGTACATATCCGCTACACTACTTACATAATTTGAATACATATCTGCTACACTGCTTACAGGTTAAAAAAAAACAGGATCTCTCTAGTGCTCCACTCCCATTGGACCATTTCCTCCAAAAAGCGCCAACACTCTTAACATCAGACATATTGAACCTGTAAATGTGACCAAAATGTAACAATTAAAACACAACAACAATCCATATATGAATAACATAACAAAAATGAATAGTACAAGTTATTTGACAACATCAAGATTAATACTACCTAACGATGGTTCAGTTTTATTTCGGTATTCCATATATGTACTGACAAAATCATAAGAATTAACTGACTAAAATCTATGTATAAAACAGATTCAAAGAGCAACTTTTTCAGTATTCAATATATGTACTGTTAATTCACTGTCTAAAACAACTCCATGAAGAAAAATAACTAAATCGAGAGAGTCTTATTTCAGTATCGCATATATGTACTTATGGATGAAACAACAACAAGTGATAAAACTAAGAATAAAACATAATCAAAAAGCAGTTTGTATCAGTATGCCACATATGTACTGCTGATTCATGAACTAAAAAACAACTGCATGGAATGAATCTATAAAAAAACAGAATCGAAAGAGTATTATTTCAGTATGGAAGATATGTACTTATGGATCAAACAACAACAAGTGATAAAACTAAGAATAAAACAGAATCAAAAGTAGTTTGTATTAGTATGCGACATATGTACTGCTAGATAATACCCCTGAAACAATAAACAAGCATGATTTTCTTAGAAAATAAAGAACGAAAATAACAAGAAAATCAAATTGAGAGTTCAAATAAGATAAAAACATCATAATCTAATTAAAAAGTCGAATAATTACGATTAAGATTCATACAAACAGTACGTCATATACGTACTGATGGTTAATACACAAGCAAAACATATAGATGCATAGTAAACACAGAAAATCAGTACGTCATATACGTACTGATGGTTAATACACCAAACCAAACAGAAACAAAACCAAAAGCCAACAAAATGAAACTAAAATATCAGATCTCCAAATGAAATGAACGTAAAACATGATTTTATAACTAGATCTGGACTATTTTCATCAAAAACCACCAGTACATCATATATGTACTGATGATTAATACACAAAAGCAAACTAAAAACAAACCAAAGACCAACAAAATGAAACTAAAAAAATCAGATCTACTAATGAAATGAACCTAAAACATGATTATGTATCTAGATCTGAAGTATTTTTTATAAAAATTGAAGTAAAAAAATTAACGAATCAAGAATAAAGATCGCAAACACACAAAAAACCGAGTTCAATTCCTCTTTCCGTAACCCAAAAATCTTAATTCTTAATTTCTCTCCAAGGAATCAAGATATTTGGATCTCAGATTAAGATTGAATCAAGAAGAAACCTGAATTAAAGATCAATAATAGGTAAATCAACTTACAAGTTACAATCAATCGAAGCTTGATTTCCCAAAATCGCATGATCTCAATAAAACATTCGTTGCCAGAGCTCCTTCGAGACGAAAAATGATCAGAGAGAAATGAAAAGAAGGTTATGATAAGAATTTTTCTTATATTCCTACATATTAAGGATATTATTGGTATTTCGACCAAAATTCACACGTGTGCTAGGACCTGTTGATAAAAATATGGATCCATAATTTTCCTTTTTATAAAAAAAGGACCTCCGATTATTGGGCTTTAGTGGGTGGACCTGCCACTAACTAATACCATTATAATAGGATCTATAGGTAATTCCTATTTTATTTATATATAAAACTTTTAATGAATGGAAGTCTTTTAGAAATCACATTTGTGTTCATACTAGTAATTAATGAAACCCACCCCTCCCAGGCGGAATAATACTAAAACTGTTCTGGTTATTGAGTATTAAATGCTCAATGACATCCATAAAACCCCAGATATGTAGTAGACTATAGTTGTCCTTAAAAATGACCTCCATTAATTACATTGCCAATTCAGGAACGACCATGAATTCATATATAGTTACAGTTGTAGGCCTGAGCTGAATCCAGCTAGGGCTTAAAGATGCGATTTCCCTTCTTAATGTTTGCTAAATCTAGAGTTAACTTTTCCTTCATTAAAAACTTTAAAAAAGAGAAGAAAATAAGTGGAATCATATACACTTTAATCAGTTAAAGAAAAAAATGGGAAATATTCTGGATTTGGGTTTGCTATAGCTTGTTTTATATAAGACTAGGGTTTTATTATTGATTCTACATGTGTAACGTACGTCTCTATTTACGGGGGATCATGCACATCAAACTTTCTCCCCCAATCATCGCCTACTTCTCTCTATCTCTTTCTTATCGCCATAGAGTATATGACATTTTGTTTGTTTTTGTGCTTTATTTAATGTATGGTGAGTTGGTCATTCAAAAGTCTTTAATGAATCAATCATACAGTGTGTCTTGATTCAAATGAATTTTTTTTTGCGGTAGAAAGTGAAACCACTGAATTTCGCTACCAAGCAAGCAGTATTATGTACGCAAGTGTGAGTTCCCGTCGTTCCATTTATTTTCCGTTTAAATGTAGTCTACAAGGGAAAAAATAAATTATAGTGAAGCTTTATATTTTTGGCACTTGAAAATATAAAAAACAAAATTGACCATAATGATTTTGGGGATATTTTTGAAAGATTTTGAAAACTGATAAACAAAAAGCAAACTAGTATTTAGCCAATAGTTTTATAACTATGTTGTGTTAAATTTTGGTACACTTTTTGTGCGCCCACAAAATATCTATATCAAATTAGCTAAATGTGTGCACCCTCTCCCAGCTCGTAGCAAATGCCCATGATATTTTACAATTAAAAAAACGGTCAGTCAGTTATAACATCAAAGATGTCACTATCCATCCACAAAAAACCCACCAAAACAAAAGTAACACAAAAAACCTCCAAAAAACAAAAATAACACAAAAATCCCAAAGAATTTGATGAAACCAATTTTGAAATTTGGGATTTTTGTATCAAATTTTAAAAATTTGGGGGTTTTGTATCAATTTTGTTTAAGATCGAGTTTTAATGAATCTCAACATTTGAACGGGGTTTTGTACCACGGGTTTGGTCACCTTGCGTTTTTATGACTAGTTATGTTAAAAAAAATGTTACAAGAGTCAAAACTAAAGCACGCACTGGAAATGCCTCATGCAGGTGTTGTTGTGCCAAAGCCTGCAGAAGCGTTAGGTTTGTACTGCTACAAAGGTACCTCAGTATCACTAAGAACACAATCACACACACACACTCACAAGAAGAACAAGTATTTAACTAGGTTGAATGCTCGAGAAGGAATAAGCAGTTTTATATATCACCGTATAGGTTGGAATATACAAAGCCTAAGCAGAAACGAAGAGAACTCTGTTAGTTCTGGTGTATTTTTTCTAGTTGTCTCTATGGCTATTTATACATATCAATAGGATTGGACACATTCCTTAACAGGATTACTTTTCCTACAAATATATGGTTTCCTAACTTAACTCTAAAAGACAAACCTATTAAGTTGCTATACTTAAGACACAAGTACTTGGTTTCCTAAACCAACTAGATTTCCTAATCTAGACCTTGATCGACCTACCAACAATTCTCCACCTCGGATCATGCATTCATGCTCTGATACAAATTGTTGCGCCAGAGCCTGCAGAAGTGTTAGTACCTCAATATCGCTAATAACACAGTCACACAAACACAAGAAGAACAAGTATTTAACGAGGTTGAATCTTCTGGAAGGAATAAGCAATTTTAGAATATACAAAGCCTAAGCAAAAAAAAAGAGAATTCTTTTAGTTCTAGCGTGTTTTCTCTAGTTCTCACTATGATTATTTGTACATATCAATAGTGAAAATGCGGGGTGCCAAAATACACCGCCACTTTTTTCTTTGACAATCTGTATGGAAAAACTCAACTCCGAGAGTTAAACTCAATCAAGGAATAATATCTAGAGTTATATCTCTCTCTCTCTCTTGTGATTAGAACGTTTACAGAAACAAGTTTGTGAACCTAATCCAAGAATTAATCTAGTTGTATCCAACAAACTTGGTCGGATGTATCTACTAAGATTGACCAACGTACAACCTGTGATATTTCAATTATAAAGATAAACAATATAATGCTGAAAAAAATAACACAGACACCAGAAGTTTTGTTAACGAGGAAACCGCAAATGCAGAAAAACCTTGAGACCTAGTCTAGATCGAACACCAAACTGTATTAAGCCGCTACAGACACTAGCCTACTACCAATAATAACTTTGGATTTTTAGTTGAGACCTAAAAGGTATACCACCGATTAAAGTGCAGTCGCTCCTTGCGCCTCTTGAATCCCAACAGGACACCGCGCAATTGATTCTCTTAGACGACCTTACACCAACTAAGAGTTTCTTCAACTCAATTGAAAACTTTAAACCAAATCTGCCTCCCGCATATTAAGCCTGTATAACTGGTTTCCTGAAACCTATGATCAAAGTGATGGAAAAGATAACAATTCGACAAAGTCTGGCTATCCTCAAAAACCGGTGTTTTGGGGTAAAAACTGATTCTGCTGAAAATGGTAAATTTGGGTGTGCCGCCGAGAAACGAATCTAAACCCTAAACAAATGCACTGCACAGGAGTACTTTAGATTCGAGAGATCAATCTGTACAATCCTGGCCTAAACCAAGAAATGGTCGTTCCACTCTTGCTTCGGTCACAAAAATGAAGGAGAATGGTTGATCTTAGGGAGGGAAGCGAAGAAGGTGTTGAGATCAGGATGGTTAACTCTGAAGATGTGGTTATTTTATGATTTATATCAGAATGTGGAACTTGCTTGCGGAATGTAAGCTATAAGTTCTTGGTGTTTTCTGGATACTTGTGTTGATAACACTTCTTGTTGGTTGAAATAGGTTGAAAACCTATTTATATAAGTCATAGTTGAACGAACCCTAATCTTAGAGGAAGTGGAAGTAGTTGAGTGATGGAGAAGTGGGTATAGTGTAAAATTTTTGAATACCACGTCTTGCTTTGAGAGAAGACCGGTTCGTTTACACCCACTACTTCTCTGCCGCCACTAACTGTCCTCCTTTCCTGACACTTTCTTATAATGGGCGTATTGCATGCCACACGTTGTAATCCTCCAGACCAATACCCTGATGAACATCCCCCAGTTTGTGACATGATGTCTCGAGTATTTTCGTGTAAAATATGTAACAAGTTGTTAAGTGGGTCTTGCTTGCAAGACTTAGCTATTTTGACCAATCGTGCGCAAGCTATGCGGCAGGCGGTCATATGTTACAAGTCAAGTCATGAAACTTGCACAAGAAATAGCATGTAATGCATTTAGGTCAAATAATTAAATTATTTGTAGAAATCGATGTTTGTAAGACATCGTTTGTAATTGATGCATATAAAGCATCGTTTTTAAGCAAGCAAGCAAAATAATCGATGCTCATGAAGCATCGTTGCATAAAGCCTGCCTAAATTAATCGCGGAGCTTAATGTTTTAAAAGGAGCATGACCGACCATTTTCGGGAAGTTTTCAGGAACTATTCATGCACGCCAAAGGTGAGCAGGTCGGTCCTTAAGGGAGAGTGATGGCTGGTAGCCATTTTGACATCCTATTGGTCGGCCCAAGTTAGATCTAGGACGGTTAAATTGGTTAGCTAAGTTGAGTGGCTGAGATGATTTGCGGCAGTTAATGGCTGTCGTTGAATATATTAAAATTCTTGTAGGAAGCGCGACTAGCCACCTTTGTGCAACCGTTCGGGAGCCATATAGGCAAGTCGCGGCTTGGCATATCGTTCCTCATGGAAGAGGGATGGATGGTGATCACGGCGATATCTTATTGGTCGCCTAAAATTATATCTAGGCCGGTCAATTCGGTTAACGAAGTTGGACGACCGAGATGATTTGCGACAGTTGCATACTGCCGCTGGTTCAATTTAGGGTTTTGAACGATGCGCGGCCAATCTTCTTTGGGCTAATCGATCTGATGTGCTACTTGCAGGTTGGGAGGTTTCGGTTGTCTAGGGCCAAAGACGGTCCGCCAGCGAGCATACTGGCACCTCATTGGTTTCCTAAAACATAATCTAAGCCATCCAACTAAGCTGGCTAAGTTGGACGGCTGTGATGAATTTGAGACCATCACGGCCGGTCTTAGCTTGTTAAACCCTTTTTCGAATGACGCAACTAGCCTATTTCTGTCTAGCGATCGGGGATGTTGCTCGTAGACTAAATGAGTTCTGATTGGCTGGACCGGAAACGGGCTCACTGGTTGATGTGGTGGCGCTAGTTTGGCCACGCCAGTAGGTGGCTAAGTTTAATTAAGCAGCCGGCGAATCGTGCGACTGTGATCATTTTGAGACTGACATGGGCAGGCTATGTTCAATTCCTTTAGAAATTAAGTGCACACCTAGCCAACTTCCATTTTTATTAAGAAATGTGTGTTGCATTTAAAGCGATCTGATTGGTTGATGAGAAAGAGGGGCCAGTAGGAGATAATGTGGTTGATCGACCACATGGTAGTACCTGCTAGAGAAAACTGGTCGGCCAAGTTATGTGGTCGCGCCTCTTTTTTGCTGCTACCTTTATTTGCCGCAGTTTTTCTTTATTTCTTGGTAGGATTTTGCTTCTGCTAGTCCATGGCGGATCAATTTCCTAGCTTTCCTATGTTTAACCTCGACCAATAGGGTTCGATATTTTGCGCAGGGCGCAAAAGACCTAATTTTTGTAAATCAGTAAAATTCGGTGCAGGAAGATTGAATTTTGTGGGCTGGCACAAAGCCAATTGATTTCTGGTGAATTTTGTGTGTTCATACAAAATCACTAATTATATTTCAGAGGGAAGCATAACTTTGTGTGCCTCTAATTGAGTACTTCTACGTGCATCTCAATCCTGACACTTCGGGAAATTCATGCTACTCAGCCGCGAGCGAGCATTAATTGTCATGTCATGCCAACATCAAGAGTTCGGCTGGGGAACACGGCATAGAATGAATACTCGACATGCCATGCATTAGTAAGTAATATAGGCAGGAGATAAAATTTACAGAATATTTTTGGCATTGTTGCTGCACGCACCATTCTGGATAAATTTTATATATAAATATACTGAGTTGCTCAATACATATGTATGTAAAGAGGCCTAGGCACTCATCACTCTTAAATGGCTCAGTTTCTCAGCAGAGTGGTAGCACATTAAATACAGGGTTTTACAATTTTATCCCCGAACTAAAAACCACCATCAACACCCGGACTTATGCAACCCGAAGTGCAGCCTAGATTATTATTCACCTCACAAGTATAAAACCTGTGGAATCAAAAAATAAAAAATGAGACGAAGAGAACTTTGATGATTTCTATCTATCTTGATCTATGGAGCAATCTCTACAAACAATCAAGATCGCGGAATACTCGAGTTATCAAGGAAAGACAATTGGACCTGGCTTTACGAATCCCTATGAAGTGTTTATAGTCGTTAAAACCCTAAAAGGGTTTCTGGAGAGGACGACTCTAGATACAACTAGGAAACACCAAAAGTATTGTCGGGATTCAAATATCCCAGTTGTTTGAAGTTACCCTTTTATAGACATTCAAAGCATAGGTTGCTTTATGTTTAAGCTAAAATAGCTTTGGAACCAAGCAAACAATATCCACCATTAGAGGAATCTTTGAATCTGATTTACATAAGCAAGATATATACTTTGGTTAGGCGAAACCGTAATTGAACCGTGTACAAAGACTATGTTCAACATGGTTAGCCGAAACTAGCCGGTTTGAACTTAAAAGCTTAACCTTCTTTTTCATGAACACATAAGACATTAATTCTGAGTCACAAACATGTGATCAATTAAGTCTAGTGTTTATAGAGAAAATGCTAATTATCTCAAAGAAATAATTTAAACACACTTGAAATATAATCGACATGGTTAGTAGGTGTACAAGGTACAAATACTGTTGTCATTCGTGAGTCGGTTCAGTCACAGTATGCATACCAATTTGCAAACATATAACCAAAACCGAGTTCGGGAGTTCACCAAACTTTTTAGGTTTGTGTACCAGTTTGCAAACTTTCCACTAAACCAAGGTTCTGGAGTTCACATAACTTCTTAAGTTTTCGTACCAGTTTAGAAACTTAAAGATTGTCGCCGGTTCCGAAGTTCACAGCACTAAATCAGTTTGAGTACCGGTTTGGAAACGCTACCGAGTTTAGGAACACAAAATTGTTTTAGCTTGCGTACCGGTTTGGATACTCACCCCCGGTTCTGTAACCATAATTCAAGAATGGTTTGCATACGAATATGCATTCCAATTCGGTTTACGAGTCATACAAATTTTCATATGATATACATAAGAATATGTTTACCACAAATCTGTAAGTCGATATGTATATAGTTACTCCGCTATTGTACGAATACATGTAATACGGGTTCATACTTGTAACAGTTTTCCTTGTAAAACTGATACCACTGTCTTGTATCCGAATCAATAGTAGTTCTATATTTCTCTAAATCAATTCGAAACATTCCTGAATAACATCAATAACACATACCACTGTTCCAGGCTATTTCTGAATGATAAACTTGTATCACGATTTTGATTTCGAATAATAAATTGTCCTTAACCGAAATTCATCAAGCATGAACAAATGTTCATTAAGCTTAGTTATTATATTTCGAGAAATTATCAAGATAAACTTAACTCGAAATTCTTGCATATGCATACTAGTCTAGTTAGTTATGCGACATCGTCTCAAATGATAGAAAAGTGAATATAACTTGAGATATAGGTGGTTCAGTCTTCACTTACCTTTTGTTGATGAATTTCTCCAAAAGCTTCGGTTGATCTTCGTTGTTAGAGCACTGCTCGGTCGAACTCGCAAGCGTTGCCATCTCAAGCTTGTTTGTCAAGTTTGGTTGGTCAAAACTATATACTTGATTTCTAGTCTACTTATATCTATGTCTCGGATTAGGATAGAAGTGTGTAGTTGAGCTTTAGACTTCATGGCGTTCACCAATTGAAGAAGAAGATCTACTGAAGAGCTTGGAGGAACTTCATCAACAAAAGGTATGTGGAGACTAAAACTTATCTATCACTCAGAAGTTTATTATATTCTATCTTCTAAAGAGACTAAGTCGTATAAATATATAGACTTTTACGTTACATTTGAGATTTCGAGCCGAGTTTATCTCGTTTATATATTTCTCGAAATACGTGTTGGAAGCTTTTAGCTTTAGCTTAAACTTCGCCATTTACTTGACGAGTTTAGTTGGAGACAATTTATTTGTTGGAAACTAAATATTAAGTCAAGATGATCATGTGAAAATTACCTTGAACATCTTACATGATTTCTGTGAGACAATCATTTAATATTAACTTGGGAAGTTTTGTATATTGATCGATTAATCACTTGAAAATTACTTGAAGCTAGTGGTATGTGTAAGACTACCATTGTTGACTTCTAAGGATGTTTCAATGATTAAATGATAGTTTTAGAACTACTGTCAATGTATGGATATAACACAGGTTGTATACTTGTATGTGAATTGTGTAGCTCTAGTTCAGGCCTGGAACTCTTGTTTGTGAACGAGTTTAACTATCAAGATCCGGAATTGTAGTTCGCGTACTCTGTTTGTGAACGGCTAGACAAGTCTAAGTCTGAAACCGTGGTTCACATACTTTGTTTGCGAATGGCATGACTAGGCCAAAGTCCGGAACTGTGGTTCGCGTACTCAGTTTGCGAACACAGTGGTTAATTAGGTTCTAAAATCGGTATGTATGAATTTCATACTCATGATCTCAGGTTCGTTTTGGAACTAAAGTCCACGGAACTTTAATGAAATAAGGTATGCGAACCCGTGGCATTATGTTCATGAATTGGTTCTTGTATAAGTACTTTATACAATTACAAACCAAACCGAGTTTGTTTCAAATGGTTCATATATATTTCTATGAAACGATGAACATTTGAAAAACTCTCTTAAAACACATTTAGATTCATTCGATTATCTATCATGATTGATTGATCATCATATTTGATGTAGAAGTGTTAGATGAATATGCCTAAAACTATAAGTGTTCATGTGTCTAACTTCAGTTAACTATTATTGAGCCAACGGTTATACATGTTTAGGTACGGTTCATCCATATCTAAATATAGGTATATTTCATTTGTGTGTATCAAGCTAATACCATCTAACGGTGGATATTGATTTCTTAATTTCTAAGTAGATTTAGCAAGAATCTTAAATCAGGAGTTCATCTAACGGTGAATATCAATTGCTTTGTTACTAAGTTATCTTAGCTTTGATTGTAAGCAACCCTGATTTGAAAGACTATATAAGGGAGAACTCTAGCATCTGGGAAACCTAATCCCGACACTTTCATGTGTTCTAGTTGCAAACTAGAGTCGATTCTCCATTAACCTAGGGTTTTCCAAAACCATTATTAGGTTAACGACTTGAAAACTTCATTTGCGATTCGTGAAGCCAGATCCAACTATTTTCTTTGTAGTTGCGTATTCTGATCTTACTTTTTCTATCTATTGGGTTTTATCTTCTCTAAGATTTACTCGAGATTTATCTTCGATAGGTAAGATATAAAAAGTAATCACAACAGTTCTTCCTCTCAGTTGTGATTCCGCAATAACTTTTTATGTTAATCAGTTGGGTTATTGTGAGGTGACTAATATTTCTAGGCTGATATTCGGGAGTATAAGACCGGATTATTAGTTAAGTTTCATGTTCACCTTGATTTATCTTAAGACGGAAACAACAACCCGAATAGACTTATCTGTGTGAGACAGATTTGTATATAAGTCTTCGACATTGGGTCTGTTGATGGTGGATTTTCATTTAAGGCTAAAATTGTAAAAACCAAAACTATGCGCTAACATCCTGCAAAGGATAAAGCCACTAATAAAGTGGAGAATACTTCTTCACTATAAACTTATAGCATTACCAATTAATGCATGACCAACCTTGTATTTCCTGTACTACTCCATTCTCATTATTGGTGTGGCATGACGACTGAGTGATCGCTCTCAGCAGAGCAACACGAATCTCCAAGCATTAAATAAGGAGGCATGTACTGATAAGCACGTAAGTGCTACATTTTACACCCATATTTATATTAGCTAGGACTCGATATTTTGGCTAACAACACTATTTTAGTGCTTTTGTAAAAAGTACAAATGAATCCGATCATCAAAGAGATAACTACCTAAATAAGAGTTATTATGGTGTTTGCGGCTCAAAGCATCCGAAGGAGTCAGTTGAATTGATTGTGACTCGCCCTGATCCGCATAGTAATGGCACTACAGAAATCACCACAAAGGTCAGAAACTCAAGACAACAAAGAACTTCCTTTGCTTAAGCACCTGAAGGTGGACTAGGGAGAAAGAAGAAAAGTGACACAAGAAATGGTGTTGTTACTAGCATGGTGTATGAGGGTTCCACTATTGGCTTAGGCAGAGGACGTGGCAGACTCTAGGCCACATCTCACTTTATTAAGCATCAAATGCATATCAGTATTTTCAAGAGGGAAGAAATGGAGACATTCGTATCTACTTTCCACCAAGGTGCTTCGTGGCGTTCCCTTCATCATCTCTCGGCAGATGGAGTTCAAATTCTACCTCCGAAATCAGAACGGAGTCAGTTGAGGAGGAACTGTAGGGTTTGAAGTTGATTCGAACTGGCAACATATTGAACTGGAAATCTGAGACGAGAATCGAGAAGGTGTCTGCAACGGCTTTGTGTATAATCTTTGGTGAGCTGAGTGCCAGCAGATGGAGTTCTTTCCGCTGGAGTTGGTCGGAGTTGTATGTGTGCTTGGTGCTGTCGTGGTGTTGGACATGATCGAGACGGAAATGGAGATGGTTGCAGTCGCAGCAGCTTGGTGCTTTAGCTGGATGGGATTTGTGTGGAGTTCTTGGCTGTGAACGATGGTCTCAAGAAGAATGTCTCGATAAAATTTGGATGTGCAGGCAGTAACAAGAGAAGTTCGTAATTGAAGATGGTTGTGTGCCCTCCATGGAACTGCAGATCGAAAGCTGAAGCGGGGAATCTGGCAGCAACTACAATAGTGAAGTGGGTTTCGATTGCCAGTACTCAGTGAAGAAAATGAACAGCTGCAGAGAAGAAAGATCAATTCAGTTTGATGGGTGATTGACAGCAACGAAGTAAGATGATGATTAAACGTGCAATCAGGATAATGGGATTGTTCGCAGGTAAGAAGATGGAGTTCATTGCTGTAGCCGAGATGTCGATGGCAGTGACGGGTTTAATAGCAACAGCAAAGCAAGGAATAAGATGTGTTTGTGCTCGAAGAGAGTTGGTCTCAAACAGAAACGGTCCGTTGCAGGCAGTGGCTCAACTGAATCTCTTGGGTTGTGCTTGAGTGGAGAAGGTCAGAGAAATGGTGTTGTATCCGTGAATAAGAATGAATTGGTATACGCTGGTGTTTACGTTGAACCGACAGAATGAAGATTTCTGGGGTAGTGAGATGTTCAGAGAAGTTTCACTCGGTTACGGTGGCTGTAAAGAGAGCTCGGAAATTGGAGGACATGGAAGAAACATAAGTTGTGCAGTGTCCTGCTCGATAAAATCAAGCAGGTGAAGAAAGTTCTTTGGCAGACACAGAACGGTGTTAAGGCAGTTGGTTCTGATGGTTGAAACTGGGGTTGTCGTGAACGGAAATGGGAAGATCTGCGGACGAGAATAAGGATGGTAAGAAGCTTCGAATCATCAGGTGATGATGTATTTCGTCTTCCATTATCAAGAGAAAAAAACAACAAGCTTATCCACTACAATGTAGTGTTCGGCAGATGCAAATGGAGACGGGTCAAGCTTTAAATCAACATATAGCTGGGGTTCGCAACAGATTTGTTGTACAACAACAATGGAGGAATTTCTTGAGAGAGTAAAAGCATGCAGTGGTGAACTGAGTTCGATGGTTGCTGGCAGTTGCATATCGAAGGCCAGCTGAAGGTGTGATAAGACATCATCGACGGAGTAATGGGGGTACGAGATTGCGAAGAAGCTTGAAGTGGCTGAAGTAATTGAAGGCAGAGATGGATACTGTTGATTGTTACATTAAGGAGAAGCGGGATTTGGACGTGACTGAGATGATATTGCTCGTGCTATGCTCGAGTTTGAGAAGCTCTTGGCTGAAGTGTTCGAGCAGTGGAGATGGGATAGAAGACTAATTCTTCATGGGGTGTGAATAGGCAAGTGAAGTTGTCAGTTCTGGCCGGGTCGGAGTTGTTAGTCTGGGTATGTCAGCGATAGAAAAGGAAAGAGAATGGACGAAGATGCTGTGGCCGGAATTTAGATGGACTGTCTTTCATCGTGTTTGCTGAGATGGAGGCTCCGGAGATGAACTGATGGCCGGAGTCGGCTGATGGTGAACTGGGTTAGTCGTGAGCTAAACCATCGACGGACAGATGATGGAACGGTGGTATTGGGCTGGGCCTTGCAAAGGTTGCTATGTCTTATGAGATTCGAGGCAGCACCTATATGAACAGAAACGAACAGAAAGAAGGGAGGTCGGCGACCAAGCCGCAGAGAAGAGAAGAACAAGAAGAAGCTGCCGCTACAAGCCGAACAGAGATATTAGGGTTTGAAGTTCTTCTTCCTTCTTTGTTTCAATTAGCCAGAGATTATTTGAGATTTGTTTATGGCTTTTGAGAAAGGCATGTCTGACTAATTATTTTGTAACTAGGGATTTTATGGTTGAAACTACATGATTATTAGGCCATTTTTGATTAGTAGGAATTACCAATAGGTACTATTATGGTAGTCTTAGTTAATGGCAGGTCCACCCACTAAAGCCCAGTAACTAGAGGTCCATAATAAAAAGAAAAAGAGGAAATTTGACCAATTTTTTTATCCCCTGGTCCGGTACACGTGCGAGATGTCATAATCCACTTTTAAAAATACCCAAACTACCCATTCCCTGATAGTACATATATATTTCTTAAAAAAAAATCACCATTTTTTCCAAAATCCGAGATCCGCTCTCCTCCTCTCTTTCTGCTTCTGCTCAAATTTTGTTTCTGCTTTTGGATTACGAGCTAGAGTTTTTCTGAAGATCTCTTTGAAGATTTACAGGTATGTTATGTAATATCTTTTTCTGCTGCTGTTGTTTGTTTTTTTCAACTGAATCTGTGAAGATCGGATTGTTTTGATTACGTTTTCACTTTCTTGTTTCGTTTTTTGTTTGTTTTTTGCGTTTATTTTTGTTTTGGTTTGTTTTTGATGAATCTTGATCGTAATTATTCAATTTTTTGGTTAGATTATGATGTTTTTAACATATTTGAACTTTCGATTTGATTATCTTGTTGTTTTCGCTTTTTTTATTTTATCAAAATCGTGCTTATTTGTTGTTTCAGGGGTATTATCCAACAGTACATATGTTGCATACTGATACAAATTGCTTTTGATTCTGTTTTGTTTTTAGTTTTAACACTTGTTGTTGTTTGATTCATAAGTACATATCTTCGATACTGAAATAAGACTCTCTCGATTATGTTATTTTGATAGATTCTTTACATACAATTATTTTTTAGTTCATGAATCAGCAGTACATATGTGGCATACTGATACAAACTGTTTTTTTTTTGTCTAATCGTTGTGGTGTTTGATTAAGATTTTGATCTGCATGTTTGATTTCTTGATTATTTACTAGATCTAGATGAATAATCACGTTTTTGGTTCATTTCGTTATTAGCTTTGATCATACTAGTTCCATTTTGTTGTTTTTAGATTTGTTTTTTTGTATGAAACAACAGTACGTATATCCTGTATTGACAGAAACCTAGATTATTTTGAATGAAGAAGAACAAGATGGTGCATCGTTATGATTTACGAGGAGAATATTTGTTTTCTGTTTCCAGGTATGCTTTCTAATCATCTTGTTTGATTATTTTGTTCGGTTTTTCTTCTTTTGATTTGTTTTTTTTGATTGTATTCTGATAATCAAATCGATTTGATTGACTCTTTTATGGTTTTTAGGTTTGTTACAGTTGTTTTTCGTGTATGAATTGACAGTACATATATGGCGTACTGATACAAAACTCTTCTAATTTTGTTTTATTTGAAGTTTTTCCAATTTTTTTGGTTCGATCCATGAGTATGATGTATAATACTGATAGGAAGTGCTATTTGATGTGTTTTTTCTCCTTTTTTAGTCTTACCCTTCAGTACTTAGTGAAATACTGTAATATGTCTTTCGAATCTCTTATTTTTCATAGATTTGTCACCTGTTGTTGTCATACTGTTGATTTGTAGTTCATGAATCTTCAGTACATATACCGCATACTGATAGGAAGTGCTCCTTGTTATGTTTAAGGAGAAGTGAAGAAGATGCAGGCATACAGTGGAGCTGCAATAATGGGTGTTGTTGTACAACAACCCAATCTTTTTACTAAAGGTTCTTCAACTTTTTTTCCCAAGTTGGGTATTACTATTGCGGATAGATTACCTTCTCAAGTTAGGCAGACCCTGAAGTACGTTCAATAATTGATAGTGAGAAGAATCGTCAGTTTAACAGCTTGGAGCTCATTACTTCAGAGAATTTTACATCTCGCGCAGTGATGGAAGCTGTGGGTTCTTGTCTCACAAACAAGTATTCATGGTAAAAGGTAAAGATGGTGCTTAATGTTGTATTTTTTCCCTGTATTTGTATTGAAATGCATTTGATCATTTCATTCTGCAATGTAGGTACTATGGTGGAAATGAGTACATTGATGAGCTAGAGACACTTTGTCAACAAAGGGCTTTGGATGCATTTCACTTAGACCCAAAGAAATGGGGAGTTAATGTCCAACCTCTGTCTGGTTCTCCTGCTAACTTTGAAGTTTACACTGCACTTATCAACCCACATGACCGTATTATGGTAAGTTGAGGCCTCTTTCTCTCCAATTTTTTGAAATCAGTTTTGAACCCCTAAGGGATGTAATCAACTCTCCTTTCAAAATATGGGGCTGTATTAATTTGTTCATGTAACTGGCACAGGGTCTGGATCTTCCTCATGGAGGTCACTTGTCACATGGATTTATGACTCCTAAAAGACGGGTATCTGGGACTTCGATTTATTTTGAATCGATGCCCTACCGTCTTGATGAATCAACAGGTGCTGCTCTGCATTCTTATATTGTGTAATGACTATGTGGTCTATTGTTGTTCATTTATAATTCGTTGATAATTTGCATTCATTACCAAATTCACTTGCAGGCCTTATTGATTATGATATGCTTGAGAAAACTGCCACCCTCTTTCGACCAAAACTCATCATTGTTGGTGCTAGTGCTTATCCTCGTGATTTCGATTATCCTCGAATGAGAAAGGTATACACATATCTTTTGATTGTCAACAGTTGTGATTCTTAGTGATCAGAGAATCAGACTAGTTAACCCATTACGCACACCTAATTCCCTTTCCTGCTATGTTTCTTGAAGATTGCAGATTTGTTGGGGCTTTTCTCATGATGGATATGGCTCACATAAGTGGTGTTGTTGCATCTGTACTTGCCGACCCATTTGAATACTGTGATGTTGTAACAACCACCACTCACAAGGTACACCTAGTCCCATTCATGAAGTCTGCAAGACTGCAACTACTGACACCAACACAAGCAGCATTTGTTTTTATTGGTTTAGGTTCAAGGGTCATGTTGTTTACTATGTCTTCTGTTTCAATTTGCAGTCATTACGAGGTCCCAGAGGTGGCATGATTTTCTTCAAGAAAGATCTGTTCTTTGGGTTGATATGGAATCTGCGATTAACAATGCTGTTTTCCCAGGGTTACAGGTAACTAAAACTGTAGCGGTTATTTGTGATTTATCATTGGTTCAACATTATAACATTTTTTAGGTTTGTTACAGTTGTTTTTCGTGTATGAATTGACAGTACATATATGGCGTACTGATACAAAACTCTTCTAATTTTGTTTTATTTGAAGTTTTTCCAAATTTTTTGGTTCGATCCATGAGTATGTATGTATAATACTGATAGGAAGTGTTATTTGCTGTGTTTTTGCTCCTTTTTTAGTCTTACCCTTCAGTACTTATGTGAAATATTGTAATATGTCTTTCGATTCTCTTATTTTTCATAGATCTGTCACCTGTTGTTGTCATACTGTTGATTTGTAGTTCATGAATCTTCAGTACATATATTTCATACTGATAGGAAGTGCTCCTTGTTATGTTTGATTCAGTACGTATATGAAATTATGAAATAGATGCTCTTTGTTACTTTTGATTCAGTACTGGAATTGGATATGGAGATGATCTGGAGCTGCAGTTCAGAACTTATTGCAAGAAATGACAGATTTTGAATGATAGGAATATGAGTTGTTGTTGGTTCAGATTTGAAAGCTTGTGAAATCGGTGGTGGTCTTGATGAAGTTACAAATTGGTTGTGACGTGTGTTTGAAAGAAGGTGTGCTGCAAATGGATTTGGAGGAATATAGAAGGTTGGGTTGCTACATTGTATGATCCTACAATGTATGTGATGTAATACGTTTTCTAATTTATTTATCATTGATTCTTACAGATTTGTACTCTACCTGGAAGCAGTGCAGCAAATATGTACTCGAATTTGTAAGCATTCAGATATATAATCGTATTTGTAAGCAGTACGACAGATATGTACTCAGAGAGATATGTACTCAAATTTGTAAGCAGTGTAGCAAATATGTACTCGAATTTTTAAGCAGTGTACCAGATATGTACTCAAATTTGTAAGCAGTGTAGACACATACGTTTGGTAGTAATGGGCATTATGGATATTTCCATGTTTTAATTAATTTTGGACCTCCGGATAAAAAAAAATTCCGGTTGGACCCTACTATAAATAACTATATGGGCCTAGGACCAAACAAGAAATTTTTCTTTTGATTAATTGGATTATTTAGCAATAGACCATTTTGAATTGAATAAATAATTCCATGATTTTATATATTGATTTAATGATAATATGAGTTGTTGCTTCACCGGTTTCGTATAACCTTTGTGCATAATTGTTAGGATCGGAAATATATTTGTCTACTTATTTGATATTTCATGCTTGGGTTAAATCCTTTGATGGGATATGCTTAGAATAGCCAGGTATTATTTGAGAACCTGTATTTAGTTTCGTATAAATTTCTCGGTAATGCAATTTGATGGTGCATGCTTTGGTTTAGTCTTTTGATGTGCCATGCTTAGGGTGTCCTAGTGATATTTGCGACTCTAATATATATAATAGGTGATGTCAATAGAACGAACAATGAATAATTCATGAATTATGTTTCATTTCAGTATTTGAATAGAAATAGTGGTTGATACATTAAACCCTGGTTACCAACTCTCCCATTTGATTCGTTTCGTTACTTGAGTTTATTCTTCTCATTGTCTTTATTCTTTCAAAAATCCAAAAACATCTTTATTTCTTAGTCCATTAGAGATATTGATTACGTATTTCCACCGCTCCTTGTGGGAACGACCCATACTTGCCTCTGTCTACTAGTTGGACACCGTGCAATTGCGGTTTATTATAAATAGGCATCTCCGGATCTTATCATGTACGAAATACCCGTACAGGCTACAACTCTCGGAGTGTTATACTAGCTCGATCGAGCATCTGGACTGTCCGTATCAGTCTCATAAACGATCACGACCATCCAACTTCACCAGCATGATTGGATGCCTTGGATCGAATCCATAACACCCAGCCAGGTATTGGAGTATTCACCACCGACCCAATGTGGTCCCCGCATGGTCGGCCTCCCCAAAAGGGTATCATGGCTTTCCAAATCGTCCAGCCAAAGCAGCGCGGACGTGAAGTCCTAATTTAGGGTCTGCGGCACATTACATGTGTCGCAAAGCAGTCTCAACCATCCATCTTCGCAGGCATAGATGGAGGGTGTAGATATAGATTCAAAGGGCCCAGAGCATGTCAACACAATCACCATGGTCCCGCCTACACACATGATCGATCGGTCAGGAGCAACTATAGTTGATCGTTCCAGTTCGTGCGCCCAAACAAGGCATGACGCAGGGCCGGTGAAACCCTAATTAGGGTTTGAACATCACGATCGTCCATTTTCTCCTGCACGAACGAAGGGTCCAGGAATAGAATAGGCAGGTCCAGTGCGCATCAACATGATCATTGTGAGCCCATCTATCTCCATACCCGATCGGCCAAGGCATAGCATGCCTGGTCGTCTCGAAACTCGCGCCCAAAGTTGACATGACGCGCGACCTTTGCGGCACAAAATCTCTGTGACAAATCAATCCTAGCCGCTTCTCTTTGCCGAACAAATTGAATGATCTAGATTACACTTTCACGAGACAATGAGGTATGGACATGTACACCGGCATGCCGTCTACACGCATGCCCAATCGGCCTTGCCAAAATCGTGTCCCAAGCTTGGATTCGACCAAGCTGAAGAGTGATGCTTGCGCACCTCTTCATAAACCCTAATTCCACTAACGGTCGCAGATGAGTGTCTCAAAGATCATCTCGTCCGTTCAACTTCACCTGCTTGGTTATACAACCCTGGTCAGGAGTTAACTAGCCAATGAGGTGTCGTGGTGATTACCATCCGTCACTCTACCACACCAGGTGATCGTCCAAGTCAGGACTTACCTGTACAGCCCCAAACGATCACTTGAAGATGGCTAGACATGCATCTATTTAAAGACACTTAATCGTGACTTACTCCATTAAGCCTTAAAACAGCGATGCTTCACATACTCGAGACATAAATCATGTCACAAATTGGGGGATACATACTGGGGTATTGGTCTGGCGGTTTACAGCGTGTAGCGCACAACGCGCCATCACAAGAACGTGTCAGGAAGTCATGGACGGTTAGTGATGATGGGAGAAGTGGGCAAGACTGATCGTTTAACAATAACACACTCAACTCCACTACTCCATCACTCCACTTTCTCCACTTCCCATGAGAGACGTGGGTTAGGCTCAATGACTTGTATAAATAGGTTCTCCTCCCTATTTTCAAAAAAGGACAAGACAGAAACCTAGTGTTGATACAATCGTATTGAAACACCAGAACTGATAGCTTACACTCTGCAAGCCAGTTCAGATTTCTAATACAAGTCATATATGGCCAACACCTTCACAATCTCAACACCTTCTTCGCTTCCATCCCTAAGATCAACCCCATCTCCTTCACTTTGTGACCGAAGCAAGTCTGGAACGGCCATTTCTTGGTTTAAGCAAGTCTGGAACGGCCATTTCTCGAATCACAAAGCACTCCCGTGTAGTGCATTTGTTTAGGGTTTAGATTCATTCCTCATCCACACACCCCAAATTACCAAATTCGGCAGGAATAGTTTTCGCCCATAAAAAATTGGCGACCACAGTGGGAGATTAATCTCTCGGTTGCAAAATTGAATTCTCAATATTCATTCCAACCTTGTCAATTTTGGGGATAGATCTTGGTTTCGATTCAATCATTAACCTATTCATCTTTGGTTTTCATCTCGGTTTTCATCTCACGATGTATCTTCACCCGCTAGATTCTTCGGAAACCATAAATGATTCAGATATCATGGGAAGTATGGATAGAATGCTAGAGGATGTCCTGGAAAATCAAGCTGGTATCGCTAGAAGGCAGAGCGAAACCTTCCGCCTTTTGAATAATATAACAGCTCAATTACAAGAAAGATCGGCAAGCATTTACCCAGACAATGCAAGAAATGCTGAATCCTTATCTAAAAGTCTGATGAGTGCCAAATATTGTATATATCTATCCCTTTTTGTTGGCATTTAACTCATCTTTTGTGCATTAATTCTACATTTTATCCCATATTCTGTATTTTCATTGTTTTCAAGAATAAATATTTTTCTTACTTAATTTTGCATTTTTAGGTAATAAATAAAGTCTGGATAACTTGCGGAGCGGAAAAGAGTTGAAGAGTGGTGAAAAGCCGGAAGAAATTACGCAAGGAAGCCGCAAAGAATGGAGCGCAAGACCAAAAGGCTAGAAGTGGGCTTGAAGAGGAAGAATTGTTCTTAAAGAAGATATGGGCTTGGCATACCCAAGGCCCAAAACCCTTACCCAAACCCATTTTCTATAACCAAAACCGCCTCCATTCTCAGCCGTCAGATTGGATCCATCTCATCATCCGATGGGCGCTCCTTCATCGTGCATCAAAATCTGAAGCTCCTGCAAAACACCATAGTGCCTAAATTCCAAGCCTTCAGATTAGATCACATTTAGATCCTACGGTCGCTTCTTTGCCAGATCATCAAACTCGATATCTCCGCCTAACACTACAACACCTAACTCCATCTGGCGTCGTTGATTTTGTTGTATTATATAATCCAGCGGTCGCTACAGGATCCACTTCATCTCACCGTCAGATTGATCTTTCATCTCCATATCCCACGGCTCAGCGTCGCAGATCATCAAACTCGATACGCCCGCTTAACACCATAGTACCAGAAACATATAACCCAAACAAACTACCCCTTCTTCTTTCTTCCATCGAGCTCTCCTTCACCACCATACCCTGTTTGCAGAACCACCACCACCTACTCTGCCGTACCAGTTCCATCGCCACTTCCTTCTCCATCAACAACTCCCCATAACAACCACAATCCATCATATCCCTCAATACCCCCATCACCTATTAATCTATTTCAACAACTCCACCATCCTCATCACTGTTAGGGTTGGATTTGGTGAATTAGGTTGATAGATGAAGCAATTGGCGCGTGGGAATGGAGCAGGAAGAGATTACAAGGTATGGGTCGACATCAATTGGAAGAAATTGCATCAATTTAGGTGAGGTTCAACAACCCTAATTTCAACTGTCCAAATTAGGTTTTTGGGGATTTTTATAGAAAACCCTAATTTCTGTTAGGGAAAGCCTGGAGACGAATAGAGAGAAACATGGGTTCAAATTGTACTATCAAATTAGGTAGAATCAAATACCTAATTTCTGTGTTGTTTGATTTTGGGATTTGGGTGAAGAACCCTAATTTTGTATTTTGGTGAAATGGGGTCTGTGGGTATAAATAGCCTTGTGGGTGTTGTTGTAAAACTTTATGCTGGACTAGCCAGTGTCCAGGACTGTGAAGTTCTGTTAATGTTTAATTTTAAATTTCAATTTCAATTTTAGTTAATTTTCAATTTCTGTTTTATTTCATGTTTAATTCCATGTTCATTTAATTTATGTTCTTATAATTTCTGTTTGTTTCTAATTTCAATTTGGTTTTGTGTTTAATGTTAGTTCACTGTTATGTCAGTTTTGTGTTTAATGTTTAGTTTTGTGCTTAATGTTAGTTCACTGTTAGTGCCATGTTTAGTTCACTGTTGTTTTAATTCACTGTCAAGAAGTGGAATGCTAGGTTAGAGCTTTGAAGCATTGATTTGATTGTGCAATGGGAGAAATTAGTGCTCATAGCAAGCTAATTCTCTTTCCATTCCATTTGTATGCTTAGGATGCACTGTTTTGATTGAGCAATGGGAGAAATTAGTGCTCATAGCAAGCTAATTCTCTTTCCATTCTATTTGTGTGCCTAGAGCCACTGCCTTGGCCTTGCATTGTCACCACTGTTAGCTTCACCATCTCCCCTGCCCTTGGCTTAGGCCTTGGTTCACTTCCATTGTTGTTGTTTAGTTCTTTGCTGTTTAGTCATTGTCTTGTTTAATTTTCTCCATTGTCTTTGCTTCACTGCCATCTCTGTTTTCTTCCTCTTGCCTTGTTCTGCTGCCTTGTCTTCCCCTTGGCCTGCTGCTTTCCTTCCACTGTTGCTGCTGTTGCTGCAGCTGGTTAAAGCCTAAGTCCTACTGCTGCTGCTGCTTCCTCTTCAAAGCTCAAGTTCAGTCCACTAAAGGCCTAGTTATCAGTTCTCAGTTCAAGACCAAGCCCAGATTTGAACCAAAAGCTGAAGCCCAGTTCATTAAGGCTCACAGCCCAGTTCATTAAGGCCCAGCCACAGTTTAGGTTAAGGCTCAAAGCCCAATTCAGTCAACTGTGGGCTTAATCAAAAGCCTAATTCAGAGACCAAAGCCCAAGTTCACAGTTCATCATTCAAAGGCCCAAAGCCTAGTGCACTTCAAGACCAACTGAGCCCAAGCTCAGTTCATTTCATTGTTAAAAACAAACCCATTAAGCCCAATTTACTCAAAGGGTATTCAAAGCCCAACAGTTCCAAAGGGTATTCATAACCCATTGGAACCACAACCCTTTGATATCTAAAGCCCAATAGCAACTAGAACCCAAAATAACTAAACACTACAAAACACACCCAGTCTCTGTGGATCGACCCGTACTTGCACGAGCTACAACTGACGACCGTGCACTTGTGGTATTACTGTAGGCCCGCGTTTCTTCGCTTCATTTTTATACACTCCTTTGAGGCCTGCCAAAGTCATGCGTTTACCAGTGGAGATACAGAGAGAGAGCGCAGCCACAGGGGACTCAAGAAAGACGAACAACATGGTCCAGCTGA
The DNA here is from genome assembly GCF_003573695.1 of Papaver somniferum. Taxonomy (NCBI): domain Eukaryota; kingdom Viridiplantae; phylum Streptophyta; class Magnoliopsida; order Ranunculales; family Papaveraceae; genus Papaver; species Papaver somniferum. The sequence goes on from NC_039367.1 coordinate 53,105,774, forward strand.
CGACAGAGACTCGAGACAACTCCATAGAAGAAAAGACTTGTCCTGGATGCCACAACGTCTGCCGGATAAAAAAAGGGATCGTGCAGCTTACGGAGCCTTGCTGGAAGATTTATATCTCAAGACTCTTTCCGAAGCTCAGAAAACTTCCTGATCCACAACGACCTTTCAGCCAAGTGAAGAAATGCTCGAGGAGTGAGAAATCAACCAAAGGACGCGTGAGTGTGGCGGATGGGAGCATTCAACTCATTCACTCAGCAGTGACATTACAATGCCTTCCGCATTCCGTCACCCAGTCAAGCGAGCCGCGGATATGATGACACATGCTGGTCTTCAAACTCCGTCTCTGAAGCGTGCTTCACATCAAAGCCATATAGAGATGTCACGACGTCCACTAGCGCAAGAACAGCTAGACTCAAGGTACCTGCATTTCCCGTTCCCAATGAAAAAGATTTTGGAGATGTTGGAGGCGTGGGTACGAAACGGAGAGGTGGAGCTGCCTCATGTATGGCGTCCACCGACCGATCAAGAAATAATGGATCCGAGATATTGTCATTATCACCGGTTCCTTCACCACCCTACCAGTGAATGCAACGCCTTGAAACGCATTTTTCAAAAGAAGCTTAATTCAGGAGAGTAGCTTTCCCTCTCTGAAAATTAGTGCAGACGATTTCCTTGGAGAGGTTGCTCGGGAAGATTCAGTTTCGTGCAAATGAGGCTCCAAAGAGCAAGTAAGTTCTATCAAACAATTTTACGACAAAGATAGTTTTAGAGTTTGCTGGGGACTTGACATCCCACACACAGAGAAAGAGATTCGATGATCAAACGTCATGTTTGTTTCCTTTTCACATGATGTTTACAAATTTCATATGACATGTATAATCATTCGTAACCAAGATGCAAATTTTATTTAGAATAATCTCTTTCAGAAAATCAATTGTTCACAAAACTATCTCAAAAACCAATTCAAAATTCAACCACATATTAGTTCAAAACCTGAAATCATATTGTGAAAGGAAATCCTCACAATCACTCAAAAGCATCTAAAGAAAGAACACAAGTAGGCGGCACGAATCCTTCAAGGAAAGTCCTTCAGCAGCAACTCATTCTTCTGAGCAAGAGCAGCTTTCATCCTTTGGAGTGCGGCCTGTTTCAGCTTCAACTCCTTAGACAACTTTTCAACCTCTTCTTCCTGGCGAGCAATACAGTCTGCAGAAGGAGCTTCGTCTTGCGATTTCTGAGGCTCCTGGATTTTAGAGAACCCTTTGAAGAACCAAGGAGCGTTGAAGTCGTATTGCACAAACACGTCCTGATGGCACTTCTAGTCTTCAATCACCTCCTCAGAAACTTTGTGACCGGTCGTGACGCTCATCCCGTGAATGGAGAATAAAGCTTCTTGGACGCGATTGACCAATGCAAGGCGAATTTTGAGCTTCGTAGTTGTAGAAATGTGGTCGTGCTTCTTCCATATCACCGTGTATAAATCCTCGAACTGAGCCGGCACACTGAATCCCCTAACCAACACATGACATGCATGAGGGGTATCAAAGGGAGGATCGAAGATAGCCCCAGGAACAACAGGTTGCCTTGCCAATACTTCATCAGGAACCTTGTCAGCTGCAAGAGGCATTTCAGAAGAAGTCACCATGACTGCCTTATCAATGAGAACCTGATCAGGAAGATATTTAAGGGGAGCCGCCTCGGCATTAGAATATGTTGCCTGTCCTGCATTCCTATGGATGTCCACTTCACTCTGATTGCTGATTTCCGTCATGACCTCGTCTACAAGCTCACTAAGGTTACCACTTGGGGAGGCATTCCGTTCAGTCGAGCTTGCACCATCTTTGTCATTATCTTGATGAGGATCAGTATCACCAGACCTCTCCTTAAAAGCATCGCCAGACTTCTCATGAAGACTAGCATCGCCAGACTTCTCATGAAGACCAATATCGCCAGACCTCTCGTTATGACTACGAGCCAGTCTTGCGAAAGCATTTTCTTTCGAGATTCCCTGATCACCAACAAAATATTACCTTTAGTAAAAATTGCTCGGGAAGAACGAAACCAAGGGATCAAACAGAAAGAAATTTAAAATACCTGCATATTGGAGGAATTGAGGATCACCGAACCACATGCCTGCTTCTTAGACCTCACTCCTGCTTGGGGACTGCAGTCATCAGCTCTGGTTCGTTCACCTGGGAGTGGTTTCAACCGAAAATGCTCCTTCAAAACGTCAGAAGATGGTTCGCTGCGGGAATCTGTCACAACCTCCTCCGAGAATTTATGAAAGGTTAACAATTGCTCCCTCCAAAATTCCTTATACCTGTCGGTTACCGCTGGTTTTCTTCCGATAGGCCAGAAAGGAAGACTCTGCACCGACGAAAATGTGTCAGCATTAAGAATGTCTGGAAAAAGTTTTTTTGGAGCCTTCAACGGACGAAGAAATGGAACATCCTGGTCAAATCCCATTTTCCGAGCAACCCTGTCAATATTTTACGGAGTCACAGTAAATTCTTCGTCAAATAAATACGGGACATATCCCGGAGTGCAACTTCATAAGTAAATGAGTTCTCCTAGGCTTGCGGTTTCAGCATCAGTACGCAACACGACATCAGGAACAGTAGCAAAAGTCTTTGGCTGAACAATGGAAGGGTGGATCGGTCCCCATGGACGAAAATCTATGGAGGACACATTGTCGAAGACATCCACGAGCTTCACACCGTTTTAGGACGTCTCTTCTGCCAACGGAGTATTCTCGAACCACCATACAAACTGTTGAGTGAAGTTGCGGGAACATGAGCATATCTTTTGAAATATTTCCATAAAAACGCCCGAAGAAAAGAAATGTGGATATGCGACTCCACCTTCTTATACCCATTGGAAGCATGCATGTCCGTCGCTAAGGCATCCAGATGAGAATACAGTGATCCAAGAAATAAGGCACCTAGGGGAAGGACCTCACCTTTTGCCATCCTTATAGCAAACAGAACAAGGCCGCCTCTTATGGTCTTTCTTCCAGAACCGTCGTCGAATATGTCTCTGGATAACCACAAAGACAGGAACGCAATCACACTGAGCTCGTCTTCCAACTCCTAGCCGGGTTTCGGGTCTGCAGGAGACCACTCCGACACCCACCAAGTGTAAAAGAATTTCGTGTCTTTCTTCTCCTTCTCCAGATCATCGAATTCTCCCGCTTTTCGAAGTATAGCATTATAAGACCGACGTTCTTCATCAGTAAGTTTGTAAAAGAAACTTCCAGCAACATGCAGGTTCATCAACGCATCCACACTTTCCAGAGAAATGGTCATCTCTCCCCCATATGCATATAGATGTATGAGTAGAAGGACGCCACCGAGAAATGAAAGTGATCAAGCCTGCAGCATCTTTCTTAATTTGAAGAGTGGCGGACGCCATGACCGCATCAAGGATTTGCGCCTTAACTAAATTAACCTTAATCTTTTTATTACTCAGCATGCGTCTCATCCATCCTTCGTAAGAGCCCAGCAGAGTGTGACAAATCTTGAAGTCAATAGGTGAAGGCGGATATTCATTTATCCGAAGACAAAACCTCATCACAAGTGCTGAAGAAGAGAATGGATCAGCTTCCATATTTTCTGAACCAGAGAGCAGGACTATCTTTTGACTAGGATGTTTCCTAATGTTCGGAAAAGGCACAGTGAACAACTCATCATCTATGTTCGACATATCTTTGAAGTTGTTAACACTCCCTGACTTGGAACCAGCATTATCTTCAGAAGGAATTTCAACAGGAGTCTTTTTGTTCATCCTACAAAAGACGAGAGAGTCGGTGCTTGTATAAAAACGCATGAGATGTGTAGTCACACACGACAGAACACACATTCACGTTGAAGTACACAAGGCTGGTATTGGGTCCAAACACCGGTATTGAGACACGTCAACAAATGAAACCATTGGTCAATTCTACAAAGGCAGGGCTAATACCCTCAAATGAGGTTGATATCACGTAGTCGAGCAGGTATCAGGCCACGCAAGAAAGATCGATATCATGTTAATAGGATGGTACTGTCAGGGCCGATCAAGGTCACCAGTCTGGTATTGGGCCACGTCAGCAAAGGACGAGTCACAAGGTTGGTATTGCTCAAGTTTCAAGTCTGGTATTGATCAAGTCACAAGGCTGGTATTGCTCAAGTTTCAAGTATGGTATTGATCAAGTCACAAGGCTGGTATTGTTCAAGTTTCAAGTCCGGTATTCATCAAGTCACAAAGGCCGGTATTAATCAGGACATAAGTTATGTATAATATAATAGGTGCAAGATCGGTTTTCAGTCCAAGCACATCGTCCACGTTCAATCAAGCGCATATGGTGGGTCCGCACTCATTCGCACACATCATAACATAGTTTCACTTTGTTCATGGGGGTCGTGTCTAAGAACTTCAAGGGAAAGGTTTTTCAAGCCATAACCTAAAAGCTAGGATTTGCATGCAACAATGGAAAAAAAGAAGCAAAAACAATATATTCATGGATTCACGACTCGTTAAGCAATCCTAGCAAATATCGGCGGTTTTTGCTATCAATTTCGGTGGAAAAACTAATCATGATATATCTTGCCAAAGGGTTTTTACCTAAGAAATTAGGGTTTTTCCTTAAAAAAACGGAAAACTTACCTTGTTGCGGACGGACGGCGGCGGCGACGTGAAGATCACGGACGGGAGCTGGACACAAAAAAAAAAATCGTGAGAAAAGAAAAAAGGGGTCGGTCCCTTTTATAGACAAAAAATTGGAAGAATCCCAATAGAAAAAGGATTCCTCTTTTTAGATTCTTCTTTTGATTCAAACACCCAAGGAAGGAAACCGGTCCCACCAAAGGATTCCATGCTTGCACGGCGGTGTTTACATGAACAATTACTAGCGGTCGGTCAAAATTATTCCGGGTAAGCTTCATTTATCCTATCTTTCTCACATATGTATGTCACCATCTCATGCCTACCCCACAATAATGTAACCATTATGTGCTAGGCAGGGGACTTAATGTTGATGGTGGATTTTCATTTAAGGCTAAAATTGTAAAAGCCAAAACTATGCGCTAACATCCTGTAAAGGATAAAGCCACTGATAAAGTGGAGAATACTTCTTCACTATAAACTTATAGCATTACCAATTAATGCATGATCAGCCTTGTATTTTCTGTACTACTCCATTCTCATTATTGGTGCGGCATGACGACTGAGTGATCGCTCTCAGCAGAGCAACACGAATCTCCAAGAATTAAATAAAGAGGCATGTACGAAATACCCGTACATGCTACAACTTTCGGAGTGTTATACTAGCCCGATCGAGCATCTGGACTGTCCGTATTAGTCTCAGAAACGATCACGACCATCCAACTTCACCAGCATGATTGGATGGCTTAGATCGGATCCATAACCCCCAGGCAGGTATTGGAGTATTCACCACCGACCAAATACGGGCCCTGCATGGTTGACCTCCCCAAAAGGGTAACATGGCTTGAAAAATCGTCCAGCCAAAGCAGCGCGGACGTGAAACCCTAATTTAGGGTATGCGGCACATTATATGTGTCGCAAAGCAGTGTCAACCATCCATTTTCGCAGGCATAGATGGAGGGTGTAGATGTAGATTCAAATGGCCCAGAGCATGTCAACACAATTATCGTGGGCCCGCCTACACACATGATCAATCGGTAAGGACCAACTATAGTTGATCGTTCCAGTTCGTGCGCCCAAACAAGGCATGACGCACGGCCGGTGAAACCCTAATTAGGGTTTGAACATCACGAGCGTCCATTTTCTCCTGCACGAACGAAGGGTCCAGGAATAGACTAGGCAGGTCCGGTGCGCATCAACATGATCACCGTGGGCCCATCTATCTCCACACCCGATCGTCCAAGGCTTATCATGAATGGTCGCCTCGAAATACGCGCCCAAAGTTGGCATGACGCGCGGCCTTTGCGGCACAAAATCTCTGTCACAAATCAATCCTAGCCGCTCCTCTTTGCCGGACAAATTGAGCGATCTAGATTACACTTTCACGAGATAATGAGCTACACGCATGCCCAATCGGCCTTGCCAAAATCATGTCCCAAGCTTAGATTCGACCAAGCTGAAAAGTGATGCTTGCGCACCTCTTCATAAACCCTAATTCCACTAACGGTCGCAGATGAGTGTCTCAAAGATCATCTCGTCCGTTCAACTTCACATGCTTGGTTATACAACCCTGGTCAGGAGTTAACTGGTCAATGAGGTGTCATGGTGATTACCATCCGTCACTCTACCACACCAAGTGATTGGCCAAGTCAGAACTTACATGTACAGCACCAAACGATCACTTGAAGATGGCTAGACATGCATCTATTTTAAGACGCTTAATCGTGACTTACTCCATTAATCCTTAAAACAGCGATGCTTCACTCATGCTAAATACATTCAATGCATTACATCCATAGGATTCACACGATATTTCATAAATATCGACTTCCTAAATAACTTAATTATTTAATCTAGCATTACATGCTACTTTCTGTGGGTCCCACGATCCACATACTCGAGACATCAATCATGTCACAAATTGGGGGATACATACTGGGGTATTAGTCTGGCGGTTTACAGCGTGCATCGCACAACGCGCCATCACAAGAACGTGTCAGGAAGTGATGGACGGTTAGTGATGATGGGAGAAGTGGGCAAAACTGATCGTGTAACACTAACACACTCAACTCCACTACTCCATCACTCCACTTTCTCCACTTCCCATGAGAGATGTGGGTTAGGGTCAATGACTTGTATAAATAGGTTCTCCTCTCTATTTTCAAAAAAGGACAAGACAGAAACCTAGTGTTTATACAATCGTATTGAAACACCTGAAATGATAGCTTACACTCTGCAAGCCAGTTCAGATTTCTAATACAAGTCATATATGGCCAACACCTTCACAATCTCAACATCTTCTTCGCTTCCCTCCCTAAGATCAACCCCATCTCCTTCACTTTGTGACCGAAGCAAGTCTTGAACGGCCATTTCTTGGTTTAGGCCAGAATTGTACAGATTGATTTCTCGAATCACAAAGCACTCTCGTGCAGTGCATTTTTTTAGGGTTTAGATTCATTCCTCATCCACACATCCCAAATTACCAAATTCGGCAGGAATAGTTTTCACCCATAAACAGGGTCGTATCAACTCTTAGTTGTGGGTGAGATCATCTAAGGGAATCACGTGCGTAGAGTCTTGATGGGATTCAAGAGGCGTAAGGAACGCGAATGTACCTTAATCGGTGTGAGACTCGGTTAGGGATCAACTACATTCCATTCCGAAGTTAACTTGTAGTAGGCTAGAGTCTGTAGCGGCTTAATACAGTATGGTGTTCAAATCTAGACTAGGTCCCGGGGTTTTCTGCTTTTGCGGTTTCCTCGTTAACAAAATTTCTGGTGTCTGTGTTATTTCTTTTTCGCATTATATTTGTTTATATAATTGAAATATCATTGGTTGTGTGTATTTCAATAATAGTCGATAAATCCGACCTTGTTTGTTGGATAGAACTTAATTGACATTCGAACATTGGTCTTCGGTACCATCCAAGTTATTCTCATATCAATCAGTCTCAAGGATTTCTATCTAGTTGATTTACTGATTGTATTGAGAAAGAGATAAAGCTCTTTGATATCTTTCTTGATTGAGTCTGACTTTTAAGTTGGTGCTCTCGGAATTATATTGGAGTTTAATCCATACAGATTGTCGAGCGAAATATTGGATGTGGTTGTTATAACCTCACATTTTCATTCTCCTTCAAACGATAGAACGCAATGATGACTGTTGTGATCCTTTATTTCTCAACTACATTTCTATCCTAGTCCGAGACTTAACTAATTGTAGATTGGAAATCAAGATATAGTTTTGACAACTAAATTTGACAACAAACTTGAGATAGCAACACTTATGAGTTCGACTGAGCAATGCTCTAACAATCTCCTTTTTTGTCAATTTTAGTGATAAAACTATCAATACATATGGATAAAAAATAAAGCTTCGACAACTTCTTGAATCCAACATGTCTTGATTTCCTTGGAATATTCAACTACTTGAACTCTTCGTAATTTCAAGTTGGAATGATTTTGAACGTGTTCAATTCAACATCGTTGTTCTTGAAGAACCGATTCCATAGCGATAACAACTTTTGAAAACAAATATTCTCAATCGTCGTTATACAGAAACATAGTATTATTTGTTTCCCCAAAGTTCAATTGTATCCCAACTCTGAAGTAATATTACGGTGATATGTTTCCCCCCCTTAATCAATACTTACATCTTTTGCACAATAGGTAAACCTATAGATTATTGATTCACTTCCTTTTACATAATGATCCGTAAATCATATGTATGTAGTATGAAACTACTAAATAATTCTCCCCCTTTTTGTCAATAAAATTAACAAAGGTACGAAAATCACGGGATCGTAATGAAAACAATCAAAACATATGTCAAGTCTTAAGGAAGTTTTGAGATTCCACATTATAACATAGTCAAAATGCAACTCCTCGTATCAACTTTTTTTAGATGATGTCACATAGTAATAGATACTTAGCGCTCATATAGGAGATTAAAAAGATACAAGCATCACATTTCAAATTTCACAGCCACACTCCCCATAAAGATATTGCAATTAAGCATAAGTTCATTTAAGAACTCTCCCCCATTAGATGTAATTCCAAAGAGAACAACATGAGTGACCTTGCTTTATAAAAAGAAGGATTTGTTGGGCAATAAAAAATCACATGGATTTGTATCCGAAAATCGAATAAAAATAATCTCTTCGCCAGTTACGGGCAAAAATATAATTTTTGCTCGATATGACTCAACATAAGAAAAATCTTATGGAGTGTGACAAGCAGTAATAACACAAAAGTGTGATCACAAGTAGATCAGTACTGCGACAAAATTCTAAAAGAGTTTGTTTTATTCTCCGTTTATAAATAAACATAATATATTTAAATTCTAAGCATATATGAAATATTAATTGATTCACGAAAATGTAAAGGAATAAATATTTCATATGACTTTTGCAATAATTAAACCAATAATGATTAAACACTGCAAGTTCATTTTCCAACAACTCAAGAATTTCAATAAATAAATCTAAAAATATGCATGATGAAAATCGTTGGAAATAGCAATGTGTAATCACAATTTTTGCTATACCAAACCCTAGTTATCCTTCAAAATAAGAATTGCATCACAAGAACCGTCAAGAAGTGAGATAGATGCCCTTTTTCTTTTGTTCTCGTTCGTTCTCATACGCTTGAATGTACTTTAACGAACTAAAATGGGAGCTCCAACAGGGTTTCCAATTGGGTCAATGTATAATTCTCCACAAATGCATTCAATAAGACAAGGAAACCCCAATTTCTTCTTGTTGGATAAGGTCATTTTTATTGTTAATTTGATAAATAATTCGTCCACAAATGTCCAGACCTTGAGTACCCATTTCAAGAAAATAAACCAACTTCCCAAATTCACAACTCCAACGAGCGTCTTCTATTGTGTTAAAGATCAAGAGATGATATTCCATAACCATCTGTAGTAGTCAAGACTGTTGCAGACGTGCAAGCTTGTCTGACATGCCTAGGTTTACCACACTGATAAAAAGTTTTAACATAGACTGAAACCTGAATGAGCACCTCCTTGCTCAAGATCACTGCAATGTAATCCAAGAACTTAAATGTTTTTCAAAAGATAAAAAGAGATCTTCGTCTACATACCTTCTTTTGTTGCATTCCTTAAACAGACAGTTTAGTAATCTTTTAAAATAGTGAAGTTTTTTACTCTTAACATGACGTTTCTTGTTTTTACCTGTCGCAGAGGATTCTTTAATTTTTCCTATTAATTCTTTACAATCAATCAAGGTATTGGAAATCTTGAATGAGTCGAGAGCATCCTGTGAGACAGTGAGTCTTGAGGAAAATAAACTCTGAAGAATTTTAGGAATTCTAGTGTATGTCATCAGAGATTTCGTCTCTAGCCATATAGTCATATTTCTTCAAACACAAACTTATTAGGTCTTTTCATGTTTGCATGCTCTAATACCAATTGAAAACGCGGGGGTACCAAAATACACCACCACTTTTTTCTTAGGCAATCTGTATGGACAGACTCAATACAAATCTGAGAGATAAAATCAATCAAGGAATAGTATCTAGAGTTATATCTCTCACTCTCTCTTACAATTAGAACGTTTACAGAAACAAGTACGTGAACCTAATCACAAAGAGATTGCTTGGACGGTACCAAAGACAAATATCCTAGAATCAATCAATTCGTATCCAACAAACTAGGTCAGATGTCTCTATCATGATTGATCAATGTACAACCTGATATTTCAATTATAAAGATAAACAATATAATACGGAAAAATAAATAACACAGACAGCATAAGTCTTGTTAACGAGGAAACCGCAAATGCATAAAAACCTCGGGACCTGGTCCAGATTGAACACCAAACTGTATTAAGCCGCTACAGACACTAGCCAACTACCAATTAACTTCGGACTGGAATGTAGTTGAGCCCTAAAAGTTATCCCACCGATTAAGGTGCAATCGCGCTCCTTACGCCTCTTGAATCCCAGCAGGACTCCGCGCAATTGATTCCCTTAGATGACGTCACACCAACTAAGATTTTCTTCAACTCAATTGAAGATTTTAAACCAAATCTGCCTCCCACAGATTAAGCCTATATAATTGATTTCCTGGTTACGATCGAAATGTATGATCAAAATTAAATGTATATTCAAGGTGATGAAAATCGATACCAATTCGACAAAGTTTAGATATCCTCAAAATCCGAACTTATGCAACCCGAAATGCAGCATATATTATTATTCACCTCACAAGTATAAAACCTATGGAATCAACAAAGTCAGAGACGAAGAGAACTTTGATGATTTCTATTTATCTTGATCGATGGATCAAGCTCTACAAACAATCAAGATCAGGATACTCGAGTTATCAATGAAATATAACTGGACCAGGCTTCACGAATCCCTATTAAGTCTTTATAGTCGCTAAACCTTAAAGGGGTTTCTGGAGAAGACGACTCTAGATACAACTAGGACACACCAAAAAGTAGTGTCGGTATTCAAAGATCCTAGTTGCTTGAAGTTCTATTTTTATAGACATTCAAAGCATAGGTTGCTTTAGGTTTAAGCTAAGAGAATTTTGGAACCAAAAAAATAATATACATCGTAAGATGAATCTTTGAATCTGATTTTGTTAGAGCACTGCTCGGTCGAACTCGCATGTGTTGCTATCTCAAGCATGTTTGTCAATATTAATGATCAAAACTATAAGTCTTGATTTCTAGTCTACTATTAGCTAAGTCTCGGACTAGGATAGAAAAGTGTAATTGAGCTCTAGACTCCATGGCGATCATCATACAAAGACGAAGAACTACTCAAGGAACTGGTGGAACTTCATAGACTAAAAGGTATGTGGAGACTTGAACTTATCTATCACTCAAAAGTCTATCTACTTTATCTCCTATCTTGAGACAAAAGTCGTATTGCTATATAGATTATGATTATACACATTTGCTATCTCGCTTATCTATTTCTCGAAATATGTGTTGGTAAGCTTTCGCTTTGGCCAAGTTCATCTTTACTAGTGACGAAAGTCATATTAGTTTCAATTACTTGAAAATCACTTTGACGAAAAATAGCTTGTGAACAACAACTATATAACGTCCTCTTAGAATGTTTCAATGATTGAAATAGAGTTTAGAATATAACCTTGAAAGGATATAAACATTGTGTGATAACTCATACGTGTGTAAGTCCTTATTCCTTGAACCAAAGTATGCGTACTTTGCTGCTTAAGAAAACCGGAACTGAAGTCCGCGTACCAGTACGCGCACTGTCGAAAGTTCACATCCCGTGAATTTCTGCTGGAGTTTGTGAACTGAAAACAAACTTATTCCGGGTACTTAAGTTCGCGTACCAGTATGCGTACTTAAGTGGGTTAGTTTCTAAAAATGATTATTCGTGAACTTAAACTTGTATAAACTAAGGAATGCATACTTGCAAACCGTGGTTATAAAGTTCATGAATTGATTCGAGTGATTCAAATCGTTTTTGCTTCGATTGTGTCGTATATACTTCTATGAGATCTAAGAAATTGAACAACTCTCTAACTAGTTCTCTTGAGTCATTTGAACTAGTTATGGTTAAGATGAATATGGTTGATATGAAAGTGCGCATAAGGATAACCATTTGGTTAACTACTGTTGAACCAACTAAATGTACATATTTGGGTACGGTTACACAAACCTAAATAAACGTGTATTTCATTTGTGTGTAACAAGCTAAGTTCGATATAACGGTTGAAAGATATTAGCTTGAATCTAATCAGGTTTTCATCTAACGGTGAATATTGAATGCTTTGTTACTAAGCTAACATTGATTGCAAACCCTGATTTGAAAGACTATATAAAGGAGAACTCTAACAACTGGGAAACCTTATCCCCACACCTCCTGTGTGATACTAGTTGTATTAGATAGAGTCGATTCTCCTTTAAACTTAGGTTTCTATCGAGACCCTGTAGGTTAACGACTTGAAGACTTCATTAGGATTGTGAAGCCAGACCTAACTATTTTCTCTTTAGTTGCGTGATCTGATCTTACTGTTTCTATCGTATTTGAGTACAATCGTAAGATTGGCAAAAGTAGTCACAAACACCTTCGTCTCATCATTTGTGATTCCACAATATCTTATTTCGCTAGTCGATTAAGATTATTGTGAGGTGATTGACAATTCTAGGATGTTCTTCGGGAATATAAGTCCGGGTTATCAATTGGTTCCTGTTCACCTTGATTTATCAAAAGACGGAACAAAAACTCGTAGGTATTTCTGTGGGAGACAGATTTATCTATTACCGTAGACTTTTCTGTGTGATACAGATTTGTTTATTAAAGTCTTCGACTTTAGGTCGTAGCAACTCTTAGTTGTGGGTGAGATCAGCTAAGGGAATCAAGTGCGTAGTATCCTGCTGGGATCAGAGACGTAAGGAGCGCAACTGTACCTTGGATCAGTGTGAGATTGATTGGGGTTCAACTACAGTCCAGACCGAAGTTAGTTTGTAGTAGGATAGTGTCTGTAGCGTCTTAATACAGTGTGTGTTCAATCTGGACTAGGTTCCGTTTTTTTTTTTTTTGCATTTGCGGTTTTCTCGTTAACAAAACTTCTGGTGTCTGTGTTATTTCTTTTCCGCATTATATTTTTTTATATAATTGAAATATCACAGCTTGTGCGTTGAATCGATCAATTGGGAAATCCAACCTTTGGTTGTTGATTGAAATTGATTGATCCTTGAATATTGGTCTTTGGTACCGTTCAAGCGATTTCTCTTGTATTCAATTAGACTCGCAAATTTCCATTTGCTTGAGTAAGTATCGAATCGAGAAAGTGAGATATAACTCTTTAATATACTTTTAATAAGATTGAGTCTGACTGTCTAGTTGATTCTCTTAAATGTATGTTGGAGTTTTTCCATACATATTGATAAGCGAAATATTGGGCGTGGTTGTTGATCCCCGCTTTTTCAATTGGTATCAGAGCAGCAAACACGTTTAAAGACCTTATAAGTCTGTGTTTGTAGCGATCTGACTCTATGGACATTAAAGTCTCTATAAACGCTTCACCAGGAATAAATATTGATTGTAGAGAAAGTTATGAAAAACTAGTTATTCTCTAGAAGAAGTTGGATGAACAAATCCGGATCAACGCTGATCTTGTTGCAGAAATTGCATTGTATAAGGATTTGAAGTCTGTCAAAATTCCTTCAATGGATTTAAATAACTTTGTTTATTCTTCTCTGAAGAATGGTCATAAGTCAGATGATAAACAAGGTCTAGGCTTTGTAAAACCTGATAGTACTCATAACTACTCTTAAGAGATTAAAGATGTTAGTACATGTATGTTCTGTGACTCTTACAATCACTTTCAACATACTTGTATGCCCTTCAGAAAATCCTAAAATTTGCAAGTAATCTTCATAAGAAAGCTGAACAATGGTTTGCTTCTCTGAAAGGATGTATAAAACTAACAAGAAATCCTAAACATGATAGTAATGTTAGTATGAGAGATTTTGCTTTAAAATCAACATCGCCCTTTCAATGGTTTCTTGAAAGTGGATGTATCCGACATATGACAGGTGATCTCACGTGGTTTGTTTCTTCAAATGACTATGAAGGAGGTCCCGTGACATTTGGAGATGGGAGTTGCTGATACATAAGCAAGAAGGGGACGATCAAACTTCTCGGCGTTCCTGAAATCCATGATGTCGTATACGTAAAAGGTATGACTGCAAATCTTCTTTCTATTAGTCAAATCTATGAAAAAGGCCATAGAGTTATCTTCAATACAAATGGATGTGACATTGTAGACAAAACTGGGAAAGTAATTTTTCAGGGAACTCGTGGTAAAAACAACTGTTATCTTCTGGATACTCAGTTCAGTAACTGTTGCAATTTGATTAAGGTGGAATCTACACATCTTTGGCATGAGCGTTTTGGTCACATCAATTATCGTCTTCTAACTAAGATCATTAACAAAGAACTTGTTAGAGGTGTTCCCAAAATCAATGCAAAGATTGATGGTGTATGTGGTGCCTGTCAAAAGGGTAAGCAAACGAAAGTTCACCATAAATCATCTCGAGATATTCTCACTAAAGCTCCACTTGATTTAAATCATATGGACCTCTTCGAACCTATTCAACAACCCACGATTGCTGGCAAGAAGTATGCTTTAGTTATGGTAGATGATTACACCAGATTCACTTGGGTTGCATTTCTATCTCATAAGAATGAAACCCTTGATGAATTCAAGATTATTGTGAAAAGAATACAGAACGAACAAGGTCGCAAACTAAAGAAAATTAGAAGAGACCATGGAACTGAATTCAAGGACACTAAGGTGTTTGAATTTTGTGACGAACTGGGGATTATTCAACAATATTCTCCACCCATTACTCCTCAAGCCAATGGAGTTGCAGAAAGAAAAAACAGGAATATTCAGGAAATGGCCAGGGTAATGCTCCATAACAAAAACTTACCGTCAAGGTTTTGGGGAGAAGCTGTCTTTACAATATGTTACTTGATCAACCATGTCTACCTACGGTCTAAAACCCTAAACACTCCTTATGAGTTGTCGTACGGTAGAAAACCCAACTTGCACTATCTCAGAGTGTTCGGAAGTAAGTGCTACATTCTAAAAGATCGAGATGAGAGAGGGAGATTTGATACTAAAAGTTATGAAGGTATCTTCCTTGGGTATGCCTCTGATAGTCGTGGTTTTGGAGTGTTTAATCTCAAAACCCAAGTTATGATGGAGTCTGTTAATGTTATTATCGATGATATTAGTAATTTTCATCATGATAATCCTCATGCTGAATTGCCTCCAACTGAGACAATTGAGAAAGTCAAAGAAATCCCAGAATCAGTTGAAGCCATTCTAACTGTTACTGATCCTGATATTTCTAGTGACGAGGAGAAGAGCACTGATCAGGCTATTTCTGTTGAACAAGAGTGTGTTCCTCCTCGACACCTCTGGGTTCAAAGGAATCATGATCCCAACAGTATTATTGGGGTTAAAGATTCTACAGCTAAGACAAGAGGACAACTTTAAAATATTTGCAATTTTGGTTGTTATCTTTCACAAGTATAACCGAGAAATATTGATGAAGCTCTTAGCGATCCTTTTGGGTGAATGCAATGCATGAAGAGTTAAATCAATTTCAAAGACAAGACGTATGGGAACTTGTACCTTGTCCCTCTAATATCAAGAATAAGTCTGATGAATTTGGCACAATTGTCAGAAATAAAGCCAGACTTGTCGCTCAAGGATATTCACATATTAAAGGTATCGTCTTTGACGAAACCTTTGCTCCTATGGCACACCTTGAGTCCATTCGGTTATTATTATATCATGCTTGTTTTCTTAAGGTTAAGTTGTTTCAAATGGGCATATAAACGGAAATTTAAAGGAAGAAGTCTATGTCGCTCAACCTAAGGGTTTTGAAAACCCTGATTTCCCAGATCATGTGCTTAAGCTTAAAAAGTCATTATATGGGTTAAAACAAGCACCTAGAGCATGGTTCGAAAAACTTACTACTTCTCTTCTTAGGAAAGGTTTTTCGAGAGGCGAAGCTGATAAGACCTTGTTTACCAAATAGAATGGGAAAGATGTTGTCATTGCTCAAGTCTATGTAGATGATATCATCTATGGTTCAACTTCTGAGAAACTTGCAAAAGATTTCCAAGTCTCCCTTGGTAAAGAATTTGAAATGAGAAATGTTGGTGAATTAAAGTTCTTCTTAGGATTACAAATTCAGCAACATAAGGATGGAGTTTACTTATCTCAAGAAAAATATGCAAAGGATCTGGTCTCAAGATTCGGTCTGGATAAGTCAACTCCAAAACTGACACCTATGCTCACTACTGATAAACTACACAAAGAAGAGAAAGGAGTAAATGTGGATCAAAAAATTTACGATCCATTATTGGTAGCCTCTTATATCTTACAGATAGAAAAGTAGTCACAAACACCTTCGTCTCATCGTTTGTCATTCCACAATATCTTGTTTCGCTAGTCGATTAAGATTATTGTGAGGTGATTGATAATTCTAGGTTGTTCTTCGGGAATATAAGTCCGGGTTATCAATTGGTTCCTGTTCACCTTGATTTATCAAAAGACAGAACAAAAACTCGTAGGTATTTCTGTGGGAGACGGATTTATCTATTACCGTACACTTTTCTGTGTGATGCAGATTTGTTTATTAAACTCTTCCACTTTGGGTCGTAGCAACTCTTAGTTGTGGGTGAGATCATCTAAGGGAATCAAGTGCGTAGTATCATGCTGGGATCAAAGACGTAAGGAGCACAATTGTACCTTGGATCAGTGTGAGATTGATTGGGGCTCAACTACAGTCCAGACCGAAGTTAGTTTGTAGTATGCTAGTGTCTGTAGCGGCTTAATACAATGTGTGTTCAATCTGGACTAGGTCCCGGGGTTTTTTTGCATTTGCGGTTTCTTCGTTAACAAAACTTTTGGTGTATGTGTTATTTCTTTTCCGCACTATATTTTGTTATATAATTGAATATCACAGGTTGTGCGTTGAATCGATCAATTGGGAAATCCAACCTTTGGTTGTTGATTGAAATTGATTGATCCTTGAACATTGGTCTTTGGTACCGTTCAAGCGATTTCTCTTGTATTCAATTAGGCTCGCAGATTTCTATTTGCTTGAGTAAGTATTGAATCGACAAGGTGAGATATAAATTTTTGATATACTTTTAATAAGATTGAGTCTGACTGTCTAGTTGATTATATTAAAAGTATATTGGAGTTTGTCCATATAGATTGTTAAGCGAAATATTGGGTGTGGTTGTTGATCCCCGCTTTTTCAGATTTACATAAGCAATATATACACTGTTGTTAGGTGAAATTGTAACTGAACCATGTACAAATACTATGTTCAACATGGTTATTCGAAACTAGATGGTTTGAACTTAAAAGCTTAACCTTCATTTTCATGAACACATAAGACACTAATTCTGAGTCACAAACATGTAATCAATTAAGTATAATGTTTATAGAAAATTAATCAAATACTAATTAACTCGAAGAAATAATTTAAACACACTTGAAAATATAATCGACATGGTTAGTAGGTGTACAAGGTACAAATACCGTTGTCGTTCGTGAGTCGGTTCAGTCACAGTATGCAAACCGATTTGGAAACTTATAACCAAAACCGAGTTCTGGAGTTCACATAACTTTTTTGGTTTGCATACAATTTGCAAAGTTTCCACCAAACCAAATTTCCGGAGTTCACAAAACTTTTTAAGTTTGCGTACCGGTTTGGAAACTTAAAGACTGTAGCCGGTTACAAAGTTCATAGAACTGAATCGGTTGTGTACCGGTTTGGAAACGCTATCGAGTTCAGGAATACATAACTATTTTATCTTGTGTACCGGTTTGGGTACTCACCCCCGTTTCCGTAACCACATTTCATGAGTCACACAGATTTTCATATGGTATACATAAGAATATTTTTGCAACTAATCTATAAGACGATATGTATATATCTACTCCGCTACGTGAACGAATACATGTAATACGGGTTCAGACTTATAGCAGTTTTCCCAGTAAAACTGATACCATTGTCTTGTATCTGAATCAATAGTAGTTATATATTTCTCTAAATCAATTCGAAACATACTTGAATAACATCAATGACACATATCACCGTTCCAGGATATTTACGAATGATAAACTTGAACCACGATTTTGATTCTGAATAATTAATTGTCCTTAAATGAATTTCATCAAGCATGAACAAGTTTTCATTAAGTTTAGTCATTTTATTTAGGAAAACACGTGGTTTAGTACGGTGAACCCTCTAGGCGTTATCATTTGAAACACCACAATCCTTAGCCTTGTATCGTTGACAAGTGTCTGACTGTAGGTATATATTGCTAAAGGTAAACCAAACTCACCTAAATTAGTGAACCCCAACATTTGTATATGCACAGATTTTTGTTGAATTCTTATATGCGTAAAAGAGACAAACTAGGTCATATTATTAGTGAGAAACCTAGTAGTTCTATTTTAAGAAACAAGGATATCGAATACCTTAATCTAGAGAACCAGGTTTTGGAGAATTCAGTTTTGAACATTCTAAAAGTACCCCTAGTCCTGTAGCAGCGCCAGAAATGGAAACTTTAAGAACTTTGTTGAACCCAACTAGGACTAGTCGTCCATCAACTAATAGGTTAACTGACACTGATGCAAGCTATTAACTGAAACCTAGGACCATACAGATGCTCCCGGTAATTTGTGGGAAATAAAATGAAAACCCTTATTTCCATGTTAGGGATTTTGAGAAAAAATTTAGTACTCTAAGAATTTAAGAAGATGACGAAGTACTAAAGCTTAGGTTATTTCTATTTTCCCTGCGAGACAAGCCAAATCTTGGTTATATGGTTGGACATCTGATCCAATTTCAGCATATGAACAACTTACATCTTCCTTTTTCAATAAGTTTTTCCCTAGGCACAATACATCATCCATTAGGCAGCAGATTTGCGCATTTGCTCAACAAGAGAGAGAATCTTTATATAGGTATTTGGAAAAGTTCAATGATTTACTGGCACAATGTGCTCATCACGGCTTAGAAAAGGTAAGGTTAGTTCAGATCATTTACGAGGGTTTAGATTATCCAACAACAACTATCGTTGAGTCTTTGTGTACAGGTGGATTTAAAAATAAGGCAATGACATTTTTGAATGACATTGCTGAAAAGACCCAACAATGGGAAAGTAGTAGGGAACCCAGGAAAAAAATCTTTTAGGTAGAAGAAACGTTAATAGGGTAGAAGGAAACTTTGGAATCATATGTCAAAATTGTTATAGCAAAAGGTTTAGAAGCTTTAGGATTGAGTCAAAATAGTGGTAGAAGAGACCTTTTTTGGAAAGGACGCATTTCAGGTATTATAAATAACATGGTAGTTTCACCATATCTCGGAGTCGTCTTATTACTTTCTGTTTTTATTTTTGCAAACCTTTTATGTTTCTCTAAATGATTTAGTGGGGCACCAATATTGAATTGTTATCATCGCCGGGATGAAGTAGAGTGATTGAGTTACTGAAAAAAAAGGAAAAAAAAATGAGAAAAATAAAGAACACCTTATAATAAAATATAAGTCGTAGGAATATAGGATACATGTGAAATATAACATCAAAGGTGTGAACTTTTTATAAACCCTGAAAAAATAAGAAGTGAGAAGTCGTCTAATTTGAGGATGTGTTACTGTGTCATTGCTGATACGGAGGTTGTTGGTGTGGAATTTGTTGATGACATACATATTGTTGATTATTTTCGCTAAGCGTAGCGTCTTTTCGTAGGCATAACGTAATGTCTGTTCGGTGGTTGTTAAGGGTAAGATATTATTTTCCTTGCATGAATGACGTTGCATAAATGGTCTTTCATACTTCATTCTTGTACACCATTTTCTTTTTTTCTTCTTCTTCGCGTGTCTTTATTATAGAGAGGGTGTTAGAGCATTGCTCGATTGAACCCACCAAGCGTTGGTATGTCACGTTTGGTTGTCATATTTTAGTTCCAAAACTCGAAGCTACTTGATCTTATTAATACTAGAGTCAACTTATTTAGGTTACACTAGGGACATATAGGTTCGCTCTTGTTACTCATGAAGAACTTGTAGACGTATCAGCATCAACGAACACATCATCCTTCAGTTCAAGGTTACTAACACATAGTTGACTTGTTCCATTTCTACCTATGTTTCTTTCAAATCAGTACAAACTGAAAACATAACATACAAAGTATAGCTTGTTTACTTGTCTCTTGTACCGATGACTTGGTCATTATATTATGATCAAAGTGTATAGAAAAGATGTTAGAGCATTGCTCGGTCGAACTCACAAGTGTTGTATCTCAAGCTTGTTGTCAAATTTATTTGATCAAAATTATATCTTGATTTCTAGTCTACATTTAGTCAAGTCTCGTATTAGGATAGAAGTGTGTAGTTGAGTATCAGACATCACTGCGTTCTATCGTTTGAAGGCGAAGATCAACTGAATCCTTTGGAGAACTTCATCAACAAAAGGTAAGTAAAGACTGGACCACCTATTACTCAATTTTTCACCTTTCTATTCATGAGACATTGTCGCATGACTAAATAAGACATTACATGCATAATAGAAATTTCGAGTCAAGCTTATCTTGTTAATCATTATCGAAATATATTGACTAAGAACATTTAATCATACTTTATGAATTTGGTTAAAAATAATTTATTGGCTATGACCTAAATTATGATTCAAGATTTAATCATTTGAACATAGCCTAGAACTGTGATATGTGTTATTCATGTTATTCAGGATTGTTTCAAATTGATTATTAGATAGATATAGAACTACTGTAAATCTGGATACAAGACAGTATGCATACCAGTTCACATACTGGGACGACTTTTATAGGTCCGGAGCCGCAGTACATGTACCCAGTACACATACCGACGTAGCTATAGTTTGGCAGTGACTTTTGGTATGCATACCTTAAAAACTCTGTTGACTAATGAACCAGGATGGTACGCATACCCAGTATGCAAACCGGAAAAGATTTGTTGATTCCTGAAGCAGGATGGAACGCATACCCAGTATGCAAACCGAAAAAGATTTGCTGACTCCTGAACCCGTTTTTGTATTGAGGGTATACAAGCCCGGTACACGTAATGACAAGAAATCTCAGGAACAGGAATACAGTACACGTACTTACCATGTCAAATATTTTCATATGCATCAGAATTATTTATATGAGATAATCAACATTTGAACAACTCTCTAAAAACACTATCTAAACATAATTGATTACATTATAACCTATGGTTGTGACTCAAGATTAAAGTCTTAAAGTGTTACATGAATATGGTTAATCTTACAGTTCGTATAACTAGTTTCGGCTAACCTTTCATGAACAAGTCATTGTATGCGGTTCGGTTACGGTTCATCCTAACCAGAGTGTATATTATGTTATGTTAATATCACGGTGAATATTGATTGCCTGGTTCCAAAGCTATCTTATCATAAATCTGAAGAAACCTTGATCTTGAAAGTCTATACAAGGAGAACCTCAAGCAACTGGGATCTTTGAATCCCTGACACTATTCTTGTGTGTCTTAGTTGTAAATTAAAGTCGTCTACTTTAAACCATTTTAGGTTTAGCGGCTAAAAAGACTTCACCTAGCGATTCGTGAAGCCAGGTCCAACTATCTTTATCTTGATAGTTCGTGTATCTTGATCTCGCTACTGAATTTTGATCCATTAGCTCCAACAGGAGAAATGGATAAAATCCTAAAATTCTTCGTCTCAGACTTTGTGATTCCATAAGTATATTCCTCGATCACGATTTGTTGTTGTAATCGGAGTAGGAATTACTTGTGCGGTGAATAATAATCTAAGATGCTCTTAGGGAGTCGTAAGTACCGGATTTTGAGTTTTGCTAGACTTTGTCTATTGTAATCGATTTCATATCTTTCCTTGATCTTTGATCAAAACGGAAATCACATATAGGCTTATCTGTGAGGCAGATTGGTTTAAAGTCTTCAATTAAAGTGAAGCAACTCCTAGGTTGTAAAGGATGTCAGCTAAGGGAATCAATTACGCATAGTCTTGTGAGATTAAAGAGCGTAAGGAGCGCGACTGTAAATGATTCGTTGTGACGGTAGATTCGGTCTCAACTACATTCCGGTCCGAAGTTTTGATAGTAGGCTAGAGTCTGTAGCGGATTAGTACAGTTTGATGTTCAAATCTAGACAACGTCCCGGGTTTTTTTCTGCATTTGCAGTTTCCTCACTAACAAAATTTCTGGTGTCTGTGTTATTTCTTTTTACGCATTATATTGTTTGTCTTTATAATTGAAATATCAGAGGTTGTACGTAAATCAATCAAAGTAGATAACTTGATTGATCTTGGATATTGATCTTTGGAATCTTCCAAAAACTGTCACGGTATAATCAGGTTCAAGGACTTACTTTCGAATACATATTGATTGTGAGGTAAGACATATAAACTCTTCTTATAATTCCTGATTGAGATTCATTAAGTTGTAACTCTCGAAATTGTAATTGAGTTTATTCCATACATGTTGCCTAAGAAAAAGTTGATGGTGTATTTTGGTACCCCGCATTTTCATAAGATATACTAGTTTTTTTACACAACTTTGGTGTATGAAGTTATGAAGTATAGTTTATCTATAGACTTCGTAAAATTGACATGACACTAATTGGTAATTCATTGTTATTTATTGTGATAAACTTCCTGTCAAATATGTACCTTGGAATTGTGTTTAATTACATATTTTACGGGAGTAAACCTGCGAAACTTGTTTCTTTGTTGAATATGTGATTCAAAGGATTTACTCGAGAAACGATCCCTTTTAAGGATCTTTACCGATATTGATCCTAAAAATCTCTAGTAGGACGGATCCTTAATAAATAATCTCTACCAGGAACGATCCT
Source organism: Papaver somniferum (assembly GCF_003573695.1). Lineage (NCBI taxonomy): Eukaryota > Viridiplantae > Streptophyta > Magnoliopsida > Ranunculales > Papaveraceae > Papaver > Papaver somniferum. Next base: position 53,128,851 of record NC_039367.1, read on the forward strand.
AAGGATCTCTAGTAGGACCGATCCTTATTTAACCAAAAGTCCATTTTCGATTTTTCTACTATCTTAGGGTTTATGTAGATATCAAAATTTAGTTTGGTCAGATAAGAAAGTTCACAAAATGTCAACATAGTTTAAACATGTGTTAAACTCTTATTAATTAATATCCAAGTATTTTCCTTGATATTCAAGGAGAGATCCTGAAACCGAAATATTTATATATCTTTTAGATATCCAAATTTCTGTGCTTAACGTATCCCATGGGTTTGTATATATTTAGTTAATATGTCATCAAAGTATATGAATCTACATGCTATCTAATATTGGTTGTCAACTAAGAGAGATTTAGATATATTGGCTGGATTACAGTTGAAATTTGTCAAAATCAAAAATATACATTTATTGCATATTTTAAGGGTTTTCAGATTTGGTAATTCATTTTATTCCAAACAAGCCTTGGTTACTACACTATAAGAAGTGGAGCTTGTATTTTTACAAACTTATCCCGTGACACACTTCCTAATCGTTTGTATGGGAAACTCATTCGTTGATAGAGGAGAGCAGTCTAAATAAGTGAAATCTCTTGTGTGGCCCTCGTTTAAAGTCTTTCTTGTGATCAAGAAGCTTTTATTAGTATTTTTATTTTAAGTTTCTCTAGATAGTGTTGGGAAGATGAGACCGAAATTATTGGAGACGACCGTCATTTGTTTTTCAATAAGAAAGATAAATATATTTCATCAATCTTAATGAAGAATATTGTTAAGAATCCTGCTGGAAACTATCATTTAACCAGCCGAGAACTTGATCAAACCAACTTTCACTACTAAAATTAAAAAAATGCATGTTTTGCAAGCTTATGCGATGCATTATTTGCTTCCTAGGTTCAAAGGTACATAGCCAAAATTCAAAAGAACTATTTAATAGAACAATAATGTCTTCAATCCAAGAATTTGTTTTCCAGTTAAGTGATTTTTTTGCACCATTAATTGCTCTTATCACTTTGCTACAATCTCTCTCTAGGTGTAGTCTTCTTATTCCTCTTTATTTTGCCCAGCTTAATGCCAGTAAACCTGCTTTAGCTTCCGCTCCTTGTGGAGTTATTACTGTTGTTGTAAAATGGCATCTAAGTCCATGTTGCGCACCTGCAGCATCTCTAGCAAATAGTTTCAATCCTGCATTACCTGTTTCTTTAACAAATGCAGCATCAAAATTATTTTTTAAATGATCTGCATTTGGGGGTTTCCAATAAGTAGATTGTCTGCCATGAGCATTACCATTTCAAGAAGAGATTTGAATACAAGAAGATTTCCAGTCATTATAGTATCTGTTAATTAAGTTTGAGATACTTCCTGCATTTGGATGAGCATTTTCAAAAACTAGCTTACATCTAACTTTCCATAAATGCCATAGAATTTCTCCTACTTTTCCTTCCAACTGCATATTATGCTGCATATGAACATTAGTTGGAGTTGCAAAATTATTCACAATTCATTCATCAAAGCTGACATTATTCATATTTGTAGCAAGATTTGAGTCACACAAATTCCATACTTCTTTTGAAGTATCACATTTAAGAAATAGATGACGCATAGTCTCAACAAAGGCATTACAAAAAGGACATAAAGTAGATCTATCATTTGTAGGAAGACAGCCAGTTAAACATTTCCACAAGAAGTGTAAAATTCTAGGAGGAATTTTTTGTTTCCAAATTTTTTTCCAGTTGGCACCATCAGGATTGTTGTTAATACCATTCTGACTTTCATACTCATTAAGAATCACCCTATATGAAGATTTAACAGTGAAGAGACCATTGTTCACAAGAAGCCATCTTAGAGTGTCACTATCACTACCAGGTAATCTTATTTTCAGGATCTCCCTAACAGTTTCATGGTCAAACAGAGTATCTAAAATGTGCACTTTCCATGACAGGTTTTCTGAATCTATGAACTGATTAACTGTACACATAATAGAAGAATATAAAGTAGTCTATCAATAGTAGGGACCCATCTATCCTTCCAAATGTTGGTTTTTTTCACCATTGGCTACTTCCCGGCAACTATAATTTCTGACAAAATCTAATCCTTCTAAAATTCCTTTTCAGATCCATGATCCACTAGTGGCACACTCTCCCTGCAGGGCATTTGCATTAGTAAAATAATTACCTTCTAAAATCTGAGATCATAAATCACCAGGAGAAGAAATCATTCTCAATGCTAATTTTGTTAACAAAGCTTTTATTAACAATTCTCATGCTTTTGGACCCTGCAGAAAAGAAATTGGTCTAGAAAAAGAACCATTTTTTAGGGACCATGATTTTTTTGGGGGACCATGGTCTTATTAGGCCAACCTCCCTATACTTATAAGGGGTGTCCTAAAGTTAGGTAAGTACACATTTACCCTTTACTTTAATTTAAATTAAAACCAACCTAATAACTATATAAATCTAATCATATATATCTAATCTAAAAGAATCTATTAACCAAAATCAAAATCAAAATCAAAAACAAAAATAGGGGGAATCGAAATTTTTTAGTTTTGAAAAAAAAATTATCCTCTTCTTCTTCTCTCTTTGCTTGACGTTCCTCGTTCGATTGAAAAATGAGTATTAACCATCAAAATGAGTTGAAAATGGAAGTTGCAGAGAGAAGTTCGGTTAAGAATTATGTGAAAAACTTTGTCGAACTAACCGAACCTAATGAACATGAAGAACAGTTTGGCTATTTCGCAAAAAAAAATTCCCAACCGAACCTTAGTAAGGTTATGTCGCAAAAAACATTTCCCAACCGAACCCTAATAGTTCGGTTAGTAGAAAAAAAACATTTCCCAACCGAACCCTAATAGTTCGGTTAGTTGCAAAAACATTTCCCAACCGAACCTTAGTTCGGTTAGTAGCAAAAAACATTTCCCAACCGAACTTTAGTTCGGTTACGTCGCAAAAAATGTTTCTTAAACCGAATTTTAAGTTCGGTTTGATCGTAAAAAGTTTTAAATTTTTTTATAACCGAACTATTTAACGGTCACACCAAATATAGAGTTCGGTTTGATCGCAAACGAAAAATTTCAATTTTTTAACCGAACTTCTTACCGGTAACTAATCATTACTAATCATACTAATCACTAATCATTAAGTTCGTTTTTGGTCATAAATTTGGGTTACTGAACTTAATCGTAAAAAAATTTAAAATTTCTCGCAAAGAAAATTTTCAATTTTTTGTAATAGAATTTCTTAATGGTAACTAATCATTACTAATCATACTAATGATACTAATCACTAATCAGACTAATCATTAACTAATAACTAATTAATCATTAAATTAACACATTTAATTAAGGAGGATAAGTTTGGAATTAAGAAAAACATTTAGATAAGGGGTAATTTAGGATTACTTATAATGTCTTGTCTAAAATAGAATCATGATCCCCACAAAAAAACAATGGTCCCCAAAAAAATGGTTCTAGAAAAACTAATTTTGGATACCAGCCACTGGAATTGGGCCTAATGAAATGACCAGTCACTAAACAGACCCACTAAATTAGTACCTAATGGTAATTCCTACTGTCGGTGTCTTAGACAAATGTTTGGACTTCGAAGGGCGTCTAAAACGTGCCATTTCCCTTGTTCCGCCCAAAACACTTCTTTGCCCACCTACCCACACATTACGAGTGGTGAATAGTAGAACGCGTATCTTTGTTGAATGGTTTCAACGCAAAGTTGAATCAAGCCCCTGAATGGAACAATAATTCAGTGCCTAACTTTAGCTACTGAAGAAAACCAAACATAGAAAAATATAAATGGCCTTCCAATTTCTTCTTTAACATTCTACTTGGTCAACCTCTAAAGAAGATTTTCAGAAACCAAATTAATTGTTGATCAAGAAGAGTGGAAGATCTTCATCAACAATTAAAAAAACACATATGAACCATGGCTTTCTCTAAATTCTTTGGTTGCTTCTACAATCGAGAACAAGGTACCTGCACTGGTGATGCATGTCCTCTCCCTGTACGACCACGAAGACGACGACAATCAAACAAAGAAGAAACTACAAGAACACAAAGCTTTTGTCAGAGTTTCTACAATATCTTGCCGTGCTCTCATTCGCGTTCTTAACAAATGATTTCAAGTTTTTTTCCTTGTCGTAGTCAAATAGAATACGTAATTGGTATGTATTTTGTTTTGTGTTGTTTTGTGTATCTGTTGTTGTATATTGTAGCACTAGATGCATATTATATAGGATTTTAATCCAAAAAAATTCTGGCATCAAATTGAGTTCTCTGATAATTGTCTCCAATGTAAGGCTAAAATTTTTCATTCAAGTCTCCAATTCAGGATACTGCATCAAACTAGAAAAACAAATGGGGAAATGCACCCTCCCAACTCCCAAGCTAAAAGGTCCAAGAAGCCTACCCCAAAGTCCCCCAAAAACTAGAACAGCCCAGCCCTTGCAACTTGTGCTAACCCACCAGGTCTCCTGTACATGAAGTATGTGGATACCAGGTTTAATTGTGCTATCACTGTAAAAAGACAGCTAATTTACGAAAAATCAAATTGTGTTATGCTAGAAAAATACATAGACGGGAAATGAATTCTCAGTTGCGATAAGGGAGACGGTTTAGCAGAGATGATGGCATTTCAAAGCCTGACAGAGCATGTCATGTCTCTGCATGAAGAAATTGTTTCCCATTCTTGCTTCAAAAACTCAATTCTTCATTTCAAAATCCACTGCTGAGGACCAAGTTTAGATACAAAAAAGTACTTACTTTAGCGGTAAAAAGAAACCAAACAAAATATGCTGATTCTAAAAAACACATAACTCTATCACAAGTACTATGTGAATTTAAACACACACCTCCCGGAGGCTCTTGGAAGACTTGGTAACTCCAACATAAGTGCTTCTTTGCTTTTGGCATTAGAATAACCAGTACCATATGTAATACTCATTGTTTGTAAAGACTTGGCATTCTTCAAAATTAACCCTGCCCATCTCAACTCCCTGGCATCCCCAATAAAGTCCCTGAACCAAACTGTCTGGAGGTGTCGAAACAAGTCTTCAGTTTCAGCAATTCCTTTTCCATCATCGCTAGACGAAAGAACGAACTGAATTGGAATTAGAATGAACAGACAATCATCATGAGAATAACGTTATAGAAGGCAACAATGGTTAACAAATGTAAATTCTTGGTTAATCATTTCAAATGGGTATTCACAATCAAAAGTTTTGTACGCTTGCCTCCTCAAATAACAGCCTCTTCAGGTTAGGTGCTGCTTTGAGCAATGCAAATATTAATTTGTCTGTGGTTGCTGTTCTTCCATTAAGCAGGTACAACTCATTCAATTTATGAAATGCAGGAAGGTTATTTACAAAATCAGATGCAGCGGAAAGAACCTATTCATCTCAAGGCAATGACAACATATATATTTCAGTTTCGAGTAGTCTGATTGACCATATAACACTTAAAACTACTATAAAGACAGAAAGAATACCTGTGGAACAAATATTGATAAACACCTTGCATGTGAAACCGCTCGAAGAAACTTACTTACAGCTGCACCATGACTTATACTTTGCTCCCTTCTTAATTGATATTCAGAGAAGTCTACTTCTGCTTTATCTAATGGTAGAAAGCTGGACAGGTCATAATCCTTCGCCACACAACCCCAGTAGGTAAGAGATACTAGACTTGGTGCATGTATTTTGAAATCACAATCTTGTAAACCGTCTTCTTTCAGTACGACATTTTGAATTTGCAAGACTTTCAAAGCTGGAGTTAAAAGACAAAAACTTCTCACACCAAACCAAGTGCAGTTCTCCAAAAACAGCTCTTCGAGGACAGGGCTATTAGAAAAGAGTTGCTCATTCCAGAGACCATCAGTAAATTGAACCGCACAAAGTGTAATGCTCTTGAGCTTCGGAAGGGAAATATTTCTAGGAAAATGGATACTGGGAAATACACTTAGCTCCAATTTAGTCAATGATGCACAAGTAAAAAGAGACAATGGAATAGAAAATGGTTCATCTTGACTTAAATAGAGATTGAGTTCTTCAACATTACGCTTTCTTACATTTTCGATCCATGAATGAACCCGTGATGCATTCAAGTGGTCATTCCAGTTGAGAGAAAACTTCTGTATATTCGCGTCATGAAGATGCAATGTTCTATCCACAAAATCCATAAAATTATTGATCTCCCACAGCGATGAAGGGTCTTCGCAAAAATCCCAAAAGGGAAAATCAAGGGTGGGGATAGAGGTCCAAATGTGATACCATCTTTTAGACAATACAGAAGTTCTAGCAACACACTTGGTTTCAACGAAAGAAAGGATGTAATGAAGGAGTGAGTCCGGTAATTTGGTAATCCTATCATCTGCCTCACCATTGTTATACTCTCCCTTGAGTAACTTTTGATTATTCAAATCCATGAACCCTATCTCAACTACTCATAGAATTGTTAATGCTAACACAAACACAAATAAACACAGAATTAAATGTTTTAACTAGACTTGATTAGAAGAATTACCTTTAACTCTGTTGAATCCCAAGTTTTCTACTATGTAGAAATGAAGTTCAGAAAACCCCAAATGAAACGAGGAAGTTTATCAATATGCTAGGGTTTATGTCTCTTCTGGAGATTTTGTAACTCTGCTCAGTTGGTGCTGCTTTATGGGCTGCCCTCCCGGCTGCCCTCAGTTGGTCCTAGACGTAGCTAATTTCGCTGTGGTTATGATTTTTCTGCCTTAACTTTGTGCGATGAGACAGTAAGCCGTTTAAGGCTGAAAAAGAACACACACGGCAGACAATCAGCTGTGAGGAATGAAATAACATACTTGCAAGTAACCATACTTGGCAGGCGAATGGGCAATTCAGTAATAGATGAGAGGATGATTCAGTTGCAACCTTGCACAATGGACACCTACTTGCCAAGGAGAAGTTTCCTCTCTGAAGCAAGGCTTGTGTTCGGATTTTATCCGAAGCAGCAGTCCAACAGAAAAACACACCTTAAGGGGGGCATGATTGTTCCATATGTGCTTTTGCGGAAGGTTACAGGTGGTGATGGAGATTGACTTGAGACACTAGTATTATATAGGTTGATTTAACGGTAAGGTACCTGTGGCGGATGGGATCCAAGTTCTAGCATCAGGGGTGTTTGACAAACTGCAGAAGTTGGCATTATAAAGTTTTTCAATACCAGGTTTAATCGTATGAGAAAAAAAAAACTGTATTGTTATTCTAGCAAAATACATAGAAAGGGGAAACGAATTATCAGTTGGAAAGAAAGAGACAGTCAATCAGTGACATGACATAATAACAGTTCGCTACAAGTTTCAGCGGAATTTAAACACACTTCTCCCGGAGGCTCTTGGAAGACTTGATAACTCCGATATTATTACTTCTTTGTTTTTCATAAAGTGAGAAATAGTCATTGTCTTCAAAGACATTGCATTCTTCAAAATTAATTCTGCCCATCTTATCTCCTTCCACTCACCACTAAATGCACCAAAGTAAACTGACTCGAGGTGTTGACACAAGCCTTCAGTTTCACCAACATATTCTTTCTCATCATCGTCGCTAGGGTCAAGAGTGCACTGAGTTGGAACGAAAATAGACAGACAAACATCATAAGAATAACCTTTTAGACTGCAAAAGTGGTTAACATAATTAATACGGGTATTCAAAATCAAAAGTTTTGCTCACTTACAATGTCGAAATCAAGTTCCTTCAGATTAGGTGCTACTTTGATCAATGCAAATATCAACTTATCTGAGATAGGTCCATCTAGGAAATTTAACTCGTTCAGATTATGAAATGTAGGTAGGTTGTTTATCAAATCATATACATCCGAGAGAACTTATTCAACACAAGGCAGTACCAACAAATATATCACTTTTTTCTTGATCGATAAAGAATTTTGGTGCTGACGAGTTTCAAACTCAGGTCACTGGTATCATCATCCAATGACTTTACCACTATATTACAGTGACATCAGCAGTTAGACCATATATTACATCACAAAAACATAAAGATGAGCACAAAGAAAGAAGCATACCTCTAGGGATGTAGCATCTATTGTCAGACTTTTTACATGGGAAAGGGCTCGAAGAAACTAACTAACAGCTGCAACCGTTTGCTCCCTTCTTGCATCAAAGGAGACGTGTGCCTTATTTAGCGTTACAAAGCTAGATAGGTCACAATTCTTGGCCGCACAACCAGAGTAAGTAAGAGATATCAGACTTGGTGCATGAATTTTTAGATGACAATTTTGTAGCCCGTAATCTTTCTCTAACGATTGACTCCAAATTCTCAAAACTTTTAGAGCTGGGTGACGATACAGAATTTCCTCACACCATACCAAGTGCAGTCTTCCAACTTCAATTTCTCAAGGACAGGGCAATTAGAAAAGTGTTGCTCATTCCAGCAATCATCTCTAAACTGGAGTCCTAAGCAAATAAGGAAGCATACATAAATAAAGAAATAAAGACCTAAAATAGAATTTATGTATGCTTACCGGGAATAAGTTGTCGTCGACTGTCCTTGCTCGGTTGACTTTTCTGCCTTATTACATGTTATACAAACTCATTGTTTTCATTTGTGCAAGGATTTTCGATTGATTGATGAGAAGATGTTTAACAAAATCTATCAGTTTACACCTAATTTCATTCATTCTTGTTTGTAATTCTATTTACAGAGAGGATTTAGCTGACAATATATACCAAAACAATAGTAGAGCATGAATCTTTCAGCTTATAATCGAACCCTAACTCAACTACTCATAGAATTTTTAATGCCAACACAAAGTTATCAAAACACAAAGAACCACAGAATTTATATGTTTTAACTAAACTTGATTAGAATAATTACCTTTATCTCAGTTGAATCTCAAGTTTTCTATGTAGAATTAAGGTTCTTAAAATCCCAACTGAAATGAGGATCTGTATCGCAGTATTACCCTGGAAAATGGAAGGGCATCATGATTGATGGGTTTGTAACTCTGCTACGATTTATGAACGATTTTTTGGGGACCATGGTTTTTTCGGGGGACCATGGTTTTATTTTGAGTAAAGACATTAGAAGTAAATCTAGGTCACCCCTTATCTAGATATTTATATTAATACCTAAATTATCCTCCTGATTAATTTTGGGTGATGATTAGTGAATGATTTAGTTAAAAACAATTAGTGAGATTAAATTAAAAGATGGGTTTATTATTAGTTGAGTTGAATTATTGAGAGAGTAGAGTTAGAGAAGATGAAGGAGAAAAACATGGAAAATAGATTTTTTTTTCCAATTCACTAAGTTTGAGTATTCAAATGATGAAAACTCATCTGATTCTTCATCTCCATCCTCTCATAGAATATTTGTTAATCTTCAAAATGATCCGGATTTGAACTGGATTTTGAACAGTTCGGTTACTTTATATGAAGAACAAGTAACCGAACTCATCTGAAGCTGTAGTTCGGTTACTTTATATGAAGAACAAGTAACCGAACTCATCTGAAGTTGTAGTTCGGTTGCCCTGTGAGATGAACAAGTAACCGAACTCATCTGAAAGTGTAGTTCGGTTACTTGTTCCAAACACGCAGGTTACCGAACTCTCTAATAATAGAATTTCTAGGAGTTACAGCGTTATGTTCGGTTGGTCTCAACTAACCGAACTTTGGTTTACAAAGTTCGGTTGGTTCGCAAACTGCATGCACTTTTGATCTAACCGAACTTTACGTAATATAAGGGTATATAAGTTTATAAAGTTCGGTTTCTGCGATAAAATTGTGAAGTTACCGAACTTAACAAACAAACAAAAATGTGAAGTTCCAGCGTCTATTGGCTAAGTTCGGTTACTTTGTAGTTTTAAAAATTTTTGCGAAAAAACCGAACTCTATTGGCTAAGTTCGGTTATTTTGGAACTCAACATAGTGGCCAAAACAACACAGTTCGGTTAGACTGGATTTTTTTTTTCGGTTCTAAGGGTGGAGTTCGGTTACTTTGTAGTTTTAAAAAATTTTGCGAAACAACCGAACGGAGAGTTCGGTGACTTAGTTTTAAATCCAATAGAACCGAACTGTTCTTCGTGTTCTTCATTTTCAAGAAGTTCGGTTAGTAAACTAGGGTTTTTTGGAAAATCGTCCTAACCGAACATGGCTCTGTAACTCCTACTAAAACCCTATTTTGATGATTTCTATTCAATTGAAGAAATAGAAATCAAATTAAAGTGAAGGGTTTGTTGGAAAATACCTCAGGAGTGGTCCCATGGCAGAATCAGGCTGCGGCTGGCGTCTTTTATACTCGATAAAATTATCATGTAACAGAACTTAATTGTGATTGCATTGATGTTGTTATATTTCTTAAATGGGCGGTGGTGGTGGTGGTGGTGGGAGGAGGTGGTGGTGGTAATCGGTGGTTGGTGGTGGTGATAATCGGAGGTGGTGATGGTAATCGGCGGTGGTGGGCGGTGGTGGTGGTGGTAATCGGTGGTTGGTGGTGGTGATAATCGGAGGTGGTGGTGGTGGTAATCGGCGGTGGTGGGCGGTGGTGGTGGGAGGAGGTGGTGGTTATATATATATAGGTGGTTATTAGGTTGGTTTTAAATTAAATTAGGTTAAGGGTAGGTTAGTCATTTCAACGTTTTAGGACACCCCTTATCATTATAGGGAAGGTGGCCTAATAAAACCATGGTCCCCTCAAAAAAACCATGGACCCTAAAAAATCATTACGATTTATGCTCTATGGGCTATCCTCCCGGCTGCCAGTGCCTAATAGAAAAAGCATACCCAAGGTGCGTGGGATATGATTGTTCCACATGTGCTTTTGTTGGAAGGTATTGTGGTGGAATTATTTTGTGCTGCATCATATAATGGTATAGCTTAAAATGATAATTTTCATTCAATTACAGATTCAAAGAAGCTAAGCTTCCTTACAGTTCTCGATAACAATAAAGAGGATAATGATCAGATATTTATTGGTCAGGTTTATTACTCGAATCCACCAAACCTTGGTTTACACATGTAGGTGGAGCGTGTGAGAGCAGCACGTGAGAACGTGAGTTTGACTTATCAGATAAAGAGTTGTTATCCGTCACTGCAACTTGACTTATCCTTCACCACTTCATTTCTGGTGCTAATATCCCCCCTCAAGCTCATGGGTGGAGCAAGCACACTGAGATTGGTACGCAGCATCTGAAATCTTGGACCATGCAGACCCTTTGTGAAAATGTCTTGAAAAAGCGGGGGTCTAACAACACCACCCAATATTTCGCTTATCAATCTGTATGGACTAACTCTGAAACACTTTCTAGAGAATCAATTAGACAGTCAGATTCAATCTAGATAAAAGTATCTCAATGAGTTAATATGTCTCTCTTGTTTTGATTTACTCAAGCTAATAGAAATTAGCGAGTCCTAATCAAACACAATGAATAACTTGGACGGTACCAAAGACCAATGTCCAAGGATCAATCAATGACAATCAAACAACCAAAGGTTGGATTATACCAATTGATGATCTACACGCACAACCTGTATTATTTCAATTATAAAGATAAGAAATATAATGCAGAAACTGAAATAACACAGACAACAGAAATTTTGTTAACGAGGAAACCACAAATGCAGAAAACCCCAGGACCTAGTCCAGATTGAATACACACTGCATTAAGCCGCTACATAAACTAGCCTACTCCAAGATAACTTCGTACTGGACTATAGTTGAACCCCAATCAGTCTCCCACTGATCCAAGGTACAGTTGTACTCCCTACGCCTTTGATCCCAGCAGGATACTGCGCACTTGATTCCCTTAGCTGATCTCACCCACAACTAAGAGTTTCTACGATCCAAAATCGCAGGCTTTAACAATAAACAAATCTGTCTCACACAGACAAGTCTATTAAAGGATCAATCTGTCTCCACAGAAAAATCCTAAAGTTTTTGTTCCGTCTTTTGATAATAATCAAGGTGAACAGGAACCAATTGATAATCCGGTCTTATATTCCTGAAGAACAGCCTAGATTAATCAATCACCTCACAACAATCTTAATCGTATGGTAGCGAAACAAGATTTCGTGGAATCACAAACAATGAGACGAAGATGTTTGTGATTACTTTTTATATCTTGCCTACCGGAGAAATCAAACAATCTCTAGCCAATCAATATGATTGTACTATTATGATAGAAGATGCAAGATCAGATCACACAACTACGATAAAAGTAGTATCGGTCTGGCTTCACAATCCCAATAAAGTCTTCAAGTCGTTAACCTGATTTTAGAAGAAGAAAACCGAAGGTTAAAGGAGAACCGACTCTAGCATGCAAACTAGTAGCACACGTAAGGTGTGGGGATTAGTTTTACAGAGTTGCTAGATGTCCCCTTATATAGTCTTTCAAATCAGGGTTTTTCCTTAGTTACAAAGCAATCAATATCCACTGTTAGATGAAAACCTGATTTAGATTCAAGCTAATATTTCTCAATCGTTAGATCGAAAACTTAGCTTGTCATACACAAATGACTGTACGCTTCTAGGTTTGTTAACCGCACCCAAACTTATACAATATTGGTTCAACAATAGTTTAACCAAAAAGGTTAACCATAAGAGCATTTCATCCCAACCATGTTCTTCTTCACCATAACTAGTTCAAATGAACTAGTTAAGAGAGTTGTTCAATTGCAAGGAAATCTTATGTAACTACACAAGACACAATTGAAGCAAAGATGATTTGATTCACAAGAATCGGTTCATGAACTTTAATAGCCACGCTTTGAAAAAGCATTCCTTAGTCTTTTAAGATTAAGTTCAGAGATCATCTTTAGATATATAACCTTCTCAAGTTCGTAGACTAGGTTCGCGGACTTAAGACACTGGACAGAGTTTACAAACTCCATTAGAAATTCTCAGGTTTGAGAACTTCGCCGGTTCGCGGACTGGGTTCGCGGACTTGGCTCACGCAAGTAGTTTGTCAACTCCAGCATAAATTCTAGGGTTTGAGAACTTCGGAAGTTCGCGGACTGAGTTCGCGGACTTGGCACTTGCCATACTTCCGGTTATCTTGATCAACAAAGTTCGAGAACTTCGGTTCAAGGAATACATTGGTTGTGTAATCTAAAATCTCATTCCAATCATTGAAACATTCTTAGAGGACGTTATATAGTTGTTACACCATTTCTCGTCAAAGCAATTTTCAAAGTGATTGAAACATTCATGACTTTCGGCACTAGGTAAAGATAAACTTGGTCGAAGCGAAAATCTTACAGCCACATATTTCGAGATATAGATAGGCGAGGTATACTCGGCTCGAAATACCAAATGTGTATAATCTAGTCTATATATATAGCATACGACTTTTGTCTCAAAGAGTATGAGATAAAATAGACAGACTTTTGAGTGACAGATAAGTTCAAGTCTCCACATACCTTTTTGTCGAGAAGTTCCACCGGTTCCTTGAGTAGTCCTTCTACTTGTATGATGAATCGCCATGAAGTCCTTGAGCTCAACTACACTTACTATCCTAGTCCAAGACTTAGCTATAAGAGACTAGAAATCAAGACTTATAGTTTTGATCACTAACATTGACAAACATGCTTGAGATAGAAAAGCATGCGAGTTTGACCGAGCAGTGCTCTAACAATCTCCCCCTTTGTCAATTTTAATGACAAAACTATCAATACATATGGAATACAAAAAATATAATGAAACTTTAGTAGCTCCTATTCCACATGTCTAATCTTCAACATTCCTCGAAATATTCGTCATTTCCATGTACTCCAATGATCCCTAAGGTTGTAAGTTTAACATCACCGTTGTTGAAGATCCGTAGTTATAACAATGAGAAAGCATCGGTCTCGATCATTGTTATACAGTGTCATAGTATTATTACACAGTGTCAAAGCTCAATTGTATCACAACTTCAACAATAATACTATGGTGATATGTATCACTCCCCCTTAGGCAATACTCCATCTCACATAAAAACCACTCCCCCTTACACAATGATCCGAAAACCATATGTATTTGTAGTGTGAACTACATATTAATTCTCCCCCTTTTTGTCAATAAAATTGGCAAAGGTACAAGAACGGGTTCATAATGAAATTTCCGTAAGAGACATTTCATGACTGAAAGAAAGAAACACACACCATCTTATTTAGATGCAATCATATATCCGAAGCTAACAACATTCATCAAGGAGTTTAAAGATACAAGATAACCCCTCTAAAATTCCACAGCCGCACACCCCTCAAGATATGACCATTAAGCACAAGTTCAAACGAACTCTCCCCCATTTGATGTCATTCCCGAAAGAACAACAACGCGCGACCTTAATTTCAAGAGGAAAGAAGGATTTTTATTGGACACCAAAACCATGAGAATGATTTTTATATCCAAAACTCAATCAAATTATTCATAAGAAAACGCATGAATAATTTAATCGGAATACATAATCAAATTAAACACAAAAGTGATCAACTTAATTCATTGTGCTCAACATAAGTAAACTTACGGAGCAACGACTAAGATAACCATAGAAGAGAGTGATTGACTTAATCGTTCATATACTCAACACAAGAGAACTTGTGGAGTAATAACTAAATAACCAAGAGAATGATTAATTTAGTTCTAAAATGCTCAACATAAAGTATCTCACGGAACAACCAACAAAGCTAATCAAAAAAAATCAACTTTGTCGTATCGTGCTCAAAATAAGACACATTACGGAGCCTCACGGTAATACAAAAAGGATAGATCAATACCGTGGAATACACAAGGATTCACTCTTTTGCACACGCATATACAATAGCAATAATCCTTGGATACAAAAGATTTTAACCTATCTTCCGTCAAAGATTGACAATATAGGCTTAACTTTTGTATATGTCAAAAGTCTATTCATTCTTAAACCAATAAACGAATACCGATCATGAACAACTTTACTTTTGACAAAATATGGGACAACATAGTTCACGGACGTAAACACCGATATCCCATAACAAATTGTAATATAACAAATCATAAAGATTAAATACTAGCAAAACATCATCCTCCAAAAAGTTTTAGAATTTAAACCAAAAACCTAAAAACAAGAAGATGAAAAATAATAGCTATGTGTAGTCACAATCATCGATATTCAAAGCACTAGTTATTCTTCCAACTAAGCCAAAAAGAAGACATACTAGGAAAAAATATCTTTGAGAAATTCTTTATCATTCCTGAACTCCTTGTCGTCAACAGCCGTAGGAACATAAGGTTCGTGGAGATAGGAGTTGATATCAACAAACCGTCTTGGCTGAATATGTCGAACCAGGGATTTCTGAATTTCCAAAGATCTTAAAACGCAAGCCTTTATATCACGAATCTCCTTTCTTACTTCCTTCAACTCATCAAGAACATCGGAAAACTTCTGAGAGTTAGAAGGTACAACCCTTGGCTTTCTTTTATTCCTCCTTTTCCTTTTTAAGGACGGAATAACTGGAGATTTTTCTTTTTTCTTGATTGATGGCTTAACAATCATGTTGACATCCTTTCCATCCAAAGACATGATGCTTATGAGAACAACTATAACCAACTTATTTTTGTGATTGGAATTCACACTCTCAACAAGCGGTCTTGAGATATAAAGAATATCAAAGAGGAAAAAGGAATGTAGGGATCGAAACCTTTAGACATGTTCGTGGACGTCCAACTCTAAACCCTATAAAGAGTAGAATTGTCGAAAATAATCATTCATTTTATTTGATAGACAGAAAAGAATAAACCTAAAACAACTTTTCCTAAATCCTGTGTGTTCACAACCTTGTCTCCTTTGATCAGGCACATGAGACAAGATTTACCAATCAACACAATTAATTTGTGTTGTGGTGAACAACGATTTGTCCACCATTTTCCTCTTGAGAGGAATCCTCTGACCTCTATCTATCAAAACGATTTGACCATACTTTCTTCTCAAATGGTCTTGTTTTGTCTTTGGAAACAGACTTCTTAAACGAAGATAAAATCTTACATACCTCAGCAGTCTTCTGAGCAAGTTTAAGCTTCCTTGCTAACTGATTCGCTCTTCGTTGAAGTTTGTTGGCGTGCCTCAATTGATGTTTGTACTTGTAACATCTTGATAGTTCATGACCCTTTTGAGAACAAAACGAGCACGTCAATCTTAGATAATAATCAGGCATCTGTGGTGCGACTGCAGCTAAACACAAGGTAGATCCTGAAACATTACAGACAGAGTTTCCAAAGGATGGGTCAATTGAATCTTCCAACTTGATTGGGTTCTCTTCTTTACAGAAACCATCAAGATTGATATATGTATTGCTATAGTTATCAAAATCAATGTTTTCACATAGAAGACCGACACTTGATTTCCTGTCTTCATCAGAATCATACATCTCAGACATCTCATCAAGTGTTACAGCAAGACCTTTGTTCCCACTGTACTTTATATGATTTGGGAACTCATTTGCAAAATGACCAAAACCTTTACACTTAAAGCATTGTGGCATATCCTCGTCATCGGCCTCGTCAGCGTCCCTGTTTTTAGGAGGAATGCGATTGTGAAGTTTATCTGACGACTTAGGTTTGTCTCTTGAAAACCGTTTACTTCTCTTCAATAGAAGATACCTAAACTATCTTGTGATCAAGGAGACTGATTTGTCAAGATCTTCATACGAAAAATCACCCTCAGACTGATCATCCTCAGAGACATAGACACTTTTACTCTTATCAAGTAATTTAGTGTTCCTCTGTGCTTTGAAGGCAACATCCTTACTGATTTTGGATGTATGCTCATGATCAAAGATATTTAGCTTTCCAACCAAGGTATTACTGGAAAGATTATCAAGGTTATTTCCCTCAACGATTGCATGCTTCTTAGACTCGTATCTAGATGGCAGCGATCTGAAAATTTTCATCATAATGTCCTTTTCAGGAATAGGCTTACCCAATGCAAAAGATGCATTAACAATTTCAGACACTCTGTGATTAAACTCATCAAATGTATCTTCATCTGCCATATGAAGGTTCTCCCAATCGGAATTAAGGTTTTGAAGCCTAGCTTCCTTTTCACTGGAGTTACCTTCAGATACGGTTTCTAAGATATCCTAAGAATCTTTAGACGGAGTGCAATTAGACACATGGTGCTGAAGATTTGGGGTAATGGCATGTATAATAGCATTCAAACCGTCGGAATTTTGCTTTGCAGCATTTATCTCAGCAGGAGTATATTCACCAATAAGTTTGGGAACGCTTTCATCTCCAACTGCCACAACGGAAGCATTATAGCCATTAACAACATATACACATGATTGAAAATCACGTGCTTGGAGAAAAGCTCACATACCAATTTTCCACCATGGGTAACTAAAGCCATCGAAGGTTGGTGGTACTTTAATCAAGATAACACCTCTGTCCATAGAGTCAGATCGCTACAAACACACCCTTGTAAGGTCTTGACGTGTTTACCTGCTCTGATACCAAATGAAAAAGCGGGGGTCTAACAACACCACCCAATATTTCGCTTAGCAATCTCTATAGACTAACTCCGAAACATTTCCTAGAGAATCAACTAGACAGTCAGACTCAATCTAGATAAAAGTATCTCTAGGAGTTAATATCTCTCTCTTGTTTTGATTTACTCAAGCTAATAGAAATCAGCGAGTCCTAATCAAACACAGGGAATAACTTGGACGGTACCAAAGGCCAATATCCAAGGATCAATCAATGACAATCAAACAACCAAAGGTTGGATTATACCAATTGATGATCTACACGCACAACCTGTATTATTTCAATTTTAAAGATAAACAATATAATGCGGAAACTGAAATAACACAGACACCAGAAATTTTGTTAACGAGGAAACCGCAAATACAGAAAAACCCCGGGACCTAGTCCAGATTGAATACACACTGTATTAAGCCGCTACAGACACTAGCCTACTCCAAGCTAACTTCGGAATGGACTATAGTTGAACCCCAATCAGTCTCACACTGATCCAAGGTACAGTTGTACTCCCTACGCCTCTGATCCCAGTAGGATACAGCGCACTTGATTCCCTTAGTTGATCTCACCCACAACTAAGAGTTGTTACGACCCAAAATCGCAGGCTTTAATAATAAACAAATCTACTCATACAGACAAGTCTATCAAAGGATCAATCTGTCTCCCATTGGAAAAACCCTAAAGTTTTTGTTCCGTCTTTTGATAATAATCAAGGTAAAAAGGAACCAATTGATAATCCGGTCTTATATTCCCGAAGAATAGCCTAGATTAATCAATCACCTCACAACAATCTTAATCGTATGGTAGCGAAACAAGATGTCGTGGAACCACAAACAATGAGACGAAGATGTTTGTGATTACTTTTTATATCTTTCCCATCGGAGAAATCAAACAATCTCTAGCCAATCAATATGATTGTACTATTATGATAGAAGATGCAAGATCAGATCACACAACTACGATAAAAGTAGAATCGGTCTGGCTTCACAATCCCAATGAAGTCTTCTAGTCGTTAACCTGGTTTTGGAAGAAGAAAACCAAAGGTTAAAGGAGAACCGACTCTAGCACGCAAACTAGTAGCACACGTAAGGTGTGGGGATTAGTTTTGTAGATTTGCTAGATGTCCCATTATATAGTCTTTCAAATCAGGATTTTCCTTAGTTACAAAGCAATCAATATCCACCGTTAGATGAAAACCTGATTTAGATTCAAGCTAATATTTCTCAACCGTTAGATCGAAAACTTAGCTTGTCATACATAAATGATTGTACACTTCTAAATTTGTTAACCGCACCCAAACGTGTACATTATTGGTTCAACAATAGTTTAACCAAAAAGGTTAACCATAAGAGCATTTCAAACCAACCATGTTCTTCTTCACCATAACTAGTTCAAACGACTCAAATGAACTAGTTAAGAGAGTTGTTCAATTGCAAGGAAATATTATGTAACTACACAAGACACAATTGAAGCAAAGATGATTCGATTCACAAGAATCGGTTCATGAACTTTAATAGCCACGGTTTGCAAAAGCATTCCTTAGTCTTTTAAGATTAAGTTCAGAGATCATCTTTAGATATATAACCTTCTCAAGTTCGCAGACTAGGTTCGCGGACTTAAGACACCAGACGGAGTATACAAACTCCAGCATAAATTCACGGGTTTGAGAACTTCGCCGGTTCGCGGACTGGGTTCGCGGACTTGGATCACGCAAGTAGTTTGTCAACTCCAGCAGAAATTCTTGGGTTTTAGAACTTCGGCAGTTCACGGACTTGGCACTTTCCATACTTCTGGTTCTCTTGATCAACAAAGTTCGAGAACTTCGGTTCAAGGAATACATAGGTTATGTAATCTCAACTCTCATTCCAATCATTGAAACATTCTTAGAGGACGTTATATAGTTGTTACACCATTTCTCGTCAAAGCAATTTTCAAAGTGATTGAAACATTCATGACTTTCGTCACTAGGTAAAGATAAACTTGGTTGAAGCGAAAAGCTTACCAACACATATTTCGAGATATAAATAGGCGAGTTATACTCGGCTCGAAATACCAAATGTGTATAATCTAGTCTATATATATAGCATACGACTTTTGTCTCAAAGAGTATGAGATAGAATAGATATACTTTTGAGTGACAGATAAATTCAAGTCTCCACATACCTTTTTGTCGAGAAGTTTCACCGGTTCCTGGAGTAGTCCTTCTACTTGTATGATGAATCTCCATGAAGTCCTTGAGCTCAACTACACTTATTATCCTAGTCCGAGACTTAGCTATAAGAAACTAGAAATCAAGACTTGTAGTTTTGGTCACTAACATTGACAAACATGCTTGAAATAACAATGCATGCGAGTTTGACCGAGCAGTGCTCCAACATGTCTGCCAGCTGATCAAGAGTGTGAACATAGAAAACATCCAAGGCTTTAGACTGGACAAGCTCCCTGACAAAATGGAAATCTAGATGAACGTATTTCATTCTTGAGTGCATAACAGGGTTGGAAGCAAGGATGATTGAGCTGATGTTGTCACAACCTAGTTTAGGAATTCCAAATATTGGGAAGTGGAGATCCTGAAGAAGATAACATATCCAAACAACCTCAGTTGCACTGTTGTCGAGAGTCCTATATTCAGCTTCAGTGCTTGAGCGAGCAACTGTAGATTGCTTCTTGGAAGACCAGGATATAATATTGGAGCCCAGAAAGATGCAGTACCCACCAGTAGAAGGTCTATCATCACTGCAACCTTCCCAGTCAGCATCAGAGAAACCTAGCAGAAAATTGTCTCCTTTGGTGAAGTGAATGCCATAACTGATGGTTCCCTTAATATAACAAAGAATTCTCTTAGCAGCCATTAGATGAGGTATTTTTGGGTGTTTCATGTGCTGACAAACCAAGTTGACTGCAAAGGATATCTCAGGCCTAGTCCAAGTCAAGTAGTGTAAGGCACCTACTAAAGATCGATACTCAGTTGGGTTTTCTAGTAAGTCACCAGTATCTTTGTTGAGTTTCTCAGAGGCAGCAATTGGAGTTTGACGGGGCTTGGCTCCCTCCATGTGATATCTATAAATCAAGTCCACTGCATATTTGGTTTGAGAAAGAAATAATGAAGTAGCATCTCTCTTAATTTCAAGACCCAGAAAGAAATGTAAATCACCTAAATCCTTGATAGGAAATTGGAGTTGGAGATGAGCAATGACTGTCTATAGAAAAGATGGTGAGCTTCCTGTAAGTAATATATCATCGACATAAACCAAAGCCACAGAAATATGTGAACCATCTTGATGAACAAACAGACTAGGATCAGAAACAGAGTTCACAAACTTGAGAGAAAGAAGAGCAGCACTTAGTTTCTCATACCAGGACCTGGGTGCCTGTTTGAGGCCATAAATGGCTTTATAAAGAAGACAAACATGATTAGGTTTTGACTCATCAACAAAACCAGGAGGCTGAGTCATATAAACCACTTCCTTCAAATCTCCATACATAAATGCATTACTTACATCTTGTTGATGGATTTTCCAGTTGTACTGCACAACCATAGACAAGATTATTCTGATAGTTGTAGGTTTTGCTACTGGACTGAAGGTCTCCTCAAAATCAAGTCCTGGTTGTTGATGAAATCCTTTTGAAACTAGTCTAGCTTTGTGTTTGTCAATGGTACCATCAGCTTTTTATTTAACTCTGAAAACCTATTTACAACCCATTATATTATCTATACCAGTAGGATCTACAAGGGACCATGTTCCTGCATCATTCAAAGCTTTGTATTCTCTATCTGAAGCAATTCTCCACACTTCTTCTTTATGAGCAGCACTAATACATGTAGGAACTGTGTGAACATTGCTAAGGAGAGCCAGGTCTAGAGGATAAGTAGTTCCATAGTAAGATTTTGGAACTCTAATGCCATGTTTGCCTCTAGTATTCATTGCATGATCGTTCACAGTAATGGATGAGGTGGGAGATGGAGGTGTGGGATATGGAAGTAGAGGAGAGGAATGTATAAGCTGTGACGGCTGAGTTTCAGGAGTGGTGGATAGCAACTTGTAGGGAAAAGAGTCCTCAATGAAGGAGACATGTTTAGAGATATAAACAGTGCCAGTATTTGGATCTAGGCATCTGTAGCCCTTGTGCTGAAGTCTATAGCCAAGAAAGATGCACTGCTTGCTCCTAGGTTCAAGTTTACCAGTTGTGTAGGGTTTAACCAAGGAAAACAGGCACAACCAAGGACCTTTAGAAAATTGTAATCTGGTACTTTTTGAAAAATTTGTTGAAAAGGAGTAGAGTGATTGAGAGACCTAGTAGGAAGTCTGTTGATTAAGTAATTTGTTGTGTGTAAAGCATCAACCCAATACTCATGAGGAAGACCAGATTGAGATAGCATGGTTCTAGTGATTCATACAGGTGCTTGTGTTTAACTTTAGCCACACCATTTTTCTCTGGTGTATGAGGGCATGAAATTTCATGGGAAATGCCTTTAGAAGCACAAAAAAGAGCTAAAAATTTATTCAATAATTCTCCACCATTATCAGTTATTATAGTTTTAATTGAGGTGAATAGAAGATTTTCAATTCTTTGTGCAAAAGAAACAAATTCTTGTTGAAAATTAGATTTAGAGTGAATAAGTAAAACCCCGCAATATTTAGAATACTCATCAACAATATTTGCATAATAAAGACAACCAGAAACTAAGGCAACCTGACATGGACCCTAAAGATCCATGTGAAGTAATTCAAGAGGTTGATTTGCAATAGTACTATAAATTTGAAATGGAAGTTTCTGACTTCTACATAGTTTGCAATCTAAACAAGAAAAAGGTTTATTGGAAACATCGGATAAATGCAGAAAAGTACACAGCTTCTGTAGAGTTTGAAAACTAGGATGGCCAAATCTTCTATGGAGAAGAACACTGTCACTGGTAATGGAGGAGAGAGCAATGGGAGATTTATTGAATGAGAGTGGATAGAGTCCATTTCTATGTGGTCCTTGGAAAATAGTCTTCCCAGAGTTCAGATCCTTCACAGAGAAGCCATGAGAATCAAGGGTTAAGGAGCAATTATTGTCACTGGTAAATTTATGAATGGATAGGAAGTTGTGAGAGGTATTTGAAACTACAAGATTATTATGAAGATGAAATGAATGATCATTAATGAGCTTACTAGAGTGACCCTTGTGAGTTATAGGCGTACCTGCACCATTTGCAATCTGAATTTCTTCACTACCATCATAAGGAGTAGTTTCTTGCAGATTTTTTGCATTGGGAGTAATGTGATTGTTGGCTCCACTTTCAGCAATCCATTCTTCAGTGTCAAAGATGTCTGCAGCTGCTAGCATAGTACTAAGATTGGCTGGAGGTGCTTTGCCTTTGTAGGAGAAGTTGAGTCTCTGTGTACAGTTTGGTGCCAAATGATCTTCTCCAAGACAGAGCTGACATGGTTGCTTCACAGGTGTAGTGTAGCCTTTGCCAGGATTGAATCTGTGAAATATAGCAGGATTTGGAAAACGACCACCACCAGCATAACCTCTTCCTCTAAATGAACCTCTTGAGTTATAATGAGAACCTCTATAAGCAATTCTACCAGCATTGGCCATGAAAGCTTTGGCATCAGTTGCAATTTTGAGAGTACCTTCCCTTTCACTCACAACTGCCTCCTCATTAAGCAAATTGTTGTGCAACTCAATACTAGTAATTGATGGATTGTGATGTCTCATAGCAGTGGCAAAGGGTATATAATCAGCATTTAAAGCTTTAAATGTAATAACAACTATTTCCTTGTCTGAGATAACTTCACCAGCAGCAGTTAATTGATCAGTTAGCATTTTGATTTCATTAATTAAGGTTGGTATTTATTTGTCACCTTGCGTGAGTGATATCAGTTTTGTACGCACTTGAATGGAATGAGTTGAAGAAGCCCTTGCAAAACGTTCTTCAATGCTGACCCAAAGTTCATGAGAGGTTGTCGCTCTTGAAAAGTAAGGGATGACAGAGTCTGAAATTGTCGAATTGAGCCACATCATGATGGAAGAGTCTTCATCTATCCAATCAGTGTATAAGGAATTTTCAATTCCATTTAGTTGATTCCTTGGATTTGTGTATTATGGAGGACAAGGGTAGGAACCATCAAGATATTTAATGAGTTTGTATTTGTGAATAACAGGGTTCATCAGATGTCGCCAGTTAATGAAGTTGTCCTTCTTGAGCTTGAGATGAACAAAGTTGTTCAACTGATTCATAGGAATGTTTGAAAAGGAGTTTGAGGTAGGATTTTCCATGGTTGATAAGAAAGATGAATACAAAAGAAGCAGTAACTAGATATGAAATTGCAAGTAAATAGAAAATCTGTGATAAAAATTGAAACCAAATTTCAGTAGAGTAAGTTGTAAGAATTGAAGATCGAGAATGATTTGGGAAAAGAAACAACAAATTGAATGAAGAAATCAACCAAAACAATAAAAAGCTTCTCTGTGATAAAGAAAAGGTGTGAAAATAATGAGGAAAAAACAGATCGGAAGCTAGGATCGAGTGAGAGTTGAGACTAACTCTTACCCATCTGATACCATAATGGTATAGCTTAAAATGATAATTTTCATTCAGTTACAGATTCAAAAAAGTTAATCTTCATTACAGTTCTTGATAACAATAAAGAGGATAATGATCAGATATTTATTGGTCAGGCTTATTACTCGAACCCACCAACCCTTGGTTTACACATGTAGGTGGAGCGTGTGAGTGCAGCACGTGAGGACGTGAATTTGAATTATCAGAGAAAGAGTTGTTATCCGTCACTGCAACTTGACTTATCCTTCACCATTTCATTTATGGTGCTAATATCGTATAAAAAAACAATTGCTCATTATTCTGGAATTGGACTAGTTCTTCGTGATGAACAGGACAGATGCATCTACGCAGACGGATATTTGAGTGCTGACCAAGCTGAATGCTTTAGTCTGCTACAACCTATGGAATAGGTAGATGACCTTGGAATACAACAAGTATGTTTTGATCTAGATGCGCAACTTGTAGCCGATAAGCAGAAAATCAGTCTGTTATTTTAGATATCAAATCTAAGCTAAGCTCCTAAGCTAAGGAGTCATCTATTATGAGCCTGCAAATTTATCAGGGAAACTTGTAATAATTAATAAGCCAGCTGATAAACTAGCTAGGCATGCTAGGATTTTTAAAGTTTTTAAGGTCTGGATTTTATCCCCCTAAGGCTAAGTAATGCATTTGTTTTTGGTACCTGCAGCGGATGGGATCCAAGTTCTAGCATCAGGCATGTTGGATAAAGAGGGTGCAGAAGTTGGTATTTCAATACCGGCTTTAATGGGGTTGTCAATGTCACTGTAAAGACAGCTTACATACGGAAAAACAAACTGTATTAGTTGCTAAGGAAGAGGCAGTCAGTCAGAGATAAAAACAGTTCGCTAGCTATGTGAAGCAACTGTTTCCAAATTTTTGTTTCACAAACTCAATTCCTCAATCCAAAATGAACTGCTGATAGTGGTAGGAAACCAAACAGAATATGGTAATTCTAAAAAATTGATGCCTCTATCACAAGTTTCAGCGGAATTCAAACACATTTCTCCCAGAGGCTCTTGGAAGACTTGATAACTCTGATATTACTACTTCTTTGCTTTTCACAAAGGGACGACATGAAATAGTCATTCTCTTCAAAGCTAATGCATTCTTCAAAATTATTTCTGCCCATCTCATCTCATTCCTCTCCCCTAGTAAATGCACGAAAGTTAACTGATTGGAGGTGTTGACACAAGCCTTCAGTGTCTTCATCGCCTTCAGTTTCTTCATCATGGATAGAAATAGTGCATTGAGTTAGAATGAAAATAGACAGACAAACATCATAAGAATAACCTTTTTAGATTGCAGTACTAGTTAACAAAATACAGCCAAAGAGATATGCTTAGTCATTTATAACCAAAAGTTTTGCTCACTTACACGGTCGAAATCAATACTCTTCAAATTAGGTGCTGCTTTGAGCAATGCAAATATCAACTTATCTATTGTAGGTCCTTAAAAGAAGTTCAACTTGCTCAAATTATGAAATGTAGGTAGGTTGCTTATCAAATCGTCAACATCGGAGAGAACCTATTCAACACAAGGCAGTGCCAAAAAATATATCAGTCTTTTGAGGAGTCAGACCATATATTGCATCATAAAAACATAAAGAAAGAAGAATACCTGCAGGGCTGTGGCATCTATTGTTAGAATTTTTACATAGGAAAGGGCTCGAACAAACTTACTTACAACTGCAATCCTTTGGTGCCTTCTATGAAAGTAGACTTCTGCATTATTTAGCGTTACAAAGCTAGATAGGTCACAATCCTTGGCAGCACGGTCAAAGTAAATAAGAGATATCAGACTTGGTGCATGTATTTTTAGGTGACAATTTTGTAGCCCGTAATCTTCCTCTAACGGCTGATTCCAAATTTTCAAAACTTTCAGAGCTGGAGTGAAAAAACAGAATTTCCTCACACCGGACCAAGTGCAGTCTTCCAACTTCAATTTCTCAAGGACGGGGCAATTAGAAAAGTGATGCTCATTCCAGCAATCATCTCTGAATCGAATTCCGTCGAGTGTAAGGCTCTTGAGTTTTGGAAACGATAAACTTTTAGGAATATGAATAGCACAGGATGCACTTAGCTTCAATTTGGTCAGTGATTCGCATTTAAAAAGATACGAAGGAACAAAAAAAGGTTTTTCAAAGTCTAAATAGAGACCGAGGTTTTCAACATTATTACCTCTTGTTATATTAGAGATCCATGAATGAACCTGAGATGCATTCATGTGTTTATGCGTATTAAGAGAGAACTTCTGAATATTTGACGATGCATCACGAAGAAGCAGTGTTCTATCCAAAAAAATCATGAATTTATTGATCTCAGACAAGGAAGTGGATTCGGGATAATTCCAGTAGGGAAATACAAAAGTTGGAATAGAGTTTCATATGTGATTCCATCTTTGAGACAGCACACAAGTTCTAGCAACACACTTGGTATCAATGAAAGAAAGGATATGACGAAGAAGTATGTTAGGTAATTCACTAATCCTATCTTCTGCCTCACCGATGCTATTGTTATTATGTCTCTTGACTAGCTTTCGATTATTTGAATCCATGATTTCAATATTGAACAAGACCTTAGAACGAACTACTGTATGTATTTATTTATAGAGAACATAAACTGGAATTCTAAGCAAATAAAAAAACATACATAAATAAAAACTTAAAGGCCTAAAATAGAATTTATGTATAAAGTACTAGTGGATTGCCCGTGCCATAATGGCACGGAAAAGGAAGGGGTGCCGGTGCAATGGCTAATGTCTTAGTGGATAACCCATACCATGATAGCACAAAATCAACAATAATCATGAACTTAATTTTAGTAGTGTTATCAGCTTTATACAAAAAGAATTAATATTATATTAGGATGCAAAAGATCAAGTTCATGGCGACCATTTGACTTTTCTTTTCATTTTTCTATTCTTAGTGCAGCAGCAGAAGAGGCACAACTTCCATTAAATTTTTGATCACATTTGTTTAAGAAATTAAGACGTGAGATCAGTGGCGGAGCCAGATAAATATATTAAGGGGACTAAAAAAAATTCTTAGAAATATATGGAACTTGGTGGACTAAATACTAAGTTTTTGGTGGGCTAAATCCAAAAATCAAGAGAAATGGAGGATTTTTATACATATACTAAGATTTTAGAGGGGGATAGAGTCAGGGTTAGTCAACCCTTGGCTCCGCCCCTGCGTGAGATGACACATAAAGAACCCGGCTAACATTTTAACACTTGGATCCATATGCAACTCACTTTAAGTATCCATGTGGATCAACGATCAAAATCTTGGTAACCAAGTGCCCGAATCTTAAAAAGTGAAAGGTATTTGCGTTCAAAATTTCTACCTTCCACCTTCCTATTCTCTTTCTACTCTTCTTCTAAAATGCTGCAACTCCACTGCTACCACCACCAATACTCACACCAGCAGGGACAGTATTAGGGGGTGGCTTGGGAGTGCTCCAACCACCCCCAAAATTCTAAAACTAACCCATAATTCATATTTTCATGTGTATTTTTAGGAATTCATTTTTGTAGCCCCCTGAAAATTTAGTGTTTAGCCTATCCTACCATTTTAGCCTACCCAGTTCATGAATCCTGCTTCCGTCGCTGCACACCAGCCTACACAGCAACAACAAAGATTGAATTAGTTTAATTTCATAGGTTTTATATGAATTTAAAAAGATTGATCGATGGTTTTATACCAAAAAAATTCAAGGTACGGCAATGGCGGTATATGGTAGTGGAAAGCACTTCAATTGAGAACATTTAGTTGTATTTCGCGAACAAAATCAAAGCGGAAAATAATTAAATTAGTCCAATTTCATGTTATGACAGAATTGAAAGAAAATGATTGTTTTACACACACACAACAAAAAAAAAAAAAAACAGGGTAGGGTGGTGGTGGTTACGGTGGTGATCGGAATTGTTGGTTTTCTGTAATTGTGAAGATGATGTTCCCGGTGGTTCCTTGTGTATGAAACTCAAGGAACGAGGAGGGTTGTGATGGCGAAGATAAATAATTAGTGATGGAGGAGGAGGGTGGTGGTTTCCGAAGATTTGTGGTGGTCTTTTTCGAAGATTGAAAAGGATTCATGGTGGTGGTTGTCGGAGATTCGGGAGAATTGGATGAAGGGGATTTCTGCTGGTGATTGAAAGAGAATTGGTTTCTGCTGAAACTGAAAAGTGAAAACACGTAAGAACAAAAAAAAGAGTGTTTTTGCCCCTGATTTTGTTACAAATTACAACAAACTAACAGAGAAACAGAAACACGGAAGGGATTTTTTGTCCTTTCATTGTTGAACCAAATTTTGGTTACCAACACCAAATAATTCATTTTCTTTTATATTATAAATGCTTACCGGTTGACAAGTGGAATAAGTTGCCGCCGACTGTCCTTGCTCGGTTGACTTTTCTGCCTTATTACATGTTATACAAACTCATTGTTTTCATTTGTGCAAGGATTTTCGATTGATTTATGAGAAGATGTTTAACAAAGTCTATCAGTTTACACCTAATTTCATTCATTATTGTTTGTAATTCTATTTACAGAGAGGATTTAGCTGACAATATATACCAAAACAACAGTAGAGCATGAATCTTTCAGCTTACAATCGATCTTCACTACTTCAAAACTGTCTAATCCTATTACATATTGTATTCCTTTTTATGGAGATCACGGAGATTGTTGAGACACTAGTGTTATATAGATTTATTTAACAGTAAAGGTACGTGTGGCGGAATGATGCATCGTATAAAAAAAATAACTGCTCATTATTCTGGAACTGGACTAATTCTTCGTGATTTTGCAGTTAGTAATGAACACGACAGATGCATCTATGCAGACGGATATTTGAGTGCTGACCAAGATGAATGTTTTGGTCTGCTACAAGCTATGTTATAGGCAGAGGAGCTTAAAATACAGCAAATGTTTTGATCCAAATGCGCAACTTGTAGCTGATGCAGAAAATCAGTCTGTTATTTTAGATATCAAATATAAGCTAAGCTCCATGAGAAAGAAATCTAATCTAAGAAGTCATCTATTATGGGCCTGTAAATTCATTAGGGTAACTTGTAATAAGCCAGCTGATAAACTAGCTAGGCATGCCAGGATTTTAAAAGTTTCTAAGGTCTGGAATTATCCCCCTAAGTCTTATTGCTAACGCAATATTGGAGGATGCAAACCATGTAATTCTTACCCTCAGTAATTCATTTGTTTTTGGTATAAAAAACAAGGTACCTGCGGCGGATGGGATCTAAGTTCTAGCATCAGGCGTGTCGGAGAAAGAGGATGGAGAAGCCGACATTATATTATTGTAAGGTATTTCAATACCAGGTTTAATGGGGCTGTCAATGTCACTGAAAAAACAAACTGTATTAGTTGCAAAGGAAGAGACAGCCAATCAGAGATGAAAAAAAAAACAGTTCGCTAGCTACGTGAAGCAACTGTTTCCAAATTTTTGTTTCAAAAACTCAATTCTTCAATCCAAAATGAACTGCTGAGAGGAGCAAGATTATATACTCAGTTTAACGGTAGTAGGAAACCGAACAGAATATGCTAATTCTACAAAAAATTGAAGCTTATATCACAAGTTTTAGCAGAATTCAAATACATTTCTCCCAGATGCTCTTGGAAGACTTGATAACTCCGATATTACTACTTATTCGCTTTTCACAAAGGAACAATATGAAATAGTCATTCTATTCAAAGACATTGAATTCTTCAAAATTAATTCTTCCCATCTCATCCCACTCCTCTCCCCAGTAAATGCACGGAAGTTAACTGACTCGAGGTGTTGACACAAGCCTTCAGTTTCTTCATCATATTCATTTTCATCACCAAGAGTGCACTGAGTTGGAATGAAAATAGACAAACATCATAAGAATAACCTTTTCAGACTGCTTAGTCATTTTATAAGGGTATCAATAGTCAAAAGTTTTGCTCACTTATGAAATGTAGGTAGGTTGCTTATCAAATCGTCCACATCGGAGAAAACCTATTCAACACAAGATAGTGCCAAGAAATATATCAGTTTTGAGTAGTATGCTTGACCATATATTACATAAAAACAATAAGATGAGAGCACAAAGAAAGAAGCATACTTCTAGGGCTGAAGCATCTATTTTTAGACTTCTTACATGGGAAAGGGCTCGAAGAAACTTACTTACAGCTGCATTCATGTGCTCCCTTCTTGCATCAAAGACGACGTGTGCAGTGTTTAGTATTGGAAAGCTAGATAGGTCATAATCCTTGGCCACACAACCAGAGTAAGTAAGAGATATCATACTTGGTGCATGAATTTTTAGATGACAATTTTGTAGCCCGTAATCTTTCTCTAACGATTGATTCCAAATGTTCAAAACTTTTAGAGCTGAAGTGAAGATACAAAATTTCCTCACACTAGACCAAGTGCAGTCTTCCAAATTTAATTTCTCAAGGAAAGGGCAATCAGAAAAGTATTGCTCTTTCCAGCAATCATCTCTAAATTGAATTCTTTCAAGTGAAAGGCTCTTGAGTTTCGCAAAAGAGACACTTTTAGGAATATGAATAGCACGGGATGCACTTAGCTTCAATTTAGTCAGTGATTCACACTTAAAAAGAGACTAAGGAACAAAAAAAAGTTTTTTTAGATCAAAATAGAGATCGAGTTTTTCAACATTGTTACCTCTTGTGATATTAGAGATCCATGAACGAACCCGAGATGCGTTCATGTTTTTATGCGTAGCAAGAGAGAACTTCTGAATATTTGATGATGCATCACGAAGCAGTAATGTCCTATCCAAAAAATCCATGAATTTATTTATCTCAGACAATGAAGGGGATTTCCAGTAATGGAATACTAGAGTTGGAATAGAGTGCCATATGTGATTCCATCTTTGAGATAGCACACAAGTTCTAGCAGCACACTTGGTATCAATGAAAGAAAGGATATAATGAAGAATCGAGTCAGGCAATTCACTAAATCTATCTTCTGCCTCGCCGATGTTATTATTCTGTCTCTTGACTAACTTTCCATAATCCATGATTTCAATACTAAACTGAATGAATAAGACCCTAGAACAAACTACGTTTTATAGAGAACACATGAACAAGAGTCCTAAGCAAATAAAAAAACATACATAAATAAAACAAAAGGTGTTATAAACGGCAGTTTATTATATAAATGCCCACTTTAGTGGAACCCTATTACTTGGGAACCAAGTATGTAAACTCTATAAATAGAGTCTTAAACATTTGTATTTCACACACATTAATAGAATTTCTCTCTCTCTTTTCCCCCTTACTTTGTGTCTCTTGTTCTCTATCTTCCATATCACAAGACGTTATCACGCACGTTGTTCCGCCAACATAAACGAAAGAAGATTACCTACTATCCAAATTTAATTTTTTTTTTTGGTTTGATTTGACTTTTTTTATCTTCTCTAATTTAAAAATGTGATTTTAACTCATATATTTTTTTTTACGCCATGAGCTATTCCAACAAAAATATTACGGCGTTCTACCTGGGTCACATGAATCACTTCTGGATCACATGATGGTTGTATACCAAAACGTTGATTTACCATTGGAGTTTGATGTTCAATGCATAAGCACAGAAAGACCGAAAGGTGGTTTAGACGAGTGCTGCATCGGTTTGTATAATCGCAAACCTTATGGATTTTCTTAATACTCTATTTTCCAATTAAGCACTCACGTTAACATCTTAATTAATTTACCTTTTTCTTATTGTTTTTGTTTTTATGTGCTGAACTTTTAAGTGATGATTCAGTACATGATCAGTAGCTTATTGACTCAATTAATTTAATTTTCCATATTATGCATTTGACTATACATTACATGATTCATATATGCAATCACTGACATCTTGTTTGTTTGCAGCTGACTCGGCGTTTGGATCTGAGTTAACCTATGACTCGGGCCGAGTTAGCAGTCAGACCGTTTGTTTTGCATTTTGAGTCAGATCTGACTCGACCTATGACTCAGACATAATCCCTGACTCGGATCCATTTGAGTCAGGTAACAAAATACCCCTGACTCACGGGACCAAACCACTGACTCACGTTTTTTGAGTCATATGAGTCAGATCTGACTCAAAACAAACATATTGAGTCAGATCCAGATGAGTCAGGTGATTTCACTCAGATCCAGACGACTCAGATCCAGACGACTCAGATGAGTCAGGAGTAAACAAACATAGTGTAAGAGTCTATAAATATGGTCTGAATCATTTTCTGCAATGGATTTTATATCTTCTTCGCCCCAATCACCAAAACTCGTTTGGGTGTACTTAAAATCCATTGGGTGATCAATTTTATGAATAGATTTCCTTTCTTCTCTTGTTTTTTCATAGAGGACGATGAAAAGAAAACAAATCCATTGAAAGATGGTTTACGGTTTCTATATCTTTAATGAAACCGTCGTCACTAAAAATTGATGTTTAATTTCCTCTCTTATTTTCTTCAAAGAGAAAGAAAAGAAAAAGAAAAAAATGTATCGAAAGATGATTTTACAGTTTCTATTCGTCTAATGAAACTGTAATCACCAAAAGTTGGTGTTATCGCTAGTTAGTTATCTTAACGATAATTATTCACATGCATGGTTGAAAAACCTACGTCCAATTTCAGTGGTATCTTTGTCCATTAGACGAAGATCATGTGATTAATGGTTTCTATTTTTCTTTTTTGTAAGAAACCATCCGTCAACTGACTATGCGATATTGAGAACGACAATTTTTTCTTTTTAATTTGTCGACACAATTTTGTTAATTGTACAAACCAATTGATGTTCGTTTTTCGCCATCAATTCTCCTTCATGATATGTAAAAATTGGTATCTAAAGAACTTTTGGCCAATATTGATTATTGATTTCTGTTCTTTGAAAGAAATCTTCATCAACCAAAAAGTAGATTTTTTTTCTACAAAGAATACGATAATGATTTCTTTGTTTTTCTCCAAAGAATCATTTAAACCAATTGGAATTAGATTTCTCTATGGATCCTAAAAGGATGAGATTGGTTATTACGTATTCGCAATTGTAAACACTAATTGCTGCATTCCTTAGGGATATTGAGCAATTTTTTTATTATTATTTTTTTTCCTAGTTTTACTCTCCAAAATTGAGGCCGTTCAACTTGGTGTTGGAATAGGTGGCACATAAACGATCAATGGGTGTGCACCCGACTTGTTAGCCTAAATCATTAATTAGTCCTCGTAGTGACTATATTAATCTCAATATTAATTTTTTTGAATGAAATAAAGTGTCTGTAATTTGATTCTTAGGTGAATGAATATCTCGTCGGCCTTATAAGTCATTGGAGATTTATGTTTTTCTTGGTCTCACCAACGAATCCATGGTTGAATTTAAATTTGTACGTCAAGTAGACTACAATTTATTTTTATTTTTATTTGGGCATTCTTATACTACGGTCCAACCTGGTGTTGTTAAAATCCAGAATATGTTATGTCCTTGATTTAATCGGATAATACTCTATGAAACTTGTTTTCATATATGAGATGAAAATATTTCTGCCATGACCAGGGGGAGACTACACACTACAAGAGGTTGGTGCTAATTAACTCAAAAGTTATATCAATTTCTCTCCCATCATGATTAAATAAAAAAAATTGCCATTAAATAGGCGTGAAATTATCTCATTTAGCTTTCCAATAAGCTTACGCCGTTTGAAAAGGCAAATCCAATCACATCTAGCAAGCATGTAGCATTTTTATATAAGCTACAAATACGTTCCAACAGAGTCTACGATAATACGATTCACATTCTCAAAATTCATATTTCCTCATTTGAATAATAGGAGATTATAACGCCCGTGAGCACTGGTACCAGCAAAATTTTGAATTTTTCCAAAGTATGTATACACCATAGAATTGTGTTGGGTCATAATAATCTAATTATTGTCGAATATTCATAGTAGCTACTGAAATAAATGATGGTGTTATGGACCCCTTTGCAAAGGAATATCGACATGTGTGATTTGTTGGCATACAATCCAATTAGGTTGGATTAATTTCTTAATTAACGCAATTTCGGATCCAAACTTAACACCTTAAACATGCCATATCAATTACTGGTTGGTGTTGTCATATTGCGTCTTTATATGAGAAATTTCTTCGTTGTAAAAACGATTTGAGGGTTCTATTTTTCTCAGACCCAAGGATTGATTCAATAAATTTTTGTTCTTCATGTATGATGCTTTTAGAGTGGTAGTCCTTGAAGGACTCGTATTGCATTTACACAAGAAATGTGGTTGAGAACATATTCAGGCAGCCATCTAACTTGATTATGTCAGGTTGAACAATCCTCTATGTGTTTCAAAAAATTTGGTACAAGACCAAAAATCCGGATTAATTAGTTGATGATATCAACATTATAGGTATCTTGAGGAGTCCTAAAAACACAAAAATCCACGCTTTAGCAGCATAAATTCTATTTTATTTCTATCTTTCTTTCTTAAATCTGCAGTTAGAATTATGCTAGCATAAACTCGTTTTAAGACTAGAGTTATTCTTTTGATGTTTATTTTTTGAAAAACTCATATAGTTGGGTTAGCATCGTTAAATACGTCAAAAGTTGTACTCTTTTCCCTTCGTTTCAGGTTTTGTCTCATGTGGTTAAGTGACAAGGTTTTAGCGAGGCAACATCTCTGACATTTAAATTTCTTTAAATGTTGATATTTGTGCTCTTTTTCCTTCGTCCATATTTTTTTCCCATTGGGTTTTATTGGCAAGGTTTTAGTGAGGCAATTTAATTCAACATGATGGTCATCTAAGGGGGAGTTGTATCAATTTTGGTTGTTTAGTGGATGCGCACATTTGATTAACCCAAATCAACTTAATCATCTCCTAAGAACTTGGATTTCCTTCTCACAAATACGATTTTTGTTCACGTATGATAAGGTATTCATATCTTGGCACTTTGTTGAAGAAACTACATTTACTATTTCTGCAAATCATCTCCAAGAAATTAGCAATCAAAGACTAAAGTACTAAATGTAATGTATTGAAAGAAACATGAAGACTCGAGAACACCACTATTAGAAGACTAACACAAAAGAAGACTTCATCAACTGGAAGATTTCTCACGAAAGCATTGGTATCTATAGCATTCAAGAAATTCGTTCATCGAAATTGGGAAGTGTCGACTCGAAGATTTGCAAGCCAAGATTTATTTGAAGTACTTATCAGGGGGCATCATAGTAAAAGGTATTATATTGGACTATCACGTTGTACTCTTTTTCCTTTGTCAAGGTTTTGTACCAATGAGTTTTCCTTGTCAAGGTTTTAACGAGGCAATATATGCATGTCCAACTCTGTTCTAAGTTTTCTCACAATTGTACTCTTTTTTCCCTTCGATCAGGTTTTGTCCCTTTTAGATTTTCCTAACAAAGGTTTTAATGAGGCAATTAGCTTAGAAACAGTGGTCATCTAGGGGGAGTGTTATAAACGGCAGTTTATTATATAAATGCCCACTTTAGTGAAACCTTATTACTTGGGTACCAAGTATGTAAACTCTATAAATAGAATCTTAAACCTTTGTATTTCACACACATTAATAGAATTTCTCTCTCTCTTTTCCCCTTTACTTTGTGTCTCTTGTTCTCTATCTTCCATATCACAAGAAAAGCCTAAAGTAGAATTTTATATATAAAGTATGCATACCAGTTTTTACAACTGCCCTTACTCGGTTGACTTTCCGGCCTTGCATGTCACTATAAGATAATGGTTTTCTTGTTCTTCGATTGATTGATGAGAAGAGGTTTAACAAGTCTATCAGTTTACACCTAATTTCATTCATTCATTTTTGTAATTCCATTTACAGAGAGGATTCGGCTGACAATATATACCGAAACAACAGTAGAGCATGAATTTTTCAGCTTACAATCGATCTTCACTACTTCAAAACTGTCTAATCCTATTACATACTGTATTCCTTTTTGTGATGCTAACTTGTGCTTGTCAAATAAGTACCCAATGGCTTGAACTATTTGATGTTGCGGTATTTACTGCCGACCTAACTCAGTTGGCGGATATGAACAAGAGAACACCCTCTGAGTGCAAAATTTATGACCACCTAAATGGCAAGCAAAGGGATTCACTCATTTTATTTTGTAATTTTCCTCCCCTAAAACAAACAGAATCAGAGTTGCAAAGCCAAGTCAGGTAGTTGAGGCTCGGCCAAAATGCCTGGAGATCCTGACGACTGGAAGGTAAGGTTCAAGTCTGGGGGAAGCATGTCTCTTTTCTTGTTTGTCTGTGCAGGATGTTGGATGAAACCTTGCCAAGGAGGCTGCATTTGAAACTGTGACAAGTCAGCTGTTACTCTTTGTGGGAAAACCATCTGTCTGCTGTTCTGGAAATGTGGTTCCCTGCCTAAAAGTTGAGGGTGAAACCTGTTCAGAGACTGAAACTGTAAACCCCCTGAAGGAGGTTCTCCTCGAAATTGAAGTACAGATTGCGAGGATTCTTGGGTTGCGTTGAAGAGAGAAGCGGCTGACATCTCTATTCTGGGTGGATCTGGTCTTTCCAATGGTTTGAGATGTGGAGCCCCTAGGGACATCCATGCCCGCGCAGCAGCAGTTGAAGCGGCACTAGAATCGTCTGTTCTTGGGGATGAAACTGACATAAGCTGCTGAGTGCCTGTAGTGGGTAGGTTGGAAGCTTTTAGCTGCTGCTGTGTCTTTTCAGCTAACATCCTCAGCATTTGATTAGGATTACTAAGACCCTGATGATGGTCAGTTGCGGCAGCACTAGAACCATCTCTTCTTGGGTATGAAACTGGCATCATAAGCTGCTGAGTGCCAATAGTGTGTGGGTTTGAAGATTTCAGCTGTTCCTGTGTCTTTTCAGTTAACATCCTCGGCATTTGACTGGGGTTACCAAGAAACAGATGATGGTCACTTGCAGTGGCACTACAATCATTTCTTCTTGGAGAAGGAACTGACATCATAAGCTCTCGGGTGTCAGTGGTGGGACGATTTTGCCATTTCAGCTGATGTTCTCTCTTTTCGGACAACATCCTCGTTATTCGATCGGCATCATTGAGACCCTGATGACGATCTCCTGTTGCCACAGGGCTGGAATCACCTCTTCTTTGGGATGGGACAGACATCATAAGCTGTTGAATGTCAATCGTCGGTGGTTTTGAGGATGTCAGTTGATGTTGCGTCTTTTCGGCAAATACTCGGATCATCTGGTTTGGTTCATTAGTACCTTGATTTTGATTTCCACGTGGAGAATGAGTTCTGGATCTGGCCTCCGTCTTAGAAATGAATTTCGGAGAGCGGCTAACCCAGTCACTCTTTGTGCTATTATTGATGACCTCCCTGACAACTTCTGGTTTCTTAAAAGCTGCAGACTGATCCACATTCCCATTCCTTGAAACCATCTGAATTGTGCGATTTTTCGTCTCTGAATCACGTGCGAAAGGATTTCGTGGAGAAGCACTGTGAGGGGTCCCACTGGATGAGGGTGAAGAATTCAACTCAATCTGCCTCAAAATGTTTTCCGGTTTCGCGAAGTTTATTGTTAACTTGTTTTCTTGCTTATGTGTGGCAAGAGGAACAGGCTTCACTCTATCAGAACCGACTACAGGTGGCTTCCTTGCTGAAACGGGCCAACCCAAGGGGGAATTGTTTGCAGGATCAACTGGCTTACTAGAAGCTGCAACTACTGATGAATTTCTAGTTCTCGATTCTGTTACTTTCAGTGAAAGTGTAGCTTGTGCTTTCTGCGTACGACACTTGGGCATCAGTAAAGGCTTTGGAAGGGGTTCATATTCTCCAACCCACCCACGACCAAAGTTCATCCCTGTAGGAAGTGCCTGTTCTATTCTCAGAGAAGCGACTTTCCAGGCAAAAGGTCCAAGAGCTGCAGCGAAACGAGCCAGGCTTCTTGCATAAGAATGATCTTCATGAAGCATAACCTGATTCAAAAAAATTGGAACAGGATAAGTAGTCTGCAAAGCTGCAGGAGGGAAATTCAGTTTTTGTAACATACATCAACTAGTTGTTTTGTGTCACCCTCGAAAGGTGTAAAGATTGATTCAGTATCAACTACTGGTTCACTGGAGATATTGTAAGATTTCCGGCGGTTCTCATCTATCACCACAATCCTTTTCACAAGCTTAGTTGGGACATCCTTCTCTGTAGAAGAAATAAAAAAGGACAAAACAAGTAGTTTCATTTCAATTAGCGAAATTCAGAAATCCCAGAAATGTTTTTCAAAATAAATGCAAGTATTAACCATTTGCTTTAGCACCTGAAAGTTGTTCCTCGGCCTCATCAGGTTTATTCTCTGTCAAGTAAGAATTTTCATTAACAAGCCCATCGCCACTATTAGGCTTCTCACAACCAGCTTGGACTGCAGGTATTGACAATGAACATGTATCTACCACACTAGCGAGAGTGGCACCTGAGGAGAAATCAGAACCCACAGGTTCTTGGAAGGGTGTGCACGAGGAATTTTTCTCTGGCTTCTTCACCAAGGAGTTGGATTTGGTCTTCTGCTCTGACTTGGCCTCTGCCTTTGCGTGTTCAATGTCAATTCTAAGGCTCTGAAATTTTGTTCTTGCCAGCTCTTGTATGGAATTTGCCTTTCCCAAATCAATGAAGAAGAATCATTATGTTGAACAAGATAGAAAATTTAAAGTAAAAACTACAAGAATGTAGAGTCATGTACCTGTTTAAAGTAAACAGTTTCTGCTGCATTGTACTGCATCGCATTCGAGCAAACAAGATGAACATCATTCTGCATTTGAAGATGGTGAACTTTAGAAGCCATAAGATATCAACATGAAAAGCTTCTAGGATAAAGCACTCATTCAACAGTTAAACCCATCAAGAGCAACATGAATTAAAACAGGCCAAGTTACTTAAAAGCAACAAATGGAGAATGTTGCACTTTTACCATGGTTGATATGAACGTAAACTCCAACTATAATGAAGCATCATCGAGTGGTGTCATTATGATTTTCAAAAATTAATGCCCTCGCTCAAGAAAACTACCAATCTTACTACAGGTTAGTCATCGCCAGGTTACATCTTACAACATTGTATTTTCAATCTGTGATCCTTCCCCTCTGAACCTCTTGGAAGTATCACAGCTAAGTTAACATTCAATTAAAAATGCTGATTGCTTTCCTGTTGCCAATAGTTTGTCGTACAAGTAGTGTCTAGAATATATCCGCCTTTCCTAAATTGCACAAGAGTCCTAAATTGCACAAGACTCTCTGGCTCTCTAATCCTATAAAGCATCTCTCTTTAGACTCCACGACGACTTCGGGAAATCCAGGGGAATCAAACAAGAGGTTTAACTGTATGGACCTCTGTCTTTCAATTCCAAATGACGTGCAAGAATGGAAAGAAAACTCTGCTGCATGATCAATTTCCTATACCATATGCCCCCGGAAAAAAATTGTTGATAGCGAGAACCTACCTCTAATTCCTCCAAGTTAGAGTAAGTCCCACCTGCCAATTTCTTCCTTATGGTTCCAAAATCCATTGGATGCTCAATTACGTCATAATAGTCGGGAAGCTGCCAAATGAAGCCAACCTCATAAATAAATGGAAGTTTTCAAATCTTTACATCGAAACATAAGAATGTACACACTCATGTAACAATCCAAATACCTCATCAGGATCCACAGGCTGGGCAAAAACATCGTATGTATCTTTCCTGCACATTACAGGATAAAAAATCAAAATCAAGATAAGCCTTGAAATGAAACAACAATACGAAAACAACTGAAAAACAAAGGAGGAGACAACTCTACTATATACCTCTGTAGCCTATCCAGAATTAACTCCAATTCTTGCCTATCCGGTAATGGAACACCTAATGAAACATAAAACCTGAGGACTCAATCGATCAAACCAAACCCAACACCAAGACAACCCACACAGATTACGGAAATCATACCTGAAACAGAACTCGTTTCTTTTATATCTACATTCTGCCCCCTTTCCTGCTAAAGATTCACCAACATTGTTGTTAGTAAAACTCTTGACAGAAGTAAATGCAGGAAAGAACAGAGAGAATTAGACAAGTCCTATTGTGTGGGATTAGCTGAGACAGTTGACCACACGGTTAATATCATGAAACGAAATTAGAGACAGAGACATTCTCGAATTCTATCTGTCCGACCTGAGCTGGACTATATTACTACTTACTAGTCTAGCTAGCAAGCTACTACCAGTCTGCTTCATTCACTAAGATTATTATACCTTTTTCGTCCTCTGAATCTTCTGATCACTGGATCCCTGGAACAATTTTTCACACCTATCATCACCATCGTCATCGTCTTCTTCTTCATCATCATCACCGTCCACATTACGATCATCATCATCATAATCATAGAAATCATTCACACTACTCTGAATTTTCCTCTTCTTATTACTATTATTAGTACACTTTTTAACAACACTTCCTCCGCCATACTCAGAAGAAGTACTCTCAGACATTACTTCCAATTTCTTCAATCGCGTTCTTCTTCTTCCTCCATCTTCTAACCGAGTCGGACTCGTCACTGAGTCCACTCCACTAAAACCCTCATCTTTTATATAATTACTATTATTTTTACTGTGATGATGATTATTCTTGTTATGGTTATTATTACTATAACGACCAGCTGGTAATTTCAAAACCAACTTCATTTTTTTCTCTCTCCTCCTTTCTTCTTCATCATCATCATCATCATCTTCTTCTTCCTCCTCCTCCTCGTCTTCATCATCATCATCAAAGTCCTGATACCCATAATAACTCGGATTCCGACGCCGGATGTTTCGTTTATGGTCAGATTCCGATACCTGACTTCTCTGAGATTTTACTACTCCTCCAACTTTCCTACTAGATGGTATGAAATCAAGTTTTGGTGATGGTGCTGGCCTCCCTCCACCTGCTTTCTTCTTCCTCTTCATTATCTTCCCCATTTCCTTCCCTCCCCTGAACCCTGAAACTCTCAAACAAACCAACCAAACCCAAAACCTCTCAATCTTCTTTCTCTATCTCAGTCCTGCCCTGCCCTGCAATTATTTTTCTTTGTTTTCTTCTCTTTCTCTGTGATCTCTTTTGGATTTTCAATTCTTTTCCTCTCTGTCTCACACTTTCTCTCCCCCACTACACTTTCTTGTTGGCTTTTGCTTGTCGTATTTGATCCGAACCTCTGTACCGAGCCTGAGGCTCAACTTTGCTTTGAAAATTTATTTATTCAGCAAATGGGTTGCTGGCACGTGGTGATCCAAAAGAGTGATGAAGTCGATCGATGAATGTGAGCCGTGAAATTGCAATAGAGTGTAAACAGTGGAAATTCAATTTCAAACTAAGGTGATGTGTTTGGTGGGCTCCAAGGCGAGAAGATGGACAACATACAGATGTAAGATGATTGAGAGTGGGTGGGACCAGTAATAAAAAAGAAAGTAATTAAAGAGAAAGTCGTATGGGTAGAGCCGCTGCCCGTGTTTTTTAATTTTCTTTTTTTTTCTAATGCGTGGGGTTGGGGCCGATACGCGTTGTCCTTTGGTCATTCATACCTAATCGTCCCTGTCCTGTGCAGCCCCAGTAAAAAAATAAAATAAAAAATTCTATGCATTGATTTTATTCTACCTGTCCCAGTCGGGCAGGATTTCAGTGGCGGCCTTATGATAGTCGAGTTGGAAGACGGTTTTTACATGGCAAATGATCATGGCCAGTGCACAGGAGTTTCGTAAAGTTCTGATGTGGCATCGCGTTGGAATGAGAAAGTAAAGAGCATCGCTTGCGTGGAGTTGGAAAAGATTTTCTTTACTTGTATGGATAACGACGGTTCATAAAAACGTTAGTACTAAATGGCAGAATTCGTGATCTAAATGACATTTATTTCAGGCCTGTAATCTAGCAAGATTAATGTTTAGAAGGTTGAATTAATTTTCCAAAGTTGAAAACTATCTCCTTTCTGTTTGGACTTTCAATCTTCTTCTTTTGATTTTTTGTTTGTTTCAGTCGACCAAGGAATATGATACTTTCAAGTTTCAACACCATTTAGGAATAAATTATCAATGTTGGCTGCTAGACTTATCTAGTCATATACTGTGCTAATTAACAACTATGCGATTTATCTTACGGAAGAAGAAAAAAGAAAAAAAGTATGTGTTACGCTTTTCCTAAAATCTCATTATTTTCGGTTGACATATGCTGCATAACTAAATTTTCCTTCCCTGACTTTGCTATTGCATACTGAAAAGACATATGGATCTTTGTTGTGTTCTAGAAGTTAGGTGGTGATGGGGTGATTCGTGACGGCTCCTCCGGGGGCTTTAATGTTTTTAAAGTTTTCAAGTTCTCACATTTGCAAAAGTGATCTTGTTACAGGTAAGGGAAAAATATGGTCAAACACGTAAAAACCTTCTCCATTGTGATCTATTCTCTTTTAGGGTCTACTCTATAGATGTTTGCTTTTGCTTCATCAATTGTTATCAAATGTGTAAATCTAGCTTACGAAACACGACAAAAGATATGCCATAGTTTAAGATTTTTATTTTATTTTATTTTTTTGATAAATTTCATTTATTATAAAATAGAGATTACATGACTTCAAAAACATGAAGATCAAAGATCGAATTGCAACCAAAAGGTACTAATAAAGAGTAATCCGTGAAGAGAAGTAACGAATTACCAACAAGAGTACCAAGCAATCCGAAGATTGAAAAAATGGTTTTGGGAAGATAATCCAACCATTTTGATAAGGTTTTTTCTTCTTGAAGTTTAATAAATCACAATAAATTCAATTGTTTTGGATAGGATCCCTCGTAAACAGGTTCAGTCTATGCTAGTATGAGTCATGGGCATCTGAATGAAATAAGTGAGATCCAGAGAAAAAAGGTAGTTCACATGAATGAGTGGTTTATCTCTCGGAATCTTGGTGGGATCACCATGATGATTTACTCTCGTTCTAGATCGATTCTAGGGGTCGGTTTTATTAGGTCTTTTTTAAGTTCCTTTGTGGTGTTCAGGTTAGTTTACGGGCACCTTCGGCTAGTGCAATCTAGAAGCGAAGATAGAAAGACCGTGATATAGTTTTTCCACCCACACCAAAAGATTAGGGGATCCGCCGTTTCATTCAGTGATGGGGGATTCAGTGATATATGTAATTAATCGTTTGGGAGAGGGGCTGTCTGGGCTCTTCAGTTGGGTGATCGGAACGTCCAATTCTTGTGTTACGTTATTCTCTTTGAAACTTCCTCTACAACTGGTCCAGTTATCACAAACCGTAAATAAATAACCTCGGAGGTTGAAATCACAAGTAGATAGCTTCGCAACAAGCTGTACAACCCTCAAAAAAACACGGTTACAGCGACCAGGGACGGAGCCAAGACATGTATGCAGTGGGAACAAAAAAAAAATGCAAGTATAAGTTTAATTTTTGACCCATCAGCGTTAAATTTTTCAAATTTGCCATATAAATTTGCACCCGCAAGCCAGTCAAACTACCAAAAAAGACAATCTATTTTCACTGAAATTTCGAATCATTGGGGCCTATAAACCCCATATGCACAATCCCCTCCAAGCAAATACTATCTCCTCATATTTGATCAGATTACTAGGTTGCTACCACTAGTTATGGTGGTGAACCTTAGTTAAAACGTATACCATTGTCAGTTGGAAAGGCAGGGAACAACTGAAGTTCTGCATTTCGTATCTTTTTTTTTCCATGACATTCCCTTTTGCTAATACTAGGGCTTATAATGGAAATAAGCTCTTGAATTCACTGATTAGTTCTACATGTCCGATAAAGGATACTAAAAGTGCTTTCTTCATTATCTCACATGTAGAACATATGATTTAGTGTCTCCCTTCACTTAGAAAGTCAAGTAAGTAACTACCTCTTGTTTCTAAATTTTTAATGAAAAACCGATCACTACGGCCATCCAACAGAGTTAGCGAGCAAGCCAGATAACATGGAAGCGCTAGCAGACTAGAATGAAAGAGCTTCACATGCCCTGGAAAAACTTCAGTTGCTTTTTTTGACAACCAAGCGATGTACTACTTCCTTTGTCTAGTCCACCGGCATTACAATTGTACTTAGATTGGGTGGGATCTGTAGGACCTCGATGAAATTCATCTAAGTTGGCTAATTCCATGTCATATGGCTAGACGCACTCGTATACCATGAACATGGCTTGGATGAAAGAACGGCATAGAGTGAGAAAACTAGGATCTGCATTGACTCGACAAGCATTAAGAAAGGCAATGGGAAAGCTAGCAAAAAATGAAGGGGAACAGATGACTCACTAAGTAACGAGAGATTCAAAGAGAAGCAGAGAGCAAATAAGAGGTGAGTAAAGTATAAAAAATGGCCTTTGCGGAGAACTTTTGATCATCTCATGGTTGATCTCGGAGTTATCTCGTCTGAATAGATGAAGGAAGCATACTGGGTGGACAACTTGTAAGAACTAAAAGCATAGTCTCAATCGATCATATAAGAAAAAAGCGCTTTTTATAAGGCTTTCTACACTATTGTTCGGCTTGAACCTATTTTTGGGTCCACTTATCTTTCTTTTCTCGTTCCAACAACACTCTTTTTAGCTGAGTTGCACGATAGAGCCCTATTTGGAATTAGACGCCCATCTTCAACTAATCTCTGAAATCTTGAATCTGATGTGGATGTT
This sequence comes from Papaver somniferum, assembly GCF_003573695.1. NCBI lineage: Eukaryota > Viridiplantae > Streptophyta > Magnoliopsida > Ranunculales > Papaveraceae > Papaver > Papaver somniferum. Next base: position 53,173,553 of record NC_039367.1, read on the forward strand.
ATTCTGATCTAAAAGGAATTCGTTTCTGGAAGTAGCGTGAGCATTTTAAGAGATATTTTCTCTGATTAGCGAGGTCATTCACTAAATAAATTGAGGGTTTTCCTTTGACTTGAATGTCGATTGAAATGATATTGTCACGCTGGATTTGCTCCATAAAGTTATGGCTCTATCCGATAACGGGGTTTTGTTCTTCATATTTTATTTGTGTTTATATAGTTTGAAATATATTTGTGCCTGAACACGAAAAGCCTTGGTCACGACCAGCTCGCTTGACTATATGAGTATGTATAACTTCATCCAGTTTGGTATTCTTTTTGAGAATTCGGTTCATGTTGAGAGATATCAGGATTACTGTATAACAAAGAAGATAACATAGTATCCAAAGTCGTTAATAGATTGAGGACTTAATTGCTTATCTGAAAACGAGAGTAGTAGCTAGCTAACAAGGAGCAAAAGATGATGAAGTTGAGTAATAACCCCTTTCGGCTACGCACGCAATGATAGTGATCCATCTCTCAGGTTAGCTACTGACTTAGCTACGAAAGACGCTTATTCGTTATTCTAATTTTCATCGTCAAATAGTAAGTAATCCCCCCTTACCTATCTCAAGTCGCGCAAAGTCATGGCTTGTAAATGCAGGGTGTAATACCCACTCTAATAAATGTGAGATGTTAGTGCCGCATATTGATCGGGACCTTTTCAGCAATGGGCGCATCCTTGTAAGAATGAGGAATTCCTCTCCCAATAAGTCATAAAAGAGGAAGAATTGAAAAGTCACGAATGTGGATCCACTAGCTGACATCTAATCTAACCAAGCAAGCAAGGTCCTCCAAAAGCAACCAAAAAAGTCCCCGATAAATGTGGCGAAAATTTGAACGACCCATATAGCGACTCTTCATAAAAGTTAGAGCTAACATACATATGGAAATGAGTGTTATTGCGGGTATACCTCTTGCTTTATTAGGAATACTACGAACGATTACATAGATCGGCAAAAAATACCATTCAGGCACAATATGAGTTGGAGTGGACATCGGTTTAGTAGGTGTGTAACTGTCTGGATGCCTCAAGACATTAAGAGCATAAAAGATCCAAACAGATAAGAAGATAGCAAAAGCTACCCGCCCTACTAGATCCTTAACATACAAATAAGGATATAAGGAAATTTTTCACATTCTAGCATGTATACTTAAAGGATTGTTTGATCCATATTGATGCAATGATGCCGGATGAAAACACTGGCGCCTACTAAGATGAAAAGAAGTAAGCAATGAAGACTAACGAATAGATTGGCAACATAAAGCCAAATCACTGTAGTATCTTCGGGTACAGGTATTGCACTAACCAAACTTGTAATGGTAGTAGCTCCCTAAAAGCTCATTGTCTCCAAGGCAATACGTAGCCTATTGTTTGCGTGTAAAAACGATCCACGGGAGTTTCCTGTAAAAAGTGGAGGAGGCAAGTGCTCTCTAAAGCAGGTGCTCGAAGTAGCAAATATTCCATGGAATTCGACCGAGAAAAGCCATGAATCCTGAGTAAGTGAATATTATGGTTTAATTAGCATATTTTTCCTAGGAATTCAACTGATGAATACATCACTAGAATTACTTAATTGGTTGCTCTGCACTAGCATGTCGCATGTCTAGGAACCTTCAGATATGATGTGATCAGCATCATATGTTATTCTGGGTTAATTCCGACACTAGAGATGAATTCTGAATTCAAAAGAGATATTGAGCCGCTCAGCGTAACCAATGATATATATGGAATATTGAAAACTCTGCCTCAGAAACCTAATATTTTCGTCATATATTATTACTTTCATGAGGTTACATAACTGCAATTCACTTCTTGTGAAGATATAAATTTTCTACACTTCTGATATCGATCAGAGATACATAAATTTCCGATGTGATTTTACGAATATGACATTCGTTAAAAATCCACCATCAACACCTATAAAGGCATTCAATATCATGAGTAAGAAGATAACAACTCTGATATATCGAACAAATTCTTTAGGCCTTTTATAACTCGTGTAATATAAGCCACGGAACATGAGCATATATATGATGATGAAAAATATTGAAGCCCCGTCATGCATATATCATAGCAACCAACCCCTTTCAACATCTCTCATGATGTGTTATACGTTGTTGAAAGCTAGACCTACATGAAGCACGTAATGCATCACTACGAAGATATCGGTCACTATCTGAATGACTAAACACATACCAGCTATGACCCGAAGCCTCACTAGTAGCTCAAATTTCTCGGGGTTGGATAATCTATCAAATGTTGATTCAGTACGAAGGCAGTTAGTTATTTACGAATATAGAATAGTTGGTTCCTTACGGTCATCTCTCTTTTCTTACTCCCTCTTGACATAGAATTTCATAACTCTCCTGCCTCAGCAATATGGGCCTTTGGTTGACCAAAAAAAGGTTGTTGACCAACGGAAAGCATGGGAAAATAATTCATAAGAAGGAAGAAGAGCTAGTAACTTCCTAAAAGAGCTATGTTTTTAAATGACGAGGGTACCAAGTACATATTAATCTTTTTGATATTGACCTATTCCAGACATACCTTGTGTGTTCTAAATATAGAGAGGAATTGTCAAGAAGATGACAACGTACACTTGGTATATAGTGTAAGTTCAAAACCGAACCAATCATGGGATCATACCAAATATTTTATTAATGTACTAATGCGTTTACTTTATCATAATTAAAACAACAATTATAATACGGAAGTAAAGTAAATCACAAGATACAAGATTTTGTTAACGGGAAATCGGAAATGTATATAATTATCCCAATTTTTATTACTCTCATAATTAATCCGCTATACAAATATTACAACTAAATTCGTATAGTTGAGACCAAGTAAACTAACTGAAAATGCGGGGGTACCAAAACACACCACCAATTTTTTCTTAGGCAACCTGTATAAACTAAAGTCATATACAATTCCGAGAGTTACAACTTAATGAATCTCAATTAGAAATTATAAGAGTTTATATCTCTTTCTCTCACGATCAATATGTAAACGTATACAAGTTCGTGAACTAGATTATACCATGAGAAAACTTGGACGATTCCAAAGATCAATATCCAAGATCAATCAAGTCGTATCCAACAATTACGATGGACGTATCTACTTCGATTGATTTATGTACAACATGTGATATTTTAATGATAAAGATAAACAATATAATGCGGAAAAAGAAATACCACAGATACCGGAAATTTTGTTACCGAGGAAACCGACAAATGCAGGAAAAATCTCGGGACCTTGTCCTGATTCGAACACCAAACTGTATTAAGCAGCAACCGACTCTAGCCTACTATCAAAACTTCGGACTGGAATGTAGTTGATACCAAATCCACCATCACAGTAATTCAGTTACAATCATGCTCCTTACACCTCTTGAATCGCACAGAACTCTGCGCAATTGATTCCCTTACCTGACGTCCTTTACAGCCTAAGATTTGCTTCAATTCAATTAAAGGCTTTAAACTAATCTCCCTCCCACAGATGAGCCTATATGTGATTTCCATTTTGATCAAAAGATCAAGGTGAGGTAGAAAATCGTTTGCAATAGACAAGGTCTAGAAAACCTCAAAATCCGGTACTTACGACTCCCGAAAAGCATCCTAGATTATTATTCACCTCACAGGTAAAACCTACTATGATTTCAACAAAGAATCGTTATAGAGGAATATACATGTGGAATCACAAAGTCTGAGACGAAGAAACTTTGCGATTTCTATCTATCTTGCCTGATCAAAGTGAGACTCAATGATCAGTAGCAAGATCAGGATACACGAATTATCAAGATGAAGATAGTTGGATGTGGCTTTACGAATCCCTAAGCGCAGTCTTTTTAGTCGCTAAATCTAAAAAGGTTTAAAGGGGAGGACGAGTCTAATTTACAACCAGGACACGCAAGAAAAGTGTCGGGGATTCAAAGATCACAGTTGATTGAGGTTCTTCTTATATAAATTTTCAAAATCAAAGTTTGATTTAGATTTAAGTTAAGGTAGCTTTGGAATCAAGCAATCAATATCCACCGTTAGATGAATCATTGATTTGAGATTAACACAGCAAAATATACATTATGGGTAGGATGGACCATAATCGAACCATGTACAGTGACTTGTTCATGAAAGGTTAGCCGAAACTATCCATATGAACTATAAGCTTAACCATTTTCATATAACACTTTAAGACTTTAATCTTGAGTCACAACCATCGGATATAATGTGATCAACTATGTCTAGATGTGTTTTTTTGAGAGTTGTTTAAATGTCGATCATCTCATAGAAATAATTCAGATGCATCCGAAAGTATTCGACAGGGTAAGTATGTGTACCTACTTCCAATTCGTGAGTTATTTTTTCATGGTACGTGTACCGGGTTTGTATGCCCTTAAGACAAAAACGAGTTCAGGAGTTCACAGAACTTTTTCAGTATGCATACTAGGTATGTGTACCAACCTGAGTTCACAGAACATTTTGGGTTTGCATACTTGGTATGTGTACCAAAATTCGTTGCGGAATATCTACACCGGTACGTGTACTGGGTATATGTACCACGGATCTGGACCTATAAAAGTTTCGCCAGTGTGTAAGATGGTACGCGTACTGTCCTGTATCCAGATTTACAGTAGTTCTATATCTCTCTAATAATCAATTTGAAACATTCCCGAATAACATCAATGACTGTTCCAGGATATTTTCAAATGATTAACTTGAATCATAATTTAGGTCATAAACAACAAACTATTCTTAACCAAATTCATCAACTTCGAACAAATGTTCTTAAGCTTAGTCAACATATTTCGAGAATGATTAATCAAAATAAAATTGAATCGAAATTTTTATTGTGCATGTAAAGTCCACTTTAGTCATGCGACATAGTCTCATAGATAGAAAGGTGAAAACTTGAGTAATAGGTGGTTCAATCTTCACTTACCTTTTGTTGATAAAGTTCTCCAAAAGCTTCGGTTGATTTTCTCCTTCAAACGGTAGAACGTAGTGATGTCTGCTACTCAGCTACACACTTTTATCCTAATCGGAGACTTGACTAAAGTAGACTAGAAATCAGGACATAGTTTTGATCAACTAAATTTGACAACAAGCTTGATATAGCAACACTTATGAGTTCGACCGAGCAATGCTCTAACAATCTCCCCCTTTGTGAATTTTAGTGACAAAAGTAGTAATACATATGGATCAAAAAATAAAGCTTCAAAACTCCAGAATCAATCATGTTTGATTTCCTTGTTTCTTCAACTCCTTGAATTCTTCGTTACTTCAAGTTGTCAATGATTCTGAACTTGTTCAGCTTAGCATCGTCATTGTTGAATATCCGTAGCGATAACAACTTTGAAAACAAATATTCTCAATCGTTGTTATACAGAAACATATTATTATTATCTTCTCCAAAGCTCAATTGTATCACAACTTCGAAGTAATACTACGGTGATATGTTTCTCCCCGTTAGTCAATACTTACATCATTTGCATAATAGGTGAAAACTATAGATGTTGATTATCTCCCTCTTACATAATGATCCGTAAACCATATGTATGTAGTGTGAAACTACTAATTAATTCTCCTCCTTTTGTCGATAAAAATTGGCAAAGGTATGAAAATAATGGGATCACAATGAATTCTAACAAAAGATACTTCAAGACTTAAAAGGAACACATATAACTTTAATTTAGATGATATCACAGAGTATAAAATACTTAATGTCTCATCTAGGAGATCATCTAGGAGATGTAAAATACAAGCTTCCCTATTATATTCCACATCCACTCTCCCCACAAAGATATATCAATTAAGCACAAGTTCAAAAAGAACTCTCCCCCATTTGATGTATTTCCCAAGAGAACAACATGAGTGACCTTACTTTAGTAAAAATAAGGATTTTATCGGACATTAACAAATTACATGGATTTGTATCCTAAACATCGACATAAATTAAACTCAACGCCAGTTACGAACAAGGAGACAATTTAATTGATATGACTCAACATAAGAAAATCTTATGGAGTTGATAATGCAATAATTACACAAGAGTGTGACCACAAGTATATCAATACTGCTAAAATTATCATAAAGTTTATTCTATTTTAGTTCATAAAACTTAATAGATTTAACTTTTGAGCATATATGAGATATCAGTTCAATTCACAAAAAGTACAGGACACATATATCTCATAAGACTTTGCAATACATGACACCAATAATGATTAAATAATGCAAGTTCATCTTCCAAAAACTCTAGAATTTAAATAAATAAATCTAACAACATGCAAGATGAAAATCGTTGGAAATAGCATACCAAACCCTAGTTATCCTTCTTGGACACAAGAATAAATTCTCACAATTAATTTCCTAGTAAACGAAAGAGGGAAAAATTGCAACTCATATGTAATCCGCGACTTTAGATTTGAGTGAACCAAGATCAACAGTTGCTTTTCCCAACTCTGTTTTAAGGAGCTCCAGATCCTTTTTAGCCGCAGAAAATTGATCGAACACAACTCCAAATTCTCTCATAAGATTTCCAACCAAATCGGTGGACATCTGAACCGTTTTTTTTTCATGCATGTTCTTGAGCAAAGTAACAAGATATGGTGACAGGATTATCGTAAAACTCAACAATTCATGTGGTAGCACCAACCTCCATCTTCTTGTTATCTTCCATTTTCTTGTTGTCTTCCCCTGTGTTGTCTGACGTCCCAGAAGTATTCATAACTTATGAAAATTCACGAGTTATATTGAATAATAAAACTGAGTCAGACTGAATAAATTCAATCAAACAGGCATAAAGTTCAGGCCTGAGCCACAAGCACAAGCCAAAGATTCTACCACACCTGCAACTCTAATCCTAGTTCAATTTAACCAACCTTATTCTAACATTGATCATTATACAAATAAATTCACTTAAAACAGAATTTTACAATTCACAACTGAAACTAACTTTACCTGCAAAAGCAGTAACAAGCTGTCCCCTAAAGATTCACTCAACACCTTCATCTAACCCTCATTCCCAATTTCAAATCATTCTCAAAGCATACAACCCAACTCAGCTTGTACAAATACAAACTCAAGAGTTCCGCACAAATCACAAACTACTTTAACTAAGTTCAGCTCAACGTATTCACCGTTATGACCTCTTCCTTATCCTCAATTACACTCTCACCTGCAATTACCACTTCAACCTATCTTCAGGCTTGAGCTAAAGTTCAACCATTCCCCTACAGTTTCAACAACACCTCTCATCACCAGTTCATTCCACTCATCTAAAACTTAGTTGCAACTGACACAACATAACTCAACACTTCAGTTTTATCTGCAAATATTCAGTACATAATCAATACACCTTGAACAACAACATCACTATCACTTCAGGTAACCCATAACATACCTTCATCAATTCAATTCCATAATAAACATCAACTTCTACATTCCATACATATCATCCTCAACACAATTCAATACTCAAATTCAAATTTCAACAACTAAGAACTTAACAACATCCATTGAATTGTCACCAGCAGCTCAAACCCATGAACCCCAAGTCTTCATTTAATTGAGAACCCTAACTGAAATTGCTTCTTTCTTCTTTCAACACCAGTTCCATCTTTAAAAAAAACTAAAGCCATGAAGTTCGAATCCATTAATCAACCAATTCTAAACCTCAATTAAACCAAACTCTGACTTATCAAATTGACAACTAACTGTGTTCTTCTTCAAAACTAAACCCATAACCTTCATCTTCACATCATATCAGTAAAACCCATCTTCAATCAGGATTTTAAACCTTCAATTTCATCTTCCCTGACTTTTCTTACAAACCCTAATTCTTCAATTTCTCAAATAGAATTCCCAAATTAACACCACAAACTTCTTGTTCATGACATGTTCCTCAAAACCCATCCTTAATTTCATCTTAATCATCACCAAATCGAACTCTTAATTCTTCTCTGAGGTTGTCCAGAGAAACCCTAACTCTAACTTCTTCGATTCACCATCAAAACAACTTCAGAACCTTGATTCAACATAACCCCTTCTTATTCATCTATCAGCAACACGATTCACATCTTAATCCCACTCAAAACTTAACTTCTGGAATCACATCTTCTTTCCGTGCTCAATCAACCACAGCATAATCACTTACTCCTTCGAACCCTCAAACTACACACTTCCTAATAATCATTCATCTCAAATTTATGCTCAACTGAAATCGACAGAAAGATAAGAAGAGGAAGAAAAGAGAAAAGAGAAAAGAAGAAGAAAGAGAAAGAAGAAGATAAGAATGAACTCTTCTCGATCGGTTTGGTGGAGATAAGACCAACCAAAAATGATAAAGGAACTATCCCACATGATATGGGGAGCCACAACGTGTCCTTGTTGCATCAAAAGCATTTTCCAGAAATGACGATTTTACCCTTCATATTGTCTTGATGTTTTCTTGTTCGTCCGGTATCTGATTCACACGCTCGAGTAGTCCATTTCGCATAACTTTTCGAGATCTAATCGATGGTACTAGTTTCGTATATAGATCGTTGTTAGATTAATTTCTAATAACTAACATCCGTGTTAAACTAATCGAGTCATTATCGGCTAATTCGTTACTTGACTGGTCTAATAGCGTTGACGAGATTGAGGGTCTTTACATTAACCACATTCATCATTATTCTTAACAAAAGTCAAAAGATGATCATGTGAAAATCACCTGGTAACACCTCATGATTTGTGTGAGACAGTCATTTGATGTAGGCTCGGAACATTTCGTATTCATCATTCAATCACTTGAAAATTGCTTATAAGCTATTAGGTTGGGTGAGACAGTTATTGTCGTCTTCTAAGAATGTTTCAATGATTGATTATGGGATTTAACAGCTAAAACCCATGTCTGGATACATTACGGTTTGTGTACTTAGTGTACGAACTATTTTGACGGAATTCAGGTTCGGAAGTTTGCATACCCGTTCGCAAACATATTCAACTGTTTAAGTCAGGATACTTAAGTTTGCATACCCGTTCGCAAACTGATTTAACTGTTGAAGTCCGGGAACCAAGTTTGCGTACCCTTTCGCAAACGGTTTCAACTGAGTTCCGTCCGGAGCTAAAGTTTGCGTACCCGTTTCAAAGCTGTCGGCTTGTGATCAAGGTCTGAAACTTAAGTTTGCGTACCCATTTGCAAACTTAGGTGGTTCAGGTTCTTAAATCGGTTAAGTATGATTTCATACTCATGAACAAATACATTTATATATTAAGGAATGCAATCTTTGCAAGCAGTGGCTAAAATGTTCATGAACTGATTCTTTTGAATCAATCCGATTTTGCTTCAATTGTGTCTTGTATACTTCTATGATAATATAAACAATTGAACAACTCTATGAGTAACACAATTAGATTCATTTGATTATCAATTGATCTAGAAGTGTTAAGATGAACAAGGTTAAGAGAAAACTGTTCATATGGCTAACTTCGGTTAACTGTTATTGGGACAACTCAATGTACACGTTTAGGTACGGTTACCCATATCTAAATGAAGGTATATTTCATTCGTGTGTAACAAGCTAAAAGACCATCTAACGGTGGAAATATATTAGCTTGAATCTTGAATCAGGTTTCATCTAACGGTGAATATTAATTGCTTTGTTCCAAATCTATCAAACCCTAATTTGAAGACTATATAAGGGAGAACTCTAGCAACTGGGAAACATAATCCCCACACCTCTCATGTGATACTAGTTGCGACTAAAGTCGATTCTCCTTTAACCTAGGTTTTCCCTAAAACCATTATAGGTTAACGACTTAAAGACTTCGTTGGGATTCTGAAGCCAGACCTAACTATTTTCTCTGTAATTTATCTCAGGTGAGTTACTGAAGGAAGGAGAAGTAGAAAACTTACTTGTACATAGTTGTTTCCTTGTCCTTCTAATGCATCGTATTAATCGGTTAATCTGCATTTTGAGATCAGAAATCCAATGATCAATTCTTTTCTGAAGGTTCGTAACTGTGCAGTTATGAGTCTTTGGAAAAGCTTTCTTCGAATTGAAGTTATCTTTCCTTTTCCCACACAATTTGAGAGTTGCAGCATAACTAATAATTTGGTCAAGGACTTTTGTAAAACAGAAATTCTCTCTCTCTCAGTTACTGATGAAAACTCTTTTGAGAAACTTTTTGTATGGAAACAAGACTCTACATTAGACGGTTTTATTTTAGATTTATTCTTGACAGTTTCTTCTGACATTCCTGTTTACGTTGGAGATATTTTTTCTGAGATCTAACGAGATCATGTTTACTTCTCCTTTGTATACTGAAATTTCTGACATACTGAGATACATGAAGATTTTTACTTTCTAGAGAAATTTATGGAGATCACACTGAGTTATCTTTTACATGACCACATAATGGTTTTAGTTGTATCTCTTTTTCCAAGTTCTCAATCGTTGAAAGTGCTTGAATCAAATCATCCTTTGATTCATTTAATTTTGTTTTCAATAGTGTTAGAGCACTGCTCGGTCGAACTCGCAAGCGTTGCTATCTCAAGCTTGTTTGTCAAGTGTATGTGTTAAAACTATAAGTCTTGATTTTCAGTCTACTTATAGATATGTCTCAGATTACGATAAAATGTGTAGTTGATCTTTAGACTTCACGACGTTAGTCGATTGAAGACAAAGATCTACTAAGGGGAGCTTGGAGAAACTTCATCAACAAAAGGTATGTGGAGACTTAAACTCATCTATCACTCAGAAGTCTATTCCATTCTATCTCTTATTGAGACTAAGTCGTATAACTATATAGACTTTTACATTATACACATTTGATATTTCAAGCTGAGTTTAACTCGTTTATATCTTTCTCGAAATATGTGTTGGAAAGCTTTTTGGTTTAACTACTTTCGTCATTATTCGTGACGAGTTTAGTTGGAAACAATTTATTTGTTGGAAACTAAATAATGAGTCAAAAGATGATCATGTGAAAATCACCTTGTAATATCTTACACAACTTGTGTGAGATAATCATTTGATGTAGACTCGTAATGTTTCGTATTGATCATTCGATCACTTGAAACTTACTTATAAGCTAACAGTTTGTGTGAGACAGCTATTGTCGTCTTCTAAGGATGTTTCAATGATTGAAATGGGAGTTTAGAATAAATAACCATTGTATGGATATAACACAGTACGCATACCAGTATGCAAACTGTTGTAAGTATGATTCAGGTCCGGGAACCAAGTATGCATACCCGTATGCGAACGGTTTTAACTGTCAAAGTCCGGGAACCAAGTTTGCATACTGTTTCACCTGAATTCTGTCTGGAACGACAGTATGCATACCCGTTTGCGAACTGTCAGAAATGATCGAAGTACGGAACTTAAGTTTACGTACCCATTTGCAAACTTATGTCGTTACGTTCTAAAATCGGTTAAGTATGATTTCATACTCATGAACAAATACATTTATATATTAAGGAATGCAATCTTTGTAAACCATGGCTAAAGTGTTCATGAACTGATTCTTTTGAATCAATCCGATTTTGCTTCAATTGTGTCTTGTATACTTCTATGATAATATAAAAAATTGAACAACTCTATGAGTAACACAATTAGATTCATTTGATTATCATTTGATCTAGAAGTGTTAGATGAATGTGGTTAATAGAAAAGTGTTCATATGGCTAACTTCGGTTCACTGCTATTGAGCCAACTCAATATACACGTTTAGGTACGGTTACCCATATCTAAATAAAGGTATATTTCATTTGTGTGTAACAAGCTGAGACCATCTAACGGTAGAGATATATTGCTTTGGTTTTAATCAACTTAGCTTGAATCTTAAATCAGGATTTCATTTAACGGTGAATATTGATTGCTTTGTTTCAAAGCTATCAAACCCTGATTTGAAGATTATATAAGAGAGAACTCTAACAACTGGGAAACCTAATCCCCACACCTCATGTATGATACTAGTTGCGAATAGAGTCGATTCTCCTTTAATCTAGGTTTTTCCTAAAACCATTATAGACGACTTAAAGACTTCATTGGGATTGTGAAGCCAGACCCAACTATTTTCTCTGTAGTTGCGTGTTCTGATCTTACTTGTTCTATCGTATTGAGTATTATCTTCTCTAAGATTTGCTCGAGATGTATCTCTGATAGGTAAGATATAAAAAGTAATCAGAAAGCTCTTCGTCTCATTCTTTGTGGTTCCACAATAACTTGTTCTACTATCATATAGTTAAGTTATTGTGAGGTGGTTGATATTTATAGGCTGTTCTTCGGGAATATAAGACCGGATTATCAATTGGTTCATGTTCACCTTGATTTATCAAAAGATGGAACAAAACTTCATAGGTATTTCTGTGGGAGACAGATTTATCTATCAGAATAGACTTTTATGTGGGAGACATATTTGTTTATAAAGTCTTCGACTTTGGGTCGTAGCAACTCTTAGTTGTGGGTGAGATCAGCTAAGGGAATCAAGTGCATACAGTTCTGTTGGGATTCAGAGGTGTAAGGAACGCGATTGTACCTTAATCGGTGTGAGACTTGGTTAGGGCTCAACTACATTCCAGTCCTAAGTTAACTTGTAGTGGGATAGTGTTTGTATCGGCTTAATACAGTGTGGTGTTTAAATCTGGACTAGGTCACGGTGTTTTTATGCATTTGCAGTTTCCTCGTTAAAAAAACTTCTGGTGTCTGTGTTATTTCTTTTCCGCATTATATTTATTTACATAATTGAAATATCACAGGTTGTGCGTAGTTCAATTAAATGGTAAATCCAACCTTTGATTGTTGATTGAAATTGGTTGACACTTGAACATTGGTCTTTGATACCGTTCAAGTTTTTTTTTTTTTTTTGATAACTGGAGCTTTTTATTGATTATATATTATCAGGCTCAATATACCTGAATAACAAAGATGCAATATGCATTGTATCATGACTGAATTCCTCAATCACTAGTATGTCTTTCCTTACCAATTTGGAAATGGAATCAGCTAGATGATTAAACTTTCTACTGACATGACTAACTTTAGAAAACTGAAAAGAATCTAATATGAGTTTAATATCTCTGATGAGTTTTCTATTCTCCCATCTCACAGGAAGGGTATTATTATTAATAGAGTTAACAACAGCTTCCGCATCTGCAACCCAGTTAATCTTGTCCAGTTCCATCACTTTAGACCATTGCAAACCCTCCAACACTGCTCTACATTCTCCAGCTTCAGCATCAATCACTCCAGATGCATAGGATCCTTTGAAACCAGAGCATTCACCTGCAGTATTGTATAAAACAACACCAGAACCGCAATCGTTAGTGTCCTGGTCAAAAGAATCATCAACATACAATTTAAAAATCTCTGGATATTTCGCTTAACTATTATTAGCAGGTCTATCATGTGATTATAATATAGTAGCATCTCTAGAACTTTCATCTATAGTATCATGCAATGAAGAATTATAGCTAATCAGGTGATATTTAATATTAGAGATAGTGTGAAATGGATTTAAAGACTTATCCTGGAAGATGCAGTCGCATTTGTCCTTCCAAATTATCCAGCTACCAACCATTAGTAGAGATCTCCAGTTGTGCATATCAACCATAGTAGCATTTTGTACCATCAGTTCAAGTTGTTTCTCATAATAATCAGGCTCACGGATTTTGTCTGTTTGATTTGCTGATTACATTGAGAAACAGAGATATATTTCTTGGATATATTTCCTTGATTGAGTCTGACTGTCTAGTTGATTCTCTTGGAATTATATTGGAGTTAGTCCATACAGATTTCTTAATGAAATATTGGGTGTGGTTGTTAGACCCCCACTTTTTCAAATAGCTTTTCTCTCATTACTTTCCTCAAATGTTTTCTCAAGAAAAACATAACTTCTCTCTTTTGCTTGAAGTAGTTCTTCAATAAGGGTAACTATATCATAAAGAAAGTATTGAAAGCACGTTTCTTTGTCAAAGTCTTTGACGATAAGAGCACAAACAATTTTATTTACAGGTTTATCATGATAGTTAATGAACCTATTATGTAACTGTTTCCTAAGGAAGTTTGATGATATACTCAGTTGTACACACAAGAGAGATGTATTACCGGATAATCAAACATCCTTTCCCTGCAGTTTTTAATTATGGGAAGTACGTACAATGAGTCTTTTCTTGGTAAATTTAAAATCATACTTTGACTCATTAATTACAAGTTTAATAGGTTTCAAACACAAACTTACTAGGTTTTATATGTTTGCCTACTCTGATACTAATTGAAAATTTTGGGGGGGGGGGGGGGGGGTTACCAAAATACACCACCAAATTTTTTTAGGCAACTTTTATGGACTAAACTTATATACAATTCCGAGAGTTACAACTTAATGAATCTCAATCAGAAATTATATGAAGAGTTTATATCTCTTTCTCTCACAATCAATATGTAAACGGAGACAAGTCCGTGAATTAGATTTTACCGTGAGACTACTTGGAAGATTTCAAAGATCAATATCTAAGATCAATCAAGTCGTGTCAAACAATTACGATAGACGTATCTACTTTGATTGATTTACGTACAACATGTGATATTTCAATTATAAAGATAAACAATATAATGCGGAAAAATATATAACACAGACACCATAAATTTTGTTAACGAGGAAACCGCAAATGCATAAAACCCCGGGACCTTGTCCATATTTGAACACCAAACTGTGTTAAGTCGCTACAGACTCTAGCATACTATCAAAACTTCAGAATGGAATGTAGTTGAGACCGAATCCACCGTCACGGTAATTCAGTTACAGTGATGCTCCTTACGCCTCTTGAATCTCGCAAGACTCTGCTCAATTAATTCCCTTAGCTGGCGTCCTTTACAGCCTATGAGTTGCTTCAACTCAATTAAAGACTTTAAACCAATCCGCCTCCCACATATAAGTATATATGTGATTTCCATTCTGATCAAAATATCAAGGTGAGATATGAAATCGTTTGCCATAGACAAAGTCTAGCAAACCTCAAAATCCGGCACTTACGACTCCCGAAGAGAACCTTAGATTATTATTCACCTCACAAGTAAAACCTACTCCGATTTCAACAAAGAATCATTATAAAGGAATATACATGTGGAATCATAAAGTCTGAGACGAAGAAACTTTGGGATTTCTATATATCTTGCCTGACCGGAGTGAGACTCAACCATCAGTATCAAAATCAGGATACACGAACTATCAAGATAAAGATAGTTGGACCTGGCTTCATGAATCCCTTTGTGAAGTCTTTTTAGTCGCTAAATACAAAAAGGTTTAAAGGAGAGGACGACTCTAATTTAAAACTATGACACACAAGAAAAATGTCGGGGATTCAAATACCCCAGTTGATTGAGGTTCTCCTTATATAGATTTTCAAAATCAAAGGTTACGTTAGATTTAAGCTAAGGTAGCTTTGGAATCAAGCAATCAATATCCACCATTAGATGAATCTTTAATTTGAGATTAACACAACAAAATATACACTCTGGTTAGGAAGGACTATAATCGAACCGTGTACAATGACTTGTTCATGAAAGGTTAGCCGAAACTGGCCAGACGAACTATAAGCTTAACCATTTTCATATAACACTTTAAGACTTTAATCTTGAGTCACAACCATAGGTTATAATGTGATCAAATATGTCTAGATGTGTTTTTTAGAGAGTTGTTCAAATGCCGATTATCTCATAGAAATAATTTTGATGCATCTGAAAGTATTCGACATGGTAAGTATGTATACTTGGTACGTGTACCTACTTCCAATTTGTGAGTTATTTTGTCATGGTACGTGTACCGGGTTTGTATACCTTTAAGACAAAAACGAATTCAGGAGTTCACATAACTTTTTTGGTATGCATACTAAGTATGTGTACCAACCTGAGCTCACGAGTTCACAGAACTTTTTAGGTTTGCATACTTGGTATGTGTAACAAAACTCATTTCCTAACTATAGCTACGCCGGTACGTGTACTAGGTACATTTATTGCGGCTCCGGACCTATAACACTTTCGCTAGTATGTAAGCTGGTACGTGTACTGTCCTGTATCTAGATTTACAATAGTTTTATATCTCTCTAATAATCAATTTGAAATATCCCCGAATAACATCAATGACACATATTACTATTCCAGGCTATGTTCAAATGATTGACTTGAATTATAATTTAGGTCATAAACAATAAATTGTTCTTAACCAAATTCATCAAGTTTAAACAAATGTTCTTAAGCTTAGTCAACATATTTCGAGAATGATTAATCAAGATAAACTTGACTCAAAATTTTATGTTGTGCATGCAAAATCCACTTTAGTCATGAGACATAGTCTCATATATAGAAAGGTGAAAAAATGAGTAATAAGTGGTTCAGTCTTCACTTACCTTTTGTTGATGAAGTTCTCCAAAAGCTTTGGCTAATCTTCGCCTTCAAACGGTAGAACGCAGTGATGTCTGATGCTCAACTACACACTTATATCATAATCCGAGACTTGAATAAATATAGACTAGAAATCAAGACATAGTTTTCATCAACTAAATTTGACAAGAAGCATGATATAGCAAGACTTGTGAGTTCGACCGAGCAATTCTCTAACACTAACTCCAAGCGTACTACCGATCTGGTCAATGCACGTGAATCCTAAGATAAATTCCATTGTATTAAGTCGCTTCACCTTCTTTGAAGACTTATATTACTCAACTCATTTGGATCGTGTTCCGAAACATTGAAGGACTAATCTGTTTTAGTAACCACTATATTCAGTCTCACGGATCAACAAGTAAATCATACATATGTTGAGTTACAATGGTTCTTCTATTTAAATAATATAAACTTATTTATATCGGTTTAGATCAACTAAAATCAAGATTATGGAAGTAATCCAATCTTATTTTACAGTCTGTCAAATTCGATTTCTGAATAGAAACATCAAGTGATAGATTGTCGCTGTATACAACAAGCTATAAAAGGTATATGCAAGATAAACGAGCTTGTCAGATCCCAGTCAATCAAGTGTGCACAAAGTATCACGAAGATGATAATACCAATAAAAAATCTTCTAGTCTTCAAACCTTTAGTCTTCAAAGTACCTACATAAACAACTTGATTCCAGTTATGATCGACCATGCACAAAACAAAGTCTATTAACAATGGATGATCAAAAGTCATATCTTCAGATCTTGAATCAAAAGATCAAATTTGAAATCGTTGATCCTTGAACTAGTTCGAGTGACCTTATATCAGAAGAAAATGATCACAGAATAAACACACTAGATTTATCAAGGGATACTAAATAAATAATCGTTAGTCGATCAAATAAATAATCGAAAACTAATAATAATTGAAAACGCAAGGTGAAAAAACGGGGGTCTAACAACCACACCCAATATTTCGCTTAGCAATCTGTATGGACAAACTCCAATATACTTTTATGAGAATCAACTAGACAGTTAGGCTCAATCAATAAAAAGTATATCAAAGAGTTTATATCTCAATCTCTCGCTTTAATCTTTACTCAAGCAAATAGAAATCTGCGAGTCTTTATCAAAGAGAGATAACTTGGATGGTACCAAAGACCAATATCCAAGTGTCAATCAATTTAAATCAACAACCAAAAGGTCGGATATTCTAATTGATTGATCAACGCACAACCTGTATTATTTCAATTATATAAGCAAATATAATGCGGAATAGAAATAACACAGACACCAGAATTTTGTTAACGAGGAAACCGCAAATGCAGAAAAACCCCTGGACCTAATCCAGATTGAACGCACACTGTATTAAGCCGCTACAGACACTAGCCTACTCCAAATTAACTTCGGTCTGGATTGTAGTTGAACCACAATCAATCTCACACTGATCCAAGGTACAGTTATGCTCCTACGCCTCTGATCCCAGCATGATACCACGCACTTGATTCCCTTAGCTGATCTCACCCACAACCAAGAGTTGCTACGACCCAAAGTCGAAGACTTTAATAAACAAATCTTTATTACACAGAAAATTCTATGATAATAGATAAATCCGTCTCCCACGAATATACCTACGAGTTTTGTTCCATCTTTTGGTAAATCAAGGTGAACAGGAACCAATCAATAATACCAGACTTATATTCCCGAAGAACAGCTTAGTATTATCAATCACCTCATAATAATCTTAATCGACGCAGCGAAAAAGATATTGTGGAATCACAAACGATGAGACGGAGTTTGTTTGTGATTACTTTTCTATCTTGCCTATCGGAGATATAAAATTTCAAGCCAATTATTTCAATTGTACTCATATGATAGAAGATGCAAGATCAGATCACACAACTACAAGAAAAGTAGTATCGGTCTGGCTTCACAATCCCAATGAAGTCTTTAAGTCGTTAACCTGGTTTAGAAGAAGAAACCAAAGGTTAAAGGAGAATCGACTCTATCTTAGCACAACTAGTATCACACAGAATGTGTGGGGATTAGGTTTCCCAGTTGCTAGAGTTCTCCCTTATATACACTTTCAAATTAGGGTTTGCAATCAATGTTAGCTTAGTAACAAAGCATTTAATATTCACCGTTAGATGAAAACCTGATTAGATTCAAGCTAATATTTCTCAACCGTTAGATCGAAAACTTAGATTGTCACACACAAATGAAAAGTCTAATTTTGGGTTTATGAGCCGTACCCAAACAGTAACATTTGTTGGTTCAAAAATTCAACCAAATGGTTAGCCATATGATAACTCTCATATCAACCTTATTATTCTTCACCATAACTAGTTCAAATGACTCAAATAAACTAGTTAGAGAGTTGTTCAATTGCTTAGATATTATGTAACTACACAAGACACAATCGAAACAAAAACGGTTTGATTCACTCGAATCAGTTCATGAACTTTATAGCCACGGTTTGCAAAAGCATTTCTTAGTTTAAATAAACATGAGTTCAAGAAAAACCGGTTTTAGATATAACCTGCTCAAGTTCGCGGACTGGGTTCGCGGACTTAAGCTCATGGAATGAGTACACGAACTCCAGCAAAAATTCTCGGGTCGAGAACTTCCACTGAGTTTGCGGACTTAGTTCGTGGACTTTGGCTCACGCCACTTCCAGTTCTCTTGATCAACAAAGTTCGCAAACTTTGGTTCAAGGAATAAGGACTTATACATATATGTGTTTCCACAATAATGTTTATATCCAACCAATGGTTATGTAATCTAAACTCTCATTTCAATCATCGAAACATTCTAAGAGGACGGATATAGCCGTTATTCACAGACCATTTTTCGTCCGAGCAATTTTCAAAGTGATTGAAACATAATCATGACTTTCGTTACTAGGTAAAGATGAATTCGGCTAAAGCGAAAGCTTACCAACACATATTTCGAGAAATAGATAGGCGAGATAAACTCGGCTCGAAATAGCAAATGTGCATAATGAAAGTCTATATATCAAAACGACTTTTGTCTCAAGAGTAGGAGATAAAATATATAGACTTTTGAGTGACAGATAAGTTCAAGTCTCCATATACCTTTTAGTCAATGAAGATCCACCAGTTCCTTGAGTAGTCCTTCGTCTTGTGTGATGATTGCCATGGAGTTCTTGAGCTCAACTATACTTTATATCCTACTCCGAGACCTTTATCTATGTAGGCTAGAAATCAAGACTTATAGTTTTGATCACTAACATTGACAAACATGCTTGAGATAGCAACACATGCGAGTTCGACCGAGCAGTGCTCTAACAATCTCCCCCTTTGTCAATTTTAGTGGCAAAACGATTAATACATATGGAATGCAAAAAATAAATAAATAAACTTTTGTAGCTCATATTCCACATGCCTAATCTTCAACATTACTCGAAATCTTCGTCACTTCCAAGTACTCCAATGATCCCAAAGGTTGTAAGTTTAGCATCATCGTTGTTGAAAATCGGTAGTTATAACAACAAGAAAACAATAGTTCTCAATCATTGTTATACAGTGTCATAGTATCATTATACATCGTCAAAGTTCAACTGTATCACAACTTCAACAACAATACTATGGTGATATGTATCACTCCCCCTTAGTCAATACTCCATCTCACATGGAAACCACTCCCCCTTACATAATGATCCGAAAACCATATGTATTTGTAGTGTGAACTACATATTAATTCTCCCCCTTTTTGTCAATAAAATTGGCAAAGGTACAAGAACGGGATCCTAATGAAATTTACGAAAGAGACATTTCATGACCAAAAGAGAGAACACACGTCATCTTATTTAGATGCAATCATAAAGCCGAAGCTAAATGCATTCATCAAGGAGTTTATAAAGATACAAGATAACCCCTATAATATTTCACAGCCGCACTCCCCACAAAGATTTGGCAATTAAGCACAAGTTCAAAAAGTACTCTCCCCCATAAAATGTCATTCCCAAGGGAACAACAAGGGAGACCTTAATTTCGAAAGAAAAGAAGGATTTCTTTGGACATAACAAATCACATACAAGTATGAATTTGAATCCAAAATATTAAATTAACCACAAGAAGTTCATGATTAATTTAACCAAAAATGCTCAACACAAGTAAACTTATGGAGACCTAGAGCGCTCAATTAGATTAATCACAAGCAAACCCATAATTAATCTAATCAAATACACAATCAAACTAATCACAAAGTAATCAATTTAATTGGTCATACTCACATAAGTGAGTCTATGGAGCAATGACTAAGTTAAACAAACAACCCAGTCATGAACGCTCAATATAAGAAGACTTATGGAGTCAAAACTAAATAACCAAAAAAGATGATTAATTTAGTTGAAAATGCTCGACATAAAGTACCTTACGGAACAACAACATAGCTAATAAAAAATAATCAACTTGGTTGTTTAATGCTCAACATAAGACGCTTTACGGAGCCTCACAGTAATACATAAAACATGGATCAGGGAAGATTAATTACTGCGGAATACACAAGGATTCATTATATTTCCATCACTATTTGCATAACGACATTTAATAGACATAATCCTTGCAAACCAAAGATTTTAACCTATCTTTCGTCAAAGATTGACAATATAGGCTTAACTTTTGTATTTTTCAAAAGTCCATTCATTCTTTCATCAATACATGCATATCAATTCATGAACGACTTTACTTTTGACAAGATATGGGACAATCAAGTTCACTGACGCAAACACACATATCCCATAACAATATTGCAATATATAAAACCATAAAGATTAATACTGCAAAAATCATCTTCCAAACAAGTTTAGAATTTAAACCACTAAATCTAAAAACACGAAGATGAAAACGTTGGACATAGCTATGTGTAATCACAATAATGGCTATTCCAAACTCTAGTTATTATTCTAAACAAAAA
Source organism: Papaver somniferum (assembly GCF_003573695.1). Taxonomy (NCBI): domain Eukaryota; kingdom Viridiplantae; phylum Streptophyta; class Magnoliopsida; order Ranunculales; family Papaveraceae; genus Papaver; species Papaver somniferum. The sequence continues at coordinate 53,194,949 of NC_039367.1, forward strand.
CAGAAATATAGAAGATTTACTAGATAAATTAAAAACACAAAATTACTCATCTTCTTCCTCATCGGAGATACTCCAAGATGCTTGAATTCTGTTCAATTCTTCCTTGAGCTCGGGAAACTTCGTTGCAACCAGAGATAATTGTTCTTGGACACACTTCACCCTTGAATCGACCTTACACACACCCTTATGAATTTTTTGAAGAAGACTCAAAGTGGTAGGGTCACAATCGTTAAGTGAAGCATCTCTTTGTCTTTTGCACATATTTTCCCTTATGCGTCTAAAGGTACACGGACGAACCAGTTTGGGAACCCCGAGTGAGTTGCCAATCGAAACAAGACCACGATCATGGCAAATTTGTCCAATCAAGCAAGGATAGCCTAACATCTTGATGGGTGAAGTCATCTAAATCATTTGATAAATGATAAAACCACAAATATCGGGACTTTGAATACCCGATTCAAGAAAATAAACTAATTCCGCAAACTCATGATTCCACCAAGAATTCTCAATTGTGGAGGGACAAAGATTGGGGATACCAAGTTTCCCAAATTCCAACAACGGGATACTAAGATCATTAGTAGGAAACTTCCCTTGATTCCAAATTACCTTCTTGCCACAAAGCCCGAGAGATATTTCATCACATGATGGACGTTCTTCACTTGGTCTAAGAAGACGCACGTTTCCCAACGGAATGTTGGTAATCTTTGAAATTAATTCTCTATCAACAAGAAACCTTTCTCTATTTATCAAGGATTTGAATTCCATCTTATTAATGTCAACATCATGAATGTTGGCAGAGAAAATTCTTGTGAGAGAATCAAAACCTTGACCATTACCATCAAAGATATTTCCAAGCTTGAATTTTTTGAAGCAAGCTAAATCCTCTTCATGCCCACTAGAGAAATCCAATTTGTTTTCTAGGATAAAACCTTTAGATGAAATCTTTTCAAAAATTCTAGCACAAGAATCATCCACAAACCTAATCCTAAGAGAGTTTTGGTCACAAGGAACATCCATGATTGAGGTATTTGAGTATTTGGAGCTCCTTTTTGAGCCCTTAGAATTCATCATGAGATCTAAGAAATTGAAAGGGACAAGAGGAATTTACTTACTTGGAGTGAAACTTGAACACCCTTTATTTCAAATTCTCCAAGATGGATTCAATGGATAAAAACACACAAAACCCTAGAGGTTCACGTACGCGGACGGGTGATGAAGAAGAGGGTGCGCGAACTTCTTCTTTATAAGACCAAAGATGGGCTTGGACCCGTTTGTGAACCGTGACCCACACAATGAAAGTGGGATTTTCTTAGCCATTTGCACATCAAAGGATATGCATCCCGTGACAACACACTCTTGAGAGAGCGATGGATGCAGTAGAAAGCTTTATTTGGTATTCTAAAAGAGAATAGAAAAAATGTACACAACTCAACATTTCTTGACCCATTTCAAGAATATACAAATGGGGTGATGCCAAACTTGTTACCAAGAGGCATAATGTGCATAGGAATTCTCATGCAACATTTCTGGTTGATATGTGTGAACAGTCCCCGTGACATAATCATCGTAATGATGATAATCCGGGAAGTCAGGGCTTTCTATCCTTCGTTTAATCTGGATAGAAGGAAATTTTTTCCGAATTCTAGGTTGTATAATATTATTTTCGGAAGGATTCTTAGACTTAACAAAATTATGTTTTTCTAAGAGATTAAAAACGCCTTCGAACGCTCTAAATAGATCTTTATCAATTGATCCATTATGATAGTATTCTTCAAAGAGATCAAGAGTTAATCTATTGAGAGTCCATATCCTTAAGCGTGACGAAAGTTTCCTCAATCTTTCCTTCTTTTTATTTTTTTCCTTTAGATTGGATCTCATCATCAAAATTTTCCTTTTTAGATGAAATGAGATTATCATGTAAACCCGGAGGTTTTAACAATAATAATCCTTGAGAAATCTTTAAGGACTTCTAGCGTGCGTTACAGATGCCACTAACAAGTTTTCCAAAGAAATTTCCCATAGGAAAATTTTTAAGGAACAACCAAACACAAACTTATAGGTTTAGAGTGTTTACCTGCTCTGATACCAATTGAAAAAGCGGGGGTCTAACAACCACACCCAATATTTCACTTAGCAATCTGTATGGACAAACTCCAATATACTTTTATGAGAATCAACTAGACAGATAGAGTTTATATCTCAATCTCTCGATTTGATCTTTACTCAAGCAAATAGAAATCTGCGAGTCTTTATCAAAGAGAGATAACTTGGATGGTACCAAAGACCAATATCCAAGTGTCAATCAATTTAAATCAACAACCAAAAGTTCGGATATTCAAATTGATTGATCAACGCACAACCTGTATTATTTCAATTATATAAGCAAATATAATGCGGAATAGAAATAACACAGACACCAGAATTTTGTTAACGAGGAAACCGCAAATGCAGAAAAACCCCTGGACCTAATCCAAATTGAACGCACACTGTATTAAGCCGCTACAGACACTAGCCTACTCCAAATTAACTTTGGTCTGGATTGTAGTTGAACCACAATCAATCTCACAGTGATCCAAGGTACAGTTATGCTCCTACGCCTCTGATCCCAGCATGATACCACGCACTTGATTCCCTTAGCTGATCTCACCCAAAACCAAGAGTTGCTACGACCCAAAGTCGAAGACTTTAATAAACAAATCTTTATTACACAGAAAATTCTATGATAATAGATAAATCCGTCTCCCACGAATATACCTACGAGTTTTGTTCCATCTTTTGGTAAATCAAGGTGAACAGGAACCAATCAATAATACCAGACTTATATTCCCGAAGAACAACTTAGTATTATCAATCACCTCATAATAATCTTAATCGACGCAGCGAAAAAGATATTGTGGAATCACAAACGATGAGACGGAGTTTGTTTGTGATTACTTTTCTATCTTGCCTATCGGAGATATAAAATCTCAAGCCAATTATTTCAATTGTACTCATATGATAGAAGATGCAAGATCAGATCACACAACTACAAGAAAAGTAGTATCGGTCTGGCTTCACAATCCCAATGAAGTCTTTAAGTCGTTAACCTGGTTTAGAAGAAGAAACCAAAAGGTTAAAGGAGAATCGACTCTAGCTTAGCACAACTAGTATCACACAGAATGTGCGGGGATTAGGTTTCCCAGTTGCTAGAGTTCTCCCTTATATTCACTTTCAAATCAGGGTTTGCAATCAATGTTAGCTTAGTAACAAAGCATTCAATATTCACCACTAAATGAAAACCTGATTAGATTCAAGCTAATATTTCTCAACCGTTAGATCGAAAACTTAGCTTGTCACACACAAATGAAATGTCCAATTTTGGGTTTATGAACCGTACCCAAACATTAACATTTGTTGGTTCAACAAGTCGACCAAATGGTTAGCCATATGATTACTTTCATATCAACCTTATTCTTCTTCACCATAAATAGTTCAAATGACTCAAATGAACTAGTTAGAGATTTGTTCAATTGCATAGATCTTATGTAACTACACAACACACAATCGAAACAAAAATAGTTTGATTCACTCGAATCAGTTCATGAACTTTATAGCCACGGTTTGCAAAAGCATTACTTAGTTTAAATAAACATGAGTTCAAGAACAACCGATTTTAGATATAACCTGCTCAAGTTCGCGGACTGGGTTCGCGGACTTAAGCTCATGGAAGGAGTACACGAACTCCAGCAAAAATTCTCGGGTCGAGAACTTCCGCCAGTTCGCTGACTGAGTTCACGGACTTAGTTCGCAGACTTTGGCTCACGCCACTTCCATTTCTCTTGATCAACAAAGTTCGCAAACTTTGGTTCAAGGAATAAGGACTTATACATATATGTGTTTCCACAACAATGCTTATATCCTACAAATGGTTATGTAATCTAAACTTCCATTTCAATCATAGAAACATTCTCAGAGGACAGATATAGCCGTTATTCACATACCATTTTTCGTCCGAGCAATTTTCAAAGTGATTGAAATATAATCATGACTTTCGTCACTAGGTAAAAATGAATTCGGCTAAAACGAAAGCTTACCAACACATATTTCGAGAAATAGATAGGCGAGATAAACTCGGCTCGAAATAGCAAATGTGCATAATGAAAGTCTATATATCAAAACGACTTTTGTCTCAAGAGTAGGATATAGAATAGATAGACTTTTGAGTGACAGATACGTTTAAGTCTCCACATACCTTTTAGTCGACGAAGATCCACCAGTTCCTTGAGTAGTCCTTCGTCTTGTATGATGATTTCCATGGAGTTCTTGAGCTCAACTGCACTTTTTATCCTAGTCCGAGACCTTTACCTATGTAGGCTAGAAATCAATACTTATAGTTTCGATCACTAACATTGACAAACATGCTTGAGATAGCAACGCATGCGAGTTCGACCGATCAATGCTCTAACACAAGGGATACCAAATACACCCAACTTTTTCTTTCGGCAACCTGTATAGACAAAACCTAATACAATTGCAAGTAGACCAACTTAATGATCCTTGACGATATGTATATATATAGTTAATATCTCAACTTCTACTCAATCAGTATGTATATAGACACACGGTCCGTGAACCTGAGTGTTAAGCAGAGTACTTGGACGATCTCAAAAATCAATATCCAAGATCAATCTAGTCGTATCCAAATAACAAGTGATTAAACTTGCTATCTATCTTTCAAGATACGAATTCTACGAGAAACTAGTCTCGTAATCGATTATAATAAAGAGGACTTATCTACGTATATTGAATACGTACAAACTTGTGTAGATCAAATTATAAAGATAAAAAATATAATGCGGAAAAGGAAAAACTCAAGACACCAAAATTTTTATTAACGAGGAAACCATAATAGCAGAAAAACTCTGGGACCTCGTCCAGATTGAACACCACATTGTATTAAGTCGTTAGAGACACTAGCCTACTATCAAACTTCGGACTAGAATGTAATTGAGACCTAATCCACCCTTCAAGTGATCAGTCACAGTCGCGCTTCTTACGTCTCTTGAACCTCGCAAGGTTCTACGCACTTGATTCCCTTAGCCGACGTTCTTTACATCCTAAGAGTTGCTTCAACCGAAGTGAATACTTTTGATACCAATTTTCCGCAAACAGATAAACCTATTTGAATTTTATTTAGATCAAATATCAAGGTGTGGAAATCTGTATACAATAGACAAGCTAGCAAACCTCAAACATCTGAATTTACGACTTTCGGAGAGCATCATAGATTCTTAACCACCTCTCAAGAACAATCATCGAAAGATCAACTAAGATCAGTCTTTAGATATCTATCTTTAGGAATCACAAAGTCTGAGACAAAGAGAACTTTGCGATTACTATCTATCTTTGTTGAAAGAGATTAAAAAAACCTCGATAACAGTAAAAATCAGGATTCACGAACTATCAAGGTAAAGATAGTCGTACCTGGATTCACGAATCCCCAAGAGAAGTCTTTTTAGTCGTATACCTAAAAGGTCAACAAAGGCGATTTTAGAATCAACTAGGACACAAGGTGTCAGGGATTGATTTTCCAAGTTGACAGAGTGCTCTATTTATAGTTTTCAAAGACCATGGTTAGCTTAGAATTCACGCTAAGATAATTTGAGAATCAAGCAAATAATTTAATTATTCAAACTACAATAGAAGACTATACATATAGGTTCGGTTATTGAATCGTGTATAATGACCATTCAGTTTGGCAAGTTAGCCAAATAACTAAAATTTATTCGATGGTCATTTAAACACCTAAGAAATTAATCATAATTCACACACATAAGTGTTTAAGTGATCAATGAATTCTTAGAAGTGTTTAAGAGAGTTCTAGCAATGCTAAACATATTAAAATAATAAGTCTTTAAGCATCTGCTAAACATTGTTGGGACAGTTGGTATAACAGTTTTCCAACCGTAGGGCTTGTTCACGAGTCAGGGTTTTACGGTTCGTGAACCGGGTTCACCAACCCTACTAGACTACCGAACTCAGTTGACCATGGTTCTTGAACCGGGTTCGCCAACTGCTAGCCAATTTATCCAACTTATAAAATCAGCTCACCACGGTTCACCAACCGGGTTCGTGAATTGTTCCCAACTGAACTTGTGGTTTGCAAACTGGTTCGCCAACCTTCCTGTATTTTTGTATCTCTGATATCTATGGTTTGCAAACTGAGTTCGCCAACCTACCCTGAGTATAAATTCTAGTAAGTTCATATTTGTCTCTTATGATGTTTAAAACATTCCCAAGTGATATAATCATTTGCATGGGAAATTTTCAATTGATCCACAAATTAATTCATAGAACTAATATTGTTAAGGACCTTTGAACATCTAATCGCTAAATCATATTTCGAGATTTTTCACAAGACAAGCTTGACTCGAAACATCTTCTTTGTGAATCTATTGTAAGTCATACGACATAGTCTCAATAGATAGAATGATGGTATATAATGAGTAAAATAGAATGGTTCAGTCTTCACATACCTGATACAGAAGTTCTCCAAATGGCTTCATCGATCTTCAGTCTTCAAGGGTGATGTCTGATACTCAACTAAAATTTTTAACCTAGTCCGAGACTTGACTTAGTAGACCAGAAATCAGGAAACAATTTTGATCATCTAACATTGGCAACAAGCTTGAGATAGCGAAACTTGTGGGTTCAATCGAGCACTGCTCTAATAATAAGATGTAAACATAGTGATCGGAACATGTGTTAACCCTAATAGCTTAATGTTCAAGTATTTTTACTTGATACTCAAGGAAAGATCCTGAAACCTATTTCAATATCTTTATAATATATCGAATAGTATATGCTTCATATATCCAATAGGTTTGCATATCTATAGTTTATATACATATTAGTAAAGTACATGGATGTGTGCTAGATAATATTAGTTGTCAACTATGAGTGACATCGGTTTATTAGTTGGTATCATATTGGTATTTGTCAAATTCAGAAATCATAACCTTTGAATATTTTTGGGAATTTTCGAAATTAATTATACCTTATTTTCCAGACAGACCTGGGTCATTAAACTGTAGGCTTGTATTCTTACAAACTCATCCCTTGACACAACTTAAGTGATTGCGTGGTAAGCCAACTAATTGAGAGAGATAAGTAATATATTTAGGTGAAACATCATGTGTTGTCTTCGTTTAAAGTCTTCTTTGGGATCAAGCAGTAATGTTGGTGGGAAGCTAAATAGTATTGTTATTTCAGTTTTCGATCAACATTTATTTGATTGACAAATAGTACAGTTATCCTTGATAGATCAAACTTGTTTCTTCTAAGGTCCTTCTCTTATGATATAAGGTAAATCAAGTTTGTTTGGGGATTGACTATTGTATATCTAGTGATTCAAGATATGTAGATAGAAATGTTGATCATCCAACGTTAGCAGACTGTGTTCTGTGTATGATCGATCAGTAGTGAAATCAAGTTGTTTGTGCAGTGGTTACTTTGAAGATTAAAGACTTATAAACTTTTCCTTTTTGTTTATGATCTTTGTGATTTTTTTTGTACACTTGATTCTCTGTGATCTAACAAGATGTTTATCTTCAAAGACATAAGACTTGCTGGTAGATTGGACAAATTGTCTAATTGCTTTTCTTTATATTGCTTGGATATAGCTTGTTTACTGAGATTGATTAATTCGATAATTATTGTCTTGGTTTTATCTTTGACCAAGGTAGTTTATATTGAATAAATGGAAGATCATTTACTCTACTTTATCTCTTATCGAAATCTTGATTTGGGATATTGATATTGAGTTGGTTATTAAAACAGATTTAGTCATATGTTGTTTCGGGTTAAGATCCAGAGAAGTTGAGAGCGGAAGTCTTCACAGCACGTGAAGCGACTCAAGAAAGTGGAGTTTGTCTTGGTATTCATGTGCCTAAACCAAATTGGTTGTAGGCACAGGGATACTGAAGGAACTAAATAACTAGGGGTAGTTTCAACAATACAAATTTGCGGTAGTCAATTTGTATAACGTGTTAATTATGAGAGTATTCAAATATGTACTAGGTCCCATGGCAATCTGCCAAACATTTTTCCTCGTTAACAAAATCTTGTGTGTTGGTGTTATTTACTTTATTTTAGCATTATAATTGTTATAACTATAATAAAGTAAGTACACTCATACGTTAACCCACTTGGTACAATCTCATAGTTAATTTGCCCACGAACTTATCTTATATATCGAGTTACATCTTGTTGAAGTAATTCTTTGGTCATTATTTTTTTTGTAGAATTACAAAAGGCGTATCTGTATAGGTTGATATGGAAAGATTGTGGTGCACTCCGTACCCTCATTATTCACATTTAGAAATGCAAGCTAGGCACTGGCATATGCGCCATATGGGATTTGTGCATGGTCAGGATGCATGGTGATCCATAAATGCAAGAGAGGCTTGCATATGAATACTTCATACTTGCATCATTGGTAGAATAATGCATATCAACGATGAAACCTGCCTGGTATGCGCATTATTCACACAAAAATGCCAGACGCATGGTCCCATCGATTATGATTTGATTTCACTTAGTTGTCGTTAGTTTTATGCTTTCAAGAGACAAGGAACTGCCATTTTGGCTTAGGAAAAAGTAATAGGCGTTGATCGTGAAAAGACGAGGGTACCCAAATATACCTCAATCTAAAACTTTTCCACCTATAAGTCCTTTCTCCGAAAGTGATTGTCTATGGACTGAGTCGAGACAATACAACTAATCGGTTCACACTTCGTTTGATCGTCTATGGATACAAGACCGAGACAATACGATGACAAGATAACTTGTGTGATTGACTATGTATACAAGATCTAGACAATACAACAACGAAGTATGTTTACTTGATAAAAGATTCAGACTTAACCAAACACAATATGATAGCTATCAAGTAAACAAGAATTAACATTTGTGTAATTTACTTTAAGTTATAATAACAACAATTATAATTGCAGAAAATAAAAGTAAATGACACAGCAAGATTTTGTTAACGAGGAAACCGCAAACGCAGAAAAACCCCGGGACCTTGTCCAGAATTGAATACTTTGAGGATTAAGCTGCTATACAAAATCTAAACCAACTTCGTATAGTTGAGACCAGGCAACTAAACCTATAGTTCACCTAGTTCCGTCTGTATCCCTGCGCCTCCAACTTGCAATAAGTCACGCACTTGGAACAATTCCTTTGGTTCGTGTTCCAAACAGTAAAGGAACAATAAATATGTTCGGTAACAACTCTTTTCAACCAATGTGATATGAGTTTGACAAAAGGCTCTTCCGTTTATCCCAATAAACTCCTTTGTCGGGTCCTTAGATCTATCCAATAATAACTACCAAAATAATTATATCTAGATTTTGCAATCAATACTTTTAATCACGAAAAATCGTATTGATGCCGATCTACTCAACTAATCAATCAAATCTATCACAAAGATAAACCGATTATAGTTGGATCCTTCTCCAGCTGAAACAAGTATTGTGCACACCAAAGATTATGAACCCAAATCAGGAATCTTTTTCGTCTTCAAATATTCTCAGATCTTCAATAAACACCTGCACACAATCAACTTGAATCTCTTGTGATCAATCACACAAAGAACGGAGTCTGTTAACAATGGATTATCACAAGAAGTCTTTAGATCTACAAACAGTCTAAAGATCCCCGTCGAAACTTCGATCTAGTTTCAGTGAATCTTATATCAAAAGAGAAGATTCTCAAGCATAAACAAACCAGGTGCAATCAAAGTTCAACCACCGTTAGTCAATAAAATCAATCGAAAACTAATAATAAACTGCAATTATCTAGTTTCCCACCAACGGTACTAATATAGCTTCTCAATCCCAAAGAAGTCTTTAAACCGAGCGGTCGTAAGAGAGTTCGCCTAATTAGGGTACTTTCCTCTCCAAATAGGCGGCTCCACCAGTAACAACCCAACTAGGTAGTTTTGCTGGCTCTGAGGATTAGTTTGCTTGAAATGAAAACATCAATATTTATAGACAAGGAAGTTTGGACACCAAGGAATTTCCAAAACCGAATATTCTCAAAGATATGCAATAAAGCCAAAATCGGTTTTCATAATTCCTTGAAATGCTTTGTCCAATTAATAGCCGAAATCTCAGTGGAAAATCTCCAACTTGTAAATGCACATTACTAATTTTTATTTTCTAAAGATATGCATTTTAATTGCTGGAAATTAAAAGCATATAAAAACTAAAAACCTTAATTAAAAGATTCTCAATTTATTTCGATCCAGGATTCTCCTTTAGATATTAAGGAATATCTTTGAACAATAAAAGATAAGAGTTACTGCGCATGTTCAAAGTATGTCGATATCTTTACTTTGTAAATCCTTTTTCATATTTACAATCATGGAACCGATTTGCCACACTTTCAAACAAGTTTAGAATTGGTTCATCTGACGTCCAAGAACTATGTGATTGATTATCCTATCAAATCACCATTAATGGGTTTCACGGTTCTACCTCAACATAAAGTTTTGGTTCTACCTCCAAGTAGGTACTAGGATCAGTTACACTAGTTAGCATAAAATGGCTAACTAAGTACTAGGATCGGTTACCACTTCTTATGGTAAAACTTGTGATCGGTTGACCAAGTTATAGGATCGGTTACACCAACTTACTAAAACTTGTTAAACCTCGTACAAGGATCGATTACACTCTCTCTTGTGATCGGTCACACCTCTTACTAGGATCGGTTACCCAATGACTAGTATTTAGTCACACCAAATTCAAGATATTGATCTTACCATCTTAGGTGATTACTTAAGATCGGTTTCACTAATAAAAGTCATACTAATACAAAAGTCATTCCTTGTGAATAGTTTTACCAAGATACATAAACAAGTTATGAGCGGTTATACTAAACACACATATTGGTAATTCAAAAGATTTGCAATGAATAACAATACCAATAAGCCTAGCGATTTCCCTTTCGATTCATAAAACAAGTTTATGAATTTACTTCCTTTAAACGAATGTAAAACATTGTTTCCTAGGACGAAATCTTCACCCATACCCATACATAATCACAATATCATTCATACGATTATGTCGATGTCTTATATACGAAGTTCAAAAGATAGACGTTATACTTCGTATTGTAATTCCTTAATACTATGTCTAACTAGACTATAATCATTCACAACTTCGCAATTATGTTTTTAATATGCACGACTTTAAAGATACGTTAGGGAATGAAACAGTTCAAATCAAATATTACTAACCTCAAGTGGAAGGATGATGTCGTCGTTGTAGCTCCTTACTTCTTCTCATTCTTCAAGTCTTCACGTAATAATTGTAATGTCTCATATCCTAATACTTTCAAGATAACCTATACGAAGTTGACTCTAGTAAATAATCAAGCGACTCTTTAAATGGGTTTTGATTCACTAAAATATGACAACCAATCTTGACATACCAACGCTTGGTGGGTTCAACCGAGCTATGCACTAACAATCTCCCCCTTTGTCAATTTTAGTGACAAAACTCTTACATCATATGGATAAACAAATTACAAGAATTCATTACACATACGCTTGATTCCCAAATTCAACAACACAATAACCTGTATACATTCAATCCTTTAAATGCGGATGTTGAAATTATAATAACAAAGCTAATACTCCCCCTAAAGGTAAGATAGGTAGATTTTCAATCTGCACGTCTTTGTTATTTCCATCATCATATGATATGTTACCCCCCCTTAGTCTATGCTTTATTCTTTCGTTAGATATACGTTTAAGCACCATTGTGCTTTCCTTAGTGATACCAAATCAATACAAATCAATATCAATATCACTTGTTTACTCTATATATTTCTCCCCCTTTTTGTCACAAAATGACAAAGGTACGAGCAAATAAAGGACAAACCGAAAGGATCTTACAAATCTTACAAAGAGACTTGCAACCTATAAGAGTTAAGCACGAGGTTTCCACACACCATTTTTGATAACCAATATCAAAACCGAAACCACAAAGTAATTTTATTTTTATATGTTACGAAGGAAAGAATTGCCCGAAGCAATTTTCCCTAATAGTTTAGCAAACCAAAAATCGACTAAACACCTTAGTTCCTCTGCTAAACCGATTTTACAAATACAATCGCTTGTTCGATAAGACCAAAATAAAGATCAGAATTAACTCTATTTTTCTCATCAGGATCTAGTTATTCTCATCAATAACTTAGACCTTTCACTTTTAAACAAGACAAGTACTAGGTTGGTTAACTAGTATTTCTTGTTAAGGCATTCGATTAGACTTGAATAACCGAAACCTCCACTTTGATAAGTCTAACTAAGATCAGAATTAACTTAGTTTCTCTTATCCGGTATCAAATTGGACTAAACAATTCATCCCGAAAACCTTTTCTTTTGTGAAGCCATAAACAATTTATACAAGCCAAATAAATCAACTTGCATAATTATTTACCTCAACCGGAAGCAATTGAAACAACATAGACATTAAAGTACTGCAATTACACCGTAATTTTGTAAGCATAAACAATTGATACAAAACCATAAAGCAAGATAACAATAGTTTTTCTTAACCGGAAACAATTGAATCACACACATCCATACACAAGCAATGGAATAAAACATCAATTGTACCGAAATTTTGTTAAGCAAAAGCAATAAATATATGCAATAAAATCAGGCTTTTCTTAAACAGAAAAACGATTAACTAACAAATTTGTTACCTCAAGCTCCGCATCCTCTTCACCCCAGAAAGATATGTCATTAAGCGCAAGTTCACATTAGAACTCTCCCCCGTTATGTTGTCATCCTCTCGCAAAACAAATGAACAACAACAAATAGCAACCTTTGCCAGAGAAAGGTTGAAAACCGGTTTTAACTATTGCAATGCAAAAGTTGAAACCCCAAAACACATATGCTTTTATGCTAAACCAAATGATTCAACAAATTGTGACTTTTCACATATTTGTTTCAATCAGAACCCCTCATGATCCTTTGATAAAGCCTACCAACATGGCCTAGAACTCAATCCCGCTAAATCAAAATCACCCAAACCATAAGGGTTCACACATATGAGATCGAATATTAAGGTCAGGAAAACCAAAATCAAACATCCCATAAACATACATAGTAATATTATAAAGAATTCAAGCACATGCTGTGTAATAAAAAAAAACAACTATCAAAAGAAGAATTATAAACTAATAATTTTATTCATAAATAAGATAGTTTTATTCTTGATAGACCTTATACAATTATTGAAAGGAATAAAAAACTGATGTATATTTTCTTTGATTAAGAATTACATCACGTATCTTAATCTTTAGTGGTGCTCTTGTTGTTCACTGAGGTTTCTTCAGTGTTCAAACTTTTGAAGCATGTCTCAAGAAACTTGTCTGCAACCACTTCTTGTTTCTCAAGTTTTTCAACCTGAACCTTCATATCAGCAAGATCAGCTTTTGTCTCCTCAATTTTATTTTTGAGACAATCTTGGTTTCGAACCGTCATTACGAGGTTGGTTCTTAGTTCTTAAAAACCTTGGATGTAGTCATCATACTATCAGAACGAATCCACTTGGTTTTGGTTGGATCTTATAAATTGTAAGCCAATAGACATGACTCATCTTGTGATCCAACTGAACTATCAGAATCATAATCAGACATGATTTTTGATATGTTTTTCTTCTTCCTTTATGTATTGATTCCTTGACAATCATTAACCTTTTGAGCTTCCTCCTTATTAGCCTTTGAGACAATGCGAGTTACTGGAGGCATGCTCGGTTATTTAGATAGGGATTAATCAGGGTTTCATAATACAAGCCAGAGATAATTTCTCTTTAATAAGAGACAACTTTTGGACCGAAAAATATCAGGAAATTCCGAAAATATAAAAGAATATATTTTATTTCCTTTGTCCGAACTTCTCATGTTGGAAGTTTATTAAAATTCAAAAATTCTAAATAAAACCTATTTTTGGAAGATCATGTTGAACATGAACAATTTTAGACAGACATGGATTCACAGTCATCCATAAAATGTCACAGATTTTTCTGATAAACAAACACAAAGAAAATTGTGCTCTCGTTTTCTTGTGCTTTTCTCATCCATAATTAAGAGCACGAAGGAGGATGAGAGTGCACAATTTTGATACAACTAAGTTGTATCAGAGTAAGCTCTTTCTAGCTTACAGTGAGTATCAGAAACATAGTTCATGTTTCTCTTTGGGAATCTCTGCCCCAAATATTTTCTCCCAGGAAAATGATCTTTTCTAGCTCTAGAGATATGATCATGTGGAGAAGATGTACTGATGTAAGAATTTTTAGGGATAGATAAATCTCTCTTAATTCTATCAATGAGATTTTCATAAGATTTTCTCATTCTAAGGATTTCCTTATGATGTACATCAACATGATTATCTGAAACAATTATCGGAAATTCCTGATTGTTTCTTTTGGCAAAAAATTTCTCTTTCTCTTTCTTCTGGAGTTGTTCTTCATCAAAATAAGAATTGTTTCGATATGGGTGAAGAAGAATATTTTTCCAGAAGCGATTATCAACTCTATCTTCTGATTCTTTTGAGTTGATCTTATCGGGTAGTGGTATATTTTGTCTTTCTATTGAGGAATGGTCTTTCAGTTTTTTAAGACAAGAAACTTCTTTCAATATCTTTACCACCGTATTTTGAAGAAGTATAAGTTTTCTGTCAAGTGATTGAAAGTTGTATTCCTTAAGATCACGTTTACGGAATCGGTTCAAAGTTTCCTTTGGACAAGATTTCGTCTGATCATCAGTAAATGTAGAAGATGGTTTCTCATCCTCTTGTGACTTGATGTAGTTAGGCAAACTACCATCATCTTGATCAGTTTCAGATGTGACTAAACCGGTTTTATCACAGTCTGTAAAAGTCGAGCAAGGACTTTTAGTTTCCTCAATATCATAAGAAATCACAACAACATCATTAGTCAGAGTCATAGGACGCGTCTCTATATCTTGAGTAAGAGATTTCCCAAGAGCTTCTAATTTGACAGTGAGATCCATATTCTCTTTGGCTAGAATATTCAGTTGAATGTCTTTATCTCTGATCTCATTCTTAAGAAGATTTGACTTTGTTTTTAATATCAACATTTTTGTAGACAAAGATTTCATAGGCTTTAGGAGTTTTACCAACTCTTTATCAACATCTTGTTTTTCATCAGAGCACGACACAGATGTTTTCGCAACTCCTGGATCATGAGTTAACGAAGTGGTGACATCTTCAACTTTTGAGTATTCATACTCTTGAGTAACGTTAACTGAATCAGACATAGATTCAATTTCTTATAGGTTGGATCGCACCAAACATAGATTGTTAGATCTTTTCGTGTTTGCCTGCTCGGATACCAATTGAAAAGAAGAGGGTACCCAAATATACCTAAAGCTAAAACTTTTCCACCTATAAGTCCTTTCTCCGAAAGTGATTGTCTATGGACTGAGTTGAGACAATATAACTAATCGGTTCACACTTCGTGTGATCGTCTATGGATACGAGATCGAGACAATACGACAACAAGATAACTTGTGTGATTGAAGTTGGATACAAGATCGAGACAATACAACAACGAAGTATGTTTACTTGATAAAAGGTTCAGACTTAACCAAACACAATAGGATTACTATCAAGTAAATAGGAATTAACGTTTGTGTAACTTACTTTAAATTATAATAACAACAATTATAATTGCGGAAAATAAAAGTAAATGACACAGCAAGATTTTGTTAACGAGCAAACCGCAAATACATACAAATCCAGGGACCTTGTCCAGAATTGAATACTCTCAGAATTAAGACGCTATACAAAACCTAAACCAACTTCGTATAGTTGAGACCAAGCAACTAAACATATAGTTCACCTAGTTCCGTTTGTATCCTTGGGCCTTCAACTTGCAATAAGTCACGCACTTGGAACAATTCCTTTGGTTCGTATTCCAAACAGTAAAGGAACAACAAATCTGTTCGGTAAAAACTCTTTTCAACCAACGTGATATGAGTTTGACAAAAGGCTCTTCCGTTTATCCCAATAAACTCCTTTGTCAGGTCCTTAGATCTATCCAATAACAACTACCAAAGTAATTGTATCTAGATTTAGCAATCAATACTTTTAATCACAAAGAATCGTATTGATGCCGATCTACTCAACTAATCAATCAAATCTATCACAAAGAAAAACCGATTATAGTTGGATCATTTTCCAGCCAAAACAAGTATTGTGCACACTAAAGATTATGAACCCAAATCAGAAATCTTC
The DNA here is from genome assembly GCF_003573695.1 of Papaver somniferum. Lineage (NCBI taxonomy): Eukaryota > Viridiplantae > Streptophyta > Magnoliopsida > Ranunculales > Papaveraceae > Papaver > Papaver somniferum. The sequence continues at coordinate 53,211,261 of NC_039367.1, forward strand.
TTCGTTTTCAAATCTTCTTAGATCTTCAATAAACACCTTCACACAATCAACTTGAATCTCTTGTGATCAATCACACACATAACGGAGTCTGTTAACAATGGATTATCATAAGACTTCTTTAGATCTACAAACATTCTAAAGATCCCCGTCGAAACTTCGATCTAGTTTCAGTGAATCTTATATCAAAAGAGAAGATTCTCAAGCATAAACAAACTAGGTGCAATCAAAGTTCAACCACCATTAGTCAATCAAATCAATCGAAAACTAATAATAAACTGCAATTATCTAGTTTCCCACCAACGGTACTAATAAAGCTTCTCAATCCCAAAGAAGTCTTTAAACCGAGCGGTCGTAAGAGAGTTCTCCTAATTAGGATACTTTCCTTTCCGAATAGGCGGCTCCACCAGTAACAACACAACTAGGTAGTTTTGCTGGCTCTGAGGATTAGTTTTCTTGAAATGAAAACATCAATATTTATAGACAAGGAAGTTTGGACACCAAGGAATTTCCACCGGCAGGCCGCCACCGTGGCTGGTCCCTACCCTTTTTTTACCTTATAATAATTTTATTATTACTTCCTTTATCGAGGACTTCCTTTTTAAATCAAACTCTTTGATATTCCTATATCTTATCAATTCTTGCTTTACATGCCATATGGTTTACACAACAAGTGGTCCAACAACCATTAGGTCCTTATACCATATAATATATTAAAATATTATTATTTTAATATTTCCAAATTTGGTTTTTAAAGGAAAATCCTACTTGGTATTTAAAGTAAAATTAAGTCTTTCAGTTAAGATTAAATTCTTTTTAAAATACCAAAATTATGCTTGAAGGACCACCAAAAATAGCAAAACACTCAGGAATGGTCCGCAATCACCATGGTGGTCCACACACCGCCGTTGCCGGTCCCATGTTCATCCTCTTGCAACCAATGGGACGGTTCCTCCTTAATTCATTAATTGGTCCTTCGTGCACCATTCAATCATTCACACCACTTGGACAATCATCCATACACCACACAGCTGGTCCCTCATCCACTATTGGTTGGTACCCTTTTCTACGTATATGGCAGGTAATCTCTCAAACATTCCTTGGTTCGTTCGTCTAACATATTAGGTTTTACAGTGTTAGAGCATGGCTCGGTTGAACCCACCAAGCGTTGGTATGTCAAATTTGGTTGTCATATTTTAGTGAATCAAAACTCATGTTAGGAGTCGCTTGATTATGTACTAGAGTCAACTTCGTATAGGTTAGCTTGAAAGTATTAGGATATGAGACATTACAAGTATTGCGAAGTCTTGAAGATATGAAGAAGCAAGGAGCTACAACGACAACAATCATCCTTCCACTTGAGGTTAATGATATTTAACTTGAACTGTTTCATTCTCTAACGTATCTTTCAAGTTGTGCATATTGAAAACATAACTGCGAAGCATATTTGAACTTTAGATAGACATAGTATTTAGGAATACAATACGAGGTTTATTGCTTAACCATTAAACTTTGTAGATAAGACATCGCCATAATCATTTGAATGCTATTGTGATTATGTATGGGTATGAGGTGAGGATTTCATCCTAGGGAACAATGTTTACATGTGTTCTAAGGAAGTAAGTTCATAAACTTGTTCGTGAACCGAAAAGGAAATTTCCAGGTGTTATTGGTTTTGGTATTCATTGCATATCTTATGAACAACCAATATGTTTGATTCAGTATAACCGCTCACAACTTGTTTGTGTTCTTGGTAGAACTATTCACAAAGGCCTGACTTATGTATTGGTATGACTTTTATTAGTGAAACCGATCTTAAGTAATCACCTGAGATGGTATGATCGGGTTTGTGTTTTGTCTGACCAAATATGGGAAAGGGGAACCGATCCTAGTAAGAGGTGCAGTACATCACAAAGGGGAACCGATCCTTGTATGGGGTGCAATAAGGTTTATAGCAGAAAGGGGAACCGATCCTATGGACATGTGCAACACGTTTTTAGGCAAAGGGGAACCGATCCTATGGACATGTGCAACGCATATAAGTTAGATACCATATATATGTGGGGAACCGACCCTAGTACCTAGTCAACCGAATTTTGGAAAGCTAGTGTGACTATGCACAATACTCACATGGAGGTAGAACCGAAACTTGTTTTGGTAGAAAAGTTAAACCCATGATTGTGATTGAAGGTTGGTTTGATCAATCACATAGTTCTTGAAAGTCGGATGAACCAATTCTAAACTTGTTTGGAAGTGTGACAAATCGGTTTCAAGGTTGTAAATGTGAAAGAGAACTTACAAAGTAAGGATGTCGACATACTTTGAACATGTGCTGTGAATGTTTATTTCTTTAATTGTTCAAAGATATTCCTTAACGACTAAGGGAAGAGAATCCCAGGATCGAAACATAAGTAAGTTAATAATCTTTTAATTAAGGTTATTAATTTCATTTTGTAGGGAAATTCCAGAATTAGTAATGTGCATTTACTAATTAGATTTTCCGAGAGATTTCGATCATTATTTTTGGACAGAGCATTTCCAGGAATTATGAAAACCGAATTTGTGCTTTAATGAATATCTTGAGAATATTTTCGTTTTTGGAAATTCCTTGGTGTCCAAACTTCCTTTTCTATAAATACTTGAAGTTTGCCTTTCTAGCAAACTAATCCTTCGTAACAACAGACTTCCTCTTTTGTTGTTGTTACTGGTGTAGCCGCCTATTCGGAGAGGAGAGTAACCTAATTAGGCGAAATCTCTTACGACCGCTCAGTTTAAAGTCTTCTTTGGGATTGAGAAGCTCTAGCATGTACCGTTGGTGGGAAACTAGATAATTCTGGTTTATCTTTTGTTTTCGATTGATTTAATTGACTAACGGTGGTTGAAATCTGATTGCACCTAGTTTGTTTATTCTTGAGAATATTCTCTTCTGATATAAGATTCACTCAAACTAGTTCAGAGCTTCGACATGGATCTTTAGACTGTTATGAGTTCTAAAGACGATCTTGTGATAATCCATTGTTAACAGACTCCGTTATGTGTGTGATTGATCACAAGATATTCAAGTGATTGTGTGCAGGTTTTTATTGAAGATTTAAGAAGATTTGAAGACAAAGAAGATATTAAAGATCTAACTTGGGTTTTATAATCTTTGGTGTGCACAATACTTGCTTTGGTAAAAGAGGATCCAATTAATAATCGGTTTATCCTTGTGGTAGATTAGATTGATTAATTGAGTAGATCGGCATCAACACAATTCTTTGGATTAAGAGTGTTGTTGGCTTAATCTTAAACGATTACTTCGGTAATTGAATATAAGGTAGATCTAAGGACCCGACGAAGGAGTTTATGTTAAGATAAACTGAGGAGCCTTTGTCCGACTCATATCACTTGGTTGAATAGAGTTGATACCAAACAGATTTGTTTTTCCTTTACTGTTTGGAATACGAACCAAAAGAATTGTTCCAAGTACTTGACTTATTTATAAGTTGGAGGCGTGGGAATACAGATGGAACTAGGTGAACTATAGGTTTACTTGCTTGGTCTCAACTATACGAAGTTGGTTTATTTTGTATAGCGGCTTAATCCTGAGAGTATTCAATTCTGGACAAGGTCCCGGGGTTTTTCTGCATTTGTGGTTTCCTCGTTAACAAAATCTTGCTGTGTCATTTACTTTATATTTCCTCTTTATAATTGTTTTATTATAATTAAAGTAAATCGCACAAACGTTAATTCATATTTACTTGATAAGCAATCCTATTGTGTTTGGTTAAGTCCGAACCTTTGTATCAAGTAAACATACTTCGTTGTTGGTCACGATCTCGTATCCATAGACGATCACACGAAGTGTGAACCGATTAGTTGTACCGTCTCGACTCAGTGCATAGACAATCACTTTCGGAGTAAGGACTTATAGGTAGGAAAAGTTTTAGCTTGAGGTATATTTGGGTACCCTCGCCTTTTAAATTGGTATCAGAGCAGGCAAACACGAAAAGATCTAACAATCTGTGTTTGGTGTGATCCAACCTATAAGAATGAACTCGAGTTCTCATGAATCGAATTCAATTAACGTACCGCCAAGATTTGACGGAACAAAGTATCTATGGTGGAAATCTGCTATGAGATATTTTCTTCAATCACGAGACTTTAGTACTTGGCTATTAGTCATCGATGGTTATATTCGTCCAAAGATAGAAAATTCAGAAACTGAGTTTAAACGCTTAGTAGAGTTTTCGAACGAAGAAAAGGACCTTGCAAAGCAGAATTCAGATGGTTTGAATGCTATTATTCATGCTGTAAGTCGTGATTTACAACATCATGTGTCAACATGTCAAACTTCGAAAGAAGCTTAGGATAATCTTCAGATCGTATTCGAAGGGAATTCGTCAGAGAAAGAAGATAGACTTAAAACTCTCACCTCCGAGTGGGAAAACCTTCGAATGGATGACAACGACACTTTTGAAGAGTTTCACATTAAACTCTCTGAGATAATTAATGCTTCTTTCTCGTTAGGAAAGACTATTTCTGAAAAAGATATAGTATGCAAGATTCTCAGATCGTTGCCATCTAGATACGATTCTAAGAAGCATGCAATCATAGAAGCAAACGATCTTTCAACTCTCTCACGAAGCACACTCGTTGGTAAGTTAAATATCTTTGATCATGAATCACAGTCTATTGAAAGTAAATGAATCGCTTTTAAAGCAAGAATTCTGAAAGCCCCAATGGAAAGGAATAGACAATTGGATGATTCAGATGAACAGATTGCAGAAAATTCTGATGATGAAATTGAACAATCATTGTCATTAATTACCAGACAGTTTCGAGATCTCTTGAAGAAAAGAAACAAGAGATTCGTTAAGGATACTTATCGATCTTCTCGACCACATGATGGAGTTCCTGTCAAAAAGGATCATGAAGAAGATGATGAATATCAGCCGCAATGCTTCAAGTGTAAAGGGTTTGGTCATATTGCTAAATACTGTCCCAATCTTAAGAAATACACTAGAAACAAGGCATTGGCTGTGACTCTTGATGAGACCTCTAATTCATACGTTTTTGAAGAAGAGGAAATAACTAACATTGCATTAGTTGTCAATCTTATTTCTTCCTCCTCCATTAGTGATTTACCCATTTTAAGAATGGACATGTCTTCCGACATTATTAAATCACCCAATGGTAAAGGGAAAAATAAGACAAGATGCAAAAATTGTCTCAAAAACAGAATTGCTAAAAGTTGCATATGCAATTCCAGTCAATCCCAAGATACTTTGTTAGTTCGAAATAACAAAAGGAGATATTTTCATACTATACTAGATCAAGAACACTCTGGTTGTTCAAAATCCCATAATGAGAGAAAATCTCATACTAATGCCACTTGATCGGTATTAGAATTCTTTCCTCACCACGTGTGCCAAATCTTTGAGTGCGGAAGAAGAAAAATCAAGGCACTTTTGTGTAGATTATGGAAATAATATCTAGTATTTTAAGATATTTGATATATTCTTATTTTTAGGAATATTATATTTTCGGTAGTATGAAAAATACAAAAAGATTCTTCTCGTATTTTGATCATTCCTTGTCCGAACTATGGGTCTGGATCAAATGGTTTCTCTGGAGAAGATGCAAGATCAGAAAGATCATCTTAAAACTAAGTCCGGATTATCTCTTGATATTAAGGGTAAAATCATAAAGGGAGATTGGCTTAGATAGAAGGAAAGGGAGAATACTCTAAAGAAAGATCAGTGTATTGAGGCATTGACACACTTTTGTGTTCAATCAAAGACAAAATTACATGCTCTTGCAGAATCCTTCACGAAAATTTCTCATCTGCAAGAGATTCTTGTCAAGCAACAAGGTTTTCTACTTGAATAAATTCAAAAACTGAAGAGTAGTAATCCACATTCATTCATCTCTGTCATGAAGGACCAGGTTGCAAGGAAAATAGACATCAATTTTTTATTTCTTTCATTGATTGTATTGGTCTATTAATGAATAAAACTATTATGAATAAAATTATTTGATTGGTAATTTTTCTTGTGATAGTTTTCGGTTTACATAGCCTGTGCTTGAATGCTTTTATCTTATTGCTATGTATGTTTATGAGATGTTTGATTTCGGTTTTGCTACCTTAATATTCAATCTCATATATTATGAACCCTTATGGTTTGGGTGACTTTTTGGTTTAGCAGGATTAAGTTCTAGCCCATGTTGGCAGGCTTTATCAAAGAATCATGAGGGGTTCTGGTAGAAACAATATGTGAAAAAGTCACAATATGTTGAATCGGTTTTGGTTTAGCATAAAAACATATTTTTTTCGACGGTTTTCAACTCTTGTTTGCAATTGTTAAAACCGGTTTTCAACCTTTCTCTGGTAAAGGTTGAGGGTTGTTGTTATTCTTTTGTTTATGCATAAGGATGATAACGTGACGATATTTCGATATCAATTCTCCCTGGACGAAGATGCAAACATATTGGAGAAGTGGATGCAAAATTTGAGGTAACAATCTTGTTAGTTAATTGTTTTCCTGTTTAAGAAAATCCTGAGTTTATTTTATATATATTTGTTGCTTTTGCTTAACAAAATTTCGGTAGAATTGATGTTTATTACATGATGTGTGTGTGGATGTGTGATTCAATTGGTTCCGGTTAAGAAAAACTATTGTTATCTTGCTTTATTGTGTGGTATCAATTGTTTAAGAAAAACTATTGTTAGGCTTACAAAATTTCGGTACAATTGATGTTGTGTGTGATTCAATTGGTTCGGTTAAGAAAAACTATTGTTATCTTGCTTTTATATGGTATCAATTGTTTAGGCTTACAAAATTTCGGTGCAATTGCGGTGATTTTAATGTCTATGTTGTTTCAATTGCTTCCGGTTGAGGTGAATAATTATGCAAGTTGAATTATTTTGGTTTGTATGAATTATTTATGGCTTAGCAAAATAAAAGGTGTACAGGATGAGTTGTTTAGTCCAATTCGATTATGCATAAGAGAAACTAAGTTAATTCTGATCTTAGTTAGACTTATCAAAGTGAGGTTTCGGTTATTCAAGTCTAATCGAATGCCTTAACAAGAAATGCTAGTTAACTAACTGTAGATGGTGGATTTTTAACAAGGGATAAAATCGTAAACTCGTGATTATACGAGCCTCTGATCCAGCAATGAGACGTGAGTATCGAGGCACGGGTCTCTCATGAATTCTCAAAGAAGAGTACTTTCTCTCAGAGTACATGTAGATATGTAGTCTCACGGCCGGACAACGACATATCTCATGAATACTGAACACTTTCAGTGATTATTTCTATATAGTATCACGAGATGGACGGCTCCTAGACAGCTTGCTCTGCTAGTATAGAGCGATGACGTCTTCAGGAATAAATAACGAGTTTACCCTGACTATATAAAGGATATGACTTACCGACAAGCTCATATCGGGATAATTAATGCTCCTAGACATCTTGCTCTACTAGTATAGAGCCACAAAGTTAATTATTCCTAATTAAGATTAATTCTGCCATGACATTCACTACTGAGTTCCCAGAATACTCTATTATCGCTCATATTCCATGGTCGAATCCACGACTGGTCCCATGGAATGGCAATACCAATTGCTCCTATTCCATGGTCGAATCCACGACTGGTCCCATGGAATGGCAATAAACAATTGTTCTTATTCTATGATCGAATCCACGGCTTGATCTCATAGAATAACAATAACTATATTATCTCATTACTCCGATTTCATGATCGAATCCACAACTGGTCTCATAAATGGTAATAGATAAATCTTAATTACTCCGATTCTATGGTCGAATCTACGATCCCATGGAATGGTAATGCTCACTGAATTCACAGTCGAATCCTCAGATGATCCTATGAATTAATAATAAACATCTTATTACTCAGTTTTGTGAATTATTCTCCACTGAATTCCATAATTAGTAATAAATAATCAACAACCGGGCGTCTGATCTACCTCTAAGTAAGCCCCGACTTATATGGTGAAAGTGTATTCAACGACAATGCACTAACAGTCACCGCACGAACGAGTATTTCAAAATACGACGAAACGATTAACCTATTGCAAAATAGGAAGAAAATAATAAATAATCAAAATATTGACCAAGACGCCAAGGATTGGACTCATTGACTGGCTGACCGTGCCATGACCAATCCTACACCAGTTTTATATTTTATCATATTTTTATTATTTTCCTTCATTTGATGAAAATCCTTTCATTTGAACAAATGTCCTTCGTCTCGAGGAAACTCCTCGACTTCATGGTGTTTTCATAAACCCATAAAAATAATATAAAATTAAGGAAAAATAGTGTGGGGCGTGACCATTGGCCAACCGGCCATGCCTTGGTCCCAGCCGGCCCCACACCTTATGGTTCCTCATTATTGTATTATTATTATTATTACTATTTCTCTGATTTCATGAAAAAACTCCTTGATTTCATGGTATTTTGCAAAAATTAGGAAATAAATAATATAGAATTATGAAAAACTTGTGGGACCGGGCCCTAGCCGGCCGGCCATGCCCTAGCCGGTCCCACACACCCCTTTATTTTATTATTATTTATTTTATCTTCCTTGAGTTTATCAAATTCCTTGATTTCATAGTATTTCTCTCAAATTAGGAAAATTTCCCTCAAATCATGAAAAATACATTAAAAAATATATAAAATAATGAAAACTTGTGGGACCGGGCCCTAGCCCGTAGTCCATGCCTCCCACGGCCCCACACGCCCTTGTTTTTATTATTTTAATATTTTTGCTTCCTTGAAATCATGAAAACTCCTTCACTTTAGGGAAACTCCCTAAATTCATCAAAACTCTTTGAATCCATGATATTTTCATAAAATCATGAAAAATATTATAAAATTAAGGGAAAGGCACCACGAGACCGTGGTCACGACTGCCGACCATACCTTGGTTTCACGGTCCCACGCCTACTCATTTCGTTATTTTATAATTATTTTCCATCATCTCATGGTGTTTTCCTCAGTTTCGTCGAAACCCTAATTTTGGCATATTTTCTCTAATGGATGCTCAATTGCGTGCCAGAAAATATCAAAATTCTCATGACTGAGACGCGGATGCCTTGGGGACACGAGCACGCTATCTTGACCGACCAAGATTGGCTCTTTGGATTACAGAAGCCGGTCCCAATCAATTTTCACAGTTTTGACCTAATTTGCACAATTGCACGTATTAGGTTCAATACTCTTCCAAACACTTTGGATTTTCATGAAGTGATCGTCATTCGATCCCGTGACCACCCAGGGCCGGTTTCATGACTCCTTGGTCGGCCCCTCACCTCTTCATAATTAATTAGGTTTTTTCACCTAAGGCTCAGACGAGCATTTTCGAATAAATGATTAAACCAGCATTTGATCATTCTTTCACCAACAAATCGTCAACTCTTCAGGAGTTATTTGTATTTGCTCACGTGAGCATATGGACATTACATGGTTGATCCACGGTCCCATGTGGTCGCTCCCTCCTTCGTCCCATGGTTAAAATTCTGACGAACCATGAATTGATCATCAATTGATCAAATTAGGGTTTCTGAATCCAAGGATCATCATTCCAGATTCCAACCTTAATAATTTTACGACGACCTCATGGTCATTAATTTTATTAATTATGATCGGTTCAACGACCAATATTCTAATTAATATTTTTGGTACGCTGCCAATAATCCATCAGATGAGAGCAACACATGCTCAGACGATCAAATATTCAACAATTCATCACATGAGCAACACTTGCTCAGATGATAAATATTTGCTCAAACCAAGGAATATTGGTTTAACAATCAATATTCAACGAACCATCGAATGAGCAATACTTGCTCACTTCATCGTAAGAACTATACCTCTGTCTCATGACATGTTCAACTCATGAGTTTCAGAACATCATGTTCAACTCAGCAACTACATGGACTCATCGTCCCATCAAACCACGAAGTCATCAATTGACTAACATACCACGAGACGTCAATCGTGTCACTTTGGGGGATATCACTTAGGGTTTTGGTCTGGCGGTCTACGACACATGTGTTCAAACACACAGTGGAATGTGAGCAAGTCGTGCAATCAGTTGAAGGAATTCACGAGGTAGTGGGTGGAAAATCGACCAAGTCTACACATGTTGAGCAACTAGTTTCAAACACGATCTCCACTTCCCCACTCCTTGATTCCATCAACTGTCACACTTCACGGAATCATGGTGTCTAAAATTCCAGCAATATAAATAAGCCTCTGAATCATGATTGAATCATCAACATCAACAATATCATCAATCTCATGTCTCATCAACAACACGAGATCATAAACTCATCAATTGAGCAATTTCAATCATCCAGAGCTTATCATATTCAGAATTCACACACCCACAATCTTTGATTACCATTGATTCCACAATTTCTCAGCTTTCCTCTTACAGATCAACCATCCTCTCTTGTGACCGAATTTACTCTAGAACGGTCATTGTCTTGATTTAGGCCGGAGTACTACAAATTAATCTATCGAATCTAAAGCACCCCCTTTGCAGCGGTGCATCTGTGTGAGGTTTAACATTTCGCTCGGTTCGAGGAGTCTCCTCTGTACGGTCGTCTCCTCAATTCCTTAAAAACCAGCAAATCGTTTTTCCCCATCTACACTAACCTAGTACTTATGTTATTTAAAATTGAAAGGTCTAAGTTTATGGATAATTAGAACCTGATGAGAAAAATAGAGTTTATCTTTATTTTTGGTCTTATCGAATTAAGCGGTTGTTTTTGAACAATCGGTTTAGCAAAGGGACTAAAGTGCTTAGTTGATTTTTGGTTTGCTAAAATAAATTGGAAAAATTGTTTCGGACAATTGTTTCCTTGGTAACATATCAAAATAAAAATACTTGTAGTCTCGGTTTTGATATTGGTTATCAGAACATGATGTGTGGAACCTCGTGCCTAACTCTACAGGTTTGCAAGTCTATTTTGAGATTTGTAAGATTCTTTTCGTGTTGTCCTTTATTTTTTCGTTTCTTTGTCATTTTTGTGACAAAAAGGGGGAGAAATATATGGAGTAAACATGTGATACTGACATTGGTATCGCTAAGGAAAAGAACAATGGTGCTTGAACGTTTAATCTAACAAAAGAGTGAAAGCACAGACTAAGGGAGAGTAACATGTCATATAAATTGGTATAACAAAGACGTGCGGATTGAATATCTACCTATCTTCCTTAGGGGGAGTAATAGCTTTGTTATTATAATGTCAACAACGACATTTTCAAGGATTGAATGTAAGCAGTTTTACTGTGCTGTTGAATCAGGAATCAAGCGGATGTGTAATGAATTCTTGTAATTTGTTTATCCATATGATGTAAGAGTTTTGTCACTAAAATTGACAAAGGGGGAGATTGTTAGAGCATGGCTCGGTTGAACCCACCAAGCGTTAATATGTCAAGTTTGGTTGTCATATTTTAGTGAATCAAAACTCATGTTAAGAGTCGCTTGATTATGTACTAGAGTCAACTTAGTATAGGTTAGCTTGAAAGTATTAGGATATGAGACATTACAATTATTGCAAAGTCTTGAAGATGTGAAGAAGCAAGGAGCTACAACGACAACAATCATCCTTCCACTTGAGGTTAGTGATATTTGACTTGAACTGTTTCATTCCCTAATGTATCTTTCAAGTCGTGCATATTGAAAACATATCTGCGAAGCATATTTGAACTCTAGATAGACATAGTATTAAGGAACACAATACGAGGTTTATTGCTTAACCATTAAACTTTGTAGATAAGACATCGCCATAATCATTTGAATGCTATTGTGATTATGTATGGGTATGAGGTGAGGATTTCATCCTAGGGAACAATGTTTACATGTGTTCTAAGGAAGTAAGTTCATAAACTTGTTTGTGAACCGAAAAGGAAATTGCCAGGTGTTATTGGTTTTGTTATTCATTGCATATCTTATGAACAACCAATATGTGTGATTGAGTATAACCGCTCACAACTTTTTTGTGTTCTTGGTAGAACTATTCACAAAGGCCTGACTTATGTATTGGTATGACTTTTATTAGTGAAACCGATCTTAAGTAATCACATGAGATGGTATGATCGGGTTTGTGTTTTGTCTGACCAAATATGGGAAAGGGGAACCGATCCTAGTAAGATGGTGGATTTTCGACAAAGGGTAGAATTGTAAAACTATACTCCAGATTCGACAACCGGATGAGTATTGAGACTCGTGTATCTCATTAAAGCATGAAAGCTCATGTCATAAATCTCTGACTGAGAAGGCTGTCTCTTAGGGTACGTGTAGATGTGTAGTCTCTCAGCTGAGGCCACGACACATCTCATGAATACTGAGCAATTTCAGTAATTACTCCGGATCCGGTAATCGGATGAGTATCGAGACTCGTGTCTCTGTGCATGAAAGCTCATGCCACCTCTGATGGAGAAAGTCTCCCAGAGAAGATGAAGATGTGCAGTCTCTCAGCTGAGGCCACGACACATCTCATATTGTATAGAATCGAAAGATTGGGCGGCTCCTAGATAGCATGTCTGCTAGTATAGAGCGACAACGTTTTCGGGATGTAACCAGATTTTCCCCGACTATGCAAGAGGAATATGACACTCCAGCAAGTTCATATTGCTCAACCCTCAGATAATTAATGCTCATAGACAGGAAGCCCTTCTAGTACAAAGCCAACAATTAATTATCTTAAATCGTCTGAATATACAGCAATATTCTACGAGCCATCGTCTGAATATCCAGCAATATTCTACGAGTCGTCAATTAATCGCCTGAATATTCAGCAATATTCTACGATTCCTCGTTATATTTCGTTACTTCAATCTGTGGTTCTTCCCAGCAGAATTCCACAGGTTAGTAATAAATATTCAACGAAACATGCATCTAGGCATCGAATAAACCCTGAAAAAATGGTGCAAGTGTAATTAGCAGATAATACACAGACCAGCATTTTGAATGCACGAACGAGAATTTTAAAAATACGAACGAACGAGGAACCTATGCAAAATAGGAAGGGAAAATAATAATAATAAAATATTAAACAAAAGCGCCAGGGGACTAGGCTCACCAGCCGGCCAGTCATGCCGTGACTAGTCCCGCACCCAATTTTATATTTTTACCATATTTTTACTATTTTCACGATCTCATGAAAATCCTCTCGTTCGAGCAAATTTCCTTTATTTCAAAGAAATTATCTAAATCACATGATATTATCAAAAAATAATAAAATTAGGGAAAGTGTCGCGGGACCGAGCAGCAGCCGGCCATGTCTTGGTCGTGGCCGGTCACACACCTCACGTCCCATTATTTTATTATTCCTTTTCAAATTATGAAAATTCCTTGATTTTATGAATTTTCCCTAATATTACCTAATTTCATGTATTTTCTCTAAAATCATGGAAAATATTAAAAAAATTAGGAAAACTTGTGGGACCGGGCTCTAGCCGGCCGGCCATGCCCTAGCCGGTCCCACACGCCCATTATTTTATTATTATTTGGTGTTTGGTTTCCTGATTTCATGAAAACTCCCTGATTTCAACAAAATATATTGGTTTCAACAAATCTCTTTGATTTTATGAAAAATTATCTAAAATCATCAAAATTACATAAAATTGGGAAGAGTGCCTTGGGGGCCGCGCCCATTGGCCGGACGTCCATGCCACGGCCATTGCCGGTCCCACACTCCCATTCCTTATTTTATATTTTAATTTATGTCTCTCATCTCATGGAAGTTCCCTAATTTCGCCAAACTCTCCAGTTTCATGGAATTTCCCTTAAATCAGAGAAAAATACATAAAATCACTTAAAACTGGGAAAAGCATGTGGGACCGCGTGTCAGCCGGCCGGCCATGCCCTAGCCGTGGACGGTCCCACACCTTGTGATTCCTTGTTTATTTATTATTTTCATCATCTCATGTATTTTTTCCGGTTTCAGCAAAACCATGGATTTTGCATATTTTCTCCAAATGTTGCTCAAACGTGCATCAAAAAATATCAAAATTCTCAGGACTGAAGCACGGACACTATGGTGACACGGGAACATCCCCTTGACCGACCAAGGGTGACCCTGAGGCTTGCAAACAACTGGTCCCGCATGTTTTAATGATTTTAACCTAATTTGCTCAGTTGCTCATATTAGGTTCGAACTCTTTCCAAACAATTGGAAGTTCGCTTAAACGACCATCTACTGGTCCCACGATCATCAAGAGCCGGTCTCACGACCTCTTGGTCGACCCCTCATATTTTCTACATCAGGTTTTATGATTTGTTGCTCACACGAGCATTATTTCAGTAAATGATTAAACCAACATTTAATCATTCTTTCACCAACTGGTACTCAAGAGACTTTGGTATTTTTTGCTCATTCGAGCATCTAGGCGTTGTATGGTGAACCCGTCATCCCATGTAGCCGGTCCCGTGTTGATTTGCAATAAATCATCATTTCGGTAAAATTAGGGTTTTGAATCCAGAGCTCTGCAGAAACGTGATTCTGTGCAGATTCGAACATTCTGATAATTTTATATTGATTCCATGATTGATATTCATATTTATTTTGCTCGACCCAGCAGTCAGTAACTTAAATTAATATTTTATTTGGTCCAGCTACCAACAATTCATCAAAAGAACAATATTTGCTCGAATTAGCAATATTCGCTCGAACCGGCAATATTTATTCAATTAGCAATATTCACTCAGACTAGCAATATTTGCTCAAATCAAAGAATATTGGTTCAACTACAAATATTCAACATTTTAGCAACACAGTTTTGCTCGTCTTAGGTTATAATGATACCTCGTCTCAGCAAACACATTAAATTCATGAGTTTCGAAACATTTGCTAATCATGTTCAACTCAGCGCTACATGGACTCATCGTCCCATAAAGTCAGCAACTGACTCCACAATCACGAGATTTCAATCGTGTCACATGGGGGGATATTAACTAGGGTTTTGGCCTGGCGGTTTACGCACGTGTGTTCACCCACGACGAGAATGTGAGCAAGTCGTGCAATCAGTTGGAAGAGTCAGCAAAGTAGTGGGTGGAAAGTTAACCAAGTCTCCGCACGATGAGTAATTGGTTTTAACACGATTTCCCCATTTCCCACTCTCTGATTCCAGCAACTGTCACACTTCATGGGATCATGGTGTTTTCAACTCCGGCATTATAAAATGTCTCTGAATCCTGATTGAAAAAAGGAGGTTTTTCGAAAAATCGAACAACATTCGCCAAAACGAGCAATTTCTCATCAAAGTTCATACAGAAAATATTTCGTCTACACGAACTCACATAAATTACTCTCAATTGAGAAAAATTCAATCATTCATAGCGTTTTCACGCTAAATTCACAACACACCTACAATCTCAGATCACCATTGATCTCACGCATTTCTCAGCTTCCCTCCTATAGATCAACCCATCCTCTCTTGTGACCGAATTGACTCTGAACGACCATTGTTCTTGGTTTAGGCCGGGGTCTTACAGATTGATATCTCGAACTTAAAGCACTCCCTTCTTGCAGTGCATCTGTGTGAGGTTCAACATTTCGCTCGGTTCAAGGAGTTTCCACATGGTCGACTCTTCAATTCCGTAAAAACCAGAAAATCGTTTTTCCCCATTCACAGGTTTATCTTTTGTTTTCGATTAATTTGATTGACTAACGGTGGTTGAAATATGATTGCACCTAGTTTGTTTATTCTTGAGAATCTTCTCTTCTGATATAAGATTCACTCAAACTAGTTCAGAGTTTCGACAGGGATCTTTAGAATGTTGTGAGCTCTAAAGACGATCTTGTGATAATCCATTGTTAACAGACTCTGTTATGTGCGTGATTGGTCACAAGAGATTCAAGTGATTGTGTGCAGGTTTTTATTGAAGATTTAAGAAGATTTGAAGACAAAGAAGATATTGAAGATCTGACTTGGGTTTTATAATCTTTGGTGTGCACAATACTTATTTTGGTAAAAGAGGATCCAATTAATAATCAGTTTATCCTTGTGGTAGATTAGATTGATTAATTGAGTAGGTCGGCATCAACACAATTCTTTGGATTAAGAGTGTTGTTGGCTTAATCTTAAACGATTACTTCGGTAATTGAACATAAGATAGATCTAAAGACCTGATGAAGGAGTTTAGGTTAAGATAAACGGAAGAGCCTTTGTCCGACTCATATCACTTGGTTGAATAGAGTTGATACCAAACAGATTTGTTGTTCCTTTACTGTTTGGAATACGAACCAAAGGAATTGTTCCAAGTACGCGACTTATTTATAAGTTGGAGGCGTGGGAATACAGACGGAACTAGGTGAACTATAGGTTTAGTTGCTTGGTCTCAACTATACGAAGTTGGTTTATTTTGTATAGTGGCTTAATCCTGAGAGTATTCAATTCTAGACAAGGTCCCAGGGTTTTCTGCATTTGCGGTTTTCTCGTTAACAAAATCTTGTTGTGTCATTTACTTTATATTTCCGCATTATAATTGTTTTATTATAATTAAAGTAAATCGCACACACGTTAATTCCTATTTACTTGATAAGCAATCCTATTGTGTTTGGTTAAGTCTGAACCTTTGGATCAAGTAAACATACTTCGTTGTTCTATTGTCTCGATCTCGTATCCATAGACAATCAGAGGAAGTATGAACCGATTAGTTGTATTGTATCGACTCAGTCCATAGACAATCACTTTTGGAGAAAGGACTTATAGGTAGGAAAAGTTTTAGCTTGAGGTATATTTGGGTACCCTCGCCTTTTCATACTGCCTAATGCT
This sequence comes from Papaver somniferum, assembly GCF_003573695.1. Taxonomy (NCBI): domain Eukaryota; kingdom Viridiplantae; phylum Streptophyta; class Magnoliopsida; order Ranunculales; family Papaveraceae; genus Papaver; species Papaver somniferum. The sequence goes on from NC_039367.1 coordinate 53,228,060, forward strand.
CTGACGATCATAATTATAATTAGATCACCAATTAATTCAATACTGGTGTAGTAGGGTAAAAACTTATTCTGCTGAAAATGGTAAACTGGGTGTGCGGCCGAGAAACGAATCTAAACCCTAAGAAAATGTATTGCACATGAGTACTTTAGATTCAATAAATCAATCTGTACAATTCTGGCCTAAACCAAGAAATGGCCGTTCCAGTCTTGCTTCGGTCATAAAATGAAGGAGAAGGGTGATCTTAGGGAGGGAAGCGAAGAAGGTGTTGAGATCAGAATGATGAACTATGAAAGTGTGGTTGTTTTATGACTTGTATCAGAATGTAGAACCATCTTGCGGGATGTAAGATGCAAGTTCTTAGTGTTTTCTGGACACCTGCGTTGATGAACTCTTGTTCCTGGTGTGATTCGAACCCAGCACGTTGTTTGCGTTAGGTTAATGCTCCACCGTTGTGACATGGTTGATGTCTTGAGTATTTTTGTAGAAAATATGGAGCAAGTTACACAAAGAATGTAACAAGTCTCACACGTTAATTTTTGGGTGGGTCTTACTTGCAAGACCTAATTATTTCGACCAATCACGCGCAAGCTGGGCGGCAGGTAGTCAGCCCTCATAGGAGGGGGATGACCGGTAGTTATCATGGCATCTCATTGGTCGACCCAAATTAGATCTAAGCCGATTAAATCAGATAGTCAAGTTGGATGGTTGAGATGATCTGCAGAAGTTTGTGTTATTCATGAAATTTCGTAATCAGAAAATTCAGATGTGAGACCCTGACTAAAACTGCTGTAGAATTCTCATACAAACTCGGATTTTGATGATATACCCCTCTATTCTTATCATAAAAGAATTTCCTATCTTTATACGTTGGAATATTTAGGTTTTGAGCTCGTTTAGGAGGTGAAAACCGATGGTAAAAACTCAGGAAGATTTCAGGAGGAACCCTGTCAGTTATCAACCATGACCTAGCTCACCTTTTAAGATGTATATTTTAGCTCGTTAATCCGATTGATGTGATTTTTTAGTATGTTATACTAGACATCCATACGAAACTTTTGGCATATATCTCATGTCCATATTCTTTAGGAGTTGCTACCAGCTGTTCGGCCAACCTTGGGTGACCTTTTGGATATCGTTCAACCTAGTTAAATCGATCTGATTGGTGAGAGCGGACCATGTAGGCTATAAGAAGGTAGATATCATGGAGCTTGAAGCTTAGAAGTGATTTGATTGGCTGATGCGAAAGAGGGGCCGACGGACAACCATCTTTAATTAAAAGTGTAGCTTACAGCTTTAGAGCGATCTGATTGGTCGATTGGAAAGAGGGGCCGAAAAACAACTATCTTTAATTAAAGTGTAGGCTGCAACTTTGGAGCAATTTGATTGGTCAATGGGAAAGAAGGACTGGCGTCCAGTAACATGGGGCATGGACGGTTGGTGATAGGCGGCGCAAACTAGGGCAAACCGGCCATCCAAATGGTGCGGTCGCGCCTTTTTGGTTGTTGTCCTCACTTGCCGCAGTTTCCCTTTTATTTCTTGTTTTCCAACTTTTAGTAGGATTCTGCTCCTACTAGTTCCATGATGGATCGATTTCCTAGTTTATCTAGGTTTAGTCTCGACCAATAGGGATCGAGATATTGCGCAGACCACAAAAACCTAATTTTTGCAAATTGATAAAATTAGGTTAGAAAAATTAAATTTTGCGAGCTGACACAAAATTAATCAAATTTGGTGAATTTTGCACGTTGATACAAAGTCACTAATTTTTTATATCGGAGAGCAGCGAAGTGTGCTTCTGATTTAGTACCTTCATGCGCATCTTAATGTTGACATTTCGGGAAACTCATGCTACCCAGCTGCGAGTGAACATTAATTGTCATATCATGTCAATATTATTAGTTCAGCCGGGGAACATAGCATTGGATAAATACTCAGCAAGCCATGCGTCAATGCGTAACGCATGCGGGAGTTTAATAAAATTTACAGAATATCTGGGATTTTGCAACCAACATTATTCCAAGTAAATTTCATATATATAAGTATACTGAATTGATCAATACATATGTAAGCAAAGAGGTGTAGGCACTCATCAATGTTTTTTTTTTTAAGGAAACTACCCATGGCAAAGGCACACTGGTAGCAAATTTTATTAAAATCAAGAAAAAGAAAGAGGGGACTAGACCTTACCTACAAACAACACAAGAAGAAGAAAAACAAAACAAAACAAGACAAACTAACAACTACATATTACGAAAGCGATAAACTCATCACTTTCTAACAACACCAACTGAAAAAGCGAGGGTCTAACAACACCATCCAATATTTCTCTTAGCAATCTGTATGGACTAACTCCGAAACACTTTCTAGAGAATCAACTAGACAGTCAGACTCAATCTAGATAAAAGTATCTCAAGGAGTTAATATCTCTCTCTTGTTTTGATTTACTCAAGCTAATAGAAATCAGCGAGTCATAATCAAACACAAGGAATAACTTGGACGGTACCAAAGACCAATGTCCAAGGATCAATCAATGACAATCAAACAACCAAAGGTTGGATTATACCAATTGATGATCTACACACACAACCTGTATTATTTCAATTATAAAGATAAACAATATAATGCGGAAACTGAAATAACACAGACACCAGAAATTTTTTTAACGAGGAAACCGCAAATGCAGAAAAACCCCGGTACCTAGTCCATATTGAATACACATTGTATTAAGCCGCTAAAGACACTAGCCTACTCCAAGCTAACTTCGGACTGGACTATAGGTTAACCCAAATCAGTCTCCCGCTGATCCAAGGTACAGTTGTACTCCCTACGCCTCTGATCCCAACAGGATACTGCGCACTTGATTCCCTTAGCTGATCTCACCCACAACTAAGAGTTGCTACGAACCAAAATCGCAGGCTTTAACAATAAACAAATCTGTCTCACACAGACAAGTCTATCAAAGGAACAATCTGTCTCCCACAGAAAAATCCTAAAGTTTTTGTTCCGTCTTTTGATAATATTCAAGGTGAACAGGAACCAATTGATAATCCGGTCTTATATTCCCGAAGAACATCCTAGATTAATTAATCACCTCACAACAATCTTAATCGTATGGTAGCGAAACAAGATGTCGTGGAATCACAAACAATGAGACGAAAGTGTTTGTGATTACTTTTATATCTTGCCTATCAGAGAAATCAAACAATCTCTAGCCAATAAATATGATTGTACTATTATGATAGAAGATGCAAGATCAGATCACACAACTACGATAAAAGTAGTATCGGTCTGGCTTCACAATCCCAATGAAGTCTTCAAGTTGTTAACCTGGTTTTAGAAGAAGAAAACCAAAGGTTAAAGGAGAACCGACTCTAGCACGCAAACTAGTAGCACACGTAAGGTGTGGGGATTAGTTTTGCAGAGTTGCTAGATGTCCCCTTATATAGTCTTTCAAATCAGGGTTTTGCTTTAGTTACAAAGCAATCAATATCCACCGATAGATGAAAACCTGATTTAGATTCAAGCTAATATTTCTCAACCATTAGATCGAAAACTTAGCTTGTCATACACAAATGACTGTGCGCTTCTAGGTTTGTTAACCGTACCCAAACGTCTACATTGTTGGTTCAACAATAGTTTACCAAAAAGGTTCACCATAAGAGCATTTCATACCAACCATGTTCTTCTTCACCATAACTAGTTCAAATGACTCAAATGAACTAGTTAAGAGAGTTGTTCAATTGCAAGGAAATCTTATGTAACTATACAAGACACAATTGAAGCAAAGATGATTTGATTCAAAAGAATCGGTTCATGAAATTTAATAGCCACGGTTAGCAAAAGCATTCCTTAGTCTTTTAAGATTAAGTTCAGAGATCATCTTTAGATATACAACTTTCTCAAGTTCGCAGACTAGGTTCGCGGACTTAAGACACCGGACAGAGTTTACAAACTCCATCATAAATTCTCGGGTTTGAGAACTTCGCCGGTTCGCGGACTGGGTTCGCGAACTTGGCTCCCGCAAGTAGTTTGTCAACTCCAGCAGAAATTCTCGGGTTTGAGAATTTCGGTAGTTCGCGGACTAGGCACTTGCCATACTTCCGGTTCTCTTGATCAACAAAGTTCGAGAACTTCGGTTCAAGGAATACATTGGTTATGTAATCTAAACTCTCATTCCAATCATTGAAACATTCTTAGAGGACGTTATATAATTATTACACCATTTCTCGTCAAAGCAATTTTCAAAGTGATTGAAACATTCATGACTTTCGTCATTAGGTAAAGATAAACTTGGTCGAAGCGAAAATCTTACCAACACATATTTCGAGATATAGATAGGCGAGGTATACTCGACTCGAAATACCAAATGTGTATAATCTAGTCTATATATATAGCATACGACTTTTGCCTCAAAGAGTAGGAGATAGAATAGATAAACTTTTGAGTGATAGATAAGTTCAAGTCTCCACATACCTTTTTGTCGAGAAGTTCCACTGGTTCCTTGATTAGTCCTTCTACTTGTATGATGAATCGCCATGAAGTCCTTGATCTCAACTACACTTACTATCCTAGTCCGAGACTTAGCTATAAGAGACTAGAAATCAAGACTTATAGTTTTGATCACTAACATTGACAAACATGCTTGAGATAGCAACGCATGCGAGTTCGACTGAGCAGTGCTCTAACAACCTCCCCCTTTGTCAATTTTAGTGACAAAACTATCAATACATATGGAATACAAAAAAGATAATGAAACTTTAGTAGCTCCTATTCCACATGTCTAATCTCCAACATTCCTCGAAATCTTCGTCACTTCCAAGTACTCCAATGATCCCAAAGGTTGTAAGTTTAGCACCATCGTTGTTGAAGATCCGTAGCTATAATAATGACAAAGCATCGGTCTCGATCATTTTTATACAGTGTCATAGTATTATTACACAGTGTCAAAGCTCAATTGTATAATAACTTCAAAAATAATACTATGGTGATATGTATCACTCCCCCTTAGTCAATACTCCATCTCACATGAAAACCACTCCCCCTTACACAATGATCCGAAAACCATATGTATTTGTAGTGTGAATTACATATTAATTCTCCCCCTTTTTGTCAATAAAATTGGCAAAGGTACAAGAACGGGTTCATAATGAAATTTCCGTAAGAGACATTTCATGACTGAGAGAAGGAAACACACATCATCTTATTTAGATGCAATCATATAGCCGAAACTAACAACATTCATCAAGGAGTTTAAAGATACAATATAACCGCTCTAAAATTCCACAGCCGCACACCCCTCAAGATATGACCATTAAGCACAAGTTCAAAAGAACTCTCCCTCATTTGATGTGATTCCCGAGAGAACAACAATGAGCGACCTTAATTTCAATAAGACCATTGGGTGGTGTAACAACTATATAACGTCCTCTAAGAATGTTTCAATGATTGGAATGAGAGTTTAGATTACATAACCAATGTATTCCTTGAACCGAAGTTCTCGAACTTTGTTGATCAAGAGAACCGGAAGTATGACAAGTGCCAAGTCCGAGAACTGCCGAAGTTCTCAAACCCTAGAATTTATACTGGAGTTGAAAAACTACTTGCGTGAGCCAAGTCCGCGAACCCAGTCCGCGAACCGGCAAAGTTCTCAAACCCGAGAATTTCTGCTGGAGTTTGTAAACTCTGTCCGGTGTCTTAAGTCCGCGAACCTAGTCTGAGAACTTGAGAAGGTTATATATCTAAAGATGATCTCTGAACTTAATCTTAAAAGACTAAGGAATGCTTTTGAAAACCGTGGCTATTGAAGTTCATGAACCGATTCTTGTGAATCAAATTATCTTTACTTCAATTGTGTCCTGTGTAGTTACATAAGATTTCCTTGCAATTGAACAACTCTCTTAACTAGTTCATTTGAGTAATTTGAACTATTTATGGTGAAGAAGAACATGGTTGGTATGAAATGCTCTTATGGTTAACCTTTTTGGTAAACTATTGTTGAACCAATAATGCACACGTTTGGGTACGGTGAACAAACCTAGAAGCGTACAGTCATTTGTGTATGACAAGCTAAGTTTTCGGTCTAACGGTTGAGAAATATTATCTTGAATCTAAATCAGGTTTTCAGCTAACGGTGGATATTGATTGCTTTGTAACTAAGGCAAAACCCTGATTTGAAAGACTATATAAGGGGACACCTAGCAACTCTGCAAAACTAATCCCCACACCTTACGTGTGCTACTAGTTTGCGTGCTAGAGTCGATTCTCCTTTAACCTTTGGTTTTCTTCTTCTAAAACCAGGTTAACGACTTGAAGACTTCATTGGGATTGTGAAGCCAGACCGATACTACTTTTATCGTAGTTGTGTGATCTGATCTTGCATCTTCTATCGTAATAGTACAATCATATTGATTGGCTAGAGATTGTTTGATTTCTCCGATAGGAAAGATATAAAAGTAATCACAAACACCTTCGTATCATTGTTTGTGATTCCCATACGATTAAGATTGTTGTGAGGTGATTGATTAATCTAGGCTGTTCTTCAGGAATATAAGGCCGGATTATCAATTGGTTCATGTTCACCTTGATTATTATCAAAAGGCGAAACAAAAACTTTAGGTTTTTTTTGTGGAAGACATATTGATCCTTTGATAGACTTGTCTGTGTGAGGCAGATTTGTTTGTTGTTAAAGCCTGCGATTTTGGGTCGTAGAAACTCTTAGTTATGGGTGAGATCAGCTAAGGGAATCAAGTGCGCAGTATCCTGATGGGATCAGAGGCGTAGGGAGTACAACTGTACCTTGGATCAGTGGGAGACTGATTGGGGTTCAACTATAGTCCAGTCCGAAGTTAGCTTAGAGTAGGCTAGTGTTTGTAGCGGCTTAATACAATGTGTATTCAATCTGGACTAGGTCCCGGTGTTTTTCTGCATTCGCGGTTTCCTCGTTAACAAAATTTCTGGTGTCTGTTTTATTTCCTTCATCACTGTGACTTTTTAGAGATGAAGGTTCTTTGAAAACAACACAGTATGAAGTGTTCCTAATTGGGTCTATTTACTCTGGTATTTCGGTCTTCCCACGAACGTCCATATCTCCTCAAGGAACTCTAGGGTTTCTATCTAGGGTGTATACTTGAACACATATATATCTTATATGCGTTCATTATTCTTCAGAAAGGAACTCGATGAAAACTGTTCCAAAAGAAGAAGTTAACCTAACTTAGAAGATGATCTTAAAGGATGTGATTCTGCTCAAGAGTTCATCATGAAGAAGATGCTGGAAATGAAAGAGTATAACTCTTGGATTGGAGAGTCCGTCAAGGATCTAATTCGTGTTCAGAACGAAGTTAAGAGCGAACTTGCTAACCTTCAACTGCAGATAAACCAGCTCACTGATGGACATGAAAAAATCCTTGATACTCAGAATATCTTGATCAGGAATCAGAAGAAAGTTATCCTTGACTGCGCAAAGGCTCGTCATTATGCTCGCATTCTTGATCGGAAAACTAACGTTCTAACTTATGAACATGGTGTCTCTACAGTCAACAGGATCAAGGATATCAGTAATTCCTATTTCGATGGACCATTTCAGAGGTATGAAATCATCAAGGAAAACTGAGTGTTTCTTATCGCCTAGTATGTCTTCTTTTTGACTTAGTTGGAAGAATAACTAGTGCTTTGAATAGCGATGATTGTGACTACACATAGCTATTATTTTCATTTTCTTGTTTTTAGCTTTTTGATTCTAAAACTTTGTGGAGAATGATGTTTTGCAGTATTTAATCTTTTATATTGCAATTTATTATGGGATATTGGTGTTTACGTCTGTGAACTATGTTGTCCCATATTTTGTCAAAAGTAAAGTCGTTCACGATCGGTATTCGTTTATTGGTTCAAGAATGAATAGACTTTTGACATATACAAAAGTTAAGCCTATATTGTCAATCTTTGACGGAAGATAGGTTAAAATCTTTTGTATCCAAGGATTATTGCTATTGTATATGCGTGTGCAAAAAAATAAATACTTGTGTATTCCACTGTATTGATCTTCATTGATCCATCCTTTTTGTATTACCGTGAGGCTCCGTAATGTGTCTTATGTTGAGCACGATACAAAAAAGTTGATTATTTTTGATTAGCCTTGTTGATTGTTCCGTAAGATACTTTATGTTGAGCACATTAGAACAAATTAATCATCTTGTTGGTTATTTAGTTATTACTCCACAAGTTTCTCTTGTGTTGAGTATATGAACGATTAAGCCAATCACTCTCTTGTATGGTTAACTTAGTCGTTGCTCCGTAAGTTTACTTATGTTGAGCACAATGAATTAAATTGATCACTTTTGTGTTTAATTTGATTATGTATTCCGATTAAATTAATCATGGGTTTACTTATGATTAATTTGATTGAGTTTTGGATATAAAAATCATTCACATGGTTTTGGTGTCCAATAAAAATCCTTCTTTTCTCTTGAAATTAAGGTCGCTCGTTGTTGTTCTTTTGGGAATGACATCAAATGAGGGAGAGTTCTTTTGAACTGGTGCTTAATGGTCATATCTTGAGGGGTGTGCGGCTGTGGAATTTTAGAGTGGTTATCTTGTATTTTTAAACTCCTTGATGAATGTTGTTAGCTTCGGCTATATGATTGCATCTAAATAAGATATTGTGTGTTTCTTTCTCTCAGTCATGAAATGTCTCTTACGGAAATTTCATTATGAACCCGTTTTTGTACCTTTACCAATTTTATTGACAAAAAGGGGGAGAATTAATATGTAGTTCACACTACAAATACATATGGTTTTCGGATCATTGTGTAAGGGGGAGTGGTTTTCATGTGAGATGGAGTATTGACTAAGGGGCAGTGATACATATCACCATAGTATTATTGTTGAAGTTGTGATACAATTGAGCTTTGATACTGTGTAATAATACTATGACACTGTATAAAAATGATCGAGACCGTTGCTTTCTCATTATTATAGCTACGGATCTTCAACAACGATGGTGCTAAACTTACAACCTTTGGGATCATTGGAGTACTTGGAAGTGACGAAGATTTCGAGGAATGTTGAAGATTAGACATGTGGAATATGAGCTACTAAAGTTTCATTATCTTTTTTGTATTCCATATGTATTGATAGTTTTGTCACTAAAATTGACAAAGGGGGAGATTGTTAGAGCACTGCTCGGTCAAACTCGCATGCGTTGCTATCTCAAGCATGTTTGTCAATGTTAGTGATCAAAACTATAAGTCTTGATTTCTAGTCTCTTATAACTAAGTCTCGGACTAGGATAGTAAGTGTAGTTGAGCTCAAGGACTTCATGGCGATTCATCATACAAGTAGAAGGACTACTCAAGGAACCGATGGAACTTCTCGACAAAAAGGTATGTGGAGACTTGAACTTATCTATCACTCAAAAGTCTATCTATTCTATCTCCTACTCTTTGAGACAAAAGTCGTATGCTATATATATAGACTAGATTATACACATTTGGTATTTCGAGCCGATTATACCTCGCCTATTTATATCTCGAAATATGTGTTGGTAAGCTTTTCGCTTCGACCAAGTTTATCTTTACCTAGTGACGAAAGTCATGAATGTTTCAATCACTTTGAAAATTGCTTTGACGAGAAATGGTGTAACAACTATATAACGTCCTCTAAGAATGTTTCAATGATTGGAATGAGAGTTTAGATTACATAACCAATGTATTCCTTGAACCGAAGTTCTCGAACTTTGTTGATCAAGAGAACCGGAAGTATGGAAAGTTCCAAGTCCGCGAACTCAGTCCGCGAACTGCCGAAGTTCTCAAACCCGAGAATTTCTGCTGGAGTTGACAAACTACTTGCGTGAGCCAAGTACGCGAACCCAGTCCGCGAACCGGCGAAGTTCTCAAACCCGAGAATTTCTGCTGGAGTTTGTAAACTCTGTCCGGTGTCTTAAGTCCGCGAACCTAGTCTGCAAACTTGAGAAGGTTATATATCTAAAGATGATCTCTGAACTTAATTTTAAAAGACTAAGGAATGCTTTTGCAAACCGTGGCTATTAAAGTTCATGAACCGATTCTTGTGAACCAAATCATATTTGCTTCAATTGTGTCTTGTGTAGTTACATAAGATTTCCTTGCAATTGAACAACTCTCTTAACTAGTTCATTTGAGTCATTTGAACTAGTTATGGTGAAGAAGAACATGGTTGGTATGAAATGCTCTTATGGTTAACCTTTTTGGTAAACTATTTTTGAACCAACAATGTACACGTTTGGGTACGGTTAACAAACCTAGAAGCGTACAGTCATTTGTGTATGACAAGCTAAGTTTTCGATCTAACGGTTGAGAAATATTAGCTTGAATCTAAATCGGGTTTTCATCTAACGATGGATATTGATTGCTTTGTAACTAAGGCAAAAGCCTGATTTGAAAGACTATATAAGGGGACATCTAGCAACTCTGCAAAACTAATCCCCACGCCTTACGTGTGCTACTAGTTTGCGTGCTAGAGTCGGTTCTCCTTTAACCTTTGGTTTCTTCTTCTAAAACCAGGTTAACAACTTGAAGACTTCATTGGGATTGTGAAGCCAGACCGATACTACTTTTATCATAGTTGTGTGATCTGATCTTGCATCTTCTATCGTAATAGTACAATCATATTGATTGGCTAGAGATTGTTTGATTTCTCCGATAGGCAAGTTATAATAGTAATCACAAACACCTTCGTCTCATTGTTTGTGATTACACGATATCTTGTTTCGATACCATACGATTACGATTGTTGTGAGGTGATTGATTAATCTAGGTTGTTCTTCGAGAATATAAGACCAAATTATCAATTGGTCCCTGTTCACCTTGATTATTATCAAAAGACGGAACAAAAACTTTAGGGTTTTTCTGTGGGAGACAGATTGATCCTTTGATAGACTTGTCTGTGTGAGACAACTTTGTTTATTATTAAAGCCTGCGATTTTGGGTCGTAGAAACTCTTAGTTGTGGGTGAGATCAACTAAGGGAATCAAGTGCGCAGTATCCTGCTAGGATCAGAGGCGTAGGGAGTACAACTGTACCTTGGATCAGTGGGAGACTGATTGGGGGTTCAACTATAGTCCAGTCCGAAATTAGCTTGGAGTAGACTAGTGTCTGTAGCGGCTTAATACAGTGTATATTCAATCTGGACTAGGTCCCGGGGCTTTTCTGCATTTGCGGTTTCCTCGTTAACAAAATTTCTGGTGTCTGTGTTATTTCAGTTTCCGCATTATATTGTTTATCTTTATAATTGAAATAATACAGGTTATGCATATAGATCATCAATTGGTATAATTCAACCTTTGGTTGTTTGATTGTTATTGATTGATCCTTGGACATTGGTCTTTGGTACCGTCCAAGTTATTCCTTGTGTTTGATTAGGACTCGTTGATTTCTATTAGCTTGAGTAAATCAAAACAAGAGAGAGATATTAACTCCTTGAGATACTTTTATCTAGATTGAGTCTGACTATCTAGTTGATTCTCTAGAAAGTGTTTCGGAGTTAGTACATACAGATTGCTAACCGAAATATTGGGTGGTGTTGTTGGACCCCCGCTTTTTCAATTGGTCTATTTTTTTGCAAAACAAGAGTACATAAATTTATGGTTTTACGATTTTAGCCCTGAACTAAAAACCACCATCAACAATTGGCCTTGCTACCAATATTTTCATCGATAAATCAATTGGTCCTGCTACCAAAATTTAATTGCTCTGACTAGCAATATTTCATATTGATCACGCAATCAATTCGATCAAATTTGTTAAGTCACAAATATCTCATTGATTCAACTATCAATATTTCAATGGTCTGTCTACCAATATTTTAATATTATAATCTATTTGCTTTGTCATTTGAATCTTTCATGACATATTAGATCGGGGATGACTACTCTAAACTACTGCTAACGCTGACATTATTAATCTTCAGATGATTTCCTGTCAAATGCTTGACATATATATATATATATATATATATATATATATATTGATCGATCCATTAATATCTTCAGACCAATGCCTAATAATTCAATAAAATCATCTGAGTATCATTGCTGCCTCAGCTGGCACAATGACATGTTACAATCATAAATCCATCAGACTCTCAACGTCTATGGTTCGCAAAGTATCATTATTGTTTCAGCAAACAGTTTATGCTTCGTTCATCATAACAATGAGTTATGAAGCAGTTTACACTCATCACTGAAAATCATGGTCAACTCATCAATATGCTAAGACTGACAGTTTAGCTAGGTCAATGATTGACTACATAAATACACGTCTACAAAGCAGACTTCACCGTGAAACATCAATCGTGTCACATATAGGGATATTCACTAGGGTTTTGATCTGGTGGTTTACAACACATGCAATATAGCAATACATCTACGATGATAAAGTGAGTAACTCATGTTGGCAGTTAAAGGAGTAAATGGAGTAGTGGTATGACAACCACCAAGTCTACCTAAGAAAATGAAACTGGTTCAACCATGATTTCCCACTTCTCTACTCTTCTATTCCTCTCCAACCCTCACCATTTACAGGAGATCAATGAGTTAACTACATCTGCTACAATTAGGTTCCTTAACCTATGTTAAAAACAAGTCATATGACAGCCATCAGTCATATGACAACTTATCATTATCACACACAAAAGATTTCTCTAATACAGAAAAATCATCGATCTTCAAAGCAGTTCACCATATCCATAATCAAGTTCCATCGATCTCAACACTTTCTCAGCTTCCTTCCCTACAGATCGACCCTTCTCATTTATTTGTGACTGAATTGAATCCGACATGTCCATTTCTTGGTTTAGACTAGAGTCCTACAAATTGATCTCTTAAACTCAAAGTATTCCACTGTAGCAGCAAACCGTTTTTATCCACAAATAGTGTGCTGATTTGTAAATCGAGAATGAATTGTCAACGAGACGTTTATTTAGCATAGGATGAATAAATATCAGTCAAGAAAGAAAAGTGCTAGCTAAGTTCTAATTATGATGAGACTGTGTTGTGGGAACATAATGTGGTTGTTAAGGAATGCCGTCGCATTTATGAAGTTTAACCCTATGACACCAAGCAACATGTCACTCTCTCCACCAATGCATGTAATGAAGACTATTTAGTATTCTTTCCCTTTTCAAGTTCCACTGTGTATTTGATTAATACTATCTTGAGTTGGTTCTGTCAAAATCTTGGATCATAGTGATTGAATACAATAAAATATTTTTAAATTAATAATTTTGTTGTTTTGCCACGTAAATATACTCATCTATAGCATTAATTAGCAATCCAAAACATAATATCCTACAGATTCTAGTGATGTTTTGTTCAGGACTACGTCTCGTACATTTGATGCACCACATTGATAATTAAATAAAGGTTATACATGATGAAAGTTCCCTAATCAGCAAGTTATTTTCGTACGGATTCTAAATTATAAATCTTAATCATCATACACATATCCATCAGCAATTTAATTTTACATCATTTTACATGGTATCTTTTTCGAAATTGATTTTCCCATCTTCTTCTGGATATTTCTTTTGGCTAGCATAATGTTACTTTCAATTTTGGCTAGCATAATGTTACTTTCAAAACCGAACTGAACCGAGCCATATGCACCCCTTGGTCATGCATGCAAAAGGGATACAACACGGCCCACCATCTTATAGCTCCTTCCTCTCTATCCAAAGTGGGAGGGGGAAACGGGGATCGACCCCAACAGGTCTCTCTTTCTCTCTAGACTCCATACAGCATAGAGCGTATCTCCAGCAATCTACCCTCCACCTATACAGCAGCTACAACAGGGGTCTCATTCTCTAATTCGCTCATCAATTCTTACCAACTTTGTTCATCCTAAGAAGTAAGATCTCCATTAACAAATCGATATATCTTACCTGGGCTCCACACTCACCCGTTACGTCTTTTATTTATTTTTGGGACATAATTAATCACTCGCCCTTTACTTGCGCTCAATGAAAATGTTCTTCTGGGTTCATCACAGATTCTTCTCCAATTAATGTCTCACTTGCCAAATAAAAAGGGAGTTTTTTTTTCTTTCTCAGATGAGTGAATTAGTTTAGGTTTAACTGCATTGAATCAGAGGACTCGGAACAGACTGGTTTAATGGCGTTGAAGGGTTTTCCTAGTTGGGTTTGTTCTGTTCCTCTTCCTCCTCATAACTTGGGTAAAGGAGATTTCAACTTTAAACGTTCTGGGTTTGCTTTGGATTTGAAGACAAAGAAAGTTTACAGTGTTTTGGAAGGTTATTCAACTCAAAAGGCGATAACTTCTGTGGAAGATGAAAATCCATCAGTGAGATTAAAGCGTGCAGTAGATCAAGTGGATACTAAAGAAGAAAGAAAATTTCATAAAGATTTGAACTTTCTTCCTCGTGGGTTTCTTTTTCTCTTTTCATTTTTATAATCTTGTTACATTTGAAAAATCTATAATTGATTACTTTAACTTGGCCCCTTTTCTGTGTTAACAAATAGTCTATTTGGGAATAGTTTATCGTTGTAGATTCAGGCTACTTTGTCAGTTGTTTATTAGTTGTTTACATTTGATAAGTTACATGAACAGTTAGCAATTGAGGTTGCTTATCGAGTCATCCCCTTTTGGTTGCCCTTAATGGAAGGTCGGGCATTGCAAGAATGCGAATTTATTAGGTACCAGGTCTATGAAGTGGACCATTATTACTGCAAGGCATTGCCAAGAATTTGTAGAATTAGGGATGAAGTATGTGTTGCCTTATGCGTGCTAGTTTCTTCTTTTTCTTTTTGTCATCGTTTGGTCAAGATTGATCAGAAATTGGCTGCTACTTCCTGACAGTATGTTGTTTCCGTGTCAATGGAAGTGGAGTCTTTGTCTTCAGTTTGGGTTTCTATTTTTAATCTAACGGTAATATTAAAAGGTCGGCATTTTAGAGAACAATGTTATCGTATTAAATTTTACGCGTAGATCCGTTTCCTTATTTTGAATCTTTACGTTGACGTAGTTGGATAATGTTATCAGTGAAGTTCTTTCGCCCAAGTATAAAACTAGTATGTACCTGAAATTGATCTATTCATGTGTTGGACTGCAGGACCTTTATCTGTGACTGATTTTTCTGCTTCTCCTAGTAATGGTTCAAATATGCGTGTGGCATATCAGGTATGGAACTTAATAATTTACTAAAAGCAGATATTCTTTTTACGCGGTAGTTGATAAATTTACTTCAACTAATGTAGGGGGTACCAGGAGCATACAGTGAAGCTGCTGCCCTTAAAGCATACCCTGGATGTGAGGCTGTCCCTTGTGATCAGTTTGAAGCAGCATTCAAGGTTCAAAGATTCTTCATTTGGTAGGTTTTAGATAATGTAATTCAGTGAATTCTTCTATATTTACAATTGGTTTCTGTTCCATAGGCGGTTGAATTGTGGCTGGTTGATAAAGCAATCCTTCCCATTGAGAATTCCTTAGGTGGAAGCATACATCGTAATTATGATTTACTCCTTCGACATAGACTTCATATTGTTGGTGAAGTACAGTTGGCTGTTAATCATTGCCTTCTGGGACTGCCTGGCATAAGAAAGGAAGACCTGAAACGCGTCATAAGTCATCCACAGGTTAATCCAATTTCCTTCTCTGCTCTTTCACGCATTTTTTGTTGGGGTGTTATGAGTGTGATCTGAGAAGAGAGAAAACTAAGTGACCCTCTATTTCATCTTCGGGCGAGAGCTTAGTGGTTAGCGGATTTCTGTCACCGCAATACACAGCCATAGAATTAGGTTTTATAAAGTTCAGCTTTGATTGTTTTCTTTGTTGCTCGAGCTATTTTCATTTCTCTTTTACCCAAACATGGGTTTGCTTAGCCACAATTGAAATTCCAAATGTCACCATATTTGTGCCTATTTCATATATTATGTGATTTGAGATATTCCCCATGTTTCTTAAGAATTGAGGCTTCTGGGCTTAAAAACTTATCTTCTTTGATTGCTTGTAGGCACTTGCACAATGTGAAATTACACTTAGCAAGTTAGGTGTTGTCAGGGAAAGTGTGGATGATACTGCTGGTGCTGCTCAGGTGATCTATTGACACAGTTGAACATTTCTGAACCTCTACTGTATCTCTACCATATTAAAGTATCTAAATTCTAGAAAATATTGGACCAGCATGTAGCCTCACACCAACTAAGAGATACTGGCGCTGTTGCAAGTTCTCGAGCTGCAGAAATATATGGTCTCAACATACTTGTGGAAGGTATCCAGGTAAGATTTTTCCTAACCTTTTCTCTAAGCTCCACAATTTCTGATCTTTCATTTTTATCCATGTTCAGTACAAGTGTATTAATTTTAGGCCATTGTGTTATTAACTGTTATATATCAATTCTCTATTTGGAAAGGTAGTTACCTTGTACATGTTTGAGCATTGCAGATCTTATTTAGTCCTGTTTGGTTCACAAGAACTGCTACATGATTTGCCTAAACTCACAGTCTGTTTCGCAGGATGACTGTGACAATATTACTCGCTTTTTGATACTTGCGAGAGAACCAATTCTAGCAAAAACTGATAGACCCTTTAAGGTAAAGTTAGTATTTCTTTTCCAGTTTAGCTAATAATTTATCTCGCTGAATCCAATTAAGAAGTACTGTTTTCTTTCCAGACAAGCATTGTATTTACGCTAGAAGAAGGTCCTGGAGTATTGTTTAAAGCCTTAGCAGTGTTCGCTTTGAGAGACATTAATTTGACTAAGGTACTTTTACTTAGGTTTGATTCCATTGTTTAGCGATTTGTGTTATAAAAGGTTCAACTTTGATTGTTTACTTTCTATTGGGATCCAGATTGAGAGCCGACCCCAGAAAAAGAGGCCATTTAGGGTTGTCGATGACTCTAATAATGGGACTGCCAAGTAAGTATCATTACTTTTTGGTTAATATCTTATGATAAAATGAAAGAAAGATGCATATCATTTTTTGTTTTTGGTAAAGAAGGTTTTACAATGATTTGGGTATTTATAGCGAGATTCTTTCTTGAACTGCACCTTGTAAATTCACGTGAATAACCAATTTGTATGTTGAAATGCACTTTCTGTGTTGGGTTTCCTAGTTAATTTCTATTTCTGTAAGTGTCACTTGTCATTTGAGGGAATAAAACTCCAAAAATGCATCTCTCGAAGGTATCTGATACAAATTTGTGATGGCAGATATTTCGACTACCTATTTTATATCGATTTTGAAGCGTCAATGGCAGAACGTCGCTCACAATCTGCTTTAGGGCATCTTCAGGTCAGTTTTTATCATTTTCAGAAGATATTTCTGATGCTCTAGCAATCGCATTTTTAGGACAGTAGAATCTTAGATGTTATTTTTGAAGTCATTTTGTTTCTGTAAACTCTGTGGTTCTAACATTACAAATTTTCATGTTGTGCAGGAATTTGCAACATTTCTTCGTGTCCTGGGAAGCTATCCGATGGATACCATGTCCTAAGAATCTAGCTGTCTTTTCATTCCTTTTAGGGTTCCCAACCTCACAGTATAAACTCAGTTGATTCTTTTATCCCTTTCTCAGATAGATTGGATACAAGCGAAAATCCTTTAACAAGATCAACATTTTCCTTTCATAGTTCAGATGAAGCTATTGTGACTTTGCTCAATTGTTGATGATCTAAGGTGGTTAGTTATAGATCCTTTAGACCGCTCGTGCACAAAATATTGGAACGCACACCAATTTTCTGTCTGTTGTTTCATCTTTGTTCTTTTTAGTGTTGTACTTTACAATATGGTTGATACAGATTCCAGATGCACTGTATATAATTCTTGTTCCCTGTTCAGCCTTCTAAGGTACAGCTATAAGCGTAAATCAGCAAAAAACTTCAGTACATTGCTATGGAAGTTGGAGACTGATGTCTTTTTTAAGACTTTTTGAGCTAACTTGGGGTTACATTACTCCAATATCTGACACTAAGAAAACCTTGGAAGATCGAGTTTTATGCTCCCTCCATTTTTTAGGCCAAATTGAAAAAGTGAAAGTAACATTGTTTTATGCTTTATGCTCCCTCAGTAACACTTTTCTGGAAGATAGTATTTTCAAAGTTGCAAAACCAAACATTTCCAACGCCTGGCCAAGAGATGTCAGTGCACACTGCCTGTTAAATTTGAATACACCCTAGTCATGACTGTTTGACCTCGGCCAGGTCAACATAATTCGTTACTTTTAGCCCGCCATAACAAATTATGTAACTGTTTTGGTGGGATTAGCTCCGATCAGTTATTCCCAGTTCCCACCCACGTCTGCAACACAAGTAACTCCTACAAACAACACGTGTAAAACTGCTTCAGAAGAAGTATATGAACGAAATTCTGTCCAGATTCAATGAACCTAAAAAAGGTCGTTCAACCTGCTGATTATTTAACGTTAGTTTTTTCTCTTGTAATTTTTCACAGAGCTGAAAGCGAAAGAATTAACAAAACAAATACAGAAAAAAGTAAGAAATTTCACAAATTTCTCTAGTTAATGGCGTTATTTACTTCTTCATCATCTTCAATAGCTGGTTCCCTTTCTCATCCACAATCTTCCCAAAAACTCAAAGGTACATTTCTCATTCTGATTTTAAATTAAGCTTTTCTGTATTTTCAAGATCAGTGATCAATGGATTCTGATTTTATGTGTTATTTGTAAATTAACATTTTCTGGTGTTTCTTATTCATCTCTGCAGCGCATCCGATTGGTTCGTTTTGTCCATTGGATCGATCATTGAAGCATCATTCTGTTTCAACTCGGAGACAATGTTCAGTAACCCCAGTTTTAGCCGAGTTAAAACGGAGTGATCCAATTGTTCCAAATGCAGCAACCATGGTTGCACCTGGTATGTGATCTTGAACTTTATCTTGAATTTGTGTCAGGGCGTTTTCCGGGGATGTGTAATTTGTAATTTGAACAATAATCTTTGTGTAATTTGCAGAAGTGGTTGAGAATGTAGAAACAACAGAAGATTATGAGGAATTGGCCAGACAACTTGTGCGAGCTTCTCCTCTTGAGATTATGGATAAAGCACTTGAGAAATTCGGAAACGATATCGGGATTGCATTTAGGTATAATCCCATTTTCTTTAAAGCAGAATTTAGTAGAATTGTCTATGAGTATTGATCTTCAAGGATTCTTTTAATCATACCTGTTCAACATGTTCTTATTCACTAGTTGTACGTTCACTACATTATACAAACGGAAATGAAAGACATTATTACTTATAACATTAGCTTGAGCTTGAAGCTGATTAGGTTTCATTTTTTACCTACTATAGTTTACAATGCTGCCAATAGTCCTATCCTGTTGCATACTTGCTCAAAGTGAATTATAATCGTTATCCATAGATTGATTTTTATGCAAATGAACCCATTCATAATCCCAAATGTGTTCTAACCGATATATTGATGTATTGTGTAGTGGAGCAGAAGATGTTGCGTTGATTGAGTATGCACGATTAACAGGAAGACCCTTTAGGGTATTTAGTCTTGACACTGGGAGGTTAAACTTGGAAACCTACAAATTCTTTGATGCAGTCGAGAAACACTATGGCATCCATATAGAGTACATGTTTCCAGATGCTGTTGAAGTACAAGGTCTAGTTAGAACAAAGGGACTGTTCTCTTTCTATGAAGATGGGCACCAAGAATGTTGTAGAATCAGAAAGGTTAGACCTTTAAGAAGGGCACTTAAGGGTCTCCGTGCTTGGATCACTGGGCAAAGAAAAGATCAATCTCCAGGAACTAGAGCTGAAATCCCTGTTGTTCAGGTTGATCCAACATTTGAAGGACTAGAAGGTGGGGTCGGCAGTTTGATCAAGTGGAACCCGGTGGCTAATGTAAATGGGGGAGACATTTGGAATTTCCTTCGTGCGATGAACGTTCCTGTGAACGCATTGCACTTGCAGGGTTATGTTTCAATTGGGTGTGAACCGTGTACTAGACCTGTGTTGCCTGGACAACATGAAAGAGAGGGCAGGTGGTGGTGGGAAGATGCAAAGGCTAAAGAGTGTGGTCTCCACAAAGGCAACATCCGACAACAAGAAGGTGTTCACCTTAACGGTACTAATGGAAATGTTAATGGAGCTGTCAATAACACCAATGGAGATGCTGCCGCCGACATCTTTAGTTCAGAAAGCATAGTGAATCTAAGCAGAGTGGGGATTGAAAACTTGGCTAAGCTTGGGAACAGAAGAGAGCCATGGCTTGTCGTTCTGTATGCACCTTGGTGCCGGTTCTGTCAGGTAAATCAAGTCCCCTTGTCACTTGAAACACTCGAAAAATAGTGGAGTTTGTTATATACAATTATATTGTTTGATCTAGATGACCTTATATTGTTTGGATTTGAAACAGGCAATGGAAGAGTCATACATTGATATAGCAGAGAAATTGAATGGATCAGGTGTAAAGGTAGGAAAGTTTAGGGCAGATGGAGAACACAAGTCATACGCGCAAAAGAAGTTGCAGATGGGTAGCTTCCCTACCATACTCTTCTTCCCTACTCACTCTTCTCAGCCTATCAAATACCCATCTGAGAAAAGAGATGCCGATTCTTTGATGGCTTTTGTCAATGCTTTGAGATAAATTCTCTGTAACAATTGAACTCTACTGATTTTTAGAATCTGGTAAATGTGTAAGATAAGTCACCAGTGTATATGTTTTGGTTAGGCAAGCAATGTCATTAATTATCACCTTCCCTGTTTGGCCATCTCTCTTTTTCTTTTTATGCAACTCATCCCTAATTATTATCACCTTTCCTGCACCTGACAACAAGCTTTCTGCAGCAACCAATGCTCTGAAAGTGAGCATTGGTTGCTCACTTGGAAAGTGATTTCTATGTGCTTCATTTGATCATGAAAAATGGGATTCTTAGTAAGATAAGTTGCACCTAAATTGTCACACGGGCCAAACCATAAATTCCTGCACGGGTCAGAGATAGTGCAGAAAGTAAGAAGCGCAAAGGGTTGAACCGCCGAACCAGCTACCCCTGACATGTGAAATGGGTGCATAAGGATGTTGTGCTCAGCCTGGAATACAATCATGAAGTTGAAAGTATAGGAGATTCCTAGAGGCATACCATCAGAAAAGCTTTCTTAATCAATTGGGTAGATTAAGAAAACTGCGGTAGCAGCTGCAACAGGAGCTGAATATGCGACAACAATTAATCAATTGGGTAGATCAAGAAAACTGCGGTAGCAGCTGCAACAGGAGCTGAATATGCGACAACAATTCAAATGCGCATACCCAGACGGAAACTAAGTTCCCACTCATGACCATGTAACAAGCTACAACAACTGAGAAGTGTAGAACAATTAGCTCAAAAAGACCACCATTGTATAACCATTCATCAATAGAAGCCGCTTCCCAGATCGGGTAAAAATGCGATAGCTGCAGAAGTAGGAATAATGGTACCAGAGATGATATTGTTTCCATAAAGTAGAGACCCAAAAATAGGTTCACGAATACCATCAATATCTACTGGAGGAGCAGCAATGAAGACGATAATATCAATAAGGCAGGGATCACCAAAACACCAAACCACACAGTATAAAGGCGGTTTTCTATGCTGGTTATCTAGGATCATCAAAACACCAAACCACACAATATAAAGGCGGTTTTCTATGCTGGTTATCTAGTTACAGAAGCGATCCCATAGGCTTTCACTTTTGCGCCTCTCTTAAATTGCAGTCTTGGTAAAATCTTGGTTTATTCAATTACCAGGGACTCCCAAGCACATAAACTATCTATAATTGATAATTGAAGGCCTGTTATCTAACAATATAACATAACTTATATGCCCATGTAAATCAATATAAGATTCATATACATATGGATAAACTCATTATAATGCTTGGTGAATGAATAAACTAAAGTTAGAAAAAAGAAGATTCATATACACATGGATAAACTCATTATAATGCTTGGTGAATGAATAAACTAAAGTTAGAAAAAAGAGAGAGATCCATTTCATTTCTATTTTCCATCTGATATTTTGGGTTGCCTGGACTCGAACCCGGAACTAGTCGGATGGAGTAGAGAATTCCCTTGTTGAAATAGAAAAAATCTTTTCCCAAACCGTGCTGCATTTTTAATTGCACACGGCTTTCCTTATGTATACATATATGACTCAGTTCCTTAGACAGGATTCTAAAAAAGTTAAATATTAATTAAGTTGATTCAATTACAACTGCATATGCATTTCAGAATTGAAATGAATAAAAACCTTTTTTTGTCTTTTTGGTTTGGGATCAGTTCAATTTAAACGATCTCCTAACCAATTATGAATGATTGGCTAGGCCATGGACACAAAGAATATTTAAATACCAAATCTTTTCTCTATAGAACTTCCGCGAAGAAGAAACGCTTCGGAATACCAAAGGGAGAATTTGTTCTTCCTCCGTAAAGAATTCTTCCAACAATTCCGAACCTAATCTCTTTTCAAAAAAGCACGTATAGTACTTTTGCATTTAAGAGCCAAAGTTCTAGCTCACGAAAGTCGAAGTATATACTTTACTTGATACAAACTCTTTTCTTTTGAAGATCCGCTGTAATAACGAGAAATATTTCTGCATATACGCCCAAATTTATCGAGAATATCAGAATCTAATAATTTACTAATGGGATGCCTTGAAACTTTACAAAATTTCGTTTTAACCAATAACCCAACCAAATAAATAATTGGGACTTTGGTACCAAACTTCTTAATACAAATTTTTATTATGTCTTTTGAGAGTGGGGAAGCTCTGAGGATCGGCGAATTCCTGAGTCAACTCGGTTAAATTTTTTTTCTTCCTACTCAATGATTAATTCTCTAATCTGATCTTCTATAGTTTTAAATCTTTACAACATTGATCCTTTTACAAGATTTTAATTTTTTCTGTGGTGAAACTGGATTCTTAATTTCTTTGTTTCATATCTTTTCATATTTATTTGCTTTCTTATATGGGTTGCTAACTTTTTGATTCTCCATGTATTATCAGTTTGTTTTGTCTCTAATGGCGTTTGCCTTGTTCTATGTTGTGTTTCAAGCGTTTGCAGAGTATTTCATTAAGCGTTTGCTTACAGGATTTTTTAGTGATGTTATCTCGGTTATCAATGGAGCCCCTGGGAAGAAGATCAGCTACTGTGTCAACTCGGAGAATCGCTGATTTAGTTTATCCCGCCTTCAGCTCAAGTCAACGAAATTCAAAATTCAAAAAAATCCTGATAATAGGAAATTCGGTTACCTAATTTTACTCCTCTGTTTAATCGCCATTTGTCAATCTTCTCTAACTAAAAGAGATCCTAAAGCTATCTGTTACCTAAATTATCGACAAAATACCTTTTTGCATTCAATTCCAACTATATTCCAAAACCATTATACTTATACTTTTCCTAAACCCTTTAACCAATATCCTTCTCTAAAAAGCATAAACCCTAATACTAAATACATCATGGAAGAAGGAAGTTCAAGCAACATGGGAGATCTGGTTAATAAAATTAAGAAAGCTACTTTGGAGTTGGGAGATATTAATGAAGTTGTGATTATGAAGAAGGATGTAACCAATGAAGATGCAGAAGATTCAAACTGGGAAGCAAGTGCCATTGGGAAGATCATTTGTGAAGGAAGAATGAGTTATGATATAGTATGCAAATACATCAAATTCACTTGGCCTTTTCTAGCTCCGGAATATCTGAGAATTGTTGAGATTGAGCCAAATCTTATGATTTTCAAGTTTAGCAAATGGGATTTTCTGAATTCTGTGATTAATGAAAGACCATGGATCATCAACAAGCAGCTATTAAATGTCCATGAATATATTCCAGATATGATTTATAATGAGAAACATTGGGGTTTCCAACAATTTTGGATCCAGCTGCCGTATCTATTGCCGGAGTTAATGAATGTTGCTTCTGTAACTAAGATTGGAGAAATCATGGGGGAAGTGACAGGGATTGATCCAAAAGATGCTATGCCAAAAGGAAAAGATCCAGTCAATGTGTGTGTCAATGTAGATCTTTGTATGCCATTAAGAAGGGGTGTCAAAATTATTACAAATGCTGGAGTTACTCGATGGCAAAGGATTTTCTATGAAAGGAAGCCGAATGGCATCTGCCCTGAATGTTATGTGATCAAGCATTGCAGAGTTGCTTGTAAGGATGCAACTGATTATTTATCAAAAGCTCATGAAAAGACATATTATTTTGGCAAACCTAATACTCTCAGGAAGAATATTTCAAGTATTAATTCAAATGTTGCTCCTGTCTCTGCAAAAAATCAGAAAAAAATTGTCAGAAATACTGTTTTGTTCCTCCAAAGGATGGGGTTGCTGTCAATCTGGATTTTCTGCTAAAGAAAAGTTCATCAGAAGCTACTGAGGATATGAGGCTTGGAAAGCGACATAGGGTGGATGGATATGATGATAGCAATTTCAATGTAGCTGAATCTTCTTCCCATAATAATGATGGAGATAACATCACAGGCATCCAAATACTCATATGAACACAATAGGAGGCAGTCAAACTGACAATACTGAAAAGGAGAATCAGGTAATCTCATACTTTTTAAGTTTAAAATTATATTTTCATAGATTTGATTATAGTACTTACTATCTGTTTTTTAACTCATTTTCTTGTTTCAAGATGAAATTTCTTTCTTGGAATGTTCAGGGTATTGCTAATAGTTTTACCATCCAACAATTGCATAACTTGGTTTAATCTCATAGTCCTGATTTCATTTTTCTTTGTGAAACTAAAGTTGATCCTCAGAGAATGACTTCCATTGCTCAAAGTTTATATTATCATAACTACATTTGGATTGATAGAGTAGGCCTGGCAGGTGGTTTACTTCTTATGTGGAAGGATGGAATAACATGTGATATTGCTAGTTCAGCTGATAATATTATTCATGCTCTCATTAGAATTGATCTTTGTAAACCAGAAGTCCTTATGTATTTTATGTATGATTCTACATACAATGATCCTAAAAAGAAGCAATGGAACTTTTTACATGAACTCAGTGAAGTTGTTTACCAACCTTGGCTAGTACTAGGTGATCTAAATTTCTATTTAGCTAGAAATTGTAGTAGCTCTGACACTTGGGTTCAGAATAAGGTTAGGGATATTGGCCTTTCTGATTTAGGTTATGAAGGTAATGACTATACTTGGACCAGTAATAGCTTTGGTACTGGCATAAGAAAAGCTAGACTAGATATGGGTTTAGGAAATACTGATTGGTTTTTGCAATTTCCTAATGCTAAAATTTGTCATTTGAATCATATTGCTTCTGACCATTGTCCTATAATGCTCATTACTG
This sequence comes from Papaver somniferum, assembly GCF_003573695.1. Lineage (NCBI taxonomy): Eukaryota > Viridiplantae > Streptophyta > Magnoliopsida > Ranunculales > Papaveraceae > Papaver > Papaver somniferum. The sequence goes on from NC_039367.1 coordinate 53,253,376, forward strand.
ATCCCATTCCTAAGAAGTTTTGGAGACCTTTTAAGAATTTTGGTACATGGATGAAACATGATTCTTTTAAATCTAATATGGAACAGGCTTGGAATATAGATGTTCAGGGTAGTCCTTCCCATAAATTTAGAAACAAGCTGCAGCATACTAGATTCATCTTAGCTAGATGGAACAAGCTAGAATTTGGTGACATTCATAAAAACATTAAGATTTTACAGGATAAGTTGGATATAGCTCAGAAAGAACCAACTTCTATCAGTCAAGAAATGAAGGTAAAAAATATAACTCATGATCTGGAAAACTGGTATAAAATACAAACTAGTTTTTACAAAGAGAAATCTAGAGACAAACATATACATGATATGGATAACAACACTAAATATTTTCATTCTATTGTCAATAAAAGGCTGCATAGAAATAATATTAGTGCTCTTATTGATAATGAAGGAAACAAGCATAGAGACAGAGATAGCATAAGTAATCTTCTTACTACTCACTTTAGCACCATTGCTTGTACAAGTAATCCTGTCTTGACTGATGCTGCTTTTGATGTTATTCATGCTATTACTAATGACTCTGATAATGAGGTTTTGCTTGCTGTTCCTTCTGCTGATGAAATTACTAGTGTTGTTAAGTCTATGCCAGCTTGGAGTTCTCTAGGTCCTGATGGTTTCCAAGCTGGTTTTTATCAATCTCAGTGGGATATTGTTGGTAAAGATGTAATTGATGTTGTTCAGAAATTCTTTATTACTGGATTTATGCCTAAAGATCTTAATAAGACTTATATTGGTCTTATTCCTAAGGTTAAAGACCCTAAAAAGCCATCTTAATTTAGACCAATTGGTCTATGTAATGTCTCTCATAAAATTGTGTCTAAAATTTTATCTAACAGGATAAGGCCTTTTTTGAAGAAATTAATTTCTCCTTATCAAGCTGCATTTGTTCCAGGGAGAGCTATACATGATAATATCATAATTGCTCATGAGATTATTCATACAATGAAGCATAAAGAAGGTATTGGAGGTACTATGGTCTTAAATTGGATCTCTATAAAGCTTTGATAAGCTTGAATGGTCCTTATAAATTTTTTGTCTCAGTTCGGTTTCAATAAAGATTTCTGTGATTTAATCTACCAATGTGTTTCCACCACTTGCATAAGTGTGTTATTAAATGGTTCTCCTTGTCAAGAGTATATTCCCTCTAGAGGCATAAGACAAGGAGATCCTTTATCTCCTTATCTTTTTATCATGGCCATGGAATATCTTTCTAGGAAGTTGAGATTTGCTGAATCCAATAAAGAAATTGCAGGTATTAAAGTTACTAGAAGAGCTCCACCTATCTCTCATCTGTTATTTGCAGATGACATTCTCATCTTTGCTAAAGCTGACATGAGGAATATTGCTGGAATTTTAAGCATTTTAAATGATTTTGGCACTCATTCTGGTCAGACTCTAAACTTTGATAATCCTGTGTTTACTTCAGTAATAATTTGGACCTAGCTGTCTGTGATGATTTGGCTAAAGAGTTGAACATGAAAATAGTAAGTGACTCTGAAACTTATCTTGGAGCTCCTCTTCTTCTAGGTCACTCTAAAGTTAGAGCTTTTGAACCTATAGCCCAATCATTTGAGGCTAGACTCAATAACTGGATTAGCATTACTTTGAACAAATCTGGTAGAACTACTTTAATCAAGTCTGTCTTGAATTCCCTTCCAACATATCAGATGGATTGCTTTAAGATTCCTACTACTCTTATAGAAAAACTTCATACCTTACAGAGAAATTTTTGGTGGGGGCACAAAGCCAATAAGGGTATTAAATTTGTGGGTTGGCCTAATCTTCAACAACCAAAAGAATTAGGAGGTCTAGGTTTTAGGAATTTAGAAGTTTTTAATAGATCCCTGATCTCCAAGATAGCTTGGAAGATTTGCTCTAACTCTGATGACTTTTATGTCAAGATCTTAGAAGCTAAATACTTTAAAAGTACCAATCCTCTTCATTTGGAAAAACTTGTTGATAAAAGCTCTTGGGTCTGGAAAGGCATTTATAGGCAGATTCAATTCATTAAAGATAACACCTTTTGGAAAGTTAGATGTGGTACCAAAATTAAGATTTGGCTAGATAAGTGGGTAATTGGTCTTGATAACCCACCTTTTCCTATAACTGGTTCTAATACCTTGTCTCATCTTAATCATGTTCATGAGCTCTTTTTACCAGGTACTAGAACTTGGAATGTGCAGCTTATTCAAAATAGCTTTGATCTGATCAGTGCAAACAAAATTATTTCTATGCAAATTCCTAGATGTGCAAATGATACTCTCAATTGGATTCATGACAGGAAAGGTAAGTTTAGTGTTAAAAGTGCTTATAAAGTGTTGAGTAGTCACTCTGCTGGAGTCTTTCCTCCACAAAGGGTAAGTAGTCATGTTTGGAAGTCTCTCTGGAAGTGTAAGCTTCCTCATAAGGTTAAACTCTTTGTCTGGAAGTGTCTTAAAGATATAGTTCCTGCAAGAGAAAAACTTTCTAAGTACAAACAAGGCATTGATGTGCATTGTAGTATCTGTAATGCTACTTTTGAAACTACTGAACATATGATATTGGATTGCCCTTATGCTAGATCCATTTGGCTTGGTGTGAATGTTAATGTTAACAATGTTAGGAATTTGCATGGTAGTTTGATTCATTGGATCATTAGTTGGTTTGATACTAGGGTTAATAATAATGTAGTTCGTAGTATAGACAGAATACATTTTCTATACTTACTTATGATTACAATATGGACAATATGGAAAGATAGATGCACAGCTGTGTTTCAAAATAAGAAACCTAATAGAAATTTCAGTATTAATAGCATTTTGTCTTTATTGGATAGTTGTAAGAAGAATGTTTCCATTGTTTCTAACAATGTTTCTTGTCTACAGGTACAACCTCCATATTGGGAGCCTCCGGAAGCAGATTATATCAAGATTAATGTTAATGCATCCTTTTTTAAAGAAAACATGACATGTAGCACATGACTAATAGCTAGAAATTTTGCAGGGCAATGCTGTGGAGCTAAAGGGAGCTTTTATAATGGAGGAACTAAAGACCAGGAAGTGGAGTACTTGGAGTGTCTGGCAATGCATGAGGCAGTGAATTTGGCAATATCCAAGAATCTCTCTAAAGTTATCTTTGAATCTGATAGTGAAGTTCTAGTTAAGTCAATAAAGGAAGACACCTCTTATGTTCATTGGCTAAATCAAGGATTAGTCCTAGACATTAAGGCTTTATTTCAGAGTAGAGTTCATTTTGTTTGTCAGTCAGACAACAGAACTAAAAATAGAATTGCTGATTTAATTGCTAAGAAGTGCAGAACTAGTGGCACTGATTTTGAATATGAAGACAACTTCCCCTTGGATATTACTTCATGGATTCAGGGGGATATTACAAGATGTATCCTATCTAATTAATCAATAAATTATCTTTTGAATCAAAAAAAAAAAATCCATTATAAATGTACTTTTTATCATTTGACTCCTTACCACTGAAGGGTTAAGTCGTACACTTGCAAGATAGCTCAAAAGCTCGAGAGAATGATTGGATAATTTATTTATCTTAGTTCTGTATGGTTGAGACCACAAGGAAAAATTACATTGCCATAAATTTACAAGATTCTTTATCAAAATAGTACTTCCCTTTGAAGCCAGAATTGATTTTCCTTGATATCTGACATAATACATAAAAGGATCCTTGAAAATCATTGCTAAACACTACTACATGATGCTCAATTTTTCCATAGAAATTTATTCGCTCAAGAAGGATTCTAAAAGATGTTGATCGTAAACAAAAAAATTATTTACGGAGAAAAACTAATATGGATTCGCATTCATATACATGAGAATTATATAGGAAGAAGAAAAAACGCTGATTCTCCTTTAAAAAAATGAAATTGCTTTATTTTGAGTAATAAGACTATAACAATTACGATACTCATGGAAAAAGAATCGCAATGAATGAAAAGAGGGAATATCTTGTATCTTAAGAGTGTAGGATTTGAACAAATATTTTCAGATGGACAAGGTAGGGTTCTAGTATATCTGACACATGAGTTAGATGAGAAATTTTTTGATGGAGGCGTTTTTTGAAGGGGGCAAGAGGGACCAATGATATGTTGACACATATCTTTGATATTAATGAATTTTGTTTCCAAAAATACCAACACCAATTAAGAAAACAAATTTTTTCTCCAAAAATACACTTTTTTTTTTATATTTTTGGAAACAAAATTCATTAATATCAAAGACATGTGTCAACATATCATTTGTCCCCCATGCCCCCTTCAAAAAATGCCCCCATCAAAAAATTTCTCGAATTAGATGTGATAATTTATCCTCTAAAAAAGGAAATATTGAATGAATTGGTCGTAAATTATGAGACTTTTTTATATCCTTTCCTTCTAGAAAAGATACTAATTGTAGTGAAAATGGAATTTCTACTATGACTAAAAGCCCCTCGGATATCATCTGATAATAAACATTTGGATTGTGCGCAACAATTTTTTTTTTATTTAGCAACATTTGTCGAAATCATCAAATTAAAATGTTTCTGTCGATACATTTGGGTAATTGATCGTTTCACAAGTAATGAACTGGATTTATTATCATAACCTACATTTTTCATGGATTCCATAAAGAATTGATCTATTTAAGCCATGATCACGACCAAGTGCATAAATATATTCCTGAAAGAGAAATGGATATAGGAAGTCTTGTTGCTGAGATTCATCTATTTTTGAATATGCTTCTGATTCGTTCATTTAAAATTCGATTTGAAACAAAGGCAAAGGATTTTTTTGGTTCACAACTGATACTAGTGAGATACAGTCAAAACAAGGTATATAATAATAAAAAACTAGACACCTCGGAGACATATAGGCTAATCAATGGATCCTACCTTTTTTAATCAATTGATAATGGTTAGAAATACTTTATCAATATACCCCTTCTTCTACACATTCGTCTCCCCTCCATACTATAAAGAAGATATAGTGAATAGTTATGTTTCATAAAAAAATAGATAATCCACTTATAGGAGAACCTTTTACCGCATCAGGCACTAATATATTTTTAACGTATAATTAGATCGGGTAATCCTTCAAATTAATAACAAAATCTCGTTGCTTATTATTTCTCATAATTGGAGCCATATGGCTCTATCTATTTATTCACTCAACCTATCTGTGAATTTCTTTTGTCATGCTCCAAGAATTCAGACAATATTTTGTACCGCTCTAGTAAGGACGAAAAATTCTCAGAGTTTTGCATTGATACGACATGCTATTTTTTCCATTCATTCCCTTTCAGGATCAATCGTGGTCTTACAAACTTTACCAATGGTATGGACGAATCCGTTGTTTCATCCAAATGTGTAAAAGAATCTAGGCGCACTTAAAAGCGGAGTACTCTACCATTGAGTTAACAACCCAAATAAGATGCGATAGAAATAAAAAAATATAGATTAGATTGAACGGACACATCAAAGGATTAAACTCAAAACAAATCTACAAAAGCTTTTTTTAGGACCGATTGCTCTGAATCTAAAAATGAACAAATCATATGAAAATAGAAGAAATTCCCAGAAAAACAAAGATATGTTCTCTTTTATTTGTCTATTTTTTCATTAAAAAGGGTCCTCTTATGTTACAGCAAATCTAACGAACATTTTTTTATGAAGTAAAAAACAAAACTTATGGGACGTAGATAAATAGATCCATTTATCGACGATCAAATTATATTTGTTCAATACACTATTGTCAATATGAACGTTGAAAACATAAAGAAAAAAAGAAAAAACTCAATATAACTAAAGGGACAATAAGCAAGATTAACCCCCTTTTCTTGGTGTCATCCTAACAAAAACCATATCAAGTAAAAATATTTTATTTTTCCGAGAATCGGTAATTTGGGATTATATGAAAGCAATCTAATAGTAAACTCATATGAATAGAACAATAAATAAAGTGAAAAAAGAAGAAATTCCGGGAAGTTCACATTATGAAACCCCCACTTTCTTTTTCTTTGTTCATTATTTAAAGTTCTTTTGATTAACGGGAAGTTCCTTAAACACCTATGTCTTCTTTAAAATATCATGAACGGTTCCCGTGGTTTGAGCGCCTTTTTCAAGGAAATAGAGAATAGCGGGAACGTTTGAATAAGTTTGATTCTTTATCGGATCGTAAAAACCCACTTTCCGAAGATCTCTTCCTTCTCTTCGAGATCGAACATCAATTGCAACGATTCGATAGGTGGATCATTAGGATAGATGTAGATGAACAACGTCCCCCTAGAAACATATAAGAGGTTTTCTCCTCGTACGGATCGAGAAAGAATGATTTGGATTTATGTATATAGTTCCAAATCGATTGAGAAAATCAGCAAATCCATTAAAAATTTTTTTGCATTCCTTTTTTTATTCCTTCCTGCAGAAAAGAAAAAACCATTCATACTCATAACTCAAGTTGTATAATTATCAAAGAGCTCAAAGGAAAATCCTTAAGCTTAGGCATTTTATTTATTGAGTTGTCTTTAACCCTCTTGCTTTGTCTTGTTTAGAGTTCATTTTTTATTCCTCGCCCTGACCGAACCTATTGTTGAGACAACAAAAAATGGTGTTTTCTTGTTCCGGGATCCTTTATCATTGCTTTGAATTATTGGTTTTAGACATTACTTCGGTGATATTTAATTTTTCAAAACGGCAGCAACAAACCTTTTATGATTTCTTTCTATCGAATAATCAGTTGAAGGATTGATTCTCATGCGATACACTTTTGTTTTGATCAAAATAGTTTTTTTTGACAATTCCAAGAAAAAAATTTCCTTTTTTTTTGAAACGTTTGCTCGAATTGGATCCTTTCGATTTCTATATTGAAGATATACTTACGAAGTTGTTCCACTTATTGATTGACACTAACCCTAGACTCTTGCCCCTGAGAAATGAATCAGTACTTTCTACTCGAGCTCCATCGTATACTATTTACAACCCGACAAGAAGGGATTGTTCTAGTGGAAGAGAACAAACTATGTCGAGCCAAGAACACCTTCATTCCTTTATAAAATGGTGGATGTAAGAATCCACAATCGATCATGTCCTTCAAGTCGCACATTGCTTTCTACCACATCATTTTACATGAAGTTTTACCATAACTTTCCTCTAGTTTGGAGCCGGTATGAAATTGATTCAATATGGAATCATGAATAGTCATTGGTTTAATCGGCACATAGTAATCTATACTTTCATACTTTCTTTTTCTATATGAAAATGTCTTCGCAAAAGATTCAATTTAATTAACCCCATCTTTTATTCTATGAGCAAAAGAATTTATATAGAAAATGAAGAAAAAAACGCTTTTCTTTAATCTGCATCTTCAACAGAACAGATTGTTCAAGACGATTAATCATGAAAGATTCAACCTTTCTCGACCACCTAAGCTAAAATCACCTAATCAAAAAAAGGGGAGGGTCTCTAATTAAATTTCTAATACCAGAACAAAATGAATATTAAATATTAACCAAAAAAATGGGTCCAATGAACTGGAAAGGCCAGAAATGAGTCGATGAAATTAAAATTAACAAATCTCACATCTCTTCGAGAACCAAAGATCGATAAAACATCATTAAAAGTGTTTCCTTTTTAAAATTTTATATTTCAATATCAATAGAATCTTTATTATTTGATCGTGAAATCAATTAAAAGATTTCGCAATCAGATCATAGCCAGTAGTTTAAAAAGTTTAATAGATATCTCATTTCCGATTCAATCACCCATAGATTTTGAATGAATCATTATCTCGATGATGGAATGAAAATTTAATCAGTCCCAAGAGCCCCCCTTCTTGTTTAGTTTAGACTTCCAAGATCCCCAGAGAATTAATAACTAATAACTGGATTCTCTGTTTACTTTAGATATATGAGAAGTAAGGTAGAGTATTTTTCACATTTTCACTTTGAATGTGTTACTTTTTCTTATTCAAAGACCATAAAATATATCCTAAGCAACTAGGAATATCGACGGAATAGGCAGACGCCGAAGTGCCCATCTAATTTTTTGAATTCAACTATTAAGCTATTTCCGGATAGGATAGGAAATATACTTTGCTCTATCGAGTTGTCATTTGCCATGGTTTTTCGAGAAAAAATATGTAAAGATATGATTCAGAAAAGAGTAGAACTAAGCTAAGAAAAATGGATTCGATTTTATACAGCATTACACTTTGAACCTAACTGGACTGCTCTGGGACGGAAGGATTCAAACTTCCGAGTCGCGGGACCAAAACCTGTTGCCTTACCGCTTGGCCATGCCCCATTTATATTTATATTTATATTTGACACTAATAAACACTAATATTCGTATTGTTTATTCGTCAATTCCCACCCAAATTCCTATGGAATATAGTAGATTGTTGATAGGATTTCATGCATATAGTTGTAGAATTTCACTTAATTTATTGATCATTACATAGAATTCAATTAAGACATTGTATGAAAGTATGACTCCTTCTGTTCTCGGTTGAGAAATGAAGGATTTTTAATTGAGCAAGTAAAAAAAATTTGATCTACCTTGCTTTCTTCGTTTTTTCATTAATATCAATAACTCAATCAAAATACAATCATCTCCAAGAAGGAAATGTTTGTTATGCTTAACATACTTAGTTTGATCTGTATATGTCTTAATTCTACCCTTCATTCGAGTAGTTTTTTCTTCGCAAAATTTCCCGAGGCTTATGTTGTTTTTAATCTAATTGTAGATGTTATGCCGGTAATGCTTGTGCTGTTTTTTCTCTTAGCCCTTGTTTGACAAGCTGCTGTAAGTTTTCGATGATATTTTTTGCCTACTGTTCTACAAACATGTATGACTTTTTCGATAAAAAATATTATAACAATTGAAAATATCAGCTAAGTCTTACATTCTGAACCCTCGATCCAAACATTTTTATTCTTGGATAATTGCGAAAAATCTGGATCACCTTCCCAACTTGACATTCTACTTCAATGGCCCTATTAAATTTAGGGTCCCTTACAATATAGAATTATGTCATAAAAAAAGCCTTTCTCTAACACATAATCTTATTATAAAATAATTTTTTAAAATTATTTTATTTTTGAGAAACTACTTCGTTTCTTGGTTTAAAAAGAGGATATGTGGTATAAAAAAGGATAGTATATTCCCCCTTTTTTTTACAAAAATGATCTTGGAAATTGTGTAATGCTTACTCTCAAACTTTTCGTTCACACAGTAGTGATATTCTTTGTTTCTCTTTTTATCTTCGGATTCCTATCTAATGATCCAGGACGTAATCCTGGACGTGAGGAATAAAAAAGAGGAAGAGGAAAAAACCTTTTTCTTGCTTGTTGGTTTATTCATTTTCTTATTTTTTTATTCCAGACATTTAACTATGAGAAAATAAGATAAAATGAAAGTGTCTCGATCTTTTTTTGAATGCAAAAGAAAAGCAAGTCGTCGTAGGAAACGAAAATAGAGGGATTTGAACCCTCGGTACAAATAAATCGTACAACGAATTAGCAATCCGCCGCTTTAGTCCACTCAACCATCTCTCCAAATTGAAAAAATTATTATGTTACGCTTGAAGATAAAAGGTCTTTATTTTCTTTTTCACTTTATTCTATAGATATATCAGATAGATACAAATTGGATTAGCAATCCAACTTGAATTTCATTTCGATAATGGGTATATCTTCCATAGAAAGAAAAACAGAATCTCCCCCCCTTTTTAGCCGAATGCTCCTTTTATTCCCAGGTCTGGTCAGTACCTAGCCGAGCCATTTTTTATTTTATTCCAATGCAACGAAAGATAGATCAACTCATTTCTATGATTTGAAAACAAAAAGGCATGTTATTGAAACAACAATGACAGAAGCACATAAGATTATTTCCAATCTTATGGTATAAGATACAAACGTCTTTGCATTTTTTCTCAATTTGGAAAAAGAGAGATCTATCTTATTTCTTAATATTATAACTATAATTTCGTTATTTCTTCAAAGGCAGTCTTTATTTGAAGACTTGAGTTAAGTTCATAAAGAAGACTCTTACACTAGATCTAGTTGATTAGCTCGAATTCCTAAAATTTACCAGCGGAATATGAATAAAATAAATAGGGAAAGGGTATCTTCAGAAAATAAAAAAGTCAAACTTTCTCTCTTTTTTGATAAAATTTTTAGATTTGCTTGTAAAGTATTTGAGGGTCGAAAAAACAGAGTTGCGGATTCTGACACATTTTCTAGGACTTCTTTAAAGAACTCCCCAACAAAAAAAAAGATATAATTTTCTTTTTTCTTTATAAAACTTCTTTTCCTACCTCATCAGGTTTGACCGACAGAAAGCGTCAATGCTCCAATTTAATAATTATATTTTGATCTTATCTTTATTATGTAGGATTCCCTTGTTCGACAAGGATCAAAATCCTTTTACCATGTGGAGAAGTAGTAGAAAAACATAGTGCAGAAGTAAGGACTAACCCATAAGATTTCTGAAGTAGCATCAATAAGTGCTCTATACTCTGATTCTGTACTTTATCTGGAGAATGATTTTTGTTTTCTTGAACACCAAGAGATGAGATTAAGACCTAATAATATTGCCATTCCACTTGTTAAACGCATATTAGAAGCATCACTGGCCCAATCAGCATCATAATAGGCTTGAATATTCCGAGAAGTAGCTCTCTTGAATCACTACAGACCAGTCATAGTCAGTTGGAGCTTACATCCTCTGACGTGCCTTATTGAAAGCAAAACAGATGTCATGCCTAGTAATGGTCCCATATTGTAAAGCACCAACTATACTTCTAAAGATGTATCAGAAAACAAAGGACAAAGAGTAGATTCATTTGCAGGTGGCAAAGTAATAGGAGTAGAAACCGACTTTGCAAAGTCCAATTTAGTCTTTCTTCTTTTACAAACTTGTAATACGGTAAAAATTCCATATATTAATAAAAAAGCATACTCCCAACCTGGGCTAGTTATAAATAGTAATAACCTCCATATTTTAATATTAATAGATTTTTTTAGTCCTGTTATAGGGAATTTACCTCCATATATTTATATAATTGACATTATATTTGAAACTTATAGATCTTGTTACATCAAAATATAAGGTAAAATAAAATACTTATCTATAGCTGTTTTAGACAAGGATGTAACTTGTTGAATTGTCATCGCATCTTTTAATTTGAGAATGTGTAAGATCTCATTAGTATTGACACATTCTTGTTGAAGCCAAAACATTTCCAACTTTTTGAGCATGTTTAAAGCTTTTTGGAGTGAAGATTTTAGTATCTCCGTACTGTCATCATCAGGATTATCTCCCTCCACTTCTTATCTAATTACATCGATGATTTATTGTTCGATTAAAAAAAATTCATTTACAATTCCATCAAGAACGAATATATTTGATGTTCCCAAAACATGCTCTTCAATTCGTTTCAAAATATCTTTTACATACATTGAATTCGCTAGAAAAGTATCGGAAAATTCTTAAAGATCTTATAAGTTCATATATAGATACATGTATTTTTGTATTGAGACTGCTGATATGTATACACATTATCCAATATCATTTACATATTTTGAATCAGCAAAAAAAAATATTTTTTTTGGTATATCTCCTTATATTAATAAACTCCATATATTAATAATTTGGTGAAGTCCCAAGGCTATTAATATATGGAGTTTTTACTGTATACTATTGTTTTTGATTAAGATGCACACCAACAAAATCAAACTATGCTTCAATACCCGAGAAAAAGGACGAGTCCCTAAATCCTTAATAGGAAACTCTTTGACTAAAACAACAGTAAGAGATGAAATAACAACAGAATTACTACCTGTAACAAGTATATCATCAACATACACTAGAAGATAAAGACACTCAGAAGAAGTAACCTTGAAAAACAGAGGGGTGTCAGTCTTACATGTCACGAATCCTTGAGTAGCCAAAAAAAACCATGACCTTTAAAACCATGTTCTAGGAGCCTGTTTTAGGCCATAAAGTGACTTGTGCAGTTTACAAACATAGTTATAAAAGTACTTGTTCACAAACCCAGGTGGTTGAACCATATATACATCATCCTACAAAGTCCCAGGAGGAAAATCATTCTTCAGATCAAGTTGTTTAATATTGAATCCCTTATAAAGAGCTAATGATAGAATCAACCTAATAGTTGTGGTTTTCATAACTGGACTAAAAATATCATGATAGTCAACACTTCAATATTTAAAAAAAAAAAATGATAGTTAACACCTTCAACTTGAGGATAACCTCTAGCTATAATCTTTTCCATGTACCTACGTTTATAGTGCCATCAACCTTAATTTTATTCTAAATACTCACTTGATATCTTCTATACAATATAGCTTCTTTAAATTAATACTCAATGATATAATATTCTCGTTAAAATAATAAAATTTCCTGGTCCCAACTCTGGTCTATGGTGCTAAAATAATAAATCTGGTAAAATAATAAAATGATATATATTTAAAAGTTCCCCTTCACCATTATAGGTTCCAAATAATATATAAAATAATAATGTTACTAGAAAATAATTATACATGTTAAATTTTCTCAAAATATAATTCTATATTATTTTTTTTCTTTCAAATTTGAACCAAGTTGTATTTCATCCCTAATAATTCGTAGTGCACTCAAAATACCCGGAGACATATTGTCGTATTGTAACAAGAAGTGGAGAAGTGCGATTGATATTTAGATGCTTGTATTTGTATCGTAATTAATCAATAATATCACCATTTCTACAAAATTATTGTACTCACAATCTACAAATGTTAGTCAACTTTCAAGTTAGGAATTATTTATTATAAATAATAATATATTATTTAACTATAAAATAAGAATTTATTATATTATCAATAATATAATATCTTTTTGAAATAATAAAATTTCTTGGTCTCACGCTTATTATTTTATAGAAGTTATACTGTATTTATATCAGGAAAAGGTGGAAGTAAACACCATATACCATTTGTATGCTCCTGCACTATAACACCTTTACAAATATGACACTTACTAATTTTAGTGAAGGAAGTTGGAGTCGATAAATCGTTATCAGTATAATCTGAAGTAGCAGAAGCAATGTAGAGTTTGGGCTTGACAATACCATGCTTAGATCTTGTCACCATCTCATGAGTGGGGGAGGATGCATGAATTGTTGGTGATGAATATGTGAGAGATGGAAAATCGAATGAAAATAAGATAGAAGATTGTGGTTCAGTGGGAGAAGTCGGTGCATTAGAAGTATCTGGTTCATTTGAAATTGATGTTGAACAATGAGATTCGTAGTTTGAGGTGAGGAATGAGATGAAGTGCAAAACAAACTTGAGGGAAGTTTAGTCTTATTAAAAAAAATCTTAGAGATGATAATTTTATTAGTGAGTGGATTGAAACACCTATGCCCTTTGTGTAGAAGACTATATCCCAAGAAGATACACTTTACTGACCTGTTTTTGAAATTTATGAGAGTTATATGATCTGAGAGAAGTGAAAGATGCACAACCAATTTTTTTGAAGTAGTGAGTAATCTGGTATATGATTGAACAAAGTTTCTAGAGGAGTTTTACCGGCAAGGATTGAAGATGACAACATGTTGATGATCTAATCGGCTATCTCAAATGCATAAGACCAAAAGATGAGCGACACAGAAGCATGATTCAAAAGGGATAAACCTATATTCTCAATATGCCTCTGTTTTCTCTCTACAATGTTATCTTGTTGATGTGTCTCCGTGGAAGGAAACTCTATAAACAATTCCACAAGACTACAAAAAATATAGACACATTCATATACCCACCTCCAAATCAGATTGCAAGTGCTTCATATTTCTATTGAAAAAGTTTATACCACAACGACAAGGCCTTGAACTTAACAAATGTATCAAACACTCATGATTTATAAGCTAAATGATAAATCCAATTGAATTTGTTATAAGCATCAATGAAAGAAATATAGTATCTATAGTAATTAATTGAGCAAAGTGAAGAAAAAAATCCAAACATCTGAATACACCAAATCCAACCATATTGAAGTAGAATGAGTTGGAAATTAAAGTGCACGAGACTTCACAATTTGACAATTAACAAACACACTCTTATCCAAATGAGATTCATTGATACTTGATAAAATATGCTTAAGTATCCTAAAATCTGGATGTCCTAATCGTGATGCCATTCTTTACTAGTATTACATTCAACACGAAAAAAAGATTTAAGTGTAGATTTATTAAAATTATGATCATACAGACCATTTTTCATACCATATCTTAGAAGTTCTTACTTAGTCACTAAGTTCTTTATATATAATGCATAAGGATGAAACTCAATTAACCAGTTATTATACTTAGTAAATTGATGCATAGACAATAAATTCTTAGTTATACTAGGCACATAAAGAACATATGATAGTTGCAATGTAGTGGTACGAGAAGTTAATGAAACAGAACCAATATGTTCAATAGGCAAACCTGAAATGTTTTCAAGTTTGACATGATCAGATCCTTCATAAGGAGAATGAAAATTTAGATTAGCAAGATCAGATGTGATGTAGTGTGTTGCGCCAGAATCTGGAACACAATTTATGACAGACTGAAAAGGCACCATTATACACAACATAAGCTTCTAGTTCAGGAAACCATGAATCATCAGTTTCTTCATAATATTCTTCGTCGTATGCATTGTGTGCTTAAATTAGCAAATCGATGACGATATTCAACAACATAATATCCAAGATTTTGACATATTTGACAACAAATGTATTAGTCATCGTACATACTATAAGGATAAAAGTCAGAATGAGATACTCTACCTCCTCCATGATCAATTCTACCACCAGGAAAACTACCTTAAAAAGGAGATCGACCACCACAAAAAGAACCACGAAATGGAAGATGAAAACCATGAGAACAGAACACCAATCGCTGTAAGAATAAGATCCAAGATAAGCAGATTGAGATGCACGTTAAGAATTTAAAAGGATAGGGTACCAAGTACAACACCAACTTATTCGTTCAACAACCTGTATGGAGAAAACCTAATACGATTGCAGGCATACCAACTTAATGATCCTTGAAAATATGTTTGTAGAGTTTATGTCTCTATCTCTTCTCAATCAGTATGTATAGACTAAGAAGTCTGTGAACCTGGTTTTTAAGAAGAGTACTTGGACGATCTCAAAATCAACACCCAAGATCAATTTAGTCATATCCAAATAATCAAATAGGAATTCTGCCAAGTAATAAACTTGTTATCTATCTTTCAAGATACGAATTCTACAAGAAACAAGTCTCGTAATTGATCACAATTATTTGGACGTATCTACTAAGATTGAATAGTACTACTTGTGTAAATCATATTATAAAGATAAACAATATAACATGAAAAGAAAAAAAACACAAGACACCAGAAGTTTTGTTAACGAGGAAACCGCAACTGTTAGAGCATTGCTCGGTCGAACTCGCATGCGTTGCTATATCAAGCATGTTTGTCAATGTTAGTGATCCAAACTTTAAGTCTTGATTTCTAGTCTACTATAGCTAAGTCTCGGACTAGGATAGAAAGTGTAGTTGAGCTCAAGAACTCTACGACGATCATCATACAAGACGAAGGACTACTCAAGGAACTGGTGGAACTTCATCGACTAAAAGGTATGTGGATACTTGAACTTATCTATCGCTCAAAAGTCTATCTACTCTATCTCCTATCTTGAGACAAAAGCCATTTTTCTATATAGACTTTGATTATACACATTTGCTATTTCGAGCCGAGTTTATCTCGCCTATCTATATCTCGAAATATGTGTTGGTAAGCTTTCTCTTTGGCCAAGTTCATCTTTACCCAGTGACGAAAGTCATGTTATGTTTCAATCACTTTGAAAATGGCTTTGGTGAAAAATAGTTTGTGAATAACAACTATATAACGTCCTCTAAGAATGTTTCAATGATTGAAATGAGAGTTTATATCATATAACCAATGATGGATATAAGCATTGTGTGGCAACATATATATGTATAAGTCATTTTTTCCTTGAACCGAAGTTTGCGAACTTTGTTGATAAAGAGAACCGGAACAAGAGCCGTGAACTCAGTCCGCGAACTGGCGGAAGTTCTCGACCCGAGAAAATCTGTTGGAGTTTGAGAACTCCTTCCGGGAACTTAAGTCTGTGAACTTAAGCTGGTTATATCTAAAAACGATTGTTTGTGAACTTATCTATATTAACTAAAGAATGCAAATTGCAAACCGTGGCTATAAAGTTCATGAACCGATTCGAGTGAATCCAATAGTTTTTGCTTCGATTGTGTCTTGTGTAATTTCCTTGCAATTGCACAAATCTCTAACTAGTTCATTTGAGTCATTTGAACTAGTTATGGTGAAGAAGAATATGGTTGATATGAAGTGCTCATATGGCTAACCATTTGGTTAACTATTGTTGAACCAACAAATGTTCATGTTTGGGTACGGTTACATAAACCCAAAATAGTACATTTCATTTGTGTGTAATAATCTAAGTTTTCGATCCACAGTTGAAAGATATTAGCTTGAATCTAATCAGGTTTTCATATAACTGTGAATATTGAATGCTTTGTTACCAAGCTAACATTGATTGCAAACCCTGAGAAAGACTATATAAGGGAGAACTCTAGCAACTGGGAAACCTAATCCCCACACCTCCTATGTGATACTAGTTGTATTATCTAGAGTCGATTCTCCTTTAACCTTTGGTTTCTTCTTAAAAACCAGGTTAACGACTTAAAGACTTCATTGGGATTGTGAAGCCAAACCGATACTACTTTCTCGTAGTTGTGTGATCTGATCTTGCTGATTCTATCGTTTTGAGTACAATCGTAACGATTGGATTGAGATTTATATCTCCGATAGGCAAGATAGAAAAGTAGCTACAAACATCTTCGTCTCATCGTTTGTGATTCTACAATATCTTCTTTCGCCGCGTCGATTAAGATTATTGTGAGGTGATTGATAATACTAGGTTGTTCTTCGGGAATATAAGTCCGGGTTATCAATTGGTTCCTGTTCACCTTGATTTATCAAAAGACGGAACAAAACTCGTAGGTTTATCTGTGGGAGAAAGATTTATCTATTCTGTAGACTTTTCTCCGTGATACATATTTGTTTATTAAAGTCTTCGACTTTGGGTCATAAAAACTCTTAGTTGTGGGTGAGATCAGCTAAGGGAATCAAGTGCGTAGTATCCTGCTGGGATCAGAGACGTAAGGAGCGCAACTGTACCTTGGGGTTCAACTACAGTCCAGACCGAAGTTAGTTTGTAGTAGGCTAGTGTCTGTAGCGGCTTAATAAATTGTGATGTTCAATCTGGACTAGGTCCCGGGGTTTTTATGCATTTGCGGTTTCCTCGTTAACAAAATTCTGGTGTCTGTGTTATTTATACTCCGCATTATATTTTGTTATATAATTGAAATATCACAGGTTGTGCGTTTGAATCAATTAATTGGAAATCCGACCTTTGGTTGTCGATTGAAATTGATTGATCCTTGAACATTGGTCTTTGGTACCGTTCAAGTGATTTATCTTGTATTCAATTAGACTCGCAGATTCCTATTTGCTTGAGAGAGAATTGAATCAAGAAAGAGAGATATAACTCTTTGATATACTTTCTTAAGATTGAGTTTAGTTGATTCTCTTGAAAGTATATTGAAGTTTGTCCATACAGATTGCTAACCGAAATATTGGGTGAGGTTGTTAGACCCCCGTTTTTTTAATTGGAATCAGAGCAGGCAAACACATTAAATACCTTATAAGTCTATGTTTGTGGCAATCTTACTATATGGACGAGTCTATCTCTGATAACGTACTAGTTCAGAAATTACCAGATGTTTTGCAAAGCTTGGATTCTCCTGAGAGAACTATCACATCTAAGTCAATATCTAAACATGTGGAAACTATTGATAACTGGGAAACACTCCTAGAAGAACAGTTGGGTGAACTTTCTGACAAAGGTGACTCAGATATTGATAGAGATGTTGATGAGGAAGTCTCGGAGTATGTTAAGCTTTTGAATTCGTTGGAAAATAAGAAAATGACAACTTCTCATGTTACACCTTTTCTGACTAATCTCTGTCGTACAAACAAAAAATTGAGAAGATGTTACACAGGTGTTTTTGTTTTGAATCGTTCAAACAAATGTATCCTCAAGGATTCTGAGGAAAACCTACATATGAAGTCACTTGAATGTGATAATCTTTATCAAAAGTATTTTTTGTTGGAAGGGAAACTTGCAAAATCTGAAGCAAGGATTAACTCTCAAAAAACAAGTTTTGATGACAGAGAAAGCGCTTATCTCGCTCGAGAAAAACGCCTTGAGGCTGATTTAGCTGCTGCTCTTGATAAAATCAAGATGTTGGAAGTTGACTTGAAAAAGTTCAATACTAGTTCAAACAAATTAACCACTATCCTAGGAGCAAGTGAAAATCATCGTGATACACGAGGATTGGGATATAAGGGAATAAATGCTCCAAGTACTAGCAAAGAGGTGAAAATTTTCAACGCTAGTGATTCTTCTCAACAAAAGGTTTCCACTGATGCAAAAAGTGAAATACCTTCACCGGCAGTTAAGGTTCAAAAGAGCAAAGTATATCAACCTCCAAAACCAGCACACATGAATCCGTGTAAGAACATTCCTTATATTTGTCATTATTGTGGAAACAAATGTCACCTGGAAAGGAGATGTCGTTTTCGTATAAGGAATGAAAAACTTCATGATATTCTTGTTTGGGTGTCAGAAGAAGTGATTAAACCGGGATCATATGTCAAGGCTAACACTCTCGACATTACGGGTTGTAAATGTCCAACCTTTAGGAAAAGGAATCAGTGCTGTGATAATCCTAGATTTTCCTATAAACGTCATACGAAGTCTTTTCACAATCGTAATGGTTATCAAAAGGATAAATTCGTAAAGACTAAGACAAGATCCGATGCTCCCAATTGGAGAAAGACTAACTTGCAAAAGAAGAGTCAATCCAATTCTCTTCCGAGAAATCTTGAAGAGAGTAATGGGAAGAAGGTTCCGGTTGTTCCTAAACGCACTCAGAAGTGGTTACCAAAGAAAGCCAATGATGCTTTGAGTGTAAAAAGGAATGATCTTCCAGAAAATTCCATGACCATGGAGAAGGCAGTATCCATGATGTTGGAACTTAACAAGTTTTTTGGAAAAATGGAATTGGATGTGAAAGGTTCTAAAAGCGATCTCTTTCATGATAATCCAACGATCACTACTGGTGAGAAAGACATTGTTCACCCCAACACAACTTGATTGTGTTGTAAGTGCATCCTCACCAAGGAATGCCATGTTATGTATACGGTGAGGAAAGCACGAGAATTGGGGCACACAGATTATGTTCGGTAAGGCTGTATAATTCGAATGGATTCTTCTAAAAAGGGGTTTAAGTACGCATACCCGTTTGCATACTGCTCCAGGATACGAAAATTCATTTGCAAACCCGTATGCATATTTGACGTCGATATTCGGTAAATTTTTTTTGGCCGTAACCTCTTCGTCCGAACTCGGAATGACCTCATTCTTTTTGTATTCTATTCCTCTTTGAATTCTCTTCAAAATGGTGATGAGAAATCCTAAATTTGAATGAGTTGAGGTTGGTCTTTGTCCCGTATCTTGTTTTTGAGTAATTTGCGTCGCACTTGTTCTACTTCTGTTGGACTTGGGCACTTGGATTCTTGGAGTAATTCTCTAATAAGATCATTTGTAGCTTTTACAAGAATGATGTCGGTGAATCATAAATAAGTAAGTTCAGGAATACGCAGTAGTACGCACTGCTATGTGATTCTTGAATGTTCACAATCATCTTTTGTGAACTATTATGCATGGTCTTTAATGACTTTGTATGTTCTTCTTTGTTAAGAAAATCTTTTTATACGCCTTTGGTAACCACTCTTGGTATAAATCCGTGCGAAAAAGATTGATTCTACCTTCAAAGGGCAAAGATTGTTTTTGTAGTATTAATCTTTATGGTTTTATATATTGCAATATGTTATGGGATATTTGTGTTTGCGTCCGTGAACTATGATTGTCCCATACCTTGTCAAAAGTTAAGTCTTTCGTAAGTCGATATGCGAGTATCGATAAAAGAACTAATGAACTTTTGACATGACAAAAGTTTTAAGCCTATTATGTCATTATGTAAATATTGATGGAAGATAGGATGAACTTTTGTTTACAAGGATTATGTTTATTATATGTCATTATGAAAATAGTGATGGAAAATAGAATGAATCATTGCTTATTCCACAGTATTTGGTCGACCTCCTGTCTACAATTTTTGTGCATATACCGTGTTGTTCCATAAGGTGTCTTATGTTGAGCACTATTGACTGAGTTATTCATAGCTTAGTTGTTGCTCCGTGAGGTACTTTATGTCGAGCATGACCAATTAAATTGATTACTCTTTGTGGTTAATTTGGTTGTGTATTCCAATTAGATTAGTTATGGGTTCTCTTGTGATTAATCTAATTGAGTATTTTTGAGTCTCCATAAGTTCACTTATGTTGAGCATTTCCGATTAAATTAATCATGGGTTCTCTTGTGGTTAATTTAATTGAGTATTTTGGATTCAAATTCATACTTGTATGTGATTTGTTATGTCCAAATAAATCCTTCTTTTCTTTTGAAATTAAGGTCGCTCTTGTTGTTCTTTCGGGAATGACATTTTATGGGGGAGAG
The DNA here is from genome assembly GCF_003573695.1 of Papaver somniferum. NCBI lineage: Eukaryota > Viridiplantae > Streptophyta > Magnoliopsida > Ranunculales > Papaveraceae > Papaver > Papaver somniferum. The sequence continues at coordinate 53,274,147 of NC_039367.1, forward strand.
TTCTTAATTGAACTTGTGCTTAATTGCCAAATCTTTGTGGGGAGTGCGGCTGTGGAATATTATAGGGGTTATCTTGTATCTTTATAAACTCCTTGATGCATGCATTTAGCCTTGGATATATGATTGCATCTAAATAAGATGATATGTGCTTTCTTTTGGTCATGAAATGTCTCTTTCGGAAATTTCATTAGGATCCCGTTTTCGTACCTTTGCCAATTTTATTGACAAAAATGGGGAGAATTAATATGTAGTTCACACTACAAAAACATATGGTTTTCAGATCATTCTGTAAGGGGGAGTGGTTTCCATGTGAGATGGAGTATTGACTAAGGGGGAGTGATACATATCACCATAGTATTGTTGTCGAAGTTGTGATACAATTGAACTTTTATACTGTATAATGATACTATGACATTGTATAACAATGATTGAGAACTCCTGTTTTCTCGTTGTTATAGTTACGGATTTTCAACAACGATGATGCTGAACTTACAACCTTTGGGATCATTGGAGTACTTAGAAGTGACGAAGATTTCGAGTAATGTTGAAGATTAGGCATGTGGAATAGGAGCTAAAAAAATTAATTCATTTATTTTTTGTATTCCATATGTATTGATAGTTTTGTCACTAAAATTGACAAAGGGGGAGATTGTTAGAGCATTGTTCGGTCGAACTCGCATGCGTTTCTATCTAAAGCATGTTTGTCAATGTTAGTGATCAAAACTATAAGTCTTGATTTCTAGTCTACTATAGCTAAGTCTCGGACTAGGATAGAAAGTGTAGTTGAGCTCAAGAACTCCATGGCGATCATCATACAAGACGAAGGACTACTTAAGGAACTGGTGGAACTTCATCAACTAAAAGATATGTGGAGACTTGAACTTATCTGTAGATGGTGGATTTTCGACAAAGGCTAAAATCGTAAAACCATAATTGTACATGCTCCGGATCCAGCAATCAGATGAGTATTGAGGCTCATGTATCTCATTGAAGCATGAAAGCTCATGCCACAAGAATCTCTGACTGAGTATATTGTCTCTCAGAGCATCGTGAATATGCAGTCTCTCAACTGAGGCAACGACATATCTCATGAATACTGAGCAATTTTAGTAATTACTTTTATATAGAATCGAACGATTGGACGGCTCCTAAACAGCTTTCCTGCTAGTATAGAGCAATAACGTCTTCAGGATGTAACAATGTTTTCCCTGACTATATAAAAGACATGTGTATAGAATTATTATCATTGGACGGCTCCTAGACAGCTTGACTGCTAGTATAGAGCGATAACGTCTTCAGGATGCAATAACGTGTTTTCCCTGACTATACTATATATAATAAATATATGACGCTTCAACTAGCTCATATCACCCAATCCTCTAATAATTAATGCTCCTAGACGGCATGCCTGCTAGTATAGATCCATCAATTAATTATTTCTAATCCTTAAATTCATTAACTGAATATTCAGAAATATTCTACGTTCTTCATAATATTCCATTACTTCAATCCGTGGTTCTTCCCAACAGAATTCCATGAGTTAGTGATAAATTTTGAATGTACGGGCATCTGAGCCACCATCGAGTAAGCCCCGAGAAAATGGTGCAAATGTATTCAGCAATAAATGCACTAACGAGCACCTGAATGCACGAACGAACATTCAATAACACGAAGGAACGATCAAACCTTGGAGAAAATAATAATAATAAAATACCTAAAGGAGGCGTCTAAGGGGACCAGCTCATTGGCCGGACGGTCACGCCGCCGTGGTCGGTCCCACGCTTCTCCCTTTATTTTATCATATTTTATTATTTTTCCTTGATCCCATGAAAATCCCTTCAATTTATGAAACTCCTTCGTTTCATGGTATTTCCTTCACATCAAGGAAATTATACAAAAATTACATAAAATTAGGAAAGGTGTCACGGGACCGTGGTCACTAGCCGACCGTCCATGCCCTACCCGTGACTGGTCACACACCTTGTAATTCCTTATTTTATTAATTATTTCCATCATCTCATAGAAATTCCTTAATCATATGAAACTCCTTCGTTTCATGGTATTTCCTTCACATTAAGGAAATTATACAAAAATTACATAAAATTAGGAAAGGTGTCACGGGACCGTGGTCACTAGACGACCGGCGATGCCCTAGCCGTGACAGTCCCACACCTTGTAATTCCTTATTTTATTAAATATTTCCATCATCTCATGGAAATTCCTTAATCCTATGAAACTCCTTCGTTTCATGGTATTTCCTTCCCATTAAGGAAATTATACAAAAATTACATAAAATTAGGAAAGGTGTCACAGGACCGTGGTCACTAGACGACCGGCTATGCCCTAGCCGTGACCGGTCTCACACCTTGTAATTCCTTATTTTATTAATTATTTCCATCATCTCATGGAAATCCCTTAATTTCATGATATTTCCTTCAAATCATGAAAATAATATAAAATAGGGGGAAACTCACGGGACCGGGCCCTGACCGGCCGACCATGCCCAAGCCGGTCCCACACGCCCTTATTTTATTATTAATAATATTATTTGTTTCCCTCATCTCATGGAAACTCCTTCACTTCAAGGAAACTCCTTGATTTCAACAAACTCCTTGATTTCATGATATTTCCCTAAAATCATGAACATAATATAAACTTATGAAAAGTGCCATGGGACTGGGCTCATTGGCCGGCCGGCCATGCCTTAGCCATAGCCAGTCCCACACTTCATGATTCCTTCATTTTATTATTATTATTTCCTTCATATTATGAAGTTTCCTCAGTTTCAGCAAAATCCTTGATTTCTTCATATTTTCTCAAAATATTGCTCGAACGCACATCAGAAAATATCAAAATTCTCAGGACTGAGACGCGGACACTTTGGCGAGGTGAGCATGTTACGTTGACCTACCAAGGTTGATTATTTGGCTTGCAAGGAGCCGGTCCCACACATTTTCACAATTTGACTTAATTTGCACAATTGCACGCATTAGGTCCAGAACTCTTCCAAACGACTTGGAATTTCATAAAATGATCGTCAGTCGATCCCGTGACCAACCAGGGTCGGTTTCATGACCCCTTGGTCGGTCCTTCATGTCTTCATAATTTATTAGGTTTTATCACTGGTAGGCTTCTAAAAATCCTACAAATGATAACCGCAAGTGCACGGTGTCGATTGAAGCTAATGTGCAAATACGGGTCGATCCACAGAGACTTGTGTGTGTAGTTGAAGTTTCCTAAGCTAAGAAGTGACAGTAAGTGACAGTGGCAGTGAGCCAAAGATGCAAAGATTGACAGTGGCAAAGAATCAAAGGCAATGAGCCTAAGGCAGTGAGAAATAAAGAACCAAGGAAGTAATGGCAGTGAAGCACTAGAACAAAGAAATAAAGAATTAGGGATTGAATCCACCACTAACTTAAGTTAAGTCATCCTAGTTCCATTATGTTCTTGTCCCTGGTGTAGATATCAGTGAGCTTCTAGGCTTGCTGACTATCTAGATGGCAGTGAAGGTTCAAGCCTGCTGCTCATCAAAGGGTTGTTTCAGGAGGATGGTTTAGTATCACTAATATAATTATCTAATCCTAGTATTAGTTGTCCTCTCACAAAACAAACTAACCGCAGATCAATCACTTAGATGAGTAAGCAATCCTGAAGGATAATTTCAATCCTAGCATTCTTAGCACAACAAGACTATATCAAAACTTGAACTGAACTTAACAATGAATTAATGGTTTCATCTAACCCTAGCAGTGAACTCAGAACATAATTAACATTAAAATGGAACTAAACATGATCATGTGAAATAACACTGCATTTAAACAACTAAACAGTGAATGAAAATTGCAAATGAAGAACCCTAAAAATTAACAGTGAAATCAAATTGACATTGAGAATTAAATTAACCCAATTAGGGGGTTTCCCGGATGACCCAAGAACAGTTTTTGCATTCTCTACAGCTTCCCTTTTATAGTTTTTCAAAAATACAAAACCCTAATTCGAAACCCTAATTTTTTGGGGAAAATCAAATTCTCTCACCAATTTCCTGAATTGAGCTCGACCCATGCTTTGGGTATGTCCCCTCTGCTCTTCTGAAGCTTTTTCTGCCATCAATTTTGTCTTCTCCTCGCTGTTGGTGAAACCCTAGCTCGATCTTTCTTGTCAAACCCACACCCAGGGTTCAGAGATGTGAATTTGGAAAGAAGTCTAGGCTAGGGAGAGATGTCGTGGTGTTGTCGGGTGGTTGTGGTGGTGGTGTGGTTCGAGAAGAAGGTGTAGCTGGTGGAGGTGATGGAGTTGCAGAACTGTGGAGTTTTTGGGGAAGATGAGAAGAAGAACCCGATGGAGAAGAGGGGTCTGTTTGGTTGGGTAATAGGGTTCGGTGACTAGGGTGTTAGACGGACGTATCAAAGGTTGATGCTCAGCGAAGCGAAAGCGTAGGATGAAAAGATGATGGAATGATCCAACGGCGCGATAGGAACGACCGTTGGATGATGAGATACAACAAAACTGACGGCTTCATATGGAGTTAGGTACTATAGTGTTTGACAGGAGCTTCGGATTTTGATGCACAATGATGAGGCGACCGTTGGATGACAAGATGGATCCAATCTGACGGCTCTCATGGAAATGAGTATGGATAATGGAAATGGATTTGGGTAAGGGTTTTGGGTCTTGGGTATGCCAAGCCCATATCTTCTTTAAGAACAATTCTTCCTCTTCAAGCCCACTTCTAGTTGATCCGGCTCTTGCAAACATCATTCTTCGCTTCCTCCTAGCGAGAGTCTTTGCCGTTCCTTTGCTCTTTTCGCTCCGTGAGATAACCAGGCTTTATTTAGTACCTAAAAATGCAAAATTAATTAATAAAAATATTTATTCTTGAAAACAATGAAAATACAGAATATGGGTTAAAATGGAGAATTAATGCACAAAAGATGAGTTAAATGCCAAGAAAAATATATAGAAATATGCACTTTTTAGCACTCATCAAATACCCCCAAACCTGAATTTTACTTGTCCTCAAGTAAAACAAAACTAAGGAAATCCTACCTATACCACTGTCGCTGGTCTCTCGAATGCATTTAGCGTATGCACTAAGCCTTTTAAACCACTAAGTGTCCCTAGTGGACGAGTGAAGTCTCGTGAAGGTTTGCTTAGAACGTACCTACAAAGTTCTAGGTCAAAATATAAGCTCAGATTCCATCAAATGTGACATGTGCAAGTCAGTTTAAGCTCACAGCAAAATGGAGATGTCAATCTAGCTATCAAAGGCACAATCCTAGCACTGATAACAAAAAAGACATGTGATAAGAGTGTAAAGTGTTTCTACACATGTGTCTAGAATGACCTGAAGTTATGACTACTAATCACCAAGAGATAGTTTTTAGGCTAAGAACCGAATTCTAAGCCAAGCTAGCTGTCCGGCTTTACGAGAATTGTGAATGTTCACCCAATGAGTTGGTGATATTTCAGTTTACCCGCGTTATACATCGATGGCTGCACCCTCCTTGCTTATTACAAGACTATTTACAACAAAAAGATGACTCTTTACATGACTCTTATTTACATTGATTACTCTCTTTTATTTTTGGAACAAGAGAGGATGGAATTGATAAATACTTGATTGATTTTTTCATTTTTTCATTTTTTTCATTTTTTTTTTTTTGATTTTTTTTTTCTGAATATATACATCATTTTTTTTTATTTTTTTATTTTTTGATAAGGAAACACTTTTGATACATATACAAAAGGAAACAAAAAATTACATGACACTTTGCAAGAGGTAGCCCTTTTTGATGCACCCAGTTAAATTCGATGGTTGTCTTTCTTAATGTAACCTCCACCTTCTATCCCAACCAACAAAAGAACAAGCTAGTCAAGTTTCGTTCAGTATTCTAAAGTGATTGGCAACTAAAACTTCCGATAGAACACCTCAAGGATGAGGCTATACATGTATTGGTAGATCGTGCACGTGCAAATTTCTTATCACTATGTGAATTGTGCTAGAATCAGGGTGCCTAAATATCTAGACTAAGACTCCTAATAATTACATATTTGCACAAGAGTCAACATTTCAAGGTAAATGAGCTCCATTTTTATGTTTTTTTCAATTTTTAATTTTGATTTTTTTCATTTTTTTCAAAAAGAAGGAGTTCTTGTTTTCAATTATAGCATGTGATCAAAGTATCTACTTTTCACCCCCAAACCTAAACTAAACATTGTCCTCAATGTTTCAAAATATGAACAAAATTATAATACAACATATGAAGAGGATCATGTTGAGTAGAGAGAAAGAAAAGAGAATACCCGATTTCGGCGAAAGCAATATTAGAACTCCGTTATTCAAGGCAAGAATCCAACATATGTCAGCCGAGATCATATTGGATTAGCAAAATATATACAAAAGGAACAAAAGGGTTTTAAGAAATTTTATCTACTGGATTATATACAAAAATTCACCATACACTAACAATCTAAAGAGTTGAGGATCAACCCAAAAGACAAAGTGTAGAGGTTTCAACAGCTTCACACAAATATAACAGGAAAGAAACGCAAGTGAAACTGTGAAACAAAATGAGCTACCCCCAAACCTGGATTTTTCAACGGATAAAATTTTGGAAACAAAATCTCGCAGTTTTGGGGGTTCATCATGTACAAGGTCTAACTCGAAATGAACTTGCTAGGGACGGGCAAACATGCTAATTCCAACTGTGGCTCCTCAAAGTATTATACTTAGATGCAAAATAGTCCAAAGGACTTGGGAAGCACACAGTTCCAAACCTAGATTAGGGACTCTCAGAAAAGTCGGTTTGACAATATGGGTACAAACCAAATCTAGGTTGGGTGGAAGGCCATCAGATTGTGACTTATGTAGGACGATAGGCACATCATTACTAATCACATCAACATCTCCTAAGTCTTCTACACGTGTCACAACATGCTCACAATCATCAAACAAATTGGCAAGATCACAATCAGAGTCATCAACATCATCAACAAATTTATTCTCATGCATCGGCAAATCAGGAGAAATATCACAATGTGACCTAGGTAGAGAATCAGACACATCAAATATATTTTCATGCATATTAGCATTAGTGTCTACAGAAGATTCAACTATTCCTATGTCATGCTCATCTTCGCAGAATAATTGTACGAATCCCATGTCAATATCAAAATCATATGAATTACAATGAGTATTAGAAAAAACAACATTCATGAAGGTCGAGGGCGAGAAGCCATATGTTATTGAACCAACAGGTTCCACAATATTTTCATGTTCTTCTAACATATCATCATAATCATCATCATGGTAGCATGCGTATTGGTCCTCATTAACAGTGGTGGTGTCATTAGTCGATTCATGTTCCTCTAAATTAGGTTCATATTCAACATCATTTACATGAATGGGACTAGACACTTCATTAGGGACAACATACATTTCCTCATGAATTTCCTCCTTTTGTAGGTGAAGCAAAATCTGATCTAAATATGCATGAATTCGTGATGTAGATCTATCAAAGTTTTGCTTACTGAGTCTTAAAGCTTCTGTGGTGGAGTCTAAATTCATGGGAGTACAAAATTCTTCATGTTCAAATTGTGGTGAATGGTACATGTGTGCATGGTCATTAGGGTTTAAAAAATATTGATCGCAACCCTCAAAGGATTGATTATGGTCCCAATGACTACCATTCTCACAATCTATGGGCATTTCATACCTTGGATTTTCTCTAGATTGCCTAAAATTATGCAAAATATGACAGTTCTCAACAGGGTGGTCTAAACTACCACATGCGGGACATGCATAGATTTCAGGTTGCCTAAGAAAATCCGATGTGACAGATTCCTCATGTGATTGCATTTCTAAAGCTGCGATTCGAGCTTCTAATTGATCGATCAGTGATGATTGTGTGAGTGAGGCACTAGCAAAATGTTCATTTTCACGTTGTGGTGAATGATGCATGTGTGAATAGTTATTAGGGTTCATGTATTGAGGCTCGGGACTTTGAAAATGTCCATAATAATTCCTATAACTATTGACATCATGGTCTATGGGAGGTTCATAACGTGGAGTATGTCCATACGCAAGTTCTCTAAGGGATTTGTTGTATTCCCCAACTGTAGACCAAGATCTAGACATGATTGGGCTCAAAAGCTAAGTAACTATGTTACAAAGCCCAAAATTTGGTTTTTAATGGGTTTGGATTTTTGGGAAAAATTTGGTTTTTATGGGTAACATTTGGTTTTGTCGGGTTTGAAAAAGAAATTTGGTTTTTAATGGGTTTTAAAAAATTTGGACTTAATGGGAAAAGAAAACACTTTGGTTTATTGGGTTTTGAAAACTTTGGTTTTAGACTTTGAAGACAAAGCCCATTTGGGAGCTTTTGGTTTTGATGGGAGCAAATTTGGTTTTAAAGAGGTAGAAAATTTTGGTTTTTAATTGGGAGCAAAAATTTTGGTTTTAGTATTGGGACAAGAATTTTGGTTTTAGTGTTGGGAGCAAGCCCACATTGGTGGGAGAAATTGCTTTGCCAAGGGAAGGTGAACTAAGCCCACAATGTGTATGCAAACTGAAGCCCAATGTAGCTTTTGAAATATCCCAACTGTTGCTTGTTTGGTCTGAGGCCCAGTTGGGCTTTCAAAAGTTCAGTTTTTCTAATTTAAAACTACAGGCCCAAATCAATCTAACACCACAAGCCCACAAGCAATTAAACAAACAAGCCCACAAGAAATTAATTACAAACCCAATAGAAAAATGGAAAAAATTATTACAAGCCCACAAATTAAAAATGGAAGCCCACATGTTGGGTTCTCTTAATGGGTTTAGGCTTACTTGCTTAAGCACAACCCAGCTGCTCAGTTTGGTTGCAAAAGCCCAGTTGGGCTTTGGATCATCCTAAGCTTTTATCTTTGTTGAGGCCCAGTTGGGCTTGGCTTATGAATGGCAGCAGCACCACTTCAGGCCTAGCAGCAGGAGCAGGTCAGCAGCAGGAGCAGATCAGCAGCAGGCTTTGGGTCAGGTCACACATCAACAGGTGCAGAAGGCAGCAGCAGGCAGCAACAGGGAAACTAATAGCCTCAGTTCCACCAGTTCACCAGCAACAGCAGAGGCAACACAAGCAGGAGCACCACAACAGCTACAGCAGTAGTCTTGGCAGCAGCAGAGGATGGCAGCAGCAACAGGAAAGAGGAAGAAAGTAGCAGCAAGTGGCAGGCCCAGCTGCAACTCAATCAGCAGCAACAGCAAGGGCTCAGCCAAGCAAAACAGAGTCACAACAGCACAGCAACAGGAGCACCTGGAAAGCTCAACAGAAGCTGTCAAGAACAGCAAGAACAACAAGGGAAAATGATGCAAAGCTATGATGCAGGAATGTAAGTGAACAATATGCAAATGAGTATGCAATGCAGGGAAAGATGCAAATGCAATGAACTATGATGCAAATATGAAGATGAAAGTGAATGCAACAAAACAGCAAAGAACAAATCAACACACAGCGCCAAGTCCCCGGCAGCGGCGCCAAAAACTTGGTAGGCTTCTAAAAATCCTACAAATGATAACTGCAAGTGCACGTTGTCGATTGAAGCTAATGTGCAAATACGGGTCGACCCACAGAGACTTGTGTGTGTAGTTGAAGTTTCCTAAGCTAAGCAGTGACAGTAAGTGACAGTGGCAGTGAGCCAAAGATGCAAAGATTGACAGTGGCAAAGAATCAAAGGCAATGAGCCTAAGGCAGTGAGAAATAAAGAACCAAGGAAGTAATGGCAGTGAAGCACTAGAACAAAGAAATAAAGAATTAGGGATTGAATCCACCACTAACTTAAGTTAAGTCATCCTAGTTCCATTATGTTCTTGTCCCTGGTGTAGATATCAGTGAGCTTCTAGGCTTGCTGACTATCTAGATGGCAGTGAAGGTTCAAGCCTGCTGCTCATCAAAGGGTTGTTTCAGGAGGATGGTTTAGTATCACTAAGATAATTATCTAATCCTAGTATTAGCTGTCCTCTCACAAAACAAACTAACCGCAGATCAATCACTTAGATGAGTAAGCAATCCTGAAGGATAATTTCAATCCTAGCATTCTTAGCACAACAAGACTATATCAAAACTTGAACTGAACTTAACAATGAATTAATGGTTTCATCTAACCCTAGCAGTGAACTCAGAACATAATTAACATTAAAATGGAACTAAACATGATCATGTGAAATAACATTGCATTTAAACAAATAAACAGTGAATGAAAATTGCAAATGAAGAACCCTAAAAATTAACAGTGAAATCAAATTGACATTGAGAATTAAATTAACCCAATTAGGGGGTTTCTCGGATGACCCAAGAACAGTTTTTGCATTCTCTACAGCTTCCCTTTTATAGTTTTTCAAAAATACAAAACCCTAATTCGAAACCCTAATTTTTTGGGGGAAATCAAATTCTCTCACCAATTTCCTGAATTGAGCTCGACCCATGCTTTGGGTATGTCCCCTCTGCTCTTCTGAAGCTTTTTCTGCCCTCAATTTTGTCTTCTCCTCGCTGTTGGTGAAACCCTAGCTCGAGCTTTCTTGTCAAACCCACACCCAGGGTTCAGAGATGTGAATTTGGAAAGAAGTCTAGGCTAGGGAGAGATGTCGTGGTGTTGTCGGGTGGTTGTGGTGGTGGTGTGGTTCGAGAAGAAGGTGTAGCTGGTGGAGGTGATGGAGTTGCAGAACTGTGGAGTTTTTGGGGAAGATGAGAAGAAGAACCCGATGGAGAAGAGGGGTCTGTTTGGTTGGGTAATAGGGTTCGGTGACTAGGGTGTTAGACGGACGTATCAAAGGTTGATGCTCAGCGAAGCGAAAGCGTAGGATGAAAAGATGATGGAATGATCCAACGGCGCGATAGGAACGACCGTTGGATGATGAGATACAACAAAACTGACGGCTTCAGATGGAGTTAGGTACTATAGTGTTTGACAGGAGCTTCGGATTTTGATGCACAATGATGAGGCGACCGTTGGATGACAAGATGGATCCAATCTGACGGCTCTCATGGAAATGGGTATGGATAATGGAAATGGATTTGGGTAAGGGTTTTGGGTCTTGGGTATGCCAAGCCCATATCTTCTTTAAGAACAATTCTTCCTCTTCAAGCCCACTTCTAGTTGATCCGGCTCTTGCAAACATCATTCTTCGCTTCCTCCTAGCGAGAGTCTTTGCCGTTCCTTTGCTCTTTTCGCTCCGTGAGATAACCAGGCTTTATTTAGTACCTAAAAATGCAAAATTAATTAATAAAAATATTTATTCTTGAAAACAATGAAAATACAGAATATGGGTTAAAATGGAGAATTAATGCACAAAAGATGAGTTAAATGCCAAGAAAAATATATAGAAATATGCACTTTTTAGCACTCATCAATCACCTAAGGTTCCGACGAGCATTATTTCAATAAATGATTAAGCCAGCATTTGATCATCTTTTCACCAACTGGTCTTCATGAGACTTTGATATTTTGCTCACTCGAGCATCTAGGAATTACATGGTCGACTCATCATCCCATGTAGCCGGTCCCTCCTTCACTCCGTGGTTGATTTTCAATGAATCACCAATTAATCAGCAATTGATCAAAATTAGGGTTTTGGATCCAAAGCTCTGCAAAACATAATTTGAGCAGATTCGAACACTAATAATTTTACGTTGATCCTGTGATCAACATTTTAGTTAATTATACTTGGTTCAGTTACCAGTATTTTGAATTGATATTTTAATTCATCAAACGAGCAATACTTGCTCAAATGAGCAATATTTGCTCAGACTAACGAATATTGGTTCAACTATCAATATTCAAAAATTCATCGAATGAACAATATTTTTTCACCTTAACTATTAACATTTATTCGACAATTATACCTCTGTCTCAACAGACACGTTCAATTCATGAATCCCTGAACATTTGTTCGACTCAGCAATGCAAGGACTCATCATCCCATGAAGTCAGCAACTGACTAACTAAATACACGTCTGCCTTGCAGACTCCACAATCACGAGACATCAATCGTGTCACATGGGGGATATTAACTAGGATTTTGGTCTGACGACCTACGACACGTGTGTTCACCCACGATGAGAATGTGAGCAAGTCGTGCAATCAGTTGGAGGAGTTAGCAAAGTAGTGGGTGGAAAATCAACCAAGTCTTCGCATGATGAGTAACTGGTTTTAACACGATTTCCATTTCCCCACTCTTTGACTCCAGTAACTGTCACACTTCATGGGATCAAGGTGTTTACAATTCTAGCAATAAAACAAGTCTCTAAATCATGATTGAAAAACAGACAGTTTTAACAGACAATTCTCGATAGACAATCTTTCGTCTACACGAAATCATCCTCTTAGAAATTGCTCTCAACTGAGTAAACTCAATCATTCAGAAACTATTTTCACGCAAAATACACAACACACCAACAATCCTTGATCACCATTGATCTCACATATTTCTCAGATTCCCTCCTACAGATCGACCCATCCTCTCTTGTGACCGAATTGACTCTAGAACGGTCATTGTATTGGTTTAGGCCGGAGTCCTACAGGTTGATTTCTCGAACTTAAAGCACTCCTTTCTTGCAGTGCATCTATGTGAGGTTAAACATTTCGCTCGGTTCAAGGAGTCTCCTCCTCACGGTCGTCTCCTCAATTCCGTAAAAACCAGCAAATCGTTTTTCCCCATCTACATTATCTATCACTCAAAAGTCTATCTACTCTATCTCCTATCTAGAGACAAAAGTCGTTTTGCTATATAGACTTTGATTATAAAAATTTGCTATTTCGAGCCGAGTTTATCTCGCCTATCTATTTCTCGAAATATGTGTTGTTAAGCTTTCGCTTTGGCCAAGTTCATCTTTACCTAGTGACGAAAGTCATGTTATGTTTCAATCACTTTGAAAATGGCTTTAACGAAAAATGGTTTGTGAATAACAACTATATAGCATCTTCTAAGAATGTTTCAATGATTGAAATGAGAGTTTAGATCATATAACAAATGATGGATATAAGCATTGTGTGGCAACACATATATGTATAAGTCCTTTTTTCCTTGAACTGAAGTTTGCGAACTTTATTGATCAAGAGAATCGGAACAAGAGCCGTGAACTCAGTCCGCGAACCCAATCCGCGAACTGGCGGAAGTTCTCGACCCGAGAAAATCTGCTGGAGTTTGAGAACTCCTTCCGGGAACTTAAGTCCACGAGCTAAGTCTGCGAACTTAAGTTGGTTATATCTAAAAACGATTGTTTGTGAACTTATCTATATTAACTAACGAATGCAAATTGCAAACCGTGGCTATAAAGTTCATGAACCGATTCGAGTGAATCCAATTGTTTTTTCTTAGATTGTGTCTTGTGTAGTTACATAAGATTTCCTTGCAATTGAACAACTCCCTAACTAGTTTATTTGAGTCATTTGAACTAGTTATGGTGAAGAAGAATATGGTTGATATGAAAGTGCTCATATGGATAACCATTTGGTTAACTATTGTTGAACCAACAAATGTTCATGTTTGGGTACGGTTACATAAACCCAAAATAGTACATTTCATTTGTGTGTAACAAGCTAAGTTTTCGATCCAACGGTTGAAAGATATTAGCTTGAATCTAATCAGGTTTTAATCTAACGGTGAATATTGAATGCTTTGTTACCAAGCTAACATTGATTGCAAATCCTGATTTGAAAGACTATATATGGGAGATCTCTAACAACTGGGAAACCTAATCCCCACACCTCATGTGTGATACTAGTTGTATTAGCTAGAGTCGATTCTCCTTAAACCTTTGGTTTCTTCTTAACAACCAGTTTAACGACTTAAAGACTTCATTGGGATTGTGAAGCCGGACCGATACTACTTTCTCGTAGTTGTGTGATCTGATTTTGCTGATTCTATCGTTTTGAGTACAATCGTAACGATTGGCTTGAGATTTATATCTCCGATAGGCAAGATAGAAAAGTAGTTACAAACATCTTCGTCTCATCGTTTGTGATTCCACAGAACAGTCTACAGAATAGATAAATCTGTTTCCCACAGATAAACCTACAAGTTTTGTTCCGTCCTTTGATAAATCAAGGTGAACAGGAACCAATTGATAATCCGGTCTTATATTCCCGACGAACATCCTAGATTAATCAATCACCTCTCAAAAATCCTTCTTGACTACACAAGAGGTTTGTCGAGGAATCACAAACAGTGAGACGAAGATGTTTGTGAATTCTTTATCTTGCCTATCAGAGAACTCTCACGATCTCAAGCCAATAAAATATTGTACTCGTACGATAGAAGATGCAAGATCAGATCACACAACTACGATAAAAGTAGTATCGGTATGGATTCACAATCCCAATGAAGTCTTTAAGTCGTTAACCTGGTTTTAGAGAAGAAAACCAAAGGTTAAAGGAGAATCGACTCTAGCGAGCGCACTAGTGTCACACAGACGTGTGGGGATTAGTTTTTCACAATGCTAGATGTCTCTTTTATATAGCCTTCAAATAAGGGTTTTGCCTTAGTTACAAAGCAATCCATATTCACCGTTAAATGAAAACCTGATTTAGATTCAAGATAATATTTCTCAACCGTTAGATCGAAAACTTAGCTTGTCACACACACTTGGGTATACGTTTACTGGGTTTTTGAAATCCATGCCCAAACGTGTACGTGTATGTTGGTTCAACATAGTAACCCAAAAGGTTAACCATATGAGTAATTCATATTAACCTAGTTCTTCTTCACCATAACTAGTTCAATTGACTCAAATGAACTAGTTAGAGAGTTGTTCAATTGCTATGTGATCTTATGTAACTACATAAGACACAATTGAAACAAAGATGATTTGATTCGATGAATCGTCTCATGAACTTTATAGCCACGGTTTGCATAAAGCATTCCTTAGTAATTTAAGTTTCATGTTCAGAGCACATTTTTAGATCATAACCACTTAAGCTCACAAACAAGTTCGCGGACTTAAGGAAACCGGCAGAGTTTTCCAAACTCAGCAGAAAATTCTCGCCAAAGAGACTTCCGCCAGTTCGCGGACTAAACAGGCAAACGAGTTTTTGGAAAATCCCAGCAGAAATTCTCGGCAAGAGAACTTCCGTCAGTTCTCGGACTAAGTTCGCAAACTGAGTTCGCGGACTTGGCAAAGCCAATTCCTCCAGTTTCTCTCAATCAACAAAGTTCTAAAATTTTGGATTAAGGAATACACGGTCATGTAATCTAAAATCTCATTCCAATCATTGAGACATTCTCAGAGGACATTATATAGCCGTTATTCACAGACCGTTTCACGTCAGAGCAATTCTCAAAGTAATTGAAACTTTTCATGACTTTCGTCACTAGGTGAAGATAAACTTGATCAAAGCGAAACGCTTTACCAACACATGATTTCGAGAAAAAGATAATTAGTGAATACTCAGCTCGAAATGTCAAATGTATATGATCCAGTCTATTTAGCGTACGACTTTTTGTCTCATAAGAAGTAGGAGATAGACTAGATAGACTTTTGATTGGTAGATAAGTTCAAGTCTCCACATACCTTTTTGTTGATGAAGTTCCACGGTTCCTTGAGTAGATCTTCGTCGTTGTATGATGAATTGCCATGAAGTCCTTGAGCTCAACTACACTTTTCTATCCTAGTCCGAGACTTAGCTATAATAGACTAGAAATCAAGACTCATAATTTTGATCACTAACATTTGAAAAAGCGGGGGTCTAACAACACCACCCAATATTTCGCTTAGCAATCTGTATGAACTAACTCCGAAATACTTTGCTAGAGAATCAACTAGACAGTCAGACTCAATCTAGATAAAAGTATCTCAAGGAGATAATCTCTCTCTCTTGATTTGATTTTTACTCAAGCTAAAAACAATAGCGAGTCTTTATCAAATACAAGGAATACTTGGACGGTACCAAAGACCAATGTCCAAGGATCAATCAATATCAATCAACAACCAAAGGTTGCATTTCCAATTGATGATCACGAACGCACATCCTGTATAATTTCAATTATATAAAATATAACGCGGAAAGAAATAACACAGACACCAGAAATTTTGTTAACGAGGAAACCGCAAATGCAGAAAAACCCCGGGACCTAGTCCAGATTAAATACACACTATATTAAGCCTCTACAAACACTAGCCTACTGCAAAATAACTTCAGACTGAACTATAGTTGAACCCCAATCAGTCTCCCACCGATCCAAGGTACAATTGTACTCCTACGCCTCTGATCCCAGCAAGATAAACCCTAGGTTTTGCTCCATCTTAAGATATGAAATCAAGGTGAACATGAACCAATTGATAATTCGGTCTTATATTCCCGAAGAACAACCTAGATTAATCAACCACCTCTCTATAATCCTTCCTGACTACACAAGCGGATTGTCGAGGAATCACAAACAGCGAGAAGAAGATGTTTGTGACTTCTTTATATTGCCTATCGGAGAACTCTCACGATCTCAAGCCAATCAATCGATTGTACTCGTACGATAGAAGATGCATGATCAGATCACACAACTACGATAAAGTAGTATCGGTCTGGCTTCACAATCCCAATGAAGTCTTTAAGTCGTTAACCTGATTTTAGAGAAGAAAATCAAAAGTTAATGGAGATCGACTCTAGCGGGCGTACTAGTAGCACACATACGTGTGGGGATTGATTTTTCACAATGCTAGATGTCTCCTTTATATAGCCTTCAAATCAGGGTTTTGCCTTAGGTACAAAGCAATCCTTATTCACCGTTAGATGAAAACCTGATTTAGATTCAAGCTAATATTTCTCAACCGTTAGATCGAAAACTTAGCTTGTCACACACACTTGGGTAGACGTTTACTGGTTTTGTGAAAACCATACGCAGACGTGTATGTGTATGTTGGTTCAACATAGTAACCCAGAAGGATAACCATATGAGCATTTCATACCAACCTTGTTCTTCTTCACCATAACTAGTTCAATTGACTCAAATGAACTAGTTAAGGAGTTGTTCAATTGCTATGAGATCTTATGTAACTACACAAGACACAATTGAAACAAAGATGATTCGATTCAATTGAATCGAATCCACGGTTTGCATAAAGCATTCCTTAGTAATTTAATGTTTCATTTCAGAGCACATCTTTAGATCATAACCTCTTAAGTTCACAAACAAGTTCGCGGACTTAAGTTAATAGGTTGAGTTTTCCAAACTCAGCAGAAATTCTCGGAAAGAGAACTTTCGCCAGTTCACGGATTGGGTTCGCTGACTGAGTTCGCGGACTTAGCACACAAACGAGTTTTGGAAAATCCAGCAGAAATTCTTGGTCGAGAACTTCCGACAGTTCGCGGACTGAGTCTGCGGACTGGGTTCGCGGACTTGGCAATCCAATTCCACAATCCTTACGATTTCTCTTGATCAACAAAATTCGAAAACTTCGGTTCAAGGAATACATGGTTATGTAATCAAAACTCTCATTTCAATCATTGAGACATTCTCGGAGGACACTATGTAGCCGTTATTCACAGACCGATTCACGTCAGAGCAATTCAAAGTGATTGAAACTTTTCATGACTTTCGTCACTAGGTGAAGATAAACTTGATCAAAGCGAAACGCTTTACCAACACACGATTTCGTGATAAAAGATAAGCAATGAATGCTCAGCTCGAAATGTCAAATGCGTATGATCTAGTCTATATAGCATACGACTTTTGTCTCATAAGAAGTAGGAGATAGAATAGATAGACTTTTGAGTGATAGATAAGTTCAAGTCTCCACATACCTTTTTGTTGATGAAATTCCACGGTTCCTTGTATAGATCTTCGTTGTTGTATGATGAATCGCCATGAAGTCCTTGAGCTCAACTACACTTTTCTATCCTAGTCCGAGACTTAGCTATGTAGGCTAGAAATCAAGACTTATGGTTTTGATCACTAACATTGACAAACATGCTTGAGATAGCAACGCATGCGAGGTCGACTGAGCTATGCTCTAACAACATTGACAAACATGCTTGATATAGCAACGCATGCGAGGTCGACCGAGCTATTCTCTAACAGTTTCAATGATTGAAATGTGAGTTTAGATTACATAGCCATTGGTAGGATATAAGCATTGTTGTGGAAACACATATATACATAAGTCATTATTCCTTGAACCAAAGTTTGCGAACTTTGTTGATCAAGAGAAACGGAATGTGGCGTGAGCCACGTCCGCGAACTCAGTCCGTGAATTGGCGGAAGTTCTCGCCCCGAGAATTTCTGCCGGAGTTTGTGAACTCCTTCCGTGAGCTTAAGTCCGCGAACCCAGTCCGCGAACTTGAGTAGGTTATATCTAAAATCGGTTGTTCTTGAACTCATGTTTATATAAACTAAGGAATGCTTTTGCAAACCGTGGCTATAAAGTTCATGAACCGATTCGAGTGAATCAAACCGTTTTTGCTTTGATTGTGTCTTGTGTAGTTACATAAGATCTAAGCAATTGAACAACTCTCTAACTAGTTCATTTGTGTCATTTGGACTAGTTATGGTGAAGAAAAATATGGTGGATATGAAAGTGATCATATGGCTAACAATTTGGTTAACTATTGTTGAACCAACAAATGTTAATGCTTGAGAACGGTTACATAAACCCAAAATTGGACATTTCATTTGTGTGTAACAAGCTAAGATTTCGATCCAACGTTGAGAAATATTAGCTTGAATCTAATTAGGTTCTCATCTAACGGTGAATATTGAATGCTTTGTTACCAAGCTAACATTGATTGCAAACCCTGATTTCAATGACTATATAAGGGAGAACTCTAGCAACTAGGAAACCTAATCCCCACACCTTACGTATGATACTAGTTGCATAAGCTAGAGTCGATTCTCCTTTAACCTTTGGTTTCTTCTTCTAAACCAGGTTAACGACTTAAAGACTTCATTGGGATTGTGAAGCCAGACCGATAATGCTTTTCTTGTAGTTGTGTGATATGATTTTGCATTTTATATTGTACGAGTAAAATTGTAATAATTGGATTGAGATCTCCGATAGGAAAGATAGCAAAGTAATCACAAACACTTCGTCTCATCGTTTGTGATTCCACAATATCTTTTTCCGCTGCGTCGATTAGGATTATTGTGTGGTGATTGATAATACTAGGCTGTTCTTCGGGAATATAAGTCTGGTTTATCAATTGGTTCATGTTCACCTTGATTTATCAAAAGACGGAATAAAACTCGTAGGTATATTCGTGGGAGACAGATTTATCTATTACCGCAGACTTTTCTGTGTGATACAGATTTGTTTATTAAAGTCTTCGACTTTGGGTTGTAGCAACTCTTAGTTGTGGGTGAGATCAGCTAAGGGAATCAAGTACGTAGCATCCTGCTGGGTTCAAAGACGTAGGAGCATAACTGTACCTTGGATCAGTGTGAGATTGATTGGGGTTCAACTACAGTCCAAACCGAAGTTAGTTTGGAGTAGGCTAGTATCTGTAGCGGCTTAATACGGTGTGTGTTCAATGTGGACTAGGTCCCGGGGTTTTTTGCATTTGCGGTTTCCTCGTTAACAAAATTCTGGTGTCTGTGTTATTTATTTTCCGCATTATATTTGTTTATATAATTGAAATATCACAGGTTGTGCGATGTTCAATCAATTAAAATATCCGACCTTTTGGTTGTTGATTTAAATTGATTGACACTTGTATATTGGTTTTTGGTACCATCCAAGTTATCTCTCTTTGATAAAGACTCGCAGATTTCTATTTGCTTGAGTAAAGATCAAATCGAGAGATTGAAATATAAACTCTTTGATATACTTTTTATCTAGATTGAGTCTGACTATCTAATTGATTCTCTAGAAAGTATATAGGATATCGTCCATACAGATTACTAAGCGAAATATTGGGTGTGGTTTTTGTACCCCCACTTTTTCAATTGGTATCAGAGCAGGCAAACACGTTTAAGACCTTACAAGTATGTGTTTGTAGCGATCTGACTCTATGGACAGAGGTGCTATCTCAATTAACGTACCACCAGTCTTCGATGGCTCTAATTACTTATGGTGGAAAATTGCTATGCGATATTTTCTTCAAGCACGTGATTTTAAATCATGGGTATATGTTGTTAATGTCTATAACGCTCCCGTCATGGCAGTTGGAGATGTAAACGTTCCCAGCCTATTGGTGAATACACCCCTTCCGAGATAAATGTTGCAAAGCAAAATTCCGACGGTTTGAATGCCATCATACATGTCATTACTCCATATCTTCAGCACCATGTGTCAAATTGCACGAGGTATAAAGATGCGTGGGATATCTTAGAAACCGTATTCGAAGGTAACTCCAGTGAAAAGGAAGCTAGGCTTCAAAACCTTAATTCCGATTGGTAAAACCTTCGTATGGCAGATGAAGAAACATTTGATGAGTTTAATCACAAAGTGTCTGAAATTGTTACTGCATCCTTTGCGTTGGGTAAGACTGTTCCTGAAAAGGACATTGTGATGAAAATTCTCAGATCGCTGTTGTTAGAGCATAGCTCGGTCGACCTTGCATTGCTATCTCAAGCATGTTTGTCAATGTTAGTGATCAAAACTATGAGTCTTGATTTCTAGCTTACATAGCTAAGTCTCGGACTAGGATAGAAAAGTGTAGTTGAGCTCAAGGACTTCATGGCGATTCATCATACAACAACGAAGATATATACAAGGAACCGTGGAACTTCATCAACAAAAAGGTATGTGGAGACTTGAACTTATCTATCACTCAAAAGTCTATCTCTTCTATCTCCTACTTCTTATGAGACAAAAGTCGTATGCTATATAAATTAGATAATACACATTTGACATTTCAAGATGAGCATTCATTGCTTATCTTTTATCTCTAAATCGTGTGTTGGTAAAGTGTTTCGCTTTGATCAAGTTTATCTTCATCTAGTGACGAAAGTCATGAAAAGTTTCAATCACTTTGAGAATTTCTCTGACGTAAATCGGTCTGTGAATAACGGCTACATAGCATCCTCTGAGAATATCTCAATGATTGAAATGAGAGTTTAGATTACATAACCATGTATTCCTTGAACCGAAGTTTTCGAACTTTGTTGATCAAGAGAAATCGGGAGAATTGTGGAATTGGCTTGCCAAGTCCGCGAACCCAGTCCGCAGACTCAGTCCGCGAACTGTAGGAAGTTCTCGACCGATAATTTCTGCCGGATTTCCAAAACTCGCTTGTGTGCTAAGTCCGCAAACTCAGTCCGCGAACCCAGCCGCGAACTGGCGGAAGTTCTCTTTCCGAGAATTTCGGCTAAGTTTGGAAAACTCAACCGATTAACTTAAGTCCGCGAACTTGTATGTGAACTTAAGAGGTTATGATCTAAAGATGTGCTCTGAGCATGAGACATTAAATTACTAAGGAATGCTTTATGAAAACCGTGGATATCAAGTTCGTGAGCCGATTCAATCGAATCGAATCATCTTTGTTTCAATTGTGTCTTGTGTAGTTACATAAGATCTCATAGAAATTGAACAACTCTTTAACTAGTTTATTTGAGTTAATTGAACTAGTTATGGTGAACAAGAACAAGGTTAATATGAAATGCTCATATATTTAACTTTTTTGGGATACTATGTTGAACCAATATACACGTACACGTTTGGGCATGGTTTTCACAAACCCAGTAAACGTATACCCAAGTGTGTGTGACTAGCTAAGTTTTCGATCTAACGGTTGAGAAATATTAGCTTGAATCTAAAT
This sequence comes from Papaver somniferum, assembly GCF_003573695.1. Classification (NCBI taxonomy): domain Eukaryota; kingdom Viridiplantae; phylum Streptophyta; class Magnoliopsida; order Ranunculales; family Papaveraceae; genus Papaver; species Papaver somniferum. The sequence goes on from NC_039367.1 coordinate 53,295,867, forward strand.
CAGGTTTTCATCTAACGGTGAATATGGATTGCTTTGTACCAAAGGCAAAACCCTGATTTGAAGGCTATATAAAGGAGACATCTAGCATTGTGCAAAACTAATCCCCACACGTCTGTGTGCTACTGGTGCGCCCGCTAGAGTCGATCTCTATTAACCTTTGATTTTCTTCTCTAAAATCAGGTTAACGACTTAAAGACTTCATCGGGATTGTGAAGCCAGACCGATACTACTTTATCGTAGTTGTGTGATCTGATCTTGCATCTTCTATCGTACGAGTACAATCGATTGATTGACTTGAGATCGTGAGAGTTCTCCGATAGGCAAGATAAAGAAGTCACAAACATCTTCTTCTCGCTGTTTGTGATTCCTCGACAAACCGCCTGTGTAGTCAGGAAGGATTGTAGAGAGGTGATTGATTAATCTAGGCTGTACTTCGGGAATATAAGACCGGATTATCAATTGGTTCCTGTTCACCTTGATTTTATATCTTAAGACGGAACAAAACCTAGGGTTTATCTGTGGGAGACAGATTTATCCTTTGATAGACTTTTCAGTGTGAGACAGATCTGTTTATTATCAAGTCTATGATTTTGGGTTGCAACAACTCTTGGTTGTGGGTGAGATCAGCTAAGGGAATCAAGTGTGTAGTATCCAGCTGGGATCAGAGGCGTAAGAGTACAACTGTACCTTGGATCGGTAGAAGACTGATTGGGGTTCAACTATAGTCCAGTCCGAAGTTAGCTTGGAGTAGGATAGTGTCTGTAGCGGCTTAATACAGTGTGTATTCAATCTGGACTAGGTCCCGAGGTTTTTCTGCATTTGCGGTTTCCTCGTTAACAAAATTTCTGGTGTCTGTGTTATTTCTTTTCCGCATTATATTTTATATAATTGAAATAATACAGGTTGTGCGTTCGTGATCATCAATTGGAAATACAACCTTTGGTTGTTGATTGATATTGATTGATCCTTGGACATTGGTCTTCGGTACCGTCCAAGTATTCCTTGTATTTGATAAACACTCGCTATTGTTTTTAGCTTGAGTAAAAATCAAATCAATAGAGAGATATTAACTCCTTGAGATACTTTTATCTAGGTTGAGTCTGACTGTCTAGTTGATTCTCTAGCAAAGTATTTCGGAGGTAGTCCATACAGATTGGTAAGCGAAATATTGGGGGGTGTTGTTAGACCCCCGCTTTTTCAATTGGTATCAGAGCAGGAAAACACGGTAAACTTAATAAGTTCGTGTTTGTTCGTTCCATTTAAATTGCCCTATGAGAAATTTCTTTGGAAAACTTGCTCCTAGAATCTGTAACGCACGCTAGAATTCCTTAAAGATTGTTCAAAGATTGTTATGGTTAAAACCTCTGGGTTCTCATGATAATCTTACTTCATCTAAAAGGGGAGATTTAGATGTTAAGAAACAATCTGAAGAAAAAAATAAAAGGAAAGAAAAATTGGAAAAACGTTCAATACGCTCAAGGATATGGAACCTCACTAGATTAACTCTTAATCTCAATGAGGAATACTATCGTGATGGATCAATTGATAAAGATCTGTTTAAAGCGTTCGAAGGCGTTTTTAAATTCTTAGAAAAACTTAATTCTGTTAAGTCTAAGAATATTTCCGGAAAGGGTGCGGGTCGTGTTAAAACTATTAATACTGAACAACCCAGACATCGGAAATATCCTTCTTCTAGCCCGAACCAACGAAGGATAGAAAGCTCCAGCTGCCCTGACTATCATCATTATTTTGATGATACTACATGGACTGTTCACACCTATCAACCATATGTGTCGCATGATAATTCCTCTGCGCATTATGCCTCTTGGTAACAAAACTGGCTTTTCCCCATTTGTACATATCTTGATGTGGGGCAAGAAATGGCTTGAGTTGTGTACAGTTGTGCTGTTGTTTGGTTAACTTTCTATTACCTCTGTTTTCTTCCACTTTTTTGTTGGTTGTTTACCACTTATGTGGAAAGGGCTAAGATTTTTCCTTAAGTCTTGTGGATCACGGTTCGTGTACAGCCCAAGCCCATGAATGAGGGATATATATATGTTGGTGGTCCGCGAACCTTCTCATTTCTCATCTTCCGTCCGCGTACGTGAACTAGGGTTTGTGCTTCTCCACCATTAAAGCTTCTTTGAAGAAATCAAAAGGAAGGGTGTTTGAGGTTCTCTTCAAGTAAGTAATCTCCTCTTGAGTATCTCTTTATGATGATTTCTAGAAGCATGAAAAGGAGTTCTAAAAGCTCAAAATCCTCTAGCTTGAATCCTCCTTGTGATCAAAATTCTCTTAGAATTAGGTTTGTGAATGATTCTTGTGCTAGAACTTTTGATAGGATTGCTTCCAAAGGTTTTATTCTAGAAAAGAAATTGGAAACCTTTAGTGGATATCAAGAGGATTTAGCTTGCTTCAAAAAGTTCAATCTTGGGAATATCTTTAATGGCGTCGGTGAAAGTTTTGATTCTCTAACAAGGATTTTATATGCCAACATTCATGATGTTGATTTTAAGAAGATGGAATTCAAATCCATGATAAATAGAGAAAGGTTTCTTGTTAATAGAGAGTTAATTTCTAGGGTCACCAAAATACCGTTGGGCAACGTACGGTTACCTAGACCAAGTGATGAACGTCCTTCATATGATGATATCTCTATTGGACTTTGTGGAAATAAGGTTGTTTGGAGTCAAGGAAAGTTTCCTACTAATGATCTTGTATTGCTTTAATGGCGTTTGGAAAACTCGGTATCTCTAACCTTTGTCCCTCCACAATTGAGAATTCTTGGTGGAGTTATGAGTTTGCGGAATTGGCCTTCTTCCTTGCATCCGACAAACAGATCTTGATATTTGTGTCTTTATCATCTTTCAAATGATGACGACGACTTCTCACATCAAGATGTTAGGCTATCCTTGTTTGATTAGACAAATTTTCCGTGATCGTGGACTTGATTTTATTGGCAATTCTCTTGGGGTTCCCAAACTTGTTCGTCCATGTACTTTTCAGCGTATAAGGGAAAATGTTCGCAAGCGACAAAGAGTTACTCCTCTTGATGTTGAAGACACTACCACCTTGAGGCTTATTCAAAAAGTTTACAAGGGTGTATGCAAGGTAAATGCAAGAGTGAAGTACTTAAAAGATCAAGTGTCGTTAATTGGAACCAAGTGTCCCGAGCTTAAGGAAGAGTTGGATTCAATTCAAGCTACTTGGAAATTGTCCGATGATGAAGGTGATGAGTAATGCATCTTCTTATTTGCCTAGTATGTATTATCTTTGGATTAGTTGGAAGAATAACTAGTGCTTTGAATAGCGATGCTTGTGACTACACATAGCTATTTTTGTTTTCATCTTCTTATGTTATTTTTTAGATTTATTGGTTTTAAATTCTAAAAATATTTGGAGGATGATGTTATTGCAGTATTTTAATGGTTTGTGATATTGCAATATTTTTATGGGATATGTATTGTTTGCGACCGTGAACTTGAAGGTCCCATATTGCGGTCAAAAGTAAAGTCGTTCATGAATTCGTATTCGTATTGATGAAAGGACGAAAGAACTTTTGACAATTACAAAAGTTATGCCTATGCAATCATGTATTTGATGGAAAATAGGATAAAATCTTTTGTTTGACAAGGATAAAGTCTATTATAACGTTATGATGGAAAATAGAATAGATCCTTGTATGTTATCCACGGTATTGATATTCATTGATCTTGTTATGTTTTACCGTGAAGGCTCCATTGAGTGTCTTATGTTGAGCACGATACAACTAAGTCGATTATTCTTATTGGCTTGTTGGTTGTTCCATAAGATGCTATATGTCGAGCATTAGGAACTAAATTAATCAACCAGTTTGGTTATTTAGTTTGTACTCCATAAGTTTCTTTCTTATGTCGAGTACATGTACGGTTAAGGTTGTCATATTCTATGATGAACTTAGTCAGGATTCCATAAGTTCTCTTATGTTGAGCCCAAAATAATTAAATTGATTACTTAGGTGATTAGTTTGGTTATTTCTATTCCAATTAGATTAATTATAGGTTCTCTTGTAGTTAATCTAGTTGAGTTTTCATATATTCCACAAGTTCTTGTGTTGAGTATATGAAAGGCTACACTATCATGTTCTATTGGTTAATGTAGTCGTATATTCCGTAAGGTTTTCCTTATGTTGAGTATGTGAACGATTAAGTTAGTCATCTCCGTATGATTACCTTAGTCGTAGCTCTGTAAGTTTACTTATGTTGAGCACTTTCAATTAAATTGATCACTTTTGTGGTTTTATTTAGTTGTGTTTTCAATTGAATTAATCATGGGTTTACTTGTGATTAATTTGGTTGAGCTTTGGATATAGAAAATCATTCCTATGGTTTTTGGTGTCCAATTAAAAAATTCTTCTTTTCTTTCGAAATTAAGGTCGCTCTTGTTGTTCTTTCGGGAATGACATCTAATGGGGGAGAGTTCTTTTGAACTTGTGCTTAATGGTAATATCTTGCGGGGTGTGCGGCTGTGGAATTTTATAGGGGTTATCTTGTATCTAAAAACTCCTTGATGAATGCATTTATCTTCGGATTTATGATTGCATCTAAATTAAGTTGGTATGTATTTTTCTTTTAGTCTATGAAATGTCTCTTGTGGAAATTTCATTATGATCCCGTTCTTGTACCTTTGCCAATTTTATTGACAAAAAGGGGGAGAAATAATGTAGTTCACACTACAAATACATATGGTTTTCGGATCATTGTGTAAGGGGGAGTGGTTTCCATGATAGAGATGGAATATTGACTAAGGGGGAGTGATACATATCACCGTAATATTATTGTTAAAGTCGTGATAAATTAGACTTTGATATTACATAATAATACTATGACATTGTATTATAATGATTGAGAATCTCGATTTCTCTCATTGTTATAGCTACGGATCTTCAACAACGGTGATGCTAAACTTACAACCTTTGGGATCATTGGAGTACTTGGAAGGACGAAGATTTCAGGGAACGTTGAAGATTAGACTATGGAATAGGAGCCACTAAAGTTTATCTTTTTGTATTCCATATGTATTGATAGTTTTGTCACTAAAATTGACAAAGGGGGAGATTGTTAGAGCATAGATCGGTCGACCTTGGATGCGTTGCTATCTCAAGCATGTTTGTCAATGTTAGTGATCAAAACTATGAGTCTTGATTTCTAGCCTACATAGCTAAGTCTCGGACTAGGATAGAAAAGTGTAGTTGAGCTCAAGGACTTCATGGCGATTCATCATACAACGACGAAGATCTATACAAGGAACCATGGAACTTCATCAACAAAAAGGTATGTGGAGACTTGAACTTATATATCACTCAAAATTCTATCTCTTCTATCTCCTACTTCTTATGAGACAAAAGTCGTACGCTATGTAGACTAGATCATACACATTTGACATTTCGAGCTGAACATTCATTGCTTATATTTTATCTCGAAATCGTGTGTTGGTAAAGCGTTTCGCTTTGATCAAGTTTATCTTCATCTAGTGACGAAAGTCATGAAAAGTTTCAATCACCTTGAAAATTGCTCTGACGTGAATCGGTCCGTGAATAACGGCTACATAGCTTCCTCTGAGAATGTCTCAATGATTGAAATGAGAGTTTAGATTACATAACCATGTATTCCTTGAACCGAAGTTTTCTAACTTTGTTTATCAAGAGAAATCGGGAGGATTGTGGAATTGGCTTGCCAAGTCCGCGAACCCAGTCGCAGACTCAGTCCCCGAACTGTCAGAAGTTCTCGACCGAGAATTTCTACTAGATTTTCCAAAACTCGTTTGTGTGCTAAGTCCGAAAACTCAGTCCGCGAACCCAGTCCGCGAACTGGCGGAAGTTCTCTTTCCGATAATTTCGGCTAAGTTTGGAAAACTCAACCGATCAACTTAAGTCCGCGAACTTGTTTGAGAACTTAAGAGGTTATGATCTAAAGATGTGCTCTGAACATGAGACATTAAATTACTAAGGAATGTTTTATGCAAACCGTGGCTATAAAGTTCATGAGCCGATTCAATCGAATCGAATCATCTTTGTTTCAATTGTGTCTTGTGTAGTTATATAAGATCTCATAGCAATTGAAAAACTCCTTAACTAGTTCATTTGGGTCAATTGAACTAGTTATGGTGAAGAAGAACAAGGTTAATATGAAATGCTCATATGGTTAACCTTTTTGGGTTACTATGTTGAACCAACATACACGTACATGTTTGGGCATGGTTTTCACAAACCCAGTAAACGTCTACCCAAGTGTGTGTGACAAGCTAAGTTTTCGATCTAACGGTTGAGAAATATTAGGTTGAATCTAAATCAGGTTTCATCTAACGGTGAATATGGATTGCTTTGTACCTAAGGCAAAACCCTGATTTGAAGGCTACATAAAGGAGACATCTAGCATTGGGCAAAACTAATCCCCACACGTCTGTGTGCTACTGGTGCGCCCGCTAGAGTCGATCTCTATTAACCTTTGATTTTCTTCTCTAAAATCAGGTTAACGACTTAAAGACTTCATTGGGATTGTGAAGCCAGACCGATACTACTTTATCGTAGTTGTGTGATCTGATCTTGCATCTTCTATCGTACGAGTACAATCGATTGATTGACTTGAGATCGTGAGAGTTCTCCGATAGGCAATATAAAGAAGTCACAAACATCTTCTTCTCGCTGTTTGTGATTCCTCGACAATCCGCTTGTGTAGTCAGGAAGGATTGTAGAGAGGTGGTTGATTAATATAGGTTGTTCTTCGGGAATATAAGACCAGATTATCAATTGGTTCCTGTTCACCTTGATTTTATATCTTAAGACGGAACAAAACCTAGGGTTTATCTGTGGGAGACAGATTTATCCTTTGATAGACTTTTCAGTGTGAGACAGATCTGTTTATTATCAAGTCTGTGATTTTGGGTTGCAACAACTCTTGGTTGTGGGTGAGATCAGCTAAGGGAATCAAGTGTGTAGTATCCAGCTGGGATCAGAGGCGTAATAGTACAACTGTACCTTGGATCGGTGGAAGACTGATTGGGGTTCAACTATAGTCCAGTCCGAAGTTAGCTTGGAGTAGGATAGTGTCTGTAGCGGCTTAATACAGTGCGTATTCAATCTGGACTAGGTCCCGAGGTTTTTCTGCATTTGCGGTTTCCTCGTTAACAAAATTTCTGGTGTCTGTGTTATTTCTTTTCCGCATTATATTTTATATAATTGAAATAATACAGGTTGTGCGTTCGTGATCATCAATTGGAAATACAACCTTTGGTTGTTGATTGATATTGATTGATCCTTGGACATTGGTCTTTGGTACCTTCCAAGTTATTCCTTGTATTTGATAAAAACTCGCTATTGTTTTTAGCTTGAGTAAAAATCAAATCAATAGAGAGATATTAACTTCTTGAGATACTTTTATCTAGGTTGAGTCTGACTGTCTAGTTGATTCTCTAGCAAAGTATTTCGGAGTTAGTCCATACAGATTTCTAAGCGAAATATTGGGTGGTGTTGTTAGACCCCCGCTTTTTCAGCTGCCATCTAGATACGACTCTAAGAAGCATGCCATCATTGAGGGAAATGACCTTGATACTCTATCCAGAAGTTCCCTTACTGGAAAGTTGGAAATTTTCGATCTTGAACTTGAACAAAGAGAGAAATATCATCTGGCTAACAATCTTGTTGCTGCATCTGATTGTAAGTCTCGACATTCTAAATTGACTGACAATAGAAATGAGAATTGCTTTAATTCAATCATGGGACTGTTTATACAACAACTTAAGAAATCTCTTAGACAGGGGAAAAGAAAGTCTCAAAAGAAAGCTCAGTCAATCAATAAAAAGGTTCAAAAAACTATGTCAACAATTCTAGTTTCAAGTGCTATAGAAGTGTTCACAATGCTTCTATTCATCCTGATATGGAGAAAAGCGAGATAGCTAAAGCATGGATGGCTACTCTTGACTACTGTCCTGAGGATGAAATCTATGATGGTTCTCTTAATCTATTTGCTGATAATCACGTGTGTCCTCCTAACAGTCCTGATTATTCCATGATAAACAATCTTACTTCCTCAGAGATACTTCAACTTGAAAAGGAAGTCTTAATTAAAAGGATTGAAAATCTAGAATGCCAACTATACAACTAAAAATTGGAGATGAACAGTCGTGATTCTTATAAGACGACCTTGTACTGCCAGCAAATTTCTCCTGATTCTATATCATTCTTAAGTCACCTTGACTAAAAGAATGATACAAAAGATCAATGGGATTTATCTAATCTCAAGATTTCCTCATGTGATCATCAGGATCATCCTAAAACCCGTGACACCTTGAATCAAGAAAAGTACTCCTCTGTCAAACGTCGTTTGCAGAAAAAGAAAAAGAAATCTCGTACAAAACCCTCATCTTTTGTAAAAGAGATTTCAAAAAGAATGCATAGTTTACGAAATTCAACAATCAAGGTATTCAAATATGTGCTGAAAGAAAGAAAGGGTGAAGTACATAACTCTTCTTTCTTAAAAACAAGACAGAAACAAAGTATATCAAATACTTCATCCCCTCGAAAGAAGTTACCAAGTCCTGCAGAGGACTGGAACAATTACAGTTTGTAATATTGTTTTAATGATTCTTGTCTATCCCTCTTAGACAAAAATCATGATCTTCAATAGGGTTGTGATAAGTTGTTTCTGTTATTGTCTTAGCCTAGAAATGTTTTGTTTTCAAACGGATTTTCTTCTTAAGACTCGTTCTGAGGATAATCATTTAGGGTTTTGGTCAAAGGTTATTTTGGATATCTATCCCTTATCCTCATTTCCTCTTTAAATCAAGTTTTTCTCCTTTGCATAAACATTTCATCTATCTCTTCCATCATGTCCTCTTCAAGTCTTTCAAGCAAGGAAAGTGATGTTTGGACTGTTCTCTTTCCATCTAAGAAGATACGGTTTGATTTTTCTGATAATGCGATGAGACCTGATCTTCACGGCTATTCTCTGGACGGGAACGTCTCTGTTTATCATTTTGATAAGCTCTCTTTAACCATGAATCTCATTTTGGAACAAGTTTGTTCCCTAAAAAGTGAACTTGAAACTTCTTCCAAGAAACTTGAAGAAAAGATGGATCATCTGGAGTCGAGAATTGATCTGATCGAAGATGAGCTTGATGACCAGAAAATATGAGAAGAGTATTCAAAGTAAGTGAAATGCTTTATAGGAGTTTATTTGCCTAGTAAATCATCTATTTTTCTTGTTTTTGTTAGAAGAATAACTAGAGTTTGGAATAGCCATTATTGTGATTACACATAGTTATGTCCAACGTTTTCATCTTCTTGTTTTTAGATTTATTGGTTTAAACTCTAAATTTGTTTGGAAAGATGATTTTTGCAGTATTAATCTTTATGGTTTTATATATTGCAAATTTTTTATGGGATATGTGTGTTTACGTCCGTGAACTATGATTGTCCCATACCTTGTCAAAAGTAAAGTCTTTCGTATGTTGATATGCATGTATTGATAAAAGAATGAATAGACTTTTGACAAATACAAAAGTTAAGCCTATTATGTCAATTATTGATGGAAGATAGGTTAAAATCTTTTGTTTTTCAAGGATTATGTCTATTGTATGTCATTGTGCAAATGGTGATGGAAAAATAGAATGAATCCTTGTGTATTCCGCAGTATTGATCTTCTCTGATCCATATTTTATGTATTACCGTGAGGCTCCGTAAAGTATCTTATGTTGAGCATTGAACGACCAAGTTGATTATTTTTATGATTAGCTATGTTGTTGTTCCATGAGGTACTTTGTGTCGAGCATTTTCAACTAAATTAATCATCTTGTTTGGTTATTTAGTTGTTGCTCCGTAAGTTTTCTTATGTCGAGCATGACCAATTAAATTGATTACTTTTGTAATTAGTTTGATTGCGTATTTCGATTAGATTAATTATGGGTTCTCTTGTGATTAATCTAATTGTATATTTTGAGTCTCCATAAGTTCACTTATGTTGAGCATTTGTCGATTAAATTAATCATGGGTTCTCTTGTGGTTAGTTTAATTGGATATTTTGGATTTAAATTCATATGTGTATGTGATTTGTTATGTCCAAAGAAATCCTTATTTTCTTTCGAAATTAAGGTCGCTCGTGTTGTTCTTTCGGGAATGACATTTTATGGGGGAGAGTTATTTTGAACTTGCGCTTAATTTCCAAATCTTTGTGGGGAGTGCGGCTGTGGAATATTATAGGGGTTATCTTGTATCTTTAAACTCCTTGATGAATGCATTTATCTTCGGCTTTATGATTGTATCTAAATAAGATGATATACTTTTGCTTTCTTTTAGTCAAGAAATGTCTCTTTCGGAAATTTCATTAGGATCCTGTTCTTGTACCTTTGCCAATTTTATTGACAAAAAGGGGGAGAATTAATATGTAGTTCACACTACAAATACATATGGTTTTCGGATCATTATGTAAGGGGGAGTGGTTTCCATGTGAGATGGAGTATTGACTAAGAGAGAGTGATATATATCACCATAGTATTGTTGTTGAAGTTGTGATACAATTGAACTTTGACGCTGTGTAATGATACTATGACACTGTATAACAATGACTGAGAACTATTATTTTCTTGTTGTTATAGCTACGGATTTTCAACAACGATGATGCTAAACTTACAACCTTTGGGATCATTGGAGTACTTGGATGTGACGAAGATTTCGAGTAATGTTGAAGATTAGGCATGTGGAATAGGAGCTACAAAGTTAATTTATTTATTTTTTGTATTCCATATGTATTAATAGTTTCGTTAGTAAAATTGACAAAGGGGGAGATTGTTAGAGCATTGCTCGGTCGAACTCGCATGCGTTGTTATCTCAAGCATGTTTGTCAATGTTAATGATCAAAACTATAAGTCTTGATTACTAGCCTATTATAGCTAAAGGTCTAGGACTAGGATAGAAAGTGTAGTTGAGCTCAAGACTCCATGGAAATCATCATACAAGACGAAGGACTACTCAAGGAACTGGTGGAACTTCATAGACTAAAAGGTATGTGGAGACTTAAACTTATCTGTCACTCAAAAGTCTATTTACTCTATCTCCTTCTTGAGACAAAAGTCGTTTTGATATATAGACTTTTATTATACACATTTGCTATTTCGAGGCGAGTTAATATGTGTTGGTAAGATTTCGCTTTAGCCAAATTCATCTTTACCTAGTGACAAATGTCATGTTATGTTTCAATCACTTTGGAAATTGCTCTGACGAAAAATGGTCTGTGAATAACGGCTATATAACGTCCTCTGAGAATGTTTCAATGATTTAAATGAGAGTTTAGATTACATAACCATTGGTAGGATATAAGCATTGTTGTGGAAACACATATATGCATAAGTCCTTATTCCTTGAACTAAAGTTTGCGAACTTTGTTGATCAAGAGAAACGGAATGTGGCGTGAGCCAAGTCCGCGAATTCAGTCCGCGAATCGGCGGAAGTTCTCGACCCGAGAATTTTTGCTGGAGTTTATGAACTCCTTCTGTGAGCTTAAGTCCGCGAACCCAGTCCGCGAACTTGAGTAGGTTATATCTAACATCGGTTGTTCTTGAACTCATGTTTATATAAACTAAGGAATGCTTTTGCAAACTGTGGCTATAAAGTTCATGAACCGATTCGAGTGAATCAAACCGTTTTTGCTTCGATTGTGACTTGTGTAGTTACTTAAGATCTAAGCAATTGAACAACTCTCTAACTAGTTCATTTGAGTCATTTGGACTAGTTATGGTGAAGAAGAATATGGTGGATATGAAAGTGATCATATGGCTAACCATTTGGTTAACTATTGTTGAACCAATAAATGTTAATGTTTGGGAACGGTTACATAAACCCAAAATTGTACATTTCATTTGTGTGTAACAAGCTAAGGTTTTGATCCAACGGTTGAGAAATATTAGCTTGAATCTAATCATGTTTTCATCTAACAGTGAATATTGAATGCTTTGTTACCAAGCTAACATTGATTGCAAACCCTGATTTGAAAGACTATATAAGGGAGAACTCTAGCAACTGGGAAACCTAATCCCCACACCTTATGTGTGATACTAGTTGTGCTAAGCTAGAGTCGATTCTCCTTTAACCTTTGGTTTCTTCTTCTAAACCAAGTTAACGACTTAAAGACTTCATTGGGATTGTGAAGCCAAACCGATACTACTTTCTTGTAGTTGTGTGATCTGATCTTGCTGTTTCTATCGTACGAGTGCAATTGTAATAATTGTCTTGAGATTGATATCTCCGATAGGTAAGATATAAAAGTAATCACAAACACTTCGTCTCATCGTTTGTGATTCCGCAATATCTTTTTTAGTTGCGTCGATTAGGATTATTGTGAGGTGATTGATAATACTAGGCTGTTCTTCGGGAATATAAGTACAATTTATCAATTGGTTCATGTTCACCTTGATTTATCAAAAGACGGAGCAAAATCGTAGGTATATTCATGGGAGACGGATTTATCTATTACCGTAGACTTTTCTATGTGATATAGATTTGTTTATTAAAGTCTTCGACTTTGGGTTGTAGCAACTCTTAGTTGTGGGTGAGATCAACTAAGGGAATCAAGTACGTAGCATCCTGTTGGGTTCAGAACGTAAGAGCATAACTGTACCTTGGATCAGTGTGAGATTGATTGGGGTTCAACTAAAGTCCAGACCGAAGTTAGTTTGGAGTAGGCTAGTGTCTGTAGCGGCTTAATACAGTGTGTCTTCAATTTGGACTAGGTCCGGGTTTTCCTGCATTTGCGGTTTCCTCGTTAACGAAATTCTGGTGTCTGTGTTATTTCTTTTCCGCATTATATTTTGTTATATAATTGAAATATCACAGGTTGTGCGTTGTTCTATCAATTAGAATATCCGACCTTTTGGTTGTTGATTTGAATTTATTGACACTTGGATATTGGTCTTGGTACCATCCAAGTTATCTCTCTTTGATAAAGACTCGCAGATTTCTATTTGCTTGAGTAAAGATCAAATCGAGAGATTGAGATATAAACTCTTTGATATACTTTTTTATCTAGATTGAGTCTGACTGTCTAGTTGATTCTCTAGAAAATATATTGGAGTTTGTCCATACAGATTGCTAAGCGAAATATTGGGTGTGGTTGTTGTACCCCCACTTTTTCACTTTTGTATTCAATTAGAATCGCAGTTTCCTATTTGCTTGAGAAAGAATTGAATCAAGAAAGAGAGATATAACTCTTTGATATACTTTATTAAGATTGAGTCTAGTTGATTCTCTTGAAAGTATATTGGAGTTTTTCCATACAGATTGCTAATCGAAATATTGGGTGAGGTTGTTAGACCCCCGTTTTTCAGCAACAATGAAAAAACCTCGGGACCTCGTCCATTTTGAACATCGAGCTGTATTAAGCCGCTACAGACACCCTCCAAGCAATTAATTTACATCCATGCTCCTTATGTCTCTTGAACCTCATAAGGATCTACATAATTGATTCCCGTAGATGACATCCTTTAGATCCTAAGAGTTGCTTCAAACTCAGTGAAGACTTTTGGTACCAATCTGCCTATAACAAATAAGCCCATTTGATTTCACTATAGATCAAGTCTAGGAAATTTGTTTGGAATATACAAAGCTACCAAACCTCACAAATAAACAAATTTGTATAATTGTTCTTTTTGAAAAATATGCCTTGTGAATAATAAGCAATTTGATGTTCGTTTGAACAATTAAGAAATTAATCATGATACACATATACACGTGTTTTAGTGATCAATGATGAGGTGTTTAACAAAGTCATAGTAATGCTAAACATATTTAAAAATAAGTCATTGGGCATTTGCTAAATTCTACTGGAACCTTTGGTAAAACGGTTCGTAAACCGTAAGGCTAGTTCACGAGTCAGGGTACTACGGTTCATGTACCAGGTTCGCGAACCCTGGCTCTAAAACTCAGATGGACTCGTTTCATGAACCGGTTTCACCAACTATTATCCTTTTACACCAACATTAAAAATCTAGATTATCACCATTCGTGAACTATCCCCATATGAACTTGCGGTTTGCGAATTGGTTCGCCAACCTTCCATGTATTTCTAAAACTCAGACATCTATGGACTGCAAAGTGGTTCGCCAACCTACCCTGAGCAGAAATATCATAAGTTCCAAATTTCATTTTTTTAATGTTTGAAACATTCATAAATGATAAAATCATTTGCATGCGCAATTTTCAATTGATCCACAAATTAATTATTGGATAATAAATTTTTTTGAACTAATATTATTAAGGACCTTTGAACATCTATGCTTGAATCATATTTCGAGATTTTTAATAAGACAAGCTTAACTCGAAATTTATTCTGTATAAATATACTAGAAGTCATACAACATAGTCTCATAAGATAGTGAGTAAAATAGAATGGTTCAATCTTCACATACCTGATTAATAAAGTTCTTCAAATGTCTTTGTTGATCTTCAGACTTCGAGGGTGATGTCTGATACTCAACTAACAAATTTTAACCTAGTATGAGAGTTGACTTAGTAGACTAGAAATCAAGATATAGTTTTGGTCATCTAACATTGACAACTGAAAATGCAGGGATACCAAGTACACCACCAACTTTTTTACTCGGAAATCTGTATAGACAAAACCTAATACAATTGCAAGTATACCAACTGAATGATCCTTGATAATATGTGTATAGAGTTTATATCTTTAACCTCTGCTCAATCAATATGTATATAGACAAAAGTCAGTGAACCTGATTGTTAAGAAGAGTACTTGGACGATCTCAAAAATCAATATCCAAGATAAATCTAGTTGTATCCAAATAATCCAATCGGAATTCTGCAAATTAATTAAACTTGTTATCTATCTTTCAAGATCCGAATTCTACAAGAACGAGGATCGTAATCGATCATAATTAGATGGATGTATCTACTAAGATTGAATACATACAACTCATGTAAATCCAATGATAAAGATAAACAATATAATGCGAAAAAAAAACACAAGACACCACAAGTTTTATTAATGAGGAAGCCGAAACTGCACAAAAACCTTGGGATCTCGTCCAGATTTGAACACCAAACTGTATTAAGCCGCTACAGACGCTATCCTACTATCAGACTTCGTACTGGAATGCCATGGACCCCGAATCCACCCTCAACGCGATTCAGTTACAATCGTACTCCTTACGTCTCTTGAACCTCGTCAGGATCTACACAATTGATTCCGTTAGCTGACGCCCTTTCCAACCTAAGAGTTGATTTAATCTATGTGAAGACTTTTGGTACCAATCTGCCTCTAATAGATAAGCATATTTGATTTCCGTTTGTCTCAAAGATCAAGGTGAGAAAATCTGTTTGCAATAGACAAAGCTAGCAAATCTCACAAATCCGGAACTTACGACTCCCAAGGAGAAGCCTAGATTCTTAACCACCTCTCAAGAAAAATCTTCAAAAGATCAATTAAGATCAGTTTTCAGATATATATCTTGAGGAATCACAAAGTTTAAGACGGAGAGAATTTTAATTACAATTACTATCTATCTTTCCTGAAAGAGATTACGAAAAACTCGATAATAGAAAATCTTGATCAGGATACACGAACTATCAAGGTAAACATAGTCGGACCTGGATTCACAGATCTTCAAATCGAAGTCTTTTAGTCGTAGACCTAATTATGTTTCTTAGAGGAAACCTAAGTCAATAGAGGATGACTCTAGAATCAACCAGGACACAAAGTGTCAGGGATTGAATTTCCAAGTTGAAAAAGCATCTTTATTTTATAGGTTTCAAAGACCAGGGGTTTCTTAGAATTCAATCTAAGATAACTTGGTAATCAAGCAAACGCTTTTAGGTCTTGAAAATATAATAGAAAAATATACACTAGGAACCGGTTCTGCAAAAACCGTGTATAATGATTTTTCGGTTTGGAAAGTATGTCAAAGAACTAAAGCAATTTGATGTTCATTTAACCACCTAAGAATTTAATCATGATGCATACACATGAATTTTGGAGTGATCAATGAAGTCTTAGAAGTGTTTCAGAGAATTGTAGTAATGCTAAACATGTTTAAAAAACAAGTCTTTGAGCATCTGCTAAAAACTAATGGGAAAGTTGGTTCAACGGTTCCTGAGCCGTTAGATTTAGTCACGAGTTAGGGTGCAATGGTTTGTGAACCGGGTTCGCCAACCCTACAGGACTACCGAACTCAGTTTACTATGGTTTGTGAACCGGGTTCGCTAACTACTAGCCTATAATACCAACTTTAACAAATTAGGTCACAACGGTTCGTGAACTGTTCCCAACTGAACTCACGGTTTGCGAACTGTTTCGCCAACCCTCCTGTATTACTGAAACTCATATATCTATGGTTTTTGAACTAGTTCACCAACCTACCCTAAGCAGAAATATCAGATAGTTCAATATTTCTCTCTTATGATATTTGAATCATTCCCACGTGATAAAATCATTTGCATGGCAATTTCAACTGATCCACAAATTAATTCAAACAATAAATTGTTGTTAGAGCATTGCTCGGTAGAACTCATAGTGTTGCTATCTCAAGCTTGTTGTCAAATTTAGTTAATCAAAACTATATTTTGATTTCTAGTCTACATTTAGTCAAGTCTCGGATTAGGATAGAAGTGTGTAGTTGAGTACCAGACATCACTTTATTCTACCGTTTGAAGGCGACGATCAACGAAGATTTTGGAGAACTACATAAACGAAAGGTAAGTGACGACTGAACCAACTATTACTCAAGTTTTCACCTTCCTATATATGAGATAATGTCGCATGATTAAATTAGACTTTAAATGCACACAAAAATTTTGAGTCAAGTTTATCTTAATTAATTATTCTCGAAATATGTTGACTAAGCTTAAGAACATTTTTTCATACTTGATGAATTTGGTTAAAAACAATTTATTGTTTATGACCTAAATTATGATTCAAAATTATCATTTGAAAATATCATGGAACAGTGGTATGTGTCATTGATTTTATTCGGGAATGTTTCAAATTGATTACTAGAGTGATATAGAACTACTGTAAAGCTGGATACAGGACAATATACGTACCAACTTACATACTGGAAAAAATGTTATAGGTCCGGAGCCGCAGTACATGTACCCAATACATGTTCCGGTGTATCTATAGTTCGGCAATGACTTCCGGGTACACATACCCGGTATGCCAACCCAAAAATTTTTGTGACTCGTGAACTCAGAATGGTGCACATACCCGGTATACAAACCCAAAAAATTATGTGACTCGTGAACTCAGGTTGGTAAGCGTACCCAGTACACAAACCAACAAAGTTTTTTGAACTCCTAAACTCTTTTTTGTCTTTAGGGCATCCAAACCCGGTACATGTACCATGAAAAATAACTCACGAACCGTATGTAGGTACACGTACTTACCCTGTCCAATATTGTCAAATGCATCAAAATTATTTCTATGAGATAATCGGCATTTGAACAACTCTCTATAAAAACACATTCAGACATATTTGATGACATTAACATATTATTGTGACTCAAGATTAAAGTCTTAAAGTGTTATATGAAAATGATTTAGCTTATAGTTCGTCTGGATAATTTGGCTAACATTTCATGAAAAAGTCATTGTACATGGTTCGGTTATGGTCAATCCTAACCAGAGTATATATTTTGTTGTGTTAATCTCAAATCAAAGATTCATCTAATAGTGGATATTGATTGCTTGATTCCAAAGCTACCTTAGCTTAAATCTAAAACAACCTTTGTGTTGAAAGTCTATATAAGGAGAACCTCAGGCAACTAGGATCTTTGAATCCTCGACATTATTCTTGTGTGTCCTAGTTATAAACTAGAGTCGTCCTCTCCTATAAACCTTTTTTAGGTTTAGCAACTAAAAAGACTTCACCTAGGGGTTCGTGAAGACCGAACCAACTATTTTTTTATCTTGATAGTTCGTGTATCATGATCTTGCTACTGATTGTTGAGCCTTTAGCTCCAACATGCGAGATAGATAGAAATCGCAAAGTTTCTTCGTCTCAGAATTTGTGATTCCACATGTATATTTCTCTATAACGATTCTTTGTTGAAATCAGAGTAGAAATTACTTGTGAGGTGAATAATAATCTAGTCCGCTCTTCGGGAGTCGTAAGTACCAGATTTGAGGTTTGCTAGACTTTGTTTATTGCAATCGACTCCCTATCTCACCTTAATCTTTGATCAATACGGAAATCACATATAGGCTTATCTGTGGGAAGAAGATTGGTCTAAAGTCTTCAATTGAGTTGAATAAACTCTTAGGATGTAAAGGACACCAACTAAGGGAATCAATTGCGCAGAGTCTTGCGAGATTCAAGAGGTGTAATGAGCGCGACTGTAACCGGATCGCCATGACGGTAGATTCGGTCTCAACTACATTCCAGTTCGAAGTTTTGATAGTAGGCTAGAGTCTGTAGCGGCTTAATATAGTTGGGTGTTCAAATGTGGACAAGGTCCCGAGATTTTTCTGCATTTGCGGTTTCCTCGTTAACAAAATTTCTGGTGTCTGTGCTATTTATTTTTCCGCATTATATTGTTTATCTTTATAATTGAAATATCACAGGTTGTACGTACATCAATCAAAGTAGACACGTCTATCATAATTGCTGGATATGACTTGATTGATCTTGGATATTGATCTTTGGAATTGCCCAAGAACTCTCACGGTACAATCAGGCTCACGGACTTGTTTCCGGATATATATTAATTATGAGAGAAATAGATATAAACTTTCCTTATAATTCTTGATTGAGATTCATTAAGTTGTAACTCTCGGAATTGTAATTGTGTTTAGTCCATACAGGTTGCCTAAGAAAAAGTTGGTGGTGTATTTTGGTACCCCCGCATTGTCAATTGCTTAAAATTAATATTGTTAAGGATCGTTGAATATTTTTGCTAGAATCATATTTCGAGATTTTTAACAAGACAAGCTTGACTCACTATTCTTTGTAAATCTTCTAGAATCATACAAAATCGTCTCAAAAAGATAGAATGGTAAGATAGTAAGTAAAATAGAATGGTTCAGTCTTCACATACCTGATACAGAAGTTCTTCAAATGTATTCATTGATCTTCAGTCTTCAAGAGTGATGTTTGATACTCAACTACCAAATTCTAACCTAGTACGAGACTTGAGTTAGTGGACTAGAAATCAAGATATAGTTTTGATCATCTAAAATTGACAATATGCTTGAGATAGAAAAACTTTTGGGTTCAACCGAACGTTGCTCTAACAGCAACAATCTTGAGATAACGAAACTGGTGGGTTCAACCGAGCATTTCTCTAGTAAGAATAAATCGAATCCTGCTGATGATGAGAGCTAGACTGTTGATTGAATACATTAGTGAAAGTTGTTGTCAAACAATGATTATTAATAAGTGTAATTCGAGACTCTTCTGTTAATGTAAGCCAATAAGATTTGTAGAGGTAATATGATTAGAAGTCTTTAGTTGTTGAGGATTAAAAGAAGAGGTAGATGAATTGTACTCAACTAACAAACCATGAAGAATATGATAAACAAGATCTTCATCATGAATCTTTCTATCTGTCTAAGCAAGATGATGAGAAATAGATCTATATTTATTGAAGAAAACTTGCATTGAATCAAAATTTTTCTTGAGATTGTGAAGTTCATATTTTAAGCTGCATCGATCTTGACCTTGTAGAAAAATTATAATCACTTTCCAGAACTTTCAAAACCGCAATACATATGGTATAACTGACAACTTGAATTTGGTAATCTTCAGTTGCAGCACCATCACAACAGAGAAGAATGTGATTTGCAGGTGGGAGACGTAAATAAATTTTAATAATCTTTACAGATTTCACTCTTCTGCATTTCATTCCAAAAAAATTCAGGACCGGAAAATCATACGGATCATTCCACAGTTTGGCCTTCATCCTGACTTCACAATTTCTTATAAACTTTACTATGGTAGTCTTGAGAGCTTCAGATTTGAACTGATCATTATCATACACCATTATGTTCCTAATAATCTCATTCATAGTTATAAACATAGTTGTTCTCCATACGTCCTTTACAGCGGGACTTTTACATTTTGACAGATTCAAAATACATTCAAAAGAAATTCAATTAGTGAAACCAAATATTCTAGTTAGCCATTTCCAAATTGGTACACTACAAGAATTATACCATAATACATGATCTAGACTTTCCTCCTCTTGTTTATAAAAAGGGCATCTAGATGCAAGCTCAAAACCTCTCTGTTTCATATTCTCATTTGTAGCATGAATTCCTCTTACTATTTTCCAGATATTACTAGACATACTGCAATGAATACAAGAATGCCAATTTTTGTTAGTCCAATGAAGTATAGGAAAATATTGTCTAACACAATTAACAGCCGAAGAGACAGAGAATACACCTGAATGAGATCCAGTCCAAATTCTTCTATTAGTACCACCATCGACCACTGGAATCTTCTATCAGTACCACCATCATCCACTGAAAAATTATTAATATCCACTATATCCATCAATTGAGTAAGAATGAACCATTCATCATTTATAAGAAGATTTTCCACCATCATATCAGTGTTCTGCAATATATATTCATTTCCTGGATATATTCACTCAAAAGGTTTGTTTTTAATCCAAGTATCATGCCAAACTGAGATATATTTTCCTTTCCCTACTAGTCATCTAGAATTCTCACACACGACATTTAATACACATTTTGTTCCTTTCATATTGAAGATTTATTGTAATAACCAATCCATTAACCTTGTCTATTTTGAAATTTACCTTGAAAAATTTTGGACCATTCATCATCTCCATTAATCATTTTCCAAGCTAACTTCATAAGAAGAGCTTTTCTGATAACCTCCAGCTTCCTAAGACCTAGACCACCTCCTTCTACGGGAGCACCAATTTCATCCCATTTAAAAGTAACCATTTTCTGCACAGAAGGGTCTCCAGACCATAAAAAGTTTATTATAATTCTTTCGCACTCCTTCAAAACTCTTTTTGCTCATTTATAGATAGACATATCGTAAATGGGTATGCTGCAGAGAACAAACTTTACCAACCTGAAAACATAGGAATTTGCCAACCCAACCAGCAAGTTTACTCTGCAACATGTCTACACAGGTCCAAACATGAGAAGATTTAATGGATCCAGGTACCAGCATTATACCAAGATACTTATCAGGGAAAATTGATAGAATCATGTGACACAATTCTGCAACTTTTTGTATACATGTAACACTAGGACCCCCCCCCCCACCCCCCCCCCCCCCCCCCCACCCCCCACCATCCCACACACATACATACACAAAACATACTATTTTGAGCACTGCCCATCTGACCATAAGATCTTTGACAATCCCCTAAAATCTTCAATAACTTTATGATATTCCTCTTATCCTCACTACAAAATAAGAATATATCATCAACAAAGAAAATATGATAATGTTGAACACCATTTATACTAACTATTGGAATCAACCTCTCCTCCTTCACCATTGTATCAAAGAGAATGTTGTCTTCCTCAGTAATTATTGTGGGAATATTATCAAAAAAGCTGCAAACTCTACATCATGATATTTACATTTATTTTCAAAATGGGATACAAGAATATCAAATATACCTTGTTGAGAATAAGTCTTTTCGGAGACATAGCTCTTTGGTCACAGATAAAGATCTCTTCGGAGATCAAGGTCTCTTTTGAGACACAGATTAGTTTGTCGAACGTACCTCAATTAAGCCAGTTGTTCTCTTCAGAGATGTATCTCTTCGTAGATGTTAAATGTCTCGACATACATATCTCAATTGAGTCAGACGAATTTCTTAGGAGATGTTAATTGTCTCGACAAACATACCTCAATTGAGCAAGATGAATCTCTACAAAGATGTTAAATGTCTTGTCAGACATATCTCAGTTGAGCCAGATGTATACTTGTTATATTTTTCGAGGGAAACATGCCTCTTAATTGAGCAAGAGGTATACGTATCTCGACGGAGACGTATCTAGAAATCATATTGATTGCGGTAAGAGCATATAAAGTCGCGATAAAAGCTTATAAAGATTGGTCCAAATTTAAGTTTTTTGTTTTGAAAGATAAAGTTTAAAATGCAGTTTGGTTTTGCATAAGGTTATCCCATTTAAGGTGTCTTTTCCTCGAGTATAAATTGTCCGTCTAGTTTCCTGATTATAGAAATGGTGTATGCCTATTTTAAATGGTGTATAGGTCTTGTTAGAGCATTGCTCGGTCAAACTCGCATGCGTTGCTATCTCAAGCATGTTTGTCAATGTTAGTGATCAAAACAATGAGTCTTGATTTCTAGCCTATATAGCTAAAGGTCTCGGACTAGGATAAAAAGTGTAGTTGAGCTCAATACTCCATGACAATCATCATACAAGACGAAGGACTACTCAAGGAACTGGTGGATCTTCATCTACTAAAAGGTATGTGGAGACTTGAACTTATCAGTTACTCAAAAGTCTATGTACTCTATCTCCTACTCCTGAGACAAAAGTCGTTTTGATATATATACTTTCATTATACACATTTGCTATTTCGGGCCGAGTGTAACTCGCCTATCTATTTCTCGAAATATGTGTTGGTAAGCTTTCGCTTTTGCCAAATTCATCTTTACCTAGTGACGAATGTCATGTGATGTTTCAATCACTTTGGAAATTACTCTGACGAAAAATGGTATGTGAATAACGGCTATATGACGTCCTCTAAGAATGTTTCAATGATTGAAATGAGAGTTTAGATTACATAACCATTGGCAGGATATAAGCATTATTGTGGAAACACATATATGTATAAGTCCTTATTCCTTGAACCAAAGATTGCGAACTTTGTTGATCAAGAGAAACGGAATGTGGCGTGAGCCAAGTCGCGAACTCAGTCCGCGAACTGGCGAAAGTTCTCTACTCGAGAATTTCTGTTGGAGTTTGTGAACTCCTTCCGTGAGCTTAAGTCCGCGAACCCAGTCCGCGAACTTGAGCAGGTTATATCTAAAATCGGTTGTTCTTGAACTCATCTTTATATAAACTAAGGAATGCTTTTGCAAACCGTGGCTATAAAGTTCATGAACCGATTCGAGTGAATCAAACCGTTTTTGCTTCGATTGTGTCTTGTGTAGTTACATAAGATCTAAGCAATTGAAAAACTCTCTAACTAGTTCATTGAGTCATTTGAACTAGTTATGGTGAAGAAGAATATGGTGGATATGAAAGTAATCATATGGATAACCATTTGGTTAACTATTGTTGAACCAACAAATGTTAATGTTTAGGAACGATTCGTAAACCCAAAATTGGACATTTCATTTGTGTGTAACAAGTTAAATTTTCGATCCAACGGTTGAGAAATATTAGCTTGAATCTAATCAGGTTTTCATCTAACGGTGAATATTGAAAGATTTGTTACCAAGCTAACATTGATTGCATACCCTGATTTGAAAGACTCTATAAGGGAGAACTCTAGCAACTGGGAAACCTAATCCCCAAACCTTACGTGTGATACTAGTTGCATAGATAGAGTCGATTCTCCTTTAACCTTTGGTTTCTTCTACTAAAACTAGGTTAACGACTTAAAGACTTCATTAGGATTATGAAGCCAGACCGATACTACTTTTATTGTAGTTGTGTGATCTGATATTGCATCTTCTATCGTTACGAGTACAATTGTAATAATTGGCTCGAGATTTACATCTCCGATAGGCAAGATAGAAAAGTAATCACAAACACTTCGTCTCATCGTTTGTGATTCCACAATATCTTTTTTCGCTGCGTCGATTAGGATTATTGTGAGGTGATTGATAATACTAGGCTGTTATTCGGGAATATAAGTCCGGTTTATCAATTGGTTCCCGCTCAACTTGATTTATCAAAAGACGGAACAAAACTCGTAGGTATATTCGTGGGAGACGGATTTATCTATTACCGTATACTTTTCTGTGTGATACAGATTTGTTTATTAAAGTCTTCGACTTTGGGTCGTAGTAACTCTTAGTTGTGGGTGAGATCAACTAAGGGAATCAAGTACGTAGCATCCTGCTGGGATCAGAGACATAGGAGCATAATTGTACCTTGGATCAGTGTGAGATTGATTGGGGTTCAACTACAGTCCAGACCGAAGTTAGTTTGGAGTAGGCTAGTGTCTGTAGCGGCTTAATACAGTGTGTCTTCAATCTGGACTAGGTCCCGGGGTTTTCCTGCATTTGCGGTTTCCTCGTTAACAAAATTCTGGTGTCTGTGTTGTTTCTTTTCCGCATTATATTTTGTTATATAATTGAAATATCACAGGTTGTGCGTTGTTCAATCAATTAGAATACCCGACCTTTTGGTTGTTGATTTAAATTGATTGACACTTGGATATTGGTCTTTGGTACCATCCAAGTTATCTCTCTAGTATTTGATAAAGACTCACAGATTTCTATTTGCTTGAGTATATATCAAATCGAGAGACTGAGATATAAACTCTTTGATATATTTTTATCTAGATTGAGTCTGACTGTCTAGTTGATTCTCTAGAAAGTATATTGGAGTTTTTCCATACAGATTACTAAGCGAAATATTGGGTGTGGTTGTTGTACCCCCACTTTTTCAGGTCTCTATGGTCGAATCCTAGCGTACTTTTAGACTCGAGCATGCAATTTTGAATAAAGAATCTGTTGCTAACCAAAGTGGGAGATGTTAGACTTTATGTTGGTTTAGCAACCAATCAGTTTGGCTTAAGGTAATCATGTTTTGGTTAATCTGGGTTAATGCTAATTAAGATTACAGTTAGCAGATTAGGTGTCCAATGACTCACCTGGTGAGGTATCAACCAACTAATGATGGATAGGTTGGTTGACACACAGTTGTGGCTCAGCCTTATTCTAGCCTCTTATATATATATCTGTTTTCAGTAATTATTACATCTAAGAAATGAGAGGAAATAGAAGTACAAGCTAAGTCATATACTTATTTCTGTTTTGATATGTTTTACTTCTCTCTTGTTAACACGTTCTTGATGGGTATCATGCTGCTATGCTAATGTTAAAGATTACGTTCAGCTAATAAAGTGGTTACTTATTGTTCTGCATAGTTTTTCAGATGTTGTAGAGTATGTTAAAAGTAGGGTTAATGAATATTTCAGTATATGGGTTACACATAATCATGTTTAAGTATAAAGTATGTTGATTATGACGCAGAAATTCCAACATAGCATTTTGAGCTTGTCTGATTTTAATAGAAGTATGAAAAAAAATTTGAGTTAGAAGCACCATCCTTTAGTTGTTTAGTTTTTGCTTTTTGTTGAGAAATTTTCTTACTTTGTTATATCAAAACTTCTTGTACTCCTCTTACAGTAACAAGATTGTTCGGATAAGTAATATTGGATGGGTCTCTATCAGATATTAAAGCAGCATGAGTAACATCTTCTTCAACTTTTTGTAAATTTATTCTAACATCCAAAAAATTCAAGTTCCATATCTTGATTATATTCTTCAACCTTTTTAGTTTAGAAATAAATATGAAAGAAGGATTTCCAATTATTGATTCATTCCAAGATTCAACAATTATTTTCCTAAATTCAGGATGCTCCATCCAAATTTTCAAAGCTCTAAAGAGAGCATTTAAATATTTTAGAATAATAGTATTTGGAAGAGCACTATGATCTGAAGTCCCTCTAGTGTCCACTTTATAACTCCACCCAAAGATACAACTCAAGCCACTAAATATTGTACACAACCCTGGCTAAATTGCAGACAATCCTTTTGGACCAACTCTATTATTTCACCATGAAAATCCAATACCAGATTTGAGGGCTTGTATCAATCCACAACCATGTAAATAATCAATAAAATCTCTTAAAGGTGACCTCCTCCAATTTTCTCTTCTACATTCAAAATTTTGTTAAAATCACCAAGAACCAACCAGTGTTTATTTAAGGAATGATTATATTCCAACTCTTCCTACAGGTCTCTTTTATCCATTATTAAACAAGCAGCATAAACTTCAGTAACCAAACAACCACCTACCTCCACAGTTATGGATTGAGCAATAATAGAAATAATAGTTGGAATATTAATATCAGCATTCGATAACATCTAAATGTTAACCTTCCTACAATCAATTGAATTATCAACCAAGTTATGATGCATATTCTGAAGCTTGATATTTTTGCAAGAATCAAAAGAGACCCTCAGTTTAGGCTCAGCAATAAAAACTAAAAAAGGAAATAAAGATTTAAATAAATTCCTAAGTTTGTCTTTGGCTTGAGGTCTCTTCAAACCTCTGACATTCCAGAAGAAAACTTTCATTTAACATTGTGTGTTGAGAAGAGCTAGAACTTCTTCTCCCTTGTAAATTTTTACTAGATTTTCCACTTAATATAGCTGCTTTCTTCATAGTAGTAATTATACTAGACTTTTTTGTAGCTCCCTGAACATTTTTTTGATTACTATTTAAGGACTGAGAGATATTTGCCACATTATTTACTAAAGGAGTACCTGCAACAGCTTCCACAATTTTTGGTACTTCCAAAACAAGAAAGTATTTATAAGAGTGTAGGTTTCCTTATTCATATCTGGCAAAATTTGAAATCTCCCAGAAGCAACATTTTCTTGTTGATTTACTCTCATATCATCAGGTTGCTGGACTGGTAGAACTATAACATCAACTATTTCATTATCATTATCTACTATCTGTTCAATTGTTGGAGAAATTTTTCTTTGGGTCTGAAAAAAACATCTACACCACCAAGATTTGGTTGCTTTACCTTTTTTGTGTAATTCTCCTTCATGTCTTTCTAGGTTCATTCAAGAGCATTTGGGGCCTCTTCTTGTCGAGTTTGTTCTATTCTCTTTATTATGCATTCATCTTCAACTCACTACTTTGCAATGATTGCAAAAGTTTGGCAACTGGGAATATAGATAGGTTGTTGAAATCACCATATTTGGATTTAACCCAGACATTGCTTGGAATAGATTTAGCCAAATTAAATTCCACCAGCACACTAGCATAATATCCCACATCACGCTTTAAAGTTGTATCATCAACCTGAATTAGTCTACCTATTGACTTACTAATCTGTAAAATAATGTTCTCCTTCCAATACTCTATGCTCAATCCAGGAAACTGAGCCCAAACAAAAGTTGTAGATGATTTTTGAGATTCAGGATCAAAGTTTGGCTCCCATTATCTGTTTTTCAATATCTTAGACTCAACAATCCAATAACCACTCCAGATATGTTTCTTGTCTTCCTCATTATCTTATTTAATTATGAAGAAGAAACTTTTACCTGAGGGGATGGGTTGAAAATTACCTGTAATTTTCCACTGTTTCCTCAAAATCGATTCAGCCACCTCAAAATTCAGTTTAATCAAAATTTAGTCAACCAATCAAACTAAATCTCCATTCGTTTAAACTCTCATCCATAACATTATCAGGAATAAACGGAGAAGGTTCATCACCATTTTACCACATTCAGGTAGTTGAGAGATATCTATAGAAGAAATCCTAAACTCAGATTTAATTTTTTCTTTTTGATTTTATCCAGAAAATGATCCATCTTTCGACTGATTTTTGTTGATTTCCAACATGATTATTAGCAGTTAACACTCAGGATCAACATGATTTTTATCATAGATCATTGAATTTATCTGAGAAACAACTGAATTAATGACGAAAACACGCACAAAAAGAAAAAGATTTAGGGAAATTAATTTAGCAATTGATGAGCCTCTGTTATTACCTCATTAGCTGCAGCATTGCCCCAAGCGCAAATATCATTTTCTTTTCTTTTTTGCCTCGAAACCCTCTCTTATCCGTATTAGCGGTATTCTATTAGACCAAGCACTATGGTGCCCCTTTTCCTTACCCTATCCCTCATATGTAGGGAAAAAACCAAAGTAGCAAGCACTATGGTCTTCCACATCCCTACATGTGTAGGGATATTCCTCCCTTTCTCTACAAGGAGGATCACATCTGATCCGGGTAATAGGGAAGAGAAATCACACGGCTACTCAGTTGCCGTATGAATTTACGCTTTACGGCTACTGAGCATTTTACACGACAACTGAGTAGTTGTTTCTGGTTTTTAAAGTTTTACCTTAAAATATTCCTTTTTCACTCTTTTTTTTTTACTAAACCTTTTTTTTACCTATTATATCTCCTTTTTTACTTTCTAGACTCATTTGCAGATGTTTTTGAGGGACCAACCACATTGCCACGTTCTCGTTCCTTGGCTCATAGAATGCCCCCTTAAAACAAATTCATGACTTAAATCCCAGAGACCTTATCGATGTCCTTTTATTCAATAGCCCATTGCAGATGACTTGGCGAAAAAGAGGCTCACACCTAGCTTAATCCAAAATAGTCATAGTCATTTTTCTTTGTGTTAGATTATAGGCCACTGAATGGGTCGGTTGTTTCCAATTCCGTGAAACCGCATGTATAGTACCGGGAAAGGATAATAAATTGGTACTCGATGAGGGCGAGCTTAAGTTCATGGAAAACACAATTAAATTATCAAAAAAGCTTAACAAACCGCCGAAACATACTACATAGAAACCACCTCCTCACAATTCTTCAAGTGGTGGGGCCCAAAAGTGGTCCCCTGCTAACCCTAATGGGTGGGTCCCATGTTTATGTGTGGAGGCGGTTTTCACCTGGTTTTTCTGGGCGGTTCATGTATAATTACTCTTAAATTATACTACTACCATTTCCGCAAATCACAAGATATTCCTTTTACTTCCCTAATATTAAATTGTTAGCTAGCTTTCATCAGAAAAGGAGTACTTAAATTTTTTTTTTTGATAAGAAGACATTTATTTATATATAAGCTGAAGTTTGCAAAATATACAAGATAAAAGTTAATCCAATATTAACTCTTTCTAGGATGTTTGACATTACATTTCCATTTTCATTCTCCGTAGAGAAATAACTGATTTTCCTAGATTTTACTTCTTTAGCTAATTTGTCTTCGAAATTAACATAGGTTCTAGATTTATACATAAAGGAAACCGAAACACAATGCATAAGAGAAAATTTGCATCTATTGATGCTTGTCTGAGACCTCTAAGGTTGGTTTTCAGGATCTGCTTCACCTTTCAAAATTTTCATCAAGATTTGACAATCACTGATTATGCAGCAATTTTGTAGCTTTAGTTCCTCCATCCACCTTATCGCCTCAATTCCGGCTTTTGCTTCAGCTTCTAAGGGGATGGAAGCCCAGCTGCATCCTGCTCGACAATGTTTTCTGGTCCATGTTTTATCAAGAATAGAGATTGCATATCCCATAGTGTAATCAGCTTCAATAAAAGAGGCGTCAAAGTGTATAAACCAATCATAATTGTCACTGTCAGAGTTGTGACCGTTGTAATGAGACTTCTTAGCATTGGTAGAAACATGACCATCTTTACTGTCCCTATCTAGACTTAACTTCAGGTGGGATGCTCTAATATTATCAATCAGTTTTTGCACATCAGGCACTACATTATCAAAATGCACACTGTTCCTATATTTCCAGATGGACCACAAGATAAAAGAAATCAAATTGTGGTTTTCATTAAGAGATTTAACATTCATCCAGGTTTTAAACCATTGCAAGATATTAGTATTTCCACTGTTAAGGTGGATGTTATTCAGATTAAAAGCTTTCCAGACCTTCCTAGAAAAGCTACAATTCACAAATAAATTCAATCCATCCTTAACATTATGATTATCACACATCATGCAATATGGTTCAGTATCCTTAACATATTTAGACATGTTTTTCCCAAGAGCAAGAGCATTATTCACAACTTTCCAACAGAACATATTCACTTTAGGGGTAATATTAAGTTTCCAAATCCGTTTCCATAAATTAGCTTCATCTTTGTCAAAGTGAAGATTAGTCAGATACTGACTTAGTCGTGAGATTCCCAGAAGTCGTAGATTTCCATCTGATTCTATCATGTTCATATGTATTAGTAGCAACAGCTTTAATAGCATTATGATAAGCAATATCAATGTAGTAACTAATAATGCACATATCCCAATCTCTATTTGAATTTATAAGATCACAGACATAATTAGGCATATTACAGTCATAAATCATAGGAGTTAAAAGCTGTGTTTGGTTGGGGAGCCAGAAATCAGTCCAAATGTTAATTGTCTCACCATTATTAACTTGCCAGACATAATTGGACTTAATAACATCAAGTCCTTTTTTGATACTATTCCAGATCCACGAGTTCTTATGCTTTCTAGTTTTCTTTAAAGGGTGGTGTCTTCTGAAATATTTATGCTTAAGAATTTTTCCCACAATTGTTCCTGATTGTGAAGTAACCGCCAAGCCAGTTTAGTGATTAAAGCTAGATTATGTTTATGCGGGTTTCTAATCCCTAGTCCACCTTGCCGAATATCTTTAGTAATACTAGGCCAGGCTTTAGGATAGTAACATTTTTTTATTCTTTTTCTTCCACCAGAAATCTCTCTGAATCTTATCAAGATTATCTAAAGTTTTTTTTAGGAAAAGCGAGGCACTACATTTGATGATTAGGGTAAGCATTAAGAACATGTTTTATTAAAACAGTGCGACCAGCTTGGTTAAACATTTTTCCAATCCATCCTTGAAGAACGGTGTAATATTTGTTAAGCAGAGGTTCAAAATTATTCACTTTATTTTTATCAAAGAAAAGCGGAGTTCCTAAATATTTATCATTCTTAGAGATTTTTCTAATTTTTAAGATTTTAGAGATAATTTTACAATGTTTTTTATGCATCTTAGGTGTGAAGTAAACACCCGATTTGTTAAAGTTTACTACTTGACCAGTCATTTCACCAAAAGTGTTAAGAATATTAACTAAATTTTTAGCTTCAGTAAGGCTAGCTTTAACAAATAAAAAACATTCATCAGCAAAAAAAAGGTGCGAAACAGTAGGGGCAGTTCTAGCTACTTTAACACCAGTTATAAGTTTATCTTCCTCAGCTTTAAAGAGCATTTTCTAAAGCACTTCCATGCAGATAATAAACAGGTAAGGGGACAAAGGATCCCCTTGCCTGATTCCTCTAGAAACAGTGAACCTTTCACCAGGAACACCATTCAAAAGAACATAAAAAGAAGTTGTAGTAACACATTGCAGAATAAAATGGCAAACATCTTCACAGAACCAAAAGAGAGGAGAGTTTGATTCAGAAAATCCCATTCGATTCTATCAAATGCTTTATAAAGACCAATATTTAGAGCCATGTGGCCATTTTTTTTTTTGAATTCTTCATAGTGTGTAAGATTTCATGCGCAACTATGATATTATCAGTAATTTGATGACCAGGAATGAAAGAAGACTGGTTTTGAGAAATGATCTTAGTAAGCATAGGTTTTATTCTGTTTGTTAAGATTTTAGCTATCAATTTATAGGTAGTATTACTAAGGCTGATAGGTCTAAAGTCACTAGGGGTGGAGGGGTTTTGAACTTTGGGAATAAGTGTTATGTAAGAATAATTCAATTCTTTAAGTAAAAACTTCTTCCTAAAAAAAATCTTGAACAAAGTTAGTGATATCCGATTTCACTAAATTCCAGTTTTCTTTAAAGAAACCGGAAGGATAACCATCAGGGCCAGGAGCACCCCATTGGTTCATGTTGAAAAGAGTATTTTTTATCTCAAGCTCATCAGGAATCTTAATAAGACCATTGTTATCAGCTTCACTAATACAAGATTTAATAAGACTGTTTAGTAAGTTAAGGTGTTGCGTATTGCTAGTGGTGCTAGTTGTTTTAAAATGTTTGATAAGCATATTATATAATTGAGTGTTGTCATCAATCCAGAGACCAGTATCATCTCTAAGAGTGTGAATATGATTAATTCTTCTTATGTTGTTAGCGTATTGATGGAAGAAAGATGTATTACGATCAAAGTCTTTAATAAATTTATCTTTCGAGAGGAGATTCCAGTAATCATATTCTCTGTTGTACCATACTTCTAAGCTGTTCTGAGTATCTTTTATTTCTAACATAGGTAAAGGATCCATAGAGTGGAGAAGTTCTATTTTTTTATTAAGATTTTCGATATTTTGAAAAATGTTACCAAAAACAGATTTGTTCCATTCAGAGAGAGTGTAAGAAAGATTTTTAAGATTTCTTTGCAAACTAAAGGCAAAGGAGCCTCTGATATTACAGTCCGAATTATCAGCAACATGCTTTTTAAAATTATCATGACTAAACCAAGTTCTAATAACTCTAAAAGGTTTGCGAATATTAATCAACAGGCTTACAATTTAGCAAAATCGGAGTGTGATCAGAACCTACTCTAGAAAAGTGACTAACTAAAGCATCAGGATACATGGAAAACCAAACAGGGGAAGTGAGCACTCTATCTATTCTTTCTTTAATGTTTTCGTGACCTTCTCTGTTATTGGACCATGTGAAAGAGATTCCTTGAAATCTAAGATCCATTAGTCCAAGACTCTGGATGTTGTCATGAATGAATTTATTAATATGAGTGATGTCTTTCCCACCTTGCTTATCATTAACATGAAACACAAAGTTTAAGTCACCTATAATGATCCAGGGAGTATTAGGATTTAAACTACAAAAATAGTTAATTTTTTCCCATTGCATTTTCTTTCCTAAATCTTTTAAGGACCCATGCATACAAATAACATTCCAACAGTTATTATGGCAATCATGCAGTTCAAAAAAACAGATGTCAAAAAATTCAGCAATGCATCTTACAGATATGTTATTGTACCAAGCTATGATCATCCCACCAGAAAGGCATATTCTAGGGACAGCTAACCAGCTATGAAACTTAAGATTTCTATCTAAGATGTTCATATTGTCTTCCGTGGCTTTAGTTTCAGCAAGGAATAAGAAATCAGGGTTATGTTTCCTTAGGATAAATTTTAAGTGGTTTCTAGCAAGGGGTTTTCCTATCCCCTGCACATTCCAAGATATTAACTTCATCTCAAAATTTAGGAAAGACTTTATTTTAATAAAAACTAAAAGATAATACTTCAAACAGATATAAAAACTAAACAAGAATAGGGCTAAATTTTGGTTGCAAAGATTAAAAAAGGAGAAGATGTGGAAACTTAAATGGCTAAAGCAGAAATCAAGAGCAGATTTTTTTTTTAAAATAGTGATAAAAAGGAACCTGGTTTATTGAGAGGTTTTGATTTCCAGCATCTGCAGCAGAAGAAGTATCAGACCCACCAAGACCATATACATTGTCCACACCTTCAATGTCATTCATAATTTCTTATCTAGATGAAGATTCACCCAACTCCATTCTTCTATAAGATCCATCATTCACAACTTCATCAGCAAGAACATGAAGAGCTCTATCAATTTCTTGGATGTAACCCTCCATTTCCATAGCTTCCAAGATAACATCTTCAGTCCTCCTTCTCTTATTGGTTCTTAAGTCAAATATGTTGATTTCTGACACATAAGTTCCATTTGCTGAGTTATCAACCCCTATATCAATAATAATTTCTTTATTAACCTCTTCATTCCCTTCATCATTTTGGTTCTTTGAAACCTCAGTATCATTCTCAGCCACATTAAGAGCTATGTTGTCTGCTCCAGCTTCATTTACTTCCTCAAAATTATTCTCAGCCTCAATAACTGCTGAATTTGTAACCTCGGTGGAAGGAATAGAGGATGATTGCTAAAAAGAGTGTAGACCTGGATTACTTGCACGAGTGAATGAAGTAAACTAGGTGCTTCTGTATTCATAAACAATTCCAAAGTTTAAAATTGGAGAGATTCGCTTCCACTGCCAAAACTTGTAGAATTAGAATAATTTGATAGTATATAGAAAGTGGGTCTTCACTTCGACCACTACTTCCGCCGAAAACCCTAATCCTCCCAATCAGGTTTGGGAAAGGAGAGAAGGGATGAAATCTGAAAAAGGAGAATGAAATCACAAGAAATCAAGTTAGATTAGCTCGAGGTAATCATGACAAACATTGATTATAAGAACCTATGAAACTAGGGTTTGCAGCTTCAAAAAGAAGACGAAAGATTAAGACAACAGCGTAAAAACTAGGGCTGCACATGGGTCGGGTTGGGTCGGGTTTGGCCTCACCCACCACCCGACCCACTGCTGGTGGGTAATTGAACTTTTCACCCGCAACCGACCCACAATAACAATGGGTCTCTTTTCACCCGACCCACAATAAGACGGGTTGGGTCGGGTCGGGTGGTGGGTTACCCGTCATATTTTATATCTTGCGGGAAATTGAAATCAATTTCAAATAAATCCCTAGATTTATTTAGAAAGTCAAGAACAATCAACAGTACATAGAGTTCAACTAGTTGGGAACAAGTTTTAAGTTGATTCATACCTTCAGTTCACTAATCAAGATTCAAGAACAACGAATTGGCGAAGGAAGAAGAGTCTCCGTGACTCTGTCTCTGAGAAGGAGAGAAGAAGAGGCCGAAGTGATAGGTGTGGGCTGCGAGTGCGATGCTTAGTTAGGGTTAGGTATTTTAT
This sequence comes from Papaver somniferum, assembly GCF_003573695.1. Classification (NCBI taxonomy): domain Eukaryota; kingdom Viridiplantae; phylum Streptophyta; class Magnoliopsida; order Ranunculales; family Papaveraceae; genus Papaver; species Papaver somniferum. The sequence continues at coordinate 53,330,349 of NC_039367.1, forward strand.
TTTTTCAATCCAATGGCTGAGATTCATTTTAGGATAGAAAATCTAAGGGGTAGCATGCTAGGGAATATTGGGCGGGTTGGTGGGTCGGGTCAGGTGAAGGAAGTTCCTACCCGCAACCGACCCAACATACGGTGGGTTTTCACGTGCCTCACCCATAGTCGACCCATACCTAGGTGGGTCGGTTAGGGTACGGGTATTTTTAGACGGGTGTGGGTCGGGTCGGCGGGTCGAGTCGGTTATGTGCAGCCCTAGTAAAAACAATTGGTAACTAATAATAAAATCAGAAGTGAGGAAGGTTGATGATAACAAGAAAACATAATCAAATTTGTGCAGGGGAAGAGGTTTATGAAGAATCAGAAAAGATAAATTTTTGGTGAGTTGTGAATCGGCATCGCTGGAGTTTTCGAAAGAACCCACTCTGTTGACGAGGCAAGAAACTCCCAGGAGTACTTAGTTAGTATAGATACAATTGCAGGCATTCTTATTTTCATTGAAGATTACAGAAACTAAATGATAGAATAATTCAGGAGCAAAGTGAATATGATTCGCGTATTAATGCTAGTCAAGTAGTCCATTTGAGGTGCTTGACGACTGCTGGTAGGAGTAGACACTGAGAAGTATCTATGGAACCTGCTGTCGGCGTTATTAATATGTGAGTGGATGTATTTGTTTTGGATCCATTGCATGTTGGTTGAAATTATTGAAAGCAGAATCAAAAAGGGGGACATTGTTATAAGGCTGGATATACATGTGTGATCATGTGATGAACATATATCTATATTTCTTCGACATGGGACAGAAAGAGTAATGGAGAAGACCCATCCAAAAATCCAAGACACTGTTTAGTAAACGATGTTAGACTTATGTTCCTCCAATTTGTCATTTGCCGTTATTATATAGGAGAATTTTAACAAGTTGTCGGTTACACATGCGTTTCATGGTATGCGAAAAAGGGAGGGAGGGGATTATCCGTTATCGGAGGACTAAAGTAGGTCATCCGTCCCACAATGACACCCGAATAAATTTTGAATAACACCCAAATATTAAACACAAAATTGGTTAAAAAGACCAAAATCAACAATTCCAGGGTGAAATGGACGGTTAGATTTTGATACTATTTAAATGGACAAAAATGTAAAAATAGGCAGGATGTAACCAGTTTCATCGTGCCCATTTTCAAATATTTTTCTTATTTTTAATTTACACAGGATGTATCCAGTGTCATCCTTGCTATTTTTTAAATTTAAGCTAGGATGAAACCAGTTTCATCCTTACTATTTTTTTTTGACCATTTCACCCAAACTATTTTTTGCTCGTCCATTTGAACCGTGATTTAAAAATATTTGGACAAATGACCAATTTTCCGAATATTAAACATAGTCTGCTCATACAAACGAAAGTGTAAAATTTATACCTTGAGCGACAACTAGGTTGGATTCAAAAAATGGCACGTAAAATTTGTAGACGAAAATAATCATGCAGAGAAAACTTTTAGAGTGCAAATTAGTTTAGAGGATGTTTGGATACATATGTGGGAGTAGCTTTTGGACTTGTAGAAGTAAAAAACAGTAATAGAAAACTTACGGCTAAGCGCTTGGTCTTCACTCTCTCCTTCTCCAACAAAATCATCAAAAATAACCCTTCTCAGCTCAGATCTAGTGATTTCTTCGTTATTCCTTGCTTTCTAGGTTAGTTAGTAGATTAGTTTAGTTTTTATTATGTTTTATACTTATCTACACCGTTTTGGTGGTTTTATCTACTCTTTTGAGGTTTATCTTCGTTTTAATGGCGGTTCTTGGTTATTGAGTTGGGTTTTAAGATCAATAGTGATGCTCTCAAACGACGAAATCTCCATCTTTGTTGTCTCCGGCGACGAACTCTTCATCGGAATTTCCATCATCAACTTATCCGGCGACGAAATCTTCATCCGTGGTCTTTTTGACGACGAAATTTTCATCACTAGTTACAAGAGATTTGAGCAAATCACTTCTACTTTGGGATCACTTCTTTCTAAAGAAGAAAAACAAACTAAATGGTTGGAATTTGATTCTGAGAAAAACCATCCTTCTTTCGATTTAATCAGATATTATTCATACTTGTATTTGTCTTACTCCGGTAATCCTTCTCTTTCTCTTGTCGGATTTCTCGGTATTGTACTCTTACGATATGTTCTTGTTACTTTATATTCTCTTATTTTCGATCTTAAACTCATTGTAACCTTGAAATCCCATTAATGAAAAGGTTTCTTGTTTATCAAAAAATAAAAAACAAAAAATAATTTTTTGTTTAATAAAACTGATTTCTACGAGCAAAATGGTCAACAAGCAAAATATTTTTACTTATAGCTTCCATTTCCAATATCCAAACTCGCTATTAACCAACTTTTTCCTTCTTTTTTTTTTCTTGATAACAAAGGAACGTTTTCACTAATAGAAGTTGAACGTCACATTGGGTTTAAAACGGCAAATTAGAGAATACAAAGTAACAAGAACATGTCATACAAGTACAACACCGACAAATCCGACAAGACAAAGAAAAGGATTAACAAAACTTGACAAAATAAGCATGAATAAGAACCGATCAAATGGGTAGAATAATGGTTTTTCTCGGAATTTAATTCCAAACATTTTGTTTGTTTTTCTTCTTCATAAAAAAATGCTCCTAAAATGGAGTGAGTTGCTCAAATCTCTTAAAACTTGTGATGAAGATTCCATGGTCAAAATCATTTTTGATGAAGACTCCGATGAAGATCTCGTCGCCGGATAATTCAAAGATGAAGATTCTGGTGAAGATTCCATCACGGGAGACAAAAAAGATGAAGATTTCGTCAATGGAGAACACCACTAGTGACTTTAAAATCCATAGTAACCAAGAACGACCATTAAAGTCGAGATGAACCTCTCTAATATGAAGATAAAATCACCATAAAGGTGCACAAAACTTACCAAATGACAAGAGATAAACATAAATAAAACTAGCCAAAACAAAGAACTAATTAAAAGTAAAGAAAGGTGATGAAAATCCTGCTCAGATCCGGCCCAAACCAGATCTGAGCACGAGAGTTTACGGTGGATTGGTGTTTTTTTATCTGTTTGAGGGGAGTGAGGGAGGAGAGACAGTCTGTGTTCTAGTTTTCCCCTAAAATACCATTTTTTTAATTATCTTTTTTAAATAAGATGCCAATTGTCGGTCACCAACTTTCTATTTCTCTGATGCTAAAAATTAGAGACTTATATCACTTTAATTTTTCCGTCTCCAACTACAATATGTCTCTTAAGCACAATTTGGATACCAATTTGCCCCCATAAGGTTGTACGACTCGTAACGTAACCCATCATTCAAAACTTTGGTAACTCTATGCTTTAATAGGCGTATACATCCATAAATGTCAAATTCGAGTCTATTTTTTGCAACTTAAGGTTTTTTTTTAGGGTTTGTATGACTACTTGAAGGTGATTCAGTTTCTCGATCATGCAAAAAATGTTTGAACTCTCTACAAATAGACTTTGTTCTTGTACTGCCACCATGTTTTTCAGGCTGTTTAGCAATGCATTCAGGTCACCAAGTAAGCACCAGGGGTTGTTGATAGAAGTCTTTAGAAATTACAGACCAAAACACATTTCTAAAATTTTGCTCGGGGGACCGTAGACACAAAGCAATTCCCATTACGGAAAAGAAAGGTGCTGATGAATAAGGCATCTGATCAGATTTGGAGATGAGGAGGAGATAACTAGGTCAATATTGTCTTGCCAAAACAAAGCCAGACCACCGCTTTTACCAATTGAGGGGACAAAGAAAAAATGATGAAAGTTGAGGGAATTGAAAAACCTAATACTATTCTCCCTGTTGAGTTTGGTTTCAGAAAGAAAAAGGATGGAGGGTTTACAAGCTCGGAGGAATGAACTCAAGGTAGAAACTGTCATGTCATTCCCCATACCACGACAGTTCCATGAGAGCACTAACATGACCCTTGCGACTTTTTGAGGATAGTCGCCACATCCTTTTCTTGAGATGGAGGAAACTGGTGAGGTATTTTTGTTGGAGCATCACAATCCATGGGGGTAGGATATCTTTTAGCACCTGAGAGTTGAGAGATATCATTGTTCTTGCTAGAGCTTAGTATATATCATTGCTGTTCTTTTCCAACCTTTCTTAACTAGAAGGCTCGGGGTGATTGAGTTAGATATGGTAACTGAAGAAAGATGTGAAGATGAGAGAGTAGTGGTATTGTTATTCAAGGAAGAATTGACATCAAGAGGGGGTGTGGTGGTTAACTGAATCTCGGGGCATGAATTTTGAGTGATTTTTTGGATGATTTTTTTCTCAGAAATCTCCAAGGCTAGGTTATTTGGTGGACTTTTCTGAATGATGGGTACGGGCTGATGATTTGATGGGTGCAGAAGTGGGTTAGGATATCGAGCTTGATCATGTCCAACAAATGAGTAATGAATGCTGGCGCCGTTACAGCCTTCAGACACAGTATTGATTTATGGTCCATGAGGGGAAGGTACGAGATTATTGGGTAGTGGGGTATTAATGACCTCTGCCATTTCTTTTTCATTCGAAATTCTCGTATCATCATTGATGGAGGAGTCAATGCTGAGACTGCTGGGGTTGGGACAACTTGGAGGCAGTAACGGAGATCTAGTTGAAGATGGATGGTTGAACTTCCCGGTGAGTCTTCAGAGGTCTGTAGTCTAGCTCCAGTTACAGACGAGATGAAACTTAAGCAACTGGTCTGACATTAGCTTGGATGTCCTCTGAAAATCTGGCTAGATTGAGTTCTTTAATTTTCTGCTCAAAACCTTGATCCAAATCAATCTTCAAGTTTTCTTGACAGTATGGGACATTGTTTCATCAAATGACCAAATAAACCACAGTAGAAACAAAGTCTAGGGAGTTTCTCATACTTCAAATCCACCTTAACAACTTTTTTAGATGGAAATATAACTTTGATATGTTGTTTGATAGATTTTGTAATATCGAGGTTGACTCTAACCCTAGCATACTTCCCCCACTTAGCAGACTCTCCTTGTTTGAAAAGGAGAGGGGTTCCAAGTCTTTCTGTGATGTGAGAAACTGTTTTTTTTTGTGTAGCTCATCGGGAGTCCATGAATTTGGATGGTAAAAACAACATGTTGAAAAGTATATTCAGATGGGGGTTTATCAGGTTCACATAATTCAAACAAGAGAAGATCATTATTAACAGACCACGGTGACCCCTCTATGACAGCAAAATAATCGCATCTAAGAGAAAATTTTATCATGTAAATACTCTAAGCTCTTGGGAAAATGTTATGAAGAATTCCAAGTCCATATTGTCGACCAGAAATGACCTTAACAACTATTCAATTCTTTGATTCCTCTTTTTCTGGAGTGAAGTCTTGGGGTAGGTTAATTGATAAAGTATCTTCATCTTCATCAAAATCCACGAGATTTGACATTTTATGAACTAGTTCATCAAAAGGTTGATTAGAAGATGACGCCATTAAATAAAAAAGATGAGACAATGGGATATGAGTAAAAGATATGGAGAGAGAATGGAGACCTAGAATCAAATCAGAGTGGAAAACTAGTAGAGGTATGATCTTGAGCGATACTTAACAGAAAAAAGCATGAGCATGAACAGAGAGTCGTCCTAATAACGAAGAGAGAATCGTCCCGAAGACGAAAAGATACAAAAATTTAGGTGATTCAGTTTCTTGATTTTTGGTAGACAGAGTTTTATCTTTGATCTTCTCCGCCTTTTTTCTTTTCTTTTTTCTTAAGCATTGGTCGGTTGTTTCTTTGCTTATTCCATATAAGGCTATTCTAAAAAAAAAAATTGCCGCCGAAATTTTGTGTTTGGCGGTAAATGTTCTTAAATTTCAAATTCTTGATACTGAGGGGCCATCCGCCATGGAAGGCTGACAAGTCCATTCCAACAAAAAGATTTACCAATTCTGAGGGCTTGTGGTGGTATCCATTATTTGTATAAAGAAAAAGTAAAAGAGAAAATAAAATAAAAAACGAATGAAGACAAGACCCTTACTGCTGCTTTAACCGTGAAGTTTCGCAGACAAAATCTCACTGCTTTTTATCAAGAAGTTTTACTGCACGTGAACTTGACAGACCAATCATACTACATGTGAAAGGGTTACTTTTTAGAAATTACAATGCCGTTAAACTGGGTACGATTGTTCTGTATAGATTCATCTTCGGTGACTTCGCCTGTCTCGACATGAATCTACAAAGATAAAATCAAATGTTGCCTATACTGCTGTCTTCTGTATAGATTATTGAATTTCTACACTTTTACAAGAATCACAAGGACCATTACCTACTTGTATCTGGCGTTAAAACATTGTATGATGTGCATGATAAGATTTCTTAACTTGAACTTTTCAATATGGTTGATAGTCTTGCGGATAATCATAAATATCTTAACATGGTGGGCGTAAAATGTGAGTCTTCCATTTCAATAATTCGTGCTAGATGCTGGATTACAGATCGCTTTTAATTTATGTTAGTGGCCGCACAAGTTGTATCTTCCTTTGCGGATATTTTTGTGAAAACTTGTCTTTCTCTTTATTTTTAGCATTGGCAACCCTACTTTTGCTTTGGGTTATATGCTTTCCTTGAGTTGTAATTACTTGCACATAACCCGATCGCTTTCTATATTGTCATTTTGGCCGATAAATAAAAAAAGAAAAGGCTTAAAGTTTTTTTTTTCATCATTTTACAGTGGGCAATGGGAAAGAGACGGTAAGTTTACAAAGTAAAAAGTAAAAATGGTAAAGTTTGTGTTTGGATGGACCTGACATGGAAATGAACAGATCGATCCAAACATGAGAGCAAGTCTTATGGTGGAAGAGTTCCATCTTCCACGCCACCTCAGCATTTGGAATTGTGGATGGAAGCGCAAGTACAGTGGTGGAACAACAAAACCGTTAATCTTAACAGCGTTGAGCGCTAATCAGAATAAAGCTAAAAAAACGCTATTCAGAATAGCACAAAACGTTATCAAGATTAACGTTTTTTTTCCTTGGCCATTAGACTTTCAATGGCTCGTTTTAAATCTACGGATAAAAAAAAAACGTTATTCTGAATAGCGTTTTGTGCTATTCTGATTAGCGTTTTGTGCTATTCTGATTAGCGTTGAGCGCTATTCTGATTGGCGTTTTCCGTCTTCTAGTGCGCTATTCTGAATAGCGTTTCCATGGATTCCACGGACCCTTCCATCAATTCATGGAACCCTACTTGGATTTTCTGTGAAAGACCCCAACTTGGAAGTCACTAGACTTGACATTCCATGATTTTTTCATACATAGAATGACTTGGATTCCACCGTAAGACTTGCTCTCGGACGATTGCGGCATTCTGCAACAAACAGATTACAATTATACGACGTACAAGGCACCACATGTCACATAAAGATACCCAAAGCTAGACACTTGAGATATAAAAAAGTAGAATATCAAAACTTGCAAGTGCCATCCTCTCCCTCCCTCTGACCGTCTTTCTTCTCACTCTCTAGCTAGTGACAGTTCATTTAACTCTACCACTACCACTAGCTGCTGCAGCTCACAGACACATCACACCATTCCCTCTTTCTCCTTTTAAATTACAGAAAGGCAACAGCAAAAGATTTCATTACTCTATTTTGGTTTTATCCTTTCTTCTTCTCTTTTTTCTGTCTCTCACTCACTACAGGAGAAGAAGATTAAAGGTAGAACAGAATATACCTTTAATGGCGCCGTGAGTTTGTTTCAGCAGATCTCTCCTCCCATTATTTCTTCACAGAGAACGAAGAGATTAAATAGAACCTGAAAAAGTGAGATTGAGAGAGAGGTTGGACTGAAATCAAGAAAGAGATGAGGCAAACAAAGATACTCTGTTCTTTGGTCTTCTCATTGTTCTTATTTGTTACATTTGTTTACGGTGAAGATCCTTATCGATTCTTCACATGGAAGGTCACATTTGGTGATATCTATCCTCTTGGTATTAAACAACGGGTAACTAATTTTTCATTCAAATCTTTGATTGATTTAAACATGACAGATAATGTACTAGTAGTTTTGAATGTTAAAATTTGTTTTACTAATTAGGAAGAGTGTTGCAGGGTATCTTGATAAATGGGCAATTTCCTGGTCCAAGAATCGAGTGTGTGACAAATGACAACCTGATTATTAGTGTTCATAATGAGCTCAATGAACCTTTCCTCCTCTCCTGGTAAGTAATTACTTCTTCTTTCGAATATTTTTCGAAAGATGATTATCAGTGTTTTTTGCCTTATCTTTTTATGGAAATGACCAATTTCTTTGTTACGGTCTTGGATTCAATTCTACTTGCAGTTGTAGAATATCCAAGGTTAGGCTGTGTTTGGTTTGTGATACAAAAATGAGTCCTCATCATTTCTCTTTTTCAATCATATTGCATGATGATACTGTACATTCAGATGTGCAATAATAATGTACTCAAAATGCATTTTCTTTTAGTGTTTTTTTTTTATTTTTTGTTGGGTATCCTGTGAGTTTTATTCTTGGATCAGAACCCAGTCATAAAAGATTAGAGGGTACGGATCTAAGTGTCAGACAGCTTTAAACTCTCAACCCCCCCTCTGTTTTTCAGTCCAAGACCATCATAACTCAATACAACAAGTCTAACCACAGTCCACATACTGAATAGATCTAATGACTTGCCCGTTACCATTAGAAAATAGCTTGAACCGTTTGTAGATGGGGGTAAGGGGGAAAAGGAATATGAATGGAGACAATGCATGCCCATTTCTCATTTAATACATTTCTTTTGAGAGTATTGGTGGAAAATAAATTGGTTGTACCAATATTTCTTCTTCTTCTTCTAACCATTAACAATTGACGTGTGCCATCAGTAAGAGAAAATGCACAAGTAAATAAGTAATGATGACGGAGGTGGAATTATTGAATCACGAAATTTTGATACCATTTTCAGAGAATAAAATTTATAATATTGAACAAGTCAGTAGTTCCTGACTGACGACAAAAGATGTTGGTCTGTCAACATGTCCAATCACAAAGCATTACATTACACTTGATTGTGCTGACCGACCAACGTGCTACTGCTGTAGCACACATGTTCTTTAGACCTATGTTTTCATGGTGGTGGAATGAAAGGTAGATTTCATTGATTTTTTTAGGCATAAGGTGAGTTGGAACTGGAAGTGTAAATTGTGTAATGTAGGTGTAAGTTGGGATGCAAGTGACACAAGGTGGAGGTGTAATAAAAAAGTAGTTAGACTTTGTTATTTGTATTTTCTTAAAAAAAAGTAAAATGAAAGTTATTTAGAGAATAAACAAAATTTTGACAGTTACCTTTCAATTTCGAAAAAAAGAAAAACTCCAAATGTAATTTTGATTTATCTTCTAAGTTGTGTGTTCTTACCCTTTATATAGTAGGACTAAAGCAGAGGTCCTGTAGTATTATTTTTCAGAATATGTGTGCATGCAGTACATGTGTGTGTGAAATTGGACTGAAAAGAGGAAATGGTTAAAATTAACATTTGTGGAATAGGAATAACAGTGGGTTGTCTTTTCCAACCAGCGGCGAAGTAAATTTTCCTTAGATTGTATTTAAATGGTTGTAGTTAGAATGTTGAATTTATTAGGATTGAAAATTTACAATATCATCACCCGAAAATCAGTGTCTCGGTCATCTCCACATGAATTCTTTTGGAGTTGGAAAACTATAAACTGGTTGCAGAGTAAACAGGTATTAGTAACCATTCTATATAAAAAGCAAGCTGTTGTATTCACGATAACCTCGAAATGAATTTATTTATAGGTTGAAGTTTAGACCTTTGTTAGCGCAGTGACAAAGAGGAAAAACGGCTGAAATCACGCGGCCATTAGAATGAGTATGATACAAGAAACTTTCATTCTTGTTATGAAAGCGAAGGCTGACAAGGCTTGTCAATTCAGGAAAATCACACACAAGATATTTGTTGGATATCTTTCACAAGAAATTTTTCTTAAAGATTTAACTATAGAATGAAAAGTAGTTCACAACTTAACACTAAGGTGTATGTATATACATATTACAACAGATTTTTTTTAGCTTGCGCGTTTCTCAAGCATTTTTTATCTAGTAGCATTATAATCAACAAATTCATTATATTGGTTGGTTGTGATGCTGCTAGATCAAAAATGTTCGAGCACCATGTGAGCAAAATAATTTCCTGGTCATCTTGAGTTTGGATATTTCCGCTCTCAAGTTCGAAAGGTGATTCTACTAAGTGAAATCACATTGAGCTTGAATGTTTCCCTCTTAGTCCTTGGACTTAATAATCAAACGTGTTTCATGGAAATACGTGGTTGGTTCTTTAATTCCATGACTTTGACATCCTTGCATCAAAATCTCAACTCCCCAAACAGAAAACACGAATGACTTCAACTAGTCAAGGGTTGTGCACACTAGTAAAGACTGATCAAAAAACTTTTGGCCTGGCCATAACTGATTATTTTATCACTGTTTGGTAAAACCTCAGTAAAGATTGTTGAGGGGAAACCACTTCTATTTTCTCAAATACATTAGGTACTCACATTTTGAACCGAAAATGCTATATAACCCCCGACCCCTTCCACCACTCCCTTCCACCACCTACATGTCATGTAGGTATTGGCCAAATCCAATAATAATGGAACCCCCATTATCAATGAGGATCAAAGTTGGTGAAGTCAAGGGCCTGGATAGCGCCACCTAATGGCAGAAGGGAGTGGTGGAAGGGGTTGGGGATGTGTAGCATCTTCGATCTTGAACTATCATCATTTTTTTTTACCAAATGTTAGTGGTTCTATAATAAGCCTTGTTATCGACCTTCAAGCTAATTGTCTGTGAGAGTCGAATGTATTGTTGCCATTTTTCTCTATAGAAAAAGTGATCGGTCCCATAATCAGTTTGAGACCCTAAACCAGTTAATAATCTCGACTTAAAGACATACAGTTGGATCTTTGTGGTACTGGATAGGCTCAAATGGTGGTTTAAGCAATTGCAACCAAGCAGGAATTTTCTCTAAATTAAATGGTGGTTTAAGCAATTTTGACTAATTCTTGAGGTTTTTGTTAATAAATCCTTAACATTCGAATTTTTGGATTCTCGAGCAGGAACGGTATACAGCACAGAAGAAACTCATGGCAGGATGGGCTTTCAGGTACTAATTGTCCCATTCCACCAGGAAAAAACTTCACTTATGTTCTCCAAGTGAAGGATCAAATTGGTAGCTTCTTCTACTTCCCATCACTTGCTATGCACAAGGCTGCAGGAGGTTTTGGTGGTATTGCCATCTGGAGTCGCCCAAGAATTCCTGTTCCTTTTCCTCCTCCTGCTGGTGATTTTACTTTACTGGCAGGTGATTGGTTCAAGAGAAATCACACTGTAAGTGCATTGGAATTTATTGTTAGTTCAAAAAGGGACTAAAGATGTTGTATACTTGATTTATTCCAAGAAGACTGTCATTGTTTATATCTTCCCATATTGCACAAAAATGATATGCAACTCTTCTTGATATTTACAGTATTTGAGGGCTATTTTGAATAGAGGACACAAATTTCCTGCTCCTGATGGACTCCTCATCAATGGTCGTGGATGGAATGGTTACACCGTCACAGTTGATCAAGGTACCCATCTAAAAGGAGCCTAAGTCATAATCAGATCAGTTATTTTAACAGTTAATGCTTCATAATTCAGATGGTGTCTTCGTGATACTTATGCTATCAATTTGTTTGCAAATTTTGATATATAATAGGGAAGACATACCGGTTAAGGATATCGAATGTGGGGCTCACCACATCCATCAACTTCAGAATCCAAGGGCACAAAATGAAATTAGTTGAGGTGGAAGGATCTCACACTCTACAGAATACCTATACTGCACTTGACATTCATGTTGGCCAGTCATATTCTGTCTTGGTCACAGCCGATCAACCTGCCATGGATTACTACATGGTTGTTTCATCACGCTTCACCAAACCAGTTCTCACAACCACAGCCGTTCTTCACTATAGTAATTCATTTAAAGGAGTTTCTGGTGCCCTCCCTTGGGGTCCTACCGATCAGATTGCTTGGTCACTCAGCCAAGCCAGATCTATCAGGTACAATTTCTTCGTCCAAAAGCTATAGGTTTTATTGCTAATGCTAAATGCCCAGACCGTTTTCATACAGTTCACATTTCAAAACTTCACTGAAAATAAATTCCAATTCTCTTTGACAATCAGGTGGAACCTGACAGCGAGTGGGCCAAGACCCAATCCTCAAGGTTCCTACCATTATGGGTTGATAAAACCTGCCCGTACAATCAGGCTCGCAAACAGTGCACCTATAATTAATCGCATGCAGAGGTATGCTGTCAACAGGGTGTCCTATGTCCCAACTAGCACACCTTTAAAGCTTGCGGATTACTTTAAGATTGGAGGCATCTTCAGTGTCGGATCCATTTCTGATTACCCCACTGGTGGTGGTGCTTACCTCCAGACTTCTGTCATGGGAGCCGATTTCCGGTCATTCGTTGAGATTGTGTTTGAGAATTATGAAACTACTGTTCAGTCGTGGCATATCGATGGTCATTCATTCTTCGTCGTGGGGTAAGATTTATTGGCTCAATTAGTCAAGTACGAAAATGACCGTACTGAACTTCTCTGCCTTCTTAATTTGTCAAATAACTGAAATTATGTGCAATGATCAGGATGGATGGAGGTCAATGGGCGCCAGCCAGTAGAAAAGGTTACAATTTGAGAGACACGGTTTCCAGATGCACAACTCAGGTGGGAAAATGAATAATGCATAGTTGCTTCAGTATAATACTGCTTATGATACAGATAACAAGGGATTATGAACCCAATATGGAACACATTGATAACAAAGTTGAATAGAAAATAGCTAGATGATTGTATGGCATAACTGCTTTGTTTGTTTTGGTTTGGCGCAGGTTTATCCCAAGTCATGGACTGCAATTTATATGGCCTTGGACAATGTAGGGATGTGGAACATAAGATCTGAGGACTGGGCTAGACAATATTTAGGTCAACAATTTTATCTCCGCGTCTTCTCTCCAGCGAATTCATGGAGGGATGAGTACCCAATCCCAAAGAATGCTCTTCTTTGTGGTAAAGCTGCTGGTCGGCACACTAGGCCTTTCTAATCTTGTTTAGACAACATGTAGCAAGGAATTCTGTCACGAAAGGGTGTCAGGTTCTTTATATAGGAGGCAATGTTACATTGCATTATTTCTTACTTCAGTGCACGCGGCTCAACTTGAGCACCTATTACATACATTATTTCTCTGCAATAATTTTTATAGGCTTACATTGCATTATTACTTGATGCATTTTGTAGTGCCTATTCATATTCTTTTGCTCTAGGCATTATTTTATACTTAGTCGCATTCTTCATTCTTGTAACTGGATTCTAATGTGATAAATATTGAGCCGCTTGACATTTCAATTTAGCTTCATACTTTTAAACAGGGTTTTACTGAACTAGACTAGTTCTAGATTAGCAAATCGATATCAAGCTTTGTTGACAGTGATCTGAATAAGACTGAGAAGAAAAGCATATTGCATAATTTACAAGTATGAGATGTCAGGATTAAGAAGGCATCAAAGGAAACTGAGTCTCAATTAAAGCCTTAATCGAAGAAAAAAATAAATCCTAGAGTACAATGCAGTTTTAGGACAACTGATTCCTCTTCATAAATATAGGATCAAGAAGAAGATAATTCTTATTATGATAATCTTATCAATTCTGGTTACACAGCACATGAATATATAGAGCCCAATATTATGGTAAAGCAAAGATCCTATATACTAGGAAACAATATATTATCTTTAAATAAGGATATATATTAACACTCCCCCTCAAGTTGGTGCATAGATATCACACATGCGCAACTTGTCCAGAAAACTCAAGTAGTTTTTGCATGACACTCCATGTGTGAGAATATCTGCAAGTTGTTCTTCAGACCGAACCGGTGGCAACTCAATAATGTTGTTGTCCAGCTTCTCTTTGATGAAGAACTTGTCAACCTCCACATGTTTAGTACGATCATGCTGAAAAGGATTATGAGCAATATCACGCGCAGCTTTGTTATCACAATACAGAGTAATAGGATCCTTGAGAGGAACCCCCCAAATCCTTAAGGAGAAGCCTCAACCACAAAGTTTCACAAATGCCATCTGTCATACCTCTGAATTCAGCCTCTGCACTTGATCGTGTAACAATATTTTGTTTCTTACTTCTCCAAGTAACTAATTTACTCCCACAAAGGAAAAGTAGCCTGCAGTAGAACGTCTGCCATCTATTTCTCCTGCATGGTCAGAATCTGTATATGCCACAACCTTTCTATAATCTTCATTTTTAGAGAATAAAATTCCTTTTCCAGGAGCAGACTTCAAATACCTCAAAATACGTAAAATTGCATCCATGTGTTGTTCATCTGGAATGTGCATGAATTGACTAACAACACTGAGTGCATAAGCAAGATCTGGCCTTGTGTGAGATAGATACATCGATCTCCCCACAAGTCTTTGATATCTCCTTTTATTAACAAGAACTTGATCAGGTTCAATACACATATTTACCTTTTCTTCTAAAGGTGTATGGATTGGCTGGCATGCTGACATGCCCACTTCTTTTAGCAGATCAAGAACATATTTCCTTTGTGATAAGAAAATTCCTTCACTGGATCGAGAAACTTCAATCCTAAGGAAGTATTTCAATGAACCAAGATCTTTCATTTGAAATTCCTTTGATAAGTATCTTTGCAAAGATTTTCTCTCCTCTAGATCATTTCCTGTCACTACCATAGCATATACATATATGATAAGAGCAGTAATTTTATCCTTCCTTTTCTTTATGAACAAAGTATGATCAGAATTACTCTGACGATATCCAAAGTTCCTCATAGATTTGGTGAATCTGTCAAACCAGGCCCTTGGAGATTGTTTTAGTCCTTACAATGACTTGTTTAGCTTACATACCTTCTTACCATGAGATCCTGGAACTGAAATACCAGGTGGGAGCTCCATGTAAACTTCTTCATTTAATTCACCATGCAAGAAGGCATTCTTTACATCAAACTGTTGCAAAGGCCAATCCAAGTTTGCAGCAAGCGATAAAAATACTCTTACTGTGTTGATTTTCGCTACTGGAGCAAAATTTTCTGTATAGTCGATACCATAAGTTTGGTTGTACCCTTTAGCAACTAATCTTGCTTTATAACGTTCAATTTCACCATTTTCCTTGTATTTAATGGTGAAAATCCAACGACACCCCCACAATCTTTCTTCCTTCTGGACAATCAACATAATCCCAAGTATCATTTTGAAAAAGGGACCTCATTTCTTCTTCTATAGCTGCTCTCCATTTTGGATCAGCTAATGCTTCCTGCACATTGTTAGGAATAAAAATAGTAGATAGTTGGTTCACGAATGCCTTATTAGCTTTAGACAAACGATGGTGAGAGACATAATGACTCATAGGGTACTTAACCTTACTAGAAATTTCAGGTTCATATCTGGGTTTAGGAATACTTCTGTTTACACGTTGTGGAAGTTGTCTCCTAGATTCTTCAAGAACATCTGTAACAGACGATTGGTTTGGTGTTTCATCTTCTTGAGGTAACGTAGACTCTGGAATCTCTTCTTCATAACCTCATCTTGAATCTCTATATCACGATCTAATATTGTACTTTCTGTTTCTTCTCGTGAAGAACTTTCTTCAACAAATTCTCTTACCATATCATCAGAGTTGACAATAACAAATACTTCAATTTCCGATATATCTTCATCATAGTTAAGAGTCTGAATTTCCTTATGGTATATCATCAGAGTTGACAATAACAGATACTTCAATTTCCGATATATCTTCATCATAGTTAAGAGTCTGAATTTCCTTATGGTACTCCCCCTGAAGTTCAGACTCACATGAAAAATACATAGTATCTTCATGAAATACAACATCCAAAGTAACAAACATTCTTTTGGTTGGAGGATGATAGAAACGGTATCCCTTTTTAGTTGTTGCATATCCCACAAATACACACTTCAGAGCTCTAGGAGCCAACTTATCACGTTTGTTCTTGTGCATATGAACATAATCTACACAACCAAACACATGAGGCGGCAAATTAGGAACAGTTGGAGCTAGAACTGCTTCAGCAAGAGCTTGATGGGGTGTTTGAAACACAATAGTACTAGATGGCACTCGATTGATAAGATATGTTGCAGAAGTAAGTGCCTCTCCCCAATACATCAGTGTCATATGTGCTTCTATCAATGAAGCACGGACCGCTTCCAGTAAGTGACGATTCTTTCTCTCTGCTACTCCATTCTGCTGAGGCGTATTAGAGCAAGTAGTTTGATGAATAGTCCCGTGTCCCTCAAAATAATGTTGAAGGTCAGAATCCATATATTCACCACCATTATCACTACGAAGTACTTGAATCTGTTTGTTGTACTGAGTGTTAATCATCTTATGGAACTTTTGAAACAAGGCGGTAACTTCACTTTTGTTTTTCATGAGACACACCCACGTCATTCTAGTACAATCATCAATAAAAGTAACAAACCATCTTGAACCACCCAGGGTAGTAGTTTTAGATGGCCCCCAAACATCAGAGTGTATGATCATAAAAGGAACTGGACTCTTATTGAATGATAAAGGAAAAGAAGCACGATGGCTTTTTGCAAGTTCACGTACTTCACAATGAAAACTAGAAATATGAAGTTTTGCAAACAAACTAGGAAATAATTTTTTTAAATAACCAAACGACGCATGTCCCAATCGTCGATGCCATAACAAAATTTGACATTTTTGTCTCTCCCCCTCAGAACCATCAGCAAGAAGGGTTGACGCAGCTTATCCGAACTACTTGACACCAAATCTAGATAATACAGCTTCCCACGCTTAATACCATAACCAATCGTTTGCTTCATTGTGATGTCCTTAAAAACACTAACAGTCAGGCCAAAATATCACTACACAATGTAAAGTATTAGTTATTTGGGAAACTGATAGGAGATTACAGTCTAATGTAGGAACTACTAAGACAGAATCTAAGTTTAAAGTTTCAGTGAGAGATATTGACCCTTCACCAGTAATTGGAGCTTGTGAGCCATTTGCAGTAGAGACTGTTTTTTGTAAGAATGGTTTAAGGGGAGAGATTTGTTTAGAATCACATGTCATATGGTCTGTGGCACCGGAATCAACTATCCATGAATTATTCGAAATAAGTGAAGAAACATTTAAAAACTTACCATCGTTACCTGTCCTTGCTACTGATGCAGATATTACCATGGAATCCTTTCCTTTCTTTGTTGAAGCCATTGGAGCACCAGAATTTTTCTTTGTCTCCTTCTTCCTCTCCATATGTTGATCCCACCAATCTGGATATCCAACCAACTCGAAACACATGTCAATTGTATGTCCAGATTGATTACAGTGGGTACACTTAAGTGATGACTTGTCCACCTCAGTCTTTGAGTATCTCTGAAAAGACCCTTCTTGATTGTACCGGTTTCGAGTTGCCATAGCAGCAGGTTCAACTTCTTCCGATTCTTTTTCCATCGTTGTAGGTCGAACAGATTCATGACGAACGAGTGCATAACATGATTCCAATTCAGGAATAGGATCCTTTCTCAAGATTTCACCACGGATCTGTTCAAAACTTTCATCTAATCCAGCAAGGAATATATGCACCCTTAGGCGCTGAATTGATTTTCGATAGGCTTAAATATCATTAGAATTCTCCATAACCACCTTGTCACGATGATCCAGCTCTCCAAATATTTCAGTTAGTTCTCCATAATATATTGAGAGTGCTCTGCCATTTTGTTTTGCCGAAAACGCTCGTCGATTTAGAGTAAATACCTGCATCTCATCATCTCCATCATAAAAGGCTTTAGATAATGCATCCCAAATCTCTCTAGCAGTAGGTAACCGAATATATCTCTTCATGATTTCAGGTGACATAGACATCACAACCATCTCTTGAATTTTTGATTATATGTGTGCCACTTCTCATATCTTGGATCTTCCTCGGTAGGTTTTCTTGTCCTTCCCATAATAAAGGAGGTTTTTTCTTTTTCAGCAATATGCATCTCCATGATTTGTGACCACAAATCATAGTTTGTTTCATCAAGAACAATCCCAGGCTTGATACTGCACCTTCAGATTGAACGATAATAGGAGAAAATTTGTTTTCCATCTTCCCTTTTTGTTTTGCTTTATTTTGGTATAATTCTGAATCACTACCCATGATTCAAGAACCCTAGCTCATATATACCATCTTCATAAATATAGGATCAAGAAGAAGATAATTCTTATTATGATAATTTTATCAATTCTGGTTACACAGCACATGAATATATAGAGCCCAATATTATGATAAAGAAAAGATCCTATATACTAGGAAATAATATATTATCCTTAAATAAGGATATATATTAATAATTCCCGCATTAGGATGATCACTATGACCTGCGGATGCCGGGAGTTTTACGTAGTTATAAGAAAAAACATGTTATATGGCTTCTGCTCTAATAATAACCAGAGGTAAGTCAACTGCTCTGTAAGATGAACTAAAAAGCATTTATAAATTATAGTGGACCAAAAGACAATTCAAATTGGTGGACGTCAACCAGAGTCAGATAACAATCTCACATGGCTCAACTGCTTAATTTTTTTTTACAATATGAGGTAAATCACATGCGACAAGTAAAACGGTTAAGGAGAAACTTCAACTGATCCAGGGACACAGGCACAAGAACATGGCCATCAGGATGCAGGACACCTCTATTATCAGCCTCATCACTGTGTGTAAGAGGATATTATGGATTGAAGTTCTGAATATGTCCAAATAATCAAATGTAAATGAGGAAGAAAACAAGGGATATAATAAACACAACTGATCAATTTTTAGGGTTTAGGGTCCATTAGAATACCCTATTCCTAGGTTAAAATACCCCTGAATTACTCTCCAAGTAATTCTAGAAGTAGAGTTCTATTCCTAGAAGGTAAAGTAGAGTTCTATTCCTACAAGGTTACAAAAAATAGATAGAATTACCTAATATGGGTATTACTAGTTTTAGCTGAGTCTTGAACCTATAAATAGGTACCTTGAGTACTTTTAGAACACATGACAGAAACCTAGAGGAATACTAGCAGGAAACAAGCAAGAAGAAGAAGCAATACCTAGGGTAGAAAATTAACCTAAAAGGTAAACATTGTAAGTTCTTCTTTATAGAAATAAAATCAGAACATTCTATTGCAAAATACTTGTGTTTTTTTTCTTTTGCTAGCTACTTCTATATCTATATCGTATCAGGATCAAAAACTGATCAGTGGTATCAGAGCTAGAAGGTAATTAAGCAATGTTTCCGGCGATGAATGGAAGGGCTTCGATCCAAGGGTAACAAGGTATTACCATTAGATCCTGATATTGATATAAGAAGAAGAGTTTCAGTTTCGTCATCCTCAAATCCACAAGACAAGACCATGGAAAAATTAGAGGAAGATATGAAAATCATGAAGAAAGATCTGGCAGAGATGAAATCAATGAAGGATGATTGGCTAACTTAACAAAGATGTTAAAAGAATTAAAACCTACACAATCCAGAACAACAGATGGTTCTAATTCAGTACATAAACAATCAAGTGTTGCTGACAATACACCATTCAAAGTGGAGTCAAGAATCGAAATCCATGCGTACAATGGAGATCTAAACCCTGAAAAGTTGGATGGCTGGATCAAATCCTTAGAGATTTATTTCAACACTAAGGGAATCAGCGAGGAGCAAAGGGTGAGTTTCGCTAGACTTAGACTCGATGGTCATGCACTTATATGGTGGGAAGCATATACATCAGGTTCAGATACTCCAGTGACAACATGGCAGCAGTTTACAACTGCTATTCAAAATCAGTTTTACCCAATTGGTTATAAAGAACGATTGCGCGAACAATGGCAATTCTTGCGACAATTGAAAGGGCGTGCAAGAATATACTACTAAATTTCGCAAGCAAACTATAGCATTGATTGTGAACACGAGAGATCCATAAACCGTTGAGAAGTATAAAGGGGGATTACCTTTTGATATAAGAACAGAATTGGCATTATTCTCAGTGGTTGATATCTCGACGATGCTTGCAAGAAAGCTATGTATATTGATATGAAGAGTCAACCCTATGGAGCAAGGCAATCAAGAAACGAAGGAGAGATTGTGAACACTTCTCATAAAGAGGGAAAGACGTATCATGTTATGTCAAACAAAACTAACCAATATTGTGGGAACTGTAAAACTGATCGACACTCGAAGGAAGGATGTTGGAAATTGCATCCGGAGTTGAAGCCAGCTTGGTGGAAAGACCGAAAGCAAGCTGCCACAACCATCTACAATGAAGAAGAAAACAAAGAAGAGGAAGATGAGGTAATTGACGGATCGCCTCAACCTGGTCACATAATTACGACGATGACAAGAAAAGGGGTCGCAACTGCGACAACAGGAGAAGTCACTGGTCTGAAACCGGCGATACCAGAATCTATTAAAGAAGAGCTATTTTGGGTGTATTCTCAAGTCGACAAGACACATGTCCTTACTTTACTCGATAGCGGATCACAACAAAACTTGATATCTGAACAACTTGTGAAGAAGCTGAATTTGAAGACAGCACCACACTCCAAGCCATACCCATTAGGATGGTTGAAGAAGGATATAGAAATGCAAGTGACTGCTCAATGCACCTTCGAATTCGCCAAGTACATGGATCAGGTAACATGTGATGTTGTCCCATTAGATGTGTGTCACATTGTTTTAGGTAGTCCTTACCTATGGGACAGAGATGCAACGTACTTACGAAGAGAAAATATTTGGAAGTTGGTAAAAGGTGGAAAAAGATTTCACATTCTAGCTTCTAAAGAAAAGAAGAAATTACAACTTCTGGCAGCATAACATTTGGTAAACACTAATCAGAAATTTAGTCTATTCACGGTTCGACAAGCTGTCAAAGAACCAAGTGAATTGGTTTGTGCAAACTCTTGCGAGTGCACTAAAACCGAAAAGAACGATCTGCAACAGTTGTTAGAAGGGTTTGAAGACACCCTGCAACAGCTGCAGAAGGTATCACCAAAACAGCGTGTGGAACCAGAAATCAAGCTACTTAAAGAGAAAAATGAGTCGCCATCATTACAAGTTGCGCAAGACTTAGCTCTAAGGTAAGTAACAAAAGAATATCCGATTCTTAGCAAGAAGACACAGATGACCGATGTTGGAAAACAAGAATTGTTCAAGAACGTCGCAACGGGAAGAGTTTAAAGCCTGCAAAGTGGTACTCAAGAGTGCAGTTGCAAGTTAAACTTCCCCGTATCTTAACTCAATGCTTTTGAGGGACCAAAAGCCTCCAAATGGGGGAGGTCTAATCCATCTTTAGGGTTTAGGGTCCATTAGAATACCCTATTCCTAGGTTAAAATACCCCTGAATTACTCTCCAAGTAATTCTAGAAGTAGAGTTCTATTCCTAGAAGGTAAAGTAGAGTTCTATTCCTACAAGGTTACAAAAAATAGAGAGAATTACCTAATATGGGTATTACTAGTTTTAGCTGAGTCTTGAACCTATAAATAGGTACCTTGAGTACTTGTATGACACACAACAGAAAACTAGAGGAATACTAGCAGGAAACAAGCAAGAAGAAGAAGCAATACCTAGGGTAGAAAATTAACCTAAAAGGTAAACATTGTAAGTTCTTCTCTATAGCAATAAAATCAGAACATTCTATTGCAAGATACTTGTGTTTTTTTTCTTTTGCTAGTTACTTCTATATCTATATCGTATCAGGGTCAAAAACTGATCAACAACCTGTTATGACCTTACTACAATTAATCATCAAATGGGTAATGAAAACTAGCCAGAGCTGAAGAACAACAAAAATCAGATATTATTTCATTATAATCTTGCCGCCTCCCTCACTGTTTCTTACATGATAAAGACCAACAAATACCCTATCAAGATAAGGATCAATCTCTAGGAGACACATGTGAACATTCTAGTGATCCAAATAAAAATACTAACTACCATAGACTTATTGATCAGGGCCACCAGGTGACTATCATACTATGGGCACCCCTATGTAGTAAGGTACATGACAGTACCATCCCCTCTACCAAATCCTTGTCGTCAAGGATTAAAATTTGGGAAGTGAGCTGCAACATTTGTAGTAACTTCCCAGGTTGCATCCTCAGCTGTTGAGTTGGTCCATTGAATGAGGAGTTGGTCCACATTTCTGCCATGTATGGTAATGCTCCTAGTAGCAAGTATAACAGCTGGATGAAGGACAATCTGATCATCATCATCCACCACTAGTAACTGAGTAGAGGGAGTGTGTGTTCTGCCAATGCACTTCTTCACCTGTGAAACATGAAAGACAGGGTGTATCCTGGATCTAATAGGGAGCTGGAGTTTGTAAGCTACTGAGCCAATCTTCTGGAGGACTTGAAATGGACTATAGTGTTTGGCAGAAAGTTTCAAATTTTGTCTAAGTGCTATAGAGGACTGTCTATATGGTTGAAGTTTCAGGTAAACTGCATCACCTACCTGGAAGGACCTGTCAACTCTTTTCTCATTAGCATAGTGCACCATCCTTTCTTGTGCCTTGTGTAGTGACTCTTTGAGAATGTCCAAGGTCGCATCTCTCTGCTTCAAGTAATCCTGAACTGCTTGGACAGAAGTGGTGAATGTGGAGGGGAAAGCGAGATGAGGTGGTTCATAGCCGTACAAGGCTTTGAATGGGCTCATCCTGATGCTGGTATGGAAGTTGGTGTTGTACCACCATTATGCAAGTGAAAGCCATCTGAACCAATGTTTAGGCCTGTGGACAGTCATACATCTTGAGTAATTCTCCAAGCAAGCATTGACTCTTTATGTTTGGCCATCAGATTGAGGGTGATATGATGTGCTCAGGTTTAGGTTGGTGCTGAGAGCCCTGAAAAGGTCCTTCCAAAACAAGCTTGTGAAAACCTTATCTCTATCAGAAACAATGGATTCAGGAAGACCATGCAGTTTGAATATGTTGTTGATGAATTCCTTTGCTACTGTGATGGAAGTGTATGGATGAATGAGGGAAATGAAGTGGGAATATTTGGTGAGTCTGTCCACAACCACCAGAATCACAGTCCTCCTCTCACTTGCAGGTAAGCCCTCAATGAAGTCCATTGAGATGTGTTTCCATGCTGATGCAGGGATTGGGAGAGGTTGTAGCAGGCCAGCAGGATGTGTGTGCTCCTGTTTCTTTGGCAGATATCACAGGAAGAAACAAAAAGTAGAATATCTTTTTTCATGTTTGGCCAGTAAAAATAGGTTTTTGCTCTCACATATGTACCTTGTATGTCAGAATGGCCTCCCTCTGAAGATGAATGCACAGAAGATAAAATGTATGATCTAGTAGCTGCTCCACTGCCAATGTACAATCTTGTCTTGTATCTTAAGATACCATCAGTATAAGTAAAATTTGGAATTGCAGAAGGGTTCACTAAAAGCTGAGTGATGAGTGATTGAACCTTGGAATCATCTGAATAGCTGGAGATAATGTCCAAAGCCCAAAGTGGTGTGGAGGTGGCTAATAGTTTGCACTCACCTTGTAGATGTGGTCTTCTGGACAAGGTATCAACAACCTTGTTCTCAGCACCCTTTTTGTACCTGACTTCATAATCAAACCCAAGTAATTTAATTACCAATTTTTGTTGAAGCACTGTAGTGATTTTCTGTTCAAGGATGTACTTGATACTTTGATGATCAGTAGAGATGATAAAATGATGGCCTTGTAAGTAGTGTCTCCATTTAGTTACAGCTTGAGAAATGGAAATCATGTCCTTCTCATATGTGGATAGAGCACTAGCCTTGGGGCCTAAAGGTTAGCTGAAAAAAGCTATTGGTCTTCCTTCTTGCAGCAACACAGCACCAATATCATTATCACAAGCATCAGCTTTAAGAATAAACTCTTTGGTGAAATCAGGGAGGGATAGGACTGGGGTAGTAGACATTTCTGATTTGAGATGTTGAAAAGCAAGAGTAGCAGCTGGAGTCCACTGAAATGCATTTTTCTTGAGTAAGTCAGTCAATGGCCTACTAAGAATCCCATAGTTTTGGACAAATTTCCTGTAATAGCCAGTCAATCCAAGGAAGCCTCTGAGCTCCTTGATATTTGAAGGTGTAGGCCATGTAGTCATTGTTGAAACTTTGGCAGGGTCAGCCTTTACTCCCTCAGCAGAGATGATATGACCAAGATACTCCAGCCCTCTTTGGGCAAATAAACATTTAGAGAAGTTGGGAATGTTCAATATGATCTCCAAATGTTAAACATGATCCTCCAAGGTAGGACTGAATACCAGGATATTATCAAAGAACACAAGTATGAAATGTCTCAAGTGATCTTTAAAGATATCATTCATGAGAGCCTGGAAAGTGGCTGGTGCATTGGTGAGTCCAAAAGGAATCACTTTGAATTCATAATGACCCTCATGTGTTCTGAAGGTTGTCTTGTAAATGTCTTCAAAGGAGACTCTGATTTGATGATATCCAGATCTTAAATCAATTTTTGTAAACCAGACAACACCCTTGAGTTCATCCAGGTTCATCTATAACAGGGATAGGAAATTTGTCTTTGATGGTGATACTATTGAGTCTTCTATAATCCACACAAAATCTCCAAGAATTGTCTTTCTTTTTAACAAGGAGAATAGGAGCAACAAAAGGACTATGGCTATGTTGTATAATGTCAGCTTGCAACATCTCCTTAATCAAATTCTCCACCACAGTTTTCTAAACATATGGACATTTATAGGGTCTGAGGTTTGGTGGCTCAGAATTTGGTTTAAGAGGAATGGTATGATCCAAACTCCTCTAGGGTGGGAGGTTAGAGGGTTCTGAGAAGACATCTTGAAATTGGTCCAAAAGTAAGGATATTGGGGGTGGTAAAGGTGTTGGTGGCAAGGAGGTTGAAATAGAGCATAATTGACCAAAAAGGCCATAAGAATGTTTTGAGAAAAAAGATTTGAGGGCCTTACTACTCATCATAGATAAGGAAGATTTACTTTGAGAGCCAGTGAGTGTAATTTTCTTCCCATTATGCTTAAAAGAGATTGTAAGTTTAGAAAAGTTGAATACCACATCACCTAGTTGTTTTAGCCAGTCTGCCCCAAGCATCATGTCACAGCCATCTAGTGGTAAAAGTCTCAGTGAAGCACCAAATTTGTATCCCTGCATAGACCAGTTCAAGTTGGAACAAACACCAGAACTAATAGTCCTGTCACCATTGGCCACAGTCACTAACATATGAGTTGTTGGTTCAACCTTACATTGCAATTTCTTGGCCAAGTCTCTATCAAGAAAACTGTGAGTGCTGCCAGTATCAATGAGAACTGAGATGTGTTGCTTGTGTAGAAGTCCTGGTATTCTGAATAGTTTCCCCATTCACTTGGCCAATGAGAGCATTTAGACTAATCTCCATATCAGACTCCACTAGAGATGTTATATCTTCAGAAGGATGGTCTTCAAGAATTTCCTCATGGTCAGGCTGTGGCTCAGTATCTACCATAAATAGATGTTGTTTAGCACAAATGTGGCCTGGCTTATAGACTGAATCACAGTTATAACAAAGACCCTGTTCTCTTCTCTTTCTGACCTGATCAGGAGTAAGTCTAGTAATTGGAGGGAGGGAGGAAAGAGTTGGTTTAGGTGGTGAGGGTGATGTAGATGGTTTAAAAGTAGATAGTGTAGTGGGGGTTGTCTTTTGAGGTGGTGCAGGACTTGAAAACTTAGAATAGGAATAAGTGTTGGTATAAGGTTTTGATGGTGGTTTATAAAGTTTTTGTTGAGCCAACATTGTTTGTTCTTGCATGTTGGCTAAGGAGAAAGCTCTCATCAGTGTGGTTGGTTGAAACATCAGTACTGAGTGTTGAACATCCTCCTTAAGAGCACCAATAAAACTTTTGACAAAGTAACTCTCAGGTAAATCAGGGTGAATACTCAACAATAAAGACTTGGAAGATTCAAATTCCTCAAAAAAATCATCAACAGTTGTTTTATGAAGCAGTTTATTAAAATTACCAACTATATTTTCATTAGCAGGATTTTCAAATCCTATGCAAGCCTGCTCAGTGAGCTCAAACCAAGTAATAATAGTACGAAAAGATTGAAGGTTGTAGAGCCATTTTTCATCCTTACCCTCGAGATGCATGGACGCCATCTTGATTTTCTGTGTCTCATATCTGATGTCATGAAACTGAAAGTAATGATTGCACTTCTGTATCCACCCTCTTGGGTTTTCACCATCAAAACGTAGGAAATCAATCTTAGGCATACGAAGAGGGGGTTGAACATCTCGATGTCTAGAATGAGCTCCAAAAATAGATTTATCATCTTCATGTTGAAATCTGCGATGAGAAGATTCTGGTCTATTTGTTTCATCTTACTGGTGTTTAAAAAAAAATTACAATTGACTCCATCCGAGCTTTCAAATCCTCTTTAGTTATCATGGTTTCTTTGATTGAACGTACATCATCTTAAATTGCTACAATCTGTTGTTGTTGTGCTTCATATTTATTTTGTAATTCCTTGCAGGTTGGATTTCCACTTCCTCCCATGGTGAATCAGGAAAGAAACGGCTCTAGATACCAATTGTTATGACCTTACTACAATTAATCATCAAATGGGTAATGAAAACTAGCCAAAAATCAGTTATTATTTCATTAAAAGCTTGTCGCCTCCCTCACTGGTTCTTACATAAAAGACCAACAAATACCCTATCAAGATAAGGATCAATCTATTGAAATATGCAACTTTAAGTTCCTACATTCAATTAATATCTGGAGACGAACTCGAGAGGCGAAAAGTCATGCGATAAGTCAGGCGGAGCTGACTTAGTCAAAATCAAAAAATTTCTTCAATCTTGTTATTGAATCTGTTTCTAGTCTAAACTCTTTGATACAAATCCATGTTCTCCTTGTGATTCTGTTCAATATCATATGTTTAATTTACTCTATAGTTAATGTTTTTTAGAAATCTGGTTTTGTTTTTCTGACCTAATTTTTTAGGTTTCGATTGTTCTTCGTCTGCTAGTAGTTTCATACTTTCAATCATGATTTCCGAAATTTTGTTTTGATTGTCATCTCTCTTAGCTATTTGATTCTGCTTCTCCTCTGGGTTTTCTCTAATTTCTTCTTTTCTCGTGTTTTTATGCTTGGTCATGATCTAATGGAGGTGCGGCCTTAGAGTCATCGATTCATCATCATGAGTTATATAATCAACATTGATTTTTGGTTGTCAGACTTGGCTGCTGTGATTGGACTTGGCTCAAGGATTTGGGTTCTCTCTCAATCTCTCTGGTTATGATATATGAATACTTGAGTCTGTTTATTTTAAAATTCTTGATAAGATGATTCCGATGAAGATGATTCTGATATTTTATGAGATCCTACTAAATGTAAGGATTAGATGTTATTATTGTAAAGTGTTCCTTTTGAGGGTCTGGTGATTGATTCTTCTTTCGTGGTTATGCTTTGGGCCTCGTATTAGTAGCTCAGGAACAAGATTAGTGTAATGGTGACGAGTTTCTCTGCCCATAAGCTGTTTTCAATACATTAAAAGCTGTGTTTTGTTACTTAATGGTTATTTTAATTATCATTAGTGGGAATCTTAATTTTAATTCTGGAAGTAAGGGATTTACTTATTCTTAGGAACTTGTTCTCTAGGATGTCTTACTCAGAAGCTTTGTAACACTTGGCAAATCATTTCTCTTAAATCTGAGTCATTTGATCTTCTGTGCTTGAGGATAAAGAATATTGCTCAGTTATTATCCTGTCATTTATTGTTAGTCTCTTTAAAATTGTGTTGTTAATCCATTACTGCAGGCATGCTATCCAATTTCTCTCAGTCCTCAATTGTTTGTCAGGGAGATGTGATTGATTTCTTGAGTTTTCTCATTCTCTCTCCCTTAATTGTCTTGTCTGAGGATTTATTGCAATGTTGCATGCTCAAACTACCTTACTTAGGCTTTGTTTTGCAGTTCTGTATCTATTTATACCACTTCATATTTCCCTTTCACTTTACTACAATGTCTTCAGCATTCCTGCAAGTTTTAGTGTAGCTAAGTGTTACTTTCTGGTCAGTGTTTCATTAATGGATTTTCCAGCTGATCAAGTGAGAGTCATTGAGTGTGATGAGGGTATAGAGGAATTCCCTTTTAGATTTGCTGCTTTGCTGTGTGATGATACCGTAGTTATCTCAAAACTTATGTCAAACATTATCTCAATAGGGCTTGGCCAATCGAGTCAAATGATTTTCAACTTGCCAAAGCTTATGTTCAGGGTATAGGAATGCAAAATTTGTTTGTGGTGATGTTCAGAAAGAGTCAGGATAAAGACATTTCCTTCAATACCAGGCCAACCTTGGTGTTTGGCCAGCTTTTCGTTGTTCAACCTTTAGGGGATTTGGATTCGATTTTCGATCTTGTTTGGGAAGTCACTCTTATGCCTGTGCAGATACTTATTCACTCTGATCTTGTCAATGCTGGTAAGGTTCGTGAGGTTTTTGATCAGCTTGGAAAATTCGTGGCAGCAGTCTCCCCAGCTGGTAACTGGTTTGCAGCCAAGATGATGGTCCCATTGAGAACACCTCTTACTAGTAAAGTGGTCTTTAATACTAAAAATAGACCCCACTACATGACAGCCTTTTACCCTAAGTTGCCGTTTAGAGCTTGTAAAAAAATGCTTTGTATTGTATCGTAATGAGGAAAGATGCAGGGAATCTCAGTCAAGGATCTTTGTCAGAGCTTTGCCTTCGCCTTCTCGTCGTGCTTCTCATGTTGCTGTCACCAAAGTGATGTCTCAGACTGAGACTGGTGAAGGCTCCAAGTCTGGTGGTTCGTCATATGGCTCGACTTTCATGGACCACTCCAAGCCTTCTGGATTCTTGGTTTGTCTTCAGCCATCTGGGAGTATTGGTAACAAAGGTTAAACTTTCTCCCCTCTTGCTCTCTCTAATTCATTTCATGTTGTATCTTCTTTGACTATTAGAGAGTCGTTGAACTCTCAGCCTCGTCCTGTGACCCGTTTGGCTTCTTCGACTCCTTCTATTCTGCTAAGACTACTTCAGCTTTTGTGTCCCCTTTTGATAACTTTTCCATTGGCAGCAATGAGAATGTTCATGACAGGAAGGGGAAAAGACCTAGGACTGTTTTTGAATCAGTATACCTAGAGGCTAGTAATCACTCTCCTCCTTCAGATGGAATGCAGTCACCTTTCTGGCCCTCGCTCTCTTCAGCTCCTCCATTCTCGCCACCTTCTTCTGCTGCTTTCAACTTAGGGAGTGTTGGTTTATCTGCTATCCTAAGTACCTCTGTGAGCAATGTTTTCTGGGTCACGTCTTCCTCTTCAATATCGCATTCTGTGGTGACGACTTCTAGTTTCTCCTGTAGCACTGTTGCTGAAGTGAACTTCACCGCTGGTGTATCTCTGCATCATCCCTTTGAGCAAGAACTGAGTGCTCCTCCTCGTTTTGATGAAACCAAGGATTGCATTATTTTGGAACCATATCCTCTTGCCACTCTGCCACGGAACCAGTAATCACTGATAAAGAGTTCGAAAACGAAGTTGACCTCATGATGATGGATGATGATTCTTTGGATGATGATACCTCCTTAGCTCATGACCTTGTAAGTCACTCTTGCTTTTCTTAAACTTTCTCCTCTTTTTAGTTGTCTGTTATTTTCTTATACTGCTTGTTCTCCGTCTTTCTAGCTGCTGCTGCTTGCTTCTTTTTTATCTTGCTTCGATCTTGTTTAAGTTATTGTTGTGATCAAAGATGAAGTTTTTATGTTGGAATATGAATGGCTGTTGCACTGACAAAAAATGGAGACACTTATTTAGTTTAGTTAGAAAGTATAAACTAGATGTTGTTTGCCTGCTTGAAACTATGGTTGATACAGACACTGTTAAAAAATACACTCATCACCTGCCGTTTGATGCTTGGTCTTTCCTTCCGTCGGTTGGTAAATCGGGGGGTCTTGCTTTTGGTTACTTTGTTAAGTCGAATATAGAAGTTCTAGGTTCCTCCCTTAATATGATTCATATTCTGTGTGACATCACTCCTGCAATCAAAAATTGTGTTGTTTCCTTTATTTATGGGTCCTTATCAGTGTGTGGTAAAAAGAATCAATGGAACTTTTTAAATGACATGCTAGCAAATAACAATAACCCATGGTTGCTAGTTAGCGACTTTAATTTCATATTGCATAGTTCTGAAAAACAAGGTGGTAATACTGATGCTTCATTTCCTCCGAATTTTGTTAGAGAAAGTTTACTTAAGATGAATATGAATGAAGTTTTTTCATATGGAAACCCGTTTACTTGGTGCAATAGAAGATATAAGAACCCAGCTGAATTAATTTTTGAAAAGTTGGATCATAGTTTTATGAATGATAAATGGCTTTCGGTTCTTCCTCAAACTAGAGTCACAAATCTAGGTAGGATTTATTCTGATCACAGCCCCTTATTGGTGAAATGCTTCCACTATGAGAGGAATGTTAATATCCCATAATTTTTTTTTAAATGTTGGCAACTTAACCCTGATTTTAAAGAAGTTCTGGCTGATTCTTGGTCTCATGGTGTCAAAGGCTCTCGTTCCTTTGTTGTTGCAAATAAGCTTAGTCATGTGAAAAATGTTTTAATCAAATGGAATGTTAACTCCTTTGGTCACATCAAAACTACAATAGGAAAGTTAAATGCTGAAATAGAAAAATCGCAAGCTTTGCCATATTCTCCTCATATTGGTGGTTATATCTTGAACTATTCAAATCAGCTTGATTACTGGCATGAAATTGAACATTGCTTTTATAAACAAAAGTCTAGAATTAATTACTTCATGCATTATGATAAGAATATTAGCTTCTTTCATAACACTGTTAGACTGAGGAACATGTACAATACCATTCATACAATTAGAGATGATCAAGGGAACTGGATTGATAATAAAGACCAGGTAGCGGACTTGCTTTCTAGACATTTTAAGAAGATTTATACTTCTTCCAACCCTAGTGTCCAGGACATTCATGATTCCTTAAGGTTTGTCACTCCTTTGATTAATGAGGATATGAATGAAAATTTGACTGTTATTCCTCCAGTTCAAGAAATTTGGGACACTGTTAACATGATGGCTCCTTGGAGTTCTCCGGGACCGGATGGTTTTCCTCCTGGGTTCTTCAAGGATAATTGGGATACTGTTAAAGAGGATGTTGTCTCTCATGTGCAGAGTTTTTTTAGGAACAAATTCCTTCTTAAACAACTGAATTTTTCCTACATTACTTTGATCCCCAAGATAAAAAACCCTACCTCTCCACATGATTTTAGACCGATTAGTCTAGCAAATTGTGTGTATAAGATTATATCTAAGATTTTGGCAAATAGGTTGAAACCTCTTCTAGATTCTATGATCTCTCCCTTCAAATCTTCATTTGTTGCTAATAGGAAGATCCATGACAATATTGTAATCACTCATGAAATTCTGCATTCTTTTAAATAAAAAAAGAAGAAATCGAAGAATAATTATATGGCTATCAAGCTTGATCTCTCTAAAGCCTTTGATAGTCTTGAGTGGTCTTTTATCATTGCTGTTTTTAAAAAGTTGGGTTTCTCTGATGATTGGTGCCAGTTAGTCTTTTAGTGTATCAGCATTGTATCTTATTCTATTTTGGTCAATGGTTCACCAAGTGAGTCTTTTTTGCCTTCTCGGGGAATACGGCAAGGTGACTGTCTTTCTCCGTATATTTTCATTCTTTGTATGGAGGTTTTATCTCAACTTCTCTCTAAAGCTGAGGATGAAAATATGATTCAGGGTTTTAGATTTAGGCAAAATAGTCCCTCTATTTCTCACCTTTTTTTTTGCAGACGATTGCATGTTGTTCTGTAAAGCTTCTGTCACTTATGCGAAGAATATCATAAAGGTTATTAATGTGTTTGCAAAGGCGTTAGGTCAGGAAATTAACTTTGATAAATCTGGGTTTATTACTAGTGGGAATATGTATCATAGACACATCAAGATTTTATCTAAGGCCCTTAACATGAAGTTTCTCAGTAGTTCTGAAAAATACTTAGGCACGCCTTTGTTTATTGGTAAGGATAAAACTAAGTCTTTTAGTTTTCTCATTGATAATTTCTATGCCAGATTAAATTCTTCGAAAAAATCCAATTTGAACATAGCTGGTAGAACCGTGGTTACAAAGCACGTACTTTCTAGTTTGTCTGTTTATCATATGGCATGTTTTCCTCTTCCTAAAACAGTTACTAGTAAAATTGATTCGATTCAACACACTTTTTGGTGGGCTAAAAAGAATCCTAAGGATGCTGCATACTTTCGCTCTTGGGGTGATATAAGGAAATCTAAACTTAATGGAGGTCTGGGTCTTAGGAATTCCTTTGCTACTAATAGGGTTTTCATTTGAAAACTGGGCTGGAGAATTTTGAAAAATCAGGGTAGTTTACTTACTAGATTTCTCAAGGATAAATACTTCCCTAACCAAAATCTTCTAGAGATTGATAAGGCTGTTGATTCCGCTTCGTGGATGTGGAAAGACATTATTAAGGGGTTGAGTTTTATCAAGGCTAACTCAGTGGTTAAAATAAATAATGGGGTGTTTACTCCCATTTGGAATGCTTCATGGATTCCAGAGATTGTTCTTCCTCCCTCTCCCATGAATACTGCGTGTAATGAATTTGTTTATGTGTCTGAGCTTATTGACTATAATCATAACTGTTGGAATGTACCTCTTCTGAACCTCTTATTCTCCCCAGATGAGGTTATTAGAATTAAGTCTATTATATTGAATTTGTCGCAGTCGGACTCGCTTATGTGGCTCATACTAGGAATGGTAAGTTCACCATCAAATCTGCTTATAGAATTTATATGAATGATATTCCTTCTCCTGAAGACTCCACTTTCTGGAGGAAAGTCTGGGATATTGATTGTCTGCCGAAAGTTAAGTTTTTTATGTGGAAAATGTTTGCTCATATGCTCCCAGTTAATGCCATTATGCAGCTTTACAATCCTCATGTGAATGTTCTCTGCTCTTTCTGTAATGCTCATGATGAAACTGTGATGCATGTTTTGTTAACTTCCCTGTAGTGTTGCGTATTTGGTTCAGTCTTTCCCCTCAGCATTTGATATCTACTGATTTGGATTGGGTTGATGATATTTTCTTATATTGGCATGAATCAAGCCTGTGTGCTTCTCCTTTTAAAGTTGGTTGGCCTAGTGTAGGTGCTATTGTTATGTGGTCTATACGGAAGTTGCGGTGTGATGTAGTTTTCAAGAGTGCTTCTCTGGATATGAACAGGATCATTGTTGATATCAAGAGAATGTTAAATTCTTACATTGCTCCAAGGATTACTGTTATGAATCTTGTACACAATGTCAAAATTCCTCAGTCTGAAGTGGAGAACTTTATGTTTGTAGATGTCTCTTTCAAGGATTTTAATTTTGGAATTGGTGTTATTTGGTGTGATGTTGCAGGGAATGTAAGAAAGGTGCGCTCGGACTTTGGATTGATTCAAGATGCAGTGGGAGCTGAAGCTGCTGCTCTTAGTTTTGCCATCTCTTGGGCAGAAGAGATGAATCTTCCCAAAGTGGTGTTTGTTAGTGATTGTCTCCAACTGGTGCATTTTGTGAATGGCTGCAACATCTCTGTGGGCTGGAGAAGCCAAGACCTCTTGGAGCAATGTCAGAGTTCTATTTCTAGTTCTTTTTCCTTTAATGTTATGTATATAAAGCGGTTAAATAACCCCTTAGCGGACCGTCTTGCGCGACGGGTTAGGAAAAACAATCTTAAGGGTTTATGGTTTTCTCTTCCAAATTTTCTTGATGGTGTGTTCAGGAAGATAAACCTTAGTGTAATTTGTAACTCTCTTGTTTCTTAATGAAGGGTGGTGTTTCTTAACAAAAAAAAAAAAGAAGATAAGGATCAATCTCTAGGCGACACATGTGAACATCCTAGTGATCCAAAGGAAAATACTAACTACCATAGACTTATTGATCAGGGCCACCAGGTGACTAGCAGACTAAGGGCACCCCTATGTAGTAAGGTACATGACACAACCAACATATGAGGTGCCTCAAGAACAACAAGGGACATCACTCTCTTACTGAAGATTTGATGCTGTACAATTCCATAAAACGAATTGTCAGTCTTCTGCAAGTACTTATCTCTTTCTCTGGTGCTTTTGTTCTGTGACGGAAACCCTGATGTATCCCCCAAACCATCCTGCAAACAAAACAGAGTTCATTAGTCTTCACTTCAGCGTAAAAGACTATCATTTTCTATCCTAGTAAGATCTTTTGTGTTTAACATATTAGAAGCCAAAAAGATGCTATCTTAAGAATATTGTACAATGGGAGAAAATAGTAATATAAAAGGAAAGCTTATGAATACCTGTAGAAGGGTTCCGGTACAAATTGCAGATTTCATCCGTGCATCTTCACCTTCACCAGCTTCAGTAACTCCCATTTATGTTTCTTCTACGCTTAATCCCTGATAACAGGATCACTTGCTGTCATAAAGAAGACAAGATTATGGAATTCAATTTTCCAGCAAAAACTGTAACGCAACCTGTTTGAAGATTTATTAAATATCATACAACCGAACACTAACATCACACCACCAGAAAGCGCAAAAACCTCAAACTGCATGATTAAGAACAGAATATAGATCACCATATCGATGTCCATTCACGGTGGCCACCCATATTCTATCACTTTCCAATTAGAGAAGCGAACACCTATGGTGACAAGAAATATCCCAGTGCGGTACAACTGATAAGGTTTAAGAGAAAATCGCAGCAAAAGCAAACTTTTCTCTGTATTGTTTTGCTAGTTGATATAAAACTCATCTTTGAAAAAGAGAGCTTCAGGATGTATACCACACTGAAATGCATAATGGAATGTGCATTATTTCGTTATTTAGAAAATAAAGGTAAAAGGGAAGTCCAGAATCTCCTCTACAAAAATAAACAATTATATCACTGTCTAATGATATGTAGACACCAATGCAGATCTTCAGACAAATCACAGCATCTTATGCATAGTTTAGGCCAAGACTTCCCATATCTTACCAAATAAATGAACTCATGTCTTTTTATAACTTTGTACCAAATAAAAAACTTAGCTACCCAGAAACCGAGTTGAAGTAGATTATGTTTCACCTGTGTTCTCCATTTCCAGATTGTGGAAGCATATGATGCTGACACCATGATGCAGATGAGTATAAGTGCGGCTAGGAGCCTAGGACTACGATAACAACATTCTGGTTTATCCCTGCATAAGTACAATTCTTCCAGGCGATACAACATCACTGCGACACGGTTCTTTTCTGACAAGGAATCTCAAACTCTTTGGTACATTGATACACAGCATAATATAATCAAAAACATGATTAGGAGAACCATGAAAATGAAGAAGCAAAAATGAAATGTTTAAAGAAAAATAAATCTATGTTCAGTCTAAAAAATTGGAAAACACATCATGTCTGAATGAAGACGTCAATGCAGTAATATAAGAGAGAAAACAAAAACCTACCTATATCGAAAGTTGCAAAACTAAAAACATAGCAGTAAAATTCTCTTGATTAGTACCCAAAAAAGTGGATTAAAAGTATGCCAAGCTGTTCACATGCAAGAAAACCCTCATTTCACTTGCCTCAAACATAGTCTCTAACTGTTTTGATTGCACATCATAGCAGTGGAAATTCCAATACATGTCGGCATGGTCTTCATCACCCATCCAAGCCGGCGCGTATATCATTTTAAGTCTAGGATATGTAACAATTGCAATACCACGATCCCACCAGAAACGACCCAGGATTCCTGGTACATGAAAACTGCACTTCTCTGTCCATTCATATTGTTGCTGTTGAGTATCCTTCTTCAAAACCCATAAACACAATTCATTGTCTGAGATATGATCAATGTAGCAGAGTGATCCTTCCATCTCATGTATAGTAGTACATTTTTCTGAAGCTCCCTTTGGGAATTGTATCGTGTGGAATCTTTCACCACTAACATCAAAACTAACTATTTCCCTTTGATCCCATGCATCCTCATCAACCTCACTCTCATCCAAATGTGGTTTACCCGGAACATTAGCCAACCAATGCAAAGAACCATATGCAAACACCGTTTTCCAACTAGCAACATCTGGCAAATGACACTCTTTCGGAAAAACGACAGCTCTCCATGAATCACCACCTTCAACGCCAAGAGTAATAACCCTACATGAGTACTCCTTTATCCTGTTTCCACCATCACAACAGCAGAGAACCACCTTATACTTTTCCATGACTGAATCATAAGCTAGATTAACGACAAAACCATTATTATTATAAGGACAATCGTTATAAACAATGTCTTCAGGTACTGGAAGATTAATTGACTCACCTGTAACTGGATTGTAAACATGGAGACTAGGTATTTCCTCTCCGTGCAATGATAGTAGTACCAAACCATTTAAAGAGTGTTGAATCTTAAGACATTTATCAACTAATCGAGTTTCTTTTCCGAAACGAAAAAACTTCTTTTCTTTCTTATCAAGATCAAAGAATACGATACCATTGTCATCGATTTTTTCGTCAGGACGATCCAAATAATCAATTGATTCCTCCTCCTGCTCCTGCTCCTGCTGCTCCTCCTCCTCCTCCTCCTCCTCCTCATCATCATCATCATCATCATCAGCCTCATCCTCATCCTCATCGTCTTCTTCTTCTTTTTCTTCTTTTTTGTCAGCCTCAAGACGAGCAATTTCTTTTTCAATATCAACTACTTCGGGAGGTTCAGTCAAAAACACAATTTCTTTAAAATTCGAAGGAAAACAGATGAAACCAAGGTTCTTAGGGCTTCGAAGTAAATGTAAATTGATAAAAACAGGATCATGAATAATTGAATTAGACCATGATTTGCATACACATCTAAATTTCATTAAACTATCAATTGGTATTCTAGTGAGTATATCATATAGAATAGTATCATGAGGGAGGGAAAGAGAAGAAGAATTACTCATCATTACTTGTTTGGAATCACCACCACTGTCGCCCATTTCGTTCTTCAACTTCTTCTCCATACTCACAATCAAATTTCTGGTGATGATGAAGAATTGAAAAGAGAGATAGGGGTTTTTGATGAAAATTCACTTACTCGAATACCTAAATGCTGAGTGATTGAGCAATTCATCCATTTCATTTACGATGAAAAAGTGTTAGTGTTGTTTGAAAGATTTTAGAGAGGGAGGGAGGAGGGACTCAAGGGAAGGCTCATTGCTTCTTGCCTTTGGTATGGGTATGCCATAGGTTTGTAAGCGGGGGCAGGCTCCATATGACCCTAGTTAGCAATTCGGGATTCGGCAAACGTACGGAACGACAAACGTACGAGTATTATACGGTTTTGTAAAATCCAGATTCGGTCCAAAATTCGCTCAACGGGACGTGATTCGTCAGTAATTCGGAACGGCATACGTACGTGTATAATTCGATTTATAAATGTGAGTTCGGATCTGAAAATTCGGTATCTATATATAACAAATAATTTGTATTTATAAGGTCATAGACCAATTTTTATGCATATGTGAGAGTTATTTAAAGAAAAAATAAACTTAATATGATGATATTAATAATATATACAACATTAGTTATCCAAGAGGACGTCGTATGGTGGTTTAGATGCTTGGTTAGTGAGTTTGAGATCTCTCTCACCTTCACCTTCAAATCTCTTCAGTCGTTTTTGTTTCATAAAAATCACAACACGTCTAATATTCGGTCGTGTATGCTCGGGAGGCAGTAAAGCCCAAAAAGTGGAGTCTTTGAAAAGTAAAAGCTAAAGAATTTATGGCGAAGTAAGCGGACGTATCATTCGGGATACGTAAAATTCGTGAACGATTCGCGAATAATCCGGGAATGCCACATAATACGCGACTTGGGTTCGGAGTTGCAAACGTACACGAATAAGACGGTAAAATTCGTGATACGGAAAAATTCGCGAATCATTCGCGAACTTACTAATTAGGCATATGACTCATGCCTGGCTTATGACTCATTTCTGCCTTATGTGGCTTAGAGCTAGCACTATGGTTCCCTTCATCCCTTCCCTATCCCTCAAAAACTTAAAAAACTAAGTATTATGGTCTTCCATATCCCTCCCTTTCCCTACTAGGAGGATCACATCTGACCCGCCTTGTAAGGAAGGGAAATCACACGGCTACTGAGTAGCCGTTTCGGAAAAAAAAAATTGTTTGACCTTTTTTCGTTTACACCTCTCTCACACCCGATCCTAACCATCCATCATTAATAACGACTCTATCTTCTCCACCGTCGGATCCCGACGGTCATTTTTTCAAAATCCTTTATAAATACCATTCTAATTCTCTACTCAAATCACACCAAATCAATTTCTTCTTCTTACATCAGTTGATTTCTTATTTCTCTTCTTCTTACTATACCTCTTTGATTTTTATATTTATCTTATACTACTCAAATTTTTATATTTTAGTTTCATTCAAAATAGTTAATAATTTTGTTTAACGGGAAGAGATTGATCATACTGCTGCCTTTATTTATATGAGTATGGACGAAATTGTGGGTTCGGGATAAAAAACCGCCATTTTTGGATACGTATTCGCCTAATTTTTGTCGAACGCAACGGCAATCCAAATGGAAGAGATTGGGGAGCCTTAAAAACCAAGATGAAAAATATAAAAAAAAAATGTCAAAGAATTTGTGTCCATTCCTAACGCTATATATCGGCAAACCAAAAGTGGTGCGAACCACGAAGATTTGGTAAGTTTTATTAATTTGTTATGTTTTTCCATATAGTGGTGATAATAGTAATAAACATAATTTTTCTTACATAATTTTTTAGACAAAAGAGGGTCGGGAGCAATTTCAGGAACAAACAGGACAACCATTCAAGTATGATACATGTTATGAAATGTTTAGAGAAAATGTCCCTGGATATAATTATGAACTCATTGTGAGCCAAAACACTGAGTTGTTTAATAATCATTGTAACTTTGTATAACTCGAAGATGGTAATGAAGTTCTTCCTAATGGAGAGACTCATTGGAATTACAAGTATAATGCACGTCCTATAGGAACAAAAAAAGCCAAAATGCTAGCCAGATAAAAGAAGGATCGTGAGCAAGGTATATTTAGAGAAGGTGATGAAGGAACATCTTCGGTTAAGATGGAAGAAGATGGGATCTATCAACAAAGTGCTAGTATTTTGGAGTATCTTAAGGAAACACGATCAAGGAAGGAAAAAATTAGAGTGTAACAAGAATCCCAATACCAAACAATTTGGGAGTATACTCAACAACCGAGTTAACAAATGGAAGAACAACTCAATTTGCAAAAGCTTCAACAACAGACTAATCAAATGCATCAACAACAAATGCATTTAGATCAAGACAATGCAATAATGTCTATGGACCTTAGTCGGTTAGCTCCCAACGAAAAAAAATATTATCGACGAAAGCAAAAGGAGATCTCAAAAGGGATGAATATAATCAACGTTGAAGATTCAGAAGATGATGATGTAATCCATCTCTAGTGGTTTTATCTTTTATTGAGTTTAGTTTTTTAATTTCTAGTCTAGGTTTAAATTAAAATTGTTGTCCTAAATTTCTAGTTAGTATTGTTGTTAACATAATTTTAAAAGTGTTGCCTAATTTAACTTAAATTGTTGTTTGAATTAATAAAAGGTTTGAATGTGTTGTAAAGAAATGATTTTCATATTCAAATTAATAATTTCGTTATCACTTCATTAAACTAATGTTCATTAATAACTTTAAAAGAAATTACAACAGATCATTCGATTAAAAACGTGTATCGCTCTGCCCTCGTTTCTTAACATGGTGCACGATAGATCTGAATACATACATGTTATTATTTTTCTTGGTGTGAGATTCAACGATCAATGCCGCTTCGATATGATAAAACTGTTCTTCTCTCCAGGCTTTATATGCATCTTGTGCAGCGGTCAAGTCAACGAGTTGACTGATACGGCTACTCAGTAGCTGTTTGACACTATTCATACGACTACTTAGTAGCCGTTTCGTGTAGGGAAGGGATAAGAGGGCACCATAGTGAGGTTGCCTTCCTAAGGATATCCCTTCCCTACATTTGAAGGATAGAGAAGGGATGGAGGGTACCATAGTGCTAGCTCTTATGACTCATTTCTTCCTTAGTCCAACTTCACTTGTATTTGA
The DNA here is from genome assembly GCF_003573695.1 of Papaver somniferum. Taxonomy (NCBI): domain Eukaryota; kingdom Viridiplantae; phylum Streptophyta; class Magnoliopsida; order Ranunculales; family Papaveraceae; genus Papaver; species Papaver somniferum. Next base: position 53,370,642 of record NC_039367.1, read on the forward strand.
TAGGAATTTTTATTTTATTTTTGGTAGGAAAGAAAAGTTTTTCATTGACTAATGAGAAGTTACAGCATCATGGAGAAAATAAGGGAAGTTATTCTCATCCCATTCTCATGTTATATTCCCGATTCTATTGTGTTTAGCAGCTAGATCTTTTACACCATTTAGCTCCCTCTTAAGATGTTGGAATCTAAGAGGAGTAAAGTCTTTTAAAAGAAATAAACAATCATCTAAAACGGAGTAAGAGGTCCAACTAGTTTGGCCTTTGCAAATATTAAGGTAATCCATCACATTTTTGGCATCACTAAGTAAAAATTTTGAAAATTCTTCTCTTTGATTCATTTTGCGGCTTATAGAATTTCCACACTTTCAGCTCCTTCAGAACAAACATCCCTCCCTGATACTAGTTTGCAGCCTTTGAATTCACATGTAGGTTTCATTGCCACAATTCCCACACCAGATTTGTTAGTATCTTTATCAAAAACCGCATCACAAAATATAAGGAGACTGTCTTGAATAATATCAAGAAAATTAGACTCATTAGCAGTGTCTGCCAAGTTGTTGTTGGGAACATGTGCAAAAGCTAAAGTATTGATAGTTTCCTCTGTAATTATTAGCGCATTTCTGGCTGTAATCTGTGGGTTTAAGGATTTATTATCAAAGACTTTGGAGCATCTGTCTTTCCAGATGCACCAGGCAGTAGTCAGGACAACAACACATTTTTGTTGAAGATGCTTTGAAGTGAGCCATTTGGAAATCCAGTCCTTAATGCTAATATTGGTGTTTAAATCCTGTGAAACAAGTTGACTGACATCAGGTATATTGGACCAAACATTGTTAGCAAAGGAGCACTGGAGCAACATATGTTCAGCAGTTTCACTAGCACCAGAATTACATGATTTACACCTATCGTCATGATTATTGTTGTATCTATCTAATTTACTGCCAGTAGGGAGAATATTTTCAACACACTTCCATAGAAACATTTGAGTTCTAGGCAACAATGGAGACTTCCAAAGATCCTCATGAGTGTTCAAGTCAGGATTATGGATAGAATTACGAGGAAGTTCACATGCCAGAAGTTTATAAACAGATTTAACAGTTAAAATGCCATTCATATTATAAGGCCAGACCAAAGTGTCACACCCTGAAATTGGAATTCTCATGCTGCATATTTTTTGACTATTTTCTCTAGAAAAGAAATCGTCTACCAAAATAACATTCCAAGTCTTAGTATCTTGGTTTATGAACTCAGAAACCTTATAGCACACAATGGTTGAGTTGGTTTGGATTCAGTTATCAGAAAAGGCATTAACAACATTACCATCTCTAATATCCCAATAAGCATGATGTTTTAAAATATCTAAACCATGACAAATACTAGACCAAACCCAAGACATGCACCCATGGCTTTTTGTAATGGAGAGGATGACAGTTCTTAAAGTACTTACACTTTAGAATTTTGACTCAAACCCCCCCCCCCCCCCCCCCCCACCCCCCCACCCCCCCACCCATGACTTATGAGTACAAACCTTTTCCCATTTTTTTAAAAATAGTAACCTTTATGGCCATTTCCCCCACCAGAAGTCCCTTTGAGACTGTTCCATTTTGTCAATTATGGTGTCTCGAAGGAGGAAAGAATTCATATGGTAGTTAGAGGAAGATTTTAAAGTATGTTGAATAAGAATAGATCTTCCAGATTGAGCTAGTTGTTTACCTTTCCATTTAGACACTTTAGAGTCATGGTGAGTGTTTAAATGGGACATACACTCAGTTCTATTTCTAGTGATAAAGAGTTGTATGCCAAGGTATTTTTCATTTAGCTCAATTTTCCTAACATTCATTGATTTAATAAGGGACACACAATGTTCAAGGAAAACATTTTTGCTGAAAAAACATGCAGAAATGTTGCTAAAATCCTTGATCAGAGACATGAGGTTACTAGACTCAGCAGGCAATCATCTGCAAAAAGCAGATGAGAAATACTAGGGGCAAGGGATTTCCTTGAAAAATACTCCATACACAGTATAAACATGTATGGAGACAAGGGATTTCCTTGTCTCAAACCTCTTGTGGGAGTAAAGGAAGAGCAAGGAGAACCATTCAAGAGTATAGAGATATTAGTGGTGCTAATAGACATATCAAGTTTAAGGCCCATGATACCACATCTATCCTTTTTTTTCTTCATAGTATGAACCATCTCATGGGAAATCACCACATTGTTTTAAATGTTTCTACCAGGTACATAAGCAACCTGATATGGTGATATAAGTTTACCTAGCAATGGTTTCATTTTATTGACTAGAATCTTAGAGATAATTTTATAATTAGAATTGCAAAGAGCGATAGGCCTAAAATCAGCATGGCAGCTGGGCTTGTTCACCTTAGGAATTAAAGAAATGAATGTGTGGTTCATTTCTTTTAATAGATGTTTAGAGTCAAAGAAACTTTTAACAGTTTCTCAAACATTTTTCAAGCAAATTCAGGTTTTGTTTGTAGAAACCTGGTGGAAACCATCTGGACTTGGAGCATTCCATGAGACCATTTGATGGAATTTGATTCCTAACAAAATGAGGCCTCTCATATGACAGATTCATTTTGCTCACGCCTGAATTCGAAACTTGTCATCACCAAATTTTTTACAGATAAGAAAAAGCACTGTGTGTCAATCTTTTTATGCTTTTTTGTTTTGCTTGCGTGCTACTTGATCATTTTTATCTGCTCGAGCAATATAGTATAGTGTTTTGAACATTTTGAAATACAAGTGTACAGTAAAAAACAAAAGGGATACATTAAAGCTCTGATTAATTTTCCTTCGGTGGGTTGCACAATTTTCCTTTCAGTTGTTTTGTTATTCAAGGGAGAGTAGAACCATGAACATGGCACATATTTTTGCGAGTTTATGTCACGTTAACTCGAAATATAAATTACTATTATCAAGGAATGTTGCCGAATCTTAAAGCACTCTTTCTGTCCTGCACAATCCCGAGCGAGTTCACAATCCCGAGCGTGTTAGAATTCCCATGATCTCTTCTTCTCAATGCCACTCAAAAAGCACTAAGCAGTACATATTAAAAAAAAAAAAACCACCAAAATTAATCTCAACTCATCTTTCATTTTATTGTTAATGGCGGATGACCATAAAGCAGGGAGTTCCACATCAGAAATAACCATGGAGATTGGACTGATCAATAATGGCAATGCCATCAGTAGGCAGCAGTCCTTTGGCTTTACAGTCTCACCTCAACCTCACCGGGCGGCGTCATCTATGCATAGAAGGGTGAAATTCGATTTACCGGTGAACTCTGAACATAAAGCCAAAGTCGTGAAACTATTCTCCTTTGCAAATCCACATATGAGAACCTTTCATCTTTCTTGGATATCTTTATTCACTTGTTTCGTGTCAACATTTGCTGCTGCTCCTCTTGTTCCGATTATACGCGATAATCTAGACTTGAACAAAACCGATATAAGTAATGCAAGTATCGCTTCTGTCTCTGGTAGTGTATTTTCTAAGCTTATCATGGGAGCTGTTTGTGACTTGTTAGGACCAAGATATGGTTGTGCATTTTTTATGATGCTTTCTGCACCGGCTGTGTTTTGCATGGCTTTGGTTTCGTCTCCTGGTGGATATGTTGCTTGCCGATTCATGATAGGGTTTTCGCTGGCTACATTCGTTTCAAGTCATTACTGGATGAGTACTATGTTCAATGTTAATGTCGTTGGCTTAGTGAATGGTATGTCAGCCGGATGGGGAAATGTGGGAGGTGGTGCAACTCAACTCTTAATGCCTTTGCTATACGTGTTGATTAAGAAATTTGGTTCAACTTCCTTCACGGCTTGGCGTATTGCATTTTTCATCCCTGGCTGGATGCATATCATTGCAGGGCTTTCAATTTTGATACTTGGCCAAGATCTGCCTGATGGGAACTTGAGTTGCTTACAAAACAAGGGTGATGTCGGGAAGGACAACCTCTCCAAGGTCAGTTTACTAGATTCAGTAGTTGATCTTTGTACAATCTATGATTAAATTTGTGTTAGTTGTCTTAATCAGTTTTTGATTGGTTCATTAGGTTCTGTGGTATGCTGTTAAGAACTATAGGACATGGATCTTTGTCCTTCTTTATGGATTTTCCCTGGGTGTAGAACTAACCACCGATAATATTATCGCCGAATACTTCTACGATAAGTTTGATCTTAATCTCCATGTAGCTGGTATGATAGCTGCATTAGGCATGGCAAACATTGTTTCTCGCCCATTTGGTGGTTACCTGTCGGACTTGGGTGCACGTAGATACGGAATGAGGGCTCGATTATGGAACCTATGGATCCTCCAGACAATGGGAGGTTTATTCTGCATTTGGCTAGGCCTTTCCAATTCACTTCCAGTTGCAGTCTTGGCTCTGATCTTGTTCTCCTTATGTGTTCAAACTGCATGTGGAGCTATATTTGGTATAATTCCATTCATTTCTCGAAGATCTTTAGGTGTAATTTCTGGTCTAATAGGCGCAGGAGGTAATTTTGGTTCGGTGTTAACTCAGTACTTGTTTTTTACAAGATCAAAATACACAACTTCCACAGGCATAACACTCATGGGGATCATGACAGTAGCTTGCACACTTCCGGTGGCACTAGTACATTTTCCTCAATGGGGTAGTATGCTTTTGCCTCCATCAAAAGATTCAGCCACATTCAACGAAGAATATTACTACGGATCCGAATGGACCGAAGACGAGAAAACAAAGGGATTGCATTTGAATAGTATCAAGTTTGCTGAGAGCAGTCGAACCGAACGGGGTAGCCACATTAACGGTGGTACCAAGAATTTTCTCCGGGTTGGGCACTTGGAGAAAGATCCTGTGTCTCATGCTTAGATTTTGAGTTAGATCATGTAACAAATTTACAAGTACTGATAACAATGAATATAATGTTAATATTTGTGGGGAACATGTTTCCAAAAGACCTTTCTATTTATCCAAAATATCTTTTTAGAAGTATTTTTATGGTTTATTTTATAGAAAAGGGGTATCTTGAGTTTGGATTTAGTTTTGGAAGATGGAGAAACATGGGATTCTGGAATCAGGACTAGGGAAGATGCAACAAGAGCTGGAAAAACGTGAAATACTTTAAGCTTTCAGTATAATTTGCTTGGAATCCTCAAGATCTCTACCACCTCCATACCACGTCTTAAGTAACTTCATCAGAAGGCTAATGTGTCATTTACGCTATGATTGTCATTATATTTATGGATGAAGATCGGCCTGCCACAGAAATCAACTTCAAATTTTCAATTCCAGCAAGTGCACTTGACAGTAATAATCTATTACTGAACTTGAACTATGTGAAGTATCTGAATGAATGAGTAAATTACACCAATATTAATAACCAAATAAAAAAATATGTAACATTCAATATGACATTGATGATGTCGTGTAGACTCGTGCTTCTGAACTGTCATTTGAGGAGTCTAAGAAAGAAAACATATTATCCTGGTTTCCCACAAGCAAGTGAAGTGACTTTGGAGTAGGAGGCCGGTTCACCTCCAAAATCCCTTCAAGTACCTGAACTACCTGACCCATGGAAGGCCTATGAGTTTCATCATCTTGAATGCACCAACAAGCAACTCTACAAGCCCTTGTCAGCTCTAGGGTATCAGCATTACCTTCCAACCTGTTATCCACTAGGAAAATGATATCGTCGCCTTCGTTCATTTTGGTTGCTGCCCAAGCAGGAAAATAGCTAATCTTATCATCATTACTGATATGGCCTGTGTTCCTCTTCCCCGAGATCATTTCAAACAGCATCTTACCATAGCTGTAGACATCGGCTTTTGGAGTTATGGCCACTCCTGAAATCCATTCTGGTGCAAGGTAGCCTCTAGTTCCCCTCATGGTGGTTAGAACCTGACTGAATCCTCGACCAAAAAGTTTTGCCAGACCGAAATCTGCTACTTTTGGACAGTAATCAGCATCCAAAAGGATATTTTCAGGCTTAATATCACAATGTATGATACAATCCCTGCATTTTTCATGGAGATAAGCCAATCCTCGTGCAGTTCCTAGTGCTATTTGATATCTAGTCTTCCAATCTAAAACCTCAGCACTCTTCTGATGGAAAAGGTGAGAATCCAATGATCCATTTGGCATGAAATCATAAACCAGTAACTTTTCTGCTCCTTCAGAGCAAAATCCACGTAATTGAACAAGATTTACATGCTGAATTATACCGATAGTGATCACCTCTGAACGAAATTGCTTGTCACCTTGACTGACACCTTCAAGTTTCTTTACAGCTATGTCACTTGAGTCGGGTAAAACCCCTTTGAAGACAGAACCAAAACCACCACCACCCAACTTCTGCGAAAAGTCATTCGTCGAAATCTGTAACTCTCGGTATGTAAATGCCGCCAAAGTACCATCCACTGTCTTTGCTGCAATTTGTTTTGAAATCAAAACACTAGAAACAAATGAGAAAGGATGCATGTTTTGCATATATAAAATTATGCAAAAAAGATCATTTGCATCACTAGAAGACACAAAATTTATCCATGGTTTATCTTGTTTTCTACTTTTGCACCTAGAATTGTGCAATACTTCGAGAGATAATATTGTTTTTCATGTAGGCTGTACATCTTAGCTAAGCTGAACTGAAGTAGATAATATGTTAAATACTTGCCATAAAATTTCTCCTTTATTCTCCATTTCCGTTTGCAGAAGTAAATGATGATGACCAAGATGAGTATAACTGCAACTAGTGAAACAATCGGGACTACAATAAAAACAGGCTTGTTTATCCCTGCACGCAGTAATGACCTTTTAGCTTAGCTCATGTTGTCAAAATCTTGAACCAATTAAATAACTTCAAGACATGGATTTTGGGGAATCTGTTGAATAAAACTTAAACATGAAAATAGAAATATGCTTACCGTTATCAGTTGTAATTGAATTCTCAAACCTCACATAACAACTGGGTTTAAGAACTCCCCGACCTAGTGTCAAAAACATATTCGGATAACGACGACCAGCAAGTGCATTTGATAAGCATCTATTACAGTCACTTCCTGATAGATCTGGAGTACATTGAACTAACCCTTGAAATTTTAGACCTGTATAATTTACATCTCCCTTTGCAAACTTTATACTAGAAGAAGCACCAGTGCCATTAGATGAAGCTCTTGCTACAAGGTTATTTGTTAATTCGTTTATTAACTCATTAAATCCAGTGTTTACTCTATAGCTTGTGGTTGGAAGATATATAGTTGGCTCCAGTTCCATGACAGAGAAGATTGATCTGTTTGAGTATCTTAACATACAATCATTATACCATGCAATATATTCTTTACCGTTTGGACAATATTGAGTGGCGTCTCTAGTTGAAATATCAGCACAACGTTTACAATCTTCATCTGTAAGGCCTCCTGTACAGAGTAACATACCATAAACTCTATCTAAGCTTTGACCTATACTGTTATTATATAATGTTTTATTGGGTTTGATGTTGGATGAAAGCAGAGCCAGAGTCTTATGGAGGTTTTTCTCAAACGGGCTATTGTCTTTGTAATTTCCCGGTGAACAATACGAGTCTAATAAGTATTGAGTTGTAACTTGAACAGAGATTTTGAAGCCTATGACAGAGAGAAAGTAGAGATAGTTTAACTGGAAGGTACCTATAATTATTACCTGCAAATTTTAGTGATTGATGATGATGATCTTTTCATTTTAGAATGATTACCCCCGGTTAAACCATTGGTTAAATGAATCACAGTTCACGACCATGATTTTGGGTTTTCTACTTTTCTTTTGTTTTAGGTTTCACTTTTATCTTAAGAATCTTGAATTTCTTGAGCTTCTTGATAATTGATTTCCTTATATAGTATCATCTATATAGATCGAAAAAAAACTTAATTTTCTGGAGATGATCATTGATTTCTCAATTGAAACTAACCTTAAACTTTTTAGCTTCCAAGAGAAAGAGATCCGGAAAAAAAAAAAAAAAAAAAAAAACGGGTGAAAACCCAGACGTGTCGACTGGTTCACCGGTTAGATCGGGCAATTCATCCGGTTCGCTGGGTTATTTAATGGATTAGTGGGTCAAGGGTGACCTAACCCATTTTTCTATTGGTTCACCGGTTTACCTGTCGAACCAGTCGGTCCGGTCCGGGTCTTAAACATTGACAGAAACACTCTCACCTAACAGATGGGTTGAATTACGGATAGCTCGTTAAGCCAATTCTTATAGAAATCAACAATTATTTTTTTGAGCCACGTGGATGTATGAGCGCGTTTTTGCAAATGGAAAACCAAGGTGAAATGAACAAATTTGATATTTTAGGATCCCACTAGTGATTTTATTAATATAAACTAATAAAAGTCGGTCCCACTGATTATTTAACTAATAAAACAAATAATAAAAAATAAACCCTAAATATAATAACCGAGATTTTGAGAGAGAAAATTAAGGGGCGTTTTTGCTTCACACGCCCACGCTTTTGCTTCAGCCACCCGATTCAACATCAAGCGCGCGTGAGATCTTCGGCCGGACTCACAAACCCTCAAATATGTTGGTTTGTTCATCCGTTTTTCATGCTTGTTGTGTCCATAGTGGGAGCAAAATGAACAAATTTCAAGTTTGTTCATTCCATAGGAACTGCTCTTAAGGCCAAAACCTGTGGTACAATTAAACTTCAAGAAAACTACTTTGAGTTCGTTTTCTAGAAGGAAACCTCTTTGATTCATATTCGTAGTTCTAAAACAGCATTATATAATCTTGAATGTCAGAACGACGAGGTGATCAAAAGAAGTATGGACATGGAATTTAGTGGATCCCGAAGTATTGAGTGGAACACAAGCAACTAGCTTATGTAAGCCTATTCTTATGAAGCTGGTTAAAAAAATATATTTTCCACACTAGGTGGCATGGAAATCAGTTGAACCACTATTGGAATACAATTAAACGATAGTATTTCTAGCGAACGATGGAGTTTTCATCGCTGGCGATTTTATGAACAACGCTCGCTGGAGTGACTAACGCCAACGGCTAGTTCCTTGTCACCTTTAAATAGGTAATTTTCAAACGAAATATTTACACAAAAAATTTTATATAAAATTTTTCTCTCTTTCTCAATCTAATTTTTGTTCAAAACTTTTCAAATGGCAGAATTTACATCCCAACTTGATTTGGCAACACAACTTGATTTTTCTTGAGTGGTACTTGAAGGTGATGTTAAGAAGATATGTGAAAGTTATAAAGAAATAGGTAAAAAACAAAGAAGTCTTCATGTTTTGGATATTAACCAACTCAAACGTGCAGCCAAGAAAAGGTAAAGAAGAGTTCAAGGCAAGGAAAATCGAGGCAAAGCAAATTTGAAGCCAAAGAAGAAGATAAATAAAGAAAACTCCTTTCATGAGCCCAGTGATTGGAAATTATGTGAAATGAATAAGATAAACAAAATGAAGAACATTGTCCTATATTTTTATTTTTAAAATCTATATCTTAAGTTATTATTGGCTAGTTTTATGTCTTGTAAGATGACTATTAATGATTAATTGAAGTTTAACGGATTCGAAAATTTGACGCGTATTGTTGAAAATTAAGCTTATATTTTATTCTTAATTCAATCTTACATTTTAATTATATTTATATTTTAATTTTACTAATAAAGTAAGACAAATATTAAAACCTAATACTTGGGATTAAGGTGACAATTAAGAAATTAAAACATGCATATCAGATTATATATGGGCAGCTCTCTTAAAAACTCCCGAAAATTTTGTTCAATGTCCATCATGGTTTCATCATCCCTCATGTTTCGACCCACTTGCAATACTAAATAAACATACTCAATAATATCCTTATTGATTATAGAGAAGCGATGACACAACCCATGTGTATCACTATTGTTGAGGTCCTTTGTTTCTTCTTGATATTTCCCAATATCCTTTCACAAAATATTTGGGGTTCGAGTACATCTGCAATGAAGAGGGTCTCAGTAAAAAATACATAATTCCTACAAAATACATTCATCTTTCATCTTCAGCAGTAGTAAACTTTGGAGTTCGATTTCTTATTCGACTTTGCACATTAGGTTGGTTAACAACTCCTTGATTTCTGGTAGTATGTTGGTATTCTATGAACTCAGTCATGTTCATATTTTCAGCCATTCTCTTTGAAAAAATTGGAATATTGATGAAAAGTATGGAACATGTGTGAGATTGAGAAATTACAGAGAGATTCAGAAATTTTGATGTGAGTTGGAATGAATTAGGAAGTTGAATATTTATAGGGGTAGAAATCCCTGACTGTTGGATGAAAAATGGTTGAGCGACGTTCATAGCAGCTAGCGATGAAAAGATTAGCGCCAGCGTTGTACTGACCAGCTAGCACTTCTATCACCACTAAGCGATTGAGTTTCTATCGCTTGTTAGAAACTCCATCGTGTATGCCTAAGTGGTATATTGGACACCTTGGCACATATGTATATCTTGTATTTTTGAAAACACATCATTAAGGATAGGGAATGATGATATTTAAGGAGTTTAAATTAAACATCGATATGTGTTCGGAAATTTTGAGATATCCGAAGATATGGAATGATATATTCGGATATGAAAAGATATTTCTCAAGAAAAAAATTAAAATATTTAGATACCAAAGAAAATATTTAGAACTAAACATTCAGGATAAAGAAAAGACTGAGATAAAAAATTACATCTTTAATGCACAAGAATAAAGATGCAATGAACAAATGATAGTAGTATCATTTAGTAGAGAAAACCCAAATAATGATACTACCAAAAATGGATCTTCAATTCTAAGGAACATGATCTCCAAGTCAAAAATTTACATAATGATTGTTCTGAAGGAGCAACACTAGATTGAGAAAAATTGACTTGAAAAAATTATCGTCACAAAGGAAACAACGATATTAGTTGGTCCTTATAGAAAATGAGATATGACCATGATTAGATGACAGAAGAAACAAAAGTTTTAGCCTTAACATGAACTAAAATTGAAATCACATCATTCTATGAAAATAAATAGACTAAACATACTATAAAGTCATCCTGAATAAATGATTTTGTTTAAGAGAAAGAATACATCAAAGTAGGCAAAAAAATATTGTTTTGTTAACTTGGATTGAGATTAACGAATCCAAGAGCACATATTGTGTTAACTATTTGATCGAGGAAAAAACCATATTGAACTGATAGACCGACTTGGGACAAGAATTCAGAGGGGCTTTTGGAAGGAAAAGAGTATGAGAACTCACCGTATATGGATCAAACCAGCTCCGCTTGATCCAGATCAGGTAAATCTATCTTGTCCATCATTCCGTTGTAGTCAATCCTGAAATTACCGACATAAGAGAGGTAACTATATTGTATGCTGATACAACCATAGGGATGTGGTAGCCACAAATAACTGGTTTAAACTCAGCCACGTTTTGTCTATCGACTGCATACTATAATATACTAACATCTATGTGAATAAAAATTTGAAACTTGGTTTGTAGAATAAACCACTAGTTTGTTATTATTTTTATTTTGATCAACGAAAATGAATGAAAATAAATGATTATAGTGATCATTAATATCGAAGATAATAATCTTCGAGAATACATTAATTAATTGTTTAATCTAATAGAATTAGTTTGATAGATCAAAAGTCTGTGCATATGAATAAGGCATCAAGAATAGCAAAAGCAGGTGACTGTATAGAATACCATGCTTTGAAGGTATATATAAAGAAATATGTAGCACTCAGATAAGAGCTAGCTAGACTAACTAGTGATAATACAATATTCCATAACATAGTGAAACCTTGCACCAAGTAAATATTACTAAAGATTAATCTTTCTCGCATGTAATAAAATAAGTGATGGATATTGATAATGGAATCGGTCAGGACATTCAACAAACAAATAAATAATCATCACAAATATGAAATAAATTCCCAAACGTATATACGAACATGAACCTTAGACCCAAAATTTGTTGATTTACATATCCCAATCAAATTCTATAGACTATGTCTTCCTAGTGAAGTTCTAGGGGGAACTTGATTTTAAAACAAACGTTGAAGAGATGGAAGTTTAGAAGTTGAAACCCATATATCGATGGATAGAGAACAATACTTGAGTAAGCTTTACCAACCTTCTTGGTGTCTCTCATGGAGGGAAATAAAATGAGGTGAAGCACATTCTTGGACACATTAACAAGTGTTGGAATATAATTTATAATTGTCTATGCAAAGCAAAAAAAAAAAAACAGAAAAAGTTACGAGAATCTAGAGTAACCTACATGTGTTAAATAGACATTTGAAGTGTGAACTAGGTCGTTTAGTCGGCCAAGTAATTAATGTGGATTACTTCGAGTGTTACTACATAACTAAGTTTCTTATATTATAAGATCAGTCATAGTATTTTATGTTAAGAATTGTCTGGATGGTCAGTTTTAAAGGCTATACATAGCCATTTGTACTTGCAAAAACAAATTAATAGAACATTAATTTTTCAGAGAGAAATAATCTTGCTCCATTAGTAGTTCATAGGAGTTCTGTATGAGCAACACTAATCACTATGCTCATACATTTCCATAGTTGTTCTATTAATTTATAAGAGTTCCAAACATCTAAATTATGTCATGGTATCAGAGTAGATTCGAAATATATGGGCGTCAAAGTTTTTTCCTAATCAAGTGTTTCTGCACATACAAATGAAAAGAGGATGAAAAGAAAAAAAAAGAATCTCTTAGATTTTGATATGTAGATCAAACTAAGATGAATATTATTGTAGTAAACAGGGATTGAGATAAACAATAACTACATATCAAAATCATAATAAAAATAAAAGATAAAATAGAGACAAGACAATTAACGTGGTTCAGCACTAACGCATACATCCACGGATAAACCCCGTAGGTTGAAATATATTGATGATCGTCAGTAGATACTGGGATGATTTTAAACTTACATTGGAACTCTTAATCATACAGTTAACTAAACCTACGTAATATCTCATTTGACTAGGTACTACATGTCCTAAAAAATTAATAACATAATTATTTAGGTTTCTTTGACTTGGTATTTGTTTCACACACGTTCACTTGATCTTCTCTTCAAGTACGGTACACCGTATAATGTTCTAATAAAATCACTTCCTAATAAGTTATCAAATACAAGCTTAATAAGATTAGCAGATATAGTTTAAAGCAAATCAGAAGAAAATACAATTGTGAACTATCTTATAAAGAGTCCAGATGTTACTCTTTTCTTTTGAGACCCAACAGAAATATTCCAAATCTAAGTATAAGAATAATACTGAAAGGAGAAAAAATATTATAATAATATTGTGCGTGAAAATTTCTAAGTCAGAGTTAAATTACTATTAAAGATACAGACAGTTTCCATGAAGAAAAGGGGAAACCAAAAAAAGAAGAAGAAGAAATCTAGTAAGTGATCAAGTGATTAAAGAGTAGTTTCTAAGTTTGTGAGTTTTGATATGCTAAATCTTACTCACATACTATACTCGGTATTCAAAAAAAAAGTCATAGTGGATATACATAGAGAGATTACAATTCCAAAATTGAAACTGATGAAGAGAAAAAGATGCTTGCCTCCTCAATTACCAAACAACAATAAGTATTGATGAGTTTCAATAGTCGGTAATGAGGTAATAGAGCGTCAGCAGCGTTTGACTCCTCGTGTTGAGGGAAAGAGCTTCAATCCGATTGCCTCCTCATTTTGACGGAAGAAAGCGTCGACGAATAGTGCCTTTTTATTTATAGAAAAAGAAGAAAAATGGCTAGAGAGCTATGTTATCACGAGATTTTTAATCTTCTATTTGTTTAGCAAAGACAGAAAAATATTAGAGCTATGGAGACTCGCATGGAAAAATAAAGTCGAAAAGAATATATTACGAGCAAAAGAACCTAAAGATAAATGGAATAATGAGTGAAGATCGCAATCGAATACATTACCCAAATTACATATTAAGAGCAGATATTGGAATATAATTTATAATTATCTATGCTAAGCAAAAAAAGAAAAATAAGTTACAAGAATTTAGAGTAATCTACATGTGTCTAATAGAAATTTGAAATGTGAAATAGGTAGTTTAGTCGGCCAAATAATTAATGTAGATTTCTTGGAGTGTTGGCCAAACAACTACATTTTTTTAAAGAAAGACTAAAAAGGATAGACTACTGAATTAAACTGATCATACAAAGAAAAGGTGCCTCCCAAGATTGAGGACTTTGGTTTCTGCTACATGTTAAAGAAAGCTTCTGAAGATGTGGGAATTTACTGGATTTAATTTCCTTACAAATGACCTTTTCAAAAGAAGTTAAACAAGACAGTAGGTAATCGACATTAGAGTTTGTCTTCCATGTTGTTGATCTTTTTCTTCATTGTAGAGTGCTTGTCAGGTTCTTGTTAGTTCCTAGAAGATTGGAAATTTTGCAGTTCAAAATGGCCGCCCACTGTAGTGCATCTTGGGATGCTAGATGGTCTCCTTTTTCTTTGTTATTAGTTCTAACTCCTCTGGTGGTCCTTTCAATTGTTTCTTTGGAGGGACATGTAATAGACACAAATATTCCAGTTAGCCCTGTAGTAATATTAAAAGTATACATATATGTGAAGGATATATTCAGAGTCATATTAGTTACATTCTTTCTAACAGTTCTAACTATAGTCATAGGGTTCCTAGTAGCTAATATGTGTGCTAAATTCAGATGGTTCAATATCAGGGTTGTTGTGGTCCTTGGGTTTGGTTGTATACCTTGGAAAGCCATATCACACCTGGATTTCAAAGTGAACCATCTCCATGGTGGCACAAATGTTTCCCATGAACCCCAAGGGGTTTGGGGATGGTTAGTAGAGAACCATGAGGTACACCAGTCAGTCAGTTTGGTGAAATATATAATAAAAACATTGAAATTTAGAGAGCAATGAGCCCAAACAGTTGTAGTAAAAGTGCATTGCATTAAGAGGTGCTCACTTGTATCAACATGAACGCTTCACATTACACAAATAGGATTAATATGAGGTATATAAGTATAAATATGCCTACTAAAAGGTAAAATGTTATGTTTCAATGTGAAAAACTTAGTTCTAAGCATAACACCAAGCCCCAAAATTTCCACTGCTGGAGAATCAGTTTGTTGAAGTTCTTTATTATCCAGAATATCATAGAGATATTTACTAGTGAATAACCCTTGAGGATTGTCCAGCCAATGAAGAATATCATTTTCCTCATTATTAGGGTGAATGGTGAGAATTCTGCTAACTGTGTTCCAACCAAACAATTTTAAAAAAAATTAATACTCCAAACCGAGTCAGGTAATAGTTCAGAAACCAGACTATAACCAATATTACTTCCATTCCCAGTTAGGGAAATGGGGTTTCCTTGAAAACCAGGAATCAATTTATCCCTCCAAATGTGCACACTCTTTCCGTCCCCAATTTCCCATATACTATTTTCTTTTATCAGTATTATACCTTTATGCACTCCCTCCCCAAGCCCAAGAGGATGGAGCATAGATTTTATAGTTTCAGAATACATAAAATGGGGTTGGTGGAAAAGTTTCCAACCACTTCTTGTTATAAAAGACAAGTTGAAATTTGTGAGATCTTTAAGACCATTACCTCATTTTTTTCTTTATTTTTACACATACCTTTCCAAATTTTTCATATAAAAAACTTCCCTACCATCGTGTTTTCCCCACCAAGAGTCCCTAATAATGGCAGTGGCTCTTTGATTAGTTTTCTTAGAATAACTAGCTTTAGCCAGGGTTTGTTTCAAGAAGAGCTAGCTTTACCATAACACCTCTACCAGGAGTGAGAGAGACTTACCATTTCAACTTTCCCATGATTTTTTCATGAATATGCAAACCAATATCCATCCTGTCACTCTACCAGCCATTTTATCAAGAAGGTTATCAAAGTAAGCAATCTTAGATTTATTAGTAAGCATAGGACCTCCTAGGTACTTGTCATCAAGCCTAATCTTTTTTAACTTTTAAGATGTTTATTATTTCTCTACCAAAATTATTACTAACATGCGGAGTGAAAAATATTCCAGACTTAGAAAAAATTATCATCTTCCCAGAGGTCTTACCATAGTCATCAAGCACTTTAAAAGATTCCTACTTCGAGATGCAGAGGATAGTCATCCGCAAATAGCAGGTGACTAACCCAGGGACAAGCTCTGTTGATTTTAAACCCAGAGATAAGACCATTAGCTTCATTATTAGAGATAGTCCTAGAAAATGATTCCACACATAGTATAAATAGATAAGGAGATGAAGGATCTGAAAAAGAGGGGGTCTAACAACCACACCCAATATTTCGCTTAGAAATCTGTATGGACAAACTCCAATATACTTTTATGAGAATCAACTATACAGTTAGGCTCAATCAACGAAAAGTATATCAAAGAGTTTATATCTCAATCTCTCGATTTGATCTTTACTCAAGCAAATAGAAATCTGCGAGTCTTTATCAAAGAGAGATAACTTGGATGGTATCAAAGACCAATATCCAAGTGTCAATCAATTTATATCATCAACCAAAAGGTCGGATATTCTAATTGATTGAACAACGCACAACCTGTATTATTTTAATTATATAAACAAATATAATGCGGAATAGAAATAACACAGACCCAGAATTTTGTTAACGAGGAAACCGCAAATGCAGAAAAACCCCGGGACCTAGTCCAGATTGAACACACATTGTATTAAGCCGCTACAGACACTAGCCTACTCCAAACTAACTTCGGTCTGGATTGTAGTTGAACCCCAATCAATCTCACATTGATCCAAGGTACAATTATACTCCTACGCCTCTGATCCCAGCAGGATATTGCGCACTTGATTCCCTTAGCTGATCTCACCCACAACTAAGAGTTGCTACGACCCAAAGTGGAAGACTTTAATAAACAAATCTGTATCACACAGAAAAGTCCACGGTAATAGATAAATCCGTCTCCCACGAATATACCTACGAGTTTTGTTCCGTCTTTTGATAAATCAAGGTGAACATGAACAATCAATAATACCAGACTTATATTCCCGAAGAACAACTTAGTATTCTCAATCACCTCACAATAATCTTAATCGACGCAGCGAAAAAAGATATTGTGGAATCACAAACGATGAGACGAAGATGTTTGTGACTTCTTTTCTATCTTGCCTATCGGAGATATAAAATCTCGAGCCAATTATTACAATCGTACTTGTAACGATAGAAACAACAAGATCAGATCACACAATTACAAGAAAAGTTGTATCGGTCTGGCTTCACAATTCCAATGAAGTCTTTAAGTCGTTAACCATGGTTTAGAAGAAGAAACCAAAGGTTGAAGGAGAATCGACTCTAGCTTAGCACAACTAGTATCACACAGAATGTGTGGGGTTTGGGTTTCCCAGTTGCTAGAGTTCTCCCTTATATACACTTTCAAATTAGGGTTTCCAAGCAATGTTAGTTTAGTAACAAAACATTCAATATTCACCGTTACATGAAAACCTAATTAGATTCAAGCTAATATTTCTCAACTGTTAGATCGAAAACTTAGCCTGTCACGCACAAATGAAATGTCCAATTTTGGGTTTATGAACCGTACCCAAACATTATCATTTGTTGGTTCAACAAGTCAACCAAATGGTTAGCCATATGATTACTCTCATATCAACCATATTCTTCTTCACCATAACTAGTTCAAATGACTCAAATGAACTAGTCAGAGAGTTGTTCAATTGCTTAGATCTTATGTAACTACACAAGACACAATCGAAGCAAAAACGGTTTGATTCACTCGAATCGGTTCATGAACTTTATAGCCACGGTTTGCAAAAGCATCCCTTAGTTTAAATAAACATGAGCTCAAGAACAACCGGTTTTAGATATAACCTGCTCAAGTTCGCGGACTGGGTTCGCGGACTTAAACTCATGGAAGGAGTTCACAGACTCCAGCAGAAATTCTCGGTCGAGAACTTCCGCCAGTTCGCGGACTTGTCTCACGCCACTTCCATTTCTCTTGATCAACAAAGTTCGCAAACTTTGTTTCAAGGAATAAGGACTTATACCTATATGTGTTTCCACAACAATGTTTATATCCTACCAATGGTTATGTAATCTAAACTCTCATTTCAATCATTGAAACATTCTCAGAGGACGGATATAGCCGTTATTCACTGACCATTTTTCGTCAGAGCAATTTTCAAAGTGATTGAAACATAACATGACTTTCGTCACTAGGTAAAGATGAATTCGGTTAAAGCGAAAGCTTACCAACACATATTTTGAGAAATAGATAGGCGAGATAAACTCCGCTCGAAATAGAAAATGTGCATAATGAAAGTCTATATATCAAAACGACTTTTGTCTCAAGAGTAGGAAATAGAATAGATAGACTTTTGAGTGACAGATAAGTTCAAGTCTCCACATTCCTTTTAGTCGATGAAGATCCACCAGTTCCTTGAGTAGTCCTTCGTCTTGTATGATGATTTCCATGGGGTTCTTGATCTCAAATACACTTTATATCCTAGTCTGAGACCTTTAGCTATGTAGGCTAGAAATCAAGACTTATAGTTTTGATCACTAACATTGACAAACATGATTGAGATAACAACACATGCGAGTTCGACCGAGCAATTCTCTAAAAATCTCCCCCTTTGTCAATTTTAGTGGCGAAACTATTAATACATATGGAATATAAAAAATAAATAAATAAACTTTTGGAGATCCTATTCCACATGCCTAATCTTCAACATTACTCGAAATCTTCGTCACTTCCAAGTACTCCAATGATCCCAAAGGTTGTAAGTTTAGCATCATCATTGTTGAAAATCCGTAGCTATAACAACAAGAAAACAATAGTTCTCAGTCATTGTTATACAGTGTCATAGTATCATTACACAGCGTCAAATTTCAATTGTATCACAACTTCAACAACAATACTATGGTGATATGTATCACTCCCCCTTAGTCAATACTCCATCTCACATGGAAACCACTCCCCCTTACATAATGATCCGAAAACCATATGTATTTGTAGTGTGAACTACATATTAATTCTCCCCCTTTTTGTCAATAAAATTGGCAAAGGTACAAGAACGGGATCCTAATGAAATTTCCGAAAGAGACATTTCATGACCAAAAGAAAGCAAAAATATCAACTTGTTCTTTAGATGCAATCATAAAGCTGAAGCTAAATGCATTCATCAAGGAGTTTATAAAGATACAAGATAACCCCTATAATATTCCACAGCCGCACTCCCCACAAAGATTTGGCAATTAAGCGCAAGTTCAAAAAGAACTCTCCCCCATAAAATGTCATTCCCAAGGGAACAACAAGAGCGACCTTAATTTCGAAAGAGAAAATAAGGATTTCTTTGGACATAACAAATCACATACAAGTATGAATTTGAATCCAAAAAGTTCAATTAAATTAACCACAAGAGAACCCATGATTAATTTAATCGACAAATGCTCAAACATAAGTGAACTTATGGAGACTTTAAAAATACAATTAGATTAATAACAAGAGAAACCATAATTAATCTAATTGAAATACACAACCAAACTAATCATAAAAGTAATCAATTTAATTGGTCATGCTCGACATAAGAAAACATACGGAGCAACAACTAAATAACCAAAAAAGATGATTAATTTAGTTCAAAATGCTCGACATAAAGTACCTCACGGAACAACAACATAGGTAATCAAGAATAATCAACTTGGTTGTTTAATGCTCAACATAAGACACTTTACGGAGCCTC
Source organism: Papaver somniferum (assembly GCF_003573695.1). NCBI lineage: Eukaryota > Viridiplantae > Streptophyta > Magnoliopsida > Ranunculales > Papaveraceae > Papaver > Papaver somniferum. The sequence goes on from NC_039367.1 coordinate 53,390,417, forward strand.
ACAGTAATACATAAAATATGGATCAGGGAAGATCAATTACTGCGGAATACACAAGGATTCATTATATTTTCCATCATTATTTGCATAACGACATTCAATAGAAATAATCCTTGCAAACAAAAGATTTTAACCTATCTTCCATTAATAATTGACAATATAGGCTTAACTTTTGTATTTGTCAAAAGTCCTTTCATTATTTCATCAATACATGAGTATCGATCATAAACGACTTTACTTTTGACAAGGTATGGGACAATCAAGTTCACGGAAACACACATATCCCATAAACAATTGCAATATATAAAACCGTAAAGATTAATACTGCGAAAATCATCTTCCAAACAAGTTTAGGATTTAAACCAATAAATCTAAAAACATGAAGATGAAAACGTTGGACATAGCTATGTGTAATCACAATAATGGCTATTCCAACCTCTAGTTATTCTTCTAATAAAAACAAGAAAATAGAATATGTACTACGCAAACTAAAGGAAAAATCAGAGTTCATTGAGGACCTCGTATCTTTCAATGAATCCATCAAAGAAGGTATCACTGATTTCCTTTATTCTCTGGACTGTAGACACACCATGTTCGTTAGTTAGAACACTAACTTTGCGATCAACAACCCGAGCAAGTTGTCTAGCTTTGACGTAGTCTGTGATGAGCTTCTTTTGATTCCGTATCAGAATATTCTGATTTGCAAGGATTCTGGCCCGGCCATCTAGGAGTTGGTTTATTTGCAGTTGCAGATTTGCAAACTCGACCTTTGAATCGTTTTGAAAACGAGTTAAATCCTTGACAGAATCATTAATCCATGAGTTGTGATCCTTTCTTTCAAGCATCTTCTTTAGAACCAACTCTTGAATTGACTCACGTCCTTGAGTGTCTTCCTCCATATCAAGATGCACAATCTCTTGAGATTTTGCAGAGTTCTCCATATTATTTTTGTTAAGGAAAGGAAAACCCAACAAAGTAATATATATGTGTTGGTAAACACAGGTTGGAAACCCTAAGAACTCACAGGAGGAGGACGCGGACGTTTATGGACCGTCAACACAAAGAAAACTTAAAACAGAAAGAAAATAATATACAACATATTTGAGTATTTCTCAATAATTTTCCTTGTACCTCTCAAGTTAGAAACAAGGAAAAGAATACCTGGAATCAGGTGGTAGAGTGGAAATTAATCCCACTATGATCATCGAGAAAGGATTTGTACATATCATCCAGTAGTTTGATCTTTGTGTTCTTCGCCTTTCTTTGGTTAACCTTCATCCCAGAAGAGTAATACACAGTGTGGTTAACGTATCCATCAGAAGGGTTTCTCTGAGGACTAAATCTATGACCTCTTGCAATTAGTTCAAGAGGATCAGAATAGAGAGGAATCCATTTTCTAGACTTAGATTTACCAGAAACATTCTTATAAACACAGGGAATGCTTTTGTCAGCAGTAGAAGAGTTTATATTACAAGAAAGCATATGATTCCTGAGATGATTTCTAAGAAAGAGATCACGTTTATAAGGTATCTGGTGTTCTGTGGGCATGCGATTCACTGCAGTAGTTGACAGACTATTTATCCCATTGACAGTGTAAAGAAGCAAATTATGAAGTGTAGAAATTTGTTTCTTTCTGGCAAAATAATGGATAGCATAGTGATTCTTTTTCCCACATAAAGTACAGGTTTGTGGAGGAGAAGCAACAATTGGCACTTGTTTTAATTTCATAGCCATGTGAGAAGATTGTAAGTTATACAAACTTTTCTTGACACAATCTTCTTCTGGAGAACATTTCGTCATGTACTATAACTCATGAGAGTTAGTATGTACAGAAAAATTTCTCTTTAAGACAGAGTTTTCCTTTTCCAAGGATTTACACTATTCATGAGCTAGAGTAAGAGATGCTTCTAGTTTCTATTTTTCAACACGAAGTCTGTTAAAATATGATGAATGAGTCTCGATCAAACGTTTCTCTCTAATTGAGTCTTCCTTAACAATATCTTCAAGAACACTAATCTTTTCACGCTGTTGAGTAGTTTCTTGGAGAAGTTTTTCAATATCCTTAGAGAAAGACTCAATGATGTTGTAGAGTTCATGTTCTCGATCAATAGACTTTTCAAATTCATTAATAAGCTGATCATGATCCTGAAAATCAATAATCTCAGCAGTGTTTTTTGAGATTCTGGTGAGCTCCTTTTCAGCTTTTGCCATAGTGCCCAATGTCTTATCAGAGAGAGAGAGATGTCAGCACCAGATGGGACAACCTTCTTACCTCGGGATTCAGAAGAATCTGCTAAGGAGTGATCCTTTGAGGTATTTCCAAGACATTTGGCATTGTTAAAATATTTAGAAGGAATCTTGGTATACGTGTAAGAGATTCTGTCCACAGACTCAGATTTCCTCAAACACAGACTTGTAAGGTCTTAAACGTGTTTGCCTGCTCTGATACCAATTGAAAAAGCGGGGGGTCTAACAACCACACCCAATATTTTGCTTAGCAATCTGTATGGACAAACTCCAATATACTTTTATGAGAATCAACTAGACAGTTAGACTCAATCAATGAAAAGTATATCAAAGAGTTTATATCTCAATCTCTGGATTTGATCTTTACTCAAGCAAATAGAAATTTGCGAGTCTTTATCAAAGAGAGATAACTTGGATGGTACCGAAGACCAATATCCAAGTGTCAATCAATTTATATCAACAACCAAAAGGTTGGATATTCTAATTGATTGAACAACGCACAACCTGTATTATTTCAATTATATAAACAAATATAATGCGGAATAGAAATAACACAGACCCCATAATTTTGTTAACGAGGAAACCAAAAATGCATAAAAACCCCGGGACCTAGTCCAGAGTGAACACACACTGTATTAAGCTTCTAAAGACACTAGCCTACTCCAAACTAACTTCGGTATGGACTGTAGTTGAACCCCAATCAATCTCACACTGATCCAAGGTACAGTTATGCTCCTACACCTCTGATCCCAGCAAGATACTGCACACTTGATTCCCTTAGCTGATCTCACCCACAACTAACAGTTGCTACGACCCAAAGTCGAAGACTTTAATAAACAAATCTGTATCACACAGAAAAGTCTACGGTAATAGATAAATCTGTTTCCCACGAATATACCTACAAGTTTTGTTCCGTTTTTTGATAAATCAAGGTGAACAGGAACCAATCAATAATACCAGACTTATATTCCCGAAGAACAACTTAGTATTATCAATCACCTCACTATAATCTTAATCGACGCAGCGAAAAAAGATATTGTGGAATCACAAACGATGAGACGAAAATGTTTGTGACTTCTTTTCTATCTTTCCTACCGGATATATAAAATCTCGAGCCAATTATTGCAATCGTACTCGTAACTATAAAAACAGCAAGATCAGATCACACAATTACAAGAAAAGTAGTATCGGTCTGGCTTCACAATCCCAATGAAGTCTTTAACCTGGTTTAGAAGAAGAAACCAAAGGTTAAAGTAGAATCGACTCTAGCTTAGCAAACCTAGTATCACACAGAATGTGTGGGGATTAGGTTTCCCAGTTGCTAGAGTTCTCTCTTATATACACTTTCAAATCAGGGTTTGCAATCAATGTTAGCTTAGTAACAAAACATTCAATATTCACCGTTAGATGAAAACCTGATTAGATTCAAGCTAATATTTCTCAACCGTTAGATCGAAAACTTAGCTTGTCACACACAAATGAAATGTCCAACTTTGGGTTTATGAACCGTGAAAAAGCGGGGGTCTAACAACACCACCCAATATTTCGCTTAGCAATCTGTATGGACTAACTCCGAAATACTTTGCTAGAGAATCAACTAGACAGTCAGACTCAATCTAGATAAAAGTATCTCAAGGAGTTAATATCTCTCTCTTGATTTGATTTTTACTCAAGATAAAAATAATAGCGAGTATTTATCAAATACAAGGAATAACTTGGACGGTACCAAAGACCAATGTTCAAGTGTTAATCAATGAAATCAACAACCACAAGGTCGGATCTCTAATCGATTAAACTTTGACGCACAACCTGTATTATTTCAATTATAAAGATAAACACTATAATGCGAAAAATGAAATAACAGAGATACCAGAAATTTTGTTAACGAGGAAACCGCAAATGCAGAAAAACTCCTGGACCTAGTCCAGATTGAATATACACTGTATTAAGCCGCTACAGACACTAGCCTACTCCAAGCTAACTTTGGACTGGACTATTGTTGAACCCCAATCAGTCTCCCACTAATTCAAGGCACAGTTGTACTCCCTACGCCTCTGATCCCAGCAGGATACTGCGTACTTGATTCCCTTAGTTGATCTCACCCACAACTAAGAGTTGCTGCAACCCAAAATCGCAGACTTGATAATAACAAATCTGTCTCACACAGAAAAGTCTATCAAAGGATAAATATGTCTCCCACAGAAAAACCCTAGGTTTTTGTTCCGTCTTAAGATATGAAATCAAGGTGAACATGAACCAATTGATAATCCGGTCTTATATTCCCGAAGAACAGCCTAGATTAATTAATCACCTCTCAACAGTCTTACTTGAATACACAAGAGGACGTCGAGGAATCACAAACAGTGAGATGAAGATGTTTGTGACTTCTTTATCTTGCCTATCGGAGAACTCTCACGATCTCAAGCCAATCAAAGATTGTACTCGTAGGATAGAAGATGCAAGATCAGATCACACAACTACGATAAAAGTAGTATCGTTCTGGCTTCACAATCCCAATGAAGTCTTTAAGTCGTTAACCTGGTTTTAGAGAAGAAAACCAAAGGTTAGAGGATAATCGATTCTAGCGAGCGCACTAGTATCACACAGACGTGTGGGGATTGGTTTTTCCCAATGCTAGATGACTCCTATATATAGTTTTCAAATCAGGGTTTTTCCTTAGTTACAAAGCAATCAATATTCACCGTTAGATAAAAACCTGATTTAGATTCAAGCTAATATTTCTCAACCGTTAGATCGAAAACTTAGCTTGTCACACACACTTGAGATATACGTTTACTGGTTTTGTGAAAACCGTGCCCAAACGTGTACGTGTATGTTGGTTCAACATAGTAACCCAAAAGGTTAACCATATGAGCATTTCATATTAACCTTGTTCTTCTTCACCATAACTAGTTCAATTGACTCAAATGAACTAGTTAGAGAGTTGTTCAATTGCTATGAGATCTTATGTAACTACACAAGACACAATTGAAACAAAGATGATTAGATTCGATTGAATCGGCTCATGAACTTTATAGCCACGGTTTGCATACTGCATTCCTTAGTAATTTAAGTTTCATGTTCAGAGCACATCTTTAGATCATGACCCACTCAATTACGCAAACAAGTTCGCGGACTTAAGACAACCAACAGAATTTTCCAAACTCAACAGAAAATCTCGGCAAGGAGACTTCCGCCAGTTCTCGGACTAGGTTCGCGGACTGAGTTCGCGGACTAAACACGCAAACGAGTTTTTGGAAAATCCCAGCAGAAATTCTCGGCAAGAGAACTTCCGTCAGTTCGCAGACTGAGTTCGCGGACTTGGCAAAGCCAATTCCTCCGGTTTCTCTCAATCAACAAAGTTCGCAAACTTCGGATTAAGGAATAGGACTTATGCACATATGTTTTTCCACACAATGCTTATATTAATCATTGGTTATATAGACCTAAACTCTCATTCCAACCATTGAAACATTCTTAGAGGACGTTATATAGTTGTTACATTATTTCTCATCAAAGCGATTTTCAAAGTGATTGAAATATTATGACTTTCGTCATTAGATGAAGATAAACCCGATCAAAGCGAAACTCTTTACCAACACATAATTTCGAGATATAGATAGGCGAGATATACTCGGCTCATAAAATCAAATGTGTATGATCCATTCTATATAGCATACGACTTTTGTCTCATAAGAAGTAGGAGATAGAAGCGATAAACTTTTGAGTGATATATAAGTTCAAGTCTCCACATATCTTTTTGTTGATGAAGTTCCACGGTTCCTTGTATAGATCTACGTCGTTGTATGATGAATCTCCATGAAGCCCTTGAGCTCAACTACAATTTTCTATCCTAGTATGAGACTTAGCTATGTAGACTAGAAATCAAGACTCATAGTTTTGATCACTAACATTTACAAACATGCTTGAGATAGCAACGCATGCGAGGTCGACCGAGCAACGCTCTAACAATCTCCCGCTTTGTAAATTTTAGTGACAAAACTATTAATACATATGGAATACAAAAAAGATAAACTTTAGTGGCTCCTATTCCATAGTCTAATCTTCAACGTTCCCTGAAATCTTCGTCCTTCCAAGTACTCCAATGATCCCAAAGGTTGTAAGTTTAGCATCACCGTTGCTGAAGATCCGTAGCTATAACAATGAGAGAAATCGAGATTCTCGATCATTATTATACAGTGACATAGTATTATTATGTAACATCAAAGTCCAATTGCATCACGACTTTAACAATAATACTACGGTGATATGTATCACTCCCCCTTAGACAATACTCCATCTCACATGGAAACCACTCCCCCTTACACAATGATCCGAAAACGATATGTATATGTAGTATAACTACACATCAATTCTCCCATGTCAATAAAATTGACAAAGGTATAAGAACGGGTTCCTAATGAAATCTCCTAGAAGAGACGTTTCATAGACTAAAAGAAAAAATACATACCAACTTAATTTAGTTGCAATCATAAAGCCGAAGCTAAATGCATTCATCAAGGAGTTTTAAGATACAAGATAACCCCTATAAAATTCCACAGCTGCACACCCTGCAAGATATTACCATTAAGCACAAGTTCAAAAGAACTCTCCCCCATTTGATGTTATTCCCGAGAGAACAACAAGAGCGACCTTAATTTCGAAGGAAAAGAAGGATTTTTAATTGGACACCAAAAACCATAGGAAAATGATTTTCTATATCCAAAACTCAATCAAATTAATCACAAGTAACCAATGATTAATTTAATTGGAATATGCAACTAAATCAAACCACAAAAGTGATCAATTTAATTGATTGTTCTCAACATAAGTAAACTTACGGAGCTACGACTAAGGTAATCATGCGGAGATGACTAACTTAATCGTTCACATACTCAACATAAGGAAAACCTTACGGAATGTACGACTACATCAACCAATAGAACATAGTTAGTATAGCCGTTCATATACTCAACACAAGAACTTGTGGAATATATGAAAACTCAACTAGACTAATTACAAGAGAACCCATAATTAATCTAATTGGAATGCAAACAACCAAACTAATCACGAAAGTAATCAATTTAATTGTCAAAAGTTTTGCTCGACAAAAGAAGACTTTCGGAACAAATAACTAAATAACCAACCAAGATGATTAATTTAGTTCATAATGCTCAACATATAGCATATTATGGATAAACCATCAAAGCCAATAAGAGTAATCGACTTAGTTGTATCGTGATCAACATAAGACACACAATGGAGCCTTCACGCTAATACAAAAAGAATGGATCAAAGAAGATCAATTCTGCGGAATACATACAAGGATCTATTCTATCTTTCCATCACTATATGTATAATGACATAATAGACTTTATCCTTGTCACACAAAAGATTTTATCATATTTTCCATCAATTAAATGACCGTATAGGCATAACTTTTGTATTTGTCAAAAGTCCATTCGTCCTTTCATTAATATGAATACCAATTCATGAACGACTTTACTTTTGACAGCAATATGGGTAACTTATGTAGCAAATATTTTTCTTAAAGAAACAAAGTATTCATGGCTAATCATAAAAGTTATTACAACCCATATAAAATTAAACCAAAGTTTTAGAAAACAAGCATCAGCATTCATAATTTAGAGATTAGTCACTTGACTCATAAAAGTGATATCTCTCAATTTCATAGAACTTTTCTGCAAGTGCTGGTAAAGCAAGTTCAGCATACTCCACATTCTCTTTAAGAACATCAATTTCTTTCTTGGCACGAGCAAGTTTTTCTCTTGTTTCAGCAAGTTCTATTTGGAGAATATCCATCTCATCTGCATCAAAAGCGGGTGGAGCTTCAGGAACGTTTCTGACAGTTGAGGGCATCATTTTCTCAGTGCTTGACCTTTTTATCATCGATGGTCCTCCGAGGTTGGTTCCAATCATTTGAAGGTTGTATCCAGCACAGATTCTTGAAATAAGACAGGGAAGTCCAGGTATCCTATTACTACTTTGTTTAACACTAATCATAGATTTGAAAATTACTCCACAGAAATCAATCTGCCTCCCCTCAACAATGAGGTAGATAAACTCAGTAACATCCTTAGTCCAGCGGTTGCTGTCATAGGTGCTTGGCATCATATTTGCCACAATTAACTTAGCATCCACCTTCAGATGAATACCCGCTCCTTGTACATAAACCTTACCATCATTTCGAACAAGATTCTGATTAAACAGAAAGACTGAAAGGTCTTCTAAAGTTCGTCTTTCGTCTGGAGGAAAATGAGTGCCACAAATGGGTAATTGAACCAGTCTTGAAATGATTTCTTTGTTAACAACAATAACAGTCCCTCCCACCATGGTCTTGAAAGAGCAGTTTACAAGATTCACATCATGAGTATTTACATAAAACTGTGCAACCAATTCATTATGAACATTACCTGAGGGATCGTGAATTATTCCCCACTGATGATGACTAAAAAAATTGTTAAAGTGAGGCATATCATCAATAGTTGGGTCAAGGAAACGTTCACGAATAGGTGTTTTTTTCATGAGTTCTACATACAGTTCACATGTTGCACGGTTAATGAACCTAACACTTATAGATAGGTCAGGGAACGATTCGTCCCTGGGTTGATGGCTAGATTTACCAACATGTCTAGTTCTTTTATGACTCATAATTGAAAGAATAAAGCCAAAAAAGGTAGAAGACTTACTCGGTTCGCGGTCTTGGACTAATGGTGATTCTCGTTCACAAACTCGAAATACAAAACGATATTTGACCCAAGATGCAAAAGCTTCTTCTGAATCCAAAGCGATCAACAAAAGAGAGGAAAGATTGAGAAGAAGTGATGAAGAGAGGAGAGGTGTGCGAACTGTTCTTCTTGAACGGGAGAAGGAGATGAGAACGAGAAGACAGTTTTTCTTCTTTTTAAAAGTTGAACAAACCAAACGACACGTTTGCGAACTGGATTTGGCACGGAGGCGGTTCATGAACCAAGTGTATGAGTTGCACATGCTGATTAAGGGTGTGTTTGATACAAGAATCATATGGCAAATCGGTATGCATACCAAGCTTTATTGTTTGCATACTATGACACCAAGACAAGGCTTCCTTCCATGAATAAAGACCTTTTGAATACCTGAAACAATTCCAGAGCATATTTTTTCTGAGATTATCAAGGAATATAATCAGTGACAATGGATTTTTCTTTTTCCATCTTGCATGAAAAAAATTATTGAGATTACACAGGACAGTCTTTCTGGTAATGTAAGAGATACTGGAAACATCAAGAGCAATGATAGCTTCAGTAACATAATGTGACCCATCAACAATTAATTTATGCTTCGTCATTGACTTCAGAGGAGAGACCTCTTTGATTATCACATCACTGTCAACAATGGCATGATTTTTGAATATAGATTGATCTAGCCTGTAAAGATATTCTTGCTCATTTGGAATATAAAGATCTATCTCAGACGATAGGCATTCAAGTTTATTTTCTATATCAGAAAATGTTTCTAGGTATTTCATACCAGTTAATGGCTGGGAAAACAATTCTTCAACACTTATGAAAAAATCAGTCATGGAAGAGTATTCCGAAATTCCTGGATCTGGTGGTGCATTTATTGAGATAGCACATCGGTCCATAGAGTCAGATCGCTATAAACACAGACTGATGAGGTCTTTAACGTGTTTGCCTGCTCTGATACCAATTGAAAAAGCGGGGGTCTAACAACACCACCCAATATTTCGCTTAGCAATCTGTATGGACTAACTCCGAAGTACTTTGATAGAGAATCAACTAGACAGTCAGACTCAATCTAGATAAAAGTATCTCAAGGAGTTAATATTTCTCTCTTGATTTGATTTTTACTCAAGCAAAAAACAATAGCAAGTCTTTGTCAAATACAAGGAATAACTTGGACGATACCAAAGACCAATGTCCAAGTGTTAATCAATGAAATCAACAACCACAAGGTCGGATCTCTAATCGATTAAACTTTAACGCACAACCTGTATTATTTCAATTATAAAGATAAACAATATAATGCGGAAAATGAAATAACACAGATACCAGAAATTTTGTTAATGAGGAAACCGCAAATGCAGAAAAATCCCGGGACCTAGTCCAGATTGAATACACATTGTATTAAGCCGCTACAGACACTATCCTACTCCAAGCTAACTTCGGACTGGACTATAGTTGAACCCCAATCAGTCTCCCAGTAATTCAAGGTACAGTTGTACTCCCTACGCCTCTGATCCCAGCAGGATATTGCGCACTTGATTCCCTTAGCTGATCTCACCCACAACTAAGAGTTGCTGCAACCCAAAATCGCAGACTTGATAATAAACAAATCTGTCTCACACAGAAAAGTCTATCAAAGGATAAATATGTCTCCCACAGAAAAACCCTAGGTTTTTGTTCCGTCTTAAGATATGAAATCATGGTGAACATGAACCAATTGATAATCCGGTCTTATATTCCCGAAGAACATCCTAGATTAATTAATCACCTCTCAACAGTCTTACTTGAATACACAAGAGGACGTCGAGGAATCACAAACAGTGAGACGAAGATGTTTGTGACTTCTTTATCTTGCCTATCGGAGAACTCTCACGATCTCAAGCCAATCAAAGATTGTACTCGTAGGATAGAAGATGCAAGATCAGATCACACAACTACGATAAAAGTAATATCGGTCTGGCTTCACAATCCCAATGAAGTCTTTAAGTCGTTAACCTGGTTTTAGAGAAGAAAACCAAAGGTCGGAGGAGAATCGACTCTAGCGAGCGCACTAGTATCACACAGATGTGTGGGGATTGGTTTTTCCCAATGCTAGATGTCTCATATATATAGTCTTCAAATCAGGGTTTTGCCTTAGTTATAAAGCAATCAATATTCACCTTTAGATGAAAACCTGATTTAGATTCAAGCTAATATTTCTCAACCATTAGATATAAAACTTAGCTTGTCACACACACTTGAGATATACGTTTACTGGGTTTGTGAAAACCGTTCCCAAACGTGTAGGTGTATGTTGGTTCAACATAGTAACCCAAAAGGTTAACCATATGAGCATTTCATATTAACCTTGTTCTTCTTCACCATAACTAGTTCAATTGATTCAAATGAACTAGTTAGAGAGTTGTTCAATTGCTATGAGATCTTATGTAACTACACAAGACACAGTTGAAACAAAGATGATTCGATTGAATTGGCTCATGAACTTTATAGCCACGGTTTGCATACTTCATTCCTTAGTAATTTAAGTTTCATGTTCATAGCACATTTTTAGATCATATCCCACTCAAGTAGGCAAACAAGTTCACAGACTTAAGACAACCGGCAGGGTTTTCCAAAGTCAGCAGAAAATCTCGGCAAGGAGACTTTTCTGAAAAAGCGGGGGTCTAACAACACCACCCAATATTTCGCTTAGCAATCTGTATGGACTAACTCCAAAATACTTTGCTAGAGAATCAACTAGACAGTCAGACTCAATCTAGATAAAAGTATCTCAAGGAATTAATATCTCTCTCTTGTTTTTGATATTACTCAAGCTAATAGAAATAAGCGAGTCCTAATAAAACACAAGGAATACTTGGACGGTACCAAAGACCAATGTCCAAGGATCAATCAATATCAATCAACAACCAAAGGTCGGATTTCCAATGGATGATCACAAACGCGCAACCCGTATTATTTCAATTATATAACAAATATAATGTGGAAATAGAAATAACACAGACATTAGAATTTTGTTAACGAGGAAACCGCAAATGCAGAAAAACCCCTTGGACCTAGTCCAGATTGAATACACACTGTATTAAGCCGCTACATACACTAGCCTACTGCAAACTAACTTCGGACTGGACTATAGTTGAACCCCTATCAATCTCCCACTGATACAAGGTATAGTTGTACTCCTACGCCTCTGATCCCAGCAGGATACTGCGCACTTGATTCCCTTAGCTGATCTCACCCACAACCAAGAGTTGTTGTAACCCAAAATCACAGACTTGATAATAAAAAGATATGTCTCACACAGAAAAGTCTATAAAAGGATAAATCTGTCTCCCACAGATAAACCCTATGTGTTGTTCTGTCTTTAAATATAAAATCAAGGTAACAGGAACCAATTGATAATCCGGTCTTATATTCCCGAAGAACAACCTAGACTAATCAATCCCCTCTCTACAATCCTTCCTGACTACAACAAGCAGGTTGTCGAGGAATCACAAACAGTGAGACGAAGATGTTTGTGTTATTTATCTTTCCTATCGGATAACTCTCACGATATCAAGCCAATCAATCGATTGTACTCGTACGATAGAAGATGCAAGATCAGATCATACAACTACGATAAAGTAGTACTGGTCTGGCTTCACAATCCCAATGAAGTCTTTAAGTCGTTAACCTGATTTTAGAGAAGAAAATCAAAGGTTAATGGAGATCGACTCTAGCAGGCGCACTAGTAGCACACAGACGTGTGGGGATTAGTTTTGCACAATGCTAGATGTCTCCTTTATATAGCCTTCAAATCAGGGTTTTGCCTTAGTTACAAAGCAATCCTTATTCACCGTTAGATGAAAACCTGATTTAGATTCAAGCTAATATTTCTCAACCGTTAGATCGAAAACTTATCTTGTCACACACACTTGGGTAGACGTTTACTGGGTTCGTGAAAACCATGCCCAAACGTGTACGTGTATGTTGGTTCAACATAATAACCCAAAAGGTTAACCATATGAGCATTTCATATTAACCTTGTTCTTCTTCACCATAACTAGTTCAATTGAATCAAATGAACTAGTTAAATAGTTGTTCAATTGCTATGAGATCTTATGTAACTACACAAGACACAATTGAAGCAAATATGATTCGATTCGATTGAATCGGCTCATGAACATTATAGCCACGGTTTGCATAAAGCATTCCTTAGTAATTTAATGTTTCATGTTCATAGCACATGTTTAGATCATAACCTCTTAAGTTCACAAACAAGTTCGCGGACTTAAGTTAATCGGTTGAGTTTTTCAAACTCAGCAGAAATTCTCGGGATGAGAACTTCCGCTAGTTCGCGGACTAAGCACACAAACGAGTATTTGGAAAATCCCAGCAGAAATTCTCGGTCGATAACTTCCGACAGTTCGCGGACTTGGAAAGCCAATTCCAGAATCCTTCTGATTTCTCTTGATCAACAAAGTTCGAAAACTTCGGTTCAAGGAATACATGGTTATGTAATCTAAACTCTCATTTCAATCATTAAGACATTCTCAGAGGACGCTATGTAGCCGTTATTCACAGACCGATTCACGTCAGAGCAATTCTCAAGGTGATTGAAACTTTTCATGACTTTCGTCACTAGGTGAAGATAAACTTGGTCAAAGCGAAACGCTTTACCAACACACGATTTCGAGATAAAAGATAAGCAATGAATGCTCAGCTCGAAATGTCAAATGTGTATGATCTAGTCTATATAGCATACAACTTTTGTCTCATAAGAAGTAGGAGATAGAAGAGATAGACTTTTGAGTGATAGATAAGTTCAAGTCTCCACATACCTTTTTGTTGATGAAGTTCCACGGTTCCTTGTATATATCTTCGTTGTTGTATGATGAATCGCCATGAAGTCCTTGAGCTCAAAAACTATTAATACATATGGAATACAAAAAAGATAAACTTTAGTGGCTCCTATTCCATAGTCTAATCTTCAACGTTCTTGAAATCTTCGTCCTTCCAAGTAATCTAATGATCCCAAAGGTTGTAAGTTTAGCACCATCGTTGTTGAAGATCCGTATCTATAACAATGAGAGAAATCGAGATTCTCGATCATTATTATACAGTGTCATAGTATTATTATATAACATCAAAGTCCAATTGTATCACAACTTTAACAATAATACTATGGTGATATGTATCACTCCCCCTTAGTCAATACTCCATCTCGATCATGGAAACCACTCCCCCTTACTCAATGATCCGAAAACCATATGTATTTGTAGTGTGAACTACAATATTTCTCCCCCTTTTTGTCAATAAAATTGCAAAGGTACAAGAATGGAATCATAATGAAATTTCTACAAGAGACATTTCATGACTAAAATAAAAATACATACCAACTTAATTTAGATGCAATCTAATAGCCGAAGATAACAACATTCATCAAGGAGTTTTAAGATACAAGATAACCCCTATAAAATTCCACAGCCGCAATCCCCACAAGATATTACCTTTAATCACAAGTTCAAAAGAACTCTCCCCCATTTGATGTCATTCCCGAGAGAACAACAAGAGCGACCTTAATTTCGAAAGAAAAGAAGGATTTTTAATTGGACACCAAAAACCATAGGAAAATGATTTTCTATATCCAAAACTCAATCAAATCAATCACAAGTAAACCCATGATTAATTTAATTGGAATACACAACTAAATCAAACCACAAAAGTGATCAATTTAATTGATTGTGGTCAACATAAGTAAACTTACGGAGCTACGACTAAGGTAATCATACGGAGATGACTAACTTAATCGTTCACATACTCAACATAAGTAAAACCTTACGGAATATACGACTACATCAACCAATAGAACATAGTTAATATAGCCGTTCATATACTCAACACAAGAACTTGTGGAATATATGAAAACTCAACTAGACTAATTACAAGAGAACCCATAATTAATCTAATTGGAATACAAACAACCAAACTAATCACGAAGGTAATCAATTTAATTGTCAAAACTTTTGCTCGACAAAAGAAGACTTTCGGAACAAATAACTAAATAACCAACCAAGATGATTAATTTAGTTCATAATGATCAACATATAGCATCTTATGGAACAACCAACAAAGCCAATAAGAATAATCGACTTAGTTGTATCGTGCTCAACGTAAGACACACAATGGAGCCTTCACGGTAATACAAAAAGAATGGATCAATGAAGATCAATACCGTGGAATACATACAATGATCTATATTATCTTTTCATCACTATATGCATAATGACATAACAGACTTTATCCTTGTCACACAAAAGATTTTATCCTATTTTCCATCAAATAAATGACTGCATAGGAATACCTTTTGTATTTGTCAAAAGTCCAATCATCCTTTCATCAATACGAATACCAATTTATGAACGACTTTACTTTTGACAACATATGGGACCTTCAAGTTCACGGATGCAAACAATACATATCCCATAAACAATTGCAATATCACAAAATCATAAAGATTAATACTGCAATAACAATCTTTGCCGTTAGAAGGAAGAATCAATCTTTTTCGCACGGATTTATATCAAGAGTGGTTACCAAAAGCGTATAAAAAGATTTCCTTAACAGAGAAGAACATACAAAGTTAATGACGACTATGCACCATAGTTCACATGAGATGATTGTGAACACTCAAGAATATATAGCGATGTGAACTACTACCCATTCTCGAACTTCCTTCTTTGTGATTCACCAACATCACTCTTGTAACATCCACAAAATATCTTAGAATAGGATTTCTCCAAGAATCCTAGTGCCCAAGTCCAAGAGAATAGAACAAGTGCAACGAAACGGAGCAAACACTAAAAAACAAGAGACAGGATAAATACCAATATTAACTCATCCAAATTCAACAATTCTAATCTCCATTTTGAAGGGAATTCTATAAGGAAGATAATGCAAAAAGAATGAGGTAAATCCGAGTTCGGACGAAGAAGTTACGGCCAAAATAAGTTTACCGAATATCAACGTCAAGTATGCATACGGGTTTGCGAACTTAAACCCCTGGATTTTGATTTTGAATGTTGTTATGCATACTTGGTATGTGTACCATGTAGTCCAAACATCCCGAACTATTATTTTCAAACCTAAACATTTAAGAACCTTAAACACAGATCAAGTTAGGTAGAAATGAACGATAAGCAAGATTATTATAAGTATTCTAAACAAATAAAAGTACAAATATTGCTCAAGTTTATAGACATACCTTTTTAGATGAATCCAATCGAATTTTACCGCCTTACCTAATATAATATGTGTGCCCCAATTCTTGTGATTCTCTCACCGTATACAAAGCAGGGCATTCCTTGGTGAGGATGCACTTCCAACACGATCAAGTTGCGTTGGGGTGAACAATGTCTTGCTCACCACAAGTGACCTTTGGATTATCATGAAAGAGATCGCTTTTAGAACCTTTCACATCCAATTCCATTTTCCCAAAAAACTTGTTAAGTTCCAACATCATGGATATTGCCTTCTCCATAGTCATGGAATTTTCTGGGAGATCATTCCTTTTCACACTCAAAACATCATCGACTTTCTTTGGTATCCACTTCTGAGTGCGTTTAGGAACAATTGGAACCTTCTTCCCACTACTCTCTTCTAGAATTCTCGGAAAATAATTGGATTGACTATTCTTTTGCAAGTTAGTCTTTCTCCAGTTGGGAGCATCGGATCTTGTCTTCGTATCTACGAAGTTATCCTTTTGATAACCATTACGATTGTGAAAAGGATTCGTACGACGTTTATAGGCAAATCTAGGTTTATCATAACACTGATTCCCTTGCCTAAAGGTTGGACAATTACAACCTGTAACATTAAGAGGATCAATCTTAACGTATGATCTTGGTTTCACAACTTCTTGTGATGCCCAAACAAGAAAATCATGAAGTTTCTCATTCCTTATACGGAAATGACATCTCCCTTCCAGGTGACCTTTATTTCCAAATAGTGGCAAACATAAGGAATGTTCTTACCTTGATCTATGTGTGCTGTCTTTGGAGGTTGATAAGCTTTGTTCTTTTGAACCTTAACTGCGGGTGAAGGTATTTCACTTTTGCCATCAGTGGAAACCTTTTGTTGAGAAGAATCATTAGCCTTGACAAATTTTACCTCTTTGCTAATACTTGGAGCATCTATTCCCTTATAGCCCAATCCTCGTATATCACTATGATTTTTACTTGCTCCTAGCATAGTGGTTAATTTGCTTGAACTAGTATTGAAATTTTTCAAGTCATCTTCCAACATCTTGATTTTATCAAGAGCAACAGCTAAATCAGCCTCAAGGCGTTTTTCTCGAGCGAGAGAAGCACTTTCTCTGTCATCAAAACTAATTTGTTGAGAGTTAAACCTTGCTTCAGATTCTTCAAGTTTCTCTTCCAACAAAAAGTACTTTTGATAAAGATTATCACATTCAAGTGACTTCATACGTAGGTTTTCCTCAGAATCCTTGAGGATCGATTCGCAAGAACGATTCGAAAAATAAACACCTGCGTAACATCTTCTCAATTTCTTGTTTTCTCGACAAAGAGGAATCAGAAGAGGTGAGACATGAGAAGTTGTAATCTTCTTCATTTTCCATGAATCCAAAAACTTAACATACTCTGAGACTTCCTCATCAACATCTCTATCAATATCTGAATCACCTTCATCAGAAAGTTCATCCAACTGTTCTTCTATGAGAGTTTCCCAATCAACAGTTTTTACATCAAGAGAATGTTTAGATATTGACTTAGTTTTAACAGTTCTCTCAGGTGAATCCAAGCTTTTAGAGTCATCTGGTAATTTCTGAACTGGTACGTTAGTAGAGATAGCACCTCTATCCATAGAGTCAGATCGCTACAAACATAGATTGATGAGGTCTTAGCGTGTTTGCCTGCTCTGATACCAATTGAAAAAGCGGGGTCTAACAACCACCCAATATTTCGCTTAGCAATCTGTATGGACTAACTCCGAAATACTTTGCTAGCGAATCAACTAGACAGTCAGACTCAATCTAGATAAAAATATCTCAAGGAGTTAATATCTCTCTCTTGTTTTTGATATTACTCAAGCTAATAGAAATCAGCGAGTCCTAATCAAACACAAGGAATACTTGGACGGTACCAAATACCAATGTCCAAGGATCAATCAATATCAATCAACAACCAAAGGTCGGATTTCCAATTGATGATCACAAACGCACAACATGTATTATTCAATTATATAACAAATATAATGCGGAAATAGAAATAACACAGACACCAGAATTTTATTAACGAGGAAACCGCAAATGCAGAAAAACCCCGGGACCTAGTCCAGATTGAATACACACTGTATTAAGCCGCTACAGACACTAGCCTACTGCAAACTAACTTCGGACTGGACTATAGTTGAACCCCTATCAATCTCCCACTGATACAAGGTACAGTTGTACTCCTACGCCTCTGATCCCAGCAGGATACTGCGTACTTGATTCCCTTAGCTGATCTCACCCACAACCATGAGTTGTTATAACCCAAAATCACAGACTTGATAATAAACAGATCTGTCTCACACAGAAAAGTCTATAAAAGGATAAATCTGCCTCCCACGGATAAACCCTAGGTTTTGTTCCGTCTTTAGATATAAAACAAGGTAACAAGAACCAATTGATAATCCGGTCTTATATTCCCGAAGAACAACCTAAATTAATCAATCACCTCTTGTGAGTGGGGAAAAATGATTTGCTAGCTTTTACGTAATTGAAGAGTCGACCGTGTGGAGACTCCTTGAACCGAGCGAAATGTTGAACCTTACACAGATGCACTGCAAGAAGGGAGTGTTTTAATTTCGAGAGATCAATCTGTAAGACCCCGGCCTAAACCAAGAACAATGGCCGTTCCAGAGTCAATTCGGTCACAAGAGAGGATGGGTTGATATGTAGGAGGGAAGCTGAGATATACGTGAGATCAATGGTGATCTGAGATTGTAGGTGTGTTGTGAATTCAGCGTGAAAATGCTCTGAATGATTGAATTTTTCTCAATTGAGAGTAATTTCTGTGAGTTCGTGTAAACAAAAGATTGTTTGTATGAACTTTGATGAGAAATTTCTCGTCTTGGCGAATGTTGTTCGAGTGTTCCAAAACTTCTCTCTTTTCAATCAGGATTCAGGGACATTTTATAATGCCGGAGTTGGAAACACCATGATCCCATGAAGTGTGATAATTGCTGGAATCAGAGAATGGGAAATGGGGAAATCATGTTAAAACCAATTACTCATCGTGCGGAGACTTGGTTAACTTTCCACCCACTACTTTTCTGACTCTTCCAACTGATTGCACGACTTGCTCACATTCTCATCGTGGGTGAACACACGTGCCGTAGACCGCAGCCCAAAACCCTAGTTAATATCCCCCATGTGACACGATTGAAATCTCATGATTTTGGAGTCAGTTGCTGACTTTATGGGACGATGAGTCCATGTAGCGATGTGTTGAACATGTGTGAGTAAATTTTTCGAACTCATGAATTTAACGCGTCTGCTGAGACGAGGTATCATCATAACCTAAGACGAGCAAAACTGTGTTGCTAAATTGTTGAATATTGGTAGTTGGAACAATATTCTCTGGTTTGAGCAAATATTTCTAGTCCGAGCGAATATTGCTAATTGAGTAAATATTGCCGGTTCGAGCGAATATTGCTAGTTCGAGCAAATATTGCTAGTTTGAACAAATATCGCTCTTTTAATGAATTGTTGGTAGCTGGACCAAGTAAAATATTAATTTAAGTTACTGACTGCTGGGTCGAGCAAAATAAATACGAATGTTAATCATGGAATCAACATAAAATTATCAAAGTGTTCGAATCTGCTCATAATTACGTTTCTGCAGAGCTCTGGATTCAAAACCCTAATTTTTCCGAGATAATGATTTATTGCAAATCACATAAGACCGGCTACATGGGATGAAGGGTTCACCATATAAGGCCCAGATGCTCGAATGAGCAAAAATATCAAAGTCTCTTGAGGGCCAGTTGGTGAAAGAATGATTAAATGTTGGTTTAACCATTTACTGAAATAATGCTCGTGTGAGCGACAAATCATAAAACCTGGTTTTATGGAAAATATGAGGGACCGGCTCTTGATGGCTGTGGGACCAGTAGATGGTCATTTGAGCAAACTTCCAATTGTTTGGAAAGAGTTTGAACCTAATATGAGCAGCTAAGCAAATTAGGTTAAAATCATTAAAGCACGCGGGACCAGCTGTTTGCAAGCCTGAGGGTCACCCTTGGTCGGTCAAGGGGATGTTCCCATGTCACCATAATGTTCACGCTTCAGTCCTGAGAATTTTGATATTTTCTGGTGCACGTTTGAGCAACATTTGGAGAAAATATGCAAAATCCATGGTTTTGCTGAAACCGGAAAAAATACATGAGATGATGAAAATAATAAATAAAACAAGGAATTACAAGGTGTGGACCGGCCACGGCTAGGGCATGGCCAGCCGGCTGACACGCGGTCCCACATGCTTTTCCCAGCTTTATGTGATTTTATGTATTTTTCTCTGATTTAAGGGAAATTCCATGAAACTGGAGAGTTTGGCGAAATTAGGGAACTTCCATGGGATGAGAGACATAAATTAAAATATAAAATAAGGAATGGGAGTGTGGGACCGGCAATGGCCGTGGCATGGCCGGCCGGCCAATGGGTGCGGGTCCCAAGGCACTCTTCCCAATTTTATGTAATTTTGATGATTTTAGATAATTTTCATAAAATCAAAGGGATTTGTTGAAAATCAAGATATTTTGTTGAAATCAGGGAGTTTTCATGAAATCAGGAAACAAAACACCAAATAATAATAAAATAATGGGCGTGTGTAGGGGTGTCAACGGGTCCGGATCCTCCCGGGTATCACTAGATCCGGACCCGTACCCTACTTATAAAGGTCGGATCCGGGTCCTAACGGTTCCGGGTCCGGTTCCTACACTTGTGGACCCAGAACCGGACCCGTTTAAATACGCGGGTACCCGCCGGTCCCGGGTACCCATTGGGTCTTAAGAAAACTATTAAAAAAACCTCAAAAACTTAATATTTGTCTCTTTTTGGCTTGGATTTAAATAACTTATATAAAATTTATTATTATTTCTTATTAATGTACTAAATAAAGATTTAATGTAAGAGAAAAATTTAAAACGAGTAAAATATCAAAGCTAAAACTATCAAAAACATGAATAAAAGTATGAATAAACGGGTACCCGATACCCGCGGGTATCCAACGGGTATTACCCGTTTGGACCCGTTTAGATTTGGGTCCAATCTGATAATTACCCGTCGGGTCCTAAGTTTCTAATGGGTCCAACTTTAGGATCCGGAACCGGACCCAAGTCTACCGGATCCGGTTCCGGTTCCGGGTAATTGGTACCCATTGACAGCCCTAGGCGTGTGGGACCGGCTAGGGCATGGCCGGCCGGCTAGAGCCCGGTCCTACAATTTTTCCTAATTTTTTAATATTTTCCATGATTTTAGAGAAAATACATGAAATTAGGTAATTTTAGGGAAAATTCATAAAATCAAAGAATTTTCATAATTTGAGAAGGAATAATAAAATAATGGGACGTGAGGTGTGGGACCGGCCACGACCAAGGCATGACCGGCCGGCCGGCGGTCCCGCGACACCTTTTCCTAATTTTATTATTTTTGATAAAACCATGTGATTTAGATAAAAATACATGAAATTAGGTAATTTTCATGATTTTAGTGAAAATTCATAATCAAGGAATTTTCATAATTTGAGAAGAAATAATAAAATAATGAGACGTGAGGTGCGGGACCGGCCACGGCCAAGACATGGCCGGCTGGTGCTTGGTCCCGCGACACGTTTCCCTAATTTTATTATTTTTGATAAAATCATGTGATTTAGATAATTTCTTTGAAATAAAGGAAATTTGCTCGAACAAGAGGATTTTCATGAGATCGTGAAATTAGTAAAAATATGATAAAATATAAAATTGGGCGCGGGACTAGTCACGGCATGACTGGCCGGCTGGTGAGCCTAGTCCCCTGGCGCTTTTGCTTAATATTTTATTATTATTATTTTCCCTTCCTATTTTGCATAGGTTCCTCGTTCGTTCGTATTTTTGAAATGCTCGTTCGTGCATTCAAAATGCTGGTCTGTTCATTATCTGCTAATTACACTTGCACCATTTTGTCAGGGCTTATTTGATGCTCAGATACCTGTTTCGTTGAATATTTATTACTAACCTGTGGAATTCTGCTGGGAAGAACCACAGATTGAAGTAACGAAATATAAAGAGGAATCGTAGAGTATTGCTGGATATTCAGGCGATTAATTGATGACTCATAGAATATTGATGGATATTCAGACGATGGCTCGTAGAATATTGCTGGATATTCAGACGATTTAAGATAATTAATTGATGGATCTATACTAGAAGGGCTTCCTGTCTAGGAGCATTAATTATCTGAGGGTTGAGCAATATGAACTTGATGGAGTGTCATATTCCTCTTGCATAATCGGGGAAAACCTGGTTAACTCCCGAAGACGTTGTCGCTCTATACTAGCAGACATGTTGTCTAGGAGCCGCCCAATCTTTCGATTCTATACAGTATGAGATGTGTCGTGGCCTCAGCTGAGAGACTACACATCTTCATCTTCCTTGAGAGACTTTCTCCATCAGAGGTGGCATGAGCTTTCATGCATAGAGACATGAGTCTCGATACTCATCCGATTCCTGGATCCGGAGTAATTACTGAAATTGCTCAGTATTCATGAGATGTGTCGTGCCTCAGCTGAGAGACTACACATCTACATGTACTCTGAGAGACGGCCTTCTCAGTCAGAGATTTTATGGCATGAGCTTTCATGCTTTGATGAGAGACATGAGCCTCAATACTTATCCGGTTGCCGAATCTGGAGTATAGTTTTACAATTCTACCCTTTGTCGAAAATCAACCATCTACGTTAAGTCCCCTGCTTAGTGAGGAACAGTCATGTTCCTCAGTCATCATTGAATGGTGATTTTCCAGGTACAGACAAAAATAAGTAATTGAACTTGGTCATAAGATAAGATATTACCGGATTTCGACTGAATGAGCAAGCTATGGTTTGAGCGGAAACCTATGTGGCATAATAGAACATCATCTAGTGAACATAAATTGATGTAGAACCGCTGATTCGATGGTGGAACCTTGGTTGGTTTAGGATTCATGGGACGGGCCCAAAAAGGAAATCCTTAAGGAATTAGGTTTTGGAAATAAAATTAGGTATACAAGGGAATTAATCCCTTTGTTTTTTTTTATTCTTTCACGACCGACCACCATCATCACCTCCTCCCTCTCTTCACGTCGCAGCATAGAACAGGAAGTTTTCCCGCCGGAGTTGCCGCCGCCGCCGCCGTCCGATCACCGTCCGGCCAGTTTCCGGCCGACGTCGTCAGGTGAGTCGATTTTTTTCAGATTTTTATGATTTCATGAGTTTTTCATGCTTTCACCATGTCAAAATTCTATACATGTGTATATGTTGATGTGAGTTTTGTAGAAAAACCCTTGTTTTATCAAACGTATGTTCGTTCGATCGTTAGTTTTGAAAACTAATAAAAATCCTTGATTTATGAGAGATTTCTTTATATATGTGGACTTAGGTCCAATGATAAAACTTAGTGTATGAGCTTTCATGTGAACCAAGATTTTACCTTAATAGATGTGAGCTTTCACAAAACCGAAATAAACCCCGTTTTAGAGGATAATGCTCGTTCGAGGAAAATAGACATATATATTTTTATGTATGTAAATTTATGTCCAGTGATAAAACTTTATTTATGAGATTTCATGAGAATTAGTATTTTATCACAATAGGTGTGAGCTTTCACAAAACTAGCATAAACCTTCGTTTTTTTTAATAAAACACTAATCGAAGGAAAATAGATTTTTTTTTTAATATATATGTAGCCGTGACATATTTTATGTGAAACATGATGACATATTTTATTCACATGGATTTGTTCTTATTAGATAAATTCTGAAAATTTATATGAACAAATTGCATTAATTATTGATTTATAATGGGTTTTGAGTAACCTTCAAACTAGACAACTTATTTATGATGAAGTCATGTCTTATTGTAAATTTCATAGTTCAGTTGTGTGAATCACGTTATGAAAATTATGTATATGATTTTATGAGAAAATCATTTTCCATGAACTAATGAAGTTTTGTTCGTTGTTGCAGATTTTAAGGATTGATTTCGTGTGTTAACTCTTGTATTGCAACCACTATTGTTAGTGAAATTGAAAGAGGTAAGATTCAAGAATTACAATTTTGTGGATGAATTTATCTGCATGTCGATAACTCCATGCTCCTGGTTTCAGAAAATGCCGGCTTCCAGCAGTCTTAGTTATTCCTCCGGTTCTGACGAAGATCCCAAAGCTCCCATAGCTAATTCGAAAGTCAAGGTAATTCGCGATGAGGGAGCAAAGACCAGCGTACCCTTGAATGAGCGTAGAGTTACTTTTTCCGAACTCAGGAAAAGAAAAGCCGAAGACGATGAGAAAGATGCTCGTCAGCGCAAAAAGGATCGAATCCGGCGCAAAATACAGAGAGCTGAGGAAAAACGCCAATTCTTGGACGGGGTACCCTCTGATTCTGATGCTGATGTTCCTGAAGAAGAAACCACTTGGGGTTTGCCTGATCAGTGTTCCAGAGAACTCGAAATTTCCATGGAGCAGATTGACACTGAAGCTGAAGCGGAAGAAGATTCAGATTCAGATGATGATTTTTATGCTCATCCATACGTCACCATTAGTCATGACAGTGATTCCGGAGAAGAGGATTCCGAGAAGGATAGTGATGAAGACTCTGAGAAGGACAGTGATGATGAATCTTACAACTCAGATGGATCTGACGAGTAGCTTTACTTTCGATCTCTTGTTCTTTTTAGTGTTTGAACACTCTCAATCTCCGTAGTATATGC
This sequence comes from Papaver somniferum, assembly GCF_003573695.1. NCBI lineage: Eukaryota > Viridiplantae > Streptophyta > Magnoliopsida > Ranunculales > Papaveraceae > Papaver > Papaver somniferum. Next base: position 53,415,387 of record NC_039367.1, read on the forward strand.
CTTCATTCGAACAATTTTATTGAAGTATTTAGGTCTTCCTTTCGAACGAGAGATTTTATTAACGTGAGTTCTTCTTGATTGAATTAAGCAAACCGAGCCAATCTTCATGCCGAACTCATTATAATCTCCCTTAAATCTTGTGGTTCTTCGTCTTATGAAAATATCCAAACATAAGTTGTATAGTACATGGGGCCGTGTGACTTGCCGATCACAATTAACCTTGGTCAGTTCCCAGTGCACTATTTTACTCCGCATCTCCAGTTTGACCTTGTTCAAGACTTAGGGTTTCAGTAAAACTCGTAACTGAATCGGAGATAAGTGCCTGCCGTATCTTGTATATATCTTTGTAGATTTAGGGTTTATCACTTGCGCCAATATTTCCTCCATTCCTAAGTTAGTTTCATCACAGAAGAAATTTCGATCACCATACCTCTCATATCATGTCTGCTGATAATACTTCTTCACAAAACGGACTTCAGTCGAAACATGGAGTAGAAGCGCCCATCTTGGTAAGGTGGTGCACATCTTTTCCGTCTCGTTCAGTTGAGGTTACTGATCGTAGAAGATGATTTGTTGCAGGATAACCATAAGAATCTTTCTTCTCACAATTCAAAGCCCAAGCGGACTGCTAGAATCCCTGCCCGGTATAGGTCGGCTCCTTCTGAGACTGGATCATCTGTAAGCAATCTTATAATCCTTGAAATTTTACCATGTCTAATTCAGGCAAAATTAAACACTTCCCCGTTCATCACAGGCGGATGTTCGTGTCGCTTTTGATGCTAGAAGGAGAAGGAGTGGAAAGTCCGTGACTGTGGTCGAGGTTGAAGATAGTAGCAATCAAGCATGTGAAGATTCTGCAGAATACGTGGAGACAGAAGATAATGTTCATGTCCGTGAATACCCGACAACTCTGATTAACACTTTCCCAGATAATGAGGTGGTTGGTGGATTCGTCATTCCCAAGTGCCATGCACCTATGTATACTAATATCTGGAAAAAAAGTATGGGCATATTGCCACTACAGAAGTGTGGAAAGGTTTTCTACCCACCCTCCTGACTACAGTTGCAGGGTTGCTACCGATCATTGAAGAAATGAACCAAATGCACCTGCGAGACGTCAAGAATCAGGAACTACACAAGTGGGATGAGATGATTTCCAATTGCGAGATATTGCGATTCAATGTGAGTTGGCTTCGCCGTCGTCTTGAGATAATTAAGATACATAAGGCGTCGGAGGCTGCTGATGCGATTTCCATGACCACTGCTTTATTGGAGGAGGAAAAGATACTGGCTTTGGAGTCAGCAAGGATTGAGAAGGCGGTTGAGGATTTGAAGGAAAAGACTAGGATCTTCCAGAAGAAACTCGACATGGTTTCGTACAGGTATTATCCATTGCTGGATGGTTTGCTCTGAGTGAATATTCAGGAGAGTTGAAATGTAGGTTTCTGACAAGGTAGAATAATCTGATAGCATGAGGAGTTTTTGTTCATTTTATGAACAAATGAGCATATTGCATGCTATTTGAATGAAATAGATTACATTTGAGATGTATTTGAAATAAAGGTTAATTATCTGCTGTTGATCAAGCGTAATAGGCTTTGAGCCATTTGCCATTGATAACATTTCCTTCCTTTCCTCCACTGATTGCTAAAATTTTGTAGTATCCACTAGACACCGCTTTGATGATAACATACGGCCCTTCCCATTTCGGAGAGAATTTGGGAGCAGACATATCTTGTTGAATGTGATTTGCCGTCTTTAATACCAAATATCCTACTTAAAAAGTTCGGGGTTTTACCATTTTGTTGTAAGCCCTGGATATCCTTTGTTTATAAGCCTCCACTTACTTTTCTACTTTAGCTCTCCTTGATTCAAGCATGTCTAGTTCAACAACTTTTGACTTGGACACTTCAGCTTCATCCCATCGTATTCCACTAGCCGCTGCAATCCTTGCTGAAGGAATTTTTATGTCGGCTGGGAGTATAGCATCAGACCCATAGACGAGCGAATACGGTGACGTTCCAATTGAGCTTCTCGGTGCAGTTCTGTAAGCCCACAAAGCCATGGGAAGTTGTTCATGCCATGATCGTGGATTGTCATGAATTGTTCGACTGATAATCCGGATCAAAGTTTTGTTGGTACTCTCTGCTTGGCCGTTTCCTTGGGGGTACTATGGTGTGGAGAAGATCTGTTTAATCTCGTACTCCTTGAGAAATTTCTCGACATCTTGGTTAGCGAAAGGAGTCCCATTATCTGTGATGATATGTTTAGGGACGCCGAATCTACATATAACATGCTCCTTGATGAAGGCTGCAATAGTTACCCCTGTGGTACCTCTGAGCGGGATTGCTTCGACCCACTTAGTGAAATATTCAGTAGCTGTGATGATGTATTCATGCTGCTTTGAGGATGCTGGGTTGATCTTCCCGATGATATCAAGTCCCCAGCTATAGAAAGGTCATGGACTATTCACAGAGTGTAATGGAAGGCAAGGGGTATGAATGAGATTACCGTGAATCTGGCATTTATGGCACTTCTGAACGTATGCGGTTGCATCATCTTCCATAGTCTGACAGTAATATTTCTCGTGTATTTGGAGAAACAATTTCTTTTTCCCCTGATGTTCTCCTTCATGAGTTTCTTTCAGGACTGTCAGGATTTCATCTTCGTCTAGGCATCTCAACAAGTCTCCTCCAAAGCTTTTGCGGTATAAGATTCCGTCAAGAAAAACAAATCTCTTAGCTCTATGTATGAGTTTGATTGCATCTTTCTTTTCTGGTGGCGATTTGTTGTCTCGAAGATATTCGATGTAAGGCTGCCTCCAGACCCTGGTGTAAAGGAGTGTTAGCACTTCCAAATGATGAGGAGGTGTCTGACAATTAGGACAAGCTCCCTGCAAAGTCCTCGACCGTGTTTCCATGGAAGGCCAATAGTACCCGAGTCTCGGGAGTCTTCTATAAAGTGTTATTACCAGCGTCTGTACGCACACTTATTGATGTACACTTTCGAGTTTCTCTTTCGCTTCTTCATCACCCAGGCATCGTGATAGAGAGGCATCGGGGTTGCGATGGTATAAGGCCCCATGAAGCAAGAAGAAGTTCTTCAGCTCTTTAAGGTTGATTGTCTCTTATGTAATGGAGCCGCTCAGTTCATGAATGATAGGTGCTCTCCAATCATTTGCTTGAGATTCTTCAGTTTGATTAAGCCACGTGGATTATACAGTTCGTCTTTGCACTATGATAGCTTTCTCTGACCCTTCGAATTGCAACTTGGATGCAAGGGTTGCTAAGCAATCATCATGCATGTTGTTGATCCGGCCAGTATGGGTGATAGTCGCGTCGGCGAAATGACTCAGGAGTCGCTGTGCTTCAGCTCTGAATAGAGCAAGTGTTATCTCTTTGAGAGAGTACACCCCATTCATTTGATTAACTAGAAACTTTGAATCTCCTCTGATCTCCAGATGCATTGCTCCTGCTTGTTTAGCTAAGGATAATCCTAGCAAGAAGGCTTCATACTCTGCTTAATTATTTGTACAGTGGAAATCCAGCTTGAATGAATGTGAGAATACCTCTCCTGATGGCGAGACCAAGACTATGCCTGCTCCTCCAGTATCATTACTAGGAGTAGCGGATCCATCAAAATACAACAACCATGTTTCCTCTTTAACGACTGAGATTCCTGGTAGTTCTCCTGGTACATCATCTTATAACGTCGTGGAATCTTCTCCTGGGAAGGCCGCCAGTAAATCTGCTACTGCTTGACCTTTGATTTCTTTGGGGGAAACACATACTATGTCGAATTTTTACATTTGAAGCAGCCACTTCCCAGGTCTTCCTATCAGAGCAGGTCTTGAGAGCAAAAACTTTATGGGATTAGCTTTGGATACAAGCACGACTCTGTTGGAGAGTAAATAATGCCTGAATCTTTGCATTGTATGAGCTAACGCCAGGCATGCTCTTTCAGCTTTCGGTTATCTGAGTTGAGCATCCTTCATGGTTCGTCTGTAATAGTATATCGGATGCTCGACGCCTTCTTCATCTTCCTGAGCTAATAGGGATCCAATAGCAACGTCACTGAAGGCTGTGTATAGTATCAGCGGTCGTCCCTGATAGACACATTTTTGTGTCTAATTTGATCTCAATACTATATATTGTTGGCACTCGATTTTGTACTAATTTTGTTATTTTATGTATTTGTAGGTATTTTTTGGAAATAAATATTTTAAGAAAATTCGGCTCGAAAAGTTGATTTTGGCACCCGGAGGGCACGTGTTATTCGGACTCCCAAGTTTGGATAAGGGGTAACCTAATTACTAAGGGGCACCCCCAGGTCACCCCCAAGGCATCTGCTATTCGCACCCCAGTCCAGGATAAGGGGCACCTTCTTCAACAATTCAAATTCTCAAAATTGGCGGGAAAAATGTTCACACACAGGAGAATTTTCGATCAAAGAAATGAAGTAGTGGTAGGTCGATTCAATGGCTGAATTTTGGTATAAAGATGTGATTTATCCTAAGAAAGATAGTTTGGGTGTCGAATTTGATCGGAATTGGCTGGAAATATCGATTTGATTCTCGAGCTCAAAACAGAGCTACACGGAGTGAACACGACCTGTACACGGTGTTGTGTGTGTTTTGGTTGTGCATGGAAGTGTTTTGGAGGAGTTGGATGACTTATGAGGCATGTATAAGCCTTACTAGAGCGTGCAGGATCCAAGTTTACGTGTGAAATTCTAAATCTGGTAAGAAAATATTCAAAAATAATGTTATTCACTGCCGAGTAAAGACGAATTATTTGGAGTTATGGCGAGGGATTTCAGCGTGTCTTTGAGTATAAATATGATCTTTGGGTCTACTAGAATGGCTGTAGAGAGTTTGGGGAGGTTTGGAGGCGAGCAGAGAGGCGCAGGAGGAGTTGCAGAGAAGTTACCTGCTGCTGCTGCTGCCATTAACACGCCTGAAGAATACGAAGAACGGACTCGCAGAAGCAGTCGTTCTTCAACAGTGAAATCGACTGTCCAGTGTGGGTCGTAGTTCTTCAACGACAACAGCACCTCAGCTCTGTCGTTGATTCTGGACGCCTTCTGTGGGTCGCAGAATCCTGTTTTAGAACATTTACTTATCTTTCTCTTCATTGTAAAACACTTTTGAGCATCAATGAAATATTTTGAGAGGTTTTTCACCATGATGAGATAAACCCAACACTGGGACGACGGAGGAGGCCGTGTTTCATCCATGTGGTAATTTAAATTAATTCTTTATTTACTTTTTGCAACATTTTTAATTGAAATAAGATTTTAAATTAATTACTTGTGATTTCATTTGATGGAGTATGCTTAGTCCTAGGGATTTTTGATATTCCATGCTTAAGAAATACAAATAATATTTTATAAAATCTATCTTGGCAATAAACTAGAGTTAATATTTGTTTTGTTTTGAACTATAATCGCCTAGAATTAAATTCTGAACCACTTGAAAATGAAAAATGGCCGAATCTTTAGTCCCAGTAACTCTCTACCATTGTTAATATTTTTTTGTATATAATTTTTATTAAATCTAAAAAAATCTGCTTTCACAAGTCTGAAAAGAACCCTATTTTATAACCACTACTACTACAACCACGAAAATTTTTAAAACAAAATGGCGCCGCCGACGCGGACCTGTGCTTAGGTAGAATTTTTTTAGGTTTATTATTTTTTTTTCCTTTTTACGTTTCTTTTTGTCTTTGATTTGCAGGTTCGAAGCGGAGTACTAAGGACCTTGGAAGGAAAAGCTTAAAGCGAAAGGAGCGAAAGAGGAATTTTTTTTTTTGTTTTATATATAGAAAAGAGAGAAAAAAAAAGAGAGATTTTTTTTTTTATATTTTTTTTTTAGGTTATTTTTCTTTTTCTTTTGCACTTTACTTTATTTGGACTTTGGACTGGACTCTTGGACTTTATTATTATTATTTTTTTAACCCTACGGAAGGGTATTTTTATTAAAAAAAAATATTATTATATAAACTGTGTGCAGGGAAGGACGACGATTACTATATCGTCTCGGCCCCTCGGGTTCGCACACGGCATAGGAGTCGTGGCCCGAGTCGACGACAACGGTTCATCGCCCGTCTGGTACGGGAGGTAAGTCCAATCGAAACACCCGCGAATCTCCTGCAAGTGGGTTACTGTCTGCCTTAAGGTGATAATTGTTTGAGGACGAACCGGACTGTCTTTATTTTCCTAGTAAAGGGCAAGGCCTGGCCTAAACAAGATAAGGGTTCGGATTTCATCACCGTTCTCTTCTTGCCCGCCTTAGGAAAACGAAACCGAACGCGAACCTAAGCTTAAAATTTGGAATAGAACGAGACCGATAGGGTAACGAGCTTAATAGGAAACTCGTTCGAAAAATATTGGTTGCTCTTTAAGCACACTCCAAAGTTCATGATGGTTTCTGTGAGTTGAATGCGTGACTGCGCCGCCTTGTGATAGCGGTGAGGCCTTGGGTATCAAAGCTCTACTAAGCTTCCCTCGCCTCTATTCAACTTACTTTGACTCAGATTGATCCCAGAGAGGTTTGCTCAAATTGCAAGGAATTCCCTTTCGAAAGATAGAAGCTGGTCTAGAAACAATCTAAGTGGAGCCATCATGCTTTTTGTTTGCTAGAAATCTTTAGGTTTGTTTTGGTGGAGTCGAGTCGGCCTTGTTTGTGATTGTGTAGAATTCCCTTGCAACTAAGAATGTCGAACTGGTATGATAGAAGCCAATACAATGAGTATCGACCTGAATTTAAATATGGACATCATCAGTTTTATAACCATGGTGGGAATAGTAGTTGGGAACGCCAACCTTTTCAAGGTTATGGTTCATACCATAGTGAGCCCAATTATTATCCACACACGAATTGGTCTTACGAGCAAGAAAATCAGGAATATTATAGTACTAATCATGCGTTTTTGGAAAATTACTTAAAAACTAGTCCTGATTATGACATTTCTAAACCTGTTCAATCTTTAGAAGAAACCTACCAACAAATTCGAAGGGAGTATGAACGTGCAGTTAGTTCAAGAGAAGAGAGTACACAGCGGTCTAAGATATTCAATGAGACTTGTGAAAGTATAAGTGTTACACTCAGTGAAATTCAAGCACGTTTAGAGGCAGAAAATGAACAGTTAGCTAATGCTGCTCGAAATAATCTAAATTTCCAAAATAGTGCTTCCAATTTTACCCTTGATGTAAATAGTGAATATTTGCCTAATTTAGAGGACGAGGTTAGAATAAAAGACACTACTTATTTAGATAAGGTTCAATCATTTTCGTACTATGATGATGAGGATAGCAGTAATGAAGAATCTGAAATATGTAGGCATAGTGATCAGGAGTCTAGTAATCCAATTGAGTTGTATAATGATTATATTATTTCTAGTTCAAATCCAAATAATTTTTATGATTATTCACCTATTCAAATGGACGAGGATTTGATTAGGGATACCACCGTTTTAGACGACGTAGTATTTCCTGTTTACGAAGCCGATAGTGGTTTAGAGGAACGGGTTCATTTCGAAAATACTGTTTTAGAGTCTAGCGACTTAGAAACAATAGTCTTGGAAGAAGAAGATAGACCCGTAGAGATGAGTAAAGATGCACTACCTGATAATAACTTAGAAGAATCTCTTGAATATTTTAAGAACTCTGAAGATACGGAAATTCAAGACATAATTAGAGGTCTATCTAGAGACACTGAAAACTCTAAGTTTGGGGGTGATTATCACTTCCCTAGTGCCTTACCTTTAACTCTCAGAAAGTCCCCACACTTAGGACTTGATATCTCTGCCTCGACCATTTTACAAGATTATCTTCATACACGTTTTCCCGAACCTAATGATGTCCAAAAAGGAGTTCAGTCGTTAGAAACCCATCCTCTGGTTGATCTGGTTTTCCCAGGCTATGATACCCAGATTGACTTTGTTTTCCCACCAAATAGTTTTCTTCCAACTGTGGGAACGTTTCAAATGAGTCGAATATTAAGTTCTGAGACTAAGCCTAAGTACTTTAGGTTAATGGAATCGACACATTTTCCTAAGAATGACCACTACTCTCACTGTGGTCAACTATGTAAGTCATATCTGATTGACTTAGATGATCCGCAATTATTTAGGTTATTACTTCGTGATTCTAAGTTCGTATTTGAGTTTTCACAGACTCTAAGACCTAGTGATTCGGATCCCATCTATGAAGAAACGCAGCCAATGAAAATATTCTATTTAGACCCTTTCATAGAACCTGAACCTGAACCGCAATTAGCGATAGTTTTCAGGAAACTAGGTAAGGGCATGCTATTCTTGTCCATTTTCTTGGTTCACTGCAGTTTCCTTTGGTCAGCTCTATTTGGTTTTGAAGACCCACAGTTATTTCGACTGTTACTTTATGGTTCGAGTTGACTAATCCTTTCCTAAGTCTGGCTGAAGACTTTAAACTTAGCACTTCTTGGGAGGTAACCCAATATTCTTGTGACACGGTAATATCCTTCCTTATCTCTTTTGCTTCAAGTGGTAACAGTTTCTCCTTGTTCATGCTTTTAGTTTCATCTTTAGAACATTGAGGACAATGTTAGATTTAAGTTTGGGGGTATGGGAGAAACTTTTTAGTTGCAATAAATAAACTCCAGAGCCTAGAAATTTATGCCTATTAAGGATAGCACTAACCAATCTAAGTGGATGGAAACATTTTTGTTTTAGGAGTTGAGGAACCAATCTGACTAGATGGAAACATCTATAGAGTCTATTCATAAAAGCACGGAGCTCAGGTGTTAGAAATAACATTATAGTTTCGCCATATCTCGTCGAGTCCTTTTCACGTTCTATTTTTTCTTTTATTTCAAGTGATTTGGTGGGGCACACGATTCAAGTTGTTACCTTTGCTAGGGTGAAATAGAGTGACTGAGTTACCTTTTCCAAAAAAAAAAAAAAAAATTAGACCGGACCAGTTAGACCAATCGGAATAAGTATTAACACTTGGATAGCAATATGCGTGTGTTCTCCCTGTTTCCGTCGCCTAAGCAAGCGTGGAATGCAGGACCCGTGGGAACTATCGTGTAATCTGCTGACAAGAAGCATGCGCTTGGATCAAAAAGATCTATTCATGCCGTTAAGTTAAAAAATAAAAAAATAAAAAAAAAATGATTATTGTTATGTGTAGTCAACTGCTGGTTCCCTTGTATTTGCCAGTTTGTTGATCTAGATTTAAGTTATTGACCACTGGTTCCCTTGTATATGCCAGTGTGTTAATATTAATCAGACCGGTATCTCAGTCAATTAGGTTAGGTTCATCTTGGCAAAGGCCTTCAGACAGATATGGGAAACACCGTTCACTTTTCAACCATCTACATTTTTCTTTTTCCATCTTCTTAATCTTTTCATGTGATTAGTCTGACTCCGAGTATGATGTCCATCGTGAAACTATCTTAGTAGAGCTCTGTCACTTATATGAATTTTAGTATGCTTGAGTGCAAACTCGTGTACACCAATTGGAATTTCGCATCAGGGTTCTTCCTCTTAGAATCAATAATTGTATGCCAACCAAGGAGGTTCTTTAGTGCTTTCCAAGGTTCTGCGTAGATAGCTAGGATCTGGGGTATTGGTTTTTGTGGGTACACCTCTGATAAACCCACCCGAGATTAACTCGGTCACTTTTCAAGAATAAATTTTGCTCGAGGACTAGCAAATAATAAGTTTGGGGGTATTTGATAGACACATTTTTGTGTCTAATTTGATCTCAATACTATATATTGTTGGCACTCGATTTTGTACTAATTTTGTTATTTTATGTATTTGTAGGTATTTTTTGGAAATAAATATTTTAAGAAAATTCGGCTCGAAAAGTTGATTTTGGCACCCGGAGGGCACGTGTTATTCGGACTCCCAAGTTTGGATAAGGGGTAACCTAATTACTAAGGGGCACCCCCAGGTCACCCCCAAGGCATCTGCTATTCGCACCCCAGTCCAGGATAAGGGGCACCTTCTTCAACAATTCAAATTCTCAAAATTGGCGGGAAAAATGTTCACACACAGGAGAATTTTCGATCAAAGAAATGAAGTAGTGGTAGGTCGATTCAATGGCTGAATTTTGGTATAAAGATGTGATTTATCCTAAGAAAGATAGTTTGGGTGTCGAATTTGATCGGAATTGGCTGGAAATATCGATTTGATTCTCGAGCTCAAAACAGAGCTACACGGAGTGAACACGACCTGTACACGGTGTTGTGTGTGTTTTGGTTGTGCATGGAAGTGTTTTGGAGGAGTTGGATGACTTATGAGGCATGTATAAGCCTTACTAGAGCGTGCAGGATCCAAGTTTACGTGTGAAATTCTAAATCTGGTAAGAAAATATTCAAAAATAATGTTATTCACTGCCGAGTAAAGACGAATTATTTGGAGTTATGGCGAGGGATTTCAGCGTGTCTTTGAGTATAAATATGATCTTTGGGTCTACTAGAATGGCTGTCGAGAGTTTGGGGAGGTTTGGAGGCGAGCAGAGAGGCGCAGGAGGAGTTGCAGAGAAGTTACCTGCTGCTGCTGCTGCCATTAACACGCCTGAAGAATACGAAGTACGGACTCGCAGAAGCAGTCGTTCTTCAACAGTGAAATCGACTGTCCAGTGTGGGTCGTAGTTCTTCAACGACAACAGCACCTCAGCTCTGTCGTTGATTCTGGACGCCTTCTGTGGGTCGCAGAATCCTGTTTTAGAACATTTACTTATCTTTCTCTTCATTGTAAAACACTTTTGAGCATCAATGAAATATTTTGAGAGGTTTTTCACCATGATGAGATAAACCCAACACTGGGACGACGGAGGAGGCCGTGTTTCATCCATGTGGTAATTTAAATTAATTCTTTATTTACTTTTTGCAACATTTTTAATTGAAATAAGATTTTAAATTAATTACTTGTGATTTCATTTGATGGAGTATGCTTAGTCCTAGGGATTTTTGATATTCCATGCTTAAGAAATACAAATAATATTTTATAAAATCTATCTTGGCAATAAACTAGAGTTAATATTTGTTTTGTTTTGAACTATAATCGCCTAGAATTAAATTCTGAACCACTTGAAAATGAAAAATGGCCGAATCTTTAGTCCCAGTAACTCTCTACCATTGTTAATATTTTTTTGTATATAATTTTTATTAAATCTAAAAAAATCTGCTTTCACAAGTCTGAAAAGAACCCTATTTTATAACCACTATTACTACAACCACGAAAATCTTATAATCAGTCCCTGCACTGGAGACCTCATGACTGCGGGTGATAAAAGTATCTGTTGTATCTTCCGGAATGCTTCCTGCTTGACATCTTTCCATGTGAAACTCGCTCCCTTCTTCAGTAGAGGAGTGAACGAAGCAATAAGTTGAGCCAATCCTGGTATGAAGCGTCTGATGTAATTCACTTTACTCATGAAGCTCTGTAGTTCCTTCACAGTGCGTGGAGGAGGCATGGTGGAGATGGATTTTGCTTTGTCTAGGTCGACTTTGATCCTTTCGGCAGTGACCAAGAATCCCAAAAACTTTCTAGAAGAAACTCCAAAAGCGCATTTTAGAGGATTCATCTTCAACTTGTATTCTCTGCATCTTTCGAAGACTTTTCTAAGAACTTCTAGATGGGATGTTCGAGCTTTCGATTTCACCACGACATCGTCAACATAATCTTCTACTTGCTTGTGCATCATATCGTGAAATATTTCTGTCATGGCTCGTTGGTAGGTGGCGCCGTCATTCTTCAATCCAAAGGGCATCACAGTGTAATGAAAATTTCCAATGGGAGTACGGAACGCGGTCTTGGCAGCATCATGTTCGAACATTTTGATTTGGTTGTACCCGCTGTAACCATCCATGAACGAGAACATACCGTGGCCGCTGGTCGCATCAACGAGCATATCAATGTTGGGTAAAGGAAAGTCATCCTTCGGGCAGCATTTATTCAGGTTTCTGAAATCTACACAGCATCTGATTTGACCATTTTTCTTCTTAACTGAGACGACATTAGACAGCCATGTTGGGTGTTGAATAGGCTTGATAAATCCTGCTACCAATAATTTTCGAATTTCGGCCTTGATTTGTTCCTCATGCCTGAACTGCCTGGGTGATTGTTTGATAGCCTTGGAGCCAGGAATGATATGTATACGGTGATTGACCAATTTGTCATCCAGACCAGGCATTTCTTCATACGTCCAAGCAAATATATCCCGATACTCCTTACTACCGGGCTTGTACAATCTTCCGATGATAGCGCATAACTGATTAAGATTGGTCTTGGACCTTCCTCTGTGACGATGTTAACCTTCTCAAGATTATCAATGGTATAATTCGTGTCATCTTGCAACTGCTGTGGAGATTCCTGAACTTCATCCTCAGGTGGTTGTTCATTCTGACACGATTCACCAGTGCGGGGAGACTCTTGATCAATCTCCCCTATTAATTGCTAATCTTTGCGTCGCCGGTAAATGACCCTTCCTTATGCGTCATGAGTGGTCATAAAATTGGATCCTGGGATCATAGTTTCATCTTTTCGGCGTTTGACCCATGTAGCAGGTGACTTGACTGGTTCTGCTTCTGAAGATTGTGATGACGCCGCAGATGCCTCAATAGCCTTCCAATTTGGAAGTGGAGTAGTGCAGATTTTCTTAGGAGGTTCAGGGGCGCTTCTCTGGGACTCGATGAATTCCCGATCGTAGGACAGAGCATACGGAGATGATGAAGCAGCTATGCGGACGATCTTGTTATTGAGTAAAGCCTTCATGCATTGATGGTAGGTTGATGGAACCACCTTGTTGTCATGGAGCTAAGGTTGCCCAAGTATCATGTGGTAGTCAGGTTCTTATTCGATCACGTGGAATTTCACCTTTGATTGAATTGGTCCTACCCTCAAATCTATGTACGCGTATCTATATGTGTGACTTCGACTTCCTTCAAACCCTATCATTAGGATGGGATGGCGAATGATTTTACCTCGCGGGAATTTGGACATTCTAAGAGTTTTCATAGTGACAATGTTGGTGGAAGCACCGGTGTCGATGAGAGCTCTTCTAAATTCGGTGCCTTTGATGAAGCCAGTCACGTACAACGCGCGATTGTGCCCTTCGTCTTCCATGCGATCTTCTTCTCCAAAAGTGATGTTGTCGATTGAATGTCCAGTCATCAAAGAAACTTCTTCAACTACTGGGGTTGGTGAAGTTATTTGTACATCGGACGATATCTGGCTGAGTGCAGTAAATGTGTCTGTGCGTTGCTCCTTAGAGAAGTGTAGGAGTTCACATAAATTTTCGATCAAATGTGCAACTTCATGTTCCACTGGTTCCTCATATGTGGTGAAACTGTTGGTCTGAGGAGGATTACTAGTCGAAGGATTTGGAGGTTCCACCACCTCTGCTCCTAAAATCCTCGTCACGTGTACCAGGAAAGTGAACAGGCTATCGATTTCCCTTTTCAGCCGGTACACGTTTCTTGACAGGTCTTCTTGTCTTCGTGCCAATTCAGCCAAGCTTGGGATTTCTCCATCCATCGGTTCAATGGAGATAAATGGAGTTGTAAAATATGATAATTCATTGTAACCAGAATTGTTCGAAGGAGCGTGAGAGACATTACCATTCGAGAGATTCTGGTTGGGATCTGGAGCTATTGAGTCATTTCTAAGACCGACCATCCTTGTGAAATCGTGAGATTGCAACCGAGAGATTAATCTCCCACTGTGGTCGCCAATCTGTAAGTGGGGAAAAATGATTTGCTGGATTTTATGGAATTGAAGATTCGACCATGTGGAGACTCCTTGAATCGAGCGAAATGTTGAACCTTACACAGATGCACTGCAAGAAGGGAGTGCTTTAAGTTCGAGAGATCAATCTGTAAGACCCCGGCCTAAACCAAGAACAATGGCCATTCCAGAGTCAATTCGGTCACAAGAGAGGATGGGTTGATCTGTAGGAGGGAAGCTGAGAAATACGTGAGATCAATGGTGATTTGAGATTGTAGGTGTGTTGTGAATTCAGCATGAAAATGCTCTGAATGATTGAATTTTGCTCAATTGAGAGTAATTTCTGTGAGTTCGTGTAAACGAAAGATTGTATGTATGAACTTTGGTGAGAAATTGCTCGTCTTGGCGAATGTTGTTCGAGTGTTCCAAAACTTCTCTCTTTTCAATCAGAATTCAGGGACATTTTATAATGCCGGAGTTGAAAACACCATGATCCCATGAAGTGTGACAGTTGCTGGAATCAGAGAATGGGAAATGGGGAAATCATGTTAAAACCAATTACTCATCGTGCGGAGACTTGGTTAAATTATTAAATGTTGGTTTAATCATTTACTGAAATAATGCTCGTGTGAGCGACAAATCATAAAACCTGGTTTTATGGAAAATATGAGGGACCGGCCAAGAGGTCATGGGACCGGATCTTGATGTCCGTGGGACCAGTATATGGTCATTTGAGCAAAATTCCAATTGTTTGGAAAGAGTTTGAACCTAATATGAGCAGCTAAGCAAATTAGGTTAAAATCATTAAAGCACGCGGGACCAGCTGTTTGCAAGCCTTAGGTTCACCCTTGGTCGGTCAAGGGGATGTGCCCATGTCACCATAATGTTCACGCTTCAGTCCTGAGAATTTTGATATTTTCTGGTGCACGTTTGAGCAACATTTGGAGAAAATATGCAAAATCCATGGTTTTGCTGAAACCGGCAAAAATACATGAAATGATGAAAATAATAAATAAAACAAGGAATTACAAGGTGTGGACCGGCCACGGCTAGGGCATGGCCGGCCGGCTGACACGCGGTCCCACATGCTTTTCCCATTTTTTTGTGATTTTATGTATTTTTCTCTGATTTAAGGGAAATTCCATGAAACTGGAGAGTTTGGCGAAATTAGGGAACTTCCATGAGATGAGAGACATAAATTAAAATATAAATTAGGGAATCAGAGTGTGGGACCGGCAATGGCCGTGGCATGGCCGGCCAGCCAATGGGCGTGAGTCCCAAGGCACTCTTCCCAATTTTATGTGATTTTGATGATTTTAGATAATTTTCATAAAATCAAAGGGATTTTTTGAAAATCAAGATATTTTGTTGAAATCAGAGAGTTTTCATGAAATCAGGAAACAAAACACCAAATAATAATAAAATAATGGGCGTGTGGGACCGGCTAGGGCATGTCCGGCCGGCTAGAGCCCGGTCTCACAAGTTTTCCTAATTTTTTAATATTTTCCATGATTTTAGAGAAAATACATGAAATTAGGTAATTTTAGGGAAAATTCATAAAATCAAGGAATTTTCATAATTTGAGAAGGAATAATAAAATAATGGGATGTGAGGTGTGGGACCGGCCACGACCAAGGCATGACCGGCCGGCCGGCGGTCCCGCGACACCTTTCCCTAATTTTATTATTTTTGATAAAATCATGTGATTTAGATAAAAATACATGAAATTAGGTAATTTTCATGATTTTAGGGAAAATTCATAAAATCAAGGAATTTTCATAATTTGAGAAGAAATAATAAAATAATGAGACGTGAGGTGTGGGACCGGCCACGGCTAAGACATGGCCGGCTGGTGCTCGGTCCCGCGACACCTTTCCCTAATTTTATTATTTTTGATAAAATCATGTGATTTAGATAATTTCTTTGAAATAAAGGAAATTTGCTCGAACAAGAGGATTTTCATGAGATCGTGAAAATAGTAAAAATATGATAAAATATAAAATTGGGCGCGGGACTAGTCACGGCATGACTGGCCAGCTGGTGAGCCTAGTCCCCTGGCGCTTTTGCTTAATATTTTATTATTATTATTTTCCCTTCCTATTTTGCATAGGTTCCTCGTTCGTTCGTATTTTGGAAATGCTCGTTCGCGCATTCAAAATGTTGGTCTGTGCATTATCTGCTAATTACACTTGCACCATTTTTGTCAGGGCTTATTCGATGCTCAGATGCCTGTTTCGTTGAATATTTATTACTAACCTGTGGAATTCTGCTGGGAAGAACCACAGATTGAAGTAACGAAATATAACGAGGAATCGTAGAGTATTGCTGGATATTCAGGCGATTAATTAACGACTCGTAGAATATTGCTGGATATTCAGATGATTTAAGATAATTAATTGCTGTCTCTATACTAAAAGGGTTTCATGTCTAGGAGCATTAATTATCTGAGGGTTGAGCAGTATGAACTTTCTGGAGTGTCATATTCATATTGCATAGTCGGGGAAAACCTGGTTACCTCCCGAAGACGTTGTCGCTCTATACTAGCAGACATGCTGTCTAGGAGCCGCCCAATCTTTCGATTCTATACAGTATGAGATGTACCGTGGCCTCAGCTGAGAGACTACACATCTTCATCTTCCTTGAGAGACTTTCTCCATCAGAGGTGGCATGAGCTTTCATGCATAGAGGCATGAGTCTCGATACTCATCTGATTGCCGGATCCGGAGTAATTACTGAAATTGCTCAGTATTCATGAGATGTGTCGTGGCTTCAGCTGAGAGACTACACATCTACATGTACTCTGAGAGACGGCCTTCTCAGTCAGAGATTTTATGGAATGAGATTTTATGGCATGAGATTTCATGCTTTGATGAGAGAAATGAGCCTCAATACTCATCCGGTTGCCGACTCTGGAGTATAGTTTTACAATTCTACCCTTTGTCAAAAATCCACCATCTACACCTCTCTACGATCCTTCCTGACTACACAAGCGGATTGTCGAGGAATCACAAACAGTGAGACGAAGATGTTTGTGACTTCTTTATCTTGCCTATCGGAGAACTCTCACGATCTCAAGCCAATCAATCGATTGTACTCGTACGATAGAAGATACAAGATCAGGTCACACAACTACGATTAAGTAGTATCAGTCTGGCTTCACAATCCCAATGAAGTCTTTAAGTCGTTAACCTGATTTTAGAGAAGAAAATCAAAGGTTAATGGAGATCGACTCTAACGGGCGCACTAGTAGCACACAGACGTGTGGGGATTAGTTTTGCACAATGCTAGATGTCTCCTTTATATAACCTTCAAATCAGGGTTTTGCCTTAGTTACAAAGCAATCCTTATTCACCGTTAGATGAAAACCTGATTTAGATTCAAGCTAATATTTCTCAACCGTTAGATCGAAAACTTAGCTTGTCACACACACTTCGGTAGACGTTTACTGGGTTCGTGAAAACCATGCCCAAACGTGTACGTGTATGTTGGTTCAACATAGTAACCCAAAAGGTTAACCATATGAGCATCTCATATTAACCTGTTCTTCTTCACCGTAACTAGTTCAATTAACTCAAATGAACTAGTTAAAGAGTTGTTCATTGCTATGAGATCTTATGTAACTACACAAGACACAATTGAAGCAAAGATGATTCGATTCGATTGAATCGGCTCATGAACATTATAGCCACGGTTTGCATAAAACATTCCTTAGTAATTTAATGTTTCATGTTCAGAGCACATCTTTAGATCATAACCTCTTAAGTTCACAAACAAGTTCGCGGACTTAAGTTAATCGGTTGAGTTTTCCAAACTCAGCAGAAATTTTTGGGATGAGATCTTCCGCCAGTTCGCGGACTAAGCACACAAACGAGTATTTGGAAAATCCCAGCATAAATTCTCGGTCGAGAACTTCCGACAGTTCGCGGACTTGGCAAGCCAATTCCACAATCCTTCTGATTTCTATTGATCAACAAAGTTCGAAAACTTCGGTTCAAGGAATACATGGTTATGTAATCTAAACTCTCATTTCAATCATTGAGACATTCTCAGAGGACGCTATGTAGCCGTTATTCACAGACCGATTCACGTCAGAGTGATTGAAACTTTTCATGACTTTCGTCACTAGGTGAAGATAAACTTGATCAAAGCGAAACGCTTTACCAACACACGAAAGCAAACCCTAGTTGCGGCTATCTCCAAAGCTCCAAGAAGAAAAAAAATACGTGATAAAAGAAAGTAGAAAACTTTTCTTTTTATAGCTCTTCTTAGGTCAAGTCTTCAAAAGCCCATCACCAAGAAGTCCACCAAGCCCATGTGTGTGAACAACCCATGTACAAAATATGTCAAAAAAATGTCGTCGGAAACTTGTCGGAAATCGGACGGAAATCATCTCAGGTGACCGGCAAAGTCCACCCGGTCAACGAGTCAAATCGGCCGGGTCAACTGAGTCAAACCGAGTCAGATTCACTGAGTCAGAACGAGTCAGCGTCTTACTCAGCTAGATGAGCTGAGTGGCCAAGGCCAAAGCCATTGCAATCTTACACAGGCCATAACTTATGTTGCACAATGATTGTGCATCACAGCTCATTGGCCAGCCATCTTGTTGTGCATAATTTTGCAGCCATCTTGGCTCTTCCATTCTCATCATTTCAACAACAACATAATTAAGCCTAGTTCCAACTTTCAGCTGGAATCTCGCGTAATCGATCACCATGTACTGTTCCTAACATTCATCTACACATACTTCATTTCAGTCCATTGTTCTGCACCACTGCTGCAACACTGTCATAGCATCAAAATCACTACCAACTTCCCTGCAATCTCAGTTCCTTCCACTGCAGTGCCATTTCAGATGCAATTCATCAGTACCAGCATACTAGTACACTCTTGCCTGCAATGTAATCCCATTCTCTCAGCTGCAACATTAACAACTACTCAGCTGCCGGTTCTTCCTATCTGTGGCAACACCAACACACCACCAATTCCATCTTGAACTTGACTGAACCCAAATAGCTACATCAGCACCACTTTCTTCAGTCCACAAACTTGAACTGCAGATGCAACTCCACCAAAACCTTTGCCATTTCAGTCCATTCTCTGTCACTGCAAAACCACTTGCAGCACCAACATAGCAGCTAGAGCTTCCACTTTGCTCAGACTCTCAACTGCAGTTTCACTTTCTGTCCCTCACACAGCTCCATAATCTCTGCATTACTTAACATCAGCAGCCAAATCCAACACATACTCCCGGAAGCTCATTCTCATTGCCACCAACAAATTCAGCTTCATACACAGCTGCAATTTCACTGCCATATCAGGCCAACAGCAAACTGCAGCTCACCTGCAATTTCTCAATCCAGTTCAAACCCCAACTGTAGTTCAGTTCAACCCATACTTGTAACCACCATTACTCTGCTACCTGCAACAAGATTGCTTCAATCACCTGTACTTCACCTATGCATACATCTATAACTGAAGTTGCACATCTACCACGAACACTTCTGCAGTATACAGCTTCAAGTCCAATATCTCAGCCAATTGACCACTGCAGAACCACCATCATCTAACTCAGTTAGAACCCATCTCATTTCAGCTACTTCGCAATCTTTCATGGCCAAATTTAGGCCATTCTTCTTCTTCCCTGTAACAAGCCTAACACATTCATCTAATTTATCCTTCAGTGTAGCTTTCCTGCAATTCATAAACAAGCACACATGACCCAATTTCCATTCAATCATTCTGCCATATATTTGCAGCATCACCAGAACCCATCACTGCTTATCTGTTCGTCAATTCCAGAGACCCATCAACAATATCTCTCCTCTCAATTTCAGTCGAACCCATGAATATCAACATCTTCACTGCTTCATCTTCTTCATAATCTTCAATGTCAGTTGCCACATACCCATTCTTGATTCGAACAAATTAACAGTACCACCAACAGCTCTCGGATACCCTTTTCTCAGTTTAATCGAATCACAGCAAAACCCTAAAATCATCACAGCATATACCCATCTCTATCTCAGATTTTCTTGTTCTTCTTCATCTCATCAATTTCATCTCTCGTACATTTTAAGTTACGCCTCCATCTCGATCTCAGATTCAATTTCCTTCTATGAGTTTCATGGCTGCTGTTCTTTCTCAATTTCAGAGAAACTGAAATGAGAGAAATTGTCTCTCGATGTAGGGTTATAAGGTGGGTTGGATTGAGACACCCACTGCTGCATACGACCCACTTCTTGACAGCCCCTTATCTTCAGCTATCTGTCTTTAGTGCTCCTCCAAAAGAGTTGCCCCTTATCCTTGGCTCGACACCCGATATCATTCGCCAGTGACATAAATTTTTAGCCTTTTTGCTTAAATCGGGTGATTTCTTCTTCTTTGCTCCGTGCGACTCCAAAGTAGTTATAAAACTCAAAACACGTGTAAAATACATAATTTATAAGAAAAATAGCAGATAAAGCATAAACAATAGATAATAAATAGTATGTATTTTACACCCTATCAAATTCCCCCACACTTAGACTTTGCTAGTCCTCGATCAAATCAAACAAAACTTATTCTAAAGGATACAAACAACTCTCGTGAGGGTTTACTAGAGATATACCCACAAAACCTGCTTTTCCAACTTACTAGTTCTCCGTAATGATAGTATCCAACGCGCTAAGAAGACTTAGAAATTTTGCACACTAGTCATAAGAAGTTAGACACATAAATGAACACAATCTCATCCTTAAAAGTTGAGAGAGAAATAACCATCCCTTCTCGAAAGAAATTCGGGTTCGGAGTGATCGAAAGTCTCGACTCTGCCTCACAAGAAAGGGTGTTATGAAGTTGCTCTCACTAATAAATAGCTCTTTATGGGTCACACATGTGTCGAGGTAGGAATGAAGAGAAAATCCTGCGACACGTTGAATGGTAGGAAGGCAAAAACCCTCCGAATTGTTTTGAAAACCCACATCTTGTATTCATTTTGAAAACCCTTTTTCTGATGATCTCTAAGAAAGGAAATCAACCACTAAACGAAGGTGGGAATATGCTTACTTACCTCGTTATCCGTTCGGCGTGCAATTAGCACCACTCTCACAACATCCATAGAAACGTCTTCGGTCTTGAATTCTTGTCTTCATCTTCGTTTTTGATCTTCAACTAGTGATGATAACTTTTGAACTTCGTAGAATCTTGACAATGTGATTCTTTCCTCTAATCATTGTTGCTTGAAACTTCATTACAGATATTTCTTCTTCCATTGGCTTTATTGAATAAATACAAAACCAAAAACGAACTAAACAAACCAAAATATGATGCAATGATTTTTTTTTTTTTAATTTTTTTTTTTAAGATGCAAGATAAATAAAATAAATACAAAATAAAAATAAACAAAAAATGAAAATAAACAAAAAATGAAAGGGAAAATAATCATTTGGTCCTTTTTTAGGTGGGCTCATGTCTGTTTAGTCCTTTGGTCAAACGCCTTTACTGTTTGGTCCATAATTATTTAAAAAATATTAAATGGACAAAAGTACCCTTCCGGGTTAAGTTCTACTTATTTTTTGTAGCAGTTCATTCGTCAAAATGAACTCCTGTTAATTTCTACTTATTTTTTCAGAAATTACCTAAAAACCGGAGTTCATTCCAGAAATGAACTCCATATAAAAACTTAATAAAATAGAGTTCATTCCAGAAATGAACTCCATATAAAACATAAAAAAACCAGAGTTCATTCTAGAAATGAACCCCATATAAAAACCTAAGAAAACAGAGTTCATTCCAGAAATGAACTCCATATAAAACATAAAAAAAAACCAGAGTTCATTCAAGAAATGAACTCCATATAAAAAACCTAAAAACCATAGTTCATTCCCAGAAATGAACTCCATATAAAACATAAAAAAACCAGAGTTCATTCCAGAAATGAACTCCGTATAAAAACCTGAAAAAACAGAGTTCATTCTTTACATGAACACACACAAAAAAATTCATTCGTAGAAATGAACTGCAGTAGCATCATCTTCGTTGTCTTCAAACAGCAGCAGCAGCAGATCCGGTAGAAAAACATCAAATTCAAGATCTTCAACACGAGCAGCAAACATCAAAAAATCAAGATCTATCGTCTTCATCGTCATCTTCAACATATATCTATCGTCGTCTTCATCATCTTCATCGTTTTCATCATCATCTTCAAAAAGAAAACAGAGTTCATTTCAACAATGAACTTCATCAAAATTCATCATCTTCAACAATAGCAGCAGCATCGATGAAGAAAAACATAAATCTATCTTCATCAAGAAAAAACATCAAAATCTTCATCACAAACCAGAGTTCATTCCTGAAATGAACTCCGTCATCTTCATCTTCTTCATCAGCAGCAGCAACTCATCTTCATCATCTTCATCCTCTCCATCATCAGCAACAACAACAGACGAAAAAATATCAAAATCTTCATCACAAACCAGAGTTCATTCCAGAAATGAACTCCGTCATCTTTATCTTCTTTTGTAGATCCGAAACTTACCCAAGCATGCAAGATGATAAAGGTTCATCATCATCATAAATAGCAGCAGAATCTTCATCTTCTTCGTTTCAATCTTCATCTTCTTTGACAGCAGCAGAAAACGTTAAAATTAAATCTTGAAATCAATCTTTGTAAATCTTTGTAATCAAATCAATTTTCATCATCTCCGTCCTCATCATCTTCGTTTTCAATCTTCATCATCTTCGTCTTCATCTTTCGTTTCAAAGAGAAAAAAAAACCCTAAAAAAATTGCAGTAGCAGGGAGAAAAAAAGAGAGACCGAGAGGAGAGAGAGGAGAGAGCAAGTAGATTTGAGAAATGATTTATTCTATTACCTTTTGACTATATATATGGTCCTTATCTAAAAGGATATTTCTGCCACTAAAAGATGAAAATTACATCATCCATGACGTCATCCTAGGACCAAACTATAATTTTTAGGACCAAACTCTAATTTATATTACCAAATAGGACCAAACAGACAATTGACTAGGTCAATTGGACTAGACTCTCTCTAATATATTATTTGTAGGACCAATTGGTATTTCTAATGATGAACCTAATACAAATTTTCTCTTGTCTTTTTTTTTTTTTTTTTGACAAGACGAGAAAATAATACAAATACAAAATAAAGATAAAAATAAAAATGCAAGTACAAAGGTCATGGGGTAAGTACTTTACCGCTCGATTCTTCACAACTTGTACTGTTTTGATATCACAAACTTCTTGAATTCTCATCTTGATAATCTTCATTCTTGTACAATAGTCTTCAACTTGTAAAAATTCTGCTCCTTGTCTTGTTGCTATACTTAAATCTGAAATCTGCTCATTTCTGTACTGTTGCTTGTAAACCTTAAACGTCTTCAACTTTCCTTCGAATTTGTGATGCTCCTCTTGTTGATGATGATGGTGTTTCTATGGACCAGTTGGTGTAGAGAGAGATAAAGTGGATGGTGCTAAATGCGAACAAGATTACAAGTGGTATGTAAGTTAGCAATTCGATGTCACCATAAATGATTGATAAAATATCACTCAAGAGATCAAAATAGTGCTTCTATTGGTGGGAGGTTGGGTAGCTCTCCATTCTAACCGGAGTGTACATACGGTGACACACACTCTAAAAGCACATATTAGAAATGAAGGTCGGTGCCTCTCATGATGTAACATGGGTAGTCTCCACTATAGGGGATCACAAATCTAATACCGAATTCAGTGTGCACCTCATTTGCCACTGGGATGGTTAAATCCAACTTTAACTCTCATACAAGTAAGAAACCCGATCATGTTCTCTATCATCTCTAAGTTCAGTCACTCTTATGAGAATATCGATGTAATCTTAGCGACATGTATACTATGTGACTCTAAACTAACCACAAGTTGGAGTTTTCTTATTCACTATTTCACAAAAAAGTTGAAAAAAGTTGAAAATTTTATAATGCAAATGCTTAACCACTCCCCCACACTTAAATTTTACATTGTCCTCAATGTAAATTGAATCGTCCAAAGAAAGTCAAGGTGGTAAATTCTAACATGATAATGACAAGAAATCAGAAAAAGTAAAAACAAAACAAGAAAAATCTAAAAACAAGAAAAAGAAATAAATACAAGACAAGAAATACTCATCCTATGGGTTGCCTCCCATTTAGCGCTTGGTTTAAAGTCGTCAGCCCGACTATCTCCTTGCTTTCTATGCCTCCTCCCGAGGGAGTGCATCCACAAAGTTAGCTCCTTCCACCACTTCGGAAGTGAAATTCTCATAGTATGGTTTCAAACGGTGCCCATTAACTTTAAGTTCCTTTCATGTAGCTATGCTACGAATTTCCACTGCACCATGAGAAAACACATTAGTAAAAAATGAAAGGTCTGATCCAACGTGACCTTAATTTACCCGGAAATAAATGCAAGCGAGAATTAAACAAAATCACTTTCTGCCCAATGCAAAATTGTTTCCTAAAAATCATGTTATCATGAAAGGCCTTCGTTTTCTCCTTGTAAATGAGCGAGCTTTCAAATGTATCATTGCGAAGCTCCTCTAACTCTTGGAGTTGTAACTTCCTTTGCTTACCAGCCCCATCCATCTCCATGTTGCATTGCTTAATAGCCCAAAACGCCTTATGCTCAATTTCAACGGGTAAATGATAAGGTTTACCATACACAAGCCTAAATGGAGACATCCTGATAGGTGTCTTGTATGCGGTTCTATAAGCCCATAAAGCATCATTAAGTCGCATGCTCCAATCTTTCCTTGTTGGGTTCACCGTCTTCTCAAGAATGGATTTCACCTCACGGTTAGACACCTCGGCTTGTCTATTTGTTTGGGGATGATAAGGTGTTGCAATCTTATGCGACATATTGTACTTCTTCAACAAGGTTTGTAAGATCCTTTTTTTGAAGTGAGAACCCCCATCGCTAATTATGGCTCTTAGAATTCCAAACCTTGCAAAGATATTAGCTTGCACACAATCTGAAACCACTTTAGAATCATTAGTCGTGGTGGCCTTAGCTTCCACCCATTTGGAGACATAATCAACATCAAGTAAGATATAAAAATTTCCATGAGAGTTGACAAAAGGACCCATAAAATCAATACCCCATACATCAAAAACTTCAATAAATTGAATAAAAGTTTGTGGCATTTGATTTCGGGCACCTAGATTGCCTGTTCTTTGGCACCTATCACAAGTTTTACAAAATATATATGCATCTTTAAACAAGGTTGTCCAATAGAACCCGCTTTCAAGTACCTTGTAAGCGGTTCTCTTACTCCCAAAATGTCCTCCGCAAGCATAGGAGTAACAAAAAGACAAGATAGAATTAAATTCAGATTCGGGAACGCACCTTCGTAACACTTGGTCACTACCTTGTTTCCATAAGTATGGATCATCCCATATGTATCGGTTCCCTAACCTCTTAAATTTGTCTCTCTCAGCACGAGACAAGTTCTTTGGGATTTGTTTAGACACCAAGTAGTTCACAATGTCAGCGTACCATGGTTTCCCAAAGGCAATTGAGAATAGTTGATCATCCGGGAAACTTTCACGCAATGGGATTGCTTCCTTGTCCACAGCATGACGGCTCAAGTAATCCTCAACAGTGTTCTCAATTCCTTTCTTGTCTTTGATTTCAATATCAAACTCTTGCAAGAGTAAGATCCATCGTATGAGCCTCGGTTTCGCTTCTTTCTTCATTAGCAAATACCTAAGTGCTGCATGATCAGAAAAGACAACAACTTTTGTACCAATTAGATAAGAGCGAAACTTTTCCAAAGCAAAAACAATAGATAAGAACTCTTTTTCAGTGGTTGTGTAGTTT
The DNA here is from genome assembly GCF_003573695.1 of Papaver somniferum. Taxonomy (NCBI): domain Eukaryota; kingdom Viridiplantae; phylum Streptophyta; class Magnoliopsida; order Ranunculales; family Papaveraceae; genus Papaver; species Papaver somniferum. The sequence continues at coordinate 53,440,931 of NC_039367.1, forward strand.
TGTTGGGCCTCATTTAATGTTCTCGAAGCATAATAAATAGCATGAGGTATCTTCCCCACACGTTTCCCAAGCACCGCACCAACCACATAGTCACTTGCATCACACATGAGCTCAAAAGTGCTCCAATCCGGTGGTTTAATGACAGGGGCTGAAATAAAAAGTTCTTTCAAATGATTGAATGCCACCATACACTTTTCATCAAAGTTAAAAACCACATCTTTTTGCAATAAGTTGCAAAGTGGTGACGCTATCTTGGAAAAGTCTTTGATAAATCTACGATAAAAACCTGCATGACCAAGAAAAGAGCGTATCTCCCTCACCGTAGTGGGAGGGGTTAAAGCACGAATAAGGTCTATTTTAGATTTATCGACTTCCAAACCTTTAGAAGATATTATATGGCATAAAACTATGCCATGAGTTACCATGAAATGGCACTTCTCCCAATTAAGCACAAGGTTTGTTTCAACACATCGTTCAAGGATTAATGACAAGTTATGCAAGAAAAAGTCAAATGAATCACCAAAGACACTAAAGTCATCCATAAACACTTCGATTATGTTTTCAACATATTCTGAGAAGACACTTACCATACACCTTTGAAAGGTAGCTGGAGTATTGCACAAGCCAAAAGGAATCCTTCTATAAGAAAAAGTACCAAAAGGACAAGTGAAAGTGGTTTTCTCTTGATCCTACGGTGCTATCACAATCTGATTATAACCTGAATATCCATTAAGAAAGCAATAATAAGAGTGTCCAGCTAAACGTTCAAGCATTTGATCAATAAAAGGCAATGGAAAATGATCCTTCCTAGTGGTAGCATTCAATTTTCTATAATCAATACAAACCCTCCAACCGGTTTGCACACGAGTTGGGACAAGTTCGTTCTTATCATTCTCCATCACCGTCACACCTGATTTCTTTGGTACTACTTGTACCGGGCTTACCCACTTGCTATCGGATATGGTAGATAACACCCACGTCCAAAAGCTTGAGTATCTCCTTTTTCACCACTTCCATCATGGGAGGGTTCAAACGACGTTGCGCTTCCCTTGTAGGCTTTCCATCTTCCTCCAAACGAATCTTGTGCATACATACGGCAGGGCTTATACCCTTGATATCGGTAATTGTCCATCCTATGGCCGTCTTGTACTTTCTTAGCACCCTTAGAAGTTTTTGCTCCTGTAATTCACTAAGCTTGTTAGAAACAATCACAGGTAAATCTTCTTTGTCACCCAAGTACAAGTACTTTAGGTGATCGGGAAGAGGTTTCAATTCTAACTTTGGAGATTTAACAATTGAAGGTTTAATCTTTTCATCACTGCATGGTAAAGAAATAAAAGAGATATTATGAGTTTCCGGGCATCCTTGTAGTGAATTAAGATCACCAAGGGCTTCCTTGACTTCATTACCACACTCTACACCATTATCCATGGATGTAGTCAAAACGGTTTCCAAGGCATCATCACCATTCAATTCAAACACTTGTTGTGCCAATGTATCCATAACATCAATGAAGAAACAAGAGTGGACATCGCTAGGATATCTCATCGTCTCGAAAATGTTGAAACGTATTATTTCTCCATCAAACTCCATAGTTAGCGTTCCCTTGTCCACATCAATAATGGTTTTCGCCGTTTTCATGAAGGGACGCCCAAGTAGCAATGGAAGAGACGAGTCCGGTGAACCTTCATTCATCTCTAACACGCAAAAGTCAGCTGGAAATACTAATTGATTAACCTTCACAAGAACATCCTCAACAATACCCATTGGGTAGACATTAGAATTATCGGCTAATTGCAATACAATTCAAGCCTTTTTAAGAGGACCTAACTCAAGTGAATTGTACATAGATGCAGACATAACATTAACAGATGCACCTAAATCCAACATAGCTTTGTTAAATGTGGTGTTACCAATTGTGACTGGAATGTCAAAGCTATCGGGATCCTTACACTTCAGTGGGAGTTTGTGTTGTAAGATTGCCGAAGCATTCTCCCCCACACTTAGTACTTCATTAACTTTGAGCCTTCGCTTATTGTTACACAAGTCCTTCAACACTTTCTCATACTTGGGAACTTGATTGATAGCATCAATGAGTGGTATGTTCACATGAATCTTCTTGAGAACGTCTAAAATCTCCTTTTCTAGTTCCGTCTTCTTGGAACTTGCAAATATGCGAGGAAAAGGTAAAGGAGGAACATAAGTAGAAATCGACGTTTTAGAGTTAGGAATAGGTACCTCGGGTGTTTGGGGAATTTCATCCCTCTTTTCCTCCAAAACCGGCTCCTTTGTTGTTTCCACCTTCCCCGAATTAGTAACCTCGGGTTGCACAAGTTGTGTACCACTTCTCAACGTAATAGCATTGACACCCTCTTTTGGGTTGATAGGTTGAGAAGGGAGTCTCCCACTATTTTGTGCCTTCAACTTGTTAATATCAATTTCCATGGAGCCCATTTGTGTCTGCAACTCCTTGATATCACTCTTAGTTTCTTGTTGACTTTTCTTAAACATGGTAGAAATGCCTTGCATAAAAGTTTGAAGCTTTGCATCGATATCGGAACCTTGATTTTGCATCGATTGTTGTGGTTGAAATTGTTGATGTTGGGGCTGGAATTGTTGTTATTGTGGTTGAAATCCACCCGAACGGTTGAAAGTAGGTTGTTGAACCGCGCCTTGCTTGTTTTCATAGCTAAAGTTGGGGTGATCTCTCCATCCCGGATTGCAAGTGTTGGAGTAAGGATCGTACCGTCTTTGTTGATTTGGAAATACCGCACTAGCTTGCTCCAACTCTTCACCATATAAAGGTAAAATAACCGCAACCATCTTTTGCATTATTTGCTCCATGTTATCCATTATCTGATCATGGTGTGGTGACGACTCCGTAACTTCATGCACTCGCCTAATTGGTTCACCTCTTGTGTAGAATTGTTGCGAGTTTGCATCCATGCTTTCAATCAACTCGGTAGCTTGGGCCACCGTCTTGTTCACTAGTGCACCACCACCGGCTGCATCAAGAAGATATCTATCACTAGATTGGAGACCTTCGTAGAAGTATTGGATTATCATAGCGTTGCTGAATTGATGATGTGTACAGCTTTCCACTAATCTCTTGTATCGCTCCCAACATTCATATAAAGATTCTCCAATGTTTTGCTTAATCCCACATATCTCTTTGCGAATTTGGTTCTCCTTTGACGTAGAAAAATACCTCTCTAGAAAGAGTTTCTTCAACCCGTTCCATGTAGTGACACTTCCGGATGGCAAAGAGTACAACCAATCCTTAGCGCTATCCATCATAGAAAATGGAAAAACTTTCAACATTGCACCATCGGCTTCAGTTTCCGCTGGTAGCATAGCCTTGACAATGGTAATGAATTCCATAAGATGCTTGTTTGGATCTTCATTCACCATACCATGGAACTTTGGAAACTCTCTAAGCAACCCCGGCTTGATCTCGAAGGTTGAGTTTGTCTCAATACACCACCGTTGTGCATCAAGCCTATGAGAAGCCAAGTCCTTGAGTGTACGATTTGCATCACTCATTGCTTCTTCTTCTTGTTCAACTAGTGGTTCTTCTACAAATGAAACCTCTTGTTCTTCTCCTAGTTGTAACTCTTCTTCCACTTCTAACTCTTGTTCTCCCGCCGTGTCTTGACTTGGTTGGAGTATTGTGCTTTTTCGAGTAGATATCCCGCACCTTGGATAGTTCCAATCTTTAGAAGCCATGGATTAGGTACCTAAAAACAATTCTCGCAAACAAGTGAGAAACAAGACAAGAAATAAAAAGCAAATATGAAAGCAGAAATGATGACAACAAACTAAAAACTGAATAACAAGCCGTATGCCTCCCCGACAGCGGCGCCAAAATTTGACCGGTTGTTAGCCGAGCAAAAATAATTTCACTTTCTCACTCAACTAAATATAAATATAATATGTGATAAGAAAGAGTTCGTTCCCACAGAGAGGCTTTTGTTGTTATCAAATTTTTAGATTCTTAAGTAACCAACGGGGGGTTGTTTTATCTAAATAAACAAAGCAATAAAATTAACTGAAAGCAATAAAGTAATTGTAATAATCAATAAGGAGAAGATATTGGTCACGTGATCGTATCATTCACAAACATGTATTTTAATCAATGACTAGAATTGAAATTTTAATCTCTCATTTACTAAAAGTCCTAGGATATCTTGATCGCAAGAGTATCCCGTTTATTTCCTGATTTTATCACAAACAACATTAAAAGATGTTATTGTGAAATCTACCTAGAAAGCAACCTAAAGTGTAAAAGCACAATTAAGTTTAACTCTCTAAGAGCAATAAGTTCTATGAAATAAGACTAATCAGTGCAAACAAACGTGTAAAAGCACTAATTCGTTTTAACAAAGGTTATGATTCATATGCTATTATAAAGATGTATCACTACAAGTAATAATGGCACTATGCTACTTAGAATCAGGGATAAACAACTAATCGTATTGAAAACCCTAATCTAGCAATAGAGATGAACGTAAATCAGATTGATTCCGGACTCAACCAAACTAGCAATCAAATCATATGACAATATTAACAATGAAACATAAACAATAAAGATTTGAGACAAAACTAATTCATTGATTTAAATATCATGCTTGAAAATCAACTTTATCCCATAACCAATAATTGAGTTTAGTTACTCATAATAATGGAGTTCATCATAATCATAATCAATAATAAATTAAGAAGATGAAAAATATGCGAAAGCAAACCCTAGTTGCGGCTATCTCCAAAGCTCCAAGAAGAAAAAAATACGTGATAAAAGAAAGTAGAAAACTTTTCTTTCTATAGCTCTTCTTAGGTCAAGTCTTCAAAAGCCCATCACCAAGAAGTCCACCAAGCCCATGTGGGTGAAGAACCCATGTAGAAAATATGTCAAAAAAATGTCGCCGGAAACTGGTCGGAAATCATCTCAGGTGACCGGCAAAGTCCACTCGGTCACTGGTCAACGAGTCAAATCGTCCGGGTCAACTGAGTCAAATCGAGTCAAATTCCCTGAGTCAGAACGAGTCAGCGTCTTACTCAGCTGGATGAGCTGAGTGGCCAAGGCCAAAGCCATTGCAATCTTGCACAGGCCATAACTTGTGTTGCACAATGATTGTGCATCACAGCTCCTTGGCCAGCCATCTTGATGTGCATAATTTTGCAGCCATCTTGGCTCTTCCATTCTCACCATTTCAACAACAACATAATTAAGCCTAGTTCCAACTCTCAGCTGCAATCTCGCGTAATCGATCACCATGTACTGTTCCTAACATTCATCTACACATACTTCATTTCAGTCCATTGTTCTGCACCACCGCTGCAACACTGTCATAGCATCAAAATCACTACCAACATCCTTGCAATCTCAGTTCCTTCCACTGCAGTGCCATTTCAGATGCAATTCACCAGTACCAGCACACTAGTACACTCTTGCCTGCAATGTAATCCCATTCTCTCAGCTGCAACATTACCAACTACTCAGCTGCCGATTCTTCCTATCTGTGGCAACACCAACACACCACCAATTCCATCTTGAACTTGACTGAACCCAAATAGCTACATCATCACCACTTTCTTCAGTCCACAAACTTGAACTGCAGATGCAACTCCACCAAAACCTTTGCCATTTCAGTCAATTCTCTGTCACTGCAAAACCACTTGCAGCACCAACATAGCAGCTAGAGCTTCCATTCTGCTCAGACTCTCAACTGGAGTTTCACTTTCTGTCCCTCACACAGCTCCATAATCTATGCATTACTTAACATCAGCAGCCAAATCCAACACATACTCCCAGCAGCTCATTCTCATTGCCACCAACAAATTCAGCTTCATACAAAGCTGCAATTTCACTGCCATATCAGGCCAACAGCAAACTGCAGCTCACCTGCAATTTCTCAATCCAGTTCAAACCCCAACTCTAGTTCAGTTCAACCCATACTTGTAACCACCATTACTATGCTACCTGCAACAAGATTGCTTCAATCACTTGTACTTCACCTATGCATACATCTATAACTGAAGTTGCACATCTACCACAAACACTTCTGCAGTATACAGCTTCAAGTCCAATATCTCAGCCAATTGACCACTGCAGAACCACCATCATCTAACTCAGTTAGAACCCATCTCATTTCAGCTACTTCGCAATCTTCCATGGCCAAATTCAGGCCATTCTTCTTCTTCCCTGTAACAAGCCTAACACATTCATCTAACTCATCCTTCAGTGTAGACTTACTGCAATTCATAAACAAGCACACATGACCCAATTTCCATTCAATCATTCTGACATATATTTGCAGCATCACCAGAACCCATCACTGCTTCTCTGTTCGTCAATTCCAAAGACCCATCAACAACATCTCTCCTCTCAATTTCAGTCGAACCCATGAATATCAACATCTTCACTGCTTCATCTTCTTCATAATCTTCAATGTCAGTTGCCACAAACCCTAACCTGTGGCTTTGCCTATCAATATCAGCATCTCCACATCAATCACATACCCATTCTTGATGCGAACCAATTAACAGCACCACCAACAGCTCTCGGATACCCTTTTCTCAGTTTAATCGAATCACAACAAAACCCTAACATCATCACAGCATATACCCATCTCTATCTCAGATTTTCTTGTTCTTCTTCATCTCATCAATTTCATCTCTCGTACACTTTAAGTTACGCCTCCATCTCGATCTCAGATTCAATTTCCTTCTATGAGTTTCATGGCGGTTGTTCTTTCTCAATTTCAGAGAAACTGAAATGAGAGAAATTTTCTCTCGATGTAGGGTTATGAGGTGGGTTGGATTGAGACACCCACTACTGCATACGACCCACTTCTTGGCAGCCCCTTATCCTCAGCTATCTGTCTTTAGTGCTCCTCCAAAAGAGTTTCCCTTTATCCTTGGCTCGACACCCGATATCATTCGCCTGTGACATAACTTTTTATCCTTTTTGCTTAAATCGGGTGATTTCTTCTTCTTTCCTCCGTGCGACTCCAAAGTAGCTATAAAACTCAAAACACGCGTAAAATACATAATTTACAAGAAAAATAGCAGAGAGAGCATAAACAATAGATAATAAATAGGATGTATTCTACACCCTATCAATGCCACCTTTCCAATTCTTTCTAACGCCTTGTAAGGACCAAAGAACTTAGCTGCTAGTTTCAGGTTTCTCCTCAACTGCAATAATGTTTGTCTGTAGGGATGCAGTCTTAAATATACCCAATCTCCTACCTTGAATTCTCTTTCAGTCCTCTTCTTATCAGCTTGCTGTTTAATTCTATGTTGAGTCTCCTCAAGAACACCTTTGAAAACTTGTTCCATGACTTGTCTTTGTTGCAAATAATTATGTGCCTCTAGACTGACCCCATCATAGGATGAAGTTATACCAAATTGTGGGGATGCATATCCATACAATGCTTCAGATGGTGTTAGCTTAATACTGGTATGGTATCTGGTGTTGAACCACCACTCAGCCAGTGATAACCATGACACCCACTTACTAGGTTTGTAACTAGTCATGCACCTCAGATAGGTCTCAAGGAATGCATTCACCCTTTCAGTATGCCCATCTGTTTGAGGATGGTATGCAGTACTCAAATGCAATGAGGTACCCATTCTTGTTAAAAGGCATTGCCAGAAATTACTCAGAAATATGTTATCCCTACCTAATACTATAGTTATAGGTAATGCATGTAGTTTAATGACTGAGTCCATTATTACCTTAGCTACTGATGCAGCTGTGTAAGGATGACTGAGTGCTAAGAGAATGGATGTACTTGGTGTATCTTTCCACCACCACCAGAATGACCTCTTTTCCTTCAAATTTTGGAAGACCAAAAATGAAGTCCATGCAAATGTCAGTCCAAGCTTGTTCAGGTACTGGCAGAGGCTGGTAGAGTAGTAAATCCCTTATATTGTTGACATACATCACACTCCTGTACCATTTGAGTTATGCTGGGCTTCATTTCCTTCCAATAAAAATAAAGTTTTGCCTTCTGGTATCTATCTTTAGAGCCAGAGTGTCCTCCCACTAAAGAAGCATGCACTGCTGTCATTACCTTATGTCTCAGTCCTCCACCACTTCCAATGTAAATTCTGCCCTTGTATCTAATGATACCTTGTTTCGGTGAAAACTCCCCAGCAGTATCACCTTCTAGTATTAGTTTTGGAAGTAGCTCTTGTGCTAAAGCATCTTCTGAGTAACTTTCTTGTACTTCCTTCAACCAAGTTGGCTGGACTTGAGAGATATCCTTGCATGATGCATATTCAGGAATTTGCACTCTAGATACTGCATCTGCCACTTTGTTATCACACCCTTTCTTATACTTCAATTCATAATTGTATCCTAATAGTTTAACTAACCACTTTTGTTGTATAAGTGAATGAACTCTCTGCTCCAAGAAGTATTTGATGCTTTGGTGATCAGTGTAAATGGTGAATTTGTTGTTCATCAGGTAAGGCTTCCACTTGTTAATGACCATGACTATAACCATCATCTCCTTATCATAAGTTGACATTGCCAAAAATCTGGTACCCATTCCCTTGTTGTAATAGGCAATTAGTCTTCTCTCTTGCATCAACACAGCTCCCACTCCATGTTGGGAAAATTGGCACCCCGAGCGCAGCGGAAATCAGGATCACAAAGGGCAATTGGTGATTTGAACCAAACATGAGAGAAATAATAAGAGAGATAGAAGATAAACAAGCATGCACAACCAAAACACAAGATATACATGGTTCACCTTTACAGGCTACATCCACGGTGAACATCACCAGAAAAACTTCCATTATAATCAAAGACCATTACATGCTCTTTCCGCAACCCAAGACAAGACCAAAGTGTTAGAGCACTGCTCAGTCGAACTCGTATGCATTGCTATCTCAAGCATGTTTGTCAATGTTAGTGATTAAAACTATAAGTCTTGATTTCTAGTCTACTATTAGCTAAGTCTAGGACTAGGATATAAAGTGAAGTTGAGCTCAAGACTCCATGGCGATCATCATACAAAGACGAAGTACTACTCAAGGAACTGGTGGAACTTCATCGACTAAAAGGTATGTGGAGACTTGAACTTATCTGTCACTCAAAAGTCTATCTACTCTATCTCCTTTATTGAGACAAAAGTCGTTTTGCTATATAGACTTTGATTATACACATATGTTATTTCGAGCCGAGTTTATCTCGCTTATCTATTTCTCGAAATATGTGTTGGTAAGCTTTCGCTTTGGCCAAGTTCATCTTTACTAGTGACGAAAGTCATGTTAAGTTTCAATCACTTGAAAATGGCTTTGACGAAAAATGGTTTGTGAACAACAACTATATAACGTCCTCTAAGAATGTTTCAACGATTGAAATGAGAGTTTAGATTATATAGCCATTGTGGGATATAGGCATTGTGTGGTAACTCATACATGTATAAGTCATTATTCCTTGAACCAAACTATGCGTACTTTGCTGCTCAGGAAAACCGGAACTAGAGTCCGTGTATCCAGTCTGCATACTGTCGTAGGTTCTCATCCCGAGAATTTCTGCTGGAGTTTGTGAATTGAAAACAAACTTATTTCGGATACTTAAGTCCGCGTACCAGTCCGTGAACTTAAGTTGGTTATTTTCTAAAAACGATTATTCGTGAACTTAAACTTATATAAACTAAGGAATGCAAGTTTGCAAACCGTGGCTATAAAGTTCATGAATCGATTCGAGTGAATCAAATCATTTTTGTTTCAATTGTGTCTATTATAAAGATCTAAGTATTTGAACAACTCTCTAACTAGTTTATTTGAGTCATTTGAACTAGTTGTGGTAAAGAAGAATATGGTTGATATGAAAGTGCTCATATGGCTAACCATTTGGTTAACTACTATTGAACCAACTACATGTACATGTTTTGGGTACGGTTACACAAACCTAGATAAACGTGCATTTCATTTGTGTGTAACAAGATAAGTTTCGATCTAACGGTTGAAAGATATTAGCTTGAATCTAATCAGGTTTTCATCTAACGGTGAATATTGAATGCTTTGTTACTAAGCTAACATTGATTGCAAACCCTGATTTGAAAGACTATATAAGGGAGAACTCTAGCAACTGGGAAACCTAATCCCCACACCTCCTGTGTGATACTAGTTGTATTAGCTAGATTCGATTCTCCTTTAACCTTAGGTTTCTACCGAGACCCTGTAGGTTAACGACTGAAGACTTCATTGGGATTGTGAAGCCAGGCCGATACTACTTTCTCGTAGTTGTGTGATATGATCTTGTTGTTTCTATCGTACTAAGTACAATCGTAAGGATTGGCTTGAAATTGATTTCTCCGATAGGAAAGATATAAAAGAAGTCACAAACATCTTCGTCTCATCGTTTGTGATTCCGCAATATCTTCTTTCGCTAGTCGATTAAGATTATTGTGAGGTGATTGATAATACTAGGTTGTTCTTCAGGAATATAAGTCTGGTTTATCAATTGGTTCCTGTTCACCTTGATTTATCAAAAGACGGAACAAAAACTCGTAGGTATTTTTGTGGGAGACAAATTTATCTATTACCGTTGACTTTTCTATGTTATACATATTTTTTTATTAAAGTCTTCGACTTTGGGTCGTACCAACTCTTAGTTGTGGGTGAGATCAGCCAAGGAATCAAGTGTGTAGTATCCTGCTGGGATCAGAGACGTAAGGAGCGCAAATGTACCTTGGATCACTGTGAGATTGATTGGGGTTCAACTACAGTCCAGACCGAAGTTAGTTTGTAGTAATCTAGTATCTGTAGCGGCTTAATACAGTGTGTGTTCAATCTGGACTAGGTCCCGGGGTTTTTCTGATTTGCGGTTTCCTCGTTAACAAAACATCTGGTGTCTGTATTATTTATTTTCCGCATTATATTTTGTTATATAATTGAAATATCATAGGTTGTGTGTTGAATCGATCAATTGGGAAATCCAACCTTTGGTTGTTGATTGAAATTGATTGATCCTTGAACATTGGTCTTTGGTACCGTTCAAGTGGTTTCTCTTGTATTCAATTAGACTCGCAGATTTCTATTTGCTTGAGTAAGTATTGAATCGAGAAAGAGAGATATAACTCTTTGATATACTTTTATTAAGATTGAGTCTGACTGTCTAGTTGATTCTTTTAAAAGTATATTGGAGTTAGTCCATACAAATTTTTAATCGAAATATTGGGTGTGGTTGTTAGATCCCCTCTTTTTCAATTGGTAACAGAGCAGACAAACACATTTAAAGACCTTATAAGTATGTGTTTGTAAGCGATCTGACTTTATGGACAGTAATGTTATCTCAATAAATGCACCACCAGATCCATGGATTTCAGAATTCTCTTCCATGACTGATTTAATAAAATCTGTAGAAGAAATTCTGACTAAACCTACTCCAGGTTTAAAATCCCTTGAAGTGTTCTCAGGGCTTAAAAAAAACTAGGGGTTATCTTGTATCTTTATAAACTCCTTGATGAATGCATTTATCTTCGGCTATATGATGGCATCTAAAAAGTTGATATGTACTTTCTTTTGGTCATAAAATGTCTCTATGGAAATTTCATTAGGATCCCACTAGTTTTTGTACCTTTGCCAATTTTATTGACAAAAAGAGGGAGAATTAATGTGTAGTTCACACTAAAAATACATATGGTTTTTGGATCATTATGTAAGGGGGAGTGGTTTCCATGTGAGATGGAGTATTGACTAAGGGGGAGTGATATATATTACCCTAGTGTTGTTTTCGAAGTTGTGATACAATTGAACTTTGATGTTGTATGATAATACTATGACACTGTATAACAATGATTGAGAATTCTTGATTTTCTCATTATTATGACTACGGATTTTCAACAACGGTGATACTAAACTTACAACCTTTGGGATCATTGGAGTACTTGGAAGTGACGAAGATTTCGAGTAATGTTGAAAAACCAAGAACATCAGGCATGTGGAAGAGAAGCTACAAAAGTTTATTTATCTATTTTTGTATTCCATATGTATTAATAGTTTCCACTAAAATTGACAAAGGGGGAGATTGTTAGAGAAATGCTCGGTCGAACTCGCATGCGTTGCTATCTCAAGCATATTTGTCAATGTTAGTGATCAAAACTATAAGTCTTGATTTCTAGTCTACTATTAGCTAAGTCTCGGACTAGGATATAAAGTGTAGTTGAGCTCAAGACTCCATGGCGATCATCATACAGAGACGGAGAACTACTCAAGGAACTGGTGGAACTTCATCGACTAAAAGGTATGTGGAGACTTGAACTTATCTGTCACTCAAAAGTATATCTACTCTATCTCCTATCTTGAGACAAAAGTCGTTTTGCTATATAGACTTTGATTATACACATTTGCTATTTCGAGCCGAGTTTATCTCGCTTATCTATTTCTCGAAATATGTGTTGGTAAGCTTTCGCTTTGGCCAAGTTCATCTTTACTAGTGACGAAAGTCATGTTAAGTTTCAATCACTTGAAAATGGCTTTGACGAAAAATGGTTTGTGAACAACAACTATATAACGTCCTCTAAGAATGTTTCAACGATTGAAATGAGAGTTTAGATTATATAGCCATTGTGGGATATAGGCATTGTGTGGTAACTCATACATGTATAAGTCCTTATTCCTTGAACCAAACTATGCGTACTTTGCTGCTCAGGAAAACCGGAACTAGAGTCTGTGTATCCAGTCTGCATACTGTCGTAGGTTCTCATCCCGAGAATTTCTGCTGGAGTTTGTGAATTGAAAACAAACTTATTTCGGATACTTAAGTCCGCGTACCAGTCCGTGAACTTAAGTTGGTTATTTTCTAAAAACGATTATTCGTGAACTTAAACTTATATAAACTAAGGAATGCAAGTTTGCAAACCGTGGCTATAAAGTTCATGAATCGATTCGAGTGAATCAAATCATTTTTGTTTCAATTGTGTCTATTATAAAGATCTAAGTATTTGAACAACTCTCTAACTAGTTCATTTGAGTCATTTGAACTAGTTGTGGTAAAGAAGAATATGGTTGATATGAAAGTGCTCATATGGCTAACCATTTGGTTAACTACTATTGAACCAACTACATGTACATGTTTTGGGTACGGTTACACAAACCTAGATAAACGTGCATTTCATTTGTGTGTAACAAGATAAGTTTCGATCTAACGGTTGAAAGATATTAGCTTGAATCTAATCAGGTTTTCATCTAACGGTGAATATTGAATGCTTTGTTACTAAGCTAACATTGATTGCAAACCCTGATTTGAAAGACTATATAAGGGAGAACTCTAGCAACTGGGAAACCTAATCCCCACACCTCCTGTGTGATACTAGTTGTATTAGCTAGATTCGATTCTCCTTTAACCTTAGGTTTCTACCGAGACCCTGTAGGTTAACGACTGAAGACTTCATTGGGATTGTGAAGCCAGGCCGATACTACTTTCTCGTAGTTGTGTGATATGATCTTGTTGTTTCTATCGTACTAAGTACAATCGTAAGGATTGGCTTGAAATTGATTTCTCCGATAGGAAAGATATAAAAGAAGTCACAAACATCTTCGTCTCATCGTTTGTGATTCCGCAATATCTTCTTTCGCTAGTCGATTAAGATTATTGTGAGGTGATTGATAATACTAGGTTGTTCTTCAGGAATATAAGTCTGGTTTATCAATTGGTCCCTGTTCACCTTGATTTATCAAAAGACGGAACAAAAACTCGTAGGTATTTTTGTGGGAGACAAATTTATCTATTACCGTTGACTTTTCTATGTTATACATATTTTTTTATTAAAGTCTTCGACTTTGGGTCGTACCAACTCTTAGTTGTGGGTGAGATCAGCCAAGGAATCAAGTGTGTAGTATCCTGCTGGGATCAGAGACGTAAGGAGCGCAAATGTACCTTGGATCACTGTGAGATTGATTGGGGTTCAACTACAGTCCAGACCGAAGTTAGTTTGTAGTAATCTAGTATCTGTAGCGGCTTAATACAGTGTGTGTTCAATCTGGACTAGGTCCCGGGGTTTTTCTGATTTGCGGTTTCCTCGTTAACAAAACATCTGGTGTCTGTATTATTTATTTTCCGCATTATATTTTGTTATATAATTGAAATATCATAGGTTGTGTGTTGAATCGATCAATTGGGAAATCCAACCTTTGGTTGTTGATTGAAATTGATTGATCCTTGAACATTGGTCTTTGGTACCGTTCAAGTGGTTTCTCTTGTATTCAATTAGACTCGCAGATTTCTATTTGCTTGAGTAAGTATTGAATCGAGAAAGAGAGATACAACTTTTTGATATACTTTTATTAAGATTGAGTCTGACTGTCTAGTTGATTCTTTTAAAAGTATATTGGATTTAGTCCATACAAATTGCTAATCGAAATATTGGGTGTGGTTGTTAGATCCCCGCTTTTTCAATTGGTAACAGAGCAGGCAAACACGTTTAAAGACCTTATAAGTATATGTTTGTAAGCGATCTGACTTTATGGACAATAATGCTATCTCAATAAATGCACCACCAGATCTAGGGATTTCAGAATTCTCTTCCATGACTGATTTAATAAAATCCGTAGAAGAAATTATGACTAAACATACTCCAGGTTTAAAATCCCTTGAAGTGTTCTCAGGGCTTAAAAAAAAACTAGAAACCTTATCTCTTAATGTTGAGGTATACCTCCAGAAAGAACAAGAATCTCTTGATAGGCTGAATCTAGTTATGATGAATAATGTTCATGTTGAGGTTTATATTAATTTAATAATCAGTCAGAGCCGTGATCCTCCTCTGTGTAATCCAATTGGTTGTAACATACTGAACGAATTGCAAGAGGAGTTTAAATCTCAGTCTTTAGACTGCATCACCTCAAAGCATGAATCGATTCATTGCTCAATTCCTGATACTTCCCATCAAGATAATAGTATTGTCTTCTTTTATGAAACAGCTATTACGTCTCTTTTTATCAAAATAGTTTCCCTTCGCAGTATTAAAAACTATCTGCAGAAACTGTTTTTTACAAGTTGGAAAACAAGAAATCAGAAACACAAATCTTTTTGGGTTCTCTTGAAGTTCTTTGATAGACTTATAAAAACAGTTCCTTGGGTGTTTATCGACACTACAAGATGTAAGAGTTGCTAGAAAGAAACTCTCTCTTGGTGCCATGGTGAGCAAAAGACATGTTCACCTTAACATAAATTGATTGTGTTGGAAGTGCATCCTCACCAAGAAATGCCATGTTATGTATACGGTGAGGGAAGCATAAGAACTGGGGCACACATATTATGTTGGTTATAATTTTGAATGTTTGATAACATTGTAGAATTCGATCGAAGTCTTCTAAAAAGGTATGTCCCTAAGCTGGAGCAAGTTTTATGATGATCTATGTACCTTGTGTATCGTTCATGTCTACCTAACTTGATTTGTATATAAGGTTCTTATATGTTCCGGTTTGAAAATAATAGTTCGGTATGTTTGGACTACATGGTACACATACTAGGTATGCATAACATCATTTAAAATCAAAATCCAGGGGTTTAAGTACGCATACCCGTTTGCATACTGCTCCAGTATACGGAAATTCGTTTGCAAACCCGTATGCATACTTGACGTCGATATTCAGTAAATTTGTTTTGGCCGTAACTTCTTCGTCCGAAATCGGAATGATCTCATTCTTTTTGAATCCTCTGCCTCTTTGAATTATCTTCAAAATGGTGATGAGAAATCCTAAATTTGGAGGAATTGAGGTTGGTTTTTGTCCCGTATCTTGTTTTTGAGTGTTTTTCTCAGTTTCGTCGCACTTGTTCCACTTCTCTTGGACTTGGGAACTTGGATTCTTGGATTAATAATCTTCTAATCTCATTTGTAGATTTTACAAGAATGTTGTTGGTGAATCACAAGGAAGGAAGTTCAAGAATGGGTAGTAGTATGTATTGCTATGAGATTCTTGAATGTTCACAATCATCTTATGTGAACTATGATGCATGGTCTTTAATGACTTTGTATGTTCTTCTTTGTTAAGAAAATATTTTTATACGCCTGTGGTAGTTATTCTTGGTGTAAATCCGTGCGAAAAAGATTGATTCCACCTTCTAAGGGCAAAGATTGATTTTGCAGTATTAATCTATATGGTTTTATATATTGCAATATGTTACGGGATATGTGTGTTTACGTCCGTGAACTATGATTGTCCCATACTTTGTCAAAAGTTAAGTCTTTCGTATGTCGATATGCATGTATTGATAAAAGAATGAATGAACTTTTGACATTACAATAGTTAAAGCTTTTTATGTCATATGATGGAAGAAAGGATAAAACTTTTGTTTACGAGGATTATGTCTATTGTATGTCATTATGCAAATAGTGATGGAAAATAGGATGAATCCTTTTCTATTCAGCAGTATTGATCTTCCTGATCCATATTTTATGTATATACTGTGAGGCTCCGTAAGTTCTCTTATGTCGAGCATGACCAATTGAATTGATCACACTCTTGTGGTAATTTAGTTGTGTATTCCGATTGAATTAATCATGGGTTTTCTTGTGGTTAATTTAATTGAGTATTTTTTGATTCAAATTCATATTCGTATATGATTTGTTATGTCCAAAGAAATCCTTCTTTTCTCGTAAAAGTAAGGTCGCTCTTGTTGTTCTTTCGGGAATGACATTTTATGGGGGAGAGTTCTTAATTGAACTTGTGTTTAACTGCCAAATCTTTGTGGGGAGTGCGGTTGTGGAATATTATAGGGGTTATCTTGTATCTTTATAAACTCCTTGATGAATACATTTAGCTTCGGCTATATGATGGCATCTAAAAAGTTGATATGTACTTTCTTTTGGTCATAAAATGTCTCTATGGAAATTTCATTAGGATCCCACTAGTTTTTGTACCTTTGCCAATTTTATTGACAAAAAGAGGGAGAATTAATGTGTAGTTCACACTAAAAATACATATGGTTTTTGGATCATTATGTAAGGGGGAGTGGTTTCCATGTGAGATGGAGTATTGACTAAGGGGGAGTGATACATATTACCCTAGTGTTGTTGTCGAAGTTGTGATACAATTGAACTTTGATGTTGTATGATAATACTATGACACTGTATAACAATGATTGAGAATTCTTGATTTTCTCATTATTATGACTACGGATTTTCAACAACGGTGATACTAAACTTACAACCTTTGGGATCATTGGAGTACTTGGAAGTGACGAAGATTTCGAGTAATGTTGAAGAACCAAGAACATCAGGCATGTGGAAGAGAAGCTACAAAAGTTTATTTATCTATTTTTGTATTCCATATGTATTAATAGTTTCCACTAAAATTGACAAAGGGGGAGATTGTTAGAGCAATGCTCGGTCGAACTCGCATGCGTTGCTATCTCAAGCATGTTTGTCAATGTTAGTGATCAAAACTATAAGTCTTGATTTCTAGTCTACTATTAGCTAAGTCTCGGACTAGGATATAAAGTGTAGTTGAGCTCAAGACTCCATGGTGATCATCATACAAAGATGAAGAACTACTCAAGGAACTGGTAGAACTTCATCGACTAACATATGGAATACAAAAATAGATAAATAAACTACTCAAGGTATGTGGAGACTTGAACTTATCTGTCACTCAAAAGTCTATCTACTCTATCTCCTATCTTGAGACAAAAGTGGTTTTGCTATATAGACTTTGATTATACACATTTGCTATTTCGAGCCGAGTTTATCTCGCTTATCTATTTCTCGAAATATGTGTTGGTAAGCTTTCGCTTTGGCCAAGTTCATCTTTACTAGTGACGAAAGTCATGTTAAGTTTCAATCACTTGAAAATGGCTTTGACGAAAAATGGTTTGTGAACAACAACTATATAACGTCCTCTAAGAATGTTTCAACGATTGAAATGAGAGTTTAGATTATATAGCCATTGTGGGATATAGTAATTGTGTGGTAACTCATACATGTATAAGTCCTTATTCCTTGAACCAAAGTATGCGTACTTTGCTGCTCAGGAAAACCGGAACTAGAGTCTGCGTACCCAGTCCGCGTACTGTCGGAGGTTCTCATCCTGAGAATTTCTGCTGGAGTTTGTGAATTGAAAACAAACTTATTCCGGATACTTAAGTTCGCGTACCAGTCCGCGAACTTAAGTTGGTTATTTTCTAAAAACGATTATTCGTGAACTTAAACTTATATAAACTAAGGAATGCAAGTTTGCAAACCGTGGCTATAAAGTTCATGAATCGATTCGAGTGAATCAAATCGTTTTGTTTCAATTGTGTTTATTATAAAGATCTAAGCAATTGAACAACTCGATAAATAGTTCATTTGAGTCATTTGAACTAGTTGTGGTAAAGAAGAATATGGCTGATATGAAAGTGCTCATATGGCTAACCATTTGGTTAACTACTGTTGAACCAACTAGATGTACATGTTTGGGTACGGTTACACGAAGCCAGATAAACGTGCATTTCATTTGTGTGTAACAAGCTATGTTTCGATCTAACGGTTGAAATATATTAGCTTGAATCTAATCAGGTTTTCATCTAACGGTGAATATTGAATGCTTTGTTACTAAGCTAACATTGATTGCAAACCCTGATTTGAAAGAATATATAAGGGAGAACTCTAACAACTGGGAAACCTAATCCCCTACCTCATGTGTGATACTAGTTGTATTAGCTAGAGTCGATTCTCCTTTAACCTTAGGTTTCTACCGAGACCCTGTAGGTTAACGACTTGAAGACTTCATTGGGATTGTGAAGCCAGACCGATACTACTTTCTCGTAGTTGTGTGATCTGATCTTGCTGTTCTATCGTACTAAGTACAATCGTAAGGATTGGCTTGAGATTGATTTCTCCGATAGGAAAGATATAAAAGAAGTCACAAACATCTTCGTCTCATCGTTTGTGATTCCGCAATATCTTCTTTCGTTAGTCGATTAAGACTATTATGAGGTGATTGATAATACTAGGCTGTTCTTCGGGAATATAAGTCTGGTTTATTAATTGGTTCCTGTTCACCTTGATTTATCAAAAGACGGAACAAAAAACCGTAGGTATTTCTGTGGGAGACAGATTTATCTATTACCGTAGACTTTTCTGTGTGAAACATATTTGTTTATTAAAGTCTTCGACTTTGGGTCGTAGAAACTCTTAATTGTGGGTTAGATCAGCTAAGGGAATCAAGTGCTTAGTGTCCTGCTGGGATCAGAGACGTAAGGAGCGCAACTGTACCTTGAATCACTGTGAGATTGATTGCGGTTCAACTACAGTCCAGACTGAAGTTAGTTTGTAGTAGGCTAGTGTCTGTAGCCGCTTAATATAGTGCGTGTTCGATCTGGACTAGGTCCCAGGTTTTTTCTGCATTTGCGGTTTCCTCGTTAACAAAACTTCTGGTGTCTGTGTTATTTTTTTCCACATTATATTTTGTTATATAATTGAAATATCATAGGTTGTGCGTTGAATCGATCATTTGGGAAATCCAACCTTTGGTTATTGATTGAAATTGATTGATCCTTGAACATTGGTATTTGGTACCGTTCAAGTGCTTTCTCTTGTATTCAATTAGACTCGCAGATTTCTATTTGCTTGAGTAAGAATTAAATCGAAAAAGAAAGATATAACTCTTTGATATACTTTTATTAAGATTAAGTATGACTGTCTAATTGATCCTCTTAAAAGTATATTGGAGTTAGTCCATACAGATTGCTAATCGAAATATTGGGTGTGGTTGTTAGACCCCCGCTTTTTCAATTGGTATCAGAGCATGCAAACACGTTTAAAGACCTTATAAGTCTGTGTTTGTAAGCGATCTGAATCTATGAACAATAGTGTTATCTCAATAAATACACCACCAGATCCAGGGATTTCAGAATTCTCTTTCGTAACTGATTTAAAAAAATTTGTAGAAGAAATTCTGTCTAAACCTCCTCCAGGTTTCAAATCCCTTGAAGTGTTCTCAGGGCTTGAAAAGAAACTAGAAAGCTTATCTCTTGATGTTGATGTATACCTCCAGAAAGAACAAGAATCTCTTGATAGGCTGAATCTAGTTATGACGAATAATGTTCATGTTGAGGTTGATATTGATTTAATAATCAGTCAGAGCCATGCCCTTCCTCTGTGTAATCCAATTGGTTGTAACATACTGAACGAATTACAAGAGAAGTTTAAATCTCAGTCATTAGACTGCACCACCTCAAAGCATGAATCGATTCATTGCTCAATTCCTGATACTTCCCATCAAGATAGTAGTATTGTATTCTTTTATGAACAAGCTAGGACGTCTCTTTTTATCAAAAGAGTTTCCCTTCGCAGTATTAAAAACTATCTGCAGAAACTGTTTTTAATAAGTTGGAAAACAAGAAATCAGAAACACAAATCTTTTTGGGTTCTCTTGAAGTTCTTTGATAGACTTATAAAAATAGTTCCTTGGGTGTTCCTCAACACTACAAGATGTAAGAGTTGCTAGAAAGAAACTCTCTCTTGGTGCCATGGTGAGCAAGACATTGTTCACCTCAACATAAATTGATTGTGTTGGAAGTGCATCCTCACCAAGAAATGCCATGTTATGTATACGGTGAGGGAAACGTAAGAACTGGGAACACATATTATGTTGGGTATGATTTTGAATGTTTGATAACATTGTAGAATTCGATCGGAATCTTCTAAAAAGGTATGTCTCTAAGCTGGAACAAGTTTTATGATGATCTATGTACCTTGTGTATCGTTCATGTCTACCTAACTTGATTTGTGTATAAGGTTCTTATATGTTCCGGTTTGAAAATAATAGTTCGAAATCTTTGGAATACATGGTACACATACTAGGTATGCATAACATCATTTAAAATCAAAATCTAGGGGTTTAAGTACGCATACCCGTTTGCATACTGCTCCAGGATACGAAAATTCGTTTGCAAACTCGTATGCATACTTGACGTCGATATTCGGTAAATTGTTTTTGGCCGTACCTTCTTCGTCCGAACTCGGAATGACCTCATTCTTTTTGCATCCTCTTCCTCTTTGAATTATATTCAAAATGGTGATGAGAAATCCTAAATTTTGAGGAGTTGAGGTTGGTTTTTGTCCCTATCTTGTTATTGAGTGTTTTTCTCAGTTTCGTCGCACTTGTTCCACTTCTCTTGGACTTGGGAACTTGGATTCTTGGAGTAATAATATTCTAAGCTCATTTGTAGATTTTACAAGAATGTTGTTGGTGAATCACAAAGAAGGAAGTTCAAGAATGGGAAGTAGTATGTATTGCTATGAGATTCTTGAATGTTCACAATCATCTTATGTGAACTATGATGCATTGTCTTTAATGACTTTGTATGTTCTTCTTGGTTAAGAAAATCTTTTTATACGCCTATGGTAGCTATTCTTGGTGTATATCCGTGCGAAAAAGATTCATTCTACCTTCTAAGGGCAAAGATTAATTTTGCAGTATTAATCTATATGGTTTTATATATTGCAATATGTTATGGGATATGTGTGTTTGCGTCCGTGAACTATGATTTTCCCATAATTTGTCAAATGTTAAGTTTTTCGTATGTCGATATGCATGTATTGATAAAAGAATGAATGAACTTTTGACATTACAAAAGTTAAATATTTTTATGTCATATGATGGAAGAAAGGATAAAACTTTTGTTTACGAGGATTATGTCTATTGTATGTCATTATGCAAATAGTGATGGAAAATAGGATGAATCCTTGTCTATTCCGCAATATTGATCTTCCCTGATACATATTTTATGTATATACTGTATGGCTCCGTAAGTTCTCTTATTTCGAGCATGACCAATTGAATTGATCACACTCTTGTGGTAATTTAGTTGTGTATTCCGATTGAATTAATCATGGGTTTTCTTGTGGTTAATTTAATTGAGTATTTTTGGATTCAAATTCATATTCGTATGTGATTTGTTATGTCCAAAGAAATCCTTCTTTTCTTGTAAAAGTAAGGTCTCTCTTGTTGTTATTTCGGAAATGACATTTTATGGGGGAGAGTTCTTAATTGAGCTTGTGCTTAATTGCCAAATCTTTGTGGGGAGTGCAGCTGTGGAATATTATAGGGGTTATCTTGTATCTTTATAAACTCCTTGATGAATGCATTTAGCTTCGGCTATATGATGGCATCTAAAAAGTTGATATGTACTTTATTTTGGTCATGAAATGTCTCTATGGAAATTTCATTAGGATCCCACTAGTTTTCGTACCTTTGCCAATTTTATTGACAAAAAGGGGGAGAATTAATGTGTAGTTCACACTACAAATACATATGGTTTTCGGATCATTATGTAAGGGGGAGTGGTTTCCATGTGAGATGGAGTATTTACTAAGGGGGAGTGATACATATCATCATAGTATTGTTGTCGAAGTTGTGATACAATTGAACTTTGATGTTGTATGATAATACTATGACATTGTATAACAATGATTGAGAATTCTTGATTTTCTCATTGTTATGACTACGGATTTTCAACAACGGTGATACTAAACTTACAACCTTAAGGATCATTGGAGTTCTTGGAAGTGACGAAGATTTCGAGTAATGTTGAAGAACCAAGAAGATCAAGCATGTGGAAGATAAGCTACAAATATTTATTTATCTATTTTGGTATTCCATATGTATTGATAGTTTTGTCACTAATATTGACAAAGGGGGAGATTGTTAGAGTACTGCTCGGTCGAACTCGCATGCGTTGCTATCTCAAGCATTTTTGTCAATGTTAGTGATCAAAACAATAAGTCTTGATTTTTAGTCTACTATTAGCTAAGTCTCGGACTAGGATATAAAGTGTAGTTGAGCTCAAGACTCCATGGCGATCATCATACAAAGACGAAGAACTACTCAAGGAAATGGTGGAACTCCATCGACTAAAAGGTATGTGGATACTTTAACTTTTCTATCACTCAAAAGTCTATCTACTCTATCTCCTATCTTGAGACAAAAGTCGTTTTGCTATATAGACTTTGATTATACACATTTGCTATTTCGAGCCGAGTTTAACTCGCTTATCTATTTCTCGAAATATGTGATGGTAAGATTTTTCTTTGGCCAAGTTCATCTTTAATAGTGACCAAAGTCATGTTAAGTTTCAATCACTTGAAAATGGCTTTGATGAAAAATGGTTTGTGAACAACAACTATATAACGTCCTCTAAGAATGTTTCAACGATTGAAATGTGAGTTTAGATTATATAACCATTGTAGGATATAAGAATTGTGTGGTAACTCATATATGTATAAGTCCTTATTCCTTGAACCAAAGTATGCGTATTTTGCTGCTCAGGAAAACCGGAACTTGAGTCCGCGTACCCAGTCCGCGTAATGTCGGAAGTTCTCATCCCGAGAATTTCTGCCGGAGTTTGTGAATTGAAAACAAACTTATTCCTGATACTTAAGTCCGCATACCAGTCCGCGAACTTAAGTTGGTTATTTTCTAAAAACGATTATTCTTGAACTTAAACTTATATAAACTAAGGAATGCAAGTTTGCAAACCGTGGCTATAAAGTTCATGAATCGATTCGAGTGAATCAAATCGTTTTTGTTTCAATTGTGTCTATTATAAAAATCTAAGCAATTGAACAACTCTCTAACTAGTTAATTTGAGTCATTTGAACTAGTTGTGGTAAAGAAGAATATGGTTGATACGAAAGTGCTTGTATGGCTAACCATTTGGTTAACTACTGTTGAACCAACTAGATGTACATGTTTGGGTACGGTTACACGAACCTTGATAAACGTGCATTTCATTTGTGTGTAACAAGCTAAGTTTCGATCTAACGGTTGAAAGATATTAGCTTGAATCTAATCAGGTTTTCATCTAACGGTGAATATTGAATGCTTTGTTACTAAGATAACATGGATTGCAAACCCTGATTTGAAAGACTATATAAGGGAGAACTCTAGCAACTGGGAAACCTAATACCCACACCTCCTGTGTGATACTAGTTGTATTAGCTAGAGTCGATTCTCCTTTAACCTTAGGTTTCTACCGATACTCTGTAGGTTAACGACTTGAAGACTTCATTGGGATTGTGAAGCCAGACCGATACTATTTTCTCGTAGTTGTGTGATCTGATCTTGTTGTTTCTATCGTACTAAGTACAATCGTAAGGATTGGCTTGAGATTGATTTCTCCGATAGGCAATATATAAAAGAAGTCACAAACATGTTCGTCTCATCGTTTGTGATTCCGTAATATCTTCTTTCGCTAGTCGATTAAGATTATTGTGAGGTGATTGATAATACTAGGATGTTCTTCGGGAATACAAGTCCGGTTTATCAATTGGTTCCTATTCACCTTGATTTATCAATATATAGAACAAAAATCCGTAGGTATTTCTGTGGGAGACAGATTTATCTATTACCTTAGACTTTTCTTTGTGATACATATTTGTTTATTAAAGTCTTTGACTTTGGGTCGTAGCAACTCTTAGTTGTGGGTGAGATCAACTAAGGGAATCAAGTGCGTAGTATCCTGCTGGGATCAAAGACGTAAGGAGCGCAACTTTACATTGGATCAACGTGAGATTGATTTGGGTTCAACTACAGTCTAGGCCGAAGTTAGTTTGTAGTAGACTAGTGTTTGTAGCGGCTTAATACAGTGTGTTTTCAATTTGAACTAGGTCCCGAGGTTTTTCTACATTTGCGGTTTCCTCGTTAACAAAACTTCTGGTGTCTGTGTTATTTCTTTTCCGCATTATATTTTGTTATATAATTGAAATATCACAGGTTGTGCGTAGAATCGATCAATTGGGAAATCCAAACTTTGGTTGTTAATTGAAATTGATTGATCCTTGAACATTGGTCTTTGGTACCGTTCAAGTGGTTCTCTTGTATTCAATTAGACTCACAGATTTCTATTTTCTTGAGTGAGTATTGAATCGAGAAAGAGAGATATAACTCTTTGATATACTTTTATTAAGATTGAGTCTGACTGTCTAGTTGATTCTGTTAAAAGTATATTGGAGTTATTCCATACAGATTGTTACTTGAAATATTGGTTGTGGTTGTTAGACCCCCGCTTGTTCACAACGAGTTAACAAGACATACCCGATAACACCATTGAAGAAACCAACTCTCTAACATTCGCCAAACCAGCCTCGTGTCTTCTCTTCTATACCGTCTTCACAGTTTCTACTAACAAAGGAGAAACATGGAGACACTAGAAACTTGGTTTAGGAAAAGCCCCAAACCCTAAACACTAGAACACCAAAATCCTCTCTCTACAAGTTTCTCTCTCACAACGATATTTCCCTTCACGGTAGCATACGACCCCCTAACAAAGAGACCAAAATCCTAAGCACAAGGATTTACCACTCTTCTAGGTTGGATTTGATACAAACCTATAATTCTAGTCATATATATAGAGAACACAAACTTGGTCACCAAGTATTAGTCTTCAACTAGGAAACTAAACTCTTTCCTAATATATTTCCTACTCCAATTAGGAATCCACCTCAACGTGGAAACATACTTAAAATTGGAAACCCACGGTTTTCCTAACAAGAAACGATCACAGGAAATCACCTCCATCTTCCACCAGAGTGATTCACCATCTCTATATATCCGTAGAATTATTTTTGAAGCTCAGACCCGAACTTCCATCTCCATAGAACCATCTCTTCGACCAAAACACCATGGCGTTGATAAAAGTCTTCAGACCATCTTTTACATGAAGAACACTTATAAAACTGGACACGTCTCACAAACACCATGAAAATCTTTAATCACCATCAACGAATCCTTACACAGACTCCACCATTGATCACCAAGAGAACCATCCAGAAGAATCACAACTAGCTCCACCTAACCTGTGAGCTAACAATATCCCAGAAAGGAAGAATTAGCTCCAATATCATACTCCAGCACATGCCATGATTACCTTGTATCTGAAACAAACCATCAGATATTCCACTGTGATTAACAAGCTTAATCCATTAAGCGATTCTCAAATCCATCACCAATCTGACATAGTTTTTACCACCATCACACCCAACATACTCGCTTAGAATATATACCATGTGAATGCCCATATTACCATGGTACATGCTTTCGAGATCGGGCACATTCTCGATATTACGTGCAAGCCATCAAGAATATTTTAACATAGACTTAAGAATATAAATCTGTAACATCTCATGCATAACTTTGAAGCTTTGTTGGACTACTTGCTTCTACATGAGACCTCACAGCCCCATCCTTTCTTCAAACATTGTAACAGTGTATAGTTACTAACACTCTTAAAGAAGTATATATGTATTCCACCCCATTCATCCTTATTTTGTATCCCATACTACATCATAAAATCAGAACAAATAACATAAACTTCTACCAAGTTGAACCTCCGATTTGTATATCACATCACAAATCCATCGGTGTAAATACTGGTTGAAACTTACCTTCAAAATATATTTCTCCACCCTAACTATAAACCATCGTTCAATTCCAGGTTCAATCACACCATCCCGTCCTTGCTCTGATACCAATTATTGGGAAAATTGGCACCCCGAGCGTAGGGAAATCAGGATCACAAAGGGAAATTGGTGATTTTAACCAAACATGGGAGAAATAATAAGAGACACAGAAGATAAAAAAGCATGCACAACCACAACACAAGATATACGTGGTTCACATTTACAGGCTACATCCACGGTCAACACCACCAGAAAAACTTCCATTATAATCAAAGACCATTACATTCTCTTTCTGCAACCCAAGACAAGACCAAAGAGTTAACAAGACATACCCGAGAACACCATTGAAGAAACCAACTCTCTAACATTCGCCAAACCATCCTCGTGTCTTCTCTTCTACACTGTCTTTACAGTTGCTACTCACAAAGGAGAAACATCGAGACAGTAGAAACTTGGTTTAGGGAAAAGCCCCAAACCCTAAACATTAGAACACCAAAATCCTCTTTATACAAGTTTCTCTCTCACAACGATATTTCCCTTCACGATAGCACACGATCCCCCTAACAAAGAGACCAAAATCCTAAGCACAAGGATTTACCACTCTTCTATGTTGGATTGATACAAACCTATAATTCTAGTCATATATATAGAGAAAACAAACTTGGTCACCAAGTATTACTCTCCAACTAGGAAACTAAACTCTTTCCTAATATATTTCCTACTCCAATTAGGAAATCCACCTCAATGTGGAAACAAACCTAAAATAGGAAACCCACGGTTTTCCTAACACTCCCAAGTCACAAGCATCTGTATGTAGATCAAATGGCTTGCTAAAATCAGGCAGAATGAGCACTGGTGTAGTTTTCATAGCTTCTTAAGTAGCTCAAAATCCTTGAGAGCATCTGAATTCCAATGAAAGTTATTCTTCTTTAATAGCTCTGTAAGGGGATTAGTAATAATACCATAGTTGCGCACAAATTTCCTGTAGTACCCAGTTAACCCTAGAAATCCTCTCAACTCCTTCAAGGTCTTTGAAACTGGCCAGTTCTTCGTGCACTCTACTTTAGCTGGGTCTGCAGCAACACCTTCACCACTGATGATACCTGAGTTCTCAAGTGAGGTCTGACCAAAGGAACACTTTCTCATCTTAGCAAACAGATTATGCTCTTTGAGTAACTCCATGATGAGCTCCAAGTGTTTAGCATGAATTTCCATGTTAGGGCTGTAAATTAGGATATCATCAAAGAAAACCAATATAAATCTCCTCAAATGAGGTTTAAAAACATCATTCATTAATGCTTGGAAGCTTGCTGGAGCATTGGTTAGCCCAAATCGCATCACCAAAAACTCATAATTCCCTTCATGAGTCTTGAATGTTGTCTTGTGAGTGTCTGGTGTATACATACTGATTTGGTGGTAACCAGCTCTCAAGTCAATTTTGGTGAAGACCTTGGCCCCATGCAGCTCATCAAGTAACTCCTCTATCATTGGAATTGGATACTTATCCTTAATGGTGAGCTCATTCAGTTTTCTGTAGTCCATACAGAATCTCCAACTCCCATCCTTCTTCTTGACCAACAATATTGGAGATGAGAAAGGGCTGTGACTAGGCATGATAATTCCAGACTTAAGAATTTCTTATACAAGTTGTTCCACTACCTCTTTTTGCACATATGTAATTCTATAAGGCCTTTGGTTTGGAGGGGTATGTGATGATCATGAGCTTTTTTTGGGGGTAAGCTATTAGGTTCTTGAAAGACTGAACTGTATTTATTAAGAATGGGTTGTAAAGGTTCTGGGGTATTGTCCTGCACTTTGATAGTTGTAAGAGAGAAAAGTTTCCACATGACCCCATGCTTGTTCCTCTTGAAGTATTTATGGCATTCTTTTGCTGTCATCATAGATACTGTTGGAGTGCCAGTACTTCCCTTCAGCATAATCTCCTCATTCCCTCTGTTGAAATATATAGTCATTTCCTTGAAATCAAACTTGACAGGGTTGATTCCTCTCATCCAACCCACACCTAAAACCATATCACCCCCCCCCCCCCCCAGGCAACACTCTGACATCAATTCAATTTAAGCCCTTGCATGCTCCATGAAAAGTTTGGTGCATCTAGCATCACTAATGAGCTTGTTTCCATCTGCCACGGCTACATGAAAAGATGTTGTAGGCTCAATAAGAGCACCACAGTATCTACCTATTTTAGGATCTACAAAGGTGTGTGTACTCCCACTGTCCACTAGTATGGTTATAGTTTTTTTGTTCCTAGTCAGGCATTGTATCCTTATAGTGTTGTGAGACATGTTACCTGAAAGGGCATGCATAGAGATGTCAACTTCCTCCTCTAACTCTTGAATCACTGGAGAAATGACTGGTGATGCTTCTTCAGATGTACATTGATCTTCATCATCTCCCACTAGCATGAACAGCTGTTGCCTGGTGCACTTATTTCCATTGGTATACACTTCATTACAATTATAACACAAGCCCTTATCCCTCCTAAACCCCATCTCTGCATATGTGATCTTCCTAATGGGTGGTAATCTTGGACTAGTGAACCCCTTTGGTGAAGCACTATTTGTTCTTGGAGATGTCACAAAACTCATGTGGTTGCCGTGGCTTGGAATGAAAATAGGTGGAAGTTTATGGATGGACTTTGCCTTCTTAATAGTCTTCTCCAGTATAGCTTCTTGCATCCTGGCCAAATACATGGTTTGCTTCAGACTGGTTGGTGAAAACATTTGTAATGCCAGTCTTAACTCTTCTTTCAACCCACTCACATAGCTGGAGGTAAAATAGTCCCCAGTCAGATGTTTGTTTTTCACAAGGATGAGAGCCTTTAGTTCTTCAAACAATTCTTGATCCTCTAGTATAGTTCCTTCTTGACTCAACTTATTGAACTCCCATACTATGTCATCATGTCCTAGTTCTTGGAATCTAAAGTTAAAACAATAACAAATTCTTCCCATAATATGACATATCTTCCTTCTTGATAATCTTGGAACCATACGTCTTCTCTTCCATCTAAGTATAGTGAAGCTAACATGACTTTTCGTTCCTCATCTATGACATGTAATTGGAAGAAAAAAATTATGCTTGCGAATCCAGGATCTAGGGTTATCACCACCAAACCTAGGAAACTCAATTTTAGGCTTGTGTGGATTAGTAAACTGATTTAAGATTTGACGATTACCGTGATTATCGCTACCTTCTCCAGATTTGTTTTGTGAGTTAGACCCCTTAGGTGTGCCCAATATTCTATAGCCATTCTGAAGTTTGTTTATGATTCTGTCTTCCATGGATTTCATCCCAGTTAACGAGTTTGAAATGCTACGTTGGGTTTCATCAAACTTCTTCACTCTCTTCATGACTCTTCATCAGTGTGTTGAACTTCCTGTGAAGATCATCGAAGTCTTTCTGATTAATCATGGTCACAGGTCACATCGACTTCTCTTGATACCAATTGTAAGGACTTGCCTTACAAATTAGCACCAACAATGGTGAATCTCTAAGGATAGAGATTGGAGAGGGAGAACAGAATTATTGAGAGAGAAGAAATTTTTTAGATTTACTTTTTCATGTCTTCCTCCCAACCACAGAAGGGAATAAGAGGATAACACAAAACACACTTGTGCCACTCGCACGACTACAACTGACTTATCATCCACACATTCTAAAAAGAGAAAGCTACTGGGTGCTAATATCAATTGGACAACCCTTAACAATAGTAAAAACATGAAATTGAACTTGGGTCCTGACAGAAACAATCTTGCTTCATCTATTAGTTCACATGAGCTCTGTATGAGCAACACTAATCACCATGTTCATACATCTCCGTAGTTGTTATAAATTTTTTTAAGAATTTAGAACATCTAAATTCTATCAATAAGCACTGGTCCTCAAAATCTGACAAGGAGAGGGAAAACCTTGCTTGGAATGGAGTGTCTAGCATTGAGAATATGCATCCCCGCCAAAGAAGATTGTTCTAATTTGGGTTTAGGTTTTGCTTGACAAGTTTTCCTTCTTTGAGCAAGTACGGTAGAGAATCTCCATTTGATGGTCCACGTGGATTGTCAAAGTTACTTTCTCACAGTGGAGAAAAGGTCACCATAGACGGTGGAATCAATCAACCATGACTGGGGACGGTCATTGTCAAGGCCATGGCCGATCGCTTATTTTCATGGTTGATCGTCAAAGCCATGGCCGTTCACTTCTTCTATACCGCTAACAACTATATATATATTCCGATAACAGAAAAAATGGTTGTAATTTCATATCTATAAATTATACTCGCTTCAAACACGAAACTCACACTAAAATTTACTTCTTTCTTGAATTTTTTCTACTAAAATATCTTCTAATTTTTATTTTATTTTTATTTTATATTTCTCAATTAAAATGTCTCAAATTGCATCTCAAGTTTTTTCAGAAGCAAACTTGAAGTTGTTGTTGTTAAAATATGTGCTAGCTTTAAGAAATTGGAAATCGTGAGACGGAAAGAAGAGTGCAAGTCTTAGAATTTAACCCACAAAAAAATTTCTGCTAAAAGGCAAAGAAGAGCTCAAGTGTTGAAAGTGAATAATTGAAGTTACAAAACCAAGGAAAAACTTTTTAATAGCGCTTTGGATGGAACCGCAAGGCTAAAGATTGTCTGAGATTTCTATTAAAGTCTTTATTTAGGTTTTTTTTTTTTTTTTTTTTGATAATCAACCATTAGTATTTAATTCCATCAAGAAACGTTTTCATGATGGTTTTCAATAAAAATAAGTACATCATAATCATGAAACAAATACAATGAAAGATGCAAAACATAAATAAATCGCGAAGAGAAAAAAGCGATCTACAACAAAAGCACCCATATCTTGTATGTTGAGATTGAAGAAGGAATGGTACTCAAAATCACAGTTCGACCATTTCGATTGATTTTTTTCTTGAAAAATAGATACTCCGATTAGAGAGGAGTTATTAGTCCAAAAACTCATGTGTAGCGAGAAGCCCGGAAATCCTAAATATATTATCCCGCTGAAGAAGATCTTGATCTTGCCTCTGTCAAATCGCCGATGTACTTGTATCCGAAAAATCGAATCTCAAATGAATCTATAGAAAAAAACATTATAAAAGTGCAGATTAACGAAGACAAGAATTTCCCTAATAGCGAAGAAAGTTATTTAAGACGATGAAATAATTCATAGATAAGATCAACCCTATAAAATAAAAATTAAAACAAGTAATCTTTGTTCATATCTAACCCCTAAAAGGCTAGATCTGAGCAAAGGAAGAAGATGATAGACCATCCGTACAAGAAGATAGTTTTTTTTTTTTCAATGTAGTGTACAAGGTTTGTATCTTTAGAAAAATGAGGCACTTATATTGATTAATTCAAATAGTTTATAACTTAAAATTTACACTTATACTTTTAATTTTTCGGTATTCATTACATTTAGACTTACATATAATTAAGTAACTTGGTTACATTAAAATAAAGGAAATTGTATTTTGAGTATTTTTGAATATTAGCTACGACCATATTTTTAACATTACCAGCGACTATATGACAACTATATTTTGTCTTATAAAATTATACACATTGTTGATAAAAAAAATTTCCTAAATGTCAACTTCCGAATGCATTCTCAACCTGCAACATCAAAAGTGTTCTACAATCATAGGGAAAAAAAGTATCTAAAAAAACAAGCAGAAGAGCTTAGTCTGTCATGTTAAATGAATAATCATAGCCTGGTACGATGCACTTAGATGTATTCTAAGTGTCTATAAGTAGATTGTTTAGGCATCAAAATGCTCATTGAACCACAACGAAAAAAGATTAAGTATTAGAACCACATATGCTAGATGATGATGTGAAGGCTAAAGAAGATGAATAGGTATCAGCATTGTGCAAAATCATGAAATTTAAAGCTAAATGGAAGAATTTATAGTGCACCCATTGTGAAGAAGAAGATCACCTAAAAAGCATTGTCCACGGAGAATTATTAAACTCTCAAACCCAGCTGGCTACAACGCTTATATGTACATTTACACTTCTACAGAAGAATGACACATATGGAAAGCACTTCTAAAAAATATCCTATAAGTTTTATGGTGGAGTGGATTAATTAAGTGTATGAACTGATTAGCTGTCATTTTATGTTTTAATGTGGTGTTATGTTGTACTATGTTTAATCAATGAAAATATCTTTGTATTTTTACCATCATTATACTCATACGGAGCTACATTGTAACGAAGGGTGGCTCCCGCCTACCCTAAATGTTTTCTTATCTCTTGAAATCCTTTACGTTTACCACTATTTATTGGAAAAGAATTATTAATTACCCCCTAGATTTTATTTATTTAACTTACATTTTCTTAATTTTTAGCTTCGTCCTTGTGTGTACTATTATAATTAATTTGAAAGAAAACTACATTGTACTAAAGCATCCTATAAATATATAATGTACTTTGTTAACATAAGACTAATTTATCATTCAGATAAAACTAAATTATAACACTTGTTAATTAATGTCTTCATTTAGCGTCCGGATGGTGGAGCATTTAGGAAGCAGAATGAGTTATATCAATGAAGCTATTAGAGGATGTTGAAACAAGCTTCGTAAATGAAAGGGTTGTTGTTAAGTAGTTGTCATATTTCTAGTGTTCTTTGTACCACTTCATATTAGCAGTTTCGTCATTCAGTCTACTCTGATTAGTTTGCACTATACCTGAGTTGCAAATTGCTAACTGTTAGAAATAACCCGGCAACCTTTGAGCATCACGTATTTATTTATTTTTTGATAAAGGAAGGATATATTAAAAAGGAAAAGATATTTACAGTATATACACAGGGATCACCAGATCCCAACAACATATGAAAAAATCAGAAAAACCTATTACATAGAAACTATTGTTTCCCATTGAAACATAATCCGATTAACTAGGTAATATTTGAAGATATTCTCCGTTGAGCTCCACGGGTAAATATTTTGAATGATTAACATCTTGATATCTTCAAAAGATTTACTCCTGCCTCCATGAAATCTCGAATTTCTCTCCTTCCAAATCTCCCAAAAGATGGCAAAAGGAATTATCTACCAAATAGCTATTTTTCTCTTACTGACCTTGAATAGTTTCCAGCTCTCCAATAAAGCCTTAAAAGTCTCTGGCATAGTCCATTGAACCTGCAAAGAAGATATGAAGAAATCCCATATCGGTTTCGAATATTTGCAGTGTATAAACAGATGTTTTAGGTCTTCATCCTCCTCGTTACACAGAATACATGTAGTTGTTGGAATTTGGACTCTTCTTCTTCTTAGCATACATCGAGTAGGCAACGAATTATGCAGAGAAGCCCAAGTTATGAAAAGCATTTTAGGTTGAATGAACTTGTTCTCCAGCAGTCCTGAAAACCCCATATCCTCCGTATCTTGTATCATTTTCTCATATGCTGCTTTCGAAGTATATTCTCCCGTAACCCTATCTTCTACACCTTCTGTTAGAATGATGTTTTTCAAATCATATCGCAGTTCTAGGAAATCAATTCTTTCTTAAGGATCAAGAGCCCTTGAGTAATGCATGATCATATGTTCCCCTAGGATATCCGCCACCACCGCATCACGTATTCTTGAGTTTCCCGTTTCTGTTGTTAACATTGCAAAAATGTTGCCAAAAATCCAACTTCGATATGGCTTGATCACTATGGATATTTTTTCTTGTTTTGAGAAAATAGAAATTGTACAAATAGCTAAATCTTCTTCTTGAACATACTTAGAACTACGAACTCTATGAGGTATTTTTCGTGATTAGAGAGAGACTAACAAGCAATTTAACTGAAAGTAAAAGAGTTGTTGGGCGTAGAAGAGGTGATTTTGGAGTGGAAAATAATTGAATTTATAAATGATGGAAATGTAGTCGCTGGATGAACTCACCGTTATCGACTCTTGATTGGCCTACTGTGTAAACATGAAACAGACATCGTCCCAATCTGAACCAAGTCTCGACCTAGGCTCGGCCAAAAAAAAAAAAACCGAAGAAGAAAATAAAATAAATTGAACTTGAGTAGGAATAAGAAAATGCTCAGACTTAAACCTTTGCCACCCAGTTTGACCATTCTCCCACCCTATGTTGGGACCTTAGTCCCACATTGGTAGATGAGGCTTAATTGGGTAGTTTATAAGTCAATGGGATCCCTCATCTAGTCAACCTGTTTTCTAGTTGAGTTCTACCCATGGGCTTATGACGAGTTTGGTTTATCATTTTCTTTTCAATAATATTTTACTTTAGTTTTGGAACCATTTTTTTGGGACCATGGTTTTTTTGTGGGGACCGTGATTCTATTTTAGGCAAGACATTATAAGTAATCCTAAGTCAATCCTTATCTAAATGTTTTTCTTAATACCAAACTTACCCTCCTTAATTAAATGTGTTAGTTTAATGATTAATTAGTTATTAGTTAAATGATTAGTATGATTAGTAATGATTACTGATTAGTATGATTAGTAATGATTAGATACCATTAAGAAGTTCTACTACAAAAAACTGAAAATTTTCTTTGTGAGAAATTTTAAATTTTTTTGCGATTAAGTTTGGTTACCCAAATTTATGACTAAAAACGAACTTAATGATTAGTGACTAGTATGATTAGTATGATTAGTTACCAGTAAGAAGTTCGGTTACAAAAAATTGAAATATTTCATTGCGATCAAACCGAACTCTATATTTGGTATGACCATTAAATAGTTTGGTTATAAAAAAATTTAAAACATTTTACGATCAAACCGAACTTAAAGTTCGGTTTGGGAAATGTTTTTTGCAACTAACCGAACTATTAGGGTTCGGTTGGGAAATGTTTTTAGCTACTAACCGAACTAAGGTTCGGTTGGGAAATGTTTTTGCAACTAACCGAACTATTAGGATTCGGCTGAGAAATGTTTTTTGCTACTAACCGAACTATTAGGGTTCGGTTGGAAATGTTTTTTGCGACATAACCGAACTAAGGTTCGGTTGGGAATTTTTTTTTGCGAAATAGCCAAATTGTTCTTCATGTTCATCATTTCCATTAGGTTCGGTTAGTTCGACAAAGTCTTTCACATAATTCCTAGTCGAACTTCTCTCTGTAACTTCCATTTTCAACTCATTTTGATGGTTAATACTCATTTTTCAATCAAAAGAGGAACGTCAAGCAAAGAGAGAAGAAGAAGAAAATAATTTTTTTTTTCAAAACTAAAAAATTTCTATTCCCCCTATTTTTGTTTTTGATTTTGGTTAATAGATTTATTTAGATTAGATATATATGATTAGACTTATATAGTTATTAGGTTAGTTTTAATTTAAATTAAAGTAAAGGGTAAATGTGTACTTACCTAACTTTAGGACATCCCCTATAAGTATAGGGAGGTTGGCCTAATAAGACCATGGTCCCCAAAAAACCATGGTCCCTGGAAAATGATTTTAGTTTTAGACAAACCTTGTTGAAAAAGCTCCTCCAAAACCGCCTAGACCCAACCCAATAATCAAGGTACTACAACGCGATTCTGCCCATCGCATTTCAAAACTTTTGTTTTTGTACTAGCAAGATTTTTGATTTTTTAGGCGTCCAAGGTGGGTAGAGCCAAAAACATTGCACACTTTTTTTTGCGAGTTTATATCACGTCAACTCGAAATATGTAAAGCACTTTTTTCTAGTTTACACAATCCCAAGCGAGTTTCAATCCCCATGACCTCATCTTCTTCATGCCACTAAACATGCAGTACAAATTAAATTAACCTTCTTTTCTTAATTATAAAAACACCAAAATTAATCTCAATGCATCTTTGATTTCACTGTTAATAATGGCCGATTACCATGGAGCAGGAAGCTCCACATCAGAAATAACCATGGACATTGGGTTGATCAGTAATGAAAATGACAATGGCATTGCTAGGAAGCTGTCCTTCGGCTATACAGTCTCACCTCACTCTCAACAAGCTACATCATTGATCCAAAGAAGGGCGAAATTCGATCTACCCGTAAACTCTGAACATAAAGCCAAAGTCGTGAAACTATTCTCCTTTGCAAATCCACATATGAGAACCTTTCATCTCTCTTGGATTTCCTTCTTCACTTGTTTCGTATCAACATTTGCTGCTGCTCCTCTTGTTCCGATTATACGCGACAATCTAAACCTAACCAAAACGGATATAAGTAATGCAAGTATTGCTTCCGTCTCCGGTGGTATCTTTTCCAGACTTATCATGGGAGCTGTTTGTGACTTGTTAGGACCAAGATATGGTTGTGCATTTTTTATGATGCTTTCTGCACCGGCTGTGTTTTGCATGGCTTTGGTTTCTTCTCCTGGTGGATATGTTGCTGTTCGATTCGTGATTGGGTTTTCGCTGGCGACATTTGTTTCTAGTCAATACTGGATGAGTACTATGTTCAATGTTAATGTCGTCGGCTTAGTAAATGGTACGTCAGCCGGATGGGGAAACATGGGAGGTGGTGCAACGCAACTCTTAATGCCTTTGCTATACGAGTTAATCAAAAAGTTCGGTTCAACTTCCTTCACGGCTTGGCGTATTGCATTCTTCATCCCTGGCTGGATGCATATCATTGCAGGGCTTCTAGTTTTGATACTTGGCCAAGATCTGCCTGATGCAAACTTGAGTTGCTTACAGAAAAAGGGTGATGTCGGCAAGGACAACCTCTCCAAGGTCAGTTTAAATCTTTGCTTAATTTATGATTAAATCATTTTCTGTTGGTTATCTTAATCAGTTTTTATTTGATTCACTAGGTTTTGTGGTATGCTGTTTCAAACTATAGGACATGGATCTTTGTCCTTCTTTACGGATTTTCCCTGGGTGTAGAATTAACCACCGATAATGTTATAGCTGAATACTTCTACGACAGATTCGATCTTAAGCTCCATGTAGCCGGTATGATAGGCGCATTAGGCATGGCAAACATTGTATCTCGCCCATTTGGTGGTTACCTGTCGGACTTGGGTGCACGTAGATATGGAATGAGGGCTCGATTATGGAACCTATGGATCGTCCAGACAATGGGGGGTTTATTCTGCATTTGGCTAGGCCTTTCCAATTCACTTCCGGTTGCAATCTTCACAATGATCATGTTTTCCTTGTGTGCACAAACTGCATGTGGAGCTACATTTGGTATAATCCCGTTCATTTCTCGACGATCTTTAGGTGTAATTTCTGGTCTGATTGGCGCAGGAGGTAACTTTGGTTCGGTGTTAACTCAGTACTTGTTCTTCACGAGATCAGACTTCACAACTAGCAAAGGCATAACACTCATGGGCATCATGACAGTAGCTTGCACACTTCCGGTGGCATTGGTACATTTTCCTCAATGGGGCAGTATGCTTTTGCCTCCATCAAAAGATTCTACCATATTCAATGAAGAATATTACTATGGATCTGAATGGACCGAAGACGAGAAAACGAAGGGATTGCATTCGAATAGTATCAAGTTTGCTGAGAACAGTCGAATTGAACGAGGTAGCCACCACATCGACGGTGGTACCAAGAATTTTCTTCGGGTTGGGCACTTGGAGAAAAATTTTGTAACTCATGTTTAACAATGTTTTGAGACTAGTTTCAGTTTGTTAATATTTGTGGGAACAGATTTCTTCGACTTTGTTAAAAATGAATATTCTTCTTCCATACACTTTGGTAATAAGAATATATAAGATTCTTAAAATGCCTAGTATCTGCACTAGATTCAGTAAGATTCACATAAACTTTAGAGATCCCAAGTATCTTAATCAGGAACCCTCAAATTTGGTTTTTGATTCCATTATTTTATATGGGAAGCTGGAATCAGGACTAGAGAAGATGCAACTTCAGTTGGGAAAACGTGAAATTGTTTCGAGTTTTCAATTTAATTTGCTTACAGCTTTCAGAGTGTTCCCAGAAGTTTTCAGATCTTGAATCCTGCATTCATTGTAGCACGTACAATGTCTTAACTAATTTCATTAGAACCCGAATGTAATGTGTCACATAAGCTATGATTGTTCATTAATTTGGCAGTATACATTTACAGATGAAAATCGGCTTGCCACAGATATCAACAAATACACAGATGTGAAAATAATCCCCGAATTTGCAATTGCACCCATATACCACGGACCACGGAATTTGCAATTGCTTGGTAAACCCAAAGCCCACTCTGCACAAATTTGCTGAAACCTAGGGAAGAGTTTATCATCCAAAACTTTTGCAGATATTTGCAGCTTTTGAATATTTGTCAGCTGTAAGTTTTCACAGAAATTTCTGAAATTAGTATGCAAGAGTTTTGGTAGGGCAGCTTATTACTACCTGCAAATCCATCAATCTACTGATAATTGCTGAAATTAGATCGTCCTTAACAGCAGAACCGCTAGAATTATGAGATAATGTGTAATTCACCAAATGACTGAGAAGAATCCTCAAGGGGTTTGGCCATGCATAGAGAAAACTGAGGTAGTATTACACTTGAGAGAAGAAACTATTCTGCTCTGACGGTGTGAAATCATCTTCCAGCAAATGAAGGTATAATCTGCAACGCGAAGTAAAGTAACATCAGGAAAAGATGTCAGAAAACCTGTCTGGCCAAGCATCTCTTGAGAAAGCATAGAGCTTCATATAGATTGTTCAGTGAAATTTTCAAATTAGTCTGTTTTGCAAATTCAGAATAGAAGTTTCCTGAACAGAGATGCCCTAAGGTTTCACCCAAAATAGCTCTCATGCAGTCTTTTCTTTTTTGTTTTTTCCTTTTGAAGTTTCCCTGCACAGGAAAGATACAGGAGTTGCTCAGCTATGACATAGGACAAGTTGAGGAAACCAACATCCTTCTCATAGAGGTCCACTACACCAAAAATTGGCAGAAAAAAAGTGCATGTGCTATCATATTCAATAACAAGGGTTTATGCTTGTTATATTACCTACAAAAGAAGCTGCAAAGAATGTCTTGCACGCACCTGCAATCTTTCTGTGAGCTGAGTAGTAAACATAGTAAACGCGGGAGCATGGTAAGCATGATTTGACCAAGGTGACTCTCCCACCATTTGAGAGCCCCTACCCTTGTGCTTCCAATTCTCGAGCTTTCTATAAAATCTTTCAAGTAGCATCAAAGGATGTTATGTCCTGCACCTGCAGTATTTCAGGGACCTGAGTTGTACGCATTGTTTAGTGGGCAAATAATACAAAATTAAAAATCTTTTACCTCAGCTATTGAAGAGTCAAGATTTTCGCTCACATCAATAAACACAACATTACATCTCAACTTCCAAACAGACCAGCAAACAACGTTGCTCACCTCTGGCCAATCCAAAAAGGAGATACATTCTGGGAGGCTTCATGAAGCATTATACAAAGATTTTCTTCAGAGAACAATCAGTCCTTCGGAAATCGTATAGAGATAAACCAATATGTCTCTGGCCACTGGAATTGCTAAGTTCTAACTTATAAAGACCACACTCCCATCAATCACCACACCAGAATAAAGATACCCCGTCAATAAAAAATCACACCAAACCCATAAAGAGTCGACCAATCATCTGCCATCAAGACCCAAAATCACCGCCACCAACCCTAATACCTTCCACCACCAGCAAACAACCACCACCAAGGTATTTATACCTGAAACACAAACCTTAAAAAAGCATTGCCATAACAAAGAGAAAAAGGAGAGAGAGATCATAAACTGTGAAAGGAGAAGAGAAGAAAGAGGAGAGGTTCAAAGGAAAAGAGAGAGGAGACAATTTCCTCAAAGTTCTTCTATACCAGACTTCAAATGCATTTTGAAGATTGGGACAGTCCTTATAACCGCTCTTCACGAAATAACCTAACCAGACCAACAAAATACTCTCTTGATCTTCAAGCGGAAGTGATAATATTGTCCTCACAATACCTTCTTCCACCACTTTTGGATCAAATGATCTACAAAATCCTACTAACTTATAGTAGTCCTCGATCAATGGCTGCAGCCATGTCTGTAATAATAGCTGTTGGGTGTCCTTCGTCGTAAGTATTTTCCCGCTTCCTATGTTTACAAACAATCGTGCTGTTATGCAGCTGACGAGATAGCGATTACTTGTATAGAACTTTGAGTGAAGAGTTGCCAGCTCTTGTTGGGTAGCCCACATCAATGCAAACTCGTCAGCTGCTTGCCTATCTGCCAGAATGACAAGTAACCATAAAAGGTTGTCGGCTTCTCTAGTATTTGTTTCATTACATCATTTTCAATATATCCTGATTCGGCAGCTTGCTTGAAAAGATTCAGCAATGAGTTTAAACAGCTTTGACACGAGGTGTATATATTTCTGTTGCATATTTCATCGGCGCATCATTTAGAAGATTCTTGTTTTCTCTTAAAAGTTTCAAGACTAAGGATTGCCCCTCACTGCGACCTTCTTCTTCACTGTTCTCAAGAACAACCTCAATGATATGGGTAATTGTGTCAATAGGGGGACGCAATACATCCGAAGCTACATTGACCTTTTCCTCCTCCTTTTCTCCAATCCACGGGACAACCTCCAAATACTCTAAACATGAATGTATGCATGTCTGGAAAACGAGTAACTCAGCAACCTGCAAATCATTATAACAAATGTATGGGGAAGTCAAGAAAACTTTGCATTCATTTGGTGCTGAATAGACACTGTATAACAAAAAAAAAAAACTTGCTCAATGCTCAATTAGATCCATCAATTGATGAAATTAGAGGATACTGGGAACATTGGATGGTCACTCTAACACAATTCTCTAGCAAAGGCCTAGAGTCTTCAGACAAACACACTGTATTTGATAATGGGATGACACAAAATGTGACACATAGGTCAAAGGTATGATCTGCTAATAAGAGTTTTCTCCTTGTAATTGGTTTTAAAACGAGAGATTCTACTGCCCATTGGAAAACACAATGTTTGTCTTTCGTTGCAGAGGTACATTTTTTATTTTATATCTGATA
This sequence comes from Papaver somniferum, assembly GCF_003573695.1. Taxonomy (NCBI): domain Eukaryota; kingdom Viridiplantae; phylum Streptophyta; class Magnoliopsida; order Ranunculales; family Papaveraceae; genus Papaver; species Papaver somniferum. The sequence goes on from NC_039367.1 coordinate 53,482,278, forward strand.
CGAAGTTGCAGAGATACATGGAATGCTGGATGGACAGCTAACATGAGTAACCCCAGTTTCATCATCCTTATTACCACTCTAAGTCAGCATTAGTGGTTACGGTAGCAAACTGCAAACCTCAACTTGAACAAACTACATTGAAGACAACCAGAGGTGACAAACTTATCTGGCTAAATTAAATTGATCAAATCAAGCAGAAAAATGAAAAGATAAATAGAACAATGAGACTTAAATGATGACTCATGCATCTAAAAGGGGCCATTTTAAACCCCCAAAACAACCTGCAAATATCTGCTCAATTCAGAATTTTACAAATATTTGTCAATCACTAGCAAGTACACAATTTTCAAATGCATAAAGAAAGCAAAGGGCAGTGAAACAAAGAATCATCACTCACATTCAACAATCGCAGCTTTAATCCTAGTGCTCCAGCCAAAGGATCCGGATTAACCAAAAACGGGCGAATTATTAAAGATGAAATAACAAGCACAATATCCACTACCGTTGCTTGTAAAGAATTAAACTTAGTAAAATTTCTGCATCTTACACAAAAAATAAATAAAGTAAGAATTGCAATCAAACCAACAGTGGGTATTGATTTATAGAATCCTGTGAATAGGACTAGTGGATGAAATGCTAGTTTGAAGAGTGGGTATTTGGAAAATAAATATGTTCCGTAATTTAATCGGTTTAAGAATGGGATGAAGTATACAAATACTAAAATTAATATCTCTGTAGCTGGAAATTTTGGAGTATTTTTTTGAATTTCTGGACTAATATTTTGACATGATGCCACACAAATTGACTTCAATGATGTAGTTTTTCTTGGAGATAATGTGAAAGAATTAGGCTTTTGTAGGGTTTTCGGTGAAAGAAATTGGAGAGTGATTAGGTAATTAGGGAACGAGCGAGAGGCTATGCAAGAGGCAAGTCTGCTAAGTGCCATGCACCACTTTTTTTTTTTTTTTTGGTAAAATATCGTTTGGTCCTTTTTAGGTGGTTTCATGTCTGCTTAGTCCTTTGGGAAAACGCCTTTACTGTTTGGTCCATAATTATTTAAAAATATAAAACAGACAAAAATATCCTTCTGTGTTAATTTTTACTTATTTTCTTGTAGCAGCTTATTCGTCAAAAATGAACTCTTGTTAATTTCTACTTATTTTTTCAGAAATCACCTACATAAACCAGAGTTCATTCCGGAAATGAACTCCATATAAAAACCTAAAAAAACACAGTTCATTCCGGAAATGAACTCCGTATAAAAACCTAAAAAAAACAGAGTTCATTCCAGAAATGAACTCCATATAAAAACCTAAAAAAACAGAGTTCATTCCAGAAATGAACTCCGTATAAAAACCTAAAAAAACAGAATTCATTCCATAAATGAACTCCGTATAAAAACCTAAAATAACAGAGTTCATTCAAGAAATGAACTCCATATAAAAACCTAAAAAAACTGAGTTCATTCCAGAAATGAACTCCATATAAAAACCTAAAAAAACAGAGTTCATTCCAGAAATGAACTCCATATAAAAACGTCATCATCATCTTCATCTTCTTTGACGTCTTCAACAGCAGCAGCAACAACAACATCAATCATCAACAACAAGATGAAGATGAGTTCGTCTTCATCTTCATGATCATCTCCAATCGCAGCAAACATCAAGAAAACAAAAACCTAATTAAATCTTCAATAACAACAGATCAATCTTTGAATTCGTCTTCATTTTCATCACCATCTCCAATCGCAACAACATCAAGAAAACAAAAACTTAATTAAATCTTTAACAGCAGCAGATCTATCTTTGACAACAACAACAGTAGCAGAAGATGAGTTCGTCTTCATCTTCATCATCTTCATTATCATCACCAACATCAAGCTTCGTCGTTCATCATCTTCTTCATGTGATTCATCGTCTTCATCATCATCTCTAAACGCAGCAACATCAACATCAAAACGTCGTCTTCATCATTTAATGAACAACAACAATTTATATCTTCTTCATCTTCTTTACAGTAGCAGAGAAAATTTGTTGTAGAGAAAAGAAAAAATTGAGGAGAGAGAAAGTAGATCTGAAAATATAGAGGTGAGAGAAAGAGAATCTGAAAATAATATCTTCTCTCTTGATAATTGACTATATATATCCTAGGGTGACGTCATGGATGATGTAATGGTCCCAAAAGGGTATTTCTGCCACTACAAGATGACAATTACATCATCCATGACATCACCCTAGGACCAAACTATAATTTCTAGACCAAACTATAATTTATATTTTAAGAAAGGACCAAACAGACGGTTGACTGGGTCAACTGGACTAGACTCATCCTAATATATTATTCCTAGGACCATATGGTATTTCCTACTCTTTTTTTTCTCTTTCTTTTTCTTTTTAGGAAAGCTATGCACCCATCAAGGGGTGTGGCTAAATGACAAATTTAGCATGGAGGCATAGTCTCTATATCGAGCGGCTGGGTCTTGATCGCTCTGTAGAAACTTTATCGCATGACCATATCTTTGTCGCCAGCGATAGAGTCTTAGTTGCTTGGTGATATCTACGTTCGATCGGTATTTTATCATCAAAAGTCGAGAATCATTTCTCTACAAATATTCAACCTCGCATATAATTCAATGCACACCTTCTATACTAGTTGATACCTGAAAATTGACAAACTACTAATAGGAGGCATCCTATTCGAAGGCCCAAGTTTATGAACTTATTGGGGACTTGGGGACTAATCCCAAATCCCCAAGCCTAAGCTAATAAGGGAGAGGGATGAAATAGATAATCCAAGGAAACTAATAAGATTTTCTTTTTTTTTTGCTAGGAAAGTAAAAATTGTATTGAAAGAGATAAAAGTTACAAGCTATTTGGGAGGAAAGTTGGAATAGATCCTAACCATTAATCCTGAATTTTAGCTCTCCCATAATACTTGGCTGCAGTATCAGCTATATTGTCCAACTCTCTACTCGAAAATTCCCCTTTAGCAAAGGAAAAAGACTTTAGATAGTTTTTACAATCATTTAAGATTGTACTGCTAAACCAGGTAATTTGATTATTATTAGAATTCAAATGGGAAAAAACTACTTTTGCATCACTAATGAAGCATACTTCATCTTTTCCTTTCTCTTTCTCCCATAAAATTGCCTCCAGTAAAGCTAGACTGTCTGCTTCCTTGGTGCTTCTTGCCACTCCAGGGATTATTTTGCAATCTTCAACACCTCTCGCAATAATAAGGTTTGGCAAGGGAAATGGTAGTTTAGTAAATAAATTAGTTAAAAAGACACATGTCACAAACAGGGAATAAAAGAAAATATATAAAAAGGAATGTGATAGTACTACGGAAAGGATGTCCTCTCTCTTACTTATTTAGGAAAGGTGTAGTACTTGTTGAGACTCGAACATATTAGCCTTTTATAATTTTACCTCTAACACAGTTGGCGACCACAGTTGGAGGCTTGTTTCTCTTCCAGCAAGATGCACCTTGGAAACACTAGTCAAAGTGTGGAGAAAAACATGACAATTAACATAGGTGGAGCGATAATTAAAGATGCGCGGAATGACAACGAAAAACAGTTATCTGTACAGGATATTGTCAGAAACCCGTTGACACAGGTAGGTCACAAGGGAAGAATAAAAGCGGCACCCGACAAAAGTAAGCAATAGACAAGGAAAGGTCCTTACAAGAAATGCAAAAAGAGCTAGAAGGGCACGTCTATCATCAGCAAGAATTGCAGAAGCTCGTGAAACAAGCAGAATGAACGGAGAAATGAACAGCCAGGGAAACACTGAAAAATACAAGTGGTGAAGGCGCGTCACAAGCAATTGCTAAATACCTGAAACCCAATTATCGGGTAGTAGAAAATGATAGTTATAATTCCATGAATATACCATACTCGGTTGAGGTAGCTGATTATTACTACTCAGAAGATTATACGTCCCGAACGAGGGAATGCGCGTGAACATCTTAGTCGATTTTTATGAACAATGAATGATTACTCTTATGGCAGGAATATTTGTTTGAGAGAGTTCTGCGGACAAGCCTTTCACTTGGTATTACAATCTGAAACCCGGAAGCATAGATCCCTGAGAGGCACCACTTTGTTTCTAAGGAAGTTTTACTCATCCAAGAAAAAAGTTAACATGATAGACCTGATTAGTGGTAACCATAGGATTGAGGAATAAATAGGAAGATTTATCACGCATTTTCGAATATGTTCTCTTGAATGTCACGAGAATAATAAGGAAGAATCTTTAGTCGAGAGATTTCGTACGAGGTATGACGCCTGCATTCAAATGGATTTGAGCAAACTTCAAGTCTTAAACTTTCATTGAAATAGAAGAAGCGACAACCATAATAGAGGACTATGCAAATGCGTTAACTTTAGGAAACATGGATCATGCTTGGAAACACTCGGTTACAGTAATAACACCATTGTTCAGTTTTAGTCTAGTTACTAACCAAGACACGACGAGACCTCCCACATACCATCCTTATAACGCAGGGAAAAACATACTCGAGGAAATATTTGGACAGGCTACCCCCAATCCCTTTCAACCGAGAACAAATTATTGGTTTACACGAGAAACGGGTCGCAAATGATGAAATCATGCTGCCGTCTTCAGTGGTAGTTATCAGTAAGGTGGATAAGAACAACGCAAGGTACTGTCATTATTATTGCAGATCACCCAACACTCAAATATTTTTTACTCAGAGGCATATTCTGTTAGAGCATAGCTCGGTCAACCTCGCATGCGTTGCTATCTCAAGCATATTTGTCAATGTCAGTGATCAAAACTATAAGTCTTGATTTCTAGCCTACATAGCTAAGTCTTGGATTAGGATAGAAAAGTGTAGTTGAGCTCAAGGACTTCATGGCGATTCATCATACAACGATGAAGATCTATACAAGGAACCGTGGAACTTCATCAACAAAAGGTATGTGGAGACTTGAACTTATCTATCACTCAAAAGTCTATTTCTTCCATCTCCTACTTCTTATGAGACAAAAGTCGTATGCTATATAGACTAGATCATACACATTTGATATTTCGAGCTGAGCATTCATTGCTTATCTTTTATCTCGAAATCATGAGTTGGTAAAGCGTTTCGCTTTGATCAAGTTTATCTTCACCTAGTGACAAAAGTCATGAAAAGTTTAAATCACTTTGAGAAATACTCTGACGTGAATCGGTCTGTGAATAACGGCTACGTAGCGTCCTCTGAGAATGTCTCAATGATTGAAATGAGAGTTTAGATTACATAACCATGTATTCCTTGAACCGAAGTTTTTGAACTTTGTTGATCAAGAGAAATCGGGAGGATTGTGGAATTGGCTTGCCAAGTCAGCGAACCCAGTCCGCAGACTCAGTCTGCGAACCCAGTTCACAGAATCAGTCCGCGAACTGTCGGAAGTTCTCGACCGAGAATTTTTGCTGGATTTTCCAAAACTCGTTTGTATGCTAAGTTCGCGAACTTAGTCCGCGAACTGGCGGAAGTTCTCTTTCCGGGAATTTCTGCTGAGTTTGGAAAACTCAACCGATTAACTTAAGTCCGCGAACTTGTTTGTGAACTTAAGAGTTAATGATCTAAAGATGTGCTATGAACATGAAACTTAAATTACTAAGGAATGCTTTATGCAAACCATTGCTATAATGTTCATGAGCCGATTCAATCGAATCGAATCATCTTTGTTTCAATTGTGTCTTGTGTAGTTACATAAGATCTCATAGCAATTGAAAAACTCTTTAACTAGTTCATTTGAGTCAATTGAACTAGTTATGTTGAAGAAGAACAAGGTTAATATGAAATGCTCATATGGTTAACCTTTTTGGGTTACTATGTTGTACCAACATACACTCACACGTTTGGGCATGGTTTTCACGAACCCAGTAAACGTTTACCAAGTGTGTGTGACAAGCTAAGTTTTCGATCTAACGGTTGAGAAATATTATCTTGAATCTAAATCAGGTTTTCATCTAATGGTGAATGTGAATTGCTTTGTAACTAAGGCAAAACCCTGATTTGAAGGCTATATAAAGGAGACATCTAGCATTGTGCAAAACTAATCCCCACACGTCTGTGTGCTACTAGTGCGCCCGCTAGAGTCGATCTCCATTAACCTTTGATTTTCTTCTCTAAAATCAGGTTAACGACTTAAAGACTTCATTGGGATTGTGAAGCCAGACCGATACTACTTTATCGTAGTTGTGTGATCTGATCTTGCATCTTCTATCGTACGAGTACAATCAATTGATTGGCTTGAGATCGTGAGAGTTCTCCGATAGGAAAGATAAAGAAGTCACAAACATCTTCGTCTCACTGTTTGTGATTCCTCGACAATCCTCTTGTGTAGTCAGAAAGGATTGTAGAGAGGTGATTGATTAATCTAGGCTGTTCTTCGGGAATATAAGACCGGATTATCAATTGGTTCCTGTTCACCTTGATTTTATATCAAAAGACGGAACAAAGCCTAGGGTTTATCTGTGGAAGACAGATTTATCCTTTGATAGACTTTTCTGTGTGAGACAGATCTGTTTATTATCAAGTCTGTGATTTTGGGTTGCAGCAACTCTTGGTTGTGGGTGAGATCAACTAAGGGAATCAAGTGCGCAGTATCCTGTTGGGATCAGAGGCGTAGAAGTACAACTGTACCTTGTATCGGTGGGAGACTGATTGGGGTTCAACTATAGTCCAGTATGAAGTTAGTTTGCAGTAGGCTAGTGTCTGTAGCGGCTTAATATAGTGTGTATTCAGTCTGGACTAGGTCCCGGGGTTTTTCTGCATTTGCGGTTTCCTCGTTAACAAAATTTCTGGTGTATGTGTTATTTCTTTTCCGCATTATATTTTATATAATTGAAATAATACAGGTTGTGCGTTCGTGATCATCAATTGGAAATCCAACCTTTGGTTGTTGATTGATATTGATTGATCCTTGGACATTGGTCTTTGGTACCGTCCAAGTATTCCTTGTATTTGACAAAGACTCGCTATTGTTTTTAGCTTGAGTAAAAATCAAATCAAGAGAGAGAGAGAGATATTAACTCCTTGAGATACTTTTATCTAGATTGAGTCTGATTGTCTAGTTGATTCTCTAGCAAAATATTTCGAAGTTAGTCCATACAGATTGCTAAGCAAAATATTGGTTGGTGTTGTTAGACCCCCGCTTTTTCAATTGGTATCAGAGCAGGCGAACACGTTAAAGACCTCATAAGTATGTGTTTGCAGCAATCTGAGTCTGTGGACATGATATCATATGCATACCAAAATGCCTCCTAAAGCTGTCAACTTTGTCAAGTGTCTCGGAAATACCTCAAAGGGTCACTCCTTAGATGATTCTTCCGAATCCTGAGGTAGGAAGACCGTTCCATCATGTGTTGGTCATTCTTCCTCCAATGAGACTTTGGACATAATGGCAATAGCTGAAATGGAGCTCACCAGAATTTCAAAAAAGTCTACAGAGTTTGTTGATCTCAAGGATCATGTACAGCTCATGGATGAATTCGAAAAATCTATTGATCGTGAGCAAGTACTCTACAACATTATAGGGTCATTCTCTAAGGAAATTGAGAAACTTTTTCAAGAAAACAATATACAGCGTGAAAAGATTTGTGATCTTGAAAAGCTGGTCAAAGAAGGTTAGAGAAAATTGTTTGATCAAGACGCATTCATATGATCTAGACAGACTTCGTGTTGAGAAGGAGAAACTTGAAGCATCGCTTGTCTTAGCCCATGGATAGTGCAAATCCTTGGAAAAGGAAAACTCTATTTTAAAGAAAAATTCTTCTGCACAAACTAATTCTCATGAGTTACTGTACAGAATGAAATTTTCTCCAGAAGAAGATTGTGTCAAGAAAAGTTTTCATAACTTACAATCTTCTCTGGTGGCTATGAAGTTTAAAAAAGTACCACTTGTTGCTTCTCCTCCACGAATTTGTACCTTCTGTGGAAAAGGAAATCAATATGCTATCCATTGTTTTGCTAGAAAGAAACGTGTTTCTGAACTTCACAAGTTGCTTCTTTCTACTGTCAATGGAGTAAATAGTCGGACGACTACTACAGTGAAGGTCTCGTTCACAGGAAACCAGGCATCTTATAAAAATAATCTCTCTCTTAGAAATCATTACAGGACATTTGTAAATCCACGTGTTACCAATGAAAGTATGTCCTGTACTTATAAGAACACATCTGATAAATCTAAGTCTAGCGTGTGGAGACGAATTTCAGAAAATCTCCTAGAACCTATTTCTAGAGGTCCTAGACTTTGTCATCAGAAAGGTTTCTCGCCTGTGATTCCCAGAAGAACTGCTAGACGCACCCTTTTTCCTGGAAGCTGCAGTGAAAGGACTAGAAATGTTGTAATGAGACATCGTGAAAGAAATTACATCTACTCTCTCAGAACCTATGGTGAGACTATGTATCCCTCTGCTACTTAGCAGCAGAATGGTCCATCCCTGTGTATAACTTGAGAGATACAAGGATGAGGATTTGAGAGATGCTCAAGTATTGTGATATTTTTCTCTTGTTTTTTTTTTCTTCTTTGATGTATTACCCTTTTTAGTCGCTTTGTCTTCTTGTCTCTATGATTTTGGGATGGAGGATTTTTGAAAGCTACATAGTGTGCAATATCACTTTTAGGGCCAATGGTTTTTGGTCGGCCCACGAATGCCCGTATCTCCTCAAAGAACTCTAGGGTTTCTAGCCAGAGCATTTTCACGAACATATATAAATCTTATATGTGTTTCATTTTTCTTCAGAAAGGAGCTCTATGGAATCTGTTCCCAAAGAAGAAGTTAACCCCTTGGTTGAGGATGATCTCAAAGGATGTGATTCTGGTCAAGAGTTTATACGGAAGAAGATGCTTGAAAGAAAAGAGTATAACACTAGGATTGGTGAATCTGTCAAGGATTTGATTAGTGTTCAGAACGAAGTTAAGAACGAACTGGCTAACCTTCAATTGCAGATAAACCAGCTGATTGATGGACATGCGAAAATCCTTGGTACTCAGAATATCTTGATCAGAAATCAGAAGAAAGTTATCCTTGATTGTGCAAAGGCTCGTCATTATGCTCGCACTATTGATCAAAAAGTCAACGTTCTAACTTTTGAACATGGTGTTTCTACGGTCAACAAGGTCAAGGATATCAGTGACTCCTACTTTGATGGACCATTTCAGAGGTATGAAATCATCAAGGAATACTGAGTCTTATATGCATAGTAAGTCTTCTTTTTGGATTAGTTGGAAGAATAACTAGTGCTTTGAATAGCGATGATTGTGACTACACATAGCTATTTTTGTTTTCATCTTCTTGTGTCATTTTTTAGGTTTATTGGTATTAAATTCTAAAAATATTTGGAGGATGATGTTTATTGCAGTATTTTAATGGTTTGTGATATTGTAATATTTTTAGGTTTCACCTATTTACCACCCATAATTTTCCTATTTGCCGCCTACCTTAATTCCCACCCCATTTATCCTATTTACCACCCATATATTTTACAATATATCCTAAATACTACTCTTTGACTTTTTATTTACACCCAACCCTAAAACCTCCCGTACTATAAACCAAAAAAAAAATAATGAAAAAACCCTATAATAATTCTTCTTCCCCAGCTCCGTCATCTTCTCCCCCATCTCTCTAGTCCTCTCGCTGAAAACTGTACTTATGATGCAAGTGCGAATTTGTTACCCTAAAACTGATCGTGATAGATGCAAGTGCAATTTTGATGGAAGTGCGAATTATGTCAGCCTAAAACTAATCGTGATAAAATTAGCGTATGATGCAAGTGCATAAAACAATGCTTCCACAACCTCCTTGGATCCAATGAAATCAAGATGCATGATGTTTTGTTTTTCTCTTTTCTTGGTGTTCTCAATTGGAGGGCTTAGGGAGTTCGCCAGTTTTTTCAACAAATTTGAAGTCTATATTACTGGTGGTTATCACCATAGGTATTGAGCAGCTTGCCCATTTTAATTTTGTACCGAATCATAAGTTTTTTGATGAACTATTATGAAAAGAAAAAATTAATTTAGTCTTTGATAGCTTATTAATATGTATTTACCGAAAAAAAGAGATCAGTAAGGAAGAAGACAAATAAAAGTAGTTAAAACTATAATCAAATCACATTTGACTTTTTATAGGTGGTAAATAGGAAAAACTACAATTAAAAGTAAAATTAATTTAGAAATTCTAAAATAGGTGGTAAATAGGAAAAGTGTGGGTGGCAAATAGGTAGAACCTATTTTTATGGGATATGTATTGTTTACGTCCGTGAACTTGAAGGTCCCATATTGCAGTTAAAAGTAAAGTCGTTCATGAATTAGTATTCGTATTGATGAAAGGACGAATTGACTTTTGACATATACAAAAGTTATGCCTATGCAATCATGTATTTGATGGAAAATAGGATGATATCTTTTGTTTGACAAGGATAAAGTCTATTATATTGTTATGATGGAAAATATAATAGATCCTTGTATGTTATCCACGGTATTGATCTTCATTGATCCATTTTATTATGTTTTACCGTGAAGGCTACATTGTGTGTCTTATGTTGAGCACCTTACAACTAAGTCGATTTACCTTGGCTTTGTTGGTTGTTCCATAAGATGCTATATGTCGAGTATTAGGAACTAAATTAATCAACCAGTTTGGTTATTTAGTTTGTACTCCATAAGTTTTCTTTCTTATGTCGAGTACATGTACGGTTAAGATTAGTCGGGGTTCCATAAGTTTTCTTATGTTGAGCCCAAAATAATTAAATTGATTACTTCGGTGATTAGTTTGGTTGTTTGTATTCCAATTAGATTAATTATAGGTTCTCTTATAATTAATCTAGTTGAGTTTTCATATATTCCACAAGTTCTTGTGTTGAGTATATGAAAGGATACACTATCATGTTCTTTGGTTAATGTAGTCATATATTCCGTAAGGTTTTCCTTATGTTGAGTATTTGAATGGTTAAGTTAGTCATCTCTATATGATTACCTTAGTCGTAGCTCCGTAAGTTTACTTATGTTGAGAACCTTCAATTAAATTGATCACTTTTGTGGTTTGATTTAGTTGTGTATTCCAATTGAATTAATCATGGGTTTACTTGTGGTTAATTTGGTTGAGTTTTGGATATAGAAAATCATTCTCATGGTTTTTGGTGTCCAATAAAAAATCATTCTTTTCTTTCGAAATTAAGGTCGCTCTTGTTGTTCTCTCGGGAATGACATCAAATGTGGGAGAGTTCTTTTGAACTTGTGCTTAATGGTAATATCTTGCGGGGAGTGCGGCTGTGGAATTTTATAGGGGCTATCTTGTATCTTAAAACTCCTTGATGAATGTTGTTAGCTTCGGCTATTAGATTGCATCTAAATTAAGTTGGTATGTATTTTTCTTTTGGTCATGAAATGTCTCTTGTGGAAATTTCATTATGATCCCATTCTTGTACCTTTGCCAATTTTATTGACAAAAAGGGGGAGAAATATTGTAGTTCACACTACAAATACATATGGTTTTCGGATCATTGTGTACGGGGGAGTGGTTTCCAGGGTCGAGATGGAGTATTTACTAAGGGGGAGTGATACATATCATTGTAGTATTATTGTTAAAGTAGTGATACAATTGGACTTTGGTGTTACATAATAGTACTATGACACTGTATAATAATGATCGAGAATCTCGATTTCTCTCATTGTTATAGCTACGGATCTTCAACAGCGATGGTGCTAAACTTACAACCTTTGGGATCATTGGAGTACTTGGAAGGACGAAGATTTCAGGGAACGTTGAAGATTAGACTATGGAATAGGAGCCACTAAAGTTTATCTTTTTTGTATTTCATATGTATTAATGGTTTTGTCACTAAAATTGACAAAGAGGGAGATTGTTAGAGCATAGCTCGGTCAACCTCGCATGTGTTGTTATCTCAAGCATGTTTGTCAATGTTAGTGATCAAAACTATAAGTCTTGATTTCTAGCCTACATAGCTAAGTCTCGGACTAGGATAGAAAAGTGTAGTTGAGCTCAAGGACTTCATCACGATTCATCATACAACGATGAAGATCTATACAAGGAACCGTGGAACTTCATCAACAAAAAGGTATGTGGAGACTTGAACTTGTCTATCACTCAAAAGTATATCTCTTCTATCTCCTACTTCTTATGAGACAGAAGTCGTATGCTATAGACTAGATCATACACATTTGACATTTCGAGTTGAGCATTCATTGCTTATCTTTTATCTCGAAATCGTGTGTTGGTAAAGCGTTTCGCTTTGATCAAGTTTATCTTCACCTAATGACGAAAGTAACCAAAAGTTTCAATCACTTTGAGAATTGCTCTGATGTGAATCGGTCTGTGAATAACGACTACATAACGTCATCTGAGAATGACTCAATGATTGAAATGAGAGTTTAGATTACATAACCATATATTCCTTGAATTGAAGTTTTCGAACTTTGTTGATCAAGAGAAATCGGAAGGATTGTGGAATTGGCTTGCCAAGTCCGCGAACCCAATCCGTAGACTCAGTCCGCGTTTCTGCTGGATTTTTCAAAACTCGTTTGTGTGCTAAGTCCGCGAACCCAGTCCGCGAACTTGTTTGTGAACTTAAGAGGTTATGATCTAAAGATGTTCTCTGAACATGAAACTTAAATTACTAAGGAATGCTTTATGCAAACCATTGCTATAATGTTCATGAGCCGATTCAATCGAATCGAATCATCTTTGTTTCAATTGTGTATTGTGTAGTTACATAAGATCTCATAGCAATTTAACAACTCTTTAACTAGTTCATTTGAGTCAATTGAACTAGTTATGTTGAAGAAGAACAAGGTTAATATGAAATGCTCATATGGTTAACCTTTTTGGGTTACTATGTTGTACCAACATACACGCACACGTTTGGGCATGGTTTTCATGAAACCAGTAAACATTTACCAAGTGTGTGTGACAAGCTAAGTTTTCGATCTAACGGCTGAGAAATATTATCTTGAATCTAAATCAGGTTTTCATCTAACGGTGAATATGGATTGCTTTGTAACTAAGGCAAAACCCTGATTTGAAAGCTATATAAAGGAGACATCTAGCATTGTGCAAAACTAATCCCCACACGTCTGTGTGCTACTAGTGCGCCCGCTAGAGTCGATCTCCATTAACCTTTGATTTTCTTCTCTAAAATCAGGTTAACGACTTAAAGACTTCATTGGGATTGTGAAGCCAGACCGATACTACTTTATCGTAGTTGTGTGATCTGATCTTGCATCTTCTATCGTACGAGTACAATCAATTGATTGGCTTGAGATCGTGAGAGTTCTCCGATAGGAAAGATAAAGAAGTCACAAACATCTTCGTCTCACTGTTTGTGATTCCTCGACAATCCTCTTGTGTAGTCAGAAAGGATTGTAGAGAGGTGATTGATTAATCTAGGCTGTTCTTCGGGAATATAAGACCGGATTATCAATTGGTTCCTGTTCACCTTGATTTTATATCAAAAGACGGAACAAAGCCTAGGGTTTATCTGTGGAAGACAGATTTATCCTTTGATAGACTTTTCTGTGTGAGACAGATCTGTTTATTATCAAGTCTGTGATTTTGGGTTGCAGCAACTCTTGGTTGTGGGTGAGATCAACTAAGGGAATCAAGTGCGCAGTATCCTGTTGGGATCAGAGGCGTAGAAGTACAACTGTACCTTGTATCGGTGGGATACTGATTGGGGTTCAACTATAGTTCAGTCCGAAGTTAGTTTGCAGTAGGCTAGTGTCTGTAGTGGCTTAATACAGTGTGTATTCAATCTGGACTAGGTCCCGGGGTTTTTCTGCATTTGCGGTTTTCTCGTTAACAAAATTTCTGGTGTCTGTGTTATTTTTTTTCCGCATTATATTTTATATAATTGAAATAATACAGGTTGTGCGTAGTGATCATCAATTGGAAATCCAACCTTTGGTTGTTGATTGATATTGATTGATCCTTGGACATTGGTCTTTGGTACCGTCCAAGTATTCCTTGTTTTTGATAAAGACTCGCTATTGTTTTTAGCTTGAGTAAAAATCAAATCAACAGAGAGATATTAACTCCTTGAGATACTTTTATCTAGATTGATTCTGACTGTCTAGTTGATTCTCTAGCAAAGTATTTTGGAGTTAGTCCATACAGATTGTTAAGCGAAATATTGGGTGGTGTTGTTAGACCCCCACTTTTTCATATTCAACCGCAAGCGCGCGGTAGGTAAGATCGAATAGGACACCATACGATCAATTAAAACCCACTTCCTCGACATCAAGTTATGATGTTTTCACAGGATCCAGCGTGAGATGTTTGGAGACTTTTTATGGGTAAAAATATTTTACTGGGTAGAAGGTAAAATGGTGGAGTAGGAAAATGTTGCACGAAAGTACTTTGAGTTCGAGAGACCAATCTATACGATTTAGTCACAATTGAAGGAAAAGGGTCGATCTGTAGGGAGTGAAAAAGAGAGGGTACACCAACTACACCACCAAATTTTTCATTCGACAAACTGTATGGACAAAACCTGATACAACTGTAAGTAGACAAACTTAATGATCCTTGAAAATATGTATATAGAGTTTATATTTCTATCTCTTCTGAATCAGAAAGTCTAGACTATAGAGTTCGTGAACCTGATTGTTAAGAATAGTACTTGGACGATCTCAAAATTTCATATCCAAGATCAATCTAGTCGTATCCAAATAACTAACCGGTATTTTGCCAAGTATAAAACTTGTTATCTATTTATTCATGGGTAAAAGTGTTTCACTGGTTTTTGAGTAAAAATGGTGGAGTAGGTAGATGCTCGGTGAATCAAACCGTCTAAAACTTTGAACAAATGTACTGCGCGGGAGTACTTTGAGTTCAAGAGACTAATCTGTAGGACTTTTTCCTAAACCAAGAAATGGTTGTTCCATATTCAATCCGGTCAGAAGGAATGAGATGGGTCGGTCTGTAGTGAGGGAAGCTGAGAATGTGTAGAGATAAATAGAAATTGATTGATTGTAGATGATATGTTGAACTACTTTAAATATGATTTCTCCATGTAAGACGAGAGAATGCTTATGTGATTGATAGACTATCGTAGGTTGTGGTTGAGTTACCTTTTGTTGTCTTATCAAGTCATAGGTTGAGGAACCTATTTATTGCAGAAGTAGTTACCACATCAATTTTCTGTAAGTGGTGATGGTTGAAGATTAGTGGAATAACGGGGAAGTGGGAAATCGTGTGTAAGCCAGTTCCACTTTGCATAGGAGACTTGGTTGATTGTCAATCCACTATTCCATTTACTCCTTCAACTGCCAACACGACTTACTCACATTTCTCATCGTAGATGTAATGCTACATCGCACGTGTTGTAGGCCCCAGATCAAAATCTAGTGAATATCCCCCCATGTGACATGAATTGATGTCCCATGTGAAAGTCTGCTATGCAGACGAATATTTACATGGTCAAGCGTTGACCTAGCTAGACTATGAATGTTAACTGATAAAATGAACATGGTTCGTAATTCATGGTTATGATGGATGAAGCATGAAGTGTCCGCTGAGACAACAATGAGTCTTTATAAGCCATAAATATTGAGTCTGATGGGTCACTGATGATTGTGACATTTATTGTGCTAGCTAAAGCAGTAATAATAGTCGAATGTCTTGGATTAATAACTTAGGTTTAATGAAATTGATGGATTGATCATAAACCATTGTGTATTTGTGATGTTTCGAGTGTTTGACAGGAAGTCATGTGAATATGAACATTGTTGAATGGTCATGGAAGGTTCATCCTCGATCCACATGTCATTAGTAATTCGAATGACGAAGCAGAAAGATTAATATATTAAAATATCGGTTGAAAAACCAATAAAATATTAACTGATGAACCAACTTGATGTTGGTTAATGGACCAATGAAATATTGGTAGATGGATCAATATGAAACATTGGTTTTAGAATATTGATAGTTGAATCAATATGAAAAGTATTGCTTTGTAGAGCAATTGGGTATTGATAGTTGAATCAATAGAATATTAATTAAAATTGGTAGTTGGACCAATTATTAAATAACTAAGATATTGATAGTTGGATCAATTATTAAAATTAATTTTCCATATTTACGGTTATTATGTTGACTAAAAATTATGTGTTTTTCAGGATATTTAGGAGATTCGTAGGTTGTTAATTTGGGTAACTTGTATTTGAATTTTTGAAAATCCAATGAAATCACTTCATTCTTAGAGTAATTCCCGATAATACCCTTAGAGATATTGGTTCTACAATTTTGATTGAGTGGAGGATGATTAAACATATTCCTTTGATCATGATTTTGGGTTTGTATGAGCTTGAAAATGGTAGAAAACACCATTGTTTTGAGCAATAAATGGTAAAGAAATATGGCCAGAAGCACTACTACAGATGACATGCTACTATTGCCAGAGACTTTAGGATTTTTCATGACTTCTTTGAAGGATTTAACACCAACGTTGAGATGAATTTTATTGAACATCGATTGCATCACTGCTCCCAAGCCACCTCTGGATCACTAATTTTAACACAAGAAGAGTACCACAATCATACGATTAGTGATTCATGATGTTCATCAAATAAGATAGATTAATATTTGAAACATGGTATAAATTGAAAAAAATAAATCAAAAGAGTAAAGTTTATGAAATCAAATTGACAAAACAAAAAGGATTCTCAATAGAAGTAAAGATTCAAATTCAAATAAAGGATATTTTTAGATGCTTGAATGATCTTTAGGAATCAACATTCGCTTAGATCAAAACTCAATGGCAATTGGTGTTTTAACGAGCTTGATAGTAAAGGAGTTTAGAGTTTGTCAACACTTAGTCCGTATTCTACCGGGACGTAAAAATGCTGGTATATAAATTTGTTCTAAAATTACGAAAGAAATGATGGAGATGTTGAAACAACGGGAATTTGAGGAAAGAAGATTATTCGCAGAAAGTGCAAAAGTTAAAAAGCTTATGTTACCTAACTCGAGTACGGGAAATAATCAACAAACAAGTATGAAAATGGATCAAAATGATTAAAAATGTTTCACCGAAATAATAGAGAAGATGTTGATCAAAAGATTGAAAGAAGTCTCTTTGCAAACGGAATTCCTTAGATCTCCATTCTGGATAGAGATGGTGTCATCAATAAATAGTATACCAAAAGGATATAAGTACCCTTCTTGTAATGAATGATTGGAAGATTCATGGAGTTTCTATCATCTTCTATGGTTGGTCCAACATGAAGAAAGATTCATTAATAAACACTATGGAAATATCTAATGACAAGGAAGTGTTTATTAGCGCACCTGACTTTTCAGCAATAGAGAAAACGCGTGAAAACATTTTTGAGAGACTCTTGAAATCAATTGAAGAGGTACAAGTCGTCACAGACAACGCTGCAAATTGGAAACTTACTGGAGCAGACATTGAAGAAAAATATCCTCACATATTTTGGTGGGGATGTTTAGCACACACGCTGAACTTATTAATTAAGGACATAAGAAAATCCAAGGAACCAGATATTTCTTTCATTAAAGACACATATACAAAACTAGGAATTACTAGTTAATCCTGTTTTGAAGACCCGCTTAATGGCTAGTCCACCATCAAAAAAGTTTTAATCCATATCTTTTACTCTCTAATCCAGCACACGTGCGGGACTTATTTATATTTTTTTCGTAAATGCCCAAAACATCCCTACGTATAGAAACAGTATCCGAGGCAGTCTTATAAGGAACTTCATTTCTTTGGTTCAATTTCGTACAACAAATCAGCTCTTGCAATTCATGGAGATTAAGTTTTTTCAAAACCGCGATGATGATGGACCCTTCTTGCTTTCCAAAAGCTAAGTTTTATTCTTATAATCTTGATCTTAAACATATTTTAGTGTCGTTTAAAAAGAAGAAATCATTTTTAGGGTTTTCAAAGTTTATCTTTTTGGTCATTCGATGGTAGATGATTGAACTTTATTTTTTCTGATTTGACTTTAGACTATCTTCGATCCGTCTTCAATTTTGATATAGATATGGGTAATTCTAAACTTTTATTTGATGAATTGGTTAGTTTATATTGATCAATTTGATTTTCTGGATCTTTTTTGATGATGAAGTATTTTAAGTAGAGATACTAGTGTTTCGAATTAATTTCATTGGATTTAAAGATCTGTTGTTTCTGCTTCTCATGAAGATCAATTAATTTTCAATTTTCATTAACATGTAAAGTGAGAAAATTGATTGTTGTTTCTTATGTTAGTAAAAGCATTAGTCACCTTAATGATATAGGGTATCCATATGTACTATGCTTTCACACAGAACATATCCATACGCACTATGGTTTCACACAGTATATATCCATACTATTGTGTTTTCAATCGGTATATATAAATATGTATCGGGTTTTCTGTTCTTGTTTTATTCAATACATGTATATATGTATTTTTTTTTTCATTTTGAACCTCTCTAAAAATTTATTGGATTCCAATTTTCTAATCTGATATATTCTAAGAGATTTCAAAAACATGACTATAGATATCTTAGGTACTTATCATTATGTATTGTAATGAAAGTTTGTTCTCAAGGTCGTCATCAACTAACTTTTGATTTGCTGATACGTTTAGTTGCTATCATGTTGTCTTTTGTGTCTGGATTTCATTTTGTCTATGTAATGCAGAGAAACTAAAATGTACCGCCAAATATACATATTCTTTCAAAAAAAAAGTAAGTTACATATCCATATCTTATTCATCAACTTTAGACTTCTTCGACTTATTTTTTTATTTGTATGATAGGGAAAACCTACCACCACTACTGAAAGTAGAAACTTTTCTTCTTTCTTGGATTTGCATGAATCACTGGCTTCTTAACTTCTCGTACTCTCTTCATGACAACTGTCTTTACAATATTATTCGTTTTTCTTTGTGGCATCAACCATGGTGGCAAGCAACATGCCAGTAGGGGAAACTTCATCTTCCTGCATAATCAACGAGCATCCAGAAAAAGCATAAAATAGCAATAATGTAAGTACCTAACACTGCATATTGATATGTACTAGTACTTATTCAAACTAGGTATGTATTGCATGTACAAATCACATTTTCCCAAGTACATACTAATATGTAATAACCAATTGTTAGAAGTAAGTTTTTACATCAGTACATATCAATATGTATACTGTTCTCACACATCTTTTCCTTTGCATGTTAGTACATATTAATATATACTGTTATTTAAGAGTAAGAAACATAAACTAAAATTTATTTATGATGGGTATTCATTACATATTCTTATGCAGCGCATGAATAAATCACTTTTTCCTAAGTACATATAGATATGTAACGCAAGATCATATTCAAGCATAAACTACTGTTTATACAGTACATAATGACATGTGCTGCATCAATGAATCAGTCTTTCTCTAAATACTATTGATATGTATTGTAGGATTATAAAGTAGAGGTTCATAAATTACATATTGATATGTACTGCTTCAACGAACCACTCTTTCCTTAAGCACATATTGATATGTATTCTAAAATCATATCACAAAATGAAAATCCTGAAATTATATCCAAAACAGATCATATTTTACACATATTAGTATCAAAAATAAGAAATTTGGTATAAAAAATCAGCAAAAATAGAAGTATAAAGTAGAAGTCGTACCTTTTCCTTGGAAGAAACCGCATGTTTCTTCTTCTTTGTTGTTGGTTGAGTATCCATTAGATTTTTGTAGAAATCAGTTTCAGATCTACGGTTTTTGTTTCGTTTAGGCTTGTTTTTGAGTCTCGATTTTAATTTTCTGTTTTGATTTCGATTTTTGTTGATGATTTCCCTATTTTTCATTAATGGAATGATTTATCGACAACAAGAAAAGGGATCTGGTGGTTACTGAAATGAAGTTAGGGTTACAATTGTTGATAATGATCGATTTTTAGAGATGATTAAGCATGGATTTTAGGTGGATTTTAGAGATGGTTACTGAAATGGAGTTAGGGTTCGTTGAAGAAGATTGAAGAATGAAGTTTTTCTCTGAAAAGTAGATGAAAACAAGAAATTTTTCGTCTGAAAAAATAAAGAAAAAGAATGAGATATAGTCCACACGTGATTCTTGATGATGGTGAAGTAATTTTAACTTTTTTGAACCTCCGGTTATTTTATTTTTGCTGCTGGATTATAGATTAAGCTGGGTCAGGTTTTGTGGACCAACCAGCAAAGTTCTCAAAACAAGAAGTTAGGATGTTATGCAGTTTGTGAAAAATCATTCTCAGTGTATTTCTATGTTTTATTCTTTAGAGGTTCTCAAATTCAAAAAAACAAGATTCAGATTCCATCTTGTCGTGTTATCTAGGCTTATCAAGGTAAAGGCTAGTTTAATAGCCATGATACTATCAAAGGAATAAAAAGTGATTAAGAAGCCTGCAAATACATAACAACATGAACTAATCACTACAATTGTCATGGATGGTAATTTTTGGAGTAATGCAGCAAAAGTTTTGAAATAACGAAACTGATTTACTTGAAGCTAAGATTTTCAGACTCGGACATAATTTTTATAGGTGAAGAATACGAGCACATGGATACAATGCTTGGCACCTTAACAGGTACTCTTACAGATGATCAGGTGATTTATGATATAATTCACCGGATTGTCGTCCAGCGATTGAATAAAACGAATATTCCGTTGGATTGTTTGGCTTACGTGCTTGTCCCTAAGTATTACATGAATTCTTGGTTAATGAGACCATCTCCAGGTGGTGTTAGTAGGAAGAAGCTGAACTTCGACAAAGAGGTCTAATATTGATATTTATCTAATAGACTAGATGATTCCGGACTGGAGAGAAGATACAATTGTAAGGCACCAAATCAGTAACTTTGTGAGCAATAGAGGTCGTTTTCTATGCCCACAAGCCGTAGAAGTTAGAGAAAGGATGAGTGCAACGCAATGGTGGGGTATATACGATAGAGGAACACAGAACCAAGTTGCAAATGTTATCTTGATAAGTACTTTATTTACATGTTTTGAGTGTTAATTCCATACTTGTTTTAGCTATATTTCTTGCATATTATCTTGTATTATGTTATTTTTCCATTTATTGTCTTTCATTAGGTGAATCGTCTGAAAAGAAGTGGAAATAGCTACAAAAGTGAAGTTTACATTTGGAGAAGGGCCAAAGACCAATTGGAACTCGTTCAAATATAAGATTTCTTGTCATCAAACTGTAAGGGATGAGAAACCGAAGTCAATGGAGAAAGAATGGAGTCATTCTGAGTTTGTATGAAGGAGTTATGAGCAAAACAAGAACTTAGAAGACTATAAGGGTGAAATGGTCATTTCAAGGTCAAGTGCTATTGGCACCCCCACTGTACGTTAAGGGACATTCATTCTGTTAAGGGGTGGACAGTTTCAAAGGAACTGCTAAAGGCACTCATGTCATTTAATGGGGGAAACTGAAATTCAAATCGTGTTAATGGCACCCGTCCTAATTAATCAAGGCTGCCAGCTTCTTCTTCACTTCCATATCACGACCGGTTCAGGGAAGAGTGCTGCTGGTGATGCTCGTGCCGTTAGAGATGGATCATGATGAGAGCTTCAGAAAACAGAGAAGATGAAGGGTGTTAATGCTGTGACGAACGCGGATGGTTTGGCTTACTGCCATTGCCGGAAACTGAAGATGATCCTGATGATGAAGGATGGTGATATTGTTCATGGATTCTTCGAGCTCGAGTTTAAGTTGTTGCTGTCATTAGCTACTGAAGGCAGTGATGATAAGACTTGGGTTATGCTCTGATTCAGAGTTTATCCCGAGAACATGCTGTAGTTGCTGCTGCCATTATCAGCAGTCGTGACGATGAACAGGTGGTTGCTACCATCATCCAAAGATGAAGAAGAATTGTGGACTGAGCTTGGCAGAGGCATGAAGAGCTTGTCTGGTGACTGCAAGTGCAAAGATGGAGAACAAAAGTTGGTGGTGTTGATCGTTGTTCAAGATTGTTGGACCATCGAGAGATTGGAAGCTCAGAAGAGTTGAACTCTTTATGAAGACATGGTGGAGTCTGTAGCTCGAGCTGGTTAATGCCATTGATGGCAGTGACGATGAGTTGATCTGTAGTTGATGACAACATATTCGACAGTGGTTATGAAGATTGGATGTGGCTGATGGGTTGAGTTCTACAGCAAGGTTAAGAGATGGAGTTGGTTTGGTGGATGATACGAGCTCGAGTGGTCTGGTCTCAGGCAGATTTTTTCAGCCGAGAAAACAACAACGAATGTGTTGTTGTTCATGGGTACGACTCTGCTGGATCTGGATGAAGTTGGGTCGCTTGACCGAGAAACCAGTCGAAAAGATACGGAGGTGATCACAGATATGGATACAAGATTTCAAGATTTAATGAAATGTTTCTTACGCGGAAATCAAGAAGAAACGCGCATGAAAGAAGAGATCCGGTGCCGCCTATAGTATATTAAGTTGATGTACACTCAGCCTTAAAAGCAGACACACTGGTGCACCTGGGGTCCGCTGAAATGCGTAGCCAATTACAAGTTAGTAGTACTGTGTTAGAATGCTTCCCTTCATACAGGATCTACAGCACGTGATTTCTCAAACAACAGATTCTTCTGCTTTTAATTTTTATTGAATACGACTTTTGTGGATCGTACCCGGCTCACTGATGCCTATATAAAGCAGCCAAAGCTAGAGAAGAAACACAGTTCCAAGGAGAAAAATAAAGAGAGAGGAGAGAGGTTCTTAATCCATATTTTAGGTTTTATCCCTTTGGGGGGAAACCAAGCTATTTTCTTCTATTTTTTTCTTATATTTTTGTGGGTTTTAGTAAATCCATATGTAACTAATTTCTATTGATTAAGGATGAATTCAATGTTCTAAATGTGATTCTTTGTTAGTTATACAAGTTTGTTTGGAATTTTTATCATTATCGTTTGTCTTTACAGTATTTAGGGTTTATGAGTGAAAACTAGATTGATTTGGGATACATACTAGATTAGTCTATTGATTGTTCTATTGCTAGTATAGGGTTAGAAGATAAGTAATCGTCGAATAATTTATACACAAGTAGAAATCGCGAGACCTTGCAGAGGGATTCTGTGGAGCAATTGCGAGTGAAGATAACACCAGCAAGTGGACCTTGAGCTAAGAGTTTAACTACTGGGATCAACCTAATTCACAAAGCCTAAAGCGTCCGATTAGATTACACCTTGAGTGAGCTACTACTTGGTGGTTCGGTTGGATAGAATCTGATATTGGAGAGCTTCTGTATCCGTGGTATAAGGAGTTTTGGGGATAGCACTGAGCTAGCTGCTGTTCTACGGTTGGTGATGAATGGTTCTAACGAAGATAGATAAGTATACTAATCCAGTTATCGCTTGGTAACGGCGAAGGATTCCTTGATCATCTCTTTCTTTTATTTGTTATTCTTTTTATTTTACTTTAAAACAATCCCCCTTTGTATTTTATTATTTTGTTGAATCAAATAACATATCAATTACATAGCTCTCTGTGTGAAAGATCCTTACTACCGCTATTTTATTATTTAATTAGTGGGAAATATCTCGATTAATTTGTTGTGGTTACGACACGCATCAATTTTTGGCGCCGTTGCCGGGGAACAGTTTTAATTGATTTGTTATTTGTTTAGCTTGTTTTTTTTTTTAGATTTTTTTCTTTTGTTCTTGTGAGTCGTCATGTTTCCTTACGGACATAACATGTACGGAGCACAAGACCAATCATCATATTATAGTGGTAATCAGTTTTGTTTTCAATCTCAATATTATGACATCTACCAACCATTCCATGGGTATAATCAAAACCAATCTTTTGGCGGTGATCAATATCCTACAGAACCTTATGGTTATTCTCGTGCATATCAACAACCTTATGACAGGTATGTAAGTGAAAAAACACAGGGATGGGGGGATAGTTATGCTTCTAATCATGATTCTTCTAGTCTTACAGATCTAATGCACCGATTTATGGATAATACGGATCGGGAAAATCAAAAGTTGGACCGACACATTCAAATGATGGATGAACACGAACAGACTATGGAAAGTTATGCTCCTAAAGATAGTTCTTTTACTCTCAAAGATCTAATGAACCAATTTATGAATAGTTTGGATCGGGAAAACCAACAGATGGATGAACACAACAAAAAGACTGAAGATACACTTCAATAACTTCAAGAGGTTATTGACAACCTAAGAAGAGAAATGGATCAAATCAAGAAGGGAATAACTAAGGAAGAAGTTTGGCCTCAAAGCCAAATCAATTTTGACGTTCCCACGATCACTAATGGATATACGATTCATGAGTATCTTGAAGATGAGCAACCTTTGGAAAGTCCTTGCAATGATGGTAATGTTATTCCAACTCTGGATCATTATAATGATCACTCTCCTATTCAAAAGGAGGAGAATGGATATGACATGACCGTTGTGATAAATGGTGTAACGTACTCAAACAATGATTCTAGGATTTGCACCAATGAACTAGACTTTCTAGGAGATGATTCTGATTCCGATGACGAGGTTGTTGAAGAAATTGAGATTTAGAATGAAACCAAATTGGTTGAAGTTGTGGAATACCCAATTGAACTTGCCAAGGATTATAATGATGCTGAGATTTTGATTGAAGCAGAAACTGACGAAGAATAGCTAAATAGTTAGATAGAGGACCACGATACAAATGAGGTAAATAATTCATTGCAATTCTTTAAGAATGATGAGGATCCCGTAAGAAAAGAGATTGTGGAAGGTTTGTCGAATCCTTTGCATATTTCTAAATATTTTGATTCACATCACTTAGGATTGGAGTTGTGTGCTTCTAAAGTTTTAAAGGATTATTTTGCTTCTAAGTATCCACCACTTGATGTGTTTGATTCTAGCATTGTGCAGGTTCACCGAGTGGAACCCGAAGAAGTTCCCTTATTTTATGTTCTCTATCCACTTCCAAGTGTAGAAAGGACTAAGTGTGGGGGAAACTTCCAAGATATAACAATTTCACTATTAATATTTTATGCTAATCATTGTGTGAAGTTGTTACTAGAGTTGCAGATTGTTTTCTGGGCAGACTACCAGATTTTCAGATTGTTGGTATATGGACGATAACAAAAGAGTCGGGCTGACAACTTTAAACCAAGCGCTAAATGGGAGGAAACCCATAGGTTTTGCATATTATACCCTTTTATTTTTACTTTTTATAGTTTTCATATCATATTTGCATCCCCATGTTTAATTTCATTGAGTCCGGAATCTATTTTAGAAGAAAATTATGACGAATACCTTTTCGTCAGAAAAATTCAGACTGCACGTAGTTCAGTCCAGAGACCATAACTGTCAGAGTGTTTATCTAAATACTGTTCCCTTTTGACACTGTGTAGGAAACACGTAGATGAACAACTTTTGTGAAATGGAGTTTTTCCAAATTCCTTACCAATTTGCACAGTTTTTTCTTTTTATCTGCTACTACGTCAGAATTCAGATTTTTCAGTTTTACACATTGAGGACAATGTGAAGTTTAAGTGTGGGGGAGTCTTTTTCATATAGAGTTTTTAGCCTTTTTGAGTCAAAATTTTCAAATTTTTTTGTATATATTTGAATAAAACCTCCAACTTGTAGAGATTTTAGAGTCACTAGCATACTTCTAGATATATTTACATAGAGATTTCTGACCGACATAACTAAACTTGGAAGTGTTAGGCAACTACGTTCTTATTTCTTGCTTGTTAGAGTGTTAAATAATGGATTCAATCATGCCGGTGATGCAAATTAGGAGCAGGGAGAAATTTATTATTAGAGTTACTGATCAATCATTAGTGGAGACTACCTATTTTCATATCAACTGAGGCACCAGACCAGATTTCTTTATAGATGACTAAAGAGCTTTCTTTTGAGTGTGTGTCACCGTACGTTAATTTTGGGTAGAATGGTGAGCTACCCAACGTCCCACCAATAGAAGCACTACTTTTTGATCTCTTGAGTGTTAATTTTGTCAATCATGAGGGTGACGTCTATAGATGAAAACCATCTTCTTGTAGTTTGATTTGCAGTTAGCACCATTCTCTCTCTCACCAACAACAGGTCCATAGAAACACCATCATCATCAACAAGCGGAGCGACATCAAAATCTACAAGGAAAGTTGAATACGTTTGAGGTTTACAAGCAACAATTTAAAGAAAAGCACATATTATATCCAAGTAAAGCAACATACAATGAGCAGATTTTATATATACATGTTGAAGACTTACAAATAAGGACCAGAATTCTATATCTAAGTATGAAGACTTATTACAAGAGCGAAGAAAATTAAAATATGAGAGTTATTGAAGTTTATGATACAAAGAAAATACAAGTTGTGAAGATCAAAGTGGTAAAGTACTTCTTTCATGGCAATGTTATTTTAATTTCGTTATTATTTTTGTAGTTGCAATCTTCTTGTTAAAAAAAATGCAAAAAAAAAGAAGCAAACTATAAGTGTACTTTTTAGTATACAAAAAAAAGCAAACTATAAGTATACAAAAAAAAATGCAAAAAAATAAAAATCCAATTTCTTGCGACGTGATAAGTGTATCTTTTAGTTTTTGATGTTTAATATAAGCCTGTAATGGCCTTTTTCCAAAAAAGCAAAAAAAAAAAAAAAAAAAAAAAAAAAAAAAAAAAAAAAAAAAAAAAAAAAAAAGAGAAAGAGAAAATACAAAAAGATTTGCGTTTAGGTTGTTATTTGTTCAATAAGGCCATAGGGAAGAAAAATCTATAAGGAAGTTTCAAGCAACAAGGAAATTGAAGAGAAAGAGTTACAAATTGTCAGATATCTACGAAGTTCGAGAGTTTATCATCATCAGATGAAGACCGAAGACGAAAACCAAGAATATGAAGAAGACGAGCCGATCGAAGACGTTTTTATTGGATGCTGTGAGAGTGGTGTTATCATCATTGCAATCGGATGTGAAGGTGGTAAGCACTTTCATCCTATATTTTTAATAATAATGGTTGATTTCCTTTCTTAGAGATCATCAGAGAATATCTTTATTTCCCACTATCTTGTGGGGTCTCCAGAAATAATTCGGAAGGTCTCCTTCCCACCATTCAACGTGTGTAGGATTTCTCTCTTCATTCCTACCTGCACACAAGTGAGACCCATAAAAAAGCCGTCTTATTGAGTGCAATTATCATAAAATCCTTTTAAGTGAGGCAGAAGTCGAGGCGAAATGCTTATTGATCGCTCTCAAACACGCGTTCTCTCATTATGGTGTGGTTATTTCTCACTCAACATTTAAAAATGAGAATATGTTCTTTGGTATTTCTAACTTCTTATTACTAGCATGCAGAAACTCTATGTCCTCATAGCTCTTTGGATGCTTGGGAAGCTGGAACGCTTTGAAGTTGGAGTAGGTTTTGTGGGTATACCTCTCGTAAGCCCTCACGAGACTATAACTCGTCCACTAGAGACACTTAGGGGTTTAAAGGCATGTTGAACATGCTAAGTGCAACCGTTTCCTCAACGACATGGAGTTGTTGTATTTTAGGTAGTTTGCTCGAGGACTAGCAAAAGCCAAGTGTGGGGGAATTTGATAAGTACTTTATTTACATGTTTTGAGTGTTAATTCCATAATTGTTTTAGCTATATTTATTGCATATTATCTTGTATTATGTTACTTTTCTATTTATTGTCTTTCATTAGGTGAATCGTCTGAAAAGAAGTGGAAATAGCTACAAAAGTGAAGTTTACATTTGGAGAAGGGCCAAAGACCAATTGGAACTCGTTCAAATATAAGATTTCTTGTCATCAATCTGTAAGGGATGAGAAACCAAAGTCAATGGCGAGTCATTCTGAGTTTGTATGAAGGAGTTATGAGCAAAACAAGAACTTAGAAGACTACGGTAAAATGGTCATTTAAAGGTCAAGTGCTATTGGTACCCCACTGTACGTTAAGGGACATTCATTCTGTTAAGGGTTGGACAGTTTCAAAGGAACTGCTAAAGGCAGTCATGTCATTTAATGGGGGAAGCTGAAATTCAAATCGTGTTAATGGCACCCGGCCTAATTACTCAAGGCTGTCAGCTTCTTCTTCACTTCCATATCACGATCAGTTCAGGGAAGAGTGCTGCTGGTGATGCTCGTGCCGTTAGAGATGGATCATGATGAGAGCTTCAGAAAACAGAGAAGATGAAGGGTGTTAATGTTGTGACGAACGCGGATGGTTTGGCTTACTGCCATTGCCGGAAACTGAAGATGATCCTGATGATGAAGGATGGTGTTATTGTTCATTGATTCTTGAAGCTCGAGTTTGAGTTGTTGTTGTCATTAGCTACTGAAGGCAGTGATGATAAGACTTGGGTTACGCTCTGATTCAGAGTTTATCCCGAGAACATGATGTAGTTGCTGCTGCCATTATCAGCAGTCGCGACGATGAACTGGTGGTTGCTACCATCATTCAAAGATGAAGAAGAGTTGTGGACTGAGCTTGGAAGAGGCATGAAGAGCTTGTCTGGTGACTGCAAGTGCAAAGATGGAGAACAAAAGTTGGTGGTGCTGATCGTTGTTCAAGATTGTTGGACCACCGAGAGATTGGAAGCTCAGAAGAGTTGAACTCTTTATGAAGACATGGTGGAGTCTGTAGCTCGAGCTGGTTAATGCCATTGATGGCAGTGACGATGAGTTGATCTGTAGTTCATGACAACATATTCGACAGTGGTTATGAAGATTGGATGTGGCTGATGGGTTGAGTTCTACAGCAAGGTTAAGAGATGGAGTTGGTTTGGTGGATGATACGAGCTCGAGTGGTCTGGTCTCAGGCAGAGTTTTCAGCCGAGAAAACAACAACGAATGTGTTTTTGTTGATGGGTACGACTCTGCTGGATTTGGATGAAGTTGGGTCGCTTGACCGAGAAACCAGTCGAGAAGGTCGAGAAGATACGGAGGTGATCACAGATATGGATATAAGATTTCAAGATTAGAATGAAATGTTTCTTACGCGGCAATCGAGAAGAAACACGCATGAAAGAAGAGATCCGGTGCCGCCTATAGTATATTAAGTTGATGTACACTCAGCCTTAAAAGCAAACACACTGATGCACCCGGGGTCTGCTGAAATGCGTAGCCAATTACAAGTTAGGAGTACTGTGTTAGAATGCTTGCCTTCACACAGGATCTACAGCACTTGATTTCTCAAACAACAGATTCTTCTGAGCCGACTTTGAATGTTTATCGACTACGACTTTTGTGGATCATACCCGGCTCACTAATGCCTATATAAAGAAGCCAAAGCTAGAGAAGAAACACAGTTCCAGGGAGAAAAATAAAGAGAGAGGAGAGAGGTTCTTAATCCATATTTTAGGGTTTACCCCTTTGGGGGGAAACCAAGCTATTTTCTTCTTCTTTCTTCTTATATTTTTGTGGGTTTTAGTAAATCCATATATAACTAATTTCTATTGATTAAGGATGAATTCAATGTTCTAAGTGTGATTCTTTGTTAGCTATACAAGTTTTTTCGGAGTTTTTATCATTATCGTATGTCTTTACAGTATCTAGGGTTTATGAGTGAAAACTAGATTGATTTGGGATGCATACTAGATTAGTCTATTGATTGTTCTATTGCTAGTATTGGGTTAGGAGATAAGTAATCGTCGAATAATTCATACACAAGTAGAAATCGCGAGACCTTGCAGAGGGACTCTGTGGAGCAATTGCGAGTGAAGATAACACCAGCAAGTGGACCTTGAGCTAAGAGTTAACTATTGGGATCAACCTAATTCACAAAGCCTAAAGCGTTCGATTGGATTACACCTTGAGTGAACTACTACTTGGTGGTTCGGTTGGATAGAATCTGATATTGGAGAGCTTCCGTATCCATGGTATAAGGAGTTTTTGGGATAGCACTGAGCTAGCTGCTGTTCTTCGGCTGGTGATGAATGGTTCTAACGAAGATAGATAAGTATACTAATCCAGTTATCGCTTAGTAACGGCGAAGGATTCCTTGATCATCTCTTTCTTTTATTTGTTATTCTTTTTATTTTACTTTAAACCAATCCCCCTTTGTATTTTATTATTTTGCTGAATCAAATAACATATCAATTACATAGCTCTCCGTGGGAACGATCCTTACTACCGCTATATTATTATTTAATTAGTGGAAAAAATCTCGATTAATTTGTTGTGGTTACGACACACATCATATCTCAAAGTGTAAACACATCTTGTGCAGAGAGTTGTTGGAGCACTTATAGTTACATTCATACCGTAAAGCGAAACCAATTGGGCGCCGATATGGCTAAAAAACTAGTATATGTTGATTATAATCAGCATCTACTTGTGCGACAGAGAGCAGATTATGAAACTCAATATAGTAATTGGGATTTAAATCCAAAAGAAGATAACATTGAAGAAGCAAATGATGCAATCAAAGCAAGAGAGCGCAAGACTGTATTTGAGTTTGAAGAGAATAATCACTTTGATAAAGCCACAATACCTTCTCTTAGTCATCCATCTTCCCCTGTATTGTTTGCATCTTCACCTCCACCTCCACCTCCACTTCACAGGAAACACAAGAAAGAAATCATCTTCGAAAAGTTCGAAATAATAGCAAGAGACAAACGAAGTGAATGGTTGAGAGAGATATTTTGAAAATAGGCACTTTATTAATTATTTCTAAGTGTTTTTTCATCTTATTTATTATGAAAATTAGTTGTATACTTGTATTAATAAATTATTACATAGATAGATAAATTACTTTTATCAATGAAACTAATTTACGCTCCCGACTCGCTCGGGTTTTATTTTTGAAAATTTTACGCATTTCGCTCCTGACCTCGCTCCTTCTTCAGCTCTTGGTGACTAAGGTCTGAGGCCGAGTCTTGCTGAAAATAATAGTTGTAATAGGAAAGGAAGTGTAATCTCCCAAATAGTGTCATTGATCATATTGAGCCAAAATAGTGTCGTGTAATTTTAAATTTGCCTTTGGCCTAAAATTCCTGATTTTTCTTTCAAAAAAAGAAAAGAGAATCGGGGCCTATAAAATCTATTTGCTGCCTATCACTACGTGACAAAATAAGACATTTAAAGTAAAATGAAAAACCCTTAGCCATTTATTCTATTAATGGATAATTTACCCCCGACTAATTAGTATTAATTCGTGTGATTAATAGATGTTTAATCAAGTTAACCCTGAAATCAACGTTAATTCATCATCATAACGGAAAAAAAAAGACAAAAATCAACACAGAATCGATAAATGTTCATGCATTCGTAGAGCGATTCTGGGTTGATGTTTTAATTCACCAAGAACACCCAAAATTGGTATATAAAACATAGACAAAAGACCGATTGCAATAATCAGATTATAGGGTAAACCTACTCACCGATTCTTACTTTCTGAAAATACTCAAACATGGGTAAAGAACCGGTTCATATATATATGCACTAATATAAACCGATTGTGCTTGATGTTCATCACATCAACCTAGAAAAGGTCTATGTGAGTGTACCCTAAGCACCGTATCTGGGCGATGTTTTCGTGTTTTATGAACATCATCGGAAATCGGTTTACGTTAATGAATACATAAATTCATGTTGGTTTTCAGAAAAAAATTTACGAGGAAATATCAAAGATTCATAGCGAGGAGAAGATTGATGAATTTCTCTTACAAAAATGGGATTTGACTCAATCACTCGAATTGGCTGTCGCTGAAGATATTGTTTGAAAACCCTAAAAGAAAAAAGTAAAATCTCTTTGTTTTTGAGATTAGGTTTTAGTTTTTGATTTTTGATTGAAATTGAGAATAAATTAGATTTTGATTAAAAATTGTTAATAGAAATAATTTTGGTTTTGTATTTGTTCTAGATAACTAGAATTATTATGATTAGTGAACATGGTAGTTTAGTACTACCTCCGTCCCACTATTAAGTGACCTAGTGTATAATTAAATTTAGTGATACACTAGGTCACTTAATAGTGGGACGGAGGGAATATTATACACTTTAAACTACCCTTATCATTCAAAATGTTCGGATCAAAATTTTGATAGGTCCCAAATGGATTTTATAGACCCCAAACCAACCAGGACTGAGATAGATCTCTAGAAGGTCGTATTATAAATATAAAATAAATCGGACCTTGCTACAGCCGGGACAACAGGAGCTTGTCCAATCTTGGTACACGATGTGGCACAATCTTAATGGTGAAGAGGGGAATGACTCAAGCATTGGTATTGGTAGTGGATGGAAGATGGGAATGATCAAAGGTCTGGATTGATTGTCCTAGGTCTGGACTATGTTAGTTGTCCAAGTTATAGAGTTTTCCAAATAAGTCTCCACTGCTAATAAAAGATTGCCAGTTGCAGCCTTGCAGGATAACCTGGAAACCTTTATGGGGTGTTGGGAAGTCACTGCCTATGGCACAAAAGGTTATCCCAAGTAATTTGTTACGGACTTTTTATCACTAACCATTAACCTGTAGTAAAAACCTGTATAAGTTGCAACTATCCTGGAAACAAATCTGTAATCGACTGGACTGTAAAAACCAAACAAGTAATGTTTTGGGATTGATAACTGTGCGCTACTAAATCTGTAATCTAGATGATGACCTCTAACATTAAAATTCAGCACACTTTTGGAATCAATTCCCTCCATGTTAGTCTGTTATTATTTACCAAGTTATAATAAGCATTGTTTATCAACAAACAAAACTTTTTATTTTAACCAAGGCTTCTCATAAATGTCAGAGGTGATTCAGGTGAATGAGAAAGGTGACAGTTGTTCCAATATTTATTACTCTAACACGGACTCTCTGGATAAAATTTTAGTTGCATGTAATTCAAAGTTCAAACCTTTTTCAACTGTCCCCCTGAAAAAATCCGTGCTCAAAATATATGTCACTCAAAGTTACACTCGCATCCTATAAATTCTCTTTCTCGTTCTCCAGTCCAAATCTCACAATTCTTCATTCATTCCAACATTTAATTTTTATACTACTACTACTACTACCTCTTCTATTTAGTTACTATAAGAATCATGACCGCAAAGCTGTTTTTACTTGTGTTCCTTGGTGCCCTTGTTTGTGCCAATGCTAGAAGTCTTTCCAAGGATAAGCAAGGTCATTCTTTTGAAGAGGAGAAGACCTTCTTCGGCGGTGGTTTGGGAGGAGGTTCTGGTATAGGAGGTGGTCTTGGGGGAGGTGGTGGCGGAGGATTTGGTGGAGGCGGTGGTGGTGGATTTGGTGGAAGCGGTGGATTTGGAGGTGGTTCTGGAGCTGGTTTTGGTGGTGGTGTACAATATGGAGGTGGGTATGTATATGGTGGAGGACTTGGAGGTGGCGGTGGAGGAGGATTCAATGGAGGTGGTGGTGGTGGACTTGGAGGTGGGGGTGGAGGATTTGGTGGTGGTGGTGGTGGACTTGGCGGTGGGTATGGAGCTGGAGGGGGAGCTGGTGGAGGGTTTGGAGGTGGATTTCATTAGTTGATTAATTAAGCACAGCTCCTAGAAATGCTTAATTTGTTTAAATTAAGCAAGTTATAGTGGATCCTAATCTACCATATATTCTACTATGAATTCAAAATGTCTCATGCCAATGTTTTCCATTTGTTTCTAATCAATTTTCCTGCTCGCCCATTGTAATATTTAAGCTGTATTCCCTAGTTATTAATGAAATAAGTTCAAATATATCATGACATGAAAATGAATTAACAACATATATGAAAATTTCACTTCTATGCCAGATGAAAATCCATACATATATAACAAAGGCCAAGCTTTCATTCCAAGGACAGCAAGATTGATGGACAGATTTCCATATGTACCAGAGAGGTTAAACTATAGTAGTAGTTGCCGCGGAACAAAAGGGGTCGAAACCCACAGTATGAAACTTATCATATACACATATATTGCTTCGCATTAGTAAACTACTTTTTCACAGAGAATATACAAACATCTGTTCCATACCTGAAACATCGGATTGCAAATTTTGCAACTAAATAATTGGCCATTGTGGACTGACTACCTGCACAAGCAAACAAGACATTGGAGCAGTTTTCATGTAGTATTATAATAGCCAGTCATAAAACAGAAAGCACCATGGACAGTGGAAAAGAATAGTTCCACTAGGCTCACTAGCTGGCACAACAAAGTGGTCTCCTCCTTTGCTAGGCAGTGATTCACAAAATCAAACTGGTCTACATAGGCAATATTTGCTCCTAAACTCCAATAATTGTATAATTTAAAAGAGAACAGCAACGAGATATTGCATAGACATCATATTTTCTAAGTCAGTAATCTTGTACCCATATGCTTCCTTCAACATCTTGTCCCTGATCAGTATGTACCTTTTCTATTTCTTTCTCTTCATCTTTTTTTTGTTTTTTTATGATGAACATCAGAAGAACTTACGACAGCATTAAGTTACAGAATTTGCTGAATTCGTTATCACATTGATTGGACACTAACCCAACATTTTTAAGGTGTTAGTACTTTGAGACTATGTTGTAAAAGGCCCCCCGGGCGCTCGCCTAGGCGGGCGAGGCGCCAAAGGGGCGCCTAAGTAAAAAAGCACCAAATGCGCCAAATTAGGCTTACTGCTGTTGTTTTCTAATTTTTAGGCGCTCGCCTGGGGTGCCTCGCCTAGCGCCTAATACAACATAGCTTTGAGATAGAAAGTATTTGAATGGATACAAACCTCTAGAGTACTGAATACTAATTGCATTCGGCTAGCAACAACTGATGGCTCCTCAGAATGCCCAACAACTGCCATTTGTTCTAATTGAAGTGTCTTCACTGGAAGCCTGTGGGGATAAAAAATAAAGCACGGCAATACATGAGATATTTAACCTAAATGAAGTCGAAGTTTCTACTAAATCAACTCAAATCAAGGTGGTCCATACCATGCCATTCCTTTTATATAATATGCATTAGCTATGAGTGCACAAAATCCTTTCCACCGAAGCAGGATATCATCTGAGACTGGAGGCGTAGCTGACCATCTCACAACAGTTGGTTGTGGGGTGCACAAGATTGTGATAAATATGATGCTCAACCAAAGAATGCACTCATCAACCTAAATTATGAAAAAAATAATATAAATAAGATTCCAAATAGTTTGTAATTGATTAGACAATGCCATTGTAAAATTACAAACTTACAGTTACTTGTTAATATCCTCGGCATACAACTAAAAACTCAGCAGACAAGGTTGCAACTAGTAGGGTCACATAACTCTATTTGGCGACCACTTGCTCAAAAGATTAAATTGACATAATTTATTTTAGGAGTTCTTTGTTCAATTAGGCATAAGAGAGATTCTCACCTCTTCAGAGAATATTTTGGACTTCAAGCTCGCGTTTCCACCATTGCTTCGAGTCCTCTCTATTTCAATCCCAGATTCCTTCATATCTGTAAGTTCTCTCCTTAATCCTTCTTGAGTACAGCCAAGTGCATATGCATTTACGCCTGCACCAATGAACTCCTAATACACAAAAGATTAAGATGATAACAAGATGCCCTATCAAAATGCTACCCGTATAAACTTTTTATAAATATACTTTTAAGTTGTCACATCCTCCGCGATTGATGACATTCCTGTACCTCCTAAACAGGCTGATAGCTATATTTCGAGATGAACGATACTCATCATCATCATTGGATGAAGGAACGAGACGTGATTCACACTACAAGAGGTTCATTCCACACAAAATACGCAAATTAGCAACACTAGTAAAAGTTCATTTATTTTCAGGAGAAAACGGCTGTGAAGTAGAATTAAATCTTTACCAGCCATTTTGTTGAAGTTCTTTGTTTTGATATACTCATAAACTGACGAATTTTAAACTCGGCACCATCAGAGCCACAGGAATTACGCAATATTTGGTTGCAAAAAATTCTTGAAGAAGCTCCAATAGAAATATCAAGTAAGAAATTTGTCCGACACTTGATAATTCCTTTCGGCATATGTATTATCAGCATATTTGCATCATGCCAATGCCTCTTAAGCTTTCGTATAATAGCTGAAAAAAACATGAGGCTCGATGTAAACAACAAGTAACCAACTCATTGATGAAATCTATCAGTGTTCTTTCTTGTTTTCAATTCTTTGTTGTGTTAACCAATTCTAATACATAATAACAGAAATCAGAAACAAAATGAAATTACAGAAAAAATCGAAAACTTTTAAGATTCTCAACTAACCTGATTAGGGCTTTAGATACAGCTCAGAGAATATGAATCCGGAGAGAGTGTTTTCATATTCTAGTATTCTCAGAGCATAAGGAAGAAAATATCTACAAATAAACGGCGGGAATTGAATGATAAAACCAAGTGTTAGCAGGCCACGAATATTTGAATGGCTAGAAAACATCAGTGTTAGCTCGAGAGTGAACTTTTCAGGTTCTGAACCACTCGGTAAAGTACAATGCAGTACGAGTCATCTGACTCAATCCGGATCTGAGTCAACCCCTCACTCGTCGCGAGTCGGATAGACCATTTGTTTTCTGTTTTGAGTCACATCTGACTCGACGTAACCCCTGACTCGGACCCGTTTGAGTCAGGTAGCAAAATACCCCTAACTCATGGAACCAAACCACTGATCGCTCACATATTTTTGAGTCAGTTGAGACAGATTTAACTCAAAACAAACATATTAAGTCATAACCAGATGAGTCAGGTGATTTCAGTCAGATCCAGACGACGATGACTCAGGAGTAAACAAACATAGTGTTAGACTCTATAGTCCAAATCGATTTTGAACTGTTGTTTATTCCATGGGTTGCTTTTGTTTCTTTTTTCCTACCATGAAGATGAGTCGTTGTACATCAGTACATGTAGCGCGCAAGTTTAGACACACGCTTGCGCACCAGCACTAATGCACTATCTATAGAGATGTCGACGACACGTATCGAAATGGATTGTGGCTCAGCCGCTTCCATTACGATAAGAGTTATCGAATATCCGATAACTTTCGACGCAAATCTGAAATCAATTCTCATTCCGTTACGTTTAAGTTATTGGCTATCAGATAATATTCCGATAATTTCCTGTATCTGACGGAAAACAGAAATACCAGTTTTTCAAATCCAAATTCATCTCAAGTTTTCAGTTCAAAATCATTAGCATAATGATTCAGAGAACTAATAAACTCTTTAAAATATGGATGCTCAACCATATTGATTGGATAACAATGCTTAGAAATCATCTTAGCAATAAGTAACCTAGTAACGCATCAGGATCATATTTCCAATTAGCTAACTTAGTTTATATATTACTTATTTTGATTGCAATTATCTTTCTTTGTTGAAGCTGATTCTCTGGCTTCTTTTTGCAGGTATTTAGATGGGACCTCAAGCGGCTGGTTCTTTTTGCACTTGATGCTTCAATTATCTTCAAACAATGTTTGCATTCACCTAAAACTGATGATACCTCCTTCCCATCTGGTCAAACCTTTTGAGTAACTATTCTTTCAAATGCGTTCCATACATCAGATCTTGTTGTACGTAGTTTATTCTTTTCTTCAGATACAACTGGATCTTCCTCTTGTTTTCCTTCTTCTCTGGGTCGATTCACAGGTGTTGAGTTAATTGCTGAACCTTGAACACTCGTTGCTTGTTCTTGTAATTGTGATGTCACTAAACTTGATGGATTGTTTTAGGAACCAACATGAATGGATGCTCTTTGTCTTTGTGACATGATTCACATGAATGATTTCACAAATAAATTTTGAAATCCTAATTTCAGAAACCCTAAATTGAAAATTGAGTTTCAAGATCGAAATTAAACCCAAAAAAATTAGAAGAAGAAACCCTAGTTTTATAATTAGTATTCACACATATTCAGATACCCTAATTTGAATAGAAAAAGAAAATTCAGAAAAAGAGTCGTGTTGTGACGAGATCATCCTCGTGACAGTTTCCGTAAGGGTGCTCTCCCGAGCCATTGGATATAATCTCATCAATATATATGTATGTCGATAGGCAATCATAAAATACTTTTTATTTAATTATTTTTCTTATTTTGTAATCCCCAAAATACATGTTATTTATTTTGTTTACTTGCTTCCTTATAGTAAATAGGTGATATTTTAGCTCGTGAGTAAACTAGCTTGTTTTGTTTACTTGCTTCCTGAAAACCTAGCACAATACCCTTTGTTTTTCCCACATCGAAGAAGACTTGATCAACTTTGCTCATGATGACTTTGATGGGATTAATCAGGGGGAGAAAACGTATAACATTAAGGGACAAAGTTGCTGAACCAACTGAATTTGAGAAGTCAGTTGCTGATTATAATATGTCCAGTTGGCTGCTATTTGGCTGTTACTTTTCTTTCCTTGCCTAGTATGCACGTTGAGACTGAAGAAGGAATCTATAGAAGTTTCTTTAGTAGTCGTAATAGAAATCCATTTTCTAACTAAAGCTGCGGGGGAGGTTGTCGTTGATGATTATAGAGGATGCTTACATTTTAGCGTATTTGCGAGCATTTATCTATGATAAAAAACACTAAGCAAAATGATTATACCATTTAATAAGAATAAAAGCATTCTGAGCTAACCTGATTGAATCATTCACCAACAAGTTATATCAAATTAATATATTTTTTTAATCGATGTTGTTTAACTCTTCAAAAATATTTCAATACAAATCCCATTAACCAATATGAACATAGTTGATTTCAGTAGCTTCTCAAGCCTTAACCATGATAAGCTATAATATGATAGACAACATGAGTAGATTAACTATGACATCATCATAAGCAAAATTCTCATCTTAAGATTTATCTCCAGCTGGCTATTGATGGGTCTGCAATGACCCGTGTACCTTGTTCAGTTGTGATAGACGTGAACTTGCAAGATCAAACTAGTACTGAAACAGGAGATTACCCGGAGGAGGAAGGAATACATATTCATATGACAGGCTAAAATCCTTGTGATTTGATAGAGGGATTAAAGTACAAATGAAATAAAACATAGGGATATAATACAATAAGAAAAACTACAAAATAAAAAATACTCAGATTTTGATTTTATAATTACCTAGCGAGATACGTATATATGGATGAGATAATATCCAATGGCTCGAGGGTGCATCCTTACAAAAGTTGTCACGATGGTGACCTCGTCACAGCACGACTCTCAGAAGAATTGGAAGATAGCATGAAAAGTGAGTTTTTTTATCTCTTTTTCTCTCTAGTTTGTGTCGAGTTGAATGAGAAAGCAAATAAAGAATGGACCGTATATAGGATTCCGGAACAATACACTATACGTTAACAATATCGGATATTTTTCGTTACGATAACTCAAAAGTCCCGATAATTTCCGGTTGTGAAATTTGATAATCGTTATGTCGTAAAAATTCCTATTGGATTCCGAATATTCAGAAACTTTATCAGATTTCGAACTCTCATTGACATCCCTATATGTCTATCTCATATTAGAAAACAATCAGTGCATAAAATGTGCACTACATATATAACCAGTACACATAAAATAAAATAAAACATACCCCATATAAAAATGTGTCATGTTTGTTGTTTGATCTACAACCTTTTTCAATCTTTGTTTTTAGCTTCATTTATTTATGTTTTGTTCTTAATGTTTTAATTTGTGTTTTTGCTACTGTGTAATTTTGGATTCGTTTATTCGGGGATTGAGTTGTGAGTGGAAGCATGATTTGTATTATGATGAAGAAAAGAGATCAAGGTTCATCATTTTTAGCACCGGTCTACACCCAAATAGCAGTTTTAGCAGCGTCTCCGGATTTTTCAGTTTTTCGCCTCTGATCTCCGGCTCTAGATATCTTCTGAATCCTCTCTTAGGGTTTATGGTTGAGCTAATTTATTAAGATCATGTGTTTATTCATATGTAAGCTTTAACTTTATGTTTAACAGGTCTGTTATGTTGCTTTCACTTATGGGTCATGTGTACTTCTCTGTGATGGGTTTCTTATGTTCAGATCACCATATGATCAAAAATAGCTCTCGGTTTGGTTATGATCTTCTTCGGCAGATGCAGGAGCTCCGACGATTTATACGACGAATTCATTGTTTACCTACCAGATTAATTTCAGTTAAACCATCTTTTACTTTGATCATCTGAATAACTTAAAAAAAATGTTCTCCGGCTGTGGATTTAGCATCACCAATTCAAGCTCTCCCGTATGTAAGCGGACGCTACTGTTATGAATTCTGGTCACCTAAGATTGTTTTAGCTGTGATTTTGTTAACTGAGAGACTGCTCATAGAGATTCGTTACTTGGTCCGGTGTGGAAGTGATTTGCAGTCTGTCCTGTTTGTTGTTGTTTATCGTGTCATGTATCTTTCGGGTTAATACTTGTTTAATAATTAAAAAAAATAATGCACAAAAGAAAATACACTGCATAAAATAAAGGGACAATTAGAGTTTGGTACTCAGATTCAGACCAACACTAGACTTTGGTCTAACATTTGTCCAACGTTAGGCTTTGGTACCTGGACTGGACGTTGATTGTTGTTGACATTCTTTGACCAGGTTTTAATTAATTTTTATAAATTAAAAATTGAGTTTACAAATGTACCCCTCAAAATAGCTTAGGATCCAACGGCTTTAATAAAAGCACTAGCCTACGGTGAGATCGAAATTCATTAACCTAAAAACAGAAAAAAGAAAAACCCGGATTTCTCTGCTCCTCTTCTTCCTCCCCCGTCTCTGCATGAAAAAATGTTAATTAAACATTCATCTAATTGTTCTAGTCAACCACCACTACCATTAATATCAATCATCACTGTTGATTCCAATAATTTGGTGTTGATCGAAGAGCTGACATATGAAGAACATAAAGTGAACCCTAACTACTCAAACTTGTTCATCTAATCAATCGGCAACAACAATCCTCCTTCTATTAATACCCAGAATCACTGCCACAATCATCTCAGCAGAAAACCCAACATCAATACGAACCCTAATTTCCAGTTCCGACACAGATCCGTGCTCTAACTTATAAATTTACCACAACTCATAACAACAAAAACTCAATCTCGTTATCCCTGTCCTTCTTGGCTTCAGAAATCATCAAAAACCCAAATCAATTTTTTCACAGACCCATCAATTCATCCGTTGATCTTCAAATTCATAACTGATTCAAACCCTAACTGTGATTCTCAACAGCAAACACACTTACCAAAATCCTCAATCCGCTCTTAATTATGCAAAAACCCTAACCTTCAGATTCTTTTGTCAATTGAGAGTTCGAATCTAGCCAAAACCCTTGAATTCAACACAGACGACCTTTCTCTTCCAGCTTCAGATCTCATCAAAACCCTTGAATTTTAGACGAAATCAGTGTGATTGAGATGAATTTTAATGTTTGATTTAAGATTGGGATTCTGAAAAATTAGTTACTTTTGGTGTATAATCCTATAGATATTAGGGGGTACTATTTATTTTGATTGATTTCTGTCAAGACGGAATGTAAATTAACTAATCAACTTGTAGCTAGTTGATTTTGGTGTGATTACTTTTGATGATTCTGTTATACCATCAATGGGGTTTCTGCATATGGTTTGGGGTTTCTGCAGGTGGAGTCGGAAGAGAAGGGAGGAAACGGGAGAGAAGAGATTTAGGACATTGGGCCAAATTTACTAAAGTAAAGGGTCTGATAGTAAATTCGTTTATCAATTATATTTTATATAAATTTTTTAATAATTTCTTAACAGAAGTCAAAATTTAACTGAGTCATCATGAGTCAACGTCGAGTCCAGGTACCAAGCTCTAACATTGGACAAATATTAGACCAAATCCTAGTGTTAGTCTAAACCTGGGTACCAAACTCCAAGTATCCCTGAAATAAATGGTGTACTATAAAAAGCACTTAATATAATGAAAAAATATGATCTTAAATGAATTGAAACAATCATGACTCCGTATTCATCTTCATTTTTAATTTTTGTTAGCTTCATGAATTGAAACTGATATGCATTTCTTTTCCATTTCGCAAACATAAAGATGGCCTTGTTATACGCTTTTGATGCTGGAAGCCTGAATGTCAATTCCATGACCGACTATGAAACACTTTCTGGCAACTTGCATTTAAAGTAGCTAGAACGTTAAAATAGTTGCGATAGAAAACATTATAAACCCTAAGACGCAAATAACAACGAATAATGAAGCAAGTGTGACAAAGATCTTCTCTTCACGATTTGTTAAGTTAGCGGTTGGTTGTTGTGCATGTACGTTTAAGCCTTCATGGTACAAGTCCCAATAACTTCTGCGGCAATCACATAACTTCGTTTTAGTTACTTTACCACCACAGAAGTAGCAAAATCTGGTCTTGCATCTGCATTACGAGATGGAAAAAAAATATGTTGATCAGGGTTCAACTAGCTAGGAGTTGAACATGCGGCATGAAATTAGCCTTCATTCTTAGAATTAATACCTGCACATTATGAGTGTACAACCATCAATACGCTCTATGCATACATTGCAAGTTGGACAACATCTCCAATTATTTTTTTCGACCAGCTTCAAGAATTGCTTTTCGCTTCTATCTTTCTTTTTGATGTTGCAAAGATGATTCGCCTTCCATGGAGCTTGGCATTGAAAGCAAACCCGATTCTTACAGTTAGAGCACTTTGTTCTCGTAATAGGAGTACTTGTCAAACCACACTCGTTCACAATCAGTTCTAAGCAACGCTTGTAAGGACAGTATGCATGAGTTTTACCATGCGAGTGCGAACTTAGGGATTGAACTACAGACTCACACAAGATTCTACACCAACTTACGAATAATTTTTTGGAGAGGATCGATCGACATGTTAAAGGATCTAAGATCTTGTCACACTTAGCATGAGGGCACTTGATCTCTGACGTGTTGTTGTGTTCAACTTTTTTTTTTTGATCGGTCAAGAAAAAATTCATTGATAAAAGAGGTACTTAAGAGGGGTACCTCGACCCAATGAATACAAGAGGGAACAAAAAAAGAGAAGTGCAATTTTCCAAACCCAAAACAACAAAGATCAAGTTCACAAAGGCCGAAATAAAGAGTCCCATAAAGCAATCACCATATTCGCCTTTAGACCTAGCATCGTTGTGTTCGATTCCGCCAAAAAGAAGGCTTGTAGTTTAATGTTTCTAATGAAGCTTACCAAATTTTTATTTTTGTTTTCAAAGACTTTTTCATTTTGCTCTCTCCATATGCATGCACCACCAAATTGCAACCGGAATGTTATTCCAAATTCGACTAAGTCTTTCGTCACCCCAATTAAACTTCCAAGATTTCACGTTTATGGTGACATTTGAATTGTAAGTCCAAGAAAAACGGCATCCTTCAACAAAGTAATCCAAAATTCTCCGAGTTCTCCAACATTCATAGAATAAATGCGAACTAGTCTCATCATTTTTGTCACTAAAACAACATAAGCTAGAAACATCCATACCCCTTCTTAAAAGCTTATCCGCCGTCATTACCCTATCATGACAAAGAAGCCAAAGAAAAAAATTGATTTTGCAAGGATACTCCCGGCTCCAAACAACATCGGTTGGAAAATTTGGCTCACCTTGATCTTCTTCGCTCCTAATTCCATCCTTAACCGTATATTGACCATGATTATTTCCGACCCAAACTCGGTTATCCAAAACACCTTCTTGAATAGAGATGGAAGAAAGAAGATTTGATCTAGATGTTACTTCACTTGAAATGGTATGAGAGTATCTTTGCCTAGACATAAACCCCCACCTTATACAACCTTCCCCAACTTCATACATACTAGCCACCACAAACTCCTTGGTCCTTGAAGCTTCATAAGCCAAAGGAAACATAACATAGTCTTCCTTCAACAAGCCAAGAATCTTCCCAAAATCTAGTTTCCTTGCCCTCTCCGATCTTGAATCTAATACTTTTGTTGAAATCTTCAAGCTCTTTGTAGATATTAAACCACAAGCTACCACCCACTACACCATTTTAAGGGATTTGCAACCCAGATTTGCAACGGCACCAGGTCCATTACGAAACGGCTGTTGCTAATCTCCGTTGCTAATTTTTCGCATAGGCTCGTTGCGAATTTTGCAACCTCGCTAAGAAGGTTGCGTATTGCAACTGCTATTTGTTCAAGCGTGTGAAGTGGGTGTGCGGTCGGAACACTAGAGCTGATAAACACGCCCCAGTAAAACTTAGGTCAAGAGTTCTTCTTCTTTTTTTCCACCCTTAATCCATTTCCTTCTTCATTTTTTCTCCGCCACAAGCACAGACTCTCTCTCGACTCGGTCTCTCCTCTCCCTCTCCATCTCCATCTCCATCTCCATCTCGATCTCGATCTGCTCAACTGAGCTCTTTATTCTCTTCTCAATCTCTGAACTCTATCATCGTGTAGAACTCTATCATCAGGTATAATCTTTGACAGATTTTTTAGGGTTTACAAATTTTGATATCTAGGGTTTGAGTTTTGATTTTTGGGGTTCAGAGACTTTGATTTCTAGGATTGAGAGATTTTGATTTACGTTTATAGAATCCTAGAGTTCCATTTAAGTTTATCGATTTTAGGATTTAATCTTTGATTTCAGTTTTTCGGTTTCATTTGTGAATCTGATTCTTTCGATTTCAGTTTTTCGATTTCTTCTATGTCTTTCGGTTTTAGGGTTTCGTATGTGAATCTAATACGATTTGATTGTTTCCATTTTAAGGTTTGTCAAGATTGAAGAACTGAAGTACTTTGGAGATCTGTTTGATATATTTTCTATGTTAAGTGTTTTAGGGATTTTGATGTATTTTCAGTTTAGGGTTCAATTTGTATTTTTGGGTTGTAAATTATAAACTGATTGTATGGTTTGTTTTTATAATGTCATTTCAGTTCATCAGAGTTT
The DNA here is from genome assembly GCF_003573695.1 of Papaver somniferum. NCBI lineage: Eukaryota > Viridiplantae > Streptophyta > Magnoliopsida > Ranunculales > Papaveraceae > Papaver > Papaver somniferum. Next base: position 53,527,111 of record NC_039367.1, read on the forward strand.
GAAGAAGAACTGGTCAGAGTTGGTTTAAGAAGAACTAAGTAGGTATGTCCAACTATGAAATTGTTTTGATTACTTTGGTTCTTTTATATCGTTTATCTGAAGTTTGATGATAATAGCATCTCAGTGAGCATGATAAAAATGGACTGAACTTAGAAATTTTGTATAATTTCTGAACTTAGAAATTTTTATAAGTTTACTCTGCATATTGCATTTTGTAGCTTAGTTGTACTTCATTAGGATTCCTTTGTTTTGAAAATTTAAGACATATTACCATCTGTGTATATCCATCAATAAGTTTAGTCACATAGGAATCTGTAGGATCATAGTGTTTAGCTGTTCATTGGCACTTTATTAACACCTGCTATTTCATTTAGCATTTGGCCCAACCTAAACTTGATCCTGCAGGCCTGAATTGCATCCATCTTAGCTGCATTGCAGCATCCATCCTGAACTTTCTGCACTTTTCATTGTGCTGGCTGAATCATGAGTGGCAATAGGTGTTACATAGTTGTTGTTTTAGTGTAAAAATTGTACTGTGTCAGCATAAGTAGAGTTAGAATTTAAAACCTGTGGCTGTTCACACATAATCTTTTTGTAGTTATAGTCTGCATTTTAGTTTTGCATCATTAGCTGTAACTTCTCATTTTCAAGTACGTCATTCTCTGTCACATAGTTGTCTCTCAGTTTTCTCCTTCGTCCTGTATCATACCAGTTCTGTAAGTCAAGTCAGTTGTGTGTTGTAGCTAATTAGTTTACATAGTCCTGTAACTGTATCAAGTAGTTCATTGTCACTATCACCTTGTATAATATCCATTCCATCATTCAGCATAGCCTCTGTACTTTTTACATTTTCAGCTTGTCCATAATTTCTGTTCCATTCTGTCCTGTTCAGATCTTTCAATTGGATATAGCTCAGTTTTTCAGTAATTCATTATTGCAGTTCACAGCACTTGTCCTACAATTCTAGTTGTTGTCTATTAGTGATCTACGATCACTCTCTGTGTTTCTGTGTTGTTGTTGTACAACTTCTTGTACTGATAATCTCTTTGAGCAACCAGGTGCTTGTGATACTGCACTGCAAAACAAGGAAAGGAGAAAAAGGGGAAGCAGCACACAATTGATTATAGTGCCTAAACCCAGTTTTATACTGGCGGTATTGTATTCTCAAACTCGAAGTCTGTCTTAAATATTTGTCGTGACTGCTGAAATAATGCTTACTTATGTTTGTCAACCCTGATATGATATCCACAAGCATGATTCTGTGACGTATGAGTGAAATGACTACTTGTTGAAACTGTAAGCCTCACTGTTTAGCTTGAATCTCTAAACTTTTGATGCTCTGTCTTGAATACCATACCATGTCCACCTTGTAAACTAGTTGCCTGCCTAGCTATTGTCAAACATCTGCAAATATATGGAATTTGTGCAAGAGTCTGTGATAATTGATTGAACTCTTTGCTTGCTGAAAACTTAACTTCACCATGTCAACATCTGCTTGTATGCTCGCATAGTCCTTCTTCTCCTGACTAGCTGTTGATTCTCGCAAATATTGTCTCCGCGAATTGTAGTATTGCTTGATTATCTGATTGTTGCAACATATTGATTGGTAAGTCTCTTTATCGCACACTGTTGTATATGAAGCATTAATTTTTCCTTGTGCTCAGATGTGTCGGTGTACCATTTTTTCCTACTAGTCATCCCATAGTTCCTGCTGTTAATGTGTCTCTTATGTGTATTGCAGGATTCTTATGATCTTGATAGCCATTATATTTGGTTCCGTCGACAGCAATTGATGGTAAGAACAGTTGGGTGGTTCAGCTTATCAACTCAGTATCAATTTGTCAATTTTTTTAATTAAAAATTGAATCTTTGGTTTTGCAGGTACCTTGGTATTGGTATCTCTTATTGGGTTTTATCGATGTTCAAGCCAATTTTTTAGGTAAGTAGTTGAAGAATTTATGTTTTATTGGTGGAAATAAGTAGCAAAATTGAAATTTGGGTGTGTTTTGGTGTAATCATTGGTACTAAATTTGGAATGTGTTTTGATTTGAAGTGATCAAGGCATATCAATATTCGTCGATTATGAGTGTCACGTTATTGGATTGCTGGACAACACCATGGGTTATGATCTTAACATGGATATTCATATGGACTAGATATAGTCTATGTCAGTTCTTTGGTGCAGCTATATGTGAGGTGGGTCTTCGTTTGGTGCTCTTGTCAGATTCGGCCGGTAGTGGATCATCAGATAATTGATTTTCTTAGTTCAGTTCAGTTGATTAAGTGAGCAAGTGAATGGATTTATATAGCGTCTTCAATGATTGAAATATTGCATTAAGCAATATTGTTTGTTCAGTTGTCCAGGTACTAATTGAAATCATTTCCAAGTGGGTCGGCTCCTCTTCTTGGTGACGCGCTTGTCATTGCTGGAACACTTGGTTATGCACTAAGTAATGTTGGAGGATCTGTGCTATTCAAAATCTCAATTCTGAATCTGATTTTTGGGTACTCATCATTCGGGTCTTCGTTTATCAGCAGAGCGTAACTATCCTTCAACTCTACTCACTTTTCCTTCTAGTTTTACCTTCTTTAAGCTTACGCACAGAGTAATTAGCAAACCTGATCACCTCATTGCAGATCCCCTGGTTATACTATCTCTCATTTGTTGTTCTTCCTCCCTGTTCAGATGGGCCTCGCAGTTGCTGTAAGCTTCTTTTCCAATATGTCTTACTATATACTTATCCAATATGTTAAACTAGTTATTACACTAAATTCTTTGCTTTATTAAGTCAAGTACACTCTCTGGGTCTTATTTATGTATAGATGTTTTTTTGCGTTTGATGGAATTAGGGTGTCCAAATTTTTTGTGGCATTGTAGTTTTGCTGTGTAATGAAGAGAAACCAAGAAGGTGGGTTTTTTTTTAGGTAAACTAGTAGCCGTTTCCACGGTGGGTGCAGATGTAAATTTGAGTGTAATTTGATACTATCAATCTCTTGCATGATCTACGTGTTAGTGCGAATTATTTGGGTTCTTTTGATTTGCTTATATAGCATATTATTTCTTTGTTATTCTTTGACTCAATATTTATAACTTTATGCAGTTCAAAGTTTGAAGATGAGATAAACAACACAGTTGAAGCATACTGGATTTGTAAGTTTATGTAGGAGCAGCTGCAAGATTTGTGAGTTTATGTAGTATCTCCTTATAGTGATTTAAGTAAGAATAACTTAGGAATTTTGTAACTTTCTATGAGCTGAACTTAGCAACTAAGTTTCTATGTGTGCACTAGTTTGCTGTGATACTTAGTATATACATTGTTGCATCAAATACTCATATTTTTTGTTAACTTCAATTGAATTAATATAATACAGTTTTGTATGTCTATTGAATGAATGACATTGTAGTTAGTATATCTGTGGAATGATGAATATGGGGAACTGGGTAACTGCAGGGGGTAAATGTGGGGGGAATGGATTTTGACCAGGTCAATGAAGACTTGACCTTCTTTTTTCCTGTCGCAAAAAATTAGCAACTCCGTTCTTCTGTTGCTAAATTAGAACCCGAACCAATAAATTAGAACCAGAACCAATAACATTTAGTTCCGGGTAGGGGTATTTCTGTAACTAGCAACAGCTTAGCAACGGCAATCGGTTGCGAATAAACTGTTCGCAACCGCAGCTCCGTTGCGAATTTCCGTTGCTGACCGAGAGTCGCAACGGAGCTAATGTCGTTGTGATAAAATGCAACACTTGTTTTGCAATAGGGATCTGCCGTTGCGACCCCAGTCAGCAACAGCCAAGGGCCGTTGCTAATCCTTAAAAAATGGTGTAGCGACCTTTCGGTCCTTTGGGTTGGAGAGTTTCCCAACTGGTAAATGTTTCTCCAAATTTTTCAACCATGATCTTCCTCCACAACGCATCTTTCTCTACACCAAAACGCCACCACCATTTTTTTAGCAAAGCCGAGTTCATTTGCTTAGTTCTTCTTATACCAAGACCACCTTTTTCTTTTAGTTTTGAAGCCAATTTCAACCAATATTGTGAATTCTTTTCCTACTTTCATCATCCCATAAGAAATTTCTCACAACTTTATCAATTTTCTTAGTTATGGAGCATGGAGCAAGAAAAATAGAGAGATAATAAATGGGGAGACTAGCTAAAATGCTTTTGATGAGAGTTAACTTACCTCCTCTTGATATTGTTTTTCCGTTCCAAGAAGTGACTCTTTTCGCACAAATTTCAAGTGTTCTTTCCCATTTTTGAGTGCCTCCTACCTTGTCTCCCAAAGGGAGGCCGAGATATAAACTAGGAAAACTCGCATACTTGCAACCTAACATGTTAGCATAAGTTTCAACTTCCTCTTCGGCCGCGACACCAAATAAGCTACTTATAGAGAAATTTATCTTCAAACCCGAAGTTAACTCGAAAAAAAGAAGAAGGTAATGAAGGGCATCAACTTGTTCTCTCTTAGCATCAAGAAAAATGATTGTATCATCGGCAAATTGCAAGTGATTAATTTTTGTTCCCCCTCCTTGACCGAAAAACCCGAGATTTGATCAAGTTCTTGTGCTTTGCTCAACATACAACTTAAGACTTCACCAACGATAGTAAAGATAAAAGGAGAAAGTGGATCTCCTTGACGTAATCCCTTTTCGCTACCAAAATAACCGCAAGATGACCCATTAACAAGAAGCGAGAATTTTGAGAATGTTAAACAATTTCTAATCCAAGCCCTCCAAACACCACCAAACCCCATTTTGAATAAGACTTCATTTGAAAATTTCCAATTCACATTAAACGCCTTTTCAGAATCAATCTTGCAAACCAACCCCGGTAACTTTTGACGAAGTCTAGAATCCACACACTCATTTGCAATCAAAACTCCATCAAGGATTTGCCTTCCTTTAATAAAACTAGATTGAGATGTTGAGATTAGAGTAGGAAGGTATACCTTTAAACGCTCCGCCAAAACCTTTGAGATGATTTTGTACACACTCCCAATAAGGATAATAGGCCAAAAATATTTTACTTCTTCAACGCCCACCTTTTTATGGATAAGCGCAATAAAATTATTTTTCAATGACGAATGAAGAACGTTATTGTCATGAAATTCTTCGAAAACCTTCATCAAATCTTCTTTTATGAATTCCCAACAAACAATAAAGAACTTCATAGGAAATCTATCCTGACCCGGAGCACAATCAATTCCCAAATCTTTAATTGCAATCTTGACTTCCTCTTCACTAAAAGGTCTCTCCAACCAAATACTTGTATTCTCGTCAATACGCTTTAGACACATACTCTTGATTCTTGGACGATTGTATGAAATTTCTTTAAAAACTAACTCAAAATGATTTGCAATACCCAACTTGATTTCTTCCTTGTTTCCGGTCCAACGTCCATTGATACGAAGGTTATTTATGTTGTTAAACGCTCTATGACCTTTCACTACTCGATGAAAATGTTTTGTGTTACGATCACCATCTCTAAAGTATCTAATTCTTGATTTTTGTCTCAACATTATGTTTTGACGACGATGAGCCACCTCAAAATCCACTTTATCCGTCACAAGCATGTCTTCTTCAACTTCGGTGAGACCCCTATCATCATCTAAATCGTCCAATTCTTTCAACTTGGTTAGAGTCGTGTCAATATCCCTATCAATGCTCCTAAAGACTTCTCTATTCCACACTTTTAATTTCTCCTTCAAAGCATTTAGCTTTTTTGCAAAACATTCGCCAGCCGTACCTACAAAAGAAAAAAACTCCCACCATTCTTTCATTAAAGGGATTATGTTAGTACCTTCAAGCCAAGCTAATTGAAATCGAAAAGGGCAAGCACCCCAATTGGAATCTAATAAGCATAACTCAATAGGAAAATGATCCGAAAAAGGTCTTGCAAGGCGCTTGAAGATGATATTTGGAAAATGATCTTCCCAATCCGGCGAGAAAAGAAAACGGTCAATCTTGCTTTTCTTGTTAGGCGGTCTACTCCAAGTATACCTGGCACCAGAAAGAGGAAAATCCATAAGATCAAGGTCATTACATATATCATCAAAGAGTTTCATTGAATTTGACGCTCTACGACAACCTCTTCTCTCCGCAAGTATCTTATCTCATTAAAATCTCCACCGAAACACAAAGGCATCCCATGCCAATAACCATGTAATGTAACTAGCTCCATACAAAAACTTTTTTTCTCATTCACATTGCACGGACCATAGACACCGATTAAAACCCAACGGAAGTTGTCCTCCATACTACTACAAGATATACTTATAGTAAAAACACCTTCAAAAAAGTCATCAACTTCAATCATATCCGAATTCCAAATCAACAAAATTCCACCCGATCTTCCATACGAGTTTAATGCAATCCACCTACACGGAGTTGCACCCCAACATTGACGCACAATATCATCGGTGCAAGCACTAAGTTTTGTTTCTTGAATCATAAGAATAGTAGGCTTCCACCGTTTCACAAGTTTTTTTTAACTTGGAGCGCTTATCCGGGTCTCCAAGACCATTAACATTCCAAGAAACTATCTTAAACATTTAAAAATATGGCAACCCAATGAAGACAACAACCAAGTCAACAAAACCTTAGTTTGTAACACTAGTTCCCGGACCCATTTCGTCTCTAAAGGCATTCACATGAGGAAAAATTGAATTGGACACAAAAATGAGTTCTTTGCTCAAGAACTCCATCCCCGAATTATTACCGGATTCTTTAAGTTTGCCGAATAGTACCTTGAATTTTTCATGAAAACCTTTTGCGATCTCCAAAGCATCACCGTCATCGTGCCGCATCTTACTATTGCTTGTTTTTGATGCCGCATCTTCACTACCAATAGAATTCTCCTTGTGCATTGAGTTGGTTTCATTCTCGTTGCAATTGTCCAATGAAGTAGTGGTCCCTCTTACCAACTCTCCATTTGCAACCTTCTTGCTTGAAATGTCTCCAGATAAAGTGTCTGTAAGGCTATGAGATATTTCTTTAGACAATTTGGATTTCAGTTTCTTCTTAAGACTTCTCAAAGATGAATTGTCCAGGGAACAAGAAATAGAACTCGATGCATGACCACCTAGGCCCAACCCACCCGGTAGTGAACTGGATAGTTCCGCTGCTTTATCTTCATTTAAATGAACCATTTTTTGGGACCATAGTTTTTTTGTGGGGACCATAATTCTATTTTAGGCAAGACATTATAAGTAATCATAAATCACCCTTTATCTAAATGTTTTTCTTAATACCAAACTTATCCTCCTTAATTAAATGTGTTAGTTTAATGATTAATTAGTTATTAGTTAATGATTAGTATGATTAGTAATGATTAGTGATTAGTATGATTAGTAATGATTAGTTACCATTAAGAAGTTCTATTACAAAAAATTGAAAATTTTCTTTGCGAGAAATTTTAATTTTTTTTGCGATTAAGTTCGGTTACCCAAATTTATGACCAAAAACGAACTTAGTGATTAGTAATGATTAGTTACCAGTAAGAAGTTCGGTTACAAAAAATTGAAATTTTTCCTTGCGATCAAACAGAACTCTATATTTGGTGTGACCATTAAATAGTTCGGTTATAAAAAAAAATTAAAACTTTTTACGATCAAACCGAACTTAAAGTTCGGTTAAGAAACATTTTTTGCGACGTAACCGAACTAAATTTCGGTTGGGAAATGTTTTTTGCAACTAACCGAACTATTAGGGTTCGGTTGAGAAATGTTTTTAGCTACTAACCGAACTAAGGTTCGGTTGGGAAATGTTTTTGCAACTAACCGAACTATTAGGGTTCGGTTGGGAAATGTTTTTTGCGACATAACCGAACTAAGGTTCGGTTGGGAATTTTTTTTTTGCGAAATAGCCAAACTGTTCTTCATGTTCATCATTTCCATTAGGTTCGGTAGTTCGACAAAGTTTTTCACATAATTCCTAGCCGAATTTCTCTCTGCAACTTCCATTTTCAACTCATTTTGATGGTTAATACTCATTTTTCAATCGAACGAGGAACGTCAAGCAAAGAGAGAAGAAGAGGATAATTTTTTTTTTCAAAACTAAAAAATTTCGATTCCCCCTATTTTTGTTTTTTATTTTGATTTTGGTTAATAGATTCATTTAGATTAGATATATATGATGAGATTTATATAGTTATTAGGTTAGTTTAATTTAAATTAAAGTAAAAGGTAAATTTGTACTTACTTAACTTTAGGACACCCCTTATAAGTACAGGGAGGTTGGCCTAATAAGACCATGGTCCCCCAAAAAACCATGGTACCTAAAAAAGAACGATTTTTTGGGGACCATGGCTTTTTTTGGGGGACCATGGTTTTATTTTGGGTAAAGATATTAGAAGTAAATCTAGGTCACCCCTTATTTAGATATTTATATTAATACCTAAATTACCCTCCTGATTAATTTTGGGTGATGATTAGTGAATGATTTAGTTAAAAACAATTAGTGAGATTAAATTAAAAGATGGGTTTATTATTAGTTCAGTAGAATTATTGAGAGAGTAGAGTTAGAGAAGATGAAGGAGAAAAACATGGAAAATAGATTTTTTTTCCAATTCACTAAGTTTGAGTATTCAAATGATGAAAACTCATATGATTCTTCATCTCTATCCTCTCCTAGAATATTTGTTAATCTTCAAAATGATCCGGATTTGAACTGGATTTTGAATAGTTCGGTTACTTTATATGAAGAACAAGTAAACGAACTCATCTGAAGCTGTAGTTCGGTTGCCCCGTGAGATGAACAAGTAACCGACTCATCTGAAAGTGTAGTTCGGTTACTTGTTCCAAACACGCAGGTTACCGAACTCTCTAATAATAGAATTTCTAGGAGTTACATCGTTACACCAAAGTTCGGTTGGTTCGCAAACTGCATGCACTTTTGATCTAACCGAACTTTACGTAATATAAGAGTATATAAGTTTACAAAGTTCGGTTCTTTCGCAAACTTGAACCTAACAGCTAACCAACTGAACTTTGAGTTCGGTTTATGCGATAAAATTGTGAAGTTACCGAACTTAACAAACAAAAAAAATGTGAAGTTCCAGTGTCTATTTGCTAAGTTCGGTTACTTTGTAGTTTTAAATTTTTTTGCGAAACAACCGAACAGAGAGTTCGGTGACTTAGTTTTAAATCCAATAGAACCGAACTGTTCTTCGTGTTCTTCATTTTCAAGAAGTTCGGTTAGTAAACTAGGGTTTTTTGGAAAATCGGCCTAACCGAATATGGCTCTGTAACTCCTACTAAAACCCTATTTTGATGATTTCTATTCGATTGAAGCAATCAAAATCAAATTAAAGTGAAGGGTTTGTTGGAAAATACCTCCGGAGTGGTCCCATGGCAGAATCAGGCTGCGGCTGGCGTCTTTTATACTCGATAAAATTATCATGTAACAGAACTTAATTGTGATTGCATTGATGTTGTTACATTTCTAAATAGGCGGTGGTGGTGGTGGTGGGAGGAGGTGGTGGTGGTGGTAATCGGTGGTTGGTGGTGGTGATAATCGGAGGTGGTGGTGGTGGTAATCGGCGATGGCGGGCGATGGCGGGCGGTGGTAATCGGTGGTTGGTGGTGGTGATAATCGGAGGTGGTGGTGGTGGTAATCGACAGTGGTGGGTGGTGGTGGTGGTGGGAGGAGGTGGTGGTTATATATAGGTGGTTATTAAGTTGGTTTTAAATTAAATTAGGTTAAGGATAGGTTAGTCATTTCAACGTTTTAGGACACCCCTTATCACTATAGAAAAAGTGGCCTAATAAAACCATGGTCCCTCCAAAAAACCATGGTCCCTAGAAAATCATTCCTACAAAAATGGTTCATTTAAATGTGAAACTTGTTGCTGGCCCAATGAAGAAAGCCCAACTTCATTCACAGGTAACTCAAGACGTCTCATGGATCTCTTGGATTCCAGTCTCAAAATCGTTGTTAACAAGATTTGAATTTGAATTAAAGTTGTCACGTACGGAAGGAACATTGACTGGTGCAGCTGTCATAATTTGACCCCGTGATTCTGCTTCCAAAGTTATCTCTTCTTGCTGTGAAATGTGATCAGTAGACCGATTAAAAGAATCCACCAATGCATTATTGCCACGTCCCTCTTCATCTTCTTCCCCATCTCCGGTTCTCTGTGTTTTTCTCCGACGCCACAAATTAATACAATCCTTAACAATAAAAATTGGTTTCATTTTTGTTTTTGTTGTCTCCAAAACGTCACCGATCATTCGAATTTTTACCCAAAATTTTATTTGGTCAATAACCAGGTCCTCACACCATACACCATTGCTTACAGGACCATTTACTTTCACTCTTAACTTCAGAAAGATCTGTTGCCATTGTTGTTTCCGGACAAACCTCCACCAGACCTCCAAACTTATCTCCTATAGCTTTAAATGTAGAGTATTCCCATAAATTAAAATGAATCCCACTTACTCCAACCCAAACTTTGTTAGTTTCCTTTGGATTTGGTCTTGGAACTGCATTAATTTCTGCAAACCATGGGTAGACATGAATTTCAGTATCTTCAACTTGCCACTTATCAAATTTACTGATCCAAGAGAATTCAGAATTTGTTTTTATGGTAAACACTGCTTTAAAATCATCAATTGGTGGCAAATTAAAACCCAAGCTCCATTCAAATTTATCCATTATCCATATACCAACTTCTTTCCATTCAAATTCTTTTGAGATCACTTCAACGACCATGGTTCTCTTCCAAAGGGAGTTTAAATCTTGACAAAGAGACTGATTTGTTCAGAGGTAAATGTTTTGGGGCTTATTATTAAGAATCTGTTTCTTTTGATTACTAATACTATCTGACCAAACATACATTTGCATCTGATTTAACCCATACCGTCTCATTTTCCTTCCTTGTTGTTGGCTTGGAGGTTCCATTCATCAAATCTTCTAACAACAACCCTAAATCCCACCAACCAGCTCCGTTATTACCGGGAAACACAAAGTAGTTGGATACTGTTTGTTACGAGAGACCTGTAAACAAATAAGTTCCCCATTTTCATTCTCTTTACGTATAGCCAGCATCCAATCATCGTCTTCCCTGAAATTCCATTTGGACACCTTTACATCACCCCCATTTGCCTCATTCTTTAGAAGACGGAGCAGCCACAAACCAGCCTTGAAACTAAGCCAGCAAAATTGTCTTCTCATTCCTGACCATATTGCAAGATGAAGGATGTCTCTGTTCCCTTTTTTTGCCCATGGAGCCACCGATGGTCTTTCTTTCCACCTTAATTGATTTTCCTTGTCTTGATAAACCACCTGGCTTAACTCTACCATTACCTTCTAAACCCCTATTCGATCGCGAAGCATTCTCCACAGTTCTTGATCTCCTTCTTGTAGCCGTTGTAAACCCCTCCTTATCCACTGTTCTGTCGTAGTTAACCATTTTCCGACGGAAATGACGATCGTAGCAATTCTTACTCACTCTCTCCTCTCTCCTCTCTCCTTTTTGCAATGACTAAATGGTTTGTTGTGTTCAACTTTCACTGTGATGTAGCTGGATATGCAATCGCAACAAAACGGATGAGATGAACATTGAGATCTTTTATTGAATCTTTTGTTCTTGAATTTTTTGTTAAAGGGAAGGGATTCCATGCATATCCCACAAGTAAAATGCTCGTAACACAATACTTTATTCACTAGATTTGATTTCGTCAAGCCAGAAATCTAGAGAGTAAGAATCTAGATGGAAAGATACACTAGTACAACCGTTGCCACCTTCCTCTGCCGACCGACCGAAAAACTTGTAAAGGAATTTTTTTTGTAAAAGAGACTAGATTTGTGCTCGTGCTACGTATTTGACGTATTTTTTTATCTTGGTGTGCGGGAGCTTCGCCCCGCTCGTGACGATGTATTTTTGATTTGGTGTGTGCGGGGCGACGTTGTATGATTTGGTGTACGTGGGGCTTCGCCCGTCCCGTAGCGATGCATTTTTTATTTGTGTGCGCGGGGCTTCTCCCTGCCCTGTGGAGACGTACTTTTGATTTGGTGTGTCGAATAAAATACACTAAATAGGTGGAAAATATATGCAGAATTTATTTATTTTTTCCTTTTAACTTGGTGTGTGCGGGGAACCGCGGCAATGCATTTTCGATTTGGTGTGTGCGGAGCTTTGCCCCGTCATATGGAGATGTATTTTTGATTTGGTGTGGCGAGGCAAATACATTAAATAGGTGGAGGATATGTGTAAATTTTATTTATTTTTTCCTTTTATTTTCGCATGATAAAATACATGGATTTTTCCCCCTTTATATATTAATTAGAAAAAAATAGTTCTCACATAAAAATTATTAGATTTCCAAATTGAATTTGGACTGCCATAAAATTCCAAACACAAATGTTCTCTTTTTAGGTTTGTAATTTTTAAACCAATCATATGGTTGCCAAATGTCCTCACCTAAATATTGTCACTTCATGAATTCCAAATTTAATTTGGTTTCCTTGTTTTAATCTTTTTTTTTTATTCTTTTTAAACCAGTAATATGTTGGCAAGTGTCCTCACCAAAACGCTCGTTTCACAAAACTCAAAGAGGACCTATTTCGACCAATAGGAAGCGAGGGTTTCCTCACCATTTAGTGTGAGAGTTTTATTTGTCTAGGCCTTTAAGTCTTTAGATGTTCAAATAAAAATAACACCCAAAAAAAAAAAGTAGTGTGGTAACCTTTAGATGACAAAAATACGAAATTAGATGACACTGAAAACGGATAGTATGTGCTAGTCAGAAAGTAACACCCAACTCTAGAGTAATTTTAAGATTGGAAATGAGGTACATGCGTCTTCTTTTGTTCGAATTTCCCCTAGGAGTCTCCCATTCTACTCGGAGGATAAGATTGTGATAACCGTACCTATTGAGATTGTCAATCGCCCTCTCAACATCTTCCTTGTTCACAAAGTTTACAAAACCAAATCCTCGACTAATGCCAGTCCTCTGGTCTACAGCAACATGAACATGACTGATAGCACCAAATGTTCCGAATAGCTCAAGCAAGTCAGGCTCGCGAGTATCTTCTGAGAGGTTGGTGACGCAAACAGAGTTTTCTTCGTTCCTCCGTCTTCTAGGTGCAACAGATACATCAACTCCTTCACTACATCACCCAAGTTCTTCTCTGTATCTTACTGCCAGCAAAGCCATTGGCCATTGCAGAAACACAGCAAATCCATCTACATCCCTAATTTCTCACTGAGTGCCTCCATTGCAGCTGCACCCATTCCTACTGCTGCTACTTTTTATAATCTCATTTCTCACTGTTGACTGCAACAGCTACCAGTACCTAAATCCATGTGCATCTTCCTGGTCACAGACCATCAATCCACAATTCAACCACACTAACTCATCCACTCTTCTTGCGCACAGCCACCACCAACACCTTGCTGCTCCTTCTTCCCATTTCAAACAATTTCAAATCCCCATCGAGACAACACAACAACAACAACTACTCTCTGTGGCTTTCTCGCCCAACAGTTCACCATACAAACTCCTCCATTAAGAAACTAGTCGCAGTTCATTCAGGACTTACAAACGTGTGTTGTGTATTGTGTTTGTTATGTAGATATGACCTGCTGGTTTTATCTTGATCATTCCCATACCTCCTTCCCTGCAGTTAATCGTAAATTCAAGACAAACCCACATCTCTTGTCACCGACAGTCTCTAAACCAAGCCAAGTACAAATCTAATTCAAACCCAAGTCTCCAATTCTTTGTAAACTCTCAGACCTTGAATATCTCATTCCATCATTCATCGACAAAAGTTAATGGAAGCAGTTCAAAATCCAGATCCTCTTTCTTCATTCAAACAAACTACACAGCACCATACAGACTCGTGCAATTCAGACTCATCTTGATGTTCATCCTTCTTCTCTTGAGTTCATGCTCCAGCTCTATTTCAAGCCGAACTTAAACAGATTCATTACCCATCAACGGCATCGATATAAACTGATCGATTCAGTAACGAAATTTAACAAATTCATTACCGAACTTAGAATTTGTTTACTTCGTCGCAAAAATTCCCAATTTCATTCACTTCTCAAGTCTCAGCATTCAAGTTCTCAACTCCACATAACTGCCTCAAACAAAATAAAAGGTCGATATTCATACTTTGCTTCTCTGCATTTTTTTTAACTCAATCTGATAGGCTTGCAGATCATCGAGTGTGTTCTTGCAGTCCTGGATATGCTGGTTTATCTCCTCTTTGAACTTGTCCTGTATGAGCTTCAGGCGCTCTTGTTGCTCTGCAATATAATGAAAGCTATCAACCCTTATAGTATATACAGAATAAATTTAGTTTACTGTCCTCAGCAGCACTGGAATTACTGTCAGTGCCTAACTCAAAAATCAATAGATGATTATGCACAAGCATTCAGCAAGCTCTTGATTTTTACTAAACTGCCAAAGACACCTTAAGCACATAGAAGTTAAGTCAGAAAAACAGAACGATTCAACTGAAACCGACCTATACAAAACATTACAAACTGTTACACAAGTCGGACATATCTCAAATTGCAAAAATCGAACAGGGACATTGTATAATATGCTGGAATTGTTGTTCATAGAGCTATAATCCTCGAGAAGCCATCCTAGCTTAGTTCGATTAAAAAAATGGCTATAATCAAACCCAACAACAAACAATAAATGAAATTTTCTGAAATGATGTTGCTTATTCCAATCCAACAAATTTGCTTATGAAATCTAAAATTCATGGTGGTTTGTAAGATTACAGTATACCTAATCTCAATTCCAAATAAAAATTATATCCCTATCATGTTTCAGTTTCCAGCAGTGTTGAAATCAAATCCTAAAAAATTCTTTCCCTATCATGTTTCAGTTTCAAGCAGTGTTGAAATCAAATCCTAAGGAAACCCTAGGTTCTTCATACTTAATTCGACAATAAAATTGATAGCAATTTGAGTGATGATTAAATCATTGAAGAAGATATGATGAACGTTGCTTGAAATCGTGCCTTAAATTAATCATCATTAGCTTCAAAATTCCTTGAACACTCATTAAGCCAACACACAGCATCAACAGTTTGCAGTTTCCTCAAAACCACCATCACAACAAACCCAAGAATTCCTAATTTCTATCTCAGATCCATCAAATCGACACCCATTCCATAATTCGAGCAGTAACACATCCTCCAACTTGTTTCTTCTCTTCATTCCATTAGCAGCAACTTCTTCTCGTTCTAATTTATATTGAGATTAAACTCAAATTCAATCTGAACCACCAGCTCCATCTTCTACCTTGCTTTATTATTACAAATCTCCATCAATCGAACATCTCAGATCCACATCTTGAATATCAAATACAACCGAAACCCTAATTTCCTCTGAAATCTCAGTCGATGAAATCTCACCAACATCAATCAGACCGAAATCAAATTCTCCTTCTGAAATTCGTCGATTTCATTTCTTGATCTCTCGGGATTATTCACTCAGGCATTAATCTTCTCTCAATTTCTGTGAACCAAAATCGAAAGAAGAAGGGAAAAAAAGAACAAAATTGAAATTTGGAGGTGGTAGGATTCGAACTCAGGGCTTCTACCTCGAGTTTTACTAAACTGCCCCTCCGTGCCCTTTTTTTCTGCCCACGAAATTTACTTGATTACTCTTATTTTGTGTTGTATTTACGCTAGTTTTAGTGAGAAATGAAAACATGGAGGGACTCTTTAGTCCTTTCATTGTCGATTGAAATTTATTTGGGACACTAAAATCCAATCTTTTTGTGTCAATTGATGACATTTAGGATTTACAAAAAAGTGGTCATATAAAGGTTCTTCCTTGCTTCGCTCGGTCGGCCCAATTAAATACAACACATGCTGAAAACTAAAGAATACGGGAGAAGGAGAAGAAAACACTAAAACATAAGTAACCAGGGCTTCCACGCACTTGTAGTAGTCTATCCCATGCATGTAGACTCGGCTTGCACCCACTACCATTTTGGGGGAATTTGGCGACTTTGGTCCTTACGGCCAAAAAAAAAAAAAAACTTGGCAGGTTTGTAGATTGCACCCTTGTGTGAATGTTCAAGATGCAAATACCATGTTCAGTAGAATTTTAAACACAGTGCACCCTGAAAATGATGTTTAGAGATTAATGCATAACTCAAATAGCTTCACACCGATTTTCTCATTAAATTAAACGGTGTCGAAAATTGATTTAATTACATCACTACTAAAACAACATTCCCCAATGAATGAATTAAACAGCCTTTCCTAATTCTTCTCTCTCCTTGACTTTCGTCGTCGATATTTGACTAATTTAAGGTCTGGAAAATTCTTGAGAAGTTCTCCTATGGATCTTCTTCTTTGCATCCTCTCTACTCCGCTGAAGCTACTCTGTTTGTCTATCTTTCCCCTTGTTTTTCCATTAATTTTCTATCTTTCTTCTTGCTTATATACTAGCATCTTTCTCCGTGGCTATTATTGATACTCCTTTTTGAATTTAAGTTTTTAAGCTACCTTATTAATTACTTCTATCTGTTTTCTCGACGAACTAACAGTCTTTACTCCTGAGCTCAGTGAAGCAAGGTCTTACAGGGAGACAAAGGTCCAATCACCTGAGCATTTTCAGAAGAAGTTATAGTTTAGTCGGCGCATGAGCAGAGAATATATTACCTCCAACCAGAATATTTAAGATCTGCACCTTTTGTCCCCCCACCTTTTCTTCTCCGCTTTCTCGGTTTCTTCTCTCTACCTTATCTTGTTTAAGTGAAGTAAATGTTTACCTGTTACGCTCAGACTAGGTTTTTAATGGAGATAGGGATACAGTTATGGCTCCTGTGGATGAAACTCATCGATAAAATGCTACAAAGTACCTCAAACTTTTCTACCCATTTTTGGAAAGTTATCTGCAGCTTCTATAGTCCTTTTCACTATCAGGAAACACCAAAAATGTCAATTTCAGTTTCAAAATCTATTTCATCTATGTCCTCAAAGCTTGCAACCAATCTTAACCTCATAGACAAAATTGAACCTACCCTGATGATCGATGAAGAAACAACTAACAAGTGCAAAGCAAATCTTCAAGAAATGGTAGTTGCAAAGCTCAACTATCCATACATGTACTCTCAGACAACCATCAATGCAAACTGTAAAGAAATCTTCGGCCTTCAGTGTGAACCAACAGTCCTTCATGTAGCTCCTTCTGAAAATAGAATAGAGAATAAAATGGTCATCACTCTCAACTCAAGACATGATGTTGATTATGTAGAGAGGGAAGTCCATGGCCTTTTAAGGGTCACTTAATGCAGATCTGAATGATCCATGGAAATATCCCAGCAGCGGAAGTTTGTTGTAGGTTCGATTATCTCGTGGCGAATCTAAATAAGTTACAAGCTCACCACCACTTCAAAGGAGTTCCAAGACTCATTACGGGACGAATTGGAGAAGAAGTAAAACTGATGGATCCAGAGATGTCTTTCCGGCAGATAGAAGAAGATCAGTAAGAGCTTTGGTGAAAATGGATATGAAAAAATCATACCGAGAAGATTGAAGTTGACGATCGATGGAGTTGAAACAAAATTTGAGTTGTGGTTCGATAAGATTCCTAGAAGGATCTGTTCTCTTTGCAGAATCATAGACCATCCTCAAGAAAGGTGTGTAGCGGGTCATCCAATCCCTCAGGAGCTGATAGATCTTCTCAGTGGTCCGCAAGAGCAACCTCAGATTATTCACAACCCAGCTTTCGCCATGAATGTGCCGGAGATGCTACCTGAAGATAATTTTGAGGTGATGGAACAAGTGACAAATCAATAGTTACCTTTGAACCCTAATGGTATCTTTTCGAATAACCCACGGATAAGGCAGAGAAAACATGGTTCAACCTCTTTGCTAGAGTTCTCTCATCTCTAAAAAAAGGCCCCCATACAACTACACACAATTATGTCAATTTCTGTGGGGATCAGGTAGTGGCTCCAACGATGGTCTCCCAAACCAACTACCTCATATCCAGTCATCGGTTCAAACTCAAATTAAATTGCAAGACCAAGTCCAAGCTCAAATCGGAGAAAACTTCAACTCGGTCACTGAGTTAACCCCGCTACTCGAATCGTTATCATTCCCTCCAGGTTTTCCCAAGCCTGAAATCATGTGTTCATCCCTTTCCCTCCCAGGTTACTTTAATCCCCATCTCAACATCAATACCATCAACCCATCTGAAACCGAACTCAACCTAGCCTCAAAGAACTTTCACCCCTCTAGCTCTGGCTAGCTCATATATCATAGATATTGCAGTTAACTCTTGTCAACAATATGAAAAGAACCCCTTCTCTTTAAACCTCTTCAACCATTCCCCTATCATGTTGGGTACTCCTATTGGTAAGGATAGCAGTTCAAACCTGAACATCGGACCATCTCAAGTTGATAACATTAATGAAATTATGGAATTGGATGCGTCCCTAACTAGTCCTGAAGCCTTAGCCGCACAAAAACAAATAATGAGACAGATTTTTGGGGAAGGATAGTCACTCCCTTTGGCTGAACCGGTCACTCGAAGAGGAAAGAAAGTTAAAATAATAGATGATGACTACAATATTACTGCACCTGGAAACCAACTCCAACCCCGAGACAATACAGAGGTAGAGAAAAAGCAACCATCAAAGTTGCTGAAAACTCCCTCATGTATGAACTTGAAGAAATAATGGAGACTTATAAAAGTAAAGGCTATGAAAGGAGGAAGGCGTCCAAGAAGATTTGTGCAGTTAGAACAGATAGTGACTAGAGAAAAAATTGATCTTCTACCGCCTGTCCAGAACAACCAAGTCCCTCAAGCTTTTCTTCCTCATCAAATCTATAAAAAAAAAACCCAATGATATGGATATTTCAAACCTAGCTACACTTGTTGAAGCGTCTGTGGAAATAGGGCATCCCGACGGGCTGGACTCTACCTCTATAAACTTTAACTTCACTGCATCTCAGGTATACATCCCTCAACTTCACTCTACATACAATTTCTTTTCTTACTGTTTTTATAATCAAGCTAGTTATCTGAAAAAGAATTGGCCAATCAAGAGAGAGTTAAATCAATTATCATTTACCTATAAAAATCAAATCTCTAGGCCTCGTTACTCGTTGGTACCTTTACCCAGATTACAAATATTTAATCAATTCTTATTACTAATGTCAGGATTTATTCTCTTATAATTGTAGTAAGACTGTATTTTGGTTTGACTAGTGAACACTGGAACTTTAGAATTGAAAGACAAGTGAAGTTTGTGAAAGAAGGAATTTACAAGAACTGCAGTAAGCAAGTTAAATGGTTTCGTGAATATGGTATTTGTAGTAATAAGGAATACGGCAAGTGCGAAAATGTTTGGAATTGGATAGAAGATCATAGCATAGTGGATGAGTGGTTGCTCACTTTTTTTTTGAAGAAGTTAAGTCATGGGTTGCGACTACCAATTGTGCTCACTCTGCTCCATCTTGTCTTTTAAACTTTGTTAGTACTGTTTGAGTTAATACTAGTTATCTAAACTCTTGTAGTGGTAGTTTCAGCTGTGTGTCATGTACTCATAGTACCTATCCTGAAAGTTGTAAAGGTACTTTTGAAGTTTATGCTAGGAAACTAAGAAGTTGTAGTAGAAAAGGTAGTGTGTCCACCAGCAATAGTACTTCCTCTCATGTGTTTAATAGTACTGTTGGAGTGTATGCTAGGAACCTAAACAAAAGTAGTAGTTGTGCTATCGTGCATTTCAGTCTTAGTATCTCCTCTCATGGGTTTAATTGTACTAATGATGTGTATGCTAGGAAGCTCTTATGTTGTTGTAGGGTTAGCTCTATGTGTATCAGCCATAGTGTCTGCTCTCAATTGTTTGAATGTACAGTTGTTATAAACAATCTTAACTTCGTTATTAGACCGGTATGGTTTCAAACTCATAGTGCAACCCTTAGACCATCCCATTCTAAGATGTTATTCTTCTCTCCTTTTAGTTTATATTATACGCTTGTCCATTCTGCTGAAGCTTTGTCTCTGTAGTCCCAAGGATATTAATTTCGTTCGGTTTAATCTCTCTTGGAAAGATATTGTTGGGTGTGACAAGCTAGACCTGCAGTCTCCCTATAAGAAAAGTTATATCACTTTGCAAAGTGACCTTGCCAAGAGTAAGACTTGTGGTTTAGATTTGAGAATTAGTTTGAGTGTATGTTCCATAAGGGGGGTAAGAAAAAGGGTGCCTGGACCAGGGTCTAACAATGGTGTAAGTTACTGTGATCTATTCTACTCCATTCAGTGGCAGGTTAAATTTTTTTCTAGAACCTTCCTTTGCACTACCAGTCTTTATCTATATCATAATATGGTGTCTGCTCTAGCATGGAATATTCAAGGTATAGCAAAAAAGTTACCTAGAGACATTCTTGTAGATATGGTCTTTAACCACTCTATAGATACAAGCAACTAACCCGGTGCATACGCACCAGAAAGATCGTGATACTAATAATGTAAAATCTTGCATATTGGTGTGCATTATTGGGTTACATAGTTTAAACTTAAAATGATATGTGTGGAAAACTACAAATAGTGTCCCATATTAACTATATCTTCTGCGCAGCTTCCCTGAAAAAGTGACATTTTATAATCAAGTCACTTCTTTGGTGAACTGAGATATAAACATTTAATAATGGAACCAAGGCAGGGAAAATTAGATTAAGAGATAGGACACTATATCAATTACTGAAAGTTAAAACTGTGTTTTTTGAGTGACATTGAGTAAAAATAACTCAGCATAACAACGACAGAACAGTTAATTTATCATAGGTACGTTATCGTTGAACATTGATGGTATATTTGTTCCGAAGACGTATGGCGCGCGACCATTATTGATCTTTGTGTTTAATTTACCTCTCATCGATTTGAACGCATGCATAGAATTATATGCTATGATTTTATTCCTGAAGTGCCTAGGGCTGACTCCTCCTTGGTGGTCCAGCAGATTTTGTAGTATCAATAAAGGCTTTCTATATAATAGTAGTTTCACTTTTTCATTCCCACAACAGATTGGAAACCCAGGTTCATTAATTCTTGTAGACTTCTCATTCTTCTCCTTGTACCAAATAATAGGATGATATTTAGGGCATGTATGTGTTGTAGTGCCAAAATTCCAAACGTTATTTACTGATCCTGTATAAGAAAATTGGTTAATAAAAATACCATAAAATCATTTGGAAGCGAAGGTATATACTCAGGCACAACTCACTTAGGTTTTGTAATTCATGTAGGTTGTCACTCATTGACTGATTTGGTTCTTCCAATCGCATCCTCCGTTGATGTAGTATGGTTCCCATATTTTTTCTTTGCATGCCACAAACAAAGCTTAAATCTAATATCACAAAAGATTGCATAATTTCTAAATTAGCGACATTATTGAATAGTGGGAAATAAATTTTAATTTAGTGGTGCGCATATAGTGTGTCACCATATAATTCATTAAACTCTTTTGTTAGACCTAAAAGGTTCATTACCGTACTTAGGAGATGATCTTCTGAAATGTGACATCTCCTTCCTTTTTGATTTTGTTTGGGTTGATTCTCCTCCTGTCACACATATATCGGAAAATATAGATACCAAAAATTATGTAACGACGTTGTAAAATGTTATCTTGGAAGTTAGCGTAAGATTTTTTGTTCACCTGTTGTTATTGGATTAAACTTTGTGAGATCAATTAGGCACACAATTGGGGTTGTAGTATTTTTAGCCGATCCGTCAGTATGGACAACAGAATGTGAACGGATAGTTGTCATATGATTATCTTGTTTTGCTGATTGTTTGATCTTGCTCGTCTGCATCTTGTTGGTTCCCATATCCATCGCAAGTTTATCAGACCCTACCACATATTGCTGGTTATTTGTGAAGCCTATTTTGTCGAGCATTTATAGACACGATAATCAAACGACGTGCCTATTGAGATATGGAAATATAGGTGCAACTCTTTTTTTTTTTGATGGAAAAGTTCATATATTAAAAACTAGCAAATGTAATACAAAATATCTACAAAATCATTTTTCTCAAAGGTATTAGAATCAATGCTAGATTTATGAACTTTTTGATTTAGGTTCTCCGACATGTGCTGTAATTTTTTAATCCTTGCCTCCTTTGCGATGTAGTCTGCTGCTTTGTTGTTTTTTCTCTTTATATATTTCACTTTCGCTTGAGGTAGATCGTCCAATAAGTTCCTTATTTCCTTCCAAGTATTTCCTGCCGACCACGAAGAATCAGTAGTAACCCTGTTAATATTGTCTGCCAAAGCTTTGCAGTCTGTTACGATGGACACACTTGATAAAATATTTTCTTTTAGCCACGTAAAAGCCTTTAGCAAGACCTTTGCTTCCGCGTGGAAAGCTGACGTTGCCCACTCCGAACCCGCAGAAAGATGGATGAAAGACTCCTCATTAGTAGAATAAAGTATGAACGCATATCCCATCGAAAAGTCCTCTTTTTTATAGGAGGCATCAATGAATATCATCTGATCCGAATTTATGTTGGACCAATCAGTGTTGGTTGATATTTTATTTTGATACATCTTATTGCTCTGAGGAGTATTTGACGTGGAGGAATTTAAGAAACTGTTGATTTGTCATATTATGCTGACTGGGTTTGGGTGGATTTTCTCAAAAACTATCGAGCATCTATATTTCCAGATGAACCAAATTGTGGTGGATATTTTAACCTGATTATGGCTCAAATCATCTTCCGTAATCCACCATTTAATCCAATCAATAATGGTGTTGTGAGAGTTTCTGGGTATAATGTTGTGAAGGGAGAGACCAAACCAGACGGCTCTTGTAAAAGGACACTCGCAGAAGAGATGAGCTTCTGTTTCTTGCACTTGGTTGTTACATAATTGGCAAAACGGGTCGATTTCCTTATTGTGAGAACCTAGTCTAGCCGATGTTGGTAGCACTTTTTGAGCTAGTTTCCAAATTAACAGTATGATTCTTGGGATGGCTTGAATTCTCCAGATCTTGTTCCATGGGAAATATAGGAAATCATTATTATCAATATCCTGTTTGGCTAAAAAAGTATAGACGTTTTTGGCCGAGAAATTTCCCGATTGATGGTGTGTCCATCTAATAATGTCTTGTTCATGGTTCCTTGGATTCAAAGCTTGAATTTTTTTCCTTGTCCTCTGGGTAGAAGAATTGGTTTAGCTTTTCCTGATCCCATCTATTTTGATCGGTTATTAGCTCTTGAATTCTTGTTGGCGTCTTTTCTTGAATGTTAGGGATTCTTTGGATTATATCCGCATTAAGGATCCATCTGTCTTCCCAGATTTTCACCGAGGCTCCATTTTTGACTTGCCAAATAAAGTTACCTTTTATTAACTCTAATCCTTTTTTTATGCTGGTCTAAATCCACGATAGATTCGAAGTTCTGGATTTCTCAAGAGGGTGGGAATTTGGGAAATATTTTGCTTTTAAGAGTTTGACCCATAATTGGTGTTGTTCTGTTACCAGCCTACTGGCAAGTTTAGTGAGGATAGACAAGTTGAAATGATGGGGATTTTTAATTCCTAGACCACCTTGAGAAATTGGTTTGCATATACTTTTCCAAGCCCTCATAAATCCTACTTGTCTTTCTTGGCCATCTTTCTTCCACCAGAAATTTCTCTGAATGCGGTCGAGCTGATCAAGAGTTTCCTTCGACAGAGCAAGGACTTGCATTTGATATGTTGGGTAGGATTGAAGAATAGATTTTATCAAAACCGTCCTCCCCGCTTGAGATAACAATTTTGATTTCCAACCTTGTAGCGTAGAGTAGTACCGTTGTAACAAGGGCTTAAAGCTGGCTTTTCTGTTTTTATCGAAGAAAAGTGGTGTACCCAAATATCTATCATTTTTCGTCATCAGCGGCACCTTTAATATTTTTGCTAAAATCTTTACATGTCTTGGATGTATTTTTGGGCTGAAATAGACACTAGATTTTTGAAGATTAACCATTTGTCCCGTGATGTTCCCAAATAGTTGTAATATCTCTAAGAGACTTTTTGCTTCCCCCATGTCCGCTTTTGTAAATAAAAATCAGTCGTCCGCAAAAAATAGGTGAGAGATATTTGGAGCATCTTTGTTTATTTGGAGACCAGATAATCTCTTGTCTTCAATTACCTTTTCAAGGAGTCTAGAAAGTATTTCCATGCATATTAGGAAAAGATACGGTGATAAAGGATCACCTTGTCGTAGGCCCCTAGAAGTATTGAAAGATGGTCTCGGGGAACCATTTAGAAGGATTGAAAAGGAGGTTGTTGAAATGCATTGCATAACAAGTTTAGTGCAGAAATCCGAGAAGCCAAAAGCCAAGAGTATTCTCTCAATAAAATTCCATTCAACCCTATCAAAAGCTTTTGATAGGTCTAGCTTCAGTGCTAGAAAACCCTTTTTTTCTTGGATGTTTTCATCGAATGAATAAGTTCGTGAGCAATTATGATGTTATCTGTGATTTGTCGACCATGGAGAAAGGCCGATTGATTTGGGGAGATTATTTTACCAAGGATGGGTTTTAGTATATTAGCTAAGATTTTTGAGATGATTTTGTAAATAGAATTACTCGGGATAATAGGTTTGAAATCTCCTGGAGTTTGAGGTGTGGAAATTTTGGGGATGAGGGTTATGAAAGAATGATTAAGATCTTTCTCGAGGATGGCCGAGCGAAAGAACTCATGGACTGTGTTGGTTATATCATTTCCCAAAATGTCCCAGTTGGCTTTAAGGAAACCCGGCTGAAAACCATCTGGGCCTGGAGCTCCCCATTGATTTAGAGATGGTGAGCCAAATTTCTTCTTTAGTGGGAATTACTGTCAAAGAGTCATTTTCTTCGGAGTTGATGCAAGGGT
The DNA here is from genome assembly GCF_003573695.1 of Papaver somniferum. NCBI lineage: Eukaryota > Viridiplantae > Streptophyta > Magnoliopsida > Ranunculales > Papaveraceae > Papaver > Papaver somniferum. The sequence continues at coordinate 53,551,955 of NC_039367.1, forward strand.
TTATGATGGTAGATATATCAAAATAAAAGTTGGTGTTTTGGGATGTGCCTATTTGTTGGAAGTGTTTAAGCAGCAGGGAATTGATTTGATCCCTATCCGAAAGCCAAAGTCCAGAAGGTTCTCTAAGAGAATTTATCGCATTGATTCTTTTTCTGTTTGAGGCGGAAGCATGGAAATATTATGTATTTTGATCATATTTTTTGAAGAACTTATCTCTAGAAAGCTGGAGGTAATAATCATTTTTGATTTTGTACCATTTTCCTAGCTCCGCTTGAAGGTTTTTTAGTTTGTCGATTTCTTTAGCTATATTCCCGGATCTATGAATACTATCTATTCTATTATTTATGGATTTGATATTTTTGTGTATGTTCCCAAAAATATTTGTGTTCCAATGGGCTAAATCAATGGAGAGTAACTTTAAAAGCCCAGAAAAAGAAGTCTCACCGGAGTTGGCAGAGTGTAATTTCCAAGAGTCTTCAACTACCGTAGGAAGTGTGGAATGAGTTAACCATGATCGAAGACATCTAAAGGGTTTCTGAAGCCTATAATTTTGTGGCTTCGAATCTAATAAAATAGGCGTATAGTCAGAACCAATCCTTGGTAGATGAGTTACCTTAGTGTCCGGAAAACTTTGTGCCCACATAAGGAAGTTAACGCTCTGTCAATTCTTTCGCATATGTTTGCGTCACCTTTTCGATTGTTTGACCAAGTGAACGGATCTCCCTCATATCCCGCGTCTTGTAGTCCCAGAGAGTCTTTAGTCTGAACAATGAATGATTTACTGCTGGAGCTTGGCTATAAGATTAAATATCGGTAAGAATTAACCTGAAAGGTAGCGTTTGATGGTTGATGTTTTGTTGGAGCCTTCCAAACAAATTTCGATAAAAAATTAACCAAAAAATGTGACGTTTGGTGTGAACTTACTGTATGCGATGAGTTGGCGACATGATTGTCGTGACATGGAAAGGTTTGCTGACATGGAATGTGCACTTTTCACGCACCAGTAATATAGGTGCAACTCCAGAAGACACATCTTTTCCAGTTTTAAGAATAAGCAAACAACGTTCTTTTCGTGTAAGATTTGAAGTCTTTTAGTGCTATAAGATTAGAAGAAAACATATTTCTTGAGATACTAAATTGAAAGGACAACTCAAACAAAAAGATAAAAATACCCAGAAAGACATCTTTTTACCATTCTATAACTGTATGAGAAGGCGCACCCTTTGGTCAATCAAATATCGGTAAGAATTAACCTGAAAGGTAGTGTTTGATGGTTGATGTTTTGTTGGAGCCTTCCAAACAAATTTCGATAAAAAATTAACCAAAAAATGTGAAGTTTGGTGTGAACTTACTGTATGCGATGAGTTGGCGACATGATTTTCGTGACATGGAAAGGTTTGCTGATATGGAAGGTGCACTTTTCACGCACCAGAAATATTAGATACGGATACAAAGTAGTACGTGAAAGCGCAGATGGTAATTTAATTTATGGTCTATTGCATTTTTCACTTGTAATTAGAATAGACTTGGTACATGTAAATCCTGGTAACAGTATATAGATATATTAGCGACAATTCACTTTTAACTGTTGCTTTCGTCTCTTTCTCTTACTATATCAATTTACATTTTCTAGTCACCCCAAGGTTACATATACCTTATGTCATCAATCTGTCTATTAGTTTTTAGGCCTTTGTAGTTGTAATTGAGCGGTCCCCTTTATGTTTCTTCTCATAAGTGAGCATACAACATAATCTGTCTATTGGTTTTTTGGCCTTTGCAGTTGTACCGGAAAATAACATGTCTTTTTTCTCAGATGAAGGAAGCAACCTTACAACATGTTGGAAAACTATTACCCTAGAGATTCGATCAAATAGACTCCAAACTTTCAGGGTGGAAGCGAGAAGTCAAATGTTGGGTTTTCCGGGAGAACTTTGGTATCATTTGGGATTCTTAATTCATGAGATCACCAAGAAGTGAAGGTGTGGTGATTGCAGTGTGAATCTTGAAAATCTCTAGGTGTTTATCCTCATGAAATATTAATTAAATCATGGTATCTTGTCTTCTATTGTCATGTAGGGTACCTTCATTGCCTTGGAAGGCCAATGCAGGGCCTTGTGATTCTCCTTTGGTGAGGCTCTTGGTTACATGATGCCATGATGCAAATGATTCCTTCTTATAGACTTGTGTATCCAATGTAATATTTCCCATCGTTTGGCAAAAAACCATTATTAGTACCTTACCAATCCTATGCTATTTCATGTTATGTTCTGTTTCTTCACTAACTAACTTTCCAATTTACTCTGCGAAAATACATTCATTAATAATTGATTTATGTTCCAACATACAATTAGAATTCCAATTTTTCAGTACTAATTGTTCGTTTGGTATTCCCGGTAAATGCAGCGAATTGATAATATGATATTTGGTATTCCAACTATTTTTATCTAAAAACTCATCAGATCCTTTGATGTTTTGTATCCAGTATTTCCAACATGTGCGGTGTATCTTTTTCCACGATCAAAAAAGTAGTTCATGAAATGGTAAGAGGCTTACATGGGTTGTTTTCTAAGAGACCTGAAGAAATGTAATAATGTATGATATTTCCATTAAGAAGAGGTGACCATTGATCTAGTAGCAAGCGCTTTCACACGCAATGCACCTAAAAAGTAATACATTGATGCGAAAATTACTAAAGAAAACAATGAAATCCAATGTACCCAAAGGTTTAGAGAAACTGGGTATTTCAGAGGTTTCACATAGGTGAGACAGAGATAGGTTGATTTTGTGCAGTAGTTTAAAACTTATATATATGGTAGTAGTATGACGGTGGGATGAATATAACTAGATGTTTTGTAAATTTGGCCCTTTGAAGAAGTTTGGTCTAGTGTACCGCGTTAACACACATCTCCAGTGGATTATTTGTAGTTATCCATATAATATTACTTGGATGTTGATGGGATGTGTCGGTTAGAGAACTTATGCATCACGTTTTGTCGCATTGGCATCCTTATATGTTTGGAAAGATATCTTTCGGAAGGTAACCTTTGGAGAGATCTGAAAGGTGACCTTTGGTACATTTAAGGAAAGACCGTGAGTACAATGAGTTGGCAAAGTACATGGCAGTGACATGCCAAAATTTGATGATGTGGATCAACCACAGATTAGAATGATTATGGACACGACATGTGGCGTTTTGGGGGTCTCTTATTATAAAGAAATAAAGTTTTTCTATCGGAAGCTAAAGCTAAGGAAAGATCATTCATTTCGCTACTCAAGCGATGCCAATTTAAGAATTGGTGGTTATTTCCACCTATAGATATAGATGGGTGCCTGGCCTTAGGATGGAATGATAATATCGATCTGGAGGTTGTACAAAACAACAAGAATATGATCAATGCCTTGATAATAGATGTGAAGACAGGAAACGAATATTTGTTTACTTTCTTTTATGAGGGCCTTTATCAAGGATCCAAAACCGTAGCAGCTAGAGCTAGTGATATGCCCTGGACTTTATTAGGGGATCTTAATATCATATTCAGTCCAAATGAGAAAATAGGAGGTAATGAAGGGCAATCTTTTGAAGTTGCTGAAGTTATTTCTATGGTTAAGGAAATATGGCTAATAGATTTGGGTTTTGAAAGCCCTAATGAATTTGCCTGGTCCAATCATCGATCTGAAGGGTTGGACAGAGCTATGGCTAATGTTAATTAGCTCACAACTTTAACGAAGCGTTTCTCACCCATCTCCCACCGGTTGGTTCTGATCATAGTCCTATTTTGCTTAGAATGGTTAGAAAGTATGCTACTGTTTTTAAGCCATTTCGATTTCCAGCTATGTGGTCTGAAGATGAATCTTACCTTCCCCTTATTCTGGATTCTTGGGAAAGGTTTATCCCTGGATCCCCAGGACTCCGAGTTATTTCTAAACTCAATAACCTTAAACATATTCTTAAAGAATGGAATAAAGGTGTTTTGGGTAATATTACAACCAAAATAAGAAATGTCAAACTTGAATTGGATAAATGTTACCAAACATCGAATCATGACGAGAGATCTAGATCCCATTGGAAATCTCTGCTGATGGAGATAGATAAATGGACAAACATAGAGGATCAATTTCGGAAGAAAAAAATCGAGCGACAACGATATAAAATTGGGAGATAGGAATATAAAATACTTTCACACGAAAACTGTGAACAGATTTCGGAGAAAAAAATATCAAAATTGAAAGATTCTAATGGAAATTGGAAAGACAGATTTCTTGATATAGCGAAAATTCTCAAAAAAAAAAACATTTTGAAGAAATATCTACCTCCACGAGGGACATAGAAATTGAAAAGGAATGAGAGATTCTGGACCTCATACCAACCTGGGTAACTGATGAGATATACTTAGTCCTCACTGCTATACCTACAGTGGAAGAAATCAAGGGGGTCATTTTCGAAATGCATCCCTCTAAATCGCCAGGTCAGGATGGATACCCAGCTATTTTCTTCCAGAAAAGCTGGTCGATTGTGGGGCCTGAAGTGACTATTCTTGTCAAAAAATTCTTTGAATCTAAATTCCTCCTCAAAGAGCTCAACCAAACTTTCCTAACTCTTATTCCCAAGAAAGACAATCCTTTTGGTCTGGGGGATTTCCGACCGATTAGCCTGTATAATATTGTTTACAAAATCATATCAAAAATATTGGCCAACAGAATTAAACCCCATCTTAACTCCTGCATCTCGCCTTATCAGGAAGCTTTTGTCCCTGGAAGGAAGATCTCCGAAAGCATTCTCATTGCTCACGAGATTACACATGCGATGAAAAAAAGGAAGAAAGGTAAGCTTGGATATCATGACATCAAAATAGATATGAGAAAGGCTTTTGATGGAGTTGAATAGAATTTTTTGATAAAGGTCTTCAAGAAGATGGGATTTTTGGAACAATGGTGAGATCTGATTTATCTGTTTCATCATTTTCAGCACCGATCTACACCCAAATAGCAGTTTCAGTAGCATCTCCGGATTTTTCAATTTTTTTGCCTCCGATCTCCAACTCTAGATATCCTCTGAATCCTCTCTTAGGGTTTATGGTTGAGCTAATTTTAGTTAGATCATGTGTTTATTCGAATGTAAGCTTTAATTTTATGTTTAACAGATCTGTTATGTTGCTTTCACTTATAGATTATGTGTATTTCTCTGTGATGGGTTTCTTATGTTCAGATCACCATATATCTGATCGAAAATAGCTTCAAGTTTGGTTATGATCTTCTTCGGCAGATGCAGGAGCTCCGACGATTTATACAGCGAGTTCATTGTTTACCAGATTAATTTCAGTTAAACCATCTTTTAGTTGTGATCATCAGAATAACTTAAAAAAATGTTCTCGGACTGTGGATTTAGCATCACCAATTAAAGCTTTCCCATATGTAAGCGGGTGCTACTGTTACGTATTCTGGTCACCTAAGATTTTTTTACCCGTGATTCTGTTAACTGAAAGACTGTTCATAGAGATTTGTTATTTGATCCGGTGTGAAAGTGATTTGCAGTCTGTCATGTTTGTTGTTGTTTATCGTGTCATGTATCTTTTGGGTTAATACCTGTTTAATAATTTTTTTAAAAAAATGCACAAAACAAAATACACTGCATAAAATAAATGGTGTATTATAAAAAGCACACTAATATAATGAAAAAATATGATCATAATGAATTGAAACAATCAGTCTTCATCTTCATTTTTAATTTTTGTTAGCTTCATGAATTGAAACTGATGCATTTCTTCTCCATTTCGCAAACACAAAGATGGCCTTGCTATACGCTTTTGATGCTGGAAGCCTGGATGTCAATTCCATGACCGACTATGAAACACTTTCTGGCAACTTTAAAATGGTCAATTACTACTACTACTACCACGCATTTAAAATAGCTAGAACTTTAAAATAGTTGCGATACAAAAAATTATAAACCCTATGACGCAAATAACAACGAATAATGAAGCAAGTGTGAAAAAGATCTTCGCATCACGATCTGTTAAGTTAGCGGTTGGTTGCTGTGCCTGTACGTTTAAGCCTTCGTGGTGCAGGTCCCAATCACTTCTGCCGCAATCACATAACTTCCTTTTAGTTACTTTACTACCACAGAAGTAGCAAAATCTGGTCTTGCATCTGCATTACGAGAAGGAAAAAAAAATGTTGATCAGGGTTTAACTAGCTAGGAATTGAACATGCGGCATGAAATTAGCCTTCATGCAACTAACCACTGATCACCGATGATATTAACTGGCAAAACAAAATCCAATACCTGCACATTATGAGTGTACATCCATCAATACGCTCTACGAATTGGTTGCAAATTGGACAGCATCTCCAGTTGTTTTTTATAACCAGCTCCAAGAATTGCGTTTCCCTGCTATCTTTATTCATGATGTTGCAAGGATGGTTCGCCCTCCATGGAACTTGGCATTGAAAGCAGAACAGGTTCTTACAATTAGGGCACTTTTCTCTCGTAACAGGAGTAGTTGACAAACCACACTCGTTCAAAATCAGTTCTGAGCAATGTTGGTAAGGACAGTATGCATGAGTTTTACCACGCGAGTGCGAACCTAGGGAATGAACTACGGACTCGCACAAGATTCTACACCATCTTACGAATAATTTTTTAGGGAGGATCGATCGACATGCTAAAGGATCTAAGATCATGACACACTTAGCATCAGGGCATTTGATCTCTGACGCGTTGTTGTGTTCAACTTTTACTTTGATGTAGCTGGATACGCAGTCGCAGCAAAACGGATGAGATGAACATTGAGATTTTTTCTTCTTATTTTTGATTTTGAATTTTTTGTCGAAGGGAAGGGATTCCATGCATATACCACAAGTGAAACGCTCGTAACACAATACTTTGCTCACTAGATTTGATTTCGTCATTATTGCGAGCCAAAAAGCAAGAATATAGATGGAAAGTTATATTAAGAAACAAAAGAAGATAGAAGAAGGAGAAGAAAACCCTGAAACAAATAGCAGTATTTGCGGAACACAAATTTTTAATACCCGTCTCAGTAAAATTCACCGGTGATTCACTGTCAGACGTCTCCAAATGGGGGTTGAGTCCTTGACTTAGACTTTTCAGTCCAAACCGATTTGGAAAAAGGCTGTGTCAAGATGCATGCATAACTTAAATAGCTTCACAAAGATTTTCTCATTAAATTAAACGGTGCCGCAAATTAACTTAATTACATCACTACTAAAACAGCATTTAGTTGTTTGATCTTACGGTTTTCTATAAGAACAACCACGAACGAATGATGAATCTAGCTAACTTTTTACACAGTCTCTACATTCACTTTCCTGGGGCAAAATTTGTGGCAAAAGCCCAAGCGTTGTTGCTAACAGGATCAGCAAGATGATCGGCCAAGTTTTCTAGAGGTCCTTTACCAGTCACAATTGCTTGAACGAAGTACCCGAACATGGAAAACATTGCCAGTCTTCCATTCTTTATCTCCTTCACCTTCAACTCGGCAAAAGCCTCTGGATCATCGGCAAGTCCAAGGGGGTCAAAACTGCCACCGGGATAAAGTGGGTCGACAATCTCACCAAGTGGTCCTCCAGCAACACGGTAACCCCCTACTGCTCCCATCAGGATTACTTGAGTAGCCCAAATAGCTAAAATGCTTTGAGCATGTACCAGACTTGAGTTCCCAAGGTAGTCCAATCCACCCTCACTGAAAATTTGTGCTCCGGCTTTGAACCAAATGGCTTCACCGAATTTAACACCCATTACACGAGAGTAATTCGGGAAAGATGCATCCTAGAGCTCCGAGCATTGCCCATCTACAGTGAATCACTTCAAGCTCACGGTTCTTAGCGAAAGTTTCGGGATCAGCAGATAGCCCAGCGGTGTCCCAGCCGTAGTCACCAGGGAATTCACCATTGAGGTAAGATGGAGACTCACCGGAGAAGGGTCCCAAGTATTTAACTCGGTCAGGACCGTACCATGGGCTGTTGGATGAAACAGCGGGTTTAGATGATTTAGCAGCTTTTGGCACTGTCTTCTTCTGGAAGAGCATGGTGACTCTTCCTTCACCCTCTGAAATGGATGGTGTTAGCTTCACTGCCTTTCCAGCAAGAGAAGGAGAAGATAGAGCCATTGTTGAAGCAGCCATTAGTAATTGTGATTGAAATAAGTAAGACTGAGAACGAAATGAATGGAAGTTGGATGATTTTGTGTTTTGAAGATGCTGATGCTGGGTTGTATATGTAGGACTAGACATTAAACGGTAACTTATCTTGGGATATCTGTATCGATATTTTAATTGGCTAACATAGTTCATGGCTCAGTAGTTGAATAGTTGACACTGTTTCATCCACCAGCCTATGAAAATCTAGGAGTATTAACATCAGCCAGGGAATAGTCCACTTGTTATGTGTTCTAGATTTTTTTATATATCTTTCTCCGGCTCTTTTTCTCTGGACCATGTGAAGAGATAGGACCACGGTCAGCCAAACATTGTGTTTATTTGTAATAGTGTGTGGATGTGGTAACTGCCCGAGTGTTTATTACGAGTAGTAAATTTTGTTCACCGGGCACCACTGGTCCGCGCAATTCACTTTATCGGCAACTTCACATTTCTTGGGTACTTCGAAGTCACCCAGAATTAAAAATGATCTTACCGCTGTGGCAGCATATTGAGTGTCTCAGTCAAGACTGTACTGAGATGTTCGCAAACATTCAGCATTCCATGACTGATATTCAGGGGTTAGTTTCTGATCGTCTCAGTCACTATTTGTATTTCAAAGAGCAGCTGACTACTTGGTAAGTGGTAACTCGTAACTAGTAAGTAAAGCTTCAAAAAAAAGAAAAATTGTTTTTTTTTTTGGTAACCAAGTAAAGCTTCAAATTCTGAGTGTATCTACAAAGAATTTAATCCCAAATTTATTCTCATTGTATACAGATAAAACTTTGGACCTAACCTTTTCGGAGAAGAGGGTATAAATGGATCAGAAGTTGGATAATGCATTTTTCTTTTTCTGTTTGTCTGTTTCTCTATGACTATCATCGGTCTCTTAGGTAAGAGATGGCTCACTTGCTGCCCTCCAATTGCAAAATTGGGGGAAAAGAAAAATGGTCTTCCTTTTTCCATCCAATTACTTCTGCTCGTTTCAGTTAAGGATACTACCTGACAGACCATGACATTTTCTTTTTTTGGTAACACTATTATTCGTTATGTCTGAAAACATACAACTGGTGACAGAAAACGATACTGCAAAAAGGCGAAACATTCAAATGGGAAATATTTACATAAGCATTTAGCAAACCAAACTATTGAAATCCCTATATGCTGTAACACAAGTTCTGTTGCCTCCGGAACGAGTGATAACACCGCTTATGCTGCTTCAGCAAATCCAACCCTCATTTTACCATAATCGAATACAGTGTGGTATTGACCCATGAAGACATCTCCCAATATCCTGCAATAAAGAAATTATCATTAGTTTCAAATGTTAGGACACTTGCTCATTCCCTACAAACAAAGGTTTTAAGCAACGATGAACAAATCAACAGAATGATCAAACCTCAATTAGTGTTTAAAGTAAAATTAAGCAGTGCATGTGTCATCTGACACACGAAATTGCGATTCCTATCGGGTTTCTAATAGACTAATTAATTTGATATTTTCCAAATGCTAGAATTGATTAATTTTAAATTTGTGTTCAACATATACGAGGAATAGTGCATTTGGGTAATATGTCATTCTAGTTTCGAGATAGGATTTAGCTACCAAACAAACAATGCCAGAACTAAATCTAGCCCAGCCCTACGGGAGGGAAAAAGGACAAAACAATAGCATAATTACTGGGAGAAAAATCCTACCAAAGAGGTCCATGAGGAGGAGGAATATCCATTGCTGTAAATCCACTGATGCACTGAGCTTGAGCTCCCTCGCCGACCTTGAGAATGTACTGAACACCAAACCGAAAGAAAATATTAAAATAGAAACTCAATACTTGTGTAGAAGTTGGATATATCATGCCAAACTGTTTCTTTCCCTCCACAGCTATATTAGTGCTGCATGACACATCCTGATTATTTGACTAATAGGTGAACCGAGTTGTAGTTGGTTACTTAATTCATGCAACAAACACAGGGACCTTCCCTCTACGTCCCAATGACTTGGAATAGCAAATCAACGACTGAACGGATATCCTACCTGTTCTGGGGTGAGCTCAAAAGTTTTACCACCAATGGTAAAAGCAACATTAGGCATGGAAGAAAGACTTCCACAGTTGACGCCTGATTGACCCATTGGGCTAGGCAATCGATCACAAAGCTGCAAAATAAGACATCACCATGAGTACAACGACTAACATGCATTACATCCCATAACAGCTCAGAATATGTTACCTTATCAACGTAGTCTAAGATCTGCTCTTTTGTCTGATTCTGCTTAAGCTGGTTTTGCATCCAGATGATAGACATCTCACAAGCAGAGCACATGGCATCGGTTAGACCACTGGATAATTTGTCTTCATTCTTAGCACCGACAACGCTTTCAATACCAGCACTATGTAGGTCACATACAAATAAGAAAGTTACTTTATGAAACGTTAAACATACTGAATTATTGTTATCATCATCATTTCCAACATCATAGTAAGAAGATAAGAAGGAGACCCTAACCTAACACCTCTGCTCCCATCAAAAGTACATAAACCGACGCGAGAGCAAACTTTCTTTGGTTGTGCCTGCAAATGACAAACCAAAAAGCAGTAGTTTAGACACTGTTTAACCTGAGCAAAAAGGCAATTACAAGCAAGTGGGAGAATTATTTTTATTCTACCTCTGCTAATAACAACTCCATCATCATATCACCATATTCTGAAACTACTGTCTTACACTCCTGGCTAACCACTCCAGCAGCCCCAATCGCATGATTGATTTCTGTAATTATGGCCTGAAAAAATACAAATCAAAGTAAGAAACTGAAGATCAATAAGGAAGTAGCTAATGCCAACGTACTTCAGAAAGAAAAAATAAAAATTGAAGCCATAACTGAGAAACCCATTGATACGGCCCTAAACGTCACATTTCTATAGGAGACACTTCAAAGCCTCAGTGGTCGATAGGGTACCAGATTTATAATCCTGGAATATGGCCATCCATCTTTTGTGGAAAAGGAAAGAAGTAATAATAACCACAGATACAGCCCTAAAGTAATGAAGGATAAATCTAAAGCCACATTTGAAGGAACCCATTGAGGCCAATGCCCTAATTCAAGTGGGGACACTTCTTTACCAAGCTAATAGTGCCATATCTTTTATGGAAAAGCAAGAACTAATAATACCCAATGAGGAAGCATAGGATCATATACAGTTGGTGACATTCTTGGCAGTCAAAAGAAGCCGAAATGACTCTACTGTATAAAGTTACGCCAGACAGAACAGGATAATCACGAGCAACTACATCACGAAATGTCTGTGAATTACCACAAACCTAATATGTCAACGAGCTACGGAAAAGCAGTTAACACATGCACTTAAATGCTACAATACAAGCGACACATCCATCTACATGGATGCACATGAACTTAGTAATGTTTAACAGGCTGATACGCACCGTTGGACCCGCCAACAGAGAAGTTCCTGAATCAGCTATTGCTGCACACCTACCGGCACAATATCCTGAAAACCAGCATGGTCAAATTAGAACACAACAGTGAGGATACCTCAAGATAATCCACAACAAGAATAGAAACAGAAGGATTGCATTAGTTACCAGTTGTCTTGCCAGCAATAAGGACATCACCCATATCAAACTGATCACAGGAAACCAAGTATAAAGAGTTAAAAAAGGAGGAGGAATTAAGAACTATATGTATGGATATTGTGAATAACGTACCTGCCAATAACCTTTCTTAGTCACAGGAATGTAGGTGTGAGCACCCTTGTAATGGTTAGGATCAACTCCTCCAAAAACAAGTTCACCTCCTTCTTCCCCTTTTACATCCCGGTTAAACCAAAATGAGAAAACGGGCTCTTTAATAAGTCCCTGCTTGACCATGTTATACCTGTTACAATTGTTTGTTTGTTAGTTTCTTACAAGTTTCTGGCCAGGAATAGCTGACCGATTCCCCAGAGGCCAGCCACTATCTAGTGCGACAAGTACAAATCACTAAGAGTACCAAAAACTCCGAGTTACCAGCTAAAGATTTGATATTCAATTAACTGTAGACTGTAACTTCTTTTATTTGTTGTTCTTTATTTCTTTGATCTAGCCTATAACATTAATCTATAGCAAATTACAGCAGCATACCAAACAGGCACCGCTTTGCCAACTGAGATCTCTTGAAATCCAAGCCCAAGAATACCATCAAACTTGGCCATCAAGAATGTAACTCCAGGTTCTTTAGTTGCTTCAATAAACTCCTGACGAAGATAAAAAATATTAGCAAATCTTCAGGATATGTTATGGAGGAATATACTTGTCCCTTAAATCACCTGATCTTTAACAACAAGGTCACCAATTGTGACACTGTCTTCACTAAAGAAGCCAGAAATTGCTCCAGTGCCGTATTGAATAGCAGCAGATTTACCTGCATGAGCGACATAAACATACCTGATTACACTCCTATAATAACTTAAAGTTAAACAATCTAGGGCAATACATATATATATCAGTTCTCAAGCTAAATCTTGTATAGCTCTCAATCAGCACAGTAATGCGATATTCATGAATGAAGTAACATGCAAAAGTAATGAAGTTTAAAATGTAACCAGGAGCAGAAACAAACCGTTCTTTTTATAGGTTTTTGACTGGCTTGACTTGTATTTCGCATGGAAAAAGCAAGAAACCTGTATTCAAATGCAAACTCATATTATTGATCTTTCCTTTCGAACAAACATCCAAAGTATTTAAAAAGCGAAAAACCCTAAGAAGACATAGATTGCTCTCAGTTAGAGACTTACTGACAGATAGCACTTTGCTGATGGAACCCACAGATTAGAGCTGCCGGTGTCAAATATGACAGTGAACTTCTGAGGTGGGGTACCAACACCAATCTCCCCGAAATACTGAGCATCCATGTAATTCTTCAATGCTACAATATCAGGCTCCCCTGACTCTCTCAGGACACCACGGAAGTTATAATTACGAGTAGAAGCTCTCAATTTATCCTCTTCCCCAGAGGCCAATCGTGCAGCAAATCGGTTGTTCTGATCAAAGTTCCTCTTCTTGAGCCCAATTCTAAGGAACCCATCACTAGTTGCAGAAAAAACTGGAGCAAACAACACAAACGAAAGGAAAAGCGAGAGCAAGAAGGCTTTGAATTTGATCCCCATGTTTGCCTACTATCTCTGCCACAATGAAAATAAAATCCCCTTTAAGCTCATGAAAATCAACTATAAATTCAATAACGAATACATAAGCTAACCCCAACTAAAAGACATTGCATGATACAAATTAATTCAGCTATTAATTATTAATCATCTTAAGGAATTTAATGCAGGGATAGATCATTTTATAAATACATGCAAAATCATAAAATTGAGGTCTCAAGCATTCATCATAAACAACAAACTTTTTGGTAAGTCAAGATTAAACTATTTTGTCCATTTTGAAGTCTCATGCATATGCAATTTATCTTAGCAGAAATATCACCGAAAAACCCTAACTAAGAAGATCAAACCTAATACTAAAAACAACAACAAAAACTCATACTACGACATCAGAAGATACAAGGCCTAATCATAATGGTGATGATGATGATTGTTTCTGTTGATGATGCATTGATGCCCAATTAAAAGACACTACATAACACAAATTAGTTCAGCTTTTAATTACTAAGGAATTTAATGCAGGGATGGATAACATTGACCAAATAAAAACATGCAAAATTGTGGTCTCAGGCATTCATCATACGCAACAAACCATTTTGATCAAAATCAAACAATTCTGACCATTCCGAACTCAACCAGAAGTCTCATACACAGAAATATAAAACCCTAACTTCGAAGACACCAAACCTACTACAACATAAACAACAAATTCACAGTAAGAAATTAGTGATGATAACAACTATCACAGGAAAAACTTAAGAAATCTTCAAAAAAAAAAAAAAAAAAAATACAAAGAAATTATCATGAATTAGAAGACTCGGAATGAGTCAAAAATAGAAGAATATGTATAAATGTACACTAAATTCAGAGAAAGAGAGAATGAAACGATTCCTTACAAGGTCTAATGATGATGATGATTGTTTCTGTTGATGATGTTCTGCGGAGAATCCGAAGAGGGATTATTAAGAAATTATAAGATGAGAAAATACAAAAAGATGAGCGAAGAGAAGGAACTGAAAAACTACCTTTCACGCTTCAATTTCTCTCTCTCTCTTTATTAGAGTCTGGAGACAACCTAGCTACCAGTCTTTGTTAGCAAAATAAACTATTACCAACCGTTCACTAATTTTAAGATGAATTAATCCTGATCGTTGATTCCGGATTATACATATGACACATTGCTGAAACCTGTCCGCTTCACGAGATTCTTATTTTAATGCGAGCAAGACCTTTATACTCCTTAATAATGAAGTAAAGAATCATAAAATGGAGAATTATGATGTTGTGTTTATTACTCTATAATAAGTTGTGGTTGAGTGGGTGCAGGTTGACTTCAACAATGATTGATGTATCTGAAGGTGCAGGGTAGTTGCATAATTTAATACGGTGTATTTTGTTGTATGTTTTGGTTTGTTGTTTGCTTTTTGAAGAAGAAGATTTGTTGTTTCCTGGAAGATAGAAATCGTGCAGGGGGATGAAACCGACTGAATAATGGGTTACTAAAAAAAAAAAACTATTTGAATATGGAAGACGTGTAAATAAAGAAAGAGGAAAACATGCAATACTGTTATTGCTGTCACGCTACTCCTCATTTGGTGGTTAAAGTGTTCTGTTTTGGATTCCTGGAACGTTATTCTGCGAGAGCATAGCGTACAAGCCTGGATCAGATCATGGGCCATGGCCGGATGGATGTGTGTTTAATGTGAAAACTACAGACAAACTCATTTTTCAGATTTTGTCCATTATAAAACTTACCGTCCAAAAAGTTCATGAGCACATCCAATTCTTCGTGAATAATTATGGATTATATGCAGAAGTAGGCCTGGTCTGGACCCTCACTTTCATTTCTAGGCCACTTTTTTTATTTCTTGCAAAACTAGGCAAGTTAAACGGATTCCATCCATTTTAACCATCTCGGTCAATTTATCGCGTTGACTTGTCAATATCTCGCCAAAATATCATATAGGGATATCTCATGGATGTGGTAAGATTACCGAAATAACCTTTTTGTACGTGCGTCACTGCTTTAGTGATTCTCGTCCATTTCTTCCTTTTCTCTCTAGTTCTCTCTGGTTCTTCTAAATCAAATTTTTTCTTCTGCTAAAATCAAGAGATAACTTAGGGGTTTTTTTCCACCTGCAATGGTGTTTTCACAATAGGGAAATTCTTATACGGAATTCGTCTTCCTATCAATTTCAGTCTCCTCGTATCTTTCTTCTTCCTTGGATTAACTGGGTATGTAAATCAGTCAAAACCCCCTTTCTTCAAATTTGTCAAATTTCATGAATTGATTGTGATTTCAGCAAAACCCATTATTCAATTTTGTTAATTTCATGACCAGGGTATTTGGGAACCAGCTGTTGTTCTTAATGGGGCTTGGATATACAAATCCAACATATGTTGTTGTTGTTCAGCCTGCAATCCCTGTGTTTACTTGTAATGTAGACTACAAGTTTCTCGTTGTAATTTCTTGTAATGTAGACTACAAGTTTCTCTTACCAGAGAAATTTCACATCAAAAGCAAATTTGGAACCAAAAAGATGTCGGCTGCCGTACAGGAAAGAACTTGAGCTACCACCATTGATTTGAGCGATGAATGGTGACTGATTAGTGAATGTATGTGTGTTTGAGAAGGTACACGAGAATGGGTTTATCTCCAATTCGATTGCAGGTTAAAGGGGAGCTCATACAACAGCAAAATATCCATCTCTGAGTTCCCAGTTTCACACACACAAAGGTGTTCGACAGAAAGCCTGAACGACAGTTCAGGTCTTGAAGTAGTCAGTTCACGTCTCTTCTCTTTGCCACTGCTCTAGCCATGGGTTAGTTGGCTTGCATCTCCACCAGCATATACCACCTGCAGTTCCACAATATTACCAGCATCCACCTGCATACGCCACCACCAGTCGCAACTTCATCTGCAGTTCTGGTCCCCCTACAACCATCAGTATACCAATAGCAGTACTTATTTTGCCTTTTATTCTCTTCCCTGTACTGTGTGTTTAATAGGTTTCAGAGGTGGTATATCCTAAGATTGATCGATTGTTCTCCACATCCTTTTTGATAGTTCCATAGTATATGATTATTATTTACCTCATTGCAGGTAGCATATATTACACATTCATTGCAACAACCTGCAGGAAAGAAGGTCAGGCCTTTTTATGAATGCAATTTTTCTTAATTGAGTTTAGGGATACAAATTATTGGAATATTCAGTCACTGAGGTGACAAAGGTGGTTAGTTAGCATTTGCAAGACTAAATCGTACATGATTATCTAATCTAGCTAGTGACCCCTGACTAGGAAAACTAAAACTTATCTAGCTAGAATACACAGTTACTAGATGGAATCTGTCGTTCTATATTGTTTGGGTTCTTTAGTAACATATATATGACTGAATTTCCTAATTAGTTGGAGGGTGGAGGAGTTGCAAGTGGAGGACTTCGCGAATTAATACCATGTATAGCAAGGACTTAAGTTGCTGTGGGGGTGGATGGTATCTTTATGGAGGTATATACTTGAAACCATTATACTTTACGTTTTCAAATTTGGTTTATTTTGGTATTTCTATGTTTATTTCCCTTTGCATGTTAATGTCTGGTTAGTTAAGTGATAACTTCTAATATAAATTGTCATTGGAGGTAACATGAGCCGCAAAAAAGAATACATGATTTTCTTTGTTTCCTTTAAACATGCATCTCAGTGTTCTTCTTGATTTACTTCATGTTCTTGTAGACTGTAGAGGGTTTCTTGATCCGTCTTTCTTCTTTGCACCATTGTAGCTAATATGTTTTTCCTTGATTTACTTCATGTTCTTGAAGACTAAAGAGGGTTTCTTGTTCCGTATTTCTTCTTTGCTCCATTGTAGCTGATATGCTATTTTTTTGACCGATTAAGTGCATGACGATCCCCAAAGTGCACCTGTTGATGGTCCAACGCAGTGGGTGAGTTTCGTTTGGTTAAATTCTTTTAGGAAAAATCTAGTTCTCGGTACTTCAGTTCTTATATCTATTAAGTTAAGATATTCTTACCAACGATGGCTACGCTTTCTTTTATAGCCATTACGTAACTTGGATGAGCTATTACAGGAGCTAGTGGCGATTGCTGTAAGACTTTTTCCATCTTTAAAATGATAAAATAGTCCTTCAATTTGGCAAAAATTGGCACCCTTCTTTTGAGTAATTACTGGTCATCATTAAGGATTTTAAAAACGTGCATGGTTTCTTATCCGCTTCTTCTCTTTTTGTCATTCAGATAGTTAGCAAAGGAAAACAACAATTCAAAATAGATCTCACACCATTTCGTGAAGATTAGTCTTCAATTCACGGGAAAAGGTAAAGCAAGAAAAGCGATGTAGCCACCATTTAGTGATAATGTTTTTCCGCAGTTTAAACTTATCTATGCATCAACAGAAGGAAATATTGATAACTGTAATTTCTGTCTATCATAGCAGTTTCGACCCCATATAAGTAATTCATTTACATGACCTTTCCAGTTTTGCGTTTGCTGAAGACCTTATAAAGTTTTAATGTCAAAGTCTGTTTTTTTTATTGGACCGACTGTCACTCAGTTTTTATGTGGCTAGATCTCCTACACGTGTACTATATACGGGACATCTTAGACGTTCTCTTTATTATGCAATTTGTGTCGTTGATGAAGATTTGAAGGACTAAAACGTCTTTTTAGCTAAGAAGATATGGACAGCTGGAAGATAACTGCAGCTAACTTTCCATCCATCATTTTTGGTCAAAACTTGCCTAGTCTAGCAATAAATAAAAAAAATGGCCTAGATTTGAAAAGCACCAAAAAAACAGGCCTATTTTTGTAAAAAGCCCAATAATTATCAACAAACCTATTTTTAAAAAAATTACGTTTTCTTCTCTTTCCATGTTCTTCATCTGATTTTTGAAATTCAGTTCTTTCACCAACTAACTCTTAATTATCTCGCTTTATTTCGATCAATTGAACATAACACTTACTCGATCTCTTATTCACAGAGAGAATTAAGAGTTTTGTAGATCTTTTGATTTTGATTTTGAGATCTTGTGTAAACCCTTTTTTCTTTTTCCTTTCCTGGTTATAATCTTCTCAGTGCAGACTGTGCTGCTCGTGGTAAGAATGATAATGAATGGATTAAGATTGCTGATGTTGTTTCAATTTTACCATGGGATAGGGATGATAAGCCTATGTGTTCTACTGTTGCGATTCGTTCGATTTCGGATTCTAAATTGTAGTCTTCTAAAAAGTGTAAGGGTATTACTAATGGGAGTTTGAGGATGTTCTTCTTTAGGGTTTGTTGATTTGGTTGATATTGATTTTCTCTGTGTTTTCAACATTTTTAGCTCTCTGGTATTTTTTTAAAATCTTCTTCTTCATTACTGATTTCTTCTTTTACTGATCCCGCTCCCTATTTTCGATTTTTTTTTGCTTTCTGGGTTTTCAATTTTATTTATTTTTCATTTATCATAACGAGTTGATAAATGCGCACCAGTTGAGTCCTTTTATTGCAAAAATTCATAAGAATGCCGCAATATCAAAAGAAGAGTGGATTGAACAATGCAAACTTTGCCAACATCTTATCATCCACCAACTTATAGTATTGAGGGAATTACATGGTTCAATGAAGAGGATTCAGATTCAGTATTCCATTTTATGAAGATGGCACTTGAGATTACGAAATTGGGTGGCCAGGTAGTAGTCAATGCAGCAGTTATAGTAGATCCTTCAATTAAGCAGGTGATTGCTAGTCCAAATGTTCAAACATGTCAGGCAACTAGTGGATAAGCAGTGGATAACAGGATATGATCGACTACATGTATAGTCGCTAAAATGGTTGCATAACCTGCTGCCGTTCAAATTCAGAAT
This sequence comes from Papaver somniferum, assembly GCF_003573695.1. Classification (NCBI taxonomy): domain Eukaryota; kingdom Viridiplantae; phylum Streptophyta; class Magnoliopsida; order Ranunculales; family Papaveraceae; genus Papaver; species Papaver somniferum. The sequence goes on from NC_039367.1 coordinate 53,571,133, forward strand.
GAAAGTGGAGATAAAAGAAGGTATAACAACTCTGTGAAGTATTAAGATGAATGGGTGTTGCTGGAATTTGAGCCTTTGAGTGTTTGACAGAGCTTGAGAGCAAGAAGTCAGGGAAGAATATGTGTTATTTCCAAAGCTCTTATGGTTGAATGGGTGTGATTAATGGATGTTTCTGAGAACTGATTTCTTATTGTTGTGAATGTTTAGAACTCTGGGTTCATCTCAATTGCAGGGAAGGAGTGTGGATGGTTTTAGAAATCAAGTTGGCGTTCGTCTCTGAAGCACTAGTAAATTGCACTCTAGATGCTTGAATAAATGCCTGAAAGACCAGTCATGTTTTAAGTCTTGACTAAGCCATCGTCAGCAGCACCGGTTTGTTATGTATTCATGAGTCTGCGCAAAGGTTTAGGACCTGAAATTCAAGGTTTAGATGATTAGGTTTGCAGGGAAAGAGAGAAGAGCTTACGAACAACAAGAAGCTGAAATCTGTAACATCAGCAACACACACAGCAGATGCTCGATGCCTGAGCCACCAGTTTTGCACAAATCAAGTTAAGTTTCAAGTTTAGTGTCAACAATTAACTGGACCAGCCTTTCCATCAGGTAGCCATGGGTCTGTAGGTGTGTACGGAGGACTATGAGAGCACTTGAAAGCCAGCATGGAATCAAAGTTTGTAGCCGTGGGGTCTGTTGGGTGTTTTCGAAGTTTGGCCGAGAAGTCATCAACTAAATTCAGGGATTTTCGTATTCGGATTCAAATTATGTTTTGTATGGAATTCAGATTACAAGAAGGTGAAAATGTTGTTGGTTGTTGAGAAAAGAGAAAGGTGTTTATGCTGTTTGGTTTGTATGGGAGTTGACGAAACATGAAAGAAGATGATTGGTTTGTATGGGAGTCGATGAAACATGAAAGAAGATGATGATGTTGTTATGACTGCATAACCTGTCATGCAGTCTAGAAAATGTCTGCATAACATGTTATGCATCTACAAAATTTGTTGCATAACTTGTTATGCAATCCAGAAAACGGTTGCATAACACAAAGACTGCATAACTTGTCATGCACTTACAATAATATATGCATAACATGTTATGCAGTTGTGAAAATGGATGCATAACCTGTTATGCACCCGAAAATATGGTTGCATAATGCATTATGCATCGAGAAAATTGTTGCACCATATTTTATGCATCGAGAAAATAGATGCATAATGCATTATGCATCAATTTTTTATGTACGCACTAATACAATGGCTACATAACTTGTTATAGTTATGCAAATGCATAATTTGTTATGCAGTGGAGAAAATTGTTGCATATTTTTTTGGTGGTTGCATAATGGTTATGTATCAAGTTTTCGAAAATTTTGCTTAAAATGATGATCACCTCCGATTTTTTCGTGAAAAACAAAATTTTGATATTCTTGTTTGTACCCGTTGTGTAGCTCTCTTAAAAAGATTTCCAACGATATAAAATTTGTAAAATTCCAAGGCGCGGATTTTTAGATATGATATATCCAAGTTGCGTTGCCAATTATACCCCTAATGCATAAGCCGTCATGCGGATGCATAATCCGTCATGCAGACATTTTTAATAATTTCATATAATTATGGGTGTCACAGAAATAATTATAGGTGTCACGGTACCTAAAATTAATTGTGGGCCTCACAATGAGAATATTATTTTTTTTGGGTCTGCGCCTAATTTTTCCACATTCAACCTTCACCTACTTGAATGGTGGATCGATTTTATTTTTATTTGATATTTTGAACGGGCAAATTTTAGATTTCATTAAGAATGAAAGAAGTCGTGAATATGGTGACATCATATAGAAATGGTGGCTTCAGATATACAATAACTAGAAGAAAAAAATTGCTTAGTTGCTGCCAACTACATCCTCCATATTATAAAATTAGTGTATATATTGAAGAGCTTTTAAATATAGCAATTAGTGTGTATAGCTAATCCGAAGAGAAAAAATCTCATCAAACTGCCAAGGTACTAGATCGTTTGGATACAAATCTGCTTCTGATTTCTATTTCTTTAATAATCGAAGACAAATTTCTTTTGCTTCATAAAAAGTTAATTTTTTAAATTTTAGAAGTCATTTTGAAATCCGTACTTGGTCACCACCCCCCATCCACTATGATATGATATTGTTCGGGTTTTGATCACTCCCACTCCACTATCCCCCAATAGATGCACACAGCGACATCCAACTTTCATGCACGGATGAGAACAGTGGCAAGACCCCTAGTGTAGACTAGTAGAAGCTGGACACACTCTTTTCCAGTGGTCATGTTATTAAACAATCTGTTTGATGTAGATATATACTATCATTTTAATGCGGTGATAAAATGGATAACGGTAACCTTCCGCAATTCAAAGACGAGTCATGTGCTTGTCTATATCCTTATTTGTTTATGAACGCAACTTTGAGCTAGTCCTGAGACATTTAGACATTGGTGTGTTCTTCTTTGTTGAAGAAAATTATGCCTCTGCCTCTGCCTCTGCATTTATCAGCTGGGATGTAGTGAATAGATGATGACACTTTTAGACATATATACACATATTAAAAAAAAGGTAGATAAGTGAATGGTGCCGGCAACTCCACTCCTATCTAAATCCAGCTTGTTAACGTCTATTTAATTACTAAAAATCCAAAACTTATTGAATATCTTCAAATGATTTAGAAAACAAATCAATTTATTTGGTTAGGCGGCGACTGGCCAAGTCAAAGACAGCTGTCTGACCGCCATAGATCCTAAATCAAAAAATAAAGAATGAATAAGGTTCAAAGTGTAGGGAGGGCGTTTTTTATTTTAAGATTTTATTGATTTAAAAAAATTATACGGGATCATACATATGAACAAATTCAAATATCCAAGCAGGGAAATTTGGAAAAAAAATCATAATCTGAGTATCCAAAATACCATGTTTAGCTAAAGCATGTGCTACATGGTTAATATCTCTTTTCTACATAAATGCATTTCCGACTACCGAAAAAAACTAAAATCTTAAGACGATCCATAATTATGTTTTCAGGTTGTCCATTTTATTGTTTCTAGTTTGACATGCACAGCACTGATAATATTTTGGCAATTCCCTTCCAGTTGTACAGCTTGAACTCCTTTTCCTTTAGCCCATAATACTGCTTCCAGTAGAGCTTTAGCCTGCTCAGGATCTGTAGCTGCGGTCTTACAACATCTAATTCAATTTGTATCAGCTGCAAAATTTCTTAAGATTAGTCCAATTCTCATGTTATGTTTTTATCTTAGGTGTTACTTTAAAGTTAATTTTAGCAAAAGATTGTCCAGTTTTATCCCATGAACCTCTACGTTGAAAAATATTTGTAGTTATAGTAGGTACATAAGAAATATTTTTGTTCTTCTACGAATCAGCATACTCAGTCTTGATCATGTGCACCTCCTTTTATACGTTAGGTTGATCATTATCAAACATTTTTATGTATCTGCATTTCCATACATGCCACATTATGAAACTAAATCAATCTAAATATTTACACTTGGTCTTCCTTGAAGCATATTACACAACCATGTATGTTTCCCGGGTTAGGGGTAGCATTGTAATCACATCATTCCAGATATTTATAGTAAAGAAGCAATCAATAAAAAAATGTTGCATGTTCTCAACATGGTCGTTACACATAAGGCAAATAGAATCAATATTACCAAACCTATCTAGTCTTTCATCAATATGAAGATATTTACTGAAAAAGTGGGGGTACAACAACCACACCCAATATTTCGCTTAGCAATATGTATGGACAAACTCCAATATACTTTCAAGAGAATCAACTAGACTCAATCTTAATAAAGTATATCAAAGAGTTGTATCTCTCTTTCTTGATTCAATTTTTTCTCAAGCAAATAGAAATCTGCGAGTCTAATTGAATACAAGAGAAATCACTTAAACGGTACCAAAAACATTGTTCAAGTATCAATCAACAACCAAAGGTCGGATTTCCAATTGATTGATTCAAACGCACAACCTGTGATATTTCAATTATATAACAAAATATAATGCGGAATAAAATAACACAGACACCAAAATTTTGTTAACGAGGAAACCGCAAATGCAGAAAAACCCCGGGACCTAGTCCAGATTGAACACATATTGTATTAAGCCGCTACAGACACTAGCCTACTACAAACTAACTTCGGTATGGACTGTAGTTGAACCCCAATCAATCTCACTGATCCAAGATACAGTTATGCTCCTACGTCTCTGATCCCAGCAGGATACTACGCGCTTGATTTCCTTAGTTGATCTCACCCACAACTAAGAGTTGCTAAGACCCGAAGTCGAAGACTTTAATAAACAAATATGTATCACACAGAAAAGTCTATTGTAATAGATAAATCTGTCTCCCACAGAAATACCTACGGGTTTTTGTTCCGTATTTTGATAAATCAAGGTGAACAGGAACCAATTGATAAACCGAACTTATATTCCCAAAGAACAGCCTAGTATTATCAATCACCTCACAATAATTTTAATCGACGCGGCGAAAGAAGATATTTTGGAATCACAAACGATGAGACGAATATGTTTGTGATTACTTTTATATCTTGCCTATCGGAGATATAAATCTCAAGCCAATCGTTACGATTGTACTCAAAACTATAGAAGATGCAAGATCAGATCACACAACTACGAGAAAGTAGTAGCGGTCTGGCTTCACAATCCCAATGAAGTCTTTAAGTCGTTAACCTGGTTTACAAGAAGAAACCTAAGGTTAAAGGAGAATCGACTCTAGTTAATACAACTAGTATCACATAGGAGGTGTGGGGATTAGGTTTCTCGGTTGCTAGAGTTCTCCCATATATAGTCTTTCGAATCAGGGTTTGCAATCAATGTTAGCTTGGTAACAAAGCATTCAATATTCACCGTTAGATGAAAACCTGATTAGATTCAAGCTAATATCTTTCAACTGTTGGATCGGAAACTTAGCTTGTTACACACAAATGAAATTCACGATTTTAGGTTTGTGTAACCGTACCCAAACATGTACATTTGTTGGTTCAACAATAGTTAACCAAATGGTTAGCCATATGAGCACTTTCATATCAACCATATTTATCTTCACCATAACTAGTTCAAATAACTCAAATGAACTAGTTAGAGAGTTGTTAAATTGCAAGGAAATCTCATGTAACTACACAAGACACAATCGAAGCAAAAACGATTTGATTCACTCGAATCGGTCCATGAACTTTATAGCCACGGTTTTCATTTAGCATTACTTAGTTAATATAAATAAGTTCACAAACAATCGTCTTTAGATATAACCACTTTAAGTTCGCAGACTTGGTTCGCGGACTTAAGTTCCCGGAAGGAGTTCTCAAACTCCAGCAGATATTCTCGGGTAGAGAACTTCCGCCAGTTCGCGGACTGAGTTCACGTCTCTTATTTTGGTTTTTTTGATCAACAAAGTTCGCAAACTTCGGTTCAAGGAAAAAGGACTTATACAGATATGTGTTTCCACACAATGCTTATATCCAACATTGGTTATATAATCTAAACTCTCATTTCAATCATTGAAACATTCTTAGAGGACGTTATATAGTTGTTATTCACAAACCATTTTTTGTCAAAGCAATTTTCAAAGTGATTGAAACATATCATGACTTTCGTCACTAGGTAAAGATGAACTTGGCCAAAGAGAAAGCTTACCAACACATATTTCGAGAAATAGATAGGCGAGATAAACTCGGCTCGAAATAGCACATGTGTATAATCAAAGTCTATATAGCAAAACGACTTTTTCTCAAGATAGGAGATAGAGTAGATAGACTTTTGAGTGATAGATAAGTTCAAGTCTCCGCATACCTTTTAGTCGATGAAGTTCCACCAGTTCCTTGAGTAGTCTTCGTCTTTTATGATGATTTCCATGGAGTTCTTGAGCTCAACTACAGTTTCTATCCTAGTCCGAGACTTAGCTATTGTATCTTTAAACTCCTTGATGAATGTTGTTAGCTTCGGCTATATGATTGCATCTAAATAAGATGATGTGTGTTTCTTTATCTCAGTCATGAAATATCTCTTACTGAAATTTCATTATGATCCCGTTCTTGTACCTTTGCCAATTTTATTGACAAAAAGGGGGAGAATTAATATGTAGTTCACACTACAAATACATATGCTTTTCGGATCATTGTGTAAGGGGAGTGGTTTTCATGTGAGATGGAGTATTGACTAAGGGGGAGTGATACATATCACCATAGTATTATTGTTGAAGTTGTGATACAATTGGACTTTGACACTGTGTAATAATACTATGACAATGTATAACAATGATCGAGACCGATTCTTTCTCATTGTTATAGATACGGATCTTCAATAACAGTGATGCTAAACTTACAACATTTGGGATCATTGGAGTACTTGGAAGTGACGAAGATTTCGAGTAATGTTGAAGATTAGGCATGTGGAATAGGAGCTCCAAAAGTTTATTTATTTATTTTTTATATTCCATATGTATTAATAGTTTTGCCACTAAAATTGACAAAGGGGGAGATTGTTAGAGCACTGCTCGGTCAAACTCGCATGCGTTGCTATCTCAAGCATGTTTGTCAATGTTAGTGATCAAAACTATAAGTCTTGATTTCTAGTCTCTTATAGCTAAGTCTCGGACTAGGATAGTAAGTGTAGTTGAGCTCAAGGACTTCATGGCGATTCATCATACAAGTAGAAGATCTACTCAAGGAACCGGTGGAACTTCTCGACAAAAAGGTATGTGGAGACTTGAACTTATCTGTCACTCAAAAGTATATTCTATTTCATACTCTTTGAGACAAAAGTCGTATGATATATATATAGACTTGATCATACACATTTGGTATTTCGAGCCGAGTATAACTCGCCTATCTATATCTCAAAATATGTGTTGGTAAGCTTTTCGCTTCGACCAATTTTATCTTTACCTAGTGACGAAAGTCATGAATGTTTCAATCACTTTAAAAATTGCTTTGACGAGAAATAGTGTAACAACTGTATAACGTCCTCTAAGAATGTTTCAATTATTGGAATGAGAGTTTAGATTACATAACCAATGGATTCCTTGAACCGAAGTTTTCGAACTTTTTTGATCAAGAGTGAAAAAACGGGGGTCTAATAACACCACCCAATATTTCGCTTAGCAATTTGTATGGACAAACTCCAATATACTTTTTATGAGAATCAACTAGACAGTTAGACTCAATCAATAAAAAAATATATCAAAGAGTTTATATCTCAATCTCTCGATTTGATCTTTACTCAAGCAAATAGAAATCTGCGAGTCTTTATCAAAGAAAGATAACTTGGACGGTACCAAAGACCAATGTCCAAGGATCAGTCAATATCAATCAACAACCAAAGGTCGGATTTCAAATTGATGATTTTTAACGCAACCTGTATTATTTCAATTATATAAAAATATAATGCGGAAAAGAAATAACACAGACCCCAGAAGTTTTGTTAACGAGGAAACCGCAAATGCAGAAAAACCCCGGGACCTAGTCCAGATTGAATACACACTGTATTAAGCCGCTACAGATATTAACCTACTCCAAGCTAACTTCGGACTGGACTATAGTTGAACACCAATCAGTCTCCCACTAATTCAAGGTACAGTTGTACTCCTACGCTCTGATCCCAGCAGGATACTACGCACTTGATTCCCTTAACTGATCTCACCCACAACCAAGAATTGCTGCAACCCAAAATCGCAGACTTGATAATAAACAAATTTGTCTCACACAGAAAAGTCTATCAAAGGATAAATCTATCTCCCACAGAAAAACCCTAGGTTTTTGTTCCGTCTTAAGATATGAAATCAAGGTGAACATGAACCAATTGATAATCCGGTCTTATATTCCCGAAGAACATCCTAGATTAATCAATCACCTCTCAACAGTCTTACTTGAATACACAAGAGGACGTCGAGGAATCACAAACAGTGAGACGAAGATGTTTGTGACTTCTTTATCTTGCCTATCGGAGAACTCTCACGATCTCAAGCAAATCAAAGATTGTAATCGTACGATAGAAGATTCAAGATCAGATCACACAACTACGATAAAAGTAGTATCGGTCTGGCTTCACAATCCCAATGAAGTCTTTAAGTCGTTAACCTGGTTTTAGAGAAGAAAACCAAGGGTTAGAGGAGAATCGACTCTAGCGAGCGCACCAGTATCACACAGACGTTTGGGGATTATTTTTTCCAAATGCTAGATTTCTCCTATATATGGTCTTCAAATCAGGGTTTTGCCTTAGTTACAAAGCAATAAATATTCACCGTTAGATGAAAACCTGATTTAGATTCAAGCTAATATTTCTCAACCGTTAGATCGAAAACTTAGCTTGTCACATACACTTGAGATATACGTTTACTGGGTTTGTGAAAAACGTGCCCAAACATGTACGTGTATGTTGGTTCAACATAGTAACCTAAAAGGTCAACCATATGAGCATTTCATATTAACCTTGTTCTTCTTCATCATAACTAGTTCAATTGACTCAAATGAACTAGTTAGAGAGTTGTTCAATTGCTATGAGATCTTATGTAACTACACAAGACACAATTGAAACAAGACGATTCGATTCGATTGAATCGTCTCATGAACTTTATAGCCACGGTTTGCATACTGCATTCGTTAGTAATTTAAGTTTCATGTTCAGAGCACATCTTTAGATCATAACCCACTCAAGTACGCAAATACGTTCGCGGACTTAAGACAACCGGCAGAGTTTTCCAAACTCATCAGAAAATCTCGGCAAGGAGACTTCCGCCAGTTCGCGGACTAAACACGCAAACGAGTTTTTGGAAAATCCCAGCAGAAATTCTCGGCAAGAGAACTTTCGTCAGTTCGCGGACCGAGTTCGCGGCTTGGCAAAGCCAATTCCTCCGGTTTCTCTCAATCAAAAAAGTTTGCAAACTTCGGATTAAGGAACATGACTTATGCACATATGTGTTCCCACACAATGCTTATATCCATCATTGGTTATATAGACCTAAACTCTCATTCCAACCATTGAAACATTCTTAGAGGATGTTATATAGTTGTTACACTATTTCTCGTCAAAGCGATTTTCAAAGTGATTGAAACAATATGACTTTCGTCATTAGGTGAAGATAAACCCGATCAAAGCGAAATGCTTTACCAACACACGATTTCGAGATATAGGTAGGCAAGATATACTCGACCAAAATATCAAATGTGTATGATCCAGTCTATATAGCATACGACTTTTATCTCATAAGAAATAGACTTTTGAGTGATAGATAAGTTCAAGTCTCCACATACCTATTTTTTTTATGAAGTTCCACGGTTCCTTGAATAGATCTTCGCCGTTGTATGATGAATCGCCATGAAGTCCTTGATCTCAACTACACTTTTCTATCCTAGTCCGAGACTTAGCTATGTAGACTAGAAATCAAGACTCATAGTTTTGATCAATAACATTGACAAACATGCCTGAGATAGCAACGCATGCGAGGTCGACCGAGCTATGCTCTAACAAAGAGAACCGGAAGTATGGCAAGTGTCAAGTCCGCGAACTGCCGAAGTTCTCAAACCCGAGAATTTTTGCTGGAGTTGACAAACTACTTGCGTGAGCCAAGTCCGCGAACCCAGTCCGTGAACCGGCGTAGTTCTCGAACCCGAGAATTTCTGCTGGAGTTTGTAAACTCTATCCGGTGTCTTAGGTCCGCGAACCTAGTCTGCGAACTTGAGAAGGTTATATTTCTAAAGATGATTTCTGAACTTAATCTTAAAAGACTAAGGAATGCATTTGCAAATCGTGTCTATTCAAGTTCATGAACCGATTCGAGTGAATCAAATCATCTTTGCTTCAATTGTGTCTTGTGTAGTTACATAAGATTTCCTTGCAATTGAAAAACTCTCTTAACTAGTTCATTTGAGTCAATTGAACTAGTTATGGTGAAGAAAAACATGGTTGGTATGAACGCTCGTTCCCGTCCTTCGCTTCAGGGCCTGTCCCTCAGTGTGGTCAGTACCTAAGACTGTCGGGCAGTGAAGCTGCTCATATAGTTAACCTCTTTGGGTAGATTATTGTTGAACCAACAATGTACACGTTTGGGTGCGGTTAACAAACCTAGAAGCGTACAGTCATTTGTGTATGACAAGCTAAGTTTTCGATCTAACGGTTGAGAAATATTAGCTTGAATCTAAATCAGGTTTTTATCTAACGGTGAATATTGATTGCTTTGTAACTAAGGCAAAACCCTGATTTGAAAGGCTATATAAAGGAGACATCTAGTATTGTGCAAAACTAATCCCCACACCTTACGTGTGATACTAGTTTGCGTGTTAGAGTCGTTTCTCCTTTAACCTTTGGTTTTCTTCTTCTAAACCGACTTAAAGACTTCATTGGGATTGTGAAGCCAGGCCGATACTACTTTTATCGTAGTTGTGTGATCTGATCTTGCATCTTCTATCGTAACAGTACAATCATATTGATTGGCTTGAGATCGTGAGAGTTCTCCGATAGGCAAGATATAAAAAGTAATCAGAAACACCTTTGTCTCATCGTTTGTGATTCCACGACATCTTGTTTCGCTACCATACGATTAAGATTGTTATGAGGTGATTGATTAATCTAGGTTGTTCTTCGGGAATATAAAACCGGATTATCAATTGGTTCCTGTTCACCTTGATTATTATCAAAAGATGGAACAAAAACTTTTAGGGTTTTTCTGTGGGAGACAGATTGATCCTTTGATAGACTTGTCTATGTGAGACAGATTTGTTTATTGTTAAAGCCTGCGATTTTGGTTCGTAGCAACTCTTAGTTGTTGGTGAGATCATCTAAGGGAATCAAGTGCGTAGTATCCTGCTTGTATCAGAGGCGTAGGGAGTACAACTGTACCTTGGATCAGTGGGAGACTGATTGGGGTTCAACTATAGTCGAGTCCGAAGTTAGCTTGGAGCAGGCTAGTGTCTGTAGCAGCTTAATACAGTGTGTACTCAACCTGGACTAGGTCCCGGGATATTTCTGCATTTGCGGTGTCCTTGTTAACAAAATTCTGGTGTCTGTGTTATTTTTATTTCCGCATTATATTTGTTTATATAATTGAAATAATACAGGTTGTGCGTTTGAATCAATTAATTGGAAATCCGACCTATGGTTGTTAAATTATATTGATTGATCCTTCGACATTGGTCTTTGGTACCGTCCAAATTATTCCTTGTGTTTGATTATAAACTCGCTGATTTCTATTAGCTTGAGTGAATCAAAACAAGAGAGAGATATTAACTCCTTGAGATACTTTTATCTAGATTGAGTCTGACTGTCTAGTTGATTCTCTAGTAAGTGTCTCGGAGTTAGTCCATACAGATTGCTAATCGAAATATTGGGTGGTGTTGTTAGACCCCCGCTTTTGCAATTGGTATCAGAGCAGACAAACACGTTTAAGACCTCAAAAGTTTGTGTTTGTGGCGATCTGAGGATGGACAGTTTTATCTCTGATGACGCAACATCAGTTCAGAATTACTCTGATGGGTTTCAAAGTCCTGAAACCTCTAAGAAAACCTCTGTCTCATGTCCTTTGTCTGAATCTGCATTTGATTGGGAAAAATCTCTTGATGAACAATTGGATGATCTTTCAGATGATAGCGATTCAAAAGAAGGGCAAAGTGTTGATGAGGAAGTTGCTCAATATATCAAGTTGTTTGATCAAGCTTTGAAAGTGAAGAAGTCAACATCTTGCTTGAGAAAATACATGGCTCCTCTTTGTCAAGAAAACAGAAAGTTGAGAAAAATCTTTAAAGGATATGATGGTGGGTATAGACTCCTAAAATCTATCATTAAAGATCGTAACGAAGATTTACGCACAAAAAGGTCTGAATGTGATAATCTTCTCCGAAATCTCGGTTTATTGAAAGAAAAACTTGTAGATGCTGATGCAAGATATGAATCTCAACAAAAATGTTTTAATGACAAAGAACTCAGTCTCCTTGCCAAAGAAAAATCCTTAGAAACTTATCTTGTTGCTACTCTTGATAATGTAAAATCACTGGAAGAGAATCTGAGAAGGTTCAATTCGAGCTATACAAAATTATCTTCTATGATTGGAGCATGTAAAGAACATCGTGATACACGTGGTATGGGCTATAAAGGAATAGACGCTCCAAGGACTAGTAAGATTAATTTTGTTAAAGCTAGCGAAAATTCCTCATATGAAAAACCGCTTGCAGCATGCAATAGATCTAAAGGAAAAAATTATTCTCCCTCTAAATCGACTCGCATAAAGACAGGCAAACCCTTGAACTGCTATTATTGCGGAAACAAAGGACACCCTGAGCAGAAATGTCGTTTTCGGATTAGGAATGAAAAACTTCACAACATTCTTACTATTAAACCTGTCCCTCATTTTGTTGGGCCAAATAAACAGGCTCTACAATCAAACAGGACACCGTAGTAAGTTCCTTCTTGATTGTGTTGCTGGATTAAAAAAGGCCAACAAAGGTAGGAGGAAGAACAACAGCAGAGTTACCGATTTCCTAAATAACTCTGAAAAGAGAAAAAGGCATAGGAAAAGAAAGGTAAATTCCTTGTCTCGCCCTGAAGAAGAATATGGTTCCAAGACTCTTGATCCAGACTTCATGCATATTAATAATCGGGTCATAGAACTTAAGATCAACATAAATAAATTCAAACGGGGCATCAAAAAGACTTGGATAGCAACTGGCTCAGGTATTTCGAATTCCTCTCTTGTTAAACCTTCTTCAACTATGATGTGTGTTCTTCTCTAAATCCCCTTGAAGGAGAGAAAAATGAAGTCAATAATGATGGGCCAAATGCTCATCTTAATGCACTATGACTGCATAGGGCTGCATCCATCTTTTAAACAAGAAGGATGCTCTTTGGTCTCAAGTTTCTTATCTTGAGAATGTTGTCAGGAGTGCTTTGAGGTTTTTTTTTTTAGTTATTTTTTTCTCTTCTTCTCTCCTTTCATCCTTCTCACTGGCGATTGACCGCTTGTACACGTACTGGACCCACACGAACGCTATGGTTCCTAGGGTTTCTGAATGCTTTATAAATATTGTGATTCATAAGGTTAAAAGATTCAGTTGAATTCTTTTTGTACACAATGGATGAAAGCAACAAGGTTGTTGAAGTCAAGCAGTACAAGACCAGTGAATTGATTGATGTCTCCATAACATGCTTTCATGTTGTTGATCATGAGAACAAACTACCAGTTCAATTGTCTTCACAACTGGTAGGAAATCTTCTTCATGATTTTGAAGTTGTTCGTGAGCATCTCGGGATTGCAACAAGGAATCTTGGTTTTCTGAGAAACGAACTAAAGAAGGCAACTGATGAACTCGTCCATGTTCAATCTCTCGTTGTTGACAGGGTTTAAGGTGTTTTAAATCAAGTTTCGAGTGTTACTATTGTTGCCTAGTATGTCTTCTTTTTGGCTTAGTTGGAAGAATAACTAGTGCTTTGAATAGCGATGATTGTGACTACACATAGCTATTACTTTCATCTTCTTGTTTTTAGGTTTGTGGTTTAAAATTCTAAAACTATTTGGAGGTTGATGTTTTGCAATATTTTTGATTTTATTATATTGCAACTTGTTATGGGATATTTGTGTTTATGTCCGTGAACTTTGTTGTCCCATATTTTTGTCAAAAGTAAAGTCGTTCACGATCGGTATTCATGTATTGGTTTAAGAATGAATAGACTTTTGACATATACAAAAGTTAAGCCTATATTGTCAACCCTTGACGGAAGATAGGTTAAAATCTTTTGTATCCAAGGATTATTGCTATTGTATATGCTTGTGCAAAAGAATGAATCCTTGTGTATTCCACGGTATAGATCTTCATTGATCCATCTTTTTGTATTACCGTAAGGCTCCGTGATGTGTCTTATGTTGAGCACGATACAACTAAGTTGATTATTTTTGATTAGCTTGGTTGGTTGTTCCGTGAGGTACGTCATGTTGAGCATTTAGAACTAAATTAATCATCTCCTTGGTTATTTAGTTATTACTCCACAATTTCTCTTGTGTTGAGTACATGAACGATTAAGCCAATCACTCTCTTGTATGATTTACTTAGTCATTGCTCCGTAAGTTTACTTATGTTGAGCACAATGAATTAAATTGATCACTTTTGTGGTTAATTTGATTATGTATTCCAATTGAATTATTCATGGGTTTACTTATGAATAATTTGATTGAGTTTTGGATATAAAAAATCATTCTCATGGTTTTGGTGTCCAATAAAATCCTTCGTTTCTCTTGAAATTAAGGTCGCTCGTTGTTGTTCCCTTGGGAATGACATCTAATGGGGGAAAGTTCTTTTGAACTTGTGCTTAATGGTCATATATTGAGGGGTGTGCGGCTGTGGAATTTTAGAGAGGTTATACTGTATCTTTAAACTCCTTGATGAATGTTGTTAGCTTCGGTTATATGATTGCATCTAAATAAGATGATGTGTGTTTCTTTCTCTCAGTCATGAAATGCCTCTTACGGAAATTTCATTATGATCCCGTTCTTGAACCTTTGCCAATTTTATTGACAAAAAGGGGGAGAATTAATATGTAATTCACACTACAAATACATATGGCTTTCGGATCATTGTGTAAGGGGGAGTGGTTTTCATGTGAGATGGAGTATTGACTAAGGGGAAGTGATGCATATCACCATAGTGTTATTGTTGAAGTTGTGATACAATTGGACTTTGACACTGTGTAATAATACTACGACACTGTATAACAATGATCGAAACCGATGCTTTCTCATTGTTATAGCTACGGATCTTCAATTACAGTGATGCTAAACTTACAACCTTTGGGATCATTGGAGTACTTGGAAGTGACGAAGATTTCGAGGAATGTTGAAGATTAGACATGTGGAATAGGAGCTACTAAAGTTTCATTATCTTTTTTGTATTCCATATATATTGATAGTTTTGTCACTAAAATTGACAAAGGGGGAGATTGTTAGAGCACTGCTCGGTCAAACTCGCATGCGTTGTTATCTCAAGCATGTTTGTCAATGTTAGTGATCAAAACTATAAGTCTTGATTTCTAGTCTCTTATAGCTAAGTCTCGGACTAGGATAGTAAGTGTAGTTGAGCTCAAGGACTTCATGGCGATTCATCATACAAGTAGAAGATCTACTCAAGGAACCGGTGGAACTTCTCGACAAAAAGGTATGTGGAGACTTGAACTTATCTGTCACTCAAAAGTCTATCTATTCTATCTCCTACTCTTTGAGACAAAAGTCGTATGCTATATATATAGACTTGATCATACACATTTGGTATTTCGAGCCGAGTATACCTCGCCTATCTATATCTCGAAATATGTGTTGGTAAGCTTTTCGCTTCGACCAAGTTTATCTTTACCTAGTGACGAAAGTCATGAATGTTTCAATCACTTTGAAAATTGCTTTAACGAGAAATAGTGTAACAACTATATAACGTCCTCTAAGAATGTTTCAATGATTGGAATGAGAGTTTAGATTACATAACCTATGGATTCCTTGAACCGAATTTTTCGAACTTTGTTTATCAAGAGAACTGGAAGTATGGCAAGTGCCAAGTCCGCGAACTGCCGAAGTTCTCAAACCCGAGAATTTCTGCTGGAGTTGACAAACTACTTGCGTGAGCCAAGTCCGCGAACCCAGTCCGCGAACCGGCGTAGTTCTCGAACCCGATAATTTCTGCTGGAGTTTGTAAACTCTATCTGGTGTCTTAAGTCCGCAAACCTAGTCTGCGAACTTGAGAAGGTTATATATCTAAAGATGATTTCTGAACTTAATCTTAAAAGACTAAGGAATGCATTTGCAAACCGTGGCTATTAAAGTTCATGAACCGATTCGAGTGAATCAAATCATCTTTGCTTCAATTGTTTCTTGTGTAGTTACATAAGATTTCCTTGCAATTCAACAACTCTCTTAACTAGTTCATTTGAGTCAATTGAACTAGTTATGGTGAAGAAGAACATGGTTGGTATGAAACGCTCATATGGTTAACCTCTTTGGGTAGACTATTGTTGAACCAACAATGTACACGTTTGGGTGCGGTTAACAAACCTAGAAGCGTACAGTCATTTGTGTATAACAAGCTAAGTTTTCGATCTAACGGTTGAGAAATATTATCTTGAATCTAAATCAGGTTTTCATCTAACGGTGAATATTGATTTCTTTGTAACTAAGGCAAAACCCTGATTTGAAAGGCTATATAAAGGAGACATCTAGTATTGTGCAAAACTAATCCCCACACCTTACGTGTGATGCTAGTTTGCGTGCTAGAGTCGTTTCTCCTTTAACCTTTGGTTTTCTTCTTCTAAAACCAGGTTAACGACTTAAAGACTTCGTTGGGATTGTGAAGCCATACCGATGTTACTTTTATCGTAGTTGTGTGATCTGATCTTGCATCTTCTATCGTAACAGTACAATCATATTGATTGGCTTGAGATTGTGAGAGTTCTCCGATAGGAAAGATATAAAAAGTAATCACAAACACCTTCGTCTCATCATTTGTGATTCCACGACATCTTGTTTCGCTACCATACGATTAAGATTGTTTTGAGGTGATTGATTAATCTAGGCTGTTCTTGGGGAATATAAGACCGGATTATCAGTTGGTTCCTGTTTACCTTGATTATTATCAAAAGACGGAGCAAAAACTTTTAGGGTTTTTCTGTGGGAGACAGATTGATCCTTTGATAGACTTGTCTCTGTGAGACAAATTTGTTTATTGTTAAAGCCTGCAATTTTGGGTCGTAGCAACTCTTAGTTGTAGGTGAGATCAGCTAAGGGAATCAAGTGCGCAGTATCCTGCTGGGATCAGAGGTGTAGGGAGTACAACTGTACCTTGGATCAGTGGGAGACTGATTGGGGTTCAACTATAGTCCAGACCGAAGTTAGCTTGGAGTAGGCTAGTATCTGTAGCAGCTTAATGCAGTGTGTATTCAATCTGGACTAGGTCCCGGGGTTTTTATGCATTTGCGGTTTCCTCGTTAACAAAATTCTGGTGTCTGTGTTATTTCTATTTCCGCATTATATTTGTTTATATAATTGAAATAATACAGGTTGTGCGTTTGAATCAATCAATTGGAAATCCGACCTCTGGTTGTTGATTGATATTGATTGATCCTTGGACATTGGTCTTTGGTACCGTCCAAGTTATTCCTTGTGTTTGATTATAGACTCGCTGATTTTTATTAGCTTGAGTGAATCAAAACAAGAGAGAGATATTAACTCCTTGAGATACTTTTATCTAGATTGAGTCTGACTGTCTAGTTGATTCTCTAGTAAGTGTTTCGGAGTTAGTCCATACACATTGCTAATCGAAATATTGGGTGGTGTTATTAGACCCCCGCTTTTTCAAAGTTCACAAACAATCGTCTTTAGATATAACCGGCTTAAGTTCGCAGACTTGGTTCGCGGACTTAAGTTCCCGGAAGGAGTTCTCAAACTCCAGCAGATATTCTCGGATCGAGAACTTCCGCCAATTCACGGACTGGGTTCGCGGACTGAGTTCACGGCTCTTGTTCTGGTTCTCTTGATCAACAAAGTTTGCAAACTTCGGTTCAAGGAAAAAGGACTTATACATATATGTGTTGCCACACAATGCTTATATCCAACATTGGTTATACAATCTAAACTCTCATTTCAATCATTGAAACATTCTTAGAGGACGTTATATAGTTGTTATTCACAAACCATTTTTCGTCAAAGCAATTTTCAAAGTGATTGAACATATCATGACTTTCGTCACTAGGTAAAGATGAACTTGGCCAAAGCGAAAGCTTACCAACACATATTTCGAGAAATAGATAGGCGAGATAAACTCGGCTCAAAATAGCAAATGTATATAATCAAAGTATATATAGCAAAACGACTTTTGTCTTAAGATAGGATATAGAGTACATAGACTTTTGAGTGATAGATAAGTTCAAGTCTCCACATACCTTTTAGTCGATGAAGTTCCACCAGTTCCTTGAGTAGTCCTTCGTCTTGTATGATGATTTCCATGGAGTTCTTGAGCTCAACTACACTTTTTATCCTAGTCCGAGACTTAGATATAGTAGACTATAAATCAAGACTTATAGTTTTGATCACTAACATTGATAAACATGCTTGAGATAACAACGCATGCGAGTTCGACCGAGCAATGCTCTAACACTTACGAATGCACTTTGTTAGAGCATTGCTCAGTCAAAATCGCAAGTTTGTTATCTCAGGATTGTTGTCAGTATTAGATGTACAAAACTATATCTTGATTTCTAGTCCACTAAAGTCAAGTCTCAGACTTGGATTAGAGTGTGGTAGTTAAGTATCAGACATCACGGAACAACCTCAAATATTGAAGACTGGAGAACAAACGAAGACATTTGCGAGAACTTCATCAACAAAGAGGTATGTGAAGACTGTCCTATCCTACTTACTCATGGAAATTACAATTCTATCTTATGAGACTATGTCATATGATTTTAATAGATTTAATATTACAAAGAAGAAATTTCAAACTCAAGCTTGTCTTGGTTAAACTCTCAAAATATGAATCAAGCAATGGATGTTCTATATCCTTAACAATCTTAGTTAAAAACAATTTATTATTCAAGAACTATTTTTGTTTCAAGTTGATCATTTGGAAATTGCCCGAGCAAAAGTGCATACGACACATGGCAATATGGCTATTTGAGAATGTTTCAAATCAATTATGTAAGAAAAAGAACTGCTTGGAGATAGGTAAATATACTTATATGTTTTATAAAAGTGGGTCAGAATTCCCCAAACTCTATAGTTTCACAAATCCGGTTTGCAAACTATGTACATATGAGTTTGGGAATTTAGGTAGGTTGGTAGACTTGGTTTGCAGACCCCTGCCATCTGAATTTCGCGAACTTCCAAAGTCACAAACCCGGTTTGCAAACCCTTGTGCAATGACTTTCACAAACTTCCAAGGTTTGCAAACCCTTGTGGCCTAAATTCGTGAAATGTCAGAGGTTTGCAAACCTGTCCAGTTCCAGTATAGCTGAAGTTAACGAACTATACTACACGTTTATGTTCGACTTTTCTACGATCCTCATAGACACTTTTTAAGACATACTTTAGTCACTAAATCACTTTGTGTTTGTGGATCATTGGTTAAATCTTGAGGCTATTAGACACTACTATGTGCTTATAGGTTCAAAGGCCACTGCACCACTATGAACCATCATTGTGCACGGTTCCAGAACTCTGGACTGTAGTGTATATTCTTTTAAAGGCCAACTTCTCACATGCTTACATGAATTCCTAGCAAGAATTTCATCTAAACTGAGAAAGTGTTTGCTTGGGTTTTAAGTTATCTTAGATTAAATTAAAGCTACCTAAAGCCTTTAAAATTTATAAATAGAGAGACTCAAACAACTGGGAACTTTAATCCCAGACACTTTTGTGTCCTAGTTGCTTACTATAGTCGTCCTCTATTGACATACGTTTCCTCTTAGAAACATAATTAGGTTTATAACTTAAAATTTACACCTAGGGATTAGTGAAGCCAGGTATGACTATCTTTTACCTAATGATTTGTGTATCCTGATCTTGTTCTTATTGATTGTCGAGGTTTTCATCAATCTCCAATCAGGAACAAGATAGATAGAAATCGCAAAGTCTCTTCGTCTCCGAATTTGTGATTCCTCAAGATAGATATCTAAATTCTTCATTGATCGACTCATATTTTTCTTGAGAGGTGGTTAGTAATCCAAACTTTCTTATCTAACTGAGTGTAACTATTTCGGATTCGTGAGGTTTGCTAGCTTTATCTATTGCAACATATTTCCAAGCCTTGATCTAAAAAATCTAAAGAGAAATGAATTAGGATTATTTGTTAGAAGCATATTGGTATGAAAAGTATTTACTTAGGTTGAAGAAATTTTGAAATTCTCATTGAGTTTGTCAAACTCTAGATTTTTCACATGAAGAGATGTTTCAACTTTTTCTTCAGAGGAAGGTTTCCATGATGAATTTCTTCACTGATAGTATTCCTTACTTGGGAATTCGTTTTGTACATGTCCAAACCCACGACATTTAGAGCACTGAAGAGTTTTTTCATCTTACAGAAGATTCATTCTGAAAGTTGGATTTGTAGACCCGTTTTTCAGATCATCTTTCACTTTGTCACTTGAGAAGATTTCTGACATGTTATGTAATCATAAACATGGTAGTGTCTAATTCATCATGATCAACACCGCATTTATCGGCCCAAGACAAGCTAACCTTTGGAGGAGGAAATATTAATTTGGTCACAGCTTCAAAAGCGGAAGCCTTCTCCTTAGTTGTAGTTGTTCATGATCAAAGAGCTTTAACTTTCCAACGAGTCTGCTTCTGGAAAGTGTAAAAAGATCATTTCCTTCTGTGATGGCATGTTTCTTAGACTCGTATCGAGCTTATAAAGATCTCATAATTTTCATCACAATATCCTTTCCAGGAATAGTCCTCCCAAGTGTATGGCAAGCATTAATGATTTCAGACAACTTGTGATTAAATTTCTCAAACGAATCTTCGTCAGCCATCTGAAGGTTTTCCCGTCAGAAGTTAGATTTTGAAGCTTTGCTTCTTTTTATGCGGTATTCCCTTCAAATATGGTTTCTAAGATATCCAAGCATCTTTCGATCCAGTGCACGTAGACACATGACGTTGTAGATCTTGGCTTATGACATGGATGATAACTCTCATACCATCAGAGTTATGTTTAGCATTATTGATTTTGTCATTTCTATATGTAGCTATATATTTTAATACAACATCTACCCATTCTCCAGACATTGAAACATTATATCCATTCACAATAAGAACCCAATTTTGAAATCACGAGCTTGTAAGAAGGAATGCATAGATATTTTCCACCATAAGTAATTTGTGTCATGGAAGGATGGCGGTATGTTAATCAAGATTGCACTCTTGTTCATAACTCAGATCGCCAGAAACACGAACTTTCAGGTCTAAAGGTGTTTGCATGTTCTGATACAGTTGAAAATGAGAGGGTACCAAGTACAACACCAATTTTTTTCGTTCAGTAAACTGTATGGACAAAACCTAATACAATTCAAGCATACCAAATTAATATCCTTGACAATATATATGTGAATTCAAGACAATTTCTCACATGCTTACTTGAAACCCTAATTAGAGTTTCATCTAAACAGAGAGAGTTGTTTGCTTGATTCTCAAGTTATCTTAGCTTGAACTCTAAGCAACCCTCAGTCTTGAAAAACTATAAATAGGTGAAAATCGGGGGTCTAACAACCACACCCACTATTTCGTTTGGAAATTTGTATGGACTAACTCCAATATAATTCCAAGAGAATCAACTAGACAGCCAGACTCAATCAAGGAAATATATCCAAGAGTTATATCTCGGTTTCTCAATGTAATCAGCAAATCAAATAGATAGAAATCCGTGCGCCTGATTATTATGAGAAACAACTTGAACGGTACCAAAGACCAATGTTCAAGTGTCAATCAATTTCAATCAACAACCAAAGGTTGGATTTACCAATTGATTGAACTACGCACAACCTGTGATATTTCAATTATATAAACAACTATAATGCAGAAAAGAAATAACACAAACATTAGAAGTTTTGTTAACGAGGAAACCGCAAATGCAGAAAAACCCCGGGACCTAGTCCAGATTTGTACACCACACTGTATTAAGACGCTACAGACACTAGCCTACTACAAGTTAACCTTGGACTGGAATGTAGTTGAGACCTAACCAAGTCTCACACCGATTAAGGTACAGTCGCGTTCCTTACACCTCTGAATCCCAGCAGGACTCTACGTACTTGATTCCATTAGCTGATCTCACTCACAACTAAGAGTTGCTACGACCTAAAGTAGAAGAATTTATAAACAAATATGTCTCCCACAGGAAAGTCTATTCTGATAGATAAATTTGTCTCCCACAAAAATTCCTTCCGTATTTTGATAAATCAAAGTGAACATGAACCAATTAATAATCCGGTCTTATATCCCGAAGAACGGCCTAGAAATATCAATCACCTTACAATAACTTAATTATATGGTAGTAAAACAAGTTATTGTGGAATCACAAAGAATGAGATGAAGAACTTTGTGATTAGTTTTTATATCTTACCTATCAGAGATAAATCTCGAGCCAATCTTATAGAAGATAGTACTCAATATGATAGAACAAGTAAGATCAGAACACGCAACTATAGATAAAATAGTTGGGTCTCGCTTCAGAATCCCAATGAAGTCTTTAAGTCGTTAACCTATAATGGTTTTGGGAAAAACCTAGGTTAAAGGAGAATCGACTCTAGTCGCAACTAGTATCACACAGGAGGTGTAGGGATTAGGTTTTCCAGTTGCTAGAGTTCTCCCTTATATAGTCTTCAAATCAAGGTTTGATAGCTTTGAAATAGATCAATATTCTTCGTTAGATTAAAACCTGATTTAAGATTCAATCTAAGTTTGCTTAAAGCCAAAGCAATATCTCTCCACCGTTAGATGGTCTTAGATTGTTACATACAAATTAAATATACCTTCATTTAGATATAGGTAACCATACCTAAACGTGTATATTGAGTTGGCTCAACAATAGTTAACCAAAGCTAGCCATATGAACACTTTTGTCTTAACCACATTCATCTGACACTTCTAGATCAAATGATAATCAAATGAATCTAATTGTGTTACTCATAGTTGTTCAATTGTTTATATTCTCATAGAAGTATACAAGACACAATTGAAACAAAATCAGATTTGATTCAAGAGAATCAATTCATGAACATTTAGCCAAGGTTTGCAAAGATTGCATTCCTTAATTTATATATGTATTTGTTCATGAGTATGGAATCATACTTAACCGATTTTAGAACTTAAACCAACTCAATTTGCAAACGAGTACGCAAACTTAAGTTCCAGACTTTGGTCACATCCGACAATTCGGAAAAAACGGTTTGGATACTGTCGTCCCGGACCTAACTCAGGTGAAACCGTTCGCATACTGGTATGCAAACTTGGTTCCCGGACCTTAATCATACTACAAAAGTTTGCATACTGGTATGCATACTGTGCTATATCCAGGCAATGGTTATTTGTTCTAAACTCCCATTTCAATCATTGAAACATCCTTAGAGGACGACAATAGCTGTCTCACACAAACTATTAGCTTATAAGTAATTTTTAAGTGATCGAATGATCAATACGAAACATTCCGAGTCTACATTAAATGACTGTCTCACACAAATCATGTAAGATATTTCAAGGCAATTTTCACATGATCATATTTTGACTTGTTATTTAGTTTCCAACAAATAAATTATTTCCAACTAAACTCGTCAAGAATAATGATGAACGTAGCTAAAGCAAAAAGTTTTCCAACACATATTTCGAGAAAGATATAAGCGGGTTAAACTCAGCTCGAAATATCAAATGTGTATAATGTAAAAGTCTATATAGCTATACGAATTAGTATCAATAGGAGATAGAATTAAATGGACTTTTGAGTGATAGATAAGTTTTAGTATCCACATACCTTTTGTTGATGAAGTTCCTCCAAGCTCTCCTCAGTAGATCTTCGTCTTCAATTGATGAACGTCGTGAAGTCTAAAGATCAACTAAACATTATATCATAATCCGAGACATAGCTATAAGTAGAAAATCAAGAATTATAGTTTTGATCACCTAAACTTAACAAACAAGCTTGAGATAGCAACGCTGGCGAGTTCGACCGAGCAGTGCTCTAACAATCTCCCCCTTTGTCAAATTTAGTGACAAAACTATTAATATATATGGATTACAAAATAAATAAACTTTATAGCTTCTCATCCAACATGCTTGATTTCCTTGGTTCTTTAACATTCCTTGAATTCTTCGTCACTCCAAGTACTCCAGTGATTCTGAACGCGTTCAACTCAACATCATTGTTGTTGAAGATCCGTAAACATAACAATAAGAAAATAGATGTTCTCAATTATTGTTATACAGTGTCATGGTATTATTACACAACATCAAAGTTCAATAGTATTACAACTTTGACAATAATACTACGGTGATATGCATCACTCCCCCTTAGTCAATACTTCATCTCACAATGAAAACCACTCCCCCTTACATAATGATCCGTAAACCATATGTATGTAGTGTGAACTACAAAATAATTCTCCCCATTTTTGTCAATATAAATTGGCAAAGTTACGAAAACTAGCGGGATCATAATGAAATTCTCAAAGAGATTATTCATGACTAAAAGAGAACATATCAACTTTGTTTCGATGATTTCACATAGTCGAAACTTAATGTATTCATCAAGGAGTTTATAAAGATACAAGATAACTCCTACAATATTTCGCAGTCGCACTCCACACAAAGATTTGACAATTAAGCACAAGTTCAATTAAGAACTCTCCCCCATAAAATATCATTCCCGAAAGAACAACAAGAGCAACCTTACTTTTATGAGAAAAGAAGGATTTCTTTGGACATTAAAAAATCACATGAAACATGAATTTGTATCCAATAAACTCGAATAAATTAACCACAAGAGAACCTTAATGATTAATTTAATCGGAAATGCTCAACATAAGAAAACTTATGGAGCCGTTACAGTACTTTCACAAAGAAGTGGATCAGGAAAAGATCAATCTGCGGAGTATACAAAGATTCATTCTATTTTGCATCAATATTTGCATAAATACATATAATAGACTTAAGCTTTGCAATGAAAAGTTCATCCTATCTTCCATCAATATTTGCATAATGACATAATAGACTTAACTTTTGACATATATGGGACAATCATAGTTCACGGACGCAAACACACATATCCCATAAAAAAAATTACAATATATAAATCCAATAAAGATTAATACTACAAAATCATCTTCCAAATAAACTTTAGAATTTAAATAAATAAATCTAAAAACATTGCAAGATGAAAATCGTTGATCAAACACCGGAATAAATTCTCATAAGAAGTTTCCTAGACATTAAGGCCTCTAAAAAATTCTTTATCATCCCCGAACTCCTCGTCGTCAACAGCCATAGGAACATAAGGTTCATGAATAAAGGAGTCAATTCCAACAAACCTTCTAGACTGATGCCGAACTAGGGCCTTTTGAGTTTCGAGAGTCCTCAAGACAATAACCTTTATTTTCTGAATCTCCTTTCTTGTTTCCTTCAACTCTTCAAGAACCCCAGAAAACTTTTGTATTGGTTTCCTCACATTCCTCCTTTTTCTTTTCAAAGTTGAAGGTACAAGAGATTTATCTTTTTCCTTCATGATTGATGGATTAACAATCATATTAACATCTTTTTCATCAGATTACATAATGGTTGGATTCTCCATACCAGTATGAGATTGTGAGAGGAATTCACAAATCAGGCTCAACAAGCAATCATGTAATAAAAAAAAGAGTTTTCAGAGAAGGAAAAAGGAATGTAGGGTTACGGAACCTTTAATACACTAAAAGGATACACATACGCACAACTCACAACCCTAAAGAAGACAAAATTGTCGATTTTAACCCTCTTTTATTGATCAAACAGAGAAAGCCCTTTCAATATCAATTAGATATGAAAAAATGGAAGAATTCCAAACCGGCGAAAACGAAACCAAAAAAGAAAAAGAAAACAAAAAAAGTTTTTTTGCTTTTCCTAAAGCCTGAAGTGTGCAAACCCTTGTCTCTTTTGAACCAGGCACACGAGACAAGATACACACAACCAACACATTTAAGTTGTGCTGGGGTGAACAATAATCTGTCCACCATAACCTTATTGAACGAAATTCTTAAAACCCTGTTTAACAGACTGTTTAGACCGTACTCTTTTCTCTAGAGGTATACTTTTATCTTTGGAAATTAACTTCTTTGGAGAAGAGATAAGTTTACATACCTCAGACGACTTCTGAACAAGTTTGAGATTGTTTCTGATCGATTTGCTCTTCTTTGAAGTTTATTGATATATCTTATCTTATGTTTGTACTTGAAACAGTTGGAGAGTTCATGACCCTTGAGAGTACAATAAGATATTGTCAATATAAAGGATGGTTCAGACACCATAGCTGTGCAAGCTGCTAGACAAAAGGTAGAACCTGAAAAATTAGAAATAAAATTTCCAGTAGACAAAGAAAAATCCATTTTATCCTCCAAAATAGTTGAAGTTTCTCCCGGAAGAATATCGAGGTTGATGTACGTATTGCTACAATTATCGAAATCAATTTTTTCACAAAGGACTACAACACTTGATTTTTCGTCTTCATTAGAATCATAGTGATCAGACATTTCATCAAGAGTTGCAGCAAGACCTTTGTTTCCAGTGTATTTTCTACGATTCGGACACTCATTTGCAAAATGACCAAAACCTTTACACATGAAGCACTGTGGCATATCCTCGTCGTCAGTATCCCTGTTTTTAGAGGAACACGATTATGAGGTTTAACTGATGACTTAGGTTTATCTCTAGTGAACCGTTTACTTCTCTTCAAAAGAAGATCTCTAAACTGTCTTGTGATCAAAGAGACTGACTTGTCAAGATCTTCATCTGATGGATCAGTCTCAGAAGGATCATCTTCAGAGATGCCAACAATTTTACTTTTATCAAGTAATTTAGTGTTCTTTTGTGCTTTGAAAGCAATATCCTTTCCAGATTTGGATACATGCTCATGATCAAAGATCTTTAACTTCCCAACAAGAGTATTTCTGGAAAGAGTTTCAAGGTTATTTAATTCGACGATGGCATGTTTCTTAGAATCGTATCTAAATGGTAGTGATCTGAGAATTTTCATCATAGTGTCCTTTTCAGGAATAGTCTTACCCAACGCAAACGATGCATTAACAATTTCAGACACTTTGTGATTAAACTCATCAAATGAATCTTCATCTGCCATACAAAGGTTTTCCCATTCATAATTTAGGTTTTGAAGCCTAGCTTCCTTTTCACAGGTATTCCCTTCAAATACGGTTTATAAGATATCCCAAGCATCTTTAGACCGAGTGCATGTAGTCACTTGGCGCTAAAGATTTGGGATAATAGCATGGATGACTGCATTCAATCCATCAGAATTATGCTTTGCAGCAAGAATCTCGGCAACATCATAATTGATGAGATTTCAATAGGATCAAGGATTGTGGAGGTGCTGAAGGTTTCTGCAAGTATATGAGTTGTAGAGTTCTACAAATAAGTTTCGATCGAGATAATTATGTATCCTCCAGTCATCTATTTTGGACTTATTTATATTGTCAGAATAGTAAACACATTGATCCCAGTAAGTGTGACGGTTTCTTGAGTGAAAGAATGGGAAAGTGGGAGATCGTGGTAAAACCAGTTTCGTGTCGTGTGGAGACTTGGTTGATCGTCCACCCACTAATTTGCCAATTCCCTCAATCACTTGCACAACTAACTAACGTTTCTCATCGTGGATGAACACACGTGTCGTAGGCCGCCAGACCAAAACCCTAATTAATATACCCCATGTGACGTGATTGATGTCTCACGAACGTGGAGTCTGCAAGGCAGACGTGTATTTAATTAATCAGTTATTGACTTGTTAGATGATGAGTCTAAGTTTTGTTCAGTTGAGCATGATTGTCGAATGCTCTAAGATTCATGGATTGAACATGTCTGTTGAGACGTATAGTTCTTGAATCAACATGATGTATTGTTTGAGCAAATATTGCTTGTATGAGCAAATATTGCTTGTATGTTAAATCATTGAACATTGATAGTTGAATCAATATTAGTATTCTGAGCGACGTTTCTCGCGTCTGAATAAAATTATTGAATATTGATAGTTAAATCAATATTTCTCGTTTGAGCAAATATTGCTCGTTTGATGAATTATTGGTAGCATGACCAGATAAAATATTAATTAAAATATTGGTAACTTGACCGAATATTATATAATTAATTAAGATGTTGATTGCTGGATCAACATAAAATTATTAGTGTTTAAACTTGCTCAAAATTATGATTTGCAGAGCATTCAGTTTGAAACCCTAATTTTGATCGATTGATGATCAGTTGGTGATTTATTGAAAATCAACTGAGTGAAAGAGGGACCGGCTACATGGGATGATGGACGACCATGTATTTCCCAGGTGCTCGTGTGAGCATGTACCAAAGTCTTTTGTTGACCAGTTGGTGAAAGGATGATTAAATGTTGGTTTAATCATTTATTAAAATAGTGTCCGTCTGAGCATTAGGTAATAAAACCTAATTATAGAGAAGTGAGGGACCGACCAAGATAGCATGGAACCTGCCCTTGGTGGTGTGGGACCAGCTGACGGTCGATTGAGAAAATTCCAAGTTGGTTGGAAAGAGTTTGGACCCAGTATGAGCAATTGAGCAAATTAGATCAAAATTATAAAGATGTGTGGGACCGGCTCCTTGAAAGCCTTAGGGCCGTCCTTGGTCGATCAAGGAAGCACACCCGCGTCACCATAATGTTTGTGTCTCAGTCCTGAGAGTTTTGGTATTTTCTGGTGTGCGTTTGAGCAATATTTTGTATTTTCAGAAGAGTTTGATCTTTGACTGAAATTCTTGATTTTGCTCGAATGAGCAAGTATAACTTTGCCCATTTGATCAATACTTTGAGAATATCAAAATAATAATATTTTAATATTTTTCGTGAGTAGCCTAGTCGGTCACGTGGCCACTTGACTTTTTGGCCTTTTCACCTTTTGGGAAATATTCGAGAAAATATGAAAAAACCAGGGTTTTTGCTCTAGTTTCATGGGATGAGGGAAAAAAAGGGATTGCAAGGTGTGGGACCGGCTATTGCTAGGGCATGACCGGCCGTCTAAGTAGCCCGGTCCCGTGACACCTTCCCCTATTTTTATTATTTTTCATGTTCGAAGGAAAATATGGAGAAACCGTGAGTTTTTCTCAAACAAGGAAAGTTGCTCGAATGAAGAGTCTTCATGAGATCATGAAAATAATAAAATAAGAAAAAATAAAGGAAGAGGCGCAGGGGACTGGCCACGGCGGCATGACTGGCCGGCCGGTGGGCCCGGTCCCTAGGCACCTCTTTTAATTATTTTTTTATTATTTTCTCTCTCATATTTTTCGTGGGTTTCCTCGTTTGTCCGTATTTTTGAATGCTCGTTCATGCATTTGGGTGCTCGTTCTTGCATCATCATTGAGTACACTGCACTATTTTCTTGGGGCTTACTCGGTGATAGTCTAGACGCCCGATTGTTGGATATTTATTACTAATTCATGAAATTCAGCGGAGAATGATTCATGAAACGGAGCAATAAAAATGAATTGAGTCTCTATTACTAATCCATGGAATCCAGTCGGGGAATTCAGGGAAAAGAGTAATGAGATGAAATGGTTATCTATTACTGATCCGTGAAATCCAGTCGGGGAATTCAGGGAACGGAGTAATGAGATATAATAGATTATTTTCTAGGAATTCAGTTGGCGAATGACACTAGAACGATTCTATTTGCAGAATCGAGATACGAGATAGTTGAAGCATCATATCCGTTCTGAGGGGTGTATAGTTAGGGAACAACGAACGGCGTGACGTCCTGAAGGCATTCAACTCTCTAACAAACAATTATGTCTAAATAACCACCCAATAAGATTCTATACATGGTCTCTCTACATAGTCAGGGAACAACGTGCAGTGTGACGTCCTGAAGGCATTCATCTCCCTAACAAACAATTATGTCTAGAGAATCGCCTAATCATGAAGATTCTATGTAGAGGTGGGTCTCTCTATGTAGTCACGGAACAACGAACGGCGTGACGTCCTGAAGGCGTTCATATATCTAACAAACAATTATGTCTAGAGAACCGCCCAATCATTAAGATTCTACATAGGGGTGTGAAGCATCGAATGCTCAGCCGGGGAGGCCTTTCGAGAAACATATTCATCATAGCTCTCTGATAGGAACGCTCACTCAAGACACGCCTCGCTAGTGTTTTAGACATTGAGGCTGAGTTTAATTTTCTCCCTTGGGTGTCGGTTCCTCCTCTATTCTCACAATTGATCACCTTCAACGCTGCTGAACAAAATGTCACATTGAAGTCTGGCATCGGCCTGAGTGATGGAGAGAAATCTTTTATACTGAGTTGCACTCCTGGTTATTTAGTGTCAGTAATGCAAGGAAAATTCCAGGTGGAAGAATATAACATTGACAGAGCAGCTCGACAAATGGGTCTTGATCAGTGTTCTCTAGGTTATCGAATGAATAATCCATCGGTTGAGTATCTGAAGGCTCATTTATATTGCACACATGTGGAAGGGAATGATTACTTGTTTCCTTTCTCCGCCCGAGATATCTACGTAACTCCAGGTTATATAGACTTCTGGCATCAACAACTTGGACGCTTGCATAAGTTTGCGATGGATGTTAAGTCTCTGGTACGAGAGTTTCCTTCTGTTGACATGCTCACTGATCGACCAAGATTTAAACATCTTTCTAGCGGTGATAAAAGAAAAACGCCTCCAGAATGTTTACAAGTAAGTATTTTCCTTATGATTTTGGTAAATGCATGATAATCACATCTTAATCATTTTATTAACTTTGTCGTAGGATGGCCGTGTTGTGAGGTCTCGAATCCATGTAGACTTCTCGGAAGTGCAAGACAGTCCCCAGGGTGGAGAAGGCAGAAGTAGGAAGAATTATAGGATGATACCAAATAATGTTAAGTCCCCAGTCGTTTCTTTGATGAGTTGTTAATATTCCTTATACCGTGACTTTTTCCTTGTCCGCATAATTAGGATCATGAAACCAACGTTTGTTGTATGTTCCAGAATTACGCTCCATCAAGTATTGGCGGTCTCCGTTTTGCTTCAATTGAGCCAAAGTCCAGTGATGAAGATGATGTCGATGGAAGTATTTCTTCGTATAATCAATCATGATACCTCTTGATTAAAATAATAATTATTGTTGCCGATATATCCAGGAGGAGATTGTCGTGCAAGACCAACATGGACATGTTGTTCATTCGTCTTCGAACGGTGGTGAGAAAGAGAATCCTCAAGAATCAGGACCAAATGAAGGCAATGGTGTTCCCAATGTTGATGCCAACCGTATTAATCTCTCGAACGAATTGGAGACCCCTCGAGTAAGTATCCATTTGGTATTCTCTTCGTAGAAGTATAATATTTCTGATTTGTTGATGAATGAATGAGAATTCTCATGAATAAGTGAAAAGTTTTACCGAAATACGTCACCAGAAAATTCAGAACTCAGTTTTTTAGCAAAAACACCATAAAATCTTCATCGGATGTCGTATTTTCGCGGTCTACCCATGTATTATCATGCCCAGGAGATTTCCAAGCTTTATAAAAGAAGCTTTTTAAGTTTTGAGCACGTTTCGGGGTAGAAATTAGTGAAACAGTAAACTTCCAAGAGACTTTCAGAAATTTCTCAGCTGGCATGTAGTTGAATGTTTTGGCCACATCTTTTTGATCGTTTATCCGATTGCTATGGAATTTTGATATGTTGTAAAGGACATCCATACGAAGAGAATGGTATATGACGCAACCTCAGATTACTTAATAGTTGCTCCCAGTTCATCGTCTTATACAGAGCAGTGTAAAATCTCTTCAGACGAGGTTGTTGAAAACGTGTTTTATGACTTTCACACCATTTGCTCATGTCTTGGATGTATATTAAAGAACTTAGATAATGTTAGTTCACTTACATGCTGGATTTTATGATTGACTTTGGTTTCCATGCTTTAATCTCATGTAATCTTCGTATTAGGTGTCAAATACCGAAGTTGAGAATAATGGAACCAATGATGATGATTTGAACAATACGGAGAATCAAAGTGGTGGCCTTACCAGATCTCCACTTCAGGGTCGTGGAAATGTTGCTGATGAAGTTGTTGAAGAGAATGATGCTCAAGTTGTTATTGCTCCAGAGACGGAGGGAACCGGTCCAGAAGAAGCTATGATGGAAGGAACTGCTCTTGCTCCATCGATGGAAGAGATTAATCCAGAAATAGGATAAGTTGCTGGGAATCACGTACTGGTGCATAAATACTCTACTGCAGGGGTTGCCTTTGTTCCTTCATTTGGTGAGTTACTTCCGTACCATGAGCTAGTTGGTGGATTTAGCGTTCCCGTTGCATATGCAGGCATGCATGAAGAAATATGGAAGATATATGGTCATATTGTTGTCACCACATACCCAAAAAGAAGTAATTTCTCGACTAATCAAGTAGGAGCTCTCTTACGGGTTATTGACGATATACGAACCAGGTCTAGAAGTACTATCACTCCAGATATACTCTTTGATTGGGAATACAATTTGGACCATTTTGAGAAACTTGGTTTTAATGTGGGATGTCTTCGCGAGAGAGTTGAAGCTTAAAGAAGCAGTCGAGAATAATGTACCTCTGACAAGCGATGCTGTGTTGAAGAAGGAGTCTGAGACTGCTAGATTAACCAAAGAGCTGGAGTCGTCCAAGGAAACTTTACAAGTCTTGAAAGATGCGGAGGAAAAGAAATCTTACTTTGCTGGTTTCCTTTAGTTTCTTTTCCATAATCTCTTGAACCTTGAACTTCTGAGAGATGATAGATTTTACTTTGGTTTTGATTTTTGATTGATTGAGGATTTTCTTTTGGATTTGATAGAGATTTTTCTTTTAAGTAAAAGAACTTTGATAAGTTACTGAATTCAAATAATGGATGCAAGTATGGAAAACATTTTGGAGGAATTGAAAATACATGTGAAAGAAAATCCTAAAAACGAATCAGGTGTCTCGAGTTCGTCCATGTCTTGAACAGATAGCACCTCAGAATGTTGAATACCTCAGGCGTCAAATGTTTTGAGCCAATTATCGTGAATCACTGGTATACTTGTCTTAACCTTCATATCAGCCAATTTTTAGTATCCTCCAACTGCCGACTTAGCAATCATAAAAGGCCCTTCCCAGTTAGAGCTCCTTGTGGAATGGAGTTTACGTTTAGTTTCCTTAAGAACTAAATCCCCTTCATGAAATTTGTTAGGCTTGGTTGATCGTTCCATGAATATCTTCTGTTGGTTCGGAATTCTTCGTTCAGTAGGATCCCATGTCTGTGGAGCTTTCCAATCCTGCGACACATGTAGACACTCACGCAAGGGAGAGTACCTTGGATATTGATTTTCGTGCTCGGTCATTATTCTAGCAATGACTGTGTTAGTGAGACGGTGGATTCGGAGAGGCTCCGCGTCCAACCACTTGGTGAAATATTGCTGAGGCGAGACTAACCACTCATAACATTTGGTAATAACTAAGTTGTGAGTAAGATCAAGTCCCCGGACCAGAGTAGCATATTTGAAAGTTGATAATATGAACGCATGGGGGGGGGGGGGGGGTAAGACTTGCCTGAGTACGAAACCTTTTGACGAATTCATGCGCGCTCTCTTCGGGTTTTTGTGTGAGATTCGTCAAGGCTTCAACTTTCCCCAGATGTTCGAATGGCGGAGTGTCCTCTATTTCTTCCGAATCAGAGATTTCTTCAACAGAAAAATGTGCAATTGAAGGTGTTGTAGCTACCTTTCCAGCATGAATCCACGTCCGCCCGAGGATCATGTCATACCCTGGATCTTCCCTGATGTTAGAGCATTGCTCGGTCGAACTCGCATGCGTTGCTATCTCAAGCATGTTTGTCAATGTTAGTGATTAAAACTATAAGTCTTGATTTCTAGTCTACTATAGCTAAGGTCTCGGACTAGGATATAAAGTGTGGTTGAGCTCAAGAACTCCATGGCAATCATCATACAAGACGAAGGACTACTCAAGGAACCAGTGGATCTTCATCGACTAAAAGGTATGTGGAGACTTGAACTTATCTATCATTCAAAAGTCTATTTATCTCCTATCTTGAGACAAATGTCGTTTTGCTATATAAACTTAGATTATACACATTTTCTATTTCGAGCTGAGTTTATCTCGCCTATCTATTTCTCGAAATATGTGTTGGTAAGCTTTCTCTTTAGACAAGTTCATCTTTACCTAGTGACGAAAGTCATGACAAGTTTCAATCACTTTGAAAATTGTTTACTTTGACGAAAAATAGTTTGTAAATAACAGCTATAGAATATCAACGTCTTCTAAGAATGTTTCAATGATTGAAATGAGAGTTTAGATTATATAACCATTAGAAGATATAAGCATTGTTGTGGAAACACATATATGTATAAGTCCTTATTCCTTGAACCGAATTTTGCGAATTTGTTGATCAAGAGAACCGGAATAGTGGCGTGAGCCAAGTCCGCGAACTGGCGGAAGTTCTCGACCCGAGAAATTCTGCTAGAGTTTGTGAACTCCGTCCGGGAACTTAAGTCCGCGAACCCAGTCCGCGAACTTGAGTAGGTTATATCTAAAAACGATGTTTGTGAACTTATTCTTACATAAACTAAGGAATGCAAATTTCAATCCGTGGCTATATAGTTCATGAACCGATTCGAGTGAATCAAATCGTTTTTGCTTCAATTGTGTCTTGTGTAGTTACATAATATTTTCTTGCAATTGAACAACTCTATAACTAGTTCATTTGAGTCACTTGAACTAGTTATGGTGATGAAGAATATGGTTGATATGAAAGTGATCATATGGCTAACCATTTGGTTGACTATTGTTGAACCAACAAATGTACAAGTTTGGGTACGATTACACAAGCCTAGAAACGTGCATTTCATTTGCGTGTAACAAGCTAGTTTTCGATCTAACGATTGAAAGATATTAGCTTGAATTTAATAAGGTTTTCATCTAACGGTGATATTGAATGCTTTGTTACCAAGCTAACATTGATTGCAAACCCTGATTTGAAAGATTATATAAGGGAGAACTCTAGCAACTGGGAAACCTAATCCCCACACCTTCTGTGTGATACTAGTTGTGCTAAGCTAGAGTTGATTCTCCTTTAACCTTTGGTTTTTTCTTCTAAACCAGGTTAACGACTTAAATACTTCATTGAGATTGTGAAGCCAGACCGATACTACTTTCTTGTAGTTGTGTGATCTGATCTTGCTGTTTCTATCGTACGAGTACAGTTGTAATAATTGGCTTGAGATTGATATCTCCGATAGGCAAGATATAAAAGAAATCACAAACACTTCGTCTCATCGTTTGTGATTCTGCAATATCTTTTTTCGCTACGTCGATTAAGATTATTGTGAGGTGATTGATAATACTAGGATGTTCTTCGGGAATATAAGTCAGGTTTATCAATTGGTTCATGTTCACCTTGATTTATCAAAAGACGGAACAAAACTCGTAGGTATATTCGTGGGAGACGGATTTATCTATTACCGTAGACTTTTCTGTGTGATACAAATTTGTTAATTAAAGTCTTCGACTTTGGGTCGTAGCAACTCTTAGTTGTGGGTGAGATCAGCTAAGGGAATCAAGTACGTAGCATCCTGCTGGGATCAGAGACGTAGGAGCATAACTGTACCTTGGATCAGTGTGAGATTGATTGGGGTTCAACTACAGTCCAGACCGAAGTTAATTTGGAGTAGGCTAGTGTCTGTAGTGGCTTAATACAGTGTGTGTTCAAACTGTACTAGGTCCCGGGGTTTTTCTGCATTTGCGGTTTCCTCGTTAACAAAATTCCGGTGTCTGTGTTATTTTCCGCATTATATTTTGTTACATAATTGAAATATCATAGGTTGTGCGTTGTTCAATCAATTAGACTATCCGACCTCTTGCTTGTTGATTTAAATTGATTGACACTTGGATATTGGTCTTTGGTACCATCCAAGTTATCTCTCTAGTATTTGATAAAGACTCGCAGATTTTTATTTGCTTGAGCATATATCAAATCGAGAGATTGAGATATAAACTCTTTGATATACTTTTCATCTAGATTGAGTCTGACTGTCTAGTTGATTCTCTAGAAAGTATATTGGAGTTTGTCCATACAGATTGCAAAGCAAAATATTGGATGTGGTTGTTGTACCCCCACTTTTTCACCTGATTATATGAAACTTGGTTTTCGTCCAGGTTGAACCAACTTTCATCTTGAGAATGATGTAACCATACACATCTCTGGATATTCCTTCGTGATCTCTGACCGAGACAGGAGCATGAGTGGCTTCTTGTCAAGTGATGCCTGCAGCTCTGAGAGTCTTTAAAGGAATAATATTGATAGTTGTGCCAACATCGATTATCACTCTTCTGAATTCATTTCATTTGAGACGTACTATGGTGAGCAGTCCCCAGTCATACATCTCTTTGTCAGTGGCTGGAGGTTCAGGGAGCACTTCTCGATTGGATAGACGTTTCCCAGACACTATATGGTTCAAAGCGCTGAACATATCCCCTCTTTGAGCCTTTGATAGATAAAGAAATTCGCAGACATGCTCGATCAACGATTGAACTGCTTCTTTGACTGGTTGTTCAGAGAGCGTAAAGGTTCTGATTGGAAGAGGATTCTTGTATACCCCTTCAGTCCCCAGTTATCCTGAATCGACTTTTTCCTTGCATATGCGCTTCAAAGTTCTGCAATCACTTGTCGAATGACTGACATACCTATGAAAGCGGCAGTAGCGTGTATTCTCCACTTCCTCCTCTGTCGGCTCTCTCCTGGCGGGAGGTAGTTTGATCGCACCATCTTGGATCCATAATTCCAACATCTCGATCACCTCTTCAATGGGGAAAGGAAAGTCCGGTTCTTCCTGGTCATTCTGCTGATGTTGAGCAGGTAGTTGTGCATTTCGAGTTTGGTTGTCCTTCCTTGATGCTTTTGTAGGATGGGACATTGGAGGAGCGTTCTTATGATGTTGCGCTTCGGATTTCCTCTTGCTTCCCTCAGCAACATTCATGGAAGGTTGAAGATTGTATTGATTGTTGATGAGGTGTCTAGCACTGCCTCGAGCTTCTCACAGTTCCTCGACTTTTGTAGCTTTCGTTCTTTCCAGTAAGGCCGGAGCAGTGGTTGTTGATCGCTTGTCCACTTTGTGAAGTTCTGAGAAAGTTTGGAACCAGAGATTTTCCAGCAAGGCTCTGTAGAACCGGGATCATTTCGTTGATGCACAAGTCCACCAGTTGGTGCTCAGTGACATTTGGTTCATGACAATCCAAAGCCTGGATTCTAAACCTTTTTGCATAGTCGTTTGGATGTTCAGTATTCTTCTGGGACATTATCCCTAAATCAGAGAGAATAATCTGCTCCGAGACAAAGAAGTATTTTCGGATAAAGCACTAACCATTTCTCCCCAACCAGTGATGCTCCCTGGTGCGATGTTGTTGTACCAAGTATATGCTCGGCTTGTCAGAGACTTCGAGAACTTCTTCAAACGAACAACATGATTGTGTTCATGATCTCTTAATGCCTCCAGGAATCGAGAAACATGTTCTCGGGCGTTCCTCGTTCCATTGTAGAGTGTGAACGTTGGATAAGTATAACCTTTCGGGAGAGGGATCATCTGTGTAGCAGCAGGATATGGAGGTTGATGACGATGGACAGATGGTGTCTTGTCTTCTCCTCGAGCCTCCATAAAGCGTTCCAGATCTTCACGAGTGATGAAACCTGAGGTCTTCTTCTCTGGTGGGTTATCTGCAGCAGCTTTGCGGACTTCATCATCAAACACCATGTGAATTGGAGAGATTTTGGGATCAACTTATTTGGCTTTTCCTTTCTTCAACCCTTCATGAGTTTTATCTGACATTTTGTCTGTAAGCGTTTTGAGATAATTACATAGCTGCTTCTGAGTAGTAGCCATATCAGTTTGATTTTGGAAAGAACTTCCTGGATCTTCATAAGATCGGCTATGGTGGGTGGATTTTCTCTGACTTCCTCGGGATGCCGGCTGAAGAGAGGATGATTCCCAATGTTGGTTTGAGGAGGAGTGATATCACCAGCACCGTTGTTGGAAGCAGGAATAGTTTCTGGAGTACCACCAATGTTGCTAGTGTTGGCGTTGTTTGTGTTAGGATTTGTAACTGAACCTGACCTAAGATCAACCATTTTGTGAAAATGTGATATTGCAACCGAGAGATTAATCTCCCATTGTGGTCGCCAATCTATAGATGGGTAAAAACGATTCACTGGTTTTTTTAGGAAAGTGAACAGTCAACCGTTCGGACGAGACTCCTCAACCGAGAAAATTGCGTAACCTCACACAGATGCACTGCACGGGAGTGCTTTGAGTTTGAGAGATCAATCTGTAGGACTCCGACCTAAACCAAGTTAATGTCCGTTCCAGAGTCAATTCGGTCACAAAGAGGGAGATAGGTTGATCTGTAGGAGGGAAGCTGAGAATTGTGGGATCAATGATGATCAAGGATTGTGGATGTGTTGAAGGTTTCCGCAAGTATATGAACTGTAGAGTTCTGCAAATAAGTTTCGATTGAGAGAATTGTGTGTCCTCCAGTCATCGATTTTGGACTTATTTATATTGTCATAATAGTAAGCACATTGATCCCAGTAAGTGTGACGGTTTCTTGAGTGAAAGAATGGGAAAGTGGGAGATCGTGGTAAAACCAGTTCCGTGTCGTGTGGAGACTTGGTTGATCGTCCACCCACTACTTTGCTAACTCCCTCAACCGCTTGCACAACTTAATCATGTTTCTCATCGTGGATGAACACACGTGTCGTAGGCCGCCAGAACAAAACCCTAATTAATATCCCCCATGTGACGTGATTGATGTCTCACGAACGTTGAGTCTGAAAGGCACACATGTATTTAATTAGTCAGTTATTGACTTGTTAGACGATGAGTTTAAGTTTTGTTCAGTTGAGCATGATTGTCGAATGCTCTAAGATTCATGGATTGAACATGTCTGTTGAGACGTATAGTTCTTGAATCAACATGGTGCATAGTCTGACCAAATATTGCTCGTCTGAGCAAATATTGCTTGTATGATAAATCGTTCAATATTGGTAGTTGAATCAATATTAGTATTTTGAGCGACGTTGTTCGCGTCTGAATAAAATTATTGAATATTGATAGTTAAATCAATATTTCTCGTTTGAGCAAATATTGCTCATCTGAGCGAATATTGCTCGTTTGACGAATTATTGGTAGCATGACCAGATAAAGTATTAATTAAATTATTGGTAGCTGGACCGAATATTATATAATTAATTAATATGTTTATTGCTGGATTAACATAAAATTATTAGTGTTTAAACTTGCTCAAAATTATGATTTGCAGAGCATTCAGTTTGAAACCCTAATTTTGATTGATTGTTGGTCAGTTGGTGATTTATTGAAAATCAACTGAGTGAAAGAGGGACCAGATACATGGGATGATGGACGACCATGTATTGCCCAGGTGCTCGTGTGAGCATGTACCGAAGTCTTTTGTTGACCAGTTGGTGAAAGGATGATTAAATGCTGGTTTAATCATTTATTAAAATAGTGCCCGTCTGAGCATTAGGTAATAAAACCTAATTATGGAGAAGTGAAGGACCGACCAAGATATCATAGAACCGTCCCTTGGTGGTGTGGGACCAACTAACGGTCGATTGAGAAAATTCCAAGTTGGTTGGAAAGAGTTTGGACCCAATATGAGCCATTGAGCAAATTTGGTCAAAATTATAAAGATGTGTGGGACCGGTTCCTTGAAAGCCTTAGGGCCGGCCTTGGTCGATCAAGGAAGCATGCCCGTGTCACCATAATGTCTGTGTCTCAGTCCTGAGAGTTTTGGTATTTTATGGTGTGCGTTTGTGCAATATTTTGGATTTTCAGAAGAGTTTGATCTTTGACTGAAATTCTTGATTTTGCTCGAATGAGCAAGTATAACTTTTCCCATTTGATCAATACTTTGAGAATATTAAAATAATAATATTTTAATATTTTTTGTGAGTATCCTAGTCAGTCATGTCACTATTTGACTTTTTGGCTTTTTCGCCGTTTGAGCAATATTCGAGAAAATATGGAAAAACCAGGGTTTTTGCTCGAGTTTCATGAGATGAGGGAAATAATAATTATGAAAACAAGGGATTGCAAGGTGTGGGACCGTCCATGGCTAGGGCATGACCGGCCGTCTAGGTAGCCCGGTCCCGTGACACCTTCCCCTATTTTTATTATTTTTCATCTTTGAAGGAAAATATGGAGAAACCGTGAGTTTTGCTCAAACACGGAAAGTTGCTCGAATGAAGAGTCTTCATGAGATCATGAAAATAATAAAATAAGAAAAAATAAAGGAAGAGGCGTGGGGGACCGGCCACGGCGGCATGACCGGTCGGCCCGGTCCTTAGGCGCCTCTTTTATTTTTTTATTATTATTTTGTCTCTCCTATTTTGTGTGGGTTTCCTCGTTTGTCCATATTTTTGAATGATCGTTCGTGCATTTGGGTGCTTGTTCGTGCATCATCGTTGAGTACACTTCACTATTTTTTTGGGGCTTACACGGTGATAGTCTAGACACCCGATTGTTGGATATTTATTACTTATTCATGAAATTCAGCGGAGAATGATTCATGAAACAGGGTAAAAAAAATGAATTGAGTCTCTATTACTAATCCAAGGAATCCAGTATGGGAATTCAGGGAACGGAGTAATGAGATAAATGGTTATCTATTACTGACCCGTGAAATCCAGCCGGGGAATTCAGGGAATGGAGTAAGGAGATATAATAGATTATTTTCTAGAAATTCAGTTGGCGAATGACACTAGAACGAATATATTTGCAGAATCGAGATACGAGATAGTTGAAGCATCATATTCGTTATGAGGGGTGTATAATCAGGGAACAACGAACAGCGTGACGTCCTGAAGGCATTCAGTGATCTAACAAACAATTATGTCTAGAGAGTAACGCTCACTTAGTCAGAGATCGTGAAACGGTTCACGGATCGTAAATATGAATCGTCACATGCGTTCTTGAAGCCGGGTCAGAAACATGCAATATCATGATTTTACGATTTTGTCCTTTGTCGAAAAT
Source organism: Papaver somniferum (assembly GCF_003573695.1). Classification (NCBI taxonomy): domain Eukaryota; kingdom Viridiplantae; phylum Streptophyta; class Magnoliopsida; order Ranunculales; family Papaveraceae; genus Papaver; species Papaver somniferum. The sequence goes on from NC_039367.1 coordinate 53,611,981, forward strand.
CCACCATCAACACTAGGATAGATTGTGCAGTTGAGCATTAGACTTCACGGCGTTCATAAATTGAAGACGAATAACTACTAAGGCGAGCTTGTGGAACTTCATCAACAAAAGGTATGTGGAGACTAAAACTCTTCTATCACTTGGAAAGTATATTTCTACTCTATATTCTATATTGAGACATAAGTCGTATTACTATGTGGTATTCGGTTATGCACATTTCAGCTTTCGAGCTGAGTTTAACTCGCTTACATATTTCCTGAAATATGTGTTGGTAAGCTTTCGCTTCAACCAATTTCATCTTATATTCTTGACGAAAGTCAAAAGATGATCATGTGAAAATCACCGAGTAACATCTTACATGTTTTGTGTGATACAATCATTTGGTGTAGATTTGGAATGTTTCGTTATGATTATTTCAATAGCTTGAAAATTGCTTTGATGCTAATAGTGTGTGAAAACGGCTATTGTCATCCTCTAAGAAAGTTTCAATGATTGAAATAGAGTTTAGAACACTTAACCAACATTGGGTTATAAACATTTTATGCACTCTTGCATATATGTGATCCATGTCAGGAAACCATAGTATGCATACACGTATGCGTACCTGTTGGTTTGAGAAGTCCGGGAACCCAAGTGCGCGTACCCGTATGCATACTGGCGTAGGTTTATGACCGGAAATTTCTACTGGGTTTGGAGGTATGCATACCCATTCGAATACTGGCGAAAACCAAACTTGGTCCGGCTATTCAAGTATGCGTACTCGTTTGTATACTTGACTGGTTAAAGTTCTAAAATCGGTTGTGATATGAACAAATACATTTATATAATAAGGAATGCATTCTTTGCAAACCGTGGCTATAATGTTCATGAATTTATTCGAGTGAATCTAACTGATTTTGCTTCAATTGTGTTCTTGTATACTTCTATGAGAATATAGGAATTGAACAACTCTTTAACTAGTTTCATTTGAGTCAGTTGAACTACTTATGGTTAAGATGAATAAGGTTGATATGAAAGTGTTCATATAGCTAACCTCGGTTAACTAAGGTTGAGCCAACATGGTGTACACGTTTAGGTACGGTTACATAAACCTAAATGTGGGTACATTTCATTTGTGTATAACAAGCTAAGTTCGATCTAACGGTTGAAAGATATTAGCTTGAATCTAATCAGGATTTCATATAATGGTGAATATTGAATACTTTGTTACCAAGGTAACTTAGACTGCAAAACCTGATTTGAAAACTATATAAAGGAGAAATCTAGCAACTGGGAAACCTAATCCCCACACTTTCTGTGTGATACTAGTTGCGATTAGAGTCGATTCTCCTTAAACCTTAGGGTTTTCACGAAACCCTGTAGGTTAACGACTTGAAGACTTCATTGAGATTGTGAAGCCAGGCCAACTATTTTCTCTGTAGTTGCGCGTTCTGATCTTACTTTTACTATCGTGATTGAGTATTATCTTTGCTAAGATTTGCTTGAGATTTATCTCCGATAGGTAAGATTAAAAGTAGTCACAAACATCTTCGTATCATCGTCTGTGATTCCACAATATCTTGTTTCGTTAATCGATTAAGATTATTGTGAGGTGATTGATATTTCTAGGTTGTTCTTCGGGAATATAAGTCCGGTATATCTATTGGTTCTTGTTCACCTTTATTTATCAAAAGACGGAACAAAACTCGTAGGTATTTCTGTGGGAGACAGATTTATCTATTCCAATAGACTTTTCTGTGTGACACGGTTATTTTTATCAAGTCTTCGACTTTGGATCGTAGCAACTCTTGGTTATGGGTGAGATCAGCTAAGGGAATCAAGTGTGTAGAATCCTGCTGGGGTTCAGAGATATAAGGAGTGCAATTGTACCCTGATCAGTGTGAGAATGATTAGGGATCAACTACATTCCAGTCCGAAGTTCATTGGTAGTAGGCTAGTGTCTGTAGCGGCTTAATACAATGTGGTGTTCAAAACTGGACTAGGTCCCGGGGTTTTTCTGCATTTGCGGTTTCCTCGGTAACAAAACTTCTGGTGTTTGTGTTATTTCTTTTCCGCATTATATTTTGTTATATAATTGAAATATCACAGGTTGTGCATTGAATCGATCAATTGGGAAATCCAATCTTTGGTTGTCGATTGAAATTGATTGATCCTTGAACAATGGTATTTGGTACCGTTCAAGTTATTTCTCTTATATTTAATCGGGCTCGGAAATTCCTAATTGCTGATTGCAGATTGAATTGAGAGATTGAGATATAAACTTCTTCGATATACTTTTCTATAGATTGAGTCTGACTGCCTAGTTGACTCTCTTGAAAGTATATCGGAGTTTGTCTATTCAGACTTCCGAACGAAATATTGGGTGTGGTTGTTAGACCCCCGCTTTTTCAACTGGTATCAGAGCAGGAAAACACGTTTAAGACCTCATAAGTCTGTGTTTGTAGCAATCTGATTATTATGGACGAGTCTATCTCTAATAACGTATCAGGTTAGAAATTACCAGATGATTTTTAAAGCTTGAATTCATCTGAGAAAACTGTCACACCTAAGTCAATATCTAAATATTCTCTGAATGTAGAAACTGTTGATTGGGAAACACACCTAGAAGATAGTTGGATGGTGATTCGGATATTGATAGAGATGTTGATGAGGAAGTCTCAGAGTATGTTATGTTTTTGTATTCGTTGAAAATGAAGAAGATTACAACTTCTCATGTCACACCTCTTTTGACTCCTCTCTGTCGAGAAAACAAGAAACTGAAAAGGATTTACAGAGGTCTTTATGGTTGGAATTGCTCTTGCTAATCGATCCTCAAAAGATTCCGAGGAAAACCTGAGTAGAAAGTCACTTGAATGTGATAATGTTTATCAAAAATACTTCTTGTTGGAAGAGAAACTTGCATAAACTGAAGCAAGGATTAACTCCCAACAAGCAAGTTTTGATGACAGAGAAAGCGCTTATCTCGCTCGAGAAAAACGCCTTGAGGCTGATTTAGCTGCTTCTCTTGATAAAATCAAGATGTTGGAAGATGACTTAAAAAGGTTAAATATTAGTTCAAGCAAATTAACCACTATGCTAGGAGAAAGTAAGAATCATCGTGATACACGAGGATTGGGCTATAAGGGAATAAATTCTCCAAGTATTAGCAAAGAGGTAAAATTTGTCAAGGCTAGTGATTCTTCTCAACAAAAGGTTTCCACTGATGGGAAAAGTGAAATACCTTCACCGACAGTTAAAGTTCGAAAGAGCAATGTATATAAACCTCAAATGTCAGCACATATAGATCGAGGTAAGAATATTCCTTATGTTTGCCACTATTGCAGATATAAAGGTCACCTGGAAAGGAGATATCGTTTCCGTATAAGGAATGGGAAAATTCATGATGTTCTTGTTTGGGAATCACAAGAAGTTATGAAACCAAGATCATATGTTAGAAAGACTAACTTGCAAAAGAATAGTCAATCCAATTCTCTTCCTAGGATTCCAGAAGAGAGTAATGGGAAGAAGGGTCAGGTTGTTTCTAAACACACTCAGAAGTGGATACCAAAGAAAGTTAATGATGATTTGATTGAGAAAAGGAATGATCTCCCAGAAAATTCCATAACTATGGAGAAGGAAGTATCCATGATGTTGGAACTTAAAAAGTTCTTTGGAAAGATGGATTTGGATGTGAAAGGTTCTAAAAGCGATCTCTTTCATGATAATCCGAAAGTCACTTGTGGTGAGCAAGATATTGTTCACCTCAACACATCTTGAGTGTGTTGTAAGTGCATCCTCACCAAGGAATGCCTGCTATGTATACAGTGAGGGAAGCACGAGAATTGGGGCGCACAAATTATGTTCGGTAAGGCTGTAGAATTCGATTATATTCTTCTAAAAAGGTATGTATATAAACTTGAGCAATATTTGTGTTTTTATTTGCCTAGAGTACTTATAATGATCCATGTACCGTGCTTATCGTTCATTTCTACCTAACTTGATCTGTGTTTAAGGTTCTTAAATGTTTAGGTATGAAAATAGTAGTTCGGGATGTTTGGACTTCATGGTACACATACCAGGTATGCATACCATCGTTGAAAATCAAAATCCAGGGATTTTAGCACGCATACTCATTTGCATACTGCTCCAGGTCATGAAAATTCGTTTGCAAACCGGTATGCATACTTTCCCGTGGACGTCGATATTCGGCAAACTTGTATTGACCGTAAAATCTTCGTCCGAACTCGGAATTACCTCATTATTTTTGCATTATCTTCCTCTTTGAATTCTCTTCAAAATGGAGATGAGAATTCTTGAATTTGGATGAGTTAAGATTGGTCTTTGTCCCGTCTCTTGTTTTTTAGTGTTTTGCTCTGTTTCGTCGAACTTGTTCCACTTCTCTTGGACTTGGGCACTTGGATTCTTGGAGAACTACTATTATAAACTCATTTGTAGATTTTACAAGAATGTTGTTGGTGAATCACAAAGAAGGAAGTTCAAGAATGGGGAGTAGTACGCATTGCTATGAGATTCTTGAATGTTCACAATCATCTTATGTGAACTATGGTGCATGGTCGTTAATGACTTTGTATGTTCTTCTTTGTTAATAAAATCTTTTTATACGCCTTTGGTAGCTATTCTTGGTGTAAATTCGTGCGAAAAAGATTGATTCTACCATGTAAGGACAAATCATCTTGTATGTGCATTACGAGTTTGTCTTGATTTTGTTTAGGAAACGTCTTATGAGAATATATTCTTGTGTTTGAAGAAGGATAACTAGGGTTTTGAATAACCATTATTGTGATTACACATAGTTATTTCCAACGATTTTCATCTGGCAATGTTTTTAGATTTATTTGTTTAATTTCTAAATTTTATTTGGAAGATGAATTTTGAAGTATTAATCTTTATGGTTTTATATATTGCAAATTGTTATGGGATATGTTGTTTACGTCCGTGAACCTTGACTGTCCCATATTTGTTCAAAAGTTAACTCTATTATATGTCGGTATGAAAGTATTGATAAAAGATAGAACGAACTTTTGACTACAAAAGTTAAGCCTTTTATGTCATTATGCAAATATTGATGGAATAAAGGATGAACTTTTGTTTACAAAGATTAAGTCTATTATATGTCATTGTGCAAATAGTGATGGAAAATAGAATGAATCTTTGATTATTCCGAAATATTGGTCTTTCCCTGATCCACATCTTTGTGCATGTATTGTGTTGCTCCATAAGTTTTCTTATGTTGAGCATGACCAATTGAATTGATCATTTTCCTTGTGGTTAATTCTATTGTGATTTTTGGATACAAATTCATGTTTCATGTGATTTGTTAATGTCCAAAGAAATCCTTCTTTTCTTGTGAAAGTAAGGTCGCTCTTGTTTTTTTTTCGGGAATGACATTTTATGGGGGAGAGTTCTTATTTGAACTTGTGCTTAATTGCCAAATCTTTGTGGGGAGTGCGGCTGTGGAATATTTTAGGAGTTATATTGTATCTTTATAAACTCCTTGATGAATACACTAAGTTTCGACTATGTGAAATCATCGAAACAAGTTGGTATGTTATTCTCTTTTGGTCATGAAGTATCTCTATGAAAATTTCATGAGGATTCCACTAGTTTTCGTACCTTTTCCAATATATATTGACAAAAAGGGGGAGAATTAATGTGTAGTTCACACTAAAAATACATATGGTTTACGGATCATTATGTAAGGGGGAGTGGTTTTCATATTGAGATGAAGTATTGACTAAGGGGGAGTGATACATATCACCATAGTATTGTTATCAAAGTTGTGATACAATTGGACTTTGATGCTGTATAATGATACTATGACACTGTATAACAATGATTGAGAGCAATTGTTTTCTCATTGTTATAGCTACAGATCTTCAACAACGATAATGCGAAATTGAACACATTTGGAATCATTTGAGTACTTGGAAGTGACGAAGATTTCGAGTAATGTTGAAGAACCAAGGAGATCAAGCATTTGGATGAGAAGCTACAAAGTTTATTTATTTTATAATCCATATGTATTGATAGTTTTGTCACTAAAATTGACAAAGGGGGAGATTGTTAGAGCACTGCTCGATCGAACTCGCAAGCGTTGCTATCTCAAGCTTGTATCTCAATGTTAGTGATCAAAACTACAAGTCTTGATTTCTAGTCTACTTATAGTGATATCTCGAACTAGGATAGATTGTGTAGTTGAGCATTATACTTCACGACGTTCATCAATTGAAGACGAAGAACTACTAAGGCGAGCTTGTGGAACTTCATCAACAAAAGGTATGTGGAGACTAAAACTCATCTATTAATTAGAAAGTCTATTTCTACTCTATCTTCTATATTGAGACATAAGTCCTATTACTATGTGGTTTTCGATTATGCACATTTGAGATTTCGAGATGAGTTTAACACGCTTATATATTTCTCAAAATATGTGTCGGTAAGCTTTCGATTCAACCAAGTTCATCTTATATTCTTGACGGAAGTGAAAAAAATGATTATGTTAAAATCGCCGAGTAACATCTTACATGGTTTGTGTGATGCAATCATTTGTTGTAGACTTGGAATGTTTCGTTATGATTATTTCAATAACTGGAAAAATTGATTTGATGCTAATAGTGTGTGAAAACGGCTATTGTCATCCTCTAAGAAAGTTTCAATGATTGAAATAGAGTTTAGAACACTTAACCAACATTGGATTATAAACATGTTATGCACTCTTGCATATATGTGATCCATGTCCGGGAACCATAGTATGCATACCCGTATCCGTACCCGTTGGTTTGAGAAGTCTGAGAACCTAAGTGCGCGTACTCGTACGCATACCGGCGTAGGTTTATGACCGGAAATTTCTGCTGGGTTTGGAGGTATGCGTACCCATTCGCATACTGGCGAAAACCAAACTTGGTCCGGCTATTCAAGTATGTGTACCCGTTTGCATTCTTGAGTGGTTAAAGTTCTAAAATCGGTTATGACATGAACAAATACATTTATATCATAAGGAATGCATTCTTTGCAAACCGTGGCTATAATGTTCATGAATTGATTCGTTTGAATCAAACCGATTTTGCTTCACTTGTGTTCTTGTATACTTCTATGAGAATATAGCAATTGAACAACTCTTTGACTAGTTTCATTTGAGTCATTTGAACTAGTTATGGTTAAGATGAATAAGGTTGATATGAAAGTGTTCATATAGTCAACCTCGGTTAACTACGGTTGAGCCAACATGGTGTACACGTTTAGGTACGGTTACATAAACCTAAATGAGGGTACATTTCATTTGTGTATAACAAACTAAGTTCGATCTAACGGTTGAAAGATATTATCTTGAATCTAATCAGGATTTCATCTAACGTTGAATATTGAATGCTTTGTTACCAAGGTAACTTAGATTGCAAACCCTAAATGAGGGTACATTTCTCTGTAGTTGCGTGTTCTGATCTTATTTTTACTATCGTGATTGAGTATTATCTTTGCTAAGATTTGCTTAAGATTTATCTCCAATAGGTAAGATTAAAAGTAGTCACAAACATCTCTGTATCATCATTTGTGATTCCACAATATCTTGTTTCGTTAATCGATTAAGATTATTGTGAGGTGATTGATATTTCTAGGCTGTTTTTCGGGAATATAAGTCTGGTATGTCAATTGGTTCCTGTTCACCTTGATTTATCAAAAGACGGAAAAAACTCGTAGGTATTTCTGTGGGAGACAAATTTATCTATTCCAATAGACTTTTCTGTGTGAGACATATTTGTTTATCAAGTCTTCAACTTTGGGTCGTAGCAACTCTTGGTTGTGGGTGAGATAAGCTAAGGGAATCAAGTGCGTAGAATCCTACTGGGGTTAAGAGACATAAGGAGCGCAACTGTAGCTTGATCAACGTGGGATTGATTAGGGCTCAACTACATTCCAGTCCGAAGTTCAGTGGTAGTAGGCTACTGTCTGGAGCGATTTAGTACAGTGTGGTGTTCAAAACTGGACTATGTCCTGAGATTTTTCTATATTTGCGGATTCCTCGTTAACAAAACTTCTGTTGTCTGTGTTATTTCTTTTCCGTATTATATTTTGTTATATAATTGAAATATCACAGGTTGTACGTTGAATCGATAAATTGGGAAATCCAACCTTTGGTTGTTGATTGAAATTGATTGATCCTTGAACATTGGTCTTTGGTACCATTCAAGTTATTTCTCTTATATTCAATCGGGCTCGCAAGTTCCTATTTGCGAATTTCAGATTGAATTGAGAGATTGGGATATAAAACTCTTTGGTATACTTTTATATAGATTGAGTCTGACTGTCTAGTTGATTCTCTTGAAAGTATATTGGAGTTTGTCTATTCAGATTGCCGAACTAAATATTGGGTGTGGTTGATAGACCCCCGATTTTTCACGTAGCTAGAGCAAAAAGCTTTCCAACACATATTCGGGAAAGATATAAGCGAGTTAAACTCAACTCGAAATATCAAATGTGCATAATGTAAAAGTATATATAGCTATACGACTTAGTCTCTATATGAGATATAATAGAACAGACTTCTGAGTGATAGATAAGTTTTAGTCTCCACATACCTTTTGTTGATGAAGTTCCTCCAAGCTCTCCTCACTAGATCTTCGTCTTCAATCGATGAACACCGTGAAGTCTAAAGCTCAACTACACATTCTATCCTAAGAGACATGGCTATAAGTAGACTAGAAATCAAGACTTATAGTTTTGATCACCTAAACTTGACAAACAAGCTTGAGATAGCAACGCTTGCGAGTTCGACCGAGCAGTGCTCTAACAATAGTGATGCTCTTTCAACTGGGAAATTTAATCCTTGACACTTTGTGTCCCAGTTGATAGCTAGATTCGTCCTCTATTGACCTAGGTTTCGTCTAAAAAACATAATCAGGTCAACGACTGAAAGACTTCCCTTTAGGGATTCATGAAGCCAGGTACAATTATATTTATCTTGATAGTTCGTGTATCTATATCTTACTTTTCTGTTATTGAGGTTCTCGTAGTCTCTTTCAGGCAAGATAGTAATCGCAAAGTTCTCTTCATCTCAAACTTTGTGGTTCCTCAAGATAGATACCGAGAAACCTATTCTTAATTGATAAGTTGAAGATTGTTCTTGATAGGTGGTAAAAATCCAGGCTTCTCATCTAAGTGAGTTTAAGTGTTCTGCACTTTTGAGGTTTGCTAGCTTTATTTATTGAAAACAGATAATTTCCAAGCCTTGATCTTTGATCTAAAGGGAAATCAAATAGGCTTATCTATTTTGAGCTAAAAGTTTATTTATTTTGAATCCATTATGTGTTGTATAGTTTTGTCACTAAAAATTGACAATGGGAGAGATTGTTAGAGCAATGCTCAGTTGAACCCATAAATTTGTTATCTCAAGTTTTTTGTCAATATTCTTGGATATTTATTTTTGAGATCGTCCAAGTACTCTTCTTAACAATCAGGTTCACGGACTCCATAGTCAATAAGTACTGACTGAGAAGAGATTGTGATACAAACTTCACATACATATTGTCAAGGATCATTATGTTAGTCTGCTTGAAATTGTATTAGGTTTTGTCCGACCCGGTTGCCGAACGAAAAAATTCGTGGTGTACTTGGTACCCCACTCCTTTCAGTTCTTCTTATGGTGTATATTTTCGATGGGAATTGGGAAACCCATGTGTAGTTATTTGACCGAGCAGTGCTCTAACAGTTATATTTTTATTGATTAAAGATGAATTCAATGTTCAATGCCCCCATTAAACCATTGTTCTGGATTCACTACAAATTTTGCATGTTTATTATGTTAGTTTCTATGTAATTATTATGTGATTTTAGTTGTATTTGAGTATTGCAAGAATATTCATGATAAAGAGATAGAGGAAGAAAAAATGGCTTACTTTGGAGTTTAAAGGAGCATGGTTGAGAAAGAAGAAGAACCTCAATTGAAGATCATTTTATTTGATTAGTTGTCGTCACTCTCCTCAAATCACTAAGTTGCTACTACCTCTCATGTTTCCAATGAATATCAATAAAAACGAAGGGAATGTGCATCCCAGTGTTGGAGATAAATTTTTGTAAAATATGAGTCTAAAATCCCAAGTGCATGAGAAATATTAGACATCCCTGAGTTACAGATGCTCTTAGAAAATATGTATTGATTTGTTTTGTTTTGAGTAAAATCAAGAATAATCAACATTTAAAATATAATTTTGAAATAAAAAATCAGAACTTCATTTCTATATGATCATGCTTTCTAACTTCATTTCAATTAGTTTTATATTGTTTGTTTCGTTATGTTTTGTAATCTTACTTAGATTTATCTATTATGAATTATTAATTTTTCTTTAACTTTGTGAAGGAAATTAGAAATTTATGGAAAGGTTTTCTGATAAAGATGATGGAATTAAAGACTTTCTTTGTGAAAATTTTCCACGAGGAGCTGTGTTATTAAGATGTTATCCGGCTAACGAAATAAAAACAAAAACAAATATTAATCATGGATTGGTTGACTAATTAAAAAAAGGATAAAAAATGTTTAGGCAATTCTTCGTCGTTCCCAAGTACTCTTGAAACTAGGATACTATTTATTTTTAACCACACAAATAGACGAGGGTACCCGAATACACCACAATATTTAATTTATCCACCTATAAGTCCTATTACCGAAAGTGATTGTCTATGGACAAAGTCGAGACAATACTACAAATCGGTATTCATGACAAAGCGGGGGTCCAACAACCACACCCAATATTTCGATTAGAAATCTGTATGGACTAACTCCAATATACTTTTAAGAGATCAAACTAGACAGTCAGACTCAATCTTAATGAAAATATATCAAAGAGTTATATCTCTCTTTCTCGATTCAATACTTACTCAAGCAAATAGAAATCTGCGAGTCTAATTGAATACAAGAGAAATCACTTGAACGGTACCAAAGACCAATGTTCAAGTATCAATCAATTTCAATCAACAACCAAAGGTTGGATTTCCCAATTGATTGATTCAAACACACAACCTGTGATATTTCAATTATATAATAAAATATAATGCGAAAAATAAATAACACAGACACCAGAAGTTTTGTTAACGAGGAAACCGCAAATGCATAAAAACCCCGGGACCTAGTCCAGATTGAACACACACTGTATTAAGCCGCTACAGACACTAGCCTACTACAAACTAACTTCGGTCTGGAGTGTAGTTGTACCCCAATTAATCTCACACTGATCCAAGGTACAATCGTGCTCCTACGTCTCTGATCCCAGCAAGATACTACACACTTGATTCCCTTAGCTGATCTCACCCACAACTAAGAGTTGCTACGACCTAAAGTCGAAGACTTTAATAAACAAATCTGTATCACATAGAAAAGTCTACATTAATAGATAAGTCTGTCTCCCACAGAAATACCTACGAGTTTTTGTTCCGTCTTTTGATAAATCAAGGTGAATAGGAACCAATTGATAAAACAGACTTATATTCCCGAAGAACAACTTAGTATTATCAGTCACCTCACAATAGTCTAAATCGTATGATGGCGAAACTAGATATTGTGGAATCACAAACGATGAGACGAAGATGTTTGTGACTACTTTTATATCTTGCTTATCGGAGAAATCAATCTCAAGCCAATCCTTACGATTGTACTTAGTACGATAGAAACAACAAGATCAGATCACACAACTACGAGAAAGTAGTATCGGTCTGGCTTCACAATCCCAATGAAGTCTTCAAGTCGTTAACCTACAGGGTCTCGGTAGAAACCTAAGGTTAAAGGAGAATCGACTCTAGCTAATATAACTAGTATCACACAGGAGGTGTGGGGTTAGGTTTCCCAGTTGCTAGAGTTCTCCCTTATATAGTCTTTCAAATTAGGGTTTGTAATCAATGTTAGCTTAGTAACAAAGCATTCAATACTCACCGTTAGATCGAAACTTAGCTTGTTACACACAAATGAAATGCACGTTTATCTAGGTTTGTGTAACCGTACCGAAACATGTACATCTAGTTGGTTCAACAGTAGTTAACCAAATGGTTAGCCGCGTATGAGCACTTTCATATCAACCATATTTTTCTTTACCACAACTAGTTCAAATGACTCAAATGAACTAGTTAGAGAGTTGTTCAATTGCTTAGACCCTTATAATAGACAAAATTGAAACAAAACGATTTGATTCACTCGAATCGATTCATGAACTTTATATCCACGATTCGCAAACTTGCATTCCTTAGTTTATATAAGTTTAAGTTCACGAATAATCGTTTTTAGAAAATAACCAACTTAAGTACGTGGACTGGTACGCGGACTTAAGTACCCGGAATAAGTTTGTAAATAGTTCACAAACTCCAGCAGATTTTCTCAGGAAGAGAACCTCCGACAGTACGCGGACTGGGCTCGCGGACTCTGTTCCAGTTTTCTTGATCAACAAAGTACGCATACTTTGGTTCAAGGAATAAGGACTTATACATGTATGAGTTATCACACAATGCTTATATCCAACAATGGTTATATAATCTAAACTCTCGTTTCAATCATTGAAACATTCTTAGAGGACGTTATATAGTTGTTATTCACAAACCATTTTTCTTTAAAGCCATTTTCAAGTGATTGAAACTTAACATGACTTTCGTCACTAGTAAAGATGAACTTGGACAAAGAGAAAGCTTACCAACACATATTTCAAGAAATAGAAAAGCGAGATAAACTCGGCTCATAATAGCAAATGTGTATAATCATAGTCTATATAGCAAAACGACTTTTGTCTCAAGATAGGAGATAGAGTAGATAGACTTTTGAGTGATAGATAAGTTCAAGTCTCCACATACCTTTTAGTCGATGAAGTTCCACAAGTTCCTTGAGTAGTTCTTCGTATTCGTATGATGATCGCCATGGATTCTTGAGCACAACTACACTTTCTATCCTAGTCCGAGACTTAGCTAATAGTAGATTAGAAATCAAGACTTATAGTTTTGATCAATAACATTGACAAACATGCTTGAGATAGCAACGCATGCGATTTCGACCGAGCAGTGCTCTAACAATTCACACTTTGTGTGATTGTCTATGGATACGAGATCGAGATAATACGACTATCAAAGTGTGATTACTTGATAATAGGTTCGGACTTAACCAAACTCTATAGGATCACTATCAAATAAATTGGAGTTAACGTTTGTGTAATTTACTTTAAATTATAATAACAACAATTATAATTGCGGAAAGGAAAAGTAAATGACACAGCAAGATTTTGTTAACGAGGAAATCTGCAAATGCAGAAAAACCCCGGGACCAAGTCCAGAATTGAATACTCTCAAAATTAAGCCGTTATAAAAAATCTAAACCAACTTCGTATAATTGAGACCAAGCAACTACCCCTAGTTCACTTAGTTTCCTCGGTATCCCTGCGCTTCCGACTTCGATGAGTGCACACACTGGAACAATTCTTTTGGATCGTATTCCTAACACTAAAGGAACAACAAATTTGTTTGGTAACAACTCTATTGGTTCTTTAAGATAAAAAATATCTCAAGTCATATGCAAAGGCTCTTCCGTTTAAGCTAATAAACTACTTTTCCTGGTTAGATCAATCTATCAAATAACTATAAAGTAGTCAAGTTTAGATTCACAATCAATCGAAATAGATTCCAACAAGAAACTATAAAGTGATGCCGATCTCACGCAACTAATCAATCGAATATAATCGATTCTAGTTGGATCCCAGCAAATCAAGGTTTGTGCAACACAAAGATATGAGAAACCAATAAGAAATCTTCTTTAATCTTCAATTAAACCTGCATAACACCACTTGTATCTCTTGTGATCAATCACACACAGAACGGAGTCTGTTAACAATGGATTATCACAAGATGTCTTTAGATCTACACACTGTTCTAAAGATCTCATCGATAGTTCGATCTAGTTTGAGTGAATCTTATATTAGAAGAAAAGATTCTCAAAAATAAACAAACTAGGTGCAATCAAAGTTTCAACAAGCGTTAGTCAATCAAATCAATCGAAAACTAATAACACTGTAATTATCTAGTTTCCACCAACGGTACTCGTAGAGCTTCTTGATCCCACAGAAGTTTTTAAACGAGCGTTCGTAAGAGATTTCGCCTAATTAGGTTACTTTCCTCTCCGATTAGACGGCTCCACCAGAAATAACAAAAGGATGAAGTTTGTCTGGGTCTTAGGATAGTTTGCTAGAAATGCAAACTTAGGTATTTATAGACCAAGGATGTTTGGACACCAAGGAATTTCTAAAACCGAAAGTATTCACAAGATATGCAATAAATGCCCATTCGGTTTTCATAATTCCAGTAAATGCTTTGTCTAATTTTTCTCGATATCTCTCAATATAAAATCTCAAATTAGTAAATGCACATTACTATTTTTCATTCTCTAGATATATGCATTTAATTGCTGGTAATTAAAGCATATAAAACTAATAACCTTTATTAAAAGATTCTTAATTTATTTCGGAACAAGATCTCCTTGAGTACTAAGGAATATCTTTGAACAATAAAAGATAAGAGTTATTGTATGTGTTCAAAGAATGTTGACATCTCTTCTTTGTAAATCCTCTTTCATATTTACAATCTTGGAATCGATTATACCACACTTCCAAACAAGTTTAGAATTGGTTCATCTGTATTCCAAGACAACTATGTGATTGATCAAATATCAAATCACATTCATGGATTCAATCGGTTCTACCAAACACCGGGATCGGTTATACCTAATATGGAAGTACTTGTGATCGGTCACACAAGTTACCAGGACCGGTTGCATCGATTACATCAATTACCAGGACCGCTTACCATATACACATGGTATTGCTTGTGATCGGTCGCACCAGTCACTAGGATCGGTTACACCAGTTACCAGGATCGGTTCCACCAATTATTAGGACTGGTTACACCAATTACAAGGATCTATTACACAATTCTCTGTGATTGGTCACACCGATTACTAGGATCGGTCACACCAACTACAAATATCTATCATATTATCTCAGGTTATTACTTAGGATCGGTTACACTAATTAATCAAAACTAGTCATACCAAATCATAAGTCAGGCATTGTGATTAGTTGTACCAAGATACATAACAAAGTTACGATCGGTTCTACCATCTCACACATATTGGTAATCCAAAGATTTGCAATGAATAGCCGTACCAATAATCCTAGCGATTTCCCTTTCGATTTACAAAACAAGTTCATGAATGTACTTCCTTTAAAAAAATGTAAAACATTGTTTCCTAGGATGAAATCTTTACCTTTACCCATACACATAATCATAACAGCACTCATAAGATTATGTCGAAGTCATATCTACGAAGTTCAAAAGATAAGCGTTATACTTCGTAGTCTAATTCCCTAATATTATGATCATATGATCATGTCTCACTACTAGAGTAATATTTCCATACACAGCTTCGCAGTTATGTTTTCAATATAGAACGACTTGAAAAATACGTTAGGAATGAAACAGTTCAAGTCAATATTACTAACCTCAAGAGGAAGGATGATGTTGTCGTTCTAGCTCGTTGCTTCTTCACATTCTTCAGGTCTTCGAGTAATACTTGTATGTCTCAACATTCCTAAACTTTCTAGTCTAACCTAAACGAAGTTGTCTCTAGTACATAATCAAGCGACTCTTAGATGAGTTTTGACTCACTAAAATATTACAACCAAACTTGACATACCAACGCTTGATGGGTTCAACCGATTTATGCTCTAACATTTTTCCTTTTACTACACACCAATTATTTATCTTTTCATCTTGATAGTTCTCAAGTACCCCTGTGGTTGCACCAAAATACGTAAATCGACCCGTCCTAAGACAACTTATTTAACTATATGGTGAGTATATTTAAGGAATTTGCAGCCTGCTTATAATGGCAGGGAGATCATATACTCTGGTGGTCCTTTGTCATTTGAAAAAAAAGAGTTTATAGTCAATTTGGAGGGAGCTTCTCATGGTATGGCTTACATTTGTGTGGTTTCTTTTTCTATGCCAATTTCAAATATTATGCATTATGTGTCTATCCTATTCTTTGTAATAATTATTCATCATTGTTTTGTAATTGCAGAAGAGTTAAAAGGTATAAGTTGAAATCACAATTGCATCCAAGGATGACTTGCACCACTTGCATCTGTTTCTAAATGGTAGACAAAGTAATTCAAAAAAAGAAACAGTCCAAGTTGTTGATGTGGTTATGAGAAAAATACCAACTAGAAAGTGCATTTAGCAATATAATTAATTTTCGTTGTCCTTGTATGGCTCACATAACGTTCAAAAATTAACAATTAAAATTTGATTTTCATTATCTATATAAAAAAAAAACTTGTCATGAATTCTTAATTTTCTACCTAAAGTTAACGAAAACTTAATAGTACGTAATAGATAAAGCTAACTAGGATTTGAAAACATAGTGAAACAAACAATATTAAATAACAAACTAAAATGAACTTATGAAAGATATTATAATGATCAAATAGAAATAAGATTTTGATTATTTTCTTTTCTTTCAAAATTATATTTCTAAATCATGATTATTCTTGAGTTTACTCAAAACAAAACAAATCAATACATATTATCTAAAAATATCATCCAATTGTTTAGGAATGTCTAATATTTCTTTACCACCAAGAATTTTAGACCCATATTTTATAATTTTCATCTTCAACAGTGATGTCCTAAAAATTAAGAGTGATTACATGCGCAACAAAGGTATAAGTGAAAGTCTAATCTAGGTTTTATGTTAAACCTCCATATAATATCCAAGTCATAATTTTCATCTATTAAAAGTTATGTTTATGCGTATAAATTTGAGCACCTCCTATAAACTATGGTGCATATCCCCTCTCTCATGGATCGTTCACTTGACTAATGTTTAATTATTTTTAGTATAGTTTAGATTGCATTGAAAACATAAGAGATAGTAGTAACTTAGTGGTTTGAGGAGAGTGGTAAAACTAGATAAATGAAAAGACCAATATGAATGTGAGAACGCGAAAATAACATATTATTATGTTTATCCACATGTGAGTTCTCTCTAGTATTATGTTCCACGGCTGAATTTCTAAAAATTTTCCTTCATCAATATCCAAACTCAAATGAATGATATAGATTTGTTACAGTGTCAGAACAAGCTGATATGGAAAAATATGACAAACTGCACATGAAATACTTGATTGAAGCATCACAGCTATGTTCACAAAATCAGGTAATTCTCGTGTCGCACACAAGAACTACAAAAAGCTAGCAATTTTGTGTAAGACACAAAATTTGCTCACTTCACTCAATTTTGTGTCGAGACACAAAGTTTGCTCAGTTTACTCAATTTTGTGTCAAGACACAAACATTTGCTCGATTCACTCGTGTAAAACATAAAATTTTCTTACTTTACTCAATTTTGTGTCACTCACAAAATATAATCTCCGACCATCCGGACGCTAGCTTCTCCGAGCTTGGGATCACCTCCCATGATTGGTTGCGTCAAAATCCCAAATATGGAGAATAAAAATAGAAAAAATCCTATTTGGGCTTACGGTGGCTGACCACATCAGTCTTAAATCGATCCAAGCCATCCAACTTGGCCGGTCGTAGATCAAATCCCGAATGATCAAGTTGGCCAGTCAACTTAGTCGGCCATCCCTCTTTCACGCTGGACCATTCACGACCTTTAAACTTGGTCAGACGAGCTTCAAAAGGGAACCCAAAGTCGGCCGGACAAACTGTCATAAACATGTCAATCACATGAGACTGTCATGTGGTAAACATAGAATTTACATAGATGAGACTGTGCAATGCTTTTAAGCATTTCAAAACATCGTTGCAACGCGGAAGTCTGCACCTGGCAACGCTTATGCATTTATGTGTTGCAATTTGGCTTGTGCCGACTGCCACATATATAACGTTGAAAAATTTATTGCAACATGTAAGATTAAAGCATATTATAAGAGGCATCTATTACTTTCCTTAAGTATCAGATTCATGTTATTGATAAATGTGACATACTTCAATAGTTTATAACTCATATGACCTCCCAAATTCGACCCACCACGAGTGCCACACACTAATTTTGATCGGCTATCACATGAAATTAGAATGACAAGTCACATTTCTATGAAACCTGACTTACCACTCATGACTCACCATGAGTGCAATTCACACGTGACTGGCCATAGTGGCATGATATAATGATTGGCCAAAAATATTTTATTTTTCATGTGGCCTCACACATATGTCCTGCTACATATGCATGACAACTTTCATACTCTATATGTTCTTCTCCGCTCTTTCATGACCACTCAACACTTCTCGTTGATATCATGAAAATCGGTGCTTGACTCACTCAACAACCACATTCAACATCACTTGTTCATCCAAACATGTCAACACTGATTGACATAGATGAACTCTCACAACTTGTTCAAGATTCCTAATACTTGACATGAGACCTAAATAAATATATATTTTTATTTTAGTCTGCCTGCTCCGTACGAGCCTCACCAGTTTTGTCAGACTCATCAAGACTTGTCAATTACATCTAAACAGACATGATACATCACCAGTCAGTTTGACTATGCAAGTCACCTTTGACTTTACATTAAATTAATATTTTGTACTAAAATCATACGAGACGCCAACAATATCACAAATGAGGGAATATTCACTAGAGTATTGATCAAGTAGTCTACGCCATGTAGTGTAGCAATACACCCATTACGAGAAATGTCAGGATGTGCCGACAGTTGGCAAGAATATAGGAGTATTGGGTATGTAATCGTCCAGTCTTCCCGAGTAAGAGGGCCACTATTTTTCATCACTTTCATACGATCTCCACCTTCTCACTATTTCACTACTTTCACTTCCTACGAGGTCAGGGTGTGCGGTTATGACTCTATAAAAATAGATTCTTCAATATATTCAAATCAAACTATTTGAAACAAGTAAGACAGACAGAACACACTACATACAACTTACAAGCAAGTTTTGCATTATGATTACACAAAAGCCTTCTCTCATCATACACAATTAATTATTTATTTAGATTCACACACAACAGCCACACCTCATAGAGTCTTCCACTCTGATCTCAACACTTTTCTTGCTTCCCTACCTAAAACCAACCCTTCTTCTTTGTGACCGAAACAAGAATGGGATGGCCATTTCTTGGTTTAGGCCATAATTGTATCGATTGATCTTTCGAATCGAAGTGCTTCCCCATAGTACATTTTTTTTTAGAGTTCAGACTAATTTCTCATCAACCTACCCCACTTTTCAACCTTTTCACCAGAATTGGTTTTTACCCGTAAACAACTAAAAACATTCAAATTCCAAAGTTGTATTCAGATACAGAAAAAAATCTGACAGGTATTTAAGTTTGTTGCATGGAAGAAACAAAAGAGTAAAGCATAAAGGAGACAAAAGAGAAAGAGAATCAGATATACTTCTCATTCATTGTGTTTCTCATTAAATACATGTAGGAAAGTAAGAGAGGGTAGCTACTCCCATTACATGTGTAGTTAGTGGAAGAGAAAATACAACAGGTGTTAAGCATGAAGGAGGCATGTGCATGCACTATGACACATGTCGGTAGTGGTTAGACACATGTCACTACAACACTCCCCCTTGGATGACCACCATTATAGACTCATTGCATTGTCAAAACCTTGCCAGAAAAGTTCTTCGAGGTAAAAACTGGCCGAAGGAGAAAGACAATATTTGAGCTTCTAGAATGGCGTCCACTCTCAAGACTTTTCTTCTTTGTAGAACCGTGTCAGGAAAAACATTTGGTAGAAAAACCAGAACATATACAAGAATAAGAATAACCTCAACTGAGAAGTTATATTTCTGGTGATATTGTTGTCTCATTAAAAACCTTTCCGGATAATAAAACCCCGTGGGAAAAATAACCTCGGTAAAGGAAAAGAGTGCAACACACCTTTACGTTAACATCACATCGTTAGATGCTCCCCCTGATATCGACATCTCCCCATGATTTGTATTATGGTATTATTGTTGTCTCATTTAAACCTTTCTGAGTAGTAAAACCCAGTGGGAAAAAGTGACCTCGGTGAAGGAAAATAGTTCAACATACCATCAGGTGCCCCCCCTGATGCAGTCCAATTTCTTTAGTCTATACATTCATGGGAGTGGACAGTTCCTTTAGTCCTATGGGGTCATGGAAGTTCATACAATCTCTTTAGTCCTATACTTCTCACATGTTTTTCAAATGTGGCCTTAGGTAGTGACTTAGTAAATAAGTCTGCCACATTTTCGTCAGATTTTACTTTACTGACCTGAATGTTTAGAAGATATTGTTGTTGCTGATTGTAAAAGAACTTTGGTGATATATGTTTCGTATTATCACCCTTGATATACCCTTGCTTCATTTGTTCGATGCAAGCTGCATTATCTTCGTAAATGCAAGTTGGCTCTTCAGTGGTAGAACTCAAACCACATGTCCCTCGAATATGTGTAATGATACACCTTAACCATATACACTCACGAACCGCCTCATGTAGGGCAATGATCTGAGAGTGGTTCGTGGAGGTAGCCACAATGGTTTGCTTGGTCGATCTCCAGGATATCGCTGTATTCCCGATAGTGAACACATATCCAATTTGTGATCGACCTTTTTGTGGGTCTGAGAGGTACCTAGCATCAGCAAAACCAACCAAAACATTATTTGGGGTCTTGGTGTAAGGAGTGGCAATTACATTAGCATCTCTCCTTTCGTATTCATAGGGATAAAACAAACCCAAGTCAATGGTTCCCTTTAGGTATCTAAAGATATTCTTTATACCATTCCAATGACGCTGCGTTGGCGCTGAGCTATATCTAGCTAACAAGTTCACTGAGAATGATATATCTGCTCGAGTACATTGTGTTAAGTACAATAATGCGCCTATTGCACTTAGATAGGGATATTCATCTCCCAATACATCTTCGCTATCTTCCTTTGGACGAAATGGGTATTTATGTACATATAAAGTTCGACCAACCATGGGAGTGCTAGCAGGGTGCACTTTGTCCATATTAAATTACCCGAGTATCTTTTGGACATATACAGACAGGTGGATTAATATTCCACAAGATCGATGTTCTAGTTCAAGTCCTAGACACATCCGAGTTTTCCCAAGATCTTTCATCTCAAATTCGGATTTCAAATAGCTTGCGGTTTCTCTTATTTCATCAAGAGTACCTACTATGTTCATGTCGTCGACATAGAAAACTATAATTGCAAATCCGGAACTTGTTTTCTTTATAAACACGCATGGGCACAATTCATTATTTGCATATCCCTTCCCAATCAAATAATCACTTAGACGGGTATACCACATCCGCCCGGATTGCTTTAATCTGTAAAGTCAGCGTTTCAAATGTATTGCAAACGCACTCCGTGGTTTAGAGTTACTTGATTTGGGAAATGGAAGTCCATCTGGAACTTTCATGAATATCTTTGTATCAAGATCCACATAGAGATATGCGGTAACCACATCCATAAGTTGTATTTCAAGTCCTTCTGAAACTACTAAGCTAACTAAGTAACGAAACGTGATGACGTCCATTAAAGGAGAGTACGTTTCTTCGTAATCACTCCCAGGGCGTTGTGAGAAACCTTGCACCACAAGGAGAGCCTTATATCTCAAGAATTCGTTCTTCTCATTACGCTTTCTAACAAATTCCCATTTATGTCTTACAGGCTTACACCTGGTGGGGTTAGCACTACCGCACCAAATACCTGTCTTTTTTCCAGTGAATTTAATTCAGCACGGATTGCATCTCTCCATTGAGGCAAATCTTCTCTCTTTTGGCATGCTGCAATAGAGCGTGGTTCGATATCATCGTGCTCTATAATCTCTCGAGCAACAATATATGTGAATATATCATCAATATGTGTGGAGGATCTTTCCATCGACCCGTATGAACTTTCACAATCCATAGAGATTTATTTGTTCGCTGGAATCAATTCAAACTTCGGGGCGTCCCCCAGTAATGATTCATGGACATAACTGTAATTATATACAATCTCATGAGATGGATTATTTGTATTGATGATATATGGATCGGTTTGTGTTTTACTCGCCCTTTTCTTTCTTGGCTGAGTATCGATCGAACCAAATGGTCTCCCTCTCTTCTTTTTGGGGGCCACGGCCTCAGCTACACTTCCACCGAGTGCAGCCTTGGTACCTATATTTATGGTACCTTTTCCCTTGTCGGGGATTTCTAACCTTACAGGTACGTTTGCAACTGGTATATGTGATCTCGTCACTTTAGCGATATCAGTAAATGCATCAGGCATTGAATTTGCCACATTCTGAAGATCGATAATTATTTTCACTTCACTTTCACATTGTGGAGTGCGGGGATCAAGATGAGACAACGTGAGAACACACCACGACAATTCTTGTCATTCCCTTTGGAAGTCATTTTCCATACCTCTCCCTAACGACGGGAAGGTTGTCTCATCAAAGTGACAATCCGCAAATCTAGCGGTAAAGAGATCGCCTGTCAAAGGTTCTAAGTAGCGGATAATTATTGGGGATTCATATACAACATAAATACCTACTCGTCTTTGTGGACCCATCTTAGGACGCTATGGGGGCGTAATAGGCACGTATACGACACAACCAAATATGCGTAAATGTGAAATATCGGGCTCATATCCAGTTACCAACTGGTACGCAGAAAATGGTTGTCTAGCAGTGGGTCTAAAGCGAATAAGTAATGTTGCATGAAATATGGCATACCCCAGGCAGTAATAGGCAGGTTGGAACCCATAACCAATACCCTAGCTATCATCTGTAACCTTTTGATGGTAGCTTCTGCGAGACCATTTTGAGTGTGTACATGGGGTATGTGATGCTCTACGTCAATTCCATTTGACATACATAAATCATCAAATCCTTTAGATGTGAATTCTCCAGCATTATCAAATCTGACAGACTTGATTGGATAATCGGGGTGGTGGGCCCTTAATCGTATAATTTGTGCTAGGAGATTTGCAAATGCAATATTTCTTGTGGACAACAATGCAACATGTGACCAACGGGTTGAAGCATCAACCAGAACCATAAAATACCTGAATGGTCCGCATTTTGGATGTATAGGTCCACAAATATCACCTTGTATTCGTTGTAAAAATGAAATATTTTGTTTGGTATCTTTAGCATAGGATGGTCTCGATCCCGTCTTTGCTAAAGAACAAGCTTTGCAGAATGAGCGATGTGCCTTCGATAAGGACAACGAAGAAGAATGGGACAGGGGGTGCACTTCAATTACTTTGGAATACGAAGGTTGCGCTTCACTTACTTTAGAAGGAATAAAATGTGCATCATTTACTTTAGAATGCACATTGTTACTCTGCATTGTAACAATCTTTTGTCCCATTTTCTTTTTCATTCGGAATAAGGGATGTCCGTGCGAGTTCTTCAAAACACGGATCATCATATCACGACCTGGTTTCCCTAGTCGATCGTGCCAAAGCTTATATAAGTCACTGGCCAACAGTTCATCATTGGTAACAACATGGGATTCAATAATCCTAATAGTGGTGATGTACAATCCACTAGATTGACTCATTAGTTTCTCTAAGATACGCTTCCTTCCGCATTCACTAGAGGTCACGTATATGTACTCAATTCCATTTTCACAATGAGTTTCCAAGTGATAACCATTTGCACGGATATCCTTGAAACTCAACAAAGTGCGGTGAGCTTTTGGTGCATATAGAGCTTTTGTGACTTTAATCATTGTGCCGTTTAGCAACAAGAATTGAGCAGTACCTCGCCCAATGATTAGTTGTGATGATCCAATCATCGTAGTCACAGATGTATTATAAGGAGTAAAATCAACAAATAATTGTCTATTTCGTAGGATAGTATGGGTGGTAGCTATCAGCTAGACATTCAATTTCTCCTTGAGACATTCCTACAAGTACATTAGGCAGGAAGGTTATAAAGATGAACAATTTATCTCATTTTCTTTAGAGAAACCTGTTCTACTAAAATGACATCCTTACCATTCTAATATACATGCTAAACAATAAATTATCATAAACAAAGTAAAATTCTATAGAACATGATAGAAAACAAGTACTCATAGATAATCCACACACATATTGTAAAGATGCTAAGAACATGTTTAGAAACAACACCACCTACTCAAACCATTAAACAAACGGTAGACTAAGAAAACATAAAGTACCTCAAAGCATGAAAAAGCGGGGTACAAAAACCACACCAATAATTCGTTTGGCAATCTGTATAAACCAAATCCAATATATTTTCAAGGGAATCAACTAGACAGTCAGACTCAATCTTAAGAAAAGTATATCAAAGAGTTATATCTCTATTTCTCAATTCAATCCGCAATCAAACAAATAGGAATTTGCGAGCCCGATTGAATATAAGAAATAACTTGGACGGTATCAAAAACCATTATCCAAGCGTCAATCAATTTAATCAACAACCAAAGGTTGGATTCCCAATTGATTGAACTTACGCACAACCTGTGATATTTCAATTATAAAGATAAACAATATAACGCGGAAAAGAAATAACACAGACACCAGAAATTTTGTTAACGAGGAAACCGCAAATGCTGAAAAACCCCGGGACCTAGTCCAGAATAAACACACACTGATTATAAGCTGTTACACCAAATTCCTACTACCTATTCGGACTAGATGTAATACCTACTTCAGCACTTGTAGAACTCCTAGCAGAATACCGATTCTCTTTAGAAATTCTTCACGTAAATCTTCTAGCAGAACCCAAGGTTCCCTTTGGAAGATACAATAACACGATTGATATGATTTGATATTTTGTTTGCACAAAACACCGGTTTGATTTCCCTTTAGATGTGAATCAAGGTTTTGGAAATCTTGTGTTTATTTTGATAGAAACAATCACTAGGTAAAAGTAATTTCAAAACAAACTTGTAGATTAGTGATAGGTGTTTAAAACACCTAGATTTATATCTATTGTTTACGCTTTCTGTGCAAGTTTTCTGTAAAATATGTATCTTATGTTTGCTTTTGAGTTATTTAGGTACTTTGGAGTCATTCGGAGCGAAAGAGGAAAAAAATGTCCATTTGGAGCGTAAAGTGCAAAAGGTCAATTCACAAGCGAGCTATACTTGGAGTCAGCTAGGTTGCACAAGAATGAACTGTCAGATCCCCGCAACTGACAGTTGAGCCAGGAAGCAAATAAGCAGTCGGTTCTCTGAAACCGACAGGCCACAAATTAACTTGGCATCCGTTATCCTATTTATGGGTGTCATGATAAGTCTTATCATCTATTACTCAATCCTGAAACCGAGAATGGTCTTCATTACGACAACCACCTGAAATTCAGAAACGAGAGAAAATGGTGGCGCCGTATTTCAGAGAGATCGAGAAATTGGAGCTGTGGAAGATGATGATCGAGATGCTGTTTGATGTTGGCTAAAGAATCAATCGAGAAGAACAAGCTAGAGATGGGTGTTTTTGCTGACATCTAGGGTTTGCAATCGAAGAATTAAATGGGGATTTGAATCAGATGAGGTTTGAACAACAAATTTGATGAATTAGGGTTTGAATTGGTTTTCTGGGTTCATGAGGAATGGAGAAATGGGTGATAGATCGATGGGTTCTTACCCATTTCGAGTTTACAGTGAGTATTAGAAGAAGAGGGTTCTGAAATTAGTGCTAAGAAGATATTGAATTGCAGGTGGCCTAGAAGAGAATGCTGGAGTGATGTTGGCTGATTAAGTGATGAAAATGATGATGGTGGATCTGAGTTGCTGCCAGATATGGTGTAACTTTAGATGAATTGCAGACTGGTGGTTGAACTGAAGTGTGGGTGGTCTGAGTTGAGATACTGCAGATGATGCTTGAATGATATAGATGAATGTTAGGAGTGAGATGGCAGTTGCAGGTTGTGTAGCTGAGTTGCGGCTATGTTGCAGGGAAGACAATGGATTGCAGGTGCAATGGGCATGAGTTGGAGATTGATTCTGGTGTGTTACTGAGAGTATGGATGGATGCAGGTGAATGAGACGGAAGTGGAAGAACTAATGCTGCTGCTGGTGGCAATGTAGTGGTGGAATGGCTTACAGAGCTGATTAATAGGGAGCAGTGATGGTGGAATGAAAGGCTTGGCAAGAACTGAACCGAGATGAAGATGGAGCTGCAACAGAAGGTTTTTGATGATTGCCAAGGGTTTGGTTGTCTTTTTGTGCAACTGAAGTCGCAGTCTGGATGCAGTTCAGGTGGTGAATGCAGTAGCTGCTGAAGAGTTGAACTGAAGTGTTGCAGGTGAATGAAGTTTGAGCTGCTATTATTACAGATGATGCGAGACGGAAGTTGCGATGATGGGGATAGCTGGGATGTGAAAGCAACAGTGAGATGAGTGAGCTGAACTTGTTATGGTTGCTAAGCCTTGGTCTTGTGCAGTCAGTTAGCCATGTTGCTGGTGGTCAATAGAATGGAAGAATTTGGCTGGAGTTAATCTGCGTTGGCAGAGAAGATGGATACTGTGGTTTGTCACAGGGCAGTGCCGTAGAAAATGGGTTTCTCAGTGTTTGGTGCTTAGAGTTCAAGCTCAATTGGATGTTGTTGGTTGGCCTGAGATACAAGCAAGCAATGAAGCTAACTGGTGGCTAGTCAGGGAAGTGGTGATATGAATTGGTAGGAAGCTCAGGTCTGGTGTGTTGATTAAATGGGTCGGAGAACTGATGGATGATTGAGCTGTGCTGAAATGGAGTTCTGGCAGGATGATAGATAACAGTTGGATTTGTGCTCGATTGTGTTGTGCAGTGAAGGCATGAATCTGTAGCAGATGTTTCAGCTGCAATGTAAAGGAGGTATGAAGCTGCTTTAAGGGAATGTGATATGGACTGTTGAATGCAATGAGCTGCAGGTGATTGCAGTTGTGGTCTCTGGATGAATTGAGGTCTTGCATATTCATGAGGAATTGGCTTTGCGGGCATGTTCCATTGCAGCATTGGAGTTGTATACATGAGTCATGGAATGGATGCTGTGTTACAGGCACGGATGGTAGTATGTAAGTGATGCAGCAATGAGTTTTACACTGAAATGTGTGCTGCAGCTATGGGTCAGATGAGAAGAACAAGAAGCCGCTACCAGTATTTGAGTTTAACAGCGAGACGCCAAGAGAAGCTGATTGATGCAAAGAAAGCTAATGCAAGAGAAGAATGCACTACAGGGAAGTGGTAAGGAAGTGTTGGCAAGGCTGTGAAGAGCAAGGAATGAATGAAGTGAATGCTATAGATGTATGCTAGAAGTGTGCAGAGAAGGACTCAAAGAAAGGCCAGGATTTGGCCTGGAAACATACAGAACTCTGGATGAATCGGAGTCAGCCGAGTTGACTTACCGATCCAGTAATTGTTACTCATATGGACTTGGGCTCTTATGTAGCAGAAGCAACATTAGCCTATGCGGTGGGAGATGGCTGATATTTAGAAATCAAAGGCAGAGATGTATAAAAGGAGGGGCTCGATTCTATTATCTTTATCTTATCTTTATTTCTATTTTTGTTCTAGGGTTTAGAAATATGAGTTTTCTCTTTATTCTTGTTATGAACTCCATTAACATGAGTAGTTAATCTTATTATTGGTTATGGAATAATTGAATTTCACACAACATGCTTTATGATATGATAAATTAGTTTTCTCTCCATATTATCGATTATGATTCACTATTATATTGTTACATGATTTGAATGCTTGTTTGATCGAGTCGCGAATCGGTTAAGTTTGTGTTCATCTCTATTGCTCGATTAGGATTTATTATACGCAAAAGTGATAAATTCCTGATTACAAGTAGCATAATTGTGAATATTGCTTGTAGTGAAACATCCTAGTAGTCACAAGTGGATCATAACCTTTGTTAAATCGGATTAGTGCTTTTACACGTTCGATTGCTTTGATTGGCCTGATTTCATAGAACTTAATGCATCTAGGGAATTAAACTTGATTAGTGCTTTTACACGTTAGGTTGTTCTCTAAGATAGAATTCATATTCGCATCTTTTAATGTGTTTGTTGATGACAAAAGGAGATTTGCGGGATATACTTGCGATCAAGGTATCCTAGGGTCTTTGATAAAAGAGAGATTAAATATCAATTCTAATTATTGTTAAAAAAGCATGCTTGTGAATGAAGATGAATCCTTAACCAATATCCGTTCTATTTGATTTGCTTGTTTATTTCTTTATTTGCTTTTATTTTATTTTAATTTATGAAAATCAGAAAACTCCCCCCTTTGTTTATATATAAGAAATCGAAACATATTGACAACCTAGTCCTCTCTGTGGGAACGATCCTTTCTTACCCTGCTATATCATATATTTTGAGTAGTGAGAAAGTGTAATTTATTTTTGACGCCTACGACAACGATCAATTAGGGTTTTAATTTACAATCAGTATGCGTACTGACAACAAGTCCGTGAACCTGATTTTCGTAAGTGAACTTGGGTGATTCCAAAGATCAATTTACAAGTTAAGAAAACCCTAATAATTCTACAACAAGAACAACTAGATGAATCTAGAGATATCTTGTTTAAAAATTCTTAAGAATTTTTACGAGATGCCTTAATCGAAGTTTTCTTTCTAGCTTCCGATTTCGACTAACAAGTGTTGGTATACGATCGGAATTTGAAATCTATCAAAACCTAGGGTTTATGATCAACAACTCTTGAATGGTTTTATATCAGAAGAGAAAACCTTAGAATAGACAAGAAGTGAAAAACCTAGATTACAAGTTGTATAATCAATCACGAAGATTAGACTCAACTTGGATTTGTGATCCCCAATACAAATATTTTTATCTCACTCTTGTTCACGAAGAACAGAAGACATGGAAAACAACCTTATGAAGCTAACACCAATTTTCCAAAGGGGATGAAAACGTGTAACACTCACGAACCCTTTATTTATAGTGAAAGGTAGGTTGAAAGCTAAGCATAGCTATTTTTGTTTTTCAAGACTCTCCAAATTTTGGGAGTCTTTCCTAAGTTACAACTCTTGCCAAAATAATTAAATAAATAATTAATTTAGCAAATTGTACTTATGTGAATAAATCACAAATTAAATTAGGAAGGAATCACAAACACTTTAATATGGTAATCAAAGATGTTTGGAGTAATAGATAACTTGCCTAGATAAGGAAACATCACCAACTTGACTAAAAAAGACTTCTAGTCACGTAATTGGGCCCAAGTCCGTGAACCGTTACAAACAGTCCATGGATTGTTTCCTACTAACGAACTGTGACAATTACAACAACACTTATAATTGTTACTTTAATAAATCACTCATAACTTCATCGTTATAACTCTGAATTGAGTGATTCTTGGCTCGTTGAATTCGTAAGCTCATTCACTATAACATGAGATCCTCTATAGGGATAAAGGTTATTTTCATGAATCAAATAACCTCAAGTATATATACATAAATGTACATATACCGTCATAGGAATTGTTCCATAGAGTGAGCATTTATCTTGATAGATTAGAAAGGTAGAATTGAACAAGAATCCAAATGAAACCAATCACATACCTTTGTTGATGAAGTACTTGTTAATGTCTTCTTGCAGTCTTCAATCTTCATCCTTTAAGAATAGCTTCGATTCAACTTCTTAGACCTAATCTAATCCGAAACTATCTTTAGTATGCTAAATCAAGAATGCATTTTGGCAACTAAAATTGACAACTAACTTGACATACCAACGCTAGTGGGTTCAACCGAGCTATGCTCTAACAATCTCCCCCTTTGTCAATTTTAGTGACAAAACCGTTTTACATATGGATTGTACTTGTTAAAAAGCATTACAACTCCAAAATCCTACATACTTGATTTCCTTGGTTCTCCAACTCTGCGTGTGTTCATCCTACACTTGTTGAAGATCCATCATAGTATTATTACACAATATCAAAGTTTCATTGTATCTCAACATGAAAACCACTCCCCCTTACATAATGATCCGTGAACCATATGTATTTGTAGTGTGAACTACACATTAATTCTCCCCCTTTTTGTCAATATAAATTGGCAAAGGTACGAGAACTAGTGGGATCCTCATGAAATTTTCACCGAGACACTTCATGACTAAAAGAAAGAAACATATCAACTTTGTTTAGACGATATCACAGAGTCGAAACTTAATGACTTCATCAAGGAGTTTATTAAGATACAAGTTAACCCCTACATGTTCCACAACTGCTTCTCTCCTCAAAGATATAACAATTAAGCACAAGTTCATTTAGGAACTCTCCCACATAAAATGTCATTCCTGAAAGAACAACAAGAGCGACCTTTCTCCAGGGAGAATGATTTATATTGGATTTTAGAAATCCTACAAGGAGATACGATTTAAGAACAAATCATTGAAAGCCTCTCATGAGATCGTGTTACAAAAAAAAACTAGAACTATCTCATGGTAACAATACACAATATGTAATCATAAAGATCAAGTATTGTGATCATCTTTTCTAAGATACAAACTTGTATAAACAAGAGTTGATATGCTTAGAATGAAGAATAACCTTTTCCACAAGGATTTACACCAAGAATGGTTACCATAAGAGTATGAAAAGGTTTCTTTTACAATAAAAACCAACATCCATGGCTTTGATAATTGCTTCTAACCTGTTATATTTAAGAATTTCAATCACAAATCAAGTTAGGTAATTAAGAATCATACATGTGGTATCTAGCCATATTCATATTTCTCATATCTAGTTCAAATGACTCAAAAGAACTAGTTGAAGAGTTGTTTAAGTGCTTAGGTATTTATACATAGACACAATTGAAACAAAATCGGTTTGATTCACTTGAATCAATTCATGAACAATATAGCCATGGTTTGCAAAGATTACATTCCTTATAACTTTCTCTGGAATAGTTCATCCTAATGAATACGAGGAATTAACTATTTGAGAAAGTCTTTGGTTAAACTCATCAAAGGTTTCATCATCAGACATGTGAAGATTTTCCCAGTCAGAAGCTATATTTTGAAGCCTTGCTTATTTCTCCGCGGCATTCCCTTCGAATACGGTTTATAATATATCCCAAGCATCTTTAGACTTATTACACATAGTAACGTGGTGCTGAAGATCTGGGGTAATGACAAGGATGATTGCGTTTAATCCTTCAGAATTTTGCTTTGCAGCAAGAATCTCAAGATCATCATAATCACCAATATCCTTTGCAACAGTTACACCGTATACTGTAACCAATGGAGGATTATAGCCATTAACAATACGAACCCATGATTGAAAATCTCGCGCTTGAATAAAAGAACGCATAACAATTTTCTACCATAAATAGTTCGTGCCATTGAAGACTGGTGGGCACTTCTGTCCATAACAATCAGATTGCTTCAAACACAAACTTATGAGGTCTTAGCGTGTTTGCCTGCTCTGGTACCAATTGAAAAAGCGTGGGTATAACAACCACACTCGATAATTCGTTTGGCAATCTGTATAAACCACATCCAATATATTTTCAAGAGAATCAACTAGACAGTCAGACTCAATCTTAAGAAAAGTATATCAAAGAGTTATATCTCTATTTCTCAATTCAATCCGCAATCAAACAAATAGGAATTTGCGAGCCCGATTGAATATAAGAAATAACTTGGACGGTATCAAAAACCAATATCCAAGCGTCAATCAATTTAATCAACAACCAAAGGTTGGATTCCCAATTGATTGAACTTACGCACAACCTGTGATATTTCAATTATAAAGATAAACAATATAACGCGGAAAAGAAATAACACATACACCCGAAATTTTGTTAACGAGGAAACCGCAAATGCAGAAAAACCCCGGGACCTAGTCCAGAATAAACACACACTGATTATAAGATGTTACACCAAATTCCTACTACCTATTCGGACTAGATGTAATACCTACTTCAGCACTTGTAGAACTCCTAGCAGAATACCGATTCTCTTTAGAAATTCTTCACGCAAATCTTCTAGCAGAACCCAAGGTTCTCTTTAGAAGATACAACAACACGATTGATATGATTTGATAGTTTGTTTGCATAAAACACCGGTTTGATTTCCCTTTAGATGTGAATCAAGGTTTTGGAAATCTTGTGTTTATTTTGATAAAAACAATCACTAGGTAAAAGTAATTTCAAAACAAACTTGTAGATTAGGTTTTAACTTACAATCAATATGCGTACTCACAAGAAGTTCGTGAACCTGATTTTCGTAAGTGAACTTCGGTGATTCCAAAGATCAATTTCCAAGTTAAGAAAACCCTAATAATTCTACAACAAGAACAACTAGATAAATCTAGAGATATCTTGTTTAAAACTTCTTAAGGATTTTTACGAAATGCCATAACCGAATTTTTCTTTCTAGCTTCCGATTTCGACTAACAAGTGTTGGTATATGATCGGAAACTGAAATCTATCAAAACGTAGGGTTTATGATCAACAACTCTTGAATGGTTTTATATCAGAAGAGAAAACCTTAGAATAGACAAGAGATGAAAAACCTAGATTACAAGTTCTATAATCAATCACGGAGATTAGATTCAACTTGGCTTTGTGATCCCCAATAAAAAGACTTTTATCTCACTCTTGTTCACGAAGAACAGAAGACATGGAAAACAACCTTATGAAGCTAACACCAATTTTCCAAAGGGGATGAAAACGTGTAGCACTCACGAACCCTTTATTTATAGTGAAAGGTAGGTCGAAAGCTAAGCATAGCTATTTTCCTTTTTCAAGACTCTCCTAATTTTGGAAGTCTTTCATAAGTTACAACTCTTGCCAAAATAATTAAATAAATAATTAATTTAGCAAATTGTATTTATGTGAATAAATCACAAATTAAATTAGGAAGGAATCACAAACACTTTAATATGGTAATCAAAGATGTTTGGAGTAATAGCTAACTTGCCTAGATAAGGAAACATCACCAACTTGACTAAAAAAGACTTCTAGTCACGTAATTGGGCCCAAGTCCGTGAACCGTTAAAAACAGTCCATGGATAGTTTCCTACTAACGAACTTTAACAATTACAACAACACTTATAATTGTTACTTTAATAAATCACTCATAACTTCATCGTTATAACTCGGAATTGAGTGATTCTTGGCTCGTTGAATTCGTAAGCTCATTCACTATAACATGAGATTCTCTATAGGGATAAAGGTTATTTTCATGAATCAAATAACCTCAAGTATATATACATAAATGTACATTTACCGTCATAGGAATTGTTCCATAGAGTGAGCATTTATCTTGATAGATTAGAAAGGTAGAATTGAACAAGAATCCAAATGAAACCAATCACATACCTTTGTTGATGAAGTACTTGTTGATGTCTTCTTGTAGTCTTCAATCTTCATCTTTTAAGGATAACTTCGATTCAACTTCTTAGACCTAATCTAGTCCGAAACTATCTTTAGTATGCTAAATCAAGAATGCATTTTGGCAACGAAAATTGACAACTAACTTGACATACCAATGCTAGTGGGTTCAACCGAGCTATGCTCTAACAAAGCAAATAACAACCTATTAAAACAACAGTGTCCAGAAAGCCATGAAAATTGAAACTAAATGTTTAGGCCCAGGAAAAGTCAGGCACATCCATTGTTGGGGCAACGTCCTCGTTTCCCAGGAAGTCTGAGACTGTGAGGTTAGCGTCAGGGGTAACAATATTTTCTTCTGCGTAGTTAGCCTCCTGTTCGATAGCTTCCCGGTACTTTTTATAGCTCGAAGCTACATTGGCGCTAGCCTTGCAATGCTTGTACCAATGTCCGGTGAATCCACACTTAAAACAACGCGCACTTCCATCTGCAGCCTTTTTAGTGGAGGGATTCTTAGGGGTTTTCTCGAACTTAGGATCACTACCACTATGGCCAGAAGTTCCTTCTCTATGCCAAACATTAGAATGACCATTTCTCCCTCGACCTCGATTATGTCCCTTACGTCCTCTTCCATGAGAGGTGTTATCTCCACGTGGGTATGGATCTGAATCAGAATGTCGAGCCATCTTTCCTTTGGGGCCCTTCCCTTTATTGACCTTGCCATGGTTAGCTTCGGGAACTTTCTTTTTCCCGACAGCTCTGGCATTGTTGTTGACAAGAATCTCATTGTGCCTTTCGGCCACTTGCAGTAAGTTTATCAACCTACTGAATGTGGTGATTCTTTTGTTGTCAACCTCCAAACGATACTGGTTCGCTAGTATCATGGACGAGATAGGAAAGGTCGATAGGGTTTTCTGAATCATTTCCTAATCAATAAGTTTCCTTCAACAAAAGTTCATACGTGCCTGAATTTTCAGCATGTCCTTTTGGAAATCATTCACTTTTACATAATCGAGAAAGCAGATTTCGTTCCACAAGACATTCAATTGTGGTATTAAGGAATCATGAATTTTCCCAAAACGGCTATCGAGAGCATCCCATAGCTCTTTTGGTATCTTCAAGTGATGATAACCCCAACGCAGGTTAGGATCGATATGCCTCTTGAGAAACATAAGAGCATTAGCTTTGTATTTCTCAGTTGCCGGAGCAGTGTCGGCAGATGGCTTGATAGTGGAGGTGAAGTCCTTTGCCACGAAGGTAGTTTCCACATCAGCTACCCAACGGTGGTACTCAAGTCCTACTGAGTCCAAAAGTTCGAACTCCGGTCGAATTGGGTCCATCTTATTTTCAAAAATCCTACTTGATATTAATGGTAGAACCAACAACTTTTTTTTGTGAAGGATCAATGCGCAAGTGGAAACAAAGAACAAAGTGCTGATAACGTATTTAAGTTTGTTGCATGGAGGAGACAAAAGAGTAAAGCATAAAGGAGACAAAAGAGAAAGAGAATCAGACATACTTCTCATTCATTGTGTTTCTCATTAAATACATATAGGAAAGTAAGAGAGGGTAGCTACTCCCATTACATGTGTAGTTAGTGGAAGAGAAAATACAACAGGTGTTAAGCATGAAGGAGGCATGTGCATGCACTATAACACATGTAGGTAGTGGCCAGACTCATGTCACTACAACAACAACAAGAAACATCTATAACGAGATTTTTTTTTGTATAGTTTTATAATGCATAAATTAGAGACTTATTTTCCATTCAAAAACAAAAACTGGAAGAAAAGAAAAATGGGATCTTACAATCTCAAGAATGGTGTTCTTCGTGTGCAATAATGGATTAAAGATTTTAATATGAACAATTAAAAGCAAAATCCTTTTGTATGAATTGAGAATATTAGAACTTTTCAGCTGCACAATAACACTTTTTTCCGCAATTAAAGATTTTTGGCACTTGAACTATAGGCTTTTTCGTCCATCGATTGTGCTCATTGCTAAAATCACTTCACTCCTTTAATTTGGTCTTTAATCGGGCTTCTTCTACTTTCTCAATTGTGTCCCCTTTAAGTCTTAAGTAAGTCAATTTTCTTCATCCTTTGTCTATTTATCATGATTACTCCTGCAATACTCAAATACAATTAAAATCATAGAGTAATTACATGAAAACTAACAAAATAATCATGTAATAAACTATAATAATAAATAATATAAATTAAACACTCGTCATATTCTTAATTCATGGAGATGATTCAAGAGTTAAGTAGAAAAAATATTGTTTGTGGTCTTGTATTGTAAAAGAAAAAAAGTCTCGTATGAGAAGAGTATAGGAAAATCATTTCAAAGTTAAACTTCAGAGCATTAATTTCCCAGGGCCAGCGAGAGCCCTACAATCAGATGAGTAATACCATCGCTGAATTGACCTGTTACCTCCAACAATAAGTTTAATTTCCGCTCCATCATAAAGGAACTCGGGAAAAATAGGAAACTTAACCCTCCCTGGCAAAAGCTGCAAAATTCTACCAGTGTAGTCGATCTCGGACGACATTTTCAGTTTCGGTCAATGGCCGAGAAGAATTTCTGAATTTAGTAATACACCTTTGAGAACTCTTTTGTTACCTTTTTCAAAATTTGATGTTGTTCTTTTTATATCTACTATAGTTTAACATATGCAAAATGATCGATAAAATTTGATGTTGTTCATTCTAATACACTTTAACATGTGCAAAATGTGCAAAATGATTGACATATATATTACGGACATAAAATTTGAAAATGAGGAAGGATACGATGACATGGTTAGAATGACATTATCATGATATGGTGATATTCTTTTTCCTAAAAATCTAAACGACGATGAAACTAAGATTTTAGTGACACGTTCCTCGTATAAAAATCTACGTTCCTACCAAAAGTGTAAGTATTCCGAAATACGAAACTAAAGATTCCCAAATTTCACCGGGTGTTTTAGTCCGGACCAGGACGACGTTGAGAACTGAAATTGACTACAATGAACCTACCTCTCGCCCGCACTATTTAAGGAAATTCAATGGTATTACCGTTGTACTGGTCCGCGAACCCCTTTGGAATAGAACTTTGAAAGATCTAGGAAACCAGGGGAACACGACCGCACTAATTAAGGCAACACGCATGTGGCAACTGGCCTTCATATCCTATTGTATTAAAAAGTCTTCGTTACAGCTAAGTAGATGAGTATACATGCAGTCTACTCAAGGTTACTAGATAAACTCTTGCATTCCGATCATCTTCTAAATCTCATGGCTTCTTATTCTTTCACTTGTTTTCTTCTCATCTCCTTCTTACTTTCACACTCTGATGCTCAGCCTTTTTCTTCATCACGACCTCGAGGAGTAGTCCTTCCATTTCATAAAGATCCATCCACTCTCCAATATGTTACGGAAATCAGTTTAGGAACCCCCAAAGTTCCCATAAGCCTAGTTCTCGATCTAGGCGGTAAATTCCCCTGGATCCATTGTGGTCAAAAGCAACAACTTAATTCATCGTCGTATCAACCGGTGGATTGCAAGTCACCTCAATGCTTGCTGGCCAGCAGCAACTCCGCTCAGATTCCGCATTGCTGCAACGAAACATGTAGTATTTCCTCAACTAACACAGTAACTCGGTCAACTAGGAGCGGTCAGCTAGGTTCAGATGTTGTGACTCTGCAATCAGGTTATGAGCCTGGTCGACGACCTTATCTCTGGCTCCGAGGCGAAAATGTTACGGCTCGTCGGTTTGCTTTCGGATGCGGAACAACTAGTCTAATTGGACTTGCCAAGGGTGTTAATGGGATGGCCGGTCTTGGGCGTTCAGGACTTTCTTTCGTTTCACAATTTGCAGCTGCATTTCATTTTTCTCGGAAGTTCGCTTTGGATTTTCAATTTGGCAACGTCTATTTTGGCGGCGGACATTACATTCACGAAACGTTGAGGCCTTCTTTCATTTACACCCCACTCATCACTAACCCATACAATCAAGACTGTTCTACTGATTATTACATTGGCGTCAAATCAATCCAGATAGATGGTGAAAATGTCGCAATACACAAAAAAATTGTTATCTATTAACAGAAAAAATGGAGTTGGCGGAACGAAATTCAGCACTTTACTTCCCTATACTGCTATGGAGACATCAATATACAAGGCTTTCACTAGTCTTTATGTTAAGAGGGTGAAAGCCATGAATATCACTCGCGTTGCTTCGGTCAAACCTTTCGGTGCTTGTTTTAATTCATCTACCATGGCTACTAGCTATCCAGAAGGACTTGTTGTGCCGCAAGTCAATCTTGTATTGACCAACAATGTAGTTTGGCGTGTAGTTGGGGCAAAGAGTTCTTTGAAGTATGTTAACGATAATGTGTTATGTTTGGGGTTCATTGATGGAGGTTCAAAGGCAAGGACTTCGATAGTTATCGGTGGGCATCAACTGCAGGATAATCTGTTGGAGTTTGATATTCCAAGGTCAAGAGTAGGATTCAGTCAACCCTTGTATCAATTAGTTGGTCCAACCAACTAGTAGTTGGTTAAAATGGCATTCCGGGGCTTGCATCACCAGCTGAAGTACCGTGTCGATGCATTTAGCTAGTCGGTCGTTTTGTACTTTTTTCTTTGTGTGTTCTTCTCAAAATTCTAAACAAATGCATGAAAAGAAGAAAAGCAAAAGAAAGAAAACTTAAACTAGTATAGATTCCCACTTTTGTCTCTGTCACTCTCTCTATTATCTTCACTTTGGTGATAATCTGAACATTACTGATTATTCTTTGTCTATATTCTCTTTGGTGATATATAGATACAAATTGTCTTCACAAACCACTCTTCATGAACCCTGAAAATTCCTCCAATGGCTTCACTGTTTACCACCAAACCCATATCAAGTACTTCTTTTATCACTATATTTCTAATTCTTAATATAGCTTTCCCCAGTTTCATTTCTTCTCAATCATCTTTGTGTAGGACTTCTTGCGGTGATGTCCCAATCGAATATCCATTCAGTATTGATGCTGGATGTGGAAGTCCATATTTCAGACACATTTTTTCATGTTCTGATTCTGGAAAACTCGAGTTAAGAACACCCTCTGGCAGATATCCCGTGGTTAATATAAGTTACTCCGATTCGCACATCCTAGTTTCTGATCCTTTCATGTGGAAATGCAACGACCGCCATGACTTTCGCCCTACTAGACCTTTTAGTCTTGATACAAGCACACATTTAACTCTTTCTACTCAAAACAACTATCTGTTCTTCAACTGCAGTGAAGAAAAGGTTATCGTTTCACCGAAACCAAGTTTTTGTGAGCGGCTCCCAGATAAATGTGATTCGTCTTGTGACAGTGCTAGTTATCTTTGTCGACATTTACCTGACTGTCCTTTCGGTTTGGGTGGGAGGGTTCCTTGTTGTTCTTACTATCCCAAGGCTACTGAATCTCTAAGGTATTTACATTTCTATGGTTGTATGCATTTTCAATATAATTTTTATGATGGATTATGGTGATCATGCTGTTTTTCTTTGACAGGTTGATGTTGCAGTACTGTACATCATATACTAGCGTATATTGGAGAAATGTTGGTGCTCTTCGACCTTATGATCAAGTACCTGAATACGGAATTCGGATAAATTATGATATCCCCATCACAACAAGTTGTCTTCAGTGTCAAGAGTACTCGAATGGAGGGGGAACATGTGGTTTTGATACTCGATCTCAAAATTTTACTTGTTTATGCGAGAAAGGAAATGTAACAACATACTGTACAGGTAACTAAAATTTCCATTTTCGTACTACAATGTCGTGCATCTGCAACTTCCTAACGAAAAATTGTAATATTCTTATGCAGATCGTCAAGACTATCAGCACCATAAAAGTATTAAAGTCATAGCAGGTAAGCCAACAATGAGACAAATCTTATTTTGTTTTTAAGAAATTGCAAGGACATCTAGTATTTTAGGCAATGAGTAACTCAAACTTCTTCCACAATTTAAATTCTGTAGTGACAGCTACCGGGGTTTCATTTGCCGGGGCAATAGGAATTGGAGCAGGAATATGGTACATAAAAAAGTTGACAGCAACGGCTCCAGTTACATGTGGAGTTCAGAGTAATGAGAACAGGTTTTTTTGATGAAAAGGGACGAAGGCCAATACCTCTTGCCACTTTTTTTTTCCCTTTCAATTTCCTTTTTGTATAATTTGAGTCCTATTTTGTATACTGAGATAAGTTACGGTTTGAACTTGCAAATTGTTGTTAACTATTCAAAAGATATTCTTTCCTACATGTTGAAGAAAAGAAAAAGAGTTGTGCTAAATGTCCATCTTTTGTCAAAAAAAGAAAAAGACGAGTTGCTAACTTTATTTACAGACTGGTCAAAAGCATGGAAGATGCTGAATTGCTAGTAAATCAACCTTCAAAGGAAAAGAAAAGAGCAAGCCATGAGGCAGAATCATGAAATGAAGTTCAACTTGATACTGGTAACTACATGAAAACCATAATCTAATTGAAGGGGGCCTTTTTTTTTCTACATTTATTGACCCAACAGGGCCCAAAAAGATGAAAAGGAA
This sequence comes from Papaver somniferum, assembly GCF_003573695.1. Taxonomy (NCBI): domain Eukaryota; kingdom Viridiplantae; phylum Streptophyta; class Magnoliopsida; order Ranunculales; family Papaveraceae; genus Papaver; species Papaver somniferum. Next base: position 53,651,905 of record NC_039367.1, read on the forward strand.
ATAAAGGTGAAACACACTGGTATACAACATTAAATTGCAATTAAACACAGTATTATTTGTAATATCAAGTGTTCCCTTTTAATATACAAATCCTCTTCTTCGTATCCTGAATGCATGCTTCTCATAAGCAAATCTTAACCAGTTATCATGACTGAACTAGTCGACTTACTTTGGCTTTTATGCATTAAGCTCACTGTCGAGCGTAGATATTTATCATTTGCATTCAAGCATGACTTGGCAATCTCAATAAGTTGGGTGCAGATTTGTGATACTTCATTACTTGCCTATCGGAAACCAAAAAACCAAAAACAAATCACCAACTTTTATTGGTTTAAACTTTAAATTACCCCTCATCTGATTGCAAAATAACGATAACAAAATGCTATTTTTGTATTCTTTTAATAGTTAACAGAGACACTATGGCTTACCTTGAAAGCTGTTAAGATACAGTTGCAAGCTTCCAGTGCGGTACTTCCTCGAGTAACCTAGTCATAATGGTTATGGGTTTAAAAAAAACTCAAATATTACCAAATACGGCGTTTTTTTTTATATATCCATACGAAGGCTAATTTATATACTTACCCCGTGTTGTTCTTGTTTGACATCATTGACTATGTTTTTAACAACTGAGGTTGCGACGGATATAAATTCTTGGTAATAACTCGGATCTCCAAAATATAGTTCGTCATTGCTCATGATCTGGAAATTCGAAATAAGACAATGCGAAGAGTAGAAGAGATCAAGTAATGGATATGCTAGATTTTTGGTGAAAGAAAAAACACACCTCTTTATTGTTCACATGGTAAGGGAGCTTATTTTGAAAAAGTGTGGCAGATAAAGAAACTATTGCGCAGAAAGCTCTCGTCCTCAACTTTGGTATTATCCTGCACGAATGTGCCACAAGTTACAGAAGCGATAAAAGATAAATAAATAGACCATCTAGAGGCAGTGGTTGCTTAAAAGGATTACCACTGCTTTGAATTAATTAGCGACAGTATGCTTCTCGGATAGTAAGCAACTCCGTGTTCGATATCTCCTTCAAAAGAAAACAGCATAAATATGACTGATTGATGTCCAAAAAGGTGCGACTAGATAGGCTCAAATTTTTGTTTTTTCACCGCTATCAGTTCTGCAGAAAAGGTAGAAAAACTTCTTGAATCTTTGGATATACCTGGAATTATGATCAGGAGGCTGCAAAGTTTCTGTACTATGGAAAGAGCCCCATCCATTTCAGTCGGCGATCCTACACAAATATATAAACCAAGTCAGTAGTGAGCAAACACTGAATTAGGTCCGTGTCTGGAACATTATAAGCAGAAGATAGAAGACATAATCTTTAAGATTAGCTTTGCAAAATAAAGGTACAAAGAAACACGTCGGTGAAGTCCATAGCATCTAAACTAAAGGGAACAACATTATTTCCAAGAAATGCTATGTAAATAGCAAAATAGAGGTTTTCAGTTTTTACTAATATTCATCTTAAGGGAACAGCAGTGCTTTAGATACTCCTGCTCCAAAACATTTCCTTAAAATTGGTAATATAAGTGCGGTAGATGGATCCTTCAAAATTTCCAAGTACTAGGAAAGACAAATAGAAAGTATGGTTGCAAATTGTAAATCATCAGTGCAGTTCAAAGCTATGATGTCAAAGGCAAGCACGCTGTACAGGGTGGCCGTTCCTCGTGAAAGGCACTCGAACAGAGGGGGTTCGAGAAATTTTGGGGCACCAATAATGCGACCATGGGAGACCTCAGGTTTTTTATTTTCTTGCATTGCTTGCTTGTTTGTTTGTTTGTTTATTTTCATCACCGTCAGCCGTTTATTTCATACATGTTCACATATAGATGCAGGAAATCAGTAACCGTTACTATAGTATATGCAGATTTTAAGAAAAAAGAAAAAAACTAGCCCTTTGTGCAAAGGTGATGCCTTAGGTTCTCCTGTTCTCCAATCGTGGGTCGTTTAAGCTGGTGCCTCGCCTAAACACAAATCATTACATGATGGAAAACATCTTACAGCTAAATTCTCAATATCTTTTAATGATCCATCTGGGAACAAGTTATTTCAGATCTATGTCCAGAGTTAGCAAATGGCAAGCAACTAATGCACGATTATATCACTAGAATATGTAAGGAGGCTCACCATCAGTTAGGTCTAAACTTTGGAAACAACTGATTGCCGAATCAACAAGTCCATCTGTATGAGAAAATAAGCCGCCTAGCAGAGCAACCTGAAATTTTGGAAAAGGATATTTGGTAAATGATCTTTTAGACTTTTGCAGGCAGAACTTGAAAAAAGGTGAAAATGTCACCTCTGCTGTCTCAAGATACAGATTTATCTGCTTGACGCTAGCTGACACTGACGGTATTGTAACTTCACTATATGAAATGCAGGACTTGATGAAACTGACAAGTTTGTTAGAACCTTTGATAGCTTTTATCGCTAAATTATTGCTTGCATGGACAAGAGTTTCCTGCCAGTGAATATCAATCACTGTAGAGTTATATTACAGGATCAACAAAAGGTCCAAAAATGAAAAGGTAACATACAACAATTTTTATTCAAATCAAAAATGATAAAGACAAGTAGTTCATTTAACTAAATCCACATACAACTAAGACATACCTTAAGCTCATTGATCCTACCAAAAGCTCCACGACATTTAACTAAAAATTCTAAATGGCGTTCCAATGCTGTCCCATAATCGACCTGAACAACATGCTAAATAATAGTTACGAAAACTCACAATCTGAACAGCAACGTATATATACTTATAAGAACATTACCATCTGGATAAAACGAGAAATGAGATGAGCTGACTGTTGCTGCTGATCGTCTTTGATGTTTGCCAAATCTAAACCTTGGTGAAGAGTCTGAGAAAATTCAAAAAGTACCCGTATGGTTGCTGGATCATGAATATTACCGCTCCTGCCCAATAAAATCAGGAACAAATATGGGAAATGAAACACTTTCAGTCACAGAGGAAAAACAGGAACAAATAGGGCTTAAAAATTTGGTTTGAAAAATCAAATTTCAAGAAGATAGCATGCGACATTACTCTACACCCAAAAGCTTTCAAGATTTTGTTTATTGAATTATCATTCAACTTAAAGATAACCAACTAACCACACCTGTCGAATAGATGATGATCAAAGTTAACTGTTTAGATGGAAATTTTCTGTAACTCAGAATAAATTATGTTTACGCAATTTGTCTGCAGAGGCTTAAATATACAGACAAATAGCATGCGAAACAGATCAATGGCCAACCGCTTTTATTTTCATTAAGTTAATCAACTTAAATCATTTCAGTCTTTTTGTCAAAGATTATTTCAGCGACTTCCAAGTACAGTGAAGACTGAGAACCCATTTAAAGACTAAATATATGCAATCTTTACAGGTTAAAGTTAAAAAGTGACACATAGTAGCATCAACTTACTTTATTGCTTTACCAAGGATATGCATATAGACAACATCTCTTGAACCCCCGTACATCACAAAATCTACGATCTCAACAAAGTGATTCTACATGGTAATCATTGTAGCCATATTAAATTATTGCACGAAAATAAAATATAATCCTACTCTTATCATACAAGATAGAACCCTGTAACTCAAATAGATCTGTCTAGTCAGGGACTAGCAACACATCTTTTGCTAGCATCTATCCAGAATTACTAACATATTTTCATATCGAAACACGATATTAAATCAAACCGCAAATGATTGTGATACAGTTGAGAGATGACATAAACGATCCCTAATAAATGACAAAGAGCAGTACAAGTGAAAGATGTTGCTCTGATTTCATGCGATCGTCTAATTACTACGTACCAAGGTTATCTTAATTCATACAATAAGACCTTGGAGAGATAAATGATACATTAAAATAGATGCAGAATCAACACTGCTCAAAGTCTACATAGAGAACATACAAGCATCTAAATAGCTCATATTGGCTCAAGAACAAGCTTACCAGAGCAAATGCATCTTCCAGTTTCTTGACATGAGCAAGAAGTTTTACGAAAATGGACTGCAGACTGCTCAGTTCACTTTCCACAACAACCTGATTGGCTGCTCGAGTGAAAATACCATCTAAGATGATGGCTAAAAAGTTATCCTGGAACAATTTCAAAAAAAAAAAAAGAAAAAGAGAATTATTAGGGAGGACATGCCATTAATGCTGAACTCGACAAGTCAATTTACAAATTTCTGAATGCAATTGGGGTACAAAGTGACAAATTTGAAGAAGCAGGGATGGGGTTTAGTTGATTCGGTAGTACAGTTAGGGATGCAACCAAAGGGATTCAATACTTTTGCTACATGGAAATTACAGGGGTATTTTGTTTCAGGAAATGCCGAGTGTGATTAACCAAAGGGAAAGCAAAGAAGCGGCAAATTTATAGGACGTAAATTTCAAAATGGAAAGGATGCTTTAAAATCAAGAGAAGTTGATAATCACCATCTGGTGCTGAAAGACGAGGTCTATGCAACCATCCACAACCTTCAAGTACTGATCAAGGCTGCTGGATAGAGTTGACACCTATAATAGAAGCAACCAGAACAATAAAAATACATGGATTATATACACATATCATCAGATCTATCCAATTACGATCCTAACATCCAAAGAGAAAAGTTCAGAAACAGTAATTAGTAGATGCTCACAAGTAGTCAACCTTTCATGTTACTAAATTGGAGCTACTTATTAAGCATTCAGATAATTCAGGAACAGGCTACCGGTCAGAAGTAAAAATAACTTCTTTATCAGAGTCACATAGACTAGAGAATAGTCCAGTACATGAGAAATGCAAGGCACCTCACATGAAGGAGTATCGTTCTAATATTGAACTGATTAAGTAATGCCAAGGAGGAAGCACGTAATGGGAGTTCCCAATGATGCTGTGACATAGACTCAGAAATCTGTGGCAAAAAGGACATGTTACTTTTATTTGCATGGGCCATAATCGAAGCCCTTTAGACAGACATGCAGAAACTATAGCATACAGCCTCCAGGTGGCTGCTATTACCCACTCAGTGCACAACTTACAGTAACTAAATTGTAGATGGCGAAAAACAGGCATTTGTAAAGTTGTGCATGAGTCGAGACATTTGCACACTTAGACATCGGAAAAGATTAACAAAATTAAATTGCTAATGAATATTGTACTAATGAAGAGAAAAAAGGTCGGGCACTCAGTCAAAATCTTATAAGGAGGTGAAATATAGAAACAATGCTTCTTGATTCTTTATTTTCTCTTTTAAATTGCTTATTTACTTGGAACACCACGTATCAGCGATTGAAGGGAAACGGCCGCATACCTGAAAAACATTACCCAGTACTGCACTGACAAAATCGATTGGAGGCCTCTTCTCGCAGAGCCTTAAACCAAGTAACCTGTAGTTCATATACTGCAAAGTGAAAAATAAAAAAACTGACTAAAATGAAGTATACGTCTAATTAATTTTGTTCCCCACCAGTATCAGTACATAAGGGGCATAGATAACCATGACTTCCATGAAGCGGACGCTTACCTGACCAAGCGAAATATCCTTGTTGGACTCGATAAGCTTCACGATCTCTACCGCATGGGAGCAAACGCTCTCCGCAGGAAGTTCCTTGAGGATATAATGAAGCACAATTGAGGTACAAGGGACATTACCAATCATCGTCTTTATGTTCCTTTCTACCCCAAGCTCCTTGAGTATATTATAAGCCTGCTTCTTCTATATATAAAATAAATTTCAGAAAAGAGTCGGTAGTTTGAAGGCAAATGTACTAGCAGACAGTGACCAGAAAAATAACAGTTCATGCCCACTTTCTTCACTAGAGGGTTGAAAAATAAAAGGGAATCTTGCTTTGGAATGACATGAGTGGGGGATTATAATCCTCCAAGTCTCTAGAAGAATGCATAACCCATGAAGATACATTGCATGTCAATTTAAAGCAGGAGACCAGCAAATTGTTTCGTACAAATAAGTTCCCACTATGTTTGAAAGACATCCAAAGATGAAGCAGAAATAAACGTACACACTAACAACCCCATACATGACAAGCAAGATAAATAGACATAGCAGGACGAACTGACGAAGATAAAATGCTAAACACATTGCTGACCTGATGAGCATCCTTAAGAATGCATCTCGTAATCCACTCAATGGTAGGTTCCACCAGGTTGATGAGCAAATTTTTGTTTTCCAGAGAATTACTGGGTGTGGGTTCTTTCTCCGAAACAATACGGGTCAATACAAGATTGATGTCGCGAATGCAAGTGATGAGGTATCCTAGCAAAAACTCATCCCAAATAAAGAAAAATCAACATTTATAATTACAAATAGGGCCACGACCATCTGAAGTGCGAGAAGGCAAATCAAATTACTGCTTTTTAAGGAGGCAATAGTGAGTACTCAAAACTTCAATATGGTGGAAAGATTGACAAGGCAGAGAGACGCAGATGTTTCGTTAAAACAAAATATCTCATAATATTGTATATATAAAAAAGTCCATTGAAAACTTAAGGGGCTTGAAGACATATGTTGTTTCTTCTTTCAACCTAATGTTCTTTTGAATGCTAAAACAACTAAGGTAAATCACCAAGAGGATGAGATCAAAGAAGAAAAACATGCTTTGGAAAATTGCAAGTGGAGTAAAAATCATTGGTCACAGACTCACAGCTTTAGGCTTAATTTCAGAAAAGCTACCCAAATGGTAGGTTCTACAGAAATTCTTATGCAATTATTAAATGTGAACTATATTCTTTCTTGACACTTTTCGCAATTATCACATATAATATCTCATAATAACTTCTTTGTTTCGCCAGAATTATCAATTAAATGTCGACTTACTTGCTAACCGAAACCTATCAGTTCTTCAATAGCACAAACCAAAAGCTAAAATAAAAATCCTACTATGATCCCACGAAATTGACACATTTTTATATTTGCATCACATGAATATTCACTAGATCCCAAATGCAGCATTTATCTTCTTTACTTAGGACAAAATACGGTATGTATGTATGTATAAGCATAAAGCTCTAGAGGCAACCATGGACGGGAACAAGGGTGTAGTAGACTAGTAGTTTATAAAGAGATGGTGAAAATCTGATGACTGAAAAATTGTCTGACCATCTTTTACCAAAAGCAGGAGTCACTCTAACCAATGTGTATCTTGAATGTGTACCTTTATCACTTGGAAGCAATTTTTGAGCACAGCGAGCCATATATAGGCGACAATATGCAGATGCCAGAGGATCCGCTATTCCCCTCGTCATCATGACCAGGCGTTCAAGATTCTGCCACGGTTGGTCATGCTGGAAACGCCAACAGTGCAGTATCGCCAGCTCCAAATAACTGAAGGGGCATAGTAAGTGGCATACCAAGTCAGACACGTTTCTAAAAGAAGTAGAGAGAACCCAGTTTGCTGCATTCATAAGTGCTTTTCAAAGAACAAGTGAAGAAACTAACAAAAAAGAGAACAATTAAGGAAAATGTGCTGTCCAAAGTTTAGTATACATCCAGCAGTTTAAAGCCAAATATAACAGGTTTTTTGAGTTGGCAAATCCCTTGAACTCTACACTCTCAAATGTAAAACAAGAATGCAGACCCAGTTGTAAAAAGTGGTAATTCAACCATTTCGCTCTTGAGTCAAGATGGGGAGTCCAACATGTTTTTCTTTGTTGCCCATATCAGAAGACCTTCACAAGATGATATCATGATTCAAATCCCGAACAGGCACACACTAAATAAGCTCACGTCTATCAACCAAATCACCGGTCATTCCCTTTCAAGCATAAATTGTTTCGGGCACCTAACCACAATAAGTTTACTGCTGCTGAGAGACCTCATTGATTTAGAAATAGCGACATCCTCAGTACATTACTAGTACTACTACTTCGTCTCATACAAACTGCTTTAAACCTTTAGGCTTTAGCTAATCAAGACAAAAAAATCTAAAAACTCAACAGTCATTCCCCGGAACAAATTATTTAGACAAACTGAAGGAGTGCGTCTCTGAAATAAACTCATCTAACTTCTGTACAAAGTGTCAATAGAATAGAATAACTAGGCTTAAAAGTAATGTGTCTCCATAAATTTGATGTTTTAGTTAGATTAGAAAGTGAACAAATTTTCACTCAGATGGATTTACACAAGCAACTCATTTTTATGACCAAATCAAATGTTTCACAAGCCATCCCGTCATCAAAGCCTGTAATTAGTAGGAAAAACTTCAAATGAAAGATGCATTACATGGAACCAACTAGGATGAGTTAAGAAGTTCACATGCGTGGAAGAAGCTCGCGGATGGAACCAATTTTGCAAAACCAGTTATAACAGGTTTCCTTAGCTTCAGAACGAATATCACTAGAAACAAAGTTATCTGCGGACAAAGAAAAGGCACAAATGTTAAAAATAAGAAACTGTCACTTGCCACCAATTATATATTTGAAACTATGGTAAGTTTCTAATTTTCAGCACATGACAAACAAACTTTTCTAGTTACATTTTTTTTTCTTTTTTTGATTGATTGACAAGGGTTGGAAAATCAGGTTAATAATAGTGTAGCTACAGTTCAAGCCAACATTAACTAGCATTTGGATCGCAATTAAGGATAGGCATAAGAAGAGTCTGTCACATGGTGTCACAAACCAAATCAAGTTTTCCTCCACCTTTAGCTCTTCTAAACTAAATTTAGAACAATTACACAAGAAATGCATGCCTTTTACTGCAACACTTAAACAGAAGCTACACCTTGCAAACAGCATATTATAGTTCCATCATCCGAAAATTCCGCCCTCCTTTTAATGCGCTCCCACACCATGTCTCCAACCATATCCAGTATTTCCGTAACTAAAACAAAAAGGGCAGGATAGAATTGTGAAACAGATGTGTCCATCAGAAGTCTAGCAACCTGCATAACAAATGAATTTGACTCATATTCGAGTGACCTAAACTTTGAATCAAGATCTTCCAGTGTACGTTATAAGTAAGGATTTCGTGGCTGTCATCAAGATTTGAAAGTTCAAACTATTTTTCATAGCTTTCCATGTAATCCTCGAAGACATAAGTTTGGTCTTACGGTTCATTAGTGCTGCACATACAGAATGGCTCGAGAACACCTAATCTTTTCACAAAACAGAGACATTCTTTGAAATTATGTACACATGTTTTAGTGAAGTACCCCTTTACCTGTTAGTTTATTAAAAAATAAATTTTAAAGAAAGTGATTAGCTTAATGTGGTTATTTCCACTTAACAGACTCAAATCCTAATTTCATAAATTGACCATGTGCTACTTAATGAACGGTTTATGGGCAAGAACACTTTGCTGCTGTTACCTAAACCATGTTCAAAGCAACTATGTTCATATACCTGATGAGTGCCGGTAAAGGTCACCTCACCATTGTCGTGTTTGTTGTCTTTGTTGAATGACAGACAACAGAAGTAGATACCATTATCTTCCAATCCACTCAAAAAGAGAAATAACAAAAATGTAAACAAAAAATGTGAACAAAACAAAAAACATGAACAAATCACATAATACCTATGCTCAACCAAGATTGAATCTGACTGGAAAAATGATCATAAAAGATAGGGAAAACAAAAGCCTAACCTTGATAGATAGCTTCAGGGATGTTACGCGCTCATCAGCCTGCCATGCGCGACGAATTTCATCTTTCAGTTCACGCAATCGGGATACATACTCTTGCCGTGTAATTACTTTGACATCATTCTCAGCAAACTTTTCAGGATCATTCAATTCATCTAGATGCAGGCTTGTTGATGGTTTCTCATGAACTGCAAGATCCCTAATGAAATAAGTAAACTCTGAAAAGGATACTGAGACATACATACACGGAAAGGAAAGGAAAAATATAGAAACGCCAAATTTAACATACCCTTGACATCTTTTACTATTACATCATGCATCTGCAAAAAAAAACAAAGACATACTATTACAGCAGATAACGGCGAAACCAACTGTTCTATATAATGGTCATATGTTAAAACACTTATTTACAGAATTCGAAACTAAACCAGAAAACACAAACATGTTTTCATTTGACGGGAAAGGGGATTACAACCTTACTTTCTAATTTAAACTAAACATTTGTACTTTAGTTTAATACTCCCTCTGTCCTAGTTTACTTGCCAAAATAGAGTTTTTTTAGCAAAAGTTTACCAAAAAATTTCTATATTTCCCACTAAAATTTTCTAATTATGAAAGAAATAAAAACTAGGATGTGAAAACTAGTATATTAAACAAGTAATTTGGAAGATTGATGGTGTATGTGGAAGTAATTTGAATTTCTTTCAAGTTTTTGCAAAACCTTATTTTGGCAAATAAACTAGGACAGAGGGAGTACATCATTTTGATGTCCTGAATGAAAACATAAAGTAGTTTAACTGTGACAGCAAACTAAGAAGGGGCAAGGATACTGTAGTTTCAGTTGCATTTGAAAGAGATATACAGACTACATATCATGTTTTCTTTCATTAGAAAAGCAAGTACTACCAAATAGAAGTTGCACGACAACATGGGCATCATGGAGAAACTACTTAATGCATAAAATGGCCATTAAAGTAAGAAATTACTACGACGAGGATACTCATCCCTCTACCAATTCATACAATAAAACTATTTATTCAAACCTAAAAGTCAATGTAGAAGCCTTAGACAATACTTTGATGATAAACTATGAGTTACTACATGTATCCAGCCAGAAAACTACTTAATTCTTAAATAAAAGCTTAGGAATCACACCAAATCAATGAAAGAATAACAAACTTACTGACGAAATAGAGACCATCTTCAAGACCGAAAATCGCTGTGCTAAGGATCTCTTGAAAGAAGACCATTCTTTAGCCGACAATTGAAGTTCGTCTTTGCTTGAGATCCCTCTTGTATCATCAATATCATGAATGCCCTCTTTATCCCTGACAAATTCTTCTGCATTTCCTCCAATAGAGCTTCTAAGTGGATCATAAAACTCGATATTCTCTTTAACCACAGCATCTACCTATCACAGAACAAACAAAAAATTGATAACTCAGTGTCGTTTATAGGTTAGGGATAACCAGAGTCCAATTAATTTCAATCCGATTTATTTTGACATCTAGATGTTTATTAGAAACCTGATTGAAGGAAGGGCGGGTAGCAAGAGGATGAAATTCTGCTCGAACGCGATGTAATGAATGAGTTGTTTGGTCGACAATGTAATCCCTTGTTCTGAACTCCATGACTGCTTCCTTCACCTACCTACTCACCTCATCTCACTGCTTTACTTGCTACTATTTCTCTTTTGTGTTTGGGTATTCCGTCCGTCCGTCCGTCCAGTTGTGTGTTTTGGTACTTGACCATGAGTTGACTCACTTATTTTTTTTTTACACAGATGGGCGAGTTGAATCAATGAGAGCGTGTATATCGTAGAGTGCAGCTGGTGTAGGATTAAAAAGGTCAAACAAGTATTTCACGGCGGCGAGGATCGTTTACTTACTTTTATTTTCTAGCGAGGATTAGGACCTCGCTTCATCAAAGCGAGGATATCAACCTCGTTGAAACCAGTAAAGCGAGGCTTTGATTTTCGTTTTTGAGATTGTTGAGCTGCTCACTCAATTTGATTCTCGCTCGTTAAAAAAGAGGTTGAGAGATATAATTCTAAACACTATTCCTTGATCGAGTTGAACTCTCGGAGTTGTGTTGAGTTTGTCCATACAAATTGCCCAAGGAAAAAATGGTGATGTATTTTGGTACCCCTCGCGTTTTCAATTTGTTACTACCATTTTTCTAGTAGCAACAACCAAATGAACAAGATCATTGGATCTTGATTTAAACCATAAAACAACGAGTAAAATATGACATATAAACAAGTAAATAAGAGACTCACACAAAGATAATTAATGTGGTTCGACAACGGAGTGTCTACATCCACGAGAAGGTAAAAGAAAGTTTATTATGCTTTTGATTTGTTACAAGGTTGATGAACTCCATTAATGATAATGAAGTTCAGTGAAGGTTTCTAGTAACGAAGGTATAACGAAGGGGTAGCAAAGGTAGTAATACTACCCACCTATTATTCATCTCTTCAGAGGTAGTGGGTTTCTTACTCTTCCCTCTTTCTCTCTCCCCAAAAGTCCTCCTCTTCTTCACCTTATCTCCTCTGCTTTATAGGGAAAAAGGGGGTACTTGGTTATTACGAAAATGACATCTGCTTAGATTCTAAGCTAACTCAGAACTGATTCGGTGTGTGACGTTGTATGCTTGTATACAGCTGCAGCTTCTAATCATCTTCCACGTGTCCAAGTATTTTATGGTGTATACAATTTGCCCCTTTTCTTGAGGGTTGTTGACGAACGATCCTTGAGAAAAATAACTTATGCCTTGCGCTTCCATGCTTTTATCAGTGCTTCCTTCTTCTGGCTTCTATGTTCTTTGTGGAGGAATTTCGGTGAAGAATATACTACGTCGAAGTATTAATACTTGCCCCTATTCTTTACCGAAATTATGAAATGCCCTGCAAACAAAAGGATTCAAATGTGTCTTACCCTTTCTCGTTGTAGTTTCCCCCTTTGGTGTTGTGTACTTTCCCCATGCATGCTCCATGTTGGAAGAACTCCGCACATCATCGAGCAGCAGCTTTATGTACGTCGTAGCATTACTTGTAATTAAGACCTTGTTTGTATCATCATCGGCAAATCTACTTTTATTGGTTGCTTGAGGTTGCTTGGTATATGCTTCAGATTGTGGGTGAGCTGTTCGTCGGTCCTCAATTGTGCTGAAACATCAGTGGATAACCCTAATGGACGGTAACAGCTATGTCTGGCAAGGACTCAGGTAGCCAGCGGTGTAGGCAATCCTTCGCATCCCTCTTCATGTGTCCATCATAATGTGTGTGCCCCAATAGTAACGGTGAGCCTTAATGGGTTGTATTGTGCTCCTCCGCAGCTTTATGCACGCCAAAACTTTCATCGTCACAGACCTTTATATCTTCATTGTAGGTGTAGATAATCCACAGGGCTAGGTGGAAAGATCCTAAGTTGTGATACACCAAAGAACAAAAAGCGGAGAAGCACAAGATAGAACCAAACGGCGCAAAGAGCGAGGTATCACGTGGGTCGGACGCGATGGCCCAATAGGTGTCGGATATGACGTGACCCTTATCCTCCGACAGGTCGGGAGAACAATCATAAAGCACTCGGTCAGACGAAGGAAGATGGTCAAACAAAGGAACGAGAAGAAAGAAGGGTGACATCGTGTTAGCCAGACGACTAAGACTCGGACTCGGGTGAAGAACTATCGGTCAAACAGAAAGTCGGGCGAGCAGTGAAGGTCCGATAGGGAACAACTAAATTGATGCAATGTGACTAACATTGTAATTCTGTTGTATGTCGACCTTGGCCTATAAATATAAGGGCAGGTCGAGAGAGAGAGGGAGGCAGGTTATAAGGAGAAAAAGAGAAGGCACCATACTTGAGTTGTGAGAACTTCATCATTTGAGAATGAGAGAACATTTGTAACCAAAGAAGAGAAATAATAACATTCACCCTTTCACCCCGTGGACGTAGGTAATCATACCGAACCACGTATATATTTGTGCCTATGTTTGTTTGTGTATCTTCACTTTGTGTTAATGTATCTTCTACTTTGTTGGATATGGTGTGTGGTTTTATGCCACTACATTCTGGCGCCGACTAAGGGGAATGTCTAAGTTCTTCGGATACCTTGACTACATGTGCCGACAGAGACGATCCAAAAGCTCCTAAAAACACTTTGTGTGTTAGTTGATGCTATGGGATGAACTCTGCTCGGTGAAAGTCTGTAGATGATCGTTTGGTTTGAAGTCTGTTGATATAGTTAAGTTTCCGTTGTTAAGACCGAGTCATTAGCAAACATGTTCAGTTGGGTCGATCCCGAACAGTCGACTAGTCTTGCTTGTAGGCGAGTCTGTTTTCGTGTCTTAATCTCCGTTTTCATAGTATTTTTCGCACTTATTTTCGTATTTTGATCTTAGTTTTTGTCTTGCGAGTTCAACAACGGAATACCCATAAACTTCCAAATAACATCTTTGATGTGTGGTTGAAGTTTCTTGAGGTTCCATGTCGGCTGGGGAAAATGCCAAAGCAACAACACGGCGAGATCACCGGTCGCTGGTGAAAAAATCCAAGGAATCAAGGGAAGACATCCCTTTGTAGTTCCAAGGGAGTGCATAAGTCTTAGTCCAGTTTTTGCCATGGCATGCTGACCTCATAAAAGTACGAATTGGGACCTTTTACACACAAAGAACTAGGTGTTAATGATTTGGAGTCTAGGGAATGTAGGAAAAATTGTAGTTAGTGCAGAGTCGTGGTACTGAAAGCGACGTCGTGCCCTTGAAAGCGACGTAGCATGATACTCGTCTAAAAGAGACACTTAGAGTCTGAACAGGGCAAACTGGCGAGGTCAGCATGACAGAGCAGAGGGAATCGTACTTTTGAAACTCAGTTTTAGTGTCAGTCACCTTTTTCTTCTAAAAAACCGTACGTACTATAGAAACTTTTCAAAAACAGGTCAAAGTAAGGTGTTGTCTGTTTTCGCTGACGTAGGTAGGGACGACTCTCGGACTAACAGCACACTGTGTCCGATGGCTAGCACGTCAGGTATGGGAAGAACTCTGAGGAACCGCACGATCTCCAGTAACAACATGCAAGGAGGAGTAACTGGAACGAGGAGAGGGAGTAACGGGCATCCACCACCAGAGGAATCACGAGCTGCTGCAAGGGGTATGCCAACTGTGGACGAAGAGATCGATCTGGGACGAGACGGTGACCCATCGCCTCTGGAGCGAATCGCCTCGCCCCCAAGGAGGGATGATCAAATAGATGGACTTACTACGTCAGACACGGAAGATGATGAGGCAACATTGATCCTGCATGCTCAGAGACGAAACATCAGACGACAAGCTGAGTATCAAGAAGCCCTCGGGCGAGAGAAATAACGACTAAGGCGAGTACAACTAGGACGAGAAACAACTATTGGAATCGATCCGGCGACTTCAACTCAGATACCCCCCGCAGTACCACCTCCACCACCTATGATGACGGCACCACCCCCTACCCATTTAGGCCATCCAAATGGTCACTCTAGCCATGAGAGTACAGATCCAACACTCCTCGCAATTCTAGAAATCCAAAGAAGGAAAGAGGCGGCTTTAAGAGATCTTCAGCAGAGGAACCTAGCTCTAGAGTTCGAGAACTATCAGCTATGGAACTTAAGGTCGAGGTCGAGAGGATCCTCTAGCCGAGGGACATCAGAACACCAAGGCCGTACCGAGCAGATACCACATGCAGTTGGACCAAGCAATTCCGGTCGATCAGGACCACCCCCAACACCACTTATCGGAAGATAGGTCCACCCGAGGATTCATCGACAGACGACGAAAGGCACGAGAGGAATAATCAACAGAGAAACACAAGGTCCGACAATGCGACTGAAGCCAAGCTAAGAGAGTTAGAGGAAAAGATAAGGAAGTTGTCAGGAACCGGCGAAGAAGATAAGCTCGCCGAGGTCATAAGTGAGGCCGAGAGGACCCCTTTCACCCAAGAGCTAGAACTAAGGGCCTTCCCACCTAAGTGCACGCTCCCCACCTTCCCATCAAGGTTCGACGGCACGGGAGACGCAGTTGAGCATTTGAAGATGTACACAATGTCCCTAATACAATGGAAAAACCATGAGGTGGTAATGTGCAAGTTCTTCCCTGCAAGCTTGGAAGGCGAGGCAAGGAAATGGTTCTACAACCTCGCACCAGGAACAGTCAAAAGTTATGAGACTCTAGTCGAAGCCTTCCTTGAAACATACATGCACAACAGCAGACCTCGGCCCAGGGTCAACAGGTTATTCACCTTGGCCCGACGGTTCAGAGAACCTCTCAGATCATTGACCGATAGATGGAGAAATTTGTGTACAGAAATTGGGAAAGTACCCGTCGACCAGCAGATATTCGGGTTTGAAAACGCACTTGGGAGGTCGGATCCCATCTGGATAGCCATGTTCACTGAAAAACCACAAATTGAAAGAAATGAGGAAAATGCAAGAACATTTCATCGCCCTAGAAGAAATTCAGGAAGAGTCAAGGGATAGGGGAGTGCAAGAGGCTAGTGCGGCGCCCGAGTCGACATCGGACGATGTTCAAAGGCGGCCCGAGAAGAGACCGAGCCCACCTACGCGAGGAAATGGGAAGAAGGAATGGGTGGCTAAAGGAAAGAGGCCGAGGCACGAGGAGAATACACCCCTTTGAATGCTCCACTAGAAGAAATCTTCAAAGAGGTCGAAAAAAGTGACATCATATACCCAGCTTCAAGAGGGTACAGTTCGAGGAGACCAAGGATCACCCGGAATATTGTCATTATCATCAATATCGAGGCCACTCTACAAATAACTGTCGAGAAGTGAAAGACATCGTGCAACACCTTATTAGATGGTTATCTGAGGCAGTTCGTCCGACACCCAGCCCAGACGACCGCAGCGCCCGATGCACCCGTTCATCAGGTCCGGATCGACAGATCCACACAGTTTGTCAACACGATTTCCCATTCCGCCACTCAAGCGTACAATCTGAATCCTGGAATCATGTCAAGAATCCACAAAAGAGATCATAATGGGAAGGAAATTTTCAGTGTAGCAAAAGCTTTGCCGATGGAATCCTGGATGATGCGACCCATCTTTTTCTCTCAGGATGTCCCGATGAACGGCCAAGCTCACAGTGATCCCTTGGTTATCACCCTACTGATTGAGGAATGGGGGGTAAGAAGGATACTAGTAGATAGTGGGAGCTCAGTCGAAGTACTCTTCTACGATACGTTCAAAAGGATGGAGTTGTCAGATGATATACTCGTCCCATCGACATATCGTATCTACGGTTTTAATGGGACCGTAACCATCCCAAAGGGCGAAGTAACTCTAAGGGTATCAGATGGAGGTGGTTACCTAGATACTTTAACCACATTCTGCGTGGTTGATGTCGCCTCGCCCTATGAAGCTATAATCGGAAGACCATGGATCGCGGGAATCAAAGGAGTGGCATCGGCCTATCATCAAAGGCTACGATTCCCAACGTACAAGGGGATAGCTGAGGTCGTAGGAGATCCACAGGCAGCCCGACAGTGCATGCAGGTCGATGCCCAGATAAATGAGGAGCGGCGAGCACGACAAAGGGGAGAGAAGAAAAGGCTAAAGAAGCCAAAGTCGCAGAAGAACTGGAAAGAGTTATTTCGCAGGCGGTCATGACTTACGAAGCACAAGGAAACGAGCCTTCATAGCAATTAAAGGAGACGGCGCCGGTGAAGGAATCAAAACCAAACTTCTCGGCCGTGGAACCTACTCGGGAGATTAATTTGGGAACTGTAGAAGAACCAAGGGTGGTAAGGATCGGGTCCTTACTATCGGACGAACAAGTAAACCAGCTCGTGGCGGTGCTAAAGGAAAACATGGACGCATTCGCATGGAACATGCACGATATGGAGGGTATAGATCCGGAGGTATGCTGTCACCATCTAAGGATCGACCCAAGCTTCAAGCCAGTCCGACAAAAGATGAGGCGAATCGCACCAGAATTACAGGCGGCCGTCGAGAAGGAGCTAAAGAAGTTACAGAATCGGGAATAATTAGGAAATCGCACTACCCACAGTGGATATCTAACATGGTCGTGGTACCAAAGAGAAACAGGAGTCAGAATCTGTATCGACTTCAGCGACCTGAACAAAGCTTGTCCGAAGGACAGTTTCCCTCTCCCAAGTATCGATCAACTGGTGGAATCTATAGTGGGGTACGAGGCACTAACGTTGATGGACGGATACGCGGGGTATAACCAGATCCCGCTGGCTCCCGAGGATCAAGAACACACCTCCTTCTTCACACCAAGGGGCCTATACTGCTACACCAAGATGCCGTTTGGGCTGAAGAATGCAGGCGCCACATATCAGAGGTTGGTGGGCGATATGTTTGAAGACCAGATCCACAACACCATTGAGGTCTATGTCGACGATATGCTAGTAAAAAGTCGCCTAGCCAAGAATCACATCCGAGACCTGCGGGAAATTTTTCGAACGATGAGAATATAAAATGAAAGTTAACCCGACCAAATGCGATTTTTGGGTCACATCGGGCAAATTTTTGGGATATATCATCACTCCAAAGGGGATAGAAGCAGATCCCGAGAAAGTCAGAGCCATCCTCGAGATGCCGTCACCAGCCACAATAAAAGACGTACAAAAGCTGAACGGAAGTATAGCAGCATTGGGGCGATTCATATCTCGGTCGTCCGACAAATGCAAGGATTTCTTTAGCACTCTTAAAAAGGGAGAAAATTCAAATGGACGGACGCCTGTGAGGAGGCGTTTCAGAATATTAAGCTACATCTTGCAAGTCTTCCAGTATTACAAAGACCCGAGCCGTCGGAGGTCCTCACATTATACCTCGGAGCAACTTCATATGCTATCAGTGCAGTCTTAGTTCGAAATGAAGGGAACGAGGAAAAGCCCGTTTACTTCATCAGCAAACATTGTCCGGCCGAGAAAAATTATACAAGGATGGAACAGATGATTCTAGCGCTAGCTTTCGCCACCTTGAAGCTAAGGACATATTTCCAAGCCCATCGGATCCGCGTGCTCACAAAATCACCTATTGAGGCGGTACTGGACAATGCAGGCCGATCTGGAAGGATCTCCAAATGGGGGGCAAATTAAACAGTTCAATGTTTTCTACGAAATGAGGACAGCAGTGAAGGCACAAGTAGTGGCAGATTTTTGGCAGATTTTCCACTAAGCGACGAAGATGAAGGACATACCCGGAATGGAAGAAGATCGAGAAGACCCGGCCGACTTACTCGAAGCAAGTAGCCCATCACGTTGGGAAGTATTCGTCGATGGAGCGTCGAACAAAGATGGATCGGGACTTGGGATAGTCTTTACCACACCAAAGGGACGAAAAATGGTCCATTCGTTTAGATTGGAATTTAAGGCGACAAACAACGTCACCGAGTACGAAGCTGCGATTCACGCCCTGAGATTAATCGTCGAGATGGGCCTACAAGATGTAAGACTAACTAGCGACTCGCAGTTGGTGATCCGACAAATCACAGGCAAATACGCCATCCACGACCCGATTTTGCAGAAGTACTGGGAGCTCGCCCAATTCTATATCGACCAGATCCCCAACATCAAATTTCGCCACATATGCAGAAAAGATAATCGACATTCGGACGCATTGGCATATATTGCATCCCAGCTCACAGACCCAAGTGTGGAGGGTATTCGTGTCATGAGACTCCTCGCCCCATCTATACCAGAGATACCCGAGGTGCACGTCGACGTGGCTATCAACACGGCCGACAGATATCCGGACGGAGATTGGAGAAAGCCGATTCATTCGTACTTGGAGACAGGCGAGTTACCCAAGGGGCGACCCGAGATCAACAAAGTGAAAAGCAAATCGGCCGCTTACGAGCTAAGAGACGGAATCCTATACAGGAAATCATACCTGGGACCACTCTTAAGATGCTTAAGTAAGGAAGAAGGCCAGACAATCTTGAATGAACTACACTATGGAGCGGCCGGAAATCACAGCTCGGGACGAAGTCTGTCAGCGAGAGCGAAAACGATGGGATACTTCTGGCCGTATATGAACGATGATGCAAAACAAATGGCGCAAGCTTGCGAAGAATGCCAGCGGTATGGTAAGAAGATACATGCACCTTCTGTAGCTCTAAACTCGGTAGTAAGCCCCTGGCCCTTTGCAAAGTGGGGGATCGATATCGTGGGACCATTACATGTGGGATCGGGGCAGAGAAAATACTTAATAGTAGCGACGGATTACTTCACTAAATGGGTGGAGGCGGCACCACTGAGACATATCCGTGACAAGGACGTCTTCAGGTTTATTTGGGAGCACATTATATGTCGTTTCGGAGTACCGACGGCCATCATCTCGGATAATGGAAAACAACTCCAGGGAGAAAACATAGACCTACTATTTAACACCTACAACATCATAAAAAGAAAGGCTACCCCCATATACCCTCAAAGTAATGGGAAGGCCGAGATCACAAACAAAACTATCGCCGATAATATGAAGAAAAACCTATATGGAGAATACGGTAATTGGTACGAAGAACTCTACAATGTTTTATAGGCCTATTGAACCACTCGAAGGGAAGCAACAGGGCTATCACCTTTCATGCTGACCTATGGAATCGAAGCGATACTATCAACTGAAGCAATGATACCCACCACAAGAACTGAAGCCTGGAGGCGAAACATATCGGCAGATCTAATATTGGCCAAGCTCGATGACTTGGAGGAAACAAGGGAGATGGCGTTACCAAAGGAGATTACAACGAGAATACAACAAACGAGTTCAACCAAGAGAGTTTCAACCAGGGAAGCTAGTGTTGAAATACCTAGCCGATTGGGAACGTGACAAAAGGGGCGGTAAACTAGCGGCGAGGTGGGGAGGACCATACACAATTGTGTCTAAAGCTGGCGAGGGAGGTTATCGATTACTCAAACCAGACGGCAAACCCGAGCTAAAACCGTGGAACGCACAACATCTGAAACTCTATTACCCATGAGGGGTTCGAGGGAAACAGGAAAACATACTTGTCATTCATTTCTTTAAAACCGCGAGGGGTAGGAAATATGACATGAGCGACCAATGGTCACTCGTACTCGGGGCAAAGCCAGTGAGGAAGTGCTGAGGTGACTTACACTCGAATGGTCATTCGTACTCGGGTAAAAGCCAGTGAGGAAGTTCCTAGGTGACTTACACTCGAATGGTCATTCGTACTCGGAGAAAAGCCAGTGTGGAAGTGCCGAGGTGACTTACAGTCGACTGGCTATGCGATACTCGGGGCATTGGCAGTGTTCAAGTGCCGAGGTAGCCTAAGGGTACTGGTGGTTAGAAGCCAGATACCAAAGTTTGTTAAGATACGATTTCTTCTCAGCCAGGTAACCTACTTACATCTGAAAGGTTACCCTCATCGCAGGTGGCCGTGACCACTTGACCGAGTTGGTTGGTCGATAACCACTCAGGATTATCGGGCCTAGACCTAGGGTGACTATAACCCTTCCACTGAATCTAAAAGATAGTAATGAGATACCTCGGCTGGGACATGGCATCGGGCCCGATGACCCTCCTTGTTGAGTGTGTTCGACAGAAAAGGAACTAATAACTAATACATGTGACATTAAATGCAGGTGCGTAACATAAACGACAAGATAAGGCTGAAATTATCAAGAGAATTGTCAACACAGTGGAAAAGGCGGAAATTGTCAAGGAAAATAGAAAAGAAAAAACAAACTTGGCGACGCAGCACCCCATTTAAAAGAAGTTGTTCAAAGAAGCATGGGACAAGTGTTCAAACGAATTACAACCCGCAACAAAGGGCAAATTAGTGGCGTAGCACTACAAAAGGCGTGATCAACTCTTGGGTGGAACAACACCGGCCCCTCCCTTCCTATGGGCAACCTCGCGGCGCTTTTGCGCGATGTACTCATTTAAACCGGCCTTGATCGCCTCAGCAAGCTCGCTCTGATGAGCGTTTCTCTCATCCACAATCTGCTGAGAAAGCTGCTCGAACCTCGACTCGGCGGCTTGGAGCTTAACCTTCGTATCGCCTTCAGCCTTCTTCTACTGCTCCACCTCTTGCCCGAGGTTGTGCACATCTCGCTCCAGATCCTTAGCACGACCCTGCTCAGCTGCAACAAAACATTATAAGCCTGTTAAACACAGAATATAGCAGAACACGGAGTAAAAATAACAAATTAACTCGGTCTTAGGGCCACCCCAGCATGCACTCCAGAGACCTTATATGGTTGACAACACAAATTCTAACGACTCCACGGACTTGGACAACTCATCCTCGGCCTTAGAAAGCTTCAAAGTTAACTCATTATAGTATTGTTTATTGAATTCATTTGAAGGGCAATATTTCTTGTGATCGCTCCACTCGGCCCTCTGATGATTATATGACAATTGTAGCATCGATAACTGGGCTTGGGTCCACTCTAGGTCACTGGACAGCTTATCGAAGCCCTTGGTCCTTTCAAGAAGATCTCGGTTGGACTGTTCGGCCTCAACTTTTCCCCCCAAAATTCGTTGCCGATCTTCATGAAGATCTCGATTTTGAAGCCTAAGGGAACCATTTTGACTCTCCAGATTATCGGCTAACAACGTTTTATCACCAGCAAGTATCTGAAACATCCCCAAGCGAGCCCGTAAGTTATCTATATCCTTGGGGACATACTCAAACAGGCGATATCTGTCCTATTCCTCTTGAAGTTTCTGGATCTCGGCCTCTTGTCGGTCTATCTTCCCATCCTTATTGCAAATTCGTTGTCGAATATTCTCCACAAGATCTTTCTCGATATCCCATTTTCTCTTCATAAGCCTATACTCCGAAGAAGCATCTAGATCTATACTAGATATTTCTGCTAGAAGAACAATAATTGACTCAGGATATCGGTACGAAGAACCCAATCAACAAAACTATGTAAACAATATACCTTGAGCATCGGCGAGTTTGATCTCCAGGTCACGAGATCGTTCCTTCTTCTGCTGAAGAGCAACCTCCAACTTCCTAATCTCTTGTCGACGGAGTGCAGCCTCCAACCTCGACCGAGTCAACGCCTACAAATTCCATCCCAGGACGACATTAATAAGGCCCGATAACATCAAAACGAAGAGTTCAAACAAACCACTTACCAGATTATCAAAGACCGGCGCAATGTCGGGATACAGGGGCATGACAGCAATCATCTGCTCATAAGTATAGGAGCCGAATTCCTTCGAGTGTAATGCGCCAATAGAATCACACATAGGGCCCGATATGGTAAAAGATGTCAGAACACCCGATGAAGACCCAATATCCTTCTGGGGCAGCTTTTGGAGCGATGTATGGGTCGTTCCCTGAGCTCCATATTGCGCGATAAAAGTCATAATAGCAGTTTCCGCAGGAACCTCCCCTTCCTTCTGACCACCAACATCCTCATCAAACAGCTGCTCGTCCCCGAATATATCGTCCTCATCTTCTTGATCGGGGATGTCGATCACAATGTCCGAGCTTTTCAGCACCACTCCCTTCGCAACCACCTTTCCCCGAGGAGGATTACGCCTTGGAATCAAACCTTCACCACCAACAGTATCGGACCCTCCAACATCTCCATCCTCGCGCCTAGGGATTTTCTGCACAAGGTTCAGCGTCAAAACACGTGAAGGAAAAAAACAGGGGCAAGTACATGTACTTAGAATAAAATCTATATGTTTGTTACCTTTCCCTGGTCTTCCTCGACCCTTGTGCCAGCGCTCCTCTTCTTAGAAATAGAAGCCGATTTGGTAGGCTCGCCCTGAGGCTTAACCTACGACAAGAAAGTAATCAATACACTAAGCCGATACAGCGGGAATCAAAGAAAGTGGAAAGAAAGCAACATACCTTATCATCATTAATCACCCAGAATGGATAGGGCTCTGCAGGAAATTGAGGAGGAGGAAAGCTACCATGCAAAATTTGGCCGCGAACAAGAAGTGGAACTCGGTCCCAGTAGGGGTCATTGGTGCGGCGAGCACGCTTGTTGGAACCTTTGCCAAGGGGATCAACATCTAGCATCAATCTGTCAACACCCTCGGGCATAGATTTCTGACGGTGAGGGATAGCAGCAAAACCAGCAAGGTCACCGTTGGTAGTTGTCCCGCTTCGGTAGTTCACGATAAAATTGGCAGAAGTGTAATCAGGAGCATCTCCAGGCTTATAGGTCGACCAATCGGCCGCAGAGCCGCGACCCTCGCGTCGGTATCTCCACTCATTCATCAGACGGAAAGTGTTACTATTCCACTGAGTCAAGGCCCGATACAGACGAAGCTGCGACAATACCTCATAGTAGAAAGGGCTGGCAGGGTTATATAGAGGAAAGCGAAGGCCAAGTTCCAACTGCCCACGAGTGACGATGACCGCCTTCGGTCTTCTTCAACACACCCATTTGGCCCGAGACTAGGGTCACTTCATAGTTTTGAAGACCGAATTCTTCCTTTAGCTATTCAATAAACTCATCATCGGACAAGTCTTTGGAGACTCTCTTATCAGCCCTACATGAAAAAGAGGGAGAATCATCAGGAAAAAGGGAATTTATAGCACGATAATCGTGATGAGAATGACTCTCAAGCCAAAATAAGGAATCAAGATAAACAACATCGCTCTCGGAGAAGGTATCACTCACACATCTTTTTTCAGTCATTGACGGAGAAGATGTAGCCATGGCAGAGAGCAAAGGGAGAAATATGAATTCTGATGAAGAGAGAAGTAAAAAGAGGAACCAACCACGACTGTCGCAAACCTCACCAACGGAAACAACGAAGATGAAAACTGAGGAGATAAGAAGGTCACCGGAGTTAATGGCGTCGGCAAGGAAGGAAGGTGAAGAAGAAGAAAGAACATCGCTTGGTTTCTCTGAAAATGGCGAATATAGGAAAGAGAACATAAAGGGAGATACTTATAGGATGAAGAGTCTTGACCGACAACAGCGGTTACAAGTCATAAAGGGATGTTTAGTGGGGAATTGCATGGCGTAATTCTCGGCATGCTCGAGGACGTGGGAAGGTTGAGGGATTTTCTTTCCCTCGTGCCAATCACACGAGCGAAAGAAGGGGCATAAATGTAGGTGCAGATAATCCATAGGGCTAGGTGGAAAGATCCTAAGCTATGATACACCAAAGAACAAAGAGCGGAGAAGCACAAGATAGAACCAAACGGCGCAAAGAGCGAGGTATCACGTGGGTCGGACGTGATGGCCCAATAGGTGTCGGATGTGACGTGACCCTTATCCTCTGACAGGTCGGGCGAACAATCAAAAAGCACTCGGTCAGACGAAGGAAGATGGTCAAACAAAGGAACGAGAAGAAAGAAGGGCGACATCGTGTTAACCAGACGATTAAGACTCGGCCTCGGGTGAAGAACTATCGGTCAATCTAGAAAGTCGGGCGAGCAGTGAAGGTCCGATAGGGAACAACTAAATTGATGTAATGTGACCAACATTGTAATTCTGTTGTATGTCGATCTTGGCCTATAAATATAAGGGCAGGTCGAGAGAGAGAGGGAGGCAGGTTATAAGGAGAGTAAGAGAAGGCACCATACTTGAGTTGTGAGAACTTCATCATTTGAGAAGGAGAGAACATTTGTAACCAAAGAAGAGAAATAATAGGATTCACCCTTTCACCCCGTAGACGTAGGTAATCATACCGAACCACGTATATCTTTGTGCCTATGTTTGTTGTGTATCTTCACTTTGTGTTAATGGATCTTCTACTTCGTTGGATGTGGTGTGTGGTTTTATGCCACTACATTCATGGTGGATGATCAGAAACTGCATCACTGGAATAACGATCGGGAATGCTTTGTATATCTGTATGATCGGACTAAGGCTATGTCATCGGATTGCATGGTGATTGTATCATCGGGTTACTTGAATCTTCGTCATCGGGCTTTACAGTAATCATCTTCATCTTCGGGTAAAAACGGTGTTGCATGTGATCAGAGGTGCTGCCTTTGATCTTTTAATTTGGCACTGGAACGAAGACGTACCGCTGGAATGATGGACCGAAGCTGCATGTCAGTTTCTGATGAAGGAATCCGCTGAAGTGGTCAGCTATATTCTTATGGCCTCAACTTGTTGTTAACAGCAACGTTTGGCAGGTACCCAACGATTGTATTATGGAAAATTGTTGATTGGTCCAAAGCCCATATAGTTATTTATAGTAAGGTCCAACCAGATTTTTTTTTTATCCAGAGGTCCAAAATTAATTAAAACATAGAAATGACCATAATACCCCCTGCTACAAAACGTGTGTGTCTACACTGCTTACAAATTTGAGTACATATCTGGCACACTGCTCACAAATTCGAGCACATATCTGCTAACAATTTTGAGTACATATATGCCGCACTGCTTACAAATCTGAGTACATATCTGTTGCACTGCTTACAAATTCGAGTATATATCCGATGCTTACAATTCGAGTACATATCTGCTGCACCGCTTCCAGGTAAAGTACATATATTGTAGGATCATACGAATTAATCTAAATAACAGACCCATCGACTGTTCTCAAGGACATAAAAGTAGATGAACTAGTTCGAGAAATTCTTGATAAGTTTCCTAGTTTTGGGAGATGATATTTTTTTTCAATATCATCCCCGTTAGGTAGATTGTACACAAATTCATCTGCACCGAAGAGATCCTATTTGACAATAAATACCAGGATATAGAAAACTAACCAGCTTAAAAACAACATCAAGCAAGCTTAGTGGAATTCAACCATACATCTGCCGGAGGCTTTAGGAAGACTTGGGAACTCTGACATAAGTACTTGTTTGTTTTTCGCATTATAGGATTGACGTAACTTCCAACAGTAACTGTATGCAAAACTTTTGCATTCCTCAGAATTAGTTTCAACCACCTCACCTCCCTCGCATTTCCATTAAAAAACATGAAACAAGCAGACTGGAGGTGTTCAAACAAACATCTTGTTGTCAACATAAGACCATCCCAATCTTCATTTTCTACTTTGTCGTGAATGTTTTGGGTTGGGATTAGAAAAAAAAAGAAACAGATAAACATTAAAAGAGTAAATCTTTTAATGGCATAAATATGCTTAACAACACCCAGGACTTTTTTTCTAAGATGGGTAATAAACATCACAAGTTTTCTGTACTTACCTCATTAAATTCAAGATGAGTCAAATTAGGTGCTGCTTTGAGCAGTGGAAATACTGATTTATCAATAGTTACTTCCAGTTCTAGTAACAACTTCTCCAAATTATGAAATATAGGTACAATGTTTACGAACTCGTCCGCAACGGATATTTTCTATTCATCACAACTAAAGCAACATTAGCAAGTATATTAGTTTTTAGGAATCTGCTTGAGCATATATTACATAAAAATTTAAAAAGAGCAAAAGAAATAAGAGTACCTGTAGGGTTGCAGCACATATTGTTAAATTTTTTACATGTGCAAGCGCTTGAAAAAACTTACTTACAGCTGCACCTATCTTTCGCCCCCTTGGTACACAAAGCCAAACGCTTGCAGACTCTAGTGTTTGAAAACTGGAAAGAAAATATTCCTTTGCCACCCAACCATGATAGGTAAATGACACTATATTTGGTGCATTAATTTTGAGAGCACAGTCTTGTAAACCATCATCATCATCACATATGCCGTTATCAATTTCCAAAATATTTGAATTAGAAGATTACCTCAACTCTGAAGCTTTGACAAAATGAAGAATCAACTCTTAATTAATCACCAATTCGAGTAATTTAATGCTCAATAATCATAACAAACTCATTACACCAGATATGTATTGTCAATTCATACACATATTTCAGTATTACCCATATGTACTAATGGATCAAACAAAAAAAATGGCAAAACACTGAACAAACAGAATTAAAAGAATTTTATATCAGTACACCAGATATGTACTGTCAATTTATACACAAAAACAAACTATAACAAACCCAAAAAAATAAGAGAAAACCTATAGATTCATAGTAACCACAAAAAGAAAACAGTACGTCATATATGTACTGATAGGTAATACACAAAAGAAAACTGAAAAACAAACCATAAAAGTATCAGATCTACTAATGAAATAAACACAAAACATGATTGTTTATTTAGATCTGAACTTGTTCCATCAAAATCCACCAGTATATCATATACGTACCAATGATTAATACACAAAAACAACTTAAAAGCATATAAAAAACAACCAAAATGAAACTAAAATCAGTTGCATGTGAAAACCAAGTAATGAATCTCTAAAAACCAGAATCGAAACACTTTTTTTTCTTCAATATTCCATATATATACTTCTATATCGAAGAAGAAAAATATCAAAAACTACAAAAATAACAAAATTAAAGCATAATTTTTCAGTACATCATATATGTACTGCTGATTCATAATCTAAACTTCAGCTGCATGTGAAAAACTAGTAACGAATCTATGAAAAAATAGAACGTAAACCGAAAATCATTGTTAATATACATACCTGGAAACACAAACAATCTTCTCGTCGTAAATCATAACGATGCATCTTCTTCTTCTTCTTCTTCTCAAAAATAAACTAAGTTTCTATCAGTACGGGATATACGTACTGTTGCTTCATATACAAAAAAGAACTGAAACACGTCTAAAACATCTAAAATGGAAGTGGCATAATCGAATCTAGCAACGAAATGAACAAAAAATGTGATTATTCATCTAGATCTAATATATAGTCGATAAATCAACCATGGAGATCGAAAACATAATCAAGCACAACAATGATTAGATCGCCAAAACCTTAAAAGAAACATTACAATAGAAAAATCTCCATCATCTGATTAGGTAGAAATGAGAAAGAATAAAGACAAATCTTCATCTTCATCTGGAACAATGGTGAGAGGAAAGAGAAGAAGAAAATGAATATGAAATGTGAATAATATTTCTCCTGCTTTTAACATATTAAATAAGAAAGGTTATTTGTGGTATTTTCATATTACGTATACTTGATCTCGCACGTGTGCAGGACCTGGGCTTAAAAAATTTGGTCCATTTTCATGTTTTCTTTTAATTATGGACCTCTGATTACTGGGCTTTAATGGGTGGACCTGCCACTAACTAAGAACACTATAATGGTACCTATTGGTAATTCCTACTTGTATTATAGGTAACTTGCACTTTGGAAGGTCCGACGATCACTTCGATCTCAAACTTCCCGAAGTTTTTACTTAGGGCGGGAAGTTAATACTTGCCCCTATTTTTCTTCGAAATTGTGAAACGTCCCTGTGAATAAGAGATGTTCATACTTACCGGCTCGAATCAACGATATCCAGTGGTATGCTCGAATCACCAGGTATGATTCAGTTCACGTATGCTTTGGAGTCGAGAGTACTTCCGGTTGACAGGTGATCTTCCCTCCATTGCCCTAGCCTGCCTCTTTTCCGAATAAGTTTTGGTTGGCAGGTATGACGTGATGCCCCTGTTCTCCCAGCGACTTCGTGTACACCACAACAGGATTGTTGGTAGCCGCAGTAATGAATTGTATATTGTGGCATCAGCAGCTTTTACCACAGCATCAGCTTGTGTGTCTTAAACTACACGGTTTCTCTGTGTAATTGTCTCACAACTGTGTCGACTCTTTATTTTCATTAGATATATATATGGATACAAAATACAGAGAATAGCTCAACTTATCACGAATATACAGGGAAGTTTCAACTAAATACAACAAACTATGACTGCATAGGATTCGGACCTTCCTGGAGACTTGTTCTGGTGGTTACTGACGGCTTGCTCTGGCTGTTGTTGTGCCACTGCTGTGGTAGAGCATGTGTACACGTCCAATACCCCCCCTCAAGTAGGAGCGGGAGGATGATGTTGCCGAACGCCCAACTTGCTGACAAGATGGCGAAAGTGATCCACACCAAGTGGTTTGGTGAAAAGGTCAGCCAATTGGGCTGCAGTGGGAATGTGGGTCGGTTTGATGAGACCGGAGATCAATTTTTCGCGAACAAAATAACAATCGATTTCGATATGTTTAGTTCGTTCGTGAAATACCGGATATTCAGAAATGTGAGTAGCAGCCTGATTGTCACAATAGACTGGGATTGGT
The DNA here is from genome assembly GCF_003573695.1 of Papaver somniferum. Taxonomy (NCBI): domain Eukaryota; kingdom Viridiplantae; phylum Streptophyta; class Magnoliopsida; order Ranunculales; family Papaveraceae; genus Papaver; species Papaver somniferum. Next base: position 53,681,585 of record NC_039367.1, read on the forward strand.
TTCGGAATATTAACACGAAGATCAGTGAATAAATAATGTAGCCATTGTAACTCAGAAGTTACCCTGGCGAGAGCTCGATATTCTGCCTCAGCAGAAGAAAGAGAAATAGTGGGTTGTTTCTTGGATTTCCAAGAAATAGGACTAGCACCCAGCATTGTGAAATATCCTGCCGTAGAACGACGAGTAATTGGGAAACCTGCCCAATCTGAATCAGTATAACCATCTAGGGAAAGAGAGCTAGTTGCATAGAGAAAAATGCCATGACTAACAGTACCTTTGAGATAACGAACCACACGATAAGCAGCATCCAAATGACTAGAACAAGGATGTTGCAGAAATTGACTTAAATAATTCACATAATAAGTGATATCAGGGCGAGTCACCTGAAGATATAGTAGACGACCAATTAATCGTCGATAGACACTTGGATCAGGTAGAGGATTTCCTGAATCCGGTAATAATTTAAGGTATTGCTCCATAGGAGAAGCAGCAGGTTTAGCACCCAAAAAACCTGCATCTTGGACAATGTCGAGAATATATTTACGTTGTCCAAGGAAAATACCTTTTGGAGAACGAGAAACTTCAATTCCCAGAAAATATTGCAAACGCTTAAGATTTTTGAGCGAGAATTTGGCTTCTAGTTTATGTTTGAGTTCGTGAATAGCCAAGTCATTATTACCTGTAACGATGATATCGTCGACATAAACCAAAACATAAATAGAGACTGCACCTTTGTGAAAAAGAAAAAGAGAGTAATCAGCACGAGACTGTTGAAAACCTTCCTCAAGTAAGGAAGTAGAAAATTTAGCAAACCATTGACGAGATGCCTGCTTAAGACCATACAAATATTTATTGAGTTTATAAACACGAGTATCTCCATTTTTCTGAAAACCAGGAGGAAGTTTCATGTAGATTTCTTCATGGAGATCCCCTTGTAAAAACGCATTATTGACATCAAGTTGATGAAGAGGCCAATTTAAAATGGCAGCAATAGACAATAAAACACGAACAATGACTGATTTAGCAACAGGAGAAAAAGTATCATGATAGTCAATACCTTCTTGTTGTGTGTATCCTTTGGCAACCAGCCGGGCTTTATGACGTACAATGTCACCATTCGGTTTATATTTAAGATTGAATACCCATTTACAGCCAATGGCAGATTTTACAGGGGGAAGAGTAGTCATAGTAAAAGTATCATTATCTTGGAGAGCAGTATGTTCTTTAATTATGGCATCACGCCATGCTGGAGGTTTAATGGCCTCCGTAAAGGATCGTGGTTCATCATTAGCAATGACCGAAGAGAGAAAAGCACGATGTTGCGGAGTGAATTTATCAAAATAAATATAATTGGTGAGAGGATAGAGAGAGTTGGAAGAACCTTTGTTAACAGAGCAAATGTAATCTTTCAAGTGAGAAGGAAGATGATGTTCTCTGATGGATCTGCGTAAAACATTCTCGGTGGCAGAAATAGGATTAGGAGAAACAACTATGTCAGGTGGTCTCCCGGAGAACTGAATGTAGAATGAGAGTCATTCACAGGAGAAGAAGAATCATTCGAAGTGTGTGTGGACGAATTAGAATCATCTTCTTGCAAAAAAGGTGAAAGACTAGGAGAAGATGTATCTGTCACATGATTTGATGGAATAACAGGTATGAATTCCTCATAGAAAACATCATCAGAATCTATAGAAGGTGAAATTACATTGTCAGATGTCAATTGAGAATCTTTGAAGGGAAACAAATGCTCATGAAAAACAACATCTCTGGACACAAAAGTTGTCTTTGTGAGAAGATCCAAAATAATGTAACCTTTGTGATTATAGGGATATCCAAAAAATACACCAGGCTTAGCTCGTGAATCAAATTTAGAAGTTATTTTTGTGTTTCGAGCATAACACAAACAACCAAAAACGCGTAAATGACGGTAATTAGGAACAGTACCAAGGAGAACTTCATGTGGAGTTTTATGTTGCAAAACAGGAGTAGGCATTTTATTAATGATATAACATGCCGTGAGTAAACATTCTCCCCAGTAAGTGATTGGCAAATGTGGTTGAAAACGAAGAGCACGAGCTACGCTAAGAAGATGACGATGTTTACGTTCAACAACACCATTCTGTTGAGGAGTGGAAACACAACTCCGTTGATGATGAATACCATGTTCATGAAACCATGTTTGCATTTCTCTGGATAAAAATTTTGAGCCATTATCAGACTGCAATCTTTGCAAGGATGAAAGAAATGGAACGGGAATGCCAGTGGATATGTGATCAATTTTGTTAGAATATTGAGTGATAACAAAATTAAAGAAGTATTTGAGAAATTTAAAAGTTTCACTTTTAGTGTGCATGAGATAAATCCATGTACAACGTGAAAAATCATCAACTATAGTGAGAAAATATTTAGCACCTGTGAGGGAGGGTGTCACAAAAGGACCCCAAATATCCCAATGAATAAGTTCAAAACAGCGTTTCGAAGACAATGCAACTTTATTAAAGGATAAACGACTTTGTTTAGCCAATGGACATACATCACAGAAGTGAGTAGAACTAGATTTAATATAATCAAAATTACGACAAAGAAATTGGAAACGTTCTAAGCTAGGATGGCCTAGCCTGCAATGCCAAACATCGACAAATGCTTTATTACACAAGACTCGATTGAAGGACTGATGAGGATTGACTTGGAGATGATACAGGCCGGAGATGAAATCAGCCTGACCAATCACTGTTCTCGTTACTCGGTCCTGAAAGAAGACATTGTCGAAGAAATAAGCGACACAATTAGTTTGGCGAGTCAACTGATTTACAGAAATAAGATTGAATTTGAAATTAGGAATATGATGCACATTCGACAGCGTAAATGTAGGCGAGAAAACAACTTCGCCAATATGCTTAACAACGGAGAATGATCCATCCGGTAGTTGCATTTGAATCAATGACTGAACAGGCATATATGATTTGAAATAGTGCAATGAATTACAGATGTGGTGTGTGGCACCACTGTCTACAAATCAGGGATCAACAAGAGACATGGATAAGGTGATACCTGCAAAATTGGCACGAGTGTCAATCTGTGCAGACTCTGGCGCAGGATTAATCAAGGCTAGAAGACGGGAATATTGGTCAGCAGACAACGTTGGCAGAGCATGCTGAATGGCAGACGTATCAGCTGGTGCAACTGCAGTCGCTGCTGTGATGTGCATATTGCTGGTAGATGGAGGCAGAGAGTTGCTGGTGCTGGGAGGAAAACCATGGAGTCGATAACACTTGTCTCTGACATGGCCAAGCTTGTTACAATAGTCACAGAACGGACGCTGGCGCTTGTTTTGGTTGGCTGAAGAACGAGAACTGGATGGAAAATGGCGATTCGAATTGAGTGCAGCAGCATCAACTGTTGGAAGAGAAACAACAGTGATGTGTTGTTGTTCTTCCTCCTGCTGAACCAGATTGAAAATACGGAGTGCAGTAGGGAAAGGGTCCATGGTTAAGATCTGACTGCGAAGGTTGGAAAACCTGTCATGCAGACCCTGTAGAAACTCCATGGCACGCTCCCTTTCAAGCCTTTCAATCATGTGCTTGCCAGCACCACAAATACAGGCCTCTGTAGAAGCTACCAGGGAATCATACTGATCCCAGAGTGTTTTGATTTTCGTATAATAGAGTGACACAGGCATAGACTCATGTCTGATGGAAGCAATAGAGGACTTTAAACGAAAAAGAATTGGAGCATTGGAAACACAGAATTTCACCTGCAAGTCCTTCCAGATAGCATGGGAATTGGGGGCATATAGACAGCTAGCCCTGATGTCTGGTTGGCATGAGTTGAGAAGCCAACTGCCTACAAGATCGTCACATCTCTTCCAGCATTAGAACTGCAATGCATATGTTGGAGGAGGGAGAGAGCCATCAACAAAACCAAGTTTTCCCTTAGCATTCAGAGATTTTGTGATTCCCCTGACCCATGAACCATAATTATCCCCTTGCAGAAGTGGAGAAGACAGCACTGTCGCAGGGTTGTCACTAGGATGGATTATGTAAGGGTCTAGAGGTTTTGGATTCCCTGAAGGATTGATATGGGTTTCATTGGGTTGGGTAGGGTTCCCTGAAGAGGTGTGAACTGGAGAATTAGGAGATGATTGATCAGATTCAGTCATGATGAAAGAAAAAAAAAAGGATGACAGAGGTGAAGCGGAAGTCTGGAGATTAGGGTTCCTAGGATCTACAAGGATACCATCTTAAACTACACGGTTTCTCTGTGGAATTGTCTCACAACTGTGTCGACTCTTTCTTTTCATTAGATATATATATGGATACAAAATACAGAGAATAGCTCAACTTATCACGAATATACAGGGAAGTTTCAACTAAATACAACAAACTATGACTGCATAGGATTCAGACCTTCCTGGAGACTTGTTCTGGTGGTTACCGACGGCTTGCTCTGGCTGTTGTTGTGCCACTGCTGTGGTAGAGCATGTGTACACGTCCAATAGTGTGCACCAGCTTCATACGTCGTTTGCTTTGGGGCAAGCTATCCTTGGCTTGATCTTCGTTGGTATCCAATTTTCAGCACTCCGCTTGCCCCGTGTATGCTTCGTGCCGTAGAGGAGCTTCTCATCGTGTCATTATGTGAACAGCAACAGTAGTAAGTATGCGGAAACATGTGGAATCAGTGGAGTTCGTGGAAGTAACGACATCGACACGATAGCTTTAGGCATGCATCAGCAGCAACAATAGCGTGTATGCACTCCCCAGCTGGATAGAGAAAGGAATGGAGAATCCGTTCGAGAGTCAGTAGCGTCATCAGTAGTAATTGACGATCCGTTTGCGTCGGTGTTGATGGATCTGCGTTCATTGAGAGATGTAAAGTACTACGGTTGCTGAATCAATGTCCCTAAGCTTGCAAGCTTCGAGCGTTGAGGTTGCGCAAGGCTTTCTCCCATTTTGCAAGCTTTATTTCGAGATTCTTATTGTTGCCTTTGTCACGATTGGTTGACTTGTTTTGCTTTCTTTAGTTGTTCCTAACTCCGGCTATCCTTGCTTTGATTGTTCCTTCTTCCAAGCTGAGAATTGTGCTCTGTGTTGAGGGTTTTATGCTCCGTGACCATAGTTATTGACAATTCTGCTTTTTCGGGGTCCCCATGCATCTTTGATTCGCTTGAGCGGCTTTAACCATCAGTGGTGTTGCGAAATAGCAGCAGCTGTTGCCTGTTGGTGTGGGTTCTGCAATCGGGCAGCAACTTGAACGTTGTAGCAAGCATCAGCGTGTCATCGTGGTACCAGGCGTGAAGCATTAGTGCGGGTGTCATCAGCAGCATTTCATGGCATTAGGCAAGCAATAGTAACTTCTCGCTAGCTTCGGTGGGTAAGCGTCAGATTGCTTAGGATGAATACATTCCTGTATAATCTCAATTGGCATAAAAGCATTGGTGTATGACATTTTAAATATATTTCTATGTTATAAGGGAAAAGATGAATTCATGGTGTAAGTAATTAACATCGTTGGTTAAATGTAAGATGCTCAAGGAGTAACAGATTCGTTAACTGTTTATATGGTTGCTTTTGCCCCGTGCAGATTTATGAATTCATTATCGCGCGTGTGTTTGAGACCATAGTGTCACGAAGGAATTGCCTTGTGCTATGTTTGGGACCTGTCATCCCGTTGGTCAATCCCGGGTCAGGAGATTATCGAACGGTGGGGTCTATAGTTTAGAAATGATGGGTATCTCTTTCTGCTAGATACCTTTCCCGGTCGTACACTCATAGACATTTATGGGGGAGTCCGGAGAAATTGCACGCAAGTACTTTTCCCATTATGATGGTTTGAGACCGGTGGTGCTTGCCCCAGCTCTCGTATAGATATGCAAAATGAGAATACGAAGCGTATTGTAGAAGTATATGCACATGGGTTATAAAAGTGTAGGTATATGCATTTTGAAAATGTATGCAAGTATTTTCAAACTGTAAGGAGCATAAGTATTAGCAAACTCTTTGTGTGTGTTGTATATATTCCCCCTTTTGGTTTCGGAAGCTGGTTTACGAAGCTTGTGAAAGAAAAAGTAGTTTCCCTAGCTATGTTTCTATACTGGTGCTTTAAAGTAACCATCTTGGATTCTTCCTTGGGTAGTGAGGCAGCAGCGGAGACCATCGTCGTTGTCTTAGTGTGCATGGTGTAATCCTGCAGTTTGAGTTGCATGGTGGAAGGCTGTCATCGTCAAAGACCATCGTTGCAGGACTGTGTTTTATCTTCGTTAGACTTTGGATCACCGTCGCTGGAATTTGGATAGTCGGAATTGTCTTTTGCACAACTATAGCCTCTCTTGAACTTTAGTAGTGATGGATAGCGTTGTTGCAGCTACGTATCCTCTTTTTAGAAACTATGAACTGGGCTATGTTGTTGGGAGCGATCATCTTTGCTTGTCCTTGAGGTACTGCAAGTGCTTTGCCTTTACGGGGATGAGAGCTTCAAAATGCTTCACAACTGAGCTTTGGCATCCTAGCATGAACGGGAGTTACATCATCGGAGTGGAGCTAGTGAACATGGTCGGAGTGGAAGGCTTTGGCTCATCGGTGCATTGTTTTCGTCAGAATCTCAATCGTCCTCTGGCCTGCATCGTCTTCATCGTTCTTTATTTGGGCTTCAGTCCACCGTCTTCGGACTTTTGTCTTCGCACTTTGTTCTACGGGTTACTTTGGACGTCGGATAATCCTTTAATGTGTATCATCGTATCAGGGGACTGGAGCTTTATCTTTGTCAGCATCAAATTAGAATGAGGGTTGGAGCTGTACGTTGGCTGGAATGTGCTTCAGATTACTTGTATTATCGTCCTCAGATTTGGTGTCATCGTATTAAGCATCGTCACCTATCTTCTGAGCATGACCGTCGAGGGGAAACTTAGGCTCATCGTCTTCGTCGTCATCAAGAACGAACCATCGTCGTTGAGCTTTTACTTTGATCTTCGGCATCGGAATTTTATATCATCGTTGCACTTCTTCTCATCATTGGCATGAGGATCGAAGCTATCATTGGAGTTGAGCTTGTCTTCGGCCTGCTGGTGACTGCATCATCGGAGTATGGGGACCGAAGCTTCATAAACTATCATCGTACGTCCTTTGGAGTGCTGTTGGTGTTGCTTTATACTCGAACTGATGCTCCCTTCGTCAAAGTAAGTAGCTATGTGACTGGTTATTCTTACATGGCCACCGGAGGAGATGTGCCTAATTATTCAGTACTTTTTGTAATTCGCACGTCCTTCCAAGCTCCGTAACTTACACGTCCTTCTGAAATTTGCACGTCGGGTACCATCGGACTGAACCTAACGTTGGACTGGAGAAATCAGTACATCATCGGATTTAGGGGAGCTGAGATACCAACGTTCGAACTTGCACCATCGTCGTCGGAGATCATCATTGTTGTACTATGGAATTTTTGTGGCAGCCTTGGGAGATCATCGTCGTCTTCGGGGATCTTCGTCCTTGAATTTTGGATCGTCGTACCAAGACTTTGGCTCATCATCTTCGGAGATCTTCGACGTCGGATTTTAGCTCATCGTCTTCTAACTTTGGCACATTATTCCGGGATTTTGTATCAACATGTATGCGACTTTGGTTCACCTCCCGGTAGGACCTCCATCGGATTTTGAATCGTAGTAGCAAGGCTTCGTTCCACCGTCCTTGTCTGATTTTGAATCGTATTAAACTGAGCTCTTTTTAGCATCGTCGGGTTCATCATACTTTGCACCTTCGTAATTTGTGTCAACATTCCTTTGTTGAAGGTTTTAGAGAATCTGAACGTCAGGCAGCTTTCGTCCTCATCATGCATCATCGTATGGCTTTATAGCATCGTTGGTTGAATTTTGATTTGAACTGTGGTACCGAAGATACATCACCGGGTTGTGTTGGCATCGTCGTTGGATCGGTATCTCTGTCTTTGGCTCTTCATCTTCGGATTTGGGTCATCTCAACAAGATCTGGTCTCATCGTTGACGCACTTTGGATTGTCTTCGGCCTTTATGAGTCATCGTGGTTTTAGATTGAAGCTTTATCTTCTTAGCTCCTTCGTTAATACTTGAATAAGAAGTGCGTCAAGTTTCCGACTGGAGCAGTCAACGGGGTGAACATGGGCACCGGATGAACCGAGCTTCTGGGGTCTTCGTCGTTGACATCGTTCTTGGCGTCATTATCTAGTATCGGTTCATCATCTTCGGACTTTGGCATGTCGTCACAAAGTTTTGGCTCATGGACTTTAGCTCTTCGTCGTCATCGGGATTGGACCATCGTTGCTGAAGTTGTGCTTCGTGATGCTTTGGTCATTTGTACCCTCGTTGCAGGCATTGCATCAGCGCAGCTGCAACACTGTACATCGGGTAGTTCATTGTTCTTCGGGTCACCATCATGGTCATCTGACATTGTACAATCGTCTTTGGTCTTTGCACTATCGTCTGACTCTCGGGGTTGGGAACATTGTCTTTAATCTTTGCCTTAGGAAACTGTGCTTCAGGTGTCTTCAGCATTGTTGTTGAAATCTCATCCTTCAGTAACATCGGTGGATATGCAGCAGTTGAGCTTTGTACTTCATCATGAATTTTGTATCTTCGTCGTCTGACCTGGCATCCGTGGCATCTGACTTCGGTCATATTAGTAGGATTTTGCATAGTTGAGACGGGGCTATCGTCGTTGCTCATCTTGCATCACCTTACACCAATTGTATACACCATCGTTGCTGGTAAGATGGTTACTTGAATATTGCCTTTTAGCTAGCTTGACTGGAGATGCATCATCTGGACAAGGGACCAAAGCTGTGCCACTGGAACGGGTATCGAAGATACATCATCGGTGTTAGGATCATCGGACCTTTGCATCGTCGTTTACATCTTTCTCATGTGTCTTTGATTCATCAAGCTACGGCTTTATAACAGCATTGGACTAGACTGCGGCAACCTCGTCCATTGGTTTTAGTATGGAAAGACTCCACTCATAGACCTGCATAAGTTTTGGACTTCCTGTGAGCTTCTTTGGCTGATTAGAACTGGTTGATTTTTTGCTTCGTTTTGTTGTTGGTGCAATCCCAAGCTCGAACTTCTGCTCCCCTCCATGAATTGAACTGGTCCACTATATTCGTATTTGAACTACATGCCGGCTTGAGTTTCTTAAATCATCGTCGTTGAGCTTTTGCTTCGGGATTCTTTGATCATCGGCACCGGAAGTTGTTCATCGTTACGGGCATCACACCGTTGTACAGACATTTCACCACTGTACGCCGGGTTAGATTGGTACTTCAGACGAGCTTTTGAGCTTGAACTGTTGCTCCTCTCCTCCGAGTGAGTTGGTCTGCATCTTATCACGTCGTGGCGACCACAACGGTGGTATACAGCCCTCCTCTGAATGAGTCCTTAAAACAAATAAAAGAAAAGACCAGCAGAAAGTAAAATGGTAGAGATCACGGTAATCTGGAAATGGTTTTAAAGTGTTTCAGCTGTTGGCTATTAGTGGAGTTTCGATCACAGAACTCATTTGATCATTTTGACAAACAGTTTAAAAGCTAGCTTAAGAGCAAAATGGTTCGAATCTTGATTTAAAATGAAAACTAATCAAGAAGAGGTTACAAGCCTCATAAACTGGTTAAGTTATTAGCCACATAAAAACCCATTTGATGAAAATAAGAAAATTCGTAGATTACAATGGAAAAGAATCAAGCTACTGTTGGCTCAAATCGATTACACAGATTACTAAAGGAAATTCCGCATAAACATTTTAACAAACCAGTTACACGCCAGTTTTTATAAACTCGGTCCAAGGCATGAACTGTGGGGAAGACAAAGCTACCGATGACAGGGTTAAAAATCAAAGAGAGGCTATGCTCGTCTCAACACGGGGAAGACAAAGCTACGGTTCCGTTTTCTCCAACAGGTCGAAGGTATGTTAAAAAGTTGAACACAACTTAAACTGGTTTATCATTAGAGCAAGTCTTATGGTGGAATCCATCCATCTTCCATCTTCCACGCCATCTCAGCACTTGGAACTGTGGATGGAAGCGCAAGTGTAATGGTGGAATAGTGAAAACGCTATTAAGAATAGCACAAAAAAAAAACGCTATTAAGAATAGCATTTTTTTCTCAGCCGTTAGATTTCAGCAACTCATTTTAAATCTACGGATTAAAAAAAAGCTATTCTTAATAGCACAAAAAAAACGCTATTAAGAATAGCACAAAAAAAACGCTATTAATAGCGTTTCTTGTCTTCTACTGCGCTATTCTTATTGGCGTTCACATGGATTCCACATACCCTTCCACAAAACCGTGGGACTCTGCTTGGATTTTCTGTGGAAGACCCCAACTTGGAAGCCACTAGACTTGACATTCCATGGTTTTTCCACACTTGGAATAGGTTGGATTCCATGGAAACAAATCTGGAAAGTATGTAAATCATTGCATCTAAATAAACATCAACTAGAGGCTGTTTTTGGATTAAAAAAAATGTTGAGAAGGCGAAGATCCCCTTCTGGGTCTTTTAGAGACTCAGGAAAATGTGGGGTTTCATCAAAATATATAAAACCAATTTCAGAAAACTTCATTTCCGAGAATAGTAAATGAAGCAAAGCCATTATTGAATCCTTTTCAAGAACAGTAGATTGAAATTTTATAAAATTGAAACAAATTTTAGAAATAAAAGCTTGAAAGATAATAGATCTGGAACAAGTAGAATAAATTATTTACCCGCTCCCTGTTTCTCGAGCCAAATTGTTACTACCATTTTTCTAGTAGCAACAACCAAATGAACAACATCATTGGATCTTGATTTAAACCATAAAACAACAAGTAAAATATGACATATAAACAAGTAAATAAGAGATTCACGCAAAGATAATTAACGTGCTTCGACAACAGAGTGTCTGCGTCCACGGGAAGGTAAAAGAAAGTTTATTATGCTTTTGATTTGTTACAAGGTTGATGAACTCCATTAATGATAATGAAGTTCAGTGAAGGTTTCTAGTAACGAAGGTATAACGAAGGTAACAGAGGTATAACGAAGGTAAAACGAAGGTATTACGAAGGTATAACGAAGGTAGTAATACTACCCAGCTATTATTCCTCTCTTCAGAGGTAGTGGGTTTCTTACTCTTCCCTCTTTTTCTCTCCCCAAAAGTCCTCCTCTTCTTCACCTTATCTCCTCTACTTTATAGGGAAAAAGGGGGTACTTGGTTATTACGAAAATGACATCTGCTTAGATTCTAAGCTAACTCAGAACTGATTCGGTGTGTGACGTTGTATGCTTGTATACAGTTGCGGCTTCTAATCATCCTCCACGTGTCCAAGTATTTTATGGTGTATACACAATTGTTAGAGCATTGCTCGGCCGAAATCACAAGTGTTGTTATCTCAAGCTTGTTGTCAATTTTAGTTGTCAAAATTATATCTTGATTTCTGCTTCAAAAAAAATAAATCTTGATTTCTAGTCTACAATTAGTTAAGTGTCGGACTAGGATAGAAATGTAGTTGAGAAACAGTGGATTACGGAAGTCATCATTACGTTCTACCGTTTGAAGGCGAAGATCAACCGAAGCTTTTGGAGAACTTCATCAACAAAAGGTAAATGAAGATTGAACCACCTATTTCTCAAGTTATATTCACTTTTCTATCATTTGAGACGATGTCGCATAACTAATAGACTATCATGCATAGACAAGAATTTCGAGTCAAGTTTATCTTGATAATTAGTTCTCGAAATATAATGACTAAGCTTAATGAACATTTGTTCGTACTTGATGAATTTCGGTTAAGGAAAATTTATTGTTCGAAATCAAAATCATGATTCAAGTTTTATCATTCGAAAATAGCCTGGAACAGTGATATGTGTCATTGATGTTATTCGGGAATATTTCGAATCAATTTAGAGAGAAATGTAGAACTACTATAGATTCGGATACAAGACAGTGTTATCAGTCTTACAAACTGGGAAAACTATTATAAGTCTGAACCCGTAATACATGTACTTGTACAAATACCGGAGTAGCTATATATCGACTTACAGGTTTGTGGTACACACATTCTTATGCACACAGTGTGAAAATCTGTTGAACTCGTGAACCGGATCGGTACCCATACCCTTATGAAAACCGTAAAGGAACTGTAGTTACGGAACCAAATTAGTATCCATACCGGTACATGTACCTGAAAAGTTCTGTGTTCCTGAACTCCGTTTGAGTTTCCATACCGGTACGCAAACTAAAATATTTATGTGGACTCCGGAACAGGTCATAGTCTTAAGGTATCCAAACCGGTATGCATACCTAAATAGTTCTGTGAACTCCGGAACTTGGTTTGGTTAAATGTTTACAAACCGGTACACGTACTCTGACTGACCTAAGTCACGAATGGCAATGGTATTTGTATTCATACATCTACTAACCATGTTGATTATATTCAAGTGCGATTAAATTATTTCTACGAGATAATTAGAATTTGATTAATTTTCTAAAAAAACACCATAGACTTATTTGATCACATGATTGTGACTCAATATTAATGTCTTAAGTGTTCATTTAAATGAGTATTAAACTTTTAAGTTCAAATCGGCTAACAATGTTGAACATAGTCTTTATACACGGTTCGGTTAAGGTTTCACCTAACCTGAGTGTATATCTTGTTTATGTAAATAAGATTCAAAGATTCATCTAACGGTGAATATTGATTTTTTTTGTTCCAAAGCTATCTTAGCTTAAACCTAAAGAAACATATGATTTAAATGTCTATAAAAGGGGAACTTCAAGAAACTGGGATCTTTGAATCCCGACACTACTTTTTGGTGTGTCCTAGTTGTATCTAGAGTCGTCTTCTTCCTAACCCTTTTATGGTTTAGTGACTACAAAGACTTCATAGGGATTCGTGAAGCCAGATCCAGTTATCTTTTCTTGATAACTCGAGTATTCTGATCTTGGTCGATTGTTGAGATACTCACTCGATCAAGATAAATAGAAATCATCAAAGTTCTCTCCATCTCAAACTTTATTGATTCCACAAGTTTTATACTTTTGAGGTGAATAATAATCTAGGTTGCACTTCGGGTTGCATAAGTCCGGATTTTGAGGTTAGATAGACTTTGTCTATTGCTATCGATTTCCATCACCTTTGATCAAACTATTTGATTGTAAAAGGAAATCATATATAGGCTTAACCTGTGGGAGGCAGATTTGGTGTAAAGTCTTCAATTGAGTTGAAACAACTCTTAGTTGGTATGCCGTCAGTTAAGGGAATCAATTGCGCGGAGTCCTGCTGGGATTCAAGAGGCGTAAGGAGCGCGACTGTACCTTAATCGGTGGGATACTTTTTAGTTAATTGGTAGTAGGCTAGTGTCTGTAGCGGCTTAATACAGTGTGGTGTTCGATCTGGACTAGGTCCCGGGGTTTTTCTGCATTTGCGGTTTCATCGTCAACAAAACTTCTGGTGTCCGTGTTACTTATTTTTGCGCATTATATTGTTTATCTTTATAATTTAAATATCACAGATTGTGCGTTGATAAATCATAGTAGAGACATCCGACCTAGTTTTTTAAATACGACTTGATTAATTCTTGTACATTGATCTTTGGTACCGTCCAAATTATTTCTTTGTAATTAGGTTCGCGGATTTATTTCTGTAAACGTTCTAATTACAAGACGTTGAGAGATATAACTCTAGACATTATTTCTTGATCGAGTTGAACTCTAGGAGTTGTGTTGAGGTTGTCCATACAGATTGACTAAAAAAAAATGATGGTGTTTTTTGGTACCCCGCGTTTTCATATTGTACATTTTCTCCCAAAACTTTAACAAAACATGAAGGTAAAGTAAAAAAACTAATGTTTGCATGCAGACGTGCCACGCAAGAACATCCTACTTTTTTTTTCTATAAGTGCACTCTCAAACTTGCAACAACTTGCCAGATGTACGCTTTCTATTGTTTTACCATTTGGAGGCTAGCAATACCAGTTTCCATAACTAGATTTTCATGTACGAGATCAACAGGTGTCTAACTTCTAGAAAGATCTCATACGACATATAGTTCTCTTTCCCCTATGTTTTTTCCCTACAACATACAGTTAGCCATATAGTGAAGACTTTCTCCCAATCCTTTAATTGAACAAGTGCTCAAATGAGTTCAGGTGAAAAGAGGTTCCCCTTTACAAATAGTAGGATTGATTAAGTTTAATCCTACTATAATGGGATAACAATCTTCGGAGTTGACTCTAGCAATACGATTAAGATGAATACATGTTTGTAATAAAAGAAAAAGGAGGGAGATGGTTAACGTCAATGTAACTGTGACCATAACTTCTATTCTGAAGTGGAGCCAAGTTCTACCTATTTCAATTACTTTAGATCAGACATGCCCTCTTTTGTAACACAACAATCACAAAAATACTTTCACGTGTCTTGTATCCCTATTAACGATATAAACAAGATAAAATATCTAGGTGGGCCAAAAAAATACGATGGCTTACAAATCAAATTTATAAAGGGTTCTTTTCCCCAGAGATATTACCTTTGAAACAAAAACACACTTTCAGCTAGAGCATCATCCCTAACCACCCCATAGTTTCGTTACTGACCATTTTGTTAAGATATGTCATTCTAAATTTAACTGTATTTCTGGATAGCACTTTAGACCAGGGATGGATCCATTGAGTTAAAAATGTATCTCGAAGTTTAGATACCACATAGATGTTGGACCCCAATTAGGAATGATGACATGGACTACAAAAGGTTTCAAATAAAGACTCATCTAGAATTTCGGTTGAAATTTTTTCAAGTCCTCCACGGTTGGAAATGGTTTATGAGGCAGAATGTTTAATATTTGCCACATGTTGTACACCTTAGTAAACAAATGCCTCGTATGACCTCTGCATAATTTTTTTTTTGCACCTATTATTGGAGATGCTCTTAGAACTTTGAACGCATTTGTTGCCCTTCAGCTGAAAACGAATCAACGGTTTGTAAGAACAAGCATTGTGGTGCATGAAGATTGTTATTTTCTTTTACAATCTAGCAATGAGCAACCATTATGGCAGCAAAATTTTCTAGATTTTAGTAATTAGCTAATCCATGGCCAATGAAAACTACATATTTGTAGTGCTGGTATGCCACGGCTTAGCTCGCAGCAACTGTTTTTTCGGTTGTGCGCAAAAATCTAGTTCTGTCCCAAAATTTAACCAACATATCTAATTTGTATTCTTTCACTACACAATCATAATATACTCTTGCATCATGCACGATCCTTAAACAGTTATGAGTTCATACACTATCATAAATTGAGTATAAATTTATACATAGTCTTAAAACGAGTATAGGTTTATACACAATCTTAAGTTTAGTATGAAATTCCTGCACGATCTTGGAACGAGTATAAGCTCAATAGAAAACTTGTTCTCGATGCCCTCTGATTATTATAAAATCCTTATTTTTATTTTATTTTAATATCCTGACCTCCATGACGTCATGCTATCCAAAAACTTGTTCTCTACACCCTCGGATCATTATTATTCTTTATTAATTTTCAATTAATCTTTACTTATTGCTTGATCTGTGATATTACTTTTGAATGGAAAACTGGGTTGACTCTATATCAACTATTGACAGATTGTCGCCGAATACTATTTAGATATAACCGAAGCTTCCGTCCACAGCTAGCCAAGGATCATAATGGTTGCCACTTTCTCCCCTTTTGTCTTTCAATGTACCTCCATTTTAGACTGAAAAAATATATTATTGGTCCATGGTGCTTGCTCTAATAATTTATTTATTAGGAGTTTGGAGCTTGCTCCATGACACGGACTCCTTAATGAATCTGTAACTAAAGTTCATATCAACCGGTAAAACCTTAACCGAATGGAATGACTTTTGATAACTCCCCGTAATGATTAAAATGTCGGCGACTCAAATAAAAATTGCACGACACCAGTGCGCTACTCCTGCCTAGTGGCTACTCCAAGGAAAACAACTAAGGAATCGTCACATGACATTGCTTGAATATCATACGTGGAAACAAAGATCTCAAATCCAATGGTTGTAATCAGGCGATCAATACATCACTTTTTTTCTACATCAAAGCAACAATCTATCGAAGCTGCAACAACATTTAACAACTCCAAGACACTCAAAACAACTGGATTGATGATAAGGATGCCATCGTCAACCTCATGACTTTCCATGTTACCGACCAATATAGTGCACCATACGGATATACCAGAGTTTTTCAAAGTTTTCTGGGAACCAACTCATACTCATTAGAAAGATATGGTCTACAAGTTTTTCATATCCCTTAATATCCACCCCCTCGTAAACCATACTAATCTCACCTTAATCCCAAAAGTGAAACATGCTACTAAGCCGACCTATATGACTTTGTAATGTCACCTATAAAATCAACTCAAAAATTTTAGTCAACCGAATTCGACCAATTCTCCCTTTCTTGGTAAGCATATATCTGAATGTTTTTGTACCTCAACGATATATACATGATAACATCGCAATCACTGGGGAACTATTTCACCATATTAGGTCATCAACCCTCACCAAAGATCTCAAAATAGCGCTTAAACTGGATATCCTGGAAGCTTATGATATCCTAAAATGGGTTTCATTAGGAAATCCTTACCAAATTAGGTTTCCTGACGATGTTCATAGAATACATTATCTTATGCATCACAATGGTAATATTCGATCAATATCAACGACACATTGTATGGATACATTACTTCAATTAGGGGTATAACATAAGGGGATTGACTCTCGTCTGTGTGCTCATTATATGTGCAGAAATCTTTTTTCAACAAATTCGGGAAATCTAGAATCCAAAAAAATGGTGGAAAGACTTCACATCTCACACAAAGCCCCACCGATTTTACATCTCATATACGCGGATGATCCATTGATAAATACTAGGCTTCAACGGAGAAATCCAATCAGTTCAAACGAATGCTCCAAGCTTACAGTACGTCGGCTGGTCAGTGAATTAACACTTCAAAACCTACCATTATTCATCATCCAGGCTTGGCAACAGAAAGTGGATGCGCTTCGCCATATTTTTGACATGATGACAACTTCAACTCCTCGTATCTACCTGGCAGTCCAATTCAAACATGGCATAACTTCTCGCCATATATTTGCTCCGATGCTTCAGAGACTAACACGCTAGGCAAAAGGCTGGGTGCGAATAATCCTAAAACATGCAGGAAAGTTGGCTCTAATAATTTTCTCTCCTACCCCCAACTGCTAAACACTTTATTCTAATGCATCTCATCCAGTTCCATGTACATAAGAAATAGATCGTATCAAAAGAATTTTTTCTGGGGAATGATTCTTAGGTCATAAAATTGTTCCCCTTACGATGGGATATAATTAATAAAACTCAAAATCGAAGGTGATTTAGAATCCAAAACAACATCGAACATAATAAAGCTCTATTAATGAAGCGAATATGAAGCATTCATGAGAAACCAAACTCTATCTAGGCCACCCTATGCAACGAGAAATACCTCACGACAACCCATTTTTCAGACATTCCTGACACTTCCATCTTCCACCAGCCCGTAATGGAGGCAATTAGCGTCCCTTATATCTAATCTCAAACAACTGTTTTTAATTAAATCGACGATGAATTCTGTACTTCACCAATAAACTTTATCCTGCACAATGCTACCCGATCCAAATAGTTGCATATATCATCGATCCTTTAAATCATACATGGATACACGATAAGCGACGCTGGAACCCACTTCCCACAGTCCAACGAACTGTACATATATATCTACTCAATGACACCTCCTCAAAAAGGATTATCTGGACGTTTGCCAAATCAGGAAAATACACCACAACATCTGGATACAAATGTCTAACTAGCACTTCCAGTTGGTTGCATCGAAACCCACTACCGTGTTTAATCAAAAGTATAGCTTTTCTTGTGGAAAGTAATCAACGAAGGCCTACCGACCCTTGACATTCTAAAACATATCCGCCTCACCATTTCCAACATCTTCCGCCAATGCAATTCAGGTTCTTCCTCTTTCACCTTTCCAATCAATCAAACGCAAACCAGGTAACCCCCAACATGCTAACACCCCTATCAACAATCTCACAACTCCTCCAAACCAGGGACCACTCTGGTATCATCACTTCCCTTCTGCTACCTTTTTTGTCCTTGTGGGTATCTAAAATTGAGCTAATCTACCGAAAAAACAACCAAACTCAAAGGGAATAGCCATGATGGCTACCAAAAAAAAAAAAAACGATAGTTTTCCTGGGTACAAAATTCCCTACCTCGTGTTATGTCGAGAATGACACCTTTTGCAAACGCTGCAAATAGAACTAGGACATCAACAACCATTCTGGTCGGGTGGATCAATTCTAGCTTAGACTGGATCAAGATCAATATGGATGGGGCAACCCAAAATTATAGGTACATGATTCATTTGCAGAGATATGGCGGATAAAACCATATTAGCAATGACACAACCTTTTCGTATCAGCAGTGCGCTTGCAGTCGAAACCTGGACCATGTTCATAGCATCAAAAGCGACAACAGAAAAAAGCTGGCCAAACGTTCAATTTGAAACAGACTCGGAAAATCTGCTGCCTCTCCTGACTTCAGATTCTAGACCACCTTGGTACATTTCAGAAATGATCACTGAAATCAAACTACGGATGAACCACATTCCACGGGTTATCCAGCACAATTAC
The DNA here is from genome assembly GCF_003573695.1 of Papaver somniferum. NCBI lineage: Eukaryota > Viridiplantae > Streptophyta > Magnoliopsida > Ranunculales > Papaveraceae > Papaver > Papaver somniferum. The sequence continues at coordinate 53,700,302 of NC_039367.1, forward strand.
ATGGAAGGAAACTAGACAACGGGCATATTGGCAAAACTGCGGACACCGGTCAGTTAAAAACCCTATCAACAACCATCTGGGATCACACAATCTCATCTTGCATCTCTCAAATTGTAATTGCTAACTTTACGCATATCACATTCCCTCATGTAATAGCTACTCCCTCCGTCCCTAAATAGATGACCTAGTTCAAGTTTGCACAATTCTTAAAGAAAGGAGGAGAGGAGGGAGTTTTTATGTAATTTTTATTATTATACCCTTATGGATAATAACTAGTAAAATTTAGAAATGACTTATCTCTCAAACTATACTACGGATATTCTTAAACTATATACCATTGAAAAGCATTTTGAAACACCTACATAACGAATATAAACATGACTATCAAATTTGAAAAAGCGAGGGTCTAACAACACCACTCAATATTTCACTTAGCAATCTGTATGGACAAACTCGAATATACTTTTAAGAGAATCAACAAGACTCAATCGATTAAAAGTATATCAACAAGTTTATATCTCTCTCTTGATTTGATTTACTCAAGCAGGAACTGCGAGTTCTAATCAAATACAAGGAATAACTCGGATGGTACCAAAGACCAATATCCGAGGATCAATCAATGACAATCAACAACCAAAGGTTGGATTACTCTAATTGATGATCTAACGCACAACCTGCATTATTTCAATTATAAATATAAGAAAATATAATGCGGAAACTGAAATAACACAGACACCAGAAATTTTGTTAACGAGGAAACCGCAAATGCAGAAAAACACGGGACCTAGTCCAGATTGAACACAGTGTATTAAGCCGCTACAAACACTAGCCTACTCCATGCTAACTTCGGACTGGAATGTAGTTGAACCCAATCAGTTTCCCACTGATCCAAGGTACAGTTGTACTCCCTACGGCTCTGATCCAAGCAGGATACTACGCACTTGATTTTCCTAGCTGATCTCACCCACAACTAAGAGTTGCTACGACCCAAAGTCGAAGACTTGATGACAAATAAATCTGTCTCACACAGACAAGTCTATCGAAGGATTAATCTGTCCCCCACAGATAAACCCTAAAAGGTTTTGTTCCGTCTTTTGATAGTAATCAAGGTGAATATGAACCAATTGATAATCCGGTCTTATATTCCCGAAGAACATCCTAGAGTTATCAATCACCTCAAAACAATCTTAATCGTATGGGAGCGAAACAAGATGTTGTGGAATCACAAACGATGAGACGAAGATGTTTGTGATTACTTTTTATATCTTGCCTATCGGAGATATCAATCTCAAGCCAATCAATATGATTGTACTCGTACGATAGAAGATGCAAGATCAGATCACAAAACTACGATAAAGTAGTATCGGTCTGGATTCACTATCCCAATGAAGTCTTTAAGTCGTTAACCTGGTTTTAGAAGAAGAAAACCAAAGGTTAAAGGAGAACCGACTCTAGCACGCAAACTAGTATCACACGTAAGGTGTGGGGATTAGTTTTGCATTGATGCTAGATGTCCCTTTATATAGTCTTTCAAATCAGGGTTTGCCATTAAGTTACCTTGGTGACAAAGCAATCAATATCCACCGTTAGATGAAAACCTGATTTAGATTCAAGCTAATTTCTCAACCGTTAGATTGAAAACTTAGATTGTTACACACAATTGAAATGCACGCTTCTAGGTTTGTTAACCGTACCCAAACGTATGCACTTGTTGGTTCAATATTAGTTAACCAAAAGGTTAGCCATATGAGAATTTCATATCAACCATGTTCTTCTTCACCATAACTAGTTCACATGACTCAAACGAACTAGTTAGAGAGTTGTTCAATTGTAAGGAATTCTTATGACTACACAAGACACAATTGAAGCAAAGATGATTTGATTCACTCGAATCGGTTCATGAACTTTTATATCCACGGTTTGAAAATTGCATTCCTTAGTCTTTTTAAGTTTAAGTTCAGAAATCATCTTCAGATATATAACCTTCTTAAGTTCGCAGACTTGGTTCGCGGACTTAAGTTACCGGGCAGAGTTTACAAACTCCAGCAGAAATTCTCGGGATGAGAACTTCGCCGGTTCGCGGACTTAGATTCACGCACTAGTTTGTCAACTCTAGCAAAAATTCTCGGGTTTGAGAACTTCGGCAGTTCGCGAATTGAGTTCGCGGACTTGGTTCACGCCATTCTTCCGGTTCTCTTGATCAACAAAGTTCGCAAACTTTGGTTCAAGTAATAGGACTTATACATAAATGTGTTTCTACAACAATGCTTATGTCCACCATTGGTTATGTAATCTAAACTCTCATTCCAATCATTGAAACATTCTTCGTCGAAGCAATTTTCAAAGTGATTGAAACATATCATGACTTTCGTCACTAGGTAAAGATAAACTTGGTCGAAGCAAAAAGCTTACCAATACATATTTCGAGATATAGATAGGCGAGGTATACTCGGCTCGAAATACCAACTGTGTATAATCAAAGTCTATATATAATATATGACTTTTTGTCTCAAGAAGTAGGAGATAGAATAGATAGACTTTTGAGTGATAGATAAGTTCAAGTCTTCACATACCTTTTTGTCGAGAAGTTCCACCGGTTCCTTGAGTAGTTCTTCTTCTTGTATGATGAATCGCCATGAAGTCCTTGAGCTAAACTACACTTTCTATCCTAGTCCGAGACTTAGCTATAATAGACTAGAAATCAAGACTTATAGTTTTGATCACTAACATCGACAAACATGCTTGAGATAGCAACGCATGCGAGTTCGACCGAGCAATGCTCTAACAATCTCCCCCTTTGTCAATTTTAGTGACAAATATATCAATACATATGGAATACAAAAAAAATAAATAATGAAACTTTAGTAGCTCCTATTCCACATGTCTAATCTTCAATGTTCCTCGAAATCTTCGTCATTTCCAAGTACTCCAATGATCCCAAAGGTTGTAAGTTTAGTATCACCGTTGCTGAAGATCCGTAGCTATAACAATGAGAAAACATAATTCTCGATCATTGTTATACAGTGTCATAGTATTATTATACAGTGTCAAAGTTCAATTGTATCACAACTTCAATAATAATACTATAGTGATATGTATCACTCCCCCTTAGTTAATACTCCATCTCACATGGAAACTACTCCCCCTTACACAATGATCCGAAAACCATATGTATTTGTAGTGTGAACTACATATCAATTCTCCTCCTTTTTGTCAATAAAATTGGCAAAGGTACAAGAACGGGATCATAATGAAATTTCCGTAAGAGACATTTCATGACTAAAAAAAAAATACATACCAACTAGTTTAGATGCAATCATAAAGCCGAAGCTAAATGCATTCATCAAGGAGTTTAAAGATACAAGATAACCCCTCTAAAATTCCACAGCCGCACACCCCTCTTGATATGACCATTAAGCACAAGTTCAAAACAACTCTCCCCCATTTGATGTCATTCCCGAGAGAACAACAACGAGCGACCTTAATTTCAAAAGAAAAGAAGGATTTCTATTGGACACCAGAACCATAAGAATGATTTTTATATCCAAAAAATCAATCAAATTAATCACAAGTAAACCTATGATTAATTTAATCGGAATATGCAACCAAATTAAACGCAAAAAGTGATCAATTTAATTGATTATGCTCAACATAAGTAAACTTACGGAGCTACGACTAAGTTTAACCATAAGGAATGATTAGCTTAACCGTTCATATACTCAACACAAGAAAAACTTATGGAGTAATAACTAAACAACCAAACAAGATGATTAATTTAGTTCATAATGCCCGACATATAGTACCTTACGGAGCAACAACAAAGCCAATCAAAAATAATCAACTTGGTTGTTTGGTGCTCAACATAAGACACATTACGGAGCCTCACAGTATTACATAAAATATGGATCAGTAAAGATTAATATTGTGGAATACACAAGGATTCATTCTATCTTCCATCACTATTCGCATAACGACATTCAATAGACATAATCCTTGCAAACAAAATATTTTAACCTATCTTCCGTCAAAGATTGACAATATAGGCTCAACTTTTGTAATTGTCAAAAGTCCGTTCATTCTTTAACCAATACATGAATATCGATCATAAACGACTTTACTTTTGACAAGGTATGGGACAAACATAGTTCACGGACGTAAACACCAATATCCTATAACAAGTTGCAATATAACAAATCATAAAGATTAAATACTACAAAAACATCATCCTCCAAATATTTTTAGAATTTTTAAACCAAAAAACCTAAAAAAGAACAAGAAGATGAAAAATAATAGCTATGTGTAGTCACAATCATTGTTATTCCAGGCACTAGTTATTCTTCCAACTAAACCAAAAAGAAGACATACTAGGCAACAATGTCTTTGAGAAATTCTTTATCATTCCCGAACTCCTTGTCGTCAACATCCATTGGTACATAAGGTTCGTGAAGATAGGAGTTAATATCAACAAACCTTCTTGGCTGGTGATGTCGAACCAGGGATTTCTGAATTTCCAAAGATCTTAAAACGCAAGCCTTAATATCACGAATCTCCTTTCTTACTTCCTTCAACTCATCAAGAACATTGGAAAACTTCCGAGAGTTAGAAGGGACAGCCCTTGGCTTTCTTGTATTCCTCCTTTTTCTTTTCAAGGACGAAGTTACTGGAGATATCTTTTTTTCCTTGATTGATGGCTTAACAATCATGTTGACATCCTTTCCATCCAAAGACATGATGCTTAAGGGAACAATTATAAACAACTGATTTTTATGAGTGGAATTCACAATCTCAACAAGTAGTCTTAAGATATAAAGGATATCAGAGAGGAAAAAGGAATGTAGGGTTCGCAACCTTTAAACAGGTTCGTGTACGTCCAACTCTAAACCCTATAAAGAGTAGAATTGTCGATAAAAACCATTTCTTTTATTTTATAGACAGAAAAGAACAATCCAAAAAAAACTTTTCCTAAAGCCTGCGCGTTCACAGCCTTGTCTCTTTTGATCAGGCACATGAGACAAGATTTCCCAAACAACACAATTAATTTGTGATGTGGTGAACAACAATTTGTCCACCATTTTCCTCTTGAGAGGAATCCTCTGACCTCTGTCTATCAAAACGATTTGACCATGCTTTCTTGTCTAATGGTCTTGTTTTGTCTTTGGAAACTAACTTCTTAGACGAAGATAAAATCCTACATACCTCAGCGGTCTTCAGAGCAAGTTTAAGCTTCCTTGCTAATCGATTTGCTCTTCATTGAAGTTTGTTGGCGTGCCTCACTTGATGTTTGTACTTGTAACATCTTGATAGTTCATGACCTTTCTGAGAACAAAACGAGCACGTCAATCTTGAATAATATTCAGGCATCTGTGGTGTGACTGCAGCTAGACACAAGGTAGATCCTGAAACATTACAAATAGATTTTCCAAAAGATGGGTCAATTGATTCTTCCAGCTTGATTGGGTTCTCTTCTTCACCGAAACCATCAAGGTTGATATATGTATTGCTACAATTATCAAAATCAATGTTTTCATATAGAAGACCGACACTTGATTTCCTATCTTCGTCAGAATCATAGATTTCAGACATCTCATCAAGTGTTACAGCAAGACCTTTGTCACCAGTGTATTTTCTACGATTTGGGCACTCGTTTGCAAAATGACCAAAATCTTTACACTTAAAGCACAATAGCATATCCTCGTAATCAGCCTCGTCAGCATCCCTGTTTTTAGGAGGAACACGATTGTGAGGTTTATCTGATGACCTAGGTTTGTCTCTTGAAAACCGTTTACTTCTCTTCAATAGAAGATCCCTGAACTGTCTTGTGATCAAGGAGACTGATTTGTCAAGATCTTCATCTGAAAAATCACTCTCAGACTGATCATCCTCAGAGACATAAACACTTTTACTCTTATCAAGTAATTTAGTATTCTTTTGTGCTTTAAAGGCAACATCCTTTCCGATTTTGAATGTATGTGCATGGTCAAAGATCTTTAGCTTTCCAAATAACGTATTTCTAGAAAGATTATCAAGGTTATTTCCCTCAACGATGGCATGCTTCTTAGACTCGTATCTAGATGGCAGTGATCTGAGAATTTTCATCACAATGTCCTTTTCAGGAATAGTCTTACCCAATGCAAAAGATGCATTAACAATTTCAGACACTTTGTGATTAAACTCATCAAATGTATCTTCATCTGCCATACGAAGGTTCTCCCAATCCGAATTAAGGTTTTGAAGCCTAGCTTCCTTTTCACTAGAGTTACCTTCAAATACGGTTTCTAAGATATCCCAAGCATCTTTAGACCTAGTGCGATTAGACACACGGTGCTGAAGATTTGAGGTAATGGCATGTATGATGGCATTCAAACCGTCGGAGTTTTGCTTTGCAGCAAGTATCTCGACAGGACTGTATTCACCAATATTCTTGGGAACGTTTACATCTCCAACTGCCACAATGGGAGCATCATAGCCATTAACAACATATACCCATTATTGAAAATCACGTGCTTGAAGAAAAGCTCGCATAACAATTTTCCACCATAAGTAATTAGATCCATCGAAGACTAGTGGTACGTTAATAGAGATAACACCTCTGTCCATAGAGTCAGATCGCTACAAACACAGACTTGTAAGGTCTTAACCGTGTTTGTATGCTCTGATACCAATGGAAAAGCGGGGGTCTAACAATACCACCCAATATTTCACTTAGCAATCTGTATGGATAAACTCAAATATACTTTTAAGAGAATCATCAAGACTCAATCGATTAAAAGTATATCAACGAGTTTATATCTCTCTCTTGATTTGATTTACTCAAGCAGGAACTGCGAGTTCTAATCAAATACAAGGAATAACTCGGATGGTACCAAAGACCAATATCCAAGGATCAATCAATGACAATCAACAACCAAAGGTTTGGTTACTCTAATTGATGATATAACGCACAACCTGTATTATTTCAATTATAAAGATAAAACAATATAATGCGGAAACTGAAATAACACAGACACCAGAAATTTTGTTAACGAGGAAACCGCAAATGCAGAAAAACCCCGGGACCTAGTCAAGATTGAACACACACTGTATTAAGCCGTTACAGACACTAGCCTACTCCAAGCTAACTTCGGACTGGACTGTAGTTGAACCCCAATCAGTTTTCCACTGATCCAAGGTACAGTTGTACTCCCTACGCCTCTGATCCAAGCAGGATACTGCGCACTTGATTTTCCTAGATGATCTCACCCACAACTAAGAGTTGCTACGACCCAAAGTCGAAGACTTGATGACAAATAAATCTGTCTCACACAGACAAGTCTATCGAAGGATTAATCTGTCCCCCACAGATAAACCCTAAAAGGTTTTGTTCCGTCTTTTGATAGTAATCAAGGTGAATATGAACCAATTGATAATCCGGTCTTATATTCCCGAAGAACATCCTAGAGTTATCAATCACCTCAAAACAATCTTAATCGTATGGGAGCGAAACAAGATGTTGTGGAATCACAAACGATGAGACGAAGATGTTTGTGATTACTTTTTATATCTTGCCTATCGGAGATATCAATCTCAAGCCAATCAATATGATTGTACTCGTACGATAGAAGATGCAAGATCAGATCACAAAACTACGATAAAGTAGTATCGGTCTGGATTCACTATCCCAATGAAGTCTTTAAGTCGTTAACCTGGTTTTAGAAGAAGAAAACCAAAGGTTAAAGGAGAACCGACTCTAGCACGCAAACTATTATCACACGTAAGGTGTGGGGATTAGTTTTGCATTGATTCTAGATGTATTTTTATATAGTCTTTCAAATCAGGGTTTGCCATTAAGTTACCTTGGTGACAAAGCAATCAATATCCACCGTTAGATGAAAACCTGATTTAGATTCAAGCTAATATTTCTTAACTGTTAGATCGAAAACTTAGCTTGTTACACACAATTGAAATGCACACTTCTAGGTTTGTTAACCGTACCCAAACGTATGCACTTGTTGGTTCAATAATAGTTAACCTAAAGGTTAGCCATATGAGCATTTCATATCAACCATGTTCTTCTTCACCATAACTAGTTCACATGACTCAAACGAACTAGTTAGAGAGTTGTTCAATTGTAAGGAATTCTTATGTAACTACACAAGACACAATTGAAGCAAAGATGATTTGATTCACTCGAATCGGTTCATGAACTTTTATAGCCACGGTTTGCAAACTGCATTCATTAGTCTTTTTAAGTTTAAGTTCAGAAATCATCTTCAGATATATAACCTTCTTAAGTTCGCAGACTTGGTTCGCGGACTTAAGTTACCGGGAAGAGTTTACAAACTCCAGCAGAAATTCTAGGGATGAGAACTTCGCCGGTTCGCGGACTGAGTTCGCGGACTTAGCTTCACGCACTAGTTTGTCAACTCCAGCAGAAATTCTCGGGTTTGAGAACTTCGACAGTTCGAGGACTTGGCTCACTCCATTCTTCCGGTTCTCTTGATTAACAAAGTTCGCAAACTTTGGTTCAAGGAATATGACTTATACATAAATGTGTTTCGACAACAATGCTTATGTCCAGCATTGGTTATGTAATCTAATCTCTCATTCCAATCATTGAAACATTCTTCGTCAAAACAATTTTCAAAGTGATTGAAACATATCATGAATTTCGTCACTAGGTAAAGATAAACTTGGTCGAAGCGAAAAGATTACCAACACATATTTCGAGATATAGATAGGCGAGGTATAATCTGCTCGAAATACCAACTGTGTATAATCAAAGTCTATATATAACATACGACTTTTTGTCTCAAGAAGTAGGAGATAGAATAGATAGACTTTTGAGTGATAGATAAGTTCAAGTCTTCACATACCTTTTTGTCGAGAAGTTCCACCGGTTCCTTGAGTAGTTCTTCTTCTTGTATGATGAATCGCCATGAAGTCCTTGAGCTCAACTAAACTTTCTATCCTAGTCCGAGACTTAGCTATAGTAGACTAGAAATCAAGACTTATAGTTTTGATCACTAACATTGACAAACATGCTTGAGATAGCAACGCATGCGAGTTCGACCGAGCAATGCTCTAGCAAAATTATACATATCTTATACGAACAATAACCAATGAAAATTTTAGATTTAGAAATGTCCCCTTGTTTAATGATATTTAGGTCATCTATTAGTGGGAAAAAGTAAATAGATGGAGAGAGTATTTACTAGTTTAATAATGTCATGCTTTAAAAAAATGAAAAAAAATTAATAGGAGGAGATTTTGAAAAGGAGCTAACATGTAAGAAAGAAAACTATTACGAAGATAATTTAAGTTAACCCATAACAATTATAATATCCTTGCATTTTTAGGCGCGACTTCGAAAGAATTAGGGGCGACTAATAAGACAAAGAAAGGTCACGCAAACCTAAAATGCATCCACCCGTTATCTCCGCTTTTTCAAAATGGATAATATGCGCTTCTGTAATCGGTAGATATATAGTACAATCGGCAGTTTACTTAAGTAATCGGTAGTTAATGTATACATATGTAGTTTTAAAGTTTTGTTACTTTGAAATGAGCTACAATCGGTAGAAATGTTTTCACGTCTATCTACTGATTTTGCAATCGGTTGGAAGGTATTATGTTAGACTTTCGATTATTTGCATTTTCGTAAGAAGAGTTTCCTTCCACACACATAATTGGTAGTAAATATTCCTTATTTTCTACCGATTGTGTGTGTTTTTCGAGGCACGACTGGTTTTTGGAAAAAAAAACTATCCGTTGGAGTTTAAATCTATATAAGGAAACTCATCTCTAACAACACATTTGCACCAAACTCTCCACCTCTACTCAATTCAAATTTTAAAACATTCCTCATTTGAAGAAAAACATGGTTATTCCTTTTGCCCAAAAAGAAGATTGTGCTATTTATAGAGCATGGGTTGTGGTAACAACTCATGATCGTAATCACTCGCTTCACAAATTAGAATCCGAAGAACAATTATGGAACTGTATTTTAATGGTATTTGAGGAGTTAGATGGTAATCGAATTGGAAGATCATCCAATGACATTAAGAGAAGAAATAAGGCGATCGATAAGGAGATTGACAAACTTGAAGATGAGAAACGATTTGTTAGGAACGCTTTTCCTTGGTGGACGTATGAAAGACGAGTAAGTATCTTAGTAACTCTAACTCAAATAAAAATTAGTTAGTACTAACTTATTACGCATTTGTAATTTCAGAGAAACCTTGTTGATCACCGGTATGTGCCCCTCTACAAGAAAAGGATGTTACAAAATCAAGAGAGACAATTTCTATGGTCACTCGAATATATTTTTAAAAATCGGGGGTCTAACAACCACACCCAATATTTCGCTTAGCAATCTGTATGAATTAAATCCAATATACTTTAAAGAGAATCAACTAGACAGTCAGACTCAATCTTAAGAAAAGTACATCCAAGTGTTATTTTTTTATTTCTCAATTCAATTTGCAATCAAACAAACAGGAATTTGCGATCCCAATTGAATATAAGAAATAACTTGGACGGTATCAAAAACCAATATCCAAGTGTCAATCAATATAATCAACAACCAAAGGTTGGATTCACAATTGATTGAACTTACGCACAACCTATGATATTTCAATTGTATACACAAATTTAATGCGGAAAAGAAATAACATAAACACCAGAAATTTTGTTAACGAGGAAACCGCAAATGCAGAAAAACCCCGGGACCTAGTCCAGATTTGAACACCACACTGTATTAAGACGCTACAGAATCTAGCCTACTACAAGTTAACTTCGGAATGAAATGTAGTTGATCCCTAACCAATCTCACACTGAGTAAGGTACAGTCATGTTCCTCACGCCTCTTGAACCACGCCGGATTCTTCTCACTTGATTCCCCTAGCTGATCCCACCCACAACTAAGAGTTGCTATGACCCAAAGTCGAAGACTTGATAAACCAATTTGTCTCACACAGAAAAGTCTATTGGATAGATAAATCTGTCTCCCACAGATATACCTATGAGTTTTGTTCAGTCTTTTGATAGATCAAGGTGAACAGGAACCAATTGATACACCAGACTTATATTCCCGAAGAACATCCTAGTAATATCAATCACCTCACAATAATCTTAATTGTATGGTAGCGAAACAAGATATTGTGGAATCACAAACGATGAGACGAAGATGTTTGTGACTACTTTTTATCTTGCCTATCAGAGATTAAATCTCGATCAAATCTTAGAGAATATAGTACTCAATACGATAAAAAATAGCACGGTCAGAACACGCAACTACAGAGAAAATAGTTGGGTCTGGCTTCACAATACCAATGAAGTCTTTAAGTCGTTAACCTACAGGGTTTTGGAAAAACCTAAGGTTAAAGGAGAATCGACTCTAGTCGCAACTACTATCACACAGGAAGTGTGGGGATTAGGTTTCACAGTTACTAGAGTTTTCCCTTATATAGTCTTCAAATAAGGGTTTGCAATCAATGTTACCTTGGTAACAAAGCATTCAATATTCACCGTTAGATGAAAACTTGATTACACTCAAGCTAATATCTTTCAACCGCTATATCGAACTTTGCTTGTTACACACAAATGAAAAGTGACTTCATTTAGATATGAGTAACCGTACCTAAACGTGTGCACCTTTGTTGGCTCAAGAATAGTTAACCGAAGTTATCCATATGAACACTTTCATATCAACCTTATTCATCTTAACCATAACTAGTTCAAATGACTCAAATGAAACTAGTTCTAGAGTTGTTCAATTGTTTATATTCTCATAGAAGTATACAAGACACAATTGAAGCAAAATCGATTTTGATTCACTCACATCAATTCATGAACATTATTGCCACGGTTTGCAAAAGATTGCATTCCTTATTATATAAATGTATTAGTTCATGAACAAACCGATTTTAGAACATAACATACTCACGGGTACGCATACCTAAGTGGCCGGACTAAGTTTGGGTTCGCCAGTATGCGAACGGGTACGCATACCTTCCAAACTCAGTTGAATTTCCGGAACTTGAAGCTCACACCAGTACGTATACTTGTATGCATACTGAGTTCCCGGACTTTCATTAACCAACCAGTACGCATACATGTATGCATACTATGGTTCCCGGACTTGGAATTACTTGCAACAGTTAACATACAAGTACGAATACTATGTTATATCCAATCATGGTTAATTGTTATAAACTCCCATTTCAATCATTAAAACATTCTTGGAAGACGACAACAGCTGTCTCACACAAACTAATAGCTTCAAAGCAATTTTCAAGTGATTGAATGCTCAATACGAAACATTCCGAGTCTACATCAAATGACTGTCTCACACAAATCATGTAAGATGTTACAAGGCGATTTTCACATGATCACCTTTTGACATCAAGAATATAAGATGAACTTGGTTAAAGCGAATTAAAGCTTACCAACACATATGTCGAGAAATATGTAAGCGAGTTAAACTCAGCTTAAAATATCAAATGTGTATAATCGAAGTCTATATAGCTATACGACTTTTGTCTCAAATAGGAGATAGATTAGATAGACTTTTGAGTGATACATGAGTTCAAATCTCCACATACCTTTTGTTGATGAAGTTCCACAAGCTCCCCTTAGTAGTTATTCGTCTTCAGTCGATGAACGTCGTGAAGCCTAATTCTCAACTACACTTTTTATCCTAATCCGAGACTTATCTATAAGTAGACTAAAAATCAAGACTTATGGTTTTGGCAACTAAACTTGAAAAAAAATCTTGAGATAGCAATGCTTGCGAGTTCGACCGAGCAGTGCTCTAACAATCTCCCCCTTTGTCAATTTTAATGATAAAACTATCAATACATATGGATTACAAAATAAATAAACTTTGTAGCTTCTCATCCAAATGCTTGATTTTTTTGGTTCTTCAACATTACTCGAAATCTTCGTCACTTCCAAGTACTCCAGTGATTCTGAACGTCTTCAACTCAACATCATAGTTGTTGAAGATTCGTAGCTATAACAATGAGAAAATAATAGCTCTCAATCATTGTTATACAGTGTCATAGTATTATTACACAGCATCAAAGTCCATTGTATCACAACTTTGACAACAATACTATGGTGATATGTATCACTCCCCCTTAGTCAATACTTAATCTCACAATGAAAACCACTCCCCCTTATATAATGACCCGTAAACCATATGTATTTATAGTATGAACTACACATTAATTCTCCCCCTTTTTGTCAATATAAATTGTCAAAGTTACGAAAACTAGTGGGATCATAATGAAATTATCATAGAGATACTTCATGACTAGAAGATAACATATCAACTTTGTTTCGATAATTTCACATAGTCGAAACTTAGTGTATTCATCAAGGAGTTTATAAAGATATAAGAAAACTCTTATAATATTCCACAGCTGCACTCCCCACAAAGATTTGGCAATTAAGCACAAGTTCAATTAAGAACTTTCCCCCATAAAATGTCATTCCCGAAAGAACAACAAGAGCGACCTTACTTTTACAAGAAAAGAAAGATTTCTTTGGACATTAACAAATTACATGAAACATGAATTTGTATCCATAAAACTCAATTATATTAACCACAAGAGAACCCATGATTAATTTAATCGAAAACGCTCAACATATGAGAACTTACGTAGCCGCACAATACTTTCACAAAGAAGTGGATCAGGGAAAGATCAATACTGCGGAATATACAAAGATGCATTCTATTTTTCATCAATATTTGCATAAAGACATATAATAGACTTAATCTTTGCGATCAAAAGTTCATCCCATCTTCCATCAATATTTGCCTAATGACATAATAGGCTTAACTTCTGACGTATATGGGACAATCATAGTTCACGGACGTAAACACACATATCCCATTATAATTTTTGCAATATATAAAACCAATAAAGATTAATACTGCAAAATCATCTTCCAAATAAACTTTAGAATTTAAATAAATAAATCTAAAAACATTGCAAGATGAAAAACGTTTGCAATAACTATGTGTACTCACAATAATTGCTATTCCAAGCCCTAGTTATCCTTTTTAAAACACAAGAATATATTCTCATAAGAAGTTTCCTAGATATTAATACCTTTAAAAAATTATTTATCGTCCCCGAAATCCTTGTCGTCAATAGCCATTGGATCATAAGGTTCATGAAGAGTCAATTCCAACAAACCTTCTTGACTGATGCCGAACCAGCGCCTTCTGAATTTCAAGAGTCCTAAAAACAATAACCTTTATTTGCAGTATCTCCTTTCTTGTTTCCTTCAACTCTTCAAGAACACCAGAAAACTTTTGAGATTTGAAGGGATGGCCCTTGGTTTCCTCACATTCTTCCTTTTTCTTTTCAAGGAAGATGGTACCGAAGATATATCTTTTTCCTTCATGATTGATGGCTTAACAATCATATTAACCTCTTTTCCATCAGAAGACATGATGCTTGGAGTCTCCATACTAGTACAAATCAAGCTCAACAAGCACCCTTGTGATAAAAATAGTTTTTCAGAGAAGGAAAAAGGAACGTAGGGTTACGGAACCCTTATACAGCTAAAAGGATTCACGTAAGCACAACTCACAACCCTAAATAAGACAGAATTGTCGATTTTAACCCTCTTTTTAATAATCAAACAAGGAAACCTTTTTTAATATCAATTAGATAGGAAAAAGAATTCCAACAGGCGAAAAAACAAAACTGAAAGGAGAAAAAAAAACACAATTTTTTTCTTTTGAAGCTTGAAGTGTGCAAATTCTTGTCTCTTTTGAACCAGGCACATGAGACAAGATACACCAACAACACAGTTAAGTTTTGCTGGGGTGAACAATGATCCGTCCACCATAACCTTTTTGAACGAAATTCTTAAAACCCTGTTTAAACTGTATTCTTTTCTCTAGAGGTCTACTCTTATCTTTGGAAATTAAATTATTTGGAAAAGAGATATGTTTACATACCTCAGACGACTTCTAAACAAGTTTGAGCTTGTTTGCTAATCGGTTTGTTTTTCGTTTAAGTTTACTGACATATCTTATCTTATGTTTGTACTTGAAAAAATTGGAGAGTTCATGACCTTGAGAGTACAATAAGAACATGTCAATATAGAGGATGGTTCAGACGCCATAGCTGCGCAAGCTTCTAGACAAACGGTAGAACCTGATAAATTAGAAATGGAATTTCCAGTAGACAAAGAGAAATCCATTTTATCCTCCAAAGTGGTTGAAGTTTCTCCTGGAATAATATTGAGGTTGATGTACGTATTGCTACAATTATCAAAATCAATTTTTCACAGAGGAGTGCAATACTTGATTTTTCGTCTTCATTAGAATCATAGTGATCAAACATTTCATCAAGAGTTGCAGCAAGACCTTTGTTTCCAGTGAATTTTCTACGATTCGGACACTCATTTGCAAAATGACCAAAACCTTTACATTTGAAGCACTATGGAATATCCTCGTCATCACTATCGTCTGTATCCCTGTTTTTAGGAGGAACACGATTATGAGGTTTAACTGAGGACTTAGGTTTATCTCTAATGAACCGTTTGCTTCTCCTCAAAATAAGATCTCTAAACTGTCTTGTGATCAAAGAGACTGACTTGTCAAGATCTTCATCTGATGAATCAGTCTCAGAAGGATCATCTTCGGAGATGCCAACACTTTTACTTTTATCAAGTAATTTAGTGTTCTTTTGTGCTTTGAAAGCAATATCCTTTCCAGATTTGAATATATGCTCATGATCAAAGATCTTTAACTTCCCAACAAAAGTATTTCTGGAAAGAGTTTCAAGGTTATTTCCTTCAATGATGGCATGTTTCTTAGAATCGTATCTAGATGGAAATGATCTGAGAATTTTCATCACAATGTCCTTTTCAGGAATAGTCTTACCCAACTCAAAAGATGCATTAATAATTTCAAACACTTTGTCATTAAACTCATCAAATGAATATAGGTTTTCCCAATCAGAATTTAGGTTTTGAAGCCTAGCTTCTTTTTCACAGGTATTCCCTTCAAATACAGTTTCTAAGATATCCCACGCATCTTTAAACCGAGTGCACGTAGTCACATGGTGTTGAAGATCTTGGGTAATGGCATGGATGATTGCATCCAATCCGTCAGAATTTTGCTTTGCGACAAGAATCTCTACAACATCATAATCACCGATATCCTTTGGAGCAGTTACATCGCCTTTTGTAATAACTGGAGGATTATAGCCATTAACAATATAAAGCCATGATTGAAAATCACACGCCTGAAGAAAGGCACGCATAGCAATTTTCCACCATAAGTAATTCGAGCCATCGAAGACTGGTGGTACATTTATAGAGATAACACTTTTGTTCATAGAGTCATATCGCTACAAACACAGACTTATGAGGTCTTAAACGTGTTTGCCTTCTCTAATACCAATTGAAAAAGCGGGGGTCTAACAACCACACCCAATATTTCGCTTAACAATCTGTATGGACTAACTCCAATATACTTTCAAGAGAATCAACTAGACAGTCAGACTCAATCTTAAGAAAAGTACATCCAAGAGTTATATCTCTATTTATCAATTCAATCTGCAATCAAACAAATAGGAATTTCCGAGCCTGATTGAATATAAGAAATAACTTGGACGGTATCAAAAACCAATATCCAAGTGTCAATCAATATAATCAACAACCAAAGGTTGGATTCACAATTGATTGAAATTATGCACAACCTGTGATATTCAATTATATAAACAAATATAATGCGAAAATAAATAACACAAACACCAGAAATTTTGTTAATGAGGAAACCGCAAATGCAGAAAAACCCCGGGACCTAGTCCAGATTTGAACACCGCACTGTATTAAGCCGCTACAGACTCTAGCCCACTACAAGTTAACTTCAGACTGAAATGTAGTTGATTCTTAACCAATCTTACTCTGATTAAGGTACAGTCGCGTTCCTTACGCCTCTTGAACCACGCCGGATTCTGCGCACTTGATTCCCTTAGCTGATCTCACCCACAACTAAGAGTTGCTACGACCCAAAGTTGAAGACTTCATAAACCAATCTTTCTCACACAAAAAAACTTATTGAATAGATAAATCTATCTCCCACAGATATACCTATGAGTTTTGTTCCGTCTTTTGATAGATCAAGGTGAACATGAACCAATTGATACACCATACTTATATTCCCGAAGAACATCCTAGTAATATCAGTCACCTCACAATAATTTTAATCGTATGGTTGCGAAACAAGATATTGCGGAATTACAAACAGTGAGACGAAGATGTTTATGACTACTTTTTATCTTGCCTATCGGAGATTAAATCTCGATCAAATCTTAGAGAATATAGTACTCAACACGATAGAAAAAAACAAGATCATAACATGCAACTACAGAGAAAATAGTTGGTTCTGGCTTAAAAATCCCAATGAAGTCTTTAAGTCGTTAACCTACAGGGTTTTGGAAAAACCTAAGGTTAAAGGAGAATGAACTCTAGTCGCAACTAGTATCATACAGGAGGTGTGGGAATTAGGTTTCCCAGTTTCTAGAGTTCTCCCTTATATAGTCTTCAAATCAGGGTTTGCAATCAATGTTACCTTGGACACAAAACATTCAATATTCATCGTTAGATGAAAACCTGATTAGACTCAAGCTAATATCTTTCAACCGTTAGATCAAACTTAGCTTGTTACACACAAATGAAAAATGACTTCACTTAGATATGAGTAACCGTACCTAAACGTGTACACCTTTGTTGGCTCAACAATAGTTAACCGAAGTTAGCCATATGAACACTTTTTCATATCAACCGTATTTGCATCTTAACAATAACTAGTTCCAATGACTCAAATGAAACTAGTTCTAGAGTTGTTCAATTGTTTGTATTCTCACAGAAGTATACAAGACACAATAGAAGCAAAATCGATTTTGATTCACTCGAATCAATTCATGAACATTATAGCCACGGTTTGAAAAAAATTGCATCTTATTATATAAATGTATTAGTTCATGAACAAACCGATTTTAGAACATAACCTACTCAAGTATGGAAACAGGTACGCATACCTAAGTGGCCGGACTAAGTTTAGGTTCGCCAGTATGCGAACGGGTACGCATACATTCCAAACTCAGTTGACTTTCCGGAACTTGAAACTCACACCAGTACGCATACCCGTATGCATACTAAGTTCCCGTACTTTCATTAACCAACCAGTACGCATATTATGGTTCCCGGACTTGGAATTACTTGCAACAACTAGCACACAAGTACGCATATTGTGTTATATCCAATCATAGTTAATTGTTCTAAAATCCCATTTCAATAGTTGAAACATTCTTGGAAGACGACAATAGTTGTCTCACACAAACTATTAGCTTCAAAGCAATTTTCAAGTGATCGAATGATCAATACGAAACATTCCGAGTCTACATCAAATGACTGTCTCACACAAATCATGAAAGATGTTACAAGGCGATTTTCACATGATCATATTTTTACTTTCGTCAAGAATATAAGATGAACTTGGTTAAAGCGAATTAAAGCTTACCAACACATATTTCGAGAAATATGTGAGCGAGTTAAACTCAGCTCGAAATATTAATGTGTATAATCGAAGTCTATATAGCTATATGACTTTTGTCTCAAATTGGAGATAGAGTAGATAGACTTTTGATTGATAGATGAGTTCAAGTATCCACATACCTTTTGTTGATGAAGTTCCATAAGCTCCCCTTAGTAGTTCTTCGTCTTCAATCGATGAACGACGTGAAGTATAATGCTCAACTACACTTTCTATCCTAATCCGAGACTTAGCTATGAGTAGACTACAAATCAAGACTTGTAGTTTTGTCAACTAAACTTGACAAACAATCTTGAGATAGCAACGCCTACGAGTTCGACCGAGCAATGCTCTAACCGTTATGATCTGTTTTAAGACTATTAAGTGAAGGCCATGGAACCATGCAGAGAGAGAATTGACAACGACTCCAGACCATCAACACCGAAGGTAGTCCCTAAATATCTTGATGATAGTAAATTCTATGATAAATTTTGTATGTGGTCAAAAAGTAGTAAAGTTCTTAACAAGTCAGATAAGAAGAAATTCTCTATTAGCCGTGGAAAACTTAATCCATCTCATTCAGATACTTAGTATCTGGGAGAAATACACTGACTCATGAAGTGCTCAAACTTTGTTTGATGAGTTCAGTGTATATTATGTAATAGTTCAAAACTTGCGAGAATTATGAAAAATATTCACAGGAGAGCAGTTTTCTAAAATCCTTAATATTGAAGAATTTCGGTTACTCTATACTAATGGAGAATTTGATTTCCATAATCAATGAACAAGTTTTTAGTAACTATTGGTATATAAGTTTCGGTACTGTGAGAGTTTTCGATTTTTCTCATAAAGTCAGGAATCATGAACAATCCGGATTATTATGCAAAGCTCTCTTCAAAAGTTTCAGAAAGGTATGCTGAAAAAATGGCTGGTAACTCTTTCGGATTTCTTAATCTCAATGGAAACGAAACCGCTTCTAATGTGAATATGAATCATTCATCTTATGTGATCGATTACGAAAAGGAGTTTCATAAGATGGATCGAACTTGTGCTGAAACTAAGTTGGAAGTTTTGATGCTAAAACGAAGTCTTGAAAAATCCTTATTAGTTCAAGCTCAGATTCTCAAACAACTAGATTTACTCTCCAGAAGAGTAAACGAGGAAGAACCTAACTTCCACAAGGTTGAGGAATTACTCTTCAACCAAGGATCGCTTCAGGGAATTCGGAGAATTATTCCTATTAAGCGAAAGAGATCTCAAGATTATGAAGGGATCTGAATCCAGGAAAAATAGACATCAGTTTTTTTATTACTTTCAATAATTGTATAAGGTCTATTATGAATAATACTATTTATGAATAAAATTATTGGTTTATAATTTTTCTTGTGATAGTTTTTGATTACATAGCCGGCGCTTGAATGCTTTATATTTTTTCTATGTATGTTTATGGGATGTTTGATTTCGGTTTCATTACCTTAATATTCGATCTCATATGATGTGAACCCTTATGGGTTGGGTGACTTTGTGGTTTAGCAAGATTAAGTTCTAGCCCATGTTGGTAAGCTTTATCAGAGGATCATGATGGGTCCTGATTGAAACAATATGTGAAAAAGTCACAATATGTTAAATCGTTTTTGGTTTAGCATAAAAGCATATGTGTTTCGGGGTTTCAACTTTTGCATTGCATAAGTTAAAACCGGGTTTCAACCTTTCTTTGGTAAAGGTTGGTTGTTGTTGTTCTTTTGTCTCGCAAGAGGATGATAACATAGTGATATTTTGGTATCAATTCTCCCTGGGAAGATGCAAACATTATTGGAGAAGACGATGCGAAATTTGAGGTAACGACTTTTTTAGTTAATCGTTTTCCTGTTTAAGAAAAGCCTGATTTTATTGCATATATTTATTGCTTTTTCTTAACAAAATTTTGGTACAATTGATGTTTTATTCCATTATTTGTGTATGGATGTATGTGTGATTCAATTGTTTCCGGTTAAGAAAAGCTATTGTTATCTTGCTTTATTGTTTGATATCAATCGTTTAGGCTTACAAAATTTCGGTGCAATTTTTTTTTTGAAGCATGTATTTTATTAAGAGAAATTAGTTTACAATTTGTCGTGGGTATGTGGTACCCACTGAGTCTGAAAATAAGATTTGAGAAATAAATGATGGGATTGTCTGGTCCCATATTTTAGTTGTTGAGTTTCCTGTTTGACTTCCATCTGCCGCGTGGTTGGCCAATCCGTCGGCTGTCTGGTTTCCCTCTCTGTAGTTGTGTTGGATGGTCGCTTGATGTGATTTTAAATTGATGTTGTAAAGTGGTAGTAAAAGTTCGTTCAAAGACTTGTAAATATTGATTTTAGACTTTAAAAATCGAAAATACTAGAAAATATTGTCACAATTTATCGAGACAACTGGAACTTGGGTTTCCACTATTAATCACATTCAATTGGTTCATATAATGACTCATAACAATTCTATCTCTTTTGTCGACTCCTTTCTTTGCCAAAAGTAGATTTTATAAAGAATTAGATGTAAATCATAAGCATAGCGCATCAAGAGTTCTTGGACTAAGCATACGCTATCCGAAAAAAATCACAATTAATCAAGAAAAATCATAAATCAATTAAAACAAGTGCAAAAGGCATAAAAAATCAAATATAGTTACCAAACAATTGTGAAATAAGGCTTCCTCCGTCGTCCCAGCGTTGTCGTTTAGCTCTTCATGGTGAAAACACGCTCAAAATAATAACTCATGGTTGAATAGGTGTTTTATTGAAGAAAATAGTATTACAGCCGAATCTGTAACAGATATAATTGTTACAGAGTCAATTGTTGCAGAAATTGTTGCAAACTGAAGATAATTGTTATTAATGGACTGTTACAGGATTCTGAATATAAGACCCTAAGAAACGACTGTCCTTTACAGCCTTATGTTCTTCAGCTTCGTCTTCTTCCTGCTGCTGCTGCTGCTGCTGCTACTCCTGCAGTTTTAATTTTAGCTATGCAGCGTACCCCAAAGTCTCGACCTCCTTCCTTGAACTCCCAACAACTCATATATATCCAACAGAGCGATTTAATCTCCCCAAAACTCCTCGAAATCTTTTCTTTCCTTCCTTGGCAGTTACGGCAATAATCTCTTCCCAAAATTGTTTCACGCGTTTCTGAGCTTTCCAACTTATCTCAAACTCTTCCTTAGATAGATATGTATCTTTGGGAAGAGTTTCTTGCCTTTAGTCTTCCTGGAATTCCAAAAATAAGTCCAACAACAAACCGTGTATAACTTCACTTCTATTTCTTTTTCCGGCTATTCTAGCCAATTTGGGTTCAAACAAAAGACTTCACCAGGCTTGTTTAGGCCTAGGGAGTAAACCCAATCAATTTCAGCCATTGAATCGCTCTGGAACTCGATCGAATCATCACCCAAAAATCATGCAGACGTGAACAAAATTTTCCCGCCAATTTTTTTATTTGAATTTGGGAAGAAAGTGACCTCCCCCTTATCTGTGGCTGGTCTCCCTTTAGCAGATGCCTGGAAATGGGTCACCCCTTAGTAATTAGGTTACCCCTTATCCAAAGTGAGAGTCTGTATAGTAATTTTCTCCCACGAGCGCAAAAATCACTTTTCGAGCCAATTTCGCCTCAAAAGCTTATTTCTCCAAAAATACCTACAGGGACATAAAAAGCCATAATAAATATAAAATCTAGCACTAATAATATATACAATTGAGATTATATAAGACACAAAAATGTGCCTATCAAATACCCCCAAACTTATTATTTGCTAGTCCTCGAGCAAATCAAATAGAAAACAAAAATCCTAACTCACTGTCGCAGGCATCGTCGGTTGCATTTAGCGTATGCAACAAGCCTTTAAACCCCTAGGTGGCCCTAGTGGCCGAGTTATAGTCTCGGGAGGGCTTACAAGAGATATACCCACAAAACCTTTACTCCAGACCCTAACTATCTTCGCAGAACCTTGGAAGGCACTAAAGAATCTCCTTGGTTGGCATACTTATTGACTATAAGAGGAAGTACCCTGATGCGAAATTCCAATTTCTGTACACGAGTTTGCACTCAAGCATACTAAAATTCATATATAAGTGACAGAGCTCTACTCAGATAGTCGCACTATGGACATCAATATCCGGAGTCAAAACTAATCACATGGATAGATCAAGAAGATGGATATAGAGAAAAACATAGATGGTTTTGATGTTTACTAAGTGAACGGCGTTTCCCATATCTGTCTGAAGGCCTCCGCCAAAATGAACCTATCCTAATGGATTGAGGTACTAGTCTGACTAATATCAACACACTGGCATATACAAGGGAACCAGTGGTCGATAACCTAACTCTAGGTCAACACAACTGGCATATACAAGGGTACCAGTGGTTGACTTTATTGAATTTATTCCTTTTGGTCAAATGGTCTGGTCTCAATTTCTTTTTCTTTTTCTTTTTTTCATATCTCTTTTTCTTTTTTTTTCATCTTTTTTTTTCCATCTTTTTTTTTCATGGTATCTCAACCACTCTAATTCACCCTAGCATTGGTAACAACTTGAATCGTGAGCCCCACCAAATCATTTAGAAACATATTTAAAAAGAAAAATAAAAACAGAAATGAAAAGGACTCAGCGTGATATGGCGAAACTACCATGTTATTTCTAACACCTGAGCTCTGTGCTTTTATGAATAGACTCTTTAGATGTTTCCATCTAATTAGATTGGTTCCTCAACTCCTACAACCAAAATGCTTCCATCCCCTTAGATTGGTTAATGCAATCCTTAATAGGCATAAATTTCTAGGCTCTGGAGTTTATTTATTGCAACTAAAAAGTTTCTCCCATACCCCCAAACTTAAATCTAACATTGTCCACAATGTTCTAAAGATAAAATTAAAAGCATGAACAAGGAGAAACTGTTACCATTGAAGCAAAAGAGTTAGGGAAAGATATTACCGTGTTGCATGAGATTGGGTTACCTCCCAAGAAGTGCTAAGTTTAACGTCTTCAACCAGACATAAGAAAGGATTAATCACCTCGTATCATAAAGTAATAGCAGAAATATCTGTGGGTCATCAAAACCAAATAGAGCTATCACAAGTAAAAGGAATCTGCAACATGCCAAGAAAATTAACGAATAAAGCGCACCCTTGTCTAGTTTCCTGTTTAAGACAACTACATCTAGCTGTGGTTCAGGTTCAGGCTCTATGAAAGGGTCTAGATAAAATATTTTCATGCGCTGGAATTCCTCAAAGCTAAGGTCCGGTTCAGGTATTAGAGTCTGGAAAAACTCAAGTAAAAACTTAGAAGCACAAAATAATAACCTGAATAATTGTGGATCCTTAAAGTCAATCAGTTTTGACTCACACAACTGACCACAATGAGAGTGGTGGTCTTCCTTAAACAAATGTGTCAACCCTAATCTCCTAAAGTAATTAGCTTTATTCTCCAAACTTAATAATTGACACGTATGGAACTTATACGTTCCCACAATTGGTCGAATAATATTTGGTGGGAAAACAAATTCAATCTGGATATCATAGCCTGGGTAAACCACATCAACCAGAGGATGGGTTTCTAACAACTGAACTTCCTTATGGACATCACGAGGTTCAGGAAAACGTGTATGAAGATAATCTTGTAAAATGGTTGAGGCACATATGTCAAGTCCCAAGTGAGGGACCTTTCTAATAGTTAAAGAACATGGAGAATGATAATCACCCCCAAACTTAGAGTTTTCAGTGTCTCTAGAAAGACTAGTCACAACTTCCCTAATTTCAAGGTCATTAGATTCCTGAAAATGGTCAATTGATTCTTTTAAGTATGATTCATCCTCACTCATCTCTACGAGTTCACTTTATTTGTCTAAGACTAATGTTTCTAAATCGCTAGACTCTAAAACAATATTCTCAGAAAAAACTCGTTCCTCTAAACCATTATTAGCTTCGTAATCAAAAGGAAATACTACATCGTCTAAAACAAGGTATCTCTAGTCAAATCCTCGTCCTTTTGAATAGGTGAATAATTATTAAAATTATTTGGATTTGAACTAGAAACATTATCATTATTAAGCTCAATTGGAGTAACAAATTCCTGATCATTATGCCTAAATTCTTCATCAACACTATCCTCATCATAATCATCATTATAATAACATGAAAATGGTTGAACCTCATCTAAACAAGTAGTGTTACCAATTTTATCCTCGTCATCTTGATTATGTGAATAACTATCTTCATTTTCAAAGGTACTATTGGAAACACTATATTGGAACTTAAGAGCAGTTATGTTCTGGGCCTCTAACAAAATATTTTGAGTCGACTCACATGACTTCCTGATTGAATCTAGGAAAGAAAGTTCACTCGTTGCATTGCTTTCGTCCATAACTAAGTTATTCATTTCTGCTAACTTACGTGTCGACTCGGCAAACTTACGTGTTGAATCTAGTATAGAGGAATTTTGCTAGTATGACCGGTTGGCGTGTGGATAGTAATTGGGCTCACCATGGTATGGACCATAACCTTCAAAAGGCTGATGTTCCCAACCATTATTCACAATATGGTCAAAGTAGTAACGTCCATTTTGAAACTCAGTCTGATATTCGTTGTATTGGCTATTGTAATACCAGTTCGACATTCTATTGCAGGGGTGTGAGTTGTCACACAAAATAAAACCCACTGACAGGGGATTCGTGGGTGGATAGAGTCTTACCTCCCGTACTGATGAGCGATTAATTCTTACATATTTACTACCCAAAATATATATTGTTGGTGCTTATTTTGGTATTGATTGTGTTTTTGTAGGTAAATGAATAAAATGGGCTCTTTCAAGAAAATCGGCTAAAACTAGGATTCCAAGAAGAAAATATGGACTTCGGAGTACATGGGTCGTGGATACTTTTGGATCTAAATGGGATAGGCCCAATTTAAGTAAGTGAAGGAGATGATGGTCTGAAGTTAGTTTAAGAAACTAACATGCTCGGGAATTTTGGTCTCGTGGATTTTAGGATGAAGGACTTGGTGATTAGTTCTCGAAGGATTTAGGAGGTATCACGTAAAACGAAAAATCCTACTCAATATTTAATGTACGAGGTATGTCGACATGGTGGAGGAAGAAAGGAAACTAAATATCTTTTGCAACTAAAGAAGATTGATTTTGAGCATAATATATACTTCACCACATTAATACATGACGCCTGTTTTGGAATTGAGATAATGACAAAATGAGTACTTACCTCGTACATAAGATCAATATGTGCTCATATAATATTTTATTTCCCATGAAAAGAAAAGCAAGTGGTCGTACATGTGGCGAGTCTTTATTAGGTGATATTGTGTATTCTTAGACAAGTGGCACACTCCCATTGGACATGACATGTGGAAGAGAATTAAAAGAGGAAGGTTAGATTTTGTTGAAATCTATATATTGATGTCGAGAACAGGAAACCAGGGGTGATTTTTTTGGAGAGCCGGTGAGCCGGTAGCCAGTTTCACAATTTTCTTTTATTTCTTCTATTTAGTTTTCTTTGTAATAATGAGGAACTAGAATCACATGCTGGGACGACGGATGGAGCCATTTTTCGTCATTGTGGTAAATAAATTAATTTCTTTTTATGACTACTTGCACTGTTTATGAAATGATTTATGATTTTTATTGAATGAGTGTCATTTCAATTAATGGGTCATGCTTAAAATGTTTTGATGTCTCATGCTTTAGATTTACATTCATTGCTCTCAAAATCTACATTAGGCAAGGAACTAGAGTCAACAAATTGTTATCATACAAGCTATAATTGTGCAGGAATAATTTTGAATCACATGAATGGAATTTGGTGAAATTCTTAGTCCCAGTACCTCTCACCATTGTTAACATTATTTGTATATTTATTTTTATTAAATTCAAAAATCGAACCTTCACAAGTCTTAGACGAACTCTACTACTACAACAACTTTTGAAACTCATCAAAGTTTTGGCGCCGCCGACGCGGATTTGTGCTTAGGTAGAATTTTTAGGTTTTTTTTTTATTTCATTTGTTCTTTTTACGTTTATTTGGGTGTGTCTTTGTATTACAGGTTTGAAGTTGGATACTAAAGACTTGGTATCAAAGCTTAAAGCCAAAAGAGAATGAAAAGACAAAGCAAAAAAAAAAAAAGAGCGAAAGAAAATTTAAAAAAATGAGAGAATTTTTTTAGAGACCTTCCATTTTTTGTAATTATTATTTTTTATTTCTTTTCTTTTGCACTTTATTTGGACTTTGGACTTGGACAATTATTATTATTTTTAAACCCTAAGGAAGGGTACATTAAATATAAAACTGTTTGCAGGGAAGGACGACGATTACAATATCGTCTCGGCCCCTCGGGTTCGCAAATGACATAGGAGTCGTGGCCCGAGTTGACTTCAGCGGTTCTGCGCCCGTCTGGTATGGGAGGTAAGCTTTCGAAACACCCGCGAATCCCCTGTCAGCGGGTTTATTGTATGCCTTAAGGTGAATATATGCTGAGGATTTGAATACGGTTGTTTTAATTTCCTAGTAAAGGGCAAGGCCTGGCCAAATTAAGATAAGGACTCGGATTTCATCACCGTTTCCTTCTTGCCCGTCTTAGGAAAATGAAACCAAAGCGAACCTAAGCTTAAAATTTTGACTAGAACGAGACCTATAGGGTAACGAGCTTAATAGGAAAGTCGTTCGAAAAATATTGGTTACTCTTTTGAGCATACTTTGAAGTTCATGATGGTTTCTGCGAGTTGAATGCGTCACTGTGCCGCCTTATAATACCGGTGAGACCTTGGGTATCAAAGCTCCTCGCAGCTTCCCTCGTCTCAATTCAACTTACTTAAACTTGGATTGATTCCAGAGAGGTTTGCTCAGATTGTAACGAATTCCTTTTCGAAAGATTAGAAGCTGGTCTAGAAACAATCTAAGTGGAGCCATCATGCTTGTTGTTTGCTAGATTTTATAGGTTTGATTTGGTCGAGTCAGCCTTGTTTGTGATTGTGTAGAATTCCCTTCAATTAAGAATGTCGAACTGGTATGATAGAAGCCAATACAATGATTATCGACCTGAATTTGAATATGACATCATCCTTTTTATGACCATGTTGGGAATAGTGGTTGGGAACGCCATCCTTTGGAAGGATATGGGTCATACCCTGGTGAGCCCAATTACTATCCACATGCATCAGTCTTACGAGCAAGAAATTATAGTACTAGTTCGTCTCTAGAGGATACAATCAAACTATTGAAAAGTAGTCCTTTTTATGATCCCTCTGTTCCTATTCCTCCTTTAGAAGAGTCCCTCAGGAAGTTAGCTGAGTCGACGCGTAAGTTAGCTGAGATGAATAGTATAATTATAGACGAAAGAACTACAATAATGAGTGAACCTTCTTTAGAAGACCACCTCAAGCGGATAGCTGAGACGAACGAAAGAATTGATCGAAATTACTTGAATTGCCAATATCATGTATCCAATAATACCCTTGAGAATGAAGATAGTTATTTACATAATCTAGATAACAAGGTTAGAATTGGTAGCACTACTTGTTTTGATGAGGTTCGATCTTTTTCATGTTATTATGATGAGGATAGTGTTGATGGAGAATCATACTTATGCAGGAATAGTGATCAGGAAATGGATACTCCAATTGAGCTTTACAATGATAATATTATTTATATTTCAAATCCAAATAATTTTAATAATTATTCACCTATTCAAAAGGACGAGGATTTGACTAGAGATACCCTCGTTTTAGACGATGTAGTATTTCTTGTTTACAAAGCCGGTAATGATTTAGAGGAACGAGTTTATTCTGAGAATAATGTTTTAGAGTCTAACGATTTAGAAACAATAGTCTTAGACGAAGAAGATGAACTCGTAGAGCTTTTAACTATGAGTGAGGATGCATCACCTGAGTATAACCTAACAGAAGCAATTGACCATTTTCTGGATTCCGATGATCTAGAAATTAGGGAAATTGTAGTTAGTCTACCCAGAGACAAACAAAACTCTAAGTTTGGGGGTGATTATCATTCTCCCTGTGCTTTACCTTTAACTCTTAGAAAGTTCCCTCGTGTAGGGCTTGACATTTGTGCCTCAACCATCGTATAAGATTATCTCCATACACGTTTTCCCGAACCTAATAATGTCCAGAAAGAAGTTCAGTCATTAGAAACCCATCCTCTGGTTGATGTGGTGTTCCCAGGCTATGATACCCTTATTGACTTTGTTTTCCCACCAAATAGTTTTCTTCCAAATGTGGGAACGTTTATATTTCAAATGTGTCGAATATTTAGTTGTGAGACTAAACCTAAATACTTTAGGAAATTAGATTCAACACATTTTCTTAAGAATGACTACTACCCTCACTGTGGTCAATTTTGTAAGTCAAACCTGATTGACTTAGAGGATCCTCAATTATTTAGGTTATTATTATGTGCTTCTAAATTTTTATTTGAGTTTTTACAGACTCTAGGACCTAATAATTCGGATCTCACTTTTGAGGAGTTGCAGCCTAAAGAAATATATTTAGACCCTTTTATAGAACCTGAACCTGAACCACAATTAGATGTAGTTGTCTTAATCAGGAAACTAGGTAAGGGCATGCTAGTCTTTTTCATTTTCTTGGTTTACTGCAGTTTCCTTTGGTCAGCTCTTTTTGGTTTTGAAGACCCACAGTTATTCCGGCTACTGTTATACGGTTCGAGTTGACTAATCCTTTCCTAAGTCTGGCTGAAGACTTTAAACTTAGAACTTCTTGGGAGGTAACCCATGCTCATGCAACATGGTAATATCTTTCCTTAACTCTTTTTCTTCAAGTGGTAACAGTTTCTCCTTGTTCATGCTTTTAATTTTATCTTTAGAACATCGAGGACAATTTTAGATTTAAGTTTGGGGGTGGGGAAGAACTTTTTAGTTGCACTTTTGAAACTTCTAGCGTCACATGGTATCCGATTAGCTAAGTTTACATATTGTTTCTCACCAAAAAGATAGATATTGGAATGCTAGGGATAACAACCTTTTGAGACATTAGATAAAAAGACATTGAGATCCTTGAAATTCAGGAGAGAACTTGTTCCTTTTAGAGGATAACCGTGATGAACCTAACCATACATGATGGAAAGGCAAGTAGGTCAGGAAATGCCAGAAAGACAAAGCAACCTCACAATGTAGTCTTAGTTACTGGATTGCGACTCTCTCTCAGTAGAAACTTATCATCATCAACAAGCGGAGCGACATCAAAATCTATGAAGAAAGTTGAAGACGCTTTAGGTTTAGAAGCAACAATAGAAAAGAATAATTCAAAAATCAAAGTTGAAGTTATAAGAGCAAATGATATAAGTTGTTAGAATCCATGATACCAAGACATCACAAGTTGCGAAGATCCAAGTTTTGGAAGTCCTTCTCTCATGGCCATGTAATTGTTGTCTTGTAATTTTTGTTTCCAACAAAAAAAAAATGAAAAAAAAATGAAAAAAAAATGAAAGATGGAAAAAATCATCGTTACGTTTTGTTCAATAAGGCCAAAGGGAAGTAGAAATTTATAAGTCAAGGAAGAAATCGAAGAGAAGAGTTAATTGTCAAGGTTCTATGAGGTTTGATAGTTTATCATCAACAGTTGAAGACCGAAGAAGACGTTGTTTCTACTGAGCACTATGAGAGAGTCGAAGAAAGATACGGTTGCTTTGTTAGTCCGCTTTCAATCTGTCACAAGATCTTTCTAGCACTGGTTTAACTCATCACACGTAATTAGTCCAGCTGTGTAGCAGATGTCCCTCTCATCTTTATCTCTCTCCTAATCTTATCCAGCTGTAAAGCAGTGGACGCATCTTACAATGTTTATCTAGCTTTGTAACGGATATCTCTTTATCTAGCAGTGTTGCGGATGTGTCTCCCTTTTCTTCAGTCAGCTTTAGAGATGACACCTTTAATTTCTCTGGCATTCTAGTTACTTGGAGATAGGTTGAGAATATGTATGTCCTCATAGCTCTTTGGATACTTGTGACCAATTAGAAGTAATGGTTTTGTGGGTACACCTCTGGTAAACCCTCTCGAGATTAACTCGGTCACTAGGGCCACCTAGTGAGTTTTTATTTTCTAGAATAAATTTGCTCGAGGACTAGCAAAATATAAGTTTGGGGGTGTGATGAGCGATTAATTCTTACATATTTACTACCCAAAATATATATTGTTGGTGCTTATTTTGGTATTGATTGTGTTTTTATAGGTAAATGAATAAAATGGGCTCTTCCAAGAAAATCGGTTAAAACTAGGATTCCAAGAAGAAAATATGGACTTCGGAGTACATGGGTCGTGGATACTTTTGGATCTAAATGGGATAGGCCCAATTTAAGTTAGTGAAGGAGATGATGGGCTGAAGTTGGTTTAAGAAACTAACATGCTCGGGCATTTTAGCTCGTGGATTTTAGGATGAAGGACCTGGTGATTAGTTCTCGAAGGATTTAGGAGATATCACGTAAAATAAAAAATCCTACTCAATAATTAATGTACGAGGTATGTCGACATGGTGGAGGAAGAAAGGAAACTAAATATCTTTTGCAACTAAAGAAAATTGATTTTGAGCATAATATATACTCCACCACATTAATACATGACGCCTGTTTTGGAATTGAGATAATGACAAAATGAGTACTTACCTCGTACATAAGATCAGTATGTGCTCATATAATATTTTCTTTCCCATGAAAAGAAAAGCAAGTGGTCGTACATGTGGCGAGTCTTTATTAGGTGATATTGTGTATTCTTAGACAAGTGGCACACTCCCATTGGACATGACATGTGGAAGAGAATTAAAAGAGGAAAGTTAGATTTTGTTGAAATCTATATATTGATGTCGAGAACAGGAAACCAAGGGTGATTTTCTTGGAGAGCTGGTGAGCCGGTAGCCAGTTTCACAATTTTCTTTTATTTCTTTTATTTAGTTTTCTTTGTAATAATGAGGAACTAGAATCACATGCTGGGACGACGGATGCAACCATTTTTCGTCATTGTGGTAAATAAATTAATTTCTTTTTATGACTACTTGCACTGTTTATGAAATGATTTATGATTTTTATTGAATGAGTGTCATTTCAATTGATGGGTCATGCTTAGCTAAAATGTTTTGATGTCTCATGCTTTAGATTTACATTCATTGCTCTCAAAATCTACATTAGGCAAGGAACTAGAGTCAACAAATTGTTATCATACAAGCTATAATTGTGCAGGAATAATTTTGAATCACATGAATGGAATTTGGTGAAATTCTTAGTCCCAGTACCTCTCACCATTGTTAACATTATTTATATATTTATTTTTATTAAAATTAAAAATCGAACCTTCACAAGTCTTAGACGAACTCTACTACTACAACAACTTTTGAAACCCATTTAATTTTTGGCGCCGCCGACGTGGATTTGTGCTTAGGTAGAATTTTAAGGGTTTTTTTTATTTCATTTATTCTTTTTACGTTTCTTTGGGTGTGTGTTTGTATTACAGGTTTGAAGTTGGATACTAAAGACTTGGAATCAAAGATTAAAGCCAA
Source organism: Papaver somniferum (assembly GCF_003573695.1). Classification (NCBI taxonomy): domain Eukaryota; kingdom Viridiplantae; phylum Streptophyta; class Magnoliopsida; order Ranunculales; family Papaveraceae; genus Papaver; species Papaver somniferum. The sequence goes on from NC_039367.1 coordinate 53,732,390, forward strand.
AAGAGAAGGAAAAAGACAAAGCAAAAAAAAAAAGAAAAAAAAAGAGAGAATTTATTATATTTTTTTAGAGACCTTCCATTTTTTGTAATTATTATTATTTATTTATTTTATTTCTTTTGTTTTACACTTTATTTGGACTTGGGACTTGGACAATTATTATTATTCTTTTTTGAACCCTAAGGAAGGGTACATTAAATATAAAACTGTTTGCAGGGAAGGACGACGATTACAATATCGTCTCGGCCCCTCGGGTCGCACATGACATAAGAGTCGTGGCCCGAGTCGACTTCAGCGGTTCTGCGCCGGTCCGGTACGGGAGGTAAGCTTTCGAAACACCCGTGAATCCCCTGTCAGCGAGTTTATTGTATGCCTTAATGTGAATATATGCAGAGGTTTTGAATACGGTTGTTTTAATTTCCTAGTAAAGGGCAAGGCCTGGCCAAATTAAGATAAGGACTCGGATTTCATCACCGTTTCCTTCTTGCCCTCCTTAGGAAAACGAAACCAAACGCGAACCTAAGCTTAAAATTTTGACTAGAACGAGACCTATAGGGTAACGAGCTTAATAGGAAAGTCGTTCGAAAAATATTGGTTACTCTTTTGAGCATACTTTGAAGTTCATGATGGTTTCTGCGAGTTGAATGCGTCACTGTGCCGCCTTATAATACCGGTGAGACCTTGGGTATCAAAGCTCCTCGCAGCTTCCCTCGTCTCAATTCAACTTACTTAAACTTGGATTGATTCCAGAGAGGTTTGCTCAGATTGTAACGAATTCCTTTTCGAAAGACTAGAAGCTGGTCTAGAAACAATCTAAGTGGAGCCATCATGCTTGTTGTTTGCTAGATTTTATAGGTTTGATTTGGTCGAGTCAGCCTTGTTTGTGATTGTGTATAATTCCCTTTCAATTAAGAATGTCGAACTGGTATGACAGAAGCCAATACAATGATTATCGACCTGAATTTGAATATGAACATCATCCTTTTTATGACCATGTTGGGAATAGTGGTTGGGAACGCCATCTTTTGGAAGGATATGGGTCATACCCTGGTGAGCCCAATTACTATCCACACATGCATCAGTCTTACGAGCAAGAAAATTATAGTACTAGTTCTCCGTCTCTAGAGGATACAATCAAACTATTAAAAAGTAGTCCTTTTTATGATCCCTCTGTTCTTATTCCTCCTTTAGAAGAGTCCCTCAGGAAGTTAGCTGAGTCGACGCGTAAGTTAGCTGAGATGAATAGTATAATTATAGACGAAAGAACTACAATAATGAGTGAACCTTCTTTAGAAGACCACCTCAAGCGGATAGCTGAGACGAACGAAAGAATTGATCGAAATTACTTGAATTGCCAATATCATGTATCCAATAATACCCTTGAGAATGAAGATAGTTATTTACATAATCTAGATAACAAGGTTAGAATTGGTAGCACTACTTGTTTTGATGAGGTTCGATCTTTTTCATGTTATTATGATGAGGATAGTGTTGATGGAGAATCATACTTATGCAGGAATAGTGATCAGGAAATGGATACTCCAATTGAGCTTTACAATGATAATATTATTTATATTTCAAATCCAAATAATTTTAATAATTATTCACCTATTCAAAAGGACGAGGATTTGACTAGAGATACCCTCGTTTTAGACGATGTAGTATTTCTTGTTTACAAAGCCGGTAATGATTTAGAGGAACGAGTTTATTCTGAGAATAATGTTTTAGAGTCTAACGATTTAGAAACAATAGTCTTAGACGAAGAAGATGAACTCGTAGAGCTTTTAACTATGAGTGAGGATGCATCACCTGAGTATAACCTAACAGAAGCAATTGACCATTTTCTGGATTCCGATGATCTAGAAATTAGGGAAATTGTAGTTAGTCTACCCAGAGACAAACAAAACTCTAAGTTTGGGGGTGATTATCATTCTCCCTGTGCTTTACCTTTAACTCTTAGAAAGTTCCCTCGTGTAGGGCTTGACATTTGTGCCTCAACCATCGTATAAGATTATCTCCATACACGTTTTCCCGAACCTAATAATGTCCATAAAGAAGTTCAGTCATTAGAAACCCATCCTCTGGTTGATGTGGTTTTCCCAGGCTATGATACCCTTATTGACTTTGTTTTCCCACCAAATAGTTTTCTTCCAAATGTGGGAACGTTTATATTTCAAATGTGTCGAATATTTAGTTGTGAGACTAAACCTAAATTCTTTAGGAAATTAGAATCAACACATTTTCTTAAGAATGACTACAACCCTCACTGTGGTCAATTATGTAAGTCAAACCTGATTGACTTAGAGGATCCTCAATTATTTAGGTTATTATTATGTGCTTCTAAATTTTTATTTGAGTTTTTACAGACTCTAGGACCTAATAATTCGGATCTCACTTTTGAGGAGGTGCAGCCTAAAGAAATATATTTAGACCCTTTTATAGAACCTGAACCTGAACCCCAATTAGATGTAGTTGTCTTAAACTTGGTAAGGGCATGCTAGTCTTGTTCATTTTCTTGGTTTACTGCAGTTTCCTTTGGTCAGCTCTATTTGGTTTTGAAGACCCACAGTTATTCCGGCTACTGTTATACGGTTCGAGTTGACTAATCCTTTCCTAAGTCTGACTGAAGACTTTAAAATTATCACTTCTTGGGAGGTAACCATGCTCATGCAACATGGTAATATCTTTCCTTAACTCTTTTTCTTCAAGTGGTAACAGTTTCTCCTTGTTCATGCTTTTAATTTTATCTTTAGAACATCGAGGACAATGTTAGATTTAAGTTTGGGGGTGGGGAAGAACTCTTTAGTTGCACTTTTGAAACTTCTAGCGTCACATGGTATCCGGTTAGCTAAGTTTACATACTGTTTCTCACCGAAAAGATAGAAATTGGAATGCTAGGGATAACAACCTTTTGAGACATTAGAGAAAAAGACATTGAGATCCTTGAAATTCAGGAGAGAACTTGTTCCTTTTAGAGGGTAACCGTGATGGACCTAACCATACATGATGGAAAGGAAAGTAGGTCAGGAAATGCCAGAAAGACAAAGCAACCTTACAATGTAGTCTTAGTTACTGGATTGCGACTCTCTCTCAGTAGAAACTTATCATCATCAACAAGCGGAGCGACATCAAAATCTATGAAGAAAGTTGAAGACGTTTTAGGTTTAGAAGCAACAATAGAAAAGAATAATTCAAAAATCAAAGTTGAAGTTATAAGAGCAAATGATATAAGTTGTTAGAATCCATGATACCAAGACATCACAAGTTGCGAAGATCCAAGTTTTGAAAGTCCTTCTCTCATGGCCATGTAAATTGTTGTCTTGTAATTTTTTATTTAAAAAAAATTGAAAAATGAAAAAAATCATCGTTACGTTTTGTTCAATAAGGCCAAACGGAAGTATAAATTTATAAGTCAAGGAAGAAATCGAAGAGAAGAGTTAATTGCCAAGGTTCTATGAGGTTCGATAGTTTATCATCAACAGTTGAAGCCCGAAGAAGACGTTGTTTCTACTGAGCACTATGAGAGAATCAAAGAAAGATACATTTGGTTGCTTTGTTAGTCCGCTTTCAATCTGGCACAAGATCTTTCTAGCACAGGTTTAACTCATCACACGTAATTAGTCCATCTGTATAGCAGATGTCCCTCTCATCTTTATCTCTCTCCTAATCTTATCCAGTGAAAAGCAGCGGACGCATCTTACAATGTTTATCTAGCTGTGTAGCGGATATCTCTTTATCTAGCAGTGTTGCAGATGTGTCTCCCCTTTTCTTCAGTCAGCTTTAGAGATGACACCTTTAATTTCTCTGGCATTCTAGTTACTTGGAGATAGGTTGAGAATATGTATGTCCTCATAGCTCTTTGGATACTTGTGACCAATTAGAAGTAATGGTTTTGTGGGTACACCTCTGGTAAACCCTCTCGAGATTAACTCGGTCACTAGGGCCACCTAGTGAGTTTTTATTTTCTAGAATAAATTTGCTCGAGGACTAGCAAAATATAAGTTTGGGGGTGTGATGAGCGATTAATTCTTACATATTTACTACCCAAAATATATATTGTTGGTGCTTATTTTGGTATTGATTGTGTTTTTATAGGTAAATGAATAAAATGGGCTCTTCCAAGAAAATCGGTTAAAACTAGGATTCCAAGAAGAAAATATGGACTTCGGAGTACATGGGTCGTGGATACTTTTGGATCTAAATGGGATAGGCCCAATTTAAGTTAGTGAAGGAGATGATGGGCTGAAGTTGGTTTAAGAAACTAACATGCTCTGGCATTTTGGTCTCGTGGATTTTAGGATGAAGGAATTGGTGATTAGTTCTCGAAGGATTTAGGAGGTATCACATAAAATGAAAAATCCTACTCAATAATTAATGTACGAGGTATGTCGACATGGTGGAGGAAGAAAGGAAACTAAATATCTTTTGCAACTAAAGAAGATTGATTTTGAGCATAATATATACTTCACCACATTAATACATGACACCTGTTTTGGAATTGAGATAATGAAAAAATGAGTACTTACCTCGTACATAAGATCAATATGTGCTTATATAATATTTTCTTTCCCATGAAAAGAAAAGCAAGTGGTCGTACATGTGGCGAGTCTTTATTAGGTGATATTGTGTATTCTTAGACATGTGGCACACTCCCATTGGACATGACATGTGGAAGAGAATTAAAGAGGAAGGTTAGATTTTGTCGAAATATATATATTGATGTCGAGAACAGGAAACCAGGGGTGATTTTTTTGGAGAGCCGGTGAGACGGTAGCCAGTTTCACAATTTTCTTTTATTTCTTCTATTTAGTTTTCTTTGTAATAATGAGGAACTAGAATCACATGCTGGGACGATGGATGGAGCCATTTTTCGTCATTGTGGTAAATAAATTAATTTCTTTTTATGACTACTTGCACTGTTTATGAAATGATTTATGATTTTTATTGAATGGGTGCCATTTCAATTGATGGGTCATGCTTAAAATGTTTTGATGTCTCATGCTTTAGATTTACATTCATTGCTCTCAAAATCTACATTAGGAAAGGAACTAGAGTCAACAAATTGTTATCATACAAGCTATAATTGTGCAGGAATAATTTTGAATCACATGAATGGAATTTGGTGAAATTCTTAGTCCCAGTACCTCTCACCATTGTTAACATTATTTGTATATTTATTTTTATTAAATTTTAAAATCGAACCTTCACAAGTCTTAGACGAACTCTACTACTACAACAACTTTGAAATCACATCACGTACCAGACGGGCTATGAACCGTTGAAGTCGACTCAGACCACCGACTCCGATGTCAGTGTACGAACCCGAGGGGCCGAGACAGTATCGTAACTGTCGTCCTTCCTTGCAAACAGTTGATATTTAATTTTGACCCTTCCTTAGGGTTTAAAAATAATGTCCAAGAATGTCCAAAAAGTCCAAAAATAAAAATGTCCAAAAAGGAAAAGAAAAATTACAAAAATAACACCCTATTTACAGTTTCTAAAAATAAAACAAAATAACTATATACAAAATCTTCTTCTTTACTCCTTTTGGATTCCTCTTTTCTTTCCTTCATTGGCGATGCTTTCCTTTTATAACACTTTTTCTTCCCTTGTAGCTTCGCTCCAAATCTGAAAAGAATCGAAAAATACCAAAACGCGTAAAAAAGAACAAAAAATAATAAAAAGAAAAAGAAACCTAAAACAAATCTAAATACAAGTCCGCGTTGGCGGCGCCAAAAATTGATGTGATTTTAAATTGATGTTGTAAAGTGGTAGTAAAAGTTCGTTCAAAGACTTGTAAAGATTGATTTTAGACTTTAAAAATAGAAAATACTAGAAAATATTGTCACAATTTATCGAGAGAACTGGAACTTGGGTTTCCACCATTAATCACATTCAATTGGTTCATATAATGACTCATAACAATTCTAGCTCTTTTGTCGACTCCTTTCTTTGCCAAAAGTAGATTTTATAAAGAATTAGATGTAAATCATAAGCATAGCGCATCAAGAGTTCTTAGACTAAGCATACGCTATCAGAAAAAATCACAACTAATCAAGAAAAATCATAAATCAATTAAAACAAGTGCAAAAGTCATAAAAAATCAAATATAGTTACCAAACAATTGTGAAATAAGGCTTCCTCCGTCGTCCCAGCGTTGGAGTTTAGCTCTTCATGGTGAAAATACGCTCAAAATAATAACTCATGGCTGAACAGGTGTTTTATTGATGAAAATAGTATTACAGCCGAATCTATAGCAGATATAATTGTTACAGAGTCAACTATTACAGAAATTGTTGCAAACTGAAGATAATTGTTATTAATGGACTGTTACAGGATTCTGAATTTAAGACCCTAAGAAACGATTGTCCTTAACAGCCTTATGTTCTTCAGCTTCGTCTTCTTCCTGTTGTTGCTGCTGCTACTCCTGCAGTTTTAATTTTAGCTCTGCAGCGTACCCCAAAGTATCGACCTCCTTCCTTGAACTCCCAGCAACTCATATATAGCCAACAGAGCGATTTAATCTCCCCAAAACTCCTCGAAATCTCTTCTTTCCTTCCTTGGCAGTTACGACAATAATCTCTTCCCAAAATTGTTTCACGCGTTTCTGAGCTTTCCAACTTATCTCAAACTCTTCCTTAGATAGATATGTATCTTTGGGAAGAGTTTCTTGCCTTTAGTCTTCCTGGAATTCCAAAAATAAGTCCAACATCAAACCGTGTATAACTTGACTTCTATTTCTTTTTCCGGCTATTCTAGCCAATTTGGGTTCAAACAAAAGACTTCACCAGGCCTGTTTAGGCCTAGGGAGTAAACTCAATCAATTTCAGCCATTGAATCGCTCTGGAACTCGATCGAATCATCACCCAAAATTCATGCACACGTGAACAAAATTTTCCCGCCAATTTTTTTATTTGAATTTGGTAAGAAAGTGACCTCCCCCTTATCTGTGGATGGTCTCCCTTTAGCAGATGCCCGTAAATGGGTCACCCCTTAGTAATTAGGTTACCCCTTATCCAAAGCGAGAGTCCGTATAGTAATTTTCTCCCACGAGCGCAAAAACCACTTTTCGAGCCAATTTCGCCGCAAAAGCTTATTTCTCCAAAAATACCTACAGGGACATAAAAAGCCATAATAAATATAAAATCTAGCACTAATAATATATACAATTGAGATTATATAAGACACAAAAATGTGTCTATCATCGCCTGCGGGATCTGTTGGAGTCTCATTTTTATTTCTTCAATCATTTCTGCTATGTGCCAAGGTGGCGGGGTAGATGAGGTGATGAAACGCAATAGGTTTTCTGAATCGGTTTCAAATATAACTTTTGGCCATAGTCTTTCTTCTGTTGTTCTTGTAGCTAAAAGCATTGCCCAGGTTTCCGAAGTTAAAGCAGTTGTAATTCCTAGTGGTTGAGCCAAAGCTAAAAGAGTCTGTGCGTCCGAATCCCTGCAGATGAATCCTGCTCCTGCAAATCCTGGATGACCTCGGGCTGCTCCATCTGTGTTAATTTTGATCCAGTTGATGTTCGGCATTGTCCACTTTACTGAAATTTTGGATAGTCCCTTATCTCTTATTGGGTGGTTAAATTTTGGTGTATCTCCTGTACAAACTGGTGGTGTGGAGTGGATGGCTCGATAGTATTCTTATTGCAGTTTTTGTGCCCAGGATAGGATTTCTTCCAGAGTTGTTTTCTTTTGTTGGTATATTAGATCATTCCTAGCTAGCCATAAGGTCCAAAAAAGAAAACAACAAGAGGAGATTACCGATGTCGAAGCAGGTTGTTGAAGGATTTGGGAAATGGTTGTGTGTTGAGTTAAGGTGAAAGCTTGGAGTGGATTGGAGTTTGATGAATTTGTAGATTGATTAAATAAGGTGGTCCAGGAATTAGTTGTGGTTGGACAGTGAATTAGGATGTGACTTGCTAGTTCTGGATTTGTGTTGCATCTTGGGCAAATGTCTGAGTTGGTCAAATGGATGTGGTGCAGGAGAGAGAAGGTTGGTAGTCCTTCATTGATGGATTTCCACAAGAAAAGCCGAATTTTTGGTGGACATGGTAAGGTCCATATAAACTTGGTAGGCGGTAATGGGATGTGTGTTGGTTGACCTTGAGTTAGACATTTATATCCCGTTGAAGTAGTGTATCTTCTAGATTTTGAGTGTGGCCAGATAATTTTATCTTGGGGGCCATTTTGGGGGAGGTGGATATTTATGATTTTTTGGATTATAGGGTTGGGAAGGGAGTTCAATTTTTCATGATTCCATGAGTGTGTTATTGGGTCGATAATATCTGCTACCAATCGAATTGGGTAGCATTGTGTTGGGTCTAAGTTTGGTGAGTGTGGGATCCAATTGGCTTCTATTAGAGTTGATAGTCCATTTCCAATACGATGGAAAATTAGATTCTGCATGGTTGGAACAATTGCTGCTAGTTGTCTCCATTGAGGACTGGCGGAAGAGGGTATAGAATCAATGCCTGCTAGTATTGGTTGTCAGTTAAGATATTTTGCGCTGAAGATACTTTCGCAGATGGAGTTAGGTTGTTCATGAAGATTCCAGATTCTCTTCATGAGTAAAGCTTTATTATGATCACTGCTCTTCCTTATTCCCAATCCCCCTTCGCATATCGGTTTTGTTATTTTGTCGTATCCTATAGGGTGTAATTTTTTGGTAGTTGAGTCGTGTCCCCAGAAAAAAATTCTGGTGATACGATCTATTTGTTAGTGAATATTGCTAGGTAGGTTTTGTGTTTGCATGATGTGGTTTGTTGTGGGTATTAGGGATGTTTTGATTAGCGTCAGTCTTCCAGCCGGAGTTAGGCATTTTGTCATCCATCCTTTAGCTTTTCGGGCTAACCTTTGTAAGAGGGGTGCGAATGTTTGATTGGATGCCCTTCTATGTTTGAACTGGACTCCTAGATAGATTGGAGGTTTTGAAGTGGTTGGCATGTTGAAGAAATATTGAAGATCATTTATATTGATCGGGTCTAGGTTTGGGTGATGGATGATAACTGATTTGGTGGTGTTAATTAATTGACCGGCTGAAGTGCTATAGGAGTGGAGGAGGTTTTTTAGGTGTTGATTACTCCTATTTGAAGCTTTGTATGTGATAAATAAATCATCCGCATACAGTAAGTGATCAATAGAAATAATCCTTGGATACAAAAGATTTTAACCTATCTTCCGTCAAAGATTGACAATATAGGCTTAACTTTTATATCTCAAAAGTCTATTCATTCTTGAACCAATAAACGAGTACCGATCATGAATGACTTTACTTTTGACAAAATATGGGACAACATAGTTCACGGACGTAAACACCAATATCCCATAAAAAATTGCAATATAAAAGATTAAATACTGCAAAACATCATCCTCCAAAAATTTTTAGAATCAAAAACCTAAAAACAAGAAGATGAAAATAATAGCTATGTGTAGTCACAATCATCGTTATTCAAAGCACTAGTTATTCTTCCAACTAAGCCAAAAAGAAGACATACTAGGCAACAAAAGTAAACACAAAACACTTGATTTAAGACTCCTTAAACACTGTCAGCAACTAGAGATTGAACATGGATAAGTTCATCAGTTTCCTTCTTTAGCTCGTTTTTAGAAAGTCAAGATTCCTTGTTGCAATCCCGAGATGCTCACGAACAAACTCAAAGTCATGAAGAAGATTTCCTACCAGTTGTGAAGGCATTTGAACTGGTAGTTTGTTCTCATGATCAACAACATGAAAGCATGTTATGGAGACATCAATTAAATCGCTGGTCTTGTCCTGCTTGACTTCATCAGCCTTGTTGCTTCCATCCATTGTGCACCCACAAAAAGAATTCAATAGAATCTTTTGACTATATGGAACATAAAATTTATACGTTCGTGTGGGTCCGGTGTGTGTACGGAGGGATGAAGGGAAGGGACAAGAGACTCGAGAAGAATAACCCCCCCCTAATAAAAAATCAATCACTCCTGCCAACTTTCTCGAGAAACGCATCTTGAGAACAAAGAGGGATGCAACCTTATGCAGTCATAGTGTGTTAAGATGAGCATTTGGATCATCATCATTGACTTCTTCTCCTTTAAGGGGATCTAGAGAGAAATCACACATCATAGTTGCAGAAGGTTTAACAAGAGAGGAACTCGAAATACCTGAGCCAGTTGCTATCCAAGTCTTTTTTATGCCCCGTTTGAGTTTGTTTATGCTGACCTTAAGTTCTGTAACTCGATTATTAATATGCATGAAGTCTAGATCAGTCTTGGAATCACATTCTTTTTCATGACGAGACAAGGATTTTACCCTTCTTTTCCCATGCCTTTTTCTCTTTTCAGAGTTATTTAGGAAGTCAGTAGTTCTGTTGTTGTTCTTCCTCCTACCTTTGTTGCCGTTTTTTGATCCAACAGCACAATCAAGAAATAAATTATTATGGTGTCTTGTTTGATTGTAGAAACTTTTATTTGGCCCAACAACATGAGGGACAGGTTTAATAACTTCCTTAGACACACATGCAAAAATGTTGTGAAGTTTTTCATTCCTAATCTGATAACGACATCTCTGCTCAGGATGTCCTTTGTTTCCGCAGTAATAGCAGTTCAAGGGTTTTCCTGTTTTTATGCGAGTCGATTTAGAGGAAGAACAATCCTTTCCTTTAGATAAATTGCATGCAGCGAGCGGTTTTTCACATGAGGAATTTTCGATAGCTTTAACGAAATTGATCTTACTTGTTCTTGGAGCGTCTATTCTTTTATAGCCCGGACCACGTGTGTCACGATGTTCTTTACATGCTCCAATCATAGAAGATAATTTTGTAGAGCTCGAATTGAACCTTCTCAGATTCTCTTCCAGTGATTTTACTTTATCAAGAGTCGCAACAAGATCAGTTTCCAAGGATTTCTCTTTGGCAAAGAGACTGAGTTCTTTGTCATTAAAACATTTTTTTTGAGAGTCATATCTTGCATCAGCATCTACAAGTTTTTCTTTCAACAAACAGAGATTTCAGAGAAGATTATCACATTCAGACCTTTTTGTGCGTAAATCTTCATCACGATCTTTAACGATAGATTTTAGGAGTCTATACCCACCATCATATCCTTTAAATAGTTTTCTCAACTTTCTGTTTTCTTGACAAAGAGGAGCCATGTATTTTCTCAAGCAAGTTGTTGACTTCTTCTCTTTCAAAGCACGATCAAACAGCTTGATATATTGAGCAACTTCCTCATCAACACTTTGCCCTTCTTCTGAATCACTATCGTCTGAAAGATCATCCAATTGTTCATCAAGAGATTTTTCCCAATCGAATGCAGATTCAGACAAGGGACAAGAGACAGAGTTTCTCTTAGAGGTTTCAGGACTTTGAAACAGATCAGAGTGATTCTGAACTGATGTTGCGTTCTTAGAGATAAAATCGTCCATTCTCAGATCGCCACAAACACAGATTTTTGAGGTCTTGAATGTGCTTGCCTGCTCTGAGACCAATTGAAAAAGCGGGGGTCTAATAACACCACCCAATATTTCGCTTAGCAATTTGTATGGACTAACTACGAAACACTTTCTATAGAATCAACTAGACAGTCAGACTCAATCTAGATAAAAGTATCTCAAGGAGTTAATATCTCTCTCTTGTTTTGATTTACTCAAGCTAATAGAAATCAGCGAGTCCTAATCCAACACAAGGAATAACTTGGACGGTACCAAAGACCAATGTCCAAAGATCAATCAATGACAATCAACAATCAACAACCAAAGGTTGGATTATACTAATTGATGATCTAAAGCAAAATCTGTATTATTTCAAATATAAAGATAAACAATATAATGCGGAAACTGAAATAACACAGACACCAGAAATTTTGTTAACGAGGAAACCGCAAATGCAGAAAAACCCCAGGACCTAGTCCAGATTGAATACACACTGTATTAAGCCGCTACAGACACTAGCCTACTCCAAGCTAACTTCGGACTGGACTATAGTTGAACCCCAATCAGTCTCCCACTGATCCAAGGTACAGTTGTACTCCCTACGCCTCTAATCCCAGCAGGATACTGCGCACTTGACTCCCTTAGCTGATCTCACCCACAACTAAGAGTTGCTACGACTCAAAATCGCAGGCTTTAACAATAAACAAATCTGTCTCACATAGACATGTCTATCAAAGGATCAATCTGTCTCCCACAGAAAAACCCTAAAGTTTTTGTTCCGTCTTTTGATAATAATCAAGGTGAACATGAACCAATTGATAATCCGGTCTTATATTCCCGAAGAACAACCTAGATTAATCAATCACCTCACAACAATCTTAATCGTATGGTAGCGAAACAAGGTGTCGTGGAATCACAAACAATGAGACGAAGGTGTTTGTGATTACTTTTTATATCTTTCCTATCGAAGAAATCAAACAATCTCTAGCCAATCAATATGATTGTACTATTACGATAGAAGATGCAAGATCAGATCATACAACTACGATAAAAGTAGTATCAGTCTGGCTTCACAATCCCAATGAAGTCTTCAAGTCGTTAACCTCTTTTTAGAAGAAGAAAACCAAAGGTTAAAGGAGAACCGACTCTAGCACGCAAACTAGTAGCACACATAAGGTGTGGGGATTAGTTTTGCAGAGTTGCTAGATTCTTCTTATATAGTCTTTCAAATCAGGGTTTTGCCTTAGTTACAAAGCAATCAATATCCACCGTTAGATGAAAACCTGATTTAGATTCATGCTAATATTTCTCAACCGTTAGATTGAAAACTTAGCTTGTCATACACAAATGACTGTACGCTTCTAGGTTTGTTAACCGCACCCAAACGTGTACATTGTTGGTTCAACAATAGTTTACCAAAAAGGTTAACCATAAGAGCATTTCATAACAACCATGTTCTTCTTTACCATAACTAGTTCAAATGACTCAAATGAACTAGTCAAGAGAGTTGTTCGATTGCAAGGAAATCTTATGTAACTACACAAGACACAATTGAAGAAAAGATGATTTGATTCACAAGAATCGGTTCATGAACTTTAATAGCCACGGTTTGAAAAAGCACTCCTTAGTATTTTAAGATTAAGTTCAGAGATCATCTTTAGATATATAACCTTCTCAAGTTCGCAGACTAGGTTCACGGACTTAAGACACCGGACAGAGTTTACAAACTCCAACTGAAATTCCCGGGTTTGAGAACTTCGCCGGTTCGCGGACTTGGCTCACGCAAGTAGTTTGTCAACTCCAGCAGAAATTCTCGGGTTTGAGAACTTCGGCAGTTCCCGGACTGAGTTCGCGGACTTGGCACTTTCCATACTTCCGGTTCTCTTGATCAACAAAGTTCGATAACTTCGGTTCGAGGAATACATTGGTTATGTAATTTAAACTCTCATTCCAATCATTGAAACATTCTTAGAGGACGTTATATAGTTGTTACACCATTTCTCGTCAAAGCAATTTTCAAAGTGATTGAAACATTCATGACTTTCGTCACTAGGTAAAGATAAACTTGGTCGAAGCGAAAAGCTTACCAACACATATTTCGAGATATAGATAGGCGAGGTATACTCGGCTCGAAATACCAAATGTGTATAATCTAGTCTATATATATAGCATACGACTTTTGTCTCAAAGAGTAGGAGATAGAATAGATAGACTTTTGAGTGACAGATAAGTTCAAGTCTCTACATACCTTTTTGTCGAGAAGTTCCACCGGTTCCTTGAGTAGTCCTTCTACTTGTATGATGAATCTCCATGAAGTCCTCGAGATCAACTACACTTACTATCCTAGTCCGAGACTTAGCTATAAGAGACTCGAAATCAAGACTTATAGTTTTGATCACTAACATTGACAAACATGCTTGAGATAGCAACGCATGCGAGTTTGACCGAGCAGTGCTCTAACAGTAACGCTTATCTTTTATTATTCAAAGATATTCCTTAATAGCTAAAGGAGAATCACAGATCAAAATAAATAATTAAGAATCTTTTAATTAAGGTTTTTAGTTTTGCATATCTTTAGAAAATAAAAATTAGTAATGTGCATTTACTAGTTGGAGATTTTCTAAGAGATTTTCGGTCAATATTTGGAAAAAGCGTTTCCAGGAATTATGGAAACCGAATTTGGAAATATATTGCATATCTTGAGAATATTTTCGGTTTTGGAAATTCCTTGGTGTCCAAACTTCCTTGGTCTATAAATATTGAAGTTTGCATTTCGATAGGTGGAGCCAGCAAAACTACCTACTTGTGTTGTTACTGGTGGAGCCGCCTATTCGGAGAGGAAAGTAACCTAATTAGGCGAAATCTCTTACGGCCACTCGGTTTAAAGACTTCTTTGGGATTGAGAAGGTTTATTAGTACCATTGGTGGGAAACTAGATAATTGCGGTTTATTATTAGTTTTCGATTGATTTGATTGACTAATGGTTGTTGAACTTTGATTGCACCTAGTTTGTTTATGCTTGAGAATCTTCTCTTCTGATATAAGATTCACTCAAACTAGATCGAAGTTTCGACGAGGATCTTTAGAATGTTTGTAGATCTAAATACGTCTTGTCATAATCCATTGTTAACAAACTCCGTTCTGTGTGTGATTGATCACAAGAAATTCAAGTTGATTGTGTGCAGGTGTTTATTAAAGATCTTAGAAGATTTGAAGACGAAGAAAATTTCTTATTTGGGTTCATAATCTTTGGTGCGTACAATACTTGTTTCAGGTAAAAAGGATCAAACTATAATCGATTTATCTTTGTGATAGATTGGATTGATTAGTTGAGTATATCGGCATCAATACAATTCTTTGTGATTCAAAGTATTGATTGCAAAATCTTAACAATTACTTTGGTAGTTGTTATTGGATAGATCTAAGTACCTGACAAAGGAGTTTATTGGGATAAACGGAAGAGCCTTTTGTCGAACTCGTATCACTTGATTGAAAAGAGTTGTTACCGAACAGATTTGTTGTTCCTTTACTGTTTGGAATACGAACCAAAGGAATTGTTCCAAGTGCGTGACTTATTAACAAGTTGGAGGCGCAGGGATACATACGGATCTAGGTGAACTATAGGTTTAGTTGCTTGGTCTCAACTATACGAAGTTGGTTTAGATTTTGTATAACGGCTTAATCCTGAGAGTATTCAATTCCGGACAAGGTCCCGGGGTTTTTATGCATTTGCGGTTTCCTCGTTAACAAAATCTTGCTGTGTCTTTTACTTTTCTATTTCCGCAATTATAATTGTTTTTATTATATTTAGAAGTAAAATACACAAACGTCAATTCCTATTTACTTGATAGTAATCCTATTGTGTTTGGTTAAGTCCGAACCTTTTATCAAGTAAACATACTTCGTTGTTATATTGTCTCGATCTCGTATCCATAGACGATCACACGAAGTGTGAACTGATTAGTTGTATTGTCTCGACTCAGTCCATAGACAATTACTTTCGGAGAAAGGACTTATAGGTGGAAAAGTTTTAGATTGAGGTATATTTGGGTACCCTCGTCTTTTCACATCCAATTAATAAGTTTCCCCAAATTTTGATTTTGCCAAATCACTAATTTTTTGAATATTTGCACTACATTAATCGGTAGGTTAGTATGTTCAACTAACCTCCAATTATGAAGTTGCCCCAAATTTTGATTTTTCCAAAATCTCCAATTTTTTGAATTTTGGAACTACAATAATCGGTAGGTTAGTATGTTCAACTAACTTCCGACTATGAAGTTTCCCCAAATTTTGATTTTGCTAAAATCTCTAATTTTTTGAATTTTGGAACTACAATAATCGGTAGGTTAGTATATTCTCCAAACTAACGATTATTAGGTAGTTTATATACAAGAGAACTGTAAAATCCCAATGATCATAATCGTAAGATATGTATGTAACTTGACTCTCGATTACGCAGAATCGGTAGTAAACGAGATAATTTTGGTTCCGATTATTAGGTTTTTTTGTTACAGGAGAACTGTAAAATCCCAATGACCATAATCGTAAGGTATGTATGTAATTTGACTCCCGATTTAAAAGAATCGGTAGTAAACAACATAGTTTTCCTTCCGATTATTAGTTTTTTTTGTTACAGGAGAACTGTAAAATCCCAATGGCCATAATCATAAGGTATGTATGTAATTTGACTCCTGATTTAACAGAATCGGTACATATGCATGATATTTTATCGTCCGATTATTGTGGAAAATTCAGCTTTTCATTTGTGAAGATTGAGTCGTTTGGTAATCAAGTAATAAAGATAACTCAAAAAACATTCATAACCCATAAATTCAAGAACTTATAATCCAAAACAAGTATTTAAAACAACATAATCCGAAAGAAACTTTTAAAACAACATAATCCATGTCTTCAAACAACACATTAAGATTTACTTTTTTTTTTCCGAGTATTTTTAGCTAAAGTTTTACAATGCTTAGCACGACCAGCACGTCCAGCATCTTCACCATCATCACCTTCAGCTTCCTCTGGATTTTCCTCAACATTGTCTTCAATAAGAGAACTTGATGAAGCATGAGATCTTTTGTTCGCATTTGCTATCCTTTTCTTGGGATGGTTCTTCGTGAATTTCTCCCCAAACTCAGCTGCATACTCTTCATTATCAACATTATCAATCATCTCCCTGTGCTTTTTTATCTTCTCAATTGGCACAGGATGTCCAACCGTTATAAAATCAACACACCATTTGGACAAAGACTTGAACCTATTCACCTATTTTTTAATTAACATAACATCAAATGGAGTTTGCCTAAACACTTGAGCCGTAATATTAAAGGGAAAAGTCATAACAATACGCACCAGTCTATCATAACCAATTGGTTTTTCTTTGATGATATATTTGTAAATGGATACCGCCGAGGTCTTCTTTGCTTTAAGTTCACGGATTACACGAAGATGTGAATTCTCCCGGTACCGCTCCATATAGCCTGGAGCATTTTCATCACCTCGGTTGACAGGTTTCCCAGGGTTGACCAAGTAACTCATCCTCTTATCCTAATGGTCAATAACAGATGGTGAACTAGAGTAAACTACCTTGATGGTGTCAGTATTAGACTGGGAATGCTCCACGTCCAACTTGAACTTGACACTTATGTGATTCCATGGTACTCCTTGTACATAACCATGTTGTCGCATCACCCTTGAGCCATTGTACATCACATAACCTGTGGGGTGCCACAACGGTTCATAATAAAGGCACAACTCGGAACGACCCGCTATATATCCACTAGCTCGGTCTTCCTTGTATGGATCAAAACATACTTCTGAGGAATTAATTGAGTCTAATTTCTCCTCAGTTGAACCAATTGCTTGTCCTTTGTCCTTAAACGGTTCTTTGTGAACTTGTACTTTGTTCCTCTCGGTGTACCTTTCTCCCACTTTGTGTTCACATCTGCCAATTTCAGACTAGGATAGTGGTCATAGATCCATGTTTACATAGATATCAAACCAAGTATTAGAAATTGATTCTTAAATTAGAGAGAGAGAGAAGAAAATAACGATCAACGGATTAATAGAGTTGAGAAAATACCTGGAATAGACTCACATTCACGCCAATTTGGCTAGTTTTAAGCCTTGACGCCTTTCTCAACTCCTCCATCAAGAATGCTAGGCATGCCGTGCCCCATGATTACTCGACGACCTTATTGAGAGGATGCAATAGTTGTATAAGGTTGGCGTCTACTCGGTTTCCACTAGAGATGACACATCCCAATACACATAAGAGATAGGCGGTGGCCGCGACATCCACTTCGACATCACTTAACGGTCCTTGCTTTTCTTTCTCGGCTATGCCTTTGAACATCTTGATCAACTGACTCAAGTTAAACTGTCCAGTTTTGTAAGAAAAACACCTGTTGAACTCAATGTCTGATGTCTCTTTATCCCAACCAAAACACTTTTTACACAAATCATAAAGTTGTGCCCAACTTAACTGCTTTGCGTAGTTATACTAGACAGCTACACCATGGTCTTTGAGATTAAGAATCTACTTCGCATCATCTAGAGTAATGGTCATCTCCCCAAACGACATATGAAAGGTGTCAGTCTCGGGATACAATCTCTCCACAAAACCCGATATCGCGACCCGATCATGTTCCAACATTGAGTTCTCGGCAGCAGTAGATAATCTCGAGTTGGATATAGTTGTCTTGAACCTTTCACATTCACCGTCTAAAGGCCAATCTTTCAATATTTTTGATGGTGAGGCAGTAGGTTTGAGTAGACGAATCGCATCGGAATGATACTATTAAACACACAACACATTATAAAATAAATAGAGTAGTATTACGAATTAAATGACAATACGTTAATAAGAATAATATGATTATTACCTTGGTTTCGTAGATTTATTTGGCCCAAGAGTCTTGGTATCCAAATAACAATGCTCCTCCATCTCTCGGTAGCCCAGGGATTTCTTCTTCAAAATCCGTCTTCCTCAAAGAAATGGGATCAAGGTGTGATGCTTTCTTCGCGATTGGCTTCCTTGTAACTCCTCTTTCTCCTTGTGTACTACTTGGTTGTCCTTGTTCTTGTACTCTAATTTTTGGACCGCTTGGTTTTATTCCTTATTGAGTTACTGGTGGATCACTTGGTTCTACCATTTCTTGAGTTACTTGTGGAGCGCCTGGTTCTACTCCTCGTTGAGTTCCATCATTCCATGAATTTCCTTGACCGTTCCTTTCTCTCCGTGAACTAGCACTTAATTTGTTACCTCCTTCGCAACGAGCCCTAAGGAAATTGTATCTTGGCCGGCTTTCTTACTCGCTTGTCCCTAAAAACAACTGGTTCGTAAGAATACGTTTACAAACTACATAATCAGAAGTTAAAGAACACAAACAACAACTGATTGTATATAATCGGAGAAAAAACTATACTCATATCTAACGATTATACATAATCGGTAGCACGGGAACAAGATAATCTACTGATTATAGTTCTTTTTCAAACGAAAATATCTAAAGTCATGGAGGTACTCATGATCAGAAGATTAATAAACAACCTAACTTCCGATTACAACTAAATCCTAGAAAAACAATTATACATTTCTTCCGATTAAGATGCATTTTAGAGACAGTAAATTCTAATTTGATGAATCAAATATAATCGGAAGAAAAATACAACAACCTGTCTTCCGATTCCATCGAATCTATGTGTCTCTATATTGTCTAATCATCTGTTATAATCGGTAGACAAAAAATAAATTGAATTCCGATTAAGGCCAATTTAGCCTGGCATTTTTAGGGGCCACTCAAAAAGATTTAGGGGCCATTGATTTATACCCATACAAGGACACTAGATAAGGGACACCTTATAGGAATTTGAAGTTACCTTTATGCCCTTCAAGAAAAAAAACAAAATCCTTTTTCAACTTCCTTCTTTTTAAATTTTCTTCTTCAATTCATCGTAGCCGTTGCTGAAAGTGACGAAGAACACGAAGAACGCGACGAACGCAAAGCCGTAGATGTAGTTGGTGGTGGCGAATCTGATAGCCAAACTCTAGATGGGGAAAAACGATTTGCTGGTTTTTAAGGAATTGAGGAGACGACCATACGGAGGAGACTCCTCGAACCGAGCGAAATGTTAAACCTCACACAGATGCACCACTACAAAGGGGATGCTTTAGATTCGAGAGATCAATCTGTAGTAGTCCGGCCTAAATCAAGACAATGATCGTTCCAGAGTAAATTCGGTCACAAGAGAGGATGGGTTGATCTGTAGGAGGGAAGCTGAGAAATGTGTGGAATCAATGGTAATCAAAGATTGTGGGTGTATGAGTTCCGAATACGATAAGCTCTGAGTGATTGAAATTGCCCAATTGAGAGTAGTTGCTCAATTGATGAGTTGATGATCTCGTGTTTGTCGATGAGACGTGAGATTGATGATACTGATGATGATGATTCAATCATGATTCAGAGACTTATTTATATTGCTGAAATTGTAGACACCATGATTCCATGAAGTGTTACAGTTGATGGAATCAAGGAGTGGGGAAGTGGAGATCGTGTTTGAAACCAGTTGCTCAACGTGTGGAGACTTGGTCGATTTTCCACCCAATACCTCGTGAATTCCTTCAACTGATTGCACGACTTGCTCACATTCCATCGTGTGTTTGAACACACGTTCCGCAGACCGTCAGACCAAAACCCTAAGTGATATCCCCCCAAGTGACACGATTGACGTCTCGTGGTTTGTTAGTCAATTGATGACTTCGTGGTTTGATGGGACGATGAGTCCATGTAGTCGTTGAGTTGAACATGATGTTCTGAAACTCATGAATTGAACATGTCATGAAACAGAGGTATAGTTCTTACGATGAAGTGAGAAAGTATCGCTCATTCGATGGATCGTTGAATATCGATTGTTGAACCAATATTCCTTGGTTGGAGCAAATATTCCTCATCTGAGCAAATGTTGTTCATGTGATGAATTGTTGAATATTTGATCGTCTGAGCATGTGTTGCTCATCTGATGGATTATTGGCAGCGTACCAAAAATATTAATTAAAGTACTGGTTGTTGAACCGAGCATAATTAATAAGATTAATGACCATGAGTTCGTCGTAAAATTTTTAAGGTTGGAATCTGGAATGATGATCCTTGGATTCAGAAACCCTAATTTGATCAATTGATAATCAATTCACGGTTCGTCAGAATTTTAACCATGGGACGAAGGAGGGAGCGACTACATGGGACCGTGGATCAACCATGTAGTGTACATATGCTCACGTGAGCAAATACGAAGAACTCCTCAAGAGTTGACGATTTTTTGGTGGAAGAATGATTAAATGCTGGCTTAATCATTTATTCAAAAATGCTCGTATGAGCTTTAGGTGAGAAAACCTAATTAATTATGACGAGGCGAGGGACCGACCATGGAATCATGAAACCAGCCCTGGGTTGTCCCGTGACCGCCTGACGATCACTTTATGAAAATCCAAAGTGTTTGGGAGAGTTTTGGACCTAATAAGAGCAATTGTGCAAATTAGGTCAAAACTTGTGAAAATTGATGGGACCGGCTTCCGTGAGCCAAAGAGCCAATCTTGGTCGGTCAATATAGCGTGTTAGTGTCTCCAAGGCATCCGCGTCTCAGTACTGAGAATTTTGATATTTTCTGGCGTGCAATTGAGCATCCATTCGAGAAAATATGCCAAAATTAGGGTTTCGACGAAACTGAGGAAAACACCATGAGATGATGAAAAATAATTATAAAATAAGGAATGAGGAGGCGTGGGACCGCCGTGGTCAAGGCATGGTCAGCCGGTCGTGACCACGGTCCCGTGGTGCCTTTTCGTTAATTTTATAATATTTTGATGATTTTATGAAAAATTCATGAATTTTGAGAAATTTGATGAATTTAGGGAGTTTCCATGAATTGAAGGAGTTTTCATGAGTTCAAGGAAGCAAAAAATACTAAAATAATAAAAACAAGGGCATGTGGGACCGTGGAAGGCATGGTCGGCCGGCTAGGGCCAGGTCCCACGAGTTTCCCTATTTTTTTAATATTTTTAAGTATTTTGATGATTTGAGGGAATTTTTCCTAATTTGAGAGAAATACCATGAAATCAAGGAATTTGATGAATTCAAGGAAAACTAATAATAATAAAATAATAAAACAAAGGGGCGTGTGGGATCGGCTAGGGCATGGCCGGCCGGCCAAGGCCCGGTCCCACAAGTTTTCATAATTTATTTTATTTTATTATTATTTGATGATTTGTGCAAAAATACCATGAAATCAAGGAGTTTTTTCATGAAATTAGAGAAATAATAATAATAATAAAATAATAAGGAACCGTGGGTGTGGGGCCGGTTGGGACCAAGGCATGGCCGGTTGGCCAATGGTCACGCCCCACACTCCTTTCCTTAATTTTATTTTTTATGGATTTATGGAAGTACCATGAAACCGAGGAGTTTCCTCGAGACGAAGGAAATTTGATAAAATGAGAGAATTTTCATCAAATCATGAAAAATAATAAAGATGCATTAAAAATATAAAACTGGCGTGGGATTGACCACGACACGGTCGGTTGGTCGTGTGTCCGTGCTCCCAGCACCCTGGTCAATATTTTTAATTATTTATTATTTTCTTCTCTATTTTGCATAGGTTCATCGTTTCGTTGTATTTTTGAAATACTCGTTCGTGCGGTGACTGTTAGTGTATCGTCGTTGGCTACACCTTCACCATTTGAATCGGGGCTTACTTAGAGGTAGCTCAGACGCCCGGTTGTTGATTATTTATTACTAATTGTGGAATCCAGTGGAGAATAATTCACAAAACTGAGTAAAAATGTTTATTATTAGTTCATAGGATCAGCGGAGGATTGGACTACGAATTCAGAATAATAAAGTGAGAATTACCATTCCATGGGATCGTAGATTCGACCATAGAATCAGAATAATTAAGATTTATCTATTACCATTTATGAGACCAGTTGTGGATTCGATCATGAAATCAGAGTAATGAGATAATATAGTTATTGCTATTCTATGAGATCAATTCGTGGATTCGATCATAGAATCAGAACAATTGTTATTGCCATTCCATGGGACCAGTCGTGGATTCGACCATGGAATAGGAGCAATTGTAATTAGGAATAATTAACTTTGTGGCTCTATACTAGCAGTGCAAGCTGTCTAGGAGCATTAATTATCCCAATACGAGCTTGTCGGTAGGTCATACCCTATATAGTCAGGGTAAACTTGTTGTTTGTTCCTGAAGACGTTATCGCTCTATACTAGCAGAGCAAGCTGTCTAGGAGCCGTCCATCACGTGATGCTATATAGAAATAATCACTGAAAGTATTCAGTATTCATAAGATATGTTGTTGTCCAGTTGTGAGACTACATATCCACATGTACTCTGAGAGAAGGTACTCTCCGTTGAGAATTCGATGAGAGACCCGTGTCTCGATACTCACGTCTGATTGCTGAATCAGAGCTTCATATAATTATGAGTTTACGGATTTAGCCTTTGTCGAAAATACACCATCTACATTAAGCCCCCTGCTTACTGAGGAAAGCTGTGTTCCTCAGTCAGCATTAAATGGTGATTTTCCGGCCATAAATAGTAATACTGGTAATTGAACTTAGTCGTAAGTTGAGACGTTACCGGATTTAGAGAGCATGAGCAAACCACGACTTGATCAAGGCTTCAATGTCATGATTGGAGCGTCTTTTGATGAACATAAATTGGTGTTGAACCGCTGGTTTGGACGACGAGTCCGTGGTCGGTTAGGATTCGCGGGTCGGGCCCAATAAGGAAATCCTTAGAAAATTAGGTTTTGGAAATAAAAATTGATATAAAAGGGATTAATCCTTTTTTTTCACACGACCAGAACCTTTATCAACTCTTCATCTTCATCACGCCAGCAGCAGGAAGTCGCCGAGTTCCAGCGCCGCCGCCGTTATCGCCGGCCAATTTCCGGCCTAACTTTTCAGGTGCGTTTTTTTTTTTTTGATGTTTGCTGATCCTATGACCTTCATGAATTGTTCATGCTTTTGACCATGATGAAATTATATACATGTGTGTATATTAGTGTGAGTTTTATGAAAAACCCTCGTTTTTTGAAAACGTTCGTTCGTTCGATCGTTAGTTTTGAAAACTAACTATAATCCCTGATTTAGGAGAGATTTTTTTTATATGAACCTAGGTCCAGTGATAAAACTTAGTTTATGAGATTTCATGTGTACCAAGGTTTTATCATAAGAGAAGTGAATTTTCATGAAATCGGAATAATCCTTCGTTTTAAAGACAAATAACGATGACACGAAGGAAAATATGTATGATGAACTTGTGTCCAGTGATAAAATTTTGCTTATGAGCTTTCATGTAAATACAAAACTTTATTATATGTATGAGATGTGAGCTTTCACAATATTTTTTGAAATAGACCTTCATTTTAAAGACAAATAACGACGATACGAAGGAAAAAAATTATATATATATGCAGCCGTGACATATATTGCGTGAAATATGATGGTATATTTTATTTGAATGAATTTGTTTTCATTAGATAAAATTCTTGAGAATTTATGTAAGCAATGTTGCATTAATTGCTGTTTTTTTTCGAAAATCAGAAACGTGGGTTTTGAGGAACCTTCGAAGATAGACAATATATTTATGATGAAATATTTTATTGTTGTAAACTTCATAGGTCGGTTGTGTGAATGTTCACATTATGAAAATTGTGTTCGTGATTTCATGAAAAATCAGTTTCGGAAATTAAATAAAGTTTCGTTCGTTTTTTGCAGTTTTCGAAGAGACGAACGATTTTGAGGTGTTAACTCTAGCATTACTGTCACTATTGTTAGTGGAAGTATAAAAGGTAAGAGTTAATAGTTACCATTTTTGCTTGTATTTCCTTGATTTATATCTGGACGGCATATTGAAGTAGAATGTAGTGTGAACCTTTTCAGCTACTTAGCAAAGATGTCCAATTCTCAAGCTGACGACGCCTCGAGGGAAGAGATGTGTGTTGATGATGGTATCTCCAGAGATGAGACATGCATGGATGAAACTTCCATTGGGGGAGACGAAGACGAAATCCCTCGGATTAAGAATGTCCCGAACATAGATGATGCATTCTTTGAAAAAGATATTCCAGGAGCTGAGAAACATTTGAAATCCCCAGTGTATCGTCTTTTGATAAATCCCAGAACTGTTACTCAGAAGAAATTGGTGACTCCTAAGACAGTGATTCGATTTTGTCTTGAACGAGGGGTCATCACCTCATCAATCATAGAGTTTAAGCTTTCTCGACGACCTTTGGAGAAATTTTCCGGCTGGGCGAGGCACATGTTGGGTTTTCCTCATGAGGACTATGCTCGACCAGGTGCAAGTGGCTAAAGATATTCAATATTCTGGAGAGTTGTTCATTTATCATGACGCAAGTGGTATTGTGGCTCTATTTGCTCGCTGGTGCATTCTCACTCACACTTTCATATGTAGATGGGGAGAGTTTACCATTACCTTGGAAGATGTGGCGGCTCTGATGCATCTCCCGATCACGGGAAATCTTCCTGGGGATCTTTCAAATGAGGAGACCGCCGTTTCTCATGTCTTGACAGCTGCAATGGAGAAAGCGAATAAGGCTGGTAGTAAAGGATGCTATGCTTCCTGGTTGACACACTGGTGGCCCAAAGACGAGGTTTCTGATAAACCCATCGACGGTATGTTACCCATTGCTGCTTTCTTATGTTTATGGTTGTCCAGAGACGTTTTTGAAGACAGTGGAAACTTGTTGAAGCCTTTTGTGATTCCCTTTGCTATTAAGATGGCTCAAGGTGAGCAACTTCCGATAGGTAGTTTATTCTTAGGCTCCTTGTATTACAACCTGGACTCCTTGATTATAGACTCCAGTGTGTCGAACGGCTCTATGAAGATTGAGTGTTATGCCAACACGATGTTTCTTCAAGCTTTGATGTGGGAGCATTTTAAGAATTATGCACCTACTCCACGTAATGTTCTGCAAGGACCGAATACTGATGCGCGCCATACTTTCCCTGAGAAAGATAATGCTAGGATCATGCGTTGGTCCACAACAGCCTCGTTCTAAAATACGCTTTATTGATGTGTTAGATGAAGAATCTGAGTTCAATTTTCGCCCGTGGGTGTCAGTCCCTGATTATGTTTCTCAGCCGATGACTTTCAATACTGGAGAAGCACGAGTTTGACGTCTGGTGCGCATCTGAGTGATGGCGAAAGATCTTTCATGTTGAGTTGCACCCTGGTCATTTGCTATCAGTCACGTTTGGAGAGCTTTCAGTGGAGGAGTATAACATTGATAGAGCAGCTCGACAAATGGGTATGGATCAGTGTGTTCCAACCATACGGAGAAGGAAGCCATCAGTTGAGCAACTCAGGACTCATTTGGATCATACTCACGTGGATGGGAGTAGCTACTGGTTTCCTGGTTCTGATAGATTCGCCTATGTAACCCCAGGTTATGTAGAATTCTGGGATCAACAACTTGGGCGTTTGCGTGGCTTTGTAAGATTTCCCAGACCTCCATTCAAGGATCTTCCTTCGGCTGAGATGATTTCCAGTCGACCAAGATTGAAGTATCTTTCTGGTGATAAACGAAAGTCGTCTCCAGGATGCTCTCAGGTATGTTTCTTCATATAATCTTCACGAAATTATAAGAACTGTATTCTGATTATATTACTGGATTTCACCACAGGACGGTCGTAATATACGACCTCGAATCGGTGTAGATTTCTCAGAGACTGAGGCGGTTATTCATGGCGGAGAAGGCAGGCATAAAGGTTATAAGTTGTTACCCAATACCGTAAAGTCCCCAGTTGGTGCTTTGGTGAGTTCCCAATATTTCTCACCGTGACTTTCATTGCTATTAACATTAGAATCATGAAGCCAATGTTGTTAATTTTGTTGCAGAATTTTACTCCATCGAGTCTTGAAGGTCTTCAATTTTCTGCTACTGAACAAGCAATCGCTGATTTGAGTGACGAAGAAACTGTAAGTATTTCTTCACATGTTCAAATGTGGTGCTTCATATGAAAATATTGATTGTAAAGGACGTGTACAGGAGGATGTCGTCATGGAGATGGAGAATTCTGGAACTCAATCATCCTCTGGGAAGGGAATGGAGGTAATTCCCAAGATTCGGAGCCGGATGGAAGTGATGTTCCTCTTGTCGTTGATGTGGACAATTCCAACCCCTTGGACACTTTGGAGACTCCTCAAGTAAGTATATATCCTGTATATTCTTCATAGAAGTATAAAAGTGCTGACTTGTGAATGAATGAATGAGAACCCATGTGAATATGAAAACTTAGTCGAATTTCGTCGTCAGAAAATTCAGAACCCAGCTTTTTAGTAGAAACGCTGTAGAATCTTCGTCCGGAGTCGGATTTTGATGATCTGCATGTGCAAATTCAAGCCCGGAAAATTTCCAAGCTTTACAAAGAAGCTTTTTAAGTTTTGAGCACGTTCAGAGCCTGAAAAAGGCGAAATAGTAAACTTCCAGGAGACTTCCAGAACTTTTTCAGATTGCGCATCACTTGATATTTTGGCCACATCTACTCGCTCGTTCATCGGATTGTCATGAAATTTTGACATGTCATAGAGGACATCCATACGAAGAGAATGGATATGACCCATCCTCAGATTCCTTGTAGATTGCTCCCAGTTCGTCTCTTAGTACAGGGAAGTTCAGTTTCTTCAGACGGACTCATCGTAAAATGTGTTTTCATGACTTTCATGTTATTTGCTCGTGCCTTGAATGTAGTATGATGAACTTGATGATATTGCCTTGCTGGTATACTGTGTTTCATAATCTCCTTTGGCTTCGTGACTCTAACCTCATGTAATCTTCGTATTAGGTGCTAAATACCGAAGTTGAGGATACTGGAGCCAATGATGACAACTCTAACCCTTCCGAAGTTATTGATGAAGAGACACCATCCCTGCACTTCGAGGCCATGAGAAGGTCGCTGCTGATGTTATGGAAAACCAGATGGTTGTTGCCTCAGTGATAGAAGAAACCGAGATAGCAGCGGAGAATACCGAAGGAACTGTTGCTTTGGTCGTGGAAGCCTCCAGTGACTGAGAACCGTATAATAGTGTATGAATATCCAACTGCAGGGGTTGCTTTCGATCCTCCCTTTAACACTTCACTCCCGTATCATGAACTGGTCGGTGGATTCAGCGTTCCCATTGGATATGCACGCTTGTACGAGACGATATGGAAGAAGTTTGGCCACATGATCGTTGACAGGAACCCTGGGCGTGCTTATGCTTTAACCATGCAAGTAGGCGTTATCTTGCGTGTCGTGAGTGATATGCATACGAGACCCAGGAATACCGTGACTCCAGATATACTCTTTGATTGGGAGTTTAACTTGGAGAATTCAGAAAGACTTGGCCTCAACGTGAAATGGCTTCGTAAGCAAATAAACGTTATCAAGGATTCATGTGAGAAGAACATACCCTTTCCAATGATGTGTGAAGGAGAAGGAGGACAAGATTGCCAAGCTGACCGAGGAGTTGAACAAGGAGAGGGCGGCTTTGAAATGAAGCGAAAGCCTTTTCTTGCTGATCTCTTGAACTTCTGAACTTCTGAGAGATGTGAGGTTTATACTTGGGTTTTGATATTTAGATGGTTTTGGATTGACTGATGGTTAGGATTTTCTTGTAGATTTGATAGAGATTTTCTTTTACGAAATATGAACTGAATTTTGATAAATTGCTGAATTCAAATACTGATTGCAAGTATTGCAAATGTTTTGGAGGAATTGAAATACAAATGAAAGAAAATCCTAAATGTTAAATCCCAACGCCATGAGTGCTTCAAACGCCCAATACCTTAAATGTCCAATAATTTCAGATAAACGCCTTGAGCCAATTTTCGTGAATTACTGGTAGGGTTCTGCCATCTGTGTTGGTCAATTTGTAGTATCCTCCGGCCACGGACTCAGCGACCATGAATGGTCCTTCCCAATTGGAGTTCCTTGTAGAATGAAGACCGCGCTGAACTGCTTTGAGAACCAGGTCCCCTTCATGAAACTTGTTAGGCTTGGTCGATCGTGCCTTGAATATCTTCCGCTGATTCGGAATTCCCTGTTTGATGGAATTCCACGATTGTGGCCCTATGGACACTCGCGCGGAAGAGAGTATCCAGCATAGTGTTGATCATGCTTAGCCAAGTCTTCAGCAATAAACCTCTCGATGGAGTGACCGATTTGAAGAAGTTCTGAACCCAACCATTGAGTGTAATATTGCTGAGGTGAAGTTACCCACTCGTAGCTTTTGATGACTGCTAAATTATTCATGGGGAGAAGTCCTGGACCATAGTAGCGTATTTGAACATTGGTAATATTGGAGCAAGAGGAGGAATAAGACTTGCCTGAGCTCGAAACCTTCTGACAAAGGTGTGCGGATTATCTCCAAGTTCCTGTGTAAGTCCCATCAGAGTTTTTACTTCTTCCAGATGCTCAAACGGTGGTGCGTCCTCTGCTTCGTCTTCCGACTCGGAATCCTTGTCGATGACAGGATGTGTTGAAGGCATCGTTGTCCTTTCAGCATGAATCCAAGTTCTCCCAAGGACCATGTCGTATCCAGGGTCTTCCCGGATTATGAAAAACTTGGCCTCAGTGCAGATCGATCTTTCCGTAACTT
Organism: Papaver somniferum; assembly: GCF_003573695.1. Lineage (NCBI taxonomy): Eukaryota > Viridiplantae > Streptophyta > Magnoliopsida > Ranunculales > Papaveraceae > Papaver > Papaver somniferum. Next base: position 53,761,499 of record NC_039367.1, read on the forward strand.
TGAGAGTGATGAAGCCGTATGCGTTTCTGGAGATTCCTTCGTGGTCCCTGATTGCTATGGGAGCGTGGGTGGCTTCCCGTCGAGTAATACCAGCAGCTCTGAGAGTTTTCAAAGGGATGATGTTGACGGCGGTACCAACATCGATGAACGCCCTCTTGAACTCATTTCCTTTAATGTGCACTGTGGTGAGCAGTCCCCAGTCATACATTTCTGTTGTGGTCTGAAGGTCCGGGTAGTCTCTTGGATCAGCGGACGTCTTCCGGACACGATGTGGTTCAGTGCAGCAAACATGTCTTTCCTTTGAGCTTTCGAAAGATACAACAGCTCGCAGACATGTTCGATCAGAGATTGGACCGTTTCCTTGACAGGAGGTTCGGAGATGGTAAAAGTTCTGACTGGGAGGGGTTTTTGTGCACCCCCTCAGTCCCCAGGTTGAGCTCTCCTGATTCGACCTTTTCTTTGAATATGCGCTTCAAAATTTTGCAATCACTCGTGGGATGGCTGACGTATCTATGGAAGCGACAATACCGAGGATTTTCCATGGCCTCTTCAGTTGGTTCCTTCTTGACATAAGGCAATTTGATTGCGCCGTCTTGAATCCAGGCATCGAGTAGTTCATTAACTTCTTCCATTGAACAGGGAAAATCAGGTGCTTCTGGATCTTCCGTATGCTGAGGAGGGATTTTCGAATTCTCCTTCTTGTGTCTTTGAAGGGGTGGAGGAAGTTGCTTGTGTTGTGGTTCTGCTTTTCGCTTACTCCCTTCCGCGACACATTTGTTGAAGGTTGCAGGTTATACTGCTTGTTGATCAGACGCCTGCTTCCTCGAGTGTCTTTTGAATCTTCAGTCTTTGTAGACTTTGCTCTTTCCAAAAGAGCGGGTGCAGTGGTTGCCGACCTCTTCGCAGCTTCGTGAAGCTCTGAGAAAGTCTGGAATCGAAGGTTTTCTAGCAAGGCCCTGTAGACCGGGAGCATGCCATTGATGCACAAGTCCACCAGTTGTTGCTCCGTGACGTTTGGGTCATGACAATCCAGGGCTTGGACTCTGAACCTTTTCACATAATCATTGGGATTTTCACTGACCCTCTGAAACATTCTTCCAAGGTCGGAGAGGGTGACTTGTTCTGACACGAAGAAGTATTTCCTGTAAAATGGTAAATTCGGTCACAAGAGAGGATGGGTTGATCTGTAGGAGGGAAGCTGAGAAATGTGTGGAATCAATGGTAATCAAAGATTATGGGTGTGTGAATTCCGAATACGATAAGCTCTGAGTGATTGAAATTTCTCAATTGAGAGTAGTTGCTCAATTGATGAGTTGATGATCTCGTGTTTGTCGATGAGACGTGATATTGATGATGATGATTCAATCATGATTCAGAGACTTATTTATATTGCTGGAATTGTAGACACCATGATTCCATGAAGTGTGACAGTTGATGGAATCAAGGAGTGGGGAAGTGGAGATCGTGTTTGAAACCAGTTGCTCAACGTGTGGAGACTTGGTCGATTTTCCACCCACTACCTCGTGAATTCCTTCAACTGATTGCACGACTTGATCACATTCCATCGTGTGTTTGAACACACGTGTCACAGACCGCCAGACCAAAACCCTAAGTGATATTCCCCCAAGTGACACGATTGACGTCTCGTGGTTTGTTATTCAATTGATGACTTTGTGGTTTGATGGGACGATGAGTCCATGTAGTCGTTGAGTTGAACATGATGTTCTGAAACTCATGAATTGAGCATGTCATGAGACAGAGGTATAGTTCTTACGATGAAATGAGCAAGTATCGCTCATTCGATGGATCGTTGAATATCGATTGTTGAACCAATATTCCTTCGTTGGAGCAAATATTCCTCATCTGAGCAAATGCTGCTCATGTTATGAATTGTTGAATATTTGATCGTCTAAGCATGTGTTGCTCATCTGATGGATAATTTGCAGCGTACCAAAAATATTAATTAAAGTACTGGTTGTTGAACCGAGAATAATTAATAAGATTAATGACCATGAGGTCGTCGTAAAATTATTAAGGTTGGAATCCGGAATGATGATCCTTGGATTCAGAAACCCTAATTTGATCAATTGATGATCAATTCACGGTTCGTCAGAATTTTAACCATGGGATGAAGGAGGGAGCGACTACATGGGACCATGGATCAACCATGTAGCGTCCATATGCTCACGTGAGAAAATACGAATAACTCCTCAAGAGTTGACGATTTGTTGGTGGAAGAATGATTAAATTCTGGCTTAATCATTTATTCAAAAATGCTCGTCTGAGCCTTAGGTGAGAAAACCTAATTAATTATGACGAGGCAAGGGACGACCATGGAGTCATGAAACCGGCCCTGGGTTGTCCCGTGACCGCCTGACGATCACTTCATGAAAATCCAAAGTGTTTGGGAGTGTTTTGGACCTAATACGAGCAATTATGCAAATTAGGTCAAAACTTGTGAAAATTGATGGGACCGGCTTCCGTGAGCCAAAGATCCAATCTTGGTCGGTCAAGATAGCGTGCACGTATCCCCAAGGCATCCGCGTCTCAGTCATGAGAATTTTGATATTTTCTGGCGTGCAGTTGAGCATCCATTCGAGAAAATATGCCAAAATTAGGGTTTCGACGAAACTGAGGAAAACACCATGAGATGATGAAAAATAATTATAAAATAAGGAATGAGGAGGTGTGGGACCTCCGTGGTCAAGGCATGGTCAGCCAGTCGTGACCACGGTGCCGTGGTGCCTTTTCGTTAATTTTATAATATTTTGATGATTTTATGAAAAATTCATGAATTTTGAGAAATTTTATGAATTTAGGGAGTTTCCATGAATTGAAGGAGTTTTCATGAGTTCAAGGAAGAAAAAAATATTAAAAACAAGGGCATGTGGGACCGTGAAAGGCATGGTCGGCCGGCTAGGGCCAGGTCCCACGAGTTTCCCTATTTTTTAATATTTTTACGTATTTTGATGATTTGAGGGAATTTTTCCTAATTTGAGAGAAATACCATGAAATCAAGGAATTTGATGAATTCAAGGAAAACTAATAATAATAAAATAATAAAACAAAGGGGCATGTGGGATCGGTTAGGGCATGGTCGGCCGTCCAAGGCCCGGTCCCACAAGTTTTCATAATTTATTTTATTATTATTTGATGATTTGTGCAAAAATACCATGAAATCAAGGAGTTTTTTCATGAAATTAGAGAAATAATAATAATAATAAAATAATAAGGAACCGTGGGTGTGGGGCCTGTTGGGACCAAGGCATGGACGGTTGGCCAATGGTCACGCCCCACACTCCTTTCCTTAATTTTATTTTTTATGGATTTATGGAAGTACCATGAAACCGAGGAGTTTCCTCGAGATGAAGGAAATTTGATAAAATGAGAGAATTTTCATCAAATCATGAAAAATAATAAAAATGCACTAAAAATATAAAACCGGCGTGGGATTGACCACGACACGGTCGGTTGGTCATGTGTCCGTGCTCCCAGCACCCTGGTCAATATTTTTAATTTTTATTATTTTCTTCTCTATTTTGCATAGGTTCGTCGTTTCGTTGTATTTTTGAAATACTCGTTTGTGCGGTGATTGTTAGTGTATCGTCGTTGGGTACACCTTCACCATTTGAATCGGGGCTTACTTAGAGGTAGCTCAGACGCCCGGTTGTTGATTATTTATTACTAATTGTGGAATCCAGTGGAGAATAATTCACAAAACTGAGTAATAAAATGTTTATTATTAATTCATAGGATCAGCTGAGGATTCGACTACGAATTCAGAATAATAAAGTGAGCATTACCATTCCATGGGATCGTAGATTCGACCATATAATCGGAGTAATTAAGATTTATCTATTACCATTTATGAGACCAGTTGTGGATTCGATCATGAAATCAGAGTAATGAGATAATATAGTTATTGTTATTCTATGATATCAAGTCGTGGATTCGATCATAGAATCAGAACAATTGTTATTGACATTCCATGGGACCAGTCGTGGATTCGACCATGGAATAAGAGCAATTGTAATTAGGAATAATTAACTTTGTGGCTCTATACTAGCAGCGCAAGCTGTCTAGGAGCATTAATTATCCCGATACGAGCTTGTCGGTAGGTCATACCCTTTATATAGTCAGGGTAAACTTGTTGTTTATTCCTGAAGACGTTATCACTCTATACTAGCAGAGCAAGCTGTCTAGAAGCCGTCCATCACGTGATTCTATATAGAAATAATCACTGAAAGTATTCAGTATTCATGAGATATGTCGTTGTCCAGTTGTGAGACTACATATCCACATGTACTCTGAGAGAAGGTACTCTCCGTTGAGAATTCGATGAGAGACCCGTGTCTCGATACTCACGTCTGATTGCTGAATCAGGGATTCGTATAATTATGAGCTTACGGATTTAGCCTTTGTCGAAAATCCACCATCTATACAAACACTCCGACAACTTCAAATGGCCCCAATTAGATAAGATTTTATCATTTTTTGGGTTTATGTCGCTTTAATTCGACGAATCAAAAAAAAAAATTTGGGAGATATGCATGATTTTCAACTCCCGATTGTAGTCGTGTACTTCATTTCTCAAGAACATCGACAGTATTCAGGAGATGGAGTTATAGATTAACTTCTGAATATTGTTGGTCATATCTTCCTGTGAACAAAATGGATATAATCGGTAGATTAAAGAATTTTTTGACTTCCGAATATATTGATGTAGAGATACAACTGTTGATGGTGGATTTTAGTTCATGGCTAAAATTGTAAAACCAAAGTAATATGCTGACATCCTGCAAAGGATAAAGCCATTTGATAAGCGATGAGCGCAGAAAACCTCTCGCCTTGTTTATTTGAAGCAATTCGATAAACACACAAAATTCACCTAAAATGGTGCATGTAGCAACAATCCCAAATATTCTGTGAATTTATAGCATTATCGATTAATGCATGATTTTCCTAGTATTTCCTATATTGTTGCTCGCCGAACTCTCATTATTAGCATGATATGACGACTGAGTGTTCACTCTCAGCAGAGTAACATGAATCTCCAAGTGCCTATTTCGAGACATGCATGAAATACCCGTACATGCTACATCACCCTCTGACAAAGAGAACTTCGAATCGATGCGCTTTCAGCTCGATCGAACGCATTTAATTTCCTTGAGGAAAATCTGGACTGTCCATATCAGTCTCAGAAACGATCGCGACTACACAAGTTGGCCGCGCAATCTAACAAGCCTATCCAAACCCTGGCAAGAGTAGGTGATTGACGTGATGACCACCGGCGGGCCCAGTTATGCCCTAGCCGGTCGAACATCACACGAACTCCTCCTAGCACGTCAAACGCCAGCCCTAAAATAGGGTGGTTGCGCTGCTTTGGAAGAAGCTCGACGAGCTTAGACTGTTCAAGGTAGTATTAAAATCATCACGACCGTCCAACTTCACCAGCATGGTTGGACGGCTCAGATCATCCCGTGAATAGTCAGTAAAGCGCCAATGCACACATTGGCGGGCCCACTCCTCACCCACCTGATCGGTTTTGTCACGACCTAGCCCTAGAGCAATGAACGCTTGCTCGAAGTGTGGCTGACGTGATGCTTAAAGGGTCGCGGAAATCCTACTAGCATCTTAAATCGATCACAACCATCCAACTTCGCCAGCATGTTTGGATGGCTTAGATCGCGCCTAGGACCATCATGGAGGTGCACATACGTTCACCGTCAGCCCAACGTGGGCCCACACAATCGACCTCTCCAAAGGAGGAACATAGCTTGCCAAACCGATTGGCCAAAGTCACGCGCGCGTGACCGTTTTAAAACCCTAATTAGGGTTTGCGGCGCTGCATAACTGTCGAAGTTCGATCGCGTCCATCCATCTTCGCCAGCCTAAACGGAGGGTGTAGATGTAGACTTAAGAGGTTCCAAGAGTATCAACGTAATCACCATGGTCCCACCTATGCGTGTGACCAATCGGCCTAGGCCAACCATGGCCGAGCGCCTCGAAACGCACGCCCAAAGGAGGCATGTCATGCAGTTCCCAAATTTCTATCGCAAATCGATCACGGCCACTCATCTTTGCCAGTCGACTTGAGTGGCCTAGATCGCACCTTCGCGAGGCAGAGTGGCATGGACTTGTACAACGGCAAGCCGTCTACACGCGTGCCTGATCGGTCCCACCAGAAGGTTTGTCCATTCTTGATTTCGGTCAGGCTAAAGAGTGATGCTTGCGCACCTCTTTAAAACCCTAAAATCCATCAACGGTCGCAAACATGTGTCGCAGATCATCTCGTCCGTCCAACTTTGCCAGCTTAGTTGGATAACCTAGGCTAAGAGTTAAACAGCCAATGAGGCACCTTGGTGATCACCGTCCGTCACTCTACCACAAGGGGTGATCGGTCAAGGGATGGCCCGCCCATTCGGCCTCCAAACGATCACTCGAAGATGGTTGGGCATGCAGCTATTTTAAGACGCTTAATTCGCGACTTACTCCGTTAAGCTTTAAAACAGCGATGCTTCGTACATATTGATTGTATTCGATGCATTACATGCATAAAGTATACACGATATTTCATGAATATCGATTTCCTAAATAACTCAGTTATTTAACCTAGCACCATATGCTACTTCCTGTGGGTCCCACGATCCACTCATTCGAGACATCAAGCATGTCACAAACTGGGGGATACTTACTGGGGTATTGGTCTGGCGGTTTACAGCGTGCAGCGTGCAACGCGCCATCACTAGAATTCATGAGGCATGGACGGTTAACGATGATGGTAAAAGTGGGCAAAGACGTGATCGTGTGACAATCACTTGCAGGACCCCACTACTCCATCACTTCATTTCCTCCACTTCCTACGAGATGGGGTTTGCGCTCAATGACTTGTATAAATAGGTCCTTCACCTATTTCCAACACAACACAAAAAAAAACCAAGTGTTGTCATAGTATTCAGAAAATACCCAGAACTGATAGCTTACATTGTGCATGCCAGTTCATCATTCTGATACAAGTCATAAACAACCAACACCTTCACAATCTCAACACCTTCTTCGCTTCCCTCCCTAAGATCAACCCCATCTCCTTCACTTTGTGACCGAAGCAAGTCTGGAACAGTCATTTCTTGGTTTAGGCCAGAACTGTATAGATTGATCTCTCGAATCAAAAGCACTCCCGTGCAGTGCATTTGTTTAGGGTTTAGATTCGTTTCTCATCCACACACACCCAAATTTACCAAAACCATTGGTGACCACAGTGGGAGATTAATCTCTCGGTTATGAATTCAATTTCTTCAATACCCAATTCCGTTTGGTTGATTTCAAAATGGCTAGTCTTAGGATTTCCCCAACAACTTCGAATCTTGGTCGAGGTTCCTCCAATGGAGATACCTCTCTTCCCGATGGTGTATCTGATGGTGTAACTGGAAGAATCCCAACATTGATCAAATTATCACGGGTGCAGGAGATCTACACGAAGAACATGGACCTGATCAAAGGGGTGATAGACGGCATACTCGATCTCCTCATCAAGATGACATCAGATATGAGCGGTTCTCCTGTCGCGGAGATTTCTACACTGGGGACTGATCCTTGCAACGATCCTCCTCAAGTCAATAGATTCACTATGAACCAGAGGCCGTTGGATCAATAATCGGCTTCTCTAGTGGAAAGTTTGTGCGAACTCTTGCATCTTTCGAAGAACCAGCGGGCGGAGACATTTGCTGCAATCAACCAGATAGCCCTGGACGTGCATTTAACTCCTTTGCGCCCAGAAGCCCCAAAAACATCAGAGATGTCTGTGAATAATGTTACACTTACAGAAGAAGACATGATGGCGGAGGAAGGTCACAATCGGGCCCTACATGTTACTGCACGCATCAAGGACTCGGAGTTCAAGAGAGCTCTCATCGACACGGGAGCGTCTTCGAATGTGATTACTCTCAAGACTCTCAGGACGATTAAGGTTCTCCCGGGAAAGATCGTACGACGGCCTACCACGATGACAGACTTTGAAGGAAACCAAACCAACACGTACGGGTATGTCAATCTAAATTTATCTATAGGGCCCGTTGATGTGATTATAGAAGTGGTAAATAAAGTTCGTTCAACTCGGACTTTATGAGATTGGTTTAGGACTTAAAAATAAATACATGGAAAATATATATACACGATTGTCACGATATTGAGAGGTACTGAGACTCAGGATTCCACCAAACTCATAACATAGGGTTCAAATATTAATGCTTTTAACAATTATAGCTCAATAAATAAAGACATGGACTCTTATTTTTTCCAAGGTAGATTCTCAAAATATTAGTTGTAAATCCTAAGCATGGGACATCAAAACATCTAAGCAAGCATGACCCATCAGATGAGATGACAACTAATTAATCAAAATCATAAATCAATTTTAATTAGTGAAAAAGTCATATAAGAATTAAATATATTTACCCACGTATGATTTTAGGCTTTCTCCGTCATCCCAGCGTTGGGGTTTAGCTCTTCATGGTGAAAACACGCTCCAAAGATATAAACATGGCTCAAAAGGTGTTTTATTGAAGAAAAATAGTATTACAGCGAATTTGTAACAGATATAATTGTTATAGAGTCAACTGTTACAGAAATTGTTGCAAACTGAAGATAATAGTTACTAATGGACTGTTACAGGATTCTGAATTTAAGACCCTATGAAATGACTGTCCTTTACAGCCTTATGTTCTTCAGCTTAGTCTTCTTCTTCCTGCTGCTGCAACTTCTCCTACAGCATGATTCTTAGCTCTGCAGCGTACCCCCAACTCTCGATCCCTTCTCAGATCTCCCATCAGTCTATATATATTCCAACAAGTAACATAATGACTCGATTTATCTAGTTTTCTTCTCTCCAAAGTCTCGGGTTTTTCTTTCACCGTAAGTCACGATAATATCTCCTCAAATCTCTTTACGTGTCTCTGTGTTTGATACACTCGAATCCTGGAAGTCCTATGCTTGCACGCGTCTTCCATATTTACTCAAACAAATCCCGTAAACAAATCCTCTTTCCTTCCTTAACACAAACAATTCTCGTAATAAGTTATCTTCCTTGCTTTCCGAGAATACGATGGAATCTACCATTTTTATCGCAACCAACTTCCTTACCAACCTTGTTTTAGTGTAACAGGGTCGTTCCAACCAATTTCCGTTAAAATATCCCATAGAATCTCGTTCAAATTCTCGCCTGAAGAACCGAGAAAGCTCATACCCCTGTTTTGTGTCATCTAGATGATCTAGCCCAACTCAGTCGGATTTAAACACCATATCAAGCCTGTTAATCACTATCAGGCCCAAAACAGTCCTTACCCGTCATTGAATCTCGTTAAAACTCCTTCAAAATTCGATCGAAATGTTACGCAGTTGAAAGCTTCCTTTTCCTGCCAATTTCAAATTCAAACCTAGGAAATGATGACCTCCCCTTAACAGCTGCTGGTGTGTAAATAGCATCAGGGTGCCCCTTAGTAATTGAAGTGCCCCTTATCCAAACTGAGAGTCCGAATAGTAATTTTCTCCCACGAGCACAAATACCACTTTTCGAGCCAATTTTCACGCAAAAGCTTATTTCTCCAAAAACATCTACAAAGACATAAAATGACTAAATAAGTACAAAATCGAGCATTATAATTACACAGAATTGAGATCATATCAGACACATAAATGTGTCTATCACCCATTCAGTCAAAGGTGAAATTCGAAGTCATAGAAAAGGAGACGGACTACCATATGATACTAGGGAGACTGTGGCTTCATGACAATAGGATTGTCCCTTCAACGTATCACAAGTGCTTGAAGACTATGCTGAATAAAAAAGTCGTTCGTATTCCTGCGTCGTTGTCTCCTTACGCTCCTATATGTGGAGTGGAGTTGTTTGAGCCAAGAGAAACCTCACCGGAAGAATCAGGAAAAGTTCGCTACATCCCATTCCCCACGTGGGCATCAATCCAGGAAGAGGACCGACTTATATCATTGAGGGCTAAGCCCCACGATACGTCTTCACTGACAGGGCATTCTTCTTCATCTGGTGAAGCCGCAACCCATATTCACACCCAGAGAGAGCGAACTTTTGTGGCGAACCGTGACCAGAAAGGGAAGACCGTGTACCAACGCCGCTGTTAGCAATTAGCAGGGGAGACTGTTACCCAGTCTCTCCGCCCAATGGAATGCTAAAACAATGAAGATCCACAGGAAGATGTGTTGGATGTTCCGCGACAGCTGCAGGACGACACCAACTTCACGACTGATGAGCTCGAAATCGTTAATATCGGGAATGAAGAGTCTCTCAGGCCTATCTGCAAGCTCGTACAACTTATCAAAGAATACCACGACATATTCGCTTGGATGTATGAAGAAATGCCCAGTTTAGATGAAAAATTGGTCACCCATCATCTACATGTCATACCTGGATCCAAGCCAATTAAACAGTCCCCGAGGCAATTCAGGCACGAGGTAGAAGAGCAAATCAAGACTGAGATACAGAAGTTTCTAGCTGCTGGCTTCATTAAACCCATTCATTATCCGACCTGGTTGGAAAATGTGGTCCCGGTAAAAAAGAAAAACGGAAAGATCAGATGTTGCGTGGACTTCAGAGACTTGAATAGATGCTGCCCCAAAGACGATTTTCCTCTACCTAACATCAACATGTTAGTAGATGCCACCAGTGGACACGACATGTTCTCCTTTATGGATGGATATAGCGGGTACAATCAGATAAGGATGTACGAGCACGACACAAGTAAGACAGCTTTTCGAACTCCTCTTGAAAATTTTTATTATACTGTAATGCCATTTGGTTTGAAGAATTCCGGTGCAACCTATCAACGCGCTATGACGGAAATCTTCCACAACATGATGCATAAGCAAGTTGAAGATTACGTGGATGATATAATAGTCAAGTCGCAAGCTCGGGCGGATCACACAGGAGTCCTACGACAAGCGTTCGAAGGTGTCGTGAGTACAAATTGAAGATGAATTCTTTGAAATGCGCTTTCGGCGTTTCTTCGGGCAAGTTTCTGGGATTCCAGGTAACTGCTGAAGGGATCAAGGTGGACCCATCTAAGACTCAAGCTATCCTCACGATGCCGACGTCACGGACTGTGAAGGAGCTCCAAAGCTTCATGGGAAAAGTAAACTTCATTCGACGTTTCATACCTGGTTTGGCCCAGCTCGTTGCTTCATTCACCCCCTTGCTGAAGAAGGGGGAAAGTTTCGTCTGGACCGCACTACAACAGGAAGCGTTTCGAAAGATTCAACAGATATTGTCGTCTCCAGCGGTCATGAAGTCCTATGTCCAAGGAAGACCGTTGTGCCTCTACACCGCCTTTAGTGATACCGCCGTAGGGGCTTTTCTCGCTCAAGAGGATGATGAGGGAGTCGAACATCCCATATATTATTTCACTCGAGTATTAAGAGATGCTGAACTCAGATATCCCAAAGCGGAAAAATCATGCCTACCCTGATTCATTCCATTCAGAAGTTTAGACATTACCCGTTGTCCAACAAGGTGGTGCGTATATCTAAATCTGATCCTGCGAAGTTTTTACTTTCAAAGCCGTGTTGATGGGAAGGTCGGCCAAGTGGCTTCTCTAAATGTCAGAACTAGACATAACGTGTGCATCACCAAGGGCTATCAAAGGACAAGACATTGCAGATTTACAGGCAACGTTCCCTGGAGAATGCACTATTGCGCTACATGATGATCTTCCTGGAGAATTTCCAGAGATATCCATTGTCGAAGGAGAGGCATGGCTGATGTATTTTGATGGCTCCGCCACCCCTAGCAGTAACACTGGAGGGGAAGGCGTGGTCTTAGTGTCTCCAACCGGTGAAGTCTTCTCGCAATCCTTCAAGCTGGACTTTCAATGCACCAACAATTCAGCAGAGTATGAAGCCTTCCTCATAGGACTGTCATTAGCCAAACAAGCGGGGGCCACACGCTTGGAGATAATAGGTGACTCTAAGTTACTAGTTAATCAACTGAATGGAGTATATGCATTGAAGGAGGTAACACTAGCCCAGTACCGATCAGAGGCGCAACGGTTACTAAACTACTCTGCGGATGCAACCATAACCCATGTTGGTCGCAACAACAACAGACACGCCGATTATTTGGCCACACTAGCTTCCAAATTGCAGGTCAAAGGTTTAGAAGAAACCCTGACGGTGAATAGGAGAACGACAGAATCAACATGGCTTTCACAATGCAAAGACACTGGAAACGACGATTGGCGGACTCCGATCATTCAAGAGCTCAACAACTTGCTTTCTCAAGGGAAGGTCAGTCTGAAAACCCTACAGATTTTTTTTATGCTTCACGGTATGCTATATCATCGAAATCCGGATGGCTCCCTATCAAGATGTCTCGGAGATGAAGAAGCACAGCTGCAGCTTAACCGCGTTCACGATGAAATTTGTGGACAAACGTTGGTAGTAACGCTATATCGACGTCTTCCACGCCTGGGGTATTACTGGCCAGAAATGGAAACCCAATCTCGGCTTCTCCAAAAGTCTTGCTCTAACTGTCAAACACCGCCACATCAATTGTAGGTTTTCAGCATAAGTCATGCTGGGGACTGGAGAGAGCCGTATATTAGTTATCTCCGCGACGGGGTAACTCATGTTAATCAAAAGGATGTTGTTAAGATGAAATAAAAAGCAAAGTGGTTCGTATTTCACGAAGGGATCCTGTATCGCAAAAGCTTTGGAGGGGATATGTTACGGTGCCTGTCCGAGATAGAGATTCCAATCATGTTGAAAGAAATGCATGAAGGGGAACATCAAGGGAAGAGGAAACTGTTTCTCCAGATACACGAGATATGCTATTGGACGACCATGGCGGATGATGCAGCTGCATTCGTTCAAAGCTGCCACAGATGTCAAATTCATGGGAACCTTGTTCACGCACCTTCCACTCCTTTACACTCGATAAGCAGTCCATGGCCATTTTATAGATGGGGACTTGACATTATTGGGAAGAACAATCTGCCATCATCGAAGCAGCACGAGTATATTATAACCGTAACAGAATATTTCACCAAATGGGTTGAGGCTATTCCTCTACGAGGTACTATAGGAGCACCGATTGCGGCTTTCATTAAAGAATACATCATTTGCCGTTTTGGTGTGCCTAAACATATTATCACTGATAACGACACCCCCTTCGCCAACAAACAAGTACGAGAGATGCTGGAAGAATATGGAATTAAACAGGTCTTCTCCACCATTTACTATCCTCAAGGAAACAGACAGGTTGAAAGCACCAACAAAACATTAATTCGGATTATCATTCGAACCATACATGACAACCCCAGAGAGTGGCATGAACAGCTACCAATGGCGTTATGGGCGTATCGGACGGCACCTAGGAGTTCCATTGGGGTTTCTCCATATTCACTTGTTTATGGTGCGGACGCGATCCTCCCAGCAGAAATCAAGATCCCATCATCCAGGATTGCAGCAGCAAGTGGGGTTCACTGGAACGAGGCTGAAGCATCTAACTCAAGAATCGTTGAGTTAGACACTCTGGATTCCAGAAGAAGCAAGGCAGAGGAACGTACTCAGGTGTACAGAAATAGAATCTCCAGGGCGTATGAAAAGACTGTGAATCCACGTGTTTTTAAAATAGGAGATTTAGTCTTGATGACGTCCAAGCACATTCAGCAAGACATGTCTGCACCAAAGTTCTCTCCGAAATGGGAAGGTCCCTACGTGATTACCAAGGCTTACAGTACCAGCTATTACAAGATCATTAAGGTGGATGGAGGCAAGTTAGAAGCAGTCATCAACGGAAAATGGCTCAAGGCATACCATGCTTGATCATTGTCCCGCTATTTTCTCATGACATGACAATACAGGCATCTTTCATTACACATTTTGAATTATCAATTTATTCAAAAAAAAAAACGCTAATGGAAAAAACTTCATCCATCTACCAAAAACCAATGCAATTCATTTCTCAAGAATGTGCAATTTATTTCTCAAGAATGTTCAAAAAGAAAATTGACAATAAGGAAGCGTGTCTTAGAAGAGGTCATCCAGCAGATTGTAGTCCCTTGAGAGCATCATCTTCAGCCTAGTTTGGTATCTCTCCATCCTATCCTTCAAGTTTTGAACTGCCTGCTCCACCTTCTCTGATTCCGCAGCCAGGGCCTTCTCCTCCTCCAAGATAGCTTTCGCAGCAGGAACTACATTCACAAGGATACCAGCTCGATCAACCTTGATGACGTCAAGACGCTGCCGCAACCATCCCACATTGAACTCCATGGATTCGCAGGTAGATACCATGTTCTCCCACTTTTCAAGATTTGATTCAACAACGTTGCGAATAGAGATGTTCTCCATCTCAGCAATCATGGGAAGAAGGAAGTTTACTGTGGTGACCAAAGCAGATGAACAGTGCCGAACTACGTTCCTGGTTGTGGCCATACTTTCTCCATACCTTTGTGTAGAAAGGCACAAACTCCTTCCGCACTAAGAATCCACCGACATCTCGGTAGCTGGAAGATAGGAATTTCATGTGAATATCGAATAAAACACCCTGTTGGGGTATTCATAAGATGAGATACCCATATCGGCATCTTCAAGGTCTGCAGGTGTAGGTGTGTTTGAGTTTGAAGGAAGAGGACTAGTTAAGTCATCATCGTCGATAACCGTCACGTCACGCATGTTCCAGTAGGGTATCTCTGCAAAAAAAAAAGGAGGAAGATTATTCGCCTGACCATGAAGAATAAGCAACTTTCGGAAAGGAAAAGAGGAACGAACCGGTATGATCTTCTTAACTCGGAGAACACGATCAGGGGATTCACCATGAAACTCAGGTTCACACTGAGATGCAGGTCGTGCACGTTTAGCAGAAGACCCTGGATGGTATGAAGAAGATGATCTACTGTTGTTTGACATGATGGAGTTTCTTCAAGAAAATCCTATCGCAAAATGGTAAAAGCGGTTCAAAATCCCTACATATACATATATGTCGAGCAAACCCTAAAGGAAGACTAAAAGCGGTTGCGGCGAGATATACCCGATGAATAAGGATTCAACGCCGACCGAGTCGTGCTTTCTTCTGAACCCTAATCAAGATCAGAAAGGCCGTCAGATATTTAAAAAGGAACGGTTTGATCAGCCCCAGACGTTTGAGGCATAGGACGATGTTCATCTATGCGGTAAATATGTATTTACTTTAGCTTAATCGTTCTAGTGTTTGAACTATCACCATCTCATGCCTACCCAACAATAATGCAACCATTATGTGTTAGGCAGGGGACTTAATGTTGATGGTGGATTTTAGTTCATGTCTAAAATTGTAAAACCAAAGTAATATGCTGACATCCTGCGAAGGATACAACCATTTGATAAGTGATGAGCGCAGAAAACCTCTCGCCTTGTTTATTTGAAGCAATTCGATAAACACACAAAATTCACCTAGAATGGTGCATGTAGCAACAATCTCAAATATTCTATGAATATATAGCATTATCGATTAATGCATGATTTGCCTAGTATTCCCTATGTTGTTCCTCGCCGAACTCTCATTATTAGCATGACATGACGACTGAGTGTTCACTCTCAGCAGAGTAACATGAATCTCCAAGTGCCAATTTCGAGACATGCATGAAATACCCGTACAGGATACATCACTCTATGACAAAGAGAACTTCGAATCGATGCTCTTTCATCTCGATCGAACGCATTTAATTTCCTTGAGGGAAATCTGGACTGTCCATATCAGTCACGGAAACGATCGCGGCCACACAAGTTGGCCGCGCAATCTAACAAGCCTAGCCAAACCCTGGCAAGAATAGGTGATTGACGTGATGACCACCGGCGGTCCCACTTATGCCCTAGACGGTCGAACATCACACGAACTCCTCCCAGCACGTCAAACGCCATCCCTAAAATAGGGTGGTTGTGCTGCTTTGGAAGAAGCTCGACGAGCTTAGAATGTTCAAGGCAGTCTTAAAATCATCACGATCGTCCAACTTCACCAGCCTGGTTAGACGACTCAGATCATCCCGCGAATGGTCAGTGAAGCGCCAATGCACACATCGGCGGGCCCACTCCTCACCCACCTGATCGGTTTCTCACGACCTAGCCCTATAGCAATGAACGCTTGCTCGAAGTGTGGCTGACGTGATTCTTAAAGGGTCGCGGAAATCCCGCTAGCCTCTTAAATCGATCACAACCATCCAACTTCGCCAGCATGTTTGGATGGCTGAGATCGCGCCTAGGACCATCAGGGAGGTGCACATACGTTCACCGTCATCCCAACGTGGGCTCACACAATCGACCTCTCCAAAGGAGGAACATAGCTTTCCAAACCGATTGACCAAAGTCACGCGTGCATGAGCGTTTTAAAACCCTAATTAGGGTTTGCGGCGCTGCATAACTGTCGCAGTTCGATCGCGTCCATCCATCTTCGCCAGCCTAAACGGAGGGTGTATATGTAGACTTAAGAGGTACCAAGAGTATCAACGTAATCACTGTGGGACAACCTATGCACGTGACCGATCGGCCTAGGCCAACCATGGCCGAGCGCCTCGAAACGCACACCCAAAGGAGGCATGTCACGCAGTTCCCAAATCCTTTGCGGCAAAGGATTTCTATCGCAAATCGATCACGGCCACTCATCTTTTCCAGTTGACTTGAGTGGCCTAGATCGCACCTCCGCGAGGCAGAGTGGCATGGACTTGTACACCGGCAAGCCGTCTATACGCATGCCCGATCGGTCCCACCAGAAGCTTTGTCCATGCTTGATTTCGGTCAGGCTAAAGAGTGATGCTTGCGCACCTCTTTAAAACCCTAAAATCCATCAACAGTCGCAAACATGTGCCGCAGATCATCTCGTCCGTCCAACTTTTCCATCTTGGTCGGACAGCCTAGGCTATGAGTTAAACGACCAATGAGGAACCTTGGTGATCACCGTCCGTCACTCTACCACAAGGAGTCATCGGCCAAGGGATGGCCCGCCCACGCGCCCTCCAAACGATCACTCGAAGATGGTTGGGCGTGCAGCTATTTTAAGACGCTTAATCCGCGACTTACTCCGTTAAGCTTTAAAACAGCGATGCTTCGTACATATTGATTGTATGCGATGCATTACATGCATAAAATACACACGATATTTCATGAATATCGATTTCCTAAATAACTCAGTTATTTAACCTAGCACCGTATGCTACTTCCTGTGGGTCCCACGATCCACTCATTCGAGACATCAAGCATGTCACAAATTGGGGGATACTTACTGGGGTATTGGTCTGGCGGTTTACAGCGTGCAACGCGCCATCACTAGAACGTGTCATGAGGCATGGACGGTTAACGATGATGGGAAAAGTGGGCAAAGACGTGATCGTGTGACAATCACTTGCACGACCCCACTACTCCATCACTACATTTCCTCCACTTCCTACGATATGAGGTTTGCGCTCAATGACTTGTACAAATAGGTCCTTCACCTATTTCCAACACAACACAGAAAAACCCCAGTGTTGTCATAGTATTCAGAAAACACCCAGAACTGATAGCTTACATCGTGCAAGCCAGTTCATCATTCTGATACAAGTCATAAACAACCAACACCTTCACAATCTCAACACCTTTTTCGCTTCCCTCCTAAGATCAACCCCATCTCCTTCACTTTGTGACCGAAGCAAGTCTGGAACGGCCGTTTCTTGGTTTAGATTCGTTTCTCATCCACACACACCCAAATTTACCAAAACCAGTAGAAACAGTTTTCACCCATAAACAACAACAATCGGAAATACACTAACTACCGAATATATATATTTTGAAAATTTCTCAAAATTGTGATTTAGGCAAAATCCCATTTTGGGGCCAGTATATAATCAGAAGAGAATATAATATTTTATTCTTCCGATTGTAAAATGTTGAAACTCAAATAGTTTTGGGGCCATATATCGTTCGGTAGCAAATATTATTGATGTCTTCAGATTAGCCAACATACATTCGGAAGTTTATGCAAATGCAATATCTTCCGACTATTACAAGTTCAAAACCAGAAAAATTTTGGTTTTTCAAAAATTCTGATTTTTGGGCCATTGTACATTCGAAAGTTTATGCAAATGCAATATCTTCCGAATATGCTTGTTGTATAAAAAACCATGCCATGGCTCTAGGTGGTTCCAAGAGGCACAAACCTAAGGATTTTTGAAGGTTAGCCAACATACATTCAGAAGTTTATGCAAATGCAATATCTTCCGAATATTGCAAGTTCAAAACCAGAAATTTTTTGGTTTTTCAAAAATTCTGATTTTTGGGCCATCGTATATTCGGGAGTTTATTCAAATGGCATATCTTCCGAATTTGATTGTGGCAGATCCTACCATGTCATGGCTATAGGTGGTTCCAAGGGCCATTTTAGAAGGTTAGGCAACATACATTCGGGAGTTTATGTAAATTATATTCCCTCCGATTATTACAAGTTCAAAATTTGAAAAATCTCTGTTTTTCCAAAATTTTGATTTTTGGGCCATCGTATATTCGAGAGTTTATTCAAATGATATATCTTCCGAATATGATTGTGGCTGATCCTACCATGCCATGGCTATAACTCAAAAATGAAAAGAAATGAAAAATGAAACAAAATTCATTCAAATACTGCGCCCACTACATTCGGACGCATGCTTCTTATCTTGTCTACCGAATGCATTCGGAGGATAAAAATAATATATTATCTACCGATTATCTAAGGGAAATTTTGCCATTATGAATTACGCGGGATAAGGGTTGGCTACATTTTACGTTTGGGTAACCTTTTTTGTTTTATTGTTGGCCCCTAAATCCTTTTGAGTGTCCCCTAAAAATTCCAGGCAATTTAGGGTTCAGTATCAACCAACGTACTGAGAATCCGAAATAAACTTAAAACTATATTACCTGATTATGATCGATGTTCACGAAGAATGAAGAACACGAGCGTAATCGGGCGTTTAAAAACAGATATATCTTCCGATTCTAGGTAAAAAACAGAAAATCCTACAAATTATTTTCATCAATTCGTCGAATTAAAACAACATAAACCCAAATAATGGTAGAATCTTATCTAATTGGGTCCATTTGAAGTTGCTTGAGAGGACAAGTATTAGAATAAACACCACCACCTACATCAGATGCTTCATCTTCTTTGTGTTATTTGTCTTCTTCGTCGGTAGTTACAATGGCTTTGTTCTTTGATAATTGTCTGATTTTTGGATCGTCACCACGGTAGACGTTTTTCACTCGAGCTTTTTTGGGCTCATCAGTTCTCGCCATCGTTTTATAGAACAATCGACGATGTTTTTGATTCGGCGATGAACAACGACGATGAACTGAAGTTGAATAATAGAGGGAATCTTTTTTCCTCTTTACAATCGGGAGTGAAGAAGAAGAGGAGAAGAAGAGTTGAAAAGAAAAAAAATGAGAATGAAATTAGGTTTTGGGTGGTTTTATTCGTCGAAGGGGTGTATAGGTAATTCCATAATCGGTAGTTTAGAATCAATACATATCTACTGATTTAATACTTTAATCAGTAGTATTAAGAAATCCATTTTCTACCGATTTTTAGAGGAGCCCCAAATTCAAAACGTCAGATACACATGAAATTCGAGTTTTCTACTTTAACAATCGGTAGTTATGATATGTTGTTTACCTACCAATTATTACAGTAGCCCACTCTTTTCTTTTTTTTTTGCTTAATCATAAGAATTTATTACCAAAATAAACTAAAGGTTTTACAAACAAAATCTGTTTGGACGGGCCCAAAACAGAAACAAACTCAACTCAAACAAAAAAGATACATGTATATCTAAGCCCACAAACAAAAATAAGCTCACAAAGGAGGCTTCTCACAATTATACAGATTCAAAATCTAAAATATGATATGCCTTCAGTTTCCAGTATTCCTAAGAAGACTGGCTTATAGTCATAGTAAAGACAAGTACCTAGCTAGTGGTATATTTTACCCATTCACCTCTTGCCAAAAGTGCTCCTTTTTTTGCCATTTTATTGGCAGAGAAATTTGTTTCCCTGTATGAATGTCTGAAAGTAATATTCCTCAGTTTACTTCCGATTGCCTGTCATTTAATACTGATTATCCAAGGAACTTTCCCTGACATAAAAGAAGTTAAAACTGCCTTTGAGTCCAGAATAAAACAAACATTTAGAAAACCCCTTCTTACTTCCCATTCTCCAGCTGTAATCAGAGCCATAACTTCAGCTATGTAGTTAGTAGCAATACCAATTCCTCCTGAAATAGCACCAATATAGCTTCTGTTAGAGCATAGCTCGGTCGACCTCGCATGCGTTGCTATATCAAGCATGTTTGTCAATGTTAGTGATCAAAACTATGAGTCTTGATTTCTAGTCTATTATAGCTAAGTCTCGGACTAGGATAGAATAGTATAGTTGAGCTCAAGGACTTCATGGCGATTCATCATACAACGACGAAGATATACACAAGGAACTGTGGAACTTCATCAACAAAAAGGTATGTGGATACTTGAACTTATCTATCACTCAAAAGTCTATCTATTCTATCTCCTACTTCTTATGAGACAAAAATTCGTATGCTATATAGACTGGATCATACACATTTGACATTTCGAGCTGAGTATTCACTACTTATCTTTTTCTCGAAATCGTTTGTTGGTAAAGCGTTTCGCTTTGATCAAGTTTATCTTCACCTAGTGACGAAAGTCATGAAAAATTTCAATTACTTTGAGAATTGCTCTAACGTGAAACAGTCTGTGAATAACGACAATATAACGTCCTCTGAGAATGTCTCAATGATTGGAATGAGAGTTTAAATTACATAACTATGTATTCCTTAATCCGAAGTTTTCGAAATTTGTTGATTGAGAGAAACCAGAGGAATTGGCTTTACCAAGTCCGCGAACTGACGGAAGTTCTCTTGCCGAGAATTTCTGCTGGGATTTTCCAAAAAATCGTTTGCGTGTTTAGTCCGCGAACTGGCGGAAGTCTCCTTGCCGATATTTTCTGTTGAGTTTGGAAAACTCTGCCGGTTGCCTTAAGTCCGCGAACTTGTTTGTGAGCTTAAGTGGTTATGATCTAAAGATGTGCTCTGAACATGAAACTTAAATTACTAAGGAATTCTTTATGCAAACCGTGACTATAAAGTTCATGAGCCGATTCATCGAATCGAATCATCTTTGTTTCAATTGTGTCTTGTGTAGTTACATAAGATCTCATAGCAATTGAACAACTCCCTAACTAGTTCATTTGAGTCAATTGAACTAGTTATGGTGAAGAAGAACTAGGTTAATATGAATTGCTCATATGGTTAACCTTTTGGGTTACTATGTTGAACCAACATACACATACACGTTTGGGCATGGTTTTCACAAACCCAGTAAACGTCTACACAAGTGTGTGTGACAAGCTAAGTTTTCGATCTAATGGTTGAGAAATATTAGCTTGAATCTAAATTAGGTTTTCATCTAACGGTGAATATGGATTGCTTTGTAACTAAGGCAAAACCCTGATTTGAAGGCTATATAAAGGAGACATCTAGCATTGTGAAAAACTAATTCCCACACGTTTGTGTGATGCTAGTGCGCTCGCTAGAGTCGATTCTCCTTTAACCTTTGGTTTTCTTCTCTAAAACCAGGTTGACGACTTAAAGACTTCATTGGGATTGTGAATCCAGACCGATACTTCTTTTCTTGTAGTTGTGTGATCTGATCTTGCATCTTATATCGTACGAGTACAATCTTTAATTGGCTTGAGATCGTGAGAGTTCTCCGATAGGCAAGATAAAGAAGTCACAAACATCTTCGTCTCACTGTTTGTGATTCCTCGACAAACCGCTTGTGTAGTCAAGAAGGATTGTTGAGAGGTGATTGATTAATCTAGGCTATTCTTCGGGAATATAAGACCGGATTATCAATTGGTTCCTGTTCACCTTGATTTTATATCTTAAGACGGGACAAAACCTAGGGTTTTTCTGTGGGAGACAGATTTATCCTTTGATAGACTTTTCTGTGTGAGGCAGATTTGTTTATTATCAAGTCTGCGATTTTGGGTTGCAACAACTCTTAGTTGTGGGTGAGATCAGCTAAGGGAATCAAGTGCGCAGTATCCTGCTGGGATCAGAGGCGTAGGAGTTCAACTGTACCTTGAATTAGTGGGAGACTGATTGGGGTTCAACTATAGTCCAGTCCGAAGTTAGCTTGGAGTAGGCTAGTGTCTGTAGCGGCTTAATACAGTGTGTATTCAATCTGGACTAGGTCCCATGATTTTTCTGCATTTGCGGTTTCCTCGTTAACAAAATTTCTGGTGTATGTGTTATTTCATTTTCCGCATTATATTGTTTATCTTTATAATTGAAATAATACATGTTGTGCCTTAAAGGTTAATCGATTTGAGATCTGACCTTGTGGTTATTGAATTTATTGATTAACACTTGGATATTGGTCTTTGGTACAGTCCAAGTTATTCCTTGTATTTGATAAAAACTCGCTATTGTTTTTAACTTGAGTAAAAATCAAATCAAGAGAGAGATATTAATTCCTTGAGATACTTTTATCTAGATTGAGTCTGACTATCTAGTTGATTCTCTAGCAAAGTATTTCGGACTTAGTCCATACAGATTACTAAGCGAAATATTCGATGGTGTTGTTAGACCCCGCTTTTTCACCTTCCTTCACTGTCTCTTCCTACACAACCAACACCTGCTTGGCCAGGGTTTCCTCTGACAGCACCATCACAAAAAAGCAAAATTTGATTCATCTCAGGGAATTCGAAAAAACACTCCTTCGCCATGTTAGTACGCACTGGTATATTTTTAATGCCAAATGCAGATAATACTTGAAAGTCATACAGGTCAATTCTTCTTTTCCCATTCAACCTGATGTTACATTCCTTAGTGAAGTTCAATATCCTGCATTTTATTTGTACATTACTGGGAACTTGATCTTCATACATTCTTCTGTTTCTACTGAACCAAATTTCCACCATTGCAGTACAAGCACTTATCAACCACACTTGCTTAATAATTGAACTCTTGTTTTTCACCAACTTTAGTACCTCCTCAAAACTAGAAGGAATTGAGAATTTAAAAATCTCACATAACCAGTGCCAGATGATTTCACTAAATCTACATTGCCACAATATATGCTCCACGTTATCCTGTGCATTCCCACATAAGTAGCATTTAGAAACAGTGCTAAAACCTTTTTTTCCTAATTGTCTCCTCAGTTGCACAAGCTCCCCTTAAGATCTTCCAAATATTTAAAGATATATAAGGATGTAAGCAAGGATCCCATACCTTTTTTGCCCATGACACTGGAGGAAATTTAATTCTAACTTGCTGAGCTGCAAAAATTCAGCAATCGGTTGCTAGTACCACTATAATAACTACCAATTATATAAGGGCATTTAGGTATTCTCGGAACCATTAGGACATCCCATAACCTTGCCTATGGATTGGGAATAAAAAAATCGCCCCTAATTCTTTCGGGGTCGCCCCTAAAAATGCCACGTATAATATCCCGTTTAAGAGCAAGTCTTATGGTGGAATCCAACCTATTCCAAGTGTGGAAAAACCATGGAATGTCAAGTCTAGTGGTTTCCAAGTTGGGGTCTTCCACAAAAAATCCAAACAGGGTTCCATGAATTGATGGAAGGGTCCGTGGAATCCATGGAAACGCTAATCAGAATAGCGCAGTAGAAGACAAGAAACGCTATTAAGAATAGCGTGTGTTTTTTTATCCGTAGATGAGTTGTTGAAATCTAACGGTTGAATAAAAAACGTTATTCTTAATAACACTATGTGCTATTTGTTAATAAAGTTTTTTTTTTGTGCTATTAAGAATAGTGTTTTCACTATTCCACCACTACACTTGCACTTCCATCCACAATTTCAAATGCTGAGGTGACGTGAAAGATGAAACTCTTCAACCGTAAGACATGCCGTTAAGAAGGCTCTTCTTTATTTTCACGCCCTCCCAGTCCACGATTAAGTGATTCCTTCTACCTCTCTACTGAAACAGTGGAGAATTTCAACCTAAATTCTTCGCATAGACCCGATCTAGAGAGCTAAGAAGAAGGCAAAGCAGAGTTCGATTATGTCTGGTTACATTTGAAGGACTAAAAGTTGGTATTCTTATTGGTCAACCTGTATCAACCTGGTATTCAGGCTGGAAATCCAGCCAATTTCAGATCAATACCGTTTTTCTTGTCCGAAATTCGGAACACTAGATTCTCTGTAGTAAGAGAGTCATTGTACAAGCTACACTCTCTTGCTAGCTAAAGAAACACAGTGGTTCTGTATAAAAAGAAGAAGAGGAAGGAAATCATGAAGAGAAAAAAATGGACAGAAGCAGAAGAAGAAACCCTAATTAACAGATACTCAGATCTATTAAATTCAGGTACTTTACCAAAACTCAAAACCAGAGAAAAGAAATTCCAACCCATAGCTGATCAAGTTAATTCCTTGCATAATTTGCAAGACCCAATTTCATTTCCATTTAGATGGTCATGGCGTGATGTTTCAATCAAAGTACAGAACATGCGTCATCAATATTTAGGTGTTAAGCAGAAGATTAGGGTTTCAGATGATGAATTTCTCTGGGACGATGCTGTTGATCATTGGGTTAATTTCTTTAAATATAAAGATGTTTTGGTGATGTCGAATTGTTAGATAATGGTAATAATGTTTCGAATTATTTGAATGGAAGAAGTTTAATTAGTGATGATGAGGACGAGGACGATGAGGAGGAAGATTGTAATGGTGCAGCTAGTGATTGTAAAGATTGGGACGGAATCAATGATGTGATGGGGAATGATGGTGATCATTGTGAAGAAGGGAATTCAGCATTTATTAAAAGGAAGAGATTGAAAAAGGAGGGGTTTGGGTTTCTAGGAACACAGTTGCTGGAGTTGAGGGATGTGATTGGTAAGAAAGAAGAGCGGGAACGAAAACGGAGAATCATTGAAGAGGAGAAATTTGAAGTTGTGGATGAAAAAGTTAGAGAAAGAGATATTCGGAATGAAGATAGATTGAGAGAACTAGAAGAGAGAATGGAAGTTAGAGAAATGGAATGGGAAGAGAGACAGAGATCAATGGATAAAAGAGAAATGGAAAGACGGTTACGGGTTGAGAGAGAATTCGATGAAGATCGAAGAAGATGGTTAATGAAAATGGAAGAGAAAAGAGAAGAAGAAGAAATGGGGTTTAAAGAAAGAATGATCCAGTTACAAATTGAACATGAAAAACAAGTTATGCAAATGAATGTTGAATCTTGTCAAAATCAAATGCAAGTTCTGGGGGTGTTGGTTAGAGTTGTTTGTCAATTCTTTGGATCAGGAAATGATGGGTTAAGCAATGGAATTGGTTCAATTTCAACTCCTCATCAAGATCATTTGCATCCTGGCAACTTGGTTAGTGATGATAATGGCAAACCGGATGGGAATACTAATTCCCATCACTTCATGTAATATGTAAAATCACCCAACGGCGAAACATGCTGTTTACTAAGATTGCGAATTCATACACACAATTGCAGTTTTGATCTTTGTTTTTGCTGCAACAAACAAGTGCCTATCCTTTGGGTGATCTAATGTAAGGGCAACAGGGTTCATTAATTTCTCTAAAGGATGTCGATAGAATTGGTTCCAGATTTTGAAGTTCATTTTCTCATCTCCTTTAGAAAAGACATACAATACTTTATAGGGACACCAACAAGCCAAAATGACTTGCACAAAAGAAAAAAAAAAATGAATCACAGCACAAAGCATCACCATTCAGTTTATATGATTTGGGGGTAAAAGTAAAACTGTACACATTTGTCAAGAGCAATCATATCAAAATATTTTTACATAGTTCTTCTCCCTGTCATTTAAAGCACATCACAGTACAGTCTCATTCATTTCTTGAGTTTCTGCGTCTACAATTTTCTTCTCCTTTCAACTTTCTATGAGCAACACATTACTTCTGGAACGAGAGGGAATATGATCCTGTGGTTGGATCTTTAACCGCTTTGAAGTTGTCGATACTCATTCCAAAACGTCCTAACACAGAATTGCCCATTTCTTTTAGCTTCCCTGGTATAAAAAATAAGGGGGGAAGTTAGAAATGTAGCCCCATCAAAGAGTATGCAAATACCGATCATCATCAAAGATTAAGGAGTCCTACTCATATGTATGTTTGGTAAGAGATAACTGACAGGGGGCCAAACATTATAAATGGAGATAACAACAACAGCTTTTAACCTTTAAAGGAAATTAATCTAGCCCAAACAATCACGGGATTCAACAACTCAAAGTCTTACTTTAATGTTATCTAAAGAAAACACCAGCTCTAGTATATTGCATTCCTGCATCATTTCTTTAAGAAAACTTGTAGGCCAATGAGGTAATTCTCTGCGTACAAACAGATGTTGGCTAAGAGAAATTCTAATATGCAACAGTACATGAACGTTTAACTACTTATCACGCCATTTAGACAGCAAAATGAAAAAGGCCATCCTATTCGGAAGTTCTAAACTGTGTATAATGATGCAGCATGTTCATGCAGCTTTACTAAATATCTAGTCCCATATCTATCAAATAAAATATCTCTTCATCCTTAAAGGTCTCGTGTAATTCATTAGAAGGATAAATTCATACAATCATTTAAAGTAAGATTCACTGAGTGAAGAAACGAGCTTAGAAGTTTTCCGCACTAGAAGTGAAGCATGAGAGATATAATCAGAGAACAGAACAAGAGTTTATGGCTTACCAATCATCTCCTCTTTCATCTTTTCCCGCTTTTCTGCAGCTAGGGGCTCCAAGCGTACTATGGATCTTCTAGCTTGACTATTTGAAGGATCCAACTCCACAATTTTCTTCATGTCTGAAAAAAATAGGAACAACAGTAAACAAAATTTATAAGTTGATTGGTGCAAAACAAAAGATATTGCACAAATAATAGGGGAGAGGAATTGTGCCTATAATAAATTATGTCTAGAGAAATCTTGTTAGTATTTCCGACCTATCACAGCTTCTTCAAAGTGTTCAAGCTTTTCGTGAGCCTCTCCTCTTCTAACCAAAGCTTTCATATATGCAGGATTTAGTTCCAAAGCTTTGTTGCACTCCTTAATAGTCTCCGCATATCTACCCTGAGAAGATCAAATAATATAACAAATTATGACCAGATGAAGCAGAAATCCACTACGATACATGAAAAGAAAACAGTGGTCGAAATTACACAATCAAGTACACATTCCAAAACAGATAGTGTAACAGGACTTAAAAGAAGGCAAAAGAAACATATTTGGTTATTTGGCACGTTGCTTAATTTGATTCATAAACATCATATTATGTACTCGTACCAAGTTAGAGAAGCAAGCAGCTCTGTTTGCATGACATATAGAGCGGATCTCAACGGATGCAGGCATATCAGCAGCAAACTGTAAAGCAAGCTCATACTGCAACAAGGCATCTTCATACTGACCAGACCCAAAAAGCTTATTTCCTTCAGTTTTGGCATCACTAGCTTCAGTTAAAGCTTTCTGCATTAGGAAGAAACAAAATTCAAGATAATGATCATTAAATTTGAGTAGTACCCACTACGCACTAATATTTGGTTCGGTGTTCAAGTGACAAAACATCAAGCATTGTTGGCTATTTGGCTTATTGCTGGTAAAGAGATAATATGCTATCTGAATCTGATATCCATTCATGTTAACAGCAAACAATGTGCGAAAAGAGAATGGCAGCCAAAACAATCACTAGCCATAAGAACCGATGGGGTTAATGAATTTCCTCTGAGATCTCTAAAGAAAATGTAAGCACCTATTTCAAACTTATCAACTCGTAGTTGACACCACTAGGTATTTGACTCAAAACAGTTCAGAAATTTATACTAATATACATGGTCTCCTCTTACATTTTCTGTCTGTAAACTAGTAGATAGTGGTAGTATGAATGAACAAAATCCCATTGATCCGCATACTTAATTGAAAAACAGGTAGAGTTTCCCCATCTAAACATGACTCTGTATTGTAGATTTGTGGTTGTGGTGGTGAAAATACAAACTGATTGAGGAAATTAGACCTCTAATCTACATCAAGATCAAAAAAGCCAATTTAAAACCCTAACGAAGAGAATCCTCACAAACTTGAATTTACCTGGTTTGATTCCTTGTTAGAAGGAGGTGGAGCAAGAACAGGTTCTTCTACTTCTTCTTCTTCTTCTCTATCCCCATCACCTTCACTTGCTGTTTCAAATCCATCGTTATTAGTTTCTTCGGTCGATTTAATACTACTACTATTTGATTCAACTACATTATTTTGTGTACTGGTATTTTCATCTTCATTCCCGTTTGGGGCTGACTCAATAACCACCATTTTTACAAATTACACGACTTATTTCGCAGAGATTTTAATCGAAATTTGAGAAAACGAAATAGAGGTTTTCTTCTTTTTCCTTTAGAACTCTAGAGGGATCGAGAGAGAAAGTTCTGGGAATGTATAAAACAGCCCAAAACCCCTTTACAGGCTTATAGACTCTTTGATATTTCAGGCCTCTAGCGAATTATCTATCCACATGCCTAGCAGCCTAGGTGCATTTGCCGCTGGACAAGCTGCGGCCTTGATGTGTTTGCCATTTTTTTGTTTGTTTGTTTGCCATGGTTGCTTACAGGTGTACCAAACGAAAGTGATACACATCCCGCTGGCTCAATCCCGCGGGTTGTACCCCAAGAGAGTAAGGGAGTGGTCCCCTTATGACCCGACAGTTTAACAGGGGTGGGTTTAGCGTGGGTCCTACCTCCTGTGTCACATCGGTACAATTTGCGGGATTGAGCCTGCGAGATGTAAATCATTTCCGGGTACCAAATTATTTTGGGGTGTAGGGGGGTCCGGGAATCATAGAGGACGGGTCAAAAAATATTTTGTTCCTATGTAATTTAGTACACTCCAAACTAATTTGGTATCCCTGTCATCAAGATTATAGCTATCGGGAAAACTGAAATGTTTAGGGAAAAGCCGACTCCTGGTCCAAGAGATAGGACTTCTGGTCAACGAGGGTGAAATATAAAACGGTTTGGCATTCTAAATACGTTGTTGATTTTGCCACCACCATCATCCTCAAAGACCACCGACGGTGACACCTTGGTTCTCACTATTTGTTAATTGTGGCTCTCCTGATTTGATATCTAATTGAATCTTTTTCCACAATTAACTAATGTCTGTTGTAGGGTTTATAGCCCGTGAATGTGTGGCCCGATATAGTATCTAGAATTTTCTCCTGCATGTATAAATAACATATTGTTTCATGTAACCTGATGATGTTGTTCGATAGAAACTTTCTTCTGCCTCTTTATCTTCCATGTATTTCCGCTGCAAAACGTTATCACCACGATGCTAAACTGTTGCTGCAAAGAACGACAAGAAAAAGAAAGAGGGCTATTATTGAATGGGTTATATGCTTTTATCATTTTTTTCTTCTTCTTTTCAAACAGATCTAAAAAAAAAAAAATACAAAGACAAAAATGATTTGCGTGATATGGTTAATGTATTGTCCGCTTCCCATAAGTACGTTTCTTCAAGACTTATCTTAGCTATTAAATCTACGATGATTTGATTTTCTTTTATTTTTTTTATTTTGACATACATATTCAATATTCTGATATTTTTTTTATTCTGATATTGTATGGTGATGATGATGTTAAATCTATGATGGTAATGATGATTGATTTGGTTTGATTGTGTTGTACTGTTTGTATGTACTACAAAATTGCTTGGCTGTGAGAAAAAAAATTTGGCCGTCATCCCGTAAGAAAATCTTTCAGAAGAAAAAAAGAAAAGCGATTGTTCGTCTGTTCACAATGGAAAAGGAAATCTTGTTCGTAATATTTCTTCCGTTGGAAAAGAGGAGAAGGAAAGCTGGTCCAGTCCGACTCAACCAGGTCCATCCCAATCTGATCCAGCTCAACCAGGTCTGGTTCGGCCCAACCCATCGGCCCACCCAACCCGGTCTGGTCCATTAGGTCTACCCAATCCGGTCCGGTTCACCCATCCCGAGCCGCCCGGACCAGTCCATCCTGGTTTGTCCTGTTTCGACCCGTTCTGTATTTCAGTTCTGATTCCATTCTTTCTTTGAACTGTGTGCTGTTATATTTGTTCTTCTTTGGACTGTGCGCAATTAGAGTTGTTCAGGTTATGTCAATATATATAGTGGGAATCAAAAAAAATAGAGGTACCAACTAATGTAGGTTTTTACATTGAATATTTGTTGGGCTTATCTATTTAGATGTTTTTAGAACAAGTATAGTTTTCTTTTCTTTTCTTTTTTTGTCTTAACATAAGTGCATATCATATAAGCGGTCAACTTAAACTATGATTGTTGATCTCGACCATTAAGAATTTTGGTTTTATTGTTATTTTGTTCTCTTGAATATGATATTGACTATAGTTGAATGATGTTTCTTTTTTTGTTCAATTGGTTGTACCAACTCAATTCCAATGTATCCATTTGGGGTTTAGAAGTACTTGAGCACCATTATTGGATACTTGATATTTATCCCAAATTTGAATGTTGTGTGGGATGTAATCCACTTACTGGCATATTGAAATATGTGCAGAGGGACATATGTACCATGAGACAAAAATGTACTTTTGTCTTTGGTAGTAATAACAACAACACACAAGTATCAACCGAACATGGGATAAGCTAAAATGTAATTCTATCTCCCATCATAAGTAAAAGAGTTGGAAATGCACTTGATCATAGGTGTTGATATATACAATGTAATGTGGATATCACAGTAGTAACCAATCTCACATCAACTCTAATGGAAACAAGAACTTTGCCTGGCCAATTGACCATCTTATTCAGTTGAACTAGATCCAATGTCTGCACTTATGGAATGAAACCACGAGACATAAATTCTCTAAAGCACTTGAGATATATATATGGATGAAACGTAACATATATCCACTCTAAATTAATTGAGTTGAGTCCAACTTTTGTTACGTAATAAGTCCACACCACTTATTAAATCTCTCAATACTCAATGTCTAAGCTCTGTATGTACTAAGGCTAATCACACCAAAGGGTGTTCATGTATGAACTATTACCTACCTTTTTGTAAACTTACAGTGAGAATGAAGTTGATTGCATGTATAAACTATTTCTAATGAATGTGGAAGGAAACATATCCTTAGAAAATTAATGTGTCAATCTAGCGAATTGTAAATCACTGGAACTTGAATTACTGAGTTCATATTAACCCCAACAATGAACTGATTGGGATTGATTCATAAACACTTTGACATAACCATAAGGCACATTGGTTGTGACACGATGTTTCGTTTTGAAATACTAACACGGGTATCACTTCATTTGAGTGTACGAGACAATGAACTATTATAATGTGAAGTTACGGCATCTATCACAATCAGTAATTTCTAAAGTTACTATATTTGCACTGGCTCTCCCCATTATGCTTTAGAGTAAGAAAGCATGTCACTCATCTTACAAAGTTTTTCTTTAGTAAAACATGATTGAGACCATCCTGTTTTACTTAGATGCAAATGGTGAATAACTCATTCTTCAAAGAAATAAAGTGTTGCTAGTGAACATATATACATGCAGAATGCGGACCATTCAAGTGATTTATGGCTCTGGTGGATGATTCGACGCATTGAATCAGTTATTGCTCACAACAAACGGTGCGTTTAATTTATGTCGAACTCCTAGCACATATTACACAATGCAAAGTGCAAAGGCTCACCACCGTTGTTAATGCTAGAGATTTTACATCAAAAGAACTTGATGAATATAGCATATTTAATAGGATCAATATAGAGCATCTTATATCCAATGGTCTCGCAGAGGCTACCATCAAAGGTTACAGATGGTGTCTAAGGAATAGGTTATGCGTACCAACCTACCTTTTATTAATTTGGGGATATGCAATATTACACGCATCTTTACTTAATTCGTTTTATAACCCAATATTAGTCAACCTTTTTTTTGCGTACCAGTTGGTAACTGGATTTAAGCATGACATTCGTATTTTTATGCATTTTTGGTTCCACTATATATGTGACATTACGATTCCACATCGTACTATGATGGGTCTTCAAAACTGTTAAGTAGTTATGTTGGAAATGAGTTCCCAACAATTATCCGCATTTTAAAACTTTTGGCAGGAGATCTCTTACCGCTAGATTTGCGGTTATCACTTTACTGAGACAGTCTTCCCGTCGTTAGGGGGAGATAAGAAAAAGTATTTTCTAAGGAAACGATAGGAACTGTCGTGGTGTGTTCCTACTGTGTCTCATATTGATTCTTGTACTCTACAAATGTAAATGTGAAGTGACAAAGAATAATCGATTTTCAGAATTTACACTGATGTCGCTAAAGTGATGAGATTACACATACCAGCTGCAAACCTACCTGCAAGGTTACAAATCCTCAATACGGGATATACACCATAGAAATAAGGTGTTGGAACTATACTTAGTGGAAGTGTGGTTGAAGCCGTGGCTCCATAAAGGAAGTTGGAGACACCATTTGGTTCGATTAATCCTCATCTAGAAAGGAAATAGGTGAGTAAGGCACAACTTATTTATATCATCAAAAATCATCTCATAAGATTATCTCCGACTATGTCCATGAATCAAACTGGAGGACGCTCTGAAGTTTAATGATTCCAGAGAACAATGACATCCCAAGTGGATTATGAGAATGTGCACGAGTCAATGGAAAGATAGTGCGAGCATGTTGATGATTAATTTCATATACACTTGCTTAAGGAAATAGAGCAAGATGAGATCAAACCAAGCTCCTTGTTGCTTAATGTCAACGAAGATCATATTTGGCCTATACAATCCAGGTAGAACTTGGTTCTTGACAAATATACAGGTATTTGGTGTGGTAGTGCTAACCAACCAAGTGTAAATCCTATTGGACATACATGATTAATTTTTCACAAAGCATAATGAGAAGAAAGTAGTCTTAAAGTATAAAGACTCGCCTTGTGGCGTGAGGTTTATCACAAAGCCATGGAATTGTCCTCTTGTAATAAACGTTATAACGTTCCGCTACTTAGTTAGCTTGGTAATTTCAAAAGGACTTGAAATGCAGCATATGCATGTGGTTGTTACGTATCTCTGAAAGAATCGAGAGATAGCAGATATTTACAAAAGTACTTGATAGCCTTTTGTTTCCCAAATCAAATGACTCTAAATCACATAGTGCGTTCACGGTCAGATAAAACGCCCACTTATAAATTGAAGCAATCAGGTGGATGTGGTATACCCGTCTAAGTGGTTATTTGATTTGGAGGGGATAAACAAGTAAGTTATTTTTCCTTGCGTATTCACAAGAAAGTTCCTGATTTGGAATCGTAGTTATTTATGTCGACGGTACATACATGATGGGTACTCTTGATGTAATAAGAGACCTTAAAAGCTATTTTAAATCTGAATTTGAGATGAAAAATCTGGGGAAATATCGACCAAATACTGATATTGTGGTATATTATTCCACCAGTTTGCATATGTCTAAATTTGTCAGGAAATTTAACAAAGACATGCATCCTGATAGCACTCCCATGATTAGTCGAGGTTAAAATGTAAGTAAGTGACCATTTCGTCTAAAGGAAGATGACGAAGATATGTTGGGGGATGAAATTCCCATATCTAAGTACAATAGACGCATTGTTGTACTTAGTATAATAATTTACTCGATCAAATTTTGCATCCTTAGGAAACTTGTTAGCTAGATATAGCTCAGCGCCAACGCAACGTCATTCGATAGGTACAATGAATGTAATCATGTACTTAAAAGTAACCATTGACATAAATTTGTTTTGTCTCTGCAAAGACATAAAAAGGAATGCTAATGAAAGTGCAATCCAAAAGTTGTTGATTATGAAGGAATAATAATCTCTTCTCTAACGAAAGTAATCAGCAGGAGATATGGTAGATTATTTTCTAAGTCATTACCGATATTCAGTTTCAAAAAGTACATGACTAAAGGAACTGTCTGGAACAACTCTGAAAGTAATCAGGGGGAGGATCTAAGGATATGATGTCGACATATTTTACTTCGAAATTGAAGATGTGTTGTACTCTTTTTCCCTTCGATCGAGAATAGTTTTTCCCGAAGGGTTTTGTTACTCGACAAGGTTATTAGCAAGACAATACTAAAAGCATCAAGTATGTTAAACGTTGAAGACATAAAGATCGCGTTGATATTACTGAAAATATCTGAATCAAAGAAATGAAACGCGATAGTCTGTTAAGCAATGTAACTTCCAGAATCAATAACAAGGTCTTATAAACATTTTCAAGTCACCAAAGTAAAGTGTGATAAACTCTTTTGGACTGCATTAGACTAATGAAAATTGTCTGACATTAGGGGGAGCATCTAATGGTATGTTGAACTAATTTCCTTCACCGAGGTTACTTTTTCCCACGGGGTTTTGTTACTCGGCAAGGTTTTTAATGAGACAACAGGAAACTCCGGGAATGTAATTTCCCAGCTAAGGCTATTGTCTTTCCCATGAATATTTTCTACCTTAGGAGTTGTGAAGCAACTAGTCAACTTCAATGGAGCAAAGTGATCATCTGCAACGGATCACCTTTACGTGCATCTGTTACGTTGTACTCTTTTCCCTTTGTCAAGGTTTTATCCCACTAGGTTTTCCTTGTCAAGGTTTTAATGAGGCAACGTATACGCATCCAATTATGTTCTAAGTTACCTAATATTGTACTCTTTTTCTTTAGTTCAGGTTTTTCCCCTATGGGTTAGCCTGAAAAAGTTTTAAGGAGACAATTAACTTAGACTCGGCAATCTTTAAAGATCTTATTGCATGTGATGAACTATATGTAAAATACGAGACAACATGTGAAGTACTACATGTGAAGAGTTGTACCAAGGTTTTGTCCCACTGGGTTTTTCCTTATCAAAGTTTTAATGAGGCAATTGATTTTCGCACAAGTCATCAAGGAAAGAACGACATTTGAAGAACTATATTCGAAGCACTAAATTTGAAGAACTACATATGAAGTTCTACTGGACCGCACAAGGGGGTGTTGTAGGGATTGTAGCCCATGAATGTGCGACCCAATATGGTATCTAGGGTTTTCTTCCTACATGTATATATAGGATATTGTTCCATGTAACCTGATGATGTTGTTCAATAGAAACTTTCTTCTGCCTCTTTATCTTCCCTGTATTTCCACTGCAAAAAATGTCTTCATATTTTGTTATCAGCTAATGTAAACCATCATTACTCTTGGCATTATAAAAATCTATTGATCTTTACCATAGAATTTATCCTTTGTATAAATTCGTATTTACATCTATTCCAAGTGGTGCTTCTGGTAATGGTTTGAGAAGTTGTGATTTATGATGGTTCTCCTAATAGGATTAGGTACTCAACTTAGTTGTGTTATTGTTGGAAATTTTCTTTCCCATAATTTCGACTGTGAACAAACCATGTATTCTCTATTGCCATGTCCCCGACTCTTTGAGTCACCAGAGTGATTAGAGATTTTAGCCCATGCATACATTATTTTGGAGTTTAGTAGTTGATTCAAGTTTGAGGGGACTCGAATACTAAGCTCCCTGAGTCGTATTTGAGGATGAACATCATTCGTTTTATCTCAATAGTCTTGGAACGTGTGATGATCAGACGAGTAAGATTCAACCCCGTCAGAATCAGTTGAGACCATGGACAACTAAACTAACGTTAAAATAATTGATGCCTAGAAGTGACATGCCTCAAATTAGAATATACTTATCAAGATGATGCAATCATCGATCCACCTTTAATTTAGTAAAGCTTGGATGAAGTTGATTGGGTTGTCATCAAGTATCCAGATAACTACTCATGAATATTATCACTCGTTTGTTTTATAATGATATTTTGATTATTAATATATGGAATTTGCTAGAATCATTTTTTATCTGTTTTAAAGATTGGATCAAAAACTTAATCAAAACTAAATCAAAACTCTTCAAAGAAGAACACTGAAAATTTTGTTGGGAAGGTAGCGTTTGATCGGAGGGTCTTAAAGAATTTCCAGTTCCACCCATATTGACCTAAAATCAATATTGATTGACCATAGTCAGCTTTCCCCAAAGTCATTTTCGCTTTCCCTATAACAAAAATCATCAGCAATGTGTTATCCATATCAAGGTGAAGTTCTTATAGGTATTTCAACCTTTTTGGGTTGGGTTAGGAGAAAAATCGTGCTTGTCATCCTACAACTTATGGTATTTACATCTAACATTATCCTAAAACTAATCCCCTTATAAAAACTAAAATAAAAAAAAAACATGTCTTGGATATGGAGAATTATGAAGAAAGATTCGCAAATTATCAATACAAACAACACATGACAAGTTAACAATGGTGAGAATATCAATATTTGGTATGACTTCTGGTTACCCAAGCAACATTTTCTTCTAATCCCAAAAGTTGTTGATGATAACACACCTAAATTTGTTTGTCATCTGATTGACAACTTTAGCAATTGGAAATTAGACATTATAAACAGATACATTGATCTAACTGTTGCTTACAAAATTCTGTCGACAAATCCAAATATTACTAAGAAAGATGGAATCTGATGGAAGTTTAATCCTACGAGAGAAGTTGCTACTAGCTCTTCTTATAAATACATATCTGGATATACTTATAATAGGAATATTTCTAGTTTCTGGAAAAAAAATTGGAGTCTTAGTTCTATACCTAAGATAAATATGTTTGGTTGGAAAGTCGTGTCCAGAGTTTTGCCTCTA
The DNA here is from genome assembly GCF_003573695.1 of Papaver somniferum. Classification (NCBI taxonomy): domain Eukaryota; kingdom Viridiplantae; phylum Streptophyta; class Magnoliopsida; order Ranunculales; family Papaveraceae; genus Papaver; species Papaver somniferum. The sequence continues at coordinate 53,798,285 of NC_039367.1, forward strand.
GGAAAAACAATGAGTTTGTATGATAAAAATGTTAATCCTTGTTGTAAACTATGTAACTCTGACATCCGCGAGGACAAAATTCACTTGTTTGTAGATTGCAATTTCATTAAAACAATTTTTTTTTGCTATTTCATTTGGTTTTATTTTAAATTATGATCATAACAATGATATTCAAAAGTGGTTTTGAATGATAATAGACTTAAGGACTTTTCGCCTAAGATAGCCTGCATCATCTGGCACATATGGAAATACAGAAATAAAGTTGTTTTTGAAAATGTTAGTCCTAATCCTATATGGATCTTATTAATAACATAAGCATGGATCATCTTTACCATTATAGGGATAAACCTACCAGGCACATCACAAATTCGGAAAGACACTGTTGATAAAAATACTCCAAAACCATACCGGATTATTCATTTTGATGCATCCTTTCTTGAAGATGACTATACCATGGACTTTGTGGTTTATATTATACAAGTGGAAGAACATGCACTAAAGCAGGTTCAAGCTGGGAAGCAAACCCGCTAGATGCTGAAGTAAGGGTGCACACGGTACGGTTCGGCTCGGTTCTGGACAAGACCGAGTACCTGTACATCCCTAGCCTCGGTTCCAAAATTTTGGACCGGTACCTGTACCTTGTACCTCGGTTCCGGTTCCATTCGGTACCAGGTACGGTACCGGTTCCAATCGGTTCTTTTCCAGACAGAAATATGTCTTTTTCTCTGACAATCTAAGTACATGTTTTTTACCTGTTTTTCAATATATTAAGTAATAACTCATACTTAGAACAAAGCAAAAATTAATAAGTAGCTATATTACTAGCAAACCAAACAAACAAAGTCTTGAAAACCTGAGTAGCAGTAGGCAGTAGCAGTGTAGCACACAAACTGACAATCTCACAATCACACACACTAAAGTCTGGGAAATCCGAAAAAAACAACAATTAGCAGTAGGAAGTAGCCACAGACACACACATAAGTCTTGAAAATGAGAAAATCTGAAAAAAGAACAACTAGCAGTGCAGCTAGTGATGCAGTAGTCTTGAATCTTGATCTTCTAATCCATATCAGCAGCACTTGTGGTGTCATCAGTGTTGATAGGACCAAGTAACGCTGCCAAACAAATAATAGTAGTTAGTAACTCAATATCATCTCAGCTTGCATCACAACTCATTTAACCCATCAACATACATAACAACTCTTCATTAGACTCAATTCATTAATCATCTAAACATCCTAGAATGATCAACATCCAGAAGACCAAACTTCAATTCATAATTAAGATGAGAACTACAAAACCACCACCAAAACAAATTAACACCCTAATTTCTAAAATTAACTACACACATAAAGATACACATTACCAGATCAATAACAAAACATGAACCCTGAATTAAGACAAGTACTAGCTTGTTATTAGCAATTCAGCTAAACTTTCAATCCAAAGATTTTGCAGCTCATACTCAAAATCAAGATAACATCTGGATCTTCTCAACATCATTCAATTGATCAATTCTCATCCAAACAAATCCAAAAACAAAACCCTAACCCTAAAATCACAAATTCAGTAACATAAAACAGAGCATAGCATCACAATTCAATGAAACACACATCAATTAGATAAGATCTCAATCTCTCAAACATTAAACAACAAAACTAAAGCAAAACCCAGATTTTATTTAACACCCTAATTTCATTAACAAAAATAATGAAAAATCAAAAGAAAAGATTAAGAAGATAGAATTCTTACCAAATCCAAGCCAAATCAATCAACTCTTGAAAATCTGATGAACAAGTCTTAATTACAAATCTGAAAAATCAAAAAATTAAAGGTAGAATTATTAGATTCAGATTCTCAGAAGATTCAGAATGATTACAAATCTCAATTACAAAACCCTAGGTTCAGTTCGCTTACCCTTTGAATCAACACTTGAGATTCAAAGTAGGTTCAGTTCGCTTACAAATCTTAATTACTTACCGTTTGAATCAACACTTACCCTTTGAATCAACACTTGTAATGGAGAAGAGAAGATTGTCGCTCGTCTCTGTTAATCAACATTTGTAATGGAGAAGATTGTCGTTCGTCCCTTCTCAGACAGAGAGGACACGGAAAAAAAAAAAAAAAAAAATGAGAAGAGAAGAGAAACGGAAACCCTATAATGTTCGCTTATATACCCCCTCTAATCTAACGGCTAATACTGATCCCTTATCCCCTAAATCTAACGGCTCTAATCATTCGGGACACTCGGTCCGGTACGGCATGATACTTGTACAGGACCGTGTACATGTACCCCCAGACCTCGGTTCCTATTTTTTGGACCGGTACCTGTACCTTGTACCTCGGTTCGGTCCAAAACCAGGTACGGTTCCACCGGTTCCGGTTCGGCCCATCGGTCCGGCTCGGTTCCTGTGCACCCTTATGCTGAAGTAAAAAGCATGTTTTGAAGCTCTCAGATGGTTAAAGATTTGGGATTGAGCAATTGCATGATCAGACTGTCAAAATATGGTTACTCATCTTAGTGAATAAGTAAATCCGAATTTTAAGATCCTTGGGAAGCTTATAGTAATATTATGTATTGTAATAGTGTGTTTAAGTTCCTGAACAATAGTGTCTTTAAATTTCTAAGTAGAAAGTTCTTATTTTTAATAGATAAAATAGCTAGGAGGCTAGGAAAAGCTGAACTGTTTCATTTTCTACTGATAATCCATCCGAGGATATGCTTTTCCAGGATAGATATAAAGCAGAACCATTTTTACTTTATGTAACAATTTCTAATCTTTAGAAAAAAAAAAAAAAAAAAAAAAAACATTAAAGACAACATTTCTTACGGTGAGGAAAATCCAACTCTTGAAGAAATTAGAATTGCAACTGAGCTAGCCAATGCGGCACAATTCATAGAGACTTGACTTTTGGTTTGGGTTTGCTCTCTTTTTCTTTTGCGCACACACATAATGTAACTTAACTATGACAAACAAGTAGCTATGCTTTCAAACTGACTTAAATATTTGTGAGTAATACATAACTCGCGTTGTTGTATGAACATATGAGCTTTAGACACGTCGATAGGTGAGAATGAAACTCAATCATCTTAGAGACAGAAACAAAGAATTGTCAAATAAAGGGAAATATTCTTCAAATTTGGAGCTCCTTAAAGATCCGGATGAGGCTTACTCTCAGCTCATAAGCATGCAAGTAGATAACAAAGAATAAAAACTAAAATAGTAAAACCAGAAATGAGGTGGAGCTTGACAGGCATTACGAAACTTCATGTCCCTCCAGTAATACAAAAGTAGTGAATCATATATGGGAACAAAATGCATACTTTACCAGTTTCATTTGATCAGCCTTTTCCAAGCTTTGATATTCAAGAAAGATCTATGGCACCTTATATAATAGTGTTGATTATCCAAAAGTAAAATCATAAATGCCAATTACAAAGAAGATCCATAAGGACCAAAATGTTTCACTTTGTCGTCTTGCCAATTTTAACAAGCCAGAGCTCCATATTCTACTGTTTGGTGTTTTGTCTGCAGTTGTCAAAGGAAATCTATTCCCTTCTTATGTTTTAATATTTTATGGGATGATAACTACATTCGACGAACCTCCAAGTAAGCTTCACAAAGATTCGAGATTTTGGGCGTTGATGTTTGTCGCCCTTGGCGTTGTATCACTGGTGGCATCCCAGGCAAGATGACACTTGTTTGTAGTGTCTGGATTGTTGATGGTGGATTTTCAACAAAGGCTAAAATCCTAAAATCATGATCTTGCATGTTTCTGAGACGGCTTCAGAAATGTATGTGAAACTCATATTTTAGGATTCGTGAAAGCTCATTTCACAATCTCTGACTGAGCGTACATACTCTCAGAGCTCTGTATGAATATGTTATTCGTAAAGCCTCTCAACTGAGCTTTTCGACACTTCACATATTTCATCAACACCTCTACGTAGAATCAAAATGATTGGATGACTCATAAACATATTACATGCTAGTATAGAGCGTTAACATCTTCAGGATGCCACACTGTTCCCTGACTATGTAGAGCGAATATGTATAGAATCTCTTGATGATTGGACGGAACCTAGACATATTGCATGCTAGTATAGAGCGCTAATGTTTTCAGGATGCCACATTGTTCCCTGACTATACAAAATCAATATTCAGAACGAGTATGACGCTTCCATCATGTCATACCTCGATTCTTAAATAAACTCGTTCCTAGACATATTACATGCTAGTATAGAGCAATTCATAGATTAATTCTAGTGTGACATTCATCAATCGAATTCCTAGAAAATAATCTATTTTATCTCATTACTCTGTTTCATGGCTTATCCTCAGCTGGATTCCATGGGTTAATAATAGATAATCATTTTATCTCATTACTCCGTTTCATGTCTTATCACCAGCTGGATTTCATGGATTAATAATAGATAATCATTTTATCTCATTACCTCGTCTCATGGCTTATTCTCAGATGGATTTCATGGATTAGTAATACATACTCAATTTATTTACTCCGTTTCATGACTTATTCTCAGTTGAATTTCATGACTTAGTAATAAGTATTCACTGATCGGGCATCTGGGCCACCACCGAGTAAGCCCCGAGAAAATGGTGTGAGTGTACTTAGAAATAATGCATGAACGAGCATTCAAAAATATGGACGAACGAGGAAACCTATGCAAAATAAGGAAGAAAAATAAATAAAATAATAAAGAGATGCTTAGGGAACCGGGCCCACCGGCCGACCGGTCATGCCGATGTGGCCGGTCCCACGCCTCTCCCTCTTATTTTATTAATTTTCCTAATTTCATGAAAACTCCTTCATTCGAGCAAGTTTCTCCATATTTCCTTCACACCATGAAAAAATAATAAAAAATAGGGAAGGGTGTCACGGGACCGGGCCTACTAGTCGGTCGGCCATGCCCTAGACGTGGCCGGTCCCACACTCTATAATCCCTTATTTATTATTATTATTTCTTCCTTCATCTCATGAAACTCCTTCACTCGGGCAAAACCCTGTTTTTTCCATATTTTCTCAAATATTGCTCAAACTATCAAAAGCAAAAAAGTCAAATGGTCACATGACCTCCGGACTTCTCATAGTAAATATTAAAATATTATTATTTGAATATTCTCAAAATATTGGTCGCACGAGTAAGGTTCTACTTTCTCATTCGAGCAAAATAGAGAGTTTCAGTCAACATCAAACTCTTCTGAAAATCCAAAATATTTCTCGTCCGCGCACCAAAAAATATCAAAATTTTCAGAATCGAGACACGAACAATATGGTGATATGGGCATACCACCTTTGTTAGAGCACTGCTCGGTCGAACTCGCAAGCGTTGCTATCTCAAGCTTGTTTGTCAAGTTTAGTTGTCAAAACTATAAGTCTTGATTTCTAGTCTACTTATAGCTAAGTCTCGGACTAGGATAAAATATGTAGCTGAGATTTAGACTTCACGGAGTTCATCTATTGAAGACAAAGAACTACTAAGGGGATCTTGTGGAACTTCGTCAACAAAAGGTATGTGGAGACTTGAACTCATCTATCACTCAGAAGTCTATTTCTATTCTATCTCCTATTGAGACAAAAAGTTGTATAGCTATATAGACTTTACCTTATACACATTTGATATTTCGAGATGAGTTTAACTCGCTTAAATATTTCTCGAAATATGTGTTGGTAAGCTTTCGCTTTAACCAAGTTCATCTTTTATTCTTGACGAAAGTCAAAAGATGATCATGTGAAAATCGCCTAGTAACATCTTACATGATTTGTGTGAGAACAATCATTTGATGTAGACTCAAAATGTTTCGTATTGATTATTTTATCACTTGAAAATTGCTTTGAAGCTAATAGTTTGTGTGAAACAACTATTCTCGTCTTCCAAGAATGTTTCAATAATTAAAATGGAGTTTACAACAATTAACCTTTGATTGGATATAACAAAGTATTGGCACTGTTGCAAATATACTCCAAGACCGGGAATCATAGTATGCATACCCGTATGCGTACTGGTTTGATAGTTGAAGTCCGTGAACTATAGTATGAATACCCGTATGCGTACCAGCATAACAGTTTATGTCCGGGAATTCAACTGAGTTTTGTCATGTACGATAGTATGCGTACCCGTTCGCATACTGGAAAACCCATACCAAGTCCGGCTACTTAGGTATGCTTACCCGTTTGCATACTTGAGTGGGTTAAGTTCTAAAATTGGTTTATTCGTGAACAATACACTTAAATAATAAGGAATGCAATCTTTTGCAAACCGTGGATATAATGTTCATGAATCGATTAAAGTGAATCAAAACCGATTTTGCTTCAATTGTATCTTGTATACTTCTATGAGAATATAAACAATTGAAAACTTCATAATTGGTTTCATTTGAGTCATTTGAACTAGTTGTGATGAAGATGAATAAGGTTGATATGAAAGTGTTCATATGTCTAACTTCGGTTAACTATTGTTGAGCCAACCAAGTGTACACATTTAGGTACGGTTACCTATATCTAAATGAAGGTACATTTCACATGTGTGTAACAAGCTAAGATCGATCTAACGGTTGAAAGATATTAGCTTGAATCTAATCAGGTTTTCATCTAACGGTGAATATTTAATGCTTTGTTACCAAGGTAACATTGATTGCAAACCCTGATTTGAAGACTATATAAGGAAGAACTCTAGCAACTGGGAAACCTAATCCCCACACCTCCTGTGTGATACTAGTTGCGATTAGAGTCGATTCTCCTTTAACCTTAGGTTTTTCAAAAACCCTGTAGGTTAATAACTTAAAGACTTCATTGGGATTCTGAAGCCAGACCAACTATTTTCTCTGTAGTTGCGTATTCTGATCTTACTTTATTCTATCGTATTGAGTACTATCTTCTCTAAGATTTTCTCGAATTTTATCTCCGATAGGTAAGATATAAAAGGTAATCACAAAGCTCTTCGTCTCATTATTTGTGATTCCACAATATCTTGTTTCGCTTCCACAGGATTAAGATTATTGTGAGGTGATTGATATTACTAGGATGTTCTTCGGGAATATAAGTTTGGTGTATCAATTGGTTCCTGTTCACCTTGATTTATCAAAAGACGGAACAAAAACTCGTAGGTATTTCTGTGGGAGACAGATTTATCTATTCCAACAGACTTTTCTGTGTGAGACAAATGATGAGTGCCAAATATTGCATATTTCTACACCTTTTTATTGTCTATTAACTCATCTTTTGCGCTTTAAAATCATATATTATCCCAAATTTTCTATTTTCATTGTTTTCATGAATAAATACTTTTACTAATTAACTTTGTGTTATTAGGTACTAAATAAAGCTTGGATGAATTGAGAAGCCAAAAGTAGCAGAGAATTGGTGATAATGGAAGAAGACAACAAAGCTCGCGCTAGAAGGCAGTGAAGAATATTGTTTGCACCTTATCCGCAAGTGAAGAATGTTGTTTGCAAGACCCAAAACTAGGTGTGGGCTTGAGACATGGGCCTAGAAGAAGACATGGGCCTAGAATAAGATCTCCCAAGAGATAAAACCCAAGATCTAAGATCCAAACCCGTTTTCATCTTGAACCGTCGGATTTGATATATACCTAAGCATCCAACGACATCTCTTCATGATACATCATATTTTCAACACCTGCCCAGCACCCTAGCACCTACCATTTCCTCCCTAATCGAACAAAACCAAACACTACTTTCTCTTCGTACTCATCTTCTCTCCAAGCTCTGCAGAAACTTCACCTCACCATCCCATCTCCATCAATCACCCCCGACCGCCTCTGAGCTCAGCCAACCTATCAGCTATCCTATGCAATCAATCAACCCTCTAATCTCTATCTCTCTCCATCTTATCTTCTCCATTGTCACACACAGTAACCCTAGAAGCTAGGATTGAGAGATATAGAGTTAGGGTTATCTTCAATAGCTAAAGCAAACATCAAATCAAGAGTTGCAGGTCTGTATCAGAGTAGGGGTTTGTCAGAAAACGTGTTTATGGGGAGTGGGTATTCTTTAATTATCAAATTGAAGTGATTGAGAAGATTTTTTTGTGTATCAATAGAGAAGGAGTTGTGTTGAAAAACTCATGCCAGGATTAGCCGGTGCACCTAGCTGTAGTTTATATTTATTTTCAGTATTATCGTCATGTTCTAATTTCATTTACCAGGGTTTAGATGAAACCCTTAATCATATGTTGAGATAATTCATGTTCATGTTGTTGTTCTTGCTGTGCTTAAAATGAGTTAGGAATAATAATTAGCTATTTGATCAAATGAGCCTGTGATCAGTTGTACTGTAAGAAGACAACTAATAATAGGGGTGAGTTAGTGATATTGGTTGATGAATCATCCATTGTAGTTTTCCCTGGAAGAAGATTTGTGCTTAATTGATATAGGAAGGATTAATTAGATGGTTGATTGAATTAGCCTGTGATTAGTTGTACTGTAAGAAGACAGCTAATACTAGGGGTGAGTTATTGACATTAGTTGATAAGTCATCCATTGGAGACCTCTCTGGGAAGGAACAAGAACATGATTTGAATAAGTATTGCCTTAGCATAGGATTAGGAGGTGGATTCAACTGCCCTAGTACCCTTTAACCTCATTATTTACAATCTGCTTTTCTATTTCAGTTACTACCAAACAAATTTGTCGTATCGACACACAAAACAAACCCCTTTTTTGATACCCTGAATTTGAATCAGTTACAATAAGACTTCAGAATCAACTCTACACCCACCTTGTCCTTGAGGATCGACCTGTGCTTGCCCTATGTTACATTAGGACATTGTGCACTTGCAGTTGTTATTGTAGGCTTGTTTCTATACCTACCAACAAATTTATTCATCAAGTCTTCGACTTTGGGTCGTAGCAAATCTTAGTTGTGGGTGAGATCAGCTAAGGGAATCAACTGCCCAGAATCCGGTGTGGTTTAAGAGGAGTAAGGAACGCGATTTTACCTTAATCAGTGTGAGATTGGTTAGGGCTCAACTACATTTCAGTACGAAGTTAATTACTAATAGGCTAGAGTCTGTAGCGGCTTAATACAGTGTGGTGTTCAGAACTGGACTAGGTCCCGGGGTTTTCTGCATTTGCTGTTTCCTCGTTAACAAAACTTCTGGTATCTGTGTTATTTCTTTTCCGTATTATATTTTTATATAATTGAAATATCATAGGTTGTGCGTAGTTCAATCAATTAGATAATCCAACCTTTGGTTGTTGATATAAATTGATTGGCACTTGAACATTGGTCTTTGGTACCATTTAAGTTTTTTCTCATATTAATCCGGCACACGGATTTCTATCTGTTCGATTGCAGACTGATTTGTGAAACTGAGATATAACTCTTGGATGTATTTTCCTTGATTGAGTCTGACTGTCTAGTTGATTCTCCTGGAAATTATATTGGAGTTAGTCCATACATATTTCCTAAACGAAATATTGGGTGTGGTTGTTAGACCCACGCTTTTTCAATTGGTATCAGAGCGAGCAAACACGTTTAAGACCTCATAAGTCTGTGTTTGTAGCAATCTGATTTATGTGGATTAACTATCTAACTTTCAAGCACACACAAAAATGTCTTCCAAAGCTTTTGATTATGTCAAATATATTGGGATTACCTCAAAGGATAACTCCGTAAATGATTTTTCTGAATCTCGAGGTAGAAATATTTTGTTATCTGATTCTGATAACATTCGCCCTGATGAGACAATTGACACTATGACAGAAGCTGAATTGGAACTCACCAAAATATTAAAAAAATTTGCTGAGATTATTGATATTCAAGATTCTAGAATAAAGTCTCTTGAAGAAAAACATGCTCAGCTCATTGATGAACTCGAGAAGTCTCTTGGTCGAGAACGGGAACTCTACAGTATTATTGAGTCCTTCTCTAACAATATTGAAAAACTTGTTCAAGAAACTACATTACAACATGAAAAGATTAGTGTTCTTGAAGATATTGTTGAAGAAGATTCAATTAGAGAAAAACGTTTGATCGAGACTCATTTATCAGATCTGAACAACAGTCGTGTTGAAAAATAGAAACTGGTTGCATCTCTCTTTTTATCCCAGGAGAAGTGCAAGTCCTTGGAAAGGGAAAAATCTGTTTTAATGAGTAAAACTTCTTTTGTGTCAATCTCTAATCCTCATAAGGATTTACAGTTTATGAAGAGAAATACTCTGAAAGATGCTTATGCTAAGAAATGTTTACATTACTTGCAGAATTCTAATAAGCCTATGAGTTTAAAGCATGTCCCTTCCAATGTCTCTCTTCCACGAACCGTTTCTTTCTGTGGGAAAAAGAATCACTATGATCTACATTGTTTTGCTAGAAAGAAACAAATTTCTGATATTAAAGTGATTCTTGAAAAAGAATATTGCAAGGAAGGAGTACAACTCCTGGATTGGTGAATATATCAAGGATTTAATTCTTTTTCGGAATGACTCAAAGGTTGAATTTGCAAAACTTCAACTACAAATAAATCAACTCATCGATGGTCAAACCAAAATCTTTGAAAATCAAAAGATGTTGATCAGGAATCAGAAGAAACTTATCATGGACTGTGTCAAAGCTAGGCAGCTTGCCCGCATTGTTGATCGAAAATTTAATGTTCTAACCCATGAACATGGAGTTTGTACGGTCAAAAGAATCAAGGATATCAGTGATACCTTTTATAACGGAGCTTTTCAAAGGTATGAAGTTATCAAAGAAACTTAATGTCTATGAAACTTCTTATGAGAATTTTATTCTTGTGTTTTTAAGAAGGATAACTACGGTTTGGAATAACAATTATAGGGTTTTGTTGTATTGAGTTGAGAAATTACAGAAGAATAAAAGGGTATTTGGTGAAATTGAATCAATGGGTTTTACTTGTGATCGACTATAAAGATTGAGCAGAGATTTCCAATCATCATATGTCATGTAACCCTAAATTCGAAAAATTGGGTAAAATAATTCAATTACTTCCACATAGATTTTTTTTTTAGAAACAACTTACTGTCGAGTTATTGTCGTGTGTTTCATTCTGATGGTGATGCTCTCAGTTGGTGGAGAAGGTTATGAAGAAAAAAGGTGGAAATTGATGGTGATTATGAGTTCTAACAGGAAGGTTGATTAAGGGTTTGAGCGGAAGAAATGTTCGTTGTTGAGAATTTGTTGCTTCCATGATACAATTGCAGATAATGACCAAGACATGATGCAATTCAAGGGAATTGTAAAGATGGGTTCGATTCGTGAAGCAATTTGGTGTATCTTGAACAGAGATTGAGATCTGGTGTTGCAGCCATTGATGGAGGTTGATGTAGCTGTAGGGTTTGTGGTGATGAAGATGTTACGGAGGAGATTAATGGAAGGGTATAGAAGCAACTTTGAAGAAGAGATGATGAAGAAAGTTGAGTCTCTGCAGGAAATGGGTTTGAATGAGGTAGTCAAAGTGGTATGGTGGTGTTGGTTGAGCATTGTTGGTGGTTTCTAGGAAGGAGAAAGCTATTGAAGCTGACTAGATTTGCAGCAGCTGTTGCAAAAGCTACAGGCTGAAGACAGAGTTGTAGATGAATGTTGTTGTTAAATTATGAATATGTGGAGATATTGCAGGCATGGATTTCAAATGATTAAGCCATAGCTAATGCTGTTGTGTGATGGGTTGTTGCAGAATACAGGGAATTGCAGGTGTAGTTCTGGTGTAAAAGTTATGGTTGATGTGTTGCTGCTGCATGAAGGAAATGGTGCTGTTACAGAATGAATCTAGATGTATGTTTAGATCATCACTAAGAGGAAACGTCTGATGCGGTAGTGAATGAATGTGTTAAATGATATTGATGAAGAACTTATGTGTGCAGCTAAACTGTAATACGCAGTGACTGAAACCTGAAGATGTTGTGTGTGTTACTGCAATAAGTTTGAGGTGATGGTGCAATTATGGTGATACTGTAATACATAGTTGAGCTGGTATAAGCAATTGAAAGAAGAAAAGGATGGTGCGGCAGAGTGAGTTGAAGGAGTGCAAGTTGAGGCTGCAGCTATGTAGATGATGCTTGAAAAATTGCATGAACTAAGACTGGTGGTTGTGTTCAAAGAAGTAATGAAGGCAGTTGAGATGTGTTGACCTTGGATTTGAATCTGGAAGATCATGGGGATGAGTTGCAGTTCATTGCGACTATAGAGAGGGTGTTGTGTGTAAAGAGGGTGATGTGTGTTGGTGAATATATGAAACTGCTTAGATGTATGCTAGGATTTGTTACAGGGAATCGAATAAAGAAAAGGCCTGAATTTGGCCTAGAATTGCCCTGAAACAAAGGAAACTCTGTCCGAAATTCTACTTCGGCGAGTTAACTCACTGACCCGATCCAGCTCCTAACTCAGCTGAATAAGACTGAGTCAGATAGCTGACTCGGCTAACTCATTCTTTACCTTGACCAGTTGACTAATGGTTTGACTAGCTTGATTGTTAGCTTTGACGGTACCATGACGGAATATTCTGTCGACGGGTTAGAAGATTCTGGTGATCAACATTAGCTGTTTTGTTTAAACATCTCTTTACAAATTTATAAGTCCGACTTAAAATTTAGTTTTGCGTCAATTTTTCGGTTGGCCCTACCATTGTGTCAGCGGTCATCTAGTTACTAAACACATGTTGGTGGGAATTACCTGTAATTCAACTCGAAAAATTAGTCTTTCATCATTTTCCTTAATCCATGTGACTCCCATTTGTGGGTTAATGGAGTCACTGAATCCAAAAGAGTGAGCTGTAACAAGAGATTTTCCATGCACTAAAACTGAAGATAGAGTTATGGGGTCACTGATGTATTCAAGGTTGTATATATCATCATCATCCTCAATGTAGGGGCTTTTAGATGAGATGTTACAATGAAATGCTTCAGAAGCTACTTTTACAGAATGAGAAATCACTGCCAGGATACTAGCCGGAAATTATTTGTGCCCTTTCTCATCCTCAATGCAATTTATCTCCCTTTTACTTAAAGCCAAAGAGTGAAAAACGACTAGCAACTTACGTGAGTATCTCTGCATAGAATCAATACCCATAATATCATTAAATACCTGGGATTTAATGTAAATCCATCACGATAAGGGAAACTAAACAGAACAATCTATCTTATATATGAAACTTTCTCGCTATAAACATGTGAACAATAACAACAACGTATAAAGAACCAACAACTGAATTCAGATTGCTTAATTTCCACCAAAAAAAACGAGACCTGCTAGCAATCAAAAACATGTAATTCATATCAGTTGATGGAAAAAACCTAACTCAGAGTAATGAACTGAACAAAAACTGATTTCATCCAGACCATAGTTCGTTGATCAATATGAACACCCATCAAAGTAAATCAAAAAGCTGAAGTTCATTATGCAAAGTGAACTAAAATCTCAGTTCGTTCTTAAAAGTGAACAAGGATATCAGTTCATCATTCAAAGTGAACCTGAAAACTAATTTCATCCAGACCATAATTCATTATTCAATATGAACACCCATCAAAGTGAATCAAAAAGTTGAAGTTCATTCTTCAAAGTGAACTAAAATCTCAATTCATTCTTAAAAGTGAACCAAGATATCAGTTCATTATTCAAAGTAAACTTGAATTTCAGATCATTGAACAACAGTGACCACCTCAACAAAATTAATAGTAGAGCATGAAACACGAACAAACAAACATGTTACAGAAGTAGAACCTAGTTAACCTAGTTCAAAAATGAAACATGAACAACATAATGATCGTCAATACATCACAGATTTCAAATCACAGATTTCAAATCACATACAGAACAAAAGAATAAACATAAATCTACACATGCAAACTGATTTCATTATCAAAAACGAATTTCAAAACTTAAAATTAGATGAAGACTCGGCGACATAGTGGAAGCATAAAATCTAAAATCAATCGAAGGAAACACATTATCAAGACGAACCAATACTAGTTAGTTATATCAAGTATGAACCAGGAGAAAATTACAGCAGTCAGAACTTTGGTTCTCGAAATCATTTTAATTTTAAATGTAATTACTTACCATCTCAAAGCTAGTATATGTATCAATGAACAACATGACAACGTCAGCGTACTTAGCAGCATCAAGCATACCACTAAGACTATTTAGACACTCCACAAACTGTATTCGTCTTTTTTTACCTAGCAAAATCAGAAAAACATACATTCAATCAAATGACATTATAAATGGCAATCTGTCTAAGAAATAATGAAAAGATTAAAAAATACCTGATATGATCGTAATGGGGCCTTTCTCGTATACTGAATCACGATTTTTCTTGATAGAAGAAGAAAACTGAATAAAATTAGTCTCAGAACCTGAACCTGATAATGATGTTCATAGTATAGATTCGATAACATGCCTGCAATAACAAACAAAAATCAAAAAAATGAATGAAATCGAAGAAGAAATCAAAGAAATTTAGTATCACAAACCAGATAGTGATCCTTACAAACATGATGTAAACCCGTGAAAAGAAACAAAAACACAGATACCTCCCAGAATCTATTTTATTTGCTTACTAAAATACCCTTTTTTTATTAGCTAAGAATTCAGTTCCAGTTTCATTTTCTCTCTGTCGATTCTTTCTGCTGCTGTTGAATTTTCTATGGTTTGCGAAGATTGATTCAGATCCATGAAGACTTTGATTTTGATTACGAAGATTGATTTGATTTACACAAATTATCTGCCACGGATACAACAATTACATCATTGACACATCATTAAGATTGCTTTAGATCTCGTTTTTCTCTGCTCTCTTAGTTCTCGGAGAAATTTTTCTACGGTTTCCCTAATGTGTTACTGAGAGATTAATTCTTATTTTGTAAGTTTGATTTTTCTTCGATTTTCTTTTTTGATTTTTTTGGTTGATTTTGTTGATTCTTTTATTCAGGCTTTATGAATCTGTGTTTTTGTTTCTTTTCACGGGTTTGCATCATGTTTATAAGGATCACTATCAAGTTTGTGATACTAAATTTCTTTGATTTCTTCTTCGATTTCATTAATTTTTTTTTGATTTTTGTTTGTTATTGCAGGCATGTTATCGAATCTATATTGTGAACATCATTATCAGGTTCAGGTTATGAGACTAATTTTATTCAGTTTTCTTCTTCTATCAAGAAAAATCGTGATTCAGTATAAGAGAAAGGCCCCATTATGATCATATCATGTATTTTTTTTATCTTTTCTTTATTTCTTAGACAGATTGGCATTTATAATGTCATTTGATTGAATGTATGTTTTACTAATTTTGCTAGGTAAAAAAAACACGAATACAGTTCGTGGAGTGTCCGAATAGTCTTAGTGGTATGCTTGATGCTGCTAAGTACGCTGACGCTGTCATGTTGTTCATTGATACATATACTAGATTTGAGATGGTAAGTAATTACATTTGGAAAATAAAATGATTTCGAACCAAAGTTCTGACTGCTGTCATTTTCTCTTGGTTCATACTTGATATAACTAACTAGTATTGGTTCGTCTTGAATATGTGTTTCCTTCGATTGATTTTAGATTTTATGCTTCCATTATGTCGCTGAGTCTTCATCTAGTTTTAAGTTTTGAAATTCGTTTTTGATAATGAAATCAGTTCGCATGTGTAGATTTATGTTTATTCTTTTGTTCCGTATGTGATTTGAAATCTGTGATGTATTGACGATCATTAGGCATCAATGTTGTTCATGTTTCATTTTTGAACTAGGTTAACTAGGTTCACTTATGTAACATGTGTAGATTTATGTTTATTCTTTTGTTCTGTATGTGATTTGAAATCTGTGATATATTGACGATCATTAGGCATCAATGTTGTTCATGTTTCATTTTTGAACTAGGTTAACTAGGTTCTACTTATGTAACATGTTTGTTTGTTCATGTTTCATCCTCTACTGTTAATTTTTTTGAGGTGGTCACTGTTGTCCAGTGATCTGAAATTCAAGTTCACTTTGAATGATGAACTGATATCCCGGTTCACTTTTAAGAATGAACTGAGATTTTAGTTCACTTTGAAGAATGAACTTCAACTTTTTAATTCACTTTGATGGGTGTTCATATTGAAGAATGAACCATGTTCCGGATGAAATCAGTTTTCAGGTTCATTTTAAATGATGAACTGATATCCTTGTTCACTTGTAAGAATGAACTGAGATTTTAGTTCACTTTGAAGAATGAACTTCAGCTTTTTGATTCACTTTGATGGGTGTTCATATTGAAGAGTGAACTATGATCTGGATGAAATCAGTTTTTGTTCAGTTCATTACTCTGAGTTAGGTTTTACCATCAACTGATATGAATTACCTGTTTTTTATTGCTAGCAGATCTCGTTTTTTGGTGGAAATTAAGTAATTTGAATATCAGTTGTTGGTTATTTATCCACTTGCTTAATCCTTGTAGCAACAACTCTTGTGCTTCAATCCGCTTTGGTACAGCAAATAAGAAGTCCTTGTAGCAGCAACTCTTGTGCCATCACCACTGGTCGTTGGTTGGATCGAAAACATGTAAGATTAGGGTTTCATCACCTTTTCATCACTTATGTCATTTTTAATCCATATACGTAAATTTGCGATATAATCATCTTCTGATATCAGCGCTCTTTCATTTACGTATCTTGCTGATTTTTTGAGTTATTTATCTCCTTGCATGATGCATTGAAGTAGACATGCCTAGTCGATCCGTAGAGATGTCAGAGGATAACTATGATTGTGTTTCCAAGGACGGGGATGAGAGCATGATTAAGACTACTCCGAACATAGATGACAAATTCTTTGTGGTTCAGTATAAACCAGAAAAGTATCCCCCATGCCATAACTTTCATGTTCTTGTAAATCCGTGAGAAAGTGATAAGATAAAGTTGGTTTCTCCGAAGGCCATCATTCGATTCTGTCTATAAGTAGGATATTATGTTGTTTCAGTCATAGAATTTAAGATTGCTAGGAAAGCTTTGCCTGATTTTTCCGGATGGACGAGACATATACTTGGTTATGACCGTGTCAGGAAGATGCTGGACAGTGCACAAGTTATCGAGGCTATTAGAGCGGCTGGAGAAGTCTTCATATACCACGATATGCTTGGTATCGTGACTTTGCTCGCTCGATGGTGTGTTCCTACACACACATTCATATGTAGGTGGGGAGAACTCACCATTACCTTGGAGGATGTTGTCGCCCTAATCCTTCTTCCAATTACTGGTAATATTCCCATTGTGTTTTCAGTAGAAGAAACCAAGATATGCATAGCTTCAAGAACCGATATGATTAAGATCGATGGCGTCGGAAATTATTATTCCCAGTGGTTGAAGCATTGGTTTTCTATGGAAAAGATCCGACCCGACCTGATGACAACACCCTGACCATTGCCGCATTCTTGTCATTGTGGTTATCTAGCGGTGTATTTGAAGACGACAGTTCCCAGTTGAAGGCATTCGTGATTCCTCTTGCAGTTAAGATGGCTCAAGGTTAAAAACTTCTGATTGGTAGTCTGTTTCTTGGTTCGTTATGTTCCCATTTAGACTCCTTAGTCACTGACGGCTGCATATCCAATGGTTATATGAAAGTGGAATCATATTTTAACACGCTGTTCATCCAAGCGTGGTTGTGGGAACATCTGAGTAATTATGCATCTACTCCACGTAATGTTTTACAGACGAAGGGTGTAGATCCTCGTCATGCCTTTTCTGAAGATAATAACGCGAGGATAATGTGTTGGTCCAATAAAATGCCACGTTCCAAGGTACGCCTTGCTGATTTGTTGGATAATGAGGCTGAGTTCGACCTTCGTCCTTGGCACCAATTCCTCCTTATATTTCTCAGTGGACCACTTTTACTGGGAAAGAAGACGTGATGTTTCAGTCTGGTACTGATCTTATTGATGGTGAGAAAACTTTTATGTTGAGTTGCACTCCTGGTCATCCTATGTCTGTTATGCAACAAGGATATCTCGTGGAAGAATATAATATTGATAGTGCCATCAAGTTCAGAAGAATCATTGTCATAGCTATGGTGTTTTCAATGTAATGTACACTTACGCAAATGTCATACTATTACATAAACACTCACTTGTTGTTATTGCTCCCTTATTTTTACTTGTAGAACCACAAGAAGAAATGTTTTTTTTTTATCGGTTAAGTATAAAATTCATCGAAAAAGGCACTTGAAGGGTACCTAAATCCAATGAATCCAATTTTTTATTATGCACCGTTAGAGTGGAGAAAAGTTATCGTGTAACTGGAATATAATCTAGAATTATCTTACAATTTGGAAGAATAGCCTCCTGTCACACTGGGAATTTAACTATTTCACTTTGATGGAGCAATGAGTAACTTAGTAGTCGGGGCCCGGCCTGCTAGTGACATCATCCGGTCTCTGTTATATTAGTACAAGGGGTATTTGAAGTCTTTTTTTTATCAAACCTACTTAGGGGTGTACATCGGGCCGGGAAGGCTAGCCTAAGCCCGATTATAGCACAGGCCAGGTCGGACGGGCTTGTAGTCCTTACTACCCATTATCTTTAACAGGCCGGGTCGGGTAGTAGAAAAAATTTAATGCCCATGGCCTGTCCATACCCGCGAAATAATAAAGGTCAGGTCGGGCAGGTCTCGGGCTCAAGAGATAATTCATAAATTAAAAAAAGCATATAGTTTAGTACTTTTGGCATGATGAATGATGATATATTTGTAACTCATTCAAATGATAGTTAAGTGTAATTCAAAAAAAAAAAAAATCAACCCCAATAAATTATCCAACCAATTCATATTCATTACTGTAAAATAGTTCAAGCAACTAAATTCAAATTCATTACTGGTAAACGTATGTTAATAAAATCTCAAAAAAGAAAAAAATTGAACCTATAATATTTTCTCTATATAATAATAAAGTTTTTTCAAGCGTTTCATTCACTGGAGCTCGTGGTTGATTCTGGCCCTACAATTTATTTATTCTTGGTAATTTATGAAATTTCGGAAAAAAAAGTCCAAGAAAATATCTTTTGCCCCAAGATATATTTCTGGAAAATCTTATTTAAGAAAAAAACATTGCCTAAAACATACCAAATCCTATAAATTACCAAATAAACTCAAAAAATCTATTGAAAATCATATTTAAATTCTAACACAAAAACACATAAACAAATAATTAAAATAAAATAGTGTTTATAGTATTCATCCCGATTGAACTATTAACATTCAATTATATATCATGATCTTCATCATCACAGAATTAAATCGACCATAAAACTAAAAGAAAAATTGTCCAATGTTTGATTACATTTCTTAAAAATAAACTCATCCTATAATTTTACAATTACATTTGAGAAATATGTTTAAGATTTGAAATAAAATACCTGTTGATGATCGAAACAAAATTATTAAACGAAAAGAAAATATTAAACAAAACTAAAAGTGTCAATCCTATAGCAAAATCTTAACCATCAATCCTGAGCAAAAAAATAAAAAGAAGAAAAGAAAACATAAAAATCGTGGGAGAATAGTAAAATGAGTTTTAATAATATTTTTCTTAACAGTATTCATTCCAAAGAAAAATTAAACTAAACTAAAATATTTTCTTAGATTTTTTTATCCTTTTTCTAGATGCCGAAAAATATACGGAGCTAACCAAAAATGTAAAGTTATGTGAAGTGAATATTTTTCATTATTAAGTGACCAGAAATAATAAAAGAATCCAAAGAATAAGAGAACGATTTCTTTAGAGCTTGTCCAATGGTGAATGTTGATGTTTCATACGTGGCATCACTTTTAAGACATCCTCTAAGCATAAAATCCTAAATATTAGAAAAAATAAATTTTCTCTCCAACCTATTAGATTTTCAACCTTTTTTACTTATTTGTAGGTGAATGTTGATGTTTCATACGTGTCATCACTTTTAAGACATCCTCTAGGCATAAAATCTTAAATATTATAAAAAAAATAAATTTTCTCTCCAACCTATTAGATTTTTTCAACCTTTTTTTACTTATTTGTAGGTATATAATTGTTAATATTATTTCCATTTGTTGCAGGGCCTACGGTCCATGGATGTGCGGTCCAACTAGATTCTTATGGTTGTATATAAGGAAAACTATGTAATGATTCTAGACTACTCTCCTAATAATATTGTTCTTCTCCTTCCTCTTATCTTTCCCTGTTTCATCCACAATTCTCCTAAAACACGTTATCATGCACAATAGTTGTACCGCAAAGCTATATGAGATCCATTAATTTTTTTAACATGGATGATAAACACAAGTTGTTCAATAAAAAATGGTGTTCGGATTTACATCAAAGAAATTATGGAAATCAATCTTTAAGCTAAGTGTTTCTCTCCCTTTTCTAAATTATTATGGAATTTATGGAAATCAATCTTTAAGCTAATTGTTGTAAACTAGATCAAAATTATTATAATTTTGGCAGATTTGATTTTTTTGATTTAAATAAAGGATTCGTACCGATTTTTTGATTTGTAGATATCGATTGTAGATATTTATTTAATAGAAGAGAGGATTCATACTGATTTTTTGGTTTTTGTACTAAAGGTAATCTCTGAAAAGAGGAAAAATCCGTCCGTCTTCTGTTATGGGAAGCAGGAAGGAAACCCCTCGAGTAAAATCCGTTCGTCTGCTTTAGCGATAAAGCAGTTTGTATGTGACAAGCGATAGTAATCTCGGTAAACTTGCTATCTCTAGCAGCATACTTGCCCAAGAACACACTTATTCCTCAGCCGTAGAGAGACTTTTGAATTGCGAGGTACCATTACGAGCTTAATATATACAAGTGTTAACTCGACTGCGAAAGAGAGGAAGTGAAGAATGAACTTGATACATGAACGAATCGAAACGTCCCCTGTCCAGCCGAGTCGAAACGACTCTTGTCCGGCCGAGTCGAACCGACCCCTGTCCCTGCCTTGAGCCTGTCCTGTTCCAACAATGGTTTTAGGTTTCAGGACGTGCGCGACCAATGTTGTTCCGGTTTTTCCTATGCGCGGTGGGAACCAATATATGAGGTATGTAACTAATGTAACTTGGCTTTTTACATTGAATACCTATTGGGCTTCTTTTTTTTATTTTTTTTAGAACATGCCTAGTGCTGTTTTTTTTTTAAGATAAGTCCGATGAACGGTAAATTTAAATTATGATTGCTGATCTCGACAATTAAGAATTTTGGTTTTATTATTATTTTGTTCTCTTGAAATGATATTGGTTATGGTTGAATGATGTTTTATCTTTTGTTCAATTGGTTGTACCAACTCAATTCCAATGTATTTATTTGGGGTTTAGAAGTACTTGAGCACCATTATTGTGTATTTCATATTCTCTTCCCAAATTTGAAATGTTCTGTGGGATGCAATCCACTGGCTCGACTATTAAGAGTCGGTATTTTTTAAAAGATACATTGCAAATAAAATCACATGTATTCCAATTTGTGGAAGAACTCACAAAAGGTGATATGAGTCAGAAAATTTCCATTTCTTTACTTCATCGATGATATTAACAAAACTATATATGTTGAAGTATGACAACAAGAGAACTACCTTTTCTACTCGACCTAAAGTAAGTGGTTGACATGTGTGGTGATATTCTCTTGACCTATTGAGATAAAGAAATTTCTCAAATTAAGCTAAATGTAGCAAAATTGAAAATGGAAAGAACCCCGAAGTAATAAGGGTTAGACGTAATGACTCATATAAAGCATGAGAAAAGGGACATATATATCATGGGATGAAGCTAAAATGTAATTATAGCTTCCATCATAAATGAAAGAGTTGGAAATGCACCTGGTCGTAGGTATTGGTATATACAATGTAATGTGTGTATCATAGTAGCAACCAATTTTCACATCAACTTTAATGGCAATAAGAACTTTGCTGGGCCAGTCGACTATCTTATTGAGTCGAACGAGATCCAATGTCTACACTTATGGAATGAAAACATGAGACATAAATTCTCTAAAGCACTTGAGATATATTTGGTGACACGTAATATATATTCACTCTAAAGCACTTGAGTTGAATCCCACTTTTATTACATAATAAGGCCACACCACTTATTAAAACTCTCAAGACCCAAGTGTCTAACTCATAGTTGTTTTTCTTCCACTAGCTTAAGGAATTTAAACTAGTTGTTGAACTATTTCCTTATAATGTGACTACGAAGATTGGATCATCGAGCGCAGCATTGTTCAAATTTTTTTTTCAAGATAGAACAAAGACGTCACAAAATCTCTACATGTACCGAGAGATAATCACACCTTGTTAAATTCCAAAGTAATCCATGCAAATGGATATCATGTGGAACCTCACAATGATGAGAATGTAATTGATTGCATCTTTTATAGTTTCTAATATATTTGGGAGGAAATATTTCTTAGAGAAACTAATGAGTCAATCTAGTGAAATGTAAATCACTATAGTATTTGGATTATTGAATCCATATTGACTCCGACGATGAAATGTTGGGAATTGACGCATTTAGCCTTTGACATAACCGTAAAGACACTTTGGTTATGACATGATGTTTCATTTTGAAAGGAATCATACGTACCTCACTGTGTTTGAGTGGACAAGACAATGGTAAAAAGATTGACAGAATGCGAAGTAACAGTATATCTCTCAATAAGTGTTCTTTAAAGTACTAGATGCACAACCCCCCATCCCATTATGCTTTTATGTAAGAAAGCATATCACTCATTTTTACAAAGTCTTCAGTAAAACAGGATCGAGACCATCCTAAGATGCAAATGGTAAAAATTCCATATTACAAAGAAAACAAGGTGAAATTTAGAAAAATATTCATGCAGAATGCGGACCATTAAAGTGACTGATGGATCTGGTGAATGTTTTGACATTTTGGACTAGTTATAGTTCCCAAGAAATTTGCGTTTGAAAACTCCTAGCACATATTACACAATGCAAAGTGCAAAGTCTAACCACCCATGTTAATGCTAGAGAATTTACATCAAAAGGACTTGATGAATATTGCATGTTTAATAGGATCGATATAGAGCATCTTATACCCAATGGTCTCGCAGAGGCTACCATCAAAGGTTACAGATGGTGTCTAAGGAATAGGTTATGCGTACCAACTACCTTGTATTGCTTTGGGGATATGCAATATTACGCGCATCTTTACTTAATTCATTTTAGAACCTAATATTAGTCAACCTTTTCTGTGTACCAGTTGGTAACTGAATTTAAGCCTGCCATTTGTGTTCTTACGCATTTTTGGTTGCACTATATATGAAAAAGCGGGGGTCTAACAACCACACCCAATATTTTGATTAACAATCTGTATGGACTAACTCCAATATACTTTCTAGAGAATCAACTAGACAATCAGACTGAATCTAGGTAAAAGTATATCGAAGAGTTAATATCTCTTCTCTTGATTTGATCTTTACTCAAGCAAATAGAAATCTGCGAGTCTATATCAAATACAAGCAATAAACTTGGATGGTACCAAAGACCAATATCCAAGGATCAATCAGTTTCCAATCAACAACCAAAGGTTGGATTTCACAATTGATCGATACAACGCACAACCTGTGATATTTCAATTATATAACAAAATATAATGCGGAATAGAAATAACACAGACACCCGAAATTTTGTTAACGAGGAAACCGCAAATGCAGAAAAATCCCGGGACCTAGTCTAGATTGAACACCATACTGTATTAAGCCGCTACATACACTAGCCTACTACAAACTAACTTCGGTCTGGACTGTAGTTGAACCCTAATCAATATCACACTGATTCGAGGTACAGTTACGCTCCTTACGTCTCTGATCCCAGCAGGATACTACGCACTTGATTCCCTTAGTTGATCTCACCCACAACCAAGAGTTGGTACAACCCAAAGTCGAAGACTTTAATAAACAAATCTGTATCACACAGAAAAGTCTACGATAATAGATAAATCTGTCTCCCACAGATAAACCTACAAGTTTTGTTCCGTCTTTTGATAAAATCAAGGTGAACATGAACCAATTGATAAACCAGACTTATATTCCGGAAGAACAACCTAGTATTATCAATCACATCACATTAATCTAAATCTTATGGTAGCGAAACTAGATATTGCGGAATCACAAACGATGAGACGAAGATGTTTGTGATTTCTTTTTATCTTGCCATATCGGAGATATAATCTCAATCCAATCTTACAATTGAACTCGTACAATAGAAAATGGAAAGATCATATCGCTCAACTACAAGAGAAGTAGTTTCGTCTGGCTTCACAATCCCAATGAAGTCTTTAAGTCGTTAACCGACAGGGTCTCGAGAAGAAACCTACGGTTAAAGGAGAATCGACTCTAGAAAAACCAACTAGTATCACACAGGAGGTGTGGGGATTAGTTTTTCCAGTTGCTAAACTTCTCCCTTATATAGTTTTCAAATCAGGGTTTGCAATCCAAGTTACCTTGCTAACAAAGCATTCAATGTTCACCGTTAGATGAAAAACCTGATTTATCCAAGCTAATATCTTTCAACCGTTAGATCGAAACTTAGCTTGTCACACACACAAATGAAATGTATTCATTTAGGTTTGAGTAACCGTACCTAAACATGTACACTTAGTTGGTTCACAAATAGTTGACCAATGGTTAGCCATATGAGCACTTTCATATTAACCGTATTCATCTTTCTCATAACTAGTTCAAATGACTCATAAGAACTAGCTCAAGAGTTGTTCAATTGCTTAGATCTTTATACATAGACACAATTGAAACAAAATTTGGTTTGATTCACTTGAATCAATTCATGAACAATATAGCCACGGTTTGCAAATATTGCATTCCTTATTGATTTATTGTTTAAGTTCACGAAACTACCGATTTGAGAAATATAACCAGCTTGGGTACGCGTACGGGTATGCGTACCTTAGCTACCAGATTTGAGATGGTATTGGTTTCCAAACTCAGCAGAACTTTTCGGGTAGAAAAGTTTAGCCAGTACGCGTACCTAAGGTGACTGGTTTATGAGTTCGTAAACTCCAAACTCAGCAGAATTTTCTGGGAGGAAAAGTTTTGCCAGTACGCGTACGCGTACCCAACCTGTCTCTTTCACCAATACCGCATGCACACATATGCACGCACTTGGTTTCTGGCACATGTATTTATACACTAATGTGTGAACACACTATATATTCTTATATCCATAGTTGTTTACGTAATCTCAACTCTACATTTTAATCATTGAAACATTCTTCTATAATGTTATAATAGTCGTTAGACATAAAGAATCGACTATCGTCATCAAAGCTATTTTTAAGATTGAAACGTCATCATGACTTTCGTCACGCGTAAAGATTAAAATGGTTAAAGCAAAAGCTTACCAACACATATTTCGAGAAAAAGATAGGCGAGTAAACTCGGCTCGAAATAGCAAATGTGTATGTATGAAAACTATCATACTTATACGACTTTTGTCTCAAGAGTAGGAGATAGAGTAGACAGACTTTTGAGTGACAGATGAGTTCAAGTCTCCACATACCTGTTTGTCGGATGAAGTTTCACTAGTTCCTTGAGTAGTTCTTCGTCTTCGTAAGATAATCACCATGGAGTCTGAAGCTCAACTATTCCTAACTATCCTAGACCGAGACTTAGTCATAAGTAAACTAGAAATCAAGACATATAATTGAACCCCAATCAGTCTCCCACAGTTGTACTCCTACGCCTCTGATCCCAGCAGGATACTGCGCACTTGATTCCTTTAGCTGATCTCACCCACAACCAAGAGTTGTTGCAACCCAAAATCACAGACTTGATAATAAACAGATATGTCTCACACAGAGAAGTCTATAAGAGGATAAATCTATCTCCCACAGATAAACCCTAGGTTTTGTTCCGTCTTTAGATATAAAATCAAGGTAACATGAACCAATTGATAATCCGGTCTTATATTCCCGAAGAACAGCCTAGATTAATCAATCACCTCTCTACAATCCTTCCTGACTACACAAGCGGTTTGTCGAGGAATCACAAACAGTGAGACGAAGATGTTTGTGACTACTTTATCTTGCCTATCGGAGAACTCTCACGATCTCAAGTCAATCAATCGACTGTACTCGTACGATAGAAGATGCAAGATCAAATTACACAACTATGATAAAGTAGTATCGGTCTGGCTTCACAATCCCAATGAAGTCTTTAAGTCGTTAACATGATTTTAGAGAAGAAAATCAAAGGTTAATGGAGATCGACTCCAGCGGGCGCACTAGTAGCACAGAGACGTGTGGGGATTAGTTTTGCACAATTCTAGATGTCTCATTTATATAACCTTCAAATCAGGGTTTTGCCTTAGTTACAATGCAGTCCTTATTCACCGTTAGATGAAAACCTGATTTATATTCAATCTAATATTTCTCAACCGTTAGATCGAAAACCTAGCTTGTCACACACACTTGGGTAGACGTTTACTGGGTTCGTGAAAACCATGGCCAAAAGTGTACGTGTATGTTGGTTCAACATAGTAACCCAAAAGGTTAACCATATGAGCATTTCATATTAATCTTGTTCTTCTTCACCATAACTAGTTCAATTGACTCAAATGAATTAGTTAAAGAGTTGTTCAATTGCTATGAGATCTTATGTAACTATACAAGACAATTGAAACAAATATGATTCGATTCGATTGAATCGGCTCATGAACATTATAGCCACGGTTTGCATAAAGCATTCCTTAGTAATTTAGTATTTCATGTTCAGAGCACATCTTTAGATCATAACCTCTTAAGTTCACAAACAAGTTCGCGGACTTAAGTTAATCGGTTGAGTTTTCCAAACTCAACAGAAATTCTAGGGATGAGAACTTCCGCCAGTTCGCGGACTGAGTTCGCGGACTTAGCACATAAATGAGTTTTGGAAAATCTGATGAGTGCCAAATATTGTATATATTTGCACCTTTTTATTGGCATTTAACTCATCATTTGTGCACTAACGCTCCATTTTATCCCATATTCTGTGTTTTCGTTGTTTTCAAGAATAAATACTTTTCTCAATTAATTTTGCATTTTTAGGTACTAAATAAAGCCTGGTTAACTCGCGGAGCGAAAAGAGCAAAGGAACGACAAAGACTCCCGCTAGGAGGAAGCGAAGAATGATGTTTGCATGAGCCGGATCAACTAGAAGTGGGCTTGAAGAGGAAGAATTGTCCTTAAAGAAGATATGGGCTTGGCATACCCAAGGCCCAAAACCCTTACCCAAATCCATTTCCAATATCCATACCCATTTCCATGAGAGCCGTCAGATTGGATCCACCACATCATCCCACGGTATCCTCATCATCGTGCATCAAACTCTGAAGCTCCTGTCAATCATCATAGTACCTAACTCCCATCTAAGACGTCAGTTTTGATGTATCACACATCCAACGGTCGCTCCACGCCTGTTTCCCTCGTGCCGTTCGATCCAATCCAGATTCGATCATCCAACGTCTTTCATTTGCTGTTCATCAAACTTGATGTTCCGCTCAACACCATAGCAGAAAACAGTATCACCCTCAAACAAAAACCCCCTTCTCCCCAAACTGTCGACTTCATCTCCCCCAAAAACTCCATCTTCCCCGACCTGCTACTGTCCATTTCCTTCTCCACCATACCTTCTCTGCCACCATCGGAACCACCAGCACGTTCTTTCCTGCCACCACCACACCCTCCTACATCACCCACCTGTCTCACTAGCCTAGCTCTCTTACCAAATTCACATATCCCCTCTTATTATCAGTTATAAGGACAAGGTTAGTGTTAGGAGCAGAACAAGTAGTGTAAGTTAGTGGTGGAATCGAAGGCCCTAGTCCTCTTCTCATAATTTACTCAATCTCCCTGTTTACATTTGCTGTTGTTTCCATTTGATCTCATTATTTCCCCCTTGCTACTGCTCAATCCTCATCGATCAGTGGTGTTCATAACACCACAAAATCATGTTTTCTCACTGTTTCATCATCACCGCCCCTTAGGAAGACCAGTTAACAAGCACGCTTAGAAAAAATTAGCAAATATCCCACCAAGTCCCTGAGGACAAACCCCTTCTTACCTCACTCACTACAACTGACCCTGTATACTTGCAGGTCTAAGTTGTAGGTTCTTTTAAAACCACACCAAGTTTTTGGCGCCGCTGTCGGGGACTCAGTAGCGGCATATTTGCTATTTTTTGGGCTTGTAATAGCTGTTCACTGAGCTACTGTCTTACCTTTTATTTGCCCTGTGGTGCAGCTACTGTTGCTGAAGCTGTTGCCCCTGCTGTTGTTGTTGTTGCCTTGCTGGAGCTGCTGGGCTGCTGTTGCTGAAGCTGTTCCTGTTGCTCTGCTGCTGAACTGAACTGCTGCTAGTGCTGCTTCTGTTGCTGGAGCTGTGCTGTGTTTTTGCTGTTGTTGTTGCTGTGTTGTGGTGGTGCTGTTGCTGGTGTTGCTGCTGGAGCCTGTTACTGTTGCTGAGTTGCTGTGGTGTTGTTGTCTGGTTCTGCTGTGGCTAGACCAAAACACAGCTGGGCTACACAAGCTAAGGAAAAGAACAAGGCCCAACTGGGCTGTGCAACTAGAACAACAGAGCAGCTGGGCTGCTAAAAAGAGTAAGCCTAAACCCAATAACTGTGTGGGCTTGCTTTAAAAACTGAAATTCTGGGCCTTGTAAATTGATTCTGAAACTCTTGAACCCAAGTGCACTTTGTTTCTGAACTCTGGGCTTGAACCCAACTCAGAATTTGTAAAACGTTTTTAAGCCCAAGTGGGCCTCGTATTTTGCTAACTGAGAGCCCAAAAATCAAATACCCAGATGGGACTCGTTCATTTCTGGGCTCGACTAACTGAACTCGTTAGTTGGGCCGTATACCTGCAAATTCTAGGCTGTAAGAACAACAAGTGGGCTGTGTTTTCAGAATTCCAACTCACTAGTTGGGCTCTGTTTCACCAAAGTTATTCCAAAACCCAAAGAAACCAAAGTTTTTCTTCCCATTAAAACCAAAGGTTTTCAAAACCCAATAAACCAAAAGTTTTTCTTTCTCCCATTAAGAAACCAAAGTTTCTCAAGCTCATCAAAAAAAAAAAAGTTCTTTTTCCCTAAAAACCAAAGTTTGCTCCCAATTAAACCAAAAATTTTGCTCCCATTTTAAAACCAAAAGGTTTGTTTTCAAAACCCATTAAAAACCAAATTTCTTTGTCAAACCTAATAAAACCAAATGTTTCCCACCAAAACCAAATTTTTCCCAAAAATCCAAACCCATTAAAACCAAAGAGTGGGCTTTGTAATATTTCTACTTAGATCATGTCAGGCTTTTGGTCTGCAACTGGGGATTCGAACAAATCCCTTAGAGAACTTGCGTATGGACATACTTCACGTTATGAACCTCCCATAGACCATGATGTCAATAATCATAGGAATTATTATGGACATTTTCAAAGTCCTGAGCCTCAATACATGAACCCTAATGACTATTCACACATGCATCATTCACCACAACGTGAAAATGAACATTTTGCTAATGCCTCACTCACACAATCATCTCTTGTGGATCAATTAGAAGTTCGAATCGCAGCTTTAGAAATGCAATCACATGAGGAATCTGTCACATCTAATTTTCTTAGGCAACCTGAAATCTATGCATGTCCCGCATGTGGTAGTTTAGACCACCCTGTTGAGAATTGTCATATTTTGCATAATTTTAGGCAATCTAGAGAAAATCCAAGGTATGAAATGCCCATAAATTGTGAGGCTGGTAGTCATTGGGACCATAATCAATCCTTTGAGGGTTGCGATCAATCTTTTATAAACCCTAATGACCATGCACACATGTACCATTCACCACAATTTGAACATGAAGAATTTTGTACTCCCATGAATTTAGACTCCACCATAGAAACTTTCAGACTCAGTGAGCAAAACTTTGCTAGATCTACATCACGAATTCAGGCATATTTAGATCAGATTTTGCTTCACCTACAAAAAGAGGAAATTCATGAGGAAATGTATGTTGTCCCTAATGAAGTGTCTAGTCCCATTCATGTAAATGATGTTGAATATGAACCTAATTTAGAGGAACATGAATTGACTAAGGACACCACCACTGTTAATGAGGACCAATATGCATGCTACCATGATGATGATTATGATGATATGTTAGAAGAACATGAAAATATTGTGGAACCTGTTGGTTCAATAACATATGGATTCTCGCCCTCGACCTTCATGAATGTTGTTTTTTCTAATACTCATTGTAATTCATATGATTTTGATATTGACATGGGATTCGTACAATTATTCTGTGAAGATGAACATGACATAGGAGAAGTTGAATCTTATGTAGACACTAATGTTATTATGCATGAAAATGAATTTGATGTGTCTGATTCCTTGCCTAAGTCACAAAATGTTATTTCTTCCGATGTTGATTTGAGTACTACGGACAATCATGATACTGATTTAGGTCTTGATGTTTTGTTCGATGAATGTGAGCATGATTTACCAATTTCTGATTTAGGGGAAGTATGTGTTGGTACTATTGATTTTATCCATGAAAATAACTTAGAAGTACCAACTTTCTTACCTAAATCGCATATTGAGATTATTCCACCCAACCTAGATTTGGTTTGTAACAAAACTTTTAAACCAACTTTTCTGAAAATTCCCAACCTAGGATTGGAACTGTGTGCCTCCCAAGTCCTTTTGGACTATTTTGCATCAAAATACAATACTTTTAAGGATCCACAATTGGAATACACTTCTTTGCCTATCCCGCAAAAAGTCCATTTTGAATTAGACCTTTTGAATCCTGCACCCCTAAAATTGAAAGATTTTGTGCTAAAAAAAAAACATGTTGAAAAATATAGGTTTAGGGGTGATTCATTTGGTTTTTCACTCTCACTCGCATTTCAGTCCAACTATAGTTGTTTGAAACTGTCTATGTTTCAACACTTTGTCTTTTGGGTTGATCCTCAACTCTTTAGACTGTATGTATATAATGAATTGTTTGTATATAATCTGGTAGGTAATGTTTAGTGGAATCATATGTTTCTTGTATATATTGTGCTAACCCAATGTGAATTCAGTTGAGTTACTGTTGGGTTTTTCCTTGAATAATGGAGTTCAAAACTTGCTTTCGCCAATATCCGGTAATCTCTTTCCTTTTTCTACACTTAGCATCGTTCTCATGGTATGTGTTATAATCATGTTTATCTTTTGAAACATTGAGGACAATGTTTAGTTTAGGTTTGGGGGTGAAAAGTAGATACTTTGATAACATGCTATAATCAAAAAATATAACTCTTTCTTTTTGAAAAAAAAAACACATAAAAATGGAGCTCATTTACCTTGAAATGTTGACTCTTGTGCATGTATGTAAACATAAGGATTCTTAGTCTAGATATTTAGGCACCCTGATTCTAGCACAATTCACATAGTGATAAGAAACTTGCACGCGCACGATCTACCAATACATGTATAGCCTCATCCTTGAGGTGTTCTATCAGAAGTCACGATTTCCAATTACTTTAGAATACTGAACGAAACTTGACTAGCTTGTTCTTTGGTTGGTTGGGATAGAAGGTGGAGGTTACATTAAGAAAGACAACCATCGAATTTAACTGGGTGCATCAAAAAGGGCTACCTCTTGCAAAGTGTCATGTAATTTTTTGTTTCCTTTTGTATATGTATCAAAAGAGTTACCATGTTGAAAAAAATCAAAATAAAAAAAATAAAAAAAAACGATGTATATATTCAGAAAAATATCAGAAAAAAAAATTCAAGTATTTATCAATTTCATCCTCTCTTGTTCCAAAAATAAAAGAGAGTAGTCAATGTAAATAAGAGTCATGTAAATAGTCATCTTTTGTGTTATAAACAAGGAAGGGTGTATGCCATTGATGTACAACGAGAGTAATTGTGAAATACCTCCAAATCATTCACAATTCTCGTAAAGTCCGGACAACTAGCTAGATTTCGACCTCGGTTCTTAGCCTGAGAAACTATCTCTTGGTGATTAGTAGTCATAACATCCGATATTTCTTTACACATGTGTAGATACACTTTACACTCTTATCACATGTCTTTATTCGTTATCAGTGCTAGGATTGTGCATTTGATAGCTAGATTGACATCTCCATTTTGATGTGAGCTTCTACTGTCTTGCACATGTCACATTTCATGGAATCTGAGCTTATATTTTGTCCTAGAACTTTGTAGGTACGTTCTAAGAAAACCTTCACGAGACTTCAACTCTTCCACTAGGGACACTTAGTGGTTTAAAAGGCTTATTGCATTCACTAAATGCAATCGAGAGACCAGCGACAGTGGTATAGGTAGGATTTCCTTAGTTTTGTTTTACTTGAGGACAAGTAAAATTCAGGTTTGGGGGTATTTGATGAGTGCCAAATATTGTATATATTTGCACCTTTTTATTGGCATTTAACTCATCATTTGTGCACTAACGCTCCATTTTATCCCATATTCTGTGTTTTCGTTGTTTTCAAGAATAAATACTTTTCTCAATTAATTTTGCATTTTTAGGTACTAAATAAAACCTGGTTAACTCACAGAGCGAAAAGAGCAAAGAAACGGCAAAGACTCCCTCTAGGAGGAAGTGAAGAATGATGTTTGCAAGAGCCGGATCAACTAGAAGTGGGCTTGAAGAGGAAGAATTGTCCTTAAAGAAGATATGGGCTTGGCATACCCAAGGCCCAAAACCCTTACCCAAATCCATTTCCAATATCCATACCCATTTCCATGAGAGACGTCAGATTGGATCCACCACATCATCCCACGGTCGCCTCATCATCGTGCATCAAACTCTGAAGCTCCTGTCAATCATCATAGTACCTAACTCCCATCTAAGCCGTCAGTTTTGATGTATCACACATCCAACGGTCGCTCCATGCCTGTTTCCCTCGTGCCGTCCAATCCAATCCAGATTCGATCATCCAACGTCTTTCATTTGTTGTTCATCAAACTTGATGTTCCGCTCAACACCATAGCAGAAAACACTATCACCCTCAAACAAACACCCCCTTCTCCCCAAACTGTCGACTTCATCTCCCCCAAAAACTCCATCTTCCCCGACCTGCTACTGTCCGTTTCCTTCTCCACCATATCTTCTCTGCCACCATCGGAACCACCAGCACGTTCTTTCCTTCCACCACCACACCCTCCTACATCACCCACTTGTCTCACTAGCCTAGCTGTCTTACCAAATTCACATCTCTCCTCACTGAACCCTAGATGTGATTATGACAAGAAATCTCGAGCCAGAGTTTCACATGGAGCAGACAGGGAGCAGGAGAAGAAAGAGAAGCATGGGTCAAGTCGAGCTGGAGCAGTTGGTAAGAGTAATTTTTATTTTCGAAACCCTAATTTCGAAATTAGGGTTTGTACTTTTTGGGAATTTCTGTGTTATAAATAGAACAAGATGCGTGTCTGTGTAGGTGTGCTTGGGTTAGCCGAGTTACCACCAATTAGTGGTTCTATGTAGTTTAATTTCTGTTTGAACTTCAATTTCAATGCCATTTTAATTCTCTGTTTGATTTTCAATTTCTGTTTTAATGTTATAATTCCTCTTGCTAGGGTTGAGATGAAGTCCTAATTTTCTATTTGTTGTTCATGTTTTTGACAATAACCTTGTTATGCTTAATTGTTTAGGATGAAATTTAGTCTTAGGACTTCAACACTTAACTTTCACAGTGTATGTAATGCATCCATTGTAGTTAGAATTATTCTGTGTTGTAGAACTGCAACTCATGTTTAACAGCATATATGAACCTTTTGATTAGTTGTGCCTTGAAAAGAAAGTTAATACTTAGGAGAATTACCTTAGTTGTGATTGAATCATCCATCTCAAATTGACCTTAGATATGCAGAGGATTGACATCCCTCTTATTATCAGTTATAAGGACAAGGTTAGTGTTAGGAGCAGAACAAGTAGTGTAAGTTAGTGGTGGAATCAAAGGCCCTAGTACGCTTCTCATCATTTACTCAATCTCCCTGTTTACATTTGCTGTTGTTTCCATTTGATCTCATTATTTCCCCCTTGCTACTGATCAATCCTCATCGATCAGTGGTGTTCATAACACCACAAAATCATCTTTTCTCACTGTTTCATCATCACCGCCCCTTAGGAAGACCATTTAACAAGCAAGCTTAGAAAAAATTAGCAAATATCCCACCAAGTCCCTGAGGACAAACCCCTTCTTACCTCACTCACTACAACTGACCCTGTATACTTGTAGGTCTAAGTTGTAGGTTCTTTTAAAACCACACCAAAATCCCAGCATAAATTCTCGGTCGAGAACTTCCGACAGTTCGCGGACTTGGCAAGCCAATTCCACAATCCTTCCGATTTCTCTTGATCAGCAAAGTTCGAAAACTTCGGTTCAAGGAATACATGGTTATGTACTCTAAACTCTCATTTCAATCATTGAGACATTCTCAGAGGACGCTTTGTAGCCGTTATTCACAGACCGATTCACGTCAGATGAATTCTCAAAGTGATTGAAACTTTTCATGACTTTCGTCACTAGGTGAAGATAAACTTGATCAAAGCGAAACGCTTTACCAACACACGATTTCGAGATAAAAGATAAGCAATGAATGCTCAACTCGAAATGTCAAATGTGCATGATCTAATCTATATAACATACGACTTTTGTCTCATAAGAAGTAGGAGATAGAAGAGATAGACTTTTGAGTGATAGATAAGTTCAAGTCTCCACATACCTTTTTGTTGATGAAGTTCCACGGTTCCTTGTATAGATCTTCGTCATTGTATGATGAATCGCCATGAAGTCCTTGAGCTCAACTACAATTTTCTATCCTAGTCCGAGACTTATCTATGTAGGCTAGAAATCAAGACTTATAGTTTTGATCACTAACATTGACAAACATGCTTGAGATAGCAACGCATGCGAGGTTGACCGAGCTATTCTCTAACAATCTCTCCCTTTGTCAATTTTAGTGAAAAAACTATTAATACATATGGAATACAAAAAAGATAAACTTTAGTGGCTCCTATTCCATAGTCTAATCTTCAACGTTCCTTGAAATCTTCGTCCTTCCAAGTACTCCAATGATCCCAAAGATTGTAAGTTTAGCACCATCGTGGTTGAAGATCCGTAGCTATAACAATGAGAGAAATCGAGATTCTCGATCATTATTATACAGTGTCATAGTATTATTATATAACATCAAAGTCTAATTGTATCACGACTTTAACAATAATACTACGGTGATATGTATCACTCCCCCTTAGTCAATACTCCATCTCGATCATGGAAACCACTCCCCCTTACACAATGATCCGAAAACCATATGTATTTGTAGTGTGAACTAATATTTCTCCCCCTTTTTGTCAATTGGAAAAGGTACAAGAATGGGATCATAATGAAATTTACACAAGAGACATTTCATGACCAAAAGAAAAATACATACCAACTTAATTTAGATGCAATCTAATATCCGAAACTAACAATATTCATCAAGGAGTTTTAAGATACAAGATAACCCCTATAAAATTCCACATCCGCACTCCCCGCAAGATATTACCATTAAGCACAAGTTCAAAAGAACTCTCCCCCATTTGATGTCATTCCCGAAAGAACAACAAGAGAGACCTTAATTTCGAAAGAAAAGAAGGATTTTTAATTGGACACCAAAAACCATAGGAATGATTTTTTGTATCCAAAACTCAATCAAATTAATCACAAGTAAACCCATGATTAATTTAATTGGAATACGCAACTAAATCAAACCACAAAAGTGATCAATTTAATTGATTGTGCTCAACATAAGTAAACTTACGGAGCTACGACTAAGGTAATCATATGGAGATGACTAACTTAATCGTTCACATACTCAACATAAGGAAAACCTTATGGAATATACGACTACATTAACCAATAGAACATGATTAGTATAGCCGTTCATATACTCAACACAAGGACTTGTGGAATATATGAAAACTCAATTAGACTAATTACAAGAGAACCTATATTTAATCTAATTGGAAAACAAAACCAAACTAATCACAGAAGTAATCAATCTAATTGTCAATTGTTTTGCTCAACAAAAAAAGACTTTTGGAGCAAATAACTAAATAACCAACCAAGATGATTAATATAGTTCAAAAATGCTCGATATAAAGTACCTTACGGAACAACCAACAAAGCTAATCACAAAGTAATAAACTTATTTGTATCGTGCTCGACATAAGACACATTACGGAGCCTCACAGTAATACATAAGATATGGATCAGTGATGATCATTACTGTGAATACATACAAGAATCTATTCTATTTTTCCATCACTATTTGCATAACGACACAATAGACTTTATCCTTGTCACAAAAAAGATTTTACCCTATTTTCTGTCAAATAAATGACTGCATATGCATAACTTTTGTATTTGTCAAAAGTCCATTCGTCCTTTCATCAATACGAATACCAATTTATGAACGACTTTACTTTTGACAGCATATGGGACCTTCAAGTTCACGGACGCAAAAAATACATATCCCATAAATAATTACAATATCACAAAATCATAAAGATTAATACTGCAATAACAATCTTTGCCCTTAGAAGGTAGAATCAATATTTTTCGCACGGATTTATACCAAGAGTGGTTACCAAAAGCGTATAAAAAGATTTCCTTAACAAAGAAGAACATACAAAGTCATTGACGACTATGCACCATAGTTCACATGAGATGATTGTGAACACTCAAGAATATATAACAATGTGAACTACTACCCATTATCGAACTTCCTTCTTTGTGATTCACCAACATCACTCTTGTAACAGCCACAAAATAACTTAGAATAGGATTTCTCCAAGAATCCCAGTGCCCAAGTCCAAGAGAATAGAACAAGTGTAACGAAACGGTGCAAACACTAAAAAAACAAGAGACAGGACAAAGACCAATATTAACTCATCCAAATTCAACAATTCTCATCTCCATTTTGAAGGTAATTCAATAAGGAATAGAATGCAAAAAGAATGAGGTAAATCTGAGTTCGGACGAAGAAGTTACGACCAAAACAAGTTTACCGAATATCGACGTCAACTATGCATACGGGTTGGCGAACTTAAACCCCTGGATTTTGATTTTGAATGCTGTTATGCATACTTGGTATGTGTACTATGTAGTCCAAACATCCCGAACTATTATTTTCAAACCTAAACATTTAAGAACCTAAAACACATATCAAGTTAGGTAGAAATGAACGATAAGCAAGATTATTATAAGTATTCTAAGCAAATAAAAGTACAAATCTTGCTCAAGTTTATAGACATAACTTTTTAGATGAATCCAATCGAATTTTACCGCCTTACCGAACATAATCTGTGTGCCCTAATTCTTGTGCTTCCCTCACCATATACAAAGCAGGGCATTCCTTGGTGAGGATGCACTTCCAACACAATCAAGTTGCGTTGGGGTGAACAAAGTCTTGATCAAGTGACCTTTGGATTATCATGAAAGAGATCACTTTTAAAACCTTTCACATCCAATTCCATTTTTCAAAAAAACTTGTTAAGTTCCAACATCATGGATACTGTCTTTTCCATAGTCATGGAGTTTTCTGGAAGATCATTCCTTTTCACACTCAAAACATCATTGTCTTTCTTCGGTATCCACTTCTGAGTGCGCTTAGGAACAGTCGGAACCTTCTTCCCATCATTTCTTCTAGAATTCTTGGTAGAGAATTGGATTGACTATTCTTTTGCAATTTAGTCTTTCTCCAATTGGGAGCATCGGATCTTGTCTTCGTATTTACGAAGTTATCCTTTTGATAACCATTACGATTATGAAAAGGATTCGTACGACGTTTATAGGCAAATCTAGGTCTATCACAGCACTGATTCCTTTGCCTAAAGGTTGGACAATTACAACCTGTAACGTTAAGAGGATCAGTCTTAACATATGATCTTGGTTTCACAACTTATTGTGATTCCCAAACAAGAACATCATGAAGTTTCTCATTCCTTATACGGAAATGACATCCTTTCCAGGAGACCTTTATTTCCGCAATAGTGGCAAACATAAGGAATGTTCTTACCTCGATCCGTGTGTGCTAACTTTGGAGGTTGATAAACTTTGGTCTTTTGAACCTTAACTGCCGGAGGAGGTATTTCACTTTTGGCATCAGTGGAAACCTTTTGTTTAGAAGAATCACTAGCCTTGAAATTTTTTACCTCTTTGCTAGTATTTGGAGCATCTATTCCCTTATAGCCCAATCCTCGTGTATCACGATGATTTTTACTTGCTCCTAGCATAGTGGTTAATTTGCTTGAACTAGTATTGAACTTTTTCAAGTCATCTTCCAACATCTTGATTTTATCAAGAGCAGCAGCTAAATCAGCCTCAAGGCGTTTTTTTCGAGTGAGATAAGCGCTTTCTCTGTTGTCTAAACTTGTTTGCTGGGAGTTAAACCTTGCTTCAGATTCTGCACGTTTCTCTTCCAGTAAAAAGTACTTTTGATAAAGATTATCACATTCAAGTGACTTCATACGTAGGTTTTCCTCAGAATCCTTTAGGATCGATTCGGTAGAACGATTCGAAAAATAAACACCTGCGTAACATCTTCTCAATTTCTTGTTTGCTCGACAGAGAGGAGTCGGAAGAGGTGTGACATGAGAAGTTGTAAGCTTCTTCATATTCCACGAATCCAAAAACTTAACATACTCTGAGACTTCCTCATCAACATCTCTATCAATATATGAATCACCTTCATCACAAAGTTCATCCAACTGTTCTTCTGGGAGAGTTTCCCAATCAACAGTTTTTACATCAAGAGAATGTTTGGATATTG
The DNA here is from genome assembly GCF_003573695.1 of Papaver somniferum. Taxonomy (NCBI): domain Eukaryota; kingdom Viridiplantae; phylum Streptophyta; class Magnoliopsida; order Ranunculales; family Papaveraceae; genus Papaver; species Papaver somniferum. The sequence goes on from NC_039367.1 coordinate 53,837,087, forward strand.
ACTTAGATGTGACAGTTCTCTCAGGTAAATCCAAGCTTTTAGAATCATCTGGTAATTTCTGAACTGGTACGTTATTAGAGATAGACTCGTCCATAATCAGATCACTACAAACACAGACTTATAAGGTCTTTAACGTGTTTGCCTGCTCTGATAACAATTGAAAAAGCGGGGGTCTAACAACACCACCCAATATTTCGCTCATCAATCTGTATGGACTAACTCCAAAATACTTTGCTAGAGAATCAACTAGACAGTCATACTCAATCTAGATAAAAGTATCTCAAGGAGTTAATATCTCTCTCTTGATTTGATTTTTACTCAAGCTAAAAACAATAACGAGTCTTTATCAAATACAAGGAATAACTTGGACGGTACCAAAGACCAATGTCCAAGTGTTAATTAATGAAATCGACAACCACAAGGTCGGATCTCCAATCGATTAACCTTTAACGCACAACCTGTATTATTTCAAATATAAAGATAAACAATATAATGCGGAAAAAGAAATAACACAGACCCCGGGACCTAGTCCAGATTGAATACACATTGTATTAAGCCGCTACAGACACTAGCCTAATCCAAGCTAACTTCGGACTGGACTATAGTTGAACCCCAATCAGTCTCCCACCGATCCAAGGTACAGTTGTACTCCTACGCCTCTTATCCCAGCAGGATACCGCGCACTTGATTCCTTTAGCTGATCTCACCCACAACCAAGAATTGCTGCAACCCAAAATCACAGACTTGATAATAAACAGATCTGTCTCACACAGAAAAGTCTATAAGAGGATAAATATGTCTCCCACAGATAAATCCTAGGTTTTGATCCGTATTTAGATATAAAATCAAGGTAACATGAACCAATTGATAATCCGGTCTTATATTCCCGAAGAACAGCCTAGATTAATCAATCACCTCCCTACAATCCTTCCTGACTACACAAGCGGATTGTCGAGGAATCACAAACAGTGAGACGAAGATGTTTGTGACTTATTTATCTTGCCTATCGGAGAACTCTCACGATCTCAAGTCAATCAATAGATTGTACTCGTACGATAGAAGATGTAAGATCAAATCACACAACTATGATAAAGTAGTATCGGTCTGGCTTCACAATCCCAATGAAGTCTTTAAGTCGTTAACCTGATTTTAGAGAAGAAAATCAAAGGTTAATGGAGATCGACTCTAGCGGGCGCACTAGTAGCACACAGACGTGTGGGGATTAGTTTTGCACAATGTTAGATGTCTCCTTTATATAGCCTTCAAATCAGGGTGTTGCCCTAGTTACAAAGCAATCCTTATTCACCGTTAGATGAAAACCTGATTTAGATTCAAGCTAATATTTCTCAACCGTTAGATCGAAAACTTAGCTTGTCACACACACTTGGGTAGACGTTTACTGAGTTCGTGAAAACCATGCCGAAACGTGTACGTGTATGTTGGTTCAACATAGTAACCCAAAAGGTTAACCATATGAGCATTTCATATTAACCTAGTTCTTCTTCACCATAACTAGTTCAATTAACTCAAATGAACTAGTTAGAGAGTTGTTCAATTGCTATGAGATCTTATGTAACTACACAAGACACAATTGAAACAAAGATGATTCGATTTGATTGAATCGACTCATGAAAATTATAGCCACGGTTTGCATAAAGCATTCCTTAGTAATTTAATGTTTTATGTTCAGAGCACATCTTTAGATCATAACCTCTTAAGTTCACAAACAAGTTCGCGGACTTAAGTTAATCGGTTGAGTTTTCCAAACTCAGCAGAAATTCTCGGGATGAGAACTTCCACCAGTTCGCGGACTGGGTTCGCGGATTTAGCACACAAACGAGTTTTGGAAAATCCCAACAGAAATTCTCGGTCGAGAACTTTCGACAGTTCCCGGACTTGGCAAGCCAATTCCACAATCCTTCCGATTTCTCTTGATCAACAAAGTTCGAAAACTTCGGTTCAAGGAATACATGGTTATGTACTCTAAACTCTCATTTCAATCATTGAGACATTCTCAGAGGACGCTATGTAGCCGTTATTCACATACCGATTCACGTCAGAGCAATTATCAAAGTGATATAAACTTTTCATGACTTTCGTCACTAGGTGAAGATAAACTTGATCAAAGCGAAACGCTTTACCAACACACGATTTCGAGATAAAAGATAAGCAATGAATGCTCAGCTCGAAATGTCAAATGTGCATGATCTAGTCTATATAGCATACGACTTTTGTCTCATAAGAAGTAGGAGATAGAAGAGATAGAATTTTGAGTTATAGATAAGTTCAAGTCCCACATACCTTTTTGTTGATGAAGTTCCACGGTTCCTTGTATAGATCTTCGTCGTTGTATGATGAATCGCCATGAAGTCCTTGAGCTCAATTACACTTTTCTATCCTAGTCCGAGACTTAGCTATGTAGGCTAGAAATCAAGACTTATAGTTTTGATCACTAACATTGACAAACATGCTTGAGATAGAAACGCATGCGAGGTTGACCGAGCTATGCTCTAACACAAACACCTTTGTAAATTTGGCGAAGAAGATTCGTAGAAGGATCACTCAAGCCATTAGTTATGTCACACCTTTGTCTCTTGCAAGCATATTCCTTCATTCGATTGAAAGTACACGGCCGAACAAGCTTCGGGGTTCCAATGGAGTTCCCAATTGGTTCAATGGATAAGTTGCGACAAATATGCTCAATCAAGCATGGATAGCCTAACATTTGAAAAATAATGAATCCACAAATGTCAAGACCTTTGGTTTCCATCACAAGGTAATAGACCAATTCCGCAAACTCACGACTCCAACGAGAATTCTCAACCGTGGAAGGACAAAGGTTAGAAATACCCAATTTTCCATAAGACCTTAAAAGGAAATCTATTTGATTAGTAGGAAATTTTCCTCCATTCCACACAACACTCTTTCCGCAAAGCACTTTTGAAATAGCTTCTTGTGAAGGACGTTTATCACTTGGTCTAGGGAGGCGAAAATCACCCAACAGAATTCCGGTAATTTTCGAAATCAATTCTCTATTAACTAGAATCCTCACTCTATTAACCATGGTCTGGAATTCGTTGTCCTCATGGACAACATCATAAATGTTGGCATAGAAGATCCTAATAAGAGTATCAAAACCTTCACCAAGGCCATCAAAGATGTTTCCAAGCTTGAATTTTTCAAAACAAGATAAATCCTCCTTATGCCCACTTGTAAAATCCAATTTCTTTTCTAAAATAATCCCACAAGTAGAAATATTTTTAAATACTTTGCTACAGGATTCATCCAAAAATCTAATCCTAATAGAATTTTGATCAAACGGAAGATCAATTGAAGAGGATGAAGAACCTAGGTTGTTTGAAAAACCTTTTGAAACCTTAACATTCTTCATGATTCAAGAAGGAAATAAGGGAGTGGGAAAGAGATTACTTACTTGATATTTATCTCGAGAATTCCTTTCACAAAAAGTTCTCCAAGAAGCTTTAATGGAGAAATTTCATGAACCCTAGAATGGTTCACGTACGCGGACTGATGAGGGAGTAAGGAACGTAAGCGTACTTGTTCTTCTTTTATACCCACAGTTGGGCTTGGTCCCGTTCATGACCCGCCACCCACATAAGGAATGTAGGATTTTTAGAGGTAAGTATTGTACAAACCCTTTTTGAAAAGCTTTTGTCACAAAGAAAAAAACTTTAAACAAAGTCAACCAGTTATTTGCCCCATTTCAAGTTATACAAATGGAGTGATGCCATTCCTGAAATCAGGTGGTATAGTATGCAGAGAATTTCTCATGCAAATTTTTTGATTGACATTTGTGACCAGAACTAGGAGTAAAACCATAATGATAAAACTCAGAATCCGTTGGTCTCTTTTTCTTATGACACGGAGAAGACATTTTCTGATTAATGGTTCCTTTACCAATCTTGAAAGAAGTCTTTTTATTAACTTCAAGAGAGCAGGTATTTGGAACAGTTTGTACATCATTAGAACATGATTTTACTGGTACAAAACTTTTATCAGAACGATTCAATTCTTCTACGGAGTTAAGCTTTTCTAATAATTTTAACATGTTCTCAAACGCTCTAAATAGATCCTTGTCAATAGGTCCTTTATGATAGTATTCCTCAAAAAGATTAAGTGTGATTCTTGTGAGGGTCCATCCCTTTGAGCGTTTATCATGTTTTCTTTGACGATTCTCATTAGAGAAATTTTTAATTTTTCCTTTAGACTGTTTCTTCACATCTAGATTTTCCGATAATCTAGATGGCATAAGATTATCATGAGAGACGATTGGTCTGGACAATAATCTCTGAGCAGTCTTTAAGGAGCTCTGGTGTGCATTACAGATGTTATGAGAAAGCCTTCCAAAAAGATTTCTCATAGGGATAGACTTTTGAGGATCGCTACAAACACAAACTTGTGAGGTCTTGAACGTGTTTGCCTGCTATGATACCAATTGAAAAAGCGGGGGTCTAACAACCACACCCAATATTTCGATTAGCAATCTATATGGACTAACTCCAATATAATTTCTAGAGAATCAACTAGACAGTCAGACTCAGGTAAAAGTATATCGAGGAGTTAATATCTCTTCTCTTGATTTGATCTTTACCCAAGCAAATAGAAAGCTGCGAGTCTTTATCAAATACAAGGAATAAACTTGGATGGTACCAAAGACCAATATCCAAGGATCAATCAATTTCCAATCAACAATCAAAGGTTAGATTTCACAATTGATCGATACAACGCACAACCTGTGATATTTCAATTATATAACAAAATATAATGCGGAATAGAAATAACACATACACCAGAAATTTTGTTAACGAGGAAACCGCAAATGCAGAAAACCCCGGGACCTAGTCCAGATTGAACACCATACTGTATTAATCCTCTACAGACACTAGCCTAATACAAACTAACTTCGGTCTGAACTGTAGTTGAACCCTAATCAATATCACACTGATTCAAGGTACAGTTGCGCTCCTTACGTCTCTAATCCCAGCAGGATACTACACACTTGATTCCCTTAGCTGATCTCACCCATAACCAAGAGTTGTTACGACCCAAAGTCGAAGACTTTCATAAACAAATCTGTATCACACGGAAAAGTCTACGATAATAGATAAATTTGTCTCCCACAGACAAACCTACTAGTTTTGTTCCGTCTTTTCATAAAATCAAGGTGAACATGAACCAATTGATAAACCAGACTTATATTCCCGAAGAACATCCTAGTATTATTAATCACCTCACAATAATCTAAATCGTATGGTAGCGAAACTAGATATTGCGGAATCACAAACGATGAGACAAAGATGTTTGTGATTTCTTTTTATCTTGGCCTATCGGAGATATAATCTCAAGACAATCTTACAATTGAACTCGTACGATAGAAAATGGCAAGATCAGATCGCTCAACTACAAGAGAAGTAGTTTCGTCTGGCTTCACAATCCCAATGAAGTCTTTAAGTCGTTAACCGACAGGGTCTCGATAAGAAACCTACGGTTAAAGGATAATCGACTCTGGCAAAACCAACTAGTATCACACAGGAGGTGTGGGGACTATTTTTTCCAGTTTCTAGACGTCTCCCTTATATAGTTTTCAAATCAGGGTTTGCAATCCAAGTTACCTTGGTAACAAAGCATTCAATATTCACCATTAGATGAAAAACCTGATTTATCCAAGATAATATCTTTCAACCGTTAGATCGAAACTTATCTTGTCACACACACAAATGAAATATATTCATTTAGGTTTGAGTAATCGTACCTAAACATGTATCCTTAGTTGGTTCACAAATAGTTAACCAATAGTTAGCCATATGAGCACTTTCATATTAACCGTATTCATCTTTCTCATAACTAGTTCAAATGACTCATAAGAACTAGTTCAAGAGTTGTTCAATTGCTTAGATCTTAATACATAGACACAATTGAAACAAAATCGGTTTGATTCACTTGAATTAATTCATGAACAATATAGCCACGGTTTGCAAAGATTGCATTCCTTGTTGATTTATTGTTTAGGTTCATGAAACTATCGACTTGAGAAAGATAATCACCACGGTTTCCACATACCTGTTGGTCGGATGAAGTTCCACTGGTTCCTTGAGTAATTCTTCGTCTTCGTAAGATAATCTCCATGGAGTCTGGAGCTCAACTATTCCTAACTATCCTAGACCGAGACTTAGTCATAAGTAAACTAGAAATCAAGACATATAGTTTTGATCACTAACATTGACAAACATGCTTGAGATAGCAACGCATGCGAGTTCGACCGAGCAATGCTCTAACAAAACCTTGGAGTTAAAGTTTTTAAACATGAAGAGTTTTTCCCGTAAAAAGTAGTATGTTTTAGTAAAATAAATTTATCTACTAATAAAATGTAATAATTTTACTCCTAGGCTATTTAGGATATGCACAATATTTTTTTGGACAAAAATACAGCTACAAATGAAGTGCCACTTTCCAAATATACTATGGTTATCCAAATTTAAAATATTACATCACTTTTAGATATTGATGGATTTCATTTCCATTTTTACGGAATTTTCGGGTTCGGTGATTCCCTATGTAAGTTCCTCGAGCAAGCGCTTTTCTTTTACGGGTGTTTTTTTTGTTCCTTTTAATTTTTGTTGTCTGGTCTATTTTAATTTTTTTTTGTCTGATCTATTTTGTTTTTTTTTGTTATACATGTACCGTATAATCTAATGGGAGCGGCAATGGGAGCTTGAATTTTTCTTTTGTTGTCTGATCTATTTTTCTTTTTTTTTTGTTATGCATGTACTGTATAATCTAATAGGTGTAACAATGGGAGCTTGAAAACTAAGTTGAGGTGAAACATGAGGATAATATTAGTTCTTTTTGAAGTTTCATGGTATTAACTCTAAACCCACGCGTATACCTCATTCATTATTTTCGTCTTGACGATGAAATCATATCTTTTAGGTATTTGTTCGTCTTAACGGTGAAATCATATCTTTTAGGTATTTCTTCGTCTTGAAGGTTAAATCATATCTTTTAGGTATTCTTGGATTTTTCTTTGAATTTGTTTTGCAGTTGCCGGTGACCTTCGAATGTGATAACAAAACCTTTATCTTTCTTTTCTTTTTCTCCTTTTTTAGGGTTTTCTTAAATGTTAACCTTGCGATTGGTGCAAAATTAAGCCCACATGAGGTGATGAAATCATTTAACAAGCTCATGCTTTCATTAGTATGCCATTTAACGCCGTGAGATCCTACTCTGAGTTACGTTTTCTAACATCTGCACACTTTCTCTTTATTTACTATATTTTATTTTTCATTGTTTTTTGTAATTTTTCCTGTGGATTTTAGGTCAAATACCCTTAATAAGGTATTAAGCTAGAGAAATCAAATTCCGGATTTAAGCTATCATCCTGCTAATTTGCTCATACAATTGTTTTTTGTTTTTTGGTTTTTGTAAGGTAGTGTGCAAAACCTGGATTTGGTGTCAAGGTAAAATTTGAATTTGAAGCTAATGGGCACTACTGATTGGAGGATAAATTGCTCTTTCATAAGTCTAATACCCAAAAAAGAGCAAGTGGGCACTCCTCAAGACTTCAGACCCATCAACTTAGTGAGCAGTGTGTACAAAATAATTTCAAAGGTGCTGACTCAAAGACTCAAAACAGTTCTTCCAAAATTAATTTCTGAAAATCAAGGAGCATTCATTGCAGACAAACAAATCCTTGATGGCATTCTGATTGCTGGAGAGTTGATTGACTCAAGATTCAAAAGCAAGAAACCAGGAATTCTATGCAAATTGGATATACAAAAAGCTTTTGATAATGTCAGCTGGCACACCATCAACAATGTTTTAAAATCTTATGGTTTTGGCTCAAAGTGGATAAGATGGATGGAGTGGTGTGTAAACTATGCTCAACACTCTCTATTGATAAGTGGCAGCTCAACAAAGAAATTTAAACCTCAGATAGGTTTAAGACAAGGTGACCCGTTGTCACCTTTTCTTTTTATCATGGTAGCTGAAATCTTCACCAAGGTCTTAAAGAATGCAGTCCAATTAAACATGATCTCTGGTTTTAATATAGGTGCAGTTCAAGTTTCACACCTGCAATTTGCCGATAATACTCTGGTCTTTCTAGATGGCTCAGAAGAAGAAGCAGAAAATCTACTTTTAATTCCACAAATTTTTGAAGCTATCACAGGGCTCTTTGTTAACTTCAACAAAAGTGTTGTATTAAGTATTGGAGTTGATCACAAAATTCAAGCCATTGCTGAAATATTGAAGTGAAAAATAGAGAAGCTTCCCCTGAATATCTTGGCATGTCAGTGTGTGCAAAAATAAGAGATAACTCTATTTAGGACTCGGTGATTGAGAAATTTCAGAAAAAACTAGCTCCATGGAAAAGAAGATTTTTTTACAAAAGCAGGTCGATTTTTGCTGATCAAAACATCTCTCTCAAGTTTTCCAATATATTATATGTCAATATACGCAATGCCAGCTAGTGTTGAGAAGAAGCTAAACCAGATAATGAGGAATTTCCTTTGGGGAGAAACAATTGATAGAAAGAAGATTAAATGGGTTGCTTGGAAAAGAGTATGCAAACCAAAAAGTTTGGATGGCTTAGGTATAAGAAATCTGAAGCTTACAAACAAAGCACTTCTTGCTAAATGGTCTTGGAGATTCACAAAAGAAAAAGCTCAACTGTTAGATCACTGCTCGGTCAAACTCGCATGCGTTGCTATCTCAAGCATGTTTGTCAATGTTAGTAATCAAAACTATAAGTCTTGATTTCTAGTCTCTTATAGCTAAGTCTCAGACTAGGATAGTAAGTGTAGTTGAGCTCAAGGACTTCATGGCAATTCATCATACAAGAAGAAGATCTACTCAAGGAACCGGTGGAACTTCTCGACAAAAAGGTATGTGGAGACTTGAACTTATCTGTCACTCAAAAGTCTATCTATTCTATCTCCTACTCTTTGAGACAAAAGTCGCATGCTATATACATAGACTGGATCATACACATTTGGTATTTCGAGCCGAGTATACCTCGCCTATCTATATCTCGAAATATGTGTTGGTAAGCTTTTCGCTTCGACCAAGTTTATCTTTACCTAGTGATGAAAGTCATGAATGTTTCAATCACTTTGAAAATTTCTTTGACGATAAATAGTGTAACAACTATATAACGTCCTCTAAGAATGTTTCAATGATTGGAATGAGAGTTTAGATTACATAACCAATGGACTCCTTGAACCGAAGTTTTCGAACTTTGTTGATCAAGAGAACCGGAAGTATGGAAAGTGCCAAGTCCGCGAACTGCCGAAGTTCTCAAACCCGAGAATTTCTGTTGGAGTTGAAAAACTACTTGCATGAGCCAAGTCCGCGAACCGGCGTAGTTCTCGAACCCGAGAATTTCTGCCGGAGTTTGTAAACTCTATCCGGTGTCTTAAGTTCGCGAACCTAGTCTGCGAACTTGAGAAGGTTATATATCTAAAGATGATTTGTGAACTTAATCTTAAAAGGCTAAGGAATGCATTTGCAAACTGTGTCTATTAAAGTTCATGAACCGATTCGAGTGAATCAAATAATCTTTGCTTCAATTGTGTCTTGTGTAGTTACATAAGATTTCTTTGCAATTGAACAACTCTCTTAACTAGTTCATTTGAGTCAATTGAACTAGTTATGGTGAAGAAGAATATGGTTGGTATGAAACGCTATATGGTTAACCTCTTTGGGTAGACTATTATTGAACCAACAGTGTACACGTTTGGGTGCGGTTAGCAAACCTAGAAGCGTACAGTCATTTGTGTATGACAAGCTAAGTTTTCGATCTAACAGTTGAGAAATATTAACTTGAATCTAAATCAGGTTTTCATCTAACGGTGAATATTGATTGCTTTGTAACTAATGCAAAACCCTGATTTGAAAGGCTATATAAAGGAGACATCTAGTATTGTGCGAAACTAATCCCCACACCTTACGTGTGATACTAGTTTGCGTGCTAGAGTCGTTTCTCCTTTAACCTTTGGTTTTCTTCTTCTAAAACCAGATTAACGACTTAAAGACTTCATTGGGATTGTGAAGCCAGACCGATACTACTTTTATCGTAGTTGTGTGATCTGATCTTGCATCTTCTATCGTAATAGTACAATCATATTGATTGGCTTGAGATCGTGAGAGTTCTCCGATAGGAAAGATATAAAAAGTAATCACAAACACCTTCATCTCATCGTTTGTGATTCCACGACATCTTATTTCGCTACCATACGATTAAGATTGTTATGAGGTGATTGATTAATCTAGGATGTTCTTCAGGAGTATCAAAAGTACTTTTTGTTGAAAGAGAAATTTGAAGAATTTGAAGCAAGGTTTAACTCCCAGCAAACAAGTTTTGACGACAGAGAAAGCGCTCGAGAAAAACGCCTTAAGGCTGATTTGGCTGCTGCTCTTGATAAAATCAAGATGTTGGAAGATGACTTGAAAAAGTTAAATACTAGTTCAAGCAAATTAACCACTATGCTAGGAGCAAGTAAAAATCATCGTGATACACGAGGATTGGGCTATAAGGGAATAGATGCTCCAAATACTAGCAAAGAGGTAAAATTTGTCAAGGCTAGTGATTCTTCTCAACAAAAGGTTTCCACTGATGGAAAAAGTGAAATACCTTCACCGGCAGTTAAGGTTCAAAAGAGCAAAGTTTATCAACCTCCAAAGTTAGCACACATGGATCGAGGTAAGAATATTCCTTATGTTTGCCACTATTGCGGAAATAAAGGTCACCTGGAAAGGAGATGTCGTTTCCGTATAAGGAATGAGAAACTTCATGATGTTCTTGTTTGGGAATCACAAGAAGTTGTGAAGACAAGATCATACGCTAAGACTGATCCTCTTAACGTTACAGGTTGTAATTGTCCAACCTTTAGGCAAAGGAATTAGTGCTATGATAAACCTAGATTTGCCTATAAACGTCGTACGAATCCTTTTCACAATCGTAATGGTTATCAAAAGGATAACTTCGTAAAGACAAAGACAAGATCCGATGCTCCCAATTGGAGAAAGACTAACTTGCAAAAGAATAGTTAATCCAATTCTCTTCCGAGAATTCTAGAAGAGAGTGATGGGAAGAAGGTTCCGAATGTTCCTAAACGCACTCAGAAGTGGATACCGAAGAAAGACAATGATGTTTTGAGTGTGAAAAGGAATGATCTTCCAGAAAACTCCATGACTATGGAAAAGGAAGTATCCATGATGTTGGAACTTAACAAGTTTTTTGGAATTTACGGAATTGGATGTGAAAGTAACTAAAAGTGATCTCTTTCATGATAATCCAAAGGTCACTTGTGGTGAGCAAGACTTTGTTCACCCCAACACAACTTGATTGTGTTGGAAGTGCCTCCTCACCAAGGAATGCCCTGCTTTGTATACGGTGAGGGAAGCACAAGAATTGGGGCACACAGATTATGTTCGGTAAGACGGTAGAATTCGATTGGATTCATCTGAAAAGGTATGTCTATAAACTTGAAAAATTTTGTACTTTTATTTGCTTAGAGAACTTATAATGATTCACATACCTTTCTTATCGTTCTTTTCTACCTAACTTGATCCGTGTTTAAGGTTCTTAAATGTTTAGGTTTGAAAATAATAGTTCGGGATGTTTGGACTACATGGTGCACCTACCATGTATGCATAACATATTTTAAAATCAAAATCCAGGGGTTTAAGTTCGCGGACTTGAAAATTCGTTTGCAAACCCGTATGCATACTTGATGTTGATATTCGGTAACTTGTTTTGGCCGTAACTTCTTCTTCCGAACTCGGATTTACCTCATTCTTTTTGTATTCTCTTCCTTATTGAATTCCCTTCAAAATGGAGATGAGAATTGTTGAATTTGGATGAGTTAATATTGGTCTTTGTCCTGTCTCTTGTTTTTTAGTGTTTGCTCCGTTTCGTTGCACTTGTTCTATTCTCTTGGACTTGGGTACTGGGATTCTTGGAGAAATCCTATTCTAAGATATTTTGTGGCTGTTACAAGAGTGATGTTGGTGAATCACAAAGAAGGAGGTTCGATAATGGGTAGTAGTTCACATTGCTATATATTCTTGAGTGTTCACAATCATCTCATGTGAACTATGGTGCATAGTCGTCAATGACTTTGTATGTTCTTCTTTGTTAAGGAAATCTTTTTATACGCTTTTGGTAACCACTCTTGGTATAAATCCGTGCGAAAAAGATTGATTCTACCTTCTAAGGGAAAAGATTGTTATTGCAGTATTAATCTTTATGATTTTGTGATATTTCAATTGTTTATGGGATATGTATTGTTTGCGTCCGTGAACTTGAAGGTCCCATATGCTGTCAAAAGTAAAGTCGTTCATAAATTGGTATTCGTATTGATGAAAGGACGAACGGGCTTTTGAAAAATACAAAAGTTATGCCTATGCAGTCATTTATTTGACAGAAAATAGGGTAGAATCTTTTGTGTGACAAGGATAAAGTCTATTGTGTCGTTATGCAAATAGTGATGGAAAAATTAGAATAGATCCTTGTATGTTATCCACGGTATTGATCTTCATTGATCCATTTTGTTATGTTTTACCGTGAAGGCTCCATTGTGTATCTAATGTTGAGCACCTTACAACTATGTCGATTAATATTGGCCTTGTTGGTTGTTCCATGAGATGCTATATGTTGAGCATTCTTGAACTAAATTAATCATCTTGATTGGTTATTTAGTTATTTGCTCCGAAAGTCTTCTTTTGCCGAGCAAAATCTTTTGACAATTAAATTGATTGCTTCGGTGATTAGTTTGGTTGTGTATTCCAATTAGATTAATTATAGGTTCTCTTGTAATTAATCTAGTTGAGTTTTTCATATATTCCACAAGTTCTTGTGTTAAGTATATGAACAGCTATACTAATCATGTTCTATTGGTTGATATAGTCGTATATTCCGTAAGGTTTTCCTTATGTTGAGTATTTGCGTATTCCGTGTGGTTATCTTGATTGATATAGTCATCTCCGTGTGGTTATCTTAGTTGTAGCTCCGTGAGTTTTCTTATGTTGAGCACAATCAATTGAATTGATCACTTTTGTGGTTTGATTTAGTTGTGTTTTCTGATTAAATTAATCATGGGTTTACTTGTGATTAATTTGATTGAGTTTTGGACATAAAAAAATCATTTCCATGGTTTTTGGTGTCCAATTAAAAAATCCTTCTTTTCTTTCGAAATTAAGGTCGCTCTTGTTGTTCTTTCGGGAATAACATCAAATGGGAGAGAGTTCTTTTGAACTTGTGCTTAATGGTAATATCTTGCAGGGTGTGCGGCTGTGGAATTTTATAGGAGTTATCTTGTATCTTAAAACTCCTTGATGAATGCATTTAGCTTCGGCTTTATGATTGCATCTAAATTAAGTTGGTATGTATTTTTCTTTTAGTCTATGAAATGTCTCTTGTGGAAATTTCATTATGATCCCGTTCTTCTACGTTTGCCAATTTTATTGACAAAAAGGGGGAGAAATAATGTAGTTCACACTAAAAATACATATGGTTTTCGGATCATTGTGTAAGGGGAGTGGTTTCCATGATCGAGATGGAGTATTAACTAAGGGGGAGTGATACATATCACCGTAGTATTATTGTTAAAGTCGTGATGCAATTGGACTTTGATGTTACATAATAATACTATGTCACTGTATAATAATGATCGAGAATCCCGATTTCTCTCATTATTATAGCTACGGATCTTCAACAACGGTGGTGCTAAACTTACAACCTTTGGGATCATTGGAGTACTTGGAAGGACGAAGATTTCAAGGAACGTTGAAGATTAGACTATGGAATATGAGCCACTAAAGTTTATCTTTTTTGTATTCCATATGTATTAATAGTATTGTCACTAAAATTGAAAAGAGGGAGATTGTTAGAACATAGCTCGGTCGACCTCGCATGCGTTGCTATATCAAGCATGTTTGTCAATGTTAGTGATCAAAACTATGAGTCTTGATTTCTAGTCTATTATAGCTTAGTCTCGGACTAGGATAGAAAAGTGTAGTTGAGCTCAAGGACTTCATGGCGATTCATCATACAACGACGAAGATCTACTCAAGGAACCGTGGAACTTCATCAACAAAAAGGTATGTGGAGACTTGAACTTATCTATCACTCAAAAGTCTATCTATTCTATCTCCTACTTCTTATGAGACAAAAATTTGTATGATATATAGACTGGATCATACACATTTGACATTTCGAGCTGAGTATTCACTACTTATATTTTTCTCGAAATCGTGTGTCGGTAAAGCGTTTCGCTTTGATCAAGTTTATCTTCACCTAGTGACGAAAGTCATGAAAAGTTTCAATTCCTTGTTAGAACATAGCTCGGTCGACCTCGCATGCGTTGCTATATCAAGCATGTTTGTCAATGTTAGTGATCAAAACTATGAGTCTTGATTTCTAGTCTATTATAGCTTAGTCTCGGACTAGGATAGAAAAGTGTAGTTGAGCTCAAGGACTTCATGGCGATTCATCATACAACGACGAAGATCTACTCAAGGAACCGTGGAACTTCATCAACAAAAAGGTATGTGGAGACTTGAACTTATCTATCACTCAAAAGTCTATCTATTCTATCTCCTACTTCTTATGAGACAAAAATTTGTATGATATATAGACTGGATCATACACATTTGACATTTCGAGCTGAGTATTCACTACTTATATTTTTCTCGAAATCGTGTGTCGGTAAAGCGTTTCGCTTTGATCAAGTTTATCTTCACCTAGTGACGAAAGTCATGAAAAGTTTCAATTACTTTGAGAATTGCTCTGACGTGAAATGGTCTGTGAATAACAGCTATATAACGTCCTTTGAGAATGTCTCAATGATTGGAATGAGAGTTTAGATTACATAACCATGTATTCCTTAATCCGAAGTTTTAGAACTTTGTTGATTGAGAGAAACCGGAGGAATTTGCTTTGCCAAGTCCGCGAACTCAGTCTGCGAACTGACGGAAGTTCTCTTGCCGATAATTTCTGCTGGGATTTTCCAAAAACTCGTTTGCGTGTTTAGTACGCGAACTGGCGGAAGTCTCTTTGCCGAGATTTTCTGCTGAGTTTGGAAAACTCTGCCGGTTGCCTTAAGTCCGCGAACTTGTTTGTGAGCTTAAGTGGTTATGATCTAAAGATGTGCTCTGAACATGAAACTTAAATTACTAAGGAATGCTTTATGCAAACCGTGGCTATAAAGTTCATGAGCCGATTCATCGAATCGAATCATCTTTGTTTCAATTGTGTCTTGTGTAGCTACATAAGATCTCATAGCAATTGAACAACTCTCTAACTAGTTCATTTGAGTCAATTGAATTAGTTATGGTGAAGAGAACTAGGTTAATATGAATTGCTCATATGGTTAACCTTTTGGGTTACTATGTTGAACCAACATACACGTACACGTTTGGGCATGGTTTTCACAAACTCAGTAAACGTCTACCCAAGTGTGTATGACAAGCTAAGTTTTCGATCTAACGGTTGAGAAATATTAACTTGAATCTAAATCAGGTTTTCATCTAACGGTGAATTTGGATTGCTTTGTAACTAAGGAAAAACCCTGATTTTAAGGCTATATAAAGGAGACATCTAGCATTGTGCAAAACTAATCCCCACACGTCTGTGTGATACTAGTGCGCTCGCTAGAGTCGATTCTCCTTTAACCTTTGGTTTTCTTCTCTAAAACCAGGTTAACGACTTAAAGACTTCATTGGGATTGTGAAGCCAGACCGATACTACTTTTATCGTAGTCGTGTGATTTGATTTTGCATCTTCTATCGTACGAGTACAATATATTGATTGGATTGAGATCGTGAGAGTTCTCCGATAGGCAAGATAAAGAAGTCACAAACATCTTCGTCTCACTGTTTGTGATTCCTCGACAAACCGCTTGTGTAGTCAAGAAGGATTGTTGAGAGGTGATTGATTGATCTAGGCTGTTCTTCGGGAATATAAGACCGGATTATCAATTGGTTCCTGTTCACCTTGATTTTATATCTTAAAACGGAACAAAAACCTAGGGTTTTTCTGTGGGAGACAAATTTATCCTTTGATAGATTTTTCTGTGTGAGACAGATTTGTTTATTATCAAGTCTGCGATTTTGGGTTGCAGCAACTCTTAGTTGTGGGTGAGATCAGCTAAGGGAATCAAGTGCGCAGTATCCTGCTGGGATCAGAGGCGTAGGAGTACAACTGTACCTTGAATTAGTGGGAGACTGATTGGGGTTCAACTATAGTCCAGTCCGAAGTTAGCTTGGAGTAGGCTAGTGTCTGTAACGACATAATACAATGTGTATTCAATATGGACTAGGTCCCGAGGTTTTTCTACATTTGCGGTTTCCTCGTTAACAAAACTTCTGGTGTCTGTGTTATTTCTTTTCCACATTATATTTTTTATATAATTGAAATAATACAGGTTGTGCTTTAAGATCGTCAATTGGAAATCCAACCTTTGGTTGTTGATTGATATTGATTGATCCTTGGATATTGGTCTTTGGTACCGTCCAATTTATTCCTTGTATTTGATTAAAGACTCGCTATTGTTTTAGCTCGAGTAAATCAAAACAAGTGAGAGATATTGACTCCTTGAGATACTTTAATCTAGACTGAGTCTGACTGTCTAGTTGATTCTCTAGCAAAGTATTTCGGAGTTAGTCCATACAAATTGCTAAGCGAAATATTGGGTGGTGTTGTTAGACCGCCGTTTTTTCATATACCAAAAGATCAAAGGAAGGGTATCCTGAATTGCGACACAGGCGAGAGATTATGCTGAAGAATGAAAGCCAAAATGTTGTTTGTTTGGTTGCACAGATCAAAGCTCAGAACAGGTACCCAAATGACTAAATTGATCAAATCAAAACCAGGATCCTCTAAAAGGACCTAAATCCTAAGCATACGAACAAATCCAAAAATAACAACCTCCTAGGGGTACAAAACTAACCACAAAAAGAAACAAAACAAACTTAGCAAATAAAACAGAAACAAGATTTCTAAAAAGCATACACACGACGAACACTGCAACACCTGCAGTACAAGCCAAAGGATAACACAACAAGGAAACCAAACAGAGAGTATGACACCACCAACAAAACCAAACCAAACCAAACTTGCAAGCTTAAACTAGACTGGTGGTTGGCTAAAAAATATTTTATGAGATAATTATTCAATTTTGAAATCATTTTATTGTCTCGAATAAAATAACTTCGGCAAAAAAGAGTAAGAAAATCCGAAAACTTTGTAAGTATGGACCGCACATCTTAGTTTCTTTGGAAATAAATCTAAAAAATAGTATTTTAATTGTAATAGTAGAGTTTTAGTAGTTGGACAATGCCCAATGTACACTTTTTTGCTTTAGCATTTTTTAGTTAATTTTATTTTCTTGCACACCAACTCAGATGTTAGCTTATTGATTTTTTATTTGTAAGAAAACTATCGTACTTGGTGATTACTGCCCATTTCTTTAATAGTTTTCATAACAAGCGTCCAATATCCATAAGCAATGCACGGGCGAGAAACTAGTTAAAGAAGAAATAAAGAAAGAAAGGGGAAGTTCTGCCTAATAACCTATCCAGTTTAGGCATTATCGAGATAGGTTATTAGGTAGGAAGGGTAATTGAATAGGCCACGGGGCAGTCAGGAAGACAGGATAACTAAACAGGCTATCAGGCTGGTAAACAGGCCGGACTCTAATATTTGAACAAAACCCGGGTCCGCCCACTTAGAATTATCGGAAGACCGGGCAAGCCCATGAGCTCCTTCTGTACACCCCTAAACCTACTTATAAACCCCTTTCTACACTTTTGACCGTTCTCTTTTTCTGTTTCCTCCTCTGGGTTTAATCAAACCTAGATACCCTCTCTCAGTACCAACCAAATGGAATCCATGGAGGCGGTAGCAGCAGATAACTATCAAATCGATTTGGGTAACCTAATGGCTTTTGACCTTAATCACCACTTCCAATCAGTTCCTTCTGACAGGTAAAAAAATCAAAATATATCTCTTCTTCAATCAATACCTTTTCAGGTTTTCGTTGCTCTTCTTATATCACTAACTGTTAAAAAGAACTAATTTTTTCTGGTAGGTTTTGTTACTTAATCTGTTCAGTGTTCTGGGTTTTTTTGATTTTCTTTTTTTCAAAAAAAATTTTGAATTGTTTCTGTGAAACTCGTAACTAAACAGACCACTGTTAAAAAGAATTAATTTTTTCTGGTGGGTTTTGTTACTTAATGTGTTCAGTGTTCTGGGTTTTTTTGATTTTCTTTTTTCAAAAAAAAAAAAATTGAATTGTTTCTGTGAATCTAGTAACTAAACAAACCCTGAATCCGTTTATATATGTATGTAGAGATGAATTAGCGAATGAATGCTTGCAAAGGGGGACTGAGCTAGTTCAAGCAATTGCTAATGCTGTTTTTAATATACCAACAAGAGAAGATCTAGATGGTCCTATAGTTACTTTGCCTGCACCAACTACCAGGTTGCCCAGGGAAAAGCCGGTATGTTTGTTGATGAAGAACTAGTTTCTGTTTGCTAGACTTGTTAGCTGACTAACTATCATCTGTGCATTTTACTTTGTTATTTTCAGCTTCCAGTGCGCAGACCACCTACAGCTTGGGAGACCTTTGCTAAAACAAAAGGTTTGTTATCCAATCTTTGTTATCCAATCTAAAGCTCCATAAATTGCAGAATCTAGTTGAATCATCATCCCTGTAATAAAACTAAATATAGTTGAATGCTTTGTTTTTAGAATACGGATCTTTCTTAGAGACTACTTGATATACTAAATGTGAAGATTTTTTTGATTATTGCAGGTATTAAGAACCGCAAGAAAGACAAGGTTGTCTATGATGAACAGACTCATTCATGGAAGCGTCGCCATGGTTATGATCGTGTGAATGATGATATAGATGTTCCCATCATCGAGGCCAAGATGACCGATGGTACGTTAAATGTCTTAAGTTATCTAGTATATTCAAGACTCAATATTTTTTGGTGAACGTCTCGTGCTAAATAGAAATAGTTTTAGGCGATGGTTTAGTGTATTTTGCTTGCAAGATGTTGTTGGAGTAGTGCGATATGGCGATTAGCTGTCAGATACAGTAAAATTAAAGAAAACTAGAATAAAATGTTGGATTCAATGGAACTGAATAGCTGGAATCTTTGCATTTGAAAGAATAATGGAATGATATATGAAAATTGAAAATCTTCCTGACAGATGACACAGCCTTACCATATCCAGGAATTCCATAATCAAGAGTAAGATGGGTGCCCTAAATTTGTACACGTTACTGCACTGACCACCTACTTAACAACTGCAAATTCTAGGTCAATCATTTCAGGATTCTAAGTTTAAGTAATTAGACTTTAAGGCCCTTATCAGCACTTGCTTTTTGAAGTGTATTGGTAATCGGTCTGGTTCTTAACAGATCATCTCAGTATATTGTCAACTCACTGATGAAACCAAAACAAAAAGCTGATTATGAACTCTGAGCCATTATAAGAACTTGTTGGTGGTACTTCGAAATATTAGGTAATGTTATTTAGTCATTCTGAGAACTTGTTGCTTGATTAGTGACTGAACTTTTTGTATTAGAAATGTCTAAGGAATTTGTTGAAATTTAGGACTGGATAAATAGGCATCAGCAAGTTCTAGCTTATAAGCTAATTTGTTGGGAAAATGAATACTCGTGGTTTCGACATGAATACTCGTGGATTCAGTTTCTTTCTTGACCTGGTAGTGATGGGTGCTGTCATCATGTATAGAGAGTTATTCCGTTGTTTCTTCATTTACACTTCCGCCGTTTCTTTTGGTGAAAAATGAATCTGCTGCTTTCGGTGTATATCATATAGACATATACCACTATTGAAGTGCACTTGGATTTACATGGCTGTCATATTTGTGCTGACTGGAGCATTTAAATTGTATATGAATAAAGTTTATATCACTGTGCTTAACGGGGAAAGTCAATTGGTGCTGATTGACATCATTAGCTTCACTTGATAGATGTTTACATGCTATAATGGTCTAATAAATCATGTTAGCCTTTTGTCATCAATTCTAAGTATTCTGGCAGTCAATGCAGGTGTTTCTTTGGTTGTTAAACCATAAGTGAATAAAATGTTAGGACTAACTTTATTTCAGATGTAGGACAAATTTAGCTTTTATGACACTACCCGTATACTGAGTAGTGATATGAACTAAGCGAAGAAGTGTTTCATTCTAGTCTATCTAGCATCTACTAGTAATTGGTTTTCGCGAACTGTTCAAAAGAGTTTTGAAAGTTGATAGATTTTAGAAGTTTGGCTAATGGTGTTTTATATCTTGGTCTTTTTGCAGAGCCAGGAGAGGATCCTTTTGCCAAGAGACAAACAGAAAAGAAGCAGCGTGTTGAAAAGAATGAGAAGAACCGGTTACGGAATCTGAAGCAAGCGGCGAAAGTTGGTGCTCTGCCAAGGTATGACATAGTTGACATAAGTTTGTCTTTAAACACATTAACTTGTATGTTGGGTATCTACTGGATTCTCATAGAATTAGTAATGCTCAAGTGGAAAAAAAAAATCAGCACCAAATGTTAACACGTGGATCAAAAAGACATGCGATTGGCTCCAAATATCTGAAAATTATCTAAGTTAATCACATGGTGTGGTTTTTCTGGCTGAATTTAATATGGATCAACAAACTGAATTCCAAAGATACCATTATTTCCTTATCACTATCCAAAATATCTGACGAAGAATTTTTGCAGCCATGTTCAACTTTCAGCAACGTCATTACCTATTACAGGAACTCAATCTGTACAAAAGAAAGTTGGTAAGCATGAGCTAGAAAGTGTCGCGGGTATGGCAGCAACTTCAACCGCTAGTGGAGGAAAGTTTGACAAAAAACTACCAGGAGAAAAACCCCCAAAGCATCCTGGCAAGTTCCGAAAGGTATGTATATCAGCAAACTGAACGGTTTCGTTCAACTATATTTTTTTTATTTTCTTTTGCCTTCTGGTAATGAACTTATGGACGGTCACATGTTGCTGAATTGCTCGTCTTCCATTGTCTCTATTGTTTAGTTTCTCCCCGTTGCTGAAGGAAAAGGAATGGGCTCTTTGGAGAGGGAGCAGACTGATAAAGTTCTCAACAAGCTCTTTTCCAAGCACTCTCATGAAATATTTGACGTGAACAAGGTAAGCTGACCGTTGACCAATCTTTGATTTACTTTAGGCATTGGGCTCATCATTTAATATCAACTCACTGGTGATATCTACTTTTCAATAGGCTGTCAACATTTACAACGATAAGAATGAGAAGAAAAAGAGGAGTAAGAAGCAGGATGGGAAAGCATCGCCATATGCAAACAAGTTAAAGCCAGCATCAGGGAAATCGTTTAAGAAATCGTCATCAAGTGGATCATCTAAAAAATCACCAGGTAAAGGATCGTCTAAAAAATCATCGTTCAAGAAAACTTCATCAAAAGGTTCATCGAAATAAATCTGAAGGTTTTTATTAACAACAATGAAATGTAATGCTATGAGTATGAGAGGTGAAATGTGTGTCAAAAGCATAATTTATCTTATGTTTAACGTTCTTTTTTCATTAGCTGGTTGTATCTTTTTGGTAGAAGTTCTTTTACTTTGGAAGAATACATCTGGCTTTCTTATGGATCCCTTTTTGCGAAAATTTTGTATTTCAGCCTAAGTTGATGAAGCAAAATACTTGTCTCAACAAAAGTAATCTAGAAACAAACATTAGAAATTGTATTAATTTCATTGAGAAATTCTCTTTCCTTGCTTTGAGTTCTTCACCGCTATTGCTGTCTTATTAGGGAGAACAAGTATTTTGATGTTTTTGATTAACATTTTGGTTGAAATGAATTCAGCAGTCACCGACTGCCTAGCTTGAAGGATGTGAGTGCTACGTGTGCTGCTCATGTTGCGCGGAGTTGAACGCCTCATGCGTGAACTTTTGTGCACTGGCAACTCATCTGGAACACAGTTTTAACATAACAAAAAAATAGATTCCGGGAGGTATCGTCCACCAATGAACTCTAATATATTTTTAATAGGATTAATTGATATTTCCTACGTATATATCACACAACAGTGTGTGTAGTTTGTCCTTGTGATGTGCGAGTAACTTCCGAGGCCAATTACTTAGCTTGGCCTTTTGCGTCCAGGAATGCAAATGCATGTATGACGATGATGGTGCGTGTATTTTGATGGTTGAATCCGGTATAAGGATTCAAGGATATCACTTTCATCCCATGAGATAGTACTATGCCAAATTAGCGTACTAAATAAATAACAGAACCTGTCTCATAAAAGAGAGAGGACCAGCAGCTCAACTGAGTTTAAACCTACAAATCTGCATTGGAAACTGCATAGGCGTAACTGCAAGAGAACCCATTTTTGTTTAAGTCTATCCACTGAAAATAAGAAAGTGATCTACTTTGAAAGAAAGAAAAAAAGATTTGTGCCCAGCTTTGTGTAAATTTTCAAAGTAAGGAACGGAACAAGGAAATGGGTTTGCCTAACTTTGTCAGACAGCTGCGTCAGTCCTACTCAACGAGTAGAAAGTTGAAACCAGTTTCAAAGGCCATCTTTCTCTCCAACTAGAATCATTACGTTGAAAGGCCTCGGGTCCTTGACAGTTGACAGATTTAACTTGCAACATCAAATAAATAAATGAATATTGTTGATATTCTATGTAAAAATAAATAAATAAAAGAGAATACAAGTAAGCAACAGCCATGATCCTACGAAAATGGTTGCCTGAAATTTCTTGTGTTTAGCTCGAAAAGAATTTGAACAAGTATGTAGACAAAACTGTTGTATGCTATGGTCTATCCTAAGAATAATTGCAGAGACCAAAAGAACAGGATGCTCATTTGCTGCAACGGTTATTGCATGAACCACAATGTCTAGGATTATAAGAAGGATTAATGCATCTCCCTCCACAACACGTTTCAAAGTACTTGCATTTATGGCCGCACATACCACAGTTATTTTTGTCTTCCAAGATATTCACACATTTCTTCGCACAACAATATTAGTTCCTGGTGGACTTCCATTATTATTGCAGATCATAGGGTTGTTTTGACATGTTAGTGGGAATCTTCTAATTGGTGCCTGCTTCGCCTTGCGATCTACAAGGATCTTACTTACGCCTCTTAAACACAATTTGGCATGTTCAGTATTTTCCATATTGAAGTACTTAATAGAAGCTGCTAGCATGGCCGCGTAATATTCATCAATTGCACCATTATAATTACCTTGTTGTCCTCATTGGCATTGCGCCATTATAATTACCTTGTTGTCTTCTCATTGGCATTGCACTGGATATATCAATGACCGAAGTCATAGTTGTAATAGTCAGTACGATCAACAGCTTCATGAGTCTGTTCATGGTGTCGAAGATAAAAGAGCACGAATTGAGATTTGAATAAACTTTAGGAGAAAGGGTCAGACAAGGAAAAAATATTGAATAAGCTTATCACGAGATAGGACTTTGGAAGTTAAGAGAAAGGATGGAGATGCAAAAGGGCGCATACGGTATATATACAAAAAAATTTTTTACGGGGGAAGTAGGCTCATGTTTGACTTTAGGGAGGATGTGGAAAATACACAGTACCTGAAGAACTCCGGGGTTTTAGTTCGGTATGGTTCCAAGTCAACCAAAATTTATACAATGTTGAAAAGATGTTCTTCACCAGCGCAAATCTCTGCATATGATTTTGGATCACACTACAGGACTTACCTTTAGAGTCGAAAAAAAAGCATAGGCTTTAAAATAATAGACTGCATATTTCAACAATCAAAAGGTACCATCTCCAACTTTTAATTTTAATCATTAGCATTTTACGGACTGGCAGCACCGAGTTATATCTGCCTTTAATATTAAAGTCATCGAGCCAACTTGAGTTTGACAGTACTTTTTTTTATGAACTTTTTTGGCGGAACTGTATCGACGTATATATGTTTAAGTTGTGCTTGCTAATTCGACTCTGTCAGTGCCTGTAACTTTTTGGTTGTTTTAGCTGGTAAAACTTAAAACCAAGTGGCAATGACAGTATTATAACTTCCTTAAAGAGTCAAAATAGGAAAAAAAGATAAACCTCTGGCACAGTATTATTTTCCTCTTCGTTTCTCATTAATAGTTCGCTTAGTTTGATAGATTAACATAGTCAGACTCAGTATTTTAATCTAAACATGACCACCGCCACCAAGCTGGAAAGAGAGGATCACTGTAAATATTTTGCTCCATGCTGCTTACCCACCAAATTTCTTGTTATAAATGACCTACTCTGACCCTTTGTTGATATAACTTTGTTCGAATGTTTGGTTTAGCATACCACAAATAAAAGTATAAGATGCACATTTATTTTTCAACGAGAAAGATTTTGAAAGAGACTGGCTTTGGTGAAAAGCCAGATTAATTAGGTCATGAACTAGGTCCCTAAAGCATATATCTTCCCATTCCTTTTCTAGGATTGGTCGATCAATCAAGTGGATATAATTCGTACTATTTTCGTGACAATTTTCCGCGTCCGAAAATTGTACTCTATTGCGGCCTTTCATTCCTTTGGTTGAATCTTCAAAAGGAGTAAATCCAGAATATTTTGGTAGTGGGTGTTACCGTCCAACATTGGATATTGAAGTTCCTCAGTGGATAAGGATGCCTAGATGTCTAATTCAACATAGATATATTTATTCATTCACTGACGAATTACCCTTAATTGTTGTACTCCAACTGCCTTTTAAGAGGTTGTTGTAACCTTAAATTGATACAAGAACAACATTCATATTACATGTCAGTTTCCAAATGTAGAGGTATGCAACAGAGTGTGTAGTTTGTCCTTGTGATGTGCGAGTAACTTCTGAGGCCAAATACTTAACTTGGCCTTTTGGCTTGCAGAATTGTCATAAAGTGATGATGCCAAGTTTGGACCATCACAAAGTTCGCCCACCACAGTCCGCATGCGTTCACATCCTAAAAATACCCCTTCTCATCCTCAAAGTACATAAATATTGATAGTCATGGTCCAGGAATGCAAATGCACGTATGACGATCATGGTGCGTGTATGTTGATGGTTGAAACACTTTCATCTCATGAAATAATAGTACTGCACCAAATTAGCGCACTGAATAAATAACAGAACCTGTCCCAGAAAAGAGAGAGGACGAGCAGCTCAACTAACTAATTAAGCTAAAACTAAGAGTTTAAACCTACAAATTAGCGGATGCACTGGAAACCACTTAGGCGTAACTGCAAAAGAACCCATTTTTGTTTAAGTTTATCCGCTGAGAATAAGAAAGTGATCGACTTTGAAAGATAGAGAAAAATCTTGTGCCCAACTTTGCGTAAATTTGGAAATTAAGGAAACAAAGAAATGGTTTGCCAAACTTTGTCGGACAGCTGCATCAGTCCTACTCAACGAGTAGAAAAAGTTGAAACCAGGTTCAGAGTACATCTTTCTCTCCACCTAGAATCACTTTCTCGGCTCCTTCTTGTTGGATTACGTGGCGCGATATAAACCACATATGTATAGTTAGGATAGTCCCACATGGAATAAGAGGAGTACATGTGGTGCCTAATAAGCTTGGGCATCTCCTTACATAGCACCGAGGCCTTTTAGATTGAAACCCCACACCTGCCACAACAGGTGGTCAAGTTGGGGACATTATCGGTGCTATGTGGTCGGGCCCAGAAATAGGGTCCAGCGGTCCGTGAAGATCCTAACAACTGTTGGGGTTTCTCTCTGCTAAGGGTCGACTACTTTCGTCTGGTGCTCTATCAAACATAGACACGAACATCACAAATATAGATATAACAAAGCAAACAAGCATAAAACGAGTAAACAGTAAAAGCATACCACGACACGAGATTTATAGTGGTTCGGCAATGTGCCAACGTCCACTTGCGATGATGATCTTTTTTTCACTATTATGAAAAACCTCCGAAGAACAAATACAAGAACACTTTATATGTCAACCACCTATGTCTCTCTAGCATTATAACCCATGTCTAGAAGACAATCTTGACTCAACCCCTATCTTGCTATCTAGCATCGCATCCCGATTGCTTCGATTATATACAACACTTTTAGAACACTCTTCTTGTTGTAACCTCATGCTAGATACAAGAACACTCATGATAGCCTCATATTTCTCTCATGACCTTACCACTCAAGAAGAAACCTTAGACTCACCATGAAACCTCACACACAAGATAACCACCCCGGAGGTGGGATGAAATCTCTCACAACTCCATTGTCGATTCCATACTATTCTCCAAACGAGATCACCCTATATATACTCGATTAATACTTAAAGGTCAAGTATAATACTTGGTGACCAAGTTCAACTAGTTTCCTTAATATGGAAATACTACTAGTTTCCTAAGTATCGAATACTTGGCTGCCAATACTTAATTACTTGGGCAAAAGGAGACAATATATAATCAACAAATTAACTTCACAAATCTCCACCTTTGTTGATAATCCTTTGCTTCAATTATTTGTTATTCCTTTCCCGTTAATCATCGCCACCACCTTGTACCTTTCCTGTAGATATTGATCAAGTGCAAACCATGTTTGTACTTAATCCTCGGTGCCACCTTTGTAAGCATGTCTGTGAGATTATCCCTCCAGTAAGTCTTCCATAATGAAAACTCTCCACCACTATCTCGCACAAACTGAAAAACGAAGATTGATATGTTTTACCCTTGCTTGAAAATATCAATGCCTTGAAAAACATTTACATCCCTTGGACAATCATAATGCACATATGCATTCTTGTTTGACTCCAATGTATCCAATCAAGCATCGAAGCAAAGTTGCTTCCATCATAGCCTCATTTACCCATATCAATTCAGAGTCCATTGTTAATTGAGCTGCAACTGATTGTAAAGACGATCTCTAGCTTATTGGACAACAAGCCAATGTAAAGACATATCCGTTTTGTAGATCTAAAACAATCCACATCAACCCATCATCGGAATCAACTTAACCACAAAATTATAGCAGTTCTTGACCACTATACCGTTGGTACACCAATCCATTTCTACTGTACCATTTAGATACCTTATATTCTTCATTTTAAGCTTTACACTCAATTGAGATTCCACTTTCTCAATATTGACCATGCTCTTTGCAGCAATAAACATGTAATCCACTAATAGAAGAATAACCACTTGTTAGTTTATATTAAACTAACTCCTCATGTCAGATTCTAAGAATCTAACCATCATGTATATATCAAAGTATCTTGAGCAAGACTCCTATTACGCACCAAACACAATCAATCCATGCATGGATCTTTGTCATTTGTGCAAAAATCTTGAGCCCGTATCTACCATGAGTCTTGCTTTAGTGGAGTCCATATCACCTTGAATCTTGATCTACTATCATACCTCCTCTTGAGTCTTACTCTTCTTAAAGCTCATCATTCCGTGAATAATTTCCTATTCGATACTTCCGTTACTTTGCATACATACTTCCTTCTTTGCAACAACACTTTTAAGCTGAATTTATCTTACTCCATAACTGAGTACCATTTAAGAAGTTGTCTTCGACTTGTGCACATCCACATACCACCACCATAGTCAACAAGGTATGGATTTATGTATTCTTACCATCAGAGAGAATCTTCGTAAGCAATACCTTCCTTGTGCATAACCCTTGACTATCAATCTTCTTAACTACGCCGTACGCCTTTCGTACTCGGAATTTCTTCCTTCCACATGAACACCCATCGACCTTCTTTCCACTGCAAACTTCTCCAACTGTAATGGAGACCTTACGTCATTGGGCTTCCGTTGTTCATCAGGAAATTTTCTTCTCGTTGTTGCTGAGATTCACCAATTTGAACCTCCACCTGATCTATATATAATTAAGATATAAATCACTTGTGGAATAAATTCCCACATACCCATTTTACCAATCCTCCACCCAAGTTGAAGTTTCTTTGTTTGGATAAACAAAGACTTCACTTCACCTATTATAGATGAATTCAACGTGACGATACAATTATTGGTAAACCGTAATTGAGATGACACGCCATTTTACACCAGCTCACAAAATCTTAATTACCTAAAAAATCTTTCAGGCAACATGCACCGTGTCTTCTCCCACCTTAAGATTTCTTTATCACTGCAACCCCAATGCTTTACTATGCATGAATATGACAAAACTTCTTTATAGACTCAACACACATTGAATCCCACAGTTAATCAACTTAACTCGTCCTTGTCAGACTGGGTCTTCATCATCATAGTCTCTTGCACTTTCTTTTTAGAACTCTACCAATCATCATGGCGTACAACCACACTCTCCTTGATAAGTCGCCATACAGTACGATAAAGAATCTCCATGCATGGATACTTTCGAAAAGTATTCCCACACATTCGAATGAATGCACCATACGTCCTTCCAGAACGCATCCCCAGCATACTTACCGTATAGTGAAAACCTTGCCAAACTCCTTTCCATAAACTCAATGTTCATAGACTTCAAGTTTCGCAAATCCATCACCTAGATTCTAGTTTCTTCTCACTTATATGCCAAGACACATATATTCAGGTCTTGAAAAAACTAGAATTAATATGATTACTGATTCACACACAAGCTCCAACTACTACTGTACTACCGCATAAGAAGCACATATTTCTTTGTCTCTTAGCTTGAATTACCAACGTCGAGTCTGACTTCAGCACCTTTCAAAATCCACCTTCCGTTACATTACTGTAACCTTTGGATTCCAAAATTTCAAGTGATG
This sequence comes from Papaver somniferum, assembly GCF_003573695.1. Classification (NCBI taxonomy): domain Eukaryota; kingdom Viridiplantae; phylum Streptophyta; class Magnoliopsida; order Ranunculales; family Papaveraceae; genus Papaver; species Papaver somniferum. Next base: position 53,865,876 of record NC_039367.1, read on the forward strand.
TCAAATACTTCTTTAACTCAGGAATGTGTCACCAGGATTTACTTTACCCCATGATTCTTGATTTTCAATTATTCTGATCCCAACTATACCATAGGCGTAATTACTACCTAGTAATATAGTACCACCTCCTACATACTCGTAAGAAGTAACCTAGCCCATGTTTGGACTTATATGAAAAAAAAATTGAACCAAATAACCACACTTCGTAATGATCACCACATGTGATCTCCCACACCTCTCCTGAATCAGAAACTTACAATTACCACCTTATTTGACTGATCACAATTCTCCTCGGCTTAAAACTTCAGAGAATATTTCTTCCAGTGTCTTTCCACGTGACACTAATAACGTATTCAGACTTCCCTTTGGATAACTCTCACATCCGGATTATTTCCAGATTTTCTTGTTGTTTAGATACAACCCTTGATCCCAATCACATTCAATTGTACCGGCATATCATATATATCCAGAAAACAACAGCAGTAGTAACATAGCTTGCTCTTTGCCCTTTACAATTTCTCCCACATTCATTAAGTAACACACTAGCTTAGTGATATTATTAAGAAGTTTGTTAACAGACATACCTTCTTTGAATAAAAAAAAAAACGATGAACATTGTTGCTTCCAAAGAAACAACTCGCTTGCAAATCACGTTCTTCCCAATCAATATCCTTCCAAAATCTCTACGGTATTCCCTTTCAATGCCTTGTCGAAGGACCGCACTGAATCTCCATATTTCACTTGAACTTAAGAGTCCAAAGAATCTTATTTTCGTTAATCTTCCTTAACCGAACTATTGTTCGAAATCTCCGCTTGTTGCAATGCCATATCAACAACACACGATCAAACACTTTAATGATCGAGTATTCTTCCAAGTCGACCGTACCGAGCCAATCATGGCTCTGATACCAATTGTTGGGGTTTCTCTCTGGTAAGGGTCGACTACTTTCGTCTGGTGCCACTAGTGGAAAAAAGCCGTTTTAAGATAGTTATATAGTGTCGTTTTAGCCAGTTAAACAACACTTTCTGGTTGCCTGAAAGTGCCGTAGATTTAGTGTCTTTTTCTGGAACGACACTTTCAAGTTGCAGCTGAATTACGATAGTTCCAAAGTGCCGCTAAGCACGACACCTAGATTACGTCGTTTATTTAACTTATTTGGATGTAAAAAAAACAATTCAGATTTGGCTGACTGATTTCAGCAATTCTGGATGGGCTGAAATAATTCTGATCCAGACTCAAATTACACTAAATTGAAACTCAAATGAAAATTCAAATTCAGATGAAATACAAATAATAAATTCATTTCATACAAAATGCCAATTCCATTCATTAAATTGAAAATTTAGTTCAAAATCATACAAATAGAATTCAAGTGCTACTACTCTCCTAAAGAAAAAACTATCAATTTACAAGGATTTTATCATCAATTTCAGTGATTATGACCTGGGCACCAGCTTCCTTGGTCACAAGACACAGAACTTGGGGAACTTTAAACTCTACTGGTCAAGGACAAAGTATTTACCTCCACCAGTCACTATTGCAGGTACATTTAGTAGCCATGGAACTTAAATGCAGCAACTTCCGGTCGTCTGGTACAAAGTAACACCAATGCAGCCGCAACCATAAGCAACAATTCACAAGCATCAGATCTTGCACCCTTCAACAATTCACAAATCATAGTAACTGATGATTGCACCCTTCAACGATCTTGCATTCATAGGCAGCAACACCTTTATGAATAACTTTAGTTACTTCCTTGTTCTGCACAACATTAAAAAATAAATCATCAATAGAAGAATCATTATAATGGCAGAACATGAAGCTTTTTCTTATTATAATCATCTCGGTTGAAAATATAAGACTGGTTCAGTGGGTTTGAGTATACCACCCTGCAGCAAAAAGCAACAACCAACTAAACATGGATCTTTTAAAACTGTTTCAAGGCCAAGCATAGAGTGATAGAGATTACCAAGTACTGTAAAATTAGAGGATGTGCACTAGCAGGATTCAGATTGCTGCTTCAGGAGAAAGTTTCACTAGGAAATGAGTAAAACAAAGCCACATAAATGAAAATTTCATGAAACAAATATTCACCATACTCTGAAAATTTCTGAGTTGCAAATTCTACCTGAGAAAGAGCAGGATTGACGATCTAGTGCAGATTCACCGATAGCATCCATTTACATTGAAAACACAATGACCAGTTAGAGGATGTGCACCAGCAGGATTCAGATTGGTTCTTCAGGAGAAGTTTCACTGGGAAATGAGTAAAACAAAGCCAAATAAATGAACCACTTCATGAAACAAAGATTCACTATACTTTGAAAAATTCTGATTTGCAAATTCTACCCGAGAAAGAGCAGGATTGACGATCTAGTGCAGATTCACCGATAGCATCCATCTACATAGAAAACACGATGGGCAGTTAGAGGATGAATGAATAAAATACCAGTTATAAGGTAACACATAGTGGAAGGTAGAAATGAAAATACGAGAAACAAGTACACTTACTGCCTTCACAAAGCTTGCTAATTCATATGCAAGAGGTCAAGATCATCAGAACCGTACCTAAAACGAGTTCCAGTAGGAGCACCTATATCAAAATAATGTGAGTTAACCAACATAAAAGTAAACTTGAAATACATAAAAATTACACTTCAACACACATGATAAAAGTTGCTACAGATCACTTAATTTTACAACATCCATAGTTCTTCTGGTTTCAAGCACCCTTCGATGTCACTTAGTCCAGCTATCGCATAGCAATATAATTCCATTGATCTCCATTATCCAAGAATGAAATCTCCTCTGCAGTAAATCATATGTTCTGGGGTAAGTATCAAATGGTTAACACTTGCAACGAGAGCAGATAATTTAGACATTTCTCTTAACATTTTCATGTATTAAACAGCTGACGAACAAGAAGAAACACATAATTTGTACTAATCATGTTGAACTCCTATTAGCCCGTAGGTCATATATAATAAGCAAAGTGTGCAACCCAGTGACAGGAACCATATTTAGTACCCGGGCCTCAAGGCCGTGACCATTTATGAAGCTGGTCCACCATTATACACGTAAACCATGATAAAAAATGATCAAATGGCATTGATATAATGCGAAGAGTGAAAAGGGGTTCAAAAAAATTACCCTCCTATTAATTCATTCCCATACTTCGCATCTTCCGTGAAAATTTCTCTCTGAGACATGTAGGCATATATTTAAATTGTCTGTATCCTATTTAATTGCGCAGACAGGTCTCACCTAAACAGGAACAGTTGCTTGGATTTTGTAGATGGGGAAAAACGATTTGCTGGTTTTTAAGGAATTAAGGAGACGACCGTACGGAGGAGACTCCTCGAACCGAGCGAAATGTTGAATCTCACACAGATGCACCGCTGCAAAGGAGGTGCTTTAGATTCGAGAGATCAATCTGTAGTACTCTGGCCTAAATCAAGACAATGACCGTTCCAGAGTAAATTCGGTCACAAGAGAGGATGGGTTGACCTGTAGGAGGGAAGCTGAGAAATGTATGGAATCAATGGTAATCAAAGATTGTGGGTGTGTGAGTTCCGAATACGATAAGCTCTGAGTGATTGAAATTGCTCAATTGAGAGTAGTTGCTCAATTGATGAGTTGACGATCTCGAGTTGTCGATGAGACGTGAGATTGATGATACTGATGATGCCGATGATTCAATCATGATTCAGAGACTTATTTATATTGCTGGAATTTTAGACACCATGACCCCATGAAGTGTGACAGTTGATGGAATCAAGGAGTGGGGAAGTGGAGATCGTGTTTGAAACCAGTTGCTCAACGTGTGGAGACTTGATCGATTTTCCACCCACTACCTCGTGAATTCCTTCAACTGATTGCATGACTTGCTCACATTCCATCATGTGTTTGAACACACGTGCCGTAGACCGCCAGACCAAAACCCTAAGTGATATCCCCCCAAAGTGACACGATTGACGTCTCGTGGTTTGTTAGTCAATTGATGACTTCGTGGTTTGATGGGACGATGAGTCCATGTAGTCGTTGAGTTGAACATGATGTTCTGAAACTCGTGAATTGAACATGTCATGAGACAGAGATATAGTTCTTACGATGAAGTGAGCAAGTATTGCTCATTCGGTGGATCGTTGAATATTGATTGTTGAACCAATATTCCTTGGTTTGAACAAATATTTATCATCTGAGCAAGTGTTGCTCATGTGATGAATTGTTGAATATTTGATCGTCTAAGCATGTGTTGCTCGTCTGATGGATTATTGGCAGCGTACCAAAAATATTAATTAGAATATTGGTCGTTGAACCGAGCATAATTAATAAAATTAATGACCATGAGGTCGTCATAAAATTATTAAGGTTAGAATCTGGAATGATGATCCTTGGATTCAGAAACCCTAATTTGATCAATTGATAATCAATTCATGGTTCGTCAGAATTTCAACCATGGGACGAAAGAGGGAGCGATTACATGGGACCGTGGATCAACCATGTAGTGTCCATATGCTCACGTGAGCAAATACGAAGAACTCCTGAAGAGTTGACGATTTGTTGGTGAAAGAATGATTAAATGCTGGTTTAATCATTTATTCGAAAATGCTCGTCTGAGCCTTAGGTGAGAAAACCTAATTAATTATGACGAAGCGAGGGACCGACCATGGAGTCATGAAACCGGACCTGGGTTGTCCCGTGACCGCCTGACGATCACTTCATGAAAATCCAAAGTGTTTGGGAGAGATTCAGACCTAATACGAGCAATTGTGCAAATTAGGTCAAAACTGTGAAAATTGATGGGACCAGCTTTCGTGAGCCAAAGAGCCAATCTTGGTCGGTGAAGATAGCGTGCCCGTGTCCCCAAGGCGTCCGCGTCTCAGTCCTGAGAATTTTGATATTTTCTGGCGTGCAATTGAGCATCCATTCGAGAAAATATGCCAAAATTAGGGTTTCGACGAAACTGAGGAAAACACCATGAGATGATGAAAAATAATTATAAAATAAGGAATGAGGAGGCGTGGGACCGCCGTGGTCAAGGCATGGTCGTCCGGTCGTGACCACTGTCCCGTGGTGCCTTTTCCTTAATTTTATAATATTTTGATGATTTTATGAAAAATTCATGAATTTTGAGAAATTTGATGAATTTTGGGAGTTTCCATGAATTGAAGGAGTTTTCATGAGTTCAAGGAAGTAAAAACTATTAAAATAATAAAACAAGGGCGTGTGGGACCGTGGAAGGCATGGCCGGACGGCTAGGGCCCGGTCCCATGAGTTTCCCTAATTTTATAATGATTTTATGAAAAATTCATGAATTTTGAGAAATTTGATGAATTTAGGGAGTTTCCATGAATTGAAGGAGTTTTCATAAGTTCAAGGAAGCAAAAAATATTAAAATAATAAAAAACAAGGGCATGTGGGACCGTGGAAGGCATGGCCGGCCGGCTAGACTAGAGACCGGTCCCACGAGTTTTCCTAATTTTTTTAATATTTTTAGGTATTTTGATGATTTGAGGGAATTTTTCCTAATTTGAGAGAAATACCATGAAATCAAGGAATTTGATGAAAACTAATAATAAAATAATAAAACAAAGGGGCCTGTGGGAACGGCTAGGGCATGGCCGGCAGGCCAAGGCCCGGTCCCACAAGTTTTCATAATTTATTTTATTTTATTATTATTTGATGATTTGTGCATAAATACCATGAAATGAAGGAGTTTTTTCATGAAATTAGAGAAATAATAATAATAATAATAATAATAATAATAATAATAATAAAATAATAAGAAACCGTGGGTGTGGGGCCGGTTGGGACCAAGGAATGGATGATTGGCCAATGGTCACGCCCCACACTCCTTTCCTTAATTTTATATTATTTTTTATGGATTTATGGAAGTACCATGAAACCGAGGAGTTTTGCTCAAGACGAAGGAGATTTGATAAAATGAGAGAATTTTCATCAAATCATGGAAAATAATAAAAATGCATTAAAAATATAAAACTGGCGTGGGATTGACCACGACATGGTCGGTCGGTCGTGTGTCCGTGCTCCCAGCACCCTGGTCAATATTTTTAATTATTTATTATTTTCTTCTCTATTTTGCATAGGTTCATCGTTTCGTTGTATTTTTGAAATACTCGTTCGTGCGGTGACTGTTAGTGTATCATCGTTGAATACACCTTCACCATTTGAATCGGGGCTTACTTAGAGGTAGCTCAGATGCCCGGTTGTTGATTATTTATTACTAATTGTGGAATTCAGTGGAGAATAATTCACAAAACTGAGTAATAAGATGTTTATTATTAATTCAGAGGATCAGCTGAGGATTCGACTACGAATTCAGAATAATAAAGTGAGCATTACCATTCCATGGGATCGTAGATTCGACCATAGAATCGGAGTAATTAAGGTTTATCTATTACCATTTATGAGACCAGTTGTGGATTCGATCATGAAATCGGAGTAATGAGATAATATAGTTATTGTTATTCTATGAGATCAAGCTGTGGATTCGATCATAGAATCAGAACTATTGTTATTGTCATTCCATGGGACCAGTCGTGGATTCGACCATGAAATATGAGCGATTGTAATTAGGAATAATTAACTTTGTGGCTCTATACTAGCAGAGCAAGCTGTCTAGGAGAATTAATTATCCTGATACGAGCTTGCCGGTAAGTCATATCCTTTATATAGTCAGGGTAAACTTGTTGTTTGTTCCTGAAGACGTTATCGCTCTATACTAGCAGAGCAAGCTGTCTAGGAGCCGTCCATCTCGTGATGCTATATAGAAATAATCACTTTAAGTATTCAGTATTCATGAGATATGCCGTTGTCCAGTCATGAGAATACATATCTACATGTACTCTGAGAGAAAGTACTCTCCGTTGAGAATTCGATGAGAGACCCGTGTCTCGATACTCACATCTGATTGCTGAATCAGAGCTTCGTATAATTATGAGTTTACGAATTTAGCCTTTGTCGAAAATCCACCATCTACAGATTTCTAGCACCAAAAACATACATCTCAGGAGATAGGCAATAGATAAAGACAAAACCAAGAAAATGAACAAACCTAACTGATAAATCCAAGTTCATCAAATACTGTCCAAATGGAACTGATAAGTTGCCTTATTGTTCACAACTTTCATTTGGAATTGCACAGCTCCCTGTTGCCCTGTAAACCTTCAAGGAACCAACAACCAAACTTGATTATTGACTGAGATGTACCTTACAAGTAATGGGCACTCTTAAGTGCACTAGTAGTAAATGGGAAATAGGGATTCGAAAACAATCATACAGTCTAATTGGGTAGAGAACCAGGGAGAGATGACCAAGTGCAGATTCATCGATACCATCTCATCTACGAATAAAACACAATGAGTAATTAGAGGTAGTTATTACGCAACATTTAGTTTGTGTCGTTTCATTGTGCCTTAGTTAGCCTATTTTCCACTAGTGTGCTCTATCAAACATAGACACGAAAAACACAAATATAGATACAGCAAAGCAAACAAGCATAAAACGAGTAAACAGTAAAAGCATACCACGACACGAGATTTATAGTGGTTCGGCAATGTGCCTACGTCCACTTGCGATGATGATCTTTTTTTTCACTATTATGAAAAACCTCCAAAGAACAAATACAAGAACACTTTATGTGTCAGCCACCTATGTCTCTCTAGCATTATAACCCATGTCTAGAAGACAACCTTGACTCAACCCCTATCTTGCTATCTAGCATCGCAACCCGATTGCTTCGATTATATACAACACTTGAAGAACACTCTTCTTGTTGTAACCTCACCCTAGATACAAGAACACTCATGATAACCTCACCTTTCTCTCAGGACCTTACCACTCAAGAAGAAACCTTAGACTCACCATGAAACCTCACACACAAGATAACCATCCCGGAGGTGGGATGGAATCTCTCACAACTCCATTGTCGATGCCATACTATTCTCCAAACGAGATCACCCTATATATACTCGATTAATATTTAAAGGTCAAGTATAATACTTGGTGATCAAGTTCAACTAGTTTCCTTAATATGGAAATACTACTAGTTTCCTGAGTATCGAATACTTGGCTGCCAAGACTTAATTACTTGGGCACAATGAGACAATATATTATCAACAAATTAACTTCACACTTCTTAGGAAAACGACTCGAGCCATTTTTACTTAGACAAAAACACTACTGAAAGGCCTCGGGTTTCAAGCATATCTATAATGAAAATTTCCTTCAATCGTGTAGCCAATATACACCCAGGGGTAGTACTTTGGAGAGGGTATATATCCAAGGGATTTTTTTTTGTTATGCAGTCATATCGTGTTACGGGCACTCCCATACAGAAGCTCTTTTTAATAAGTACCAATATGTGTGTAATTAACCATGAGAGCTACTTAACAAAGCACAATATGTGTGTGAAAAAGGAATATTGTTTATAGTCGAAGTAAAGAAAACAAAATAAAAGAGAGTACAAGTAAGCAACGGCCCTGATCCTATGAAAATGGTTGCCTGAAATTTCTAGTATCTAGAAAAAATTTGAACAATTATGTACACAAAATTGTGGTATGCTGGCGTCTATCCTAAGAATAGTTGCAGAGACCAAAAGAACATGATGCTCCTTTATTGCAACGATTATTGCACGAACCACAATGTCCAGGGTTATAAGAAGCATTAACGCATCTCCCCCCACAACACATTTCCGAGTACTTGCATTTATGGCCGCACATACCACAGTTATTTTTGTCTTCCAAGATATTCACACATTTCTTCGCACAACACTGATTAGTTCCTGGTGGACTTCCATTATTATTGCAGATCATAGGGTTGTTTTGACATGTTAGTGGGAATCTTCTAATTGGTGCCTGCTCTGCCTTACGATCTGCAAGGATCTTACTTACGCCTCTTAAGCACAATTTGGCATTTTCAGTGTTTTCCATTTTGAAGTACTTAATAGAAGCTGCTAGCATGGCCGCGTAATATTCATCGGTTGCACCATTATAATTACCTTGTTGTCTTCTCATTGGCATTGCGCTGGCTACATCACTGACTGAAGTCATGATTGTAATAGTCAGTATGATCAGTACCTTCATGAGTCTGTTCATGGTGATTAAGATAGAAGAGCACGAATTGAGGTTTGAATAATGTTTAGGAGAAGGGTCAGACAACGAAAAGGAAAAGGTATTGAAGGCTTATTAGAAGAGAGAAATCTGAAGTCAAGAGAAGGGATGGAGATGCAAAAGGGCGGATAGGGTACATATATACATGGAATTTTCATGGGGATGTATAGCCATGAGGTTTGACTTATTGGAGGATGTGGAAAATACACAGTACATAACGAACTTTTGGGTTTTAGTTTGGTATGGTTCCAAGTCAACCAAAACCTATATGTTGACAAGATATTCTTCACCAGGGCAAATCTATGCACATGGTTTTAGAACCGCGAAAAAAGTATACTCCATCGGTACCTATTATATATGCGGAATATTCCTTGTACCATTAGATAGGCGGAGTGGTAATTTCAAGATGGATTTTAACTATTTTATTCCTATTTATGTTGCTTGGTTATCCTCACAATTAAGTTTATGTCTCTAACATAGGGAATATAAGAAAGGGTAAAATAAGAAAAGTCATGGATATTTATGAAATCAAAATAGAATTCTTAATCTAAGAGATTTTAGCTATCCGCCTATGTATGTGGTACAGAGGGAGTGCGCTTTAAAATGGACCACATGTTAAGGATACAGCTATCCTCACTCATTCAAAGCAGCAACTACAGTTGTATCCTTCTAAGCTATAACTGCCATATTATGTCGATATTCTAATGTCTGTCAATCTTGTATTTTTGGTATACAATCTTGCAATATCTTCTGTAATAATAGCCGTATACGGCTCTTTATATTGAATGAGAATCCACAATATCAAGTGTGGAACTTTTCACCAAAACATCTTGTCCTAGCTTGGTTCGAGTCTAAAGATCCAAAACTCACGCTTCTTTTCTTTCACCATGGATGAAACTTCAACACTTCGTCAAATACACATCAACCACCTGATCAGTGTCAAACTCAATGACAACAACTATCTCATATGGGTGACACAATTCAAACCTCTTCTCAAAGGTTACAAATTACAAGGTTTTGTTGATGGTACAATGGAAAAACCAGAAAAAACCATACCTGCTACTGAAGAAGGTGCACAACCAACTCCTAATCCTGCTTATGCAAAATATGAGGAACAAGACCAAATACTCTTAGGGTGGATTCTTTCCTCTTTATCTGAAGGTGTATTAGGTCGAGTTGTAGGTCTCTCCACATCATAAGCTGTATGGGAAGCTCTTCAAAGGAGATATGCACCAAAAATCAAAGCTCATCAAATGAACCTGAAAAGACAACTACACAGTCTTCGCAAAGGTAACAGCTCAATGCAAGATTATTTCTCGAAAACTAAGCAACTTTTTGATGCACTTGCAGCATTTGGAAGACCTCTCTCTGAAGAAGATATGCATGAATCAATTCTAGCTGGACTAGATCAGGCTTATGACTCCATTGTCACAGCCTTAAGCACTGTCGACAAGATCGACATGGATACTTTTCAAGCTCATCTGCTTTCATTTGATCTCCGTCTTGAACAACAGTTAGCCGTATTGCAACAACCGCTAGCCAATGTTGTTGCCTCATCAAACTCCAGACCATTTCATAAGCAAGATCAAAGGAGATATCCAAACAATCGTCCACAAAATCAATCCAACCGTCAGCCTAGAAACATGTATCAAGGTGAAGGTCCTTGTGAGATCTGCAAACGCAAGAATCATGATGCTCGATTCTGTTGGTTTCGTAACAAAGTGGACAACAACAACAAACATCCACCTTCATACTTGGCTCTCCCTGGTGGTCCTGCTGATAACAACTGGGTGACTGATACAGGTGCAACTCATCACCTGACTGCAAATCTCAACAATCTCAACATTCGGCATGAGTACAATGGCACTGAACAAGTGCGCATAGGAAATGGTGAGGCTCTCTATATCAAAAATATTGGTAATGCTTCCTTTTCTCATAATAACAGATCCTTTCAGTTAAACAATATTCTCCATGTCCCTCAAATAAAGACCAACTTACTTTCGGTCTCTAAATTTTGCAAAGATAATAACGTTTTCTTTGAATTCTATGCAACTTCTTTTTTTGTGAAGGAAATCCAGTCGGGGACAATCCTGTTGCAAGGCAGACTTAAGAATGGGCTCTATGTCTTTGATGTTGTTCGAGAGATTCAACATACAACACCAGCTGCTCTACTATCCAATACAGTCCCTCTATGGCATCAAAGATTGGGTCACCCAATGCTTCATACTGTTTTTACGATGATTAAACATCTTTCCCTTCCTGTTTCAAATAAGAAGTTTGATTATTGTCACTCTTGTCATATGAGCAAGAGTCATAAACTTCCATTTCCTACTAGTAGTACAATTATTGATGAACCGTTGAGTTTAATTGTTGCTGATTTATGGGTTTCACCACATGTTTCAAAAGATGGTTTTAGATATTATCTTCTTCTTCTAGATGTTTACTCACACGATACTTGGATTTATCCACTAGTTAGAAAATCAGATGCCTTTCCTATCTTTATTCAATTCAAAAAGCTGATAGAAAATCAAACAGATCATAAACTCAAGGTTTTTCAATCTGACAATGGTGGAGAGTTTAGAAAGTTTACTTCTTTCCTTAATAATTCTGGTATTATACATAGATTTTCGTGTCCTCACACATCTGCTCAAAATGGCATTGCTGAAAGACGCATTAGACATATCACTGAGTCCGGAGCTCTCTTATTTCATGCCTCCATGCCAAAGTCATACTGGGTAGAATCTTTCTCAACTGCATGTTATCTTATTAACAGACTACCTTCATCCCAACATGAAGCTAAATCTCCACTCCAACTCTTATACAACAAAAAACCTGACTGCTCCTTTCTAAAGGTTTTTGGATGTCTATGTTACCCATGCCTTCGCCCATATGTCTCTAATAAGCTTGAACCAAGATCATTACCGTGTGTATTTATTAGTTACAGTGGCGCGCACAAAGGATATCTATGTTTACATGTACCTACAGGAAGGTTGTATATCTCTCGACACGTCAAGTTCGTAGAAACAAGCTTCCATTTGCTTCCAAGCAACAAGTATGTATCACTAAACCCATTTCCAGGCCATCCACAAAAATATTTACATCACCCACTTTTTCTAATTCATCTCATGAGAATATTGTTTCTCAACCATCCTCTCCTCTGCCACATATTCCACCAATGTCGCCTGATATGGATATTTTGCAGTCACCACCTCTATCTCGAAATATGGATAATGTGCAGCCAACTTTAAAAACAGCAGCACCAGAATCTACTACATCAATCCCTTCTGCAGAGACAACCACTTCAGCAGCACCACAACCATCTATGTTGCAGTCGGCTCCATTAGCTCCACCAGCTCCACCTGCACCACCTACACAACATCATATAATCACTAGAGATAGACATGGTATCAAAAAAACCAGTCAACAAGCTTTGTCTTACAACAACAAAGTATCCACTTGCAGAGACATCACTCACCACTCCATCGTCTTATACAGAAGCATCGAAAAATCCAATATGGATACCTCCCATGGATGATGAGATTAATGCTCATATTCGTAATGGTACGTGGAGCTACGTACCACATGAACCATGGATGAATTTGGTTGGCTCGAAATGGGTTTTTAAGGTTAAACAGAAAGCAGATGGTACAATTGACAGACCAAAAGCTCGACTAGTAGCTAAAGGCTTCAATCAAAGAGAAGGTTTTGATTATGATGAAACCTTCAGTCCTGTGATTAAACCAAGCACTATCATAATTGTCCTGTCCATTGCTGTGGCAAATGGTTGGTCCTTGCGACAATTAGATGTTCAGAATGCTTTCCTGCATGGTGTTCTGACAGAAGATGTTTATATGAAGCAGCCAGTTGGTTATATTCATCCCGACTTTCCAACTCACGTTTGCAAGTTGAACAAGTCAATCTACGGCCTCAAGCAAGCTCCACACACTTGGTTTTCAAGGCTTAGCACGTACCTAGTTGAGCTGGGTTTCAAAGGATTTGTTGCAGACAATTCACTATTTATCAAGAAGAATTTAGATGGAGTAATTTATGTCTTAATATATGTTGATGAAATTATCATCACAGGTTCCAATTCTTCTCTTATTACAAACCTAATATCTGCTCTGAATTCTGTTTTTGCAATCAAAGATTTAGGTGACCTCAGCTACTTCTTGGGGATAAAAGTTATTAAGCAAAAAGATTCAGTTTTGTTGAGTCAACAAAAATACATCACTGATCTGCTTAAACGGACCAAGATGGATGCTGCAAAACCAGTTGCTACTCCCTTGGCTGTGAACACTAAAATCAGCAGATTGGGTACACAAAGATTTGAGGATCCAACGCTTTATAGAAGTGTCTGTGGAGCATTGCAGTATATACATCTCACTCGGCCTAATATTGCTGTCGCAGTAAACAAAGTGTGCCAGTTCATGCAAGACCCTTACATCGAGCATTGAGAGCTAATCAAACGCATACTCAGGTATCTCAAACACACAGTTCAACATGGTTTGGTTTCGCGAAAATCTTCAGATATCAGTCTTCATGCCTACTCTGACTCTGATTGCGCTGGAAGTCTCGATGATCGTCGATCCACTAGTGGATACTGCATCTATTTTGACAACAATCTTGTATCTTGGAGCGCAAGGAAACAAAAAATTGTTTCCAAGTCGAGCACTGAAGCAGAATATAGAGGCATAGACATAGCAACTTCTGAACTAATCTGGCTTCAATCTTTGCTAAAAGAACTTGGTGTTGAAGTAAGAGCTCCGTCAATCTGGTGTGACAATTTAGGGGCTACATATCTCACTGCCAATCCAGTTTTTCATGCTCGTATGAAGCACATAGAAATTGATTATCACTTTGTGCGTGGAAGAGTAGCAAACAAGCAGCTTCTGGTATGGTTCATCTCGACTAAAGACCAAGTTGCTGACATCTTCACTAAGGGTTTGTCAGTACAGGTTTCTTTATCTCAGGAACAAGTTGAACATTCAACAACTCATGTTCATCTTGAGGGAGGATGTTAAGGATACAGCTATCATCACTCATTCAAAACAGTAACTACAGTTGTATCCTTCTAAGCTATAGTTGTCATATTATGTCGACATTCTAATGTCTGTCAGTCTTGTATTTTTGGTATACAATCTTGTAATATCTTCTTTAATAATAGCCGTATACGGCTCTTTATATTGAATGAGAATCCACAATATCAAATGTGGAACTTTTCACCAAAACATCTTGTCCTAACTCCGCATACTTCAACTATCAAAAGGTACAATCTCCAACTTTTAATTTTAATCATTAGCAGCATTTCACGATTTTTTTGCAGCACCGAGGTATATCTCCCTTTAATCTGAAAGTCATCGAGCCAACTTGAGTTTGGCAGTACTTTTTCTTATTAACGTATATGTGTACTTGTGCTTGCTAATTCGATTATCAAGTGGCCTACTGCGTGTAACATTTTGGTAGTTGTAGACTTGTAGCTGTTAAAACTGTAAACCAAGTGGTGTTGACACATGATTTATAAAGGATATCAGTTTTAGGGGCTGATATCATTTGAACGATCCAACGGTCTGGATCTGCTAAAAATTTTCCGTCCTATATGCTATGGTATCATCCCAGAGGAAAACTGGTATCCCTCTTTATCAATCGCGGTGTTGACACTATAATTTGTTTTTAAATTGGTAGCTTCAAGATTAAAAGAGAAATTGGGTAAATTGTCCAAATATTTTTAAAACATGGTTTTAATGGACGAGTAAAAATTAGTATGGGTGAAATGACACCAAAAAATAGCAATAATGAATCTGGCTTAAACTTAAAAAATAACGAGGATGAAACTGGATGCATCCTGATGTAAATTAAAAATAAGAATAAATATTTGAAAATGGGTAGGATGAAACCGTTTACATCATAACTATTTTTACATTCTCGTCCATTTAAACAATATCATATTTTACATGTCTTTTTCACCCAAAAATTGTCGTTATTGGGTTAATTGACCAATTTTGTGAGATTAAAACATCTACGGTAAAACTTTCTTAAAATAATACTCGTTAAACTAATAATCTCTCTAAAATAATAATTTTTTTTGGTCCCAATTAGGCTTGCACAGGTTAAATTTCTTCTCGTTAAAATAATAATTTTTCTCAGTCCCAAAACTATTATTTTAAAAAAAATTTACTGTGCTACTCCGTTTTACGCAAATTATAATTTAACGAGTTAGAATTTTAACTTGCGTTAAAGTTAGAAAATTTTTCTCCTCGCGTTGAAATTAAAGAGTTATGTTATTATGAATCATCATTTGGATGAAAATAATTAGCATCAGGGTACAAGTCAAAGAGTTAGAAAGTTTTGATTAATCTTAAGTCAAATTAGTCAAAAGAAGAAGAAAAGAGAGACTCTGGTGCACATTTATTTGTCAAAAACTAGGTTTATTTTTTTGCTGGCTTCATGCGACTTAATCTTATATACTATCAAACTATTATGTTCTTCTTCGTTTCTCATTTAATTGTTCGTTAAAGCTTCATGTTTACTCAGTCAGTCAGTATTTTAATCTAAACTTGACCAAGGCTACAAAGCTGGAAAAGATCAGCAAAACTTTAAAAATCAAAATACTTTGCTCCATATGCTGGTTACCCACCAGAAATATAAGTTTGTAGAACGATTAATATTTGGTTTAGCACACCAACAATAAAAGTGAAAGATGGACTTCCATAACCGCACATTTATTTTTCAACGAGAAAGATTTCGAAAGAGACTGGCTTTGGTGAAAAGCCAGATTCATTAGGTCATGAACTAGGTCCCTAAAGTATATATTTTCCCATTCCTTTTGAACTATGATTTTGGGCATACCAAAATTTTCCAAGGCATACTGAATGAAGACAAAAAAGGTTGTGAAATAGCAAAATCAGATAACCCCTTAACCCAAATTTTTTTTAATGGCAAATCTGCCCTTTACGTATTAGTGTTAATAATCTTGATTAGTGATTAAATATTTTGTTTAGTGATTAAAATAATTTTCAGAATTTAAGAGTTGTTTAGATGAAAAATTTGAGGAAAAAAAAATCAAAGTTTTGGTTTGGTTAAGAAAGAGAGAAAGAGAAGGAGAAAGTGAGAAAATTCTAATTCTTGATTAAATGGAGGATGAGGAGGGTCATCATTCATCTAAAAAACCTAGGAAAATACATATCAACTACAACAATGATCCAGAAATGGCTGATTTCTTAGATTATGAGAATGATTTTACACCCACTCAAACTCAAGCTCAAACTCAAACTCAAGATGATGATTTTTATGAGCCAAATCCTGATGATGAAGACATTGATGAGGAACCCAATGCTTCTAATACACAGGTACACTTATATCCCATACTTAATCTCACTTCTATAGCTCTCAATTATCAAAAGTTAGGTTTTTTGAATCATGGTTCGGCGAAACAGGTTGAGGTTCGGCTCACATCTATGAGCCGAATCTACCAATTGATGAACGGTTCGGCTTACTGAATCTGTTTACTGCATGCGCCGAACCTAGAATTTCCAATTCCAACCCTTTTGCTAGACACTAGTTCGGCTTATATGAAAGTTTCATAGTAAGCCGAACAACATCCTGAATAGCCCGGAATAAAATCATTACTAATTCGGCTTACATATCCAAAATCGTATGTGCCGAACATAATTTTTTAATTTCTGGGTTGAAATATTGTTACTGGTTCGGCACATATGGAGACTATCAGCCGAAACCTCTTATGTTCAAGGTTCGGCACATAATATGATTATCGTCTGAGCCGAACATGAATTTGTAAATTTTTGGGTTAAAATATTGTTCGTGTTTCGGCACAATTGAGGATATCGTATAAGCCGAAACCTCTTATGTTCAAGGTTCGGCACATAATATGATTATCGTCTGAGCCGAACATGAATTTGTTAATTTTTGGGTTAAAATATTGTTCGTGGTTCGGCACATATTGAGGATATCGTATAAGCCGAAACCTGTAAATGTTTATAGTTCGGCACATAATGTGATTATCGAATGCGCCGAACCTTGTTATTATATTCCCTTTCTAGTGGTTAACCTTGTGATATTCTTTATAGATCGTGCTTGGACCCATGGAAAATCAACCTGATCCAGTAGACATAATTCACGAGGATACCAAGGATCACTAAAACATGAAATTGAGGAACATCAACCTGATCGTGCTTGAGGAACACCAATACTGGATTACACCAATAATGATTTTTAAGGCTCGGCTTATAACTCAAATTATAGAAAAAGCCGAACCTGAAGGACAAATGATTCGGCGCGTAACTAACATTAGAGGATAAGCCGAACTCTATAAATTCAGCGCATAACTGTTAAGCTATTTATTAAAACATGAAATTGAAGGTGTCCACAACCCAATCCCATCACCATTAAAAACAAAGTTCAACACCTAAAAGCAAAGGTGTTTGCAACACTTTAAAAGTGTACTTAAAACTTAAGAAAAAGTGTACCATAAAAGTGTACCATAAAAGTGTACATAAAAGGGCATTTAACCACGACCCCTCTTCGTAGTTGCACGACCACCTCTTCTTCCACCTTGGTCTTCATCTTCCGACGCATCATTACCGGGTTGGACGATAGCACCACCTTGGCTTGTACCTTCACCAACTTGTCGAGACCTCTTAGTGGTAGGCCTTTGTTCGGGTTCCTCGGGTCCTTGTCCTTTGTTGATGATTGCATCCCACTTGTTGATGAGGTATTGGTGTTTTGCAACCAAGTTTGACCTTCATTTTTTTCAACATCTCCCTACCCGCGACAACCTATTTTTTCATTTGTCAACAACTTATAACCATGAGGTTGAAGACATTTTTACCATAACTAATATATGAAAATAGTATAAAGTGAAGTCATTCTTACCATAATCTTGAAAGCCTTGACTACATCTTCGGAAGTAGACTTGTTGGTGATCTTGATTGGCTTCGCCTTCCCCTTATCAGCTATCTTTTGCCTTTTCTTATTGATAATGAAGGGATGAGAAATTTGGTTATACCAATCCATATAGCCCAGATCCTCTTCACATGGATCATCCAGTAAAGGTGTTAACTTGGACGCATCTAATGTGTGATTGTCTAAATTATTCCAAAACTCAACGGTGGGATCAGGATCATACTTTGGTTCCCAAGATGAAGAGGTGCTTTTAGTTCCCTTACCACTCTTTGGTAACAACCTGAATTTCTCGTCAAACAAAGGAACATTTTGGACGCATCCTAATTGACGGAGTACTCACCTAGGATCGTATATAACATAACCACCGGGATACCACAATGGCCCATGATACATACCTACCGGCATATCCTCATCTTCAACAACTTCATCTTCTTCATCTTCCTTCTCATATGGTTGAAAAGTGAGATCATCAACACCAAGACGGTCTAACGTCTCTCTCAAACTTGCCACCAACTTCTTTTTGTTCCTTTTCTTGGAGTCCTCGTACGCGTACCGTGCTGCAGTTGGCTCAGTATCAACATAATCGACATCTTTCTCAAATACTTTGGCCAAGTTCAAAATTGGGAAATGGTCATATATCCACACCTACATCCAAAGAACCACATTAAAAAATCAAAGGAATTGAATTGATAGAAACAAGTTACTTGGAAACATCAAAGTAAGAATAAAGTTTGCAAACTCAGAGAACTGTTCGGCTTATATGGATCAAGTATTATAAGCCGAACCAAGTAAGTAAAAACTTCGCTTAAAAGATTTTATGGTTATAAGCCGAACCATACTCTGAACTCCCAAAAGTTACCTGGAGCAAAGTGAAGTTCCCTCCGATGTTTGTACTTGTCAACCTAGACGCGGTGGAAAGTTGGTCCAGCAGGTAAGCGAGCGTAGCCATTCCCCAAGCAAACTTGTTACAAGTTTCAAGATTCTTTACCAATTGGAGATAATTAGCATTTACCTTGTTTCCGGTAGTGTCGGGAAAGATGTCTCTACCAAGAGTATAAAGCAAGCAGGAAGTTCCGGTTTGCTTCACTTTGACGGGATCCATTATCAACAAACCTTGTGTGACTCTTTCCTTTGTATTCTCAAACTCCTTTTTCAAGTTAGTCAACTTGATCTTCTTATTCTTCTTATTTATGCCACCTGGTATGCAAACGGTATCGACATCTTTAACTGATCGACAAAACTCCAACTCAGTTTTCTGTGAACCCCAACCAAGGCATTCCAGGTACAAATTGTATAGCTCATCCCAACTCATGTCATAAAAACCAGCATCCACACTTACACCCCTTGCTTTAAGGCATGTAATCTTACTAGCCTCATCAGGAGTGATTGCCATCTCTCCAAAAGGTAATTGAAATGTGTAAGTTTCTGGACAAAAGCGCTCGGTAAATGTAGAGGCCGACACACTATCATATTCCTTATGTCCATAATTGATGATAGGCCATAAAGCACTGCGTTGTACGTAAGCAATCACCTCAGGAACCTCTTCATCAAGACTCCATTCCGCTGCCCTCTGGTGTCTCAATACTCGGATTGCACGGTTGTGATCAGGAGTCTCATAAATTTTCTTCGCCCAAGAATCGGCATAACCAATCAACACATTTCCTCCATCTTCCGGAAGACCATGAGGAAAACCATCTGATCGAGGTGTAATTACGTCATCTTCATCAGGAATGTGTAAACCAGTAATCCGTCGATCATCATCGTCCTTCTCTTTCTCGGGTTTTGCCACCTTCTTACCTTTCTTGTCTTTCTTGGGTTTTCCTTGGGGTTGTGTTTCTTGATGAACTTCTTGATTATCATCAACTTCTTCATCTTCAGCTATTCCTTCTTCTTGTCTTTCAATTCTTACTTGTTCAGCTTCTTCTTCTAAAATTCCTCCTCTACCTCCCGTTCCCAATTTTTTCTTACCTCCTCCTCTAGGATCGGGAGTTTTAGAAGTACAAGGTGTTACCTCCATCTTCTTCCTATTTGTAGCTGCATTGGTCCTGACACAAGTATGAAAGTTATAAGACTAATTCGAACAACAAAGAGATTTGGAAAGCCAAAAACTTGTAAGAAAATAAGAAGGCTCGGCTTACCCGAAATAACACATATGAGCCGAATCATGTCTTAAAATTTTTATTAGCTTACACAGAGAGTGGATCGGCTCATACCACAAAACAATTATAAGTCGATCCTATATATTCGGCTCACAACCGATACCGTCGAATAAGCCGAGTCTATGGTTATGAACTCAAACATGTATTCGGCGCAACATGATATCATATAAATAAGCCGATCCTATACACTTGTAAAATTTATGAAATTTTAACAATGATATTCGGCGCAACCCTAATACTATCGAATAAGTCGAATCTAAACTTATGAATTGAAACCTTTATTCGGCGTAAAACTAATACAACCATACAAGCCGATCCTAAGCACATGCAAAAATTCTGAAATTCAAACAACAATTATTTGGCACAAAACTAATACTACCATACAAGCCGATCCTACGCACATGCAAAATTTCTGAAATTCACAAAACATATTCGGCACAAAAGTAACACCATCGAATAAGCCGATCCTAAATATAAGTCTATGTGTCACTAAGTTCGGCTCAAAACGGATTTCAGATATACGCCGAGCCGTTCATATGCACTTTCAGGGTTCAGTTTCAAGAACAGCTCGACGCACATCTAAGATTTGTTTTGCGCCGAACCATACCCTGTAACCGCCGCAGAAACATGATTTTGAGGAATTAAATCAATCAAACCAATCAAAAACATCAAATACGAGATGGGTTTGTAAAACTAACCTTCTTATTCTCATTTCTGGAGTTGGTTCTTCTTCAATCTCTTCTTCCGGTTGATTTTGTGGTTGATTTTGAGTTTCTTCTTCACTCTCTAAATCTTCTTCTTCTTCAATGGGTTGTTCAATCGCTCGATTAGAACGAGATACTGGCTTACGGCGAACCATTATATAGATTAGTTTAATCGTCGACTAAATTTTCACGAATCGACGATTAAATTTCGGCGATGATACGATGAAAAAAAAAAGGAGAAGGTGGGTTCGACTGTGGAGGATGAGGAGGAAGAAGAAGGGGTTGAAACTGATTTTAGGTTTATGATTATAGATTTTTGTATTAAGGTTAGAGATAGATTAGTAATTTATAGGATTTAAGGGCATATAGGTAATTAAACCACCCATAGGGTACCCCTTATAAGGTCACCCAAGTTAGGACTAGTCCTTTGTATGTCTTGAAAGTTTTTGGTATGTCCAATATCATGGTTCTTCCTTTTCTAGGAAAATGTTGGTCGATCAATCAAGTGGATATAATTCGTACTATTTTCGTGACAATTTTCCGCGTCCGAAAATTGTACTCTATTGCGGCCTTTCATTCCTTCGGTTGAATCTTCAAATATTGTAATAAATCCAGACCATTTTAGTAGTGGGTGTTACCGTCCAACATTGGATGTTGAAGTTCCTCGGTGGATAAGGATGCATAGACATCTATTCATTTACTAATGAATTGCCCTTAATTGTTATACTCCAACTGCCTTTTAAGAGGTTGTTCTAACCTTAAAATGATTCTAGAATCTGACTTGAACATCTCAATTTCCAAATGTAGAGGTATTCAGTGGCAAGATTTTCCTACTCTTTAAGCCAGTGATCATACATATCACAGCAGAGTGTGTAGTTTGTCCTTATGATTTGCCAATAAATTACGAGGCCAAATACTTAACTTGGCTTCTTGGCTTGCAAAGTTGCGATAAATTAAGTGATGATGCCAAGACTGTGGACCATCACAAAGTTCGCCCACCACACTCCACATGAGTTCTCATCCTCAAAAGTACATATAAAATATCGCTAGTCAATTGTAGGGGAAAGCAGATGCATGTATGACGATGATAGTGGGTGTATGTTGATGGTTGAATCCGTTATAAGGAATCAAGGATAACTCTTTCATCCCATGAAAAAAGTACTGTACCGAATTAGCGTACTGAATAAGTAACAGAAGAACCTGTCCCAGAAAAGAGAGAGGACGAGCAGCCGAGCAACTAGAACTAAGAGTTTACCTACAAATTTGCGTACGTATGGATGCATCGGAAACTGCTTAGGCGTAACTGCAAGAGAACTCATTTTTGTTTAAGTCTATCCACTGAGAATAAGAAAGTGATTAAGAGAAAAATATTTCTTCCAATATCAAATAAATAAATAAATGAATATTGTTGACTTTTAAAATAAAATAAAAGAGAATACAAGTAATCAACAGCCATGATCCTATGAAAATGGTTGCCTGAAATTTCTTGTGTCTAGAAAAAATTTGAACAAGTATATGTACACAAAATTGTGGTCTACAGGCGACTATCCTAAGAATAATTGCAGAGACCAAAAGAACATGATGCTCCTGTGGTGCAGCGGTTATTGCATGAACCACAATGTCTAGAGTTATAAGAAGGATTAACACATCTCCCTCCACAACATGTTTCCGAGTATTTGCATTTATGGCCGCACACACCACAGTTATTTTTGTCTTCCAAGATATTTACACATTTCCTCATACAACACTGATTAGTTCCTGGTGGACTTCCATTATTATTGCAGATCATAGGGTTGTTTTGACATGTTAGTGGAAATCTTCTAATTGGTGCCTGCTCCGCCTTACGATCTGCAAGGATCTTACTTACACCTCTTAAACACAATTTGGCATTTTCAGTTTTTTCCATATTGAAGTACTTTATAGAAGCTGCTAGCATGGCTGCGTAATATTCATCAGTTGCACCATTATAATTACCTTGTTGTCTTCTCGTTGGCATTGCACTGGTTATATCAATGACCGAAGTCATAGTAGTAATAGTCAGTATGAACAATAGATTCATGAGTCTGTTCATGGTGATGAAGATAAAAGAGCACGAACTGAAAAGGGTAAACAAAGGAATAGGTGTAGAAGCTTATTAGAAGAGAGAACTCTGAATGTTAAGAGAATGGATGGAGATGCAAAAGGGCGGATATGGCATATATATACTGAAAGTTTTCAATGGATGTATAGGCATGAAGTTGACTTCAAGGAGGATGTGGAAAATACACAGTACAGTGCATGATATGAACTTTTGGGTTTTAGTTTGGCATGGTTCCTTCCAAGTCAACCAAAACTTAGTATGTTGAAAAGATATTCTTCGCAAAGAAAATCTCTGTACATATTTTTAGATCACACTATAGAATAAAAAAAAAAGTATAATGGATCCTTTTAATAGATTTCTTACTTTAACAATCAAATGGTACGACCTTGATCTGCAAAAGAATATGGAATATATACTGGAAAATATAATCCCCCCTCTTGAAGAATCTTAATAGTTCTTTTGTTGATCTAACACTACAAATCCGAACGATCACCAACTTTTAATTTTAATCATTAGCATTTCACGATTTTTAACTTTTATAGCGATCGTGCCAGCTTGAGTTTGGCAGTACTTTTAAAGTTCTTGGAATGTTATATCGACATCTATAACTTGTGCTTGCTAATTCAGTGGCCTGTAACTTTTTGGTTGTTGTATCCGTTAAAACTTAAAACCAAAGGGTGATGATCAGTATCCCCTAACCCCCTTACTTAGCAATATAATTAGCAACGTTGGGAAGCAAGCCAAAAAGAGTTGGTGTTGTAAAAAGTATTGTTTATTCGTAAGTCAAAATCGTCAAAACTTAAGCACACATTTATCTTTTAATTTAGCAAATTAATTAGGCTTAGTTAGATCTGGCCTTTGTAATACGCGTTTAGTTTTAGCACACCAGAAGTGAAGGGTGGGCTTCGTTAACCACACATATTCATTTTCAACAGAAAAGATTTTGAAAGAGATTGTCTTTGATAGTTTGGTGCCTTTGGTGGTATGTTGAAAGGCCACCAGATTACAGGTCCCTAGAGAAAATATTTTCCTTTCTACGAAAATATTAGTCAATCAAGTGGATAGAAGAAGAACTTTTGTAATATCGTACATTTTCGTGTCAATTTTCCGCGTCTGAAAATTAGTGCGGCTTTCCATTAATTCCCTTTAATTGAAACCCAAAAGAGTAAGGCTGGACCATGGATAAGATTGTTGAAACTTTGCTAGTGGGTGTTACCGTCCGGATGTGGAAACTCATCTTCCCTCAATGGGTAGATATGCTAACAATTTTTCATTATCTAGAGCTAGTTATCATTATCTTGTTTTTACGTTCTTTTACTAATAAATGAAGCTCACTGGAGCTAGTTATCATTTATTTATTTATTTGATTATCGGAGCTGCTATTCCACACACTTATTGCATCACTACTTAGCACTCAACCACATCCAGATCCTAGATTTGGGAATTTTGGTAAAAAGGTGGGTCACAGCTTAACAATCTTGACCAATAATACTGGGACACATTGATTTGAGCTGTAAGTAGTGTTGTGATTAGAGCACTGAATAGCATTTCCGTTTGATTATATCGTGGCATGTAATTTTTCATCTATTATTATTTAGGCCTGTCATCATACAGATCACAACAGAGTTTGTAATATGTGCTTATGATTTGCGAGTAACTTCCGAGGTCAAGTAATTAACATGGCCTTTTGGCGTGACTAAGTGATGCCAAGGGGACCATCACAAAGTTCGCCCACCACGCTTTGCATGGGTTCACATCCTAAAAATACCCCTTCTCATCCTCAAAGTACATGCATCAATATCGCTAGTAAATTGTTGGGGATTAAGGTGTCCAGGAAAGCAAATGCATGTATGACGATGACGGTGGAATCCTTTAAAAGGCATCGAGGATAACACCCTCATCCCATCCCATGAAAATAGCATTGGCGGACTCAAAAACACAACTTGGATATGCTTCTCAAAGTATTGCGTTGCTGAGAGCCTGAGAAGCATACTTGTCCCATAAAAGAGAGGACGGGCAGCTCAAATGACTAACTAAGCATACTTGTCCCATTTTTATTCAAGTCTATCCACTAAGAATAAGAAAGTGATTGACTTTGAAAGAAAGAAAGAGAGAGAAAGTTACTTGTGCTCCATTAAGTGAAAGAAGAAAGAAATGTGTGTGCCAAACATTGTCAGACAGCTCCATTAGTCCTACCTACTCAGCGAGTAGAAAGTTGAAATCAAGTTCAACTTCAAAGTCCCATCTTACAACGTTTTCTTTTTTGCTGACTCGCCATCTAGTTCGGATTTCCGCAGGTAAATTTAAGATTGTTTTTTTTTTTTTTGGTTTGAGTCAGATTTGACTTGTTATCTGATTTAGACCTGAACTCCTAATTTGGACCTGTTTGAGTCAAGGAACAAAATATTCCTGAATTTACATATTTTTGAGTCAGTTGAGTCAGGTCTGACTCAAAAAACAAACGCATTGAATGAAATCCAAATGAATCAGATGATTTCAGTTAGATGTTGATGAGCTAAATTCAGATAGAGTCATATCCAAAAAAGAAAAAAAAAGCATGATGCTACTCTCCAACCGGAGTCACTTCCTCGATTCCTTGTTAGAAAAACATGATAAATTTTTGATGGGGGCACTTTACTGATGGGGGCATGGGGGCAAATGATATGTTGACATGTGGCTTTCATATTAATTATTTCGACAAATTATGTTTCAACTTTCAAACATAACAATAATGAAATATAACCTGTTAAGGTAACCAATATACGTTCACCAAGATACACTTCATTTATATTTTTGGTAATTACCAGCGTGTAATATCGCATAGTCATGATATAAGAGTAATACTCGGGGTATCCCCATTCAGAGAGATAAGACGATAAATTTAATTTCTTTCTCATGTAACTCAACAACCTTAATAGTTGCAATCCAAATATGAAGCATGTTGCCAAAATAAACTTGGGTAAAAAGGATTCAGTCTTAAAAGGAGAGACTACCATGTACACCACCAACTTTTCCGTTCGGCAACCTGTATAGACAAAACTTAAGACAATCACAGATAGGTCAAAGCAAAGGCCCTTGCACTACGAGAAAAATAGCGATCAACTACCCCAAAAAATAGTTGTCGTACAACATACTACGACGCTTATCGATAGATTGCACAAGGGGTGGGGTGGGGGGGGGGGGGGGGGGGGGGGGGGGGGGGGGGGTTTGAAGGTCGTCAATTCTTTGCAACTCTTCGGCTAGAGTCGTAAACGTGGTTGTGGTTCAGTTTTGTAAAGTACTTGCTTCAGTTGTGAATGTCTTTTGAAATCTCCTCTTAATGCCTAACACAACTCTTACCTGGGTTGTGAAAATAACTCCTACACTACACTTGTTAGGGTTGTAGAAATTTCTTTGACAACTATAGTTAAAGTTGTATGTCTATTCTTCGACAATAATGGTTTGAGTTGCAAGTCATTTCTTTGACAACAATGGTTTGAATTGTATGTCACTTCTTTGACAACTGTGGGAAGAGTTGCATGTAATTTCTTTGACAACTCTAATTCTGAGTTGTGGACATATTCGATTGGAAAAAATAAATAGATTTTGAAAATTTAAATACAAAATTAAATGTATAATACTTTAATAACCATGTATTTGAAAAGAAGATCATATTTCCAATTATAATCACTATTGTTTGTTACTACAGAAGATCAGTTTTACAAAACTTCAACACCAAAAAAAATAAAAATAAATCTAATAACACTTATGTTTTAGTAAAACCCTCCTATCCCTTGGACACACCGACTGCACCAACACAACACCAGAGCATGCAATACAACTGCCTAGCCATTGCTTCATGATTGGAAAGCCCCTTATCAACGCCTCCACAATTGTTTCAGGTCCATCCTACAGAAAAAAATAATCATAAAAACTAAAAACAAGACAATGCAAGTAAAAATGGATAAAGTAACCAATGGGTTTCCAGGAAAATACTAATAACAAGAAATGTGTCTCCATACTTTGGTTATAATGCAGTCACAAACACCCATCCATTTCTCCATTTGGGTCTCGAATCCTCTGATATGTGGTGAACAAAGAAAACTGTTATTGACTCCAGTAAAAGCATCTAAAAGTGATTTTGTCAAAAAAACAAACTCACCTGACTACATAGTTAGATATACAGAACAACTGAATTACCTTTACTGGGACTGTCCATGGACCAGTTTCTAGTGTAGAAGCTAAGATTTTGTTTCCTCTTGAATCAGAATTCTCTCGAAGAGGATCCAATTCTGCCATTCTGGAACTAGCTACCTCTAAACTAGACTCCGGTCTTCTACAATGTGCATATTTCTGCAATTACAGCCAGAGATATGATTTACTTCAGCAATCTTGTAATCTACACTTGCTGTACAATCTCAGTACCGGATCAATGCACAGATTGTGGTACCATGCCAGAGATGGTTTATCAGAGCCTAGCTGCAACAGCTATAGCCGAATGTCTTTGCAACTCTTCAGCTAGAGTCGTAAACGTGGTTGTGGTTCAGTTTTGTACGGTACTTGCTTCAGTTGTGAATGTCTTTTGAAATCTCCTCTTAATGCCTAACACAACTCTTACCTTGGTTGTGAAAATAACTCCTACACTACACTTGTTAGGGTTGTAGAAATTTCTTTGACAACTATAGTTAAAGTTGTATGTCTATTCTTGACAATAATGGTTTGAGTTGCAAGTCATTTCTTTGACAACAATGGTTTGAATTGTATGTCACTTCTTTGGACACTATGGGAAGAGTTGCATGTCATTTCTTGGACAACTCTAATTCTGAGTTGGGTACATATCGATTGAAAAATGAATAGATTTTGAGAATTTAAATACAAAATTAGTATAATACTTTAATAACCATGTATTTGAAAAGAAGATCAGATTTCCTTCCAATTATAATCACTATTGTTCACAGAAGATCAGTTTTACAAAACTTCAACACCAAAAAAAATAAAATAAATCTAATAACACTTATGTTTTAGTAAAACCCTCCTATACCTTGGACACACCGACTGCACCAACACAACACCAGAGCCTGCAATACAACTGCCTAGCCATTGCTTCATGATTGGAAAGCCCCTTATCAACGCCTCCGCAATTGTTCCAGGTCCACCTCTACAAAAAAAATAATCATAAGAACTAAAAACAAGACAATGCAAGTAAAGATGGATAAAGTAACCAATGGGTTTCCAGGAAAATACTAATAACAAGAAATGTGTCTCCATACTTTGGTTAAAATGCAGTCACAACACCCATCCATTTCTCCATTTGGGTCTCGAATCCTCTGATATGTGGTGAACAAAGAAACTGTTATTGACTCCAGTAAAAGCATCTAAAAGTGATTTTGTCAAAAAACAAACTCACCTTTACTGGGACTCTCCATGGACCAGTTTCTAGTGTAGAAGCTAAGATTTTGTTTCCTCTTGAATCAGAATTCTCTCGAGGAGGATCCAATTCTGCCATTCTGGAACTAGCTACCTCTAAACTAGACTCCAGTCTTCTACAATGTGCATATTTCTGCAATTACAGCCAGAGATATGATTTACTTCAGCAATCTTGTAATCTACACTTGCTGTACAATCTCAGTACCGGATCAATGCACAGATGTGGTACCATGCCAGAGATGGTTTATCAGAGCCTAGCTGCAACAGCTATAGCCGAATGTCTTTGCAACTCTTCAGCTAGAGTCGTAAACGTGGTTGTGGTTCATTTTTGTACGGTACTTGCTTCAGTTGTGAATGTCTTTTGAAATCTCCTCTTAATGCCTAACACAACTCTTACCTTGGTTGTGAAAATAACTCCTACACTACACTTGTTAGGGTTGTATAAATTTCTTTGACAACTATAGTTAAAGTTGTATGTCTATTCTTTGACAATAATGGTTTGAGTTGCAAGTCATTTCTTTGACAACAATGGTTTGAATTGTATGTCACTTCTTTGACAACTATGGGAAGAGTTGCATGTCATTCTTTGACAACTCTAATTCTGAGTTGTGGTACATATTCGATTTGAAAAAATGAATAGATTTTGAGAATTTAAATACAAAATTAGTATAATACTTTAATAACCATGTATTTGAAAAGAAGATCAGATTTCCTTCCAATTATAATCACTATTGTTCACAGAAGATCAGTTTTACAAAACTTCAACACCAAAAAAATAAAAATAAATCTAATAACACTTATATTTTAGTAAAACCCTCCTATCCCTTGGACACACCGACTGCACCAACACAACACCAGAGCCTGCAATACAACTGCCTAGCCATTGCTTCATGATTGGAAAGCCCCTTATCAACGCCTCCGCAATTGTTCCAGGTCCATCCTACAAAAAATAATCATAAGAACTAAAAACAACAATGCAAGTAAAGATGGATAAAGTAACCAATGGGTTTCCAGGAAAATACTAATAACAAGAAATGTGTCTCCATACTTTGGTTAAAATGCAGTCACAAACACCCATCCATTTCTCCATTTGGGTCTCGAATCCTCTGATATGTGGTGAACAAAGAAAACTGTTATTGACTCCAGTAAAAGCATCTAAAAGTGATTTTTCAAAAAACAAACTCACCTTTACTGGGACTCTCCATGGACCAGTTTCTAGTGTAGAAGCTAAGATTTTGTTTCCTCTTGAATCAGAATTCTCTCGAGGAGGATCCAATTCTGCCATTCTGGAACTAGCTACCTCTAAACTAGACTCCAGTCTTCTACAATGTGCATATTTCTGCAATTACAGCCAGAGATATGATTTACTTCAGCAATCTTGTAATCTACACTTGCTGTACAATCTCAGTACCGGATCAATGCACAGATTGTGGTACCATGCCAGAGATGGTTTATCAGAGCCTAGCTGCAACAGCTATAGCCGAATGTCTTTGCAACTCTTCAGCTAGAGTCGTAAACGTGGTTGTGGTTCAGTTTTGTACGGTACTTGCTTCAGTTGTGAATGTCTTTTGAAATCTCCTCTTAATGCCTAACACAACTCTTACCTTGGTTGTGAAAATAACTCCTACACTACACTTGTTAGGGTTGTAGAAATTTCTTTGACAACTATAGTTAAAGTTGTATGTCTATTCTTTGACAATAATGGTTTGAGTTGCAAGTCATTTCTTTGAAAACAATGGTTTGAATTGTATGTCACTTCTTTGAAAACTATGGGAAGAGTTGCATGTCATTTCTTTGACAACTCTAATTCTGAGTTGTGGTACATATTCGATTTGAAAAAATGAATAGATTTTGAGAATTTAAATACAAAATTAGTATAATACTTTAATAACCATGTATTTGAAAAGAAGATCAGATTTCCTTCCAATTATAATCACTATTGTTCACAGAAATCAGTTTTACAAAACTTCAACACCAAAAAAAATAAAATAAATCTAATAACACTTATGTTTTAGTAAAACCCTCCTATCCCTTGGACACACCGACTGCACCAACACAACACCAGAGCCTGCAATACAACTGCCTAGCCATTGCTTCATGATTGGAAAGCCCCTTATCAACGCCTCCGCAATTGTTCCAGGTCCATCCTACAAAAAAATAATCATAAGAACTAAAAACCAGACAATGCAAGTAAAGATGGATAAAGTAACCAATGGGTTTCCAGGAAAATACTAATAACAAGAAATGTGTCTCCATACTTTGGTTAAAATGCAGTCACAAACACCCATCCATTTCTCCATTTGGGTCTCGAATCCTCTGATATGTGGTGAACAAAGAAAACTGTTATTGACTCCAGTAAAAGCATCTAAAAGTGATTTTGTCAAAAAACAAACTCACCTTTACTGGGACTCTCCATGGACCAGTTTCTAGTGTAGAAGCTAAGATTTTGTTTCCTCTTGAATCAGAATTCTCTCGAGGAGGATCCAATTCTGCCATTCTGGAACTAGCTACCTCTAAACTAGACTCCAGTCTTCTACAATGTGCATATTTCTGCAATTACAGCCAGAGATATGATTTACTTCAGCAATCTTGTAATCTACACTTGCTGTACAATCTCAGTACCGGATCAATGCACAGATTGTGGTACCATGCCAGAGATGGTTTATCAGAGCCTAGCTGCAACAGCTATAGCCGAATGTCTTTGCAACTCTTCAGCTAGAGTCGTAAACGTGGTTGTGGTTCATTTTTGTACGGTACTTGCTTCAGTTGTGAATGTCTTTTGAAATCTCCTCTTAATGCCTAACACAACTCTTACCTTGGTTGTGAAAATAACTCCTACACTACACTTGTTAGGGTTGTATAAATTTCTTTGACAACTATAGTTAAAGTTGTATGTCTATTCTTTGACAATAATGGTTTGAGTTGCAAGTCATTTCTTTGACAACAATGGTTTGAATTGTATGTCACTTCTTTGACAACTATGGGAAGAGTTGCATGTCATTTCTTTGACAACTCTAATTCTGAGTTGTGGTACATATTCGATTTGAAAAAATGAATAGATTTTGAGAATTTAAATACAAAATTAGTATAATACTTTAATAACCATGTATTTGAAAAGAAGATCAGATTTCCTTCCAATTATAATCACTATTGTTCACAGAAGATCAGTTTTACAAAACTTCAACACCAAAAAAAATAAAAATAAATCTAATAACACTTATGTTTTAGTAAAACCCTCCTATCCCTTGGACACACCGACTGCACCAACACAACACCAGAGCCTGCAATACAACTGCCTAGCCATTGCTTCATGATTGGAAAGCCCCTTATCAACGCCTCCGCAATTGTTCCAGGTCCATCCTACAAAAAAAATAATCATAAGAACTAAAAACAAGACAATGCAAGTAAAGATGGATAAAGTAACCAATGGGTTTCCAGGAAAATACTAATAACAAGAAATGTGTCTCCATACTTTGGTTAAAATGCAGTCACAAACACCCATCCATTTCTCCATTTGGGTCTCGAATCCTCTGATATGTGGTGAACAAAGAAAACTGTTATTGACTCCAGTAAAAGCATCTAAAAGTGATTTTGTCAAAAAACAAACTCACCTTTACTGGGACTCTCCATGGACCAGTTTCTAGTGTAGAAGCTAAGATTTTGTTTCCTCTTGAATCAGAATTCTCTCGAGGAGGATCCAATTCTGCCATTCTGGAACTAGCTACCTCTAAACTAGACTCCAGTCTTCTACAATGTGCATATTTCTGCAATTACAGCCAGAGATATGATTTACTTCAGCAATCTTGTAATCTACACTTGCTGTACAATCTCAGTACCGGATCAATGCACAGATTGTGGTACCATGCCAGAGATGGTTTATCAGAGCCTAGCTGCAACAGCTATAGCCGAATGTCTTTGCAACTCTTCAGCTAGAGTCGTAAACGTGGTTGTGGTTCAGTTTTGTACGGTACTTGCTTCAGTTGTGAATGTCTTTTGAAATCTCCTCTTAATGCCTAACACAACTCTTACCTTGGTTGTGAAAATAACTCCTACACTACACTTGTTAGGGTTGTAGAAATTTCTTTGACAACTATAGTTAAAGTTGTATGTCTATTCTTTGACAATAATGGTTTGAGTTGCAAGTCATTTCTTTGAAAACAATGGTTTGAATTGTATGTCACTTCTTTGAAAACTATGGGAAGAGTTGCATGTCATTTCTTTGACAACTCTAATTCTGAGTTGTGGTACATATTCGATTTGAAAAAATGAATAGATTTTGAGAATTTAAATACAAAATTAGTATAATACTTTAATAACCATGTATTTGAAAAGAAGATCAGATTTCCTTCCAATTATAATCACTATTGTTCACAGAAAATCAGTTTTACAAAACTTCAACACCAAAAAAAATAAAAATAAATCTAATAACACTTATGTTTTAGTAAAACCCTCCTATCCCTTGGACACACCGACTGCACCAACACAACACCAGAGCCTGCAATACAACTGCCTAGCCATTGCTTCATGATTGGAAAGCCCCTTATCAACGCCTCCGCAATTGTTCCAGGTCCATCCTACAAAAAAAATAATCATAAGAACTAAAAACAAGACAATGCAAGTAAAGATGGATAAAGTAACCAATGGGTTTCCAGGAAAATACTAATAACAAGAAATGTGTCTCCATACTTTGGTTAAAATGCAGTCACAAACACCCATCCATTTCTCCATTTGGGTCTCGAATCCTCTGATATGTGGTGAACAAAGAAAACTGTTATTGACTCCAGTAAAAGCATCTAAAAGTGATTTTGTCAAAAAACAAACTCACCTTTACTGGGACTCTCCATGGACCAGTTTCTAGTGTAGAAGCTAAGATTTTGTTTCCTCTTGAATCAGAATTCTCTCGAGGAGGATCCAATTCTGCCATTCTGGAACTAGCTACCTCTAAACTAGACTCCAGTCTTCTACAATGTGCATATTTCTGCAATTACAGCCAGAGATATGATTTACTTCAGCAATCTTGTAATCTACACTTGCTGTACAATCTCAGTGCTGGATCAATACACAGATTGTGGTACCATGCCAGAGATGGTTTATCAGAGCCTATCTGCAACAGCTATAGCCGAATGTGCCCAACAAGCAGTCCTGCAGGACTCTTACAAAACTAAGACAACAAAAGTAATTCGCAAATATTTTAGTTCTGACAAGAATTTTGTTCCCCCAAATAGAGAAATAACACACTTATAGATGGATGACTTCAAGTGTTTCAAACATCCCTTGTCATAAGAAAGGTAAACTTAATGAAATGGAGTAAGCAACCTTCTTAGTAATATTAACACTACTACACTGTTATACTTTCTAATTTTAGGTCAACAACTCGAATAATCTGATATGAAAAAACTCCAAATCATATCAAAAGTAAAAACCAGAACTAGCTAATTTCCTACGAACCGCAGCATACTAAATCGAAATATATGGCATAGACAAGAAAATGCAGACTGTGATACAACTGAAGAGAGATCGGAAAGGAAGAGATCTTCTTAGTTTATTTGCATCGCTTCTGTGTGGTACTTATCCCTGCCTCGACCTCCCCCCCTCTGGGGAATGCGACCTCCACTACCCGTGCCACCTCTGAGTCGTCCCATAGCTCCACCCCTTCGTAGTCCACTGGATGAACAAGTCACAAAATGGAAAATATATTTTCAATCCCTCAACAAACATATATAAAAACAACGAAAAAGTTATGAGTGTTACTTTGTGAACTTCTCGAGTAGACCTAAAACTAAAATTAAACAAGAATCTATGAAGACTTCAAAAATTTGCAATGGGAAAAAATATGTACCGTTGAGGAAAGCCAACTGGATTTGCAAATATAGCAGTGTTGACTGCAGGGAATACAGGAGGATCAATACTTGCTCCCTCAATCTCTATCTTCATTGGCTTTTCATCAAGCTGAACATTGTTATACCGCTTGACAGCTGCAGCAGCATCTGAACGCCGAACAAAAACCACTTCTGTTGTGCCCTGAGAGAAAGAACCATCGTTGCTTAACTATGTCTGAAGACAGAAGTACACAAAGCATTCCTCAGAAGTCCAAACTTGACTGAATATCTACCTTTGATCTTCCGCTCCTATCGTAATTGACTGAATAACGCTGAATTTCACCAACCTCTGAGAAGAGTTCCTGCACAGATATATAGAACAAGTGAATCATATACAAAACCCTTTAGTTCTTCACTACTCAGCCGACATCACCCATTTCAATTCCTTCTTTTCTGTAATCAATTCCACCTATAGTTCAGTCAAAATCTTCATCTCCAATTTCTTGTTCAAACCCTAACTGTAATTCACCACCCATCTTGATTTCTAGCAGCAGCAACACCAATTCCACAAACCAAACCCATAATTAAGAAACTTTGATCAAAGATGGAGGAGATAATGAATTTTTTGTTGTTGATTCGATGTTCAGGGATGGAGAGGTATGATTCTTATGGCTAGGTTAGATGTTGAATGAAGAATTGAAAGGGGTTCTGAGATTGAATAAGTGAAATAAGAAATCGGTAGCAGATTACGAATTGAAGTTGGGTTTCGTTTGATTTAGGGTTTGTAGAAGGTGGATCTGAGGTATTCGATTGATGAGTTTCTGTGACTGAGGTTGTGATGATTTTCACTGGAAATTGCAGATGAGAACTAAGATGGTTCGATTCAATCAAGAAATGGAGATGAAGAAGAGTGATTGAGAGAAGAGCAGCGGTGGTGATGGAGCGACGACCGTCATTTGTGGAGGAGAGGAGAGGTGTTCTTCGGGGGGGGGGGGGGGGAGAGATAAACAACAATGGTAATGGAGGAAGAAATAAGGAGAGAAACATATAGGAATTAGAGTTTTGAGGGAGGGTTTGGTGATACAACCAAGAATGAAAATTAAAATGATCGACGGAGCACGTTTCGTTTGATCCACTCATACGGATCAAGAAAAGATCTTGACGGTAGATATTGTATTTGGGATGCTCATACTGATTGAGAAGCATGTGTGTTTCTCTTTGTGTTAATACGAACTCATGTATTCGGTTTTATTATCAACCTTCGACATGAAAAAAATCCAAAAAAAATATTAATAAATTTAGGACATTGTTGTCGACATTCTGATATGAAAAAATCCAAAAAATGTATAAGAATGAATCGGGAAAATGAAAAATGAAGGTGATTAAGGATAGTAAGACAAACATCGATGCATTTAGAGCTCTATTGAAAATTTTGACTGAGACGAGGAGGTGATTGAGAAGAATATGAACTTTCTAGCTTCAAATGTGATCAACGACATATAAACCATGAACCCTCAGTGTCAGAAGTGGTTTTTAACTCCAAATTTAGCAGGATATATCATAGAAACTCGTAAAGATGGAGCTCATGTGTCACTTCTAGCTTCAAATGTGGTTCAACGGCATACAAACCATGAACCCTCAGTGTCCGAAATGGTTCTAACTCAAAATTTAGCAGGATATATCATGAAAACTCATAAAGACGGAGCTCATGTGTCACTTCTAGCTTTAAATTTGGTTCAACAACATACAAACCATGAACCCTCAGTGTCCGAAGTGGTTATAACTCCAAATTTAACAGGATATATCTAGAAACTCGTAAAGATGGAGCTCATGTGTCACTTCTAGATTCAAATGTGGATCAACGGCATACGAACAATGAACCCTCGGCGTCTGAAGTGGTTCTAACTCCAAATTTAGTCGGAAACTTCGAAAGAATGATGAATCCATCGATTCATATGTAAGATTCAATCAGAATATTCCACGAAACCTTGGACACATCCCGTTTTGGCAACTTTGAGACTTAACCTGGCTCCGAACTCGAAGCCTGATTGGGAGTGGACTACTATAAGTCGAAAACTTAGTAAGAACGGATAATCCATCCATTACAGGTAAGATTCCTTCGGACTATTCCCCGAAACCTTAAACAAACCCTGTTCTGGCATATTGTATGCATACCCTGGCTCCGAGATCGAAACCTGGCCGGGAGTGGACTACTATAAGTCGGAAACTTGGTAAGAACGACGAATCCATCCATTTTCAGGTAAGATTCTTTCGGAATATTCCCCGAAACTTTAAAAAACCCTATTCTTGCATATTGTATGCATACCTTGGCTCTGATATCGAAACCTGGACGGGAGTGGACTACTATAAGTCGGAAACTTGGTAAGAACGATGAATCCATCCATTTACAGGTAAGGTTCCTTCGGAATATTCCCCTCGAAACCTGGCCGGGAGTGGACTACTATAAGTCTGAAACTTGGTAAGAACGATGAATCCATCCATTTACATGTAAGATTCTTTCGGAATATTCTTTGAAACCTTAAACAAACCTTATTCTTGCATATTGTATGCATACCTTGGCTGCGAGATCGAAACCTGGCTGGGAGTGGACTACTATAAGTCGGATACTTGTTAAGAACGATGAATCCATCCATTTATAGGTAAGATTCCTTCGGAATATTCCCCGAAACCTTAAACAAACCCTATTCTGGCATATTGTATGCATACCCTGGCTCCGAGATCGAAACCTGGCCGTGAGTGGACTACTATAAGTCGAAAACTTGGTAAGAATGATGGATACCTATATTGTATGCATTCCCTAAGCTGAAGCCCTTTATAGCCTAAGAGTTGCTTCAACCTCAGTGAAAACTTTTGATACCTATCTTCCTCTAACAAACAACTATTTAATTTCTCTTTTGATATATTTGAGTCAAGGTTTGGAATTCTATTTGTAGTAGACAAAGTCCAGAAAACCTCATGGATCCGGAACACTTAAACTTTATTAAAAGAGAAGCATAGATCACTAACCACCTCTCAAGAACAATCCAAAAAATTCAGAGAAGAGTTTAATATTTATCTTGAGGAATCACAAATTCTGAGATGAAGAGAACTTTGTGATTTCTATCTATCTTGTTCATGATCTAAAGTCCGTGAACTTCAATAACCAGTATTAAAAGATCCAGATACAAAAACTATCAAGTAAAAAGATACCGACTGGGCTTCACGAATTTCTAAGTGAAGTCTTCGAAGTCGTAACCTATAGTCAGTTTTGTAAAGAACCTAGGTATAAAGGGTGACTCTAGCTTTGCAACTAGGACACAAGAGTGACATGAATTGAGAAATCATGTTGCAAGAGTCTCTCTGTTTATAGATTTTCAAGGCTACAAATAACTTTAAATTCAATCTAAGGTTGCTTGAGATTCAAGCAAACACTTTCTAAGTAGCTGAAAATCTTATTAGGAATTCATGTAAGCATGTGAGAAGTCCTCCTTGAAATTACATAGAAGAATATGCATTATGGTCCAGTTCTGAAACCGTGAACAATAGTAGTCCGTAGCGGCAAGTATGCTTTGAACTTATAAGCAGTAATGGTGTTCAATAATAATCAAGACTAAACAATGATCCACAAATTCAAAGTGATTTTATGAATAAAGTTGTGTTAGAGGTGTCTATGAGAGTTGTAACAAAAGCGAACATAATCATATAGAATAATTTGTGACCTTCTGTTAAACAGAAACTGGATAGATTTGCAAATGTGGTTTGCAAACCTCTGACAGTTCGCGAAGTCAGTCCATAGGGGTTCGCAAACCTTGGCAGTCCGTGAAGTCAGGTAATAGGGGTTTGCAAACCTTGGCAGTTCACGAACCTACCATATTCCCGAACTCATGTGTAAAGGGTTTGCGAACCTCTATAGTTCGCGGAATTCAGACGAACTAGGTAATACATATAAGTATATGTTATTTATATCTCATAATTAAATTTGAAACATTCCCGATAACCATAGACATATGCCTTATTATTTGGGAAATTTCCAAATGATCAACTTGAAACAAAAATAGTTTATAAATAATAAATATATCAACGATGACGGTTAGCCACGATTGCATATGAATTATTGTTC
This sequence comes from Papaver somniferum, assembly GCF_003573695.1. Classification (NCBI taxonomy): domain Eukaryota; kingdom Viridiplantae; phylum Streptophyta; class Magnoliopsida; order Ranunculales; family Papaveraceae; genus Papaver; species Papaver somniferum. The sequence continues at coordinate 53,904,218 of NC_039367.1, forward strand.
ACTCTGGTTGCATTCTACTCCCTCCGTTTCTGGAAAAGAGATATTTTCACTTTTTCAATTTGGCCTATTTTTAGGCTAAAATGAAAAAGTGAAAGTATCTCTTTTCCAGAAACGGAGATAGTAGTTACGTTATCACCCACTCGAGCATCTTTTGGTAGTGGAACTTGATCAAGCACGTATCATGGCTGGAATCCATACGCCGCTTTAAATGGCTCTTTTGTGAAGTTCTGTTAACTGAATTGTTATAAGCATATTCAGCTTGGATTTGGATGGTATATCATGACTCAACATGATTACCAGCAAGACACCTCAACAAGGTACTCGAACTGCTATTGACAACTTTTGTTTGTCCATGTGTTTGTGGATGAGAAGTGCCGGAGTATATCAATTGAGTACCAAGTTCCTTCCACGATGTCCTCCAAAAGTGTCCCACAAACCTGACCTCCCTATCGAAAATAGTAGTAGTTGAAACACCACGTAACCATGAGTAGCATCTGAAGTCTTAGAACACGGAAGACAATGTCTCATCTTAGAGAATTAAACCACCACCATGAAGATATAATCATCACCTTTTGTTGTCTTTGGCAGTCCTAATAATAAATTGTGGTATGCTAGCATCTATATCCTAAGAATAATTGCAGAGACCAAAAGAACAAGATGCTCCTTTGCTGCAACGGTTATTGCATGAACCACAATGTCTAGGGTTATAAGAAGGATTAACGCATCTCCCTCCACAACACGTTTCCGAGTACTTGCATTTATGACCGCACATACCACAATTATTTTTGTCTTCCAAGATATTTACACATTTCTTCATACAACACTGACTAGTTCCCGGTGGACTTCCATTATTATTGCAAATCATAGGATTGTTTTGACATGTTAGTGGGAATCTTCTAGTTGGTGCCTGCTCCGCCTTACGATCGGCCAGAATCTTACTTACACCTCTTAAACACAATTTGGCATTTTCAGATTTTTCCATATTGAAGTACTTAATAGAAGCTGCTAGCATGGCTGCGTAATATTCATCAGTTGCACCGTTATAATTATCTTGTTGTCTTCTCATTGGCATTGCACTGGTTATATCAATGACCGAAGTCATAGTTGTAATAGTCAGTATGAACAATAGATTCATGAGTCTATTCATGGTGATCTAGAGAGCACGAAATGAGGTTTGGATGGAGTGTAAGCAGGAGAAGGGTCAGACAAGGAATAGGTATAGAAGCTTATTAGAAGAGAGGAGTCTGAAGTTAAGAGAAGGGGTGGAGATGCACAAGGGCGGATAGGATATATATATATGCGCAGAGAATTTCCATGGGACGTATAGGAATGACGTTTCACTTTAAGGAGGATGTGGAATACACATGAACTTTTGGATTTTAGTTTGGTATGGTTCCAAGTCAACCAAAACTTATATTTAAAAGATCTTTTTCATCAAGGCAAATCTATGTACATGATTTTAGATCACACTATAGAATCGAAAAAAGTATGATGAACCCTTTAGGTAGATAGTAGACTGCATATTTAACAATCAAAAGGCAGACCTATCAATAGTTTTTTGTTAATCTAAAGTTGACCATACTATCATGCTGCTTACCCACCAGATTTCTTGTTAAATAACCTGCACTCTGATCCTTTTTAAATATGCGTTTGCTTGGATTGTAAATATTTGGTTTCGCACACCAAAAATGAAAGTAAAGAGTGGACTTTGTTAACCACACATGCATTTTTCCGACTAAAAAAGATTTCGAAAGAGACTGGCTTTGTTAGTTTGGTGGTACATTGAAAGGCCGGAATAGGTCATGAACTAGCTAGGTCCTAGATAAAATATTTTCCCTGGGAAATATATATTGGTCAATCAAGTGGATAAAACTCTTATGTAATTCGTACTATTTTGGTGAATATTTTCCGCATCCATAAATTGTACTGAAAACTACTGCGGCCTTTCATTCCTTTGGTTGAAAGTTGAAACTTGAAAGAGTAAGGTCAGAATATTTGGTAGTGGGTGTTACCGTCTAACTTTAGGATGTTGAAACTTATCGGTCCTCACTGGATAATGCATAAAATTATGGCGTTATGTAGTTATTCCTCCAAATATTTGTTTTTGTTATGTAATTGGATTTGGGCGTTTGCCTAACAGTTTAAATAGTGCGAAATTATTGTTTTTCACAGTTCAACATCATTAGCTAGCTTTGTCAGATTAAGATGTTGTTCTAACCTTAGATGTGTACTAGAATCTGAATTTAACATCTCAACAAGAGCAACATTCATAGTAAATGTCAATTTCTGAATTTAGAGGTATCCAAGGGCTAGACGTAATCATAATGATCGATCACAGCAGAGTTTGTGATCTGATACTTCTGGGGTCAAGTACTTAACTTGGCCTTTTGGCTTGCAGAACTGATGGGATAAAGTGATGATGCCAAGTATGGACCATCACAAAGTTCGCCCACCACACTTCGCATGGCTTCACATCCTCAAATTACCCCTTCTCATCCTCGAAGTACATGTATAAATATCGTCAGTCAATTGTATGGGGTTAAGGTGTCCAGGAAAGCAAATGCATTTATGATGTTGAAGGTGCATGTATGTTGATGGTGGAATCCTCTGTAAGGAATCACTCTTATCCCATGAAAACAGCTGCTGTCTAAGCCTAAAAATTTGCCGAAGTAGGAATGCATCCTTAAGCCTAACTGCAAGAGAACCCATTTAAGCCAAGTCTATCCGCTGAGGATAAGAAAGTGTTCAACTTTGATAGAAAGAGAAAGATACTTGTGCAAATTTTGAAATTATGGTTTGCCAAACTTTTGTCAGACAGCTGCGTCAGTCCTACTCAGCGAGTAGAAAGTTGAAACCAGGTTCAAAGGCCATCTTTCTCTCCGACTGAAATCTCTTTCTCGGTTTCTTATTTGGAAAACGACTCCAGACTTTTACTTGGACAAAGACACCACGTTGAAAGTTTGACAGACGAGTTTCAAGCATATCTATACTGTACTGAAAACTTTCTGTACTAATACACTATGACTTTTACGGCATCTGCCGTGTATGTTATCATTTGGACCTAAGTTTGATTACCTGCACTAAAGATGGGCCTAATTAGAAAACATCTGGCTCTCTAGCGCCAGTGCCAAACCGTGACAGAGATTCCTACACATAACACAATCTCTCTCTTTTTTCGAGTCCAACGAGCATCTGAATGACGTACGGCAGAACAAGTGAGAGTTGTAGGTGTAAGCAAGACACTAGAATCTCTCTTATTGGCCAACTTTATGATGCTGGTCACCGTGGTTTCGGCAAAGACTATCACCCTATTTGTTTGGGTTGACACACAATCTGAGTTTGAATTTTTTTTTATTTTTTTTTTAAATAGACGAAGGCCTTCAACCAAGGCTAATGCCCCTCAACAACTGGTATGAGCCAGATTGGAGGCACAAACCAGTACATAGTAGAATATGTTTTTTGTCCATTGAGCAAGTTCATGAGCAACAAAATTACATAATCTAGGTAGAAAAGTAAACATACAAGCTTTTAACTTTGAAGAAAATAATTGAATGTCTTTAAAAATACACAAAATTGGTTAAAAAGACCAAAATTAACAATTCCTGGGTGAAATGGACAGTTAGATTTTGATACTGTTTAAATGGACAAAAATGTAAAAATAGGCCGGATGTAACCAGTTTCATCGTGCCCATTTTCAAATATTTTTTCTTATTTTTAATTTACACAGGATGTATCCAGTTTCATTCTTGTTATTTTTTAAATTTAAGATAGGATGAATCCAGTTTCATCCTTGCATTTTTTTTTTTTTGCCATTTCACCCAAACTATTTTTTACTCGTCCATTTGAACCGTGATTTAAAAATATTTGGACAAATGACCCATTTTCCGTTAAAAATAGCATATGTTCTAGTATCACCACCAAACTGCCCAGAGGAATTTTTTTGATAAGGTCTTGAGCATCACTTTCAATAATGATGTGAGTAAGTTTCTGCTCCACTGCTTTCTTTAACACAACCTAAATTACTCTAGATCCAGCTTCAATAGCAGACTGGACTTCAAAAACCACAGCAGCACAAAAAGAACTTTACTTGTAAAATCTCGCATCACACAGCCTGCTCCATTATCCAAATAGATATCACCAAAGGCACCATTATTATTATATTTTATCCAACCAAGAGGAGGGGGCATCCATTTATCCAACAAGCCAATAGAGATAGAGGTGGTAACGCTAAGTTTTGGTTTCCTAGTCAGAAGCATGGCTCTAGCTCTGTTTAGAACTGCTAAATGGGATTCTTTAGTGTTTTGAGAGACTAAATTGTTTCTGCTACTCCATAGAGACCAAAGGATAGTAACAAACAAACATCGGGATTCATTAGGCAACTTGAAACCAAGATCAATTAACCAGAACATCAACCAGTCAATGAAAGTTTTATTCCTAAAAGTATGAGTATTAACACACAAAGAAGAGAGAAACCACACATGACTAGCAAAAGGACATAAAATCAAAGCATGCATAATAGGTTCATTAGGATGACAACATCTAGAACAGTCAACAACATTCATATGCACTCTACTATTAAGAACAACCCTAGTAGGTATAGCATCCTTGGCAGCTTTCCAAATAAAAATCTGTTTTCCATGAGGAACTCGAAGTTTCCAGATGCGCTTCCAAAGGTTACTACAAGGGGAGGACCTAAATCCTCTAATTCCCAAGTAGGCAGGTTTGGAGGTAAATTTTCCATTCTTTGAAAGATCCCAATCCCTCCTATCAGAAGTGCAAAGATGGCTTAAGGGAATTGTGATGATCTTCTTAATAGAAGCATCATCAAAATGAGTGTTCAGTCTACTAATATCCCAAGACCTAGATGTTAGGGTCAAGAGGGACTAGACGTTAGGTGTGACAGATCCTAAGGATGGGATCCATTTTTCACACCAAGGGTCTATAAAATTACCTTCTCCAACAATCCAGAAATAAAAGGTTTAATGATTTCTTTGATAGCATGTAAGCATTTCCAGGTCCAAGAACAAGTAGAAGGACACTTAGCATTCATAAAATCAATCATAGGGTAGTATTTAGCTTTAAGAATCTGAGCTAAAAGGCAATCAGGATTTTCAATAATTTTCCAGGCATTTCTAGCAAGCATATCCAAGTTATTCAATTTAGCTTTCCTAAACCCTAAATCTCCCTCAGACTTAGGAAAGCATAGGATATCCCAACCTAGCAAATGCAATTTTCTATCCTTAGGGTCTAGAGTTCCACCCCACCAAAACTTACATAAGTGAGAATCAATTTTCCTACAAAGATATGTAGGGATAAGGAAAGCGCCCATCTGATAAAGAGGTATGGCCTGTCCTACATGCTTAATCAAAGTGGATCTAGCAGGCTGAGATAAAAGTTTATGAAACCTGATAGAAATTCTAGCATCAACAGCCTGTAGAATACTCATATGAGTCTGAATCTTAGAGGACTGAAAAACAGTAGGAGTACCCAAATACTTTTCACCTAAGCCTCTCGTATGAATATCAAGAATGTTAGACAAACGACATTTTAAAGATTAAGAAATTTTTTTACTAAATGAAATACGAGATTTGTCAAATTTAATCTCTTGGCCAGAGGCTAAGCATTATTTTTGCAAGTAATAATCCATCTTAATGGTTTCAAAATCTTTTACAGTGGCTTTAGAGAAAAGCAGATAGTCACCAGCAAACAAGAGATGAGTCATGTAGGGGCATCTTTACACACTTTAATACCTTCAGCAAGGCCTCTCCTAGAAAGAGCATCAATATAGGCAGACATGGCCTTAGAGCATATAATGTACAAGTAAGGGGAGAGAGGGTCTCCTTGTCTAAGGCCTCCTTCAGGTTTAATAAGACCAGTAGGACTACTATTTAGCAAAACCGAATAGGAAACAAGACAAACATTGATTTATAAGGTTAACCCAACGGTCAGATAGACCCATTTTTTGTAAAAAATTTTAAAGAAAAGATAATTTAAGTTTATCATAAGCTTTAGACATATCAAGATTTATAGATGCAATACCATCAATATTCTTGTGATGATTTACAACATCAATAGCTTCATTAGCAAGGAGAATGCTACCAGAGATACTTCTCTTAGGCACAAAAGCACTCTGATTTTGAGAAATAAGATGGTTCATGAAAGGTTTAAGTCTATTATCTAAGGTCTTGGATAAGATCTTATAAATAAAATTACAAAGGACAGTAGGTATATATTGGGAAACTACCTCAGCTAGAGGAACCTTAGGTATGAGAGCTATGTTGGTATGGTTGAAAACTTTAGCAATATGCCTAGTACGAAAACAAGTTTGGGTCATATCAACAACAGCCTCACCAACAATATCCAAATGCTTCTGGTAAAAAAGTCCCGTAAAACCATCAGGTCCTGGGGATTTTTCCCCTCTCATTTGAAAAATAATATTTTTTATCTCCTCAGCAGTAGGGGGAGAATTTAGATGGGTATTATCCTCAACAGAGAATTTTACAGGAAGATCTTGAAGAATCTCATCCTGAAATTGTTAAGGGTGGGAAGAATACAAGGTTTTAAAATAGTCTACAGAAGAAGTGGCAATACTTTCTCTATCAGTTAAAATAGTTCCAGAATTATTCTTAATCCAACTGATAGCATTTCTTTTCCTCCTGAAGAGAGCGACTCTATGGAAATAAGGGGAATTTCTATCTCCTTCTATGAACCAGACTTCTCTAGATTTATCCTTCCAATATAACTCTTCTAAGTTATACAAGTACTCCAGTCTGGCTCTTAGTCCAGAAATGGAACTAGAGTCAGTTTGATTAGAATTTTGAATATCAACTAAGTCCTCTCTAGTAGTTTTAATATTGGTCTGAATGTTACCAAAGGAGGACTTATTCCAATCACGAAGACCTTTCTTAGTATTAAGTATTTTTAGCTTTCAATTCAAAAGCACGAGATCCCACCACATTGACAGACCAAGATTTGGCTATGATGTCTCTACAAGTAGGGTATTCAATCCACATGGCAATGAAATGGAAGGGTCTAGGAATGCTAATATCATCATAATTGAAACCAATATGCGTAGGACAATGATCTGAAGAATCTCTAGGAAAGTTATTAACACAAAGTTTGGGAACAATTATTCAGAAATTTGATTAATTAGACATCTATCCAATCTTTCAAGAATAAGGTCATTTCCTTGTTTCATATTAGACCAAGTAAATATAGGACCACAAAAACCAGGATCATGTAAATTAAACACATTGCAAAAACTCATGAGGTTTTGAAAGTCAGAGTCTTCTACTTCTAAGCCATCATTCTTATCTTCAGTACCTAAAAGGGACATTAAAATCTCCTACAAAGAAGGAAGTTTCATCAGGAGGTGTTGAAACTACCTGACATTGGTTATCCCAGAAGGCTTGTCAGAGAATACTATTGGGTTCCCCTGTTGATGGTGGTTGTTAGCTTAGGGTTAAAATCGTAAAACCGTACATCTGACATGACGTCACTACGACCACTAGCACATTTATTGAATCAATCAGCATGCCTATGTAAGAATTACCGGGGTACCTTTTTTTTATACATGTGTCATGTTCCACGGCAGAACCCTTAGCATTTACCGACATCATCTTCGTATATTCCAAACCCTAATTCTCACACCACCGTGCCAATGGAAAACCATGCCAGCCACGTCTTCGCGCCAAGGAATGCCAACCATGCCAACCATGCCAGCCGCACCACCGTGCCAATGGCAAACCATGCCAGCCACGTCTCCGCGCCAAGGCATGCCAACCATGCCAGCCGCAGCACCGTGCCAATGGAAAACCATGCCAGCCATGTCTCCGCGCCAAGGCATGCCAGCCGCACCACCGTGCCAATGGAAAACCATGCCAGCCACATCTCCGCGCCAAGTAATGCCAACCATCCCAACATGTCATGCACAACGCTGGCTGCCAAAACGAAGGGTTGCAACAATCAAGGACCATCCTTCCACCTGAGATGCAGATCTTAGCAGTCCAAGGTCGCCAGCTAACGCGCGGTAAACTTTGGCCCAACACCAAGCCCTAATTTTGGCCACGCCCAAACTATGCCAAAACCCTAGTTTTTGGCCACGCCTAAACTACACCAAAATCCTAGCCTGACCACGCTAAAATCCTAGTGTGGTCACGCCGAAATCCTAGCCTGGCCACGCTAAAATCCTATCCTGGTCACGCCAAAATCCTAGCCTGGCCACGCCAAAATCCTAGCCTGGCCACGCCAAAATCCTAGCCTGGTCACACCAAAATCCTAGACTGGCCACGCCAAAATCCTAGCCTGTTCACTCCAAAATCCTAGCCTGGTCACGCCAAAATCCTAGCCTAGCCACGCCTTCATGCCGCTAGCTTCCAAACGGAGGGTTGCAACAATCAACGGCTACCCTTCCAACTGAGATGCAGATCTCAGTCGTCCAAGTCTGACACCAAACTAAAAGACTTGTGGGGACCTTTTGTCCACGACGCCAAATTCTTTGGCTTGTGCCACCAAAATCTAACTTTGTCCAAGCCGTCATCCCTCCTGAATTCTTCCTGTTTTTTACCGTCGGGCTGTTTTCACCACCCAAACGAGCTCAAAACCTAAATATTCCCGCGTAGGGAGATATAGAATTCTTTTTCGATCGAAATGGAGGGCGGATCGTCAAAATTCGAGTCCGTACGCGAATTCTAAAGAGATTCTAGTACAGGGGGATAATTAGGGTTTCGGTATGTCAAACCCTAATTTAGACACAACCGCACACTTCTGGCGGCTCTCTTCCAAGCCGCAAGCGACTCCCTGGAAAGTCGCACACTTCCAGCAGCTCCACTTCACACCAAAGCCATGTCGTCCATGCAACCATGCCGCTGGCTTCCAAATGAAGGGTTGCAACAATCAACGGCTACCCTTCTTCCTGAGATACGAATCTCAGCCATACAAACTTGCCACCGAACGATTTGTGGAAATCCCTTGGCCACGGTGCCAACTCTTGGCCACGCCTAAACCGCGCCAAGGCATTCCGACCATGCCACATGTGCCAATGGCATGCCGTGCCAGCCACCTTGCCGCGCCTAAACCATACCATGCCGACCTTCCCTTTACGGCTGCCAAAACGAAGGGTTGCAACAATCAACGGACACCCTTCCATTTTAGATGCAAATCTTAGGCGTCCAAGGTCACCAACCAACGCATGATAACCTTTGGCCCAACGCCAAAACCCTAGTTTTGACCACGCCTAAACCGTGCCAAGGCATGCCGACCATGCCACATGTGCCAATGGCATGCCGTGCCAGCCACCTTGCCGCGCCTAAACCATGCCATGCCTTCCTTCCCTTTACGGCTGCCAAAACGAAGGGTTGCAACAATCAACGACCACCCTTCCATCTTAGATGCAAATTTTATCCGTCCAAGGTCACCAACCAACGCATGGTAACCTTTGGCCCGACGCCAAAAACCTAGTTTTGTCTTCGCCTAAACCGCGCCAAGGCATGCCGACCATGCCACATGTTCCAATGGCATGCCGTGCCAGCCACCTTGCCGCGCCTAAACCATGCCATGCCGACCTTCCCTTTACGTATGCCAAAACGAAGGCTTGCAACAATCGACGGCCACCTTTCCATCCCAGATGCAGATCTTAGCCGTCCAAGGTTACCAGCTAACGCATGGAAACCTTTGGCCCGACGCCAATCCCTAGTTTTGGTCGCGCCCAAACAATGCCAAAACCCTAGCTTTTGGCCGCGCCTAAACTATGCCAAAATCCTAGCTTGGTCATGCATAACCATATTAAAGCCATGCCGTCCATGCTTTCATGCCACTGGCTACCAAACTAAGGGTTGCAATAATCAACGGCTACCATTCCTCTCAAGATGCAAAATTTCGACCGTTGAAGGTCACCACCGAGCCGGCAAGTCTCCCGAGATCAACTTTCCAAACAACAGCAACATGCTACATGTTTTCCACAGAAACACTCGAGACATCAGCACATGTCACAAACTGGGGGATGCTCATTGGGTATTGGTTTGGCGGTTTACAACGTGCGACGTACACTACGCCTGTTACAAGACAGTGTCATAAGGATGAGGCGGTTAGTAAATACAGAGAGTAATGGTGAAACGCTTTTTTTAATGGAACATCAATTCCAGGCGTTACCAGTTACCACCTCCTCCCATTTACTCATATGTTTTCCATTTCTTACGAGACCAGAGTACGTTTCACTTCGACTTGTATAAATAGGTCTTACCTATTTCCACCAAACGACAAGTTTTGGTCAGGAGCATACAACACTCAGAAAACATTTGCTAGCTTTCCATCTGTTAGCTTCCCACTTTCTGATACAAGTCGTAAAACAACTACTCTTCCAGCATCAACTATTCTGGTCTCAACACTCTCTTCGCTTCCCTCCCCAAAACCAACCCTTCTCCTCTACTTTGTGACCGAAGCAAGTCTGAAACGGCCAATTCTTAGTTTAGGCCGGATTTGTACAGATTGATCTCTCGAATCTAACATACTCCCTTGCAGTACATTGTTTAGGGTTTAGACTCGTTTCTCACCCACACACCCGAAATTACCGAAATCAGCAGAAACCGTTTTCGCCCTCAAACAATTGGCGACCACAGTGGGAGATTGGTCTTTCGGTTATAATGTCAATTTTCAATTTTCAATCCTCGATCTCATACTTCGACCCAGACGTCAGGACGGTAGAGGCAAACGATCCGCTCAGGGGATCGACGACTCAACTACAAGACGACCCGATATGATCCGCTCAGGGATCAATGAATCAGTTACCTGACGACCCAATTACCAGTCATGACACGACAAGGGGCGGCTGGGAACTTCCCAGAGGTTAAAAGAAAACGGTTCGCCCAGGGATCAACGACTCAATTATCAAGTGACTCAGGGACGACTGGGGACTTTTCACAATCGCGGTGCTTCTCCCAAAACTCGGACTTGCACCTGACTCATTTTTCGTTAGCAGATCCAAAAAACCGAGTAAGTCTTGCCTAGACAAAATACATGGTTTACTATTTCAAGTTTTCACGGGAATGATAAAACCGATAGCCATGTTATGTTTCATCCCATGTCATCTACCGACACGTAACGTTCACGGTTCCATATCTTCCCTGGGATGTTTATGTCACTTACAATCATAACCAAAAATGGCATCATCCTAAAACAGTTCATCTCGAAAAATAATCCAAAACCCTCATAGGTAACACTTTTCTATCAACCCAAAAATCCAGAAAATCAAAACCATAAGCCATGTGTTTCATTTTCCTTTTAAAAAAAAAATAACGAAACAAAAGAATTTCAGAAGACAGAAGTGCATTCAAAGGAAGCCATTCAATGGTTTTTTTCTCTTCTCGAAGAAGGCGTCATTCGTCATTTGGAGGACCGCATGTTTCAGATCTAACTCTTTGGTCAGCCTTTCGACCCCGTCCGCAGAAGGACCTTCGGTCACCTTGCACTGCAACTTTTGGATCTCAGAGAAACCCCAACGCCCAGTTCTTCGTGGTATCAGTCACCTACCCGTACGTACCTACTTTTCTTAATAACGATTACCAGTCACTATTCATGAGGTAGCCGACGCTGCTACGGTGATATTCGAAGAGAAGAACAATATTTGTACAGATTTATGGAAGGCATACCTATGGCTAGGGTTTGCACCAACACAAGAAAAACAAGAAAAAAATTTGAAAGAGAAACACTGAAGTACATACCTGGAATATGCTTGCCCACTTTATTGCTACCGCGCCGCGCTAAGCCGACGCCGTACCAAGACAGCGCCGCGCCAATCCAACAGTCCGCGCCAAGCCAAGCCAACGACGTGCCAAGCGAGCGCCTTGCCAAGCCAGCGTCCACTCCAAGCCAGCGTCCACGCCAAGCCAGCGTCCATGCCAAGCCAGCGCCTTGCCAAGCCAGCGTCCACACCAAGCCAGCACCCATTCCAAGCCGATCCAGCGCTAACAACTTGCACCTTTCCATCGCTTGCAGCTTGCATCCTTCCAGCGTTGCTCTTGAACACTCAGTGGAAGGGAATCAACAATCCAATTTCATCACATGTAGAGATCAGGAACGACGTCTCCAAAATCGAGGCAAGGAAATCAACAACCCCCCAGAGTTCACAAAGACTCTCTTCATGTCAGGAGATGCTTGATTTCTGGGGACTGCGCCCACAAAATCGTGCAGTCTATGATGAAAAATTTATGAGTGACTCTATATTTTCCCAAGGCGCAACGTCAAGACATATTTTCATCCCTTAACCGCATCACGTCAGGAAAGCAACTATTTCCAGCCAGGAAGCCGTTCCCAAACCCTTACCTCTCTTGGAAAGCACGATAGATAGAATTGGGGACTCCTAACCATTGTTCGCTTGAAGGGTGCCTAATTTGACAACACACTGATTGACGCAGCCTCTCCGCTTCAACGTCCTCCAGCAGCGGCTCCGCTTCAACGTCCTCCAGAAGCGGCTCTGCTTCAACGTTCGTTTCAACAGCCGCTCCGCTTTAACGCTCGCTCCAGCAGCCGCTCCACTTCAGCATTCTCTCCATAAGTTGCTCTAGGATCCGAAGCTGAAGCTTCAGCTTTTGGATTATTAAGTTTCAACATCCTCTCCAAGAGCCGAAGCCGCTTCAACGTCGCTTCCTCCTTCCAGGATCATACCGTGGCCGCCACTCCTTCCTGCAAAGGGTCGTACCACCACGCTCCTCATGCCAAGGACCATGATCGCATCCAGCCAGTCTTCGTAGTCATGACCGCCTTTCAATTCATCCTGCCAAAACTCATGATCATGGACAGTTTGCTCGCTTACGCATCCAGCCAATCCTTTTACTTCCATGGATGCCCATACAATTCCAGACAACCTACTTTGTTACCACGACAATATAGTCTCTTCTGATTACATCTGCTACCAAGAACTGTTGCCACTCATTTTTTGATACCATCCAGAGCTTCACCACAGCAGCAATAGCTACAAAGATGAAAAACATGTAAACCATACTTGGGGACTGAGGATATACACGGAATCCCTTCACTGTCAAAACTCAGAAGACACAGTCAACCAAAAGGCCATATCCACAACAAGTTCATCTACTCTTCAAGGGTATAGCGCAAGAATATCATCACCTCTCTGTCTAGAAGACGCGTTCAACACTTTACGAGGCCTCAGAGGATCCCAAGCCTTATCAGAGGAAAACAACTTCAGAAACTAAAGAAAAATGTGATTGGGTACTGCTCATCGCAGTCCATCCCGAAGACCATCAAAGACTCATGAGATAACTCCAGAGACGCGGCTGAAACATTTTCTTGAAGAAACAGAGGAATCCACGATAAACAACATAACTCTCTCATTCCTACTTCCGCGCTATCCAGAATATTTCGTCCATGTGCATCCCAACGTCACATCCAGAAGAGTACAATAAGCTTGTATCAAATCCCGTGGACATGGATTCAAGGCGATGCAATGAAAGTAGGCTACAAATGGGGACTACCATCATGGGACGCCTTCACTCCCCTCAACCTGGTTATTTATGATTTCAACATCGTCACTGCCGAAGTTTTACGAGCCGCAGGAATTTCTCAAAATGAAGTCGTAAATATGCATAGAAGACTCCAAAAGAACGCCACAAAGATATATTCACATATTTGGTCATGCCATCAGATCTAACAGAAATATAACTAGGGAATGCTCACCGCGTCCCATTCCATACGATAGTACAAGATTTAGAAGATGGTTCGAAGGATGTCTCTTGGAACAAAGTCCTTGAAGACTTAATAGCAGCACAACGGCAAAAAAATGTCTCCCAACTCATCTATTTCAAATTGTGTCTTCGGAAGATTTCTACCATAGAATCATCCACAACATATCATCATCGCGATCAGAGGATCCAGACACTGAACAACCTAAAGTCAAGGATGGCCGACAACGCCACAACAATATCCAAGGTTAGCCCTAACATGATCGTTGCCGAGCATATATTTCATCCATTCATCCCAAGAATGCAGTGGAGTTTTGGTAAATTTTGGAATCCACTGGAGAGACACTGCAGACGAAAGAGCGAATCCAGACGAGCAACAGAAGAGGGTCGATACCTCTTTTCATATGGACGGAGTTTCTAGAGTTTGAACAGAATGAAGACTCCTTCTTTCTCCATGAACGGGAATAGATGACTGGGCGCGACTATACCACCTCGGGCCCGCAACATCCCTCATGAATTTTTCCTGAATTTTACTGTCGGGCAGTTTTCTCCTCCTAAACAAGATCAATATATAATTATTCCCTCGTAAGGATATAGGAAATTCTTTTCTGATCGAAATGGAGGGGCGGACCGTCAAAATCCGAGTTTGTATGAGAATTGTATAACGATTCTAGTAAAGGGCGCTAATTAGGGTTTCGGCATGCCAAACCCTAATTTAGACAAAGTCGCCATCATTCCACGGAACTGAAGCCGGTCGTCATCCTTCCTCGGAACTGAAGCCAGTCGTCACCCTTCCAAGGAAAGCTGGCTCCAATCCAAGCCGCGCAACGCCTGCAGCTCCAATCCAAGCCGCGCAACGCCTGCGTCTCCATTCCAAGTCGTGCAACGCATGCAGCTCCATTCCAAGCCGACCAATGCTGATGGTTCCATTCCGAACCTACCAACGCCAACGCTCCATTTCACGCCAAGTATATGCTAGCGGCTCCCTTCCAAGCTGGTGCCAACAGTCTGCGCCTCAACCAGCAACCACCTCTACCATTTCACGGTCTATCCAGCAACACCACAAGTAGAATATATGCAAGGCCGCCAACACGAGAATCACAAACTCTCCTTACCTCTCAAAAATGGTTAGCCGGGTCTTCTTGACCATCTTACCACGCCTTGTCATTTTGAATTTGTCCTTGCCCGTCACCATCTTATGCTTACCTCGCAACAAAGCTCCCGTTCTGAGCTAAGCAGGGGACTTAATGTTGATGGTGGTTTTTATCTTAGGGTTAAAATCGTAAAACCGTACATCTGACATGACGTCACTACGACCACTAGCGCATTTATTGAATCAATCAACATGCCTGTGAAAGAATTACCATAGTACCTTTTTTTTATACATGTGTCATGTTCCACGGTAGAACCCTTAGAATTTACCGACATCATCTTCGTATATACCAAACCCTAATTCTCACACCAACGTGCCAATGGAAAACCATGTCAGCCACGTCTCCGCGCCAAGGCATGCCAACCATGCCAGCCGCACCACCGTGCCAATGGAAAACCATGCTAGCCACGTCTCCGCGCCAAGGCTTGCCAGCCGCACCACCGTGCCAATGGAAAACCATGCCAGCCACATCTCCGCGCCAAGGCATGCCAACCATTCCAGCCATCCCAACATGTCATGCACTACGCTGGCTGCCAAAACGAAGGGTTGCAACAATCAACCACCACCCTTCCACCTGAGATGCAGATCTAAGCCGTCCAAGGTCGCCAGCTAACGCGCGGTAACCTTTGACCCAATGCCAAGCCCTAATTTTGGTCTTTCCCAAACTATGTCAAAACCCTAGTTTTTGGCCGCGCCTAAACTACGCCAAAATTTTAGCCTGGCCAGGCCAAAATCCTAGCCTGGCCAGGCCAAAATCCTAGCCTGGTCACGCCAAAATCCTAGCCTGGCCACGCTAAAATCCTAGCCTGGTCACGCCAAAATCCTAGCATGGCCACGCCAAAATCCTAGCCTGGCCACGCCTTCATGCCGCTAGCTGCCAAACGGAGGGTTGCGACAATCAACGACTACCCTTCCATCTGAGATGCAGATCTCAGCCGTCCAAGTCCGCTACCAAACTAAAAGACTTGTGGCGAAGTTTTTGCCACGATGCCAAATTCTTTGGCTTGTGCCACCAAAATCGAACTTTGGCCATGCCGCCATCCCTCGTGAATTCTTCCTGGTTTTTACTGTCGGGCTGTTTTCACCACCCAAACGGGCTTAAAACCTAAATATTCCCTTGAAGAGAGATATATAATTCTTTTCCGATCGAAATGGAGCGGCGGATCGTCAAAATTGGAGTCTGTATGCGAATTCTACGACGATTCTAGTTAAGGGCGCTAATCAGGGTTTCAGTATGTCAAACCCTAATTTAGACACAGCCACACACTTCCGGCGACTCCCTTCCAACCCGCAAGCGAATCCCTGGAAAGTCGCACACTGCCAGCATCTCCACTTCACACCAAAGCCATGTCGGCCATGCAACCATGCCGTTGGCTTCCTAACGAAGGGTTGCAACAATCAACGGCTACCCTTCTTCCTGAGATACGAATCTAAGCCATACAAACTTGCCACCGAACGATTTGTGGCAATCCCTTGGCCATGGTGCCAACTCTTGGCCACGCCTAAACCGCGCCAAGGAATTCCGACCATTCCACATGTGCCAATGGCATGCCGTGCCAGCCACCTTGCCGCGCCTAAACCATGCCATGCCGGCCTTCCCTTTACGGCTGCCAAAACGAAGGGTTGCAACAATCAACGGCCACCCTTCCATCTTATATGCAAATCTTAGCCATCCAAGGTCACCAACCAATGCATGGTAACCTTTGTCCCAACGCCAAAACCCTAATTTTGAGCACGCCTAAACCGCGCCAAGGCATGCCGACCATGCCACATGTCCAATGGCATGCCGTGCCAGCCACCTTGACGCGCCTAAACCATGCCATGTGGGCCTTCCCTTTACGGCTGCCAAAACGAAGGGTTGCAACAATCAACGACCACCCTTCCATCTTAGATGCAAATCTTAGCCGTCAAGGTCACCAACTAACGCACGCTAACCTATGGCCCAACGCCAAAACCCTAGTTTTGGCTACGCCTAAACCGCGCCAAGGCATGCCGACCATGCCACATGTGCCAATGGCATGCCGTTCCAGCCACCTTGCCGCGCCTAAACCATGCCATGTCGGCCTTCCCTTTACGGCTGCCAAAACGAAGGCTTGCAACAATCGACGACCACCTTTCCATTTAAGATGAATATCTTAGACGTCCAAGGTTACCAGCTAACGCATGGAAACCTTTGGCCCGACGCCAAGCCCTAGTTTTGGTCGCGCCCAAACAATGCCAAAACCCTAGCTTTTGGCCGCGCCTAAACTATGCCAAAATCCTAGCTTGGTCATGCCTAACCATATTAAAGCCATGTCTTCCATGATTTCATGCCACTGGCTACCAAACGAAGGGTTGCAATAATCAATGGTTACCCTTCCTCCCAAGATGCAAAATTTCGACCGTCGAAGGTCACTACTGAGCCGACAAGTCTCCCAAGCTCAAATTGCCAAACAGCAGCAACATGCTACATGTTTTCCACATAAACACTCAAGACATCAACACATGTCACAAACTGGGGGATGTTCATTGTGTATTGGTTTGGCGATTTACAACGTGCGACGTACACTACGCCTGTTACAAGACAGTGTCATAAGGATGAGGCGGTTAGTAAATACAGAGAGTAATGGTGAAACACTTTATTTTATGGAACATCAATTCCAGGCGTTACCGGTTACCACCTCCTCCAATTTACTCATCCGTTTCCCGTTTCTTACGAGACCAGAGTACGTTTCACTTCGACTTGTATAAATAGGTCTTACCTATTTCCACCAAACCACAAGTTTTGGTCAGGAGCATACAACACTCAGAAAACATTTGCTAGCTTTCCATCTGTTATCTTCCAACTTTCTGATACAAGTCTTAAAACAACTACTCTTCTAGAATCAACTATTCTGGTCTCAACACTCTCTTCGCTTCCCTCCCCAAAACCAACCCTTCTCCTCTACTTTGTGACTGAAGCAAGTCTGGAACGACCATTTCTTGGTTTAGGACGGATTTGTACAGATTGATCTCTCGAATCTAAAGTACTACCTTGCAGTACATTGTTTAGAGTTTAGACTCGTTTCTCACCCACACACCCGAAATTTCCGAAATCAGCAGAAACCGTTTTCACCTTCAAACAATTGGCGGCCACAGTGGGAGATTGGTCTTTCGGTTATAATGTCAATTTTCAATTTTCAATCCTCGATCTCATACTTCGACTCAGACGTCAGGACGGTAGAGGCAAACGAGTCGCTCAGGGGATCGACGACTCAGCTACCAGACGGCTCGATACGATCCGCTCAGGGATCAACGACTCAGTTACCAGACGACCCAATTACCAGTCATGACACGACAAGGGGCGGCGGGGAACTTCCATAGGTTAAAAGCAAACGATCCGCCTATGGATCGACGACTCAATTATCAAGTGACTTAGGGACGACTGGGGACTTTCCACAATCGCAGTGCTTCTCACAAAACTCGGACTTGCACTTGACTCATTTTTCGTTAGCAGATCCAAAAAATCGAGTAAGTCTTGCCTAGACAAAATACATGGTTTACTATTTCAAGTTTTCACGGGAATGATAAAACCGATAGCCATGTT
The DNA here is from genome assembly GCF_003573695.1 of Papaver somniferum. Lineage (NCBI taxonomy): Eukaryota > Viridiplantae > Streptophyta > Magnoliopsida > Ranunculales > Papaveraceae > Papaver > Papaver somniferum. The sequence goes on from NC_039367.1 coordinate 53,922,630, forward strand.
ATGTTTCATCCCATGTCATATACCGACACGCCACGTTCACGGTTCCATATCTTCCTTGGGATGTTTGTGTCACTTACAATCATAACCAAAAATGACACCATCCTAAAATAGTTCATCCCGAATAATAATCCTAAACCCTCATAGGTAACACTTGTCTATCAACCCAAAAATCCAGAAAATCAAAACCATAAGCCAGGTATTTCATTTGCCTTTCAAAAAAAAAAAAAAACGAAACAAAACAAAAGAATTTTAGAAGACAGAAGTGCTTTCAAAGGAAGCCATTCAACGGTGTTTTTCTCTTCTCGAAGAAGGCGTCATTCGTCATTTGGAGGACCGCCTGTTTCAGCTCCAACTCTTTGGTCACCTTTTCGACCTCCGCTTCTTGTTGTTTGACCCCGTCCGCAGAAGGACCTTCGGTCACCTTGGCCTGCAACTTTTGGATCTCAGAGAAACCTTAACGCCCAATTCTTCGTGACATGTGTTGATGTCTCGATTGTTTTCGTGGAAAACATGTAGCATGTTGTTTTTGTCTGGCAAGTTGAGCTTGGGAGACTTGCCGGCTCGGTGGTGACATTCGATGGTCAAGATTTTGCATCTTAAGAGGAAAGGTAGCCGTTGATTATTCCAACCCTTCGTTTAGTAGACAGTGGCATGAAAGCATGATCAGTATGGCTTTAATATGGCCTAGTTTAGGCGCGGCCAAAAGTTAGGGTTTTGGCTTTGTTTAGGCGCGACCAAACTAGGGATAAAGGTTGCCATGCGTTAGCTGGTAACCTTGGACGGCTAAGATATGCATCTTAGATGAAAAAGTGGTCGTTGATTGTTGCAGGCCTTCGTTTTGGCAGCCGTAAAGGGAAGGCCAGCATGGTATGGTGCGTCAAGGTGGTTGGCATGCCATTGGCACATGTGGCATGGCCAGCATGCCTTGGCGCGGCTTAGGCGTGGCCAAAAACTAAGGTTTTGGCGTTGGGACAAAGGTCACCATGCGTTGGCTGGCGACCTTGGACGACTAAGATTTGCATCTTAGATGGAAGGATGGTCGTTGATCGTTGCAAGCCTTTGTTTTGGTAGACGCGTAGGGAAGACCGACATGGTATGGCGCGGGAAGGTGGCTGGCATGCCATTGGCACATGTGGCATGGCCGGCTTGCCTTGGCGCGGTTTGGGCGTGGCCAAAACTATGGTTTTGGCATTGGGACAAAGGTTACTATGCGTTGGTTGGCGACCTTGGACGGCTAAGATTTGCATCTAAGATGGAAGGGTGGTCGTTGATCGTCGCATGCCTTCGTTTTGGTAGCCGCATAGGGAAGGCCGGCATGGTATGGTGCGGCAAGGTGGTTGGCATGCTATTGGAACATGTGGCATGACATGCCTTGGCGCGATTTGGTGTGGCCAAAACTAGGGTTTTGGGCCAAAGGTTACCATGCGTTGGTTGGCGACCTTGTACGGCTAAGATTTGCATATAAGATGGAAGGGTGGTTGTTGATCGTCGCACACCTTCGTTTTGGTAGCCGCATAGGGAAGGCCGGCATGGTATGGCGCGGCAAGGTGGTTGGCATGCCATTGGCACATGTTGCATGGCATGACTTGGCGCGGTTTGGCGTGGCCAAAATTAGGGTTTCGGGCTAAAGGTTACCATGCGTTGGGTGGCGACCTTGGACGGATAAAATTTGCATCTAAGATGGAAGGGTGGCCGTTGATCGTCGCACGCCTTCGTCTTGGTAGCCGCATAGGGAAGGCCGGCATGGTATGGCGCGGCAAGGTGGTTGGCATGCCATTGGCACAATGGTGCGGCTGACATGGTTGCCATGCCTTGGAGCGGAGACGTGGCTGGCATGGTTTGCCATTGGCACGGTGGTGCGGCTGGCATGGTTGGCATACCTTGGCGTGGAGACGTGGCTGGCATGGTTTTCCATTGGCATGGTGGTGCGACTGGCATGGTTGGCATTCCTTGGTGCGGAGACGTGGCTGGCATGGTTTACCATTGGCACGGTGGTGCGACTAGAATGGTTGGCCCGCCTTGGCGCGGAGACGTGGCTGGCATGGTTTGCCATTGGCACGGTGGCGTGAGAATTTGGTATGTACGAAGATGATGTCGGTCAATACTAAGGGTTCTGCCGTGGAACATGATACATGTATATAAAGAAAAGGTACCCTGGTAATTCTTACGTAGGCATGCTGATTGATTCAATAAATGCGCTAGTGGTCATAGTGACGTCATGTAAGATGTATGGTTTTACGATTTTAACCCTAAGCTGAAAACCACCGTCAACATTAAGTCCCCTGCTTAGCTCGGAACAGGAGCATTGTTGCGAGGTAAGCATAAGATGGTGACAGGCGAGGACAAAATCGAAATGACAAGTCGTGAAAAGATGGTCAAGAAAACCCGGCTAACCTTTTTCGAGAGGTAAGGAGAGTTCGTGATTCTCGTGTTGGAGGCCTTGCATAGATTCTACTTGTGGTGTTGCTGGCTAGATTATAAAGTGGTGATATGTAGATTGTCATCTTGGAATGAGAGCCGCAGGCGTTGGTCGTCTTGGGATGGGAGCCGTAGGCGTCGGTCGGCTTAGAATGGGAGTCGCACGCGTCGGTGGGCTTGGAATGGGAGCCGCAGGCGTCGGTCGTCTTGGAATGGGAGCCATACGCGTCGGTCGGCTTGGAATGGGAGCCGTAGGCGTCGGTCGGATTGGAATGGGAGCCGCATGCGTCGGTCGGCTTGGAATGGGAGCCGCACACGTCGGTCGGCTTGGATTGGGAGGAAACTGGCTTCGGTAGAGGAAACTGTCTTCAGTCCGCAGAATGGTGTAAACTGGTTTCGGAACTTCGGCTACCAAACGATGGTGATGACGCTGGAACTACGTTTAAAAAATGGTAATGATGGCGCCTGGCAACTTTTTCTAAATTAGGGTTTAGCATGCCGAAACCCTAATTAGCGCCCCTTACTAAAATCGTTGTAGAATTCTCTTACGAACTCGGATTTTGACGGTCCTCCCCTCCATCTGACCGGAAAAGAATTTCCTATCTCCCTTCACGGGAATATTTAGGTTTTGGGCTCGTTTAGGAGGTGAAAACGGCCTGACAGTGAAACTCATGAAGAATTTAGGAGGGATGTTGCGGGCCCGGGGTAACATAGTCGCGCCGAGTCATCTATTCCCGTTCATGGAGAAAGAAGGAAACTTTATTCTGTGCAAACTCTAGAAACTCCGTCCGTATGAAAAGAGGTATTGACCTTCTTCTTTTTTCTGTCGCTCGTCCGGATCCGTGCTTTCGTCTGCAGTGTCTCTCCAGTGGATTCCAAAATTTACCAAACTCCATTGCATTCTTGGGACGGATGGATGTGGTTGCATTGTCGGTCCATCCTTGATTTTAGGTTGTTCAGTTCCTGGACCTTCTGACCGCGATGACAGTATGGTGTGGATGCTTGTATGGTCGAAATCTTCCGGAGCCACTGGATGAAATAGATGAGTTGGGAGACGTTTCGTTACCGACGTGTTGCTATCAAGTCTTCAAGGACTTTGTTCCAAGAGACACCCTTCGAACCATCTTCTGAATCTTGGACTATCGTATGGAATGAGATGCGGTGAGCAGTCCCCAGTTATATTTATGTTAGATCCGATGGCACGACTGAACATGTGAATGTATCTCTGTGGCGTGCTTTTGGAGTCTTCGATGCACATGTACGGCTTTGTGTTGAGAAATTTCTGCGTCTTGTAAAACTTCGGCAGTGACGATGTTGACATCCGAAATAACCAGGTTGAGGGGAGTGAAATCGTCCCATGCTGGTAGTCCCCATGTGTATCCTATTTTCACCGCATCGCCTTGAGTGCATGTCCACAGGATTTGATTCAAGCTTATTATACTCTTCTGGATGTGACGCTGGGATGCACATGGACGAAATATTCTGGATAGCGAAGAGGTAGGAATGAGAGAGTTATGTTGTTTATCGTGGATCCCTATGTTTATTCAAGAAAAGTGTTTCAGCTGTGTCTCTGGAGTTATCTCATGAGTCTTTGATGGTCGTCGGGATGGACTGCGATGAGTAATCCCCAGTCGCATTTTTCTTTAGTTTCTGAAGTTGTTTTCCTCTGAGCAGGCTTGGGATCCGTCTCGGCCTGGTAAAGTGTTGAAGGCGTCTTCTAGACAAAGAGGTGATGATATCCTTGCGCTAAACCTTTGAAGAGTATATGACCTTGTTGTGGCTATGGTCTTTTGGTTAACTGTGTCTTCTGAGATTTGACAGTGAAAGGCTTCCGTGTAGACCCTCAGTCCCCAAGTATGGTTTACATGTTTCCATGTTTGCAGTTGCGGTGAAGCTCTGGCTGGTATCAACAAATGAGCGGCAACAGTTCTTGGTAGCAGATGTAATCAGAAGAGACTACATTGTCGTGAGAACAAAGTAGGTTGGATAGAATGTGTAAGCGAGCAAACTGTCCATGACCACGAGCTTTGGCGGGATGGATCAAAAGGCGGTCATGACTACGAAGATTGGATGGCTGCGATCACGATCCTTGACATGGGGAGCGTGGTGGTACGACCCTTTGCAGGAAGGAGTGGCGGCCCCGGTACGATCCTTGGCAGGAGGAAGCGTCTTTGAGGCGGCTTCGGCTCTTGGAGAGGATGTTGAAACTTAAGAAGACAAACGCTGAAGCTTCGGCTTCGATCCTGGAGCAGCTTATGGAGATAATGCTAAAGCGGAGCGGCTGCTGAAGTGAACGTTGAAGCGGAGCCGCCGCTGGAGGACGTTGAAGCGGAGAGGCTGCGTCAATCAGTGTGATGTCAAAATGGACACCCTTCAAGCGAATAGTGGTTATGAGTCCCCAGTTCCATCTATCGTGCTTCCCAAGAGAGGTAGGGGTTTGGGAACGACTTCTTGGCTGGAAACAAATATTTTCCTGACACAGCGCGGTTGAGGGATGCAAATATGTCTTGACGTTGCGCCTTGGTAAAATATAAAATCTCTCATAAATGTTCCACCATAGACTACACAATTTTGTGGGTGAAGTCCCCCGAAATCATGCATCTCCTGACGGGAAGAGAGTCTTTGTGAACTCAGGGGGGTTGTTGATCTCCTTGCCTCGATTTTGGAGAAGTCGTTCCTGATATCTGCGTATGATGAAATTAATTGTTGATTCCCTTATACTGAGCGTTCAAGAGCAACGCTGGAAGAATGCAAGTTGCTGGCGCTGGGAAGATGCAAGCTGTTAGCGCTGGAAGGATGCAAGCTGTCAGCGCTGGAAGAGATGCAAGCTGCTGGCGCTGGAAAGATGAAAGATGTTAGCGCTGGATGGATGCAAGCCGTTAGCGGTGGAAGGATGCAAGATGTCAGCGCTGGAAGAGATGCAAGTTGCTGGCGCTGAAAAGATGAAAGTTGTTAGCGCTGGATGGATGCAAGCCGTCAGCGCTGGAAGGGATGCAAGCTGCCGGCGCTGGAAAGATGCAAGCTGTTAGCGCTAGATCGGCTTGGAATGGGCGCTGGCTTGGCGTGGACGCTGGCTTGGAAAGAATTCACCAGCTGTTGGTAACACTATATCGTCGTTTGCGACGCCTTGGCTATTACTGGCCAGAAATGGAGGCTCAATCTCGGTTACTTCAAAAAACGTGTTCCAACTGTCAAGCGTCGCCGCATCAATTATAAGTTTTCAATATTGGTCACGCTGGGGACTGGCAGGAGCCATACATCAGTTACCTTCGCGATGGCATACTACCCACCAATAAGAAGGATGCAACCAAGATAAAACAAAGGTCCAAGAGATTCGTATTCCACGAAGGAATCTTATATCGTAAAAGCTTTGGAGGAAGTTTGCTACGATGTTTGAACGAAGCAGAAATCCCAATCATGTTGAAAGAGATGCACGAAGGCGAACATCAAGGAAAATAGAAATTATTTCTTCAGCTACACGAGAAATACTACTGGCCAACCATGGAGGATGATGCGGCTGTTTTCGTCCAGAGATGCAAAAAATGTCAAAATTCACGGAAACCTTATCCATGTACCGTCGACTCCCCTGCATTCGATAAGCAGTCTGTGGCCCTTTCATAGCTGGGGACTCGACATCATTGGAAAGATCAATCCGCCGTCCTCAAAGAATCACGAGTACATAATAACAACAACCGAATATTTCACCAAATGAGTCGAATCCATACCTTTACGAGGGACGAATGGAACCACAATCGCGACATTCATTAAGGAGTACATTATCTGCCGAGTTGGCGTGCCTAAACACATCATCACCGACAAAGACACTCCTTTCACAAACAAGCAAGTACGGGAGCTACTCGAAGAATACGGAATGAAACAAGTCTTCTTCACCGTGTACTACCCCTAAGGGAACGGACAGACTGAAAGCACCAACAAAACTCTGATATGAATCCTCAGTCGGACAGTGCATGATAATCCTCGGACATGGCATGAGAAATTTCCAATGGCACTCTGGGCGTACCGGACATCACCAAGGAGTTACACTGGCGCCTCTCCCTACTCCCTCGTCTACGGCGCAGACGCCATCCTCCCAGCAGAAGTTAAAATCCCATCGGCTAGGATTGCCGAAGCAAGCGGAGTTCGATGGAATGAAGCTGAAGCATTGAGCGCCAGAGTCGCAGAATTGGACACTATAGATTCCAAAAGATATAGGGCAGAAGAACACGCACGGGCATACAGAAATAGGGTTTCCAGATCATATAACAAAACCGTGAAGCCTCGGGTTTTTCAAGTGGGAGATTTGGTACTAAAGACTGCCAAACACATTCAGCAAGACGCGTCTGCACCAAAATTCTCCGCAAAGTGGGAAGGGCCTTATATAGTCACGAAAGCGTACAACAGTGGGCACTACAAGATCATTAAAGAAGACGAAGGAAAACTGGAAGTAGTCATCAACGGAAAGTGGCTTAAGGCATACTACGCCTGACCGCCACCTCGCGCCCCGCCATATCACAAACACGAATAGCCAAACATCTTTCCACTTTTCTTCCACATCTCAAATATCAAATTTCTTTTCCTTTGTTTGATTGAAGCAAATCAATAAAATTTTCTTATTCTTTCAAAAAAAAAAAAACGATACAAAAAAAAGAGAGAAAAACATGCTTAAAACCCAGAAAGAAACCAAACATCTTGTAACTACATAACTCAGAAAATCCCATCCAACAGATTGTAATCCCTCGAAAGCATCATCTTTAACCGGCTTTGATACCTTTCAGTCCTACTCTTCAAGTTCCGGATTGACTCTTCCACCTTTTATGACTCCATGGCCAGAGCTTTCTCCTCTTCCAGAATAGCTTTCGTAACAGGGACCACGCCAGCAAGAATACTGGCTCTGTCGACTTTCAAAATATCAAGACGATGCCGCAATCAACTAACGTTGAACTTCAGAGATTCACAGGTAGACACCATGTTCTCCCACTTCTGAATAGTTGATTCCGCGACAGCACGGATAGACATACTCTTCATTTCGGCAACCATCGGCAAGAGACAATTCACTATAGAAACTAAAGCAGACGAACAATATTGTACCACACTCCTGGTGGCGATGTGTCCATATGTCCTCCATATCTTTGTGTAAAGAGTCACGAATTCTTTCTGCACCGGAAACCCACCAACGTTCCGGTAGTTAGAGGAAAGACACCTCATGCAGGTTTCGAATGACAAACCTGCATTGGGATACTCATGACAAGAAATTCCTAAGTCGGCGTTCTCCAGATATGCAACGGTTGGTGGGATCGGTCTTGAAGAAAAAGGGGTAACCAATGATGGTGACGCACGCTCCGATAGGATATCTCTACAAAGAAGAAAACTTTTGTCATTCATCGGCAAACAATGAAACACCTGTTGATCAATAAAAACATACCGGTATGATCTTCTTGACCCGAATGACCCGGATGGGGGAATTGTTGCAAGAGTCAGGCCCCACGCGTTTGACTGGAGAATCTAGCTGGCTCGAGGATGATTCACTTCTGATCGACATGATGAAGAGAGACGGACTCAACAAGAGGAAATCTTTATTGTAAAATGGGGAAGACGATGCAACTTCACCGGCATAAATACTGTGGAAACCCTAAAGGAAGAAACAGAAACACAAACTGAATAAACGGAACGTGATTGCATCACAGCCGGGAAATCCGCCTCAAACGAAACCCCTCATCAAAACCCTAATGAAAGCCAAACGAGACAGGAGGGCGTGATACTTTGGCATTTGAATGAGGAAAGGACTTCCTATTTGAGTCAAGTAAGGAAAAGAGGCAATCAGGCCCGCAAACACAAATCACCACCACGCCAAGACGTCCATGCACGCTTTGCTTCACCAAACCGCGTCATGCCTTGTACCACCGTGCCGCGTCATGACTTGCCGCTCCAACACCAACAACTCGCCAAGCCAGCGTCATGATGTTTCCTAACCCAGCCAAGGTGATGTATGTCCCGACTAAGCCGGAAATCTTCAACTCACCACTTCACGGTCTACACCACAAATAGAATCTACGCAAGGCCGCCAAACACGAGGATCATGGACTCTCCTTACCCCTCGAAAAAGGTTAGTCGGACCTTCCTGTCCATCTTTTCACGACTTGTCGTTTCGATTTTGTCCTCGCCTGTCACCATCTTATGCTTACCTCGCAACACTCATGTTCCGAGCTAAGCAGGGGACTTAATGTTGATGGTGGTTTTTAGCTTAGGGTCAAAATCGTAAAACTGTACTTCCGACATGACGTCACTATGACCATTAGCACATTTATTGAATCAATCATCATGCCTACGTAAGAATTACCGGGGTACCCTTTTTTTTACATGGATCATGTTCCACGGCAAAACCCTTAATATTGACTAACAGCATCCATGCCAAACCCTAATTCTCATGCTACCGCGCCAAGGCATGTCAACCATGCCAGCCGCACCACTGTGCCAATGGAAAACCATGCCAGCCACATCTCCGCGCCAAGGCATGCCAACCATGCCAGCCGCACCACTGTGCCAATGGCAAACCATGCCAGCCACATCTTTGCGCCAAGGCATGCCAACCATGCCAGCAGCACCACTGTTCCAATGGTAAACCATGCCAGCCACATCTTCGCGCCAAGGCATGCCAACCATGCCAGCCGCACCACTGTGCCAATGGAAAACCATGCCAGCCACATCATTGCGCCAAGGCATGCCAACCATTCCGGCCGCACCACTGTGCCAATGGAAAACCATGTCGGCCACGTTTACCGCGCCAAGGCATGGCGGCCATGCTGGCCGCACCATGCGCCAATGGCATGCCAAACCCTTGGCCTTAGCCATGCTGGCCTCACCATGCACTAATGGCATGCCAAACCCTTGGCCCTACCATGCCAAGTCGTCCAAACCCTTGGCCCCACTATGCCAAGCCGTTCGCACCATTCTGTTTTGGCCCCACCATGCCAAGCCGTCCAAACCCTTGGCCCCACTATGCCAAGCCGTCCGCGCCATTTGCCTTGGCCCTACCATGCCGTCCTTCCCTTTGCGGCTACCAAAACGAAGGCGTGCGACAACCAACGACCACCTTTCAATCCTAGATGCAAATCCTAGCCATCCAAGGTCGCCAGACAACGGATGGTAACCTTTGGCCCAAAACCCTAGTTTTGGCCACGCCAAACCGCGCCAAGGCATGCCATGCCACATGTGCCAATGGCATGCCAACCACCTTTCCGCTCCATAGCATGACGGCCTTCCCTATGAGGCTACCAAAACGAAGGTGTACGACGATAAACGACCACCCTTCAATCCTAGATGCAAATCCTAGTCGTCCAAGGTCGCCAGACAACGCATGGTAACATTTGGCCTAAAACCCTAGTTTTGTCCACGCCAAACCGAACCAAGGCATGCCATGCCACATGTGCCAATGGCATGCCAACCACCTTGTCGCGCCACGCCATACCGGTCTTCCCTATGCGGATGCCAAAACGAAGGCCTGCAACGATCAACGGCCACCTTTTCATCTAAGATGTAGATCTTAGCCGTCCAAGGTTACCAGCTAATGCATGGCAACTTTTGGCCCTAGTTTGGTCGCGCCTAAGCAAAGCCAAAACCCTAACTTTTGGCCGCGCCTAAACCAGGCCATATTAAAGCCATACCGAGCATGCTTTTATGCCACTGGCTACCAAAAAAAGGGTTGCAATAATCAACGGCTACCTTTCCTCTTAAGATGCAAAATCTCGACCGTCGAAGGTCACCGGGCCGGAAAGTCTCCCAAGCTCGACTTGCCAGGCGACAACAACATGCTACATGTTTTCCATGAAAACACTTGAGACATCAACGCATGTCACAAACTGGGGGATGCTCATTGGGTATTGGTTTGGCGGTTTACAGCGTGCGGCGTACACTACGCCCGTTATAAGAAAGTGTTATAAGGATGAGGTTGTTAGTAAATACAGGAAGTAATGGTGAAACGCTTTCTTTTATGGAACATCAATTCCAGGCGTTACCGGTTAGTAAATACAGGCGTTACCGGTGCTTTAATATGGCCTGGTTTAGCATGCCTTGGCGCGAAGATGTGGCTGGCATGGTTTGCCATTAGCACAGTGGTGCGGCTGGCATGGTTGGCATGCCTTGGCGCGGAGATGTGGCTGGCATGGTTTGCCATTGGCACAGTGGTGCGGCTGGCATGGTTGGCATGCCTTGGCGCGGAGATGTGGCTGGCATGGTTTGCCATTGGCACAGTGGTGCGGCTGGCATGGTTGACATGCCTTGACGCGGAGATATGGCTGGCATGGTTTTCCATTGACACAGTGGTGCGGCTGGCATGGTTGGCATGCCTTGGCGCGGTAGCATGAGAATTAGGGTTTGGCATGGATGATGTTAGTCAATATTAAGGGTTTTGTCGTGGAACATGACCAATGTAAAAAAAGGGTACCCCGGTAATTCTTACGTAGGCATGCTGATTGATTCAATAAATGTGCTAATGGTCATAGTGACGTCATGTCGGATGTACAGTTTTACGATTTTGACCCTAAGCTAAAAACCACCATCAACATTAAGTCCCCTGCTTAGCTCGGAACAGGAGCATTGTTGCGAGGTAAGCATAAGATGGTGACAGGCGAGGACAAAATCGAAACTACAAGTCGTGAAAAGATGGTCAGGAAGGTCCGACTAACCTTTTTCGAGAGGTAAGGAGAGTCCATGATCCTCGTGTTTGGCGGCCTTGCGTAGATTCTATTTGTGGTGTAGACCGTGAAGTGGTGAGATGAAGATTGTCGGCTTAGACTGGCCATACATCACCTTGGTTGGGTTAGGGAACATCATGACGCTGGCTTGGCGAGTTGTTGGTGTTGGCGCGATAATAGATATGACAGAGTTTGTAATGGATAATATCATTGGTTGTAACATAGATGCCCTTCGAGCTTGAGGACAAAAAATTGAGGTTAATCTCTTTTTTCCAAGCCAACACTAATCCACCACTTCTAACAATACTTGGAACATTAAGAACACACGGAATGCCCATATTTCTCAATTTTCTAGCAGTCGAATCTTTATTTATTTTGGTTTCAGACAAGAAGATAATATCAGGATTGTTATTTCTACAGAGGAGGCTAAGTTCCTTATTAACAGTTTTTTTTTACCTAAACCTCTAACATCCCAACACAACATGTTAACATTATTCACGGGGGAAGAATTCATAGGATTAGTAGCATTGAGAGTGAAAAAACGAGAGTCTAACAACCACACCCAATATTTCACTTAGCAATCTGTATGGACTAACTCCAATATACTTTCAAGAGAATCATCTAGACAGTCAGACTCAATCTTAAGAAAAGTACATCCAAGAGTTATATCTCTATTTCTCAATTCATTATGCAATAAAACAAATAGGAATTTGCGATCCTGATTGAATATAAGAAATAACTTGGATAGTATCAAAAACCAATATCCAAGTGTCAATCAATTTAATCAACAACCAAAGGTCGGATTCACAATTAATTGAGCTTACGCACAACCTGTGATATTTCAATTATATAAACAAATATAATGCGGAAAAGAAATAACACAAACACCAGAAATTTTGTTAACGAGGAAACCGCAAATGCAGAAAAGTCCCGGGACCTAATCCATATTTGAACACCACATTGTATTAATCCGCTACAGACACTAGCCTACTCCAAGTTAACTTCGGACTGGAATGTAGTTGAGTCATAACCAGTATCACACTGATCAACGTACAATCGCGTTCCTTACGCCGCCGGATTCTGCGCACTTGATTCCCTTAGCTGATCTCACCCACAACTAAGAGTTGCTACGACCCAAATTCGAAGACTTGATAAACCAATTTGTCTCATACAGAAAAGTCTATTGAATAGATAAATCTGTCTCCCACAGATATACTTATGAGTTTTGTTCCACCTTTTGATAAATCAAGGTGAACATGAACCAATTGATAAACCAGACTTATATTCCCGAAGAACAGCCTAGTAATATCAATTACCTCACAATAATCTTAATCGTATGGTAGCGAAACAAGATATTATGGAATCACAAACGATGAAACGAAGATGTTTGTGACTCTCGAGAAAATCTTAGAGAATATAGTACTCAATCACGATAGAAAACAGGAAGACTAGAACATGCAACTACAGAGGAAATAGTTGGGTCAGGATTCACAATCCCAATGAAGTCTTCAAGTCATTAACCTACAGGGTTTTGTAAAAACCTAAGGTTAAAGGAGAATCGACTCTAGTCGCAACTAGTATCACACATGAGGTGTGGGGATTAGGTTTCCCAATTGCTAGAGTTTTCCCTTATATAGTCTTCAAATCAGGGTTTGCAATCAATGTTATCTTGGTAACAAAGCATTCAATATTCACCGTTAGATGAAAACCTGATTAGACTCAAGATAATATCTTTCAACCGTTAGATCGAACTTAGATTGTTACACACAAATGAAAAGTGACTTCATTTCGGTATGAGTAACCGTACCTAAACGTGTACACCTTTGTTGGCTCAACAATAGTTAACCGAAGTTAGCCATATGAATACTTTCATATCAATCATATTCATCTTAATCATAACTAGTTCAAATGACTCAAATGAAACTAGTTCTAGAGTTGGTCAATTGTTTATATTCTCATAGAAGTATACAAGACACAATTGAAGAAAAATTGATTTTGATTCACTCGAATCAATTCATGAACATTATAGCCACGGTTTGCAAAAAATTGTATTTCTTATTATATAAATGTATTAGTTCATGAACAAACCGATTTTAGAACATAACCTACTCAAGTATGCAAATGGGTACGCATACCTAAGTGGCCGGACTAAGTTTGGGTTCGCCAGTATGTGATGTAGTTTTGAAAGTGGTAAGTAGAGTATCGTTCAAACTCGGACTCGATAAGATTGGGTTCTAGACTTTAAATAAAAATAGAAAATATATATACAAAAGGTTTGTCACAATGTCGAGAGAGACTGAGACTCAGTATTCCACCAAATTCCATTCATGCGACTCAAGTAATAATTCCAATCAATTATAGTTCAAATATAAAAATATGGACTCTTGTTCTTTGCCAAAAATAGATTTTTGAAAAGCAATGATTGTAAATCAAAAGCATGATGTATCAAAAATACATAGACCAAGCATACACCATCAAACGAAATCACACCCATTCAATAAAAATCATAAATCGATTAAAAATCAATGCAAATAGTCATAAAAGAATTATTAGAATTACCACATGCGTGAAATAGGGCTTCCTCCGTCATCCCAGTGTTTGGTTTTAGCTTCTCATATCAAAAACAGGCTCAAAAGAATAAATCATGGCTCAAAAGTTGTTTTTATTGAAGAGATGATATGATTCAGTGAATATGCAACGACGTACTGGCGTTACAGAGTTCACTGTTACAGGAGGTGTGGATAACTGAAGATAAATATGGCTGTTCAGCTGTTATAGAGAGAACACTGTAGCAGTGTTGCGAATTTGAGACGTTGTTCTTCGTTCTGCAACGCTTGTTCTTCAGCAGCAGCAGCAGAGACAGGCTTCCTGTAATCTCTGATTCTCGCCTCCTGAGCTCTCCTCTCAACCCCAAACTCTCGACACTTCTTCTAGGGGACCTAAGCATCCTAATTATACACAAAAGATTCATTGAATCTTTCCCAAATTGCATCAAAATTCCCTTTTTCCTTTCTTGGCAGTCACGGCAATAATCGCTTCCCAAATTTGTTTTACGCGTTTCTGAGCTTTCCCACTTATCTCAAACTCTTCCTTAATATATATGTATCTTTGGAAAGAGTTTACTTGCCTTTAATCTCCTTGAATAACAGATTTTGAACCCATGAAGTCGTGTTTCCTTATTTGACTTTGATTCCAATTCCCGGCTATTCTAGCCCAAGTTGATCGGTCCAATTGCTTCTAATGAACTTGTTAAGTCATATCAAGTCCAGCCCAATCAATTTCCGGTGTTGAATCTCTTTAAAACTTCCCAAAGCTTCACGTCCAAAATCTGCAGACGTGAGGTATCTTTTCCTGCCAATTCTTTTTGATTCAAATCGTGAAGAAGGTGGGAATCCCCCTATCCTGTGCTGTTCTCCCTTTAGAAGTTGCCTGGAAATGGGTCACCCCTTAGTAATTAGGTTACCCCTTATCCAAAGTGAGAGTCTGTATAGTAATTTTCTCCCACGAGCGCAAAAACCACTTTTTAGCCAATTTCGCCGCAAAAGCTTATTTCTCCAAAAATACCTACAGGGACATAAAAAGCCATAATAAATATAAAATCGAGCACTAATAATATATGCAATTGAGATTATATAAGACACAAAAATGTGCCTATCAAATACCCCCAAACTTATTATTTGCTAGTCCTCGAGCAAATCAAATAGAAAATAAAATCCTAACTCACTGTCGCAGGCATCGTCGATTGCATTTAGCGTATGCAATAAGCCTTTAAACCCCTAGGTGGCCCTAGTGGCCGAGTTATAGTCTCGGGAGGGCTTACCAGAGATATACCCACAAAATCTTTACTCCAGACCCTAGCTATCTACGCAGAACCTTGGAAAGCACTAAAGAACCTCCTTGGTTGGCATACTTATTGATTACAAGAGGAAGTACCCTGATGCGAAATTCCAATTGATGTACACGAATTTGCACTCAAGCATACTAAAATTCATATAAAGTGACAGAGCTATACTCAAATAGTTGCACTATGGACATCAATATCCGGAGTCAAAACTAATCACATGGATAGATCAAGAAGATGGATATAGAAAAACATAGATGGTTTTGATGTTTACTAAGTGAACGGAGTTTCCCATATCTGTCTGAAGGCCTCCGCCAAAATGAACCTATCCTAATGGATTGAGATATTAGTCTGACTAATATCAACACACTGGCATATACAAGGGAACCAGTGGTCGATAACCTAACTCTAGGTCAACACAACTGGCATATACAAGGGTACCAGTGGTCGACTTTATTGAATTTGTTCCTTTTGGTCAAATGGTCTGGTCTCAATTTTTTTTTTTCAACTTTTTTTTGGTAACTACCATTTTTTTTTTTGTATCTCAATCACTCTAATTCACCCTAGCATTGGTAACAACTTGAATCGTGAGCCCCACCTATCACTTAGAGAAACATAGTTTAAAAACAAAATAAAATAAAAATAGAAGTGAAAAGGACTCGACGAGATATGGTGAAACTATCATGTTATTTATAACACCTGAGCTCTGTGATTTTATGAATAGACTCTTCTAGATGATGCCATCTAATCAGATTGGTTCCTTAACTCCTACAATCAAAATGCTTCCATCCACTTAGGTTGGTTAGTGCTATCCTTAATATGCATAAATTTCTTGACTCTGGAGTTTATTTAAAATGCAACTAAAAAGTTTCTCCCATACCCCCAAACTTAAATCTAACATTGTCCTCAATGTTCTAAAGATGAAATTAAAAGCATGAACAAGGAGAAACGGTTATTATTTGAATCAAAAGAGTTAAGGAAGGATATTACCGTGTTGCATGAGATTGGGTTACCTCCCAAGAAGTGCTAAGTTTAAAGTCTTCATCCAGACTAAGAAAGGATTAGTCACCTAATGGAATCATAAACTAATAGCCGAAATAACTGCGGGTCTTTAAAACCAAAAAGAGCTGACCAAAAGAAAGTGCAATGAACCAAGAAAGTGAACAAGACTAGAAAGCCCTTACCTAGTTTCCTGATTAAGAAATTTATATCTAATTGTGGTTCAGGTTCTATGAAAGGGTCTACATAGAAAATTTGCATTGGCTGCGTTTCTTCACAGGTGGGATCCGAATCATTAGGTCCTAGAGTCTGGAAAAACTCAAATATGATCTTAGAAGCGCACAATAATAACCTAAATAACTGAGGATCCTCTAAGTCAATAATATTTGACTTACGTAATTGACCACAATGAGAGTAGTGGTCATTCTTAAGCAAATGTGTCGATTCTAATTTCCTAAAGCGTTTAGGTTTAGTCTCACAACTTAATATTCGACACATTTGGAATATAAACGTTCCCACAGTTGGAAGAAAACTATTTGGTGGGAAAACAAAGTCAATCTGGGTATCATAGCCTGGTTCAACCACATCAACCAGAGGATGGGTTTCTAATAACTGAACTTCGTTATGGACATCACTAGGTTCAGGAAAACGTGTATGAAGATAATCTTGTAAAATGGTTGAGGCAGATATGTCAAGACCCAAGTGAGGGACCTTTCTAAGAGTTAAATCACATGGAGAATGATAATCACCCCCAAACTTGGATTTTTGGGTGTCTCTAGATAGACTAGCTACAATTTCCCTAATTTCTAGATCATCAGAATCATGAAAATAGTCAATTGCTTCTTCCAGGTTATACTCAGGTGATTCCTCCTCACACATGTTTAAATGTTCTACGAGTTCATCTTCTTCTTCTAAGACTATTGTTTCTAAATCGCTAGACCCTACAATATTTTTCTCAGAATAAACTCGTTCCTCTAAACCATTATCGGCTTCGTAATCAAAAGGAAATACTACATCGTTTAAAACGGGGGTATCTCTAGTCAAATCCTCGTCCTTTTGAATAGGTGAATAATTATTAAAATTATTTGGATTTGAACTAGAAATAGTAGTATCATTGTAAAGCTCAATTGGAGTAACAGATTCCTGATCACTATGCCTATATGTGTCAAATTCTTCATCAGCACTATCCTCATCATAATCATCATAATAACATGAAAATGGTTGAACCTCATCTAAAAAAGTAGTGTTACCAATTCTAAACTCGGCATCTTGATTATGCAAATAACTATCCTCATTTTCAAGGGTACTATTGGAAACACTATATTGGAAATTAAGACTATCTTGAGCAGTTCTGTTCTGGGCTTCTAATAAAAGCTTTTGAATCGACTCACATGACTTCCTTATGGTATCGTGTATAGAAGGTTCACTCATGGGTGCATTTTGTTTATTCATTTCTAACACACACCTATTTGTATTCTCAGTTAATTGTTTGAGAGACTCTTCTAGAGGAAGAACATGTTCAGAAGGATCATAATAGGGACTAGTTTTCAACATTTTCATTATATTGTCCAAAGACGAGGAACTAGTACTATAATAATCCTTATTTTCTTGCTCGTATGACCGGTGTGTGTGTGTATAGTAATTGGGCTCACCATGGTATGAGCCGTAACCTTGAAAAGGTTGATGTTCCCAATCACTATTCACACTATGGTTAAAATTGTAACGTCCATTTTGAAACTCAGTAAGATATTCGTTGTCTTGGCTATTGTGATACCAGTTCGACATTCTTTTGCAGGGGTGTGAGTTATCACAAAATAAAACCCACTGACAGGGGATTCGTTGGTGGATAGAGTCTTACCTCCCGTACCATACGGGTGATGAACCGTTGAAGTCGACTCAGGCCACCGACTCCGATGTCAGTGTACGAACCCGAGGGGCCGAGACAGTATCGTAACTGTCGTCCTTCCCTGCAAACAATTGATATTTAATTTTGACCCTTCCTTAGGGTTTAAAAATAATGTCCAAGAATGTCCAAAAAAATAAAAATGTCCAAAAAGGAAAAAAAAAAAATTACAAAAATAATACCCTATTTACAGTTTCTAAAAATAAAACAAAATAACTATAGACAAAATCTTCTTCTTCACTGCTTTCGGATTCCTCTTTTCTTTCCTTCTTTGGCGATGCTTTCCTTTTATAGCACTTTTTCTTTCCTTGTAGCTTCGCTCGAAATCTGAAAAGAATCAAAAATACCAAAGGCGTAAAAGAGAACAAAAATTCTAAAAGAAATAAAATAAATCTAAAACCAAAAACCTAATACAAATCCGTGTCGGCGGCGCCAAAAATTGATGTAGTTTTGAAAGTGGTAAGTAGAGTATCGTTCAAACTCGGACTCGATAAGATTGGGTTCTAGACTTAAAATAAAAATAGAAAATATATATACAAAAGGTTTGTCACAATGTCGAGAGAGACTGAGACTCAGGATTCCACCAAATTATATTCATGTGACTCAAATAATAATTCCAATCAATTATAGTTCAAATAATAAAAATATGGACTCTTGTTCTTTGCCAAAAATAGCTTTTTGAAAAGCAATGATTGTAAATCAAAAGCATGATGTATCAAAAATACATAGACCAAGCATACACCATCAAACGAAATCACACCCATTCAATAAAAATCATAAATCGATTAAAAATCAATGCAAATAGTCATAAAAGAATTATTAGAATTACCACATGCGTGAAATAGGGCTTCCTCCGTCATCCCAGTGTTTGGGTTTAGCTTCTCATATCAAAAACAGGCTCAAAAGAATAAATCATGGCTCAAAAGTTGTTTTTATTGTAGAGATGATATGATTCAGTGAATATGCAACGATGTACTGGCGTTACAGAGTTCACTGTTACAGGAGGTGTGGCTAACTGAAGATAAATGTGGTTGTTCAGCTGTTACAGAGAGAACGTTGTAGCAGTGTTGCGAATTTGAGACGCTGTTCTTCGTTCTGCAATGCTTGTTCTTCAGCAGCAGCAGCAGAGACAGGCTTCATGTAATCTCTGATTCTCGCCTCCTAAGCTCTCCTCTCGACCCCAAACTCTCGACACTTCTTCTAGGGGACCTAAGAATCATATTTATACACAAAATAGTCATTGAATCTTTCCCAAATCGCATCAAAATTCCCTTTTTCCTTTCTTGGCAGTAACGACAATAATCGCTTCCCAAATTTGTTTTACGCGTTTCTGAGCTTTCCCACTTATCTCAAACTCTTCCTTAGATATATATGTATCTTTGGAAAGAGTTTACTTTCCTTTAATCTCCTTGAATAACAGATTTTGAACCCATGAAGCCGTGTTTCCTTATTTGACTTTGATTCCAATTCCCGGCTATTCTAGCCCAAGTTGATCGGTCCAATTGCTTCTAATGAACTTGTTAAGTCATATCAAGTCCATCCCAATCAATTTCCGGTGTTGAATCTCTTTAAAACTGTCCAAAGCTTCACGTCCAAAATCTACAGACGTGAGGTATCTTTTCCCGCCAATTCTTTTTGATTCAAATCGTGAAGAAGGTGGGTGTCCCCCTATCCTGTTTTTTTTCCATTTAGCAGATGCCTGGAAATGGGTCACCCCTTAGTAATTAGGTTACCCCTTATCCAAAGTGAGATTCCGTATAGTAATTTTCTCCCACGAGCGCAAAAACCACTTTTTTAACCAATTTCGCCGCAAAAGCTTATTTCTCCAAAAATACCTACAGGGACATAAAAAGCCATAATAAATATAAAATCGAGCAGTAATAATATATACAATTGAGATTATATAAGACACAAAAATGTGCCTGTCAGTATGCGAGTACGCATATCTTCCAAACTCAGTTGAATTTCCGGAACTTGAAACTCATGCCAGTACGCATACTGGTATGCATACTAAGTTCTCGGACTTTCATTAACCAACCAGTGCGCATACGTGTTTGCATATTATGGTTCCCGGACTTGGAATATCATGCAACAGTTTAGCATACAAGTACGCATTGATAGGTGTCTAAAACACCTTGATATTTATCTATTGTTTATGCTTTATTTGCTAAGTTTTCTTGTAAATTATGTATCTTATGTTTAATTTTGATTTTTAGGTACTTTGGAGCAAAAGAAGAAGAAACGTCGCTAAAGTATCATTTCATGTGCAACTGCTGTTGGAGGCAAATTATTTCTCATTATTTACTTTTATTTCTTCATCTCTATCTGAAAAGCATGTCGGTTTTAGTGATGAAAGTTATATCTGAAAAGCATGTCGGTTTTAGTGATGTAGAAAAATTGGAGAAAAGAAGTGAATATGAGAGGTAAGAGATGGCTTCTCAGAAAACTACTAAAGGCACCCCCAGAAATGACCGGAGGAGTTGATAAAGGCACCCAGGAGTTTTCACTATATACAACCCAAAAGTTATCTTTGTACCCACAATTTGCTATTTGCACTACAGGGATTGCTAAACGTAGACCAAATTGCTAAAGGGACATTGTTGTTGGATAAGAGAGGCGTCATCTTCTCCATTTGAATTTCAAATTCTGGCGTGAAAACTGGTTTTCAATGGAAGTAGATTAGGGTTCGTGATTTGGACAAGGTTTAATGAGACTAAAGCTCTGAAATTAAATGGGTTTGTTCCAAAATACTAAACAGGGCTAGTAATGGTCTTTGTTTTGACCTGAATAGGCTAGATAATCGGAAAATGATGAATCAGAGCTCACAGATTTTGGCGGGAAATTTTTCTTCTTCACGGACAGAATCAGGGTTTGAATTTTGGGAGGTTTTGGAGGAGATTCAATCGCCAGATTTTATTGGGGTGGACCTTTTGGAGCTAAACAGGACTGGTTTGTCCATCAGAACCGGTTAACTTGGGCTAGAACGTCGAATTAGAGCAAACAGGGGAAGAAATATCCACGGGTCTCTGTTGGTTTGAGTTTGGGAAGTTTGGGAGATTTTCAAGGGATTTGGTACATGATAATGTTCTTACCATATACAAGATATCTAGTGACGTGTTTGAGAACTTAAAAACGGAACCAAATCTTTTTATATTCGGTAGATACCGGAAACAAGGAATTGGATAAAACAGGGATGGTTTGGACGTATTTTTGTAAGTACGTAAGGAAAAGGGCTAGAAAATATCTTCTTTTCATATTTATCGACGGACAAGGAAGACTGAGAATCCATAAGAAAACTCTAGACGCGTAGAAGAAGTAAAGAAGAGAAAGTCCGAGACTTTCTGGGAAAGAAAAGACAGATTTTTACGTCCCTGTGGTGTATATTAAGGCTGGAGGAAATCACAATAGGGTTATCTAGAGTTTTACGGAGAGTCTGGGAGAAAGTATAGGCTTAGAATCGAGAAAAAGAGAGGTTTGGAAAAATTCTTTCTGCTGCTGCTCAACCAAGAACACGAAGAACATAAGCCGTTCAAAACAGTCGCAGTGGAAGTTTTATATTCAACCGCAGAAGAACAATATCGTACACTTTTTAAGTTGCAGTAGATCTTTCACAACTGAGCTATTGTAACAGCATCGTGGCTAAACGCCTTTAGCGACTGGAAATCATTGTAAGCTATTTTTATTATTTTTTGAATACAATGAACAATCAAGTTTTCTCCAATTCTGAATCCATGTGTAGCCAAATTTCTTTTCTAGGGTTTTGTAAGAAGCTATTTTTGATGCGTAATTCTTAGTAATTTTTTTCTTTGACATAAATACTCCATTTTTGTGCTTTTAATTTATTAAAAAAAATTTCTTCTTTATATGCTTCGTAAAAATTGTTTTGGGTAGTTTAGCTGTCGATCTTTTATAAGCGAAGGAAAATTAGGCCTTAGAATAGTGACGAGAGTCATAAAAAGATCTTGTAATGTTTTATCTTTCAAGGCATGAGATTGGGTTCGAAATTGTTTTGAGTAAAGTAGGAGTATTTTGTCAAAGAAATTGTTATTGAGTTTACAAATATTGGAAGTAGTAGAATCCAAAACCCTAGAATCATCTCTCCTTGATAAACCAAAAATCAATTTTAGTTAATTTTTCTTAGTATTTTCTTTTAGTAATCAAAAACCAAACCTTCATAAAAGTCCAAGCAACGAATCTTTCTTACCACTTGTAAAAACTACATCAGTTTTTGGCGCCGCCAACGCGGACTTGCCTTTAGGTTAGGTTTTAGATTTTTATTTTATTTAGTTTTTAGTTTTTTTATTTTTATTTTTCTTTGATTTTGCTTGGGTATTTTTCTTGTTTTTTTTGTGCAGGTAATATTCTATATTTATTGTGGAATTGCCTACCAAAAGAGGTAAGTAACAAAACCCAAATTTTATTATTTTTTTTGGTTTTATTTCCTTTTTTGTGTATATCTATTTTATTTTATTTTGGAAAAAAAAAGAAAAAAAAATACACGTGCACACACCAATTGCATTATTCGTCTGACACTGATTCTAGGAAAACACGTGGTTTAGTATGGTGAACCCTCCGGGTTTTATCATCTGAAACACCACAAACCTCAATCCAGAACCTGTGACCAGTCTTTGACTGTAGGTATATTTTGTTGTAGGTAACCCAAGCTTACCTAAATTAGTGAACCCCAGCATTTGCATGTGCACGATTTTCTTGCTTCACTAGTATTCGTGCTTGTGTATGCGACGTTGGAAACGGGTAGGAGATAGACTTGAGGAAACGACCTTTTTAATTTGAGTCCGACTCGTTACACGGATCTAGGTAATACTTCTATTTTTTCCAAAATGGTTAATGAAAAGGATGAAGATGTCCCACCAACCAAAACTCTTAGGGACAGTTTGAACCCGTCTAGAGTGATACGTGAACCTGGGGTTGTTTTACCGTCCACCACCGTTAAGTTTGATATTAAACCTGGGACATTTAGCATGCTTCGAAAATTTAGGGGAATAGAGAATGAAAACCCGTATACCCACGTAAGAGACTTCGAAATGATCTGTGACACAATGAATTATCCGAATGAAAACCCGTTGCATTTGTTTTTTTTTTCCCTAGAAGAGAGAGCCAATGAGTGGTACCATTTGATTCCCTCTAAAAAAATCACCACCTGGGTTGGCCTTGTAGAGGCCTTTGTTAAGAAGTTCTACCCACACCACAAGACTGCTGCTATTCGACAGGTTTAATGAATTATTATACCAGTGCCCGCACCATGGCTTTGAGAAAGCCCACATGGCCCAAATCTTATATGAGGGCCTTGATAGTGAAACCCGAATGAGTGGTGGAGAATTTACCCATCAAGACCCAGATGAATGTTTTGACGAGTTTATCGAGTTAGCTGAAAAGACTCGTCAATGGGCTTCAATGAGGGAGCCTGAAATAACTAGGAACCCTATCCATAGGGTCAATAGAGTTGATAATGAGTCTGATATCCTTAGGCGTCTAGAGGCCTTAGAAATGAAGCAAAGGTCTACCCAGACTATGAGCTATAACAGTGATCCCAAAACTTATCCATGTACCATTTGTGGTGACCAAAGTCATACTGGACCTCAGTGCCCCCTGTTTTACCAAACTGAAACTACCCGTGACCATGTTAGTGTCCTACATGGTGGTATGAACTCTAAATTTGATGGTAGACCCAAGTTTGATCCCTATTCTAATACGTATAACCCTGGTTGGAGACATAACCCTAATTTTTCTTGGTCTAAAGGTGCCCAACAAGGTGGACATCTAGCAACCCACCACCAGGTTTTCATAGGAACCAAACTCAATTCCAAGAACCAAGCCCAGTTGATCATAAGTTGACATATTTAGAGGAATCCCTGAAACTTTTAGCTCAAAGTGTTGTCCACAACAACCAAAAGTTCGATGACTTTTTCCTAATAAGTCAGCGTAACCAGCAAAATAATGCCCAAGCTATTAGCAACTTAGAGACTCAAATAAGTCAACTTTCAAACTGGTTAAATGATAGGGAGAACGGGACATTTCCTAGCCAAACGACTCCAAATCCGAAAGGAGTTAACCAGGTTAACGGGTCGGGTAGTTCTAACCACAATGAACATATCAAAGCAGTTATCACCCTTAGGAGTGGTAAAACTCTAGAGAACTCGGTAGAACCACCTAAGGACAAAAGTCCAACTGAAAAAGAAAATGAGGTTGACTAAACTTCGTCTAAAAACCTTAATGGGCCTGAGAATGCTAAGAGTCAAAGTGAGGAAGATATCCCTGGGAGAGTGTACATACCACCTGCACCATTTCCTCAGAGACTCGCTAAGGAAAAGCCTAGTATATATGCTGAAATCCTAGACATCTTTAAGCAAGTTAAGATCAACCTGCCCTTGTTAGATGCAATTAAAGATGTACAGGCTATGGCCAAGTTCCTAAAAGAGATGTGCACTGTCAAGAGAGACGAGAGTGTCCATAAAAAGGCATTTTTGACCCAACAAGTTAGTTCCATAATCTCACAAAAGTACCCAGTCAAATTTAAAGAACCTGGTTGTCCTACTGTCACATGTGTTATAGGTAGCCAGAAGATAGAAAATGCTCTTTTAGATCTTGGGGCTAGTGTGAATCTTTTAGCATTCTCGATATATGAACAACTTGGACTAGGTGAGATGAAACCAACTAGGATAACATTACAGTTAGCCGATAAGTCAGTCAAAATCCCACGTGGAATTATTGAAGACGTTTTGGTTCAGGTAGAAAACTTTATCTATCCAGTTGACTTTGTGATTTTAGACACTCAACCTGTCTCTAGTCAAGATATCAATATCCCAATCATCCTAGGTCGTCCGTTTCTAGCCATTGCAAATGCAGTCATACATTATCAAACTGGCCTAGTAGAATTTTCCTTTGGGAATCAGAAAATCTCAGTGAACGTTTTGAAGGCGTTACAAGCCCCACCGGACCCTGAACACTATGAGTCTATATGCATGATTGACTCTCTAGTCGAGAATACCTTTACCACTAATAGTTTTAGTGATCCTTTAGAGGCTTTCTTGGCCCACTTTGGAGCCTACTATGATGAGGATAGTCATTTTAAAGAAGTTAATGCGTTGTTAGACTCTGCGCCAGTAATGAATTATGGCAGAGTAAACCAGAACCTCTTCCGCCAACCGTAGATAAACCCCTCCCATCATCAGTTAAGGCACCCACCCTTGAATTAAATCCGCTACCAGATAAACTGAAATATGTATTTCTTGGTAATGAAAATACTCTTCCTGCCATAATTGCCTCTGACTTAGAGCCCGATCAGGAAAGTAGACTAGTTAGTGTTCTCCAAGAGCACAAGACCACAATAGGGTGGACTATAGCAGATTTGAAAGGAATTAGTCCTGCTGATTGTATGCACCACATCTACCTAAAAGAATGTGCGAAAACTTCAAGAGAAATGCAGAGACGTTTGAATCCTAATTTGAAGGAAGTTGTACGCACTGAGGTGCTCAAGTTATTAGATGCGGGTATCATATACCCCATCTCTGATAATAAATGGGTAAGTCCTATCCAGGTTGTTCTAAAGAAGTTTGGGATTATTGTAGTTGCGAATGAGAATAATGAATTGATCCCTACCCGTGTTGCTACCGGGTGGAGAGTTTGTAAAGACTACCGTAAGCTGAACTCAACAACTAGGGAAGACCACTTTTCTCTACCATTCATCAACCAGATGTTAGAAATATTAGCTGGCCGCAACCGTTATTGTTTCCTAGATGGATACTCTGGTTATAACCAGATCCCTATAGCACCGGAGGACCAAGAGAAAACAACCTTCACATGTCCATTTGGTACTTTTGCTTACAGGCGTATGCATTTTGGGTTGTGTATTGCACCCGCAACATTCTAATGTTGCATGCTAAGTATCTTTTCGGACATGGTTGAGCGATTTCTCGAGGTATTTATGGACGATTTTTCGGTTTTTGGATCCTCTTTCGATGAATGCTTGCACCACCTTACACTAGTTCTAGAACGTTGTAAAGAAAAGAACTTGGTCCTTAATTGGGAAAAGTGTCATTTTATGGTTAAATCTGGAATAGTGTTAGGACATGTGGTGTCCTCTAAGGGAATAGAAGTTGATAACTCCAAGGTTGAACTAATTTCAAAATTAAGACCACCTAAGAATGTAACAGATGTTAGATCTTTCCTTGGCCATGCTGGATTTTATCGCCGTTTCATAAAAGACTTTAGAAAGATTGCCTTACCTCTGTCGAACCTACTTGCTAAAGATACTACCTTTGTATTTGATGAAGCATGTGTTGCAGCTTTTGAGAAGCTAAAATCATTGTTGACTTCTGCCCCTATCATCCAACCACCCGATTGGAACCTCCCTTTTGAACTTATGTGTGATGCGTCCGATTATGCGGTTGGTGTTGTCCTTGGCCAACGACGTGATAAAGAACCTAATGTGATTTATTATGCTAGTAGGACCCTAAAAGATACCTAGTTGAACTATACAACCACTGAGAAAGAAATGTTAGACATTGTTTTTGCTTTGGATAAATTTAGATCATATCTCCTAGGGTCTAAGGTCATAGTCTATTCTGATCATGCCGTATTCAAATATCTCCTTTCAAAGAAGGACTCTAAACCACGACTGATTAGATGGGTATTGTTGTTCCAAAAATTTACTCTAGATATTCTTGATAAAAAAGGGTCTGAAAATGTAGTAGCTGACCATTTATCCTGTATCCTTAATGAGACTAGAGATGATGAGAGATCGATCCATGAAACATCCCCTGATAAACAATTATTTCCATCTCTATGTTACCCTGGTTTACTGACATTGTCAATTATTTGGTAACTGGTCAAATGCCCGACCATTGGTCTAAACAGGATAGAGCTAAATTCTTTTCTGAGGTTAAATACTTTTTCTGGGATGATCCGTACTTATTTAATATTGCCCTGATCAGATCATCCGTCGTTGTATTCCTGACAACGAAATCTCCAGTGTCCTGACTTTCTGTCATTCTGGAGCTTGTGGGGGTCACTTTAGTTCTAAGAAAACATCTGCGAAGGTTTTGCAATCCGGTCTTTATTGGCCAACTTTGTTTAAGGACTCCCACCTATTTTGTCAAAGTTGTGAGAGGTGTCAAAAGTCAGGAAAGATGACCCGACGTAATATGATGCCACTTAGTCTTATACTAATGATAGAAATATTTGATGTCCGGGGTATAGATTTTATGTGTCCTTTTGTCAATTCCTATGGACATCTTATTAGTTGTTGACTATGTGTCTAAGTGGGTTGAAGCAATAGCTACAAGACAAATGATCCCCACGTTGTGATCAAGTTTGTTAGAGACAATTTTTCTCTCGATTTGGTACGCCTAGAGCAATCATTAGTGATGGAGGTTCCTGAAAAAGCGAGGGTCTAACAACACCACCCAATATTTCGCTTAGCAATCTGTATGGACTAACTCCGAAATACTTTGCTAGAGAATCAACTATACAGTCAGACTCAATCTAGATTAAAGTATCTCAAAGAGTTAATATCTCTCTCTTGATTTGATTTTTACTCAAGATAAAACAATAGCGAGTCTTTAGCAAATACAAGGAATAACTTGGACGGTACCAAAGACCAATATCCAAGGATCAATCAACAACCAAAGGTTGGATTTCCAATTGATGATCTTAATGCACAACCTGTATTATTTCAATTATATAAAATATAATGCGGAAAAAAAACAACACAGACACCAGAAGTTTCGTTAACGAGGAAACCGCAAATGCAGAAAAACCCCGGGACCTAGTCCAGAATGAATACACACTGCCGCTACAGACACTAGCCTACTACAAGCTAACTTCGGACTGGACTATAGTTGAACCCCAATAATTCTCCCACTAATTAAAGTTACATTTGTACTCCTACGCCTCTGATCCCACCAGGATACTGCGCACTTAATTCCCTTAGCTAATCTCACCCACAACTAAGAGTTGCTGCAACCCAAAATCGCAGACTTGATAATAAACAAATCTGTCTCACACAGAAAAGTCTATCAAAGGATAAATATGTCTCCCACAGAAAAACCCTAGGTTTTGTTCCGTCTTAAGATATAAAATCAAGGTGAACAGGAACCAATTGATAATCCGGTCTTATATTCCCGAAGAACAGCCTAGATTAATCAATCACCTCTCAACAATACTTCTTGACTACACAAGCGGTTTGTCGAGGAATCACAAACAGTGAGACGAAGATGTTTGTGACTTCTTTATCTTGACTATCGGAGAACTCTCACGATCTCAAGCCAATCAAAGATTGTACTCGTACGATAGAAGATGCAAGATCAGATCACACAACTATGATAAAAGTTGTATCGGTCTGGCTTCACAATCACAATGAAGTCTTTAAGTCGTTAACCTGGTTTTAGAGAAGAAAACCAAAGGTTAAAGGAGAATCGACTCTAGAGAGCGCACTAGTATCACACAGACGTGTGGGGATTAGTTTTTCATAATGCTAGACGTCTCCTTTATATAGCCTTCAAATTAGGGTTTTGCCTTAGTTACAAAGCAATCCGTATTCACCGTTAGATGAAAACCTGATTTAGATTCAAGCTAATATTTCTCAACCGTTAGATCGAAAACTTAGCTTGTCACACACACTTGGGTAGACTTTTACTGGTTTGTGAAAACCGTTCCCAAACATGTACGTGTATGTTGGTTCAACATAGTATCCCAAAAGGTTAACCATATGAGCAATTCATATTAACCTAGTTCTTCTTCACCATAACTAGTTCAATTGACTCAAATGAACTAGTTAAAAAGTTTTTCAATTTCTATGAGATCTTATGTAACTACACAAGACACAATTGAAACAAAGATGATTCGATTCGATGAATCGGCTCATGAACTTTATAGCCATAGTTTGCATAAAGCATTCCTTAGTAATTTAAGTTTCATGTTCAGAGCACATCTTTAGATCATAACCACTTAAGCTCACAAACAAGTTCGCGGACTTAAGGCAACCGGCAGAGTTTTCCAAACTCAGCAGAAAATCTCGGCAAAGAGACTTCCGCCAGTTCGCGGACTAGGTTTGCGAAATGAGTTCGCGGACTAAACACGCAAACGAGTTTTTGGAAAATCCCAACAGAAATTCTCGGCAAGAGAACTTCCGTCAGTTCGCGGACTGAGTTCGCAAACTGAGTTCACGGACTTGGCAAAGCCAATTCCTCCGGTTTCTCTCAATCAACAAAGTTCGAAAACTTCGGATTAAGGAATACATGGTTATGTAATCTAAACTCTCATTCCAATCATTGAGACATTCTCAGAGGACGTTATATAGCCGTTATTCACAGATCGTTTCACGTCATAGCAATTCTTAAAGTAATTGAAACTTTTCATGACTTTTGTCACTAGGTGAAGATAAACTTGATCAAAGCGAAACGCTTTACCAACACACGATTTCGAGAAAAAGATAAGTAGTGAATACTCAGCTCGAAATGTCAAATGTGTATGATCCAGTCTATATAGCATACGACTTTTTGTCTCATAAGAAGTAGGAGATAAAATAGATAGACTTTTGAGTGATAGATAAGTTCAAGTCTCCACATACCTTTTTGTTGATGAAGTTCCACGGTTCTTTGAGTAGATCTTCGTCATTGTATGATGAATCGCCATGAAATCCTTGAGCTCAACTACACTTTTCTATCCTAGTCCGAGACTTAGCTATAATAGACTAGAAATCAAGACTCATAGTTTTGATCACTAACATTGACAAACATGCTTGATATAGCAAAGCATGCGAGGTTGACCGAGCTATGCTCTAGCAATCTCCCCCTTTGTCAATCTTAGTGACAAAACTATTAATACATATGGAATACAAAAAAGATAAACTTTAGTGGCTCCTATTCCATAGTCTAATATTCAACGTTCCTTGAAATCTTCGTCCTTCCAAGTACTCCAATGATCCCAAAGGTTGTAAGTTTAGCACCACTGTTGTTGAAGATACGTAGCTATAACAATGAGAGAAATCGAGATTCTCGATCATTATTATACAGTGTCATAGTATCATTATGTAACATCAAAGTCCAATTGCATCACGACTTTAACAACAATACTATGGTGATATGTATCACTCCCCCTTAGTCAATACTCCATCTCGATCATGGAAACCACTCCCCCTTACACAATGATCCGAAAACCATATGTATTTGTAGTGTGAACTACATTATTTCTCTCCCTTTTTGTCAATAAAATTGGAAAACGTAAAAGAACAAGATCATAATGAAATTTTCACAAGAGACATTTCATAGACTAAATGAAAAAATACATACCAACTTAATTTAGATGCAATCATAAAGCCGAAGCTAAATGCATTCATCAAGGAGTTTTAAGATACAAGATAACCCTTATAAAATTCTACAGTCGCACACTCCGCAAGATATTACCATTAAGCACAATTTCAAAAGAACTCTCCCCCATTTGATGTCATTCTCGAAATAACAACAAGAGCGACATTAATTTCTAAAGAAAAGAAGGATTTTTTAATTGGAGACCAAAAACCATGGAAATGATTTTCTATATCCAAAACTCAATCAAATTAATCACAAGTAAATCCATGATTAATTTAATCGGAATACGCAACTAAATCAAACCACAAAAGTGATCAATTTAATTGATTGTGCTCAACATAAGAAAACTCACGGAGCTACGACTAAGATAACCACACGGAGATGACTACCTTAATCGTTCAAATACTCAACATAAGGAAAAACTTACGGAATATACGACTACATCAACCAATAGAACATGATTAGTATAGCCGTTCATATACTCAACACAAGAACTTGTGGAATATATGAAAAACTCAACTAGATTAATTACAAGAGAACCTATAATTAATCTAATTGGATTACACAACCAAACTAATCACCAAAGCAATCAATTTAATTGTCAAAAGATTTTGCTCGACAAAAGAAGACTTTCGGAGCAAATAACTAAATAACCAATCAAGATGATTAATTTAGTTCAAGAATGCTCAACATATATCATCTCATGGAACAACCAACAAGGCCAATATTAATCGACATAGTTGTAAGGTGCTCAACATAAGATACACAATGGAGCCTTCACGATAAAACATAACAAAATGGATCAATGAAGATCAATACCGTGGATAACATACAAGGATCTATTCTATTTTCCATCACTATTTGCATAACGACATAATAGACTTTATCCTTGTCAAACAAAAGATTTCATCCTATTTTCCATCAAATAAATGACTGCATAGGCAAAAATTTTGTAATTTGTCAAAAGTCCATTCTTCCTTTCATCAATACAAATATCAATTTATGAACGACTTTACTTTTGACACAATATGGGACCTTCAAGATCACGAACGCAAAAAATACATATCCCATAAAAATATTGCAATACTTCAAAACAGATTAATACTGCAATAATATCATCCTCCAAATATTTTTAGAATTTAAAAACCAATAAACCTAAAAAATAACATAAGAAGATGAACACAAAAATAGCTATGTGTAGTCACAATCTTTCCTATTCAAAGCACTAGTTATTCTTCCAACTAATCCAAAAAGAAGACATACTAGGCAACAACTCCTTTGAGAAATTATTTATCATTCCCGAACTCCTTGTTATCGACAACCATCGGGACATAAGGTTCACGGAGATAAGTGTCAATACCTACGAACTTTCTTGGCTGAAGAGGTCGGATTAGGGTCCTATGAATTTCCAAAGATTTAGACACGAACGTCTTTATTTCATAAATCTCCCTTCTTATTTCCTTTAACTCATCAAGAACATCGGAAAACTTCTGAGAGTTAGAAGGAACAACCCTGGTTTTCTTGTATTCCTTCTTTTTCTTTTCAGGGACTTAGAAACATGAGATTTCTCTTTTTCCTTGATTGAAGACTTAACAATCATGTTGACATCCTTTCCATCTGACGACATAGTGCTTTGAGAACAGTTATGAACAACTGGATTTGTGT
Source organism: Papaver somniferum (assembly GCF_003573695.1). Taxonomy (NCBI): domain Eukaryota; kingdom Viridiplantae; phylum Streptophyta; class Magnoliopsida; order Ranunculales; family Papaveraceae; genus Papaver; species Papaver somniferum. The sequence goes on from NC_039367.1 coordinate 53,954,475, forward strand.
GATGGAATCACTTATCTCAACGAGCAGTCTTATAAAGGATGTAAAAAGGAAAAAATGAATGTAGGGTTCGAAACCTATTGACAGGTTCGTATACGCCCAACTCTAAAAACCCTATAAAGAGTAGAATTGTCGATAATAACCATTTCTTTTATTTGATAGACAGAAAAATAACAAGTCTAAGAAAAGAAGGAAAAACTTTTTTCGAACAGGCATATGAGACAAGATTTTCCCAACAACACAATCAAGTTGTGTTGCGATGAACAACGATTTGTTCATCTTTTTCCTCATGGGAGGAATCCTATGATCTCTGTTTATCAAAACGATTTGAACATATTTTCTTTTCAAATGGTCTTATTCTATCCTTGGAAACAAACTTCTTAGACGGAGATAAGATCCTACATACCTCGGCGGTCTTCTGAGAAAGTTTCAGCTTCCTTGCTAATCGATCTGCTCTTCATTGAAGTTTGCTGGCGTGCCTTATTTGGTGCTTGTATTTGTATCACCTTGATAGTTTGTGTCCCTTCATCGAACAAAATCAGCACGTCAATCTTGGATAGTATTCAGGCATCTGAGATGTGCAAGCGGCTAGACATACAGTTGATCCTGAAACATCACTGATAGGGTTTCCAGTTATCGGATTCAGTGAATCTTCCAGCTTGACTGGGTTTCCCTCTTCTCCGAACCCATTGAGGTTGATATATGTATTGCTATAAGTATCAAAATAGATGTTTTCACAAAGAAGCCCTACACTTGATTTCCTATCTTCATCGGAATCATAGGTTTCAGAAATTTCATCAAGTGTTACAGCTAGACCTTTGTTCCCAGTGTATTTTCTACGATTTGGGCATTCGTTAGCAAAATGGCCAAAACCCTTACACTTAAATCACTGAGGCATGTCCTCGTCATCAGCCTCGTCAACATCCCTGTTTTTAGGAGGTACGCGACCGTGAGGTTTGTCTGATGACTTAGGTTTGTCTCTTGAAAACCGTTTACTTCTATTCAACAAAAGATCCCTAAACTGTCTTGTGATCAAGGAGACTGATTTGTAAAGATCTTCATCCAAAAAATCATCCTCAGACTGATCATCCTCAGAGACATGAACACTCTTACCTTTGACAAGTAATTTAGTGTTCTTTTGTGCTTTAAAGGAAACATCCTTACCGACTTTGGATGTATGCTCATGGTCAAAGATCTTAAGCTTTCCAACCAAGGTGTTTCTGAAAAGATTATCGATGTTATTCCCCTCAACGATGGCATGCTTCTTAGACTCGTATCTAGATGGCAGCGATCTGAGAATTTTCATCACAATGTCCTTTTCAGGAATAGTCTTACACAATGCAAAAGATGCATTAACAATTTCAGACACTTTGTGATTAAACTCATCAAATGTTTCTTCATCTTCCATATGAAGGTTCTCCCAATTGGAATTAAGGTTTTGAAGCCTAGCATCCTTTTCCCTGGAGTTTCCTTCAAATACGGTTTCTAAGATATCCCAAGCATCTTTAGATCTAGTGCAGTTTGTCACATGATGCTGAAGATTTGGGGTAATGGCATGTATGATAGCGTTCAAACCGTCGGAATTTTGCTTTGCAGCAGTTATCTCAACAACGGTGTATTCACCAATAGGTTTGGGAACGTTTACATCACCAACTGCCACAACGGGAGCATCGTAGCCATTAACCACATATACCCATGATTGAAAATCACGCGATTGAAGAAAAGCTCGCATAGCAATTTTCCACCATAAGTAATTGGAGCCATCGAAGACTGGTGGTACGTTAATAGAGATAACACCTCTGTCCATAGAGTCAGATCGATACAAACACGGACTTGTTAGGTCTTAAATGTGTTTTCCTGCTCTGATACCAATTCAAAAAGCGGGGGTCTAATAGCACCACCCAATATTTCGCATAGCAATCTGTATGGACTAACTCCGAAAAACTTTGCTAGAGAATCAACTAGACAGTCAGACTCAATCTAGATTAAAGAATCTCAAGGAGTTAATATCTCTCTCTTGATTTGATTTTTACTCAAGCTAAAAGCAATAGCGAGTCTTTATCAAATACAAGGAATAACTTGGACGGTACCAAAGACCAATATCCAAGGATCAATCAATATCAATCAACAACCAAAGGTTGGATTTCCAATTGATGATTTTAATGCACAACCTGTATTATTTCAATTATATAAAATATAATGTGGAAAAGAAATAACACAGACACCAGAAGTTTTGTTAACGAGGAAACCGCAAATGCAGAAAAACCCTGGGACCTAGTCCAGATTGAATACACACTGTATTAAGCCGCTACAGACACTAGCCTACTACAAGCTAACTTCGGACTGGACTATAGTTGAAGCCCAATCAGTCTCCCACTAATTAAAGGTACAGTTGTATTCCTACGCCTCTGATCCCAGTAGGATACTGTGCACTTGATCCCCTTAGCTGATCTCACCCACAACTAAGAGTTGCTACAACCAAAAATCGCAGACTTGATAATAAACAAATATGTCTCACACAGAAAAGTCTATCAAAGGATAAATCTGTCTCTCACAGAAAAACCCTAGGTTTTGTTCCGTCTTAAGATATAAAATCAAGGTGAACAGGAACCAATTGATAATCCAGTCTTATATTCCCGAAGAACAACCTAGATTAATCAATCACCTCTCAACAATCCTTCTTGACTACACAAGCGGTTTGTCGAGGAATCACAAACAGTGAGACGAAGATGTTTGTGACTTCTTTATCTTTCCTATCGGAGAACTCTCACGATCTCAAGCCAATCAAAGATTGTACTCGTACGATAGAAGATGCAAGATCAGATCACACAACTACGATAAAAGTAGTATCGGTCTGGCTTCACAATCCCAATGAAGTCTTTAAGTCGTTAACCTGGTTTTAGAGAAGAAAACCAAAGGTTGAAGGAGAATCGACTCTAGCGAGCGCACTAGTATCACACAGACGTGTGGGGATTAGTTTTGCACAATATTAGATGTCTCCTTTATATAGCCTTCAAATCAGGGTTTTGCCTTAGTTACAAAGCAATCCGTATTCACCGTTAGATGAAAACCTGATTTAGATTCAATCTAATATTTCTCAACCGTTAGATCAAAAACTTAGCTTGTCACACACACTTGGGTAGACATTTACTGGGTTTGTGAAAACCTTGCTTAAACGTGTACGTGTATGTTGGTTCAACATAGTAACTCAAAAGGTTAACCATATGAGCAATTCATATTAACCTAGTTCTTCTTCACCATAACTAGTTCAATTGACTCAAATGAACTACTTATAGAGTTGTTCAATTGCTATGAGATCTTATGTAACTACACAAGACACAATTGAAACAAAAATGATTCGATTCAATGAATCGGCTTATGAACTTTATAGCCACGGTTTGCATAAAGCATTCCTTAGTAATTTAAGTTTCATGTTCAGAGCACATCTTTAGATCATAACTACTTAAGCTCACAAACAAGTTCGCGGACTTAAGGAAACCGGCAGAGTTTTCAAAACTCAACAGAAAATCTCGGCAAAGAGACTTCCGCCAGTTCGCGGATTAGGTTCGTGGACTAAACATGCAAACGAGTTTTTGGAAAATCCCAGCAGAAATTCTCGGCAAGAGAACTTCTGTCAGCTCGCGGACTGAGTTCGCAAACTGAGTTCGCGGACTTGGCAAATCCAATTCCTCCGGTTTCTCTCAATCAACAAAGTTCGAAAACTTCGGATTAAGGAATACATGGTTATGTAATCTAAACTATCATTCCAATCATTGAAACATTCTCAGAGGACGATATATGGCCGTTATTCACAGACCGTTCACGTCAGAGCAATTCTCAAAGTAATTGAAACTTTTCATGACTTTCGTCACTAGGTGAAGATAAACTTGATCAAAGCGAAACGCTTTACCAACACACGATTTCGAGAAAAAGATAAGTAGTGAATAATCAACTCGAAATGTCAAATGTGTATGATCCAGTCTATATAGCATACGATTTTTTGTCTCATAAGAAGTATGAGATAGAATAGATAGACTTTTGAGTGATAGATAAGTTCAAGTCTCCACATACCTTTTTGTTGATGAAGATCCACGGTTCCTTGAGTACATCTTCGTCGTTGTATGATGAATCGCCATGAAGTCCTTGAGCTCAACTACACTTTTCTATGCTAGTCCGAGACTTAGCTATAATAGACTAGAAATCAAGACTCATAGTTTTGATCACTAACATTGAAAAACATGCTTGATATAGCAACGCATGCGAGGTTGACCGAGCTATGCTCTAACAGTTCCCATTTTTTAACCGGTCTTTCGATACGCTCATGAAGAAATACTCCATTACCCATAAGGTTTCTACACCTTACCACCCACAAACTTGTGGCCAGGTTGAAGTGTCCAAATTAAACAGATTTTAGAAAAGACCGTAAACCCTACCCGAAAGGATTGGTCTATGCGCTTAGAAGAAGCATTGTAGGCTTACCGAACCACTTTTAAGACTCCACTTGGGATGTCTCCGTATAGACTTGTCTACGGTAAAGCCTTCCATTTGCCTGTAGAATTAGAACACCGAGCTTATTGGGCCATTAAACGGCTAAACTTTGACTTATCTACTGCTGGTGATCACCGTACACTGCAACTCAATGAGTTAGAAGAAGAAATTCGTAGTGATTCTTACCAAAGTGCAAAAATTTACAAGGAGAAAACAAAAACATTTCATGACAAATCGATTATTCGAAAGACATTTGAACCAGGACAAAAAGTTCTCCTTTACAATTCTCGTTTACATCTTTTCCCTAGTAAATTGAGGTCTCGGTGGTCCGGGCCATACTTTGTCAAAATTGTTTTTTCTCATGGTGCAGTTGAAGTTGAAAATCCTAAGAACGGAGAAACTTTCAAGGTTAACGGTCGACGGTTGAAACCATTTTTGGAGTTACCCAGTCATGCAATTGAAGAATCGGAGCTGAGGGATCCTGTCTACCAGGATTAATTTTAACGGGTAACAAAGTCTGGCTGAAGACACTAAACTTAGCGCTTTATGGGAGGAAACCCATCCTCTTGTTGTATATTGGTTTTCTTTTTGTTTTTATTTTTTCTTGCTCCCCCGGAAGGATTGCTACGCTTCATCCAGGTACTATCTTTCTGACTTACCTCTTTATTCCTCTTGTTACCTATATTTGTGGTACTGTACTTTAATTTGAAACATTTAGGACAATGTTAGGTTTAAGTTTGGGGGTGAGGGAAAAACTTTTAGTTCGTTTTTAATAAAAAAAATAAAATTAAACTCCAGAGCTTAGAAATTTGTGCCAATTCAAGATGACACTAACCAGTCTAAGTGAATGGAAACATCTTGGTTGTAGGAGTTAAGGAACCCAATAACAAAGTTTATTCATAAAAAGACAGAGTTCAGGTGTTAGAATGGAATCATTACACTACGTTCTGTTTTTATTTTATTTTATTTGAAAAATTTTATGTTTTTGTAAGTGATTTGGTGGGGCCCACACATCGAATTGTTACCACTGCCAGATGGAATAGAGTGATTGAGTTACTAAAAGAATAATAAAGAGACCAGACCAATTAGACCATACCAATCAGACCAATCGAATTGGCCTTCTTATGATCTGAGAAGAGATGCGGATGATGTCTTCCCTACCAATATTGGCAAGCCAGTGGGTGGTGTTAAACTTCTTGGTGGCCCAGTCAGTTTGGATATGGATTTTTGCAGTGGTATTGTTTCGAACAGGGTGGATAAAACCATACAGATCATGAATAAAATTCAAGAACTGCATGACCCCCAGAGTGAACTCTTACTTTTGCGTAGTTTCACTGGGGTCTCTAGGTTATATTTTTCTCTTCGTACAACATGCCCTGAGGCACTTCAGATTGCTGCATTTCGTTTTGATGAACATCTTATAGGTTATCTACGTCGATTAGTGGTTGGAGATGGTGATGGTTTTGGTTTGTTTCAACAACGATTAGCTACCCTTCCCATGAAAGACGGGGGTCTTAGTATTCTTACTATGGCAGATACTATGCAGTACTATTATTTAGCATCTCAGGCCCAGACTCAGCATTTGCAGAACTCAATCTTGAAGCTGCCAGCAACAACAGATTTTTCGCACGGTTTTCAACAGGCGCTACAGGGTTTCACTCAAGCTTGTGGTCTTCTTTTACCTGGTTTCAACATCAATAATGCTTCTCCCCATTTTATGAAATCTCTGGAAGTTATTTATTTCGATGTTGTCAAGGAAAAGGTACCTTCTTGCTTTTCTTTATCTGTACGCGAGTCTAACATATGGCAATGCAATCGAGCAAATCATGCAATGGATTTTCTTAAAGCGGTTCCGATACCTGGACTTAATAAGGTAGTTGGACCAAGAAAGTTCAGTTCTGTTTTGCAATATCGCTTGGGCATTCCTCTCTTTGAAGAAAACAGTCAGTGTCCTTGTTGCGGGAAGCTAATGGATGTCTTTGGAGACCATGCTATTCATTGTGCTAGTGAGGTAGGGCTTAAATTTCGACATGATATGGTCAAAGATTTTTTGGCTGATATTTGTTATAAGGCAGGTGTTGTAGCTAGGAAAGAAGTCTCTTTGGGGCTTGTTTCTAATGACAACAAGGAGCTCAGGACGGCAGATATCATGGTTTACAACTGGGAAGATGACAGAGATGTTTGTTTGGATGTCACAGGTGTCTCTCATTTCAAAAGTGCCAGGACTCGCAACTTCGCACCAGGATACGCTATCTCTGCTGCTGTCACTCGCAAGAACAATAAGTATCTGGATAAGTGTACTTCACACGGCTATGGTTTTGGGGTACTAGCATTTTCTACCTTTGGTGAGCTCAGTGCTGATATCATATCCTTCCTTAAGAGACTGAGAAATTTTATGGCTAGACATGATGCTAATTTTAAGATTGGCAATTCTCTTTTTCATAGGTTAGGGATTGTTATTCAAAAGGGTATTGGTGCCCAGCTGGTCGCTAGGTTACCAACCATTTCTTGTAACTTCGATCCCGATTCTTAAAAAAATACCCGTTGGGTGTCCTTATAATAATAATAATAATAATAATAATAATAAATAATAATAATAATAATAATAAGGAAAGGAAAGAGGTTTCCGTGGGTGTCATCAATGGCAAGGATCTTCGACCTGCATATATTATGGCTTATAATTGGGAAGATGGTAGAGATGTGTGTATTGATGTCACCGGTGTTTCCCCTTTCACTAGTGCTAGAACCCGCGACTCCCCTCCAGGTCATGCCTTTTCAGCGGCTGTCACTCGCAAGAATAATAAATATTTGGACGTTTGTTCTTCACTCGGGTATGGCTTTGGGGTGCTGGCCTTTTCCACCTTTGGTGAGCTTGGTACGGATTTTATTGTTTTTCTGAAACGAATTAGGAATTGTATGGCACGACATGATGCCAATTTCAAAATGTGCAATTCTCTTTTTCATCGGTTAGGGATCGTTATTCAAAAAGGTGTTGGCGCCCAGCTTGTTACTAGGTTGCCCACCATTCCTTGTAATGTTGATTTTGATATTGAATAATAATAGTAGTAATAATAATAACAACGGGTCCTAGCTCAGCTGGTCATCCCCGTTCTCCAAAGGTGATGCGATCCAGGAGGTCCGTCTTCCATGGGCACAGCAACCTGTTAATTCTGATGAAATCATCGTTCTCCCATTAATGAAAAAAAATTTAAAAATAATAATAATAACAGGGTTTGTGTTGATTGAAAGTGGTGTTTCTGTGAAATAGGGGTTTCTTTGTTCAGGTTGATAGTTTTGTGGTTTTGAAGGTAAATTCGTGTTGGGTTTTGTGTTTTGGCTGCGAGGGAATCAATTAGCTCTTCATCTTCAATTCTTTTTGAATTACGGATTTGAGTTCTTGTTTTTCCAGCAGTTGTGTTCAGTTTTTGGGAATTTGAGGCTGCGGGGTTTCGTCAATTGCAGAACTGGTTGGATTAGGGTTGGGTTTTGTGGTTTGATTACAAGGGAGAAGGTTGTATCTCTCAATCCTCAGTGGTGCAAGGAAGTGGTGTTTCGTCAATTGAAGATTTGGGGGAGTTTACAACCACCAATTGTTCTTCAGTAAGTGTCTTCTCCTATCTGTGTATGTGTTTGTGGTGACAGATTTCTTTGGAGGTGTTGTTTGTAATTCGATTTATGGTTTTGAATTTTGTTATGTGAGTGATTAGTGTTACAGAACTAGGTGTGTTTGAATTGGAATTCACGGTGTTGAGCTGGTTGAATTTGTTTTTGTGGTTCTACTTCAGTGAAAGCCAGGGTTAAGGTTTTTCATTTTGATTGAATGTTGTGTGTAATTGATGTTAATTTAGTGTTAGGAATTGTGGTTTTCATTGTAAGGGAGAAGTTTTAATCAATTAGCTCTTAATCCTCAGTGGTGCACTGGTGTAGGAGCTTTAAAGTTAGGACTTTTCTGTGTAATTGAAGTTGAATTTGGGAAGGGTATTGTGGTTTGATTGCAAGGGATAGTTTCATCAATAACTCTCAGTCCTCTGCGGTTTTGCATTCTAACTGGTTTGAGTTTGCAATGTGGTTGTTTATCCTTTGGGAAGGTATAATTAGTGTTTAGTTATATGGTAATTTGAGTTTTCTTTGGTGTTGAAAACTTAAATTCCCATACACTAAACTCTGATTTTTATTTTCGGGTAGCCTTTTTCATTTACTTGTTTTCGGTTAGGGAAGTTACTTTGTTCATCCTGTGATAATGCCGCGTACGAGATCACAATCCACATCATCAGCTGTACATACGCCTGTGGTCTCACCTGCAACATAGTTATCAACAGTTACCATCATGCCCAGATCCAGAGCACGTTCTTCCTCAAGGGTTTCTTCATCTCAACCTGTTGCATCATCATCTTCTCTTGCATTTCCGTCTGGTTCATCTACATCACAGTCTCCTTACAACCTTGTACCGAGACCTTCTTCTAATTGTGGTGACCGGATTCATTGACATTCAAAGATTATGATGATTGCAGTAGTGGTGTTAATGGCAGAGGATACGTCCGCAGTTCTTTTCAGAGACACCTTAATGACAGGCACTTTCCAACCGAAGAGGCTAAGCAACAATGCAGAGAACGACTACGCAATGATAGGGTTACATACATAGCTTGGGAGACGGTTCTACAGCAATTGCACTGTTGGGTATGCAGTCACTGCATGATTTTACATGCCTGGAAGAAAACCTGCAAACAAAATAACATTGTCATCCCATGACCGTATAATGGTAGACATGTTGATTTTCTTATATCAGATATTCCCAGGCCTGAAGCAGCAGACTGTGCTCCAACTTCGACAGATATGCCTTATGTAGCTCTCTCCCTGGAATTACTAAATGAAGTTTTTCAGCGACAATTTACTACCATTTCAAGCATCCCTCCACCTTGCAAGTTAAGTTTCTCTCGAACCCTTACTTCCTGCCTTGATGTTGTTATTCTTAATCCTAGAGATATGTCTTCCTGGATAATATTATTGATGCTGCCTGTATGTACCCTCAATTTGTGTAGCCCCAAAAACTCTTCAGAGGAACGACCAGACAACCGTAAGAAGTTACAAATTACAGCTATTCACAAAGCCCTTGTCGACTGGAGAGAACCTAATGGCTGCCTCACCTTGATCAGTAGATTGTTGGAACTCCCCAAACGTCAGCAACCAAGCAAATTAAAGAGCAAGCAGTTGCAAGATAGTGCCACTCTAGATGCATGCCGGAAGAAGTTATCCAATGGACATTATACTGCTGCTATAAGGGTGCTCTCATCAAATGGTGTGGCTCCATGCACTGAAGTTACAATCTCAGAATTATCAGATAAGCACCCTCCTGCTCCACCGCCAACCATCCCTGATGATCCCATTCCCTGCGATGCTATTAAAGTGGACACTGTGTCAGTACTTAAAGCCATTAAAAGCTTTCCGAAAGGTACGTCGTGTGGTCGAGACGGGTTGAGGGCTCAACATCTTTTTGATGCTATGAGTGGTGCGGCTAATACGGTTGCAGATGAACTACTGGCCTCAATGACTAATGTGGTTAACTTATGGCTGTCTGGTAAGTGTCCATCTCCACTTGGAAAGTTTATAGCTAGCGCTCCTCTCACCCCTTTGCAGAAACCAGGAGGTGGTGTTCGACCCATCACAGTGGGTACCATTTGGAGGAGATTAGTATCTAAGCTGGTTGCCATCAAAGTTGGGAAAGCTATGTCCATGTACCTTGGTGACTACCAGTTTGGCGTGGGTGTACCTTGTGGAGGAGAAAGTATTCTCCATTCTGTCAACAGGCTGATGGAACTGATCCGACACCTCCATGCTTCTCATTGATTTCACAAATGCATTCAATATGGTGGACAGGACTACTCTGATTAAAGAGGTTCGATTGCAATGCCCAGCAACTTCACAATAGGTCGAGTTTTGTTATGCAACCCCTGCCGAATTAAATTACAATGATATTATGCTTTCATCTACACAGGGAGTACAGCAGGGCGACCCCTTGGGACCATTACTTTTTGCCCTTACACTCCACCCTATTGTGAAGAACATCTCAACCAACTGCAAACTAGATCTTCAGGCATGGTATTTGGACGACGGCACAGTAACCGGGGATACATTATAGGTTTCCAGGGCTTTGCATATCATTCAAACAGAAGGTGTTGCAAGGGGTCTTCATCTAAACATACATAAAACTGAGGTTTTTTGGCCCACAGTAGACCCAAGAAGCTATGCACCTGACGTTTTTCCCAGCAATATTAGCAGGCCATCATCTGGAGTCAAATTGCTCGGTGTCCCTGTCAGCTTAGACTTACAATTCTATAAGGACATGGTTCTTCAGAGAGTCGAGAAGACAATTCAGCTTATGACTGCAATCAAGAAGCTCAAAGATCCCCAATGTGAACTGTTGTTGTTGCGCAAATGCTCTGGAGTTTCTAAATTATACTTTACTATGCCCACATCATGTCCTGCAGCATTAGAACAAGCTATATCTCGCTTCGACACACACCTGTACCAATACATGAGGTTGCTAGTTACTGCAGATGGTGCTGGGTTTGGTCCCTTACTGTTTCGGCTGGAAACTCTTCCTCTTAGAGATGGTGGGCTTGGAGTTTACACTATGGAGGACACCTCTAAGTATTGTTATCTAGCTTCGCAGTTCCAAACTCAAGATGTGCAGCGTATTATTCTAAACTCCATCATGCCGGAAGAACCCAGTCTCGTGTGCCAGCTAGCTTTACAGACTTACACACAGGTATGTGGACTTGATTCTTCTACACTTAGATTTGATGTTGCTTCCCCCTCCCCACCCCCCTCCCATGCATACAATGCATTCCTTGGCCGCAACATATTTCGACGCAGTTAAGAAACATTTGCCCACCACCTTTTTCATGTCTGCACGAGACAATGTTCTTTAGCAGAGCAACCAGATGAAAAACGTTCAAGACTACTTGCTTGCACTACCCATCAGTGGCTTAAACCAAACACTCGGCCCTCGACAGTTTAGGTGTGTGCTTAGCTACCGCCTTGGAATCCCCCGTTTTGCTGAAGGTAGTCAGTGCACTAATTGTAAGAGGGAGATGGATATATATGGAGACCATGCATTACACTGCGCTAGCGAAGTGCGGATTAAATTTCGTCACGATATTGTACGTGATGTCTACATAAATATATGTTTCAATGAAGGAGTTTCGGCTAGGAAGGAAGCTTCTTTGGGTCTCTACTCCAACGATAATACTAAATTGTTGTCTGCTGACTTGCTAGTGTATAATTGGGAGAATGGTAAGGATACTTGCCTAGATATTACTGGTGTCTCGCCTTTCACGTGTGACATCCATTACTTCACACCCGGCCAAGCAATTGCTAAAGCAGTCCTTCGCAAGGGTAACAAGTACCTTGCCACATGCGAGATTCATAGGTACAGTTTGGGCATTCTTGCATTCACTACTTTGGGAGAACTAAGCGAAGATACTATCACCTTCTTGAAGAGATTGAAGAACTGTCTTGCTAACAACAATATAATTTGTGACACCGGTAGCTTTTTGTTTCATAGAATAGGTATTGCAATTCAAAAGGACGTTGGTGCCCAGTTGGTGTCTAGACTAACAACAAATTATGTATGATTGACTCTTTCTTTTTATAATATGAATAATAATAATAATAAATAATAATAATAATAATAACAGGCGAGGAGAGAGAGGCTCTGGGCGATTTTCAGGCGATTGAAAGTCTGAGGATTCAGGCTCGGTTTCTACAGGATTTCTCCATCGAATCCTACTACTTCTTCCTCATTCATCTCGTCCCGTTATCTCCTTGCATATGACGCTCAATACAGATCAGAACTTTCTCTTAATTTAGGGCAGTTACGACAGTTATCTTCATCCATTATGCGCACTACAAGATCCAGGAAATCTTCATCTCCAACACCACACGACCATGCTTCATCCTCACCTTCATCTCTTTTGCCCTATCACAACGCCTGCTCTCTGTCAAATCCCCAAAACACACCTCAAAAAACCGTACTCATAAATTCCCAGCACCCATCTACTTCAACTCAAAGTGAAAAAATTCCTTGCCCGTTCAAGAACTATGATGGATGCGTGGGTGGAGTTGCAGGCAGAGGTTACGCTAAAAGTGCGATCTACAAACATCTTCATGATAAACACTTTCCCACTGACAATGACAAAGAAAAATGCAGGGACAGAATACGCAACAACATTAACTGCTACTTTGCTTGGGAAAAAAGTCTGCATGCCATGCAGATGTGGCTTTGCATCAGATGCCTGCATACACATGCTTGGAAGAAATCCGGTTGTAATCATCAACCTGAAGGCATTATCCCTGGTCCATACAATGAGGGCAGGATTGATTTCCTAATTCATGGGTTGAGAAACCTCTAGTGTCTAATAACCCTCCAGTTAATGATCCACAGATTGTTCAGGATGGTGGCCTTACAGTGGAATTACTCAATTGTATTTTTCAGAAACGTATAATCACCACTGTAAGTATACCTCCATCATGCAGACTGAACTTTTCTCGAACCCTAAAAGCAGCATTGGACAAAGTAATTGCTAGTCCTTCTAATGTAGAGTGCTGGTTGCAATTGTTGTTACTGCCTGCGTGCACTTTAAACCTCTACAGGCCTAAGAGTTCGATTGAAGCACGATCTGGCAACATAAAGAAGCTTCAAATTGCTGCAATCAACCAATCATTGGTTCAGTGGAGGGAGCCCAATGGATGCAGCATTATGTCTCAACAGTTGCTGACATTTTCTAGCGAGAATGAAAGACAACTCAGTGGCAAGAAGAAAAAGAAAAAGAATTCTAACGTGGACGCCTGCAGGAAGAAATTAACATATGGCCATTATACTGCAGCCATGCGCATACTCTCCTCAGATGGACTAGCCCCTCCTACACCTGACACATTACATGACCTCCAACTGAAACACCCACACGCTCCACCACCTTCAATTCCTGCAGAGGACATCAATGCTCCTGCTTTATCAGTAGACGCTGCACAAGTGTTGACTGCTATCAAAAGTTTCCCCAAGGGCACCTCATGTGGCAGAGATGGCCTTAGAGCTCAACATCTATTAGATGCCCTGAGTGGTCCTGCTGCAGATGTTGGTGAAGAGCTCTTATCCTCAATTGCATGTGTAATCAATTTGTGGTTAGATGGGAAATGTCCTTCTATACTAGGTGAATACATTGCAAGCGCTCCATTAACTCCACTACTCAAACCTGGTGGTGGCATATGCCCCATTGCTGTTGGCACAATATGGAGAAGACTTTGCTCCAAGCTTGCTGCAACTGTAGTCTGTAAAGACTTGGCTCCTTATTTTGGAACATATCAATTTGGAGTGGGTGTGCCATATGGTAGTGAAGCCATATTTCACGCTGCAAATAGGCTGCTAGAAATGAAAGGTAAGTGCAATACTAATACTATGATGCTCATAGATTTCAGCAATGCCTTCAACCTTGTAGACAGATCCACATTGATAAGAGAAGTTATAACCCATTGCCCGGGCATATCTCGCTGGGTGGAGTTTTCCTACTCAAAGCCTGCCAGGCTCTATTATAATAACTCTATACTTTCATCAGCTCAAGGCGTGCAACAGGGAGACCCCCTTGGTCCCTTATTATTTGCTCTAACTTTACAACCTCTTGTCAATATGATTACTAATCAGTGTAAGATAGATCTTCATGCATGGTACCTAGATGATGGGACTATTGCAGGTGATACAATGGAGGTAGCTAAGGCTTTGAACATCATACAGATGGAAGGTCCCAAGCGAGGTTTACAACTGAACATCAAAAAGACTGAAATTTACTGGCCATCACCAGATCCAAGATGCAGTCAAAAGGGTGTCTTCCCAAGAGATATTGGCAGGCCATTAAATGGTGTAAAACTCTTAGGAGGCCCTGTTAGCCTAGAACCTCAATACTGCAGTGATATTGTTCTTCACAGGATGGATAAAACAATCCAGTTGATGCAGAAAGTTCAACAACTACACGACCCACAGTGTGAGTTGCTGCTACTGAGAAACTGTATTGGGGTTTCTAGACTGTACTTCGCAATGCGCACCACCTGCCCTGCTCATTTACAAGCTGCCTCCACAGTTTATGACAAGCATCTACTCCAATACTTGCGGCAGCTAATTGTAGGGGATGGTGCCGGGTTTGGCTTAGTCCAACAATGTTTAGCCACCTTTCCAATTAACGATGGAGGGTTCGGCGTCTATACTACACTTCGAAGTATTGTTATTTGGCTTCTCATGCTCAGACCAAACATCTGCAGGAAACCATTCTTCAACTCTCACCACCTGTTGACCTCAGTCCAAGTTATGTACTAGCTCTTCAATCATTCACTCAAGCTTGTGGATCTTTTGCTTCCATTTCCAGCGTCATTGATGCCGCCCCTCATCCCATGAAATCATTGGAAGCATTATACTTTGGCGCTGTTAAGGAACATATATCTGCCAGCTTCAACCTAAATGAACGTGAATCCTTAGTCTGGCAATGCAACAGACGTGCACATGCAATGGATTTTCTTAAAGCAGTTCCTATCAGTGGACTGAACCAAACTGTCGCACCGAGACAATTCCAATCCATTCTTAAATACATGCTTGCCATCCCTTTCTTTGAGGAAGGTAGCAGGTGTTCAGTCTGTAACAAACCGATGGATGTTTATGCAGACCACGCAGTCCACTGTGCAGGTGAAGTTGGTTTAAAATTCAGACATGACATGGCTCGTGACGCTCTTCTTGACATTTGTTACAGGTCAGGTGTTGTGGCTCGTAAAGAAGTCTCTTTAGGGTTTCTTTCAAACTCTAACAAAGAACTTAAACCAGCCGATATCATCGTCTATAATTGGGAGGATGGTAAAGATGTATGTTTTGACGTCACTGGTAGTTCACCTTTCACTACCTCCATAACACGTAACACTCCTCCGGTCCAAGCCATCGTTGTAGCTGTGAGTCGCAAGCGTATGAAATACTTGGATAAGTGTACTGCACATGGTTACGGTTTCAAGGCCCTAGCTTTTTCTACCCTGGGAGAATTGGGAGATGACTTAGTTATATTTCTTAAGAGATTGAGAAACTTCCTAGTTAGTCACGATATTAACTGCAAAATAGGTAGTTCTTTGTTCCATAGGCTGGGTATTATTATTCAAAAAGGTGTCGGCGCCCAGCTTGTTGCTAAGTTGCCTTCTACCGACTTGTAATATTCACACTTTCGTCTTGCTAATAAAATACCCTGAGTGGTTTATAATAAAAATAATAATAATAATAATAATAATAAGGAAGGTATAAAAACCAGACCAGACATGTCTTTATACATAGGGGATCGTCAGTTCGGAGTTGGGGTTCCATGTGGAGCAGAAGGTATTCTACACGCTGCAAACAGACTCCTGGAGATGAAAGGTACTCTAAATACTATGTTTATGCTTCTAATTGACTTCTCTAATGACTTTAATATGGTTGATTGAACCACGTTAATTAAGGAAGTTAGACTTAGATGTCCTAGTATATCCAGATGGGTGGAGTTTTGCTATGCTTCACCATCAAGACTCTACTATAATGAGTTCGTTTTGTCATCTGCTATTGGAGTACAACAAGGGGATCTGTTGGGTCCTCTATTATTTGCTTTAGTTCTTCATCCTTTAGTGAACATGATTTCTAGTCAGTGCAAACTGGATTTCAATGCCTGGTACCTTGATGATGGAACTATTGCTGGTGATAGCTTGGAAGTAGCTAAAGCTTTCTCGATAATTAAGGCTGAAAGCAGTAGTCGTGGGTTACATCTTAATGTTAGCAAGACTGAATTATTTTGGCCATGTGTTGATCCTAGAAGTCAAGCTGACGGAGTCTTTCCTGCCAACATTAGTATACCTACTAATGGTGTAAAGCTATTGGGAGGGCCGGTGAGTCTTAATTTGCAGTTTTGTAGTGATCTTGTGAAGACTAAAATTGATAAAACTTTATACCTCATGGAATCTGTTAAGCAAGTACATGACCCGCAGGGTGAGTTATTACTCTTACGAAGTTGTGCAGGCGTTTCGAAGCTTTATTTTAACCTGAGAACTACTAAACCTGATGCTCTTCAACAAATTATCTCTTGTTATGATCTTCCCTTGGTACAGTTTCTGCGGCATATATTTATAAGACATGGTGCAGCGTTTGGTCTCCTCCGACAACGTATTGCTACGCTGCCAATGAAGGATGGTGGTTTGGGTGTTCACACGATGGAAGACACGAGTAAATATTGTTTTCTTGCTTCTTGTTTTCAAACAACAAATCTGCAGGAGGTCATCCTTAATCTTCCACCTGAATCTGCACCAAGTCTTTGTTTTCAGCACGCTTTGTCAAAATTCAAGCAGGTATGTGGGCAGTCTTTTTTCGATATCAACAATATTGCCACTCTCTTATGAAATCTTTGGCAATACAGTATTTTGAGGTTGTTAAGACATTGGGGCCTTACAAATTTGTTATGTCAGAACGTGATACTATACTTTGGAAAAGCAATAGACTTGACCATGCTCAGGATTATCTTAAAGCTATACCAATATGTGGGCTTAATCAGACACTGGGGCCTCTCCAGTTCAGGGCAGTTGTGTGTTACATACTTGGTATACTTATTTTTAACACTATTGATGTTTGTGCTTGTTGTAAGAGGAAGATGGATGTCTATGGAGACCATGCAATTCATTGTGCAAGTTAGGTGGGTATAAAGTTTAGGCATGATTTTGTTAGGGATATTATTTCGGATATTTGCTACAAGGGCGGAGTTGCAGCCAAAAAGGAGGTTAATCTCGGGCTCTTATCTGATGATGCTAAGGCTTTAAAGCCTGCTGAAATTCTTGTTTACAATTGGATTAATGGGCAAGATGTTTGCTTTGATGTTACAGGTGTCTCACCCTTTTCTGGTATTAGTGGTCGGGCATTCATTCTGGGTGTCGCCATTTCTAATGCTATTTCACGTAAACGGGCAAAATATTTGGATACGGTGCCTGCTCATGGATATGGTTTTGGCGTTCTTGCTTTCTCCACTTTAGGTGAACTTGGTGAAGATATGGTGATTCTCTTGAAGAGGTTGAGTAATTGGCTAGCGAACTATGACCTTAATTACAAAATAGACAACTCTCTTTTTTATAGATTAGGTATTTCCATTCAAAAAGGTGTGGGGGATCAACTTGTTGCTAGGTTACCCTCCATCGACATTGTACCTTGTATTTGATTCTTTTGTTAATAAAAGCCTTTGCGGCGCCTTTTTTATTAAAAAAAATAAAAAAAAATAAATAATAATAATAATAACAATAAAAGTCCCAGTGGCAGTCATAATAATAATGATTAACACTTGGATAGCAATATGTGTGTGTTTTCCCTGTCTCCGTTGCCTAAACAAACGTGGTATGCAGGATCCATGGGAACTATCATGTAATCTGCTGACAAGAAGCATGCGCTTGGATCCAAAAGATCAAATCATGCAGTTAAAAAAAAAGGTTTATTGTGCAATAAATCGACTGCTGGTTCCCTAGTATATGCCAGTTGAGTTGATCTAGAATTAAGATTATCGACCGCTGGTTCCCTTGTATATGCCAAGCAGTGTTTATATTAGTCCAGACCAGTCTCTCAATCCATTAGGATTCATAGGTTCATCTTGGCGGAGGCCTTCAGACAGATATGGGAAACGTCGTTCACCTTAGACAACATTGTTTTGAACTATCTATCTCTACAATCCATCTTCTTAATCTATTCATTTGTGTGATTCTGATTACTGATGTCCATAGTGCGACTATCTGAATAGAACTCTGTCACTTATATATATATATATGAATATGATTCGCATCAGGGTACTTTCTCTTGTGATCAATGAGAGTATGCCAACCAAGGATATTCTTTAGTGTCATTCTTGAGTTCTTCACAGGTAGCTAGGGTTTGGAGTAAAAGGTTTTTTGGATACCTCTTGTAAACCCTCCCGAGACTATAACTCGGCCACTAGGGCCACCTAGGGGTTTAGAGGCTTGTTATACTTGTTATGTGTGACAGTATCCTCAACGACAGGAAGTTGTATGTTTTAAAATTATTTTAGTTTGATTTGCTCGAGGACTAGCAAAGTCTAAGTGTGGGGAAATTTGATAGGTGTCTAAAACACCTTGATATTTATCTATTGTTTATGCTTTCTTTGCTAAGTTTTCTTGTAAATTATGTATCTTATGTTTAATTTTGAGTTTTAGGTACTTTGGAGCAAAAGAAAAAGAAACGTCGCTAAAGTGTCATTTCATGTGCAACTGTTGTTGGAGGTGAATTATTTCTCATTATTTACTTTTATTTCTTCATCTCTATCTGAAAAGCATGTCGGCTTTAGTGATGCAAGTTATGTCTGAAAAGCATGGCAGCTTTAGTGATGTAGAAAAATTGAAGAAAAGAAGTGAATATGAGAGGTAAGAGATGGCTGCTCAGAAAAGTACTAAAGGCACTCCCAGAAATGACCCGGAGGAGTTGATAAAGGCACCCATGAGTTTTCACTATATACAACACAAAAGTTATCTTTGTACCCCCACAATTTGCTATTTACACCACAGGTATTGCTAAACGTAACCCAAATAGATAAAGGGACACAGTTGTTGGATAAGGTGGGCGTCATCTTCTCCATTTGAATTTCAAATTCTGGCGGGAAAACTGGTTTTCATTGGCAGAAAATTAGGGTTCGTGATTTGGATAAGGTTTAATGAGACTAAAGCTCTGAAATTAAATGGGTTTGTTCCAAAATACTAAACAGGGTTGGTAATGGTCTTTGTTTTGACCAGAATTGGATAGATAATCGGAAAAAGATGAATCAAAGCTCACGGATTTTGGCGGGAAATTTTTGTTCTTCACGGGAAGAATCAGGGTTAGAATTTTGGGAGGTTTTGGAGGAGATTCAATCGCCAGATTTTACTGGGGTGGACCTTTTGGAGCTAAACAGGACTGGTATGTCCATCAGAACCGGTTAACTTGGGCTAGAACGTCGAATTAGAGCAAACAGGGGAAGAAATATCCACGAGTCTCTGTTGGTTTGAGTTTGGGAAGTTTGGGAGATTTTCAAGGGATTTGGTACATGATAATGTTCTTACCATATACAAGATACCTAGTGACGTGTTTGAGAACTTAAAAACGCAACCAAATCTTTTTATATTCGGTAGTTACCGGAAACAAGGAATTGGATAAAACAGGGATGGTTTGGCCGTATTTTTGTAAGTACGTAGGGAAAAGGGCTAGAAAATATCTTCTTTTCATATTTATTGACGGACAAGGAAGACTGAGAATCCATAAGGAAACTCTAGAGGCGTAGAAGAAGTAAAGAAGAGAAAGTCTGAGACTTTCTGGGAAAGAAAAGACAGATTTTTACGTCCCTGTGGTGTATATAAAGGGTGGAGGAAATCACAATAGGGTTATCTAGAGTTATACGGAGAGTCGGCGAGAAAGTATAGGATTAGAATCGAGAAAAAAGAGAGGTTTAGAAAATTCCTTTTGCTACTGCTCAACCAAGAACACGAAGAACATAAGCCGTTCAAAACAGTCGCAGTAGCAGTTTTATATTCAACCGCAAAAGAACAATATCGTACACTGTTTAAGTTGCAGTAGATCTTTCACAACTGAGCTATTGTAACAGCTTCGTGGCTAAACGCCTTTAGCGATTGGAAATCATTGTAAGTTATTTTTATTACTTTTGGAATACAATGAATAATCAAGTTTTCTCCAATTCTGAATCCATGAGTAGCTAAATTTCTTTTCTAGGATTTTGGAAGAAGCTATTTTTGATGCGTAATTCTTAGTAATTATTTTCTTTGACATAAATACTCCATTTTTGTGATTTTAATTTATTAAAAATTTTCTCTTCTTTATATGCTTCGTAAAAATTGTTTTGGGTAGTTTAGCTATCGATCTTTTATAAGCCAAGGAAAATTAGGCCTTAGAATAGTGACGAGAGTCATAAAATGAGCTTGTAATGTTTTATCTTCCAAAGCATGAGATTGGGTTCGAAATTGTTTTGAGTAAAGTAGGAGTATTTTGTCAAAGAAATTGTTATTGAGTTTACAAATATTGGAAGTAGTGAAATCCAAAACCCTTGAATCATCACTCCTTTATAAACCAAAAATCAATTTTAGTTAATTTGTCTTAGTATTTTCTTTTAGTAATCAAAAACCAAATCTTCATAAAAGTCTGTGCAACGAATCTTTCTTACCACTTGTAAAAACTACATCACACATACTGTGTTATATCCAATCATGGTTAATTGTTCTAAACTCCCATTTCAATCATTGAAATATTCTTAGAAGACGACAATAGACGCCTCACATAAACTATTAGCTTAAAAGCAATTTTTAAGTGATCGAATGATCAATACGAAGCATTCCGCGTCTACATCAAATGACTGTCTCACAAAAATCATGTAAGATGTTACAAGGCAATTTTCACATGATCATCTTTTGACTTTCTTCAAGATATAAGATAAACTTGGTTAAAGCGAAAGCTTATCAACACATATTTCTAGAAATATGTAAGCGAGTTAAACTCAGCTCGAAATATCAAATATGTATAATTGAAGTCTATATAGATATACTACTTTTGTCTCAAATATGAGATAAAGTATGTTAGAGCACTGCTCGGTCGAACTCGCAAGCGTTGATATATCAAGCTTGTTTGTCAAGTTTAGTTGCCAAAACTATAAGTCTTGATTTCTAGTCTACTTATAGCTAAGTCTGGGACTAGGATAGAAAGTGTAGTTGAGCTCTAGACTCCACGGCGTTCATCATGCAAAGACGAAGAACTAGTCAAGGAACTGGTGGAATTTCATCGAATAAAAGGTATGTGGAGACTTGAACTTATCTATCACTCAAAAGCCTATGTACTCTATCTCGTATCTTGAGACAAAAGTCGTATTGCTATATAGACTTCGATTGTTCACATTTGCTATTTCGAGCCGAGTTTATCTCGCTTATCTATTTCTGGAAATATGTGTTGGTAAGCTTTCCCTTTGGCCAAGTTCATCTTTACAAGTCACGAAAGTCATGTCGATTATTTTAATATCTTGAAAATCGCTTTGATGAAAAATAGTGTGTGAATAACCTCTATTTAACATCCTCTAAGAATGTTTCAATTATTGAAATGGGAATTTAGAATATATAACCTTGAACGGATATAAACATTGTATGTGAACTCATACTTGTGTAAGTCCAAAATCCTTGAACTAAAGTATGCGTACCTTACTGTTCAGGATGTCCGGAAGCTAAGTCCGCGTACTGCCGGAAGTTCACATCCCATGAATTTCTGATGGAGTTTGTGAACTGAAAACAAACTCAATCCGGGTACTTAAGTATGCGTACCGGTATGCATACTTGAGTGGGTTATTTTCTGAAAATGGTTTATTCATGAACTAAGACTTATATAAACTAAGGAATGCATATTTGCAAACCATGGATATAATGTTCATGAATCGACTCGAGTGAATCAAAATTGTTTTTGTTTCGATTGTGTCTTATATACTTCTATGAGATCTAAGCAATTGAACAACTCTCTAACTAGTTCTTATGAGTCATTTGAACTAGTTATGGTGAAGATGAATAAGGTTGATATGAAAGTGCTCATATGACTAACCATTGGTTAACTACTGTTGAACCAACTAGGTGTACACGTTTAGGAACGGTTACACAAAACTAAATGAACGTGCATTTCATTTGTGTATAACAAGCTAAGATTCGATCTAACGGTTGAAAGATATTAGCTTGAATCTAATCATGTTTTCATCTAACGGTGAATATTGAATGCTTTGTTACCAAGGTAGCATTGATTGCAAACCCTGATTTGCAGACCATATAAAGGAGAACTCTAGCAACTGGGAAACCTAATCCCCATACCTCCTGTGTGATACTAGTTGTATAATCTAGAGTCAATTCTCCTTTAACCTTAGGTTTCTATCGAGACCCTTTAGGTTAACGACTTGAATACTTCATTGGGATTGTGAAGCCAGACCCAACTATTTTCTCTGTAGTTGCGTGATCTGATCTTGTTGTTTCTACCGTAGTATAATTATAAAATTGGCTCGAGATTAATTTATCCGATGGGCATGATAGAAAAGTAGTCACAAACATCTTCGTCTCATCGTTTGTGATTCCACAATATCTTGTTTAGCTAGTCGATTAAGATTATTGTGAGGTGATTGATATTTCTAGGCTGTTTTTCGGGAATATAAGTCTGGTATATAAATTAAATTGTTCATGTTCACCTTGATTTATCAAAAGATGGAGCAAAACTCGTAGGTATTTCTGTGGGAGACAGATTTATCTATTTCTGTAGACTTTTCTGTGTGATACAGATTTGTTTATTAAAGTCTTCGACTTTGGGTCGTAGCAACTCTTAGTTGTAGTTAAGATCAGCTAAGGGAATCAAGTACATAGTATCCTGCTGGGATCAGAGACGTAAGGAGCGCAACTGTACCTTGGATCAGTGTGAGATTGATTGGGGTTCAACTACAGTCCAGACCGAAGTTAGTTTGTAGTAGGCTAGTGTCTGTAACAGCTTAATACAGTGTGTGTTCAATCTGGACTAGGTCCCGGGGTTTTTCTGCATTTGCGGTTTCCTCGTTAACAAAACTTCTGGTGTCTGTGTTATTTCTTTTCCGCATTATATTTTTTTATATAATTGAAATATCACAAGTTGTGCGTTGAATCGATCAAATGGTAAATCCAACCTTTGGTTGTTGATTGAAATTGATTGATCCTTGAACATTGGTCTTTGGTACCATTCAAGTTAATTTCTATTGTATTCAATTATACTTACAGATTACTATTTGCTTGAGTAAGTATTGAATTGATAAATTGAAATATAACTCCTTGATATACTTTTCTTAAGATTGATTCTAACTGTCTAGTTGATTATCTTGAAAGTATATTAGAGTTAGTCCATACAGATTGCTAAGAGAAATATTGGGTGAGGTTATTAGACCCCACTTTTTCAATTGGTATCAGAGCAGGCAAACACGTTTAAGACCTTGTAAGTCTGTCTTTGTAGCGATCTGACTTTATGGACGACAGTAATCTCTCTGATAAACGCATCACCAGAAACAAAAGGTATGTTTCGACAATTTCTATTAAAGAGAATGATTCTTCAATCTCAAATATAGACGAACCTAGTGTTCTAACGAAACAGACTAACACTGACATGTGTTATCCTGATCGCCCTTCAAAAGAGTCTGACTCCGACAAAAGGGAAGCAGCTGAAGAGAGTAAACTGATTCTTAACCTAGTTAGAATCCAAGCTCATATATTTAATCGGTTGAAAATAATGTCAATGTTCTTCTCGGTATAGTAAGAGACTATAATTCCAAAAATGTTGAAGTTCAGTCTTCACGTATCTTACTTGAGGCAAGCCTCAAAAAGGATGCTTTGGAAATTGAACATCGCTTGAATAAACTCTCTATTCAAGGATGTTCAAAAAATTCCTCTATACCATCTAATTCTATTATAACTGAGATATTTCCAGTTCCATAAGTAAAATCAGAATTCCCTTTTATTGGAAAAGATGTGCCTATAGCCTCTTCTAATTGAGGATGTTGCACATCAAATGGAAAGAAGAAATCTCCAAACGATGATGTTAAGTCTGTACTATCTAATCACCTTCGTGATCAGAAAGTATGTCTCTTTTGTGATTCAAAAGGGATTGTTAAGAAAAAAAGAAACTCTCGGTTGAATAGCAATTTCATTGTTCGACTTCAACACACCTTATATTTAATCCTCAAAGGTGTAACTGACATTCGTATGTCTAAACCTATTGGTTTCAGCACTCACCTTGTGTATTCTACCAGGAAAGTCAGTTCGATGAGTTCCTCAAATGCTCAGAAGCATAACAGACGACTCAACAAAAATCGTCTAAGAAGAGATCCGGAATTCTCTTTTGACAAAAAGGGAGATAATGCTACTTTTGATGTGAACAAGGTATCAGAAGAAGGGAGCAAAAATGATGATATGAGAAATAATCTAAAGGTGATAATTGAAGGTTATAAAGAAATCGTCAATAGGTTGTCAATTTTCTCTAGTCAAATTCTTCTGGTAAGAACTCAAACTAGGTCTTGTACTTTGATGACAATAAGTTTTATGATAATTTCTCACATCAAAAGGAATTCTTTCTAAGATTCGAAAGGAAAAAGAGACTCAACCGTAAACACGGTTCATTTAATGAGCTTAGGGCTCATACTTGTGTTAATTAATCACAAGGATTGAAAACTTACTCATAAAAAATCTTGTGATGTGTTAATAATCAGGTATATTGTTGGCAAAATTTCTTTCTGTTGAGCTATTTTCTTATCGTCCATAACTAAACTATTGTCTGCAGACAACTTTGCTTAAGTATTGGTTGTGTCTGATGTGGTTCTTCTTTTGTTTTCGTTGCAACTATGTTGCCTGCTACTTGTGTGCTCTACATTGTTTCTCTATGGAGATATAAAATTTACTGAGCCAAAAAATCTTGTGATAATTTTCACATAGCAGAAATTATGTCGTGTATTAAAAATATGACCGGTTGCGTACTTTTGTTATTGGGTCAAGTTGTGTTTTCTGTCACGAATCAATTTTGGAAACCCTAAAAGTTACCTTCCCTAAGAAACCTTTAAATACCAATTCCTTGAGTCACGTAAGCATACTCTGGGTTGTTTTGTGATTTGTCAAGAATGCCTACATCTTCTCGCTCTGGTTATTTTGCAAGAGGATTTATTGATAAAGGTATTGGTTTCGAGTCCAAAGGGAGGAAGAAAAGAACCCTTGTAGAAGATGATCATCCTAATGCCTCATGTTACTATGCCTAAACACATCAGGATATTGAGAATGAGGATATGGTTTCTGCTGAAGTGGTTCATGATTTTCTTAAATACTTTAAGGATGCGAAACTGCAACTCGTTGATACTTTGAAGAGTCTTGATGTGCTAAGAACTGAGTTGAAAAAGGTTACCTCGGACCTTGGTCTCATAAAGACACATGTTAAAGAACTTATCAATGAGGATATCTTCTCTGAAGATGCAGTGGATGTTGTCAATCACAAGCTCAAAGACCTCAAGGCTCGTCAAGATTCCGAAATGTCTATTTGATTTCAGTTCGTGTTCGGTTTTGATGGTTTAGGAGTATGTCTTTGTTCTTTAGCTTGTTGATTTTATTTTGTGTAGGAAATCTTCTTATGAGAATCTTATTCTTTTGTTTTTAAGAAGAATAACTAAAGTTTGGAATAGCCATTATTGTGATTACACATAGCTATGTCCAACGATTTTCATCTTCAATGTTTTTAGATTTATTTATTTAAACTCTAAAGTTTGTTTGGAAGATGATTTTTGAAGTATTAATCTTTATGGTTTTATATATTGAAATTTGTTATGGGATTTTTGTGTTTGCGTCCGTGAACTATGATTGTCCTATACGTGGTCAAAAGTTAAGCCTGTCGTACGTCGATATACAAGTTTTGATAAAAGATTGAATGAACTTTTGACAAACAAAAGTTAAGCCTTTTATGTCATTATGAAAATATTGATGGAACAAAGGATGAGCTTTTGTTTACAAAGATTAAGTCTATTACATGTCATTGTGCAAATAGTGATGAAAGATAGAATGAATCTTTGTTTATTCTGCAGTATTGATCTTCCCTGATCCATATTTCTTATGTATATATTGTGCGGCTCCGTAAGTTCTCTTATGTTGAGCATTTCCGATTAAATTAATCATGGGTTCTCTTGTGGTTAATTTAATTGAGTATTTTGGATAAAAATTCGTGTTTCATGTGATTTGTAATGTCCATAGAAATCATTCTTTTCTTGTGAAAGTAAGGTCACTCTTTCGGGAATGACATTTTATGGGTGAGAGTTCTTAATTAAACTTGTGCTTAATTGCCAAATCTTTGTGGGGAGTACGGATGTGGAATATTTTAGGTGTTATCTTGTATCTTCATAAACTCCTTGATGAATGCATTTAGTTTCGGCTATATGATTGCATCTAAAAAGTTGATATGTGCTTTCTTTTGGTCATGAAGTGTCTCTATGGTTCATGAGGATCCCACTAGTTTTCGTACCTTTGCCAATTTTATTGACAAAAATGGGGAGAATTAGTGTGTAGTTCACATACAAATACATATGGTTTTCAGATCATTATGTAAGGGGGGGTGGTTTTCATGTGAGATGAAGTATTGACTAAGGGGGAGTGATACATATCACCATAGTATTATTGTCAAAGTTGTGATACAATTGAACTTTGATGATGTGTAATAATATTATGACACTGTGTGACAATGATTGAGAGCTTTTGTTTTCTCATTGTTATGGCTAGGGATCTTCAACAACGATGGCGCTGATTTGAATATATTTGGAATCATTGGAGTACTTGGAAGTGGCGAAGATTTCGAGTAATGTTTAAGAACCAAGGAGATCATGCATGTGGAAGAGAAGATGCTAAGTTTATTTATCTTGTATTCCATATGTATTGATAGTTTTGTTACTAAAATTGACAAAGGGGGAGATTGTTAGAGCACTGCTCAGTCGAACTCGCAAGCGTTGCTATCTCAAGCTTGTTTGTCAAGTTTAATTTCCAAAACTATAAGTCTTGATTTCTATTCTACTTATAGCCAAGTCTCGGACTAGGATAAAAAGTGTAGTAGAGTTGTAGACTCCACGGCGTTCAACATGCAAAGACGAAGAACTACTCAAGGAACTGGTGGAACTCCATCGACTAAAAGGTATGTGGAGACTTGAACTTATCTATCACTCAAAATCCTATCTACTCTATCTACTATCTTGAGACAAAAGTCGTAGTGCTATATAGACTTCGATTATACACATTTGCTATTTCGATCCGAGTTTATCTCGCTTATCTATTTCTGGAAATATATGTTGGTAAGCTTTCGCTTTGGCCAAGTTCATCTTTACAAGTGACGAAAGTCATGTTGATTATTTCAATATCTAGTGTGTGAATAACCTCTATTTAACATCCTCTAAGAATGTATCAATGATAGAAATGAGAGTTTAGAATATATAACCTTGAATGGATATAAACATTGTATGTGAACTCATACTTGTGTAAGTCCAAAATCCTTGAACTAAAGTATGCGTACTTTATGTTCAGGATGTCCGGAAGCTAAGTCTGCATACTGCCGGAAGTTCACATCCCGTGAATTTCTGCTGGAGTTTGTGAACTGAAAACAAACTCAATCTGGGTACTTAAGTATGCGTACCGGTATGCATACTTGAGTGGGTTATTTTCTGAAAATGGTTTATTCATGAACTAAGACTTATATAAACTAAGGAATGCATGTTTGCAAACCGTGGCTGTAATGTTCATGAATCGATTCAAGTGAATCAAAATTGCTTTTTTTTGAATTGTGTCTGATATATTTCTATGGGATCTAAGCAATTGAACAACTCTCTAACTAGTTCTTATGAGTCATTTGAAGTAGTTATGGTGAAGATGAATAAGGTTGATATGAAAGTGCTCATATGGCTAACCATTGGTTAACTTCTGTTGAACCAACTAGGTGTACACGTTTAGGTACGTTTACACAAACCTAAATGAACGTGCATTTCATTTGTGTATAACAAGATAAGATGCGATCTAACGGTTGAAAGATATTAGCTTGAATCTAATCAGGTTTTCATCTAACGGTGAATATTGAATGTTTTGTTACCAAGGTAGCATTGATTGCAAACCCTGATTTGAAGACTATATAAAGGAGAACTCTAGCAAATGAGAAACCTAATCCCCACACCTCTGATGAGTGCCAAATAATGTATATATTTATCCCTTTTTGTTGGCAATTTAACTCATCTTTTATGCATTAATTCTACATTTTACCCCATATTCTGTATTTTCATTGTTTTCAAGAATAAATATTTTTATTAATTAATTTTGCATTTTTAGGTAATAAATAAAGTTCGGATGAGTCGCGGAGCGAAAAGAGCAGAAAAGTAGTGAAAAGCCGGGAGAAATTACGCAAGGAAGCCGCGAAGAATGGTGCGCACAACCTCATTTTCTACACACAAAAGCGCCTCCGTTCTCAGCCATCAGATCATTTCTCAGAAGCATCCGACGGTCGCTCCCTCATAGAGCATCGAAATCTGATGTCTCTGCCGAGCACCACAGAGCTGAAATTCCAAGCCTTCAGATTAGATGGTAGTTGAATCCAACGGTCGCTCCCTTGCTGTGCATCGAAGATTGATATCTCCGCCTAACACTACAACACCTAACTCCATCTGGCATCGTTGATTTTGTTGTATTATATAATCTAGCGGTCGCTACAAGCTTCACTTCACATCACCGTCCGATTGATCTTTCATCTCCCAATCCCACGGCTCAGCGTCGCAGATCATCAAGACTCGATGAATTCGCCTTACACCCTAGTACCCGAGCCCATCCACCTAACCCAAACACAGTCGAGCCATACCCTCTCCACCATCTTCTCCACAGCGACGCTGTCGCCATCACCACCACCATGTCCGTCTCCATCACCACC
This sequence comes from Papaver somniferum, assembly GCF_003573695.1. Classification (NCBI taxonomy): domain Eukaryota; kingdom Viridiplantae; phylum Streptophyta; class Magnoliopsida; order Ranunculales; family Papaveraceae; genus Papaver; species Papaver somniferum. The sequence continues at coordinate 53,983,489 of NC_039367.1, forward strand.
ACCTCACCCCAAATCACTCCACTATTTTCTCCCCAAATCACTCTACCTATACCCATCATCACTATCACGTTTACATCAACTAATCTCCTCAATTTCTCATCTCTGCCGACTGAAACCCTAGGTGAGAAATTGAAGATATAAGTTGATGTTAGAGCAGCAATTGGAGCGGGAGATGACTCAGGAAGAGAAATAGAAGGATGGGTCGACGAGATGGAGCGAGAATTTCATCAACAGTAGGTAATTGGCAAAACCTAATTTTACTGACTTTGGGGAAAATTGGGGGAAAACCTAATTTTGTGTAATGGGTATAAATTGGTGTTGGGGGAAGCATTAGAAAGACACTATTTACCTCTCTGGACTAGCCAATAGAGAATTGGTTCAAATTTTATTTTTCAGTGTTCTTCTCAGTTAACAGTGCAAGTTGCTTATGTGTTGAATTATCTGATATGTGCTAGTTATGTATGAATTATCTATGTTAGTGTATGCATGTTGTCACTTCATGGTTAGCATGAGCTAATCATCTTCAGGCCAAGGCTCAGTGAAGCCTTGTGCACTGTCAAGTGTGAATGAGCTAGTTGGTTACTTCCTGTTGCTGTGTTGTGAATGTGTATTTGAGAGAGGCCAATGCTCATAGAGCCTGTGATTGGCTGTACTGTCAAAAGACAGCCAATGCTAGGGGTAGACTAGTGAGCAAGTTGGTGTTCTTTCATTTCTAGTTGTATGCTTAGGAATGAACTTAACCTAGACCATGTCACTTGATTAGGATACAAGGTGGATCATATGCCTTGGCTTACCACCACTACTCTTTCAGTCACTTTTAATTTCAGTCCTGTATGCTTGTATCACCTGTTACTTTTCTTGCTTTTTATTTCCCTGCATCTTGTAGCTACTGTGCACTGAAGTCAGTGCACAATCCTGCCTCTTGCCCTTGGCTGCCAAGCCTTGGTTGTTTGTTGCCTTTCTTAACTGCTTCTGTATTGCTTTACCCTGCTTTGGTTCTTAGCCTGCTTTTCTATTGCTTTACCTTGTGTTCTTATTTCTCTGCCTGAAACCTTGCCTGCCCTTAGCTCATTACACACCTTAGCTAGGAAAACTTCTTATATGCTCCTCTCCCTGTGGACAAACCCCTACTCATCATTATATTATAAATCTTGACCTTGTATACTTGCAAGTGTTTTGTGTGCATCTCTTAGAATCCACACTAAGTTTTTGGCGCCGCTGCCGGGGAGCTGGCTGCCTTATCTGTGAAGTTTTCAAAGTCTGCTGTTGGTGTGCAAGTGTTGGTGACTCTGCTGTGAAGCTGCTGCAGCTGCTGCTGCTGCTGCTGCTGGTGTAGAGCTGCTGCTGCCAAGTCTGCTGTTGCCAACTTTCTGCTGCTGCTGGTGCTGCCAACTTGCAACTGCTGCCAACTGCTGCTGCTGATCTGCTGGTGCTGTTGCTGCCAAGCTGTTGCACTTGCCAAGCTGTTGCACTTGCCAAGCTTGCTGCCAACTGCTGCAAGGCCTGCTGCCAACCTCTGCTGCTGGGCTTGTGCAACTTCTGCTCTTGGGCTTGCAATTTCAGCTGGGCTCCGTTGCTGCTTCTGCTGGGCTCTGCTCCACCTGTTGCTGCTGGGCTTGGACGTGAGCTGCTAGGACGATCCTAAAGCCCAACTGGGCCTTGCAACTAAAAGGGGACTAAAAGCCTATTTTTGGGCTTCCCTCCAAAAAACAAGTAAGCCTAACCCATGAGTTAACCCACTTGGGCCTCATTTAAATTCAAATTTGGGCTTGTAATAATTAATTGAATTATTTATTTGGGATTGTAATAATTTTTTATTTTCTTTTTTGTTTTTCTTTATTTTTTCTTTTATGGGTTTGTTTTAATTATTATTATTGTTTTTATTTTCTTTTATGAGTTGTGATAATTTATGATAGGTTTAGTTCAAAAATTTTCAAAAACCCAAAATTTTTAAACAAAAAACAAAACCCTTCTTAAACCAAAACCCATCAAAACCAAATCTTCATAACCCTTGGGCCAAATTGTTTCCGATTGCTCTGTCTGACCAACATGTTAGTTAAGGTACCTACTAGGACATGATTGTGACCTACAGAGACCAGACAAACAGACTTGTTAGAATTAACCCAGACGAACCTATCGAAATTCTAAGTTCTGAGGGAGACAGTCCAGATCAACCAGAAACAATGGGAGAACCACGTACCCTCAAGGATTATATGTACCCAACTAGAGCCAGTCAACCGTCCTGTATTTTGCTGCCCGAGGCTAATGGCCATTATGAGCTGAAATCTAGCACAATACAGATGCTTCCTATTTTTAGAGGTGTTGAGAATGAAAACCCTTACCACCACGTGAGAGAATTCGAGGAAATTTGTGGAACTCTGCGTTTCACTCAAATGACCGACGAAACCCTGAAGTTAAGGCTTTTTCCTTTTTCCCTGAAAGATAAGGCAAAGGCCTGGCTCTATGCTTTACAGCCTCAATCCATCATGACATGGGATGACCTCATAAAGGAGTTTTTCAAAAAGTTTTTCCCGAACCACAAGACTGCGACAATTCGTCAAAGTCTGAATAGCTTTGTGCAATTAGAAGGTGAGACCTTAGCTAGATACCTGGAGAGATTCAATGAATTATTGCTCCAATGTCCCCATCATGGTTTTGAAAAATGGAGACTTGTGCAAATTTTGTATGAAGGTCTAGATGTGTCCACCCGAACAACGGTTGAGTCGATGTGTAATGGTCTATTCGTAGATAAAACTGCTGACGCGTCTTGGGACTTCTTGATTGAAGTAGCTGAAAAGACGCAACAGTGGGAATCCATCCGTGAAACCAGAAAGACTACATCCGAAGCAAAGGCTTTTAGGATTGAAGCGGATTTTGAGGGAGAGCAAACATGGCATCAATAGTTAGGAGATTAGAAGAGTTAGAACTACATAAAAATTCAAAACCTTCCACCACTACTCTCCGAGAACATGTCGCTTCATCTGTTTGTGCTGCTTGTAACGACCCCAACCATCAATTCCAAAATTGTCCAGATTTGCTTGCAATCCAGGAGTCTAGGCTTGAACAGGCACATGCCATGTTTCAGAAACCAGAGCATAACCCTTATTCACAGACCTACAATCCAGGATGGAGAAACCACCCTAACTTTTCATGGTCAAAAGGACCCACTCAAGGAGGACCATCTCAACCCAATCAGAGCTATCAAATCAGAGCTATCAACCCAATCAGAGCTATCAAAACAATCAGGGATATCAGAACAATCAAGGTTATCAACACCCGAGAAACCCTCAACAACAATCAAACTCTCAACAACAATCATATCCTCAACACAATACCGACAAGAGATTGTCCACCTTAGAGGAAATGTTCCAGAGTTTGATGCAAAGTCAGAAAAATCTAGATCAAAAGATGGATCAAATATGTGAGAGAGAAAAGGGTAAACTTCCGAGCCAACCCCAACAAAATCCAAAGAGGATATTTCAAACAGGCACAACATCCTGCACTGAAACCTCACCTGATCAAATCCATGCCATTACCACCCTCCGAAGTGGTAAAGTCATCGAGAACAACGTAGGCGAACCTAATGAGTCTGATACAAATTCCACGTTGTCTCCACAACCCCAGAAAACCAAAGAATCTGAGCAAGTTGGAAAATCTGACAATTCTACTGCTGTGAATGTCCCTTTGCCAACTCATCTTCCTGTTGCTCCATTTCCTCAAGATTGATCTATCAACAGAAAAGTACCCATTACAATGAGATGTTAGATCTGTTCAAGAGAGTCAACATCAACATTCCTTTTCTTGAAGCAATCAAGCAAATCCCTGCTTATGCCAAATTCCTCAAAGACTTGTGACTCAAAAGCGCAAGCTCAATGTGCAAAAACGTGCTTTCTTAGCTGAGCAGGTGAGTTCCATCATTCTGAACAAAACTCCACCCAAGTTTAGGGATCCAGGATGTCCAACAATTTCTTGCACTATAGGAGAACACACGGTCAATAAAGCGTTATTAGACCTAGGTGCAAGTGTTAACCTACTGCCATATTCTGTTTATGAGCAGTTAGGTCTTGGGGAGTTGAAACCAACATCTATCACTCTACAACTGGCAGACCGATCTGTCAAGATTCCTCGTGGAGTGGTGGAAGATGTTTTGATCAAGGTTGACAAATTCTATTTTCCCGTAGACTTCATTGTCTTAGACACTCAACCTGTACAAAACCCAGACTGTCACATTCCTGTCATCTTAGGACGTCCTTTCTTGGCTACGTCCAACGCGATCATCAACTGTCGGAATGGAGTGTTAAAACTGTCTTTTGGTAACATGACGGTAGAATGTGTTGTTCGATATTAGTCAACAACCTGTGAATCTTGATGATGATGATGTGAAGTTAATATGATTGAAGGATTAATGCAAGATTCGTTGACTAACATTCTATCCGTTGACCCCTTTCAAGCATGTATGGAGAACTTTAACCCTGATTTCTATGATGATGCATACTGTAGTGACGTCCTATCTCTGCTCGAATCTGTACCTCAAATGGACATCACTGAAAGGAAATATGAAGTGGAACAACCCCTATTCTCTGATTCCAAGCTTATTCCATCCATTGTTGAGCCACCCAAGCTTGAATTGAAACCATTGCCTAGTACGTTGAAGTACGCATTCCTAGGTTCTTCTGATACTTTACCTGTCATTATTTCATCATGTTTAGACACGGAACAGGAAAGTAAGCTTTTAGAAGTACTTAAGGAACACAAAGAGGCCTTAGGATGGACCATCTCAGATCTCAAAGGAATTAGTCCCACCATTTGCATGCACCACATTAACCTTGAAGAGAATGCCAAACCATCGAGGGAAATGCAAAGGAGACTTAATCCTAACATGAGAGATGTAGTCAAAGGAGAGATCCTGAAACTACTTGATGCGGGTATCATATACCCAATTCCCGATAGCAAATGGGTTAGTCCCATTCAAGTTGTGCCTAAGAAGTCAGGCATTACTGTTGTTCAGAACGACAAGAATGAATTAGTCCCTACTCGTACAATCACAGGATGGCGAGTATGCATCGACTACAGGAAGTTGAACACAGTAACAAGGAAGGATCACTTCCCGCTCCCTTTCATTGACCAAATGCTAGAACGTGTGTCTGGACACAGTCACTACTGTTTTCTAGATGGCTTTTCCGGTTATAACCCCATTTTGATTGTGGAGATTTTTGATGTTTGGGGGATAGACTTCATGGGTCCATTTCCCATGTCTGACAGCAAGTTGTACATCCTAGTCGCAGTTGATTACGTTTCTAAGTGGGTAGAAGCCATAGCAACCAGAACAAATGACCACAAGGTGGTACTTTCATTTCTAAAGGAGAACATATTTTCACGTTTTGGTACCCCTAGAGCTATCATCAGTGACGGCGGTTCACATTTTCGTAACAAGTACTTTGAGTCTTTAGTACGCAAGTATGGCATAACTCACAAGGTTGCTACTCCGTACCACCCTCAGACTAGTGGACAAGTGGAAGTGTCTAATAGGGAAATTAAGCACATTCTGGAGAAGACGGTCAACCCGTCCAGGAAAGATTGGTCATTGAGATTGAATGATGCTTTGTGGGCCTATAGAACAGCTTATAAGACACCAATTGGCATGTCCCCCTATCGTCTAGTGTATGGAAAGCCGTGCCATCTACCTGTGGAATTAGAACATCGTGCCTACTGGGCAATCAAAGAGCTGAACTTTTCTCTGGACGAAGCTGGAATTCAAAGGAAACTTCAACTCAACGAGTTGGAAGAATTGAGAAATGAGGCTTATGACAGTGCCAAGCTGTACAAGCAGAAGATGAAGATTTCATGACAAGCGTATTCTGCGCAAATCCTTCACTCCTGGTCAGAAAGTCTTGCTGTATGACTCCCGATTACATCTTTTTCCAGGAAAACTGCGTTCCAGATGGAAGGGTCCGTACCTAGTACGCACAGTTTTTCCTCATGGAGCTGTAGAGCTGGAGGATGTCTCCAACAAGAACGTTTTCAAAGTCAACGGGCAGAGATTAAAGCCATTCCTTGAGCCATTTCCACCCGACATTGAAACAACCGACCTGGAGGACCCAGTCTATGTGGACTAAACTGGTCCACTCTTTCCCTAAATAACCAAAAGTTTTCCAAATGTTTCCCTAAAAACCAAAATTTCGTTTTCCCATCAAAAAAATGTTTCCCAACAAAACCAAATTTTTTCCAAAAAGTCCAATCCCATTAAAAACCAAATTTTCTTGTAGATTGTGTTAGTTAAATTTCCTTTGTGTATATTTTGTGCTCATCCATTGTGACTGCTAATATGATGGATTTTTGCCTTGAATAACGGAGTTTTAATCGAGCTACCACCGTACAATCGGGTATTCTCTCTCCTTTTACTCTACTCAGCATGTTCCTCTTCATATATTGTTTTATAATTCTTTCCATATTTTGAAACATTGAGGACAATGTTTAGTTTAGGTTTGGGGGGTATAGAGTAGCCATGATAATTTGCTATAATTGTGAAAACAAAACTCCATCTTTTGAAAAATTGAAAAATTCCAAAAAAATTAAAAAAATCATTCAAAAAAATTAAAAAATTGAAAAATCATAAAAAATGGAGCTATTTACCTTGAAATGTTGACTCTTGTGCAATATGTATTATAGGAGTCTTAGTCTAGATATTTAGGCACCCTGATTCTAGCACAATTCACATAGTGATAAGAAATTTGCACGCGCACGATCTACCAATACATGTATGGCCTCGATCTTCAGGGTTGATAGGAAGTTACGATTGCCAATCACTTTAGAATACTGAACGAAACTTGACTAGCTTGTTCTTGGTTGGTTGGGATAGAAGGTGGAGGTTACATTAAGAAAGACAACCATCGAATTTAACTGGGTGCATCAAAAGGGCTACCTCTTGCAAAGTGTCATGTAATTTTTGTTTCCTTTTGTATATGTATCAAAGGTGTTTCTTTGTTCAAAAAAAAAAAAAAAAAAAAAAAAAAAAAAAAAAAAAAAAAAAAAAAAAAAAAAAAAAAAAAAAAAAAAAAAAATATCAGAAAAATACAAAAAAATCAAGTATTTTCAATTCCATCATCTCTTGTTCCAAAAATAAAAAGAGATTAGTCAATGTAAATAAGAGTCATGTAAAGAGTTTTTTTGTTTCGTTGTAATAAGCAAGGAGGGTGTATGCCATTGATGTACAACGCGAGTAATTGTGAAATACCTCCAACTCATTCACAATTCTCGTAAAGTCCGGACAGCTAGCTAGATTTCGACCTCAGTTCTTAGCCTGAGAAACTATCTCTTGGTGATTAGTAGTCATGACTTCAGATCTTTCTTTACACATGTGTAGATACACTTTACACTCTTATCACATGTCTTTTTGTTATCAGTGCTAGGATTGTGCCTTCGATAGCTAGATTGACATCTCCATTTTGCTGTGAGCTTAACTGTTTTGCACATGTCACGTTTGATGGAATATGAGCTTATATTTTGTCCTTAGGTTTTGTAGGCACACCTCTGGTAAACCTTCACGAGACTTCAACTCGTCCACTAGAGACACTTAGTGGTTTAAAAGGCTTAGTGCATACGCTAAATGCATTCGAGAGACCAGCGACAGTGGTATAGTTAGGATTTCCTTAGTTTTGTTTTACTTGAGGACAAGTAAAATTCAGGTTTGGGGGTATTTGATGAGTGCCAAATAATGTATATATTTATCCCTTTTTGTTGGCAATTTAACTCATCTTTTATGCATTAATTCTACATTTTACCCCATATTCTGTATTTTCATTGTTTTCAAGAATAAATATTTTTATTAATTAATTTTGCATTTTTAGGTAATAAATAAAGTTCGGATGAGTCGCGGAGCGAAAAGAGCAGAAAAGTAGTGAAAAGCCGGGAGAAATTACGCAAGGAAGCCGCGAAGAATGGTGCGCACAACCTCATTTTCTACACACAAAAGCGCCTCCGTTCTCAGCCATCAGATCATTTCTCAGAAGCATCCGACGGTCGCTCCCTCATAGAGCATCGAAATCTGATGTCTCTGCCGAGCACCACATAGCTGAAATTCCAAGCCTTCAGATTAGATGGTAGTTGAATCCAACGGTCGCTCCCTTGCTGTGCATCGAAGATTGATATCTCCGCCTAACACTACAACACCTAACTCCATCTGGCATCGTTGATTTTGTTGTATTATATAATCTAGCGGTCGCTACAAGCTTCACTTCACATCACCGTCCGATTGATCTTTCATCTCCCAATCCCACGGCTCAGCGTCGCAGATCATCAAGACTCGATGCATTCGCCTTACACCCTAGTACCCGAGCCCATCCACCTAACCCAAACACAGTCGAGCCATACCCTCTCCACCATCTTCTCCACAGCGACGCTGTCGCCATCACCACCACCATGTCCGTCTCCATCACCACCACCTCACCCCAAATCACTCCACTATTTTCTCCCCAAATCACTCTACCTATACCCATCATCACTATCACGTTTTACATCAACTAATCTCCTCAATTTCTCATCTCTGCCGACTGAAACCCTAGGTGAGAAATTGAAGATATAAGTTGATGTTAGAGCAGCAATTGGAGCGGGAGATGACTCAGGAAGAGAAATAGAAGGATGGGTCGACGAGATGGAGCGAGAATTTCATCAACAGTAGGTAATTGGCAAAACCTAATTTTACTGACTTTGGGGAAAATTGGGGGAAAACCTAATTTTGTGTAATGGGTATAAATTGGTGTTGGGGGAAGCATTAGGAAGACACTATTTACCTCTCTGGACTAGCCAGTAGAGAATTGGTTCAAATTTTATTTTTCAGTGTTCTTCTCAGTTAACAGTGCAAGTTGCTTATGTGTTGAATTATCTGATATGTGCTAGTTATGTATGAATTATCTATGTTAGTGTATGCATGTTGTCACTTCATGGTTAGCATGAGCTAATCATCTTCAGGCCAAGGCTCAGTGAAGCCTTGTGCACTGTCAAGTGTGAATGAGCTAGTTGGTTACTTCCTGTTGCTGTGTTGTGAATGTGTATTTGAGAGAGGCCAATGCTCATAGAGCCTGTGATTGGCTGTACTGTCAAAAGACAGCCAATGCTAGGGGTAGACTAGTGAGCAAGTTGGTGTTCTTTCATTTCTAGTTGTATGCTTAGGAATGAACTTAACCTAGACCATGTCACTTGATTAGGATACAAGGTGGATCATATGCCTTGGCTTACCACCACTACTCTTTCAGTCACTTTTAATTTCAGTCCTGTATGCTTGTATCACCTGTTACTTTTCTTGCTTTTTATTTCCCTGCATCTTGTAGCTACTGTGCACTGAAGTCAGTGCACAATCCTGCCTCTTGCCCTTGGCTGCCAAGCCTTGGTTGTTTGTTGCCTTTCTTAACTGCTTCTGTATTGCTTTACCCTGCTTTGGTTCTTAGCCTGCTTTTCTATTGCTTTACCTTGTGTTCTTATTTCTCTGCCTGAAACCTTGCCTGCCCTTAGCTCATTACACACCTTAGCTAGGAAAACTTCTTATATGCTCCTCTCCCTGTGGACAAACCCCTACTCATCATTATATTATAAATCTTGACCTTGTATACTTGCAAGTGTTTTGTGTGCATCTTATCATCACACCAACCTCCTGTGTGATACTCGTTGTATAAGTTAGAGTCGATTCTCCTTTAACCTTAGGTTTCTATCGAGACCCTGTAGGTTAACGACTTGAAGAGTTCATTGGGATTGTGAAGCCAGACCCAACAATTTTTTCTGTAGTTGCGTGATCTGATCTTGCTGTTTCTATCGTATTGATAAGTCATTTTTCTAACTGCAACATGGTGAAATCATTTAAAGGCGACTAAAGTAAAATGAAAAATATTATGTCGAAAACAACTTTTTTCTTACTACCAACTTCAAATATGGACAAGAGTCTTTTACAAATCCAAAATCTATTTATTCACCAAGGAGAAAAAAGGATTATAATCTGATAGCATATATAAATATGCCATAAGAATGTGAATTTTCACAAATTATAGTACAAACATAAACAATTCATTAGCACCGGGTAAAATGTATTATGTTTGGAAAGTTAAAAGAAGACCAAAAAAATTAGATGCCCATTGCACAATATGGTAGTAGGATGTCACTTTCTAAGAATATACAATTGGCAGTAGTTCTTTTTACATCTTCAATCCAATTCCAATTGCACCTGCACAAAAGAAGATCAAATCAATAGTCATTGAAAGGGAAATAAAAACAACAAAACTAACCCGATATGTTGAAAAAATATTTATGGTAGACCTTTTTAAATTAAGCGACTAACTTGAGATAGAAAATTGGAGAGGATGATGGTAAATTAAGAGTCCACTGCTATGAAAAACTGTAGGAAAATATTTAAACTTGTTAGATGAAATAGTGCAGATATAGTGCTTTTGACCAAAAAAAAATTAGGCAGATATTTATAAAATTTAAGTATTAATCACTTTCGATGAGAGGAATCCAATAGCATAAGAGAAACATGGGTAAAAGCGTACGTATTAAATTTTAAATCCACCCTCGATCAACAACAATTGTTCTTTGCATTTTCCAGAAGCGTCATCAACAACAATAGTAGAAGACATGAGACGAAGATGTTTGTGACTACTTTTTATCTTGCCTATAGGAGATTAAATCTCGAGCAAAATCTTAGAGAAGATAGTACTCAATCACGATAGAAAACAACAACATCAGAACACGCAACTACAACGAAAATAGTTGGGTCTGGCTTCACAATTCCAATGAAGTCTTCAAGTCGTTAACCTATAGGGTTTTGGGAAAACCTAAGGTTAAAGGAGAATCGACTCTAGTCAGCAACTAGTATCACACATGAGGTGTGGGGATTAGGTTTCCAAATTACTAGAGTTCACCCTTATATAGTCTTCAAATCAGGGTTTGCAATCAATATTACCTTGGTAACAAAGCATTCAATATTCACCGTTAGATGAAAACCTGATTAGACTCAAGCTAATATTTTTCAACCGTTAGATCGAACTTAGCTTGTTACACACAAATGAAAAGTGACTTCATTTAGATATAAATAACCGTACCTAAACGTGTACATCTTTGTTGGCTCAACAATAGTTACGAAGTTAGCCATATGAACACTTTCATATCAACCATATTCATGTTAACCATAACTAGTTCAAATGACTCAAATGAAACTAGTTCTAGAGTTGTTCAATTGTTTATATTCTCATAAAAGTATACAAGACGTAATTGAAGCAAAATCGTTTTTAATTCACTCGAATCAATACATGAACATTATAGCCATGGTTTGCAAAAGATTGCATTCCTTATTATATAAATGTATTAGTTCACAAACAAACCGATTTTAGAACATAACCTACTCAAGTATGCAAACGGTTACGCATACCTAACTGGACGGACTAAGTTTGGGTTCACCGGTATGCCAACGGGTATGCCTACCTTCTAAACTCAGCTGAATTTCCGGAACTTGAAACTCACGCCAGTATGCATACTAAGTTCTCGTACTTTCATTAACCAACCATTACGCATACGGGTATGCATACTATGGTTCCCGGACTTGGAATATCCTGCAAAAGTTTAGCATACAAGTAGGCATACTGTGTTATATCCAATCATTGTTAATTGTTCTAAACTCCTATTTCAACCATTGAAACATTCTTAGAAGAAGACAATAGCTGTATCACACAAACTAGAAGCTTCAAAGCAATTTTTAAGTGTTTGAATGATCAATACGAAACATTCCGAGTCTACATCAAATGAATGTCTCACACAAATCATGTAAGATGTTACAAGGTGATTTTCACATGATCATCTTTTGACTTTCGTCAAGAATATAAGATGAACTTGGTTAAAGCGAAAGCTTACCAACATATATTTCGAGAAATATGTAAGTGAGTTAAACTCAGCTCGAAATATCAAATGTGTATAATTGAAGTCTATATAGCTGTACGACTTTTGTCTCAAATAGGAGATAGAGTAGATATACTTTTGAATGATAGATGAGTTCAAGTCTCCACATACCTTTTGTTGATGAAATTACACAAGCTCCCCTTAGTAGTTCTTCGTCTTCAATTGATGAACGCGTGAATTCTAGTGCTCAACTACACTTACTATACTAATCTGAGACTTAGCTATAAGTAGACTAGAAATCAAGACTTATAGTTTTAGCAACTAAACTGAACAAACAAGCTTGAGATATCAATGCTTGCGAGTTCGACCGAGCAGTGCTCTAGTAGAGAGTATCATTCCAAGAGGGGGGGGGGGGGGGGAATTGAGTTTACCTGATTGGTAGAATCAGACCCACCACCAAGCTGAGCATTAGCAGAACCACCAATTTGAGAAGCATTCTGGGTAGAATTGAGACTCGGATTAGCAGCCTCATGAAGAGAATTATTGCGAACATCATTGTTCCTTAGGGAATCATCAGCAAGTACATTATAACTACCATAAGGGTCAACTAAGGAGTGGGTAAGGTACAATTAGACAAATTGATGGAAGGTAGATCTCCCAATTTGAGAGAAGGGAATAGTTTTGAATAATCAGGTTGATAAACATCACTTTGTTTCGGAATGACCACAATACTAGCTAAAGCAGATGAGATAGCTCTAATACGTTTCCTCAAATCCGCTCTGGGATTAATTTTCTTTTTGATATTTGACAGAGCATCGTGTTCAGCAGCTGAGGAAATAACTTCTTCTCTTGTAATAACAGGATTTTGAGTCGAAGCAGCTGCTGTTTTAAACCTCCTAGAAGAGTTAGTGATTCGGATCGGGCCCCGATTTGAAGACTCAGGGATAGGAATTGACGCATAGACCGTTGCATTCTGAGTGGTAACTTTCTTGAAGATGACTGGCAAGCCGTTGTTCAACTGAGTTGAACTTTGTTGGATCAGACCAATGTCGAAAATCTTTAGAGCAGTTGATCGATTGACAAAATGACCCATTTGGAGATTACTTGTCAAACCTTTTTAAACAATATTTTCAGCATTTTAAGTAATCTCTCTAGCTTTTACTTTGTCGCTAGGATGAGAATCAAGAGTACCATCTTGGGTATCTAGAATATATCACTTGGAGACATGATAGTATCATTTACCACTATATTTGAATTAGAAGCAGGGCATTAAACTGGATTTTGTGGCATCACGAGTCTAGAGACAGTAGGAAGAGAATATTTGGTGCTACAAGAGGTTGTTTCTTTGATAACTTTCTGTTTAGCTTTCCAAGCTGCGCAATTAGCATCTTTGTGATCAATTACACGACATGGAGTACAGAAGTAACGTGGAACCTTATAGTATCTACACTCGATGAGAAGAGGTTGGGTTCTTCCACTGGTAAAGAGAGGAATACCATCTGGTAAATATTTTTGAACAGAAATCCTAACACAAACTTTAAGATTCTTCTTTAAAGGATGATTTCCATAGGGTGCTTGTGCTTCAATTAATTCCCAAGCTTAAAGGTGAGCTTTTGAAGATCTTCAAATTCAATATAAGATCAACCACATAAGTTCTTCTGAGAAAGAAACTTGATAGTTTGCTGGCCCTTCTGTTGGAGGGACAACTTTAATAACCGTTAAATAACCACATGCGAACCAAGGACGTTTCTCATTAACTCTATTGAAATCATTTTCTCCTAAGAACCTTATAAGAACTTTGTTTCTTAAACAATTGAATGTAGTGACAGTGGGTGTTTGAGCTAATGGCCATTGGTTATAGATATGATAACGAATAAAAGATGTTGGAACAAGATTTTCACTACAGAATATCCAACCATACACAATTTTCAATTATTATCATGTTCAGCTAAGATAACAGTTTTGTCGATGAAAACTGGTTCAGAAAGGGTTGAGGGTAAGGCTAACTTCTCATCCATTTGAGATGTGAGGTTTTGAATGTCTAAATTTTCAGAGTGAGAGTTATCTTGAGAACTCGAGGATTCCATGTAACTTATAAAAGTGATGTATATGGAAAATATGTAGAAGGAAGAGAATCTAGTTTGTGGATTAAAATATGTATCTGGATACAAAAGATTCTAGATTTGGTACTTATTTGGTGATATTGACATAACATCAAGATGTAGAGAGGAGGACAGAAGATATATTATGTTGAAGACTGAACCTTAAAATGGGAAGTGTTAGAGGGTTGAATATGGTTTGGCTTGAAGATTGGTGAAGAATGATGTTGTTGATGGTGAGTTTTTGACAAGGATATAAACTATAAAATTGCTCTGCTCTAATTGCCGAAATATAATAAAATCCCTGACCTGGCATCAGGATCAGAGAATCTGTATCAATACAATTTGTATTCGGAAAGAAAATAAATAAAGTGTATTCTATTAAAGGACGTAGTCGTCCTATAACTATTTTAAAAGTGTATATGCATGCCAAATTCCAGGGCTTTCCCCAGCAGAAACCTTGTTATTTCATGCACACCAATACATACACCTTTTATGCTACATGAATGGCATAACTTGTATTCATAATGGGATTTGACGCCATCCTTGAATTAACATGCTACTGAGGGTATCATATCTAGTACATAGTCATATCAGTATCGTCTCAAGTCACAAATTCCCACGGCCGAGTTCCTTGAACGTACTATAGTGACACTGTCGTACTTAGATTTGTACCAGAATGACATTAAAACTTCAAATATATGTTTGGCATATTGCCACAGATTTAAACCATAGATTGCAGCTATATGATGATCACATCATAAGTATCGCGGCATACTGTCCAGGCACGGCCAAGCCCATGTCATACACCGCATATCTCACGAAGCACCTCAGCTAGCTACGACTAAGGCCATGGTATAGCCATTATAGCTTCCAATGCTTTGGCTAAGAAAAATGAGCTAATGGCTCGGAAGAAATCATCTCAAAACAATCGGCTAAGTCCATAATACAATTTGGAAAAATATGGCCCGTCGGTATGTCCGTCATTGCGCCACAACATGAGCTGCGCACCATCGTGCGCGTCATTTACATCCTTGGAAGCTTTGTACAAGGACTTGGCACCATTTCGCGCGTCATCCTAGGCCTTGGAAGTTTTGGCCAAGGGCATGACTCACTGCTGCGCGATATTTACGACCTTGGAAGCTTAGGCCAAGGTCATGGCACCATGCCACACGTTATTCACGGCCTTGGAAACCTAGGCCAAGGCCATAGCACCATCCCACGCAATATTCACGGCCTTGGTAGCCTACTCCAAGGCCATAACGCCTAGTTGTGCGCCATTTTCAACCTTGGAAGCTTAGGACAATGCCATAGCACGTAGCCGTGCGTCATTCTCGGCCTTGACAACTTAGGCCAAGGATATAGCATCATGCCATGCGTCATTCTCGGTCATCAAAACTTATGCCAAAGCTATGGCAAGACTATGTGTACTATTTTCGGCCATGATAGCTTATGCCACAACAAGGCACCATTGTGCCCTAAATATATGGCATACCAATGGCCCTAATTAAGATGAGATCTATGATTCATCAAAAGCACCTAAGAAATATCAAAATACATCACATGGGGGGATTCTTCATGGGGTATTGGTCTGGTGGTCTACGACAACATGCGGCGTGGAAACACCCCATGTGAAAAGTTAGAGTAGTGGTGACGGTTTCAAATGGTTGGAGAGATCATGTATTCGTGAGAAAAGTAGTTTCCTGAAACTTCCCTAGTTTATTTCAAATGATACCCATCATCCTCTTATTCTTCATCTCTCCACAACCTCACTACCTCCACTACTCACGAGGTTGGCATTGCGTATTCTAAACTAATATAAATAGGCCACTTAGCCTATTCAGAGGACAGAACAAGCTTTCATATCCAAAAGCTTTGTATTCTTCCTAGTTTTCAATACCCAACTCACACAATTCAATACCATTGCCAATTTCTCTAACTTTTCTGCTTCCCTCCCCTAAGATCAACCCATCTTCCTCTCCATCGTGACCGAAGCAGGACGGAACAGTTGATATCGTGGTTTAGGCTTGTCCTGCTCGATATTGATTTTCGAACCTAAACAGAAAACCACAGCGGTACATTTGTTTACCTGGACGTAATTTTTCAGGTACTAACAGATGTAAAGTTACGCTAGCTTACTTGCGATTATTTTTAAACATAAAGCCATTATCAGTTGTTTTGTCCACTTCCTTCTCACTTTTCAGAGATACCGAAAAGGATTGAAGCTTCAGGCACGCGTGGGATCGAATACAAAAATACAAACCAACAACTTGCCCCAGAATCCACTTCAAAAAATTTCTTATTACGCACATCTTATACGTAAGCATGATGAGATGGGAGGTTGGTGAACACTTAAGAGGTTTGTCTTTTCTAGGAATCATACGAGAATGTTGGCACAACCTGCCAAATGTGATTAAAGCATTACTTTGTCGTAAAAAATATGTCTTGGGTATTTGATAAGGTAATTTTCTGGATTTGAGGTATAGAAGGTTAGAGTTTTGTTTGCAATGTGCTTAGCAAGGTTAGCCTGGCTAGCTATAGAAATAACCCATCTGATTGACGTTCCCCAATGAACAATAGTGCCTCTCAACAGGTGCTGCCTTCTCTGAATCTGCATAAAACCAAAAGTTTTTATTAAAACCCAAATAGACTCCTCAAATATGGGTGATCTATCAATGCACCTCTTAATGACAGTTCCAAATGGAGTAAAAGCTAGTGAAGCGTCTAGAATTAGACTTTCAAAATAGGGTTTAACAGAGTAATGATGGTTTTGAATAGGGTGTGCATGGGCATTGAAAGGTCGTGAATGACCAAGCGACATGGCACTTAACCAAGAACCATAAATTGCTATTAATGGGTTCTCTAGGATCTTTAATTATAAGTAGGTTTAAAAAAAAATTATCGAAAAAATAAACCATTAGACCAAAAGAAGAAAAAATTAGAGAGAGATAAGTGAGAGATGGCAAATCCTGATGCGAACCCTCCATTTTCTGCATCTAACAATCAAGCCAAAGAACTGGTAATGTCCTTGAGTGATCTAGAGATAGGAAGGTTGAAGGATGATCTCCAGAATGATATTGATCGTCGAGCCCAAGAAATAGCCAGACAATGAAGAAAGAAAGATCAAGTTGTTCAGTTTGCTGCATGGAAGGAAAAAAGGCTTGCAAGAGATGTAAGGAAGTTTGAGGAAAGATCTGATAGAGGTAAATGGAAGAGGTATGGGAGTGCAACATAAAGTTAATCTGAAGAGTCTGACAATGGTTTTGAATATCATATTAAAGAAGTTGATACAAGTGATGAAGATTCTGATGCAGTTGAAGAGAATAAGAGGATGATGAAGTATTATGAGGAGAAGCTTTACATGCGGTATGAAGCTGAAAGGGCCAATCCAAGAATCTTTGCTAGAAACATGCAAGAGGGAGAGTCAAGTGATGATGATGAAGAGTTGTTGGAAGATGAAACCGTTGAAGATGAGGGCAGTGGCACCAGCGATTCATCTGGCACTGAGAGTGTTTCCCCTGCATCTTCAGGCAGTGAATACAACAAGCAATATGAGGAGGAATATGGGTAGAGCTACGATGGGGATGACTATTAATAGTCTCCTTTGGGGTATCGAGATAAACAGAAGATGAAAGCTTTGAAAAGAATCTAACAATGATCAAAAAGTTTCTTCCAATAAGGTTTTCTCGATAATTTCTCATTGTCTTTCTAATTTTGCTGTGAAAAGTAGTGTTGGTGATGATGTTAAAGGTTTTCTTTATAAAGCCGGAGTTTTTTTGTTATGTTTTAGGTAAGGATGTTGATAGTGTTGGTGTTGAAAGGGGGTGGTAATGGTAATGGTAGTGTTGATATGAATTGCAGAAACTTTTGTATTTTGTGTTTGAAATGTTTGAAAAGGACTTCGATACTTCTGTTTAACTTCAGTAATATATTTCTGCTTGTAGTTAGTGATGTTATACCGCGTTCTATTAATTGGTATGGTGGTGTAATGGAAATGATTTCTTTCTTGTGTTTGTTTATTAAAACTGCTAGTAATATTTATGTTCTTGTAATCTTTGAAAAAGCGGGGGTCTAACAACCATACCCAATATTTCTCTTAGCAATTTGTATGGACAAACTCCAATATCCTTCTATGAGAATCAACTAGACAGTTAGACTCAATCAATGAAAAGTATATCAAAGAGTTTATATCTCAATATCTCGATTTGATCTTTACTCAAGCAAATAGAAATCTTCGAGTCTTTATCAAAGAGAGATAATTTGGATGGTACCAAAGACCAATATCCAAGTGTCAATCAATTTAAATCAACAACCAAAAAGGTCGGATATTCTATTTGATTGAACAACGCACAACCTGTGATATTTCCATTATATAAACAAATATAATGCGGAATAGAAATAACACAGACACCAGAATTTTGTTAACGACGAAACCGCAAATGCAGAAAAACCCCGGGACCTAGTCCAGATTGAACACACATTGTATTAAGCCGCTACAGACACTAGCCTACTCCAAATTAACTTCGGCCTGGACTGTAGTTGAACCCCAATCAATCTCACACTGATACAAGGTATAATTATGCTCCTACGCCTCTGATCCCAGCAGGATACTGCGCACTTGATTCCCTTAGCTGATCTCACCCATAACTAAGAGTTGCTATAACCCAAAGTCGAAGACTTTAATAAACAAATCTGTATCACACAGAAAAGTCTACAATAATAGATAAATCTGTTTCCCACGAATATACCTATGAGTTTTGTTCCGTCTTTTGATAAATCAAGGTGAACAGGAACCAATCAATAATACCAGACTTATATTCCCGAAGAACAACTTAGTATTATCAATCACCTCACAATAATCTTAATCGACGCAGCGAAAAAAGATATTGCGGAATTACAAACGATGCGACGAAGTTTGTTTGTGATTACTTTTTTATCTTGCCTATCGGAGATATCAAATCTCAAGCCAATTATTTCAATTGTACTCGTACGATAGAAGATGCAAGATCAGATCACACAACTACAAGAAAAGTAGTATCGGTCTGGCTTCACAATCCCAATGAAGTCTTTAAGTCGTTAACCTGGTTTAGAAGAAGAAACCAAAGGTTAAAGGAGAATCGAATCTAGCTTAGCACAACTAGTATCATACAGAATGTGTGGGGATTAGGTTTCCCAGTTGCTATAGTTCTCCCTTATATACACTTTCAAATCAGGGTTTGCAATCAATGTTAGATTAGTAACAAAGTATTCAATATTCACCGTTAGATGAAAACCTGATTAGATTCAAGCTAATATTTCTCAACCGTTAGATCGAAAACTTAGCTTGTCACACACAAATGAAATGTCCAATTTTTGGTTTATGAACCGTACCCAAACATTAACATTTGTTGGTTCAACAAGTCAACCAAATGGTTAGCCATATGATTACTCTCATATCAACCTTATTCTTCTTCACCATAACTAGCTCAAATGACTCAAATCAACTAGTTAGAGAATTGTTCAATTGCAAGGAAATCTTATGTAACTACATAAGACACAATTGAAGCAAAATCGGTTTGATTCACTCGAATCGGTTCATGAAATTTATAGCCACGGTTTGCAAAATCATTCCTTAGTTTATTTAAACATTAGTTCAAGAACAACCGACTTTAGATATAACCTGCTCAAGTTCGCGGACTAGGTTCGCGGACTTAAGCTCATAGAAGGAGTACAAGAACTCCAGCAGAAAATCTCGGGCCGAGAAGTTCCGCAAGTTCGCGGACTGAGTTCGCGGACTTGGCTCACGCCACTTCCAACTTCTCTTGATCAACAAAGTTTAGCAAACTTTGGTCAAAGAATAAGACTTATGCATATATGTGTTTCCACAACAATGCTTATATCCACCAATGGTTATGTAATCTAAACTCTGATTTCAATCATTGAAACATTCTCAGAGAACGTTATATAGCCGTTATTCACAGACCATTTTTCGTTAGAGCAATTTTTTAAGTAATTGAAATATAACATGACTTTCGTCACTTGGTAAAGATGAATTCGGCTAAAGCGAAAGCTTACCAACACATATTCGAGAAATAGATAGGAGAGATAGCAAATGTGTATAATGAAAGTTTATATATCAAAACGACTTTTGTCTCAAGAGTATGAGATAGAGTAAATAGACTTTTGAGTGACAGATAAGTTCAAGTCTCCACATACCTTATAGTCGATGAAGATCCACCAGTTCCTTGAGTAGTCCTTCGTCTTGTATGATGATTTCCATGGAGTCTTGTGCTCAAATACACTTTCTATCCTAATCCAAGACCTTAGCTCTAATAGGCTAGTAATCAAGACATATAGTTTTGATCACTAATATTGACAAACATGCTTGAGATAGCAACGCATGCGATTTCGACCGAGCAATGCTCTAACAATCTCCCCCTTTGTCAATTTTAGTGGAAAAACTATTAATACATATGGAATACAAAAAATAAATAAATTAACTTTTGTAGCTCCTATTCCACATGCCTAATCTTCAACATTACTCGAAATCTTCGTCACTTCCAAGTACTCCAATGATCCCAAAGGTTTTAAGTTTAGCATCATCGTTGTTGAAAATCCGTAGCTATAACAACAAGAAAACAATATTTCTCAATCATTGTTATACAGTGTCATAGTATCATTATACAGCGTCAAAGTTCAATTGTATCACAACTTCAACAACAATACTATGGTGATATGTATCACTACCCCTTAGTCAATACTCCATCTCACATGGAAACCACTCCCCCTTACATAATGATCCGAAAACCATATGTATTTGTAGTGTGAACTACATATTAACTCTCCCCCTTTTTGTCAATAAAATTGGCAAAGGTACAAGAACGGGATCCTAATGAAATTTCCGAAAGAGACATTTCATGACCAAAAGAAAGCAAAATTTTCAACTTGTTCTTTAGATGCAATCATAAAGCCGAAGCTAAATGCATTCATCAAGGAGTTTATAAAGATACAAGATAACCCCTATAATATTCCACAGCCACACTCCCCACAAAGAAATGGCAATTAAGCGCAAGTTCAAAAGAACTCTCCCCCATAAAATGTCATTCCCAAGGGAACAACAAGAGCGACCTTAATTTCGAAAGAGAAACGAAGGATTTCTTTGGACATAACAAATCACATACAAGTATGAATTTGAATCCAAAGTATTAAATTAACCACAAGAAGTTCATGATTAACTTAACCGAAAATTCTCAACACAAGTAAACTTATGGAGACTTAAGAGCGCTTAATTAGATTAATCACAAGTAAACCCATAATTAATCTAATCGAAATACACAATCAAACTAATCACAAAGTAATCAATTTAATTGGTCATACTCGCATAAGAGAGTCTATGGAGCAATGACTAAGTTAATCATGAAAACAATCAACCCAGTCATGAACGCTCAAACATAAGAAGACTTATGGAGTCATAACTAAATAACCAAACAAGATGATTAATTTAGTTGAAAATGCTCGACATAAAGTACCTTACGGAACAACAACATAGCTAATAAAAAATAATCAACTTGGTTGTTTAATTCTCAACATAAGACACTTTACGGAGCCTCACAGTAATACATAAAATATGGATCAGGGAAGATCGATTACTGCGGAATACACAAGGATTCATTCTATTTTCCATCACTATTTGCATAACGACATTTAATAGACATAATCCTTGCAAAAAAAATATTTTAACCTATCTTCCATCAATAATAGAAAATATAGGCTTAACTTTTGTATTTGTCAAAAGTCCATTCATTCTTTCATCAATACATGCATATCAATTCATGAACGACTTTACTTTTGACAAGATATGGGACAATCAAGTTCACGGATGCAAACACACATATCCCATAACAATATTGCAATATATAAAACCATAAAGATTAATACTGCAAAAATCATCTTCCAAACAATTTATAATTAAAACCAATAAATCTAAAAACATGAAGATGAAAACGTTGGACATAGCTATGTGTAATCACAATAATGGCTATTCCAACCTATAGTTATTCTTCTAAACAAAAACAGAAATATAGGAGATTTATAGATAAACAAAAAAAAATCAACAAGCTAGGGAACAAAAGCAGACTCCATTGCCATGTCCGAACACGAACTATGGTCAAATAGACAGTTCAGGATCCTCACGAGTCTTGGTGTCTTTGAGCTTGTGATTAGCAGCATCCATTCCATTTTCAGAGAAGAGATTCTCTTTGTGAAGATCTTTGATGTGAGATCTTATGAGACCAAGGTCAGATGAAACCTTTTTCACCTCAGTTTTCAACACATCAAGATTTTTCAGAGTATCAACGAGCTGCAGTTTTGCTTCCTCAAAATACTTAAAAAGTCATGAACCACTTCAGCAGAAATCATATCATCTTTCTCAATATTCTCATGAGTATATGCATAGTAACACGAGGCATTAAGATGATCTTCATCTACAAGGGTTCTTTTCTTCCTCCCTTCGGATTTGAAACCAATACCTTTATCAAGAAAGCCTTTAGCAAAACCACTCGATTGTGAAGATGACGACATTCTTGATAAACCAAAATAACCTAGAGTACGCAAACGTGACTCAGTGGTTTGGTATTTATATGTTTTCTTAGGTAAAAAACCTTTAGGGTTTACAAACTGTTAACTCGTGATGGTAACGCACGTACACATACGAATACAACAAGACCCACAAAGAAAAACTAACAAAAACTTTTTGCTACAAAAATGGCTTAATAAATTTCATAACAGGAAGAAATCTAGAACACAAGTGTAGCAGACCATAAATACAAAAAGTCTTGCATCAAAACAGAGAAACGATACTAGACAATACAAATACTTTTTAGGCAATATTGTATGTAGACACTAGTTTAGCTATAAACGATAAGAGGATAACTCAACGAGACAGAACATCAAATCGCCACAGTATACCTGACTTTTACACATCTTTCTCAACAGGATTTTTATGAGCAAGTTCTCAAATCTTGTGATTAATTGGCACAAGTATGAGCACTGAGCTCAATAAGAGAATTGTGTTTCTGATCAAGTCTCTTTTTCCTTCTAAATTTAGAGAGGGATCCCTTTTGATGTGAGAAATTATCATAAAACTTATTATCATCAAAATATGACACATAGTTTGAGTTCTTACCTGAAGAGTTTTAGCATGAGGAGGATGACAACCTGTCGACAATTTCTTTATACCCTTCAATTATCTCTATCAGATTATTTCTCATATCATCAATTTTTATTCTTTCTTCTGAAATTTCATTCACATCAAGGTTAATGTTATTTCTCGAGGAACCGACTTGATCTTTCCTTAGAAAATTCTTGTTAAGACTTATGTTCTAGTTTAGAACATTTGAGGAACTCAACGAACTGACTTTCCTGGTAACATACACAGGGTAAGTACGAAAACCAACTGGTTTAGACATACGTATGTCAGTTACACCTTTGAGAATTAAGTCCAGGATGTGTTGAAGTTTATTCAACCTAGAGTTTCTCTTTTGTTTAGCAGAGCCTTTTGCACTGCAAAAGAGACATACTTTCTGATCACAAGAGTGACTAGACACAGTAGTCTTAACAACCTCGTTAGGAGATTTCTTCCTTTTATGTGATGTGGAACATCCTTGATCAATGGGGACTTCAGACACATCTTTTCTGAGTTAAAAGGATTTCGATTTTGCTTCTGAAGCTGTAACATATTCTGTTGTAGCAGAAGTACTTGGTATGTTAGACTGTTTAAAGCATCCTTGAATAGAGAGTTTACTCAAGCGATGTTCTATTTCCAAAGCATCCTTTTTGAGGCTAGCCTCAAGCGACATACATGAAGAATGATCTTCAGTATTTTCTTTGGATTTACAGTCTCTTACAACACCAAGAAGGACTTCAACATGATGTTTTAACCGATTAAATCTATCATCTGGGATTCTAGCAAGATTTAGAGTCAACTTAGTCTCTTCATCTGTTTCCCTTTAATTTATAGAGATAGACTCTTTTGAAGGGTAATCGGAAGTACACATGTTGGAGCCTGTCTATCTTCTTTGAACACAAGGTTTATCTATCTATGAGATTGAAGAATCTTTCTCATTAATAGAAGTATACGAGACAGAGTTTTTATTTCTGGTGACGCGTTTATCAGAGATACTATCGCCCATCCTCAGATCGCTACAAACACAACTAGTAAGGTCATGAACGTGTTTGCCTGCTCTGATACCAATTGAAAAAGCGGGGGTCTAACAATCACACCCAATATTTCGCTTAGAAATCTGTATGGACAAACTCCAATATACTTTTATGAGAATCAACTAGACAGCTAGACTCAATCAATGAAAAGTATATCAAAGAGTTTATATCTCAATCTCTCGATTTGATCTTTACTCTAGCAAATAGAAATCTGCGAGTCTTTATCAAAGAGAGATAACTTAGATGGTACCAAAGACCAATATCCAAGTGTCAATCAATTTTAATCAACAACCAAAAAGGTCGGATATTCTAATTGATTGAACAACGCACAACCTGTGATATTTCAATTATATAAACAAATATAATGCGGAATAGAAATAACACAGACACCAGAATTTTGTTAACGAGGAAACCGCAAATGCAGAAAAACCCCGGGACCTAGTCCAGATTGAACACACACTGTATTAAGCCGCTACAGACACTATCCTACTCCAAATTAACTTCGGTCTGGACTGTAGTTGAACCCCAATCAATCTCACACTGATCCAAGGTACAGTTATGCTCCTACGCCTCTGATCCCAGCAGGATACTGCGCACTTGATTCCCTTAGCTGATCTCACCCAAAACTAAGAGTTGCTACGACCCAAAGTCGAAGACTTTAATAAACAAATTTGTATCACACAGAAAAGTCTACGATAATAGATAAATCCGCCCACGAATATACCTACGATTTTTGTTCCGTCTTTTGATAAATTAAGGTGAACAGGAACCAATCAATAATACCAGACTTATATTCCCGAAGAACAGCTTAGTATTATCAATCACCTCACAATAATCTTAATCGACGCAGCAAAAAAAGATATTGCGGAATCACAAACGATGAGACGAAGTTTTTTTGTGATTATTATTCTATCTTGCCTATCAGAGATATAAAATCTTAAGACAATTATTTCAATTGTACTCATACGATAGAAGATGCAAGATCAAATCACACAACTACAAGAAAAGTAGTATCGGTCTGGCTTCACAATCCCAATGAAGTCTTTAAGTCGTTACCTGGTTTAGAAGAAGAAACCAAAGGTTAAAGGAGAATCGACTCTAGCTTAACACAACTAGTATTACACAGAATGTGCGGGGATTAGGTTTCCCAGTTGCTAGAGTTCTCCCTTATATACACTTTCAAAACAGGGTTTGCAATCAATGTTAGCTTAGCAACAAAGCATTCAATATTCACCGTTAAATGAAAACCTGATTAGATTCAAGCTAATATTTCTCAACCGTTAGATCGAAAACATAGCTTGTCACACACAAATGAAATGTCCAATTTTGGGTTTATGAACCGTACCCAAACATTAACATTTGTTGGTTCAACAAGTCAACCAAATGGTTAGCCATATGATTACTCTCATATCAACCTTATTCTTCTTCACCATAACTAGTTCAAATGACTCAAATGAACTAGTTAGAGAGTTGTTCAATTGCAATGAAATCTTATGTAATTACACAAGACATAATTGAAGCAAAATCGGTTTGATTCACTCGAATCGGTTTATGAACTTTATAGACACGGTTTGCAAAAGCATTCCTTAGTTTATTTAAATATTAGTTCAAGAATAACTGACTTTAGATATAATCTATTCAAGTTCGCGGACTGGCTTCGCAGACTTAAGCTCATGGAAGGAGTACACGAACTCCAGCAGAAAATCTCGGGCCGAGAAGTTCCCCAAGTTCGCGGACTTGGCTCACGCCACTTCCAACTTCTCTTGATCAACAAAGTTTAGCAAACTTTGGTTCAAGGAATATGACTTATGCATATATGTGTTTCCAAAACAATTCTTATATCCACCAATGGTTATGTAATCTACACTCTCATTTCAATCATTGAAACATTCTTAGAGAACGTTATATAGCCGTTATTCACAGACCATTTTTCGTCAGAGCAATTTTCAAAGTGATTGAAACATAACATGACTTTCGTCACTTTCTAAAGATGAATTCCGCTAAAGTGAAAGCTTACCAACACATATTTCGAGAAATAAATAGGTGAGATAAACTCGGCTCGAAATAGCAAATGTGTAAAATGAAAGTCTATATATCAAAACGACTTTTGTCTCAAGAGCAGGAGATAGAGTAAATAGACTTTTGAGTGACAGATAAGTTCAAGTCCCCACATACCTTTTAGTCGATGAAGATCCACCAGTTCCTTGAGTAGTCCTTCGTCTTGTATGATGATTGTCATGGAGAGCTCAACTACAATTTCTATCATAATCCAAGACCTTATCTCTAATAGGCTAGTAATCAAGACATATAGTTTTGATCACTAATATTGACAAACATGCTTGAGATAGCAACGCATGCGAGTTCGACCGAGCAATGCTCTAACAATCTTTGTCGATGAAACTAGAAATGTGGTACAACGGGTTGTTGATAGTTTGTAAGAAACACCGGAGAAAATTCAAGACCTCGAAGACAGAATTACGTGGATTAATTATCTTTGTATTTTTAGATGAACACTGATCTGCATGCTAGAAACTAAGAACACTAAGAGAATTTTTGAAGAAAATTGCTTACTTCATGCAGATTTAGCAGAGATCAAACTATTTTATTATCCCCTTATTCTTGATTGTTGTTAATTTGACTTGGTATTGAGGTTAAATATCTCGTTCTTTTATTTTTCTAATGTCTGACTCGAGATCTGACTCGGAGCTATTTGAGTCAGGTATCGTTTTGTACCTGACTCGCTAGGTATATATGTTGACTGAATCCAAAAGCTTTTTTATAACTCTACTAATTAATAATTTTGAGTCAGACCTAACGAGTCAAGTTCAGATGTAACGAGTCAAATCTAGATGACTAAGATCCAAACGAGTCACTTGGATCTGCAGAAAAAATAAACAATCTGATGTTCAGGAAATCTTCATTGTCGAGAAAGCTCCTCATGTATAACCTCTTTCTTTTATCCTATATTTAATATGTTTACAGTAATTTAAGAATCCAAATTACTGTTAATTCGTAACTTTTGTTATTTTTCTGAAGCTTCCTCAAGGACTGAATATCATCATATCGGGCATTTGCAAGGCCACAAAGGAAAATCTCTTCTGGTTGTGTTGAAAATTTCTATCTTTTGTTAGGTAGAGTTTTGTAATGAAATTTCAATCTTTCTTTATGCCAAATAGATTTGAAAAAAAAATTCTACTGATTGAACTCCCTCCAACCCTGCTCAAGAACTTAAGTTTGGTGTGTCAATCAAGTGTACAATCCCATTAAAAGAAAAATCAAGGGTACAATAAATAAAATCTTTATCTTTATTGATATGCCACAAAAAAAAACATACACTCGTTATTAAATTACAGTGAAAATATGCTTTTTGCAGTGACCAAGAGAACAATGTGCTCCTTTTTTGCATCGATTATTGCATGAACCCCAATGTCTAGGGTTATGAGAAGGATTAATGCATTTCCCCTGGCAACACGTTTTCGGGTACTTGCATTTATGGCCACACCTGCCGCAGTTATTTTTATCTTTCAAGATATTCACACATTTCTTCATACAACATTGATTAGTTCCCGGCGGAGTTCCGTTTTTAGCATTCTTGCAGATCATAGGGTTATTTTGACATGTTAATGGAAATCTTCTTGGTGGATGCTTCGGCTTGCGATTGCCAAGGATCTTACTTACACCTTTTAAGCATTTTTGGGCATTATCAGTTGTTTCCATTTCGAAGTACTTGAGAGAAGTTGCTAGCCTGGCTGCGTAATATTCGTCAGCTGCAGCATTATAATTACCTTCTTGTCTTCTCATTGGCATTTCACTGGTGACGGCAATGACTGAAATCATGACCATAATAGTCAGTATGAACAATAGCTTCATTAGTCTCTTCATGGTGATGAACATAGAGATAGCACGAATTGAGGTTTGAATAAGGTTCAGGAGGAAAAGGGTCAGACAAGAAGAGACAAATATGAAGTTATGGAGATACAAATGGGAGGATATGGTATATATATACAGGGAATTTTAATGGGGGATGTAGGCTCATGTTTGACTTGAGGATGTGGAAATGGAATATACAGTAAAAATTAGCACGCCAAAGATTTTGAAAGAGACTTGTGTTGGGTAGTTTGGTGGTAATATTGAAAGGCCACATTAGGTGATGAACCAGCTAGGTCCCAAGATATAAGACTTGCCAGTGATTCTAGCAAAATATTAGTCGATCAAGTGGATAGAACTTTTGCAAACCGTACTTTTTGCGCGCCTGAAAATTGTACCGAGAACTAATGCGGCCTTTCATTCCATTGGTTGAAAGTATATGGGTCATGGATTAGGATTTTGAAAGTTGAAACTTGCTAGTGGGTGTTACCGTCCAACATTAGGAATTTAGGATGTTCGAAACTTATCTTTCCTCGGTGGATAAGGATGCTGAGAATTTTTCGATATCATTGGCATGGATTATAAAGAGACATGTTTAACTACCAGCTAAAAATGACGATAGTAGAATTCATTTGGGAGTAAGAGACCTCAACTATGAGAGTTCAAGGGGCAGGCTTTTTTGTGACGGGCTTGGCCTATTTGAACGATTCAGTTGATCCACAACCACTTATTGATGCTATCACCTATTTGAACGATTAGTCATTTACTAATGAATTGCCCTTGAATGTACTCCAACTGCCTTTTAAGAGGTTGTTTTACCGGTAAAATGATGCTAGAATCTGAATTTAACATCTCATTTAAAAGTCAGTTTCCGGATGTAGAGGTATCCACTATCCAGTGGCTAGATGCATGTTACTATCACTTGAGCCAGCGCATAACAAAGTTTGTAATCTGTCCTT
The DNA here is from genome assembly GCF_003573695.1 of Papaver somniferum. Lineage (NCBI taxonomy): Eukaryota > Viridiplantae > Streptophyta > Magnoliopsida > Ranunculales > Papaveraceae > Papaver > Papaver somniferum. The sequence continues at coordinate 54,012,488 of NC_039367.1, forward strand.
AAGACTTGCCAGTAACTTCTGAGGCCAAAAGTAATTAACTTGGCCTTTTTGCCAGAATTGAGATAAAGTGATGCCAAGGGGACCATTCACATCCTCCAAGCACCCCTTCTCATCGTCAAAGTACATAAATATCGTTGGTCAGTTATAGGGGATTGATCAAAGAAATGGGTTTGCCAAACTTTGTCAGATAGCTTCACTTGTCCTACTCAGCGAGTAGAAAGTTGAAACCAGCTTCAAAGTTCATCTTTCACTAGCCTTTTAACTAGACAAAGACACTACTTTTAAAGGCTCCTTGACAGCCTTTTTCAAGCATATCCATATTGAAATTTTTCTATACCAAGGCAAGGACTCAATGAAATTTTTTTGTTCCATATTGAAATTTTTCTATACCAAGGCAAGGACTCTATTTTACATCTCCTGTTGTGCTCATTTTATATAGAAATGTAAAACACTTTAAAAAGAACAGGGAACAAAAAAAGTCCTCTTCTAATCTATTATCATTTGCATAAAAAATATAGTGTCGAGATTATGAGATTGTGTGAGATTAAATTTGTCAGCAGACCTCTCCCATTAAAGTTTAAAAATCAAATTGGTTTTCTGATCTGTGCACTACCAGAAAAATTTGATTAAAACCGCATAAACTGTTTAGTGAAAGTATCTGTGTAATAAGATCTGAGAGTTATGGCATCAAGTTGTGCAAATATCTCATTAGCCTAGAATAAATGAGTGAGGTACGACATGACCTTATGGCGTTTGCAGTGTCTATTATATCATATGGACCTAAGGTTGAAAGCCTGCAGAAGGAAACATTAGGAGAAAATTACTTTCCAAAAGATGGGCCTAGTAATTCTTCAACTACCAAATGTTTGAGGACATTTTCCGAATGTTCTAGATGTGCAATACATGGTGTTTTAATTTAATTAAGGAACGGCTATTGTAGAAATTTCTCCGTAGGTACACATCCAAGGATGCATATTATTGGAACTTGGATGGATCACATGTTTGTCATCGCATTCTATCTGGGTCGTATTTGTTGGATGTGCATGACGATAGGCGCTACTAAATAGTTGGTTTAACTGAATAAATATGGCTATAATGTGTACCTGCATCTGATAAAGACGTAAAGATATATATGTAGAATCTATTTACAGTGTTACATGTAGTATGCGTTTCAAGAGTTAAACTCAGTCAGAGCAAACAAATACAATTAAAAATGTACATGATCTGCGCCCTAGTCTGAGACAGTTTTATGTTTTGATCGATTACTCTGAGGCAGTTTGATGAGCAAAAATGAAAAAGAGCATCGACCTTAGCGTACCTGTTGCTTTGGATACTCCCTTGGTCCAAAAATGGTTGATCCAATCCTGACGTTGGTGCTTCCCATTTCAATCTGTCAAAACAACATATAGATTAAGTAAAAAGTTTGAAAAATATATTCTTCAACCTCCACATTTTACCTAGTTGTATGATGCATCATGTGTGCTATAAGTTCAGCTTCGCAGGGACCTGAACTAGCGACTAGACAGAAATTGTACAACCTAAATGTGTGACACCGGGATTGATAGAGTAAGTACCACTAGTTATTATGCAGTAGAATTTATCTGGTAACAATACAAGAAATACACGTTTGATGAAAACTCAGCGTTCTTTTTTAACTAGCAAGTGAATGAGTATACGCTATTAGTTATGTGAATTTGAATAATATACACTCCAAACTAGGAGCATGAGTACCCTGATATGACAATTTTGAGAAAACAAGAAAATGTGTTCTGCTAAGATAGAAATGCAATATTTCCTTTGAGAAATGGAAGGAAGAAAAAGAAAGTGCTTCAGCACCTAGTCTAGAACTCTTTTCCCCAAATAGCTACGAAAAACTTAACTCTCAAAAAAAGCAGTTTAACCCATACCGCTTGCTCAAAATCACCAGACATCCCCATGGACAGCTCACACCGCTCTTCTGTTAATCCGAGCGCCTTGCAAACCTCAATTCTGCAGTTTTTTAATGACTGTTTCAACAGTAAAGAATCTATGTGAGGCATTAGAAACTAATGAAAAAAATAAAGCTAGTAATTACGCGTGTGTTTTGGAATCATTACCCTGAAGTTCTCGGGAGTTGATGTATAGTCTGGCATTCCTATCGTCATTAGGCCAGAAAACTCAAGGTTAGGGCACCCCAGCTTAACATGTTTTACGAGATTTACACAATCTGAAGGTTCAACACCAGATTTTGCTGTAACAGAAACCACAGAAATGAAAATAATTAATCTTTCTCTTTAAGGATCAAACACTTTATCAGCATTAAAACATATGCTAATGGCCAGTTGAGTTGATTCCTATCATCCTATACAGTAAAATCTATCGACAGTCAGTTGTATCTGGTCAGCATTTAACCACAATGACAAAATAAACTTTGATGTCTGTTTTTTACTTCAAATGATGTCTGATCACTTGAATTGACCCACTTGCCTCTTACATATTAATATCATCTATCATGGAGAAGCAACTGGAAAACGTTAAAGAATCAGAGCTAAATGTTGAGGGAATCATGGAGAATACAATTACTAAAAAATTACTCCCTCCGTTTCAAAAAGATAGGCTTGTTTCATGTGTAATTTGTACATGAAACAAGCCTATCTTTTTGAAACAGAGGTAGTAATAGATTTTTGAGGATCTGTACATCTTTTATCGTTACTCACATGCTTCACCACTAGTATTCACTTGAACCAAAACCTTCAAAGGCTCCCTTCCGGCATTCCCAATGAATCGGTCGAGATGATTTGCAATCTGTGAAGCACAGAGACCATGGAGCACCTAATGAGGGGCCTGATGTTGAATGGGAGAAAAATGTTTTATAAATTTTGAAAGATTCATGGCAAGAAATTCAACATCTTTAACAAAACATGTAGAGTTAGCTCATACGGAAACTACTGATGTAATAAACTTGGCAGTAGTATTTGAAGTAAATTAATTTAATATGCTGAACATTCTCATAATCATATTACATATGTATATGAAGTACTGTCTTTACCCCAAGTCATCATGTATGTGTAATGGTTCTCATCTACTAAATTCAACTTTTATCAGTTGACCAACGATACAGGCCTCATGGCATGGTATGAATTCAGCCTTATAAGAACACATGCAGTTCTTAGAGAAAGACAGAAACTCAAGGCACAACAGTGTCATTAGAACTTCAGGGCCTACAAAAACATCGATGTACATGCAATAATAAAAGGGTTCTCAAGTAAAACAGATAATAGATTAATTTTACCTTCTCATTATCTACGCTCTCAAACATGGCAAGATTGGGGACTGCAGCTGTGTATGGAGAGAAGTTAGTTTGCATCATAATCCAAGTGTGGCAAAAAACAATATACAAATCAGTATCTATAAGACCATTAATCTATCTGAGACATCAAACATTTAATGATCTAAAGCAGACTGCAATATGGGACTCCATTGAAAATGAATTAGATGATGGAGTTCATCTTTATGCAGCCCATTGTTGAAACTACAACGCTATGAAATTTCATCAAAGGTGAAACATAAAATATGACGGTACTTCTGAATTAGTAGTCCAAATTGAAAAGAACAGGTGTCTAACAATGGGCGAAAAGATATTTGTGAATATGATACTTGTAGCAAGGGGTTATCGCCAGCCATGACACGGTTCACATGACAAACTGGCTACATAAGTACAAGTTCTCAATAACAGATATCATGTGCATAAAAATCAACTTAGATTTGGGTGAGAATTGGGTTGAGAAAGATTTTAAAAGTACAGTACTGGAAAGCTGATGTTCCTAGTTTCTTGGAACGTAAAAGAACGATGCTGTTGTTTTCGAAAGAATGCCAAAGAAAATTAGATTTTTGTTGCATATTCCCACAGCCCTGAGCACCAAATCGTGCCTAGTCTAATTTGAACTCGCCGAACCCTGAGCTAATTTGATGCATGCACTCAAAAAACTGTTTGCCTATTGAAATCTGTAGGGTTTGGTTCCAATGAAAAAAAATACTTGTAAAACGTTTTTCCTGACCATTTCCTATGAATTCGAGGCAGCTGGAAATGAGGCGCATTGGTGTACTTTATCAAACAAACTATTTTTCCTATAATTTAAAAAATCAGTTTAGTTATCTTGTGGCACATTTACTGCACACTTAATTGCCACACTAAACCTAAGTTCTTGTGGGTTGGTTGGGAAAAGTCAATCTGCAGCAGCAAATTGCAAATCTATTCGGCACAAATCGTCAAAATTAAGCTAAATTGTAAATGTAAGCCCTAGGTTACAACATAACAAGAGATTAAAAATTTCACATACCCAGAAGAGATTTCACTTTGTTACTCTGTAAATGCCCGATATAATGCCATTCAATATCTTGAGGAAGCTTCAGAAATTCAACAGCTTATCAATATTTAGATTGAAAAATCCAAATTAAAATGTAGATAAAGAAAAGGGGATATATAAACATATACCTGAGGAGCTTTCTCGACGATTTCCTGAACATAGTTCTCACCGAAACAACGGTGACCGGCATCATAAAGTTGGCGAATGAGAGACACTGGTTTTGTCTTGCTTACACCTACAACTCTCACCTGTTCTGCCTTACGTCCTGATTTCTCAGATGCTTGCCGGACTCGATGCAGAACCGAACGTAGAGCACTTACTGCTGCGCCCTCCACAGCTGGAGCTGTCATTATCAATATTTCTTCTTCTTCCTTTCTCTTGGATCGGATCGAGTTAGTCTTTCATTTCTAAAATACTAATGTTGTCCAGTACTTTTGTTTGATCCTATTGTGTGGGGCTAGATTGTGTTATGTGTACGAATCTGTGTCACTTGAGGTTCAGCACTAGCTCTAGAGAACCGGAACGTTTTCTGTTCTCATGATTCAATTTTTATAAGAAGGCATAATTGGGAATACTCTCACATATTCCCCGGAGGGGCGATTCCGCCGATGGGAAGGGATTTCTAAGTTATTGATTTTCATCTGATCAAATCATATCCTTTTGATCTCTTCTTTTTGTCTTCGTCTCCTAACCATTTTCTCCTCTGTTTGTTGCACTACCACTTTACCTGTGCTTTTTGTAGCATTACTGGCTAAAGTTTTCTTCTAAGGTTTTAGGGTTTAGGGGTTTCTTCTGATGCCGAAAAAAAACAACTCTAACCTTTCAGTTTCAGCATCTGATGCTACTGTTACCCCATGTGTTGATTCTGGGAACAGAGTTGGTCTGTTTCAATGTCCCTTTAAGGGTTTGGATGGGTGCAAGAATGGTGTTGGTGGGAAAGGGTTACAGAAGGTGTCCCTGTTCAGTCATCTGAAAAATCTCCATTACAAAAGAGAAGGGGGAACTGATAGATGCCGCGAGAGAGTGCATAATTGCTGTGACGTTTACCAGGCTTGAGAGTCTACACTGCGGCGTCTTGAGAGCTGGCTTTGTACTCATTGCATGCACATTTACGCATCAGGTAAAAAATGCACTCATCTGGAATCGCATGAGCTTGATCCTCCTCCTGCTTCAATTTATGGCATTGTTGCTCCTGTCAGCTATATTGTCCCGCCTGAAGCTGAAGTTGAGGTTGCTACACCAACCCTGGGTCTTGAGTAATTGAACACGGTGTTTCTAGCTCGGATACCCACCATCTCGAGTATTCCATCTAAGTGTAGACTGCACATTGCATGGACCTTTAATACTGTTTTGCAGAGAGTAGTTGTCATGCCTGGTGAACTGTCATCATAGATCCAACTTCTTCTTTTTCCTGTTTGTACCCTTCACGTCGCTGAATCTTGTCAGGAAGAGAAAACTAGCACACGGAAGAAGCTGCAGATTAAGTCTGTTAACCGTGCTTTGCGTCTTTGGATCGAGCCAAATGGTTGTGCTGTTTTAGTTCCGGAAGTTCTTAATATGAATGACGAGAGGAAGAAGGCGCTCGAAGAGATAAGGAAGAAGGCTAAAAAGGAGAACCAAGATGCCACCAACCTGTGTTTGTGTATAGATAAACTTAGAAATGGGTTATATGCATCCGCCATCCGCACCCTTACCTCTAATGGAATCGCACCCAATAATGATGCCACCTTAGCTGAACATCGATGCAAGCATCCCCCTGCTGGTCTGTCGGTGATTCCATCTACTCCATCTTCCCAAACTGCCATGTTAGCTTCGACGGAGTTGGTGTTCGGAAGATTGAAGAGTTTCCCTAAAGGGACCTCATGTTGAAGAGATGGATTTCGTGCGCAACACCTCCTCGATGCTCTCAATGGATCTGTTGTTGTTTTGTCAGATGAATTAATCGCTTCTATTACGGATGTGGTTAACTTATGGTTGGAAGGCTCTTGTCCATCTGCTTTGGGGGCTTTTGTGGATAGTGCTCCTCTCACCCCACTTACCAAGCCTGGTGGTGGTTTGCGCCCGATTGCAGCGGGCACAATTTGGAGAAGGCTTGTTTCTAAGTGTGTTGCTTCCTTCGTTGGAAAAGATATGAGCTCTTACCTGGGTGATTTCCAGTTTAGAGTTGGCGCTAAACTCGGTGGAGAGGCGATTTTACATGCTGTAAATCGTGTGTTGGAAGAGAAAGAGGATCGGGATAATCTTTCCATGTTGTTGGTGGACTTTTCTAATGCATTCAATCTCATCGATAGAACTGTAATGACTGCCGAGGTACGTAATTTATGTCCCTCTATATCCCGTTGGGTTGAGTTTTGCTATGCTTCGTCGGCACGCCTATACTACATGGATCATGTACTTTCTTCAGCTCAAGGGGTACAACAAGGTGATCCCCTGGGGCCGCTTTTATTTCTCTTACTCTCCACCCTCTAATCTTGAGTATTGCCAAACGATATGAGTTAGAACTGCAAGCCTTGTACCTTGATGATGGTAAGGTGATTGGTGACACTTTGATGGTCACAAAAGCTCTTCAGATCATACAAGATGAAGGTGCTGCTAAGGGTCTATTTCTGAACATCAGAAAAACATAATTATTCTGGCCTTCTCCTGATCCCAGAGCATCCATAGTAGGTGTTTTCCCGTCGGACATTAGTAGGCCAGAGAAAGGGGTTAAGCTTCTTGGAGCTCCTGTCAGTCTTGATGCCCATTTAATGCCGATATGGTTGTGAAGAGAGTGCATAAAACGGTGGAGCTTATTGATGCAGTTGAGAAACTTGAAGATCCACAGTGTGAACTTCTTTTATTTAGGAATTGTGCTGGAGTTTCACGCCTTTACTTTGCTCTTCGAACCACCATGTCGGACTACATATATGAGGCTCAAGATTTTTTTGACTCTCGGCTTTATAAGTTTCTGCTACATGTGATTACAGGCGATGGGCCTGGCTTTGGTCCTCTGCAACAGAGGTTTTCCACCTTGCCACTCAGATTGTGAGGCCTAGGGGTTTATTTGATGCAAGACACTGTGCATTATTGTTATTTGGCATCTTGTCTACAGACCCTTGAACTCCAGTCTGTTATCAGCACCAACTTCATACGAGTTGCTGCTTCCTTCAACTCTGTGCGTAGTCTTGTTTCTCCTATATGCATTGATAGCTCTGCCACTCATTCAATGAAAACCTTGGCAGTTGTTTATTTCGATGCAGTAAAGAAGAACTTGACTACCAATTCCAAGTTGACTGAACGTGATTCGATGCTTTGGAAGAGTAATCAAATGAAGCACGCTTTGGATTTTTTATTGGCCATTCCTATTGTTGGCTTAAATACAAAAATTGGCGCAAGGAAGTTCAGTGCGGTGTTATGTTACAGACTTGGGATTCCCCTTTTTGAGTTGGACAACATGTGCCCCTTTTGCAAGAGATAAATGGACGTTTTTGGTGATCACACTGTGCATTGTGCAAATGAGGTAGGTCTAAAGTTTAGACATGATCTAGTGCGTGATACAATTGCTGACATATGCTATCGTGCTGGAGTTCCGGCACGTAAGGAGGTGGACTTGGGGCTTCTTGCTAATAATGACACTTCTTTGAGACCGACAGACATTCTGGTACATAATTGGGATAATGGTCGTGATGTTTGTTTGGATGTGACGATTGTCTCGCCCTTTGCAGGAGGCCGTACTTCGGAACTGGGACAAGCTCTCAAGGATCATGACATTCGTAAGAACACCAAGTATTTGGAAAATGCACTTCGCAGAGCTATGGGTTTGAGGCTTTGGCTTTTACTACTCTCGGTGAGCTTGGGGTTGAAACGATTAATTTCATTAAACGTCTTTGCAATTATCTAGCCATCTATGATGCTACTGTGCGCGTAGGGGACTTCCTTTTTCATAGGCTAAGTGTGTTAGTACAAAAAGGGGTTGGTGCCCGTCTTGTTGCTAGGCTCCCGACAAGTTTCTCATCAGTTGAGAATTCTTTTGAATAATTTGTAATATTAGTTTTATTTTATATATATTATTAAAACAAAAAAAATTATGAAGTAATTTAACCTGGTTTAATTGGGGGCCCCAAAAAATAATTAGGGGTCTCCCACTAGAAGATAAAAAAAGGTCGCCCGAACCTAATTTCAATAAGCCCTTATCCAAATATTTTAGGTAATGACTAATCCACCCTTATTTAATTAGTGATAATTTTACTTAATTAGTATTAATCTTACTTATTTGATTTTAACCTTTTTTTTCTTCAAATTTTTTGTTTGCAGTTTTTGTTTTTTAATTTTTTTTAATTTTTTCTTGCCCAGATTTGTATGAAAAGTCGTCATGGTATTGAAGTGTTTCAATGACGATTCTAAACAGTCGTTATTGTTTCAAAAACGACCCTCATGAGTCGTTATTGATTCAATGACGACTGAAAACAGTTGTTAATGTTTCAATGACGACTCTAAACAGCCGTTATTGCTTATAAAAAAGTCGTTATCTTCTTTGAAGAGTCATTAATGGCGGAAAAACATTAAAGGGTCGTCATGGTCGTATTCAATACTATTAGTTTTCGATTGATTTGATTGACTAACGGTGGTTGAACTTTGATTGCACCTAGTTTGTTTATGCTTGAGAATCTTCTCTTCTAATATAAGATTCACTCAAATTAGATCGAAGTTTCGACGGAGATCTTTAGACTGTTTGTAGATCTAAAGACGTCTTGTGATAATCCATTGTTAACAGACACCGTTCTGTGTGTGATTGATCACAAGATATTCAAGTTGTTTGTGTGCAGGTATTTATTGAAGATCAAAGAAGATATTTGGGTTCATAATCTTTGGTGTGCACAAAACTTGTTTTGGCTGGAAAAGGATCCAACTATAATCGATTTATCTTTGTGATAGATTTGATTGATTAGTTGAGTAGATCGACATCAATATAATTCTTTGTGATTCAAAGTATTGATTGTAAAATCTTGACAATTACTTTCGTAATTGTTATTGGATAGATCTAAGGACCTGACAAAGGAGTTTATTGGGATAAACGAAAGAGACTTTTGTCAAACTCATATCACTTGGTTGAATAGAGTTGTTACCGAATAGATTTGTTGTTCATTTACTCTTTGGAATACGAACCAAAGGAATTTTTCCAAGTGCGTGACTTATTGCAAGTTGGAGGCGTAGGGATACAGATGGAACTAGGTGAACTATAGGTTTAGTTGCTTGGTCTCAAATATACGAATTTGATTTAGATTTTGCATAGCGGCTTAATCCTGAGAGTATTCGATTCTGGACAAGGTCCCGGGATTTTTCTGCATTTGCGGTTTCCTCGTTAACAAAATCTTGTTGTGTCTTTTACTTTTCTTTTTTACGCAATTGTAATTTTTTTATTATAATTAGAAGTAAAATACACAAACGTTAATTCGTATTTACTTGATAGCAATCATATTGTGTTTGGTTAAGTTTGAACCTTTTATCAAGTAAACATACTTCGTTGTTGTATTGTCTCGGTCTTGTATCCATAGTCAATCACACAAGTTATTTTGTTTCCGTATTGTCTCGATCTCGTATCCATAGACGGTCAGACGAAGTGTGAACCGATTAGTTATATTGTCTCGACTCAGTCCATAGACAATCACTTTCGGAGAAAGGACTTATAGGTGGAAAAGTTTTAGATTAAGGTATATTTGGGTACCCTCGTCTTTTCAAGAGGGATGAGAGCCAAAACAACTTGAATTAATGTTGTTCTTCCCGCATGAGATAAGAAATGCATGTTCCAACCTGAAAGTTGCTTCGAATTTATCAACCAGGAGGAAATCATAGGTGTTGACCCTGTTAGCATTTTTAAGAATTTTTACCCCCAAATATTTTTCCTGGATATCCATCATCTTCACTCCCAATCTGTTAATGACACCACTTTGACGCTCAATTGTCACTTCTTTGATGAATTCAATTCATGACTTGAAAATATTAACTTGTTGGACAAACCAAGCAGTGTACTCCTGAAAAATTGTTGAGATACCACTGATTGTTTTCTCGTTCATCACTCCAAACATCATGACGTCGTCTGCAAACATGAGATGTGTCACCGGAGGGACCCATCGGTACAATATGTATCCAGAGTAGACCATCCATCTCTATTCTCATGATAATACTTGAGAGACTTTCAGAGCATAATATGAACAAATAGGGCGATAATGGGCAACCATGCCTAATAGCTCTTTACCCATAAAACATACCTTCCAGTTGTCCATTAAGAATGACAGAAAATGAAGTAGTATGTACGCAATTCATAATCAAGTTTTAAATATGTCCAGAAATACCAAAATTGTACATGGCCATCCCTAAAAAAACCCCAATCGACCCTGTCGTATGCTTTGCTCATATCTAGTTTAAGTGCAAAAGACCCCAAGATAGAATTAGAATGATTCATGGAATGAATAATCTCTTTAGCAGCCACAATATTGTCGACAATCTTTGAGAGCATAATACGAACAAAGAGGGTGATAATGGGCAACCATTCCAAATGCCTCTTTCCCCATAAAACATACCTTCCAGTAGTTCATTAAGAAGGACAGAAAATGAAGTAGTTTGTACGGAACTCATAATAAAGTTTTGAATAGGTTTAGAGATACCAAAATTGTGCATGGACATGCTCAAAAAACCCCAATCAACGATGTCGTATGCTTCTCTCATATTTAGTTTAAGTGCAAAAGACCCCAAGATAGAATTAGAATGATTCATGGAGTGAATAAGCTAGATCTTTAACAACCACAATATTGTCGACAATCTGTCTTCCTGGAATGAAGGCACATTGGTATGTTTTTATAAGTTTATCCAGAAAAGGGCTAAGTCTCTTAGTTATGATTTTGATGACAACCTTACAAAGAACATTACACAGGGATATAGGCCTATAATACACATGGGATTCTGGATGTTTGGACTTGGGAATGAGAGCAAGGTAGGTGTGATTGAGACCTGGTGGGAGCATAGAGAACCTGAAGCAGTCCTGGATGAGGGAAGTAATCTCATATCCAATGATATGCCCGTTTTTCTTGTAGAAGAGGGTTGGATAACCATCTGGGTCGGGAGCCTTTAAGGGTTTCATGTCCTTAATGATGGAGTAAACTTCTTCTGAAGTTGGAATAGCTATTAGAGACCTTCACTCTGAATCAGAAAGAGCATTGGAGTTGTCCATTGCAAAAAAAATGGATTAACAGTATTGTCAACTTTAAAAAAAAAATTGTGAAAATGGGAAATAAGCATCCTATGATCACTTCGTGGACAAAAATCCATTCCCCACTCTCGTTTTTTAAGGTGACAATTCTATTTTTCCTCCTTCTATGTATGACAGACAAGTGAAAGATGTGAGTATTTTTATCTAAACTTGTGATCCAGTTAGATTTGTTGCGCTTCTCCCAAAACATTCTCTCTCTTTTCTCAAGAATTTGGATGTTGTTGATAAAAAAATGTTTGCTATATCTGCACCAAGTAAAGGCTGGACCCGAGATGCCCAAATCCATAACATCCCTATCCTGCAAAAAGTTTTTGAATTCCCTGCATATAATTGCATTGTCGGGGCCGCCATGTTTCTCTTCCGTTTTGTTGATTACGTTAAGGTCACCTATCAAACACCACGGCTCATCAATTCCAGCCACCATGGAAGAGATGTTAGTCCAAAACCTATTCCTTAAATGTTTTTCAGGTGGACCATAAATGAAAAGTAATTCCCATTTTGGAGTTGAGAGATGCTGATCAATCACACATCTGATACAATTAGGGGTGGAGTGTATGATATATAACTCAATCCCATCTTTCCAGAAAAGAGCCAAGCCACCGCTTCTGCCAATGTTGGGGACAAAGTGAAAGTGTCTAAAACTGAGAGAGTTATACAAAACTTAATGTTATTCGATCTTGTTAAGTTTTGTTTCAGAGAGAAATAAAATTGAGGGTTTGCAATCTCTAAGGAATGAACTCAAAGTAGAACTTTTCATGGCATTCCCCATACCATGACAGTTCTATGAGAGCACTAATATGACCCTTGCGACTTTTTTAGGATAGTCGTCACATCCGTTTCAACATTATGTAAAACAAATTGGTGGATTTTTGTAGGAGGGTCGCAGTCCATGGGGGTAGGTGATCTCTTTGATCCAGATAGTTTAGAGACTGCACTTTTTGAGCTTGATTTTTGAACCCTAGCTGCCCTTTTCCAACTTTTTGGTTCAAGAATTAGTTGAAGATGATTCAGGGATGACGGAGTCGTGAGGATAGGAGAGGAGAGAGTAATGATGGATGGGTGGGTTGAAGTGATGGGGTTGAATCGAGAGACGGTGGTGGTGTGAGATGGGTCATCTTATATGTTTTTGTTTAACTCTGGATTGAGTGTGGGTTCGGGTAGAACTTTGGCCGGTGTTTTAGATGGATTTTCGGGTTAGGTGTTTTACTTATGATGGGTTGTTTGTGGATGGGGTCAATGAAACTTAATGGCTCCTTAATCATGGGGGAATGAAAAAGGTTCAGAGCATTGTCATTGACTTTTGGTTGGCAATCAACTCTACTAATTATGCAGCTGAACTGGTGGGGATGATTGGAGTGATTTTTTGGGAAGTTACCTTTTCAATGGTTGATTTGGTAACGACACGTTGAGTGGATGATGATTTATGTTCCAAGATATTGGTGCATGCGGGAGCGGTTGGCGGTGGTATCAGGTGTGTGTTGGTGATTTTCAGGGATATACATGCTTAAAATTTGCATGTATATCTTCAGTAAACTTTGCTAGGGTAAGTTCCTTGATAGTATGTTCAAATCCTTGATCCATATCAATGTGAATACCCTCCAACTTTCTGGACAAAATTGGACACTGCTTCATCAAATGGCAGAAGAATCCACAATGGTAACACAATCTAGGTAGTTTTTCATATCTAAACTGAATCGGACTGACCTTTTTTGAGGAGAGTGTTACATTGACGAATTGTCTAATCAGGTTGGTAATGTTCAAGGTGACTCTGACCCTTGCGCACTTTCCCCATTTTGCTGATTCTCCTTGTTTCAATGGTAAAGGCTTGCCTAATGTGAGGCTATGAAGTTCACAATTTTCTCATTCAGGGAGTTGACAGGCAAACCCATGGACTTGAATAGTGAAGGTGGCAGACTGAATTTGTATTCAGAAGGAAGTTTGTCAGGAATACAAGGCTCAATGAGGAGAAGATCATCATTAATGGACCATGGTGTCCCTTCAAGCATAATCACATCGCAGATCAAATTTAACCAAGTACATATACGTGGACCAAAATCTGATAAAGTTATTAATCCAGATGGCCTCCATGCTCTGTTGAGTATGTTTTGTATGATACCTAATCCATACTACCGTCCAGTGATAACTTTGATTACCAAGTTATGTCTTGATTCTTGGCTAATAGTGGAGAATTCTTCTGGAATGGCAATAGATAGGGTATCATCTTCTTCTTCATCCAAAAAATTTGACATTTTTTGGACTAATTCTTCATACCCATTACCATTATCTTGATTTGAAAGCGAGGTCATGGTGAAGGATAATAGGAACAAAAAGGATTTTTGGAAGATGGGGGATGATTGATGTGTTGGGAGAAAAAATAAGAGTGATTGGTTGAATTGAGGAGAGTTGGAAAATAAGATTAACGTAGGTTTGTATCTTTGCAATCCTTAACATGAAAGAAAAAAGAAAGAAAAAAGAAAAGTTTCCCTAATGACTAAAAGGAAGTCATCCTGATGACGAAGAAAAAATTAATAACCGTGAGAAATAATCAATACCCTCAATCATTTACAGTGTAATCGTCGTTGAAGAAAAAAAAATCACCTTATAGCCTTGTTGTTATAGATTATATTTATGGAGTTCTAGGTCAATAGTTCAAAGAAGAATCAAAACGTTGGTTAATTCTATTTCGATTAATGTTATTGTGGATATTCTTAAGGAAAAAATTAGAGTGTACACCCCTATCAATTTTTATTTCATCATAATTGAGAAAAAGGAATATCACTTCAGTGAAAATTAAGAATTAGGGTTTATTTTGTTTTGGGAGCGTAAAAATTACCAATTAGTCAATTTCTGAGAATACTTAACAATTATAACTGATTTGAAGTATGATTAAAACAAGAGCCGAGGTGTCGGTTCATTTTGATTTTGGTCAAGAAGAGAATTTAAGTTTAATTGTTACTAAAAAAAATTGTTTAGTTTTTCATTTTAACTTAAATTTTTTGGGCTATGGTGAGTAAGTGTATGGGCTACATTAAAAAGAAGCTTAATATTTTGGCTACACAGGGGAATGGGATATTGAAAACAAAAAACAAACAAAAAAACAAAACTTCATCCTTCCTGTTGCTCAGATCTAATCTCTTTGAGCTAGATCGAAGCAAGGACTTTTAGTTTTTTATGAATAAGAATAATATCATTTGTGTTTTTAGGTTTTATTTTTTATTATTTTTGGTGTTTATGGACACATTTCTTCCCTGTTTGGGCGATTTTTTCTTCGTCTTTGGACGATTTTCTCTTCGCTTTAATAGTGATTCTCTCAAATCTTTGTGGTGTTTCTTGGCTTGTTATTCTCGATTTATCAAGAACATTAACGACTCTACTCGGTGTCGCTTTGGATTCATCTTCAACAAGAGGAATTCAGGGCACTCGGATTCGTTTGGATCTATAAGATTTTGGGTAAAAAACTCCATCACATTGAGAGCATCTCTTATTGAAGAAGATAGTCATTTTAAATGGTTAGAGTTGATTATGGTTAACATCATTATTCATCATTATTACATTTACAAAAATTAAATGTCTTTGCGATCCACGACTCTTTCTTTTCACGAAAAATCAATAGAATACACTACTACATCTACTACTCCCTCTAATAAAATTCAACAGAAAAATCTAAAATGTATCACAAATCGAAGGATCCAATTTACATATATTAAGTTCCATGGATCAGAACCAATAAAAACGGCGGTATGTCGTCGCCTTGCTAATGACATTCTAGTCTAGCCTTTTTAAGGAAGAATCCTGGGTTGACCCTGACTTCAGCTATCCCGCTAATAGAAACGGTTCCCAAACACCATTTATTCCAAAGTGTTAGGATTTACGAAATGCGACTTGTACAAATCGTCGTTAAGATATGTACCGAGGTTTCGCCATTAACTGGTGGGCATCACTATCAGTAGGCCCTTCAACCGATGAAAAGCAAGCCATTCAGGACTTTTTGCACCAACAACCATAATCTTCCTCTTTCGGGTCATATTAGTACTTAGTCAAGTTATTGACTCCAACCACTTTTCTGAAAAAGAATGCAATGAAAAAAACAAAAAAAAAACACATCTCCAGCAGTTTCCTGCTAATTTAAACACTTGTACAATTCTCAGCACCCTATATATACCAAATCTACGACGCTTTCTCCTCTTTATACTGAACAGCAATCAAAAAGCTGTGAATCATAAAAGAGAAACACCTCCGAGATAAACTTTTTGTTAGAAGAAAAGAGATGGGGTTGTCTTTCCCCCATGTGCTTCGTTTATTATGTTTGATTCTGCTCTTATCTCAAGTCGCTTGCAGGTAATTTATCCATTGTGTTAATAGGTTTGATGCCTAGCTAGTTGTATTTCAGTTTTAGTATGTATTAGTACTAGATTTATTGGTTATTCGGCTTTCAAGATTGTTCTTAAACGTATATATCCATGGTCATTAATTTGCAGGAATTCTCCCCCATCACCACTGTGTGCACCTATTCAGCTCTCAGCATCACCACCTCCAGCTCCACGTCCACCTCCACCTCAAGGACGTTTTGCGGATATGCCAAGGCGGCCACCACCACCTCCCCCGGGAAGATCAGGTCGTCCATGAAAATTTAGAGCAGATAAGTTGGGATTCCGGCTTCGGTTGAAACAAATCCCTCTCACCAACAGCAAGTAAATTTTAAGATTGATTTAGAAATAAGGCTCGGTTCATTCTCCCAAGAGGAAATAATTTGTAAGGCGCGAGATATGAAATGATGCCACGGCTTGCTTTTCTCAGTGAAAATGTGATAATTATTGAATGAATAACTTTACATGAAGCAGTGAATTGATTTATAGTCCTCTGTTTCAGTACTGGGTGATGGATGCGAATGAAATGAATGTAACAAAATGTCCAAGTAAAACGAAAGAATCCAAAAGTAGTAGAGAAGTGAGAGTACCATACCTATAAGTCACTAATTTTCGGAATACATGCATCCAACTCAAAATCAATTGGCAATGAGTGGAGAGGTTCAATGGAATTATAAACCACAGGATCCTAAATTGCCCAGACAATGTGGGACTAATAATCTCAACACGCCTTCTCACTTGTAACCTCGTTGGGTCTAACACGTGGACAATAAATCGGATGACGCGGAGTAAAGGCGCGGTCAATGACTCGTCGCGAATAGCCTGGTCTGATACCGTGTTAGAATACGGGCATCCAACTCAAAACTAATTGGCAATGAGTGGAGAGGCCCTAAGGAATTATAAACCACAGGATCCTAAATTGCCCAAACAATGTGCGACTAATAATCTCAACACTAATGCTATGTCAGTTACAAGGGAGCTTGCTGATGTTCATTTCAGTTTATATTTGTTAAAAAATAAGCTTAAGTCTAACAAGCCACTGCATATACTCCCTCCGTCCCACATTAGTTGAGCCATTTGTAGTTTGCACAATTTTTAAGGCAAGGAAAGAAGGGGAGTATGTTTAAGTATTTATTACAAGTATGCCTTTATGGATAATAACTTGTAAAAATTCGAAATGATTTATCTCTTAAACTATACCACAATTTTTTGTAAACTTTATACCGTTGAAAAGCATTTTAAAACACCTAGGTAACGAATGTAAACATGACTATCAAATTATACATATTTCTTATAGTAACAACAATCAATTAAAAGGGGAGTTTTAGAAATACCACCTTGATTAGTGAAATGGCTCATCTATTTGTGGGACAAAATTTAAAACCAAATAACTCAACTAATTAGGGACGGAGAGAGTATAATACTCCTAATACGAAACTGCAGCTTAAGTGATCACAAATCCTAGAGGAACAAAGAAATCTCATGTTCCTGAATACTGGACAAAATTAAGAATTTTTCCCTTTTTCTTTGAATCTTCTTATTCTTTCTTTCTCTTGGACTGGATTGAGTTAGTTTTTTATTTCTAAAATTGTTAATCTTGTCCAGCACTACGTTGTATTAGGCGCTCTAGGCGCCCAGAGAAAAATAGAGAACAAAAAAGTTTCTCACACTTTGGCTTCTCAGACATTTTATTGTCTAGGCGCCCCTTGGGCGGCGTGCGCTTAGGGCGCTTTTTACAACATAGGTTTGGTTCTTTTGTGTGGGACGAGATTGTGCTATGTTACGAATCTCTGTCCCTAGAGGTTTGGTACTAGAGGGTTTTTCTGTTCTCATAAGTTTTCTTTATGAGAAATTCTCCAGTTTCGTTAGCTCTTCACTTAGTTTTGGTTAGTTGAATAAGTTTGCGAACTGGTAAGCAAACTTCCGGTCCTGAATTTCGTCAAAACAGTTTGTACACTATGTACACAAATCGTAATGTATCCAGACATGGGTTTTAGCTCTTAACTCCCATTTCAATCATTGAAACATTCTTAGAAGACGACAATATCTTATAAGAAATTTTCAAGTGATCGAATGATCAATATGAAACGTTTCGAGCCTACATCAAATGACTGTCTCACACGAATCATGTAAGATGTTACCAGGTGATTTTTCACATGATCATCTTTTGACTTTCGTCAAGAATACTGATGAACGTGGTTAAAGCAAAAAACTTCCCAACACATATTTCGAGAAAGATATAAGCGAGTTAAACTCAGCTCGAAATATCAAATGTGTATAATGTAAAGTCTATATAGCTATACAACTTTGTCTCAATGCGAGATAGAATAGAATAGACTTCTGAGTGATAGATGAGTTCAAGTCTTCACATACCTTTTGTTGATGAAGTTCCACAAGCTCCCCTTAGTAGTTCTTCGTCTTCAATCGATGAACGTCGTGAAGTCTAAAGTTAAACTACACATTCTATCCTAATCCGAGTCATAGCTATAAATAGACTAGAAATCAAGACTTATAGTTTTGACAACTAAACTTGACAAACAAGCTTGAGATAGCAACGCTCGCGAGTTCGACCGAGTAGTGCTCTAAAAATTTCTATAATAGATATTTTGTAATCTTTTTCTCTAATCTTGGCAAAGAACAAAGTTTATTACCCTGGTTCATGAGTCATGAGATGAGCATTCTTTTACAGGATTTCATGAATAGTCTTAATCTTTTTCTTTCGATCTTCTATCCGTAACATGTAGCTCTGTATCCGAGATTTACATAATATTAACACTAAAGACATTAGGTGAAACAAGTAAATGGAGAACATTAATTTTAACCCAACTTGTAACCCTAACCATTGGATGTCTTCCTAGTAATTGGGCAAAAAATTTCCTTCCTAATTATGAGACACCTTGGAAGACAATACTAAGAAAAATATGAAACATAAGTCAGATCAAGTAAATTCAAAAATACTAAGAACATTATGTGGACCCTAAAACGAGCATGAAAAATTTGTACAAATCAGATCAAGTAGATTCAAAACACAAAGGACATGTGTACCCATATTTTTGCGACTAATTTCATTTTTTTTTCGCTAAATCAGATTTCGGAGAATGTAAAAATCTTTTAAACTACATTGACTTTTTTAGTAAAGCATTCAGAAGATAATAACCAGACTCTTAAGATAAAGAAAATTAATACTCCCTATGTCCTAGTTTAGATGTCATAATAGGATTTTTAACAAAAATTAAGAAATGCAGAGAGAGTAAGAAATTTTCCACGATTCTCCAAGGCTTGTATCTAAGGTCCCTAGTTTTTAGATGTCTAACCTTTTTTTCTTTACTTGAACAATTCATAACAAACAAAAAAAAGATGTTAAAGGATATATAAATAGGAATATTTAAGATTGTGTCTAGAAAATAGTACTACACAATTCTCCATATTAACGTCTGATACCAAGTTACGAGTAAATTAGGATAAAAAGCAAAAAAAATATGAAACATAGCAAGTATTTAGGGGCTATAAAAAAACCATATTATGGCATCTAAACTAAAATATTATGGATTTATATTTAAGGAATCCTCTATCTGTGGATAAGTTTAAATTAAAGTAGGAAATACCAATTGGTCCTACAAATAATATATTAGAGAGAGTCTAGTCAAATTGACCTAGTCAATTGTCTGTTTGGTCCTATTTGGTAATATAAATTATAGTTTGGTCCTAAAAATTATAATTTTGTCCTAGGATGATGTCATGTAATTTTCATCTTGTAGTGGCAGAAATATCCTTTTAGATAAAGACCATATATATAGTCAAAAGGTAAGAAAGAAATCATTTCTTAGATCTACTTTCTCTCTCCTCTCTCTCTCTCCTCTCAGTCTCTCTTTTTTCTCCCTGCTACTGAAATTTTTTTAGGTTTTTTTTTTCTCTTTGAAACGAAAGATGAAGACGGAGATGATGAAGATTGAAAAAGAAGATGATGAAGACGGAGATGATGAAAATTGATTTGATTACAAAGATTTGCAAAGATTGATTTCAAGATTTGATTTTAACTTTTTCTGATGCCTGTCAAAGAAGATGAAGATTGAAACGAAGAAGATGAAGATTCTGCTGCTATTTATGATGATGATGAACCTTTATCATCTTACATGCTTGGGTAAGTTTCGGATCTACAAAAGAAGATGAAGATGACGGAGTTCATTTCTGGAATGAACTCTGGTTTGTGATGAAGATTTTGATGTTTTTTCGTCTGTTGTTGTTGCTGATGATGGAGAGGATGAAGATGAGTTGTTGCTGCTGATGAAGAAGATGAAGATGACGGAGTTCATTTCAGGAATGAACTCTGGTTTGTGATGAAGATTTTGATGTTTTTTCTTGATGAAGATAGATTTATGTTTTTCTTCATCGTTGTTGTTGCTATTGTTGAAGATGATGAATTTTGATGAAGTTCATTCTTGAAATGAACTCTGTTTTCTTTTTGAAGATGATGATGAAAACGATGAAGATGATGAAGACGACGATAGATTTATGTTGAAGATGACGATGAAGACGATAGATCTTGATTTTTTGATGTTTGCTGCTCGTGTTGAAGATCTTGAATTAGATGTTTTTCTGCTGGACCTGCTGCTGCTGCTGCTGTTTGAAGACAACGAAGATGATGAAGATGATGCTACGGCAGTTCATTTCTACGAATGAACTCTGATTTTTTGAATTTTTTGTGTGTGTTCATGTAAAGAATGAACTTTTTTTTAAGGTTTTTATACGGAGATCATTTCTGGAATGAACTCTTTTTTTTAGGTTTTTATACGGAGTTCATTTCTGGAATGAACTCTTTTTTTTTTAGGTTTTTATACGGAGTTCATTTCTGGAATGAACTCTGGTTTTTTTATGTTTTATATGAAGTTCATTTCTGGGAATGAACTCTGGTTTTTTAGGTTTTTTATATGGAGTTCATTTCTGGAATGAACTCTGGTTTTTTAGGTTTTTTATATGGAGTTCATTTCTGGAATGAACTCTGGTTTTTTTATGTTTTATATGGAGTTCATTTCTGGAATGAACTCTGTTTTCATAGGTTTTTATATGGGGTTCATTTCTGGAATGAACTCTGGGTTTTTTTATGTTTTATATGGAGTTCATTTCTGGAATGAACTCTATTTTATTAAGTTTTTATATGGAGTTCATTTCTGGAATGAACTCTGGTTTTCTAAGGTTTTTATATGGAGTTCATTTCTGGAATGAACTCTGGTTTTTAAGTGATTTCTGAAAATATAAGTAGAAATTAACAGGAGTTCATTTTGACGAATGAACTGCTACAAAAAATAAGTAGAAATTAACTCGGAAGGGTACTTTTGTCCATTTAATATTTTTAAATAATTATGGACCAAACAGTAAAGGTGTTTGACCAAAGGACTAAACAGACATGGGCCCACCTAAAAAATGACCAAACGATTATTTTCCCTAAATTAAAAACCTTTGAGTATTGTCTAAAAAATGGAAACTAAAATTCAAAATTGGCATAGTAAAATCCTTAATCGGGCAAGTAAAATGATAAAATAAAGGGAAAAATATCGTTTGGTCCTTTTTTTAGGTGGTCCCAAGTCTGTTTGGTCCTTTGAGAAAACGCCTTTACCGTTTGGTCCATAATTATTTAAAAATATTAAATGGAAAAAAATATACTTCTGTGTAATTTCTACTTATTTTTTTTTTTTGTAGCAGTTCATTCTTCAAAATGAACTCCTGTTAATTTCTACTTATTTTTTCAGAAATCACCTATATAAACCAGAGTTCATTCCATAAATAAACTCCATATAAAAACCTAAAAAAAACAGAATTCATTCCAGAAATGAACTCCATATAAAAACCTAAAAAAATAGAGTTCATTCCAGAAATGAACTCCATATAAAAACCTAAAAGAATCAGATTTCGTTCCAGAAATGAACTCCATATAAAAAACCTAAAAAAACAGAGTTCATTCCAGAAATGAACTCCATATAAAAACCTAAAAAAACAGAGTTCATTTCAGAAATGAACTCCATATAAAAACCTAAAAAAAAACATAGATCATTCCAGAAATGAACTGCAACATCATCATCTTCATCATCTTCGTCGTCTTCAACAGCAGCAGCAACATCAAAAATCGTCTTCATCATCTTCGTTTCAATCTTCATCTTCTTTGACAGCAGCAGCAGCAGATCTTCATCTTTTTCATCATCTTCAACAGCAAAAGCAGCAAAAAATGACGAAAAAACGAAAAATCATCGTCGTCTTCATCTTCTTCATCATAAGCAGCAGCAGAGACAAAACATTCAAAAAAAGTTCATCACAAATTCGTTTTCATCGTCTCCACCATCTTCAACAGCAACAACATCAATACAAAAGAAAAAGAACATACAAATCTTCATCGTTTCATCATCATCTTTCATGTTCAACACCATCGTCATCTTCATCTTCATCTTCAGAGAAAAAAAATAAAGAACAAGAAAAACTATATCTAAAAATCTAGGAGAGAGAAACGAAATCTAAAAATGATTTCTTTGTTTGCTAATAAATCCTAAATATATGGATCTAAAAGGCTATTTTTGTCACTCCCAGAAGAAAATTACATCATTCATGATGTCATCCTGGGTGGGTATTGTACACCCTAGGACCAAACAATAATTTCTGAGACCAAACTATAATTTATATTTCCAAAAAGGACCAAACAGACAGTTGACTGGGTCAACTGGACCAAACTCATCCTAATATATTATTTGTAGGACCTATTGGTATTTCCTACTAAAATAAATTGACTCTTTCTAGTTTACTACCAAATGTGTTGTTTTCTTTTGCCCAAAAGAATTACTGAAAATATTAATACTATTCATAGGGATTTTTTGTCAGGGAAAACTGTTAATGCTAAAGGAAGTTACATCACTTATTCATTTCATGTTGGACGAGCATATCCCTAAAATATTAGCTTCAAATACAATGTCGTTTAAGTTTTATTAGGAAAAAGGTCTCGCAAAGTATATGATAATGTGAATTTAAGAGTGTGAAGAAATCCTCCCTCAAAATTGACCGAAAATCTTCTTCTCAAAATTATGGAAAGTGCTAGGCCCGCAACATTTTTTCTCGAAAAAATCCCGACAAAAGAACCAATGGACTAAATCTGCTGCTCTAAACATTGGGATATGTTCAATGGAAATTGGGTCACTTTCTTTCTCTGTCAGGATATATTTCATAAAAAATCTCGGTAGAGATAGCATTTCCGTATAAATATATCTCATTTTTGCCGTAAACTATAAATTTCTTTCCGTGGTCAATTTTTTGTTATTAATTTTGTTTGTTTTAGTAATTAGTTATCTATCTATCTAGTATTCAGAATTAGCCACAAATTAGCAAATCGTTCAAAAGTATTATCGCGGTCTTTGGTCGCCTTGCTACTTAATGACATTCTGGCCTTCCCAGGGAAGAATTCTGGGTCCAACACTGATTTTATCTATTCCACCTGATAGAATCGGTTCTCAAACACTATTTATGTCTAAGAACATCTCCAATGCAAGGGGTCAAGGTCATCCTAGGTGGAGGCCTTATTTACGTCTTTGTACTTGTGGGTCATTGCTAAATGACAAAAAATAGTGAATATAAAACTTTTTAGCTAAAATTCATCTCCACTCCCCAAGGTCGTATTCAACAATTTTTATTTGAATTTAGAGACAAATTGATGATGTGGATCTAAGACCCAAAGTCATGAAGAAGGTCTAATCTAGACTTTTTCCTTTACCCCCACTTAGCCATGTCATCAGTTTTATGACCTTGACATTCACATTGGAGATGAAATTTTGGTGCAAAAGATCTTAAATCATATGTGGCATGTTTTTTTAAGACCTTGACCCCTTGCATTGGAGATGCTCCAATACTAGGGGGTGGAGGTAATAAAAAAACATGCCACCTAAGATTTAAGACTTGTTTCATCAGAATTCCATCTTAAATGTAAGAGTCAAGACCCTTGGGAAATGTGACATGCTTATGTGGGGGTGGAAGAGAAAGTCTAAATAAGACCTTCTCCATAATCTAAGGTCTAAGCCCACATCATCAAATTGTCTCTACATTAATTTAAAAGTTATTAGATAAAACTTTGAGGATTTGATATGATTTTTTTGATGAAAAGTCTTAACTTTAGAAGGCTATTATTGGGGGGTCACATTCCATTAGAGGGGCGTCACCTAATAGGACAAAAACGGGTTACCCATAAGTAATATCAAAAACCCCTTATCTCAGATAATTTTGTAATGACTAAACAACACTTATTTAGTTAATTTTAGTTTAATTTAATTAGAAAAAAATTAAATTAATGAATTTTGTTGTATACTTGGTGAATTCTGGGACAAAGTTTTTGTGGGAGGAAAAACTGGCCGTAAAATAAACTTCTACGGTTGGAAATAATCCAAATCTAGACGTAAAATCACTTCTACGGTTGGAAAAATTCCAAACCTGAACGTAAAATCACTTCTACGGTTGGAATTAAAAGAAAACTGGACATAAAATCAGATTCTACGGTTGGAATTAAAAGGAACCTGGACGTAAAATGAGCTTCTACGGTTGAAACTAATTCAAACCTGGACGTAAAACTACATGCAAATAAAATTCTACGGTTGGAATTAATCCAAACCTGGACGTAAAATCACTTCTACGGTTGGAAATAATCCAAACCTGGACGTAAAATCACTTCTACGGTTGGAATTAAAAGAAACCTGGACGTAAAATCGGATTCTACGGCTGGAATTAAAAGAAACCTGGACGTAAAATGAGCTTCTACGGTTGGAACTAATCCAAACCTGGACGTAAAACTACATGCAAATAAAATTCTACAGTTGGAATTAATCCAAACCTGGACGTAAAATTACTTCTAGTTAAAGGGTAATCTAGACATTTTGTATATGTGTTAGGATATCCCATAACCACTTTTTGGACATTAAAAATCCAAGTAAAACCCCTCTATTGGATTGTGATGTCATAATAATAGCCTTCTAACTTTATTTATTTTGTCCATATGTGAATGATTTCTATAAAAAGAACATGATATTTAGACCTCCACAAAAAAAACTCCCGCCTCTAACATTGCAGATGCTTAAGTGTTAGGTCAGGGGGAGAACGTGGAAGAAGGAAATGCGACCTGTACAAATCGACGTTGAGAATATGTGAAGTTTCACTATCAGTAGGCCCTTCAACCGACTTAGAAGCAAGCCCTTTAGGGACTTTTTCGACTTTTTCCACTTATGGTGCTCACACCTATATTGTCGTGCTATACTCTTTCGGATCATATCTATGCTTAGTCAACTTATTGAACTCCAATGAACTAGCAGATCACGCATTTCCACCTGTTTCCTGCCAGCTTAAACACTTTTACGATTCTCAGCACCCCTATATAATATACGAAATGCACGGCGCTTTCGCCTCTATATACTGATTAGCAATCAAAAAACAGAAACACCTCTGAGATTAACTCCTTGTTAGATTTCAATCGGCCACCAGACTCGAAAAAAGAGATGGGGATGTCATTCCCCCATGTGCTTCGTTTATTATGTTTGATTCTCCTTTTATCTCAAGTCGCTTGCAGGTAATTTATCCATCATCACCTGGTTACTAGTCTTTGAAGATTGATTATTAAACGTGTATATTCATGGTCATTAATTTGCAGGTATTCTCCCCCATCACCACCGTTTTCGCCTATTCGGCTTTCAACACCACCACCTCCAGTTCCACGTCCACCTCCACCTTTTGAGGGACGTTTCGGGGATATGCCAAGGCGGCCACCACCACCACCTCCGGCACGATCTGGTCGTCCATAAAAACTTAAAGCACATAAGTTGGGATTCCGACTTTGGTTGAAACAAATCCCTCTCACCAACAGCACGTAAATTTTAAGATTGATTTAGACATAAGGCTGGGATCTTCCTCCGAAAACAAAGAATTTGTAAGCCACGAGATATGAAATGATGTCATGGCTTCCTGTGAATGAAAATTTGATACTTAATTATTGAAATGAATAGCACCTACTCCCTCCGTTTCAAAAAAAAAAATAGGCTAACTTCACGTGTAATTTGATTTAAAACCAGCCTATTTTTAGAAACAGACGTAGTACAACCAGTAGCTTGATTGAGTAATGCATAGCCCTCCATTTCATATACTAATCCCCGAGGTTCAATTTAAGTTTTTTACTTCCTGGGAGATAAAAACCTATTAAAGCTAGTTTTTACTTCTTGATTAAGCTAGTCATTTGTTACTGTGGCACTGAAATCATTATAAGGGGAACTTGGAAAAATACCTCGTATTTCGATGCCCCATTGGAAAAATGATCCAAGGAAAAATAGTTATTGGAAAATGCCTCACAGCCACTTTTTCCATCCAAACGGTCAATATCGTGAGATTGACTGGTCTCATGAGATATCGTCAGGTGCGAAAATTCCCAATCTAACCTTTTCCTCGGATCGCTATGTTCTTATCTTCTCCTCGTAACAAAATCTACAGTGAGGTTAGAGTTGCAGAAACCAGAGACGGCGGTCGATCCAGAGATTAAAACTTGGTTGCAGTGAGAGGTTGTTATAGAGAGTAATTAGTTAAAGGTTGGTGTTTATTTCTTGAAGACAAAGCCATGAGAAACCAGAAAAGGTGGTCGAAGAAATCAGAGATGACGGAAGATCTAAAAAGAGAAGAAGGAGATCGATATAAACCGTAAGTTTATGAAACCCAGTTCTTGTTTCAATTGTTATCCTGAAATTTCAGTTTAAATCGTGTTATTTTATATTTGGATTGAACTTAGGGTCTGGATTTGGGGAAAATTGAAAGTTAGGATTTCTGTAGGTTGAATAAGGGTAGCTGTATCATGATTTGTCGAAATTGAACAATATAAACATGATATGAACTGTCAACAATGTTTAATTTCTGAAATTATATGTACTGGAAATATGGTTCTACCGATTTGTGTGAAATTCAAAATTAGATTGATTTATCACGATTATTTGAGACTTCGTTTGTAACTGGAATTACAACTAGCCTAACTATGAGAACAGTGATCGAAGTGAGGAGTGGTTCAGCTCCAAGTTGCATGTACAGTTACAACTATCCTAGGCATCTAGGTATGAACTATGAGCTTCATACTCCATAGTATTTCCAGAATTGCAGAAACAACCTCCATAATATTTACAAGAAGGCTACATTAGATATAGTGATACAATTTCAAGAAAGTTCCTCCATAATATATATAAGAACGCAACCTTGAGTATTTTTTATGATACAATTACAACAACAGTGAGTGACACAGTGTAAATGTATGTGTATCTAATCGATTGTTGTATGACTTCGTTTATGAGTACTCAAATGTACATTTAATTTTCATGGATTCAGTTTACACTATGTTGTACAACTTTGTTTAGTATAATCCCTTAAATTATACTTAATTTAAAACCTCACTTCCTTTTAACTTTCACGGATTTAATATAATCCCTTCCGATCACAGCCACCTATTGTTTCTGTAATTTTGTCTCTTGAAGTAGACCGTGAGGGCCTGTTACATTGGGTTTGATTGAATTGATAACAAAGTACTATTCAAATTTAGCTCATGTATTATTTTCAAGTAACAGACGAAGTTTTCTTTTAAATGCAAATTATTACATTTCTTATATAACTATAGAATTGAGAAATTGATTCTACGAAAGTTAATTCAAGCTAACGCCCAATTAAAATTAGATGCATTGAGATCTTAAGTAGGCAACATTTTTGCCTAAATGTGTTTGCCTTGTGACATATCTGTAGAAATAGATTAAAAACATACCTCCCTGAACACACTTCTATGCATTGTCTTATTCAAAAAAAATTCTTCTGGCGGTTTGATTTTTTGTGTACAGTACTTTTTATAATAATGCATGCTTAATCTTAATTTGCTGCACATTTGTGGTATTTTTACTCTTAGTGTGTGTTAAAATCGAATTGTAATTGATGTGTGTTTCTTAAAGTTGTGTAATTACACCATGAATGTGTTTTATCCAGGTTGATGATGAGTCATTTTTTGAGAAAGCTGAAGTTCCAAAGAGGATTAGGAAGAAACATGCAACATCTACTTCAACTGTGGCTACGAAGAAGACTGCAACATCTACTTCAACTGCTGCTGGAACAAAGAAGAAGAAGGCAGCAAAGATTTCCATTGGCAATATAAAGGTGAAGCAGAATTTTACTGCAGGTTCAGGTAGTGGTGTTTGTGGATTATGGTGTTTCAACTGCTGCTGGAACAAAGAAGAAGAAGGCAGCAAAGATTTCCATTGGCAATATAAAGGTGAAGCAGAATTTTACTGCAGGTTCAGGTAGTGGTGTTTGTGGATTATGGTGTTTGTTAGGCCTGCACATTTGACAATGTTTTGGGTGTTTCATTTGTGGTGGTTTTTTGACGGTGGTAGTGATGTTAATTTGTCTCTTTTTAGAGACAACTTTTAGTGGGTATGTTGCTATTTTGAGAAGTGAAAATGCTTTTACTGATAGTCCTTGGAATTGTTCGTTTTTCATTTCTTTTACTCATAATTGCTCATCGTAAGCCGTTCAGTTTTCCTAAGCGACGTGTCACAATCTGGTGACTGGACACAGAGGTAATCAACACATCCCAATATTTGTAGCCGTCCATCAAATTGTGGTGTCTGGTCACTGTGTTTGTGTGCCTATCTGAGGTCATTTATAAAATTGGTAAGCCCTATTTGGTAATAATATCCCCTATCTGATACCGACCATCGTCAACTACCCCACTAGATGCGTTAATGTCTGCCCGAAAGGGTAATTTGGTCCTCTGACTCACACGTATAACTCACTCGTGTGCCTTGCTTGACCCTTTAACGGCAGTTGGACGGAAAAGTGATTGTGGGGCATTTTTCCATAACTTTTTTTGCATGGAGCATTTTCCCAACGGTGCATCGAAATATGGGGCAGTTTTCCAAGTTTCCCAAATTGTAACCAACCCCACTACTCTTTCCGACTGCGTATAACTGAGTTTCTTTTACACTCAACAGACACCCCTAAGGCTAACCCAGTCCAAGAAACAATTCTAACAACAGCATTTCCTAATTTATAACCACCTTAGGCAACCAAAAAGGATACCTCTAAACTCATTTTAATGAATAGTATTAGTAGGTGATGGAGGCGAATGAAATGAATGCAACAAACAAACATGTCTAAGTGAAACGAAAGAATCCTAAAGTGTAGAGAACTGAGAGAGTACCATACATATAAGTCACTAATGCTATGTCAATTACAAGGAGCTTGCTGATATTCATTTCAATTTATACTCGTTAAAAAAAAAAGCTTAAGTCTAATAAGCCACTGCATATATAATATGAAACTGCAGGTTTTCTTCCTCTAATTTAAGTTGTTTGCAAAACCAACTTATCTGAATAGAGGTCTAGTATTCTTGTTTGGTGGGGTAGAAATTGATGTTTAGTCCCAAAGTTAGTGGGCTTTGGACGCTTTAGTCCACTCATATGAAGCCCAGTACTCTCTAGTCCAAAAAAAAAAACGCGTCCAACAGTTTAGTCCAAATATGGACGAATTAGTCCAAAAGCAAAACGATTCTCGATTTCTGTACTTTCAATATACCCTAATCACCCTTGAACCGATTCCATATGTATAATCATTGTTTTGAAATCGAATATTTTGGATCTCAAACATGAATTCAAGACAAGGAGCAGGTCAGAGATGAATTTGGAGGTGATTTAACAGTTTCAGAGAGGATTTGTTGTATTTAATCGTTTCTTCAACATGATTCAACTTCAGGTTACTTTGGAAGTGTTTTGAAATCGATTTTTTTGATCTCAGATTTGAATTCACGACGAATTGAGAGATAGATCGATCCAGCTCAGAGGTGATTTAACAGATTCATAGAGGTTAGGTTGGATTTGATCGTTTCTGCAGCAGAATTCAACTTCAGGTTAGTTAGGTCTCTTTTTATTTTTAGTTTTCTTCTGCTTCATCGTTGAATTTTGTTTCGGATATTTAGTTTTTCTGATTTTATGAGTTGATGATATGAATACGATCTTTTACATCTTATTGTTTGTATGTTCTTGATTTGATTTTTTTTTATATTTTAGCTTTTGATTTTCGTTAAATGATTTTGATTACTGTTTTTTGATTTTGGTGTTAGGACGCATGATATGAAATCGAACTGATATTAGATCGTAGGCTTCTGATTTTTTTCAATTATGTGTTCTAGTAAGATTTTGAAGCTTATATCTTCGATTAATCGATGGAGTATTTGATTTAGGTTTACTGTTATTTGATTTTTGGCTTCGATTAAATGTGTACTTTCATGTACACTGTTTAAGTTTTAGGTTATTCAAATCTGAAATTATGATTTGAAGCTTCAAATGTTTATTATTATTTCTTTTGTAATATGTAGGGGTATCAAATATGTTTGAGAAGGTTATTCATGCTGTTTTGAATTATGGTGAGCATTCTGCTGCTTTTCGTGTTAATACTTCGATAACCATAGATGAATTGAAGCATTTTTCATGTAAGAAGTGGAGGTCTTTGTCTCCTGGGAGTATACGTTTCAGCTATATGGATAATGATCAAGTAGTTTTTATACAAGGTGATATACAACTGCAAGGTTTAATTACTCTTGTTATTCTTATTAAGAATGAAGATTTCTATTTGAATGT
Source organism: Papaver somniferum (assembly GCF_003573695.1). Taxonomy (NCBI): domain Eukaryota; kingdom Viridiplantae; phylum Streptophyta; class Magnoliopsida; order Ranunculales; family Papaveraceae; genus Papaver; species Papaver somniferum. The sequence continues at coordinate 54,043,107 of NC_039367.1, forward strand.
TGATGTGATTCGGAATCATACTTCTTGTTCTAAGTATGGTTGTAGCACAAGTTCTGGTTCTAGTACTGCAAATTCTTGTGTAACTGAAAGTCCTAAGCTTGTAAGGGTGGTAGATCATGATGCAGACAAGGCCAAGCCTCTGATTTCTGATGAATGGATTTATGTTTTTGACAAAGTTGGTAGAGAATTTATGGGTGGTGTTAAAGCTGTTAGGATTGTTGTTGATAAGTACAAGATGGTTATTGGTTACAAGATTTTTATTCTTAAAAATGACAAGACTCGTTTTACTGCAATGTGCGAAGAAGGTGGTTGTGGTTGGAGGATTCACTTTGGGCCTGTGAATGGTGACATTTCTCGGTTCGTGCTGAAAGATTCTAATGTTATTCATAGGTTAGTGGTGTTCATATTAGTCCACATTACTAATTCTTGTTTTTGTGATCCACGTTATTTATTTTAGGGTTTTATATGTATACTTGTTTTAGGTGTACATTGTGGTGCACATTACTTGTTGTAGGCTTTTTAGGTGGCACAATGTGGTGTAAATTACATATTCTTGCTTGGTATGTGCTTTCTTTTTGCATATGTGGTGTTGGTTTTGAGATCTTATTATAGGTGTACATTGTGGTGCACATTACTTATTCCAGTTTTTTTTTTTTTTTTGTAGTTGTGGTGTTGGTTTGAGGTTGAAGAATCATACGGTGACAACCAAGTTAGTTAAGCATTTGATCGCTGAAAATATACAGAGTGATCATAGTTTAAAACCCAGACAGATCATGTCACTTTTTAAGAAGACTTATGGGTTCAATATTAAGTATCACCATGCCCTTAGAGGGAAAGAAGCCATATTTGAAGAACAGTTTGGTGATGACGAGAAGTCGTATAGCGATTTAAATTGGTATGTCAAAAAGCCATCGAGCAAACTAATCCTGATAACTTTGTGAATTTTGAAGTTGATCATGCAACCAGAAGATTTCATAGGATTTTCATTTGTTTTGGTGCTTGCAAGCATTTCTATAGGTATCTCAGGCCCATGATTTACTTGGACGCTACTTTCCTTACTGGTAGATTCAGGAGTGTGTTAGAGCATTGCTCGGTCGAACTCGCATGCGTTGTTATCTCAAGCATGTTTGTCAATGTTAGTGATCAAAACTATAAGTCTTGATTTCTATTCTACTATAGCTAAGTCTTGGACTAGGATAGAAAGTGTAGTTGAGCTGAACAACTCCATGGAAATCATCATACAAGACGAAGGACTACTCAAGGAACTGGTGGATCTTCATCGACTAAAAGGTATGTGGAGACTTGAACTTATCTGTCACTCAAAAGTCTATCTACTCTATCTCCTATTCTGAGACAAAAGTCGTTTTGCTATATAAACTTTGATTATACACATTTGCTATTTCGAGTCGAGTTTATCTCGCCTATCTATTTCTCGAAATATGTGTTGGTAAGATTTTTCTTTGGCCAAGTTCATCTTTTCCTAGTGACGAAAGTCATGTTATGTTTCAATCACTTTGAAAATTGCTCTGACGAAAAATGGTTTGTGAATAACAACTATATAACGTCTTCTGCGAATGTTTCAATGATTGAAATGAGAGTTTAGATTATATAACCAATGATGGATATAAGCATTGTGTGGTAACACATATATGTATAAGTCCTTTTTCCTTGAACCGAAGTTTGCGAACTTTGTTGATCAAGAGAACCGGAATAGTGGCGTGAGCTAAGTCCGCGTACTGGCGGAAGTTCTCGACCCGAGAATATCTGCTGGAGTTTGTGAACTCCTTCCGGGAACTTAAGTCCGCGAACTAAGTTTGCGAACTTGAGTTGGTTATATCTAAAAACGATTGTTTATGAACTTATTCAAATTAACTAAGGAATGCTAAATGCAAACCGTGGCTATATAGTTCATGAACCGATTCGAGTGAATCAAATCGTTTTTGCATCGATTGTGTCTTGTGTAGTTACATAAGATTTCCTTGCAATTGAACAACTCTCTAACTAGTTCATTTGAGTCATTTAAACTAGTTATGGTGAAGAAGAACATGGTTGATATGAAAGTGGTCATATGGCTAACCATTTGGTTAACTATTGTTGAACCAACAAATGTTCATGTTTGGGTACGGTTACATAAACCCAAAATAGTACATTTCATTTGTGTGTAACAAGCTAAGTTTTCGATCTAACGGTTGAAAGATATTAGATTGAATCTAATCAGGTTTTCATCTAACGGTGAATATTGAATGCTTTGTTACCAAGCTAACATTAATTGCAAACCCTGATTTGAAAGACTATATAAGGGAGAACTCTAGCAACTGGGAAACCTAATCCCCACACCTTCCGTGTGATACTAGTTGTATTAGCTAGAGTCGATTCTCCTTTAACCTTAGATTTTCTTCTTAAACCAGGTTAACGACTTAAAGACTTCATTGGGATTGTGAATCCAGACCGATACTACTTTCTCGTAGTTGTGTGATCTGATCTTGTTGATTCTATCTTGTTGAGTAAAATCGTAACGATTGGCTTGATATCTTTATCTCCGATAGGCAAGATAGAAAAGTAGTCACAAACATCTTCATCTAATCGTTTGTGATTCCACAATATCTTCTTTCTCCGCGTCGGTTAAGATTATTGTGAGGTGATTGATAATACTAAGATGTTCTTCGGGAATATAAGTTCGGGTTATCAATTAGTTCTTGTTCACCTTGATTTATCAAAAGACGGAACAAAAATTTGTAGGTTTATCTGTGGGAGACAGATTTATCTATTCTGTAGACTTTTCTGTGTGATACAAATTTATTTATTAAAGTCTTCGACTTTGGGTCGTAGCAACTCTTAGTTGTGGGTGAGATCAGCTAAGGGAATCAAGTGCGTAGTATCCTGCTGGGATCAGAAACGTAAGGAGCACAACTGTACCTTGAATCAGTGTGAGATTGATTGGGGTTCAACTACAGTCCAGAACGAAGTTACTTTGTAGTAGGCTAGTGTATGTAGCTGCTTAATACAGTGTGGCGTTCAATCTGGACTAGGTCCCTGGGTTTTTCTGCATTTTCGGTTTCCTCGTCAACAAAATTATGGTGTCTGTGTTATTTCAATTTCGCATTATATTTTGTTATATAATTGAAATATCACAGGTTGTGCGTTTGAATCAATCAATTAGAAATTCGACCTTTGGTTGTTGATTGAAATTGATTGATCCTTGAAAATTGGTCTTTGGTACCGTTCAAGTAATTTCTCTTGTATTCAATTAGACTCACAGATTTCTATTTGCTTGAGAAAGAATTGAATCAAGAAAGAGAGATAATACTCTTTGATATACTTTTTATAGATTGAGTCTTGTTGATTCTCTTAAAAGTATATTGGAGTTTGTCCATACAGATTGCTAAGCGAAATATTGGGTGTGGTTGTTGTACCCACGCTTTTTCAATTGGTATCAGAGCAGGCAAACACGTTCAAGACCTCACAAGTCTGTGTTTGTAGCGATCTGACTCTATGGACAGTAAAGTCTCTAGAAACGCTTCACCAGGATTAAAAACCAATCGTAGAAGAAGTTCTAATAAACTGGTTATTCTCCAGAAAAAGTTGGATGAACAAATCCGGATCAACTCTGATCTCATAGCAGAAATTGCAATGCTTAAGGATTTGAAATATGTCAAAATCCCTTTAATGGATGTGAATAACTCCAGTTGTTCCTCTCTGAAGAACAGTCGTAAGTAAGATAATAAACAACGTTCGGATGTTGTGATAACTGATATGACTCAGAACTTTTCTGACGAATTTAAAAGTGTTGGCCAATGTTTGTTTTGTGATTCCTCTAGTCACTTTCAACATACTTGTATGTCCTTCCAAAAGAGCCTGAAAGTTGCAAGTAATCTTCACACGAAAACTGAACAACTTAGTGCTTCTCTAAAAGGACGTACAAAACTATCAGGAAACCCTAAACAGGAAAGTACTAATAGTATGGGAGCTTTTGCTTTAAAATCAACATCACCCTTTCAATGGTTTCTTGACAGTGGATGTAGCATACATATGACAGGTGACCTCACATGATTTGTTTCTTCAAACGACTATGAAGAAGGACCGGTAACATTTGGATATGGGAGTTGTTGCTACATAAGAAAGAAGGGGACGATCAAACTACCTGGCGTACCTGAAATCCATGATGTAGTATACGTAAAAGGTATGGCTGCAAATCTTCTTTCTGTTAGTCAAATTTGTGACAAAGCCCATCGAGTTGTCTTTAATGCAAATGGATGTGACATTGCAGACAAAACTGGGAAAGTAATTTTTCAGGGAATTCACGGTAAAAACAACTATTATCTTCTGGATACTCAGTTCAGCAATTGTTGCAATTTGACTAAGGTGGAATCTACACATCTTTGGTATGAGTGTTTTGGGCACATCAACTATCATCTTCTAACTAAGATCATTAATAAAGAACTTGTTAGAGGCGTTCCCAAAATCAATGCAAAGATTAAAGGTGTATGTGGTGCCTGTCAAAAGAGTAAACAAACGAAAGTTCACCATAAGTCATCTCGAGATATTCTCACCAAAGCTCCACTTGATTTAATTCATATGGATCTCTTCGGACCAATTCAACAACCCATGGTTGCTGGTAAGAAGTATGCTTTGGTTGTGGCAGATGATTACACCAGATTCACTTAGGTGGCGTTTCTGTCTCACAAGAATGAAACCCTTGATGAATTCAAGATTATTGTTAATAGAATCCAGAACGAACAAGCTCGCAGACTAAAGAAAAATAGGAGTGGTCGTGGAACTAAATTCAAGCACACTAAGGTGTTTGAATTTTGTGACGAACTGGGAATTATTCAACAATATTCTCTACCCATTACTCCTCAAGCTAATGGAGTTGCAGAAAGAAAAAACAGGAACATTCAGGAAATGGCCAGGGTAATGCTCCATAACAAAAACTTACCTCTAAGGTTTTGGGGAGAAGTTGTCTTTACAACATGTTATTTGATCAACCGTGTCTACCTACGATCTAAAACCCTAAATACTCCTTATGAGTTGTGGTACGGTAGAAAACTCAACTTGCACTATCTCAGAGCGTTTGGTAGTAAGTGCTACATTCTAAAAGATCGAGAACAGAGAGGAAAATTTGATACCAAAAGTGATGAAGGTATCTTCCTTGGCTATGCTTCTGATAGTCGTGGTTTTCGATTGTTTAATCTCAGAACCCAGTTCATGATGGAATCTTCTAATGTTATTATCGATGATATTAGTAATTTTCATTATCATAATCCTCCTGCTGAATTGCCTCCAACCGAGACAATTGAGAAAGTCAAAGAAATACCAGAATCAGTTGAAGTTATCCCAACTTTTGTTGATCCTGATATTTCTAGTGACGAGGAGAAGAGCACTGATCAGGATGCTCCTGACGAACAAGAACGTGTCCCTCCACGACACCTCTGGGTTCAAAGGAATCATGATCCCAACAGTGTTATTGGGGGAAGAGATTCTACAACTAAGACTAGAGGACAACTTCAAAATATCTACAATTTTGGTTGTTATCTGTCACAAGTAGAACCAAGAAATATTGATGAAGCTCTTAGAGATCCCTTCTGGGTGAATACAATGCATGAATACTTAAATCAATTTCAAAGACAAGACATATGGGAACTTGTACCTTGTCCCTCCAATATCAATATTATTGGTACGAAATGGATATTCAAGAACAAGTTTGATGAATTTGGCACAATTGTCAGAAATAAAGCCAGACTTGTCTCTCAAGGATATTCACAAATTGAAGGTATCGACTTTGACGAAACCTTTGCACCTGTGGAACGCCTTGAGTCCATTAGACTTTTATTATCTCATGCTTGTTTTCTCAAGGTTAAGCTTTTCCAAATGGATATAAAATACGCATTCCTAAGCAGAATTCTAAAGGAGGAAGTATATGTTGCTCAACCTAAAGGATTTTAAAACCTTGAGTTCCCAGATCATGTTCTTAAGCTCACAAAGGCATTATATGAGTTAAAACAAGCACCTAGAGCCTGGTTTGAAAAACTTACCACTTCTCTTATTAGGAAAGGTTTTTCAAGAGGCGGAACGGATAAAACCTTGTTTACCAAATGGAATGGGAAAGATGTTGTCATTGATCAAGTTTATGTAGATGATATCATCTATGGCTCAACTTCTGAGAAACTTGCAAAGGATTTCCAAGTTTCACTTGCTAAAGAATTTGAAATGAGCAATGTTGGTGAATTAAAGTTCTTTTTAGGATTACAAATTCAACAACATAAGGATGGAATTTACTTATCTCAAGAAAAATATGCAAAGGATCTTGTTTCAATATTCGGTCTGGACAAGTCAACTCCAAAACTGACACCTATGCCCACTACTGGTAAACTACACATATATGAGAAAGGAGTAAAAGTGGATCAATAGTTATATCGATCTATTATTGGTAGCCTTTTGTATCTCACAGCCACTAGACCTGATATTTCTTTTAGTGTTGGTTGTTGTGCTAGATTTCAGGATAATCCAAAGGAATCTCATCTTGCAGCTGCAAAAAGGATCATACGATATGTCAATCACACAGTCGGGTATGGTCTATCCTACACTTTTGATACTAACACTGACCTTTCTGCTTATTCAGATGTTGATTCGGAAGGATGTGTAGAAGACAGAAAAAATACATCAGGGGGTTTCTACTATGTAGGACTGAATCTTGTGGCTTGGCATAGCAAAAAACAAAATTCACAATCCTTGTCTACATGCGAAGCAGAGTATATTGTTGTTGGGTCGTGTTGTACTCAACTTCTATGGATGAAACAAATGCTGGATGATTATGGAATTGATAATGTAATAATAAAGATCTTTTGTGATAAATCTAGCGCGATTCGAATCACTGAGAATCCTGTTGAGCACTCAAGAACAAAGCACATTGATATAAGGTACCATTTTATTCGAGATCTCTATGAAAATGGTATCATCAATATGGAATTTGTGCCTTCCGAACAACAGTTGGTTGATATTCTCACCAAACCATTAGACACTGCTACATGTCAACACTTACGGCAGTCTATTGGTGTTGTTTTGTCTCATTACTTGTTTCCGTAACTCTTCCCCCTGTGCTTATCTCGATCTTTTGGGAAATTGAGTTTGGAACTCCAGTAAATGTTTACTTCAATTCTGCATTTGTTTCAGTAGGTTGATTTTCTGTCAGGTTCTATTTTAGTGTGTTGTATCCAAAGAAATCCTTCTTTTCTTTTGAAATTAAGGTCGCTCTTGTTGTTCTTTCGGGAATGACATATTATGGGGGAGAGTTCTTAATTGAACTTGTGCTTAATTGCCAAATCTTTGTGGGGAGTGCGGTTGTGGAATATTGTAGGGGTTATCTTGTATCTTTATAAACTCCTTGATGAATGCATTTAGCTTCGGCTATATGATTGCATCTGAATTAGATGATATGTGCTTTCTTTTGGTCATGAAATGTCTCTTTCGAAAATTTCATTAGGATCTCGTTTTCATACCTTTGTCTTTATTGACAAAAAGGGGGAGAATTAATATGTAGTTCACACTACAAATACATATGGTTTTCGGATCATTATGTAGGGGGGGTGGTTTCCATGTGAGATGGAGTATTGACTAAGGGGGAGTGATACATATCACCATAGTATTGTTGTCGAAGTTGTGATGCAATTGAACTTTGGTACTATATAATGATACTATAACACTGTATAACAATGATTGAGAACTCTTGTTTTCTCGTTGTTATATCTACGTATTTTCAACAACGATGATGCTGAACTTACAACCTTTAGGATCATTGGAGTACTTGGAAGTGACGAAGATTTCGAGTAATGTTGAAGATTAGGCATGTGGAATAGGAGATACAAAAGTTAATTCATTTATTTTTGTATTCCATATGTATTGATAGTTTTGTCACTAAAATTTACAAAGGGGGAGATTGTTAGAGCATTGCTCGGTAGAACTCGCATGCGTTGCTAATTCAAGCATATTTGTCAATGTTAGTGGTCAAAACTATAAGTCTTGATTTCTAGTCTACTAAAGCTAATTCTTGGACTAGGATAGAAAGTGTAGTTGAGCTCAAGAAATCCATGGCAATCATCATACAAGACGAAGGACTACTCAAGGAACTGGTGGATCTTCATCGACTAAAAGGTATGTGGAGACTTGAACTTATATGTCACTCAAAAGTCTATCTACTCTATCTCCTATTATGAGACAAAAGTCGTTTTGCTATATAGACTTTGATTATACACATTTGCTATTTCGATTCGAGTTTATCTCGCCTATATATTTCTCGAAATATGTGTTGGTAAGCTTTTGCTTTGGCCAAGTTCATCTTTACCTAGTGACGAAAGTCATGTTATGTTTCAATCACTTTGAAAATTGCTCTGACGAAAAATGGTTTGTGAATAACAACTATATAACGTCCTCTACGAATGTTTCAATCATTGAAATGAGAGTTTAGATTATATAACCAATGATGGATATAAGCGCTGTGTGGTAACACATATATGTATAAGTCCTTTTTCCTTGAACCGAAGTTTGCGAACTTTGTTGATCAAGAGAACCGGAATAGTGGAGTGAGCTAAATACGCGAACTCAGTCCGCGAACCCAGTGGAAGTTCTCGACCCGAGAATATCTGCTAGAGTTTGTGAACTCCTTCCGGGAACTTAAGTCCGCGAACTAAGTTTGCGAACTTGAGTTGGTTATATCTAAAAACGATTGTTTGTGAACTTATTCATATTAACTAAGGAATGTTAAATGCAAACCTTGGTTATATAGTTCATGAACCGATTCGAGTGAATCAAACCGTTTTTGCTTCGATTGTATCTTGTGTAGTTACATAAGATTTCCTTGCAATTGAACAACTCTCTAACTAGTTCATTTGAGTCATTTGAACTAGTTATGGTGAAGAAGAACATGGTTGATATGAAAGTGCTCATATGGCTAACCATTGGTTAACTACTGTTGAACCAACAAATGTTCATGTTTGGGTACGGTTACATAAACCCAAAATAGTACATTCCATTTGTGTGTAACAAGCTAAGTTTTCGATCTAACGGTTGAAAGATATTAGCTTGAATCTAATCAGGTTTTCATCTAACGGTGAATATTGAATGCTTTGTTACCAAGCTAACATTGATTGCAAACCCTGACTTGAAAGACTATATAAGGAGAACTCTAGCAACTGGGAAATCTAACCCCACACCTCCTGTGTGATACTAGTTAGCTAGAGTCGATTCTCCTTTAACCTTAGGTTTTCTTCTTAAACCAGGTTAACAACTTAAAGACTTCAATGGGATTGTGAAGCCAGACTGATACTACTTTCTCGTAGTTGTGTGATCTGATCTTGCTGATTCGATCGTGTTTAGTACAATCGTAATGATTGGCTTGATATCTTTATCTCCGATAGGCAAGATAGAAAAGTAATCACAAACATCTTCGTCTCATCGTTTGTGATTCCACAATATCTTCTTTCACTGCGTCGATTAAGATTATTGTGAGGTGATTGATAATACTAGGCTGTTCTTCGGGAATATAAGACCGGGTTATCAATTAGTTCCTGTTCACCTTGATTTATCAAAAGACAGAACAAAAACTTGTAGGTTTATCTGTGGGAGACAGATTTATCTATTCTGTAGACTTTTCTGTGTGATACAGATTTGTTTATTAAAGTCTTCGACTTTGGGTCGTAGCAACTCTTAGTTGTGGGTGAGATCAGCTAAGGGAATCAAGTGCGTAGTATCCTGCTGGGATCAGAGACGTAAGGAGCGCAACTGTACCTTGAATAAGTGTGAGATTGATTGGGGTTCAACTACAGTCCAGAATGAAGTTAGTTTGTAGTAGGCTAGTGTATGTAGCTTCTTAATACAATGTGGTGTTCAATCTGGACTACGTCCCTGGGTTTTTCTGCATTTGAGGTTTCCTCGTCAACAAAATTATGGTGTCTGTGTTATTTCTATTTCGCATTATATTTTGTTATATAATTGAAATATCACAGGTTGTGCGTTTGAATCAATAAATTGGAAATTCGACCTTTGGTTGTTGATTGAAATTGATTGATCCTTGAACATTGGTCTTTGGTACCGTTCAAGTGATTTCTCTTGTCAATTAGACTCACAGATTTCTATTTGCTTGAGAAAGAATTGAATCAAGAAAGAGAGATAAAACTCTTTGATATACTTTTTATAGATTGAGTCTTGTTGATTCTCTTAAAAGCATATTGGAGTTTATCCATACAGATTTCTAAGCGAAATATTGGGTGTGGTTGTTGTACCCCCGCTTTTTCAATTGGTATCAGAGCAGGCAAACACGTTCAAGACCTCACAAGTCTGTGTTTGTAGCGATCTGACTCTATGGACAGTAAAGTCTCTAGAAACGCTTCACCAAGATTAAAAACCAATCGTAGAAGAAGTTCTAATAAACTGGTTATTCTCCAGAAAAAGTTGGATGAACAAATCCGGATCAACTCTGATCTCATAGCAGAAATTCCAATGCTTAAGGATTTGAAATCTGTCAAAATCCCTTTAATGGATGTGAATAACTCTAGTTGTTCCTCTCTGAAGAACAGTCGTAAGTAAGATAATAAACAACGTTCGGATGTTGTGATAACTGATATGACTCAGAACTTTTCTGAAGAATTTAAAAGTGTTGGCCAATGTTTGTTTTGTGATTCCTCTAGTCATTTTCAACATACTTGTATGTCCTTCCAAAAGAGCCTGAAAGTTGCAAGTAATCTTCACACGAAAACTGAACAACTTATTGCTTCTCTAAAAGGACGTACAAAATTATCAGGAAACCCTAAACAGGAAAGTACTAATAGTATGGGAGCTTTTGCTTTAAAATCAACATCACCCTTTCAATGGTTTCTTGATAGTGGATGTAGCATACATATGACATGTGACCTCACATGGTTTGTTTCTTCAAACGACTATGAAGGAGGACCGGTATCATTTGGAGATGGGAGTTGTTGCTACATAAGCAAGAAGGGGACGATCAAACTACCTGGCGTACCTGAAATCCATGATGTAGTATACGTAAAAGGTATAGCTGCAAATCTTTTTTCTGTTAGTCAAATTTGTGACAAAGTCCATCGAGTTGTCTTTAATGCAAATGGATGTGACATTGTAGACAAAACTGGGAAAGTATTTTTTCAGGGAATTCACGGTAAAAACAACTATTATCTTCTGGATACTCAGTTCAGCAATTGTTGCAATTTGACTAAGGTGGAATCTACACATCTTTGGCATGAGCGTTTTGGCCACATCAACTATCGTCTTCTAACTAAGATCATTAATAAAGAACTTGTTAGAGGCGTTCCCAAAATCAATGCAAAGATCGAAGGTGTATGTGGTGCCTGTCAAAAGGGTAAACAAACGAAAGTTCACCATAAGTCATCTCGAGATATTCTCACCAAAGCTCCACTTGATTTAATTCATATGGATCTCTTCGGACCAATTCAACAACCCACGGTTGCTGGTAAGAAGTATGCTTTGGTTGTGGCAGATGATTACACCAGATTCACTTAGGTGGCATTTTTGTCTCACAAGAATGAAACCCTTGATGATTTCAAGATTATTGTTAATAGAATCCAGAACGAACAAGTTCGCAGACTAAAGAAAAATAGGAGTGGCCGTGGAACTAAATTCAAGGACACTAAGGTGTTTGAATTTTGTGACGAACTGGGAATTATTCAACAATATTCTCTGCCCATTACTCCTCAAACTAATGGATTTGCAGAAAGAAAAAACAGGAACATTCAGGAAATGGCCAGGGTAATGCTCCATAACAAAAACTTACCTCTAAGGTTTTGGGGAGAAATTGTCTTTACAACATGTTATTTGATCAACCGTGTCTACCTACGATCTAAAACCCTAAATACTCCTTATGAGTTGTGGTACGGTAGAAAACTCAACTTGCACTATCTCAGAGTGTTTGGTAGTAAGTGCTACATTCTAAAAGATCGAGAACAGAGAGGAAAATTTGATACCAAAAGTGATGAAGGTATCTTCCTTGGCTATGCTTCTGATAGTCGTGGTTTTCGAGTGTTTAATCTCAGAACCCAGGTCATGATGGGATCTGCTAATGTTATTATCGATGATATTAGTAATTTTCATCATGATAATCCTCCTGCTGAATTGCCTCCAACCGAGACAATTGAGAAAGTCAAAGAAATACCAGAATCAGTTGAAGTTATCCCAACTTTTGTTGATCCTGATATTTCTAGTGACGAGGAGAAGAGCACTGATCAGGCTGCTCCTGACGAACAAGAACGTGTCCCTCCACGACACCTCTAGGTTCAAAGGAATCATGATCCCAACAGTATTATTGGGGGAAGATATTCAACAACTAAGACTAGAGGACAACTTCAAAATATCTACAATTTTGGTTGTTATCTGTCACAAGTAGAACCAAAAAATATTGATGAAGCTCTTAGCGATCCCTTGTGGGTGAATACAATGCATGAAGAGTTAAATCAATTTCAAAGACAAGACGTATGGGAACTTGTACCTTGTCCCTCCAATATCAATATTGTTGGTACGAAATGGATATTCAAGAACAAGTTTGATGAATTTGGCACAATTGTCAGAAATAAAGCCAGACTTGTCGCTCAAGGATATTCACAAATTGAAGGTATCGACTTTGACGAAACCTTTGCACCTGTGGCACGCCTTGAGTCCATTAGACTTTTATTATCTCATGCTTGTTTTCTCAAGGTTAAGCTTTTCCAAATGGATATAAAATCCGCATTCCTAAGCAGAATTCTAAAGGAGGAAGTCTATGTTGCTCAACCTAAAGGATTTTAAAACCTTGAGTTCCCAGATCATGTTCTTAAGCTCACAAAGGCATTATATGGGTTAAAACAAGCACCTACAGCCTGGTTTTAAAAACTTACCACTTCTCTTATTAGGAAAGGTTTTTCAAGAGGCGGAACTGATAAAACCTTGTTTACCAAATGGAATGGGAAAGATGTTGTCATTGATCAAGTTTATGTAGATGATATCATCTATGGCTCAACTTCTGAGAAACTTGCAAAGGATTTCCAAGTTTCACTTGCTAAAGAATTTGAAATGAGCAATGTTGGTGAATTAAAGTTCTTTTTAGGATTACAAATTCAACAACATAAGGATGGAATTTACTTATCTCAAGAAAAATATGCAAAGGATCTTCTTTCAAGATTCGGTCTGGATAAGTCAACTCCAAAACTGACACCTATGCCCACTACTGGTAAACTACACATATATGAGAAAGGAGTAAAAGTGGATCAATAGTTATATCAATCTATTATTGGTAGCCTTTTGTATCTTACAGCCACTAGACCTGATATTTCTTTTAGTGTTGGTTGTTGTGCTAGATTTCAGGCTAATCCAAAGGAATCTCATCTTGCAGCTGCAAAAAGGATCATACGATATGTCAATCACACAGTCGGGTATGGTCTATCCTACACTTTTGATACTAACACTGACCTTTCTGCTTATTCAGATGTTGATTGGATAGGATGTGTAGAACACAGAAAAACTACATCAGGGGGTTTATACTATGTAGGACTGAATCTTGTGGCTTGGCATAGAAAAAAAAATTCACAATCCTTGTCTACATGCGAAGCATAGTATATTGTTGCTGGGTCGTGTTGTACTCAACTTCTATGGATAAAACAAATGCTGGATGATTATGGAATTGATAATGTAATAATGAAGATCTTTTGTGATAAATCTAGCGCAATTCGAATCACTGAGAATCCTGTTGAGCACTCAAGAACAAAGCACATTGATATAAGGTACCATTTTATTCGAGATCTCTATGAAAATGGTATCATCAATATGGAATTTGTGCCTTCCGAACAATAGTTGGTTGATATTCTCACCAAACCATTAGACACTGCTACATTTCAACACTTACGTCAGTCTATTGGTGTTGTTTTGTCTCATTACTTGTTTCCGTAACTCTTGCCCATGTGCTTATCTCGATCTTTTATGAAATTGAGTTTGGAACTCCAGTAAATGTTTACTTCACTTCTGCATTTGTTTCAGTAGGTTTATTTTCTGTCAGGTTCTATTTTAGTGTGTTGTGTCCAAAGAAATCCTTCTTTTCTTTTGAAATTAAGGTCGCTCTTGTTGTTCTTTCGGGAATGACATATTATGGGGGAGAGTTCTTAATTGAACTTGTGCTTAATTGCCAAATCTTTGTGAGGAGTGCGGTTGTGGAATATTATAGGGGTTATCTTGTATCTTTATAAACTCCTTGATGAATGCATTTAGCTTCGGCTATATGATTGCATCTGAATTAGATGATATGTGCTTTCTTTTGGTCATGAAATGTGTCTTTCGGAAATTTCATTAGGATCCCGTTTTCGTACCTTTGCCTTTATTGACAAAAAGGGGGAGAATTAATATGTAGTTCACACTACAAATACATATGGTTTTCGGATCATTATGTAAGGGGGAGTGGTTTCCATGTGAGATGGAGTATTGACTAAGGGGGAGTGATACATAGCACCATATATTGTTGTCGAAGTTGTGATGAAATTGAACTTTGATACTATATAATGATACTATCACATTGTATAACAATGATGGAGAACTCTTGTTTTCTCGTTGTTATAGCTACGGATTTTCAACAACGATGATGTTGAACTTACAACCTTTGGGATCATTGGAGTACTTGGAAGTGACGAAGATTCCGAGTAATGTTGAAGATTAGGCATGTGGAATAGGAGATACAAAAGTTAATTCATTTATTTTTGTATTCCATATGTATTGATAGTTTTGTCACTAAAATTTACAAAGGGGGAGATTGTTAGAGCATTACTCGGTAGAACTCGCATGCGTTGCTAATTCAAGCATGTTTGTCAATGTTAGTGATCAAAACTATAAGTCTTGATTTCTAGTCTACTATAGCTAAGTCTTGGACTAGGATAGAAAGTGTAGTTGAGCTCAAGAACTCCATGGCAATCATCATACAAGACGAAGGACTACTCAAGGAACTGGTGGATCTTCATCGACTAAAAGGTATGTGGAGACTTGAACTTATATGCCACTCAAAAGTCTATCTACTCTATCTCCTATTATGAGACAAAAGTCGTTTTGCTATATAGACTTGATTATACACATTTGCTATTTCGAGCCGAGTTTATCTCGCCTATCTATTTCTCGAAATATGTGTTGGTAAGCTTTTGCTTTGGCCAAGTTCATCTTTACCTAGTGACGAAAGTCATGTTATGTTTCAATCACTTTGAAAATTGCTCTGACGAGAAATGGTTTGTGAATAACAACTATATAACAGCCTCTGCGAATGTTTCAATCATTGAAATGAGAGTTTAGATTATATAACCAATGATGGATATAAGCGTTGTGTGGTAACACATATATGTATAAGTCCTTTTTCCTTGAACCGAAGTTTGCAAACTTTGTTGATCAATAGAACCGGAATAGTGGTGTGAGCTAAATACGCGAACTCAGTCCGCGAACCCAGTGGAAGTTCTCGACCCGAGAATATCTGCTGGAGTTTGTGAACTCCTTCCGGGAACTTAAGTCCGCGAACTAAGTTTGCGAACTTGAGTTGGTTATATCTAAAAACGATTGTTTGTGAACTTATTCATATTAACTAAGGAATGCTAAATACAAACCTTGGTTATATAGTTCATGAACCGATTCGAGTGAATCAAACCGTTTTTGCTTCGATTGTATCTTGTGTAGTTACATAAGATTTCCTTGCAATTGAACAACTCTCTAACTAGTTCATTTGAGTCATTTGAACTAGTTATGGTGAAGAAGAACATGGTTGATATGAAAGTGCTCATATGGCTAACCATTTGGTTAATTATTGTTGAACCAACAAATGTTCATGTTTGGGTACGGTTACATAAACCCAAAATAGTACATTTCATTTGTGTGTAACAAACTAAGTTTTCGATCTAACGGTTGAAAGATATTAGCTTGAATCTAATCAGGTTTTCATCTAATGGTGAATATTGAATACTTTGTTACCAAGCTACCATTGATTGCAAACCCTGATTTGAAAGACTATATAAGGGAGAACTCTATCAACTGGGAAACCTAATCCCCACACCTTCCGTGTGATACTAGTTGTATTAGTTAGAGTCGATTCTCTTTTAACCTTAGGTTTTCTTCTTAAACTAGATTAACGACTTAAAGACTTCATTGGGATTGTGAAGCCAGACCGATACTACTTTCTCGTAGTTATGCGATCTGATCTTGTTGATTCTATCGTGTTGAGTACAATCGTAACGATTGGCTTGAGATCTTTATCTCCGATAGGCAAGATAGAAAAGTAGTCACAAACATCTTCGTCTCATCGTTTGTGATTCCACAATATCTTCTTTTGCCGCGTCGATTAAGATTATTGTGAGGTGATTGATAATACTAGGTTGTTCTTCGAGAATATAGGTCCGGGTTATCAATTAGTTCATCTTCACCTTGATTTATCAAAAGACGAACAAAAACTTGTAGGTTTATCTATGGGAGACAGATTTATCTATTCTGTAGACTTTTCTGTGTGATACAGATTTGTTTATTAAAGTCTTCGACTTTGGGTCGTACAAACTCTTAGTTGTGGGTGAGATCAGCTTAGGGAATCAAGTGCGTAGTGTCCTGCTGGGATCAGAGACATAAGGAGCGCAACTGTACCTTGAATCAGTGTGAGATTGATTGAGGTTCAACTACAGTCCAGACCGAAGTTAGTTTGTAGTAGGCTAGTGTCTGTAGCGGCTTAATACAGTGTGGTTTTCAATCTGGACTAGGTTCCGGGGTTTTTCTGCATTTGCGGTTTCCTCGTTAACAAAATTCTGGTGTCTGTGTTATTTCTATTTTGCATTATATTTTGTTATATAATTGAAATATCACAGGTTGTGCGTTTGAATCAATCAATTGGAAATCCGACCTTTGGTTGTTGATTGAAATTGATTGATCCTTGAACATTGGTCTTTGGTACCGTTCAAGTGATTTCTCTTGTATTCAATTAGACTCGCAGATTTCTATTTGCTTGAGAAAGAATTGAATCAAGAAAGAGAGATAAAACTCTTTGGTATACTTTTTATAGATTGAGTCTTGTTGATTCTCTTAAAAGTATATTGGATTTTGTCCATACAGATTGTTAAGCGAAATATTGGGTGTGGTTGTTGTACCCCCACTTTTTTAGGGTGCTTCGATGGATGCAACATATATCAATGGAAACAATGGTTTTTACCCATTTGCTTTTGCTCTTGTTTCTGCTGAAAACAAAGAAAACTGGTTTTGGTTTCTGGACAATCTTAAACAAGTTGTGGATGTCGTCAGATTGTTTTCCTTAAGATCGTGGAGAAGGACTTTTGCAGAGCATTCCAAAAGTATTTCCTAATTCATACCACAGTTATTGCTTTTACGACATCAAGTGCAATCTCCCTATTGGATCAGGTGATGCGACTTCGAAAGTCGTAATTGATTTGTTTTACAAAGCTGCTTACTCTTACGCAACAGCTAACTTTGAAGAAGCTTTGCGTGGCATGCATGCAATTGTACGTGGACATGTTGCTAATTATATCAGGACTATTCCAAATGAGAAATGGGAAAATGCATTTTTCCCTGTATGCAGATACTGTGCTCACTCTTTAACTCTTTCCGAATCCTTCAACAATTGGATTCTTGATTTCAAAAAGTTGCCTGCTTTTGCTCTTGTCGATGCGATACAGTGAGTTTTATGTTTAGTGTTTCATTTTTATTTTTATTTTTGATGTGTACATATTCCCTTGTACACATGTTTATTTGTCTACATTGTTGCACACATGGATTTGCTTGATGTGTACATTCTTGTACACATGTTTTATCTGTAATTCTGCAACTGTGTGTACTTTGTACACATGGATTTCCTTAATGTGTACATTGTTGTACACATGTTTTATCTGTATTCCTTCTAGACCATGTTTTGATTTTATGTTTTGTGTTTTTATTATGTTAGTTTGAAGGTTATGAAGAAGAATTCTGAGAGAAGGGTAGAAGGTCTACAAAATTTCAACACTAGGCTCACTCCCATACATGAGGCTTTACTAAAGGAAAACATCGACATTGGTCGTACTTGGACTATTATTGAGTCCATGGAAAGATTGTATGAATTCGCGTCTCCCCGGTATCATTATATAGATCTATTGCAAAAAACTTGTACATGTCACATGTGGCGAGTTAATGGTTTCCCTTGTGGACATGCTTGTGCTTCCATTCAAGCTACGAGGGAGGACATCTATTCATTTGTTGAGCCATACTTCACCATTGAATGGTACAACATGACATACCAGGAGATCATCTTGCCAATCCCCAATTATGACAAGCCGCAGGCTTATGATCCTAGTGATAGGGTTATTGTTCTTATTCCTATTCCTCCACCTGGTAGAAGAAGAACACAGTGTATCAAGAATGCTTGGGAGAAGCAAAAGAGGCATATGATGTGCACAAAGTGCTTCACGGTCACCATAACAGAGCTACCTGCCCCCTTCCTTGATGCTTTTTACTATGTTTAATTTGTTCGAAAGATTCTATGTTTTTGATTTTTACTTTTGGTAATGTCTTTTCAGTTTTCTTGGCATGGATAATTAGTGTCAGGACATGTGTACCATTATGTACACCTTCCTGTGCACTTCAGTTTTCTTACCTGTCTTTTTACATGTGTACCATTATGTACACCTTGTTGTACAATGAATGCTACTAGTCTATTTTGTTCAGTAATACTCTATGTTTTCAGATCTGTATAATTACTTTTGGTATGTTCAATTTGTATGTTTTCAGTTCTGCAGGCCTGGATAAGTATAAAAATCTATCAGTACATGTGTACCATTATGTACACCTTCCTGTACCATTATTGTGATAATTTTATGCTCTGTCAGTAGCTGTGCGCAATCAAGTACACCTTAATATTTCCTAATAACCTGTAATATACACCTTAGTACTAACAAAAGTCTTCTTTGAAAACATCAATATTGAAACTAATAAAAAGATTAATTCAAGGTCTTTATAGTAGTGATAAGTCATAAACAGAGAGTTAAAAACTGAAATTTGAAAAGTTTTCTGAAGATAGAAAATGTTTAGAAGCAATTCAGAAAGTGATCTTGTATATGAAGCTTAAAAACTCCTCTTCTTATTTAATGGTTGCAATCCTTTACTCACACCGCCTTGTGCTCTTCATCCTCTGCTATATCCCACACTTTTTCTCTGATTTTTTTCAGCATCTTGGCCACCAGTTTTTATCTCATTTGCTGACAAATGTTTTCGTCCGTCTACTGATCTTTTTTGATACTCTTTCTTTTCTTCAGACTTCGTTTCATAAAGTAACAAGCGTATTGGAGGAAATCTAGGTTGATTCCTTGTGCAGGGCATGGCATGACGTTTATTTCGTGCGCTTCTATAGGTGCATCACCCATTAATGCTCTCTTCTTGTTGAGTTCTAACTGCACCACATATGTCATTTGTTGTGCATCTTTTTTATAGTCCTCAACATTTTATATGTGCAAAGAGTTGTACTATTTCCACTCTAAAGCTTCGAAATCTAACTTCAAAAGCGACCAGTGAATTCCTACCATCATTCGTTAGAGTGAATTGACGGGGATCACAAGAACTTCCAGATTCTCAGGCATGTCCCGTACGAAATCAACCACAAGATTTTGTACCTCGCTCATGATATTATACTTGACATAGTACTGCAATGAATAAAATAAAATAAAATAAAATGAATTAGATTCACCTTAATCAGACCAGAAAACTAACAAGCATGTAGACTACTACAGAAAACTAACAAATCAAACATTTTAGGCCTGAAAAAAGACCGTATATCCATGACATATGATAAGGTGTACAACTATGTACACACCTAAATAAATATAACAATCAACCATCCATGCCAACACTTAACAGACCATGTGTTAATTATATTTCATACTGGTGTAAATCTATGTACACAGATAAAGAAATCTACAAACACATAGAACATGTAATGTCAATTAGGTGTACAAATATGTACACAACATTAAAGTATATTTATATATGACATTTTGATTTGTTTTGAGAAACTTACACATGCAGTAGGACTCATTATTTCACAGCTCAAGTACTTTCTATCATCTAGATGCCGAAAGCTATCTCTGACAAGCGTCGTTATACGTCGATGGTTGTAGAACTGCAGTACCTCTTGGTCCAGATATTTGTTGAACATCAGTTCACGAAGTACTTTTCCCACAATCAGAATATTTTCCCTGACTGTTGGATCTTCTTGTCATGTTAGTTCCCAAGCTATAGAGCTGCGGAATCATAAAGGAAATGTTAACATGGTGTACATAGTGGTGCACATACCTTTTTTTATAAGATTCAATCATGTGGATAGTGCGAGGTAATTTTTTTGTGAACTTACGTCAGGATTGCATAGTCAAAGAACTTTTATATCCTTCTTTTGGCGTCTCCTGGTTTCATTACATGCTATAGTGGAGATTGACGAATATCTGGCAATGGAAGAGCAGGATGATACTCCCCTGCCTTTCTCTTTAGTGGCGCAGGATAGCCTGGTTCTTGTCTGTCTTTTATCTTTGCTGGTCTGGTTTTACCTTCGGCATTGAACTTTGGATCAAGCTTTTTCTTTGCAACTCTCTTTTGTGGTGTCTTGGACAACTTTCCATCCGCTTTTATCTTCAACATCTCTGATTCCTTCATCTTCCTTGCTCTTGTCCTCACTGGTGTCGTCTTCTCTTCTTCTACCTCTTGACTGCTAAAAAATTCACTAGAACTTTGTTGGATGAACTACACTGCTTCATCAACGATCCTTTCTCGTACATCTTCATTGGATAATGATTTTTGCGACGACTCTTCTTTTGGATCTTCTTGGCTCAACAATGAAAAGCTTGGACAATCGTGGATCAGGGTTGCCATCTTTTCCTTCACTTCAGATGGTGTCGTTCTGTAACAACCTTTTTCAAGCTTTACGAACACAGTTTCAGACAAGTTATCTAGAAGGTCATCAATTGATGTATAAGGCTCCTTCTTTGGTTGTTCTCCCTGTGTGAGTAAAAGGACATCTTCTTCAACCGGAAACATGCCTTTAGGGTTCAGCTGAGATATGGATTGAGCTGTGATTGTCGTAGCTTCATCAATTTCAGCATCTTGAGTGGTATCCATCACATTATGGTCTTCAAGGTTCACCTGGTCTTCTTCATCTTCAGCGATTTCATTCGTCTTTGGCAGAGAAGTGCTGAAAAAATGTAATTTTTTATGAGAATTATCAATGGTGTACAGATTTGTACACTAATGTGCAGGTATATACACAAATACATAATAAATCATAAAGGCGTACATCCTTGTACACACATACTGAACACAAAAATAAATGTAAGTTGAGATCACACCTTGGCTTGTTAGAAGCTTCACACCCAGCTACTTTGTCAGTTTGAGCCTCATCTCCTTGGCTTGTTCCATATTCCTCATCTTCTTCTCTGAAAAATGCAATTATATACGATTGCATTATGTACGAAATTGTTAAGGGTGTACAAAATTGTACACAAGTGTATGAATTATATACGTTTTTTAGCACTAGTGTGGAAGTATGTATACATACATAAAATAAAAAGAAACGTAAGCTTGGATCTTCGTACCTCGGCTTATTAGCAGTTTGATGCTCGGCTCCTTTGTCAGATTCACTTCCATCATTTTCTTCATTTTCCTCACTAGTTTTTGATGAAGGAGTGCTAAAAAAAAGCAAGTTTTGAGTAAAGGAATGAGTTTCAGCACACTGGTGTACAACAATGCACAAATATAGAGAAGATGAAAAGCAATGACTGACTATTTTTAAGAAAAATATTGTTATGCCTTGGCATATTAGTAGTCTTGTCGTCATCTCTGGCAGTCTTGCCGCAATTAGCATTCTTTTCCTGCATCTCAATATCACCATCCTTATCCTCCTCCCCAACATCAGTATTCTTGACCCTCATCTCAACATCACCATCCTTATCCTCCTCATCATCATCCTTGTGCTCCTTCTCCTCCTCCTCAACCTCCTCCTCTTCCTCTTCCTTAACCTCCTCTCCTCCTCAACCTCAACCTCCTCATCCTTCTCAGTTTCAAGTCGTATTTCCTTTGCAATCATAAAGGAAAAGATGGCAACCCTGATCCACAATTGTCCAACCTTTTCATTGTTGAGACAAGAAGATCTAAAAGAAGATTCGTCGCAAAAATCATTATCTAATGAAGATGTACGAGAAAGGATCGTTGCTGAAGCAGTGCAGTTCATCCAACAAAATCCTAGTGAATTTTTTAGCAGTCAAGAGGTAGAAGAAGAGAAGACGACACCAGTGAGGACAAGAGCAGGGAAGATGAAGGAATCATAGATGTTGAAGACAAAAGCGGCTGGCAAGTTGTCCAAGACACCACAAAAGAGAGTTGCAAAGAAAAAGCTTGATCCAGAGTTCACTGTCGAAGGTAAAACCAGACCTGTAAAGATACAAGACAAACAAGAACCAGGTTATCATGCGCCACTAAAGAGAAAGGCAGGGGAGTATCATCCTGCTCTTCCATTGCCAGATATTCACTTCTCTTTCTGTCAAGTTCATCAGACCAACTTCATTAACTTTTAGGATTTTCTCTTCAATGAAATTAAGAAGCCTTACTTGCATATCCTGAACTTCAGTAAGCTCCTCATGCAACTCCTTTCTTTGCATATCTGGTATGCGGAGCTTTTTCTTCACTGCATCTATGCTATTTTCTTGTTTCAACTTCTGGTACTCATCCAAAAGCAATCGCTCTTGATCACTGTAAGCCTTTACCCATCCTGGTTGCATCTGAAAACATGACAACGTATCAATATTTATCACAGGTGTACAATTTTCTACACGTGTTAAAAGTGTACATTTTTGTACACATGACAAAAAATTTCAAATCTATCACCAATTTTTTACAATCATGTACACATTATTAAAGTTATTTGAGATACCTTTTTCATGGCATCATCCAGGTATTTCTCGATTGTATTACTAACGTCGTCGATGATCCTCCTGAGAATCCTTGGCACACCTTCATCATTGGTCGGCCGCATGCTTTTGTTGTGTTCAGCAAACCAATACTGCATTAACAAATAAGTTAATAGTTAGAAATGTAATAGAAAGCGAAAAACACAATGAAAAAGATTATTTAAAATGGTGAATGGATATATCAGGTGTACAATTGTGTGCACATGTAACCAACAGATAAGTCACACAACCGTTAAATTTAAGTGGTGAATGAATATGTTTCTTAATGTTTCCCATCAGATACTCATTTATATGAACTGGCCAGCAAGTTCCTCATCCTATCCAAAGACTCAAAGTGTGCACACTTGTTCTTGCTAATCATACTTCTGTTTGCTTGGGTAAAAAAGACCGTGATGCATAAGTACATAGTAAACAGCACCACTAAATCTTCAGCGTTTCTTTCAATCTCCAATTGCGACTTTAGCTTTTCCTTCATGATACGTACGACTTCATTCTCCATATCTAGTTTATCCAGCTCATTTGGTTTCTTCAGATGCAATCTGTTTATCAGCGGACCGTATCTTTTTTCAGCTGCAGTTATTTCATCTTCTCCTTTTTCAAGTTCTATTTCCACCATCTCTAGCCCAAAAATTAGAAACAAATCTTCAGGTTCACTCTTTACCGCCACTCTATTATTCTCCTTGGGAGTATCAAACATGAAATAATGACCCCATGTGTCACAATGTTCATGGCGGTACTGTCTCACAACTTTCATGATTGACTTTGGGTTCTTAGTCCATATATCATCTCTCTTTTTACTAAGATCATTCTCATCTTTCTGATCTGCTTTTTCGTGGACAAAGATATCTACGATAGGCCAGAATGGTCCTTCCTTTTTCTTCTCTAATTGATAATCTGTGAACCATACATTTCCTCATCTCTTTTTTTCATCTTCCTCAAAGTTTTTATTCAGAAAGACACTGATTTCATGGAAACTTGATCTATAAGGTTTGTTGGTACTAACTAAAGCAACATTTACTCTCTCACAACATGCCATAAATAAATGTTGGTGTACAAATATTTACATTCATACAGATTCTATCAAAAACATCTTTAAAACACACACATCAGGCCATATGAAGATGAAATTGTATGAGGGTGCACAGATGTGTACACCAGCACCGCAAACGATGGGATAACATGTTGAAAACACACACATCAGGCCAAATAAAGGTGAAATAGCATGCTGGTGCACAGATGTGTACACCAGCACCACAAGTGATCGGATAACATGTTGAAAACACACACAACATGCCAAATAAAGATGAAAATTGCATGAGGATGCACAGATGTGTACACCGGCACCATAAGTGATGGGACAACAGGTTGAAAACACACACAACATGCCAAATAAAGATGAAATTGCATGAGGGTGCACAGATGTATACACCGACACCACAAGTTATGGGACAACAAGTTGAAAACACACACAACAGGCCAAATAAAGATGATATAGCAGGCCAGTGCACAGATGTGTACACCGATAAACACAAGAGATGGATAACAGTTTGAAAACACACACATCAGTACATATAAACATGATATAGTATGTCGGTGTACAGATCTGTACACTGGTAAACACAAGAGATGGACAATAGTTTGAAAACACACACATCAGTACATATAAACATGATATAACATGCCCGTGTACAGATCTGTACACTGTTAAAGACAAGAGATGGACAACAGTTTGAAAACACAAAAAAATTGCCAGTATATGAAGTAGCATTACCCCTTTTTGCTTGACCAGATGTTGATTTCTTTGAAGTTTTTGATGATTTCTTCGAAGTTTTTGATGTCTTCTTAGGTCGTGGTGATTTTGAAGTATCTTCCGCTACGGTTGATGTTGAAACTGCTGTAGATTTTGATTTCTTCTTAGATGGTGGTGATTTTGAAGTATCTTCTGCTACAGTTGATGGCGAAACTGCTGTAGATTTTGATCTCGTCTTCGGTCCTTGTGATTTTGAACTTACTTCTTCAACTGTTGTTGTTGTATCAAAAGATATTTTTGTTGATTTTCGTTGTGCAACTGGTTTTTTAGCAATCACCATGATGTTACTACTACTGTATTCATCAATTCTACGAAGATTTAAGGTTTGATTATGAAGCTTTAGGATTTCTATTTTCGATTTTGGATTTTAGGTTAAAGTTTTCTCTGGGTTTTCTTTTCTCTGAGTTTTTTTTATATTCTCTCTCCTAAATGAAATACTAACATTTCCGAGTTTTTTTTCGGTTATTAATTTCAGTTTTATTTTTCGAACCAACGTGCCTCTTCCACATTAACTGTATCAGTTACAAATAAACTTTGGACTAATTTGTTCCTAGTCGGATCGGGATGGACTAATCCGTATTTTTGGGGCGGTTTTGCACAAATGGTACAAGATTGTGCAATGTGTGCGAATTTCTGTCGCTAGAGGTTTGTAACTAGCGCTAAGAGAGCCGCAAAGTTTCTGTTTTCATAATTTATTTGCACCAGTTTTACTACAAGTTTCCTGGACCCTGTTCAAGAGCTACAAATTTCCTTTATGAGAAATTCTGCAGTTTTGCTCTTCACTTAGTTTTGGTTGGTTTTATCTTAATTTGTGTCGTTGATATCCACTTACTGGTTCCTGCAATTGAAAAATAACAATTAACCTCTATTGGAACTAGCAAGTAAAGGCCAATATCTTTCTCCATGAAGTCCTGCAACCTTCATACCCTTGTCAGGATATATCTTCTGCAAGCATTCTGTACGACCCTCACTAGCATAACGTTCTAGTTGGGTGTCAAAAGTGATACATTAAACTTGGTTTAGCATCAATGCGAAGAATAGAACTCTTTCACCAACTCCCTACTAGTATTACCCAAAGTTTTCCTCCAGCACCAAAAACAACACCGAGGCACAGGCCGTAGTCCAGAAGTCCGCATTCTCAATCTAATTCAGTCTCGCTCAGTTGATCCATATATTGTCTTTCATAGACATAAGATTCGCGCAAGTTGCTTAACTGCAACATTTGTAAAACCATGATATTGTCTTACGCACACACCCCATTTGTTCTATATTTAAACAACAAAGTTACTTGAAATTAAAGTTTAGATGACATGGTCTCCAAGTGAGAACTGTTTTAGAGGCGACTTTTGATTTGTGCCGTGGGAATAATACAATGGGAACCATCATAAGGAGAAGACTTTTGATTTGTGCCGTGCATACATATTTAAATGATAAAACCATCCTTTAAATACATTTAGCTTAGGACCTTAGAGCATCCACAGTGGGCGAGTATAACCAAAAATTTGGGATGAGATCGTAACACAGTGGGACGGAGTAAAGATCAAATCCCAACCAAAGATCAAATTCCAGACCAAATATGGTCGCGACCAAATCCCAAATTCTAATATAGTCGGGCGTAAATTTAAAGTACGCTTGTTGCTGGGCGTAAATTTAAAGTACGCTTGTTAACGGGCGTAAACCAAATTTACGTATGTTGGTGGGGCGGAATTTAAATTTACGTTTGTTGCGGGCGTAACATAAATTTACGCCTGATGAGACGGACAGAAGAATTCCGCGCGTTGCCAGGCGGACACCAAAATTCCGCCTCTCTGGGGCGGACACCAAAATTCCGCCTCTCTGGGGCGGACACCAAAATTCCGCCCCTCTCAAACGGACTTTTTTTTTACGCCTTATCAGAAAATGTTATGAAACATGAAATGTTTTCCCAGAGCCGTCTAATGAACAAGTTTTTTCTTTTCCTGTTCGTGTGATTGAAATGCAATTCTATTCTAGGCCGATGATCACAATCTGAAACCAAGGTAACAGGTTGAATTACTCAACTTCTATATGACCCTGAAATTGATGAAAACACGGTTTCACAGACGATGAAAACAACCACGGTTTGGTATGATGTCCAAGTATTCTTACTTACAAAAACGTGAACGTAAAGTAAAAACTGAGAACAACAAAACTACCAACTCCACTAGTGGCGCTGGAAGTAGAGAAAAAACGCCATCAACATAAAAAGTGGAAACCTACTATTCTCTATATATATATTCTCTTTACTCAAAACAAACCGTCATCTGAATATTTATTGTCCACTCAATTCACCATTACTTTTTTCAAACAGCAACATCAATAGCAACGTCACTGATGGAAAAGGAGAGTTTTCCCAAGAGAGATAGAGAGAGGAGGTCTAATCCTATTTGATGAGTTTCTCA
Organism: Papaver somniferum; assembly: GCF_003573695.1. Lineage (NCBI taxonomy): Eukaryota > Viridiplantae > Streptophyta > Magnoliopsida > Ranunculales > Papaveraceae > Papaver > Papaver somniferum. The sequence continues at coordinate 54,070,325 of NC_039367.1, forward strand.
TACTCTTTCCAAAACAGAAATCTTTGCCTTAGAGTGATTTTACCAAACTTGTTCGTATGGGCGGAAATTTTGGATACGCCCGTCTCAGGCGTAAAAATATTTTACGCCTGATAAATTCATCACGCGGACAGCAGATGTCCGTCCGTACAATTCATCACGCGGACACCAGATGTTCGCCCGTCTGATCTCACACGTGCTGTGTGACCGTGTTTAACTCGGGCGGAATTTATTTTTACGTTTCTTCGAGCGGTCATTTGGAATCCGTCTGATCATCGGGCGGAATTTAAGATTCCGCCCCATACGAAACGTAATTTATATTTACGCTCGATAACAGACGTGATTTATATTTACGCCCGTTTGAAACGTAATTTATAATTCCGCGCAGAAATGAAACGTAACTAATACTTCCGCCCGTCTTCATGCGTAAAATTGTTTTACGCGCGACCAAATTTGGTCTTCTCCCCATAACGTCACAATACAGATTAAACTCATATTTAGTCTTTTTTTTTGGTCTTTGATCTTTGAGTTTAGTCGTACCATTGCAGTCGCTCTTAGGTACTTGAGTGACCAAACGCTCGTTTCCTTTTCAGCGCATCCCTATTACTATTATTATATTCAACGGGCGTATAGAATATGTTAAAGAAAAATTGACTGAAACCAATATTTTTAATCACATTAATGAATTGAAAAAAAATGCAATTTCAAGTTTGAAATTTGAATACAAGAAATGAAAAATAAACTTAAGTTAAATTTGAATTAATTGTGTCACTGTACGTAAACTAGAACTATGCTGCACAATATGAACGAGGAACCCAACTTGCAGGAATCCCTAGAAAAGCTTGCTAGCAAATTCCTTAGTTACTGGCCTTGATGGTGATAATGATCCGGAAAAGTTTCTGAGGTCAGATAAGCTTCTGCCTAACTGCAAAGCCACCTTCATTTCAAACAATTTTCCATGCTCTCTCTTTTCCACATGTGGCTCTTCTAACGTAGACTCTATTGTCTCTTCTAGTAATTGAAATGAACCGGCAGAAGCTCGATACATTTCGAAAATCATTCCGATTTGTCCACCGTGTTCCATTGTGTTTACGACGGTTGCCATTGCTCCAGCAGTGACACCAACCAACACAGCAACTGACCCATTAGATGGTGATCCAGCAAAAGCTGCACCTAAAGCACCAAGTCCTGTTAGCAATGGACCAGCAATCGCTAGAGTCTTGTTGATTTTCAGCATCATGTTGCTTAGTCTTATGTATTCTTCAGTATCCCTTGTTCTCAACAGTTCAACTATGCCTCTCATTTCTTTCTCAAGCTTGCTACTCCAACCATTATGTCCTGCTTTACCGTTATTACTGACTTGTGTTTGTTCTTTTGGACTTTGTTCTGGCCACCAGTTTGCTGGCTCGACGTTCTTTGGGAACTTTTCGATCATTACACCTCCGAGAAGTGGAAGTGGGTAGGCTTTATCAAGTGCCAAGACCTTCTTCATCGCTTGGTTTACATCCCTTTGAGTAATAGGAGTACGACTAAGAGAAAGTTTAGTTTTGATCTGTTCGTGAAGTTGTCTGAACAATCTTGTAGCGTTTCTTTGTTCTTCAGCAAGTTGTGAAGGTTGGATTGTGTTCATAACCACCAACATCCCTGTTGCTGCTGTATACAATAGAGTAGATGTAACCTGGAGAGCCAAAAGAGATGACGAAGATCCAACTACACCAGTCGATCCGAGTCCTGTCATGGTTGCGGCAGCAATAGTTATAGCATTGATTGAGTTGAGAAGAAGTGTATTCCAGTTGTTTCTTTGGTCTCCTATATTTTGATGCATCTCAATTCTCTCAGCAATAGCTTCCATAATCATATAAAGCTCTCCGGCCAACGTCGTCGGACTAAGAGTGGGACTAAGAGTTGGACTGGCGCCATGTCCAGGGCTATTAATAAAGGTTTTCATGATTTGTTGGGTAATGTTTGTCATGGGTTCTGAAGCTTTAGTTGTTAAGCTGGGAAGGTTAAGATCATAAGGTTTTCTGATATTATTCAGTTTTGGAAAATGAATTGCAGCCTGAACACCTTTTCGTGACTGTGAAACAGTGGATGAAGAGTGAGAAGAACACAAGAGATTTGAAACTACTTGAAGGGTTGCCATTTTACACCGGAAACTTGGTATATTCTGTTTAGTATGTTGAACTCCGGTTGCAGTTGTAGTATAGTGATGGTTTTTTGGTTGTGGTCTTGTGGAGTTTTGCAGTAGTAGTAGTAGTAGTGAAATGTTATGTAAGCTTGGGTTATTTGTAGCTCTCTGGCATTGAAGGTTATATATAGAGAGATACAGTCTAGGGTCTTGGCATTGAGTCTTGGTTTTGAACGGGTTGAACTTGGAATTTGGACTATTTCTTTAAGCAACAATATGCATAAATGTTGACTTGTCAACGAGAATTGGTAAAACTATTTGAATGAAGAATACTACTACTATTTAAGGTGTCGTCAGTTGACAGATGAGATTTTGGACCAACATGTCTTGGCAGCCATAGAAAATGATGGACGTTGCAACTTGCACCATGTTGCATGGACTAATAATAAAGAGCAATAATAAATGAAGGATAATAATAGAAAGGGATTAGCTTAAACAATTGATTGTTTTTATGGAAATGGTCCAGTTTGTCTAGTAATCCAATAAGTTGGCACACATAATTTATGAATATGGATAGTGGGTAGGCACGAAAGTCAATAGCATGTGAAGGTTGATAATCGGGGTATTGGCTTGAAATGTTAAACACTATTAGTTCAACTAAACACATCAGGTTAATTTCACAAGTTGAGGAAACTCAATCTTCAATATAACCTCTTTAATACCGATCAAAAAAAAATATAACCTCTTTAATATAGCAAACGTTTGTTTATCTCATCTGCTTTACTCACATCAACGGAGTTTACATAGCCTACTAGAATTCTAGTTCAATCAGGAAAGTATCAATAACCAAAAATCCCTGACCAAAAAGTGGGAGCAAAAGAAGAACCCCAATTACGAAAAGAAAAGAAACTGGGGAAGTAGAAAAAACCTCTGGTTCTTATTTCAAGTCCAGTCACTACCGGAAGTTGTACGGCAGTAACCCATAACCAAAAAAAACTTATGTGAATATACCAATAACTCGCATAATAAGATTCAACTCATAGAACACGATAAGCTTAAGTTTTTCATGAAACAGAATCAGTTATCTTCAAACCAAACTTCATAGGAGGTCTTGAGAAGGCAAGAGTGACTAACTGAGCAAAATAATCACATGCTTTAGAAAACATCATGCACATAATACACAAAATAGTGAGGAGAAAAAAGAGAGGAAACAGTATCAAACTTACATGTCATGGCACTTCATGAGATAGTTGAGTGCCATAAAATAGAGGAAGTGAGCTACATCCCCCAGGCATTACACACATCTTATCATTAACACAAAAGAGGAAATTTGAACTATTGTGGGAGACCTCTAAAATATGTTCAGCAATTTTCAGCATGCAGGAAATTGTATTTGGAGATCATCCAAGTTGGGGTTGTCAAGAATGCGCAAGCCGTGCTCATTAGCCAAATGCAAGAGGCATATAAAACAGAGATGGGGTGAGATATCCTCACGTGCAGCTGCTCGGCAATCATCGGGAAAGCTGGATAAGAGATGCTTGAAAGATACTGCAGCAGCACTCTCCTACAATCAAAATAAAGTACCATCATTTATTCACTAGGACAAAATCTAATCAAGGTGAAATTAAGAAGCTGAAAGATGAGGGACGTAACATTATAATGTTCGAATCAATGGAAAAAATGGTTATTAATGGTGTAACAAGTTAGATTCGTGTGTATATCCTGGAAATGAAAAAACCTGTGTTGCAACGATACGAATACAGTACCGGATACAAGATACCAATACGCTACTATGATACACCAACTTGAAAAACTAAAATACAGCGATACGGCATACTCAATATCGATCAGATAAATATATTATATATAAGATAGAAACTTAACAAAATACATACCTGTGTTTGCATGATTAAAATATAATATGTATGATTAACCTCACTGGAGAGAAAAAGTCTGGATAAGAAAACTTTTCACAGAATCTAGTAAAATATCTAAATCTTCTAATATTAAGGTATTGAGATTTATCTTGACAGTTGTTGATATCTAACATTTAGTCAAAGTTTTCTAACTGAGTTGTATCTTGAAGTATTGGAGCATTAGCACACGTATCCGTGTAAATACGTATCGATACGGTGGATTTTTTTTTTAAGCGTATCGTTGTAACACAGGAAAAAACACAAAGAATCACTGTGTAATGGCATTAGTCCAATCAATTAACTAATTCTATTTAACAAATGAAATCAGGACAGAATGTGAGTAACTGCACTAACATGCATTTCATGAGAGTGTCAACAATTTCATGTAGTATTGTAGCTAACTATGTATAAATGCACACAATCAGAGGTGTGTGTACTTTAAAGGATCAGAGCTTACAGCTAGAACTTGTCTATGAGCACAAAATTGGGAGGAACAACCTAGAATAGGAACGTTGATTTTCAAAGTCTGCTGTTTGGAAGTTCGAATTGTTGCCAAGGGTCCATCTCAAGACTGGCCTTATTCACTTCCTCATTAGATTGGTAACTCTACTAAATACGAGTAACTCAAAATTTGTAAGTTATTCAATTATTGTTGCCTTGCCATACTTGATGCTCAAACATCACTCAAGAAACAATGAAAAATTTGAATGCGAGTTCATATTCTAGTAGTTGAGAGATGGTCTGACTATGTAGTCAAAATATGTGAATATTCTGGAGAAATATATGGATTACGGACTTACCGTTTCAGTCACTTTAACAGATTCTTGCATATGATCCCAGAGCGTTCCTTTCAACACGTGAACATCGACTTGTTTTGCAGTTTTGTCGTACTGAACTTCAATTTTGTTTACCTAATCATTTGAGGAAACATAAAGAAGAAGGCAATCATAATCAACTACAGAGGACTTCGAGGGATAATGAAAAGTGACAGATCTTATTATCTTAATGCCATTTGGTAGTGTGCAGCACGCAAAGTGAGCTCAACAGCTCTGCAGCCTCTGCTAATAGAACATTGTTCTTTATTTCTTATTCTTTCTTATTCATCTTTGAGGTATAGTTTAAAACTCCAATCTAAAGGTTGATTGCCACATTTCTATGAGAGCAAAAGCAGCTGAATTACAGACTTTAGAGAGAATAAACATACCTGGCGAGGTTGAGAAACAAGCGTGCTTGAGTCTTCCACATCACTGTGAACATTTCCATCATCAAAGTGGTCACTTAACACACTTTCATTGTCCCATGGCGCGCCTGGTTCAAAATCACCATCACACCTTGATTCATCTGAGAAAAAGGCAAACCACCAAATCACATCATTACCATGTCAAAGTATATGTCCTGTCAAGACTAATGAGGCCAATGAAGATATTGAGGCATCAACTTAAATCCATTAGGATGGTGGAAGGAATATATACTAGTGTAAGAAGACCTTGTTCCTAGTAAGGGAAAAACAGGTGTGCATAAGAAAAACAGTGCAAAATCTTTCAAACACACTGCAATCATAAAGCTGTCCAGCAGTCATGTCTCAAGATTTTAGTCTCTGCGGAGATTTATATTGTTAAAGGACTAAAGTGAATGACCCCCGATTTTAGTATGTTCAAACATATCACATACAATCCTTTTAAATTACTCGAATCTTCTAAAGTGTAATTTAAGTTTTACATTAAGTGACTTAGGTCATTCCCTAACATACTTATCAAATTAATCAACATAGTTGTATTGCATATATCATAATTTGTCTGACTTTGACTTATAAATATGGAGTAGTATCTAATGAGGCTACAAATAGTCAGGGAGATCCATGAAATGGATATGCCTTTTCCACTAAACAGTGCATGGGTTAGCAAAAGTCTAGCAGCTAGTAGCAGAACAAGAAAAGAATCAACAAAATAGTAGATGTGACGGAGGTTCTGGGGCCAATTTCTTATGAATAAACTACAGATATGAGAATCTGAAAGCGCGAAACTCAATAGTTATGTCCTAGCAACCAATCACATTTGCAATTTAAAAGATCAATCTTCCAAAAGAGATTATGCAATTGAGCAATATATGATAGCTGCATGACATTACCTGGCATTTTCCTTGCTCTTTTCCCAAGGCACTACAAACAAAACATATGATTTATCAGCATATGCAACAACATATAAACAAGACTATAAGGTTTATAGCAGAACACTAAAAAGTGTAGACTTTTGGAACAGATAAAGTTGTGTTCAAATAAACAAAAACGTAAAAAGACCTATCAGTAGAAATGAATTTCGTCAATATGTTATCATAGAGGTTATTCCTGGGATAAGTTTTTAATCCAGCTATTGTGAATCTTGATACGCCTAAGGCCTTATTTTCAGGTCTTGTATGCCGCAATTGGCGCAATGGGCTGTGCCTGTGCACCAGTTGATAAGGATGTAATATTGAAAAAGGCAGAAATAACAATTCTTACCATAACATTAGGAAGAAACAACTTAACAAGATCCTCAGGTTGATAATGGCAATCTTCTGGAAGAGTGGTATTACAACGATCTCGATTTGCCGTAGCAGTAGTGATTTAGGATTTTTGGGAGCAGCAAAGAGATCGGGAATTTCCTTTTCCAGAGATTTTGTGAAATCTATATCGATTCTGCCTGTTTTTTCCTGTTTGGCTTTTGGTAGTCGCTTCTGCATTTTCCGCAACAGGGACGTCCCCTGTAGCTGCAATCAGTCAAATTATTTGTCAGTGGATCGAAGTTTCTGAAGACACAATTAACCCTCTCTTCAAACCTACCTTTAGCTTTCCGAAACTTCCAATGTTCGGACCAGCCCAAGCATTTTGATTTGATGTAAAACCCAACCCGAGCAACAAAAAATCAGAAACTTTCTCAAATCTGTCAGCCATTTCCGGTTCTTGGAATGGGAATGAATCGCCCTCCTGCAACAATAAATAAGAATCAGTCAGATAACAAAAAACAGGATTCCTTGGAGAATGAAAACATAATATAGTGAACAGAAGTAGGGGCAAAATGAGTATAAAGGCACTTCATTGTGCACTATACAACCAGTTAACAGCTACCTCTTGATGACTTGGAAAATTCTGATCCATATTATTGGAGTTTTCATCAATTACGCTTGCCTGATCATCATGGTCAAAACTCCATCCCTCACAATGTACATGCATCATCATGTCAGCTTGGTTGTCAGCAAATGTATCAGATTGTTCCGTCGTTTCAAGTCCGGCAGAAAATGTATCAGATGGCCTTTGGTTAGTTTCATCAAACTGATTTATTATGATCCTTAAACTAGGGGAAATTTCGGAACTGGTGGACATATTAATTGCCATCTGTCGATTGATTCTGTGAACAACGCAAGAAATAAATTAATTGAATTAGAATAAATTAGTACTGAGAAATGCAATATCAAGATCGGAAAGATCAAACTTCAAAATGCAACAACCCACCTCTTGCAAAGGAAATATCGATCACCTCTGATTTATCACTTTGAGGTTCACGTGGCCTACATTTTCCTGGTGCTTCCAGGGAATCGAAAACCACGCGACAGTCTCCATATACTCCAAGGTTAGTCAATAAGAGACCTTTAGCCCCACCTTCATCAAATTGTGCAGATGTTTGATGGTACAAAGGATCCACTGCAAATGCAGCTGCACAGAGAGAAAGAATATTAGCACCTGACCTAACATCATGCACATTAAAAAGTTAGGGTCAAAAACTTACCATCGAACTTCTTTACATTGAGAGACTCAAAGATGACTCCAGAGTTGAGATGGGTGACATCTACGAAAAATTGAGCTCTATTAGCTACAGCACTGTACAATAACTACCGAAACAAGATATGCCAAACCTTTTTATCTGTATCCTTCTTAGCACGCCTTCGTCATGTTCGCCGTTAATGCACTCACCATCGCCAATAGTTTCTGGCATGAAAAACACAAGAGAAGGAGACTTTCAACAGCTAATAAACATGAGTCCTTTGAGCAACAAGATAATGCAGTTTAAGGGATCCCCTAAGGTCCTGGTAAAGAATCGGCACAGAGAAAAGAGATCCGCAAATTGAATCTCAATTAGAAGAGATTTGGAAATTCAAAATAGATTGTTAAACTTACTACTTTTAATTCGAACCCAAGTGCATACAACGTTTTAATGCGAGAGCATCCTCCCCAATGTCCCCATAGTGACGGAAGTCCAACTCAACTGACTAAGCAGCTGGTCTTTAATTTAAAGGGATTGATTTGGCATTTCATATCCGTTGCAGCTTTTGGGAGAGGTAGTATGCTCTCACTTCATTCATTTTTTACTTTTAATTGCTCTGATAGTTGTCTTACTGTTCAATAAATGGAAGAAAAAAAAATAACAGCATCTTTCATGTATCTAATCATGGTGAGATGCCAAGGCATAGAAGCAAGTACTTCCATTAGAAGTCAAGTGAATGTAACAAAGTTTAGCCAGGTTATCACCAATCAGTGACTTTAAACTAACCAGACCAAACATAAAAGTAATGCAGGAGAGGGAAGCGTCTGTTAACGTTTCAAGGGATTTAGAATTTGCTTTCAACCAAAAGTGAAAACTTAATCAAGTAACCAGACTCATTCAAAACCAACATAGATTCTGAGACCTAATTAACAGTATACCAACCACCCCATTTCAGGAGTTCCTTCTTATAATTGTTATCTCAAAAAGGGGGGAAAACTTAAATGCCAAAGAGTAGTAAAAATTAACCTTGTTCGTCTTCACGACCAGCTCTATTGATTCCACCAAGTACCTTATAAGCCTCTGAATGCACAGAATCAACTCGAAGTGCATAAATCTTAACCCCTGCTTCCAAAGTGCAACTTGCCTATATAAACAAAAATACCCAAACTAAACAAACAAACAAACAAAACATAAAATAAATCTACAACCCTAAAAATGATGTAAAAACTGAATTCAAACCTTCTGAAAATTGGTCTCAACGTCATCTTCTGCTTCAACTTTAATGAGCTCACTTAAATGGTCAATAAGGGTTAGCTCCCAAGTATTCTTCTGGTTAATTTTCTATAATCACAAAAACAAATAATAATCCCATTATTACAACAAATAATAAAAAAAAAATTGAGGGTAAAAACGGAAAAGAAGGGGTTACTTACATTTTCACTGGCGAGTTTGATACAATTCTGAAAGAGTGCTGCAACTTGCTCTTTACTAAAACAAGGATCAGAAGACGGTGGAGGATACGGAGTAAAACTAGTAGTAGATTTGCGACGAATAGCTTTAGCACGGGCTGCTCGTGCTTGTGCTCTTTCTAATTGATCATCGTTTGACCCTAAGAAGAAAGGACTAGTCGGAGGAGGTTGGATTCGAGAAGACAAAAGAGCTTTCTGCTTTGCCATCTGATTAGGGCTTAGAAATTCCCCCATTTTTTAACTTTACTTTGCCAAATCCCTCTAAAAACTGGTTTGATTTAGGTCTTTATGAAGAGTTTTGCTCACTTGGTTTATCTTTGTAGGGAGAAAGAGGAGATGGAGCGTCAGGGAGAAATTTGGAATCGGAGAAATTGTTATCGGAGTGAGTGAGGAGAGAGAGAGAAGAGGAAAAGAAAATAATTTTTATTTTCAGTTTTTTCCCTCTCGCATTTTTGAATCGATTTTTCGAGCAGTGTTATGTTGTTTGTCAATGCAGCTTTGTTAAATAGAATCTGGTTGTAATGTTATGGTGCCCGTCCACGTATATGGTGAAATTTTAGATCTCGAGTATGGGATGGATAAGAGGAACGGGATCCCTCTTTTAATCCTTCGGCATTCGATATAATGTGATAATGGCTGGTACAAAGTTGATGGTTATGGTTAGAGTGAACCACCACGGTTTAAGATTATTTTTGAGACATTTATAATTTGGCTAATGGCCAAGCTTCTAGAATTATCATTTTTCGGTTAGATATCCTCGTGTTTACTCGTTTCTGTTTTCGATCCGCGAGTTATAATCCAAAGGTGTCACTATCTATTCACAAAAAACCTATCAAAACAAAAGTAACACAATAACCCCATTAAAACAAAAGTAACACAAAAATCCTAAAAATTTTGATGATAACAATTTTGAAATTTGGGGTTTTTGTATTAATTTTTAAAAATTTGGCGTTTTTGTATCAATTTTGTTTAAAATGGAGTTTTAATTGATCTCATCATTTGAATGGGGTTTTTGTACCACAAGTTTAGTTACCTTGAATTTTTATGACTAGTAAAATAATTCGATACACGGAGAGATATCTCGGGAGAAGTGCTACCAAGACAGCATAAACAGATGTGCCGAATCTAACCCCACGAGTTCAACACGTTAACCAAGATACCTACAGTAAGTGACTGAGATGACGACATGTGAAAAGCAAGTGAGAGGATCAACGGTCATGTTTGAATCGGAGACAAGGCACTTAATGTAACTGGTAAAGGATAAAGGGTGAGCAAAGAACCAGAACAAAGTGGGATCTGATCATTTATGCACGCGAGGTGAATTTAATATCGGGGCAAAGCAAAGAGTACATCGGGAGATGGTGAAGGATAGTGGAGGATATATCGGGGACGGCTCTACAATAACTCAAGTCAGCACCCCGATGAAGTTACAACAAGTAGGATATGCATGCCTAACACTGCAACTTTGGTTGTATGAGTACTCGTGCCTAAACTCAGGGCAAAGCTATCAGAGAAAGGTTAAGTTTTTTTTGAGAGAGAAAAGGCATAATATGTGATTGGGAGTATTTTTGAGCAAATATTTTAGCCCATGATCTTTGCAACCTTTTCATCGAAATTAGAACAAATTATTTACTCCCGTAAATGTAGGTAATTATGTCGAACCACGTAAATTCTTGAGTGTTGATATGTGATTAAGTTTATATGTTTATGTTATTATCTTTCATATTTGTTCATTAGATAATGAATGGTTTGAGACGTAGAGTTAGAGTTTTAACTACTACATTTTGACGCTAGAAACAAGGACTGAGCAGTCTTGTTGAGTAACTTGTGCTAGATTTGATTGATGTTGGCAGATCTTCGAACAACTAAATATCTATGATCTTTGCTCTTTCGTCCGAAAAGACCTCCGGTACTTCCAAAAACCTAAGAACTTTACTTATGTTCTTTTATTTAAGTTTAGGAAAAAAATTCTTGTCTGTAATAGAAAAGAGCCTCATTTTGGTTGTGCAAAAGGTGTTATGGTGTTATATTTTATGCTCTCAAAAGATCTGAAAGTTTTATTTTTTGAGAAAACCCTATTTATGTTTTCATGACCTTGTTTTTACTATTGATTGTTCGTCTTTGTTCAGATAATGTTTTCAAGTTTATTTCCTCACGGTTGCTATCAAGCTAGAACAATATGCAGAGAGTCTTGATAACCTATGATTTATGGCTTCTTAGAAATCTAAGTTAAGAAGAAGAGAATTGAGATTATGATGGAATCTTTTGATAAAAACGATCTTTCAACAAGATCGGTAGCTTAGCTGGGTAAATATCTAGGAAATTTTATGATTTCTTTTCAGGAAGGTTAAAGGTATCTCTAGTAGAATCATAATAGTTTCGTCCAGGAAGTCTCGGAATAACTTGATTTATGTCAGTAAGAAGCATCATGACGATCGATATATAAACAAATAAATCATGCGCAAGGGTGCTTACTAACTTTTTTATATGGGCAACACTAAGAGCTAGACCTCGCTCAAGATATATAGGGTAACCTAGTATTTTGGCGGTGACGTTATGATCCAAAAAAAAAAAATATTGTGCTAAAACGGGTTATCAGTCAATAAGGGTTATTAGTCGATAACCTCCCATGACGCATTTGAATAACCTGCACATATTCATAATAAATGATGTTATTGACGCGTTTGAATAACAAAAGCTCTACACACACATCACCCCCCCCCCCCCCCCACACCACCCCCATACACACACACACACACCAAAGTAGATATTCAATCCATATTTATTGGTTATTCCTGTTTTGTAGTATGAAATACTACACAGTAAGATGATATATTTCTCCCTCTTAGTTTGTGCTATACTCTCTCGTTAGATTATCATTTTCAGCACATATATCATTTGTCAGTGATTACAAATCACCCGTATACTCCATATATTTCTCCTCATTTTTGTCACAAAAATGACAAAGACATGAAAGAATAAAAGAGCAAACCGAAATGATCTCACAAGTTTATAAGAACTTATACAACCTACTAGAATTATGCATGAAGGTCTAACATACCATTTTAGATAAGCAATACTAAAACTGAAACTACCTAAGTAATTTTATTTAACACCTTATCAAGGAAACAATTGCTCGAAGCAATTTTCCCTTTGATTTGATAAGTCAGAAAATAATAGGAATTAGCCCAGCTGCTTATCAGGATCCAATTATTCACAAATAATCGTACCTCAGTTAGACAAGACGAAACTATAATATTATTTTTCTTATCAAGGATCCGACTGGACTTGAAAAATCATACCTTGTTTCGATAAGCCTAAACTAAGATCAAAATTGACTCCATTTTTCTTATCAGGAATCAATTGAACCTCCTATTTCGTTAAGCAAAAGCAAGAATGGGGAACTTATGTCAGCTTTTCTTAATAGGAAAATGATTAACAACCATAAATAAATCGTTACCTTACACTTCGATATGACAAACTAGGATCCGAATAGATCAAGTTTTCACAACAGAAAAGATTATCAAAATAATTCTTCCCTTGGTTTCCACAAACTCTCTCCCCACAAAGATATGATGTTTAAGCACTAGTTCAATATAGAACTCCCCCCTGTGAGTTGTTAATCTCTGCAAGACAACCTTTACCAGTGAAAGGTCAACAAATTCTTAGCTTTTACGCTGCCAATGTAAAAAGATTAAAACTGAAAACTCATATGTATACTATATAACACAATTATGCAACATTAATCGATAATATCATAATTATGACTTCACACGTGATTTTTACTATCATAACTTTCTTATGATTTTGATATAGCAATCACAAGGATATGTTTCGAAGATCTGATATACTCAAAAGTTATTGACCATAAGAGGGATAGCCGGTATATGAGACTGGAGCACAACAGTTTATCTCATAAACTCAAACGCAACACACCATAAATATTTAGTAGAAAATAAAGTATTGAAATTACTTCAATCTTTTAGGAAATAAAAATACAAAACCAATGCAAAAAGAGTAAGTTCATTCCGAGTTCGGACAAAGAAATCATGGGTAAAACAGTTTTACACTCGTTCGTATGGACTTATGGAACTATCCCGGAACCGGTCCTTACACAAGGTAGGGACCGACCCTAACATGGATCCACATAAAAAAACTCTTTTAGTCACAATGTCCGAATTAAGTGATTTTTGGCTCCTTTTAATCGTCTAAAGAAGAGTCACACATATATGACATGTATATATCAACACCATACAAGATTGAAGTAATTACTTATCTTTCTATCAAATGCTCAATTATGGATAGAGAAGTTATGAGTAAAGAAGAGAAAAATCTCCCTGAAGATGTTAAACAGTCATAAAATGATCGAGACATCATGTGTTATGTTTCATGTGCTTCCTCACCTTTCATAAGATTGAGTACAAAGGTGAGCATACACATTCCAACACAACTAGATTATGTTGAGTTGAGCCTTGTCTTTTTCATCACAGGTAACTAAGACAGAATCATCATTATTGACCTCTTTTTTGGTTTGATTTCTATTATTAATTTTCTTGTTTTTCTTGTGATGAAGAGTGTCATTATCACAACATGCATTCGTACATGAGACATTAAACAACATGATGTCTTTCCCAAGTCTTTCAAGAAGACTCTCAAAAACATTATTATCAAAATTTATCAATTGGGTGTCATTCTTGTGACTAATTTTTGGTCCCTCCATGGATATGAGGACTCCAGAACCCATTTATAGATGGGTTTCGCAGGACCATCTTTCTCCTTCATACCATTGTAGATGGGGAAAAACGATTTGTTGGTTTTTACGAAATTGAGGAGACGACCGTACGGAGGAGACTCCTCGAACCGATCGAAATTTTAAACCTCACACAGATGCACCGCTGCAAAGGGGGTGCTTTAGATTCGAGAGATCAATCTGTAGTACTCCGGCCTAATTCAAGACAATGACCGTTCCATAGTAAATTCGGTCACAAGAGAGGATGGGTTGATCTGTAGGAGGGAAGTTGGGAAATGTGTGGAATCAATGGTAATCAAAGATTGTGGGTGTGTGATTTCTGAATATGATAAGCTCTGAATGATTGAAATTACTCAATTGAGAGTAGTTGCTCAATTGATGAGTTGATGATCTCGTGTTGTCGATGAGACGTGAGATTGATGATACTGTTGATACTGATGATTCAATCATGATTCAGAGACTTATTTATATTGCTGGAATTTTAGACACCATGATCCCATGAAGTGTGACAGTTGATGGAATCAAAGAGTGGGGAAGTGGAGGTCTTGTTTGAAACCAGTTGCTCAACGTGTGGAGACTTGGTCGATTTTCCACCCACTACCTCGTGAATTCCTTCAACTGATTTCACGACTTGCTCACATTCCATCTTGTGTTTGAACACACGTTCGGTAGACCGCCAGACCAAAAACCTAAGTGATATCCCCCCAAAGTGACACGATTGACGTCTCGTGGTTTGTTAGTCAATTGATGACTTCGTGGTTTGATGGGACGATGAGTCCATGTAGTTGCTGAGTTGAACATGATGTTCTGAAACTCATGAATTGAACATGTCATGAGACAGAGGTATAGTTATTACGATGAAGTGAGCAAGTATTGCTCATTCGATGAACCGTTGAATATTGATTTTTGAACCAATATTCCTTGGTTCGAGCAAATATTTATCATCTGAGCAAGTGTTGCTCATGTGATGAATTGTTGAATATTTGATCGTCTGAGCATGTGTTGCTCATCTGATGGATTATTGGCAGCGTACCGAAAATATTAATTAGAATACTGGTCGTTGAGCCGAGCATAATTGTAGATTAATGACCATGAGCCGTCGTAAAATTATTAATGTTGGAATCTGGAATGATGATCCTTGGATTCAGAAACCCTAATTTGATCAATTGATGATCAATTCATGGTTCGTCAGAAGTTTAACCATGGGACGAAGGAGGAAGCGACTACATGGGACCGTGGATCAACCATGTAGTGTCTATATGCTCATGTGAGCAAATACGAAGAACTCCTTGTAGATTTGACGATTTGTTGGTGAAAGAATGATTAAATGCTGGTTTAATCATTTATTCGAAAATGCTCGTCTGAGCCTTAGGTGAGAAAACCTAATTAATTATGACGAGGCGAGGGACCGACCATGGAGTCATGAAACCGGCCATGGGTTGTCACGTGACCGCCTGACGATCACTTCATGAAAATCCAAAGTGTTTGGAAGAGTTTTGGACCTAATACGAGCAATTGTGCAAATTAGGTCAAAACTGTGAAAATTGATGGGACCGGCTTCCGTGAGCCAAAGAACCAATCTTGGTCGATCAAGATAGCGTGCTCGTGTCCCCAAGGCATCCGCGTCTCAGTCCTGAGAATTTTGATATTTTCTGGCGTGTAATTGAGCATTCATTCGAGAAAATATGCCAAAATTAGGGTTTCGACGAAACTGAGGAAAACACCATGAGATGATGAAAAATAATTATAAAATAAGGAATGAGGAGGCGTGGGACCGCCGTGGTCAAGGCGTGGTCGGACGGTCGTGACCACGGTCCCGTGGTGCCTTTTCCTTAATTTTATAATATTTCGATGATTTTATGAAAAATTCATGAATTTTGAGAAATTTGATGAATTTAGGGAGTTTCCATGAATTGAAGGAGTTTTCATGAGTTCAAGGAAGCAAAAAATATTAAAATAATAAAAACAAGGGCGTGTGGGACCGTGGAAGGCATGGCCGGCCGGTTTGGGCCGGTCCCACGAGTTTCCCTAATTTTTGTGTATTTTTCATGTATTTTTGATGAATTGAGGGGATTTTTCCTAATTTGAGAGAAATACCATGAAATCAAGGAATTTGATGAATTCAAGGAAAACTAATAATAAAATAATAAAACAAAGGGGAGTGTGGGACCGGCTAGGGCATGGCCGGCCGATCAAGGCCCGGTCCCACAAGTTTTCATAATTTATTTTATTTTATTATTATTTGATGATTTGTGCAAAAATACCATGAAATCAAGGAGTTTTTTCATGAAATTAGAGAAATAATAATAATAATAATAATAATAAAATAATAAGAAACCGTGGGGTGTGGGGCCGGTTGGGACCAAGGCATGGCCGTTTTGCCAATGTCACGCCCCACACTCCTTTCCTTAATTTTATATTATTTTTTAGGGATTTATGGAAGTACCATGAAACCGAGGAGTTTCCTCGAGACGAAGGAGATTTGATAAAATGATAGAATTTTCATCAAATCATGGAAAATAATAAAAATGCATTAAAAATATAAAACTGGCGTGGGATTGACCACGACACGGTCGGTCGGTCGTGTGTCCGTGCTCCCAGCACCTTGGTCAATATTTTTAATTATTTATTATTTTCTTCTCTATTTTGCATAGGTTCATCGTTTCGTTGTATTTTTGAAATACTCGTTCGTGCGGTGACTGTTTGTGTATCGTCGTTGAATACACCTTCACCAGTTGAATCGGGGCTTACTTAGAGGTAGCTCAGACGCCCGGTTGTTGATTATTTATTACTAATTGTGGAATTCAGTGGAGAATAATTCACAAAACTGAGTAATAAGATGTTTATTATTAATTCATAGGATCAGCTGAGGATTCGACTACGAATTCAGAATAATAAAGTGAGCATTACCATTTCATGGGATCGTAGATTCGACCATAGAATCGGAGTAATTAAGATTTATTTATTACCATTTATGAGACCGGTTGTGGATTCGATCATGAAATCGGAGTAATGAGATAATATAGTTATTGCTATTCTATGAGATCAAGTCGTGGATTCGATCATAGAATCAGAACAATTGTTTATTGCCATTCCGTGGGACCAGTCGCAGATTCGACCATGGAATAGGAGAAATTTTTATTGCCATTCCATGGGACCAGTCGTGGATTGGACCATGAAATAGGAGCAATTGTAATTAGGAATAATTAAATTTGTGGCTCTATACTAGCAGATCAAGCTGTCTAGGAGCATTAATTATCCCGATATGAGCTTGTCGGTAAGTCATATCCTTTATATAGTCAGGGTAAACTCGTTGTTTGTTCCTGAAGACGTTATCGCTCTATACTAGCAGAGCAAGCTGTCTAGGAGCCGTCCATCTCGTGATACTATATAGAAATAATCACTGAAACTATTCAGTATTCATGAGATATGTTGTTGTCCAGTCGTGAGACTACATATCTACATGTACTCTGAGAGAAAGTACTCTCCGTTGAGAACTCGATGAGAGACCCGTGTCTCGATACTCACGTCTTATTGTTGAATCAAAGCTTCGTATAATTATGAGTTTACGAATTTATCCTTTGTCGAAAATCCACCATCTACAACCATTAGGACCATTTCCCTTTTAGATATTTTTAGAAACAACCTTTGTCCAATTTGGAACATCAGATCTTGTCTTTGCATTTACAAAGTCATCTCTCTTTCTATAATCAGGTCTTTTATGAGATGACCTTGTCGGGGAGAAAACTTATCCAATTCGTCTGATACAAAAGAAAGTGCATCCCGCATCTTAAGAACTTTGCATCCCCATTGCAAGTGTCCTTTATTACCACAAAAATAACAATGCTTGGTAACATAAGGAGTGTGATTTTTAATGTTACCTTTTTGTGAAACCTTTTGCATTGGAACTTGACGTGTTTTGTTTTCCCATATTTGTTCAACGTTGTTGCTTTCTTGCATTAACAGAAGTGCTTTCTTTGATGGATGCACTTGAAGAGTCTGGTTGAACATGATTCTTGGGCTTGACAATCTTTACTTGTTTTCCTTCAATTTTTGAAGATGTTGTACCTTTGGCATCAGTGGAATCCTCTGGTTGAGAAGAATTTGTAGCTTTGACAAATTTTACCTCTCTGCTAATATTTGGAGCATCTATTCCCTTATAGCCCAATCCTCGTGTATCATGATGATTTCTACTTGCTTCTAACATTGAGGTTAACTTGTTTGATCTATAATTGGACTTTTTTAGGTCCAAATTTTCTTCTTCCAACAGCTTGATTTTATCAAGAACACTAGCTAGATCAAACTCAAAGGTGTTTTTCTCGAGAGAGGTATGCACCTTCTTTCTCTTCAAAAATCTTTTGTTGAGAGATAATCTTTGCTTCAGATTTAGCAAGTTTTCTCGCATTCAAGACTCTTTGAGTTTAGGTCTTTTGTACGATCTTTAAGAACATAAACAATAATCTGATAACCACTATAAAATCCTTCGAAAACCTTTCTCAATTTCTTGGTTTCTCGACAAAGTGGAGTCAGGGGAGAAAGGAGATCAAAATGTTTCATTTTTGTAAAGGACTCAATAACGTAGAGTATTCTGAAATATCCTCTTTTACATCTCAATCAATATTTGAGTCACCATCATCGGAAATTTCATCCAACTTTTCTTGTAAGTGTATTTCCTAGTTGTCAGTATCTTCTTCATCAACAAGGCTAACTTGTTTAGGAGATTCACATGAGGTGATATCATGAATATCTTAAGACATTGATTTAACAAAGATGTCTTCATCAAGTTTTAATTCAAAACTCTCGATATCTTGTTTTACGTTAAGTTAATCATTATCAGGTTCTTCAATAACCATTTTAGATTCAAGTCTTATAGGTTGGATAACACCAAACACAAATTGTTTGATCTTTTTGTGTTTGCCTGCTCTGATACCAATTGAAATAACGAGGGTACCAAGTACATCACAATATTTTCGATATCAACATATAATTCTGATACCTTGAATAATCGTCTATGGAAAAAGTCGAGACAATACAACACCAAGTTAATCACTTGATAATAGTACTTATGGTACAAGACATATATACTACTCCCTCCGTTTCACAAAGACAATCCGCTTTGACTTTCTCAAAATATTAAGGAGACCATATTATTTTACTTGACTACCCTTAGTTACTTACCTATTTTATTTTAATAAAAATGCTAGCAATAAAGACAATCCAAAATTGTTGTGAGAATTATAAATATTAAATATAAAAGGAAATTTAAAAGATATCGAATTTATGAAGTATAAACTTTATAAGGAATTTAATTTTTAGAGTTAAATGTATATTTCCTTGAAAGGAATGAAGGATATATTTGTTTCCTCAATTATACTAATTTCTTTAATATTTTAGATTGGGTCACGTTAAAAATGGATTTATGATTATAAAGAATTCAAGGGTATATTAGAGAGTTCATTGAAAAAGTATGACTATAAACAGAAGCGGGACACAATTTTGAAACTGACGAAAAAGGAATAGAGGACGGTCTTTCAGAAACAGAGGGAGTATATAATTAATATCAAGTGCTTTGGATTAACGCGCAGTGTATTTACTTTTAATTATAAATAAACTAATAACTATAATTGTGAAAAGTAAAAGTAAAAGTAAAGACACAACAAAATTTTGTTAACTAGGAAACCGCAAATGCAGAAAAACCCCGGGACCTAGTCCAGTATTGAGTACTCTCAGAATTAAGCCACTATACAAAGATACTACCAACTTCATATAGTTGAGACCAAGTAAACTACCCCTACTTACCTAGTTTCCTTAGTATCCATGCATCTACAACCAATCTGGCCACCCCTAGTTAAATGAATGTTGTCTTCGTCAGAGAATTTCACAGGGAGTTCCTAAAGGATTTCATTCTTCATTGTTGGGGGTGAGAGGTTACATTTTTGAAATAACCATTTTAGATTCAAGTCTTATAGGTTGGATAACACCAAACACAAATTGTTTGATCTTTTTGTGTTTGCCTGCTCTGATACCAATTGAAATAACGAGGGTACCAAGTACATCACAATCTTTTCGATATCAACATATAATTCTGATACCTTGAATGATCGTCTATGGAAAAAGTCGAGACAATACAACACCAAGTTAATCACTTGATAATAATACTTATGGTACAAGACATATATACTACTCCCTCTGTTTCACAAAGACAGTCCGCTTTGACTTTCTCAAAATATTAAGGAGACCATATTATTTTACTTGACTACCCTTAGTTACTTACCTATTTTATTTTAATAAAAATGTTAACAATAAAGACAATCTAAAATTGTTGTGAGAATTATAAATATTAAATATAAAAGGAAATTTAAAAGATATCGAATTTATGAAGTATAAACTTTATAAGGAATTTAATTTTTAGAGTTAAATGTATATTTCCTTGAAAGGAATGAAGGATATATTTGTTTCCTCAATTATACTAATTTCTTTAATATTTTAGATTGGGTCACGTTAAAAATGGATTTATGATTATAAAGAATTCAAGGGTATATTAGAGAGTTCATTGAAAAAGTATGACTATAAACAGAAGCGGGACACAATTTTGAAACTGACGAAAAAGAAATAGAGGACGGTCTTTCAGAAACAGAGGGAGTATATAATTAATATCAAGTGCTTTGGATTAACGCGCAGTGTATTTACTTTTAATTATAAATAAACTAATAACTATAATTGTGAAAAGTAAAAGTAAAAGTAAAGACACAACAAAATTTTGTTAACTAGGAAACCGCAAATGCAGAAAAACCCCGGGACCTAGTCCAGTATTGAGTACTCTCAGAATTAAGCCACTATACAAAGATACTACCAACTTCATATAGTTGAGACCAAGTAAACTACCCCGACTTACCTAGTTTCCTTAGTATCCATGCATCTACAACCAATCTGGCCACCCCTAGTTAAATGAATGTTGTCTTCGTCAGAGAATTTCACAGGGAGTTCCTAAAGGATTTCATTCTTCATTGTTGGGGGTGAGAGGTTACATTTTTGAAATAATCAACAAAGGAATTACCAATATTATCCATATCAGTAAAGATGGTGCCAAGAACACCTTTAATCCAACTAATTGCATTTCTCTTCCTTCTTAAAAGTGTGGCTCTATCAAAATAGGGAGAATTCTTGTATCCTTCCATAAGACACACTTCTACGGATTTTTCCTTTCAGTACAATTCCCCAGGGTTGTACAAGTATTACAATCTATCTCTAAGTCTAGAAAAAAAAAAGTAAAGTCATTTGGGGTGAAAGTTTTAAGGTCAACAAGCTCTTCTCTGGTAGTAGTTATGTTGGTTTGAATATTACCAAAGAAGGATTTGTTCTAATATCTAGGAACTTTTTTTGTACTTAAGAGTTTAGCATTTAGTTTATAGGCTAGAGAGCCACAACATTTACAGACCAAGAATTAGTTACGATATCCCTACAAGTTAGATTTTCAATCCACATGGCCATAAAATGAAAAGGCTTAGGTTTACAAATATCTTCAATATTACTCCCTCCATCTCTAAAAAATAGGCAGGTTTTTGTGTAACATGCCTATTTTTTAGAGACGGAGGGAGTAAAACCAATATGCATTAGACAGTGGTGAGAAGAGTCTCTAGGAAAGTAATTAACATAAAGATTAAGAATAATTGTTCAACTATTTGATTGATAAGACATCTATCAAGTCTCTCAAGAATAAGGTTAGGACCATGTTGCATATTAGACCAACTAAATCTAGGACCTGACAAGCTAGGATCATTCAAAGCAAACACATTACAGAAATTCCTGAGTTTTAGAAATCAATATCATCAACCTCTAGGCCACCATTCTTGTCATCAGTACCTAGAAAGGCATTAAAGTCACCTACAAAAAAAAAATCTGGTTCACTAAGGGTATATGTGGTAATTGGCATTGACTATCCCAAAAATCTTGTCTAATGCTGCTATTAGGTTCACCATAGATGAAGTGAATATGGAAAAGTTTTGAGTGAATAATATCATTGGTCGTGACATAGATGCCCCTTAAGATGAAGGATAAAATGTTAAGATCAATCTTTTTTTCAAGGCCAGGCCAAGACCACCACTAACATTAAAATTGCAAGGAAAACCCATCTTTCTTAATTTCCTAACTGCAGTGTCCTTTTTCATTTTAGTTTCAGACAGGAATACAATGTCAGGGTTAATATTTTTGAACAAAAGGTTAATCTCTTTATTAGCAGATTTTTTTCGTAATGCACGCACATTCCAGCGGAGCATGTTAACATTATTGACAGGATAATTAAAAGTATCAGTAAATAGAGCATCAATAATGTTGTTTGAAGGAGGTAGGATAGAAGAATTTACCTGACTTGTAAAATCAGAACTACGATTAAGTTGATTATTGGAAATATCACCATTCAATTGCGATCCTTGAGCATCAATCAGATCCAGATTGGCAGCCTCATGAGGAGAATTATTACGGACGCCATTGTTAGTTGGCGAATCACTAGTAGGCTCATTGAAGTTACCGTATGAGTTAACAAGGGTATGAGTATTGAAAGTACAATTGGAGAGGTTGAGCGTAGGGATATTTCCCAATTTAGTGATTGGAGAGCAGAGATTGTTATATTCTGGTTCAGAATAGTCAGGGTTTTCTGGTGGAAGAACAACAATACTAGACAAAGTAGAGCTACTAGATCTAGTTCTGTTACGAAGATCAACTGTAGGATAAATCTATGACTACTTATTCTCTAGTAATGATTGGTTTTTAGAATAGGAATAACTAAAGTCTTGAAGCGCCTTGCTGAGTTGCAGACACGAATCGAACTCGGATTGCCAGACTCAGAAGGATAAGCAGGAGTCAAGATCGAGTCATCTGGATTATATGTATGACTGGAAACCTTCTTGAGAATAACTGGTAAGCCATTTTTCATAATAACAAATGGTTGTGCTTGAACGGGATATAATCGAATATTTTAAAAACACTAGACCTATTCTTGAAATGACCCATATGAAAATTTCTTTCCAATAGCTCTTCTTCCGATATTTTAGCACCTTGTTCAATATCGGCTGTTTTGCCTTTATTATTGTTGATATGATTTAATATCTTGAGTATCCAAAACTATATCTGCTTGAATCATGGTAGAAATCTCCCAAGGCCATAACTGAGTCTGATTCAGGAGGATGAACTGGAGGTTGTGATGGCATCAATAGTGAAACTTTTGCTAGGAAGTATTTAGTACCAGAAGAACTTACTTACTTCCTTAATTCTTTTTGTTTAGCTATCCGTCTTGGGCATACAACATTTTTGTGATCAACAATACGGCTGGAAGTATAGAAATACCTTGGAAACATGAAGTATCTACATTCAGTGAGAAAAAGTCCAATTCTTTCCTCTATTGACTAGAGATATACCTGATGGCAGAGCTCATTGAACATAAATAATAACAAAGACTTTAACATTCTTCTTAAGAGGTGCTTACCATAAGGATCTTTTGCTTCATTGAGTTCACCAAGATTGAATGTAAGCTTTTGAAGATCTTTAAACTCGGTACATTCCTTTGGTATATTACATAGAATGAGCCATCCAGCCAAGAAGAATATTACAGAATGAAGTTTTATATCATCTCTTCAGAAAAAGTTATTTGACAGTTTACCGGCCAACCAGCAGGAGGAACAACTCTGAGAACAATCAACAAACAATGGGAAAACCATGAACGATGTTCATTAACTCCGTCGAAATCATTTTTCCGCTAAATTTTTTATTAAGACTTTGTTTCTTAGGCCATTGAAGGTTGTGATGGTTGGAGTTTGAGCTAGCGGCCACTGAGAAAAAAATGTGGTGTTTAATAGAGGATGTACGTGGGTACCAGAGTTTCACTACAAACGTATCGTCATACACTATTTCCAGCTAAAAACATAGTTTTGTCAATGAATACCGGTTCAGTGAGGGTTTAAGGGAGATTTGAAGGTGATATGAGTTTATCTGTCATTTGAAAGGATATGTCTTGAATGTCTTTATCTGTTGAGGTAGTGGCCTCTTGAGTCTTAGAACCCTCCATTTAAATAAAAAGTCTAAGAATTTTTAAAATGAGTGGTCGGGCTATGTTTATACATATACATATGGATGAGACAATTCCAGATGATGGTGAATCGTGTGTTATGAGTGCAGCATTGCACTTTGATGTACAAATAGATCATGGTGATGAGGATACCGGAGACTGAACCTTAAACTGAGAAATATTTGAAGGTTTAATATGTTTTGTGTATGTTACAACATTGCTCGGTCGAACTCACAAGTATTTCTATCTGAAGCTTGTTGTCAAATTTAGTTGTCAAAGCTATATCTTGATTTCTAGTCTACAATTAGTTAAGTCTTGAATTAGGATGGAAGTGTAGTTGAGAAACGAACATCTTGGCAGTCATTATTGCGTTCTACCGTTTGAAGGCGAAGATCAACCGAAGCTTTTGGAGAACTTCTTCAACAAAAGGTAAGTGAAGACTAAACCACCTATTTCTCAAGTTATATTCATATTTCTATCTATGAGATGATATCACATAACTAATTAGACTATCATAAGCATATCAAGAATTTCAAATCGAGTTTATCTTGGCAATTAGTTCTCAAAATATGACTAAGCTTAATGAACATTTTTCGTACTTGATGAATTTTGGTTAAGGACAATTTATTGTTCACAGTCAAAATCATGATTCAAGTTTTATCATTCGAAAATAGCCTGGAATAGTGATATGTGTCATTGATGTTAATGTTTCGAATCGATTTAGAGAAATATATAACTACTATAGATTCGGATATAAAACAGTGTATATATCGGTCTTACAAACTAGGAAAACTGTTATAAGTCTCAAGCTGTAATGCATGTACTCAGTACACGAAACAGAGTAGCTATATGTCAATAAACGGATTTTTGGTACGCATATTCGTATGTACACCTTTAAAAGTTTGGGAACTCGTGAATCCAGATTAGTAGGCAAACCAGTATGCGCACTGGAAAAGAACCGTGAATTACAAAACCGGTTTGGTATCCATACCAGTACACGTACCAGAAAAGTTCTGTGGACTTCGAAACTCGGTTATATCTTAAGGTTTACATACTGGTACACGTACCGTGACATTATTGTTCACGAACAAGTTAAGTGTTTTACTTTGTACACTTACTTACCATGTCAATTCAATTGTTATGCACTTAAATTATTTCTCCGAGATAATTTGCTTTTGAATAATCTCTAAAAACACCATAGACATATTTGATCACTTGACTGTGTTTTGAGTTAAGTCTTAAGTGTTTATAAAAATTCTCAAGCTTATAGTTTAGTTGGATAGCTTCGACAAACCATTCATGAGTGTGGTCTTATACACAGTTCGATGATGGTTCATCCTAACCATTTGAGTGTATACCTTGTTATGTAAATCAGATTCAAAGATTCATCTAACGGTGGATATTGTTTGCTTGGTTCCAAATTAAGCTATCTTAGATTAAACCTAAAGCAACTTATACTTTGAATGTCCATAAAAGGGGAACTTCAAGCAACTGTGATCTTTGAATCCCGACACTACATTTCTTAGTGTGTCCTAGTTGTTACTAAAGTCGACATCTTCCTAAAACCCTTTTAGGTTTAACGACTACAAAGGCTTCATTGGGATTCGTGAAGCCAGATCCAACTATTGTTTATCTTGGTAGCTTGAGTATCCTGATCTTGTTCGATTGTTGAGCTGCTCACTTGAACAATATATATATATAAATCATCACAGTTCTCTTCGTCTCAAACTTTGTTGATTCCACAAGTTTTATACTTGTGAGGTAAATAATAATCCAGGTTGCACTTCGGGTTGCATAAGTCCGGATTTTGAGGTTATCTAGACTTTGTCTATTGCTATCGATTTCCATCACCTTGATCAAACTTTTTGATCGCAAAGAAAATTACATATAGGCTTATATGTGGGAGGCATATTGGTTTAAAGTCTTCAATTGAGTTGAAGCAACTCTTAGTTGGTATCACGTCAACTAAAGGAATCAATTGCGTGGAGTCCTGCTGAGATTCAAGAGGCGTAAGGAACGTGACTGTAATTGAATTGTTGGGAGGGTTTAATTCAGTCTCAACTACATTCCAGTCGGAAGTTAATTGGTAGTAGGCTAGTGTCTGTAGCGGATTAATTCAGTTTGGTGTCCAATCTGGACTAGGTCCCATGTTTTTTTTGCATTTGCGATTTCCTCGTTAACAAAACTTCTGGTGTCTGTGTTATTTCTTTTCCGCATTATATTGTTTATCTTTATAATTGAAATATCACAGGTTGTGCGTTCATCAATCCAAGTAGATATATCCATCCTTGTTTGCTGGATACGACTTGATTGATTATTTGGGAAATTGATCTTTGGAATCACCCAAGTATTCTCACACATAAATCAGGTTCATGGACTTGTCTATGTTAACTTTCTGATTGTGAGAGAAAGATATATAACTCTGGATATTGATTGATTAAAATTAAATTGAACTCTCGTAATTAAATTTGAGTTTGTCCATACATGTTGCCTATGAAAAAGTTGGTGGTAGTATTAGAGCATTGCTCGGTCGAACTTACAAGTGTTTCTATCTCAAGTTTGTTGTCAAATTTAGTTTTAAAAACTATATCTTGATTTCTAGTCCACAATTAGTTAAGTCTAGGATTAGGATAAAAGTGTAGTCGAGAAACGGACATCGCGGCAGTTGTGTTCTACCGTTTGAAGGCGAAGATCAACCGAAGATTTTGGAGAACTTCTTAAAAAAAAAGGTAAGTGAAGACTGAACCACCTATTTCTCAAGTTATATTCATCTTTCTATCCATGATACAATGTCGCATAACTAATTAGACTATCATAAGCATATCAAGAATTTCGAGTCGAGTTTATCTTGGTAATTAGTTCTCGAAATATGACTAAGCTTAATGAACATTTTTCATACTTGATGAATTTCAGTTAAGGACAATTTATTGTTCGCAATCAAAATCATGATTTAAGTTTTATTATTCGAAAATAGCCTGGAATAGTGATATGTGTCATTGATGTTATTCGGGAATGTTTCAAATCGATTTAGAGAAATATAGAACTAATGTAGATTTGGATTTAAGAGAGTGTATATAACAGTCTTACAAACTTGAAAAACTGTTATAAGCCTGAAGCCGTAATGCATGTACTCAGTACACGAATCGGAGTAGCTATATGTCGACAAACAAATTTTTGGTACGCATATTCGTATGCACACCTTTAAAATTCCGGGAACTCGTGAATCCGGATTGGTACAAAAACCAGTACGCGTACTAGAAAAGAACTGTGAGTTACGGAAACGGCTTGGTATCCATACCAGTACACGTACCAGAAAAGTTCAGTGGACTCTGGAACGCGGCTATTCTTAATTGTTATCCATACCAGTACTTATACCGAAAAATTTCTATGGACTCCGGAAATCGGTTATGCTTAAATGGTATCCATACCAGTACGCATACCGAAAAAGTTATGTGGACTCCGAAACTCGACTTAAGGTTTACATACCGGTACACGTAGCGTGACATAACTGTTCACGAACAGGTTAAGTGATTGTACCTTGTACACCTACTTACCATGTCGATTAAATTCTTATACACTTAAATTATTTCTCCGAGATTATCTGCATTTGAATAATCTCTAAAATACCATAGACATATTTGATCACTTGATTGGGTTTTGAGTTAAGTTTGAAGTGTTTATGAAAATGCTCAAGCTTATAGTTCAGTTGGATAGCTTCGGCCAACCATTCATGAGTGGTCTTATACACGGTTCGGTTATGGTTCATCCTAACCATATGAGTGTATATCTTGTTATGTAAATCAGATTCAAAGATTCATCTAACGGTGGATATTGTTTGCTTGGTTCCAAAGCTATCTTAGCTTAAACCTAAACCAACTTATGCTTTGAATGTCTATAAAAGGAAACTTCAAACAACTAGGATCTTTGAATCCTAACACTACTTTTCTTGGTGTGTCCTAGTTGTTACTAGAATCGTCCTCTTCCTAAAACCCTTTTAGGGTTTTGCAACTACAAAGACTTCATTGGGATTCACGAAGCCAGGTCCAGCTATTGTTTATCTTGATAACTCGAGTGATCTTGTCCGATTGTTGAGCTAATCACTTGAACAAGATAGATAAAATCATCAAGGTTCTCTTAGTCTCAAACTTTGTTGATTCCAAAAGTTTTATACTTGTGAGGTGAATAATAATCTAGGCTGCACTTCGGGTTGCATAAGTTCGGATTTTGAGGTTAGACAGACTTTGTCTATTACTATCGATTTCCATTACCTTGATCAAACTTTTTGATCGCAATGGAAATCACATATAAACTTATCTGTGGGAGACATATTGGTTTAAAGTCTTCAATTGAATTGAAGCAACTCTCAGTTGGTGTGACGTCATCTAAGGGAATCAATTGTGTGGAGTCCTGCTGGGATTCAATAGGCGTAAGGAACGCGACTGTAACTGAATTTCTTGGTTGGTGCAATTCGGGCTCAAGTACATTCCATTCCGAAGTTAATTGGTAGTAGGCTAGTGTCTGTAGCGGCTTAATACAGTTTAGTGTTCAATCTGGACTAGGTTCCCGAGTTTTTCTGCATTTGCGGTTTCCTCGTTGACAAAACTTCTGGTGTCTGTGTTATTTCTTTTCCGCATTATATTGTTTATCTTTATAATTGAAATATCACAGGTCGTGCGTCAATCAATAAAAGTAGATACATTTCATCCTTGTTTGTTGGATACAAAGTTGATTACTTGGGAAATTGATCTTTGGAATCACCTAAGTACTCTCACGCGTAAATCAGGTTCACGGACATGTTTCTGTGAACGTTCCAATTGTGAGAGAAAGAGACATAACTCTGGATATTCTTTCTTTATTGAGTAAAATTAAGTTGAACTCTCGGAATTGAATTTGATTTTGTCCATACAGGTTGCCTAACAAAAAGTTAGTGGTGTATTTTGGTACCCCTGCGTTTTTAGTGTAGGTAAAAGGGAATAAAATTGATGAAATTATGATTGCTTTTTTTATCTTGCATGTGGTCCAAGATTCCATTTTCTACCGTAGGAGCAACTTTAAAAATCCTTCTCCTCTGGCTTCTGTAGAGATTAACATATTTGGTCACTTGAAATTGGATAAATAGATATAAAAATACAGATTTACTGGCGATACTCCTGCGATAGCTTATCATGACATAAATCAAATACGCTATCACCCAGCAGACTATGGTTGTTGAATAATAACAACATTTATTTTTTATCCAGCAAGTCAAATATTGTTCATATATACCTCCAAAAACAATCGACGTATTTTGGGTGCGATTATGGGTGGTATGAAACAAATGTTTGGAGGGATAGTATTTGAGCAAAATGTTGATGGGACTGAGATTATAGAGTTGAGGGAAAGAGGCACAATAATGTTGACCAAAGGTCAGAGTGCAGCCAAAAAATAGACATGAGGTTTTATGGTTTTGTAGACCGGACAAATATTATGAACGGTAAACTGTGGCCTAGCCAATATACTTCAGCTACCAATAAAGCCTCTCAACTGGTGCTGTCATTTCTGATCTGCAAAAAATCAAAGATTTTAATTAGTGCCCAGATGAACCCAAACGAATGAGGTGATCTACCAAGACATCTCATTATGAAAATTCTGAGAGGAATTACGGCTAACGAAACGTCCAGATTTAGACTTTGAATTTTGGGTTTTGAGGAGTAATAATGTCTATGGAGAAGATGCACATGGCTTTGAATAGGCGTGAATTTCCAAGGGACGGGACATTTCACCCAACGCCATAAATGACTATTAATGGCGATTTTTGAGAGGTTTATATGAAGGATTTAGAGAGATAATTTCTAAAACACATAAAATTAAACAAAAAGTAGAAAATTCAATTAGTAAAAGAAATATTTTCAGAAATGACAAACCAGGGAGGAATAACAATGGAGTTTTACATATTTCAGACATATACGCTTTTTCCAAGAGCGTAGCTTTAGCTCTTGATATCAAAGAGATGGTGTATCTGAGGAATTTTCTGAATGGTGAGATAAACAGGAGAAACCAAAGAGTAGAATATGAAAGGGTTCGACAAGAAAATGATGTTGAGTTTGCTCCATGGAAAGAAAGGAGAATTGAAAGAGATGCACGAAAGCAAAGAGATAAGAGGTATGAAAGAGATGATTCTTGTGTCTGGATAAAAAGTAGCAGTGCAATAGAAAGTGAGTCAAAGGAGGCTGATGGGATTAAGAGACATGCAGATGGAGAGAGTTCTTGAAGTGAAGTTGAGGATAAAAGAAAAAAGTAAGCAAAAAAAGAAGAGAATGCATGGTAGGAGAGGTATTTGGCACATAAAGTTGATCTTCCAATCTTTGCAAGAACCATGAGAGATCGATTATATATTGATTCAGATGGAGAGAAAATTGAGGGAGTTGATGAGAACGGAGATCCCGTTGAGGATGATGAGGCCATGTAAGAGGATGAAGACGATGATGAGAATAGTGAAGATGCTTCTGATGGTTATGGTCATGCAGATTCAAGCCCAAGTGAAGATAGTGCACATACTGAAGATGAGGGTATTGTAAGCAGCGAGGAGGATGACACTGTGTTGATGGTGGTTTTTAGCTTAGGGTTAAAATTGTAAAATATTGCATCTGATGTGACGTCACTCTGCAAGGAAACGGAGCCATGAGTGTTAACCTCTCTGCTGACATATTTATTGAGTCATTCAATATATTTACATGAAATTTATCCACACTAGCGCATGTAGCAACCATCCAACATTCTATAAATTTCGGCGCCTTGCCTATATTCACTTAATATAAGTTTCTTTGAATGCTTTCTATGCTATGTTCCCCAGCTGAACCCTTAATGTTGATATGGCATGACAATTTGTGTTCACTCACAACAATTTCCAAATATCAAGGATAAGGTCTTTGCATAAGGTATTCAATCAGAAAGCATGCTGCTCTCTGCCTATGAACTTAAAGAACTCTGTGTCAACACATAGAATTCAATCAAATACTTTTACGCCTTGCGCAGTATACCAGACCTTGCTTGTCGAAAATAATCCTAGGAAAACTAGGTAATTAATCCTCCATGGATTAGAAGGTGCAAAACCTTGCCCAAAATCAGGAAACAGGGAGCCGCAGCAGCAAAAGAAGGCGTGGCCATGCCTTAGGCCAGCTGGCGCCACTTGTCATTGGCCACGCCCCCATCCTAAACTGGCCCTACTTCCCTCGACCAATCAGGTCGCCTTAAAACCGCCACGCTCACACCAGTTGTGGTTGGGCCCATACATGTCGGTCCCAGTTTCCATCGACCAATCAGGTCGCTCTAAAGTCGCCACACTCACGTTGGAAGTGTGGCCACACTATGTTTAGCTGGCCTTCTATTTTTTCCGACCAATCAGGTTGCTTTAAACCTGCCACAGCTTTAAAAGAGGTGTCCAGATGTCGCCATACCATGTTGGCTTCCCAAAACCGCGCCAACACTTACCGCGTCAACATGCTAACGGCGTGCCAAACCTGTCAAAACGGGCCATAAATAGCACCCTACGTGCTAACCTACCTCATGTTCGGGGCCAATGCCATGATAAGATCAAATTAGGGTTTCCTAGTCAGAAGCACGACCCTGCATTAACCAAAACCCTAATTTTCGCAACACAAATTATGCCACTTCGGCCCCAAAACATGCCACGAGCCGTATGGGGCCCAGGAATCCCTAGGAATGTCGCCATATCATAGCCACCCACGACAATCCTTACTCCTGTGGCCGTTTCCACACTACGGCCTTGCCATAGTTCCTTTGGCATAACTATGGCATCGTTTGCACAAAAAATGTCGCCATGCCGCGACCGCATGCCACACACACCAATTAGGGTTTCGACATGCCAAACCCTAGTTTATGCAAAGTTACTACGCCAACCAAGCCAAGTAACGTTTCCCATAGCGTTGGGATTGATGTGGCAACATGGCCAATGTTTCCACGCCACATTTGGGTCTAACACGATGTGCCAAAGTCTAGCGTCCATGGCTACGCCAGGCGCTACTTCGTGCCACTGGCATGTGCTAACTATGCCAACCACGCCACCATGCCACAGTCATGCCGCACGTGCTAAATAGAGTTGCGATACGCCAAACCCTAATTTAGCTAAAAATTTCCATGCCAACTGGGTCCAATGGCTCTCCTGAGACCTCAAGATAAACTTAGAAACATGGCCAATGTTGCCAGAAGCCATATTTGGGTCTAATACCAATATGCCAAAATAGCTTCCACGGCTACGCCACTGGCATGCCGCTATGCCATGGCTCCGCCAGGCGCCACTATGCCAATGGCGCAACTTCGCTATACAACAAGATGCGGCCATAATCAATGGCCATCCTTCCTCATGAGATGCAATGTCATCCATCCAAGTCCTCCATCGAACTGATAGACTTGTGGCAAGTTTCAGGCGACCAGCTGCCTAAATCTAGTGGTCATGGCTACACCAGGCGCCACTTGCATCACCGTGCCATTGGCATGCACGAGCCATGCCAGCCATGCCACATTGCCACTGGCGTACACCAAAACACCACCGCGCCATTATCAGGCGCCAACACAAGGTAACCATAATCAACGGCTACCCTCCTTCATGAGATGCGATCTCAGCCATCGAAGTTCACCACTGAACTGACAAACCTGTGGAAAGTTTTAGGCGACCATCCAAAACGAGCCTGATACCATTGCATGCTATTTTCCTGCGGTAAGTCCCTTGACTTTGACTTGCCGCACGTAGAAAAGTGCTACATGTTTTCCACGAAAACAGTCGAGACATCAAACATGTCACAAACTGGGGGATGCTCATCAGGGTATTGGTCTGGCGGTTTACAGCGTGCGGCGTGCAATGCGCCTGTTACAAGAAAGTGTCATGAAGCAGGACAATTAGTGGTGGTAAAAAGTAACGGTGTAAACGAATTCGAATCCTTCATCATGGAAGCATAATGACTGACGGTTACACGTTACTCTATTCTTCCACCACTCAATCGTTTCCACTTCCTACGAGACCAAGGTACGTTTCAATATGACTTGTATAAATAGGCTTCACCTATTTTCACCAAAAAACAAGTTTTTGGTTGGCAACAACACAGTATCTAGAAATCACCTGGTAGCTTTCCATTTTGCTAGCCAGTTTTACTTTCAGATACAAGTCATAAACAACCACACCTTCAGAATCAACTCTGGTCTCAACACTCTCTTCGCTTCCCTCCCTAAGACCAACCCTTCTCCTTCAATTTGTGTCCGAAGCAATCCTGGAACGGCCATTTCTTGGTTTAGTCCAGGATTGTACAGATTGATCTCTCGAATCAAAAGTACTCCCGTGCAGTGGATTGTTTAGGGTTTAGATTCGTTTCTCATCCACACACCCAAATTTACCAAAATTAGCATAAATGGTTTTCACCCACAAACAATTGGCGGACACAGTGGGAGGTTAAATCTCTCGGTTGCAACTCCAATTTCCAGAAGATGGTCGGTTTTAGAATTGGGTCCACGATCCCAGATTCCACTCAGACTCTGGCGAATGGTGATGTCTCTTCTCCCAACACGACGCCTAATGGAACAGCCAATGAAGAAATTCCAGGGTTGTCCGAATTGGCACGGGTTCAGGAGATCCACACAAGGAACATGGACTTGATGAACGAGACGATAAACAACATACTCAACTTCCTTATCAGATTTACATCATATTTGAGTGGTTTACCCGCCCCGGAAATTCCAGCACTGGGGACTGACGTCCCGGATGATTTTTCTCAGGTCAACAACTTCACTACCAATCAAAAACCGGTGAACCAGGAAGCAGCCGAGTTGGTGGAAAGTTTATGTGAACTTCTGCACCTTTCAAAGGACCACCGAGCGGAAACATTTACTGCGATTAATCAAATAGCCCTAGACGCGTGTTTGGTTCCTTTACGCTCGGAGACTCCAAGAATATCAGAGATATCCATCAACATTGTTATATTTACTGAAGACGACATGATGGCAGAAAAATGACATAACCGGGCCCTACACGTCACTGCTCGCATCAAGGATTCAGAGTTCAAAAGGGGCCTCATCGACACGGGGGCGTCCTCCAATGTTATTACTCTCAGAAGGCTCAGAACAGCCAAGGTGCGTCCAAGCAAAATTATACGGCAGCCTATCATGATGATGGATTTCGAAGGCAACCAAACCAGCACGTATGGATACATCAACCTGAATCTGTCGGTAAGACCAATCCAGTCGAAGGTAAAGTTCGAGGTAATCGAAAAGGAGCAGACTACCACATGATACTGGGAAGACCGTGGCTCCACGATAACATGGTTGTTCCTTCAACATATCACCAGTGCGTAAACACCATGTTGAATGAAGAAGTTATTCGCATTCCCGCGTCATCATCTCCTTATGCACCAATCTGTGGTATGGAGATGTTCGAACCGGAAGAAAATTCGCGGGACTCGTCAGGAAAATTTCACTGCATTCCACTCCCGACATGGACATCAATCAAAGAAGAGGACAGGCTTTCATCGCTGCACAAAGAGACCCAATCTCATGCCATCCCTCCAAAAGAAAAGCACGCCAATTTCCCCTTACCGAACGGAAGTATGGCTCATACTCATACCAAGCGGGAACGGGATTTTATTGCAAGTCGTGACAAAAAAGGGAAAACCGTATATCGACGCCGTTGTTAGCAATTAGCAGGGGATACTACCACCCAGTCTCTCCGCCCAATGGAATCCAATCACAGCAGCGAGCCACAAGAGGAGGTGACGGATGCACCACGACAACTGCAGGACGGAACCAACTCCACCACAGATGAACTTGAAGTTGTCAACATCGGAACTGAGGAATATCCACGGTCTGTCTCCATCATCTCAACTCTATGTGCCGGCGAACGTGCAAAACTGGTGGACCTTCTTAAGGAATATCAAGATGTATTCGCATGGACGTACCAGGAAATGCATGGCTTGGATGAGAAATTGGTCACTCATCATCTACATATAATACCCGGATCCAAACCGGTCAAACAATCTCCGAGACAGTTCAGACACGATGTGGAAGAACAGATCAAGACGGAAATTCAAAAATTACTAGCCGCTGGTTTTATCAAACCCATTCACCATCCCACCTGGTTGGCCAATGTGGTTCCAGTAAAGAAGAAGAGCGGTCAAATCAGGTGTTGTGTTGATTTTAGGGATCTGAACAAATGCTTCCCCAAGGATGATTTTCCTCTTCCTAACATTGATATGCTGGTAGACGCCACCAGTGGTCACGGCATGTTCTCTTTCATGGACGGGTACATCGGTTACAATCAAATAAAGATGTACGAGCACGACGCAAATAAGACAGCTTTTCGAACTCCTCTCGGGAACTTTTACTATACCGTGATGCCTTTCGGTTTGAAAAATGCTGGCGCCACCTACCAACGCGCCATGACCGCAATTTTCCATGATATGATGCATAAGCAAATTGAAGACTACGTGGATGACATACTGGTTAAATAAAAAACCCGGGCGGCCCATACAGAGGTTCTGCGACAGGTGTTTGAAAGGTGTCGTGGATACAAACTAAAGATGAATCCTTTGAAGTGTGACTTTGGCGTCTCTTCGGGCAAGTTTTTAGGTTTCCAGGTGACCACCGAGGGAATCAAAGTCGACCCAGCCAAAACCCAAGCCATCCTCAAGATGCCACCTCCACAAAATGTAAAAGAACTCCAGAGCTTTATGGGTAAGGTGAACTACATCCGACGTTTTATACCGGGTTTAGCTCAGCTTGTTGCTTCATTCACCCCCTTGCTGAAGAAAGAGGAAAGTTTTATTTGGACAACGCTACAACAAGAGGCTTCTCGGAAGATTCAACAGATATTGTCATCCCCAGCCGTCATGAAATCTCCTGTACAAGGAAGACCGTTGTGTCTCTACACTGCTTTTAGTGATACCGCTGTCGGAGCTCTTCTCGCCCAAGAACATGATGAAGGAATTGAGCACCCTATATACTACTTCAGTCGGACTTTGAGGGATGCTGAACTCAGATACCCTAAGGCAGAAAAAGCGTGCCTATCTCTGATTCACTCCATTCAGAATTTTAGGAATTATCTGCTCTCAAACAAAGTGGTACTGATATCTAAGTCCGATCCCGTGAAGTTTTTGCTTTCAAAACCGTCCCTGATAGGAAGGCCAGCCAAATGGATCCTCCAAATGTCAGAGCTTGATATAACGTGTGATTCTCCAAGAGCTATCAAAGGACAAGCGGTCGCAGATTTACTAGCAGCTTTCCCAGGAGAGGGTACCACAATACTGCACGAAGACCTTCTTGGAGAATTTTCGGAAATCTCTTTTGTCAAAGAAGAAGCGTGGCTACTATTTTTTTATGGCTCCGCCAAACCTAGCAATAATACCGGAGAAGCGGGCGTGGTTCTAGTATCCCCAACCGGTGAAGTTTTCTCGCATTAATTCAAGCTAGACTTTCGTTGCACCAATAATTCAGCAGAATATGAAGCCTTTCTCATAGGATTCTCATTAGCCAAGCAAGATGGAGCCACGCGTATGGAAATAAGGGGAGATTCTAAATTACTGGTTAACCAGATGAATGGCGTATACGCACTAAAAGAGGTGACACTGGCCCCGTATAGATCCGAGGGGAAAAAGCTGCTAAATTACTTCGCTGATGCAACCATAACACATGTTGGCCGTAGCAACAACAGACATGCTGATTTCCTAGCCATATTAGCATCGAAGCTGTAGTTCGAAGGAGACTGAAACCCTGGCGGTGAAAAGGCGAACAATGACATCAACATGGCTTTCACAATCTAAGGAGACTAAAACCAGCGACTGGAGAACACCGATTATTCAAGAACATAACAGCTCGCTTTCACAAGGAAAGAAATGGAGGCCCAGTCTCGATTGCTCCAAGGATCTTGCTCCAATTGCCAAGCACCGCCGCATCAATTGGAAGTTTTGAATGTTGGCCACGCTAGGGACTGGCAAAACCCGTACATCAGTTATCTTCGCAACGGCGTACTCCCTACCAGCAACAAAGACGCAACCAAGGTGAAGCAAATATCCAAGAGATTCATACTCCATGAAGTAATTCTATATCGAAAAAGTTTTGGAGGAGATTTATTACGGTGCCTGGGCAAGGCAGAAATCCCAATAATGCTGAAAGAAATGCACGAATGCGAGCACTAAGGAAAAAAGAAGTTGTTTCTCCAAATACACGAGTGGTACTACTGTCCGACCATGGAGGAGGATGCGGATGCTTTTGTTCAAAGATGCCACAAATGTCAAATCCATGGAAATCTTGTCCACGCTCCCTCTACTCTCCTGCATTCGGTAAGCAGTCCGTGGTCGTTTTATAGCTGGGGACTCGACATCATTGGGAAGATCAACCCGCCATCATCAAAGCAGTATGAGTATATAATAACCGCACCGGAGTATTTTACCAAATGGGTCGAAGCCATCCCTATACGAGGGACCACTGGAGCCACAATTGCAGCGTTCATTAAGAAATATATCATTTATCGTTTCGGCGTGCCTAAACACATCATCATCGACAACGGCACTCCTTTCGCCAACAAGCAAGTACGGAAGTTACTTGAAGAATATGGAATTAAGCAAGTCTTCTCCACCATTTACTACCCCCAAGGGAATGGGCAGGCCGAAAGCACCAACAAGACTCTAATTCGAATCCTCAGCCGGACAGTGCACGATAATCCTCAGACATGGCGCGAGCAACTTCCAATGGCGCTTTGGGCATAACGGACGTCGCCAAGGAGATCTACTGGCGCCTCTCCCTATTCCCTCGTCTACGGCGCAGACGCCATTCTCCCAGTGGAAATTAAAATCCCATCGGCTAGGATTCCCGAGGCAAGTGGAGTCCAATGGAATGAAGTCGAAGCATCGAATGCCAGGGTAGCGGAGCTGGACACTTTGAATTCCAGAAGAGCTAAAGCAGAAGATCACGCGCAAGCATACAAAAATAGAATTTCCCGAGCATATGACAAAGCTGTGAAACCTCGAGTTTTTCAAGTAGGGGATCTGGTGTTGAAGACCGCCAAACACATCAAACAAGACATGTCCGCACCAAATTCTCCCCAAAATGGGAAGGGCCTTATGTGGTCACCAAAGCGTATAACAGTGGATACTACAAGGTCATCAAGGAAGATGGGGACAAATTGAAAACATTCATCAATGGAAAATGGCTCAAGGCATACTACGCCTAACCATTACCCCACCCCTCGGCCCTCGCCGTTTCTTAGCGCGGCTAGCCAGGCATTCTTCCGTTTCCTTCACATCCCAGTTATCAAATTCATTCAATCAAAACACATTAATGAAAATTATCTTATTTCTCCAAAACCAATACACAAGAAACAAAAAAATATATTCGAGACCCAGAAGTAAAACCAGGTGTCTCACAACTACATGACTCAGAAAAGCCCATCCAATAGATTGTAGTTCCTTGAAAGCATCATCTTCAACCTGTTTTGATATCTTTCAGTCCTACTCTTCAAGTTCTGAATTGCCTTTTCCACCTTTTGGGATTCCACGGTCAGAGCCTTATCCTCTTCCAAAATAGTAGTTGTGGCAGGAACGACGTTGGCAAGGATACCGACTCTATCAACCTTCACAATGTCAAGGCGATGTCGCAGCCAACTTACGTTAAACTTAAGGGATTCACAGGTAGACACCATGTTTTCCCACTTTTCAATAGTTGATTCCGTGACGTCGCGGATGGATGTGCCTTTCATTTCAACAATCATGGGCAGGAGACAGTTCACTGTGGTAACCAAAGCAGACGGGCAATGCTTCACCACGTTCCTGGTAGCAATATGGCCATATCTTATCCATATTTTCGTGTACAGAGTCATGAATTCCTTTCGCACTAGGAATTTACCAACGTTTCGGTAGCTAGAAGATAAACACCTCATGCGGATTTCGATTGACAAACCTGCATTGGGATATTCACGGCAAGAGATGCCCAAATCAGTATTTTCCAGGTCTGCAGCAGTTGGTGTGCTCGTATTCGAAGAAAGGAGGGGGGGGGGTCAGATCATCATCATCGACAACGGTCACACATGTTCCAGAAGAATATCTCTGCACAAAAGAATCTAGCTGACTCGAAGATGATTCGCTTCTGCTCAACATGATGAAGGAAATATGGATTCAACAGAGAAAGTCTTTGTTTTGAACTAAGAAGGACAACCTAATTGCACCAGTATATATACTGTAGAAACCCTAAAGAGAAACGGATGCTGAGCAAACGCGATGAGTTTACACGATTGCCGAAAAATTAGCCTCAACCAGATGAAGTCTCTTGTCGAAACCCTAATGAGGATCGGGAGAAAACGGTCAGATAGCCAAAGGAGCGCCACCTTCACCGCTCGAAGCAGCGCCATGACTCCAGCACTCCGTGATCAAAGCTGTGTTATCTCCGTTCATCCTGTGACCTAGCCGGCTTCATCCTCACTATTTGGTAGTTAAATTTCCAACTGTTGTTCCCACCATTCCGCGGACTGAAGCCAGTTTCCATCGCTCCATGGACTGAAACCAGGCGTCATTCACCTTTCCATAGCCAGCAGCAATATTGATCTCCACCATCCAAGGAAGCGCCATCTTGGCCGTTCAAAGCAGCGCCATCCACCGTTTCACGAATCAAGAGCTAGTCGTGCCATCTCTGCTTCTCCGCAGATCTAGCCAACATCACCATTCCATGGATGTAGCCAAGCAAGCAGCGCCATCCATCATTCAAAGCCAACAACGCCATCTACCTTTCCTAACCGGCCAGTGCCCGTTCTGCGGACCAAGTGGCAGTGCCATCTCTGTCGGTCAGTAACCAAAGTTGCAACGCTGATGCCAACACCCCATGGCCAAGCAGAATTTATCCAAAGCCGCCAATGCAAGGATCACGGATTCCTCATGCCTTCCGCCAAAGGTTAGTCGAATTTCCTTGGCAATCTCTTCACATCTTGCCCTTTCGATTTTATTCTTGTCTATCACCATCTCATGCTTACCCCGCAATAATGCCACTGTTACGCGCTAAGCAGGGGACTTAATGTTGATGGTGGTTTTTAGCTTAGGGTTAAAATTGTAAAACCTTGCATCTGATGTGACATCACTCTGCAAGGAAACGGAGCCATGAGTATTAACCTCTCCACTTACATATTTATTTAGCCATTCAATATATTTACATGAAATTTATCCAGACTAGCGCATGTAGCAACCATCCAACGTTCTGTAAATTTCGACGCCTTGCCTATATTCACTCAATATAAGTTTCTTTGAATGCTTTCTATGCCATGTTCCCCAGCTGAACCCTTAATGTTGATATGGCATGAGAATTTTTGTTCGCTCGCAGCAGAGTAGCACGAATTTCCAAATATCAAGGATAAGGTCTTTGCATAAGGTATTCAATCAGAAAGCATGCCGCTATCTGGCTATGAACTTAAAGAACTCTGTGTCAACACATAGAATTCAATCAATTACTTTTACGCCTTGCGCAGTATAACGGACCTTGCTTGTCGAAAATAAGCCTAGGAAAACTAGGTAATTAATCCGCAATGGATTGGAAGGTGAAAAACCTTGCCCAAAATCAGGAAACAGGGAGCCGCAACAGCAAAGGAAGGCGTGGCCATGCCTTAGGCCAGCTGGCGCCACTTGTCATTGGTCACGCCCTCATCCTAAACCGTCCCTACTTTCCTCGACCAATCAGGTCGCCTTAAAACCGCCACGCTCACACCAGTTGTGGCTGGGCCCATACCTGCCGGCCCCAGTTTCCATCGACTAATCAGGTCGCTCTAAAGCCGCCACACTCACGCTGGAAGTGTGGCCACACCATGTTTAGCTGGCCTTCTCTTTTTTCGACCAATCAGGTTGCTCTAAACCTGCCAAAGCTTTAAAAGAGGTGTCAAGATGTCTCCATACCATGTTGGCTTCCCAAAACTGCGCCAACATACTAACGACATGCCAAACATGCCACTTACCGCGTCAACATGCTAATGGTGT
The DNA here is from genome assembly GCF_003573695.1 of Papaver somniferum. NCBI lineage: Eukaryota > Viridiplantae > Streptophyta > Magnoliopsida > Ranunculales > Papaveraceae > Papaver > Papaver somniferum. The sequence continues at coordinate 54,111,370 of NC_039367.1, forward strand.
GCCAAACCTGTCAAAACGCGCCAACGCGCCATAAATAACACCCTACGTGCTAACCTACCTCTTGTTCGGGGCCAACAGCATGATAAGCTCAAATTAGGGTTTCCTAGTCAGAAGCACGACCCTGCATTAATTAAAACCCTAATTTTCGACACAAATTATGCCACTTCGGCCCCACAACATGCCACGAGCCGTGTGGGGACCAGGAAGCCCTAGGAATGGCGCCATATCATAGCCACCCACGATAATCCTTACTCATGTGGCAGTTTCCACACTACGGCCTTGCCATAGTTCCTTTGGCATAGCTATGGCACCGTTTGCACAAAAAGTGTCGCCATGCTGCGGCCGCATGCCGTAGGCACCAATTAGGATTTCGACATGCCAAACCCTAGTTTAGGCAAAGTTGCTACGCCAACCAAGCCAAGTAACGTTTCCCAAAGCGTTGGGATTGATGTGGAAACAGGGACAATGTTTCCATGCCACATTTGGGTCTACCACCGATGTGCCAAAGTCTAGCGGCCATGGCTACGCCAGGTGCTACTTCGTGCCACTGGTATGTGCCAACTATGCCAGCCACGCCACCATGCCACAGTCATGCCGCACGTGCTAAATAGAGTTGTGATACACCAAACCCTAATTTAGCTGAAAGTTGCCATGCCAACTGGGTTCAGTGGCTCTCCTGAGACCTCAATATTAACTTAGCAACAGGGCCAATGTTGCCAGAAGTCATATTTGGATCTAACACCAATATGCTAAAACAGCTGCCACGGCTACGCCACTGGCATGCCGCTATGCCATGGCTCCGCCGGGCGCCACTATGCCAATGGCTCAACTTCGCTATACAACAAGATGCGGCCATAATCAATGGCCATCCTTCCTCATGAGATGCAATCTCAGCCATCCAAGTCTGCCATCGAACTGACAGAATTGTGGCAAGTTTCAGGCGACCAGCTGCCTAAATCTAGTGGCCATGGCTACACCAGGCGCCACTTGCATCACCGTGCCACTTGCATGCACGAGCCATGCCAGCCATGCCACATTGCCACTGGCGTACACCAAAACACCACCGCGCCATTATCAGGCGCCAACACAAGGTAGCCATAATCAACAGTTACCCTCCTTCATGAGATGCGATCTCAGCCATCGAAGTTCACCACTGAACTGACAAACCTGTGGCAAGTTTTAGGCGACCAGCAAAAATGAGCCTGATAGCACTGCATGCTATTTTCCTGCGGTAAGTCCCTTGACTTTGACTTGCCGCACGTAGCAAAGTGCTACATGTTTTTCACGAAAACACTCGAGACATCAAACATGTCACAAACTGGGGGATGCTCATCAGGGTATTGGTCTGGTGGTTTACAGCGTACGGCGTGCAATGCACCCGTTACAAGAAAGTGTCATGAAGCAGGACAATTAGTGGTGGTAAAAAGTAACGGTGTAAACAAATTCGCCTCCTTCATCATGGAAGCATAATGACTGACGGTTACACGTTACTCTATTCTTCCACCACTCAATCGTTTCCACTTCCTACGAGACCAGGGTACGTTTCAATATGACTTGTATAAATAGGCTTCACCTATTTTCACCAAAAAACAAGTTTTTGGTCGGCAACAACGCAGTATCTAGAAATCACCTGGTAGCTTTCCATTTTGCTATCCACTTCTACTTTCAGATACAAGTCATAAACAACCACACCTTCAGAATCAACTATTCTGGTCTCAACACTCTCTTCGCTTCCCTCCCTGAGACCAACCCTTCTCCTTCACTTTGTGACCGAAGCAAGCCTGGAACGACCATTTCTTGGTTTAGGCCAGGATTGTACAGATTGATCTCTTGAATCAAAAGTACTCCCGTGCAATGCATTGTTTAGGGTTTAGATTCGTTTCTCATCCACACCCAAATTTACCAAAATCAGTAGAAACGGTTTTCACCCACAAACACACTGATTAGTCATCTCAAGGCTATCAGGAAGATCATAGGTATTAAGCTTAAAGGGAAGTTTAAATATTATTAACAAATTCTTCATTAAGATATATTTCTGATTTTGTAAGGAATGTTGGTAATGGTTGTAAAAATCTTGCATAAAACTGGTAGATCGAAACGATATTACAGATAATCCAGAGAATGAAGTGCTTGAGTTTTCTAGGAGTATGATTGTAGATTGAGCTAACAGATAAAATCATTTGAAAATTTCCTATGGAACATGCTTAGTCATGATGACGGAGCAGAGCTCAAGTTTCTGATAGGGTGCTTGATCAGTTGCAACTATTCTCCTCACACGAGGATTTTTATGTCACTTGCTTTCTCAAAGATCACTTGATTCCTTTTCCTCCAAACGTCATCGAAGAACCAAGGGCCCAGTGACATGGTGGCCGTTTCGAGTACTAGTCTAGTGTAGCTTTTAAGATAATCATCAATTGACAGACAAATACAAGTGTGTAAAAGTGCATCTGCACTGATCGGCATTAAAAAAAAAAAATCTTCATTTCTTTAGCTTCGAACTGCTCAGTAACATATATTTACCACATTTAATCCAACTCTTCTTTAACCTATATCTATCAGCCAGAACCTATTTGCACAATCTATTGGTGTTTACTAAATGACTTTTTTTTTTAGTTGTATCACCAGGGATCACAAACTATATACTATCCACCACATCATGCTATCTCTCTCATTTGATCCCCCAACTTATTTGGTATCTCAGTCTTGTAATATACTCTTCTCGACAGTATAAATCTAGATTGGTCATAACGCCTGTTAGTAGATGATGAGAGATTTGACTTAGAAATATCACAACGGTGTGTCTAACATTGCAGTAGCTTTAAAATTACCCACTATGCCCTCACTCAAAAGACGCATAGCTGCCCCCCTTGAAAACTTCCTCGCAAATATGAAACAACTAACGGGTGTAGAATTAGATTTACACCACTCCACCCGGTACTCAGACTCATAGTTCACATGGTTGATGACCTGGAGAAATTTAAAAACAAAAATAGAATCACTTGATTAAGACATAAATAAAAAATTATGTAGCAAAAGTTTTTGGTTCTGGAAGCTAAGAGAAATGTTGTGAAGTGATCAATCTTTGAGGGTTGTATTATAAAAACTCTAGCACTCATAAACATTACGAGAATAATGGAAAATTGATTTTCGTAAAGAACAATTGAGTGCAAATTTAAATGCAAGTCCAAGGCAGGCAGCATTATTGCCGTAGTGTGACGTAGTGTGAAGGTGATAAAATAATATCAAGGTTGGGATACTAGTACACGGTTCCTACAGTCGACTTAAGATCAGTCTATTACTGATTTGCAGTTCAGAGGAAGACCGCATTAGTGAGTAATCAAATTCTTAAAAAGACATCCTAATCGGATGATAGTAGATGTGGACAGGAAATGAAAATGTCTTACCTTTATTTCATTAATTTGCTGAGTGCCTGCATCGGCATAACCAAAAGTGAACGGATGCCATCCTTTCTTGTCAGTTTTTGTTTTAGACTCATTCCAGAATGTGTAGGTCAGTGTTCTTCGTTCAAGTTCTCCTTCAAGATCACTCATCTGAGACAAATTAACAGCAAGGATTTACTAATGAATATGATAATTTTACAACAAGAAAGGGCAGGAGCACATCCAAAATCCAGTTAATATAAGAATTTAGACAAGTTAATGCTTACAGCAAGTAATGTCTGCACATAATGCTCGTCTGGTATACAGTTGTGCTGCGTCTGGAATTTCTGCATTTAAGGTGTACATTTATTTATCAGCAATTTTAAAATAATATCTGGAAGGAAACAACACCGAATGACGGCGAAATAATGCAGAGTTTTAGTGTGAAAGACTTCCTAACTTTCACACATCTCATTCATTTATTCAGCTGTACACAAATTTGTCTCTTTTATCTCATTCTCCCAAAAATGTGGATTTGGCCTAGGAGATTTGCCAGAATCACAAACAAATTACTCTTGTTCAAGGATGAATGGAAAAGTTCAACAAGCCCTACTTGGATCACCCAAGTAACTTTAAACCTACAAATAATTTCTGATTGATTTTTTCTTACAACTCTGTGAAATTGTGTAAAGTTCTACTTCTAGTTATTTGGACCAAAGATATAAGACAAGGAGTTCTCAGACAAGCATATCTCTATTAAAATTATAATTATACCTCAACAGACACACTACAAGAACCGCAGACAGGCATCACCTTAATTAGGCAAAATGATTATTGACAATCAAAGTGGCATATGCATTCTAAATAATTCACATCTGAGTTATGTGTATTAGAAAATCATAGCTATTACGGACAGAGATCACTCACAAGGTTCTGTTTTCCCCTGCCAAAATCCGTGGGTGGTCGTCGCTGCAGAGAAAATTCATGAAACATGTTATTATTTAAAACCTCAAACAAGTAGTAAGCATTACTGTAAATGCAAATGAAGCACAAAAATATAGACAATATCGATATACATCTTCACATGCAACCTAAATTGAAGTATGACACTGAAGTTTGCAACATCAATGTTTTCACTCTTTGCATACACAATATCAAGGTAATTTCTGGATCAGGGATGATAAATGGAATAGATATCACATATCAGACATATGGCATATTGAAAGACATCAAGTTGTGGGCAGACAATTTTTCTGGGTAGTTCAAACTTTTGGAAGCAACATGGAGAAATGCCCACAGACTCCGAAATCTTTCTTGGCTGGACCAATTCAAGTTTGTTTCGAAGCACCTACATCTCTCTATATTGCTGGTCACGAATAGGAATTTTTTTTATGAACAATATGTAGTGCCATAAGGAGGCATAATTCTACTTCCCCAAAACGGAGCAAAAGTGTGTAGTTTCATCAGTCCTCTTGAAAGTTAACAAAATAAAAAAAGCACAAACCTCATGTGCAGCCTAACCCTGGTTTACAGTTAAAATTTATACCCAATGTGGATTTAATGAATATAAAGGACTCATCTTGTATGCTAAGATTCCCATGCAAATCGAGTTCTTGTAAAATAATGAAAGCATAGAGTTGTAATGTAAAATCTCTACATATACTTTTACCTTGCTACTTAATTACACTACTAAAATCGTTTCATATTAGACAAAGACATTTTCAAATGAAATTACTTTTACCTTGCTAGTTGCTAGTGGCGTTGTAATATAAATTCTCTACACTACTTTTACCTTGTCGTTTGTTCGCTCTTTTCGTTTCTAAAACTTATAAAAGCACATAATATCATCCCTAACTATCTGCTTTGAGTGATATGATTGAGTGTGTGATCATGCTGAGTGTATGTGGCTGATATATAAGTAAAATGAATCAAAGAAAGTAATATAATCTTTCTTCACTGTGATAAATGGCATAGCAACTCTTTCCACTAATTTTAGTGATCATGCAGAGTATAATTTGAGGAAATAATAGCAAACAAAATACAACGGTAGCATATATCATGTAACTGTGCTTCGTTGATGCATACCTTACAATACCTCTTGAACACCGGAAGTACAACATCATCATTAACGATAACCTTCGCGTGTTTCCGAACTAATGCAATCCACTGTTATGAGCAAATCAATTCCACATAAAGCTTAGAAAGGAGCTGACATAACGATTCATAATTTACGAATATAGTGCACTTTATAACATATCGTAGTTGGATGGGCTCCAGATGCAAGTACATAAGAGTGGTTTCCAAACATGGCAAAGAGCCAATGTTTGGGCACAAACACATCAAATTCTACCCATGTAAGATTTGATGTATACAATTTTCTACTCATACCTCACTCTGAATCTAACTCCAGAATGATAACTCTATTGTAGACCATCCATTTTCTTTTTCAAAAATCTTCTCACTTTGAATATTGTGTATTTCCCATGTGCTAGAGCCTAGAGATATGAAACATCACTTGGCCATGAAAACTTTAGTTTGTCTCATCGTGTTTATAGATATAGATATGAGTAACATATTATGCAAAATATATATACACTTCAGCTGAATCAAATTGATTATTCTCTCTAAACTCTAAGATGTTTGTGAGAGTTCGTCTGTCTTAAAACCTGTAGACTATTTGGTACCACCAACTATTTAGTTGACATTTGATGACAAGAAAACAGTTAGAAGAGAAGAAATTACCTGGGATCCTTTTCGCCACTTGCTCTTTGGTATATTAGGAGACATCTTTGGATTGTAGCGTCCTTCCTTTGCATCAAGAAAGCTAGAAGACAGAAACAACTACAAGTTGACACAGATAGACTATACAAAACTCAGCTTAACTACTCATGGCATACACACAAAAAACAAGAGGACGATGCTAAGTTACTAAGAATAATTAATCCATATGTTGGGTTGATATTGCATGATCTAGAGAAGTAACCAATAGTGCTGATCTCACGCATCACGGTTCTAAATTTACCTGTCAACGAAGCTTTTCGAAGATGACATCATATAATTGTATATGTGGCTGAAGTTATACAAAGGGACGCAACTGCAGAATTTGTACACTTATCAGAAAATAAAACACATGCCTCATTCACTGTTCTCTAAGACAGAAATTAGAAACACATTAAAAGAATATATAAAATAGTGCTGATCTCACACAAAACTATAAAATGACAACTTAATTCTATACATGTCAATTACAGAATATGCTAATCAGAATCGAGATTCATATTAGTAGCAGAACTTGTATTTGAAGAGAGAAGTGGAATACCGAAAGAACTACAAGAAAGACTAGGACATCTACAAATAGAGTCAAAGAATAACGTGGCCGACCTATAAATAGTCACTCAGAATAATGGATCACTCACTTCTCTGGGATTTTCTTCTTTCTAAGCCAGGATTCTGACTGAAATAAGGGCTTCAGGTTTGACACCCCGAATAAGTCATATTTTGATGGCATGTAGAGATGGTTTTGGTAATAACTAAGTTGTTTTTATGATTTCGGTCATAAATTGGGTCAAGTGTCTCTTTTCCCTTACTTATTCCTAGTATCTCTTGAACTCATCATGTACCATTTCATCCAGAAAATAAATTAAACCAACCGAAACAATAATCAAATTCCAAAGAGCATCACACACACACACACACACACCTAAATTTGGCAATGCTGAATGAGAGTTAAGTCATATAGTTAAATAAATTCACAATCCCTAAAATGTGTATACAAATCTGTGTCAAACTAAACAATTACCCTACTTGTAGAGACCGTATCATAATCATATTACAGAAATCGAAACGGAGGTTACAGAAGAAAACCAACCTATCAGATAAAAGAACAAATCTCTGGTTTGCTGGATCTTGAAGTGCTTCATCGAAGAGCAATCTTTCTGCTTCAATCATACTTGATTCTCCCCAAAGAACCTGCAAAACCATAAATACTACACATTAAAACCAGAACATAATCAAAATGAAATCAGTTAACCCCAAATTCATCAAAATTGAACTAAATCACCAATTTACAATCCAGTCAACTAACAATACCTGAATACTCTTTTTCAATTGCCGGCCATAGAAAATTGGAGACCTAGTAGTTGATTCATCAAATACATATCCAGGTTCAGAATGAACATAAATTGAGAAATTCCCCACAGCTGCATTCTGTAAAACAGAAACAAAAATCCCCAAAAATAAATAACAATTGGTTTGATAAAAGTTTGTAAGGAGAGAAAGAGACAAGGGAGGAGAGAAGATGAAACCTGAAAGAAGGTCTCCCAAAGAAAATCAAGAGGGAGATTTCTGCGAGTTAGAAATAGAAAAGCAATCTTCGGAGAGCCTTCGAATGGCTCATCTACTAAACTATAAGATCTCCGAGTCGAAGAAGAATAATATTTCTTAGATTGAGAATGAATTCTTAGAAGAGAATAAATACATAAAATTGCTGAGAGTGTAATCACAATCTTAGACCCTAAACTAAGCACGTTACGCCCAGATAATAAACCTCCTGCTTTCTTCTTCATCCTTGAGAAATGAAGCAAAATTGGGGAGGAGAAGAAGAAGAAAAATGATTTACAGGGAACGGTTTTTCAACATATGAAATTTCTTCTGTGCTGCTGTTATTAGTAATTTACAGAGTGCGTGAGTTCTTCGTTACTTTTACTACTATCCAGAGAGAGGAGACACACACTGGCAGCGTTTCTGTTCAAGTGGGGGTTTTAACCGAGGAGTTGATTCAGGGAGCGGTTAACTAGTAACTTTGAACTTTGTATAGTAGAGCAGTTTTTAGAGCTCGAAAAGTCAAAAGTTAGTTTGGAAATCAAATTTTAAAATGACTTCTGGAGAATTATGTTTCAAGAAGTTGTTTTTTGAATTTTGGAAACAAAAATATAAGAAGATAGTCTGGGCACACGGTTATGATTCCAGTTGCTTTTTAAATGTTCTTGATGCTGACTTCTTCCCTTAACTTCTATTCTAGGCTCAGACGTTTTTTAATTGCGACTCCATCTGAATGTACTTTCTTTTAACCTACTTGAATTAGAAATTAAGGGAAAGCAAACTCTAGCACGTTTAAAGAAAAAACAAAGAAGCACGTTGATGCCTTCATCTTTTGCGTCACCTCATCAGTTAGATGACTTCTTGCGCTTTTTGTTTGTTACAACTTCATGCATGCCAGTTATGATTCCAATGCAGGCCTTACTGGTCATTCTCACCAATACTCTCCACCCAAAATCAACGACAGGTGGACATGATCCGAGTACAGCAATGAACAAGAAATCATATAAAGGAACAGCAGTTGGGGTGGAGAGTATTCAATTAGGAGTATATCCTATGCTTAGAATACATGAAAAAAGAGAAAAGAAGGGAAGAGTGTTGAATGTGTTTTCTTATGTTTACAAGCCCTGAATGTTTCTGCATCTTTAATTTTAAAACACTGGTAAATAAAATTTTACAAGCCTTTTCCCTAAGTGGTAGGTGTTTCCCATCTTTTACAATAGTGAGTAACTGAATGAAACATATGCCCCCATGAAAGACCAAACTCTTCTTTTGTTTCCTTTTACGAGGGATCAAATGAATTGATCTTTTCTTGCTGATATTGTAGTCTTTTCCGCTAGCCAGAAGTCCTCATGAAAAATGCTACTATACAACCCAAGATAGCACCTGCAGCAACCTACGTTGACAAAAAATCAAGGAGGTCAACCAACAAAAAACTACTTGATATGAGCCTAATTAGAAGTAAACTGCACTAAAATAAATGCCTGATATAACCACTATGGCAACAGACCTGCAGGGGTGTATGACCTAGCAATTCACGTAGGGGTCTAACATTTGATAATGGGTGCTCTGTAGGAAGTTCACAAACTATTTGGTTCAGCACCTGAAATGATCAACATAAACAAAGTCATATAGCAGAAAACTAAGTAGCCAACAAATGTTAGTTACGCTATATGATACAAATCAAAATGGAGATACTCAACATAACAGAATGGAGATAATCAAAATAACCTGTGTTGCAACGATACGGATACGGTATCGGATACAAGATACCAATACGCTACTATGATACACCAATTTGAAAAACTAAAATACGGCGATACGGCATACTCAATATTGATCAGTAGTAACATAAATATATTATATATAAGATAAGAAACTTAACAAAATACATACATGTGTTTGCATGATCAAAATATAGTATGTATGATTAACCTCACCGGAGAGAGAAAAAGTCTGGATAAGAAGGAAGAAAGTCTAGAGCAAGATCAGTGGACAGATTTGGAACTAATATTTTGTCACTATAGTTAAAACTTCTCATAGAATCTAGTAAAATATCTAAATTTTCTAATATTTAGTCAAAGTTTTCTAACTTTGTTGTATCTTGAAGTATTGGGAGTATTAGTACGCTTATCCGTGTAAATACGTATCGATACGGCTGAATTTTTCTTTTAGGCGTATCGTTGTAACACAGAAAATAACCAACATATCCAATCCAAAACGACAGTAATTAAAATAATAGTAGAACATAGTCTGGATCTACATGATGGAGGTTTGAATTCATCAAAGGTAAGCTTTTTACTTTACAGGTTTCAAGCAAGAAGGTGAAACCCACTTTACAGAAAACAAAAAAGAAGAGGATGCCAGGATGGGACACTGAAGATTCACGGAAAAACAAATAATTCTACGGGCTATCAGTGGTCACTTATCAACTAATCTTTATGTCAAAGGCTTAATATTTCCTGCCGAAAATATGTTTTCCTAAAGCAGATGAAGAGCGAGAGAAGAATGTGGAGATGAAATTCCTATCAATTTTGTAACATCTAATCTCAAAAATAGAATACTAATCCATTGTGATGAACCAGAATTCTAGAAGAGAAATAATCAGTTAGCTTTGTCAACCAATAAATTACTTTCAGCCTTTTGTTTGGTGATACATCAATACAGAGGCTCAAACAGGAAGAACAATAAACGGTGACAAGAAACAAAAGGTTTTGCCCCGTGTTTAGCCCACTAAGTATAGTGACTAGCAAAAGAAACAAAAGTCGAGCAGTGACAAAATTAATCCACAAAACATATATGTACAGATAAGGGAATCTAGAAAAATACGCACAACAACGACCTGATACCTTGCACCCTAAAACACTCAGCAATGAAAATAAATAAAACAGATGAGCTTCAAAGCTCTAAGATGGCAATAGCGATAAAAAATAACATGAACCAAGGTAATAAGAATAAAACCCGAGACACAAACCTTGGCAAAGTATAACTCTCAATTCCGTAAAAAGGAAAGATACAAAGATAACAATGGGAACCCAGTACTTAACGAAGGAATGCAAGATGTTCACCAGAACCCTGGCAATCAAAGGAGTTCAATACAGGGTTATAGTATGTGCTCAAGTAACCAACTGCTGAATGGCAATCTGGACCTTGTGGCAGACGGTAGTTAGGTTTCTTCCAGTTATCAACTATCTTAGTCCATATGATTGAGTTTCATATAACACGAAGTATAAACATTGGAAGTTCATTTTTTGATGTATATACTATGAAAATTGCACCGTTACTATAACATTGAGAACAAGGCATGTAGAATGCAAAAATAAAACCTACAATTCAACATACACTCAACTTTGCTCTCACAAACTAAAATCAATTTCCATCTCAAATCGCACAAATGCATAAATGCAAGCTCATCAACATACAACTACAGTAATGGTAGAAAAAGGAATATCTCCACTCACTCAAACAAAAAGCAATACGGGCAAACGTGATATATAATACTAGTAACACCATGCCACCATCCAAAAAGAGCCAAACAACTCTTAGAGCTTAACCAGTATATTATTCAAAAGCATACCTCAGCTTGTCGGCCTGCATGAAGTCGAACACCAGTTGCGTCATACATCACCTGTAGGATATAAAAGTCCAATTGATTAATAAGAGGTGAAAATCAACTTTAGCATATTATCAAACTAGAATAAAATGCAAACCAAACAGAAATTCAAAAGATGGCCGTCAAAATCTTGTTAACTCTAGAACATTCTCATTCGATCCAAAGGGCAAAAGGTGAAAAGATATTAAAATACTAACACTTTCTGCTTCTGGTGCAACAATTCAGGGATGTGATCATGTACTTCCTTTTCCAAACAAAAGTTTACGACTAAATTCTTTTGCATCTGTTTTTCTTTAACAATAGCTAAAGCTGGCTATATGACAGTGTATATGGCAATGGTAGACAAATGCTTTGAAAACTTCATCCTTTTATCCTAAAAAATAACTTACTAACAGTACGGTTTACTTGAATGATAGAAAGTAAAACAAAAGGGTTCTCTCTATGTGAAGACCAGTTTCGAACTATCTCATCAAATTCACTAGTAATTGACCCAAAGTCCAGTTTCACCATGTATATTCATAACAGCAACGACCCTAAAAACATTCAACTTAAAAAACAAAATTAAAGAAATTAAAGACCTGATTAACAAATTTAAGTACATACAACAGCAGCTAAGACCACAGCAAGTGCAAATGATGATGATCCAGTTCCATCATGAAACCCAATTGCAACAGCAAGTGCCGTAACAGTGGCTGAATGTGATGAGGGCATTCCACCAGATCCAAACATCCTTTTTGAATCCCATCTCCTCTCTTTATACCTGCCGTCTATCTTGATAATTAAAAACTAGAAATTCAAATATATGTATATATATATATATATTCATGAACAATTTCATGCCCTAATAATATCCAAAAAAAAAGTTATAACTTTTTTTTTGTTGTTGTTGTTGTTGAAATTAGGGTTTTGTAAAATGAACGTACCAGGTGGTAAAGAGCTTCAGAAATTGAGCAATAGCAAAGGCGAGGAAAGCAGAGAGAAGAGGAAGATTTGAAGGGAGAATTGGAGAAGAATTAAATGAACGAGAAGATGAAGAAGCATCTGCAGCTGTGAGTACCTCATCCATGATCAATTAAGTAATCAAATTGAAAGTCAATTGGTGATTCTGATGGAAATATTTGATCACCAATAGAAAATTGAGCTCCAGAAGAGGAAAACAGTTCGATTTTCTTCTTCTTTTTATCGCTCCCCAGAACTCTCTGTCTCTGTTTTCCCCCTCTTTTGTTTTTCCAGAGATGCAAGAGAGCAAATGAATCAGAAAGAAATCCCTCAGTTACGAACGATTTGTCGTGTTGGTTCCACCAGATAATAAAAGTGGGACCCAGCTGATGGGAAGGGGTCTGTTTTTCGCAATAGTTTACTGTGAAAATGCAATGCAAAAAAATAAAATAAACAGCTGAAATAAGTACTACCACTGCGTGAAACAACACAATTTTTCTGAAACTAAGGGAGTAACTTTTAACTACTCGATTATCACGATAGAGTAACAGAAATAATTTTCAGAAGTGTAAAGAAGATTTGATTTTGAGGGTGTTTGGATACACCTTAAAGCAAAAGTATTTTTTTGATTTATAGATACGACAATTATATGTTAATGTTAGGTTATAAATTTTCGGAAATTACTCCTAAAAGCAAACAGTTAATTTCTGTGAAGCAAATTTTCCTTTTTGCTTTTAGGATTGACTTCTGCCGGAAAACCATCATACTCCACAATTGTAACTTTGGCTTGTTTTTAGAAATCATTAAGAAATTTTTTGTTCCCAGACTAACATCTGAGTACCCATACGCCATATAGAGTATTGGCGATATAACAATTTCATTGCCAACCGATCCACGCATAAATACAAATAAATGCTTGTTAATGCATAAGCAGTGTTATGGGTGCTCTTAGTCTTTTTGTGTCTGTAGTTATCACTGACAAGCTGTATAGCTGTCAGTCTGTTTTCTGTTATGCTTAATGTGTTGGCCAGTCTGTCTGTACGAGTTGCGCCTTTATATAGTGACTGATCATCACTTTAAACCTGTGATATGTTTTTGTAATCTTTCTCTTAATTCACTTTCATTATCATTTCTATATGGTATCAGAGCCGATGAGGGCCTGATAACCTTTTTCTTTTTTCTCTACGCTTCCACCATTAAAACTCTATACTTTTCTTAAATTTCTCTTACTATTTCTTCATGGAATCAAACATCTCCAAAGTTCCATTGAATACAATCTCTAATATTTTTCAGTACAAACTTCAAGATCATAATTTTCTTACTTGGAAATCTCTTTTACTTCATCTTTTTAAGAAATTCAAAGTTCTAGGTTTCATAGATCGATCTTTACCATGTCCAAACATCTATGCTCGTGTTGGTGGTGATCCAGAATATACTATCAATCCAGTTTATATTCAATGGAATGATAAAGATCAAACTTTATTTTTTTTTGGATTCAATTTACGATTTCACATAGTGTTCTTCCCTATGTTGCTGGTCCAACAACATCCTTAGATATGTGGAAAACTATTGAAGAAATATTTGATGCGTCTTCTGCTACACATGTGATTCAATTATGTACTAAACTTTCAACTATCAAACAAGGTAATTCCCTTGTTATCAATTTTCTGAGTAAAATCAAGAAAGTAATAGATTCTCTTTCAGCTGCTGGCTCTGTTGTTCGTGACAGTGAGATTCTTGTGTATGTTCTTAATGGTTTAAATTCGAGTTTTGAATCATTCGCAATATCAGTAAGAGTACGTAATCCACCAGTCACAATTGGAGAGTTACATAATCTGTTAATCAGTGAACAGATCGTACTTTAAGAAATATCTAAGTCGTTTGTTCATTTTGATGAATCTAAGGCATTTGCTGCTTTTAGACCAAATCGGTCTTTCTTCAACACATCCTATAGATATCCTCCACCAAATACCCATTATTCCCCTAGACCTTCATCTTCTTTCAGATCTGTTTCTCCAATGCAATCTCATATACCACCTACATCATCTGCTTCTTCTTTTTCTATGAAGAATGCTTCAACTAATCCTTTTCAGGCTTCCTTTTCCAACTCATCTAGATATCCTAAGCCATTTGTCTGTCAAATTTGCTTCAAAACTGGACACTATGCTATTGAATGCAACCAAAGGATGAATTTCTCTTACCAAGGAAAACCAATTCCTCGGAATCTCCATGTTATGATGGCTACAACTGATATTCTATGAGAGAATCCATGGTATGCAGATTCCGGTGCTACAAATCATATCACAACAGATGCCTCAGACCTTACTGATTTTCAATCTTATAATAGTAATGAACAAATTTTAACTGCAAATTGTGAAGGTATGAGACTACATCTGATATTTTAGGAGAGAATCCATGGTATATATATGCAGATTCGGGTGCTACAAATCATATCACAACAGATGCCTCAGACCTCACTGATTTTCAATCTTATAATGGTAGTGAACAAATTTCAACTGCAAATGGTGAAGGTATGAGAATCTCACATATTGGTCATACCACAAAACTTTTACTATATAATTTTGTTGCAAAAAAAAAAACTAGTAGACTTCATGTTCCTTCTGCTTCCCATAAGGTACTGTCAGTCCATAAGTTTACTACTAATGATCATTGTAGTATGACTTTTGAGGGTAATAATTTCTATGTGAAGGATCTCAACTCTAGAAAGAGAATTTTCCAAGGGCAGAGTAAAGATGGTCTATATCCTATGCATTTAGCCTCTACTGCTACTACACCAGTTGCTTCTACTGCTTCACATTGTCTTGTTGCTTCAACAAATTCTGTTAGTTCATCTGTTGTGTCTTCATCACCTAGTTTGCTGCTTCACATGCGTTTGGGACATCCCTCTTTTCAATCCATTCAAAGAAGTCACCAGTTGGGTACTGATTTTGCTAAACATCATCTTATGTGTAGTTATTGTCAATTAGGAAGGTCACACAAGTTGTCTTTTTCTATGTCAACTTCAGTTTTAGTCCAACCATTACAACTTCTACATATGGATCTGTGAGGACCAAGTCCTGTAATGTCTAATTGTGGATTCAATTACTACTATAATATCATAGATGACTTTAGCAAATATTGTTGGATTTTTCCATTAAAGAGAAGGTCAGATTTTGTAGTTATTTTCAATGATTTCAAACTACAAGTTGAGAATGCTTTTGACCTTAATATTAAGACTATTAAAATAAATGTAGGAAGGGAGTTTATAAACACATAACTAGCATCTTTGTTAACTCCTACTGGTATACTTCATCAGTATACTTGTCCTTATACTCCTGAGTAGAATGGAGTGACTGAAGCTAAGAACAAGCATCTAGTGGGTCTTGGTAAAACCCTACTAATTCAATCTATTTTGGATGATTCATTCTGGTTTGATGCTTTCAAAACATCAAACTATTTGATAAATAGAATGGCAACTGCTTTTATATCATTTATTTCTCCATATGAGAAATTGTATAGTTCAGCACATAATTGTAACAGTTTCAGAGTTTTAGGTTGTACCTGTTATCCATGGCTCAAGCCCTATACTGATAATAACCAACAACCTAGAAGCAAGTTATGCATCTTTATAGGTTATGCTGATTCTCAAAAAGGTTACAGGTGTTTTAAACCATATTAAAGGAAAATGTATATTTCCAGGCATGTTACTTTCGATGAAAATCATTTTCCAGCACTTGCCTACACCTTGTTTAAGGTATCTAACACCACCACTACTTCACATTAATTTGTTTGATGGTGATACTGCACAACCTGTTTCAGTTAATTCAACACTAGCAAATGTTCCTATTTTCTTAGATACTTCAACTCAAGAGACTATTCCTTCACAAATAAATGAACCTGCTTCTGTATCTTCTTCTGAGCATGAATCAATTTCTTCTTCAGTACAAGCTACTTCAGTATCCACTCCAGCAACAAATACAACTCAACCTGATACTGCTCCCATCACAACAACATCAAATACTCACCAGTTGATTACTAGGGGCAAAACTGGTAGTCTCAAACCAAAGATATTTTTTACTATTAAGCATCATATATCCTCTGATCTCATGGTTCATGTTACTCCTTCTGTTCCTACTTCTTATACTCAAGCCTGCGTACATCCTAAGTGGTTATTAACTGCCATGAAAAATGAAAATCAAGCTCTTAAGATGCAAATACATGGAGTTATGTTCTTCCCTCTCCAGGTCAAAATGTCATTAGTTGCAAATGGGTTTTTAAGTTGAAGTACAATCTAGATGGTTCCACATAGAGATATGAAGCAAGACTAGTTGCTAAGGGATATCACCAACATGAAGGAATTGATTATGCTGAAACTTTTAGCCCTATTGCTAAACCAACCACAATAAGATTAATTCTTTCTCTTGCAGTTCATAATGACTGGTTGGTTAAGAAACTTGATGTCAGCAATGCATTTTTGCATGGTGATTTACAAGAAGATGTGTATATGGCTCAACCTCATGGTTTGTAGATCAGTCAAGACCTAATAATGTATGTAAACTGAATAAACCCATCTATGGCCTTAAACAGTCTCTTAGAGCCTGGTATGAGAAGTTAATGTATTCTATTTTAGATCTTGGTTTTCATACTTCACAAGCTGATACATCCTTGTTTATTCACAAGATTAGAACACAACTGACAATTGTTCTTGTCTTGATGATATTCTTGAAAAAACGGGGGTCTAACAACCTCACCCTATATTTCGCTTAGCAATCTGTATGGACTAACTCAAATATACTTTTAAGAGAATCAACTAGACAATCAGATTCAATATTAATAAAAAGTATATCAAAGAGTTATATATCAATTTCTCGATTCAATCCTCACTCAAACAAATAGAAATCTGCGAGCCTGATTGAATATAAGAGAAATAACTTGAACGGTACCAAAGACCAATGTTTAAGGATCAATCAATTTCAATCAACAACCAAGGGTTGGATTTACCAATTGATCGTCAACGCACAACCTGTGATATTTCAATTATATAACAAAATATAATGCGGAAAAGAAATAAAACAGACACCATAAATTTTGTTAACGTGGAAACTGCAAATGCAGAAAAACCCCGGGACCTAGTCCAGATTGAACACACACTGTATTAAGCCGCTACAGACACTAGCCTACTACAAACTAACTTCGGTCTGGACTGTAGTTAAACCACAATCAATATCACACTGATCCAAGGTACAGTTGCGCTCCTTACGTCTCTGATCCCAGCAGGATACTGCGCACTTGATTCCCTTAGTTGATCTCACCCACAACTAAGAGTTGCTACGACCCAAAGTCGAAGACTTTAATAAACAAATATGTCCCATACCGGAATGTCTACAAGAATAGATAAATATGTCTCCCATAGAAATACCTATGAGTTTTGTTCCGTCTTTTGATAAATCAAGGTGAACATGAACCAATTGATATACCTGACTTATATTCCGAAGAAAAGACTAGAAATATCAATCACCTCACAATAATCTTAATCGACTAGCGAAACAAGATATTGTGGAATCACAAACGATGAGACGAAGGTGTTTGTGACTACTTTTCTATCTTGCCTATCAGAGATATATATCTCAAGCAAATCTTACGATTGTACTCAATCACGATAGAAACAACAAGATCAGATCACACAACTACAAAGAAAATAGTTGTGTCTGGCTTCACAATCCCAATGAAGTCTTCAAGTCGTTAACCTACAGGGTCTCGAGAGAAACCTAAGGTTAAAGGAGAATTAACTCTAGCTTATACAACTAGTATCACATAGGAGGTGTTGGGAGTAGGTTTCCCAGTCGCTAGAGTTATCCTTTATATAGTCTCAAAATCATGGTTTGCAATCTAAGTTACCTGGGTAACAAAGCATTCAATATTCATCGTTATATGAAAACCTGATTGGATTCAAGCTAATATCTTTCAACCGTTAGATCGAACTGAGCTTGTTATACACAGATGAAATGCAACTTCATTTAGGTTTGAGTGACCGTACCTAAACGTGTACACTTAGTTGGTTCAACAATAGTTAACCAATGGTTAGCCATATGAACACTTTCATATCAACCTTATTCATCTCACATAACTAGTTCAAACGACTCAAAAGAACTAGTTAGAGAGTTGTTCAATTGCTTAGATCTCATAGAAGTATACAAGACACAATCGAAGCAAAAATGATTTTGATTCACTCGAATCGATTTATGAACATTATAGCCACGGTTTGCAAAGATTGCATTCCTTAATTTATAAAGTATTAGTTCACGAATAAACCGTTTTTAGAAAATAAACCACTTAAGTACGCATATCGGTACACATACTAAAGTACCCGGATTGAGCTTGTTTTCAGTTCACAAACTCCAGCAGAAATTCACGGGATGTGAACTTCCGATAGTACGCGTACAGGTACGCGAACTTAGCTCTGGACATCCTAAACCAGTAAAGTACGCATACTTTGGTTCAAGGATTTTGGACTTACACAAGTATGAGTTCACATATAATGTTTATATGTATTCATCGTTATATATTCTAAAATCTCATTTCAATCATTGAAACTGTTAGAGCACTGCTCGGTCAAACTCGCATACGTTGCTATCTCAAGCATGTTTGTCAATGTTAGTGATCAAAACTATAAGTCTTGATTTCTAGTCTATTATAGCTAAGTCTCGGACTAGGATAGAAAGTGCAGTTGAGCTCAAGAACTCCATGGTGATCATCATATAAGACGAAGGACTACTCGAGGAACTGGTGGAACTTCATCGACTAAAAGGTATGTGGAGAATTGAACTTATCTATCACTCAAAAGTCTATCTACTCTATCTCCTATCTTGAGACAAAAGTCATTTTGCTATATAAATTTTGATTATACACATTTGCTATTTCGAGCCGAGTTTATCTCGCCTATCTATTTCTCGAAATATGTGTTGGTTGGTGGGCCCGGAGGTGTGTGAAAATTAAGCGCAATAAAAACGGGGGCCTACAGTAATACCGCAAGTGCACGGTCGTCAGTTGTAGCTCGTGCAAGTACGGGTCGATCCACAGAGACTGGGAGTGTTTTGGAGTTTTCTAGCTATTTTGGGCTCCTAAATTGTTGTTGGTTAACTATGAAGCCTTTTGGGCTTTGGGCTTAGGGTACCTTTGGATTATAGGCTTGTTTGACAATAAAGTGAACTGAGCTTGGGCTCAGTTGGTCTTGAAGTGCACTAGGCTTGGCCTTTGAAGTGCACTGGGCTTTGAGTGTCAATGGGCTTCTAGATTAACCCAAGACTGAACTGGGCTTTGTAATGAATCTGGGCTTCAGTAGTCTTTGAAATGAACTGAACTGAACTGGGCCTTAGGCCTTAACAGATACAGTGGGATTTTGTAATGACTGGACTTGTAGCCCAGAATTGAACTGGACCTGGAGCAGCAGCAGTGGTGGCTTCAGCAGCAGCAGAAGCAGTGCACAGCAGCAGCAGACAAGGCTGGGCTGGAGAAGAAGCAGCAGCAGCAGCAGGGGAGGAAGGTAAGCAGGCAGGGTTGCAGGGCAACTGAGCAGAACTGGCAGCAAGGCCAGGGAAATAAGAAGATGGTAGGGGAGGTGGAGCAAACTAAATGTAGCAGTGGCACTAGGCCAAGGTAAAACATGGATATTTACAATGGCAAAAGCAAACAGCAAACAACAATGATGATGGTGAAGGTGACAATGGCATAAAGAATGACAAAGAGATAAACCAAGGCCTAAGCCAAGGGCAATGGCAGGGGAGCAAAATTACAGATACAAAACAGAGAAACAACACAACTAGGTTATGAATCCACCTTGTGACCTAGCCAGATAGTGTAATTCTATGTTAAATCCCTGTCCCTAATGGAGCTAGGTGAAGGTTCAAGCCTGCCTATGTTCCAGGGCATACATAAATGGAATGGAAGGAGAAGAAGCTTGCTCAACTGTTTACTCCTAGCATTGACTGTTTTTTGACAGTACAATCAATCACAAGCACAGTTGAGCACTAAATTCCTCCATTTCTCAATCAGCTCAATTTACATGAATTATAACCTAACATTCCACCACTAACAGTAACTTAAGGCATCATCTCAGCCTAGCTATACACATACACATGTGAGCTCACATAACAGCAACAAAAACAAAACATTTACTAAACAGAGAACTACAAACTAACATGTGAACTAGAATGAAATGTGAATTAAAACATAAAACAAACTGAATTGAAACAAGATAAACTAAAACTGAATTTGGAATTAAAATTGAAAATTAAAATTAAATCTACAAATACAAAACAGGGAAGAAAAATCTACCCAAGAGGAACTGGCTAGTCCAGCCCTCATGGGGATACACTGGCTAGTCCAGAGATATCCAATACAACACCCCAAAGCCTCTATTTATACCCAATTCCCCCAATTTAGGGTTTTACACAATTCCCTCAAAAATTCCCAAAACAGTTGAAATTAGGGTTTGGTATTCTCACCTAATTCGCTGAAATCAATCCCAATTAACGTCGACCCATGCCTTGTAATCTCTTCCTGCTCCATTCCCATGCGCCAACTGCTACTCTAGACTCACCTATTTGACTGATTTCTCACCTAGGGTTTCAGAGAAAAGAATGGTGAGAAATCAGTGAAATAGAGGGCTAGAGAGAGGGGTATTAGGTGGTTTAGGTAATATAGGTGGTTGTGATGATGGTATGGTGGTTGCATGGTGGTTGTAGCAGGTGAAGAAGGTGGTGGTGATGATGGTGGTGCGGCAGGTGAAGGTGGTGGAGTTGCAGAGAGGGATGAGGTCGATGGAAAGAAGGGGAGGGGCTGTTTGTTTAGGTAGTATAGGGTTTGGTGTTAGAGTGTTGATCGGGGATATCAAGTTGGATGATCTTCGAAGCTAGGCCGTGGGCTGTGGAGTTGATAGAACAATCTGACGGCGAGATGGAGTGGAGCTTGTAGCTACTGTCGGATGCATAGATACAACGAAACCGACGGCGCAAGATGGAGTTAGGTACTGTGGTGTTAAGCGGAAGTATTGAGATTTGATGCATAGTCAAAGAAGCGACCGTAGGATTCAAATGCAATCTAATCTGAAGGCTTAGAATTTAAGCACTATGATGTTTGACAAGAACTTCAGATTTTGATGCACTATAGTGAAGCGACCATCGGATTCAGATATAATCTAATCTGACGGCTGAAGATGGAGGCGGGTATGGATATATAAAATGGGTTTGGGTAAGGGTTTTGGGCCTTGGGTATGCCAAGCCCATATCTTCTTTAAGAACAATTCTTCCTTCTTGAGCCCATTCCTAACTTTTTGGTCTTGTGCGCACCATTCTTTGCGGCTTCCTTGCGTAATTTCTTCCGGCTTTTCACCACTCTTCAGCTCTTTTCCGCTCCGCAAGTCATCCAGACTTTATTTATTACCTAAAAATATAAAATTAAGTAAGAAAAATATTTATTCTTGAAAACAATGAAAATACAGAATATGGGATAAAATGTAGAATTAATGCACAAAGGATGAGTTAAATGCCAACAAAAAGGGATAAATATATACAATATTTGGCACTCATCATTGGTAAGCTTTCGCTTTTTCCAAGTTCATCTTTACCTAGTGATGAAAGTCATGATATGTTTCAATCACTTGAAAATGGCTTTGACGAAAAATGGTTTGTTAATAACAACTATATAATGTCCTCTAAGAATGTTTCAATGATTGAAATGAGAGTTTAGATTATAGAACCATTGTTGGATATAAGTCCTTATTCCTTGAACCAAAGTATGCGTACTTTGTTGATCAGGAAAACCGGAACAAGAGTCCGCGAACCCAGTCCGTGTATTGTCGGAGGTTCTCTTCCCAAGAAAATCTGCTGGAGTTTGTAAACTTTTACAAACTTATTCCGGGTACTTAAGTCCGCGTACTTAAGTTGGTTATATCTAAAAATGATTATTCGTGAAATTATACTTATATTAACTAAAGAATGCAAGTTTGCAAACCGTGGCTATAAAGTTCATGAATCGTTTCGAGTGAATCAAATCGTTTTTGCTTTGATTGTGTCTTGTATACTTCTATAAGATCTAAGAAATTGAACAACTCTCTAACTAGTTCATTTGAGTCATTTGAACTAGTTATGGTGAAGGAGAATACGGTTGATATGAAAGTGCTCATATGGCTAACCATTTGGTTAACTACTGTTGAACCAACAAATGTATATGTTTGGGTACGGTTATACAAACCTAAAACGTGCATTTTATTTGTGTGTAACAAGCTAAGTTTTCGATCTAACAGTTGAAAGATATTAGCTTGAATCTAATCAGGTTTTCATCTAACGGTGAATATTGAATGCTTTGTTACTAAGCTAACATTGATTGCAGACCCTGATTTGAAAGACTATACAAGGGAGAACTCTAGCAACCGGGAAACATAATCCCTACACCTCCTGTGTGATACTAGTTGTTTTAGATAGAGTCGATTCTCCTTTAACCTTAGGTTTCCATCGAGACCCTGTAGGTTAATGACTTGAAGACTTCATTGGGATTGTGAAGCCAGACCGATACTACTTTCTTGTAGTTGTGTGATCTAATCTTACTGATTCTATGGTGTTGAGTACAATCGTAACGATTGGCTTGAGATTGATATCTCCGATAGGCAAGATATAAAAGTAGTCACAAACATCTTCGTCTCATCGTTTGTGATTCCACAATATCTTATTTCGCCGCGTCGATTAAGATTATTGTGAGGTGATTGATAATTCTAGGTTGTTCTTCGGGAATATAAGCCAGGGTTATCAATTGGTTCCTGTTCACCTTGATTTATCAAAAGACGGAACAAAACTCGTAGGTATTTCTGTGGGAGACAGAATTATCTATTACCATAGACTTTTCTGTGTGATACAGATTTGTTTATTAAAGTCTTTGACTTTGGGTCGTAGCAACTCTTAGTTGTGGGTGAGATCATCTAAGGGAATCAAGTTTGTAGTATCTTGCTAGGATCAGAGACATAATGAGCACAACTGTACCTTGGATCAGTGTGAGATTGATTCGGGTTCAACTACAGTCCAGACCGAAGTTAGTTTGTAGTTGGCTAGTGTCTGTAGCGGCTTAATACAGTGTGTGTTCAATATGGACTAGGTCCGGGGGTTTTCTGCATTTGCGGTTTCCTCGTTAACAAAACTTCTAGTGTCTGTGTTATTTCTTTTCCGCATTATATTGTTTATCTTTATAATTGAAATATGACAGGTTGTGCGTTTGAATCAATCAATTGGGAAATCCAACCTTTAGTTGTTGATTGAAATTGATTGATACTTGAACATTGGTCTTTGGTACCGTTCAAGTGATTTCTCTTGTATTCAATTAGACTCGCAGATTTCTATTTGCTTGAGTAAGTATTGAATCAAGAAAGAGAGATATAACTCTTTGATATACTTTTATCTAGATTGAGTCTGACTATCTAGTTGATTCTCTAGAAAGTATATTGGAGTTAGTCCATACAGATTGCTAATCGAAATATTGGTTGTGGTTGTTAGACCCCCGCCTTTTCAATTGGTATCAGAGCAGGCAAACATGTTTGAAGACCTTACAAGTCTGTGTTTGTAGCGATCTGACTCTATGGACAAGAGTACTATCTCTGATAAACGCGTCACCAGAAATAAAAACTTTGTTTCTAATAAGTCTGTTAAAGAGAAAGATCCCTCAATCTCTGTTATAGATGAACCTAGTGTCCAAATAAAACAGACTAACACTGACATGTGTTGTCCTGATGAATCTGACTCTGTTGCTCAAGAGGAAACAGCTAGAGAGAGTAAACTAATTCTAAATCTGGTTAGAATTCAAGCTGATAGATTCAAACAGTTGAAAAAACATGTCAATGTTCTTCTTGGTATAGCAAAACACTGTAGCTCCGATGAAAAGGCTTCTTATAAGGAAAATCCTGAAGTTCGATCAACTCGTATCTTACTTGAGGCGAAACTTAAAAAGGATGCTTTAGAAATTGAACATCTCTTGAGTAAACTCTCCATTCAAGGATGTTCAGAAAAGTCTGCTATACCGCCTACTTCCATTCAAACTGAAAGAGCTCCAGTTTCAGAAGTATTACCAGTTTCTCTTCCCACTAGAACCAATGTGCAGGGGATTTACATATCAGTTGGAAGAAAAAATATTCAAACAATAATGTTAGGTCTGCAATCTCTAATCACTCCCGTGATCAGAAAGTGTGCCTATTTTGTGATTCAAAAGGGCATATAGTGCAAAAGAGGAAACCCAATTTGAAAAACAAATCGCTGGTTCAACTTCAACACACCTTATATTTGATTCTTAAAGGTGTAACTGACATTCGTATGTATAAACTAATTGGTTTTAGTACACGTCCTGTGGTTCCTACCAGGGAAGTCATTTCAAGGAGTTCCTCAAATGCACAAAAGCATAATAGACCTTTTGACAAATATCGTTCAAGAAGAACACATGTTCTCTCTCCTATCAGAAATGGAGATAATGATAATCCTGATGTGAATCATGTATCAAGTGAAGAATACAGACATGAGCAGATGGATGACAACCTAAAATTGATTATTGAGGAATATAAAGAAATCGTCTGTCAATCATCTCTAGTCGAAATTCTTCATGTAAGAATCAATACTTTAAGTCATACTTTGATAACAATAAATTTTATGACAACTTCTCACATCATGGTTTGTCTCCAAAATATCGTAGGAAGAAAGATAATCAAAAACAATTTTCATTTAATGAGCCAAAAGCTCATACTTTTGCTAATTAATCACTGATCACAGTCTATGCGTCAAAAATAATTCACTTTCTTACTCAACAAAATATAAATGAAGTACAAGGTAAGGAAGAGTTAGTTTCCACGGAGAGGCAATTGTTGTTGTAAAAATTCTAGTTTCTTAGTAACCAATGAGGGGATTTTTGTTTGGGTTATTTTGTTTTTGGTACTTAGGTTTTGTCCAACTTTTGAGTTTGGTCTAACATTTGTCCAGCTTGGTGTTTGGTACTTGAAATTGACGTTGACTTGTGTTGACTCCATTATATTTTGACTTCCGTTTACTAATTATCAAAAAGAATATATAAAATCAAATTATTAAACAATTTACAATTATACCCTTTTACTTTAGTAATATTGGCCTAGTAAGTTTGGGACCCTTCTTCTCTATATCTCCGCCCCTATCGCCTCCACCACCGTATCAATTACCATCACGTACTGCAACTACCAGAACATACATCTCTCGCTTTCTTTATCAATCACCAATACTGCACCCATCCTCCCCTTTCCAAACACAATATTAAATTAAATGAATTTTGTTTTGCTGTAGGATATGAAAAGTTTACATACAACATCACCACTGCAATTAATGGAAGAATCATAAGAAAAATAAAAATAAAACTGAATAGATCTCTTAAAATCTAAGAAACAGGGGGGGTTTGCACTGTTGCTGAAGATGCTTAAAATCGTGAAGGTACTGCTGGTTGTTGATTTGGTTTGGATCTAAAAAAAACTAATTTCATCATCAAGAATATCTGATTTATTTGATTTCAGGATTTTGGGGCTTTTAATTTGAACATCTATCTATTGTCTGAATTTGAGTTGAGATTGAAATTTAGATTTGTAATCGAATGATTTTTAATCGGGTATGTACGTATCTTGCAATTGAACAAGATTGTTGTCAAAAATCATCACGGAAGTGAGAAATTGATTGGAATATGGGAAGTTGCTTCTTCAATTGGTTTTTTTTGTTGAATATGTTCACGGGAGTTTTGCAAAGAGGAAGAGAAATTGATTGAATTTGGGGAGCTGCTTCTTTAATAGAGTTTTTGGTTTAATCTGTTTG
This sequence comes from Papaver somniferum, assembly GCF_003573695.1. NCBI lineage: Eukaryota > Viridiplantae > Streptophyta > Magnoliopsida > Ranunculales > Papaveraceae > Papaver > Papaver somniferum. Next base: position 54,137,475 of record NC_039367.1, read on the forward strand.
TGGGGTTATGCAGAGTATTTGAATTTGTTCATGTGATTATGAAGACAAAACAAAAATCGATTGGATTTGAGGAAGCTGATTTTCAATTTGAGCTTTTGATTCATGGGGTTATGCAGAACCGATAAAGTAGAAAAAAATTAGGGTGTTGGGACGACTTTTTTTGGTAAAGTGAAAGGATATAAGAGTAAATCAGAGTAGTAATTAGATTTATTTAAGAATTTTTAATAATTATCAAAAGGAAGTCAAAATCTATCCAAGTCAACACAAGTCAACGTCAATTTCAAGTACCAAACACCAAGCTGGACAAATGTTAGACCAAACTCAAAAGTTGGACAAAACCTGAGTACCAAAAACAAAATAACCCTTTTTGTTTTATAAAAATAAACAAAGCAATAGAGTAATGAAAATAGTTGAAAATAATCAATAGAGAGAGATATTAGTCAAGGAGTTCATCTTCTATCTTAAACAAGTGCTTGCATACATGATTAGAATTACAATTTAATCTCTTTTATTATCAAAAGCCTGGAGAATCAAGAGAGCAAGATATTCCATTAATTTCCTAAGTTCATCAACACACACATTAGAGCTGCGTGTGTGAATTCTACCTAAAGAATAACCTAATGCCTTGCGCTAATTAAGTTCAATTCCAAGGAGCATTAAGTTTTGGAAAAAGGCTAATCAATGCAATTGTCATACATTGCGCATGACAATTCGGACAATGGTCAGACTCTACATATGATTACGAGAGTGTATCACTACAAACCGTAATCATATCATGCTACTTCTATTTGGGGTTATCGCTCGATGAAAAACCCTAAAATAGCTATGGACAAGATGCAAGTTCAATTAATTGGCCACTTAACTAAACAAACATCTAAATCCTATCACAATACATCAATCATGTGATTATAAAAAAAGTCGAAGTTTGAACGATAATCAAGAGAGAAAACTAACACATTAATCAAGCACAAGTTGTAGATATAGGACTACATCCTTAACCAATAATATAAGATTTAGCTACTCATACCTATGGAGTTCATCATAATCAATAATCAAATAAAAAAGATGAAAGCAAAGAAAACCCTAATAGCATAAGTAAAAGCGGCTCTCCTCCTTAGCTCCAAGTAGAATACGTGATCCAAAGTTGTAGAAAACTTTCCTTTTTGTAGCTTTTCCTCTTTCCAAAACTAGGTCAATCCTCCAAAAGCCCATATCCAATGTGGTCCACCAAGAAAATACCCATGTAGAAAATATACCCCAAAAGTGGTCGCCGGAAAACTGGTAAAATGGCCGGAACTTGACCGGAAAAGAGCTCAGGTGACCGGCAAAGTCAAACCGGTCACCAGTCAACTGGGTCAAGTGGGTCAAGGTCAGACCGAGTCAGCATCTTACTCAGCTGGATGGGCTGAGTGGCCAAGGCCAGAGCCATTGCAATCTTGCACAGGCCATAAATTGTGTTGCACCAACATGGATGTACCTCCCCAACAAATCAATCTTGTGGCCTCAACATTCCATACTCCAACTTCAGCATCAACTCCATTAGCGAACCAACAACTCCTTGGCTATAAACACCACCATCTTCTCATCCATGTACTGCAACATCACCAGTTACTCAGTTGTAGCTCCAGAACTGCTCATCTATTCAATGCCATTCCTCCAGCCATTAGTTCCTTAAACCACCAAAATCAGTTGCGTGGACTGCAATAACTTCAGTCGAGCTGCAAAACCCATGAATCAATTTCATCTCCTGTTGTACCAATACCAAATCAGCTGCAACATCACCTGTAAACCTAACATTCATCTACGCCATTCTTGAACCAACACAACACCATATTAATTCCAGCACAAAGCTCGACTGCAATCATTCTCTGCATTTCTGTCTTCTACCAGCACTCCATCACTTCTAGGCCATCAACTGCTAAAACCCATTATAACCACCAACAATCACTGCACTGTAATGCTCTGTCCTCCAACTTTCACTACCAGCAAAACTGCACATTCCTTAACTCCCTAGATATCTATAACAATCAGTGCTAGCTTCACTGCCTGCAACAGTTAACACCACCATTGCTCAAATGCCAGTAACCACCAACATGTAAACCTACGTTCATCTAAAGCAACTCTATCCCTGCAACCTCAGTTGCTTCTTGGCTCATCATTCTTCAATACCAGGACTTCAAATTCTTCTCCGTAAACTCAGAACTCAGCTCTTAATCTCCACAATCAGCCATGAATCACAAAATCCAGTAGATCCCCTTTTGTTCTTCTCAGATTTCTTGAGTAAAACCCCAGATTCAATTCCATGTTCTTCAACAGAAAGCTTAACCCATTTCATGGCTTCAAAATAACATCAGCAGCAACACCATCTATCCTTATTCTTCTCAGCCTTGAAACTCATTCAAAACCCATTCAATCTCTTCCATTTCTCCCCTGAATTTCAACATAACTTTCCCATGAATTTCAACATCTCAGATCTACCTCCTTCTTCATCTTCCTCTTACGAGTTCAACACAGAGACCATCATCTCTTCCAGGTTTGTTGTACAAATCAAATTCGAGCAAAAACCCCTTTCTTCTTTTGCTGAAACCACCATGAACTCGAGTCAGCAGCTTCAATTCCTACCTTCTCTGTGTATTCTCAACTTAAGAAATTCATCACACAAATCCCATCTGAACAGCAACCCTAGCTTTTATTCACTATTCTTCACTGATTTTCTACAGCAGCAGCAACACAAATTTCTCTTGTTCTTCTTGAAATCGAAAGTTAACAGACACCCCATCCTCTCCCGATCTCCCTCTTCTGAATTCTAATGGAGCCGCCATTAACAGAAAACAAAAGCTAATGATGAGAGAAATAAACCTCTCTAAATTTTAGGTCTTCTGTAGGAAAAAGCTAGTGGATACAACCATCCTTGTAGAGTAGATAAGGGCCACCTAAACTGTTTGGCCTGTCATTTATGCATATCCGCCAGCCTAATTTTCTTACTTCTCAAATTTACTTCATCTCTTCAATTTCTTGACATCATTAAAGCTGTCATGCTTTTCAGACATAAGAATTTGCATCACTAAAGCTGACATGCTTTTCAGACAGAGATGAAGAAATAAAAGTAAATAATGAGAAATAATTTCGCCTCCAACATCATTTGCACCTTTTTTCCTTTTAAGCGACGTTTCTTCTTCTTTTTTTCCAAATGACTCCAAAGTACCTAAACACTCAAAAGCAAACATAAGATACATAATTTACAAGAAAATTTAGCAAAGAAAGCATAAACAATAGATAAAAATTAAGGTGTTTTAGACACCTATCAAATTCCCCCACACTTATACTTTGCTAGTCCTCGAACAAATAAAAAAAAATTGTAAAACATACATACAACTCCGTTTTGTCGAGGCAACTGTCACACTTAGCGCGTTAACAAGCTTTTGAACCCCTAGGTGTCCCTATTGGACTAGTTATAGTCTCGTGAAGGTTTACAAGAGGTGTACCTACAAAACCTTTACTTCCAAAATCCAGCTACCTGTGAAAAGTCTAAAAATGACACTAAAACATTTTGTAATGGGCATACTATCAATGATTACAGGAGGAAGTACCTACTTTCAAATCCAATTCATAAATTAGTAATATAGCTTTATCAGAAAGTTGAACACAACCACAATACTCGGAATCGAATCAACCACAATCACATGAAAAGATTAAGAAGATGGATATAGAAAGTAGATGGTGGTGGACTGTTGACTAAGGTGAACGGTGTTTCCCATATCTGTCTGAAGGTCACTGCCAAAACAAACCTAAAAATCCTATTGGATTGAGCCAGTGGTCTGAATTCTAATATCAACACAGCTGGCATATACAAGGGAACCAGCGGTCGACAAACTTAATTCTAGATCAATTCACTGGCATATACAAGGGAACCAGTGATCGATTTTATTCAACACAATAACAATATCTTTTTTTCTTCTTTTTCTTTTCTTTTTTCAATTTTTTTTAATCAAATCGAAAACATGATTGGATCTTTTTGAATCCAAGCGCATGATTCTTGTCAGCAGATTACATAGTAATTCCCATGGATCCTGCATTCCACCCTTATTTAGGCGACGGAGACAGGGAGAACACACACATATTGCTATCCAAGTGTCAAATTTTTTATTTTATTTTTATGTACACCGTTTGGTCAAATTGGTCTGGTCTTTTTTTTTTGTAGTAACTCAATCACTCTATTTCATCCTATCAATGATAACAATTCGATGCTGGTGCCCCACCAAATCACTTAGAGAAACAATAAATAAATATGGAAAAATAAAAATAGAACGTGATATGGTGACGACTCCGAGATATGGTGACAACTAACATGTTATTTATTTTTGCATTTTGTTCGTTTTCATATGAATAGACTCTACTAATGGGTTCCTCAACTTCTATGTTTTCATTAGTGTAAGGCACAAGTTGCTAGATTTCGGAGTTTATAAAGCAATTTTTCTTTTTCCTATTTTTCTAATTTTTTTTCATTAAAGGCATCAAATGAACTAACTATACAAACATATAAATGCTCCCCCACACTTAAAATGTACATTGTCCTCAATGTAAAATTTAGTCATTCAAAGTAAAGTTCAAGGTGGGAAATTCCGCAAATGATATGCAAAAAAAAAAGATAAAGTGCTTAAAAATAAAAAGAGAAAGATAAAGATACAAAACAGATGGGTTGCCTCCCACTTAGCGCTTGGTTTAAAGTCGTCAGCCCGACTATCTTCTCGCATGCTAAAGCTCCTCCAGAGGGAGTACTTCCACAAGGTTAACTCCTTCCACGACTTCTGAAGAGAAGTTCTCATAATATGGTTTCAACCGGTGCCCATTTACTTTAAGTTCATTTCCTGTAGCTAAACTACGAATTTCCACTGCACCATGAGAAAACACATTAGTCACAATAAAAGGGTCCAATCCAATGTGACCTTAATTTACCCGGAAATAATTGCAAATGGGAATTAAACAAAAGCACTTTCTGCCCAATGCAGAATTGTTTCTTTGTGATCATACTATCATGAAATGCTTTCATATTTTCCTTGTAAATTCGTGAGCTGTCAAATGCATCATTGCAAATCTCCTATAACTCTTGAAGTTGCAACTTCATTTGCCTTCCAGCACCATCCAACTCAATATTGCATTGCTTAATAGCCCAAAACGCCTTATGCTCAATTTCCACGGGTAAGTGACAAGGTTTACCATACACAAGTCTAAAGGGAGACATCCCGATAGGTGTCTTGTATGCGGTTCTATAAGCCCACAAAGCATCATTGAGTCGCATACTCCAATCCTTCCTTGTTGGATTCACCGTCTTCTCTAGAATGGACTTCACCTCTCGGTTGGAAACCTCGGCTTGTCCATTTGTTTTTGTATGTAGAGTGTTGCAATCCTATGCAACACATTGTACTTCCTTGACAAGCTTTGCAAGAACCTGCTTTTGAAGTGTGAATCCCCATCGCTAATTATGGCTCTTGGAATTCCAAACCTTGCAAAAATGTTTGCTTGCACAAAATCTAAAACCAGTTTAGAATCATTAGTTGGGTTGGCCTTCGCTTCCACCCATTTTGAGACATAATCAACAACAAGCAAGATATAATAATTCCCACTAGATTGACAAAAGGGCCCATAAAATCAATTCCCCATACATCAAAAACCTCAACAAATTGAATAATAGTTTGTGGAATTTGATTTCGAGCACCTAGATTGCCTGTTCTTTTGCACCTATCACATGTGGTACAAAATGCATGTGCATCCTTAAACAAAGTTGGCCAAAAGAAACCACATTCTGGTACCTTGAGAGCGGTTCTCTTTCTCCCAAAGTGTCCTCCACAAGCATAGGAGTGGAAAAAAGACAAGATAGAGTTAAATTCAGATTCGGGAACGCACCTTCGTATTACTTGGTCACTACAATGTTTCCATAAGTATGGATCATCCCATATGTATTGGTTTCCTAACTTCTTAAGTTTGTCCCTCTTAGCACGAGACAAGTTCTTTGGGATTTGTTTAGAAACTAAGTAATTAACAATATCAGCGTACCATGGTTCTCCAAAGGCAATTGAGAATAGTTGCTCATTGATGAGTGCTAAAAAGTGCATATTTCTATATATTTTTCTTGGCATTTAACTCATCTTCTGTGCATTAATTCTACATTTTATCCCATATTCTGTATTTTCATTGTTTTCAAGAATAAATATTTTTATTAATTAATTTTGTATTTTTAGGTACTAAATAAAACTTGGATGAATTGTTGAGCGAAAAGAGCAAAGAAACAGTCAAGACTCCCGCAGGAAGGCAGCAAAGAATGATGTTTACAAGAGCCGGATAAACTAGAAGTGGGCTTGAAGAGGAAGAATTGTTCTTAAAGAAGATATGGGCTTGGCATACCCAAGGCCCAAAACCCTCACCCAAACCCATTTCCAATATCCATACCCGCCTTCATATTCAGCCGTCGGATTGGATCATCTCAGCATCCTACGGTCGCTTCATCGTCGAGCATCAAAGTCTGAAGCTCCTGTCAAACACTACAGCACCTAACTCCATCTTGAGCCGTCAGTTTCGTTGTACTTCCGCATCCAACGGTCGCTCCTCGCTTCCTTCCATCTCGTCGTTAGATCGATCCATCATCTCCACATCCCACGGCTCATCCTCGCTGTTCATCCAATTTGCTACAACCGCCCAACACCCGAGCACCTAATACCTATACCCATCAACCAAACACTCCCCTCCTTCTTCTCCATCGACTTCACCTCCCTCACCTCCGTCTGCAACAGCCTCACCTTCACCACCAACTCCGCCAACTCCACTGCCTCAACCACCACAATCAACCACCAAAAGCCATCATGGACATCCCTCACCGAAACCCATCATTCCCCTAAACTTCTAGCCATCTATTCTCTCGATTTCTTCCCTGATTTCTCTCTGAAACCCTAGGTAAGAAATCAATAGAATAGGTCGAGTTAGAAAAGCAATTGGAAGGCATGGAGAGGAGCAGGAGAATCAGAAGAAGAATGGGTTGAAGGCTATGAAGCAAATCAGAGAAGTATGGGTAAGATTCAACAAACCCTAATTTACTGTTTTTGGGGATTTGGGGAAAACTTGTGTAGAACCCTAATTGAAGCTTGTAACTATAAATAGGGGATGTGTGGGAGGATTAGAACTTATGCCTGGATTAACCAGAGCATCAGTAGAATAGTTTAAGTTTTTTTTAGTTTTGTTATTTCCATGAACTGTTAGCTTTGAGGGTTATCAATCTTTTCAATTCCATGATTCTCAATTCAAATGCATTGTTAATTTTAGCTGTTCTGAACTCCAACATGTATTTAATTTGAGTGTGTGATTGTTACAATTTATATCAAGCTCCTGTTCATGTTTATGTTATGTTTTGTTCTTATGATTTGTTCTTAGGATAGTTTCATTAGCCCTAGCACTGTTATGTATCTTTTTTCTGAATGTTGAGTGAGTTTTCATTGCAACTTCATGCTGAATTCACATGCCTTTGACTAGTTGTACCTTAAAAAGACAACTAGTACTTTGGAAAGAACTATAGTTGTGCTTAACATTTCAATAAGAGAATGCATAGCATGAACTAGGGTGAAATCAAACCCCTTATTTCACTGATCTTCTTAATCCACAACTTCTTTCATCTTTATTTAGTTTGCTGTTTCATGTCCTGTTAGTGTCTTGTTTAATTCTGTTAGTTCAATTCATTGTTAGTTTTCATATCCTTGTTTAGTTAGTTCACAGCTTAGAAAACAGTTTAGGAAACTTCAACTTACACACCCTAGTCCCTGTGGATTCGACCCGTATTTGCACAAGCTACAACCGACACCGTGCACTTGCGGTTATAACATGTAGGCTTCCTCTTGCTCTTATTTTCTGTCCCCTTTAAAAGCCTACCAAGTTTTTGTCGCCGCTGCCGGGGACTTGGTTGTGTTGTGTTGAATTTTTCTTGGATGTTTTTGCATGTTAGTTCATTTGCATCATTGCATACTCTTTTGCATATTGTTTCATTCTAGCATACTCATCATGCATTGCATTCTTGCATTTTAGTGTAACTTGTTGTTTTAGTAGCTGCTGTGTAGTGCAGCTGAACTTCTTAGCTTCTAGCAAGAAACTAATCTTCTCCTTGAGCTGTCCAGGTACCTTGCTGTGCTGCTGTTCAAAGGCTGCTGTGCTGTGCAACTTGCCTTGAGCTGCTACAGCTGCTGTTGTTGAGCTGAGCCTGTGTTGCTGGTCCCCTGCTGCTGCTGCTGTCTTTCCTTCCCTTGCTGTCCTGTTGTCGCTGCTGTGAGCCAGGCCAAGCTTGTTGCTGCTGAGAACCAAGCCCAACTGGGCTGTGCAACTGAAATTTCTGAGCAGCTGGGCTGTGCTAAGAGTGTACATGAGGTGTTGCTGATCAAGCTTGTGGTGCTGCTGCCTCTTTCTGCTGTTGTGCTGCTGTGAAGCCCAAATGGTGCTGCTGCTGTTACCTGTGGTGCTGCAGCAGAGCTGCTGTTGCTGAAGCTGTTGCCCCTGCTGTTGTTGCTGTGACCTTGCCACAAACTGACCTGGTGCTGCTGCTGTTTCCTGCCAGGCCAAGCCTATTGCTGTTGCTGAGTTGATCTTGTGTTGTTGTCTGCTGCTGCTGTAACTAGACCAAAACACAACTGGGCTACACAAGCTTAGGATGATCCAAATCCCAACTGGGCTTTTGCAACCAAACTGAACAGCTGGGTTGTGCTTAAGCAAGTAAGCCTAAACCCATTAAGAGAACCCAGACTGTGGGCTTCCATTTTTCTTGTGGGATTGTAATATTAAACCCAACATTTGGGCTTATATTTTCTGTTGGGTTTGTAATTAATTTCTTGTGGGCTTGTTTGTTTAATTTCTTGTGGGCTTGTGGTTTTAGATTGATTTGGGCATGTTGTTTTAATTAAAGAAAACTGAACTTTTGAAAGCCCAGTTGGGCCTCATATTTTAGTTAGTAGCTAGCCAAAGCCCAACTAAATTTCTGGGACTGTGGGCTTAACATCCATTTGAAAACTAAACATTTACACTGTGGGCTTGACCCAAAAACAGAAAACGTTTTCAAAGCCCAGTTGGGCCTCGACCTTTGGCTATTTAAGAGCCCAAATTTCAAATTGTTACCTGGGCTTGTTTCTGAACTGTGGGCATGAACCAAAGTTCGAGTGGGCCAAAATTTCAAAATTCCAAAAACCAACAGTGAGCTTTACTCACCAGCAGTGGGCCTGTTTTTCAAAAACGTAGCTGGGCTTCGCAAAACCCAACAGTGGGCTTGGTCTCCTTATCCCATTAAAAACCAAATGTTTTTCTCCCATAAAAACCAAAGTTTTCCGAATGTTTCCCTAAAAACCAAAATTTTCTTTTTCCCATCAAAACCAAATGTCTCCCGATAAAAACCAAATTTTTCCCAAAAAGTCCAATCCCATTAAAAACCAAATTTTCTTGTATAGAGTCTAGTAGATAGTTTCTTAGTTAAATCTTTTGTTTCTTTTGTACATATTTTGCTAATCCAATGTGACTCTTAACTGAAATATGTTGGATTTTTTTTCCTTGAATAACGGAGTTCTAATTTTGCTTTCGCCGTCAAATCGGGTATTCTCTTTCCTTTCTCTCTACTCAGCATAATCCTCTTCGTATGTTATAATTCTTTCATATTTTGGAACATTGAGGACAATGTTTAGTTTAGGTTTGGGGGTATGGTATAGATACCACGATCACATGCTATAATTGAAAACTGAACTCTTTCTTTTTGTTAAAAAAAAAAAAATGAAAAAAATGAAAAAATCAAAATGAAAAAATTAAAAAAATGAAAAAAATCATAAAAATGGAGCTCATTTACCTTGAAATGCTGACTCTTGTGCATGTATGTAAACATAAGGATTCTTAGTCTAGATATTTAGGCACCCTGATTCTAGCACAATTCACATAGTGATAAGAAACTTGCACACGCACGATCTACCAATACATGTATAGCCTCGATCTTCAAGGTGTTTGATAGGAAGTTAGATTGCCAATCACTTTAGAATACTGAATGAGACTTGACTAGCTTTTTCTTTGGTTGGCTGGGATAGAAGTTGGAGGATACGTTAAGAAAAGCAACCATAGAATTTGACCGGATGCATTCGATAAGGGCCACCTCTTGCTAAGAGTCATGTAATTATGTTTTTCTTTTTGTTCATGTATCAAAAGTGTCACTATGTTGTAAAGATCAAAGTTTTTTCTTGAAAAAAAAAATCAAAAAAATAAAATAAAAATAATAATAATAAAAAAAATAAAAAAAATCAAGTATTTATTTATTCCATGTTTTGTCATGTTAAAGACAATAGTTCTCTCTTGTTCCAAAAATAAAAGAGAGTAATCAATGTAAATAAGAGTCATGTAAAGAGTCATCTTTTTGTTGTAAATAGTCTTGTAATAAGCAAGGAGGGTGCAGCCATCGATGTATAACGCGGGTAAACTGAAATATCACCAACTCATTGGGTGAACATTCACAATTCTCGTAAAGCCGGACAGCTAGCTTGGCTTAGAATTCGGTTCTTAGCCTAAAAACTATCTCTTGGTGATTAGTAGTCATAACTTCAGGTCATTCTAGAAACATGTGTAGATACACTTTACACTCTTATCACATGTTTTTATTTGTTATCAGTGCTAGGATTGTGCCTTTGATAGCTAGATTGACATCTCCATTTTGCTGTGAGCTTAAACTGACTTGCACATGTCACATTTGATGGAATCTGAGCTTATATTTTGACCTAGAACTTTGTAGGTATGTTCCAAGCAAACCTTCACGAGACTTCACTCGTCCACTAGGGACACTTAGTGGTTTAAAAGGCTTAGTGCATACGCTAAATGCATTCGAGAAACCAGCGACAGTGGTATAGGTAGGATTTCCTTAGTTTTGTTTTACTTGAGGACAAGTAAAATTCAGGTTTGGGGGTATTTGATGAGTGCTAAAAAGTGCATATTTCTATATATTTTTCTTGGCATTTAACTCATCTTTTGTGCATTAATTCTACATTTTATCCCATATTCTGTATTTTCTTCGTTTTCAAGAATAAATATTTTTATTAACTAATTTTGCATTTTTAGGTAATAAATAAAGTTTGGATGAATAGCGGAGCAAAAAGAGCAGAAAAGTGGTGGAAGCCAAGAGGAATCACACAAGGAAGCCGCGAAGAATGTTGTGCGCAAGACCAAAAGGCTAGAAGTGGGCTTGAAGAGGAAGAATTGGTCTTAAAGAAGATATAGGCTTGGCATACCCAAGGCCCAAAACCCTCACCCAAACCCATTTCCAATATCCATACACGCCTTCATATTCAGCCGTCGGATTGGATCATCTCAGCATCCTACGGTCGCTTCATCGTCGAGCATCGAAGTCTGAAGCTCCTGTCAAACACTACAGCACCTAACTCCATCTTGAGCCGTCAGTTTCGTTGTACTTCCGCATCCAACGGTCGCTCCTCTCTTCCTTCCATCTCGTCGTTAGATCGATCCATCATCTCCACATCCCACGGCTCATCCTCGCTGTTCATCCAATTTGCTACAACCGCCCAACACCCGAGCACCTAATACCTATACCCATCAACCAAACACTCCCCTCCTTCTTCTCCATCGACTTCACCTCCCTCACCTCCGTCTGCAACAGCCTCACCTTCACCACCAACTCCGCCAACTCCACTGCCTCAACCACCACAATCAACCACCAAAAGCCATCATGGCCATCCCTCACCGAAACCCATCATTCCCCTAAACTTCTAGCCATCTATTCTCTCGATTTCTTCCCTGATTTCTCTCTGAAACCCTAGGTAAGAAATCAATAGAATAGGTCGAGTTAGAAAAGCAATTGGAAGGCATGGAGAGGAGCAGGAGAATCAGAAGAAGAATGGGTCGAAGGCTATGAAGCAAATCAGAGAAGTATGGGTAAGATTCAACAAACCCTAATTTACTGTTTTTGGGGATTTGGGGAAAACTTGTGTAGAACCCTAATTGAAGCTTGTAACTATAAATAGGGGATGTGTGGGAGGATTAGAACTTATGCCTGGATTAACCAGAGCATCAGTAGAATAATTTAAGTTTTTTTTAGTTTTGTTATTTCCATGAACTGTTAGCTTTGAGGGTTATCAATCTTTTCAATTCCATGATTCTCAATTCAAATGCATTGTTAATTTTAGCTGTTCTGAACTCCAACATGTATTTAATTTGAGTGTGTGATTGTTACAATTTATATCAAGCTCCTGTTCATGTTTATGTTATGTTTTGTTATTATGATTTGTTCTTAGGATAGTTTCATTAGCCCTAGCACTGTTATGTATCTTTTTTCTGAATGTTGAGTGAGTTTTCATTGCAACTTCATGCTGAATTCACATGCCTTTGACTAGTTGTACCTTAAAAAGACAACTAGTACTTTGGAAAGAACTATAGTTGTGCTTAACATTTCAATAAGAGAATGCATAGCATGAACTAGGGTGAAATCAAACCCCTTATTTCACTGATCTTCTTTAATCCACAACTTCTTTCATCTTCATTTAGTTTGCTGTTTCATGTCCTGTTAGTGTCTTGTTTAATTCTGTTAGTTCAATTCATTGTTAGTTTTCATATCCTTGTTTAGTTAGTTCACAGCTTAGAAAACAGTTTAGGAAACTTCAACTTACACACCCTAGTCCCTGTGGATTCGACCCGTATTTGCACAAGCTACAACCGACACCGTGCACTTGCGGTTATAACATGTAGGCTTCCTCTTGCTCTTATTTTCTGTCCCCTTTAAAAGCCTACCACTCATACGGGAAGCTTTCACGCAACGGGATAGTTTCCTTGTCCACAACAAGACGGCTCAAGTGATCCGCAACGGTGTTCTCAGTTTCTTTCTTGTCTTTGATCTCTATATCAAATTATTGCAAGAGTAAAATCCATCGTATGAGCCTTGGTTTCGCCTTTTTCTTTGTAAGCAAGTACCTAAGTGATGCATGATCAGAAGAAAAGACAATAACTTTTGTACCAATTAGATAAGAGTGGAACTTTTCCAAAGCAAAAACAATAACTAACAACTCTTTTTCAGTGGTTGTGTAGTTTTGTTGGTCTTCATTGAGTGTCCTAGAAGCATAATAAATGGCATGAGGTATCTTCCCTACACGCTTCCCAAGCGCCGCACCAACCACATAATCACTTGCATCACACATGATCTCAAAAGTCTTGCTCCAATCCGATGGTTTAATGATAGGGGTTGAAATCAAAAGTTCTTTCAAACGATTGAATGCCGCCACACTTTTCATCAAAATTAAAAACCACATCTTTTGTAATAAATTGCAAAGTGGTGATGCTATCTTGGAAAATTCCTTGATGAATCTACGATAAAAACCTGCATGACCAAGAAAAGAGCGTATCTCCCTCACCGTAGTGGGAGGGTTTAGAGCACAAATAAGGTCTATCTTAGATTTATCAACTTCCAAGCCTTTAGAAGATATTATATGTCCTAAAACTATGCCATGAGTTACCATGAAATGACACTTCTCCCAATTCAGCACGAGATTTGTTTCAACACATCGTTCAAGGATTAATGATAAATTGTTCAAGCAAAGGTCAAATGAATCACCAAAGACACTAAAGTCATCCATAAACACTTCGATTATGTTTTCAACTTATTCTGAAAAATATTTACCATACACCTTTGGAAGGTAGATGGAGCATTGCACAAGCCAAAAGGAATCCTTCTATAAGCAAAATTACCGAAAGGACAAGTGAAAGTAGTTTTCTCTTGATCCTCCGGTGCTATCACAATCTGGTTGTAACCTGAATAGCTATCAAGGAAACAATAGTAAGAGTGTCCAGCTAAACGTTCAAGCATTTGATCAATAAATGGTAATGGAAAGTGATCCTTCCTAGTGGTGGCATTCAGTTTTCTATAATCAATACAAAAGTGATCCTTCCTAGTGGTCGCATTCAATTTTCTATAATCAATACAAACCCTCCAACCGGTTTCCACACGAGTTGGGACAAGTTTATTCTTATCATTCTCCACCACCGTCACACCTGATTTCTTTGGTACTACTTGTACTGGGCTTACCCACTTGCTATCGGATATGGGGTAGATAACACCCACGTCCAAAAGCTTGAGTATCTCCTTTTTCACAACTTCCATCATGGGAGGGTTCAAACGACGTTGCACTTCCCTTGTAGGCTTTGCATCATCCTCCAAACGGATCTTATGCATACAAACGATAGGGCTTATACCCTTGATATCGGCGATTGTCCACCCTATGGCCGTCTTGTACTTTCTTAGCACCCTTAGAAGTTTTGGCTCCTGTAATTCACTAAGCTCATTAGAAACAATCATAGGTAAGTCTTCCTTGTCACCTAAGTACAAGTACTTTAAGTGACTTGGAAGAGGTTTCAATTCTAACTTTGAAGATTTCACAGTTGATGGTACAAGTTTTTCATCATTGCAAGGTAAAGAAGCATAAGAAATATTCTTAATTTCTGATTTTTCCGATAATGAGTCAAGAGAACCAATGGTTTCTTTAATCTCATCACCATACTCCAAACCATCATCAATGGGTGTAGTGAGCACGGTTTCCAAAGTATCAACACCATTCAACTCAAACATTTGTTGCGTCAATGTGTCCATCACATCAATGGAGAAACAAGAGTGGACATCACTAGGATATCTCATCGTCTCGAAAATGTTGAAACGCATTATTTCTCCATCAAACTCCATAGTTAGCGTTCCCTTGTCAACATCAATAATAGTTTTCGCCGTTTTCATGAAGGGACGCCCAAGTAGCAAAGGAGGAGACGAGTCCGGTGAACCTTCATCTATCTCTAAGACACAAAAATCAGTTGGAAATACTAGTTGATTAACCTGCACAAGCACATTCTCAACAATACCCATTGGGTAAACATTAGAGCGATCAGCTAATTGCAACACAATTCCAGACTTTTTAAGAGGACCCAAGTCAAGTGAATTATACATAGATGCTGGCATAACATTTATGGATGCACCTAAGTCCAACATAGCTTTATTAAATGTAATGTTACCAATCTTGAAGGGAATGTCAAAGCTACCGGGATCCTTGCATTTAAGTGGGAGTTTGTGTTGTAAGATTGTCGAGCATTATCCCCCACACTTAGCACTTTATTAACTTTGAGCCTTTGCTTATTGGTACACAAGTCCTTCAACACCTTTGCATACTTTGGAACTTGCTTGATATCATCTATAAGTGGTATATTCACATGGATCTTCTTAAGAATGTCTAAAATCTCCTTTTCTAGTTCCGCCTTCTTGGAATTTGCAAATATGCGAGGAAAAGTTAAAGGAGGAACATAAGTAGAAACCGAAGTTTTAGAGTTAGAAATAGGTACCTCAGAAGTTTGGGGGGGAATCCTCATTCTTCTCCTCCAAAACAGGTTCCTTTGGAGCTTCCTCTTTGCCCGAATCAGTAACTTCGGGTTGCACAAGTTGTGTAACACTTCTCAACGTAATTGCATTGACACCCTCTTTTGGGTTGATAGGTTGAGAAGGGAGTTTCCCACCATTTTGTTCCTTCAACTGGTTCAACTCAATAGCTATAGAACCAACTTGGGTTTGCAACTCCTTAACCGTACTCTCCGTTCTTTACATAAAAGATTTCAGCAACTCTTCCATATTTGACCCCTGATTTTGAGGTTGTTGTTGTGGTTGATGAAATTGTTGTCGTGGCTGGAATTGTTGTTGTTGAGGTTGAAATCTACTCGGATGGTTGAAATTAGGTTGTTGAACCGCTCCTTGCTTGTTCGCATAGATAAAATTGGGGTGATCTCTCCATCCCGGATTGTAAGTGTTTGAATATGGATCATACCGTCTTTACTGATTTGGAAAGATCACGTTAGCTTGTTCATTAGCGTCTTCATACCCTTGAGGAGAACTTGGTATCACTCCGGCTGCAACTTGTTGCATCATTGCTGTCATGTTACCCATTTGTTGACGAAGTTCCTCGACCTCGCTCACTTCATTCACTCTCCTAAGAAGCACATCCGAACCACGAATTGAAAATTGTTGCGAGTTCGCTGCCATGTTCTCAATCAACTCTCTAGCTTGTGCCACCGTTCTGTTCACTAGTGCACCACCACCCGTAGCGTCAAGAAGATTCCTATCACTTGCTTGGGGACCTTCATAGAAGTATTGAATAATCATTGTGTCACTGAATTGGTGATGAGGGAAGCTTGCCACCAATCTCTTGTATCGCTCCCAATATTCATATAAAGATTCTCCCACATTTTGCTTCATCCCACAAATCTCCTTGCGAATTTGAGTAGCCTTTGATGCAGGAAAATATCTCTCTAAAAAGAGTTTCTTCAACTCATTCCATGTTGTGACACTTCCGGAAGGCAAATAATACAACCAATCCTTAGCACTATCCGCCACAGAGAATCGAAAAACTTTCAACATTGCACCATCCGCATCAGTCTCCGATGGAAGCATGGCCATGACAATGGTGTGGAAGTCCATAAGATGCTTGTTTGGATCATTCATTCACTTTAATGATCTCGAAAGTAGAGTTTGTTTGAATACACCATTGTTGTGTATCCAGCTTGTGAGAAGCCAAGTCCTTGAGTGTACGATTTGCATCACCCATTGCTTCTTCTTCAAAAGGTGGTTCTTGTTCAACCGGAACCTCTTGTTCTACAACTTCTTCCTCTACTTCTAACTCTAGTTCTTCCGCCTCGTCAACTCTTGCTTGGAGTATTGTTCCTTCATGAGTAGTTATCCCGCACCTTTGATAATTCCAATTCTTGGGAGCCATGGATTAGTACCTGAAAAACAAATCTCACAAACTAAGTCAGAAAAATGAAACAAGAAATAAGAAGCAAAGATAAAAGCAAAAATAATAAAAAGTAACTAAAAACTATATGACAAGCCGTATGCCTCCCCGGCAGCGGCGCCAAAATTTGATTGCAGTCGTATGCGTCAAAAACAATTCACTTTCTTACTCAACAAAATATAAATGAAGTACAAGGTAAGGATGGGTTTGTTTCCACATAGAGACAATTGTTGTTATAAAAATTCTAGTTTCTTAGTAACCAATGGGGGGATTTTTGTTTTATCAAAATAAACAAAGCAATAAAGTAATGAAAATAGTTGAAAATAATCAATAGAGAGAGATATTGGTCAAGGAGTTCATCTTTTATCTTAAACAAGTGCTTGCATACATGATTAGAATTACAATTTAATCTCTTTTATTATCAAAAGCCTAGAGTATCAAGAGAGCAAGATATTCCATTAATTTCCTGAGTTCATCAACACACACATTAGAGCTGTGTATGTGAATTCTACCTAATGAATAACCTAACGCCTTGCGCTAATTAAGTTCAATTCCTCGGAGCATTAAGTTTGGGAAAAAGGCTAATCAATGCAATTGTCATACATTGCGCATGACAATTCGGACAGTGGTTAAACTCTACATATGATTACGAGAGTGTATCACTACAAACCGTAATCATATCATGCTACTTCTATTTGGGGTTATCGCTCGATGAAAAACCCTAAAATAGCTATGTACAAGGATGCAAGTTCAATTAATTGGCCACTTAACTAAACAAACATCTAAATCCTATCACAATACATCAATCATGTGATTATAAAAACAGTAGAAGTTTGAACGATAATCAAGAGAGAAAACTAACGCATTAATCAAGCACAAGTTGTATATATAGGACTACATCCTTAACCAATAATATACTCCCTCCGTCCTAGTTTAGATGCCAAAATTGTGGATTTTTTTTGTCCTAGAATACTTGCTATACTTCATATTTTTCCACCTTTTATCTTGATTTGCCCCTAACTTGGAATCATGCCATAACATGGAGAATTGTGTATATCAATTTTCAAAACACACTCTTAAATACTTTTCTCTATATATTTCTTCTAATTTTAATTTTTCCAACTAAACAACAAAAACCTAGACATCTAAAACCTAAGAACATTAAATACTAACCTAGGGTAATTATGGGGAAAAAAACTATTCTCTTTGTGATTCTTAATCTTTGTGCAAAATCCAAATTTGGCATCTAAACTAGGACGGAGGGAGTAAGATTTAACTGCTCATAGCTATGGAGTTCATCATAATCAATAATCAAATAAAGAAGATGAAAGCAAAGCAAACCCTAGTAGCGTAAGTAAAAGCGGCTCTCCTCCTTAGATCCAAGTAGAATACGTGATCCAAAGTTGTAGAAAACTTTCCTTTTTGTAGCTTTTCCTCTTTCCAAAACTAGGTCAATCCTCCAAAAGCCCATATCCAATGTGGTCCACCAAGTCCATATGTGAAAATACCCATGTAGAAAATATACCCCAAAAGTGGTCCCTGGAAAACTGGTAAAATGGTCGGAACTTGACCGGAGAAGTGACCGGAAAAGAGCTCAGGTGACCGGCAAAGTCAAACCGGTCACCAGTCAACTGGGTCAAGTGGGTCAAGGTCAGACCGAGTCAGCATCTTACTCAGCTGGATGGGATGAGTGGCCAAGGCCAGAGCCATTGCAATCTTGCACATGCCATAAATTATGTTGCACCAACATGGATGTACCTCCCCAACAAATCAATCTTGTGGTCTCAACATTCCATACTCCAACTGCAGCATCAACTCCATTAGCGAACCACCAACTCCTTGGATATAACACCACCATCTTCTCATCCATATACCACAACATCACCAGTTAATCAGCTGTAGCTCCAGAACTGCTCATCTATTCAATGTCATTCCTGCAACCATCAGTTCCTTAAACCACCAAAATCAGTTGCGTGGACTGCAATAACTTCAGTCGAGCTGCAAAACCCATGAATCAATTTCATCTCCTGCTGTACCAACACCAACTCAGCTGCAATATCATATGTAAACCTAACATTCATCTACGCCATTATTGAACCTATACAACACCATATTAATTCCAGCACAAAGCTCGACTGCAACCATTCTATGCATTTCTGTCTTCTACCAGCACTCCATCACTTCTAGGCCATCAACTGCTAAACCCCATTGTAACCACCAACAATCACTGCACTTTAATGATCTGTCCTCCAACTTTCACTACCAGCAAAACTGCACATTCCTTAACTTCCTAGCCATCTGTAAAAATCAGTGCTAGCTTCACTGCCTGCAACAGTTAACACCACCATTGCTCAAATGCCAGTAACCACCAACTTGTAAACCTATGTTCATCTAAAGCAACTCCATCCCTGCAACCTCAGTTGCTTCTTGGCTCATCATTCTTCAATACCAGGACTGTTTATGGGTGAAAACTATTTCTGCCGGTTTTGGTAATTTGGGGTGTGTGGATGAGAAATGAATCTAAACCCTAAACAAATGCACTGCACGGGAGTGCTTGTGATTCGATAAATCAATCTGTACAACTCTGTCCTAAACCAAGAAATGACCGTTCCAGACTTGCTTCGGTCACTAAGTGAAGTAGATGGGGTTGATCTTAGGGAGGGAAGCGAAGAAGGTGTTTGAGATTGTGAAGGTGTTGGCTGTGTATGACTTGTATCAGAAAGCTGAACTGGCTTGCAGAATGTAAGCTATCAGTTCTGGTGTTTGGATACAGTTGTATCAACACTTGGTTTCTGTCTTGTTCTTGAAATAGGGAGGAGAACCTATTTATACAAGTCATTGAGCCTTACCCACGTCTCTCATGGGAAGTGGGGAAAGTGGAGTGATGGAGTAGTGGATTTGCGTGTGTTAGTGTCACACGATTAGTCTTGCCCACTTCTCCCATCATCACTAATCGTCCATGTCTTCCTGACACGTTCTTGTGATGGCGCGTTGTGCGCTGCACGCTGTAAACCGCCAGACCAATACCCTAGTATGTATCTCCCAGTTTGTGACATGATTAATGTCTCGAGTGTGTGGATCGTGGGACCCACAAAAGGTAGCATGTGATGCTAGATTAAATAACTAAGTTATTTAAGAAGTCGATATTTGTGAAATATCGTGTGTATTCTATGCAGGTAATGCATGGAGTATAATCAACATGTGTGAAGCATCGCTGTTTTAAGGCTTAACGGAGTAAGTCACGATTAAGCGTCTTAAAATAGATGCATGTCTATCCATCTTCGAGTGATCGTTTGGAGGCTGTACAGGTAAGTCCTGACATGGCCGATCACTTTGTGTGGAAGAGTGGTAGACGGTGATCGTGGTCATGCCTCACTGGTCGCCTAACTCCTGTCTTAGTTTGTCCGTCCAAGCTGGTGAAGTTGGACGGACGAGATGGATTGCGACCCACATCTGCGACCGTTGGATTAGGGTTTAGGAGGTGCTCAAACACCAACCTTTAGCTTGGTCGAATCCAAGCATGGGAGACATATTTGGAAGGGCCGGTCGGGCATGCGTGTAGACGACATGCTGGTGTAGGCGCCTATACCTCACTGTCTCATGAAGGTGAAATCTATACCACTGAATTTGTCAGGCAAAGAGGAATGGCTGAGATTGATTTGCGACAGAAATCTCATGCCGCAAAGGCCGCGCGTCATGCCTACTTCTGGCACGCGTTTCGAGACGACCAAACCTGGTCGGTCTTGGCCAATCAGTCAGGCATGCAGACGGTGGGCTGGTGTACACCTCCGTACCTCATTGTCCCATAGAAACGTGATCTAAGCCACTCAATTTGTCCGGCGAAGTTGAGTGGTCGAGATTGGTTTGCAATTGGGAAGTGTGACCACGCCTAGTTTGGACGTGCGAATTGAGGCAACCAGCTATGGTATTCCTTGGCCGATCGGGTGTGGAGATAGATGGGTCCACAGTGATCGTGTTGATACTCACCGGACCTGCTTAGTCTATTCCTGGACCCTCCATTCGAGCAGGAGAAAATGGACGCTCGTGATCGATTTGCGACGCAAAACCCTAATTAGGGTTTTTGGCCGGCCGCGTGTTAGCTAGTTTGGATAACCGAAAATACGTGTTATATACCTCATCTGGAGAGGACGATTGTGTGGGGCACTTATGAGGCCGGTACTGAGTGCGGTGGTATGTGTCCGACCATCTCAGGCTTGATCCAAGCCATCCAACCATGGTGGTAAAGTTGGATGGTCGTGATTAATTTTAGGTTTTTAGTGGACTTTTCTGCGACCCTCAATTCTCCACGCTGACCCAACTTCGAACAATCGTATATTGCAATCTGGTCAGGTTAGGGAAGAGTCGGTCATGCAGGAAGGAAGAAGGTTCGCCGGTGTACATGACAAGCTTTGTCCAACCGGTCATGGGATAATCTACGCCGTCCAACCATGCTGGTGAAGTTGGACGGTCGTGATGAATTTGAGACTGCTGTAGGCGGTCTTGTGCGCACGAGCTTTTCCAAACTGCTCCACACCAGTCTGGATATCCCATTCTGGGCCGGCGTTTGGTGATTATTTTGTCAGGCGTGACTTTGCACCTATGTGGCCGACTTGCGTGGTCGTGATTGTTTCTGAGACTGATATGGACAGTCTAGTATAACACCGAGAGATGTAGCATGTACGGGTATTTTGTGCATGCCTCATTATTAACACTTGGAGATTCATGTTACTCTGCTGAGAGCAACACTCAGTCGTCATGCCGCACTAATAATGAGAGTTCAGCGGGAACAACACAGAAAATACAAGGCTGGTCATGTATTAATTGATAATGCTATAAATTCACAGGGTACAAGATATTGTTGCTACATGCTCCAACCTGGATGAATTATTAAAGTGGAGAAGTATTCATCACTTATCAGTGGCTTTATCCTTTGAAAGATGTCAACGCATGATATTTTTGCTTTTTACAATTTTAGCCTTAAATGAAAATCCACCATCAACAAGGACTTCAAATTCTTCTCTGTAAACTCAGAACTCAGCTCTTAATCTCTACAATCATCCATGAATCACAAAATCCAGTAGATCCCCTTTTGTTCTTCTCAGATTTCTTGAGTAAAACCCCAAATTCAATTCCATGTTCTTCAACAGAAATCTTAACCCATTTCATGGCTTCAAAACAACATCAACAACAGCACCATCTATCCCTATTCTTCTCAGCCTTGAAACTCATTAAAAACACATTCAATCTCTTCCATTTTCTCCCCTGAATTTCAACATAACTTTCCCATGAATTTCAACATCTCAGATCTACCTTCTTCTTCATCTTCCTCTTACGAGTTCAACACAGAGACCACCATCTCTTTCAGGTATGTTGTACAAATCAAATTCGAGCAAAAACCCCTTTCTTCTTTTGCTGAAACCACCATGAACTCGAGTCAGCAGCTTCAATTCCTCCCTTCTCTGTGTATTCTCAACTTAAGAAATTCATCACACAAATCCCATCTGAACAACAACCCTAGCTTTTATTCAATATTCTTCACTGATTTTCTACAGCAACAACAACACAAATTGCTCTTGTTCTTCTTGAAATCGAAAGTTAACAGACACCCCATCCTCTCTCGATCTCCCTCTTCTAAATTCTAATGGAGCCGCCATTAACATGAAACAGAAGCTAATGATGAGAGAAATAAATCTCTCTGAATTCTAGGTATTCTGTAGGAAAAAACTAGTGGATACAACCATCCTTGTAGAGTAGATAAGGGCCACCTAAACTGTTTGGCCTGTCAGTTCCGCATATCCGCCAACCTAATTTTCTTACTTCTGAAATTCACTTCATCTCTTTAATTTCTTAACATCATTAAAGTTGCCATGCTCTTCAGCCATAAGAATTTGCATCACTAAAGCCGGTATGCTTTTCAGTTAGAGATGAAGAAATAAAAGTAAATAATGAGAAATATTTTCGCCTCCAACAACATTTGCACCTTTTTTCCTTTTAAGCGACGTTTCTTCTTCTTTTGTTCCAAATGACTCCAAAGTACCTAAACACTCAGAAACAAACATAAGATATATAATTTACAAGAAAACTTAGCAAAAAAAGCAGAAACAACAGATAAATACTAAGGTGTTTTAGACACCTATCAATCACAAGGTTGAAATCTCGCTCACAAAAATCCTAGTTGAGTGAGAATTAATGAGGTATACTTATTGGCAAAATGTCTCTAATTATCCAGCTAATTTCTTATCGTTCTTAGATGGATTGTCAGTTAGCACTTTTACATGAGTATTTTATGGTTGTTCTTTCTTTAGTGGTTTTAATGATTTCAATCTAGAGCTAAGATGCATGGACTTTTTCAAGAAATAAGGCGTTGTGCAAACCTTCTTCAAATAACCTTTTTGGGTTTTTAAGGACCCTCTACTTATGGATACACGTACGGTTTCGGAGATCTCTCTCAAACCGATCTTGTAAACCCGAAGTCTTTTCGAACTTGTTTATATACCCGTCCTATTGAGTTGAATTATGTTACTCTAGGCTTACTATTATCAATGGATTCTTCTTCTTCTTGCTCTTGGGATTTATCTGAAGACTTCGTTGATAATGCGATATATTTCGAATTCGATGAAAAGAAGGGAACCTTTGTTGAAGTTGGAGGATGTTTTCCTCAATCTCCTGATTCCTACTCGGATGTTGGGGAGGTTGAAGAGATTTCGGCTGAAATGGTTCTTGGTTTCCTCAAAAACTTTGAGGATGCAAAACAACAACTTTTTGATACAATGAAGTGTCTTGATGTGGTAAGAACTGAGTTAAAAAAGGTTAACTCTGACCTTTTTCTTATGAAAAAACGTGTTAAAGAACTTCTCAATGAGGATATCCACTATGAAGTTGTAGAGGATGCTGTCAATCACAAGCTCAAAGACCTCAAGACTCATAACGATAGTGAACCGTCTATTTGACTTCAGTTTGTGTTCGGCTTTGGCTTAGGAGTATGTTTTTGGTTATTAGCTTGTTAATTTTATTTTGTCTAGTAAATCTTCTTTTCTTGTTTTGTTTACAAGAATAACTAGAGTTTGGAATAGCCATTATTGTGATTACACATAGCTATGTCCAACGTTTTCATCTTCATGTTTTTAGGTTTATTTTTTTAAATTCTAAAAAAAATCTGTTTGGAAGATGTTTTTTTGCAGTGTTAATCTTTATGGTTTTATACATTGCAATGTGTGATGGGATATGTGTGTTTGCGTCCGTGAACTATGATTGTCCCATATCTTGTCAAAAGTTAAGTCTTTCGTATGTTGATATGCATGTATTGATAAAAGAATGAATGAGATTTTGACATTACAAAAGTTTGAAGCCTATTATGTCATTATGCAAATATTGATGGAATATAAGATGAAATTTTGTTTACAAGGATTATGTCTATTGTATGTCATTGTGCAAATAGTGATAGAAAATAGGATGAATCCTTGTCTATTCCGCAGTATTGGTCGATCTCCAATCCACATTTTTGTGCATATACTGTATTGATCCATAAGGGTTCTTGTGTTTGAGCATAAACGATTGAGTTGAACATTCTCTTATGTCTAACTTAGTTGTTGCTCCGTAAGTTCTCTTATGTCGAGCATGACCAATTAAATTTATCACTTTTTGTGGTTAATTTGGTTGTAGATTTTCGATTAAGTTAATCATAGGTTTTATTGTGGTTAATTTAATTGAGTATGTTGGATTCAAATTCATATTCATATGTGATTTTTTCTATCCAAAGAAATCCTTCTTTTCTTTCGAAATTAAGGTCGCTCTTGTTGTTCCTTCGGGAATGACATTTTATGGGGGAGAGTTCTTAATTGAACTTGTGCTTAATTGCCAAATCTTTGTGGGGAGTGCGGCTGTGGAATATTATAGGACTTATCTTGTATCTTTATAAACTCCTTGATGAAAGCATTTAGCTTCGTCTATATGATTGCATCTAAATAAGTTGATATGTGCTTACTTTTGGTCATGAAATGTCTCTATGGAAATTTTCATTAGGATCCCGTTTTTGTACCTTTGCCAATTTTATTGACAAAAAGGGGGAGAATTAATATGTAGTTCACACTACAAATACATATGGTTTTCGGATCATTATGTAAGGGGGAGTGGTTTCCATGTGAGATGGAGTATTGACTAAGGGGGAGTGATGCATATCACCATAGTATTATTGTCGAAGTTGTGATACAATTGAACTTTGATGATGTATAATAATATTATGACACTGTATAACAATGATTGAGAAATCTTGTTTTCTCATTGTTATAGCTACGGATTTTCAACAACGATGATGCTAAACTTACAACCTTTGGAATCATTGGAGTACTTGGAAGTGACGAAGATTTCGAGTAATGTTGAAGATTAGGCATGCTAAATAGGAGCTACAAAAGTTTATTTATTTATTTTTGTATTCCATATGTATTGATAGTTTTTCCACTAAAATTGACAAAGGGGGAGATTGTTAGAGCACCGCTCAGTCGAACTCACATGCGTTACTATCTCAAGCATGTTTGTCAATGTTAGTGATCAAAACTATAAGTCTTGATTTCTAGTCTACTATAGCTAAGTCTCGGACTAGGATAGAAATTGTAGTTGAGCTAAAGAACTCCATGACGATCATCATACAAGAAGAAGGATTACTCGAGGAACTGGTGGAACTTCATCGACTAAAAGGTATTTGGAGACTTGAACTTATCTATCACTCAAAAGTATATCTACTCTATCTCCTATCTTGAGACAAAAGTCGTTTTTCTATATAGACTTTGATTATACACATTTGCTATTTTGAGCCGAGTTTATCTCGCCTATCTATTTCTCAAAATATGTGTTGGTAAGCTTTCGCTTTGGCCAAGTTCATCTTTACCTAGTAACGAAAGTCATGATATATTTCAATCACTTGAAAATGGCTTTGACGAAAAATGGTTTGTGAATAACAACTACATAACGTCCTCTAAGAATGTTTCAATGATTGAAATGTGAGTTTAAATTATATAACCATTGTTGGATTTAAGCATTGTGTGGAAACACATACATGTATAAGTCCTTATTACTTGAACCAAAGTATGCGTACTTTGTTGAACAGGAAAACCGAAAAAAGAGTCCGCGAACCCAGTCCGCGTACCCAGTCCGTGTACTGTCGGAGGTTCTCTTCCCGAGAAAATCTGTTGGAGTTTGTAAACTTTTACAAACTTATTCCAGATAATTAAGTCCGCGTACTCAGTCCGCGTACTTAAGTTGGTTATATCTAAAAACGATTATTCGTGAACTTATACTTATATTAACTAAGGAATACAACTTTGCAAACCGTGGCTATAAAGTTCATGAATCGATTCGAGTGAATCAAATCGTTTTTGCTTCGATTGTATCTTGTATACTTCTATAAGATCTAAGCAATTGAACAACTCTCTAACTAGTTCATTTGAGTCATTTGATCTAGTTATGGTGAAGGAGAACATGGTTGGTATGAAAGTGCTCATATGGCTAACCATTTGGTTAACCATTGTTGAACCAACAAATGTATATGTTTGGGTACGGTTACACAAACCTAAAACGTGCATTTCATTTGTGTGTAACAAGCTAAGTTTTCGATCTAACGTTTGAAAGATATTAGCTTGAATCTAATCAGGTTTTCATCTAACGGTGAATATTGAATGCTTTGTTACTAAGCTAACATTGATTGCAAAACCTGATTTGAAAGACTATATAAGGGAGAACTCTAGCAACTGGGAAAGCTAATCCCCACACCTCATGTGTGATACTAGTTGTATTAGCTAGATTCAATTCTCCTTTAACCTTAGGTTTGTAGCAAGACCCTGTAGGTTAACGACTTGACGACTTCATTGGGATTGTGAAGCCAGACCGATACTACTTTCTTGTAGTTGTGTGATCTGATCTTGCTGATTCTATCGTATTGAGTACAATCGTAACGATTGGCTTGAGATTGATATCTCCGATAGGCAAGATATAAAAGTAGTCACAAACATCTTCGTCTCATCGTTTGTGATTCCACAATATCTTTTCTCGCCGCGTCGATTAAGATTATTGTGAGGTGATTGATAATTCTAGGCTATTCTTCGGGAATATAAGTCCGGGTTATCAATTGGTTCATGTTCACCTTGATTTATCAAAAGACGGAAAAAAAATCGTAGGTATTTCTGTGGGACACAAATTTATCTATTACCGTAGACTTTTCTGTGTGATACAAATTTGTTTATTGAAGTCTTCGAATTTGGGTCGTAGAAACTCTTAGTTGTGAGTGAGATCAGCTAAGGGAATCAAGTGCATAGTATCCTGCTGGGATCAGAGACGTAAGGAGCGCAACTGTACCTTGGATCAATGTGAGATTGTTTAGGGTTCAACTACAGTCCAGACCGAAGTTAGTTTGTAGTAGGCTAGTGTCTGTTGCGGCTTAACACAGTGTGTGTTCAATCTGGACTAGGTCCCAGAGTTTTTGTGCATTTGCGGTTTCTTCGTTAACAAAATTTCTGGTGTCTGTGTTATTTCTTTTCCGCATTATATTGTTTATCTTTATAATTGAAATGTCACAGGTTGTGCGTTTGAATCAATAAATTGGGAAATCCAACATTTGGTTGTTGATTGAAATTGATTGACACTTGAACATTGGTCTTTGGTATCGTTCAAGTGATTTTTCTTGTATTCAATTAGACTCGCGTATTTCTATTTTCTTGAGTAAGTATCGAATCAAGAAAGAGAGATATAACTCTTTGATATACTTTTATTTGGATTGAGTCTGACTATCTAGTTGATTCTCTAGAAAGTATATTGGAGTTAGTCCATACAGATTGCTAATCGAAATATTGGGTGTGGTTGTTAGACCCCCGCTTTTTCAGAAACATTCTTAGAGGATATTATATAGTTGTTATTCATAAACTATTTTTCATCAAAGCGATTTTCAAGTCATTGAATTGATCAACATGACTTTCATCACGAGTAAAGATGAACTTGGCCAAAGCGAAAGCTTACCAACACATTTCGAGAAATAGATAAGCGAGATAAACTCGACTCGAAATAGCAAATGTGTATAATCGAAGTCTATATAGCAATACGACTTTTGTCTCAAGATAGGAGATAGAATAGATAGACTTTTGAGTGATATATAAGTTCAAGTCTCCACATACCTTTTTGTCGGTGAAGATCCACCAGTTCCTTGAGTAGTTCTTCGTCTTTGCATGATGAACGTCGTGGAGTCTAGAGCTCAACTACACTTACTATCCTAGTCCGAGACTTAGCTATAAGTAGACTAGAAATCAAGACTTATAGTTTTGGCAACTAAACTTGACAAACAAGCTTGAGATAGCAACGCTCGCGAGTTCGACTGAGCAACGCTCTAATAATTCTCATTACTAGTTCTTCATCAGATTTCTGCACTGAAGTTATTCAAAGTCTTAGTCATTCTTTTCCTATCAAAGACTTGGGACATGTTCATTATTTCTTGGCCATAGAAGTCAAGAGAAACAATAATGCTATGCATCTTTCTCAGGTTAAATATGTTTAGGATCTTCTCAAGAAGTTGTCATGTACCCGAGAGTACGATGACATGGTTGGATCAGATTTTGGTAAAATAATAATCAATTCTCATGAATTGAGGTGGATAGGGTTTATTCTCAAACCTCACGGTAAGAGCCTGCTAGTTCAAAGAACCAGTTGAGACAATGTTACTGAAAATAGACTGATTGATTAATTCCTTGATAGGGTTTCCTTACAGAGTACTAGCATTATATAGCTAGGTGAAAAGATAAAGCAACTACTACTAAGACACCCTACAAATGATAACTACTATCTCTAGGCTAACTACTACTAATAACCGACTCCAATATGATAAGGGCACTCCCCTTCGATACAGGGTACATGACATTCCACTCCCCTTGAAAGCATCCTTGTCCTCAAGGATAAGAACTGAGTTTTGCTCAAGAAGGAAGAGTTGAGTCGTAAGTAAGTTGTCTTAGAGTAACATGATAACGATGTCGATGTATAACCGCTCCCCATATCAACCCGCAAAGACTCCTAAAATTGTAGCACTGCCCAACTTGCATTACATTTTTGGAGCAACGTGAAACAGGAAATTGTCAGGACTTCCGCGATAAGGTGAGTTCACTTGGTTTGCACAACAACTCCAGTATAGGTACGCACTGATTAATATTTTTGAATGATGTTGTAGTAATGAGGTTCAAACTCTCGGACTTGTGAAGATTAAATTTAAAGATTTAATAAAATTATACACAAAAATATTAACAAAGTGGGCGAGAGGTATTAGAAAACAACCAAGACACTGATTCCACTATTACACATGAATTAATGATGGTAAATAATCCAAAACTCTAATTAACTTTTAAGTCCTTTATATCTTAACTCACTAATAATCAAGCAAATTCTCAAACATCAATTGTATCCCTTAAGCATAGATTATCTAAACAAAGCATAACCTATCTAATTGAATCACAACTGATTAGGAAAATTACGCAAACAATTTAAAATTCTGCAAAACCAGTGATTGAGTGAATTATAATTAAATATTAGAGAAAATAAAATAGTTACCAATTATTCATGCGTAAATAGCTTCCTCATTGCCTTGGTTGTGGGAGAATTAGCCGCTCATCATGTTGGAAACACGCTCAAAAATCATTATTATTGCTCAAAGGGTGTTTACAAATGATGAAAAGGGAGAAACAATTCAAAACCGGGTTTGTAACAATTATATTTGTTACAAACTAGAGAACTACGACCCTCGGCAAATAAGACTGTCCTGCGACAATAAAAAATAAGACTGTCATTGTAACAAATAAGACTGTCGGGCGACAGTCGCTGAAACTGTAGCAAAATAAGACTGCTATGTGTGGGTCTTATGTTCTTCGTGTTCTTGGTGCAGCAGCAGCAACAGCAGAAACCGAGTTTGGGAAAACTCGAATTTCTTCTTCTCTGGCTCTCCTCAGCCCCCCAGACTCTCGACACCCTCTCTAGGACTCCCAGGAAATATATTTAAAGAAAAAACACGCGTTGAATCTCCTCCATTAATCCCAAATAATCTTCTTTTACTCGGGATATTTTCTTTCTTTTTTTATCAATGATTTTGATTTTTACGCATCTGCAGCTGGATTAAATTCCTTATAAATCTTCTTCACGTTTCAAAGTGTTGATTAAGGCTTCCAAACACGTGCAGTACACGTTTAGATTCACCCCAACTCGTGTAAGCTCATGTTTTTCCTCCAACTCCCTGTTTGGATTAAACCAAGTTATCCAGACAAATTTGATCGAAACAAACACCCATACTAGCTTTGTTAGGACATATCACAACTACCCATTAAGTTTCAGCCCTTTAGTCTACCCAGAACTCCTTCAAGAATCGATCGAAAGTTACACAATTGAGAATAAAATTTTCCCGCCAAAACGATTTTTTGAAATGTTGAAGATGGTGTCCCCCTAACCAAACTGGGGGTGCGAATAGCAGGTGCCCAACTGAGGTGCCCCTTATCCAAATTGAGGGTGCCTTTAGTACTTTTCTCCGGGAGTCCAAATAACACTTTTTGAGCAACTTTTTCCACACAAGTGTATTTCTCCAAAAACACCTACAAACACACAAAGCATCAAAATTAGTACAAAAATCGAGCACTAACAATAGAGACATTGAGTACAATTTAGACACAAAAATGTGTCTATCACGCACCATGGCTAGGAGTACGATAAAAATGTGACACCAGGAATCTCAGTGTGAAGTGGTCTTGGTAGTGTGCTCGTTGATAATATGACAACTTCTTCTTTCACCTGCAGTATTGTGATACTACTTGTAGAAACACCCAGTTGCACTAAAGGTTGTTGGAAATTCCTAGTAATATTTCCAGGTGAAGAAATCCAGTCTACCCCACCTCTAAATTCTGTCTGCCAATACAAACCAGTGGAAAGAAATCTGAATCTCCACAGTAAGTGATCCACCCATATCCATACATACAAAATTGGTGTCAACATGAGCAAACATTTAGTTACAAGGTGAAAAACTTCAACTCCCAGTCCATCAAAGAACTGATTTTTCCATTATTGATCCTGTACTTTCAACACACTACGAGTATCAATCTGGACAAGCAGGTCTAGTCCCAGCAAAACAAACTCTGCCCATCCACAACAATAACCCATGCCACCCACTGTATAACTAGGTTCTTCATGTACCTTAGTAAAAACCCAAGTGAAAACAATACCATTTGTTATACCCCACAGACCAGATGGAATAAAGCGGAATTTCTACCTCAAGTAGCCTATCCACAACAACATTTTAAGAATCTGAAATACCTCGACTAAGATCTGAGTTCCCATTGGAAGTCCCACTGGCATCATACAACTGCTATATTGATTAGGTGTAGGTAATAAGTAGCCAAATCTCGAGGTCATGCAGAGACTTGGTTAACCGTCACCCACTACTTTGCTAACTTCTTCAACCGTTTGCACGACTAACTCACATTTCTCATCGTGGATGAATCCACGTACCGTAGGCCGCCAGACCAAAACCCTAATTGATATCCCCCATATGACGTGATTGATGTCTCACGAATCGTGGAGTCTGCATGACAGACATGTATTTATTAGTCAGTTGTTGACTGATTAGACAATGAGTCTAAGTTTTGTTGAATCGAGCATGAGTGATCGAATGCTCAATGATCTATGGATTGAACATGTTAGACGTTCTTAGATATTGCTCGTCTGAGCAAATATTGTAAATTCGAGCAAGCGAGCATCAATAAATTACTGAATATTGATAGTTGGATCAATTTTCGAGCAACTGAGCAAGTATTGCTCAATTCGATGAATTACTGAATATTGGTAGTTGGATCAATATTCGAACAACTGAGCAAGTATTGCTCAATTCGACGAATTATTTATTGGTGACGTGACCCAATAAAATATTAATTAAAATATTACATAATATTATATAATTAATTCAGATGTTGATTGCTGGATCAACTTAAATTTATTAGTATTTGAACTTGCTCAGAATGATGATTTGTGGGGCGTTTGTTCAAAAACCTAATTTTGATCAATTGTTCGTCAATTGATGAATTGCTGAAAATAAGTCATGCGTGAGGGAGGTACCGAACACATGGGACAATGGACGACCACGTGATTCCCAATTGCTAGAGTGAGGGTGCACCAGGGTTCTGAGTTGATCAGTTGGTGAAAGAATGATGATTAAATGTCGGTTCCATCACTTATTGAAATAGTGCTCGATTGAGCATTAAGTAATAAAACCTAATTATGGAAAAATGAGGGACCGACCAAGAGGGCACGAAACCGGCCCTTGGTGGCCGCGGGACCAGCGGATGGTCGTTTGAGCAAATTCCAAGTTGGTTGGAAAGAGTTTGGACCCAATATGAGCAATTGAGCAAATTAGGTCAGAATCATAATAATGTGTGGGACCGGCTCATTGCAAGCCTTAGGGCCGGCCTTGATCGGTCAAGGAAGCATGCCCATGTCACCATAATTCCCGTGTCTCTGTCTTGAGAGTTTTGGTATTTTCCGGTGTGCGTTTGAGCAATATCTCGGATTTTCAGAAGAGTTCGATCTTTTGACTGAAATTCTTGATTTTGCTCGAATGAGCAAGTAGGACTTTGCTCGTTTGATCAAAATTTGGAAAATATTAAATAATACTTTAATATTTTGCATGAGTATCCCAGTCGGTCGTGTGACCATTTGAGTTTTTGGCCTTTTCATGGTTTGAGCAATATTTGAGAAAATATGAAGAAACCATGATTTTTGCTCAAACTGAGGAGTTTCATGATATGAGGGAAATAATAATCATGAAAGACTATGGATTATAAGGTGTGGGACCGTCCACGTATAGGGCATGGTCGACCGGCTAGGTTTCCTGCTCCCACAACACCTTTCCCTATTTTCTATTATTTTTCATGAAACCGTGAAAACATGGAGAAATCATGAGTTTTGCTCAAACAAGGAAAATTGCTAGAATCAAGGAGTTTTCATGAGTTCATGAAAATAATAAAATAAGGAAAAATAATGTAAGAAGCATGGGGACTGGCCAAGACTAGGGCATGGCCGCCCGGCCGGCCGGTGGGCCCGGTCCCTGGACGCTTCTTCATTATTTTAATATTGTTATTTTCTCTCTCCTGTTTTGTGTATGATTCCTCATTTGTCCATATTTTTGAATGCTCGTTCGTGCATCATTGTTGAGTACACTTGCACCATTTTTTTGGGGCTTACTCAGTGATGGTCCAAACGCCCGATTGTTGAGTATTTATTACTAATTCATGGAATTTAGTAGAGAATGGTTCATGAAACTGAGTAATAAAGGTGAGTAGTTATTTATTATCAATCCATAAGATCATCCGTGGATTCGATTATGGATTTGGAATAATAAAATGAGTATTACCATCCCATAGGATCGTGGATTCGACTACAGAATCGAAGTAATAAAATTGTTTATTACCATTCCATGAGATCAGCCGTGGATTCAATCATGAAATCGGAGTAATGAGATTATCAATTACCATTCCATGAGATCAGCTGTGGATTTGATCATGAAATCGGAGTAATGAGATAAAATAGTTTATCTTCTAGGAATTCAATGGTGAATGTCACGGTAGAATTAATATATTGTAGAAGGAATATTAGCCAGTTAAAGCGTCATACCCGTTCTAAAAGGTGCATAGTCAGGAAACAACGAGTGTTGCCGATGTCCTGAAGACGTTTTCCCTCTCAACAATCATGTATGGAGAACCTCCTGGATCTATACACGGTCTCTCTACATAGTCAGGGAACAGTGAGTGTCACCGAGGTCCTGAAGGCGTTAATGATCTCAATCTTACGGAGAACCTCCCAGTCGTTCTTCTATGTACAGGGGGGTCTTTATATGTAGTCAGGGAACAACGAGTATCACCGACGTCCTGAAGGCGTTAAGTTCTCAATCATACGGAGAATCGCCCAATTATGTTATTCCACATAGAGGGTACGATGAAATGTGAGGCATCGAACGCTCAGCTAGTGGAGGCTTTTCGAGAAACATATTCATCATGGCTCATAAAACACGAATCGTCACATGCGTTCCTGAAGCCGTGTCAGAAACATGCAGTATCATGATTTTACGATTTTGACCTTTGTCGAAAATCCACCATCAACATTAATTCCCTGCTTAGTGAGGGACAATCATGTTCTGCAGTAAGCATTAGATGGTGATTTTTAGTCGACGAAATTAGTGGTTGAACTCGGTCGTACAAAGGTATTCCCAGAATCCTCGATTTGCTCCAATGGTGTCATGTACGAGCAAATGTACAGATAAAGACCCTGATAATATGAGATTTCGTGAGTGCGGAGAGATGAAGCACCGCTGATTTGGTCAGTTGAAAGTCCAGTTTTGGTCGGTTTAGCGTTTACGAGCCTAAGCCCAAAAAAGGAAATCCATGTTTTATTAGGTTTTGGAAATAAAATTGATATAAAAGGGAAGTAACCCTTTTTTTTTTGATTAACCGACTACTCTCCCTCTTCACCCACTTTCACGCGAGCAGCAGGAGGGGAAAAGATTTTCGTCGGACTTCAGTCGTTGCCGCCCGTCGTCGATCACCGTCCGACCGGCGCCGACCAGGTAAGTCCACCTTTTATTTTGTTTTTTGTTGTGAGTTTATGAGTTTTCCATGAGTTGTTCAAAACAAAATTTTATGTATGTATGCATGCATGCATGTGTAGGTTTCATGAAGAAATTATTTTAGAAAACGTATGCTCATTTGTTCGTTAGTTTAAGAAACAAACAATAATCCTTGAATAGACATGATTGAGTTACCGTATAGAAAATTTTGTTTATGAGGTTTCATGAAAATCCAAATTTGTTTTCAAAGCATGAATTTTCACACAAATACCTACAGGAAACGTATACTCGCTCGTAGTTAAAGCAATAAACAATAATCCTAAGATATTTTTGAAATAGACCTGCACTTCATGATAAAATTTTGTTTATGAACTTTCAAAATTTTATTTGGAATAAGTAGACCTTTGCAAAAATAGGCAAGACCCTCGTTTTATAGTCAAATGCTCTTTTGAGCAAAATAAGGTTTTTTTTATTAACTCATGTAAAAGAAAAAAAATTTATTTATTTTAATCATATGTGAGTTTTTTTTTAATAATTTTTTGATGAAAAAAATCAAATAGCAATTTTTGAGTAATTATTAGAGATAAACAATTGTATTTTATGATTTTATGATGTGTGTTTGCGGCATAAAATCATGGAACGCTCACATGAAGAGTTTATGTGAATTGTTCATAGTTTCGTGAAACATCAGGTGTTTGAATTTTGAATAATGGATTTTGCTCGTCTTCGCAGGTTTGAAGGAGTGAGCAAGTTTTTCGAAAGTTTTACGTTATTATCATTAAGTTCGTGAAATCGTAAGTAGGTAAGAGTTAAGGATTACCATTTTTGTAGACGCTGATGTGAGCATCATAATTATTCCGTTGCTTTTAATTCCATTGTTGATAAAATTCATGTATGGATGTCACAGCAACATTCGCAAAGATGACTGATTCTCGTGGTACCGCTTCTGAAGATGATGTTTCCAGAGAGGATGTTTCTACAGACACGTCTTCTAGAGATGATGATTCTTCCAGAAATGATGGTTATGAGACTTTTAAGGAGAAAGATGAAGCTCCTAAAACCAAGAACATCCCAAATGCTGATGAAAAATTCTTCGTGTTTCTGTATAAACCCGAAAAGCGTCCCTCAGGTTCCTCGTTTTGGATGCTCATAAATCCCAGGAGTACTATTCAGAATAAATTAGTATCTCCTCAAGCGATAATTAGGTTATGTTTGAGTGGGAGACACTATTTGGGTTCACACGTGGAACTCAATCTTTCTCGAAAGCCCCTGGCACATTTCTCTGGATGGGCAAGGCATGTGTTCGGTCATATCATGTAAGGATCATGATGGATCGTGCACAGGTGACACGAGATATTCAGGCTGCTGGGGATTTGATTATTCATCACGACATACCAGGTATGGTGGCTTTGCTTGCTCGCCGGTGCGTTCCTACTCATACTTTCATATGCAGATGTGGAGAATTCACCATCACTTTAAAAGACGTAGTCGCTTTGTTGCATCTCCCAACTACTGGAAATTTCCCTGAAGAGTTCTCAACAGAGGAGAATGTGATATCCGACGTGTTGGAAACTACAATGCTTGAATTCAACAAGTCACCCAAAACTTGCTATGCTCAATGGTTGAAGCATTGGTGGCTGAGAGATGAGGTTCCTGGAGAACCTGTCGATAGTCCCCTGACTATCGCTGCTTTCTTGTGCTTGTGGCTCTCCAGAGATGTTCTTGAGGATAACAAACATTTTTTGAAGCCATTGGTGATTCCTTTTGCCATAAAGATGTCCAAAGGTGAGAAACTTCCCATCGGCAGTCTGTTTTTGGGTTCACTGTTTTCCAATTTAGACTCCTTAGTCATATGCTTCATGAAATTTGAAACACATGCTAATACTTTGTTCCCCCAAGATTTGATGTGGGAGCACTTTGAGAAGTATGCACCGATTCCTCGTAGCGTCTTGCAAGGGGAAAGTGTCGACACTAGCCATGCTTTCCTTGAGAAAAATAATGCCAGGATCATGCATTGGTCGACAAAGCAACCACAACAGAAGATACATCTCACCGATGTTTTGGACATCGAGTCTGAGTTTGATTTTCGCCCTTGGGTGTCGGTTCCTCCGTTCTTATCACAATTGATTATTTTCAATACTGTTGAATAAAATACCATATTGAAAATTGGCACTGGTTTGAGTGATGGAGAGAAGTCTTTTATATTGAGTTGCACTCCCGGTTACTTAGTGTCAGTAATGCATGGAGAATTCCAAGTGGAAGAATATAACATTGATAGAGTACCTCGACAAATGGATCTCGATCAGTGTACTCCAGGTCATCGAATGAATAAGACATCAATTGAGCATTTGAAGGCTCACCTGGATCGCACACACGTGGAAGGAAATGATTATTTGTTTCCTTGTTTTGACCGAGCTACTTATGCGACTCCGGGTTATGTAGACTTCTGGCGCCAGCAACTTGAGCGCTTGCATGAGTTTGCAATGGATGTTAAGTTTCTGGTACGAGAGTTTCCTCCTGCTGATGTGATTTCTGATCGACCAAGGTTGAAGCATCTCTCCAGTGGTGATAAGAGAAAAACGCCTCCAGAATGTTCTCAGGTTAGTTTTCTCCTTATGATTTTGGCGAATGCATGATAACTACACCTTAATTACTTTATTGTCTTTGCTGTAGGATGGCCGTGTTGTGAGATATCGAACTCATGTAAACTTTTCAGAATTTCAATAAAGTCCCCAGGGTGGAGAAAGCAGGAGCAGAACATCTTATAGGATGATACCGAATAATGTGGAGTCTCCAGCCATTTATTTGGTGAGTTGCTAGCACTTTCCTTATCATCGCGATTTTTCTTTGTCCATGTAATTAGGATCCAAAAGAATATTGTTAATTTGTTTCAGAATTTTGTTCCATCGGTCACTGACGGTCTTCATCTTACCTCTATACGAACAATCCAGGAATCTGACATTGATGAAGAGGTTGATGTAAGTATCCTTTTGTATAAGTGATTATGACATTTCCTTGAATGAAGTAATGATAATTGTTGTTGATGCACCCAGGAGGAGATTTTTTTGCAAAGCCAACATGGCCAGGTTGTTCATTCATCTTCAAATAGTGGTGAGAAAGAGAATCTTCAAGAATTGGGACCGAATGGAGGTAATGGTGCTCCCAATATTGATGCCAGCCATATTAATCCTTCAAATGACTTGGGAATTCCTCAAGTAAGTATCCACTTCATATTATCTTCATAGAAGTATAATATTGCTGATTTGAGATTGAATGAATGAGAATCCATATGAATGAATGAAAATTTTTAGCGAAATACGTCACCAGAAAATTCAGAACTCAGCGTTTTAGCAAACACGCCATAAAATCTTCATCCGATGTCAGATTTTCGTGATCTAACCATGTATCCTTATGCCCAGGAAATTTCCAAGATTTATCAAATACGCTTTTCAAGTTTTCAGCACGTTTAGGGGTCGAAACCAGCGAAACAGTAAACTTCCAGGAGACCTTCAGAAAATTTTCAGCTGGCAAGTAGTCCAATGTTTTGTCCATAACTCTTTACTCGTTTATCCAATTTCTATAAAATTTTTATATGTTGTAGAAAACATCCATACAAAGAGAATGGTATATGACTCAACCTTAGATTCATTACCAATTGCTCCCAGTTCGTCGTTTTATACAGGGAAGTATAAAATCTCTTCAGACGAGCTTGTTGAAAAACGTGTTTTATAACTTCCACACTATTTGCTCATGTCTTGGATGCATAATAAAAAACTTAGATAATGTTAGTTCACTTACACGCTGGATTTTATGATTTCCTTTGATTACCATGCTTGAATTGCTTTAATATCATGTAATCTTCGTATTAGGTACCAAACGCCGAAGTTGAGAATAATTGAGCTAATGATGCTGATTTGAACAATTCGACGAATCAAAGTGATGGCGTCACCATATCTGCACCTCAGGGTCATGAGAACATTTCTACTGAAGTTTTTCAGGAGAACGAGACTTCAGTCGTTGTTGTTAGAGCATAGCTCGGTCAACCTCGCATGCGTTGCTATCTCAAGCATGTTTGTCAATGTTAGTGATCAAAACTATAAGTATTGATTTCTAGCCTCCATAGCTAAGTCTCGGACTAGGATAGAAAAGTGTAGTTGAGCTCAAGGACTTCATGGCGATTCATCATACAACGACGAAGATCTATACAAGGAACCGTGGAACTTCATCAACAAAAAGGTATGTGGAGACTTGAACTTATCTATCACTCAAAAGTCTATCTCTTCTATCTCCTACTTCTTATGAGACAAAAGTCGTATGCTATATAGACTAGATCATACACATTTGACATTTCGAGCTGAGCATTCATTGCTTATCTTTTATCTCGAAATCGTGTGTTGGTAAAGCGTTTCGCTTTGATCAAGTTTATCTTCACCTAGTGACGAAAGTCATGAAAACTTTCAATCACTTTGAGAATTGCTTTGACGTGAATCGGTCTGTGAATAACGGCTACATAACGTCCTCTGAGAATGTCTCAATGATTGAAATGAGAGTTTAGATTACATAACCATGTATTCCTTGAACCGAAGTTTTCGAACTTTGTTGATCAAGAGAAATCGGGAGGATTGTGGAATCGGCTTGCCAAGTCCGCGAACCCAGTCCGCATACTCAGTCCACGAACTGTCGGAAGTTCTCGATCGAGAATTTCTGCTGGATTTTCCAAAACTCGTTTGTGTGCTAAGTCCGCAAACTCAGTCCGCGAAACCAGTCCGCGAACTGGAAGAATTTCTCTTTCCGAGAATTTCTGCTGAGTTTGGAAAACTCAACCGATTAACTTAAGTCCACGAACTTGTTTGTGAACTTAAGAGGTTATGATCTAAAGATGTGCTTTGAACATGAAACATTAAATTACTAAAGAATGATTTATGCAAACCGTGGCTATAATGTTCATGAGCCGATTCAATCGAATCGAATCATCTTTGTTTTAATTGTGTCTTGTGTAGTTACATAAGATCTCATAGCAATTGAACAACTCTTTAACTAGTTCATTTGAGTCAATTGAACTAGTTATGGTGAAGAAAAAAAAGGTTAATATGAAATGCTCATATGGTTAACCTTTTGGGTTATTATGCTGAACCAACATACACGTACACGTTTGGGCATGGTTTTCACGAACCCAGTAAACGTCTACCTAAGTGTGTGTGACAAGCTAAGTTTTCGATCTAACGGTTGAGAACTATTAGCTTGAATCTAAATCAGGTTTTCATCTAACGGTGAATAAGGATTTCTTTGTAACTAAGGAAAAACCCTGATTTGAAGGCTATATAAAGGAGACATCTAGCATTGTGCAAAACTAATCCCCACACGTCTGTGTGCTACTAGTGCGCCCGCTAGAGTCGATCTCTATTAACATTTGATTTTCTCCTCTAAAATCAGGTTAACGACTTAAAGAGTTCATTGGGATTGTGAAGCCAAACCGATACTACTTTATCGTAGTTGTGTGATCTTATCTTGCACCTTCTATCGTACGAGTAAAATCGATTGATTGGCTTGAGATCGTAAGAGTTCTCCGATAGGCAAGATAAACAAGTCACAAACATCTTCGACTCACTGTTTGTGATTCCTCGACAATCCGCTTGTGTAGTCAGGAAGGATTGTAGAGAGGTGATTGATTAATCTAGGTTTTTCTTCGGCAATATAAGACCGGATTATCAATTGGTTCCTGTTCACCTTGATTTCATATCAAAAGACGGAACAAAACCTAGGGTTTATCTGTGGGAGACTGATTTATCCTTTGATAGACTTTTCTGTGTGAGACAGATCTGTTTATTATCAAGTCTGTGATTTTGGGTTGCAGCAACTCTTGGTTGTGGGTGAGATCAGCTAAGGGAATCAAGTGTGCAGTACCTACTGGGATCAGAGGCGCAGGAGTACAACTGTACCTTGAATTAGTGGGAGACTGATTGGGGTTCAACTATAGTCCAGTCCGAAGTTAGTTTGCATTAGGCTAGTGTCTGTAGCGGGTTAATACAATGTGTATTCACTCCGGACTAGGTCCCGGGGTTTTTCTGCATTTGCGGTTTCCTCGTTAGCAAAACTTCTGGTGTCTGTGTTATTTCTTTTCCGCATTATATTTTATATAATTGAAATAATACAGGTTGTGTGTTAATATCATCAATCTAACCTTTGGTTGTTGATTGATATTGATTGATCCTTGGATATTGGTCTTTGGTACCGTCCAAGTTATTCCTTGTGTTTGATTAAAAACTCGCTATTGTTTTTAGCTTGAGTAAAAATCAAATCAAGAGAGAGATATTAACTCCTTGAGATACTTTTATCTAGATTGAGTCTGATTGTCTAGTTGATTCTCTAGCAAAGTATTTCGGAGTTAGTCCATACAGATTGCTAAGCAAAATATTGGGTGGTGTTGTTAGACCCCCGCTTTTTCAATTGGTATCAGAGCAGGCAAACACGTTAAAGACCTTATAAGTATGTGTTTGTAGCGATATGATTATGGACGAGTCTATCTCTAATAACGTACCCGTTCAGAAGTTACCAGATTATTCTAAAAGCTTGGATTCACCTGAGAGAACTGTCACATCTAAGTCAATATCCAAACATTCTCTTGATGTAAAAACTGTTGATTGGGAAACTCTCCTAGAAGAATAGTTGGATGAACTTTCTGATGAAGGTGATTCAGATATTGATAGAGATGTTGATGAGGAAGTCTCAGAGTGTGTTAAGTTTTTGGATTCGTGGAATATGAAGAAGATTAGAACTTCTCATGTCACACCTCTTATGACTCCTCTTTGTCGAGAAAACAACAAATTGAGAAGATGATACGCAGGTATTTATTTTTGGAATCGTTCTACCGAATCGATCCTCAAGGATTCTGAGGAAAACCTACGTATGAAGTCACTTGAATGTGATAATATTTATCAAAAGTACTTTTTGTTGGAAGAGAAACTTGAAGAATCTGAAGCAAGGTTTAACTCTCAACAAACAAGTTTTGACGACAGAGAAAGCGCTCATCTCACTCGAGAAAAACTCCTTGAGGCTGATTTAGCTGCTGCTCTTGATAAAATCAAGATGTTGGAAGATGACTTGAAAAAGTTCAATACTAGTTCAAGCAAATTAATCACTATGCTAGGAGCAAGTAAAATTCATCGTGATACACGAGGATTAGGCTATAAGGGAATAGATGCTCCAAGTACTAGCAAAGAGGTAAAATTTGTCAAGTCTAATGATCCTTCTCAATAAAAAGTTTCCACTGATGGCAAAAGTGAAATACCTTCTCCGGCAGTTAAGGTTCAAAAGAGCAAAGTTATCAACCTTCAAAGTTAGCACACACAGATCGAGGTAAGAACATTCCTTATGTTTGCCACTATTGCGGAAATAAAGGTCACCTGGAAAGGAGATGTCGTTTCCGTATAAGGAATGAGAAACTTCATGATGTTATTGTTTGGGCATCACAAGAAGT
Organism: Papaver somniferum; assembly: GCF_003573695.1. Taxonomy (NCBI): domain Eukaryota; kingdom Viridiplantae; phylum Streptophyta; class Magnoliopsida; order Ranunculales; family Papaveraceae; genus Papaver; species Papaver somniferum. The sequence continues at coordinate 54,179,386 of NC_039367.1, forward strand.
TGTGAAACCAAGATCATACGTTAAGACTGATCCTCTTAACGTTACAGGTTATAATTGTCCAACCTTTAGGCAAAGGAATCAGTGCTATGATATACCTAGATTTGCCTATAAACGTCGTACGAATCCTTTTTATAATCGTAATGGTTATCAAAAGGATAACTTCGTAAAGACGAAGACAAGATCCGATGCTCCCAATTGGAGAAAGATTAACTTGCAAAAGAATAGTCAATCCAATTCTCTTCCAAGAATTCTAGAAGAGAGTGATGGGAAGAAGGTTCCGACTGTTCCTAAACATACTCAGAAGTGGATATCGAAGAAAGACAATGATGTTTTGAGTGTGAAAAGGAATGATCTTCCAGAAAACTCCATGATTATGGAAAAGGCAGTATCCATGATGTTGGAACTTAGCAAGTTTTTTGGAAAAATGGAATTTGATGTGAAAGGTTCTAAAAGTGATCTCTTCATGATAATCCAAAGGTCACTTATGGTGAGCAAGACTTTGTTCACCCCAACGCAATTTGATTGTGTTGGAAGTGCATCCTCGCCAAAGAATGCGCTGCTTTGTATATGGTGAGGGAAGCACAAGAATTAGGGAACACAGATTATGTTCGGTAAGGCGGAAGAATTCGATTGGATTCATCTAAAAAGGTATGTCTATAAACTTGAGCAAGATTTGTACTTTTATTTGCTTATAATACTTATAATAATCTTGCTTATCGTTGATTTCTACCTAACTTGATATGTGTTTAAGGTTCTTAAATGTTTAGGTTTGAAAATAATAGTTCGGGATGTTTGGACTACATGGTACACATACCAAGTATGCATAACAACATTCAAAATCAAAATCCAGGGGTTTAAGTTCGCAAACCCGTATGCATACTTGACGTCGATATTCGGTAAACTTGTTTTGGTCGTAACTTGTTCGTCCGAACTCGGATTTACCTCATTATTTTTGCACTCTCTTCCTCTTTGAATTCTCTTCAAAATGAAGATGAGAATCCTTGAATTTGGATGAGTTAAGATTGGTATTTGTCCTGTATCTTGTTTTTGAGTATTTTGCTCCGTTTCGTTGCACTTGTTCCACTTCTCTTCAACTTGGGCACTTGGATTCTTGGAGTACTACTCTTCTAAGCTATTGTGTGGCTGTTACAAGAGTGATGTTGGTGAATCATAAAGAAGGAAGTTCGATAATGGGTAGTATTTCACATTGCTATATATTCTTGAGTGTTCACAATCATCTCATGTGAACTATGGTGCATACTCGTCAATGACTTTGTATGTTCTTCTTTGTTAAGGAAATATTTTTATACGCTTTTGGTAACCACTCTTGGTATAAATCCGTGCGAAAAAGATTGATTCTACCTTTTAAGGGCAAAGATTGTTATTGCAGTATTAATCTTTATGATTTTGTGATATTGAAATATTTTTATGGGATATGTATTGTTTGCGTCCGTGAATTTGAAGGTCCCATATTGTGTCAAAAGTAAAGTCGTTCATAAATTGATATTCGTATTGATGAAAGGACGAATGGACTTTTGACAATTACAAAAGTTATGCCTATGCAGTCATTTATTTGATAGACAATAGGATGAAATCTTTTGTTTGTCAAGGATAAAGTCTATTATGTCGCTATGATGGAAAATAGAATAGATCCTTGTATTTTATCCACGGTATTGATCTTCATTGATCCATTTTATTATGTGTTTACCGTGAAGGCTCCATTGTGTGTCTTATGTTGAGCACCTTACAACTAAGTCGATTTACCTTGGCTTTGTTGGTTGTTCCATAAGATGATATATGTCGAGCATTAGGAACTAAATTAATCAACTAGTTTGGTTATTTAGTTAGTACTCCATTGATGAGTGCTAAAAAGTGCATATTTCTATATATTTTTCTTGGCATTTAACTCATCTTTTGTGCATTAATTCTACATTTTATCCCATATTCTGTATTTTCATTGTTTTCAAGAATAAATATTTTTATTAATTAATTTTGCATTTTTAGGTTGTAAATAAAGTTTGGATGAATTGCGGAGCGAAAAGAGCAGAAAAGTAGTGAAAAGTCGGGAGGAATTACGCAAGGAAGCCGCGAGGAATGTTGTGCACAAGACCAAAAGGCTAGAAATGGGCTTAACAAGGAAGAATTGTTCTTAAAGAAGATATGGGCTTGGCATACCCAAGGCCCAAAACCCTTACCCAAACCCATTTCCAATATCCATACCCGTCTCCTTTGTCAGCCGTCACATTGGATCGCATCTGAATCCAATGGTCGCAGCATCGCCAGTACATCAAAGTCTGAAGCTCCTGTCTAACACTACAGCACCTAACTCCATCTTGAGCCGTCAGTTTCGTTGTATCAGGCATCCAACGGTCAATACCAGCCTCTTCACTTGTAGCCGTTAGATCAATCTATCATTTCCGCATCCCACGGCTCAGCTTCGCGAATCATCGAGACTTGATGCAACCGCTCAACACCCAAACACCTAACACCTATACCCGCAGAACCAAACACACCCCTATCCCTAATTCCATCGACTCCACCTCCATCTTCTCCACTCCGTCTGCAACAACCTCACCTTCACCACCAACTCCGCCAACTCCACTGCCTCAACCACCACAATCAACCACAAAAATCCATCATGGCTATCCCTCACCGAAACCCATCATTCCCCTAAAATTCTAGCCATCTATTCTCTCGATTTCTTCCCTGATTTCTCTCTGAAACCCTAGGTGAGAAATCAATAGAATAGGTCGAGAGGAGCAGGAGAGTCAGAGAAGAAATGGATCGACCTTCTTGAGTGATTTGTCACGTCAAATTAGTAAAGTCGAACCCTAATTTCAACTGTGTAATTTTGGGATTTGGGGATTTTCTCTGTAAACCCTAATTGATTAATTTGGGTATAAATATGGGTTGTGGGTGTTGTGTTGAAGATATGCCTGGGCTAGACAGTGCTTCAACCAAGAGGACTGAAACAGCCAGTGCCTCAAGGGTTAGTTCTTAGTTTAAATTATTTTGTAAATTTCAATTGTATTTGTCCCATCCATGCTCTGATCTTGTTGTTCTTGAACTGTCTAGGATTGAATATCCTTTTAGGTTGTTAAAACACTAAGCAAGCTTCTCTGCGGGTAGTTGCAGTGTGAGAGCCCCAACTACTACTAGGATTAGATTCATCTTAGTGTTCTTAGTAATCTTTCTATACCAACCCTTAGATGAACAGACGGCTTTGAACCGCAACTGTCATCTAGTTAATCAGTGAGCCTAGAAGCTCACTGATAACTAACAAGGGATAAGAACATAGTTGGAGGACTTAGCTTAGGTGGAGAGGGGAATCCAAGCCCTAATTTCCAAAACTCACTTTCATCCAAAAATCCATCACTGTTTAGTTTGTTCAATATTTGCTGTTTCATGTCCTGTTAGTGTCTTGTTTAATTCTGTTAGTTCAATTCACTGTTAGTTTTCATATCCTTGTTTAGTTAGGTCATTTAGTTTAGGAATGGTTAGGAAATTAGGAAAAACAACATTTGCACACCCTAGTCCCTGTGGACTTTCCCCTACTTGCACACTAGCTTCATCAAGACCCTGTATACTTGTAGGTAAAACATAGGTTGTAGTTTTAGGTACTCTTTGCCCAGCTACCATCCATAAGCCTTCTTTCTTATGTTGAGTACATGTACAATTAAGGTTGTCATATTCTATGATGAACTTAGTCGGGGTTCCATAAGTTCTCTTATGTTTAGCCCAAAATAATTAAATTAATTACTTCGGTTATTAGTTTGGTTGTTTGTATTCCAGTTAGATTAATTATAGGTTCTCTTGTAATTAATCTAGTTGAGTTTTCATATATTCCACAAGTTCTTGTGTTGAGTATATGAAAGGCTACACTATCATGTTCTTTGGTTAATGTAGTCATATATTCCGTAAGGTTTTCCTTATGTTGAGTATTTGAACGGTTAAGTTAGTCATCTCCATATGATTGACTTAGTCGTAGATCCGTGAATTTACTTATGTTGAGCACTTTCAATTAAATTGATCACTTTTTATGGTTTGATTTAGTTGCGTATTCCAATTGAATTAATCATGGGTTTACTTGTGGTTAATTTGGTTGGGCTTTGGATATAGAAAATCATTCATATGGTTTTTGGTGTCCAATAAAAAATCCTTTTTTTCTTTCGAAATTAAGGTCGCTCTTGTTGTTCTCTCGGGAATGACATCAAATGGGGGAGAGTTATTTTGAACTTGTGCTTAATGGTAATATCTTGCGGGGAGTGCGGCTGTGGAATTTTATAGGGGTTATCTTGTATCTTAAAACTCCTTGATGAATGTTGTTAGCTTCGACTATTAGATTGCATCTAAATTAAGTTGGTATGTATTTTCTTTTGGTCATGAAATGTCTCTTGTGGAAATTTCATTATGATCCCATTCTTGTACCTTTGCCAATTTTATTGACAAAAAGGGGGAGAAATATTGTAGTTCACACTACATATACATATGGTTTTCGGATCATTGTGTAAGGGAGAGTGGTTTCCATGATCGAGATGGAGTATTGACTAAGGGGGAGTGATACATATCACCGTAGTATTATTGTTAAAGTCGTGATACAATTGGACTTTGATGTTATATAATAATACTATGACACTGTATAATAATGATCGAGAATCTCGATTTCTCTCATTGTTATAGCTACGGATCTTCAACAACGATGGTGCTAAACTTAAAACCTTTGGGATCATTGGAGTACTTGGAAGGACGAAGATTTCAAGGAACGTTGAAGATTAGACTATGGAATAGGAGCCACTAAAGTTTATCTTTTTTGTATTCCATATGTATTAATAGTGTTTTCACTAAAATTGACAAAGGGGGAGATTGTTAGAGCATAGCTCGGTTAACCTCGCATGCGTTGCTATCTCAAGCATGTTTGTCAATGTTAGTGATCAAAACTATAAGTCTTGATTTCTAGCCTACATAGCTAAGTCTCGGACTAGGATAGAAAAGTGTAGTTGAGCTCAAGGACTTCATGGAGATTCATCATACAACTACGAAGATCTATACAAGGAACCGTGGAACTTCATCAACAAAAAGGTATGTGGAGACTTGAACCTATCTATCACTCAAAAGTCTATCTCTTCTATCTCCTACTTCTTATGAGACAAAAGTCGTATGCTATATAGACTAGATCATACACATTTGGCATTTCGAGCTGAGCATTCATTGCTTATCTTTTATCTCGAAATCGTGTGTTGGTAAAGCGTTTCGCTTTGATCAAGTTTATCTTCACCTAGTGACGAAAGTCATGAAAAGTTTGAATCACTTTGAGAATTGCTCAGGCGTGAATCGATCTGTGAATAACGACTACATAGCGCCCTCTGAGAATGTTTCAATGATTGAAATGAGAGTTTAGATTACATAACCATGTACTCCTTGAACCGAAGTTTTCAAACTTTGTTGATCAAGAGAAATCGGGAGGATTACGGAATTGTCTTGCCAAGTCCGCGAACCCAGTCCATAGACTCAGTCCGCGAACTGTCGGAAGTTCTCGACCGAAAATTTCTGCTGGATTTTCCAAAACACGTTTGTGTGCTAAGTCCGCGAACTGGCGGAAGTTCTCTTTCCGAGAATTTCTGCTGAGTTTGGAAAACTCAACCGATTAACTTAAGTCCGCGAAATTGTTTGTGAACTTAAGAGGTTATGATCTAAAGATGTGCTCTGAACATGAAAAATTAAATTACTAAGGAATGCTTTATGCAAACCGTTGCTATAATGTTCATGAGCCGATTCAATCGAATCGAATCATCTTTGTTTCAAATTGTGTCTTATGTAGTTACATAAGATCTCATAGAAATTGAACAACTCTTTAACTAGTTCATTTGAGTGAATTGAACTAGTTATGGTGAAGAAGAACAAGGTTAATATGAAATGCTCATATGGTTAACCTTTTGGGTTACTATGTTGAACCAACATACACGTACACGTTTGGGCATGGTTTTCACGAACCCAGTAAACATCTACCCAAGTGTATGTGACAAGCTAAATTTTCGATCTAATGGTTGAGAAATATTAGCTTCAATCTAAATCAGGTTTTCATCTAACGGTGAATAAGGATTGCTTTGTAACTAAGGCAAAACCCTGATTTGAAGGCTATATAAAGGAGACATCTAGCATTGTGCAAAACTAATCCCCACACGTCTATGTGCTACTAGTGCGCCCGCTAGAGTCGATCTCCATTAACCTTTGATTTTCTTCTCTAAAATCAGGTTAACGACTTAAAGACTTCATTGGGATTGTGAAGCCAAACCGATACTACTTTATCGTAGTTGTGTGATCTGATCTTGCATCTTCTATCGTACGAGTACAATGGATTGATTGGCTTGAGATCGTGAGAGTTCTACGATAGGCAAGATAAAGAAGTCACAAACATCTTCGTCTCACTGTTTGTGATTCCTCGACAATCCGATTGTGTAATCAGGAAGGATTGTAGAGAGGTGATTGATTAATCTAGGCCGTTATTCGGGAATATAAGACCGGATTATCAATTGGTTCATGTTCACCTTGATTTCATATCAAAAGACGGAACAAAACCAAGGGTTTATCTGTGGGAGACAAATTTATCCTTTGATAAACTTTTCTGTATGAGACAGATCTGTTTATTATCAAGTCTGTGATTTTGGGTTGCAGCAACTCTTGGTTGTGGGTGAGATAAGCTAAGGGAATCAAGTGCGCAGTATCCTGCTGGGATCCGAGGCGTAGGAGTACAACTGTACCTTGAATTAGTGGGAGAATGATTGGGGTTCAACTATAGTCCAGTCCGAAGTTAGTTTGTAGTAGGCTAGTGTCTGTAGCGGCTTAATACAGTGTGTATTCAATCTGGACTAGGTCCCGGGGTTTTTCTGTATTTGCGGTTTCCTCGTTAACAAAACTTCTGGTGTCTGTGTTATTTCTTTTCCGCATTATATTTTATATAATTGAAATAATACAGGTTGTGTGTTAAGATCATCAATTGGAAATCTAACCTTTGGTTGTTGATTGATATTGATTGATCCTTAGACATTGGTCTTTGGTACCGTCCAAGTTTTTCCTTGTGTTTGATTAAAGACTCGCTATTGTTTTTAGCTTGAGTAAAAATAAAATCAAGAGAGAGATATTAAATCCTTGAGATACTTTTATCTAGATTGAGTCTGACTGTCTAGTTGATTCTCTAGCAAAGTATTTCGGAGTTAGTCCATACAGATTGCTAAGCGAAATATTGGGTGGTGTTGTTAGACCCCCACTTTTTCAGTTGTTACTTCAGTGATGGAAGAAACTGAGCTGGAGGAGACTGTTCAAGAAGAAGTTTTTGCTATGGTCGTGGAAGTTGCTCCAATGATTGATAACCGTATAATAGTGCACCAATACCCTAATGTAGGGATTGTTTGTGATCCTTCATTCAGTGAGTCACTCCCATACCACACATCAGTCGGTGGATTTAGCGTTCCTATAGGGTATGCTACCATGTATAAGAAGTTGTGGGAGATGTATGGTCACATTGTTGTCGAACGAGATCCCAAGATCAGTTACTTCTTAACGATTCAAGTAAGAACTATCTTGTGTGTCATTGATGATATACGGACCAGGGCTAGAATCACTATTACTCAAGATGTACTCTTTGATTGAGAATACAACTTGAAGAAATCTGAAGAACTCGGCTTTAACGTGAAGTGGCTTCGTCAGAAAATCAACACTATCAAGGATGCAGTAGAGAATAATATACCTTTTACCAGTAATGCTGTGTTGGAGAAAATAGCCAAGATTACTGAATTGACTGAAAAGTTGGAGTTCGAGAAAGCATCTTTGCAAATCTTGGAGAATGCTGAGAAGCAGAAATCTTATTTTGACGTCTTCATTTAGTTTTCCTTTGCATAATTTCTTGAACCTTGAACTCCTGAGAGATGTGAGGTTTCACTTTGATTTTGATTTTTTGATTGGTTTTGGATAAGTGAACAATTGAGGATTTTCTTTTGGATTTTGGGTTTGATAGAGATTGTTCTTTAAATAAAAGAACTTTGATAAATTGCTGAATTTAAATATTGGATGCAAGCATTACAAACGTTTTGGAGGAATTTAAAGTACAGGTAAAAGAAAATCCTAAGATACAAGCGTCAGAAGTCTTGAGCGTTTGTCTTGGACATAAAACACCCAATATTGAATGCTTCAGGCATCAAAATTTTTGAGCCAATTTTCATGAATCACCGATACACTCGTCTTGCCCTTTATGTCAGCCAATTTTTAGTATCTTCCAATTGTTGACTTAGCAATCATAAAAGGCCCTTCCCAGTTAGAGCTCTTTGTGGAATGAAGATTACGTTTAGTTTCCTTAAGAACTAGATCCCCTTCATGAAACTTTTTTGGCTTGGTTGCTCGTGCCTTGAATATCTTCTGCTGGTTCGGAATTCCTCGTATAGTGGGATTCCATGCCGGTGGTGCTTTCCAATACCGCGGCACATGTGGACACTCATGCAAGAGAGAGTACCTAGGATAATGATTCTCTTGCTCGGTCATTATTCTAGTAATGATCGTGTTAGTAAGACGTTGAATTCGGAGAGGCTCTGCGTCCAGCCACTTGGTGAAATATTGCTGAGGCGAGACTAACCACTCATAACGTTTGGTAATAGCTTGGTTATGAGTAAAATTCAGTCCCCGGACAAAGGTAGCAATTTGAAAGTTTATAATATGGACGCATGAGGGGGAATAAGACTTTCCTGAGTGCAGAATCTTCTGACGAATTCATGTGCGCTCTCTTCAGGTTTTTGTGTAAGTCCTATCAAGGCTTGGACTTTCTCTAGATGTTCGAATGGTGGAGTGTCCTCTATTTCTTCTGAGTCGGAGCTTTCCACTGAGTCGGAGTTTTCTTCAACAGAGAAATGTGCAATTGATGATGTTGGAGTTACCTTTTCAGCATGGATCCATGTTCGTCCAAGGATCATATCATATCCTGGGTCCTCCCTAATTATGTGAAATCTGGTTTCTGACCATGTTGAACCAGTTTTCATCTTGAGAATGATGTAACCATATGTGTCTCTAGGGATTCCTTCATGGTCTCTGACTGAGACAGGAGCATGAGTGGCTTCTTGCCGGGTGATGCCCGCGGCTCTGAGAGTCTTCAAAGGAATAATATTAATAGCAGTGCCAACATCGACCAACGCCCGCTTGAATTCATTTCCCTTGAGATGGACCGTGGTGAGAAGTCCCCAGTCGTACATCTCTTTGTCTGTTGCTGGAGGTTCGGGGAGTACCTCTTGAATTGCTAATCGTTTCCCTGACACGATGTGATTCAATGCAGCAAACATATCATTTCTTTGGGCCTTCGACAAGTACAACAACTCACACACATGCTCAATTAAGGACTGAACTGCTTCTTTGACTGGATGCTCAGAGAGTGTAAATGTTCTGATTGGGAGAGGATTTTTGTGCACTCCTTCAGTCCTCAGTTCTCCTAAATCAGCCTTTTCTTTGAATATGCGCTTCAAAGTTATGCAATCACTTGTTGGATGGCTGACATACCTATGGAAATGGCAGTAGTGTGGATTTTCCATTTGTTCCTCAGTTGGTTCCCTCTTGACAGGAGGTAATTTGATCGCACCATCTTGAATCCAGACTTCCAAATAACTCAATCACTTCTTCCATGGGAAAAGGGAAGTCAGGCTCTTCCTGATCATTCTGTTGATGCTGAATCGGTGGTTGTGCATTTCTATCCTGATTATCCTTCCTTGGCGCTTTTGGAGGATGAGACGTTGGAGGAGCATTTTTATGTTGTTGTGCTTCATCTTTCCTCTTGCTCCCTTCAGCAACATTCATGGAAGTCTCAACATTATACTGCTTGTTGATTAAACGCCTGGTGGTGCTATTTCTTGGCTCCTCGACTTTGACGGTTTTCGTTCTTTCTAGCAAGGCCAGAGCAGTAGTTGCTGATCGCTTGGCCGCTTCATGAAGCTCTGAGAAAGTATGAAACCGGAGATTTTCCAGCAAGGCTCTGTAGACTGGGATCATCCTGTTGATGCACAAATCCACCAGTTGTTTTTCAGTAACATTAGGATCATGACAATCCAAAGCCTGAATTCTGAACCTCTTCACGTAATCGTTCGGATCTTCAGTATTCTTCTGAGCCATCCTTCATAAGTCGGAAAGAGTAATCTGCTCAGCAACAAATAAGTATTTCCTGTAGAAAGCATTAATCATTTCTCCCCAATTAGCTATGCTTCCTGGTGCAATGTTGTTGTACCAAGTATATGCTCGGCATGTCATAGATTTCGAGAACTCTTTCAAACGGACAACATGGTTGTGTTCATCTCTCCTAATGCTTCCAAGAATCAAGAAACGTGTTCTCGGGCATTCCCCGTTCCATTGTAGAGTGTGAATATTGGAGAAGTGTAGCCTTTTGGGAGAGGGATTCTTTGCATAGAAGCAGGGTATGGAGGTTGATGATGGTGCACGGATGATGCATGGCCCTTCCCTTGATTCTCCATAAAACGTTCCAGGTCTTCACGAGTAATGAAACCATCAGGTTATGCAGTTTTGCGGACCTCATCATCGTCGTGGACTGGAATAACTTCAGGATCAGTGGTTAGAGATGTTTCTTTGTCTTTTCCCTTCTCCTGAGTTTTCTCCATTTTGTCAGTAAGGGTTTTGAGGTAATTGCATAATTCCTTTTGAGTAGCGACCATATCAGTTTGATTTTTGGCGAGAACTTCCTGGACTTTCATGAGATCAACTATGGTGGGCGGATTTTCTCTAACTTCTTCAGGATGCGGCCGAAGAGAGGATGATTTTCAATATTGGTTTGAGGAGGAGTAGTATTACCACCATTGCTGGAAGAAGGAATGGTTTCTGGAATACCATCATTGTTATTGTTGATAGTTCTAGCGTCGTTTGCATTTGTAACTAACCCAGACCTAAGACCAGCCATTTTGTGAAAATGTGAGTTTGCAACCGAGATATTAATCTCCCACTGTGGTCGCCAATCTGTAGATGGGGAAAAACGATTCGCTGGTTTTTAGGGAATTGAAGAGACGAACGTGCGGGCGAGACTCCTCAACCGAGCAAATTTTTCAACCTCACACAGATGCACTGCAAAGGGAGTTCTTAGATTCGAGAGATCAATCTGTAGGACTCCGTCCTAAACCAAGTCAATGGCCATTCCAGAGTCAATTCGGTCACAAAGAGGGAGATGGGTTGGTCTGTAGGAGGTAAGCTGAGAATGGGATCAATGATGATCAAGGATTGTGGATGTGTTGAAGGTTTCTGCAAAATTGATGAACTGCTGAATGTTGAGTTCTGTGAATAAGTTTCAATCGAGTTGTTGTGTAGACGAATGTTGATATCTTTTGTCCTCGATCTTTGACTTATTTATATTGCCAAAATGATGAACACACTGATCCCTGTAAGTGTGACGGTTTCTTGAGTGAAAGAGTGGGAAAATGGAAGATCGTGGTGAAACCAGTTCCAGGTCATGCAGAGACTTGGTTAACCGTCCAACCACTACTTTGCTAACTCCTTCAACCGTTTGCACGACTAACTCACATTTCTCATCGTGGATGAATCCACGTGCCGTAGGCCGCCAGACTAAAACCCTAATTGATATCCCCCCATGTGACGTGATTGATGTCTCACGAATCGTGGAGTCTGCATGACAGACATGTATTTTATTAGTCAGTTGTTGACTGATTAGAAAATGAGTCTAAGTTTTGTTGGATCGAACATGAGTGATCGAATGCTCAATGATCCATGGATTGAACATGTTAAACTTTCTTAGATATTGCTCGTCTGAGAAAATATTGTAAATTCGAGCAACTGAGCATCGATAAATTACTGAATATTGATAGTTGGATCAATATTCGAGCAACTGAGCAAGTATTGCTCAATTCGACGAATTACTGAATATTGGTAGTTGGATCAATATTCGAACAACTGAGCAAGTATTTCCCAATTCGACGAATTATTTATTGGTGACGTGACCCAATAAAATATTAATTAAAATATTATATAATATTATATAATTAATTTGGATATTGATTGTTGGATCAACATAAATTTATTAGTATTTGAACTTGCTCAGAATGATGATTTGTGGGGCGTTTGGTCAAAAACCTAATTTTGATCAATTGTTCGTCAATTGATGAATTGCTGAAAATAGGTCATGAGTGAGGGAGGGACCGACCACATGGGACAATGGAAGACCATGTGATTCCCAATTGCTAGAGTGAGTGTGCACCAGGGTTCTGAGTTGATCAGTTGGTGAAAGAATGATGATTAAATGCCGGTTCCATCATTTATTGAAATAATGCTCGATTGAGCATTAAGTAATAAAACCTAATTATGGAAAAATGAGGGACCGACCAAGAGGGCATGAAACCGACCCTTTGTAGATGGGGAAAAACGATTTGCTGGTTTTTAAGGAATTGAGGAGACGACCGTACGGAGGAGACTCCTTGAACCGAGCGAAATGTTAAACCTCACACAGATGCACCGCTGCAAAGGGGGTGCTTTAGATTCGAGAGATCAATCTATAGTACTCCGTCCTAAATCAATACAATGACCGTTCCAGAGTAAATTCGGTCACAAGAGAGGATGGGTTGATCTGTTGAAGGGAAGCTGGGAAATGTGTGGAATCAATGGTAATCAAAGATTGTGGGTGTGTGAATTCTGAATGATTGAAATTGCTCAATTGAGAGTAGTTGCTCAATTGATGAGTTGATGATCTCGTGTTGTCGATGGGACGTGAGATTGATGATACTGTTGATGTTAATCCTTCAATCATGATTCAGAGACTTATTTATATTGCTGGAATTTTAGACACCATGACCCCATGAAGTGTGACAGTTGATGGAATCAAGGAGTGGGGAAGTGGAGATCGTGTTTGAAACCAGTTGCTCAACGTGTGGAGACTTGGTCGATTTTCCACACACTACCTCGTGAATTCCTTCAACTGATTGCACGGCTTGCTCACATTCCATCATGTGTTTGAACATACGTGTCGTAGACCGCCAGACCAAAACCCTAAGTGATATCCCCCCAAAGTGACACGATTGTCTTCTCGTGGTTTGTTAGTCAATTGATGACTTCGTGGTTTGATGGGACGATGAGTCCATGTAGTTGCTAAGTTGAACATGATGTTCTGAAACTCATGAATTGAACATATCATGAGACAGATGTATAGTTCTTACGATGAAGTGAGCAAGTATTGCTCATTTGATGGACCGTTGAATATTGATTGTTGAACCAATATTCCTTGGTTTGAGCAAATATTTATCACCTGAGCAAGTGTTGCTCATGTGATGAATTGTTGAATATTTGATCGTCTGAGCATGTGTTGCGAAGGATTATTGGAAGCGTACCAAAAATATTAATTAGAATACTGGTCGTTGAACCGAGCATAATTAATAAAATTAATGACCATGAGGTCATCGTAAAATTATTAAGGTTGGAATCTGGAATGATGATCCTTGGATTCAAAAACCATAATTTGATCAATTGATGATCAATTCATGGTTCGTCAGAAGTTTAACCATGGGACGAAGGAGGGAATGACTACATGGGACCGTGGATCAACCATGTAGTGTCCATATGCTCACGTGAGCAAATATAAAGAACTCCTGAAGAGTTGACGATTTGTTGGTGAAAGAATGATTAAATGCTGGTTTAATCATTTATTCGTCTGAGCCTTACGTGAGAAAACCTAATTAATTATGACGGAGTGAGGGATGGACCATGGGGTCATGAAACCAGCCCTGGGTAGTCCTGATGATCACTTCATGAAAATCCAAAGTGTTTGGAAGAGTCTTGGACCTAATACGTTCAATTGTGCAAATTAGGTCAAAATTGTGAAACTTGATGGGACCGGCTTCTGTAAGCCAAAGAGTCAATCTTGGTCGGTCAAGATAGCGTGCTCGTGTCCCCAAGGCATCTGCGTCTCAGTCCTGAGAATTTCGATATTTTCTGGAATTGAGCATCCATTCGAGAAAATATGCCAAAATTAGGGTTTCGACGAAACTGAGGAAAACACCATGAGATGATGGAAAATAATTATAAAATAAGGAATAAGGAGGCGTGGGACCGCCGAGGCCAGCGCATGGTCGTCCAATCGTGACCATGGTCCCATGGTGCCACTTTCCTTAATTTTATAATATTTTTGATGATTTTATGAAGAATTCATGAATTTTAAGATATTTGATAAATTTAGGGAGTTTCCATGAATTGAAGGAGTTTTCATGAGTTCAAGGAAGCAAAAAATATTAAAATAATAAAAACACGGGCCTGTGGGACCGTGGGGGCGTGGCCTGCCGGCTAGGGGCCCAGTCCCACGAGTTTGCATAATTTTTTATATTTTTTAAGTATTTTTCATGATTTGAGGGAATTTTTCCTAATTTGAGAGAAATACCATGAAATCAAGGAATTTGATGAATTCAAAAAAAAATAAAATAATAAAACAAGGGGCGTGTGGGACCAGCTAGGGCATGGTCGATCGGCTAGTGGCCCGGTCCCACAAGTTTTCATAATTTTATTTATTATTTGATGATTTGTGCAAAATACCATCAAATCAAGGAGTTTTTTCATTAAATTAGAGAAATAATAATAAAATAATGAGAAACCGTGAGGTGTGGGGCCGGATGGGACCAAGGCATGGCCGGTTGGCCAACGGTCACGCCCCACACTTCTTTTTTTAATTTTATATTATTTTTTACGAATTTATGAAAATACCATGAAACCGAGGAGTTTCCTCGAGACGAAGGAGATTTGATAAAATGAGAGAATTTTCATCAAATCATGGAAAATAATAAAAATGCATTAAAAATATAAAGCTAGCGTGGGATTGACCAGGACATGGTCGGTCGGTCGTGTGTCCGTGCTGCCAATACCCTGGTCAATATTTTTAATTATTTATTATTTTCTTCCCTATTTTGCATAGGTTCATCGTTTCGTTGTATTTTGAAATACTCGTTCGTGCGGTGACTGTTAGTGTATCGTCGTTGAATACACCTTCACCATTTGAATCGGGGCTTACTTAGAGGTAGCTCAGACCCCCGGTTGTTGATTATTTATTACTAATTGTGGAATTCGGTGGAGAATAATTCACAAAACTGAGTAATAAGATGTTTATTATTAATTCATAGGATCAGCTGAGGATTCGACTAAGAATTCAGAATAATAAAGTGAGCATTACCATTGCATGGGATCGTAGATTCGACCATAGAAACGGAGTAATTAAGATTTATCTATTACCATTTATGAGACCAGTTGTGGATTCGATCATGAAATCGGAGTAATGAGATAATATAGTTATTGCTATTCTATGAGATCAAGCCGTGGATTCGATCATAGAATCAGAACAATTGTTTATTGTCATTCCATGGGACCAGTCGTGGATTCGACCATGGAATAGAAGCAATTGTTATTTCCATTCCATGGGACCAGTCGTGGATTCGACCATGGAATAGGAGCAATAATAGATTATTCTGGGAATTCAGTAGTGAATGTCACGACAGAATTAATCTTAATTAGGAATAATTAACTTTGTGGCTCTATACTAGCAGAGCAAGCTGTCTAGGAGCATTAATTATCCCGATATGAGCTTGTCGGTAAGTCATATCCTTTATATAGTCAGGGTAAACTCGTTGTTTGTTCCTGAAGACGTTATCGCTCTATACTAGAAGAGAAAGTTGTCTAGGAGCCGTCCATCTCGTGATACTATATAGAAATAATCACTGAAAGTGTTCAATATTCATGAGATATGCCGTTGTCCAGTCGTGAGACTACATATCTACATGTACTCTGAGAAAAAGTACTCTCCGTTGAGAATTCGATGAGAGACCCGTGTCTCAATACTCACGTCTGATTGCTGGATCAGAGCTTCGTATAATTATGAGTTTACGATTTTATCCCTTGTCGAAAATCCACCTTCTACATTAAGTCCCCTGCTTACTGAGGAAAGCTGTGTTCCTCAGTCAGCATTAAATGGTGATTTTCCGGCCATAAATAATAATACCAGTAATTGAACTTAGTCGTAAGTTGAGACGTTACCGGATTTAGATAGTAAGAGCAAACCACGACTTGATGAAGGCTCAATGTCATGATTGGAGCGTCGTTTGATGAGAATAAATTGGTGTTGAACTGCTGGTTTGGACGACGATTCCGTGATCGGTTAGGATTCGCGGGCTGGTCCCAATAAGGAAATCCTTGTTTTAGGAATAGACGCCCGTTTGTTCGTTAGTTTAAGGAACAAACAAAATAGACCTGAGTCTAATGATATAAAATTTTGTCTATGAGCTATCACGAAAACCAAAATTTTATCTTTGCGAGATTTCACAAAAATGGAATAAACTCTCGTTCCAAAGGTGAATGCTTGTACGAGAGAAAAGTTTTTTTTTTTTTGAAAAGACGTGCGTCTGTGATATGTGAGCGTTCATGGAAAATTTTATTTTCGATATGTGAGCGTTCACAAATTTTTGAAAATATACTCTCGCTTCAAAGACAGACGCTCGCGCGAGGGAGCAAAATATAGATATATTTTCAAATTTACGTGAGTTTCACGTTAAATATTTATATATTTTGTAAAATCATGTTTTGATTTTGAACAACTGTTGAAAGTAGACAATTATATATGATGAAATAATGTCTGTATGTGAGTTTTCACAATTGTAAAATGGACATCTGTCCAATTTTTGAAAAACCAATGGATGTTAAAATTCATGTGGGTTGTTCACGGTTTGATGAAAATCAAGTCATGATTTTGAATAATGAATTTTGCTCGACTTTGCAGGTTTGAAGGAACAAGCAAATTTTCGAAATTTTGACGTTATAATCACTACAGCTAGTGAAATTGTAAATAGGCAAGAGTTGGATTGTTACCGTTTCATCGCGTGCTTGTTGTTGGTATATCCATGAATCCATGTAGTTCGCCTTAGATAGTGGTGACTTTTGGTTACAACCGCCCTTCTGGATCTTCGGGCGAATGCTCCATAAATATCAAGTCAAACATGAAGACTTTTGCAGATGTTCATCCTGAGATGAATCAACCTTTCAGAGACGCTGGAAAGCTGGTACTTTGTATGTCTCTCGATCATCTGCAAGTCGTCCCTTATCAGCATAAGCACCGCCGACTTCAAAAAATGAGACTATCAGCTGACGATGAAGTCATGATTTGCGTTGATGGTGTAGCTCCTGATTCAGATGTGGATGAATGAAGAATTTCGTCATAATTCGTCATCATAAAAATTCAGAAGTTAGCTCTTCATTGAAATTGTTGTAGAATCTTCGTCTGATGTTGGATTTTCGCGGTCTACCCATGTATCCTCATGCCCAGGAAATTTCCAAACTTTATGAAAGAAGCTTTTTGAGTTTCGAGCATGTTTAAGATCCGAAATCGACGAAACAGTAAACTTCCAGGAGACCTTCAGAAAATTTTCAGATTGTATGTTGTCCAATTTTTCGGCCACGTCTCCTAGATCTTTTCTTCAATTTATTTTTATTTTGGATATGTTATAGAGGACATTCATACCAAGAGAATAGTATATGACCCATCCCTAGATTCTTCACCAATTTCTCCCAGCTTGTCGGTTTGTACAGGATAGTGTAAAATCATCTCAGAGGAGGTTGCTGTAAAACACTCATGTTGTGTTTTTAAACCATTCACTTGTGTATTGAACGGTTGGTGAAGGATTTTAATGTCATTAATTCGTTTGAGATCAGGACCCCTTGATTGATACATGAGCATGTGATTTCAGTGCCATCTTGCTTCTGTCAGTCGTAGAAACATCACTTCTGAAACCCTGGTCACGGGACCATAGCTGAGGTTGCTCTCGAGAGGGGATGATGTAATGACCATGGTTTCATGTCCCGGTGGTAGAGTTACTTTTATGATGAATGATTAGCATCGGAGAGCCCGACACCAGGACTGTGAAATTGATCGTCATGATCAGTGGACCGTCAGTCCCCAGTATTTTGTTGAATATCTCTCTTTCATTTTCCCTTCTTCTGGCAGAACCTAGATAGAGGATCCGGGTTGAAAAATTGATGTAAAGACCCAGGTGGTCGAAGTTGGAGGTACCTTGATGAAGGACTTAGCGAAAATACCTGGTGGACACCGATCGATTGTGGAAGTTATGAATCCCGTCTAAGAATTGCTGCTTGCATGTTATATGCTCAGGAAGCTGTAGGAACCTCATACGACGTAGGAATCTGATGCTTGACCCCAACTTTTGAAGCTAAGAGACTGAGTTTTCACATGAGAAAAGAATCACTCAATTCGGAGTTGTAGAGGTTAGCCAACGAAGCGTGCACATTTGTGATTTGTAATCCCATACAGATTTTTCATATTTCATAAACCTGACTGTAAAGGCCATATCTTTCAGCTTGTATGTCCGATCAATACGCCCTTTTGGTATGTTGTAGAAGAGACATAGACGAACATCTTTAATTGAGGAAGCATTGTCCCATTCCTCACCCATTGGTACGTTTTTGCAAACCCATGGCCTGAAGTGTGTTGTATCTCATTTGTAGAGGTGATGAGAACATCTTGTAGAAGACTTTGGATTATGCCCACTAGTCGTGCCAGCTTTGGGAATACTTTCATGTGAGATTGTTATCATGTATATACATATTGATATGAATCATTGGTTCTTAGAGGAGTCTGCTTCATGTGTAACACTTCAGAGAATGATTAGTTGATGAAGCCCCGGGGATGTTTCTCCTGAGACCGTTGTTGGTGCTGAGACCATGATTACACTCCAAAGATCCTTGTCGATGCTGAGATCATGGATGGTGTTCCTCTAGAGATTATTGTTGATGTTGATACCATGGTTGAAGTTTCTCCAAAGACCGAAAAGGCTAGAACCATGATTATAGATATAATCTTTGCTACTTCATCAAGTGAGCCTTTTGGTATGTTGTAGAAGAGACATAGACGAACATCTTTAATTGAGGAAGCATTGTCCCATTCCTCACCCATTGGTACGTTTTTGCAAACCCATGGCCTGAAGTGTGTTGTATCTCATTTGTAGAGGTGATGAGAACATCTTGTAGAAGACTTTGGATTATGCCCACTAGTCGTGCCAGCTTTGGGAAGACTTTCATGTGAGATTGTTATCATGTATATACATATTGATATGAATCATTGGTTCTTAGAGGAGTCTGCTTCATGTGTAACACTTCAGAGAATGATTAGTTGATGAAGCCCTGGGGATGTTTCTCCTGAGACCGTTGTTGGTGCTGAGACCATGATTACACTCCAAAGATCCTTGTCGATGCTGAGATCATGGATGGTGTTCCTCTAGAGATTATTGTTGATGTTGATACCATGGTTGAAGTTTCTCCAAAGACCGAAAAGGCTAGAACCATGATTATAGATATAATCTTTGCTACTTCATCAAGTGAGCCTTTTACATTCACGAACTAGTTGATGAGTTGAGCGTCCATAAGATGAAGGTGTACTGAGAGTTCAACCTGAATGCTCCTGAAAGCATAACTTTACCACGAACTGGCTTTGTCAGTGAGTCGACATTGTTACGGTAGATGGCATCAAGAGTTTTCATACTGGATTTGATTGGTGAAGAGAGAAATTTCCTCAATCATGAAGGGGCTTGTGATATAGCGAAAACCCGTTGATGAAGTTTCACGGAATCACCTCAGGTTGCCCAGTGTATATTGAAGGAGTTAGTGCCATCCATGATGTTGCATATGATTCAGAAGTCTTATCATGGGATAATGAAGACTTATTGTTTAGTTACACTTTGATCGTGCTGGTGTTGAATCAATGTGTCATCGTCGAGATATTTGTGCTGAAGCTGTACTCTTTGATTGGGAGTACAATTTGATGGATTTTTTATATGCTTGAGCGTTGAAGCGTATATTCCTTAAGCAGCGAATGTCTTAGGGGTTTGATGGTCTCGGCCCTGGAGTATCTTATGTTAATTCAGCATCCCTTTCGTTGAAGTAGTGGGATTCGACACTTGTGCAGACATCAGAGCTTTCTGATTTTGTGGAACACATGGACTTGCAGGAGAAACGCCCAAAGTGTTCTTTGCCATGTTTGGACGTTATTAATGAATATTTCAGTGCTTGATTCGGAGAAACATCAGATTCAACCACTTGGTAAAATACTAATGCGGTGAAGCTACCATTCATAACGTCTTGTAGAGTTGCTAGCATAATTAACTCCCCATGCTAGGATAGCATGTGTGGAAATAAATGACATAGACATGGAGTGAGACTTTCCTGAGCGCGGAACCTCTTGATGAATATCTATGCATATTTTGCAGGTTCTTGCTTCAACCTCGTCGAAATTACTCAAGGTACTCTGATGATGGAATGTCCGTCAAATCTTCCTGAATTAGAACTTTCTTCGTTGGAGAGATGTGTAACCAAAGGCGTTTTGTAAGTACTCATCTTTTCAGCATGGATCCACGCTCGTCTTAAGGACATGTCATATCCTGGATCTTCTTGATTGATTATGTGAAACTTGGTTTATGTCCAGTTGAACTTATGTTCACTTTGAGAATGATGTAGCCATAAGTATTTCCGAGCGCTCCTTCAAGGTCTCTGATTGAGATGGAGCATGAGTATCTTCTTGTCGAGTTATGCATGTGGATCCGATGGTTTTCAGTGGAATGTTGTTGATGGAGGTGTCAGCATCGATCAATGTTCTTCCAAATTCGTTTCTTCTGAGATTGACTGTGGTAAGCAGTCCCCAGTCGTACATATATTGGTCTTTGGATGGAGGCTCAAGAAGTATTTTCAGAATGGACTTCTTGACACGATGTGGTTCAATAATGTGAACATGTCTCTCCTTTGTGCCTTTGACGGATAACACAATTCATGTTCGACCAAGGATTGAACTGCCTCTTTGATAGGTTGTTCATAGAGTGTAAAGGTTCTGACTGGGAGAGGATTCTTGTGTACTACTTCAGTCCCCAGTTGAAGCTATTGTGGATCAACCTTCTCTTTGAAAATGTGCTTCAAAACTCCGCAGTCGCTTGTGGGATGATTGACGAACTTTTGGAAGCAGCAGTAACGAGGACTTTCCATGTCTTCTTCAGTTGGTTCTTTCTAGACATATGGCAACTTGATTGCACCATATTGGACCCAGGCATCCAGGATTTCGATCACCTCTTCAATGGAAAAAGGAAAGTCAGGTGCTTCTTGATCAGAAACTCTTGTACGTTGGTCAGAGGCTTGTGCATCTTGCTTATCCTTCCTTTTTGCTTTTGAAGGAGCTGAGGTATGCTTGCGCGGAGGTTTGGATTTCCGTTTTCTTCCTTCTGCAACAGTGTTTGTGGAAGGATGGAGGTTTTACTGCTTCTTGATCAGACGTCTGCTACCTCGAGTGTCTCGCGGTTCTTCAGCCTTTGTAGCTTTTGTTCTTTCCAGTAAAGCGGGCGCAGGAGTTGCCGATCTCTTCGCCGCTTCATGAAGCTATGAGAAGGTCTGTAAACGAAGATTTTCCAATAATGCTCTGTAGACCGGGATCATGCCGTTAATACACAAGTCTACCAGTTGCTGCTCCGTGACCTTTGGATCATGACAGTCCAGGGCCTGGACTCTGAATTTTTTCACGTAGTCATTGGGATGTTCATTGTTCCTCTGAAACATTCTTCCAAGATCGGAGAGAGTAATTTTCTCCGACACAAAGAAGTACTTTCTGTAGAAGGCATTAATCATTTCTCCCCAATTGTTGATAGTTCCTGGTGCAATGTTGTTGTACCAGGTGTATGCCCTACCTTTCAAGGATGTTGAAAATTGTTTGAGGCGAACAACATGATTATGTTCATGTTCACCCAAGGCTTCCAGGAACCGAGAAACATGTTCCCGAGCATTGCCTGTTCCGTCATACAAAGTGAAGGTTGGAGAGGTATAACCTTTTGGAAGAGGAATCTTTTGCGTAGCAGCAGGGTACGGAGGCTGGTGACGATGGACATGTGGGGTTTTGTCTTTTCCACGGTTCTCCAAAAGGCGTTCCAAATCCTCCCGAGTGATGAATTTTGATGACTCCTTCGCCGATGGGTCGTCTGCAGCTTTGCGGACTTCATCATCATCTACTATATGAATCGAAATTACCTCAGGATCAACGTCTGAGGATTTTTCCTTCTCTTTTCCTTTTCCTTGGGTCTTCCCTGACATTGTATCAGTGAGAGCCTTCAGTTGATTAAATAGCTCTTTCTGTGTTGTAGCCATATCGGTTTGATTATTTGCAAGAGTCTCTTGCATTTTGACGAGATCAGTAATGGTAGGTGGTGGATTTCCTCTGACTTCCTCAGGGTTTCGGCCGAACAAAGGATGACCCTCCGCGTTGACGTGAGGAGGAGTAACATCACCACCGTTAGTGTTAGAGGCCGGAACCGTTTCCGGGATATCCTCATTGTCGTTGTTGTTGTTGTTGCTAGTGCTAGCGCCGTTTGCGTTGGAACCTGTGACTAACCCAGACCTAAGACCGGCCATCTTGTGAAATTGTGAGATTGCAACCGAGAGAATGATCTCCCACTGTGGTCGCCAATCTTTAGATGGGGAAAAACGATTTGCTGGGTTTTAAGGAATTGAGGAGACGACCGTACGAAGGAGACTCCTCGAACCGAGCGAAATGTTAAACCTCACACAGATGCACCACTGCAAAGGGGGTGCTTTAGATTCGAGAGATAAATTTGTAGTACTCCGGCCTAAATCAAGACAATGACCGTTCCAGAGTAAATTCGGTCACACGAGAGCATGGGTTTATCTGTAGGAGGGAAGCTGGGAAATGTATGGAATCAATGGTAATCAAAGATTGTGGGTGTGTGAATTCTGAATATGATAAGCTCTGAATGATTGAAATTGCTCAATTGAGAGTAGTTGCTCAATTGATGAGTTGATGATCTCGTGTTGTCGATGAGACGTGAGATTGATGATACTGTTGATGTTGATCCTTCAATCATGATTCAGAGACTTATTTATATTGCTGGAATTTTAGACACCATGACCCCATGAAGTGTGACAGTTGATGGAATCAAGGAGTGGGGAAGTGGAGATCGTGTTTGAAACCAGTTGCTCAACGTGTGGAGACTTGGTCGATTTTCCACCCACTACCTCGTGAATTCCTTCAACTGATTGCACGACTTGCTCACATTCCATCGTGTGTTTGAACACACGTGCCGTAGACCGCCAGACCAAAACCCTAAGTGATATCCCCCCAAAGTGACACGATTGTCATCTCGTGGTTTTTTAGTCAATTGATGACTTCGTGGTTTGATGGGACGATGAGTCCATGTAGATGCTGAGTTGAACATGATGTTCTGAAACTCATGAATTGAACATGTCATGAGACAGAGGTATAGTTCTTACGATGAAGTGAGCAAGTATTGCCCATTCGGTGGATCGTTGAATATTGATTCTTGAACCAATATTCCTTGGTTCGAGCAAATATTTATCATCTGAGCAAGTGTTGCTCATATGATGAATTGTTGAATATTTGATCGTCTGAGCATGTGTTGCTCATCTGATGGATTATTGGCAGCGTACCAAAAATATTAATTAGAATACTGGTCGTTGAACCGAGCATAATTAATAAAATTAATGACCATGAGGTCGTCGTAAAATTATTAAGGTTGGAATCTGGAATGATGATCCTTGGATTCAGAAACCCTAATTTGATCAATTGATGATCAATTCATGGTTCTTCAGAAGTTTAAACATGGGACGAAGGAGGGAACGACTACATGGGACCGTGGATCAACCATGTAGTGTCCATATGCTCACGTGAGCAAATACAAAGAACTCCTGAAGAGTTGACGATTTGTTGGTGAAAGAATGATTAAATGCTGGTTTAATCATTTATTCGTCTGAGCCTTAGGTGAAAAAACTTAATTAATTATGACGGAATGAGGGACCGAACATGGGGTCATGAAACCGACCCTGGGTAGTCCTGATAATCACTTCATGAAAATCCAAAGTGTTTGGAAGAGTATTGAACCTAATACATGCAATTGTGCAAATTAGGTCAAAACTGTGAAACTTGATGGGATCGGCTTCTGTAAGCCAAAGAGCCAATCTTGGTCGGTCCGGATAGCGTGCTCGTGTCCCCAAGGCATCCGCGTCTCAGTCCTGAGAATTTTGATATTTTCTGGCGTGCAATTGAGCATCCATTCGAGAAAATATGCCAAAATTAGGGTTTGGACGAAACTGAGGAAAACACCATGAGATGATGGAAAATAATTATAAAATAAGGAATAAGGAGGCATGGGACCGCCGAGGCCAAGGCATGGTCGGACGGTCATGACCACGGTCCCGTGGTGCCATTTTCCTTAATTTTATAATATTTTTGATGATTTTATGAAGAATTCATGAATTTTAAGAAATTTGATAAATTTAGGGAGTTTCCATGAATTGAAGGAGTTTTCATGAGTTCAAGGAAGCAAAAAATATTAAAATAATAAAAACATGGGCGTGTGGGATCGTGGGGGCGTGGCCGGCCGGCTAGGGGCCCGATCCCACGAGTTTTCATAATTTTTTATATTTTTTAAGTATTTTTCATGATTTGAGGGAATTTTTCCTAATTTGAGAGAAATACCATGAAATCAAGGAATTTGATGAATTCAAGGAAAAATAAAATAAAATAATAAAATAAGGGGCGTGTGGGACAGGCTAGGGCATGGCCGGCCGGCTAGTGGCCCGGTCCCACAAGTTTTCATAATTTTATTTATTATTTGATGATTTGTGCAAAATACCATGAAGTCAAGGAGTTTTTCATGAAATTAGAGAAATAATAATAATAATAAAATAATAAGGAACCTTGAGGTGTGGGGCCGGATGGGACCAAGGCATGGCCGGTTGGCCAACGGTCACGCCTCACACTTCTTTCCTTAATTTTATATTATTTTTTACGAATTTATGAAAATACCATGAAACCGAGGAGTTTCTTCGAGACGAAGGAGATTTGATAAAATGAGAGAATTTTCATCAAATCATGGAAACTAATAAAAATGCATTAAAAATATAAAACTGGCGTGGGATTGACCACGACACGGTCAGTCGGTCGTGTGTCCGTGCTCCCAGCACCCTGGTCAATATTTTTAATTATTTATTATTTTCTTCCCTATTTTGCATAGGTTCATCGTTTCGTTGTATTTTGAAATACTCGTTCGTGCGGTGACTGTTAGTGTATCGTCGTTGAATACACCTTCACCATTTGAATCGGGGCTTACTTAGAGGTAGCTCAGACCCCCGGTTGTTGATTATTTATTACTAATTGTGGAATTCGGTGGAGAATAATTCACAAAACTGAGTAATAAGATGTTTATTATTAATTCATAGGATCAGCTGAGGATTCGACTAAGAATTCAGAATAATAAAGTGAGCATTACCATTCCATGGGATCGTAGATTCGACCATAGAAACGGAGTAATTAAGATTTATCTATTACCATTTATGAGACCAGTTGTGGATTCGATCATGAAATCGGAGTAATGAGATAATATAGTTATTGCTATTCTATGAGATCAAGCCGTGGATTCGATCATAGAATCAGAACAATTGTTTATTGGCATTCCATGGGACCAGTCGTGGATTCGACCATGGAATAGGAGCAATTGTTATTTCCATTCCATGGGACCAGTCGTGGATTCGACCATGGAATAGGAGCAATAATAGATTATTCTGGGAATTCAGTAGTGAATGTCACGACAGAATTAATCTTAATTAGGAATAATTAACTTTGTGGCTCTATACTAGCAGAGCAAGATGTCTAGGGGCATTAATTATCCCGATATGAGCTTGTCGGTAAGTCATATCCTTTATATAGTCAGGGTAAACTCGTTGTTTGTTCCTGAAGACGTTATCGCTCTATATTAGCAGAGCAAGCTGTCTAAGAGACGTCCATCTCGTGATACTATATAGAAATAATCACTTAAAGTGTTCAGTATTCATGAGATATGTCGTTGTCCAGTCGTGAGACTACATATCTACATGTACTCTGAGAGAAAATACTCTCCGTTGAGAATTCGATGAGAGACCCGTGTCTCAATACTCACGTCTGATTCCTTGATCAGAGCTTCATATAATTATGAGTTTACGATTTTAGCCCTTGTCGAAAATCCACCATCTACACCCTTGGTGGCCGCAGGACCAGTGGATGGTCGTTTGAGAAAATTCCAAGTTGGTTGGAAAGAGTTTGGACCCAATATGAGCAATTGAGCAAATTAGGCCAGAATTATAATAATGTGTGGGACCAGCTCATTGCAAGCCTTAGGGCCGGCCTTGGTAGGTCAAGGAAGCATGCACGTGTCACCATAATTTCCGTGTCTCAGTCTTGAGAGTTTCGGTATTTTCCGGTGTGCGTTTGAGCAATATCTCGGATTTTCAGAAGAGTTCGATCTTTGACTGAAATTCTTGATTTTGCTCGAATGAGCAAGTAGGACTTTGCTCGTTTGATCAAAATTTAAAAAATATTAAAAATAATAATACTTTAATATTTGGTATGAGTAGCCCAGTCGGCCGTGTGACCATTTGAGTTTTTGGCCTTTTCATGGTTTGAGTAATATTTGAGAAAATATGAAGAACCCATGATTTTTGCTCAAACTGAGGAGTTTCATGATATGAGGGAAATAATAATCATGAAAGACTAAGGATTGTAAGGTGTGGGACCGGCCACGACTAGGGCATGGCGGACCGGCTAGGTTGCCCGATCCCGCAACACCTTTCCCTATTTTCTATTATTTTTCATGAAACCGTGAAGGAGAAATCATGAGTTTTGCTCAAACAAGGAAAATTGCTAGAATCAAGGAGTTTTCATGAGTTCATGAAAATAATAAAATA
The DNA here is from genome assembly GCF_003573695.1 of Papaver somniferum. NCBI lineage: Eukaryota > Viridiplantae > Streptophyta > Magnoliopsida > Ranunculales > Papaveraceae > Papaver > Papaver somniferum. The sequence continues at coordinate 54,206,188 of NC_039367.1, forward strand.
AGGAAAAATAATGGAAGAAGCATGGGGACCGGCCACGGCTAGGGCATGACCAGCCGGCCGGTGGGCCCAGTCCTTGGGCGCCTCTTCATTATTTTAATATTATTATTTTCTCTCTCCTGTTTTGTGTAGGATTCCTCATTTGTCCATATTTTCGAATGCTCGTTCGTGTATTTGAGTGTTCGTTCGTGCATCATTGTTGAGTACACTTGCACCATTTTCTTGGGGCCTACTCAGTGATGGTCCAGACCCCCGATTGTTGAGTATTTATTACTAATTCATGGAATTTAGTAGAGAATGGTTCATGAAATTGAGTAATAAAAGTGAGTAGTTATTTATTATCAATCCATAAGATCAGCCGCGGATTCGATTATGGATTCAGAATAATAAAATGAGTATTACCATCCCATAGGATCGTGGATTCGACTACAGAATCGAAGTAATAAAATTGTTTATTACCATTCCATGAGATCACCCGTGGAATCGATCATGAAATCGGAGTAATGAGATTATCTATTACCATTCCATGAGATCAGTTGTGGATTTGATCATGAAATCGGAGTAATGAGATAAAATAGATTATCTTCTAGGAATTCGGTGGTGAATGTCACAGTAGAATTAACCTATTGCGGAAGGAATATTAGCCAGTTAAAGCGTCATACCCGTTCTGAAAGGTGCATAGTCAGGAAACAACGAGTGTTGCCGATGTCCTGAAGGCGCTTTGCCCTCTCAACAATCATGTATAGAGAACCGCCTGGATCTATACACGGTCTCTCTACATAGTCAGGGAACAGTGAGTGTCATCGACGTCCTGAAGGCGTTAATGCTCTCAATCTTACGGAGAACCGCCCAGTCGTTCTTCTATGTAGAGGGGGGTCTCTCTATGTAGTCAGGTAACAACGAGTATCACCGGCGTCCTGAAGGCGTTAAGTTCTCAATCATACGGAGAACCGCCCAATTATGAGTATTCTACATAGAGGGTATGATGAAACGTGAGGCATCGAACGCTCATCTAGTGGAGGCTTTTCGAGAAACATATTCATCACGTCTCGTAAAACACGAATCGTCACATGCGTTCCTGAAGCCGTGTCAGAAACATGTAGTATCATGATTTTACGATTTTGACCTTTGTCGAAAATCCACCATCAACAAACTCATGAAAAAACATTGCAGTAGAAGGAAAAAGTATATTATTTGCACCACAAGTTAAACTCCACCGTGGAATGCAACAAGAAAATTTCGTAGCACTAGCTGAATTCAAGACTGGTATGCGAGTTCCATCGCTCTCGACGACACACATTAAGCACAGAAGATGAACTGCAAGCACCTCAAGCAATTCACATGGGAACTTGATATAACATCTCACTGCTGGTTCATACTCCAGACACAAATAGCACAAATAGTGGAAACTCGCATTAGGGAACACGTACTTCAGCTGTAACAGAAAAATTTCATCTTTCCACATATCAAGCATTCGATGAAACAACTCATTAACATTCTTAATCTCACATTGTAACATCCACATAGACAAATAAGTATTCATTGTTGTATTATGTCCTTGTGACGATTTCGAAAACAACTGACCACTATCACCAATGTCACCAGTTGTAATAGACACCAATATAATTGAAGCACAAAATGAAGAATCTGATTCAAACTCATGCTCACTAATAAGCTCATGAACAAATTTTTCTTTGCAGTAAGCTATTGAAATTGAACCCACATTAAGAATGAATGAACCAGAAATAAATATCTCATTAAAAAAGAATCCATAACCAGCAAGCAACGGAGCAAACAGTTTTGGTGTATGGCCTGACTCACTTTGCCTTGGCAGTTGAAAAATCAAAATAATCCAAGGAATATTGCTTTGTTGAGGCATGTTATGAAACATCTGGCTATCATCATAGCTATCACCATTTTGAACAAACAAAGTCATAATTGAATACTCCAACAGCAAATCGAAACAGTGCCCAAGAATAATAATCACACAAGAAGTAATTGCATCTAAATAGTCTTCAGATTCACAAATAAAAGAGAATAACCCCTTAAGAAGCTGAAATTCTTTTCCTCGATCAAATAATTTATCATCAGACTTGAAACAAGGATGAGAAGATATCCCAGTAGGCAGTGTGTGGTGGAAAAAAAATTCGAGCTCAAAACAGACCGTATCTATTGGAAGCATTTTAACAAACACCTTCTCATCAACATAAATGTCAGTATCATGAACACACAAGGGAATTTTCGAATCTAACCCAAAATTTGATTTAAACCCAAAGCTAAGAATCAAGTTTCCAAAACACTTACCACGGTCAAATATGCTACGAGAATCATCAAGACCAATATGAAAACAATCCAGACAGTTTAATTTGTTGTGAAGAACGGCTAACCCCTTCGAGTTTTCAGGATTTGTACTGTCGATGTGATTCACTTCAGCTTTGTCAATGTATTTCAACTGGAAACTCACAAAATTGGTGGAGCCATCGTTTTCTTTGTCAACGGCAGTGGAAGGATTTGATTCAACATTATTGTGAACTTGAGAAGAAGAATCTGGACGAATAGAAGTAGGAACCAATTTTGCTTCTTCAGATGCAACAACACTAAAATTTTGAGATTCAAAAGGTTGAGCAACAGATCCAACACTGACATCGCCACTTCCATTTGATTTAGTAGAAACCCCTTCATCAGATGACAAGCCGCCAATAATATCACCAAATTTAGTTAAAATGCCTTGAAAAAAAATTCCAACTGTTCTTGGACATATTCCTTTGTCAACATATTATCAAGTTTTTTGTTCATTTCTTCCATCTTCAACTCGTGTTGATTTGCAATTTCAGAGATCTATTGAAGTTGTGTGGCTTTACTAAACTCTGCCATCGAATCCCTCATGGATCGAAACGGCTCTGATATCAATTGTCATGTACACGAGAGTACGATGACAAGGTTGGATCAAATTTTGGTAAGATAATACTCAATTCTCATGAATTGAGGTGGATAGGGTTTATTCTCAAACCTCACTGTAAGAGCCTGCTAGTTCAAAGAACCAGTTGAGACAATGTTACTGAAAATATACTGATTGGTTAATTCCTTGATAGGGTTTCCTTACAAAGTACTAGCATTATATAGCTAGGTCAAAAGATAAAGCAACTACTACTAAGGCACCCTATAAATGATAACTACTATCTCTAGGCTAACTACTACTAATAACCGACTCCAATACGATAAGGGCACTCCCCTTCGATACCGAGTACACGACAGAAGTCTAATATGTCGGATGCTAAACCATGTTCTACTCCTGTAGTTGCTGATACTAAGATGAGCAAATATGATGGCATTGCACTTACTGAATTAGAAGCTACTGATTACAGATCTTTAGTTGATTGCAGTTAATCAAGTGTGCCAACACGTGAGTGCACCTACATCAGTTCATTTAGTTGCATCTAAGAGGATCTTACGATATCTTAAACTCACTGCTGATTATGGTATCATTTTACAGAAAGGAATGACAACCCTCTCTTCTTTCTCAGATTTTATCTGAGTAGGAAACCCTGATGATAGAAAATCAACTTGTAGGTATTGTGTGTTCTTTGGTTCCAACCCAATTTCTTGGTCTTCCAAGAAACAACCAACTGTTGCAAGGAGTTCTACTGAAGCAGAATATCGTTCTTTGTCACACACAACTGCTGAGGTGCTCTGGGTCTGCCTACTTCTCCTACTTTGGGTTGTGATAATAAAAGCTCTACCTCTTTCGCCTCCAATCCAGTTCTTCATTGTAAAATGAAGCATGTAGCTCTAGATTTTCACTTTTATTAGAGAGCTGATTCAGTCCAAGACTCTTCGCATTGTTTATATTTCTACAAATGATCTAGTTGCTGATATCTTCACCAAAGGCCCGGCGACCCATTGCTTTGATTTCCTGCGTCACAAGCTGGGTGTTCAGCCGTCTTTCCAGCTCAGATTGAGGGGGGATGTTAATGTTTAAGCAGTGTTATGGGTGCTCTTAGTCTTTCTGTTTCTGTAGTTATCACTGATAGGCTGTATAACTGTCAGTCTGTTTTCTGTTATGCTTAACGTGTTGGCCAGACTGTCTGTACGGATTGCGCCTTTATATAGTGACTGATCAACACTTTAAACCTGTGGTATGTTTTTGTAATCTTTCTCTTAATTCACTTTCATTGCCATTTCTGTAATGCTAATGAGTAATTTGGTTGTTGGTGAATTTAGAAATAGGTGCGACGCTTGTAGGATCGGTAGAATGCACATGCCATGCCTTGTGCCATTAGAGAATCGGAGAAACATTAGAACTAATCAAACCTGGAGAAACTGAATTCAACCGTAACCCAACCATTTACAACAGTTACTAGTAACACTATGAAATTACGTATAAACTTCTTTCTTTTCATTCAATATACGTAAAGTTTGTTATTTAGAAGAATAAAATGCCAGTAACAGGAATCCAAGTTGCAAATGGCTTTGAAAATCTGCTGGAACTTGTACAGTCTACCAGATCTTTTGGTTTTCTGACAGCTCTCTCAATTTGAATTTTGTGACTCATTCTTCACTAACTTCCACCGTAATCTGTACTGGTGAGAAACATTGATCACAATATGCTTTCTATCTTCGTTAAGGAACAGTTAAACTGCAGTTCAAAAAATCATCATCCTACAGCAATTTCTTCTCTTTGCAAGTTACAAAAATTGGAGGCTGGATTGGGCTACTCTCTCTCCCTGTTTCAACAGCTTTTACAAAGCCACCAATATCTCTTCGGGAAAATAAGAAGCTAAATGCACATCGACCAGAAGTCAAAGTAACACCTAAAACTATTTAATCGGTAACCTCAAGCAACGAACGTGAAGATAAACCGAGACTGCTGTAATTGCTAGTCAATGGTGTTGATCTTCGGGAATGGCGTTTAGTCGGTACCAAGTTTTCCGGTTTCCACTCTTCGTCTACTATATAACTCTCGTCTTCCTCTTCTTCATCCTTGAACACTGGATGAGTATAAGCATTTTCGAGGTACCCTTTTAGAATGAGATTCGGCTCTCTTATTCTTTCCAATGTGTCTTTCATCATTGCTTCCTGTAATCACACAAGAAATGGTGTTCCGTTTCTTTATCACTAAATTCCATGAAGTAGGAAATCAAGAACCAAACAAAGAAAGAAAGAGGGAGAGATCGTCAATTCATACCTGCAACGGAAATTTCTTGAACGCAGGTTCAAAACGATTCTTGCAGAATTTTTTAAAACATATAGTAAGAACAGGAAGAGCAATGAGGAGTGGTGTTGATTGAGCTGCTTTCTTAGTACTTAACAAACCCATTAAAAGAAGCTGTGAGACAATCAAAGCAACAATTATACGGCCATGGACGTCTGGCCAAAATGAAGCTGCACTCTCGTATTCTTGATTGTAAACATTAATAATCTGCAATATCAGACAAGAAGTTTATCTCATCAAATGTCTATTGTTACCAATCACATGTCAGACGATTTATTCTCAATTTTCATGCAGATAAGGTGGTGGAGTCAGACAAACAAGGATGTAAAAGATAAAAAGAAAAGTGGAATTGTAATTGTAAACTCTTACCTGATGACGGAACACAACGTACGCGAGGGCGAAGAATACGATTATGAAAGGAAGTAAGAAAGGAGTGATAACAGCATAAACCAGGCCAAGTAAAAAGTAAAATTGAATCTGAGGTTCCCCTGTATCAAAACCAATACTGCCTGGGTCCATTGCCTCCTCTCTATCCTTTTCCGTTTTTACCAAGAAAAAGTTTTTCAAGTGGTACATAATCAGTGGTTTGAGCCTTAGAATTTCACCAGCAACACCAGCCCATCCATCAACCATTATATAAGTAATGAAGAAAGTTGCTTTCATTGGGATGGAGACACCAATTGTTTCCGGAATTCTGCAGCAAAAACAACAGCTTTATAAGTAACTAGATATATAACCTACGCCGAATAAGCTTAATCTGCATACACTAGTAATTAAGTAACAACTGATGAATCATGGAGGGTATCACCCACTCATATCTAATTTCAACAACTATGACCAGTGAGTGCTTTAAATACTTAGATAAACATGGATTAATCTATCAAAGAATTATAATCATTATTGATATTGTAAGTGGGATATCAGAAAGAAACCATACTGATTAGCCGACTTGTGAATAAAAGTATCTAGCTGTTGAAATGCGGTTCCAGCAATAATACTCCCGAGGAACAAATTAACAAATTTGAAAATATAATATCGTGATGCACATCTCTTCTCCAGTGATGATAACGAATAAAAGCCTTCAAATTTTGACATAAACATCAATATTGTCGGTAGAACAATGAGGAATATCTTTAGAGCAATACCCGGTAGAAACCCTTGGATGAGCGATTTAACGGCAGGCCTGCAACAAAAACATAATTCATTGTGATCATTCACCATTAGTAGAGCATTAACAATTTAAAGTGGCGAAAAGGGACTCAGAAGTAGAGTTCACTAACTTTTCGATGAGGGGCTTTAAGAACGGGACTGCCTTTTCAATTCCTTCGATGTTCGCCAGGGACTGTACAATTGCTATTGGTATCATAAAGAAGAAAGTAAGGAAGAAGAATGCAACACCTATAATAAGTCTCCTAATTGTGAGTGACACAAATGGAATGGCTAAGTTGTTCCAGTATACATCCCGCGGCTCTGGAGCCCACTCAGACAACCATAATGTTGGATTTCTAGTCTGCTGAGTTTGTGCACAGACAGCAGCTGCCCGTCGACTTTTGAAAGAAACAAACGCCGCTGGCATTATATACTTCGGGTTCTTGGTCATCTTTTGCTTCTCTGCCTCTATCTGTAATTCCACACACAATGGTTTTCGACGGTAAGTAAATCAGTAGTGCTACCTTTATCTGAATAGGATGCAACAAGAACAGATCCTCATCATGAGATGTTTAAGTACATGAAGACATATAGGAAACCAATACAAAATGCTTTGACCAAAAGTACATGAAGACAATATAGGAAACCAATACAAAATGGCTTCATAAGATTTGAGAAACAAGCACAATATGTAAGAAGCCAAGAGTGAAAAACTTACTTCTTTTGACAGCTTATCCACTTCACTAGTGTAATAATCAATTGAATCCAGTCTGTCTCCCCATAGTCCGAGAAAGCCAGTCTGTTTAACCAGATTGAAAAACATACAGGTTAATTTTGAGGGTGAAATAGATCATCTGTGGTAATCGGTTATACCAAAAAATTGTATATAAAAGGGTCAAGTAGAGTACCTTTGTCGTTGGTCTTTTAGATTGATTGCGTGAATATCTAAGTTGATTATAATCAAGCCAGTTCTGTGCTTTTTCCTTCTTTTTGACCAATGCACTGAGTTTGTTTCCATTGAATACGACCTGTGTGACGAAATAAGATAGGTAAGAACGACATCACTGACTCTAGAAACAAGCAACCATTTTAACAGTCTGTTAAGCTCAAGGTAAAACTAAATGGAAAAATCAACTATACAGATATCTAGAAATATCAATCACAAATTTCCACCAAAAATTGACAAGAGAATACTAAATTAGTAATAATAGCGAAAGAATATATATCACCTGATGAGTGAGATAACTATCTGGATGGTTGACGAGAAAAAAGTGCTCCACAAGCTCACTAACTGATTCATCAGGGTCTGGCGGTACATTTCTTACGAGGACCTGCACAGGATCCATTAGCGAAATAAAGGATGACTGAATGAGTGCACCACCAAAATGGAAGAAAGATTGAAGCTGAAAATTGAAATTCCTAAACCATGTTTTAATATTGGATACCATGTTACCCAATAGGAACATAATGATAGTTGCACAACTGGAATAGTGAACAGAACAAATTGATCAGAAACATGAGATCTTACTGTAAACTGATCAGGACGGCGTTCTTCTGTTGCCAGAAAGTGCAACCTCATTGTGGCAACCAGTTCATACTCCTTATGCAAAGAATAGCATGTCCAAAAAGTAAACGCATAAGCCATCACTATATGAGTCCAAAATCTGTAACACGGACAAAGAATTTAAAATCATTATCCTAATCAACTTCTCACCTGTAATAACACACTATCTAACCAAGTGAATTAGTAGGCAGGAAGTTATTTCTTTTTTACGCCTAGTTGCCTGGGCTATATAGGGAACAAACTTCTATTTAGAAACCGGTCCCAAAACTACAAAAAAATAAACAAATTACTTATCTAATGAACAAGAAACACTTATTTAAGCAGAAAAGATGTTTAGACCATTTCATATGGGAGTGTTAAGGTGGGGACATCCCCCTTTTGATTAATAAAGATGTTCCTATTTCCTTTTTTGTAAATGAGGATTTTTGCTTTGTGAAATATGGTCCTCCAGAATACAGATTTTTTCAAAGATGTTAAAACTTAAAGGCTGTAACAAAATATATGTGAAAAGCATTTTAGTTCGTGGCGACATGATACTATATGCCATGTTGTTGTCATATGGCTATTTTTCAAATCTAGTTGAGAAGAAATACTTGTAACTCGTTTAAGGATGATTATGTTCAGGAACTTTCAGCACAAATAAGATTATGTTTCAAGGCTTACACACAAAAAAAAAAAAGGTTTGCATCTATTTTTTCTGCAAAGATTGTGGTACTCCACCACTAATTATTATGCAACTTGTAAGATTATCTCAACGAAGTGAAATATTAAACCTTTTGAGCTACCATCATGCAGCTTTTGATACTACTATACTAGCATATGAATAACATTACATATAGGTGTCATCATTTATGAGAATTATAAAATCAAGTCACTGTGTCAATCCAACCGGTTCGTGTTGAAAAATACATATCGAATGTAAACAGTATACTTGTTAATGAGTCATCGACCACAACTAATATAAAGCTAAAATCTTAAACATACAAGAAAAGGTTTACATACCTAGGCGACCCCTCAGGAATATTCGAAATGGAAATTTTGTCTATGTCACTGAAAGTTAATTTTGATTGCTCCAGCGTGTTATTAGTCCAATTTACAGGCACCAGGATTGCAAATGCAAAGAGTGCAATAGGTACGAAGATTTTAAGTCTGCAAAGGAAAAAGGAACAAAAGACAGTTAGTGACAAATCATACATATGTACTGCGTATATCAAATTTTTGGAACATCAAAAGTAAGAAAATATAGTCAAAATACAAAAGAGATAGACTTCATGAGGTGAACAACCGAAAAAGACAAGGCGAAAGGTGATACATATATAAACCATACCCAAGCAAGTAAATCCGTAAGTAGATAGCAGAATCAAGTCCTGCATGTTCAATCAGCGCAGGTTCAGGCATTCTAAGTGCATCTGGCATCCAATTTAAAAACGTGATGTACGACCAAATATCTAAATTCACGAACTTGGTTAAAGCTCCTGAGCCTGCCGGACTGCTTCTTAGACCCTTAAGATACCATTTGGGAAAGTATACTCTATCATTGAAAGGTTGCAATCTTATTAGCGCAAAGATAATAAAGCAAGCAAAGGCGTATATGATATTGATACCCGCTGCAACCCCTATGTCTTGTAGAGTCGCCATCTATCTGTTTGCAAGAACAAAGAAAAATAATCACATATCTTAAAAAGCTACTGATTAAACGATTATACGATTACTAATAACATGAACAACTCTAAACAATGTCACACTCAAATTCCCAAATCCACAATAAGGTAAACAAAAATCCCTAAATTACAAACTGCAACACATTTTAGAATAGGAGCTCAATAGTGTGCACAAATGCTTATTCCATTAACAGAAAATCAAACCTTGACGTCTTTTTCTTTTTTCAATCACTGAAAATCATAACATTGGACTCAAGCATTCTAACATTGAGTTCTAGCTCTATACCCAAATATACAATCAAAAAATACACAAAAAAACAAGTTAAAAAAGAACGTTCATAATCTGACAATGAACTAACCTTCTGAAAATGAGCTAACCTTCTGTTCTGAAATTCTGATTAATGATCGATTAATCATGAAAATCAAGTACTAAGTCCATGTTTGATACTAGAAACCCAGACACATGAACTTAAACAAATAAGATCTAGAAAAGAAAAGTAACGCCTAAAAGTATTAATTCATAAATTGACCATAAAAAGACAGAAAAATTTCTGACTTTACAGTATAAGAAGGTGAACTGAAAATCTGTACAAAATAGTTAATGTTGTCTGAACAGAGAAACTAAAAGAAAATTAACATCTTAAGATCTCGATTTTAATTAGTATTTATGGCAGTCTCTTAATATTTTAAAATATGGTAACCGTCATTCAAGAATAATATATTTGCCACCTATGCTATTTCCAAAACGGCTAGTTTTAGAAGGAAATAATACTGACGCATCAAAAACAACAATGTTGCTAATGGGGTACCAATCTATTTAGGGGTATATCAAATTTCACATGAGACACAATATCCATCGTCAATTAGGCTATTTGGATACAAACCCAGAAATTGCATTCTGTGGAAGCAAAACTATTTTGTTTTTAATTTCTACTTCTGATATGCAGACACGCTAAAAATGATTTTGTTCCTGACTCCCGACTCTGCATCTGGCACCCAAAAGTGCTTTAAGGGATTGGTATTCCCCAAATAAACTTGTATGCCCCCTTAGCATCCATGAAAAATAAACGTCATGCTTTCCTTCCAGGTCAACAGCATGGTTTTGGTACGATTAGTTGGAGAAGTTAACTGTCAACTTCATCGGAAAATACTACGTTATTACATCATCCTTTAAACACCTGTAGATGTTTTGTGGGATCAAGAGGACATAAAAGAATTTCAACTGGACACGTGAGATCAGCTGTTGTCTTATGCAAATATCAGTATTGTGATTGGTTTTAATTAAGTTGTGATCGGTAGTATCAAATCATGGTGCTGGAGATAACTCATAATCTCACATGGGATTTGATTAGGTTTTAATTAAGTAGGTTTGATAATACACGCTTGGGTGGCAACTGAGCTGGAAATCTTATTTTCTCCTCGGGATTTTAGACATTTATCCCGCTTATCTCGGTGACTAAAGATTTTGTGTGCTTTTTTTGGTGTGCATTTTAGTCAAGTACAGATATTTCCGACCAGCATGCTAAAAACAAAACGGAAGTGCCTAGTATGACCAAATAGTTTTTTGATTGAATTGAAACAATTCTTTTTCTTTTTTTTTTTTTTGGTATACTAAGACCGCACAAAATTAAAACAACCTGTTTGACATATCAGGTGACATGACAAATGCACAAAATTAAAACAACCTGTTTGACATATCAGATGACATGATAAATGAGTGACGCCACTATAGGAAACCAACTGAGCGAGAGTTATTATCGACAATTATTAATTATAGTGCTTGCGATAATATGAGTATCGAGGGCGACACCCTGCAGGCATACCTCTCCTTTAGATACTCTTTTTTTTATCAACCTATTTTGTCCCCACGGTACAGAGAAAAGTTCCGGGTACAATTCCATTCAACTTTCCAATGGCGGAGAAATGCAACTGACGAGATGTATGAGCCATTGGAACAAAAAGGCTTCTAGGATCCGAGGTCTCCATCATTTAATCGTTGCTATATCGTTCAACGATTATTTTGTAACGAGCATTTCCCCTTGTACTTCTTCAAATTACTCACACCTACTTCTACATACATTTTACCAATCTCTTTATATGTATTCTCAATTTTAAGTTTCATAATGATCAATGGTGAGATCCAATGAAGATAGGAATGCTATTACGAATCGGTTTAGATTACAGAAAGAAATGCGTCAACAAAGGGTGCAACAACTTGATGATGAGGAAGCTGTAGATAAACAACTAATCGACACTCTGATGTTCGTATATTCGGGACAAATACCTAGAGTTACAGAGCCAAAATAAGTATTCTCAAGAAGATATACGTATCGAGGGAGGGAATTTTACCACCAGAAGCTGATGGACGATTATTTTCTTCCCAATTGTGCATACTCTGATCAAGATTTCCAACGTTGATTCCGCATGCCTCGGCACCTAGTGAAAAAGATTATTTATGACCTTTGTCGAGTAGAACCTCAATTTAATTATTAGGTTGATACACTAAATATTAGAGGTCATAGTCCTGACAAAAAGTTACTTCGGCTCTAAGGGTTCTACATTATGGCAAACTAGAGGATACGAACGATGAGTACCTTCGTATGGGCAAAGAACTTCATTCAATTATCTTTCATTCTTTTGCGAATGAATAATTAATCATTTTGGTCCAACTTATTTACGAAAACCAACCCAAGAAGATGTTAGACAAATATTAAGGGAAAATCAGGATATGGGGTTCCCAAGAATGCTAGGTAATCTTGATTGCATGCATTGGGTATGGCAGGGATGCTGTGTTTGTTGGGCCAGTCAATATAAGGGTCATTACCCGAAACCAACCGTTATCCTTGAAGCTACTGCTTCTTATGAGTGTTGGATATGGCACGCTTTTTTTTTGTCTTCTGGGTTCACAAAATAATATTTATGTTTTGCACAAGTAGCCTTTGTTTGAAGATCTAAAGTATGGAGTTTGTCCTGAAGTATGTTTCACAATCAATGCACTCATGGGTATTATCTTGCGGATGGTATATATCCAAAATGGTCAACCTTGGTTCATTGTTATCGTCATCCCTCTGTCGGCGCATTGGGTAATTCATACCAACATTTTAAAATACGCCATATGGCGTTGAGGAAGGATGTGGAACGGGCTTTTGGAATTTTGAAGAGGAAGTTCGCTATCATTCGTGGGCCATATCATGGTTGAAATACACAAGACTATGCTCACTTGCATGATTCTAACTAACATGGTAATTCAGGAAACACGTCGTGATAAGGAGTGGACTAACTATGGACATGAAGATTTGAGGCATGTGTGAGGGTAAAATACCCGATCGCCACGTGTCAACATCTTAAGGAATGGTTTCATGATAAGACTATGAGATGGAAGTATCGAATCATATTCTAAAAGGTGATTTCGTCTGAATCGAGACGCCTGCTACAAAGCTACATGAATGACGCGTGTGAGGAGTGGTCTAATCAAATCAGACGGTCAAGTCTAAAAAGAAGGAATGCATTTAATGAAGGATCAGAAGAGGCGTGGGCGAATGTACATCGCATCAGAAGGCTTGGACGATCTATACTATAACCCGAGGATGGTGCGGTACGATACCCTCAAGGAGGAGAAGTACGATGATGCACAAAGCGAGATAACTCGGAAGGAGAACCGAGCGAGGCATCACAAGGGATAGTTTAGAGTTCGTCCGAAGTAACGAGAACATGTACGATAGCTCCCCCAGCTCGGCGAGATCGGGCCATACCTTCACGAGTCTAGTTTGTCTATAAATACCAGTCTATGTAGAAGGATATGGGCATGTAATTTTAGATGGTCTTTCTACAGAGAATTCTAGAGAGAGGTTTAGAGAAAGAAAGAGTGAGAAGTCTAAGTGATATTTGTAACTTTTTCAAGGGTAAGACCTTAATCAATAAGGAAGATAGTTTCTTTCCCGTGGATGTAGGTCTTCATGGACGAACCACGTTATATACTTGTGTTAATCTTTACTTTCATGTTCTTTACATCTTGTTGATCTTTGAATCTTGAATTTTAGTAGTTTTATAGCCTTTATATCTACTTGGGTGTAGCCATCAGAAAAGATGCAGTTACAACATGAGATTCAACCACAAAGAGGCGTGTCTGCAAGAAACTATGGGGAAATGGCTAACCAGAATCTGTATGACAGACTAAGAGAAGATCTGAGAGTGAATCTTTGGGAAGAGAATGGAAGAGTCGGTGGGCGTCATTATTAAATTTTATTATGCATCAATTAAACATTTAATTGTTAATTTATTTGTAGTTTGTTTATTCAATATTAAGTTAATGATTAAACTTATCATTAAGTAGAATGCAACAACATTTCAAATTAAGCAACTTTTTATTTCAAATTAATATTAATATTAATTAGAATGCAACAACATTTTAAATTAAAACTAAAATTAATATATCAATTAACTAGAGGTATTACTACATTGAAGTCATCATCATCACCAGCTTGGTTGTTATTAAATCCAGCTTGTTGTTCAGTATGTGCTTGTAGCCTGTCAAATTTGATTTTCCATACATCTTTTGTTGGGGTTCATAATTGAAGTGTTGTATTGAAGAATATTATGATTGTCATAGTCATTGAAAAAATTTTCGATTTTTTTTTTAGGTTTTAGTTTTGAATTAGAATTTTCGATTTTTGGCTTTAGGCTTTAGATCTCAATTATGATTGGAGAAAGTTTGAAGAAGCAACAACAAAGGAATTGATCATATACTCCTCCAAAGGTGAGTAAGGATCTTGTTTGAGCGACAATTGATATGAGTGTGAGATTCACACAGAATTTTAGTCGTTGTCAAAATTATAGGGGATGGGTTTTGTTTGAGCTGAATTCCGAGAACACGAATATGATTCTGCTGCCGTGAGATGGTGAAAAAACGGGGGTCTAACAACCACACCCAATATTTCGTTCAGGCAATCTTTATGGACAAATTCCAATATAATTCCAAGAGAATCAACTAGACAGTCAGACTCAATCAATGGAAATATATCCAAGATCAGTTGTATCTCTGTTTCACAATGTAATTAGCAAATCAAACAGATAGAAATCCGCGAGCCTGATTATTATGTGAAACTACTTAAACGGTACTGAAGACCAATTTTCAAGTGTTAACCAATTTATATCAACAACCAAAGGTTGGATTATCTAATTGATTGAATTACGCACAACCTGTGATATTTCAATTATATAAACAAATATAATGCGAAAAAGAAATAACACAGTCACCAGAAATTTTGTTAACGAGGAAACCGAAAATGCAGAAAAACCCCGGGACCTAGTCCAGATTTGAACACCACACTGTATTAAGCCGCTACAGACACTAGCCTACTGCAGGTTAACTTCGGACTGGAATGTAGTTGAGCCCTAACCAATATCACACTAATTAAGGTACAATCGCGTTACTTACGCCTCTAGAACCACGCCGGATTCTGCGCACTTGATTACCTTCACTGATCTCACCCACAACTAAGAGTTGCTATGACCCAAAGTCGAAAACTTGATAAACCAATCTGTCTCACACAGAAAAGTCTATTGAATAGATAAATATGTCTCCCACATAAATACCTATGAGTTTTGTTCCATCTTTTGATAAATCAAGGTGAAAAGGAACCAATTGATACACCGGACTTATATTCCCGAAGAACAACCTAGTAATATCAACCACCTCACAACAATCTTAATCGTATGGTAGCGAAACAAGATATTGTGGAATCACAAACGATGAGACGAAGATGTTTGTGACTACTTTTTATCTTGCCTATCGGAGATTAAATCTCGAGCAAATCTTAGAGAAGATAATACTCAATACGATTAAACAAAGCAAGATCAGAACACGTAACTATCCGTATGATATTCGTTTTGGCCAATGGAAAACTATATCCTCTATTTCTACACAAACACAAACCATCACACGGATCGCCACCTCATTGTCAATTGCTTTCGATCTCAGCCACACAACATCACATGGATCGCCACCCAAGAACTCATCACCTAATTCACCCTAAGACAATCCGTATGATATTCATTTGGGCCAATAGAGTACAACAACTTATTCCCTAGTCTATATATGCTCATTGTTTTTCACCCCCTATACACAACTCTTTTTTTTCTTTCTTCCGATGGTTTATTAGTTAAGAAAAAAAAGTAAAAAAAAATTAAGAAGATTTTTTTCTTTCTTCTGATAATTGTTTCGTCATTTGATTTTTCCTGAGTTAATATTTATTAGTTAAGAAAAAAAAAGTTAACAAGATTTTTTTCTTTCTTCTGAAAACTATTTATCATTTCCTGTTTTCAAGTTGATTATTTTCTCATTTCTAGAGTTTATTAGGTAAGAAAAAAAAAGTTAAGAAGATTTTTTTTCTTTCTTCTGAAAAATATTTCTCATTTCCTGTTTTGTAGTCGAATATTTTCTCATTTCTAGAGTTTATTAATTAAGAAAAAAAAAGTTAAGAAGATTTTTTTCTTTCTTCTGAAAACTATTTCTCATTTCCTGTTTTCTAGTTGAATATTTTCTCATTTCTAGAGTTTATTAGGTAAGAAAAAAAAATTAAGAAGATTTTTTTTATTCTGAAAACTATTTCTCATTTCTTGTTTTCTAGTTGAATATTTTCTCATTTCTAGAGTTTATTAGTTAAGAAAAAAAAGTTAAGAAGATTTATCTTCTCTTTTTGGTGATTTGATATAAGAAATTGATTTTATTTTAAATTTAGATCTGATATTATTTTAGATTTTGAAGAGTAGAGAAAGACTCGTTAGATCTGATAACAATTTCTTTTTTCTTTCTTATCATAACTATTCGATTAAATATTTAATTAAGAAGATTTATCTTCTTCTTTTCCCAAGATGAACTGGGGAAGAAGTATTTCGTCGTACTGCGGAGGTCGGGTTTGTGTTTATTATGAAACATGGAGGTCGGGTTTGCATAAATTATGATACAAGGAGTTCGGGTTTGTGTATATTACGAAATGGGGAAAATAAGAAGCAGAGGTGTACAGAGTCCTGATACCATTGACAACCTCGAAGCCAAGGTTAGAGGTTTTGCTGGTTAAACAGTTCAAGAGGTGAAGAACTCTGGTCGACTAAGATTGTACATATAATAAGAAGATTGTAAGTTTGTTGGTTGTACATAAATAATGGGTCTTGTTAAGGGGTCATCCTATGTACCGTTTGATGAATTTGATTTTTTCTTTTTGAGCCGACCGACCAGGGTGAAGGACCCGAAGGAAGGGAATCTCTTTTATGGCCACTTTTTTGTAAAATGAAGAGTAACAAAAATATTCAATCTGATAAAAAGATTGGAAATTTTCATGTCCATGGTTACCTTTTCACTAGAAAAAATTGTCTCTTCCTTTTAGTCCAATTACTATAAGAATCCTGTTATAGGGGCTAAGGTTTCTATTAGAGGGGCTGATATAATAGGACAAAAAGGGTCATTAGATAGTAATTTCAAAAATCCCCTATCAAAAATATTTTTGTAATGACTAATTAACCCTTACATAGTTTAGTGTTATAATCTAGTTTAGTGTTAATAATCTAGTTTAGTTTTGATAATCAAATTTCACTTGTATTTACTCTAAAACAAATCAAAATCAGATTTTAGAGTTAAAAAAAGTACAATGTAGAGGAGAAAAAAAACTTTTGTGATATTTGTGAAACCCTAGATTTTGATTCACTCAACCAAAATGAGCGATTCCAGTGACAAATTTGAGATGGGTGAATCTCTATATGATAGAGAAAACAAATACTACATACCTCTTGATGGAGATCCGGATATGGAGTATTTGTTAGATGGTAGAGATGTTTTAACCCATAGTGAAGGTCAATCTCAATCAATTGAAGAAATTAACCAAGAAAATGAAGAACCCGTGGCTGAAAATGAACAGGTATACCTCTAACATAGTTCCAATTAGCTTTTTGTTGCTCAAAATTATCTAAAGTACGTAAAAGTATCAATTTTTTTACATTTTCAGCGTGACTTACGGTTTGTAAGTTTTCTCAATACCAACTGTAACTGGTTAAATTTGGGGAAAACCCAATTGTAGAACCAGTTACGGTTGGTAAACAAATCTTCGTTGTTTTTGGCGTTCACTTCTTACCAACCGCAACATATCATGCGCATGGTTGTATTTACTGCACAAGTTACGGTTTGTAAAGTGAAATTCGATACCAACTGTAACCTTTCTACGGTTTATTTTATATTTTTGTTTGTAACCGTAAAATACTCTGTGTGTTTTCAAATGTTTGGTTCGGTTGGAAATGTGTACCTACGGTTTGTTTTTTCTGTTTACGGTTCGTCCCGAATCCTCACTTACCAACCTTATATGACATACAATTTGTTTTAGATTATATTTTTGAACCGTAAGTTTAGTACGGTTTGTCACGCCCCTTTAAGTACCAATCGTAGGTTGATATATGTTGTTGTTTGGTTGTATCGTTTACACTAATGTGGGGTATATGTTTGTCCAGGTCGTGGATTTACCTCCCTAAATGGATGAACAACCTTTAGCGAATGAACTTCTCACCGAAGATTCTACCCTTCACTATTTAACCGACTTGGTATGTTAATGAAAACATACATCTTTCATCTTTGGAAAACATTACTAGAAATTTCATATTGCTTAATTTGTTTTCTAACATTTTGTTTTTGAACGTATTTTGTAGACATGGAAGGAGAGATGATGCAAAGAAGTGGGCTAGAGAACGAGGCAAGTTGATTATGTGTATCATAGTTTGTAATAGTTACACTAATGACAACTGCTTTCAAATGGTCTGCGAGTGTAGTGGACAACATAAAAGTCACGCAAAAAAGGGTACCTTGCATGAAACAAAGACAAAGAGGAAGAATATTACTTTCACTAAGAAGACCCGATGTCCCTTCAAGCTTCAATTTAGAACAAACGTGGCAAAATATTGGTTTTTGGAGAAAGTTATATGAGGTAGTCATAACCACCCTATACCGGGGAGTTTGTTAACACACCCTTATGCTGGACGCCTTACTGAAGAAGAAGAGAAGATCGTAGAGTCCATGACCCAAAATCGTATGAAGCCCATTGATATCCTCGCTCACTTAAAGCTAAGAAACCCACAAAATGCTTCTACGTACTTTGGCCATCATCTACAACGCAAGAATAAAATTGAAGAATAAGAAATGGGAACAAAGGAACGAAATGCAACAATTAAGGCATTTGGGGGAGGCGCATAATTACTCGATTTTCCACGATGAAGATGCGAAAGGACAAATAAAACATCTTTTATTGGCTCATCCTGAGTTTGTAAAGTTGGCACGGTGCTCTCATCAATTGCTTCTAATGGATTGCACATACAAAACCAACAAGTTTGAGATGTCGTTGTTGAACATTGTCGGGCAAACTTCTACCAATGCTCCTTTTAGTGTTGGTTTTTGCTTCTTGAAAAATAAGCTCGAAGAGAGCTATGTGTAGGCACTAAAATAAGTAAAGTTATTCTACGTAGAGGGATATACTCCAAAGGTGATTATTAACGACAAGGAATAAGCTTTGTTGAATGCAATAAAGAGGGTTTTCCCGGAAGCTCATAACCTTGTTTGCTTGTTCCACTTGTGGAATAGTATTGAAGCTAAGTGCATGCACATTGTCCGTCCAACCAAAAAAAGCGAAATGGATAGAATAAAGAAATTACCGTTACATCAACAAGAGGATACCAAAGAGAAATTTAAGAAGGATGACAAGTTGGCCGAACTAAAATGGGAAAGTTTCAAATCGGAGTGGGGAGCCTTGACACATTATATCAACGTTGATGAATATGAGGATAAAGCTCGTATGTTAGTGGCTCATTGGAAAAGAAGTTGTCCAAGTGTTGTGAAGTATTTGTTAGATAATTGGTTGGATCCGCACAAAGAGAAGTTTTTAGCGGCATTCACTAACCAATATAAGCACTTTGACAACCAAGCTACAAGTACGGCAGAGTCATCTCACAACCGGTTGAAGAAGAAACTTCATAGTTCTAATGGTGGGTTAGTTACGGTATTCGAAGCCATGGATGCGTATTTCCGCCGTGATCACGATAGAATTACGAAGTCTTTTGAAAATCCGAAGTAACCAACATACCAAATGGTTAGACAATTCGTGGGTAAGGGGAATTACACATAAAGTTTCGCACCGCGCAATTGATAAGATAATGTATGAAGTACAACATTTTGAATTGGGGGATTATGAAGAAGAGTGTGTTTGTCCAAACATGACAAGTTTGGGACTCCCATGTCGGCATGTTATAGACACATACCAAGACAAAGTGATCCCGATTCAAGATGTTGATCCCTTTTGGAAACAAATATCATTCCATGAAATAATAGTTGATCAAGATTTTGGAGGAACGTTTGCCGATACAGATATTGGAAAAGCTCTAGTCGATAAATATGCTACACTAACCCGGGGCCAAAGGAAAATATGGTTGAGTAACTTGAGAGATTTTGTATATCCACAATTTAGGTATGATATCAAGGAACCACCAAAGGGGAAGAGTAAGGGGAGGCCTCCTACGAAAAAAAAAGAGGTACGTAAGAAATAAAAAGGCAAGGGAATTGGCGGAAGAATCAAAGAAAAGAGATCCTTCGGGTTATGAAAGGTTGAGAAAGGAATATGAAGCGGAGGATGAGATGGAAGAGGATGTTCAAGGTACAAACAAACGAAAAAGAGGTCAAGCGGATAAAGTAGAACCAAGCCGTCGAAATGTACAACAAAAATGTATCGAGCTTCCTACTCAAGAAAGTGCAACAAGCAAAATTGACCTTAAAGGAAAAGGTCCGGTATTTCGCCCCAAAGAACAACAAAGAAGCAATATTGACGTTAAAGGAAAATGTCCGGTATTTCGCTCCAAAGAACAACAAAGAAGCAAAGTTGTTGTTGAAGGAAATGGTTGCAAATAAAGTGGAAAAAATATGATGGAGTTAAAGGTAAAGGTTCCTATGTCGGTTTCGAAGTTTCCTTCCAAGATAGTTCAATAAAAAAACTTGTTGGTAAAGTTGGTGTTAAGCAATTAGCAAAGAACAATGAAAAGATTCCGATGGTAGAAAACATTCCATCAAGTGGTGCGAAGGAGAATGAGACGCTTCGTATAAAAGGAGTGCCTAAACCACCACCTAGAGATGAGAATGACCGATATATCCGGAACTATTACATTCTCTATGAATATTACCTTTTTCGTTTCCTCGACTTTTTTCGTGATTACATCAAGGCCACGGATGATGTTCATGGTGATGGGAATTGTGGTTACCACGTCTTTGTGGATCAACTTGGACCCTTTGAAGACGCGAAAGAGTGGGGTTGTGACCAAGTTACTTATGTAAGGGAAAAATGCTTAATGGAACTACGTGGTCACCGCGAATTTTATAAGCCAATGATGAGAGTCGAAAGAAAAGAAACTGATGCGGTGTTAAACGAGATCTTTGCAGAATGGGAAAGGCGGCTAAACGACAATAAATGTTTGACAAGGGAATATTGGATGCGCATGCCAATATGTGGACAATTACTCGCTAATGCATTCAATTGCGTCATTCATTTGATCTCCAAAGAAATGAATTTCACATTTGCACCAACAAGAATACCGTTTGACGAAGATTTGTCAACAACAAAAACAGTTGTCATTGGGCACGTGCTAGGAGATCATTACATTGACCTCAGATTGAAAGAAGGAAGCCCTTACCTCCATTGAGGATTGGATTTTATTTTGACGGTGAACTCCCCAAGACTTGGTGCAATCGATTTGAGGAAAAAATAGAATTATGGAAGGCTATACTACTGTCGAGGCCAACCCAATTCATATTTATGAGTGATGATGATGATGCATAATTGTTGTGAAGGGTGGTGAAATTCATTTTATATTTTGTATTTTGGTATTTTGACTAAATACGATGTGATTAAAAGTGACAATATCATATCTATTTGATTCACGTTATGAATGAAAGTATTTTGTTTAATTTATATTATTGTAAGAAACCGTAACAAACAATGAAAGTTTATTTGTTATCGTTTACCAACCATAACTGGAACTAAAATTTTTTTTCAAATTCCGGGGTTATTTACGGTTGGTAATGATTACATATTGACAAACCGTAACAGACAATGAAAACTTATTTCAGCTTCCATATTTGTTACGGTTCTTAATTATTATCCAGTAATGAACCGTAACTCTAACTAAAAAACTAATCCAGGCTCAAGCACATAAGATTACAACCAATAAACCAACTTCATTACTAAACAATCTTCAACATTACAAACATTGAACTATTATAAATATAGATGACATTACAACACGTTCATTATACTAATATTCAGGTTGACGAGTGCGATAGAAGTTTTTAAGGATGTTGAAATGAGGTAAGTATTGAAATTTCGATCTTTTCCATCGTCTCCATTCTTGAATAGAGCTCTCTAAAACTTCACCGTCAGTTTCGCCCCTTAATCGTATTTGACCCATAATACGAACTAATGCCATAAATTCTTTAACTTTATCCCGAATAGCTCCATATCGAACGTACGACATAATTCCATCGCGGTTATTAGGGTTACCTATTTCGGAACAAAAAATTTCATAAATGATTCTCCAATAACTTGTACTCACCAAACTATCTCGACATCGTTCTTCTCCTTTTTTTTTGGATAGCATAGAATATAGCTACGGCAAATACATAAATCTTCTTCCAAAGTAAAATTAGGAACTTGATCCATAATTAGGTTGAAGGTAGTTTAGTAGGAAATGATTCATGTGGAAGTGTAACTTCTAAGTAAGGTGGATAAGCATATACATATAACAATTTGTTTTTTGTGCTATGTAACGGATCTATTTTTTGAAAATAAAGTCGTTGAAGGTTTCAACGGCTATATTTTCAAATCAAACAATGACAACTCAGTGCATAACATCAATCATATCCTGAAAATTAGAAGTTACGGTTTGTAACTATAATATCGACATCAACCGTAACTCTGGAATTGTTTTTCTACAGAGTTACGTTTGGTTATGAGTGAGTCAGTACACACCGTAACTCTGTAGAAAATTAAATTCCAGAGTTACGGTTCACCTGTTAGGATATGATTACACACCATAACTCTGCATAATAAATTTGCCACAGAGTTACGGTTCATTAACTGATTTCCAAACCAACCGTAAGTGTGACCTCCCAAAATCAAAAAAGTTCCAGGGTTATTTACGGTGGCTAATTATTATCATTTACTAACCGTAACAGTGGATATAATGAACTATATTGGTTCCTTGAGGAGTTACGGTTAGTAACTAAAAGTCGAGACCAACCGTAACATTGGATATAATGAACCATATTGGTTCCTTAATGAGCCACGGTTTGTAATTGAAAATCATTACCAACCGTAATTGTTGAGCTATCAAAAATTTGCCACACAACCAGTAACTAACCACACAATTCATAAGATGTTAATTCTTTCTAAGTAATCCATAAGCTAAAATCCATAAACACACAGCCATTAGTTCGTCATAATATCCATAAGCTAAAAACTAACCACACAATCATTAGTTCGTGATAATATCCATAAGTTAAAATCCGTAACTAACAAACCGCACAAAGAAAAGAAATAAAAGGGGTGTTCTGCTATCAAATGTCACACAACCATAACTAAGCACGACGACCACGACCTCTTTTGTTGGTGGTACCACCACCACTAGTGCGAGGACCATCACGACAACCACCACGACTACGACCACCGCGACCACGACCACCTATTTGGCTAGTACACACACCGTGAACATCCTCATCGAAATATGTCTCTTTGCTGCTAGATGACGGCTGACTATGGCTAGTACTCGCACCTCCAATAGAGTTTATGCTCCTATTTAAACCTCTTTCTTCCGTGACCATCCCCTCATACAATTCTTTCTTGGTTGGATCATGCATGTTCCTTATTTTCTATTGTAAGATCCTTTGTTGAGGAGCTTTAATGACACCATTACCACAGATGCATGAAGTCAAACTATTTGCCAAATCTTGTGCTCGCTTTTTCTATTCACACATAAAGGAGTGTTAAGAGATTATTCCATAATATAAATTAGAACTAAATTCCAAGTCATGAGGATAACAAAGTTACGCACCGACATGAAATATAGTTTCCTCCAATTCATACCAAATATACCCTTTTTCTCTTTGGTCTCCTCGACAACCTTCCTTTTTCCTTGAGCCTTTTGAATAAGTGGTTGGGCCTCCAGATCGTTATTAATCACATGTGGATGACCAAAATGATAATACCAATCTATGTAATCATCAACGACTTCTTTCGTGTTGTTACAAGTCGTTGCCTCTCCCGCTGCGAGTTGGTATCTTTGTTGATGGCGTTTGTTCCAAAATTAATCGTCGGAGTTGGGCGGAAGTTGAGTACAATAGTGGGTCCTTTTGTTGTGGATCCTTCCTTGGATAATTTGAAGTTTTCCTTAATGACCTTTTTTTGAATATGAGCAATTTGGCATAGAGTTCGACGAGGATTTGTCATAATATAACCTGTGGGATGATACAATAGTACGTCGTGGTCTGTGTGAACTAACGAACATCAACTCCATTTTGAATCCTCAAATAAGGGTCAAGATAACATCTTCAACAGTGAAAGCATCTATTTCCTGTCTCACTTGAATGAGCCTCGCTGGTTTGTTCCTTTTTTGTCTACCAGTGAACATAAACTTCTTTCCTGTAGGGCCATAATCATCTTATTCACATTCAGTAGAAGGTCTCAAGCTCGGAAAATGGTCATACACCCATGCCTAGAAAACTATAAAACAATTTAAACAATTGAGACATGACTACAAAAGATAAATATAACAAATAATCATAAAATATCAAATGGTAATGTAACCAAACTTACCATTAGAAGCGCAACATTCCCAGCAATTTCAGTAGCTCCAACCCTCGAGGCCTTTCTTAGACTTTCAAGTAGATATGAAAGGGTGGAAGTGCCCCACGAATAATCTCCGGTGTTCTTCAAATCCTTCAACAATTGTAGGTAATGAACATTAACCCTATTTCCCGAGTTATCGGGCATGAATACGGTCCCAATAGAATACAACAAATACGCGGTGGTGTAGATGGTGGATTTTCAACAAGGGCTAAAATTGTAAACTCATGATTATACGAGGCTCTGATCCAGCAATCATACGTGAGTATCGAGGCACGGGTCTCTCATGAATTCTCAACAGAGAGTACTTTCTCTCAGAGTACATGTAGATATGTAGTCTCACGGTCGGACAACGACATATCTCATGAATACTGAACACTTTCAGTGATTATTTCTATATAGTATCACGAGATGGACGGCTCCTAGACAGCTTGCTCTGCTAGTATAGAGCGATAACGTCTTCAGGAACAAACAACGAGTTTACCCTGACTATATAAAGTATATGACTTACCGACAAGCTCATATCGGGATAATTAATGCTCCTAGACAGCTTGCTCTACTAGTATAGAGCCACAAAGTTAATTATTCCTAGTTAAGATTAATTCTGCCATGACATTCACTACTGAATTCCCAGAATAATATATTATTGCTCCTATTCCATGGTCGAATCCATGACTGGTCCCATGGAATGGCAATAATAATTGCTCCTATTCCATGGTCGAATCCACGACTGGTCCCATGGAATGACAATAAACAATTGTTCTGATTTTATGATCGAATCCACGGCTTGATCTCATAGAATAGCAATAACTATATTATCTCATTACTACGATTTCATGATCGAATCCACAACTGGTCTCATAAATGGTAATAAATAAAACTTAATTACTCCGATTCTATGGTCGAATCTACGATCCCATGGAATGGTAATGCTCACTTTACTATTCTGAATTCGTAGTCGAATCCTCAGCTGATCCTATGAATTAATAATAAACATCTTATTACTCAGTTTTGTGAATTATTCTCCACTGAATTCCACAGTTAGTAATAAATAATCAACAAGCGGGCGTCTGAGCTACCTCTAAGTAAGCCCCGATTTACATGGTGAAAGTGTATTCAACGACAATGCACTAACAGTCACCGCACGAACGAGTATTTCAAAATACGACGGAACGATTAACCTATTGCAAAATAGGAAGAAAATAATAAATAATCAAAATATTAACCAAGGCGTCAAGGGATTGGACTCATTGACTGGCCGAACGTGCCATGACCAATCCCATGCCAGTTTTATATTTTATCATATTTTTATTATTTTCCTTCATCTGATGAAAATCCTTTCATTTGAACAAATCTCCTTCGTCTCGAGGAAACTCCTCGACTTCATGGCGTTTTCATAAACCCATGAAAATAATATAAAATTAAGGAAAAATAGTGTGGGGCGTGACCATTGGCCAACCGGCCATGCCTTAGTCCCAGCCGGCCCCACACCTTATGGTTCCTCATTATTATTTTTTTATTATTATTATTTCTCTGATTTCATGAAAAAACTCCTTGATTTCATGGTATTTTGCAAAAATTAGGAAATAAATAATATAAAATTATGAAAAACTTGTGGGACCGGGCCCTAGCCGGTCCCACACGCCCCTTTATTTTATTATTATTTATTTTATTTTCCTTGAATTTATCAAATTCCTTGATTTCATGGTATATCTCTCAAATTAGGAAAAGTTCCCTCAAATCATGAAAAATACATTAAAAAATATATAAAATTATGAAAACTTGTGGGACAGGGCCCTAGCCGGCCGGCCATGCCTCCCACGGCCCCACACGCTCTTGTTTTTATTATTTTAATATTTTTGCTTCCTTGAACTCATGAAAACTCCTTCACTTCAGGAAAACTCCCTAAATTCATCAAAACTCTTTAAATCCATGATATTTTCATAAAATCATGAAAAATATTATAAAATTAAGGAAAAGGCACCACGGGACCGTGGTCACGACCGACCATGCCTTGGTCACGGTCCCACGCCTCCTCATTCCTTATTTTATTTATTTCCATCATCTCATGGTGTTTTCCTCAGTTTCGCGAAACCCTAATTTTGGCATATTTTCTCGAATGGACGCTCAATGCACGTCAGAAAATATCAAAATTCTCAGACTGAGACACGACTTGGGGACACGAGCATGTTTCTGACGACCAAGATTGGCTCTTTGGCTTACAGAAGCCGGTCCCATCAATTTCACAGTTTTGACCTAATTTGCACAATTGCACGTATTAGGTCCAAACTCTTCCAAACACTTTGGATTTTCATGAAGTGATCGGCATCGATCCGTGACTACCCAGGGCCGGTTTCATGACCCCTGGTCGGTCCCTCACCTCATAATTAATTAGGTTTTTCACCTAAGGCTCAGACGAGCATTTTTGAATCAATGATTAAACCAGCATTTGATCATTCTTCACCAATCCTTCAAGAGGTCTTGGTATTTGCTCACGTGAGCATATGGCACTACATGGTTGATCCACGGTCCCATGTAGTCGTCCCTCCTTCGTCCATGGTTAATTCTTCAATAACCATGAATTGATCATCAATTGATCAAATTAGGGTTTCTGAATCCAAGGATCATCATTCCAGATTCCAACCTTAATAATTTTACGACGACCTCATGGTCATTAATTTTATTAATTATGCTCGGTTCAACGACCAGTATTCTAATTAATATTTTTGGTACGCTGCCAATAATCCATCAGATGAGCAACACATGCTCAGACGATCAAATATTCAACAATTCATCACATGAGCAACACTTGCTCAGATGATAAATATTTCTCAAACCAAGGAATATTGGTTCAACAATCAATATTCAACGATCCATCGAATGAGCAATACTTGCTCACTTCATCGTAAGAACTATACCTCTGTCTCATGACATGTTCAATTCATGAGTTTCAGAACATCATGTTCAACTCAGCAACTACATGGACTCATCGTCCCATCAAACCACGAAGTCATCAATTGACTAACAACACGAGACGTCAATCGTGTCACTTTGGGGGGATATCACTTAGGGTTTTGGTCTGGCGGTCTACGGCACGTGTGTTCAAACACACGATGGAATGTGAGCAAGTCGTGCAATCAGTTGAAGGAATTCACGAGGTAGTGGGTGGAAAATCGACCAAGTCTCCACACGTTGAGCAACTGGTTTCAAACACGATCCACTTCCCCACTCCTTGATTCCATCAACTGTCACACTTCATGGGTCATGGTGTCTAAAATTCCAGCAATATAAATAAGTCTCTGAATCATGATTGAATCATCAGCATCAACAGTATCATCAATCTCACGTCTCATCGACAACACGAGATCATCAACTCATCAATTGAGCAACTACTCTCAATTGCAATTTCAATCATTCAGAGCTTATCATATTCAGAATTCACACACCCACAATCTTTGATTACCATTGATTCCACACATTTCCAGCTTCCCTCCTACAGATCAACCCATCCTCTCTTGTGACCGAATTTACTCTGGAACGGTCATTGTCTTGATTTAGGCCGGAGTACTACAGATTGATCTCTCGAATCTAAAGCACCCCCTTTGCAGCGGTGCATCTGTGTGAGGTTTAACATTTCGCTCGGTTCGAGGAGTCTCCTCCGTACGGTCGTCTCCTCAATTCCTTAAAAACCAGCAAATCGTTTTTCCCCATCTACAGATTGGCGACCACAGTGGGAGATCATTCTCTCGGTTGCAATCTCACAATTTCACAAGATGGTTGATCTCAGGTCAGGTTCAGTTACGAATCCTAACACAAACCGTGCTAGCACTAGCAACAACAACAATCAGAATATCCCGGAGACAATTCCGACCTCCAACACTGATGGTGGTGACATTACTCCTCCTCACGTCGAAGGTCATCCACTGTCCGGACGACACCCTGAAGAAGTCAGAGGAGATCCACCACCTACCATTGCTGATCTTATCAAAGCGCAGGAGACTCTTGCAAAGAATCAGACTGACATGGCTGCTACACAGGAGCTGTGTAATTATCTCAAAACTCTTACTGACAAGATGTCAGAGAAACTCAAGAGAAGGGAAAGGAGAAGGAGAAATCCTCAGACGACGATCCTGAAGTAATTCCAATCCATACAGTAGAAGACGACGAAGTCCGCAAAACTGCTGCAGACAACTCATCAGCGAAGGGATCATCGAATTCATACTCGCGAGGATCTGGAGCACCTCTTGGAGAACCGTGGAAAAGACAAGACATCGCATGACCATCGTCATCAACCTCCTTATCCTGCCGCTACGCAGAGGATTCCACTCCCCAAAGGTTACGTTTCTCCAACTTTCACCTTGTATGATGGAACTGGCAATGCTCGGGAACATGTCTCTCGTTTTCTCGAAGCCCTGGGAGAACATGAACATAATCATGTCGTTCGTCTCAAGGAATTCTCAAAATCTCTGAAAGGCAGGCATACACCTGGTATAACAACATCACACCAGGGACATCAACAATTGGGGAGAAATGGTTAACGCATTCTACAGGAAATACTTCTTCGTGTCAGAACAAGTCACCCTCTCCGACCTTGGAAGAATGTTTCAGAGGGTCAGTGAAAATCCCAATGATTATGTGAAAAGGTTCAGAGTCCAAGCCCTGGATTGTCATGACCCAAACGTCACGGAGCAACAACTGGTGGACTTGTGCATCAATGGCATGCTCCGGTCTACAGGGCCTTGCTGAGAACCTTCGATTCCAGACTTTCTCAGAGCTTCACGAAGCTGCGAAGAGGTCGGCAACCACTGCACCCGCTCTTTTGGAAAGACAAAGTCTACAAAGACTGAGGATTCAAAAGACACTCGAGGAAGCAGGCGTTTGATACAACAGTAGTACCTGCAACCTTCAACAAATGCTGTCGCAGAAGGGAGTAAGCGAAAAGCAGAACCACCACAAGCAGACTTCCTCCACCCCTTCAAAGGCACACAAGAAGGAGAATTCGAAAGTCCCTCCTCAGCATACGGAAGATCCAGAAGCACCTGATTTTCCCTGTTCAATGGAAGAAGTTAATGAACTACTCGATGCCTGGATCCAAGATGGTGCAATCAAATTCCTTATGTCAAGAAGGAACCAACTGAAGAAGCCATGGAAAATCCTCGGTATTGCCGCTTCCATAGATACGTCAGCCATCCCACAAGTGATTGCAAAATTTTGAAGCGCATATTCAAAGAAAAGGTCGAATCAGGAGAGCTCAACCTGGGGACTGAGGGGAGTACACAAAAACCCCTCCCAGTCAGAACTTTTACCATCTCTGAACCTCCTGTCAAGGAAGCGGTCCAATCTCTGATCGAACATGTCTGCGAGTTGTTGTATCTTTCGAAAGCTCAAAGGAAAGACATGTTTGCTGCACTGAACCACATCGTGTCCGGAAAACGTCTGCTGATCCAAGAGACCACCACCGAACCTTCAGCCACCGACAAAGAAATGTATGACTGGGGACTGCTCACCACAGTGCACATTAAAGGAAATGAGTTCAAGAGGGCGTTCGTCGATGTTGGTACCGCTGTCAACATCATCCCTTTGAAAACTCTCAGAGCTGCTGGTATTACTCGACAGGAAGCCACCCACGCTCCCATAGCAATCAGGGACCACGAAGGAATCTCCAGAGACGCATACGGCTTCATCACTCTCAAAGTTACGGAAAGATTGATCTGCACTGAGGCCAAGTTTTTCATAATCCGGGAAGACCCTGGATACGACATGGTCCTTGGAAGAACTTGGATTCATGCTGGAAGGATAACGATGCCTTCAACACATCCTGTCATCGACAAGGATTCCGAGTCGGAAGACGAAGCAGAGGACGCACCACCGTTTGAGCATCTGGAAGAAGTAAAAACTCTGATGGGACTTACGCAGGAACTTGGAGAAAATCCGCACACCTTTGTCAGAAGGTTTCGAGCTCAGGCAAGTCTTATTCCTCCTCATGCTCCAATATTACCAATGTTCAATATGCTACTATGGTCCAGGGACTTCTCCCCATGAACAATTTAGCAGTCATCAAAAGCTACGAGTGGGTAACTTCACCTCAGCAATATTACACCCAATGGTTGGGTTCAGAACTTCTTCAAATCGGTCACTCCATCGAGAGGTTTATTGTTGAAGACCTGGCTAAGCATGATCAACACTATGCTGGATACTCTCTTCCGCGAGTGTCCATATGTGCCACAATCGTGGAATTCCGTCAAACAGGGAATTCCGAATCAGCGGAAGATATTCAAGGCACGATCGACCAAGCCTAACAAGTTTCATGAAGGGGACCTGGTTCTCAAAGCAGTTCAGCGCGGTCTTCATTCTACAAGGAACTCCAATTGGGAAGGACCATTCATGGTCGCTAAGTCCGTGGCCGGAGGATACTACAAATTGATCAACACAGGAGAACCCTGCCAGTAATTCACGAAAATTGGCTCAAGGCTTTATCTGAAATTATTGGACATTTGAGGTATTGGGGTTCGAAGCATTCATGGCGTTTGGATTTAACATTTTGGGATTTTCTTTCATTTGTATTTCAATTCCTCCAAAACGTTTGCAATACTTGCAATTACTATTTGAATTCAGCAACTTATCAAAATTCAGTTCATATTTTGTAAAAGAAAATCTCTATCAAATCTACAAGAAAATCCTTAACCATCAGTCAATCCAAAACCATCTAAATATCAAAACCCGAGTATAAACCTCATATCTCTCAGAAGTTCAGAAGTTCAAGAGATAATCAAAGGAAATCAGCAAGAAAAGGTCGCCGCTCATCAACATCCTTCAAGATTTGCAAAGACGCCCTCTCCTTGTTCAACTCCTCGGTCAGCTTGGAAATCTTGTCCTCCTTCTCCTTCACAGCATCATTGGGAAAGGGTATGTTCTTCTCACATGAATCCTTGATAACGTTTATTTGCTTGCGAAGCCATTTCACGTTGAGGCCAAGTCTCTCTGAATTCTCCAAGTTAAACTCCCAATCAAAGAGTATATCTGGAGTCACAATATTCCTAGGTCTGGCACGCATATCACTCACGACACGCAAGATAATGCCTACTTGCATGGTTAAAGCATAAGCACGCCCAGAATTCCTGTCAACGATCATGTGGCCAAACTTCTTCCATATTGTCTCGTACAAGCGTGCATATCCAATGGGAACGTTGAATCAACCGATCAGTTCATGATATGGGAGTGAAGTGTCAAATGGAGGATCAAAAGCAACTCCTGTAGTTGGATATTCATACACTATTATACGGTTCTCAGTCGTTGGAGCGGCTTCCACAACCAAAGCAATAATTCCTTCGGTATTCTCCGCTGCTGTCTGGGTTTCTCCTATCACTGAGGCAACAACCATATGGGTTTCCATAACATCAGTAGCGACCTTCTCATGGCCTTGAAGTGCATGGATGGTTGTCTCTTCATCAATAACTCCAGAATGGTTAGAGTTATCATCGTTGTCTCCAGTATCCTCAACTTCGGTATTTAGCACCTAATACGAAGATTACATGAGGTTAGAGTCATGAATCCAAAGGAGATTATGAAACACAGTATAATGGTAGGCTCGAAAACCTACAATAATAATACTGCAAGTGCACAGTGTCGAACTAGTAGAACAATAGAAAGTACAGGTCGTTCCCTCGAGGAGTGTGAAATACTCAACCAACTAATATCAAAAGTAACTAATCGACAAGATGATGTTTTAACGATTTTTCAGGAGTTTGGAACAAAATGATATAATATAAAAATGGGTTACTAAGGTTTTCGGTTTCCACCAATTTTTTATGCAAACTCTACTAATCTTTAAAAATATATTCCATGCATTATCAAATATTGTTTCTCCGCTATAGTTTTCTTCGCTTCATGGGTAGTGATT
Source organism: Papaver somniferum (assembly GCF_003573695.1). Taxonomy (NCBI): domain Eukaryota; kingdom Viridiplantae; phylum Streptophyta; class Magnoliopsida; order Ranunculales; family Papaveraceae; genus Papaver; species Papaver somniferum. Next base: position 54,238,586 of record NC_039367.1, read on the forward strand.
CTAAAGCATTACCTATCAATCCTTGCATACCACGTCTAGGGATTTAACCGAAGCACGAAATATCAATTCAAAAGCATAAATAATCAAGAAAATCACATAAATGATTAAACACCAAGCTATATGAAGAAAAACTATTAATCAATCAAATCATTATTTAGCATATAAATAAAGAGTTCACACAATTAAATTGGTTTCTACCTAAACCTTAACATGGCTCTAGATAGACATGGCTTTCTTAAAAGCCATAAACATATGCAAATCAAACTAGCTAAGCAAAAATGGATCCGGAGAAGAAGAAACTCCAAACCCTAGTATTCTCTGTTCACGGCCGTAGCCGCACGCCTCCCTTCAAATGAAAAACTCCAGCCGGCCTCTCCCGTTTCTCTTCCATCTCTGTGGCCGGGCGCCCCCTAGTATATTTTGAAACAACACATAAATATAGCTCACAAATGAATTCACGTTCACCTCCCAATAGAAGTCTGCCACATGTCATGAAAATATAAATTCACTCAATGATGTTGTGCCGCGTGTCATAATATGACACATTGTAAAGTATCACCGAATCTCCACTTTCCATAGTATATGAATTTCATTTAGAAAGCATGATATTTTCTTGCATGTGTTGGGTCCCACCTTAACTGTATTTGCAAAATGACGTCAGTTGGCTTCAAATATTCCTTCATATTTTTTATATAAATATAACAAGAGAACTTATGTAAGGACAAGATATATTAATCTTTCTTTTTTCTTCATTTGCACGTGGTCATAGAGGTGATATTCTTCCATTCTTATGCTAACAATAATAAAGTCACTCTTGACCAATCTTAGGTGGCATTAGTGTGCTGACATCGACTCGCTTCACCATTAAGTCTCACATTTTGATGTTTATTCGCTGGATGATCGAATTCACTTGTACTTTCTGCAAAAGCACTAAAATAGTGTCATTAGTTAAAATATTGAGTCCTAGCTAATATAAATATGGGTACAAAATGTAGCACTTTCGTGCTTATCAACACCCCCACACTTATATTTTGCTAGTCCTCTAGCAAAACAAAGAATTGACCCGCTACACAGCTGGTCATATGAATATAGAAACCCGCTACACAGTTGGTCATATCATTTTTTTTCTTGTTTTTTAAACCCGCTACACAGCTGGTCAAATAATAAGATAAAGAGAGAGAGACCCGCTACACAGCTGGTCATAGAAAATACCATACAAAAGACCCGCTACACAGCTGGTCATGACCCTAAAAACCATAACGATAATAATATATTTTTTTAAGACCCGCTACACAGCTGATCATTTTTTATTTTTTTTAGACCCGCTACACAGCTGGTCATAATTGTTTTTTTTTTTAAATCCTAACCAAAGTGCCACTCCCCCATACTTATATATTACATTGTCCTCAATGTAACTGAGTCATCCAACGTAGAAATCAAGGTGGGAAATTATAAATTGCAAAAAAAAAAAATAAACAAATAAAAATAAAAGATACAGAAAAGGGAACAAATCTGATGGGTTGACTCCCACGAAGCGAAATGTATTGTTTCCCTGCTTTCAATAACACATAATCTCAAACAAAAGGAGGTTGATAACCCAAAGTAAGCTGTCAATCATATATAGAGTCTGAAAAGTTGGGGATCAACCCAACCAATCCGGTCAACTGAAAATATGCACCTGCAAAAAATATAATCATCCAAAGATATATGTGAATCCATTCCCCATAAATAACAATCCTTCGTAATCAATCCATGCATTGTCAATGTAAATCATTCACACAAAGAGGTATAAATTTTTCAATACCTTCTAGTTGAGGTGCACGTCCTAAATCAGGTTCTAAATCAGCGGAAATAACTTTTATGGCTGATATTGGTTCCAGTTGAGCAAAATAGGGCACACGAACATATGTTGGCTCAAATGGAGCAATAATATCATGACTCGTAGACCCGTTATCATCTAAAACGGTTTCATTATCAATATCATCAAGACACAAAAATTCTGAACTTAATGGCTTAAAGGTCATGGTCGAAACTTTCTCGACTGATGGAACTAGTCGAGACTCGAACAAAACTAGAGGTTCTAGTTTGGATTTCCATTTATTAGTGTCTAATAGCGGTGTGGAGTCTAACAAGGCATTGAATACACAAATAACACTATCGTCATCAAAATCATACCCAAAATGAGCTAAGAAAACCTCTAATGTATCTCCCAAGTGGCTCTTGCAAATATCTTGCGAGTGCATACTTTCTTTTCGCCCGCACTTCAGACTAAAGTACCTAAAAAAAATCAAACAAACTGCGTAAAAAGAACTAAAAGAACAATAAAAATAAATTATTTACAAAAATTAAAAATAAGCTATATACAATGATATCAACTAGAGAGTATTTTGCTACCACTCCCCGACAGCGGCGCCAAAAACTTGGTAGGCTCGAAAACCTACAATAATAATACTGCAAGTGCACAGTGTCTAACTAGTAGAACAATAGAAAGTACAGGTCGTTCCCTCGAGGAGTGTGAAATACTCAACCAACTAATATCAAAAGTAACTAATCGACAAGATGATGTTTTAACGATTTTTCAGGAGTTTGGAACAAAATGATATAATATAAAAATGGGTTATTAAGGTTTTCGGTTTCCACCAATTTTTTATGCAAACTCTACTAATCTTTAAAAATATTTTCCATGCATTATCAAATATTGTTTCTCCTCTATAGTTTTCTTCGCTTCATGGGTAGTGATTCTAAAGCATTACCTATCAATCCTTGCATACCACGTCCAGGGATTTAACCGAAGCACGAAATATCAATTCAAAAGCATAAATAATCAAGAAAATCACATAAATGATTAAACACCAAGCTATATGAAGAAAAACTATTAATCAATCAAATCATTATTTAGCATATAAATAAAGAGTTCACACAATTAAATTGGTTTCTACCTAAACCTTAACATGGCTCTAGATAGACATGGCTTTCTCAAAAGCCATAAACATATTCAAATTAAACTAGCTAAGCAAAAATGGATCCGGAGAAGAAGAAACTCCAAACCCTAGTATTCTCTGTTCACGGCCGTAGCCGCACGCCTCCCTCCAAATGAAAAACTCCAGTCGGCCTCTCATGTTACTCTTCCAGCTCTGTGGCCGGGCGCCCTCCTAGTATATTTTGAAACAACACATAAATATAGCTCACAAATGAATTCACGTTGTTCTTCTTCGTCGCCACATCACCTACCAATAGAAGTCTGCCACATGTCATGAAAATATAAATTCACCCAATGATGTTGTGCCGCGTGTCATAATATGACGAGACATTGTAAAGTATCACCTAATCTCCACTTTCCATAGTATATGAATTTCATTTAGAAAGCATGATATTTTCTTGCATGTGCTAGGTCCCACCTTAACTGTATTTGCAAAATGACGTCAGTTGGCTTCAAATATTCCTTCAGATTCTTTATATAAATATAGCAAGAGAACTTATGTAAGGACAAGATATATTAATCTTTCCTTTTTCTTCATTTGCACGTGGTCATGGAGGTGATATTCTTCCATTCTTTATGCTAACAATAATAAAGTCAATCTTGACCAATCTTAGGTGGCATTAGTGTGCTTACATCGACTCGCTTCACCATTAAGTCTCACATTTTGATGTTTATTCGCTGGATGATCGAATTCACTTGTACTTTCTGCAAAAGCACTAAAATAGTGTCATTAGTTAATATTGAGTCCTAGCTAATATAAATATGGGTATAAAATGTAGCAATTTCGTGCTTATCATATTCCAGCAAGGCAACATCATCAAGGTTCATCATAATACATTCAAGGCACGAGCAAATAACATAAAAGTCATGAAAAAACGTTTTACGATGAGTCCGTCTGAAGAAACTGAACTCTGCTCTGTACTAAGAGACGAACTGGGAGAAATCTACAAGTAATTTTAGGATGGGTCATATACCATTCTCTTCGTATGGATTTCCTCTACGACATGTCAAAATTTCATGACAATCCTATGAACGAGCAAGTAGATGTGGACAAAATATCAAGTGATGCACAATCTGAAAAAGTCTTGGAAGTCTCCTGGAAGTTTACTATTTCGCCTTTTCAGGCCCTGAACGTGCTCAAAACTTAAAAAGCTTCTTTGACAAAGCTTGGAAATTTTTCGGGCTTGAATTTGCACATGCAGATCATCAAAATCCGATTCCGGACGAAGATTCTACGACATTTCTACTAAAAAGCTGGGTTCCGAATTTTCTGACGACGAACATTGACTGAGTTTTCATATACGCACATGGATTCACATTCATTCATTCAAAAATCAGCACTTTTATGCTTCTATGAAGAAGGTACAGAGTATATGCTTACTTGAGGGGTATCCAAAGCATTCAAGGAGTTGGGATTGTCCGTGTCAACGATGGGAGGATCATTACTTCCATTCAGCTCCAAATACTTAGCACCGCCTGTGTATCTATTCTCAAGAGACGGTCGAGTGGCATCACTTTCCATCTCCATAAAGACATCCTCCTGGACATATTCTCAAACAATTATAATTTCATCAATAAAGCATCATAATCGAACATGTGAAGAGATACTTACAGCTTCTCCTTCATCGCTCAAGTCAGGAATTGCTTGCTCAAAGGCGGAGAACCGAAGACCATCAATACTTGATGGAGCAAAATTCTGCAATGGAATAACAATATCGGTTTCAAGATACTAATAATATGGGCGAGAAAGAGGAGGAAAATATTGGAAAATTACCAAAGCACCAACTGGGGACTTTACGGTATTAGGCAACAGCTTATAACCTTTATGCCTGCCTTCTCCGCCATGAATAACCGCCTCGGTCTCTGAGAAATCTACACCGATTCGAGGTCGTATATTACGACTGTCCTGTGGTGAAATCCAGTAATATAATCAGAATACAGTTCTTATAATTTCGTGAAGATTATATGAAGAAACATACCTGAGAGCATCCTGGAGACGACTTTCGTTTATCACCAGAAAGATACTTCAATCTTGGTCGACTGGAAATCATCTCAGCCGAAGGAAGATCCTTGAATGGAGGTCTGGGAAATTTTACAAAGCCACGCAAATGCCCGAGTTGCTGATCCCAGAATTCTACATAACCTGGGGTCACATAGGCAAATCTATCAGAACCAGGAAACCAGTAGCTACTCCTTTCCACGTGAGTATGATCCAAATGAGTCCTGAGTTGCTCAACTGATGGCTTCCTTCTCTGTATAGTTGGAACACACTGATCCATACCCATTTATCGAGCTGCTCTATCAATATTATACTCCTCCACTGAAAGCTCTCCAAACGTGGCTGATAGCAGATGACCAGGGGTGCAACTCAACATGAAAGATCTTTCGCCATCACTCAGATGCACACCAGACATCAAAGCTTGAATAAACATCGTGTTGGCATAACACTCAATCTTCATAGAGCCGTTCGACACACTGGAGTCTCTAATCAAGGAGTCCAGGTTGTAATACAAGGAGCCTGAGAATAAACTACCTATCGGAAGTTGCTCACCTTGAGCCATCTTAATAGCAAAGGGAATCACAAAAGGCTTCAACAAGTTTCCACTGTCTTCAAAAACGTCTCTGGACAGCCATAAACATAAGAAAGCAGCAATGGGTAACATACCGTCAATGGGTTTATCAGAAACCTCGTCTTTGGGCCACCAGTGAGTCAACCAGGAAGCATATCATCTTTTACTACCAGCCTTATTTGTTTTCTCCATTGCAGATGTCAAGACATGAGAAACGGCAGTCTCCTCATCTGAAAGATCCCCAGGAAGATTGCCCGTGATCGGAAGATGCATCAGAGCCGCCACGTCTTCCAAGGTAATGGTAAACTCTCCCTGCCTACATATGAAAGTGTGAGTGGGAATGCACCAGCGAACAAACAGAGCCACAATACCACTTGCGTCATGATAAATGAACAACTCTCCAGAAGCTTGAATAGATCTCGTCATCTGCGCCTGGTTGAGCATAGTCCTCAATGAGGAAAACCCAACATATGCCTCTCCCAGCCGACAAATTTCTCCAAAGGTCGTCGAGAAAGCTTAAACTCTATGATTGATGAGGTGAAGATCCCTCGTTCAAGAAAAAATCGAATAACTGTCTTAGGAGTCACCAATTTCTTCTGAGTAACAGTTCTGGGATTTATCAAAAGACGATAAACTGGGGATTTCAAATGTTGCTCAGCTCCTGGAATATCTTTTTCAAAGAATGAATCATCTATGTTCGAGACATTCTTAATATCAGATATTTCGTCTTCGTCTCCCCCAACGGAAGTTTCATCCATGCATGTCTCATCTCTGGAGATACCATCATCAACGCACATATCTTCCCTCGAGGCGTCGTCAACTTGGGAATTGGTCATCTTTGCTGAGTAGCTGAAAATTCTAATTCAGTATGACGTCCAGATATAAATCAAGGAAATACAAGCAAAAATGGTAACTCTTAACTCTTACCTTTTATACTTCTACTAACAATAGTGATAGTAATGCTAGAGTTAACACCTCAAAATCGTTCGTCTCTTCGAAACCTGCGATAATGAACGAGACTTTATTAATTTCCGAGACTGATTTTCATGAAATCGCGAACACAATTTTCATAATGTGAACATTCACACAACTGACCTATGAAGTTTATAACAATAAAATATTTCATCATAAATATATTGTCTATCTTCGAAGGTTCCTCAAAACACACGTTTTGATTTTTTCAAAACAACAATTAATGCAACTTGCATACATAAATTCTCAAGGATTTTTATATAATGAAAACAAGTTCATGCAAATAAAATATACCATCATATTTTGCACAATATATGTCACGGCTGCATATATATAAAAAAAACTATTTTTCCTTCGTATCGTCGTTATTTGTCTTTAAAACGAAGGATTATTTCAAATATATTGTGAAAGCTCACATTTCATACATATGATAAAGGTTTGTATTTACATGAAAGCTCATAGAAATTTTTTATCACTGGACACAAGTTCATCATATGAATTTCCCTTCGAGTCGTCGTAATTTGCCTTTAAAACGAAGGATTATTTCGATTTCGTGAAAATTTACTCCTTTTATGATAAAACCGTGGTACACATGAAAGCTCATACACTAAGTTTTATCACTGGACCTAGGTTCATATACTAAAAAAAAATCTCTCCTAAATCAGGGATTATAGTTAGTTTTCAAAACTAACGATCGAACGAACATACGTTTTCAAAAACGAGGGTTTTTTCATAAAACTCACACTAATATACACACATGTATATAACTTCATCATGATAAAAGCATGAAAAACCCATGATACTCATGGACATCAGCAAAAAAAAAACACACCTGGGCGAGTTGGCCGGAATTTGGCTGGCGACGACGGCGGCTGGCGGCGACGGCATTGAGTTCAGGAAATTTTCTCATGTTCGTGAAGATGAGGGCGTGATGGAGAATTGGTCGTGGAGGAATAAAATAAAAGGATTAATCCCTTTTATATTAATTTTTATTTTCAAAACCTAATTTTCTAAGGATTTCCTTAATGGGCCCGGCCCACGAATCCTAACCGACCATGGACTCGTCGTCCAAACCAGCAGTTTCACACCAATTTATACTCATCAAATGATGCTCTAATCATGACACTGAATCCTTCATCAAGTCATGGTTTTCTCATATTCTCGAAATTCGATAATGTCCTAACTTACGACTAAGTTCAATTACTTGTATAATTTATGGCCGGAAAATCACATTTAATGCTGACTGAGGAACATGGCTTTCCTCAGTAAGCAGGGGACTTAATGTAGATTGTGGATTTTCAACAAGGGATAAAATCGTAAACTCATGATTATACGAGCCTCTGATCCAGCAATCAGACGTGAGTAGCGAGGCACGGGTCTCTCATGAATTCTCAACGGAGAGTACTTTCTCTCAGAGTACATGTAGATATGTAGTCTCACGGTCGGACAACGACATATCTCATGAATACTGAACACTTTCAGTGATTATTTCTATATAGTATCACGAGATGGACGGCTCCTAGACAGCTTGCTCTGCTAGTATAGAGCGACAACGTCTTCAGGAACAAACAACGAGTTTACCATGACTATATAAAGGATATGACTTACCGACAAGCTCATATCGGGATAATTAATGCTCCTAGACAGCTTGCTCTGCTAGTATAGAGCCACAAAGTTAATTATTCCTAATTAAGATTAATTCTGCCGTGACATTCACTACTGAATTCCCAGAATAATCTATTATTGCTCCTATTCCATGGTCGAATCCACGACTGGTCCCATGGAATGGCAATAAACAATTGTTCTGATTCTATGATCGAATCCACGGCTTGATCTCATAGAATAACAATAACTATATTATCTCATTACTCTGATTTCATGATTGAATCCACAACTGGTCTCATAAATGGTAATAGATAAAACTTAATTACTCTGATTCTATGGTCGAATCTACGATCCCATGGAATGGTAATGGTCACTTTATTATTCTGAATTCGTAGTCGAATCATCAGCTGATCCTATGAATTAATAATAAACATCTTATTACTCAGTTTTGTGAATTATTCTCCACTGAATTCCACAATTAGTAATAAATAATCAATAACCGGGCGTCTGAGCTACCTCTAAGTAAGCCCCGATTTATATGGTGAAAGTGTATTCAACGACAATGCACTAACATTCACCGCACGAACGAGTATTTCAAAATACGACGGAACGATTAACCTATTGCAAAATAGGAAGAAAATAATAAATAATCAAAATATTGACCAAGGCGCCAAGGGATTGGACTCATTGAATGGTCGACCGTGCCATGACCAATCCCACGCCAGTTTTATATTTTATCATATTTTTATTATTTTCCTTCATCTGATGAAAATCCTTTCATTTGAACAAATCTCCTTCGTCTCGAGGAAACTCCTCGACTTCATGGTGTTTTCATAAACCCATGAAAATAATATAAAATTAAGGAAAAATAGTGTGGGGCGTGACTATTGGCCAACCGGCCATGCCTTGGTCCCAGCCGGCCCCACACCTTATTGTTCCTCATTATTTTATTATTATTATTATTATTTCTCTGTTTTCATGAAAAAACTCCTTGATTTCATGGTATTTTGCAAAAATTAGGAAATAAATAATATAAAATTATGAAAAACTTGTGGGACCGGGCCCTAGCCGGACGGCCATGCCCTAGCCGGTCCCACATGCCTCTTTATTTTATTATTATTTATTTTATTTTCCTTGAATTTATCAAATTCCTTGATTTCATGGTATTTCTCTCAAATTAGGAAAATTTCCCTCAAATCATTAAAAATACATTAAAAAATATATAAAATTATGAAAACTTGTGGGATCGGGCCCTAGCCGGCCAGCCATGCCTCCCACAGCTCAACATGCCCTTGTTTTTATTATTTTAATATTTTTGCTTCCTTGAACTCATGAAAACTCCTTTACTTCAGGGAAACTCCCTAAATTCATCAAAACTCTTTAAATCCATGATACTTTCATAAAATCATGAAAATTATTATAAAATTAAGGGAAAGGCACCACGGGACCGTGGTCACGAATGGACGACCATACCTTGGTTTCACGGTCCCATGCCTCCTCATTCCTTTATTTTATAATTATTCTCCATCATCTCATGGTGTTTTCCTCAGTTTCAGCGAAACCCTAATTTTGGCATATTTTCTCGAATGGACGCTCAACTGCACGTCAGAAAATATCAAAATTCTCAGAACTGAGACACGAACGTCTTGGGGACACGAGCATGTTATCCTGATCGACCAAGATTGGCTCTTTGGCTTACAGAAGCCGGTCCCATCAATTTTCACAGTTTTGACCTAATTTGCACAATTGCACGTATTAGGTCCAAAACTCTTCCAAACACTTTGGATTTTCATGAAGTGATCGGCATTCGATCCCGTGACCACCCAGGGCCGGTTTCATGACCCCTTGGTCGGTCCCTCACCTCTTCATAATTAATTAGGTTTTTTCACCTAAGGCTCAGACGAGCATTTTTAAATCAATGATTAAACCAGCATTTGATCATCTCTTCACCAATCCTTCAAGAGGTCTTGGTATTTGCTCACGTGATCATATGTGCACTACATGGTTGATCCACGGTCCCATGTAGCTGGTCCCTCCTTCATTCCATGGTTAATTCTTCAATTAACCATCGGTTGATCATCAGTTGATCAAATTAGGGTTTCTGAGTCCAAGGATCATCATTCCAGATTCCAACATTAATAATTTTACGACGACCTCGTGGTCATTAATTTTATTAATTATGCTCGGTTCAACGACCAGTATTCTAATTAATATTTTTGGTACGCTGCCAATAATCTATCAGATGAGCAACACATGCTCAGACGATCAAATATTCAACAATTCATCACATGAGCAACACTTGCTCAGATGATAAATATTTTCTAAAACCAATGAATAATGGTTCAACAATCAATATTCAACAGTCCATCGAATGAGCAATACTTGCTCACTTCATCTTAAGAACTATACCTCTGTCTCATGACATGTTCAATTCATGAGTTTCAGAGCATCATGTTCAACTCAGCAACTACATGGACTCATCTTCCCATCAAACCACGAAGTCATCATTTGACTAACAAACCATGAGACGTCAATCGTGTCACTTTGGGGGGATATCACTTAGGGTTTTGGTCTGGCGGTCTACGACACGTGTGTTCAAACATACGATGGAATGTGAGCAAGTCGTGCAATCAGTTGAAGGAATTCACGAGGTAGTGGGTGGAAAATCGACCAAGTATCCACACGTTGAGCAACTGGTTTCAAACACGATCTCCACTTCCCCACTCTTTGATTCCATCAACTGTCACACTTCATGGGGTTATGGTGTCTAAATTCCGGCAATATAAATAAGTCTCCGAATCATGATTGAATCATCAGTATCAACAATATCATCAATCTCACGTCTCATCGACAACACGAGATCATCAACTCATCAATTGAGCAACTACTCTCAATTGAGCAATTTCAATCATTCAGAGCTTATCATATTCAGAATTCACACACCCACAATATTTGATTACCATTGATTCCACACATTTCCCATCTTCCCTCTTACAGATCAACCCATCCTCTCTTGTGACCGAATTTACTCCGGAACGGTCATTGTCTTGATTTAGGACGGAGTACTACAGATTGATCTCTCGAATCTAAAGCACCCCCTTTGTAGCGGTGCATCTGTGTGAGGTTTAACATTTCGCTCAGTTCGAGGAGTCTTCTCTGTACGGTCGTCTCCTTAATTCCTTAAAAACCAGCAAATTGTTTTTCCCCATCTACAGGTGGCTGTACGCCTATATCTTGTTTCATCTATCACCTCACCTGCCACTTCCTTTTTGAGCGTATCTCTAAACTTCGCCTTCAAATTATTCAATAATAGCTTTTTAACCTTAGAAACCTTGTGTGGTTCTGAGGGGTCATAACCACCATCCAATATAAACTCCATCCCGGTCTCGTCTTTATCCCACCCAAGTGTTTCTTCAACAAGGCTGTAAAGATCAGTCCAAGACATGTTATTGTCGAAATCTTCGAACACAGATTTTCTTTCAACTTCCAAGTCAAGAATTTGCTTGACATCGTCTGGTATTATTGTTATCTCTTCAAATGGGAGATGAAACATATCAGTTTCAAGCCAATATATGAAGGCAGAAACCACAAAACTATCATACTCCGATTGGGTATTCAGAATTCCAGGCCCTAATCCTGAACTTGCCACTAGATTACGAACGGAAGAACATTCTTCACCTAATGGCCAATGCATAGCCCTTTGACGCTTGAACAATTTGTTCGCCGTTGCACGATCCTAAAAAAATACAAACATATTTTGTTAAACTGAGATAAACAAAATATACATAAATACAAACAAAATAAATCGAAATAATTTATGACGATGTGTTAAGAAAAGTTATACCCTAGTCTCACAGACTTTTGCGGCCCAGGAATTGGTATAACCAAATAAGATTGGAGACTTATCTGGTGCCTCGCCCCAAGGTCTTCTGTTCCTCTTCCGTGGAAACAACAACTCTTTTCCTTTAGGAATATGCATCCCTTTTGGTGAGGGTTCCTTTCTCGGCTTATTTTCTTTAACTGGTTTAACTGGAGTTGTAGCGATAACAACTTCTTTCCCCTTGTTTTGTTCTCCCTCTTCATCATTTGCTTCCTCTTCCTCCTCTTCATCATTTGCTTCCTTTTCCTTCTCTTCATAATTTACTTCCTCTCCCTCTTTTTCATCATTTGGTTCCTTTTCCTCTTCTTCTTCATCATCAGATTCATTAGAATTTTCTTCCTCTTCTTCATAATTAGATTCTTCCTCTACAGTTTGGGTTTCTTTGCCTTCAAGGTTAATTTTGACTCCCACCTCTTCAATTTCCTGATCATTAGGTTCAGCTGCTTCTAAATGAACCCCAGATTCAGCTACAGTTTGTTCTCTCAACCTAATATCAAATTGATTCTTCTTCTTCTTCTGATTCTTGGGGACACCTTTATGATCTACCCCTAAATGCTTGTCACCGCGAGGGGTTGGCGTATGATCAATCGAAGTTAAGTTATTCCCTCTCTTATTCTTCATCCTATCAGGATTCCTACACAAGCAATACAATTGATTGATTTCCTAAGGGTTGAACAAACAAAATAGGAAAAAATAAACCTAATACATTAAGACCAAAAAATTTACGGTTTGAATAAATGGCAGACAAGATGAACTGTAAAAAGTTACGGTATGTAACTTTACGTTCGAGACCAACCGTAACTTTACTAAGGTGGGTATTTCAACAAAAATGAAAATATACGGTTGGTAAGTTTAGGATCGCGACCAACCGTAACTACACTATGGTTGGTATATCAACTTAGCAGATGAACCGTAAGCCTAGTTGAAACACACAGGACAATTTACGGTTGAAAAGTGAATTTTAACACAAGTGGTAACATTTATACGGTTGATAACTAAACTACAGTGTAGAACCGTAAACAATGTTATGAGTTGAAACATAGGACTATTTACGGTTGCTAAGTGACATACCAATGCAACTCGTAACTAAGATACGGTTGATAAAAAATGTTTCGACATCAATCGTAAAGGAACATAAATCTAATATCTTTAGTTCTACGGTTGATTATTCATCGTATTTCAATTATTACGAACCGTAAAAACATCAAATTCTTCAGTTACGGTTCGTAATTGAACCAATACCAACCGTAGAAACATCAAATCCATAATTTGAAAATTTATTTTTAACCTAAAACCCTAATTTTTGATAGAGCATACACTTAAATCGGTAAATCTAACACAATAAACTAAACCCTAAATGGGTTTTTCAAAACATACCTCATATAAGTCATTATACTTGATTTCTCCACTGGAGGGGTTTGAAATTGATGTTCTTCACCGATTGAGGGATTTGCTTGATTAGAAGCCGTTGAATCTTCATCAACTTTCTTCTTCTTCGTCATCTCTAATGTATCTTTCAATCTCGTTAATAATTTTCCAAATCGGCGATTAATCGAAGACGATGAAATTTTGAGTTTTAATGGAAATTATGGTTGTTGTTGATGGGAGGAGAAGAAAAGATGAAGAAAAGAAAACTGGTTCTCTCTTTTGATTTATTAGGTTTAGAAATAGTGAAGGATAATTTAGTCTTTTTAACTAAAAAAGAAAGGGTAAATTAGTCCATTTAAAGTCAAAAGGGTAATATAGACATTTTACATCACCAATTGGACATCCCCTAACCAACTAGAGGGACATTAGTATCCTGAATCATCCCCTCTAATAGAAACCTTTGCCCCTATAACAAGATTCTACTATAACTCATTGTGTATCATATTTTTTCAAGGGTATAATGGGAATGTAAACTAGAATATAACATATCTAAAAATCCGTGCCTTGGAATTTTACAAATGTTGTTGGAAAGGATTTAAAAAAATATACGCAACGAGTACAAACAACAATATCAAATTTAGAATCTTTACGAAAAATTCGGAGGTGTTTATCCTTTTAGGCACATTTTTTGAAAATTGAATGCATAATCATTATGCAAACCACCAAAAAGGATGCATAACACATTATACATCCATATTTTGGTTTATACATCAACTAATTTTCCGTTGCAAATAATACAATGATGTGCTCCCTCTATTTCAAGAAAAATGATACTTTCACTTTAGGCACAATTTTCGAAATGCATAACCATTATGCAAACCACCACAAAGGATACATAACACATTATGCAGCCATATTTTGGTTTATGCATCAACTAATTTGTCGTTTCAAGAAAAGTGACAAATTCACTCTGTTTTAGGAAAATTGATACTTTCATCCCGTTTCAGAAAAAAAGATACTTTCACCCCGTTTCAGGAAAAAAGAAACATTCACTTTTTCAATTTGTCCTATTTTTAGGCAAAAATGAAACCGTGAAAATGTTTCTTTTTCTGAAACAGAGGTAGTATATGCCTAAAAATATCATCCCAACAAAAAAAAGATACATAACGAATTATGGAGCCACCACAAAGGATGCATAACAGTTTATACAGTCGTATTTTGGTTCATGCATCCACTAATTTGGTTATGCAACCACTAAAACGATGTATGTGGCTCAAAAATAACATTCCAACAAAAAAAAAGATGTATAACGCGTTATGCAATCAGTGGTGTTTCGTTTTACTTCGATCGACCCTCCTACCGTGGCAGCGGTGTTCTAATCTTAATCACAACTAGTTAAAATGACTCAAATGAAACTAGTTATATAGTTTTTCAATTGTTTATATTCTCATAGAAGTATACAAGACACAATTGAAGCAAAATCGATTTTGATTCACTTGAATCAATTCATGAACATTATAGCCACGGTTTGCAAAAGATTGCATTCCTTAATTTATAAATGTATTAGTTCATGAAAAAACCGATTTTAGAATATAACCCACTCAAGTATGCAAACGGGTACACATACCTAGGTAGCCAGACTTGGTCTGGGTTCGCCAGTATGCGAACGGGTACGCATACTGTCGTACGTGACCAAACTCAGCTGAATTCCCGGACTTGAACTTTACGCCGGTAAGCATACGGGTATACATACTAAGTTCCCGGACTTCAATTAACCAACCAGTACGCATACGTGTATGCATACTATGGTTCCCAGACTTGGAATAACTTGCAACAGTTAGCATACAAGTACGCATACTGTGCTATATCCAATCATGGTTAATTGTTCTAAACTCCCATTTCAATCATTGAAACATTCTTTGAAGACGACAATAGCTGTCTCACACAAACCTTTAGCTTTAAAGCAATTTTCAAGTGATCAAATGATCAATACGAAATATTCCGAGTCTACACCAATAGACTGTCTCACACAAATCATATAAGATGTTACCAAGAGATTTTTACATGATCATCTTTTGACTTTCATCAAGAATATAAGATGAAATTGGTTAAAGCGAAATCTTACCAACACATATTTCGAGAAATATGTAAGCGAGTTAAACTCAGCTCGAAATATCAAATGTGTATTCGAAGTCTATATAGCTATACAACTTTTGTCTCAAATAGGAGATAGAGCAGAAAATAGACTTTTTAGTGATAGATGAGTTCAAGTCTCCACATACCTTTTGTTGATGAAGTTCCACAAGCTCCCCTTAGTAGTTCTTCGTCTTCAATCGATGAACGCCGTGAAGTCTAAAGCTTAACTACACATTCTATCCTAATCCGAGACTTAGATATAAGTAGACTACAAATCAAGACTTATAGTTTTGGAAACTAAACTTGACAAACAATCTTGAGATAGAAACGCTTGCGAGTTCGACCGAGCAATGCTCTAACAGATAGTGTTGTTGTTAGTAAGGAGAAGTAGAAAATGGTGATGGTGGATGAACTGATGATTGTTTGTGCTGGTGTTCAAAGTAAAGTCTACGGCAAAGAGGTACAGTGGCTCGAGATTTCAGTCGAGCGTGCTTTGAGATGGTGATGGAAGTTACTTGGAAGGTCTCGGCCAGGGAACGATAAATGCTTTATTGAAGACAGTTTAATGGAGCCGATATAACAATGGTGTGGCTGTTGATTACAGAGATGGATGGAGTTGTTTTGAAATTGAGAATTGGTTGATTACTGCTACTGATGCTTGGTGATGGAATACAAGGGTATTATGTTGTTGTTGTGGAGTTGAATTCAAGAATGGAAGGTGGAAGAATGGTATAAATTGATGATGCTGTTTTTGTATGAGTTGGTGATTAATCTTTAGTACTGATGGAATACACCCAGAAAGTGCTAACGTAAAAAAGTGAAAACCTAAAAGAAACCAGCATCAGGGTAAGAATTTGTGTTTCTTTTCCCTACATCTTTTTGAAATTCTTTTACATAATTTGATGAATTTTCATGTCTCGGTATTGGTATGTGCTCTGATTTAAGGACGCCAAAAAGAAAATTTAAGGACGAAGAGATGAGGAATGGCGAAAAAGTATAAAAAAGAGATCAACTAGTTATGGACCTTATAGTGTTGATAGTCATGAGAATGATCCTGTTGATGGTGGTTTTCGGTTCAGGGCTAAAATCGTGAAACCCTGTATTTTAATACGTTGTCATCCTGCAAAGGAACAAAAGCCATTTGAAATTGATGAGTGCATAAACCTTTTCACTTACATATGTATTGAGAAATTCAACATATTTACGAAATTGATCCAGAATGGTGCATGAAGCAACAATCCCATACATTCTGTAAATTTTAATCTACTGCATTATTGACTAATGCATTGACCTGCCTAGTATTTTCCTATGCAATGTTCCCAGCCGAACTCTCAATACTGGCATGACATGACGATTAATGTTCACTTGCAGCGGAGTAGCATGAATCTCCCGAAGTGTCAGTGTTGAGACCTGCATGAAAACACTCACGTAGGCTACACCACTCTCTGATAAAGAGATCAGCGTGTTTACACACTTTTAATTAAAAGACATCGCGATCGAACGTGTTTAAATTCCTTTAGGAAAATCTAGATTGTCCATATCAGTCTTAAAAAATGATCACGGCCACACGATTTGGCCACACAATTCAACCAGCCTAGTCTACTCCTAATGGAACTAGGTGATCGTCATGATAAACACCGGAGGGCCCACTAACATCCTGACCGGTCTAAATTCCTTTAGCTCGTCCGCTAATCCTTGAACGCTAATCCTAACATGGGTGATCGCGCTGTTGGAAAATAGCTCAAACGAGCTAAGACCAACCAAAACGGTCTCAAAAAACATCACGACCGCCAAACTTAGCTAGCCTAGTTGGACGTCCTTTTTCGAATGATTAAAAGGGTACTGGCATGTTCACCGTCGACCCAACTCCGTCCTTGGTCGATCAACTTGTTCATAGAAAGCCAAGAGTGCATTGAATCGTTGGCCCAAAGTAGGGTGAACACGCTGATTTTGAAAACCCTAAGTTGTGTTGCGGCAACACCCTACTGTCGCAAATCGATCACAATCATCCATCTTCGATGGCCAAATTGAGAGGTTTAGATTCAATTTCAGGCGGCCCCGAAGATGTCAACATGATCACCGTGGCCGGCCGGCCTGCTCAAACTAGTGCTCAATGCCTTGAATTGATCGCCCAAAAGAGGGTTGCCGCACGGCTCCTAAACCCTAAATTACATCAACAACACTATGCAACTTCCGCAAATCATCTCGACCATCTGGTGTGGTTTTAAAAGAACCTACAACTTAGACCTGCAAGTATAGAGGGTCAGTTGTAGTGAGTGAGGTAAGAAGGGGTTTGTCCTCAGGGACTTGGTGTGTGTAGTTGAATCTAGGCTTTTGCTTAACTGATTTCAGAGAATTTTGGGCAGTGATTGAAAGCAAAAAGCACAGCAGTGCAAAGAAGTGTGTAAAGGAGCAAAGATAAGACAGTGGAAGCAATGTGCAATGTTTAATAAACAATAGCATGAATGAACTAAGGGTGTAAACAGTGAGAATGAGGGAACTAAGGTTGTCGAATCCACCATTAACTCATACTATGTATTCAACTGATCATATGACTCTTGTCCTTGTAACAGATAAGGTAGAGGTGTCAAGTCTATTACTTACCTAAGGTGTTTCACCAATGGATGATTCAATCACAACTAAAATATCAATCCTAAGCACTAACTGTCTAACTAAAGCACAACTAGTCAGAGGATTCATAACAGTCTCTAAGGCATGAGTTGCAGTTCAATCAACATAATGTTATCCTAACTACAATGGATGCTTGACATACATTGTGAGAGCAGAGTATTGATGCACTGAGATTAAATCTATCATACAATATTTTAAGCATTCAAGAACCACACAAACAACATAAATAACATAGTACAAAGCTATGGTTTCATCTCAACCTTAGCTTAGTGAACTAAAACATGATCAAATTATACTACTGGATGAAACAGATGAAATAGTAGAATTACAGAACACTAAGAGCTTGGTGCACCGTCTAGCCCGGGCATACCCTCCCAACACCCACACACACATTCTATTTATACCCCAAAATTACGGTTCATACAATTTCCCCCAAATTCCCAAAATTAGGGTTTATGTAAAATAAACTCACCAATCTTCTGATTTTGTTTTCTCCTCTGCTAATTGGCGACAACCCATGCCTTGTATTTCTTCTACCACTCCATCTCCTGCTCCAATTGTCCTTAATCGACTGTGAGGGGAAACCCTAAGTCTGCCTCTCTCAATTGTAGCATCTAGGTATGAAGAATCTATGATGGAGAAAGAGAGACTAGGGGGTTCAACTGATGGTTTGGTCTGCTGTCGTGGTCGGGTGAAGGTGGTGGTGGTGAAGCTCGAGAAGAAGAAACTGCAGGTGATGGGTTTCTGTCGGGGGAAGAAAACTGCAGAGAAAGAGAGAAGAAGTTCTCGATGGGAGGAAGAAGGGAATGTTTGGTTGGGAAGAAGATATTTGTTGCTAGGGTGTGAGGCGGGGACATCGAATGTTGATGCACAACGAAGAGAAAGCGTTGGATGATCACATCTGGATTAAATCGAACGGCACGAAGGGAACAGGCGTGGAGCGACCGTTGGATGTGTGATACATCAAAACTGACGGCTTAAGATGGAGTTAGGTACTATGATGTTAGACAGGAACTTCATAGTTTGATGCACGATGATGAAGCGACCGTGGGATGAAGTGATGGATCCAATCTGACGGCTGAAAATGGAAGCGGTTTTGGGTATTGGGAATGGATTTGGGACTTGGGTATGCAAAGCCCATATCTTCTTTAAGAACAGTTCTTCCTCTTCAAGCCCATTTCTAATTGATCCGGCTCTTGCAAACATCCTTCTTCACTGCCTTTCTGCGGGAGTCTTTGCCGTTTCTTTGCTCTTTTCGCTCCATGAGTTAACCAAGCTTTATTTAGTACCTAAAAATGCAAAATTAATTGAGAAAAGTATTTATTCTTGAAAACAACGAGAACACAGAATATGGGATAAAATGGAGCATTAGTGCACAAATGATGAGTTAAATGCCAATAAAAAGGTGCAAATATATACAATATTTGGCACTCATCACCATCCAACTTCGCTAACCTAGTTGGATGGTGTAGATTTGTTTTCAGGAGGCCAGCAGGGTATCATTGTGATCACCGGCCACCCCTCTCCCACATAAAGCGATCGACCAAGCAGTATCTCACCCGTAGGGATCCCAAGCGATCACCCAAAGGTGGCCCACGCTCATTTTTCTAAGACACTCAACTCGCGACTAACTAGAACGAGCTAAAAAACAACGATGTTTTCTGCACATCGATTATTTTCAGCTGCTTGTTTGAAAGAGATGATTTATATACATCGATTATAAGCGATGTTATACAAATATTGATTTCACAAATAACTTATTATTTAACCTGCACTATGTGCTGATTTTAGCGGCGAGTCTCACGTCTTGACCCGTTCACTCGAGACATCAAACATGTCACAAACCGGGGGATACTCACTGGGGTATTGGTCTGGCGGTTTACAGCGTGCAGCGTGCAACGCGCCCATTACGAGAAAGTGTCAGGAAAGGGCGGACAGTTAACAACAATAAGAGAGTAGTGGGTAAAAAGGGTGATCGGTCTTCCTTCATAATGGAAACGTGATGATCACCACCTTCCACACAACCCCACTTCTCCACTACTTAACTTCCTCAACTTCCTACGAGATCAGGGGGCGCTCGATGACTTGTATAAATAGGTATTCAACTTATTTCACAGAAGACAAGTGTTATCAACACAAGTATCCAGAAACCATATTCTGATACAAGTCATAAAACAGCCACACCTTCATAATTCAACATTCTGATCTCAAACACCTTCTTCGCTTCCCTCCCTAAGATCAACCCTTCTCCTTCACTTTGTGACCGAATTGAATCTGGAACGACCATTTATTGGTTTAGGTCAGAGTCTTATAGATTGATCTCTCAAATCTAAAAGTACTCCCGTGCAGTGCATTTGTTTAGGGTTTGAATTCGTTTCTCATCAATACACCCAAATTTACCAAAAACCGCAGAATCAGTTTTTACCCCAAAACAACTGGCGACCATAGTGGGAGATTAATCTCTCGGTTGCAAGATCAATTTTCAATTTCATTTCAATTTTCTCACATTCAAGATGGTAGATCTTAGGTCTGGGTCAATTACCAATCCTGATGCTACGGGCGATGATAACACTCCCGGTACCAATATCCCTGCCGTTAACACCAATATACTGCCTGTCAACATAGTCAACACATCGCATGGTGTTACATCCTCTAGCACCAACACTAGTAACGCCGGAAACATCCCCTCTGGCGTGACACCCCCTATTACCAGAGCCAGAGCCGTTGATACTCCTAATATTTCTTCGAGCACGACACCTCCAATCGTCACCAAGGATGCCACCATTTCTTCATAGAGACGAGAAACTGGAGGAGCTAGAGGAAGCCAACCCCCATCACCATTGTTGATTTGATGGAAAGACAATAAGTTTTCGCTAAGGCTCAGACGTACATGGCTACAACTCATAAAGAGGTACTCACTTTCCTCAAGACGCTAACGGAGCGACTACCACAAGAGCCGCGTCAACCCATGGAGCCAACAAGGAGTACTTTTAACACTCCTGGCGCGAGTAATTCAACAGGGCGTGCCTTCATAGATGAGGAAGTTCGCGTTGCTCCTGAACGCTCACGAGAAAGGAATCAACCGTCCAACTTCATCACACGTGAGGATCTGGAGCGTCTCCTCCAAAATCGAGAGAAAGAAAACACGGTGGACATGCACCAGCACCAACTTCCGTATCCTCCTGATGTGCAAAGAGTTCCTCTCCCGAGAAGATACTCCTCTCCTCAGTTCTCCCTTTATGATGGTACTGTTAACGCTCGCGAATACATTTCTCGTTTTCTGGAATCATTGGGAGAACACGAATACAATCATGTCCTCCGCCTGAAAGAATTTTCAAAGTCACTTACCGGAAGATCGTATACGTGGTACAACAACATCGCACCAAACAACATATCCAATTGGTGTGAAATGGTCACCGCTTTTTATAAGAAGTATTTATTCGTGTCCGAGAAAATCAATTTTTCATACTTGGGAATAATGTTTCAACGCAACAACGAGCATCCAAATGATTACGTCAAGAGAGTCAGTTCAAGCTTTGGATTGTCACGACCCAAATGTGACCGAACAACAGTTGGTAGAGTCATGCAGTAACGGTATGGTTACCTTCTATCGTGCTTTTCTAGAAAACCTGTGTTTCCAGATGTTCTCTGAACTCCATGAAGCCGCTAAGCGGTCGGCTACGACCGCGCCGGCGCTGTTAGAAAGAACCAGACCGGCCAGGGGTAAAGATGCACGCGAAACTCTAGGAAACAGACGCCTCGTCAACAATAAATATAACACCGGTCGTCTGTAAACGTGGTAGGCGAAGGAGGGAAAAGGAAAGCTCCAGCAGCAGAACAACAACTCAAGCGTGCGGCGCCAGCGTAGACAACTCCATCTTGGAAAGCCGCGGCTAAGACCCCTATGCAAGAAACTGGAGATGTTGCTCCAGACTTCACATTTACAATAGATGAAGTCATTTAACTCCTGGAAGCATGGATTCAAGATGACGCGATCAAGCTACCTCCTCTCAGACGTCCGCTAACCGAAGAAGAGATGGCAAATCCCAAATATTATCGCTACCACAGGTTTGTCAATCACCCAACCAGTGACTGCAACAAATTGAAACGCATTTTCAAAGAGAAGGTGGATGCGGAAGAACTTCAATTAGGAAGTGAAGGAGTCCACAGAGACCCTCTTCCTGTCAGGAGCTGCATGATTTCTGGGGACTCCGTCCACAAAACTGTGCAGTCTACGATGGAGCATTTATGTGAAATTATGTACTTCTCCAAGGCGCAACGTCAAGACATGTTTGGATCCCTCAACCGTATCGTATCATGCAAGCGTCTGTTTCCAGTTGGGGAGGTTGTTCCCAAACCCCAATCTTTTCTGGTGATGTATTGTAGTAAGTGGTAGTAAAGATTCGATTCTCGAACTTGTAAAGATTCGTTTTAGACTCAAAAAAAAACTAGAAAACTTAATTGAAGTTGTTATCAAGATTATAAAAAGAACCAAGACTCAGGATTCCACCATTGACCAATTAAGTGATTCAATCTAATCAATATTCATGTAATTCTTTGCGTTTAAAGTGATTCTAATCTATTGCCTTTAGTAGATTTTCGAAGTAACAATTGTAAACATCAAGCATGAAACATCAAAAGTCTTAAACTAAGCATGCTCCATCAACACGAATAACAATCATTCAATAAAAATCAATTTTCAAATATTAGTTCCACGCAAATAATCATAAAAGAAATTGCAAAAATTAATTAAAATAGAAACATACCACTTTTCATGGAACAATGGCTTCCTCCGTCGCCTCAGCTAAGGGGTTTATCTCCTCATATTATTCACGTGCTTAAAATAGGTGTTCATAGCTCAAAATGGTGAAAAACAAGAGAAAACTAATAAAGCAGCAGCTTGCAACGTTTCACAGGCGTTACAAACTGACTTTTACAGAGCACTGTTGCAATTTGAACTGTTACATGAAACGATAGAAGAGATATGATGTAGAATAAAAGACTGTTTTGAAGGGTCTAATGTTCTTCAGCAGCAGCAGCAAAACCCGGTTTCCTGCAACTTCGATTTCTCGGCTCTGTGGTGTTCTAAACTTCCCCTAACTTCTTCTAAACTTCAATACTCCTCTCTGGGACTCGAGCACACCTTTTATACACCTCCAAACCCTCGAAAACCCGATTAAATCTCTCCTTTTTTCTTTGCTTCCAAGGTACGAAATTTCCTCTCCAAGTCTTCTTTACGCGTTTCTGGCCTGTCCAATTCTTTCCAAACTCTTTATTAGGCATATAAGTTTCTTAGGAAATCTGTTTCTTACCTTGAATCTCTTTAAATTTCCAAAATTAATCAAACAGGGACCGTGAACTTCTTCCGCTGCTGTTTTGCTCCAACTCGAGTTCTAGACAATTTGGGTTCAATTAAACGACTATACCAGGCCTGTTTAGGCCTAAGAAGTAAACCCAATCAATTTCAGCCTTTTAGTCTCCATAGAACTCGAACAAGATCTCAATCCTAATTTCTGCCGTGAAAACCAATTTTTCCCGCCTTTTTCTGATTTGAATTTGGGAAGGAAGTGACATCCCCTTTATCTGTGGCTGGTCTCCCCTTAGCACCTGGGGTGCAAATAGTAAATTTTGAGACGTGGATAGTAAATTTTCAGGGTGCCTTTAAGAACTCCTCCGGGTGCGTTCAGCGCACTTCTGGGGTGCCTTTAATACTTTCTACGGGGTACTTTTCGAGCCAATTTTGCCGCAAAAGCCTATTTCTCCAAAACCACCTACAAAAACATAAAA
Source organism: Papaver somniferum (assembly GCF_003573695.1). Classification (NCBI taxonomy): domain Eukaryota; kingdom Viridiplantae; phylum Streptophyta; class Magnoliopsida; order Ranunculales; family Papaveraceae; genus Papaver; species Papaver somniferum. The sequence goes on from NC_039367.1 coordinate 54,262,515, forward strand.
TTATTAAATAAGTACAAAATCAAGCACTAACAATACACAGTTTTGAGAACAAATTAGACACAAAAATGTGTCTATCACCTGGGAAACGCGAGATGCAACTGGGGATTCCTAACCATCGCTAATTCGAAGGATGTCGAGTTTGACAACACACTGATTGATGCAGCATCTTATTTCAATATTGTCACCATCAAGACCTTGAAAGCTACAAATATTTCAAAGCAGGAAGTTTTTCACTACCCAACCATAATTAAAGATTCAGAAGGAGAAGCCAGAGATGCTTACCGGTACATTAATCTTGAAATCAATGTGGGAGATGCTCTAACGCACGCTAAATTTCATATAGTTAAAGAATACCCGAATTATGATATTGTCCTGAGGCGCTCATGGATACACAAAAACAAGGCGAAGCTAGGAGTATGTTCTTTACTAGTGTCAACACCTGAAAGGATCTCCAACAAGCCATCCAATCCTGAGGACTACTTGTTGTCGTATCAACAACTTGCGAATGTGACACAACTGCCTGGAGAAAGCCCGTCATCGTACATTCGAAGATTCCGAACTCAAGTAAGTCTTATTGACAACCATTTTGCAACCGGTCACTCCTCCTTCCGCCAAGGCTTGGGGACTCGATCCGACTATCAACCCAGCCGTCATTAAGAGATGTGAATGGGATGCTGCGGGCAGAGATTCAATCACGAAGCTTGCTTGCGTTGGACTATACTTGACTAAACAGGGCTGGTATAATGGATTTAACGGATTAAATTGGGCTGGATAATCAGTTCTCGGCAAACAGGGAAAGTATAAGAAGAACCGCGTACTTCTGAAGCTGATATTTTGGAGAGTTTCAAGGGTTAATTTGCTGTGATATTCTTGTTACCTATTTAACAGGATTAGTGACGTGATTGGGGAGTAGAAAAAGGAATCAAAATCTTCTTATATGTGGTAGTTATCTAAAACAGGGAGGGAAAAGCTATTTACGGCAACAAGCAGATAATGTTGGTCCTGTTTTGATTATTTTGGAAGGTTATAGAGAAGATATTCCCTGTTAGATTCAACTATATCCCATACGAAGAGTTTCAGTTGAAACAGAAGCCGCGTGAAACAAAAGAAAGGAAATATTTTCCCGCAGCTTTTGGTCGAAGAAAAGATAGAGATTCTCGGGATTTAATTACCATATGTTGTATAAAAGGGTTAGTATGAGTCACAGGAAAGGAGTCGAGAGTTGGGGGTGAAGAACGGAGGTGTTGGAGAGCTGCAGGTGAAGTTGTAGAAAAGAGAAGAAAGTGCAGAGTCGTTTTCTGCTCTTTCAGAGAAGAAAAGAAGCCGAAGCAAATTAGACAAACAGAGTCAGTCGCTGAGGGAGTCTTATTCAAAAACAAAAAAGAAGTATCGTTTTTCATTATTAGTTGCAAAATACTTCCAGTGACTATACCTTTGTAACAGTCCCCTATGTAACACCAGTATATCGTTATAAATCCGCTGTATTATTAATTTCTTCAATAAAAACACCTATTGAGCCATGTTTCTATCTTTTGAGCGTGTTTTCACCATGAAGAGCTAAAACCCCACCATTGGGATGACGGAGGAAGCCTAATATCATACTTGGGTAATTATATTTGTTTCTTATATGACTTTTGCACTAATTAAAATTGAATTATGATTTTGATTAATTAGTTGTCATCTCGTTTGATGGGTCATGCTTGCTTAGATGTTTTGATGTCCCATTCTTAGGATTTACAACTAATGTTTTGAGAATCTTCCTTGGAAAAAATAAGAGTCCATGTCTTTATTGATCTATAATTGTTAAAAGAATTAATATTTGAACCTTATGTTATGAGTTTGGTGGAATCCTAAGTCCCAGTTTCTCCGATACTACTACCATATTTTTGTATATATTTATTAGAATCAGTATTTAAGTCTAGAATCGAGTCTACACAAGTCCGAGTTGAACGAACTTTACTTACCACTCGGAAAACTACATCAATTTTCGATTGACACCTTTTGAGGTATGCACAACTTTTCATGGAACAATGGCTTCCTCCGTCGCCTCAGCTAAGGGGTTTAGCTCCTCATATTATTCACGTGCTCAAAATAGGTGTTCATAGCTCAAAAGGGTGAAAAACAAGATAAAACTAACAAAGCAGCAGCTTGCAACGTTTAACAGGCGTTACAAACTGACTTTTACAGAGCACTGTTGCAATTTGAACTGTTACAGGAAACGATAGAAGAGATATGATGTAGAATAAAAGACTATTTTGAAGGGTCTAATGTTCTTCAGCAGCAGCATCAAAACCCGGTTTCCTGCAACTTCGATTTCTCGGCTTTGTGGTGTTCTAAACTTCCCCTAACTTCTTCTAAACTTCAATACTCCTCTTTGGGACTCGAGCACACATTTTATACACCTCCAAACCCTCGAAAACCCGATTAAATCTCTCCTTCTTTCTTTGCTTCCAAGGTACGAAATTTCCTCTCCAAGTCTTCTTTACGCGTTTCTGGCCTCTCCAATTATTTCCAAACTCTTTATTAGGCATATAAGTTTCTTAGGAAATCTGTTTCTTACCTTGAATCTCTTTAAATTTCCAAAATTAATCAAACAGGGACCGTGAACTTCTTCCGTTGTTGTTTTGCTCCATCTCGAGTTCTAGCCAATTTGGGTTCAATCAAACGACTATACCAGGCCTGTTTAGGCCTAAGAAGTAAACCCAATCAATTTCAGCCTTTTAGTCTCCATAGAACTCGAACAAAATCTCAACCCTAATTTCTGACGTGAAAACCAATTTTTCCCGCCTTTTTTTGTTTTGATTTGGGAAGGAAGTGACCTCCCCTTTATCCGTGGTTGATCTCCCTTTAGCACCTGGGGTGCAAATAGTAAATTTGGGGCGTAGATAGTAAATTTTCGGGGTGCCTTTAACAACTCCTCTGGGTGCGTCCAGCGCATTTTTGAGGTGCCTTTAATACTTTCTACGGGGTACTTTTCGACACAATTTTGCCGCAAAAGCCTATTTCTCCAAAAACACCTACAAAAACATAAAATGATTAAATAAGTACAAAATCGAGCACTAACAATACACAGTATTGAGAACAAATTAGACAGAAAATGTGTTTATCAAATACCCCCAAACTTATTATTTGCTAGTCCTCGAGCAAAACTAATATAGAAAATAAAATCCTAACTCACTGTCGCCGGCATCGTTGATTGCACTTAGCATGTGCAACAAGCCTTTAAACCCCTAGGTGGCCCTAGTGGCCTAGTTATAGCCTCGATAGGGCTTGCCGGAGGTATACCCACAAAACCTTTACTCCAGACCCTAACTATCTATGCAGAACCTTGGAAGGCACTAAAGAATCTCCTTGGTTAACATACTTATTGACTACAGGAGGAAGTACCCTGATGCGAAATTCCAATTGTTGTACACGAGTTTGCACTCAAGCATACTAAATTTCATATATAAGTGATAGAGCTCTACTCAGATAGTCGCACTATGGACATCAATATCCGGAGTCAACAAATCACATGGATAGATTAAGAGATGGATATAGAGAAAAACATAAATGGTTTTGATGTTGACTAGGTGAACGGTGTTTCTCATATCTGTCTGAAGGCCACTGCCAAAATGAATCTATCTTAATGGACTGAGATACTAGTCTAACTAATATCAACACGACTGACATATACAAGGGAACCAGTGGTCGATAATCCTAACTCTAGGTCAACACAACTGGCATATACCAGTGGACGACTTTATTGAATTTATTCCGGTTGGTCTGATGGTCTGGTCTCAATTTCTCTTATTTTTCTTTCTTCAATTCATTCATTCATTTTTTATTTATTATTATTTTTTTTTATTTTGGTATCTCAATCACTCTATTTCACCCTAGCAGTGGTAACAACTTCATTCGTGAGCCCCACCTAATCACTTAGAGAAACATATTTTTAAAAGAAAACAAAATAAAAACAGAAGTGAAAAGGACTCAACGAGATATGGCGAAACTACCATGTTATTTCTAACACCTGAGCTTTGTACTTTTATGAATAGACTCTTTAGACGTTTCCATCTAATCAGATTGGTTCCTCAACTCCTATAATCAAGATATTTCCATCCACTTAGATTAGTTAGTGCGATCCTTAATAGGCATAAATTTCTAAGCTCTGGAGTTTAATAATAATGCAACTAAAATGTTTCTCCCATACCCCCAAACTTAAATCTAACATTGTCCTCAATGTTCTGAAGATAAAATTAAAAGCATGAACAAGGAGAAACTGTTACCATTTGAAGCAAAAGAGTTAAAGAAAGATATTACCGTGTTGCATGAGCATGGGTTACCTCCCAAGAAGTGCTAAATTTACAGTCTTCATCCAGACATCAATTACCATAAAATTGCTAGTTACCTTTCAAATCATATATCAAGAGTCGAAACAACTGTGGGTCATCAAAACCAAATAAAACTGCCATAATTATGAGACAAGCGCACCGTATTAGAAAAATGAACAAACATAGCACAACCTGATCTAAACTTTCTTGCAAGTCAACTGGGTTTTTCTGCGGCGCCCAATGGGGCTTCATACGAGTGTCTTGAAAAATATATTCATCCGAACAACGGGTCTCTAATGAATGAATTTCCTCCTGGAAAGTATCAGGAGGATCAGGTTGCATATTCGGAAGAGACTCAGGTAATACCTCAGGCACACTAGGCTCGAGTCCCAAGTTAGGGACTTCTAATAGGGATACTTGGGCATTACTACCCCCAAACTTAGAATTTTGGGTGTCTCTAGATAGACTTGTCACAATATTCCTAATTTCTAGACCATCAGGTTCCTGAAAAAGGTCAATTTCTTTCTCTAAATTATAATCAGGTGGTTCATCCTCTAAATGCATTTGAAGCATACAAACTGTATGACTTATGTGTGTTACATCCTCTATGGTTAACCCTAATGTTTCCTTATTATCTTGAAGCATGATTTCTGGCCTACTCTCCTGATCGGAAGCTATATTCACAGGAAAAGTCTCAGGTGACCCTAAATGCTCTTCAAGCTCTTCCAAATAAGGGATTAAGGTAGATCCGGAATCTAGTAATGGTTCGAACCTAGCTTTCCATTTATCAATATCTAACACAGCAATAGAATCCAACAGAGCATTTACTTGTTCAATGTTGCTATCTTCGTCGAAATCCATGCTAAAGTGGGCTAGAAAACTTTCTAATGGATCTTCCAATATGATGTTTGGTAATGACTCCTGAATTAAGGTTCCTATCATGTTCACATCTTCAATGCACGTGTCATCTAGCTCAGAATGTAGCTTATTGACATTAAAAATATTCAACTCAATAGTCATATTACCAAAACATAGATTCATAATACCATTTCAACAGTTTATGATCGCATTATACGTAGCTAAAAATGGGAGACCTAAAATCACAGGTATCTGGTTCTCTGGGTCAGGGACAGGTTGGGTATCTAAGACCACGAAATCCACAGGATAAATAAACTTGTCGACCTCAATAAGAACATCTTCTATCACACCACGAGGAATTTTAACAGACCTATCAGCTAACTGCAGTGTTATCTTGGTAGGTTTCAATTCACCAAGTCCTAGCTGTAAGTACACATGGTACGGCAGTAAGTTCACACTAGCTCCTAAGTCAAGTAAAGCTTTATCTACCCGATGTTTTCCTATCGTGCAAGCAATGGTAGGGGCACCTGGGTCTTTATATTTAGGAGTTGTGTTGTTCTGAATGATCGAACTTACATGACTAGCTAAAAAGGCTTTTTTAGGAACACTAAGCTTACGCTTTCGCGTACACATATCCTTAAGGAATTTGGCATAAGCCGGCAGTTGCCTAATTGCTTCTAGTAACGGAAGGTTTATGGTAACTTTCTTAAAAGCCTCCATTATGTCATTAAAGTTGGATTCACTCTTTGTTGGTACTAGTAGCTGTGGAAATGGGGTTCTAGGCATAAAATAGGTCCTCTCAGGAACCGAATTTGCATCATCAGAAACTTTATCAGTCTCCTCAGCTATGGATGTCCTGAGGGGTGAACTACAGTATGATCACTATCAGGCATGGTGACCTGATTATCTACTACTCTACCACTCCTAAGGGTTGTAATTGCATTCAACTGATGTGATGGTTTTGCACCTACTTCATGAACTCCTCTAGGGTTGGGTTGTGTTTGACTAGGAAATCTACCTTTTTCTCTCAAGGACTCATTTATCATACTAACCTAGGTTTTTAACTCGGCAATAACTTGACTGTTTTCCTGCCCTATCATGTTACTAGCTTTTATGCTTTGTGAAAGTGATTGGTGCATCTTATCAATATTTCGAATGAACGAGGTGAGAGTTTCCTATAGACTTAAAATTTTCTTATCGGACTGATTCTGAAACTGAGCTGGTCCTGAAGGATTCTTAGTATAGCCAAAACCTGGGGGAGCATTCAAATTACTAAATTGACCTTGATTCTGGTCCTTAGACCATGAGAGGTTCAGATAGTTTCTCTAACAAGGATTATAGGTTTCTGAATATGGGTCAAACTTTTAACGGTTATCATATCTAGTGTTATTATTATAAAGAGCATTGGCTTGCTCTTTAATAGTCTGGCCTTCCCAAAAAGGCTCCAGTCTACCACTAGTGTGACCTAATTCTAAAGCTTCTAACCTTTTAGCTATTGCTGCAATTTTGGCATCTGATTCAAAGCCTCATTCTAGCCTATTAACGTTTCCTCTGCGTAGAAGAATTGTTTTTTTTTGGGTTAACTACTATTTTCCCATTGCTGGGTTTTCTCGGCGATGTCATTCAAAAATTCCATTGTTGCATCAACAATTTGGTTTTCAAGCCCACCGGTGCACAGAGACTCAACCATGGTTGTTGTCGGATAATCTAAACCCTCATAAAGGATCTGAACTAGCCTAACCTTTTCTAAACCATGATGAGGACATTGGGCTAATAGATCATTGAACCTTTCCAAATACCTATACAAAGATTCTCCCTCATGTTGAGAAAACGTGCAGATTAGCGTCCTAATAGACGATGTTTTGTGCCAAGGGAAAAACTTGTTCAAAAGGCATATGTAAGTTGTTCATATGTTTCGATTGACCCAGAAGCCAAACTAGATAGCCACGATTTAGCTTTATCTTTCAGGGAAAAAGGGAATAACCTAAGTTTCAGAGCATCGTCATCAAGGTCTCTAATTTTTAGGGTACTAGAAATTTCTTCAAAATCCCTAACATGGAAATAGGGGTTTTCATTTTCTTTCCCTAAAAAGATTGGGAGCATCTGTAATGTCCCAGGTTTAAGTTCATAATTCGCTTCCGTGTCAGCTAACACTGGCTTGAGGGACGTATGAATTTCGAATGTGTCAGTTATCAAGTTATGAGACTAGACCTAATTATTTTAGGAAAATAAAAACGACACATTTGCTTAAGAAAGACCACCACTTTCATTGCGGTCAACTGATTTACTTAGAGGATCCTCAATTATTCAGGCTATTATTATGTGCTTCTAAATTCTTCCATACCTTAGAACCTGATAATTCGGATCGTACTTATGAGGTGGTGCATCCCATGAAAATATTTTATTTAGACCCCTTTATAGAACCTGAACTTGAACCACAACTAGATGTAGTTGTCTTAAACAGGAAACTAGGCAAGGGTGTGCTATGTTTATTCTTGGTTTGTTGCAGTTTCCTTTTGTCTGTGATAACACATTTTGATGCAGATGACCCACATTTATTCAGACTATTGCTATATGATTCGAGGTGATTAATTATTTCTTATGTCTGGCTGAAGACGTTAAACTTAGCACTTCTTGGGAGGTAACCCATGCTTATGCAACACGGTAATATCTTTCCTTTACTCTTTTGCTTCAAATGGTAATAGTTTCTCCTTGTTCATGCTTTTATTTTTATCTTTAGAACATTGAGGACAATGTTAGATTTAAGTTTGGGGGTATGGGAGAAACTTTTAGTTGCAATAAATAAACTCCAGAGCCAAGAAATGTATGCCTATTAATTAAGGATTGCACTAACCAATCTAAGTGGATGGAAGCATCTTGGTTGTAGGAGTTGAGGAACCAATCTGATTAGATAGAAACATCTAAAGAGTCTATTCATAAAAGCACAGAGCTCGGGTGTTAGAAATAACATGGTAGTTTCGCCATATCTCATTGAGTCCTTTTCACTTCTGTTTTTATTTTGTTTTCTTTTTAAAATACGTTTCTCTAAGTGATTTGGTGGGGCACACGATTCAAGTTATTACCACTGCTAGAGTGAAATAGAGTGATTGACATATCAAAAAAAAAAAAGATGATGATGAAAAAGAAGAAGAAAAGGAAAAAAATTGAGACCAGACCAACCGGAATAAATTCAATAAAGTCGACCACTGGTACCCTTGTATATGTCAGTTGTGTTGACCTAGAGTTAGGATTATCGACCATTGGTTCCCTTGTATATGCCAGTTGTGTTGATATTAGTCAAACTAGTATTTCGGTCCATTAGGATAGGTTCATTTTGGCAGTGGCCTTCAGACAGATATGAGAAACACCGTTCACCTAGTCAACATCAAAACCATCTATGTTTTTCTCTTTATCCATCTCTTAATCTATACATGTGATTTGTTGACTCCGGATATTGATGTCCATAGTGCGACTATCTGAGAAGAGTTCTGTCACTTATATATGAATTTTAGTATGCTTGAGTACAAACTCGTGTACATCAATTGAAATTTCGCATCAGGGTACTTCCTCCTGTAGTCAATGAGAGTATGCCAACCAAGGAGATTCTTTAGTGCCTTTCAAGGTTCTGCAGATACCTAGGGTCTGGAGTAAAGGTTTTGTGGGTATATCTCTGGTAATCCCTCCCGAGACTAAAACTCGCCCACTATGCCACCTAGGGGTTTAAAGGCTTGTTGCATACGCTAAATGCAACCGACGATGCCTGCGACAGTGAGTTAGGATTTTATTTCCTGTTTTGGATTTGCTCGAGGACTAGCAAATAATAAGTTTGGGGGTATTTGATAGAAGCATTTATGTGTCTATTTTGATCTAAATTACATGTATTGTTAGTGCTCGATTTTCTATTTATTATGGTTTTTTATGTCTTCGTAGGTGTTTTTGGAGAAATACACTTGTGCGGATAAATTGGCTCGAGAAGTGGTCCTAAAAGACGTACTACAGGCAACCCGGAAGTATGTTGGAGACGCCCCAGAAAAGTTATATTTACATCCCGGAGGAATTGATATCTACACCCCACAAATGGATAAGGGGCACCCAGGGAAAATACTGTTGGCACACCGAAAGTTGATAAGGGGAGGTCATCCCTTACCTTTTGAATGTTGAAATTGGCGGGAAATTGTTATCTTCTCCTGCGTGTTTTACTGGCAGAGTTGGATTCGATTTTTGGATGGGTCGGGCAGAGATTCAATCACGAAGCTTGTTTGCGTTGGACTATACTTGACTAAACAGGGCTGGTATAATGGATTTAACGGATTAAATTGGGCTGGATAATCAGTTCTCGGTAAACAGGGAAAGTATAAGAAGAACCGCGTACTTCTGAAGCTGATATTTTGGAGAGTTTCAAGGGTTAATTTGCTGTCATATTCTTGTTACCTATTTAACAGGATTAGTGACGTGATTGGGGAGTAGAAAAAGGAATCAAAATCTTCTTATATGTGGTAGTTATCTAAAACAGGGAGGGAAAAACTATTTACGGCAACAAGCAGATAATGTTGGTCCTGTTTTGATTATTTTGGAAGGTTATAGAGAAGATATTCCCTGTTAGATTCAACTATATCCCATACGAAGAGTTTCAGTTGAAACAGAAGCCGCGTGAAACAAAAGAAAGGAAATATTTTCCCGCAGCTTTTGGTCGAAGAAAAGATAGAGATTCTCGGGATTTAATTACCATATGTTGTATAAAAGGGTTAGTATGAGTCACAGGCAAGGAGTCGAGAGTTGGGGGTGAAGAACGGAGGTATTGGAGAGCTGCAGGTGAAGTTGTAGAGAAGAGAAGAAAGTGCAGAGTCGTTTTCTGCTCTTTCAGAGAAGAAAAGAAGCTGAAGCAAATTAGACAAACAGATTCAGTCGCAGAGGGAGTCTTATTCAAAAACAAAACAGAAGTACCGTTGTTCATTATTAGTTGCAAAATACTTCCAGTGACTATACCTTTGTAACAGTCCCCTATGTAACACCAGTATATCGTTATAAATCCGCTGTATTATTAATTTCTTCAATAAAAACACCTATTGAGCCATGTTTCTATCTTTTGAGCGTGTTTTCACCATGAAGAGCTAAAACCCCACCATTGGGATGACAGAGGAAGCCTAATATCATACTTGGGTAATTATATTTGTTTCTTATATGACTTTTGCACTAATTAAAATTGAATTATGATTTTGATTAATTAGTTGTCATCTCGTTTGATGGGTCATGATTTCTTAGATGTTTTGATGTCCCATTCTTAGGATTTACAACTAATGTTTTGAGAATCTTCCTTGGAAAAAATAAGAGTCCATGTCTTTATTGATCTATAATTGTTAAAAGAATTAATATTTGAACCTTATGTTATGAGTTTGGTGGAATCCTAAGTACCAGTTTCTCGGATACTGCTACCATATTTTTGTATATATTTATTAGAATTAGTATTTAAGTCTAGAATCGAGTCTACACAAGTCCGAGTTGAACGAACTTTACTTACCACTCGAAAAACTACATCAATTTTTGATTAACACCTTTTGAGGTATGGACAACTTTTCATGGAACAATGGCTTCCTCCGTCGCCTCAGCTAAGGGGTTTAGCTCCTCATATTATTCACGTGCTCAAAATAGGTGTTCATAGCTCAAAAGGGTGAAAAACAAGAGAAAACTAATAAAGCAGCAGCTTGCAACGTTTAACAGGCGTTACAAACTGACTTTTACAGAGCACTGTTGCAATTTGAACTGTTACAGGAAACGATAGAAGAGATATGATGTAGAATAAAAGACTGTTTTGAAGGGTCTAATGTTCTTCAGCAGCAGCAGCAAAACCCGGTTTCCTGCAACTTCGATTTCTCGGCTTTGTGGTGTTCTAAACTTCCCCTAACTTCTTCTAAACTTCAATACTCCTTTTTGGGACTGGAGCACACCTTTTATACACCTCCAAAACCTCGAAAAACCGATTAAATCTCTCCTTTTTTCTTTGCTTCCAAGGTACGAAATTTCCTCTCCAAGTCTTCTTTACGCGTTTCTGGCCTCTCTAATTCTTTCCAAACTCTTTATTAGGCATATAAGTTTCTTAGGAAATCTGTTTCTTACCTTGAATCTCTTTAAATTTCCAAAATTAATCAAACAGGGACCGTGAACTTCTTCCGCTGCTGTTTTGCTCCAACTCGAGTTCTAGCCAACTTGGGTTCAATCAAACGACTATACCAGGCTTGTTTAGGCCTAAGAAGTAAACCCAATCAATTTCAGCCTTTTAGTCTCCATAGAACTCGAACAAAATCTCAACCCTAATTTCTGTCGTGAAAACCAATTTTTCCCGCCTTTTTCTGATTTGAATTTGGGAAGGAAGTGACCTCCCCTTTATCCGTGGCTGGTCTCCCTTTAGCACCTGGGGTGCAAATAGTAAATTTTGAGGCGTGGATAGTAAATTTTCAGGGTGCCTTTAAGAACTCCTCCGGGTGCGTCCAGCGCATTTTTGAGGTGCCTTTAATACTTTCTACGGGGTACTTTTCGACACAATTTTGCCGCAAAAGCCTATTTCTCCAAAAACACCTACAAAAACATAAAATGATTAAATAAGTACAAAATCGAGCACTAACAATACACAGTATTGAGAACAAATTAGACACAAAAATGTGTCTATCACCTGGGAAACGCGAGATGCAACTGGGGATTTCTAACCATCGCTAATTTGAAGGATGTCGAGTTTGACAACACACTGATTGATGCAGCATCTTATTTTAATATTGTCACCATCAAGACCTTGAAAGCTACAAATATTTCAAAGCAGGAAGTTGTTCACTACCCAACCATAATTGAAGATTCAGAAGGAGAAGCCAGAGATGCTTACGGGTACATTAATCTTGAAATCAAGGTGGGAGATGCTCTAACGCACGCTAAATTTCATATAGTTAAAGAATACCCGAATTATGATATGGTCCTGAGGCGCTCATGGATACACAACAACAAGGCGAAGCTAGGAGTATGTTCGTTACCAGTGTCAATACCTGAAAGGATCTCCAACAAGCCATCCAATCCTGAGGACTACTTGTTGGCGTATCAACAACTTGCGAATGTGACACAACTGCCTGGAGAAAGCCCGTCATCGTACATTCGAAGATTCCGAACTCAAGTAAGTCTTATTGAACAACCATTTTGCAACCGGTCACTCCTCCTTCCGCCAAGGCTTGGGGACTCGATCCGACTATCAACCCAGCCATCACTAAGAGATGTGAATGGGATGCTGGTCCTTTCAAGTACTTTATCCAAAATTTAGAAGCTATCTCAGTCAAAGACGACGAATCTAATGATCAAATAGCTGTGCAACACCCAAACACATTTCAAGTTGGAGATACGATGGTGAAAGTTACCGATCAGTCTGCTCCGCCTGCGGAAGGGAAAGACGAGCCATACCTAGTGGCAGAAGTTATCTTAGGGGTTTACTGCAAGCTCATCAACGCCGACAAACTATAAGGCATGGTAATACACTCACGATGGATCAAACCCTTCAACACCTAAAACGCTGTGCTACCTCTTTCTTCCAGCGTTCCCTTTAATGCTTTCCCTAGCAGTTTCCCTTTCCATGCAATATTTGTAATTCCTCCAAAATGATTGCATTGCTTGCATTCATAATTAGGGTTTAAATTTATTAGTTAATCAAAGCATCATTTATTTTAGTTCTTACTCCTGAATCATCTCAAGGCAAAGTCTCAAGTAAGCCCAAGCCCTCATAAAATCATTACCCATTGATTCAAAACCAAAGAAAATAAAACCACGAAAAAGGCATCTCGTGCCTTTCAAAAACACCGAAGGGAATACATAAAGAAGGACAAAGTAACCAAAGGAAATCATCAAGCAGCCAGTACGCGGTTTTGGGCAAGTATCCTGAAGTGCAGCCTGCTTCAACAAAGAAACGGCCTCTCAATCATCGTGTGCTTAGATCCAGGGAAGAAGTTTCACACCAGTAATTCTTCGGATTTTGAAAAAATTTCTTCACGGAATCAGGAAGTAGCAAGTTAGTGTGTGGTACTCCTGGATTGCAGCCGCTTCTTTAGACGTGTCCAATCACGTCGCACAAGCTATTAATTGGAGAAAGAGCCTCCACACCTAACAAATACGACTCTTGAATTTCTTGTTCACGGAAGCACAACAGATGTGATATACAAGGGTGTTGCCAAATGGGAGTTACAGGTTCGTGGCCGAATCCTTAATTTTCAACATTACATCCCTACCTCAAGCTATTGTTATTAGGGTTACATATGATTATCATGGAGGCAGTATCCGGCCACATAAAAGGAAAACACATCACCGCTCATGTGTATCGCGTTCCCATCGACTGCACCTCAGTGGAGTGGGAACGACCGCACTTCGTTGGAATGGGGAGGTTCCCTCGAGACCTTATTGGAGAGCGCTACAACTAGAATATCAAGATAACATGAATAGAAGAACTGTTATTTGATAAGGTTCAGGCTCCAGTCACATAAACACAAAACCATTGAATACTAAAAATGTCTACAAGCTACGAAAAGATGCTGAAAAGAAATAGCAAAGTGGGAAATCTAGTTATTGGTGTTAACACAAAGATCAATGGCGCCTTCACTGAAGTCCTCATTGAAAGCTACTTCAACATCTTTTTCACAAGGCGCCACATCCACTCCAGAAGCTGCCTCGACTTCCCTTTCGAACGCCGCTTCAACACCTCTCTCAGTTTCAATATTCCCCCCAGGAGGTGCTCCAACATCTTCCTTGGAAGCTGCGCCAACATCCACTTCGGAGTCCACTTCAACATCTTCTACAGATACCGCTCCCATGTTCTCCTCAGCAACCACTTCAGCATTCTCTCCAGCAGTCACTTCAATATTCTCTATAGAAATTACTCCGACCTCTTCCTGGGAAACCGCACCGACGTCCTTTTCAAAAACTGCCCCAACAGCCTTTTGAGGATGCTCCGGTTCGTTCATGTCAGAATCGAGAATTATGATCCAGTTATGAATAGGGTAGTCATATTTATTCTCACCTGGAGTCTGCTTATGCTCAATCCTCCGCCGTTTCAATCGAGCCACAAATATTTCAGCCCTGGCACTCGGTGGCTGAGACGCTTCACCACGATGGGACGCTTCATCACGTCTCCACTTCTCCTCCATATTAACTGAAGCCAGAAAATCCTGAACACGCTCTCGGACGATGCGTAAGTGCACGAGGTACATACCCTGTATAGCCTGACCAGCTTCACAAAAAGGAGAATCTATTCTGGAAATCACTTCCTCGAATGCGTTAGCCCTGGGTTTGTCGACTTCAAAACTTTTCTATGAAGAAGTTGAAGAATAATCCTCACCAGAAGTTCCCATCATATAATGCAAAGAGGCATTATGATTGTATCAGTAACTTACGTGATATATAAAAAAAAATCAAGTCAAATCACGTGAGAACATGACGCAATACCTGGAATGAAGAAAAAAAAACAACTCTGTGGTGATCGGTGTAGATAGAAAGACTCGAGCGTTTCCTTTATATTCCACAAACCAGCAGGATCCCGGGAAGAAAAGGAGTCTCTACCTGCCGTTAACGAAGACTTTAGATGAGGGATAACAATCAAATAGATACTTATCTACCTGAAGATAACTGACGCATGATGAAAAGAAACGCATCTTGCTCAAGAACCGATCCAGCCTATGTCCGGGTAATGTACGCCGAACTTCTCTTGTGAATTTCTTCGTCTGTCACCATCTAGTGCTTACCCCGCAATAGCGTCACTATTACGTGCTAAGCAGGGGACTTAATGTTGATGGTGGTTTTCGGTTTAGGGCTAAAATCGTGAAACCCTGTATTTTAGTACGCTGTCATCCTTCAAAGGAACAAAAGCCATTTGAAAATGATGAGTGCATAAACCTTTTCACTTACATATGTATTGAGTAATTCAACATATTTACGAAATTTATCCAGAATGGTGCATGAAGCAACAATCCCAGATATTCTGTAAATTTTAATCTGATGCATTATTCACTAATGCGTTGACCTGCTTAGTATTTTCCTATGAAATGTTCCCAGCCGAACTCTCAATATTGGCATGACATGATGATTAATGTTCACTCGCAGCGGAGTAGAAAGAATCTCCCGAAGTGTCAATGTTGAGACCTGCATGAAAACACTCACCTAGGCTACACCACTCTATGATAAAGAGATCAGCGTGTTTACACACTTTTAATTAAAAGACAGCGCGATCGAACGCGTTTACATTCCTTTAGGAAAATATAGACTGTCCATATCAGTCTTAAAAAATGATCACGACCACACGATTTGGCCACGCAATTCAACCAGTCTAGTCTACTCCTAACGGAACTAGGAGATCGTCATAATAAACACCGACGGACCCACTAACATCCCGACCGGTCTAAATTCCTTTAGCTCGTCCGCTACACCCTTGAACGCTAACCCTAACATGGGTGATCGCGTTGTTGGAAAATAGCTCAAACGAGCTAAGACCAACAAAAACGGTCTCCAAAAAAAAAACACCACCGCCCAACTTAGCTAGCCTAGTGAACGGCCTAGATCCTTTTTCGCATGATTAAAAGGGTATTGGCGTGTTCACCGGCGACCCAACTTCGTCCTTGGTTGATCAACTTGTTCATAGCAAGCCAAGAGTGCATTGAATCGTTGGCCCAAAGTAGGGTGAACACTCTGATTTTTAAAACCCTAAGTTGTGTTGCGGCAACACACTATTGTCGCAAATCGATCACAACCATCCATCTTCACCGGCCAAATTTATAGGTTTAGATTCAATTTCAGGAGGCCCCAAAGATGTCAACATGATCACCATCGACCCACCTTTACACGTGGCTGGCCGGCCTGCTCAAACTAGCACTCAATGCCTTGAATTGATCGCCCAAGAGAGGGTTGGCCGCACGGTTCCTAAACCCTAAATTACATCAACGTCACTATGCAACTTCCGCAAATCATCTCGACCATCCAACTTTGCTATCCTAGTTGGATGGTGTAGATTTGTTTTCAAGAGGCCAGCAGGATAGCATTGTGATCACCGGACACCCCTCTCCCACAGAAAGCGATCGACCAAGCAGTAGCTCACCCGTATGGATCCCAAGAGATCACCCAAAGGTCTCCGATCACGCTCATTTTTCTAAGACACTCAACTCGCGACTAACTAGAACGAGCTCAAAAACAACGATGTTTTCTGCACATCGATTATTTTCAGCTGCTTGTTTGAAAGAGATGCTTTATATACATCGATTATAAGCGATGTTATACAAATATTGATTTCACAAATAACTTATTATTTAACCTGCACTATGTGCTGATTTTAGCGGCGAGTCTCACGACTTGACCCGTTCACTCGAGACATCAAACATGTCACAAACTGGGGAATACTCACTGGGTATTGGTCTGGAGATTTACAGCGTGCGGCGTGCAACGCGCCCATTACGAGAAAATGTCAGGAAAGGGAGGACAGTTAACAACAATAAGAGAGTAGTGGGTGAAAAGGGTGATCGGTCTTCCTTCATAATGGAAACGTGATGATCACCACCTTCCACACAACCCCGCTTCTCCAATACTTAACTGCCTCCACTTCCTACGAGATCAGGGGGCGCTCGATGACTTGTATAAATAGGTTTTCAACTTATTTCACAGAAGACAAGTGTTATCAACACAAGTATCCAGAAACCATATTCTGATACAAGTCATAAAACAGCCACACCTTCATAATTCAACATTCTGATCTCAAACACCTTCTTCGCTTCCATCCCTAAGATCAACCCTTCTCCTTCACTTTGTGACCGAATTGAATCTGGAACGAACATTTCTTGGTTTAGGCCATAGTCTTACAGATTAATCTCTCGAATCTAAAAGTACGTGCAGTGCATTTGTTTAGGGTTTGAATTCGTTTCTCATCAACACACCCAAATTTACCAAAAACCGCAGAATCAGTTTTTACCCCAAAACAGATCCTTAAAATCAACAAACCATTATCGAGCAAAAAAAAAAAAACAAAAAAACAAAAACAAATCAACACCTGATTTGCTTATGAAGGGACTCTGCTAATCTCTTTTAACCTCCCTGCTTCCTATATTGTTTATGTTCATCTGTTTTTGTACTTGATCAATTAGCAAGATTGTTTGGTTCATGGATGACTTGGTATTTTTCTATGGTGGAAATTATCAAAAATGGTTGCATAACCTGTTACGCAACTACAAAAGTCCAGAAAATTATTGCATAACACGTTATGTAGCAACTTTTTTGTTAGTATTGAAACCAACGAAAAAAAACTGCATGACTTGTCATGTACCTACAATAATATTTGCATAACATGTTATGCAGTCGTGAAAGTGGATGCATAAAGCATTATCAAACCATTTTTTTAAGCACTGAAATAAATAAAAAATTGATGCATAATCTTTTATGCATCCAAGGAAATTGATGCATAACTTGATATGCATCAGAAAATATGGCTGCATAACACATTATGCATCAACCTTTTTTGTAATCACTAAAATTAACCAAAACAATGGATGCATAAATTGTTATGTAGTCGAGAAAATGATTGCATAATTCGTTATGCGTCTTTTTTTCGGTGATGTTATTTTTTTTAGGCATATATATTGTTTTAGTGGTTGCATAACTAAATTAATAGATGCATGAACCAAAATATGGTTGCATAAATTTTTATGCATCTTTTGTTGTGTCTGCATAATGTGTTATGCATCCTTTTTGGTGGCTGCATAATTGTTATGTATCAATATTTTCTAAAAATTTTCCTAAAAGAACAATCACCTCCAACTTTTTCATTAAAAACTTAAATTTGGTATTGTTGTTTGTATTCGTTGCATAGCACGGTTTTTTAGATATGTAATATTCAAGGTTGTTTGACAATTATACCCCTGAAAATTTAGGATGCATAACGAGTTAGCATGCACTTTTCATAATTTAGAATAATTATGGGTGTCACAAAAACTGACAAATATTTTGGGCCTGACAATATGAAAAATAATATTTTTGGGCCTTAGCCTAATTTTCCCTTTCCCCATATAATTAGATGAAACATGTTTTGACGGGAACTGAATTTTTTGAGGCACACTCATTCATTATCACATCTAGGGTGAGTTTATAAGAGGTGTCTAAAGGTAGTGCAATTACCTATATATCCTTAAATAATTTAAATTACTAGAGTTCCCTTATCCTCAAAAACCTAAAATCAAAATAACTTTTAAACTTAAACATCTTGGACTCTGATTCAATCAAGCAATTAATCAAGCAAAGGAAACACGAATCGAAGTGAGCGATGTTGGGGTGCGAAATCCAAATCTTAATTGCTCTCAAATGTATTTTAGAATGTATTTGTAACAAACCCATCTTGTTTTTGATTTATTTTATTTTGTTTGATCGATAGAATATGATTTCAAAGATGAAATTAGGGATTTCAGAAGATCCGTTCAGCTTGGAATATCAATTTTGAGACGAACCTAGTATATGATTTAGAGAAACACTTTGTTCGGCTAATGCGACCTTGCTAGATTTTGTTTGAATCAGTCGAACCTAGCCTTGTTCTTCGTTTTAAATTTTCAGAAGATTAGTTCGTCTGATCTCGGAATATCAATTTTGAGCCGAACCTAGTGTATGATTTAGAGAAACACTATATTCGGCTGATGCGACTTTGCTAGATTTTGTTTGAATCGGCCGAAACTAAAATTCGTCAGTTACAGAATGAAGTTCGGCTGATAATTGTTAGCCGAACCTGGGTATATTTTCAAAAAATAGAGGTTCGGCTGACAAGTATCAGCCGAACCGTTCATCTGGTCAGTAGATCTGGGTTATAAAAATTCAACTTTTTGATAGATTCAACTTATAAAAAGGACATTAAACCTTGTATAGAAGTATATATCTGATTTGAATCACACATTTTGGTCACTGCTAATCACTAAAATCTCAAAACCCAGTGGGATAAAACCCTGGTACAACTCTTCACATGTTGTCTCGTACCTTACATGTAGTTGATCACATGCAATACGATCTTCAAAGATCGATGAGTCTAAGTTAATTGCCTCGTTAAAACTTCGTTAGGAAAACCCAGAGGGACAAAACCTGAACTAAAGAAAAAGAGTACAATATTAAGCAAACTGAGAACATAGTTGGACTCGAATATGTTGCCTCATTAAAACCTTGACAAGGAAAAATCCAGTGGGACAAAACCTTGACGAAGGGAAAAGAGTACAACGTGACATATGCAAGTAAAGGTGATTTGTTGCAGATGATCACTTTGCTACGTTGGACTCGGTTAGTTGCTTCACAACTCCTAAGGAAGAAAATCCTTGTGGGAAAAGACAATAGCCTTATTTTGGAAATTACTTCCCTGTGTTTTTTGTTGTCTCATTAAAAAACTTGCCGAGTAATAAAACCATGTGGGAAAAGGAAACCTCGGTAAAGGAAAATAGTTCAACACACCATTACATGCTCTCCCTGATGTCAGATAATTTTCATTAGTCTAATGCAGTCAAAGGAATTTATCACACTTTACTTTGGTGACTTGAATGTTTATAAGACCATGTTGTTGATTCTGGAAGCTACATTGCTTAACAGACTATTGCGTTTCATTTCTTTGATTCAGATATTTTCAAAAATATCAACGCGATCATTATGTCTTCAACGTTCAACATACTTGATGTTTTTAGTGTCATCTCGCTGAAAACCTTGTCGAGTAACAAAACCCTTTGGGAAAAACTATTCTCGATCGAAGGAAAAAAGAGTACGACACAGCTTCAATTTCGAAGTAAATTATATCGACATCATATCCTTGGATCCTCCCTGTTGATGGTGGATTTTAGTTCAGGACTAAAATTGTAAAAGCCAAAATTATGCGATGATATCCTGCAAAGGATAAAGCCACTGATAAAATGATGAATACTTCTTCACTTCGCTAATTTACTTAGAATGGAGCATGTAGCAATGATACCATGTACCCTATGAATTTATGGCATCATGACAAGCCTTGTATTTCTTGTGTTGTTCCCACTGAACTCTCATTATTGGTACGAGATGACGACTGAGTGTTACTCTCAGCAGAGTAACACAGACCTCCAAGTGTCACTAATGAGGCATGCACGAAATACATGCACAGGCTACAAATCTCGGCGAGTTATACTAGCCCGATTAAGCATATTTGAATCTGGACTGTCCATCTCAGTCTCAGAAATAATCACGACCATGCAAGTTGGCCGCATGATTTAACCAACCTAGAAGATCCTCAGTAGGAGCAGGCTACCACCTTAATGACCACCAGTGGGCCCGCTTATGCCCTGGTTGGTCGAATACCTACCATGCCTCCCAAACTACCACCGAACATCAGCCTGAAGTTGGACGTCCAGGCTGGTACGGAGCGGGTTGGAGGAGTCGTACGAACAAAGGCCGCCTATGGCAGTCTCAAATTCATTACGTCCGTACAACTTCACCGGCATAGTTGGACGGCGTAGATCGTCCCATGGACGGTTGCACAAGCATTTTCCTGCACACCGACGGGCCCCCCTCACGCCTGCATAATCGATCCTCCCCTGACCTAGCCACAGAACCATGTACGGTTGCCCGAAGTTGGGCTGGCGTGAAAGCTTAAAGGGTCGCAGGAAATTCCACTAAAGGTCCCAAATTGATCACGACCATCCAATTTCACCGGCATGATTGGATGGCTTAGATCGGACCCATAGAAACCAGGCAGGTATTGGCGCGTTCACCACCGGCCCAACGTGGGCCCCACATGGTCGCCTCCCCAAAGGAGAAGCGTGTATTTCCGATTCGTCCAGCCAAAGCAGCGTGGACGTGAAACCCTAATTAGGGTTTGCGGCACATCACATGTGTCGCAAATCAGTCTCAACCATCCATCTTCGCAGGTATAGACGGAGGGTGTAGATGTAGATTCAAAGGGCCCAAAGCATGTCAACACAATCACCGTGGGCCCGCCTACATACATGACTAATCGGTCAAGACCAACTATGGTTGGTCGTCTCGATTTGTGCGCCCAAACTAAGCATGGTCGCGCGTTTTCAATAGCAAATCGATCTCGACCACTCAAATTTTCCGGACAAATTGAGTGGCTTAGATCACATCTTCACGGGACAGTGAGGTACGGACGTGTACACTGGCCTGCCGACTGCACGCCTGAATGATCGGCCAAAACCGACCACTGTTGGTCGTCTCGAAACGCGCGCCCGAAGTAGGCACGACGTGCGGTCTTCAATTCCTTTGCGGCATGGGATTTCTGTCGCAAATCAATCTCAGCCGCTCCTCGCTTAGATCGCATCTCCATGGGACAGTGAGGTACAGACACCTACACCAGCATGCTGTCTACACGCAAGCCCAATCGGCTCTGCCAAAAATGTGTCCCTTGCTTGAATTCGACCAAGCTAAAGGTTGTGTTCGAGCACCTCCTAAACCCTAATCCAACGGTCGCAGATGTGGGTCACAAGCCACCTCGTCCGTCCAACTTCACCAGCCTGGACGGACAGCCTAAGACAGGAGTTAGGCGACCAGTGAGGTATCACCACGATCGCCATCCACCACTCTTCCACACAAAGTGATCGGCCAAGTCATGGATTACCTATACATCCTCCAAACGATCACTCGAAGATGGTTTGACGCGATGCTATGCTTAATCCGCGACTTACTCCGTTAAGCCTTAAAACAGCGATGCTTCATGCACGCCGAATATATTCGATGCATTACATGCACACGATATTTCATAAATATCGACTTCCTAAATAACTTAGTTATTTAATCTAGCATCACGTGCTACTTTCTGTGGGTCCCACGATCCACACACTCGAGACATTAATCATGTCACAAACTGGGGGATACATACTGGGGTATTGGTCTGGCGGTCTACAGCGTGCAGCGAACAACGCGCCATCACAAGAACGTGTCAGGAAGACATGGACGGTTAGTGATGATGGGAGAAGTGGGCAAGATTGATCGTGTGACACTAACACACGCAACTCCACTACTCCATCACTCCACTTTCTCCACTTCCCATGAGATACGTGGGTAAGGCTCAATGACTTGTATAAATAAGTTCTCCTCCCTATTTCCAGAACACGACAACAGAAACCAAGTGTTGATACAACCGTATCCAAACACCAGAACTGATAGCTTACATTCTACAAGCCAGTTCAGCTTTCTGATACAAGTCATACACGACCAACACCTCCACAATCTCAACACCTTCTTCGCTTCCCTCCCTAAGATCAACCCCATCTCCTTCACTTTGTGACCGAAGCAAGTCTGGAACGGCCATTTCTTGGTTTAGGCCAGAGTTGTACAGATTGATTTCTCGAATCACAAGCACTCCCGTGCAGTGCATTTTTTTAGGGTTTAGATTCATTTCTCATCCACACACCCCAAATTACCAAAACCAGCAGAAATAGTTTTCACCCATAAACAATTGGCGACCACAGTGGGAGGTTAATATCTCGGTCGTAAAGTCAATTCTTCAAAATCCGATTCAACTTTATCAATTTCGAAAAGGGTAGATCTTAGGACCAATTCAATCATCAATCCATTTAAAGATGGTAGAACTCAGGTCTGGATCAACAATCAATTCTGATGGATCTAGTGTGGATAACACTCTCGGTATTGATTTATCTGTCAGTGGATCTACCGTGGTCAATATATCTCTTGGAGCCGTCACTTCTACCACCAACGCCAGCGGAGCAGGAGATGTTCCAGTAAGTGTAACGCCTCCCATCACCAGAACTAGAGCAGCCGCGAATCCCGACATCTCCTCAAGTGTAACGCCTCCGGTGGTCACCAGAGCAACAGATTCCACTCCTTCGTCAGGACGAGGAGCCGGAGGGACGAGAGGAGGACCATCTCCCATTACCATCGCAGACTTGATGGAGAGGCAAGAAGTTCTTGCTAAGACTCAAACGGATCTACAACTCATAAAGAGGTACTCACTTTTCTTAAAACATTAACTGATCGATTGCCACAAGAGCCGCGACAGCCCCTGGAGCCAACAAGGAACGCATTCAACGCACCCGGAGAAGGTACTTCAGCGGCGCGGGCCTACATGGAACTGATCAAAGAAGCAACATCAGATATGAGCGGTCCTATCATGGAGACTCCTACACCGGGGACTGATCCTCACAACGATCCTCCTCAAGTCAATAGTTTCACTATGAACTAGAGGTCGGATCAGGAAGCAGTTTCTCTAGGAAAGTTTATGCGAACTTTTATACCTCTCGAAGAATCAGCGGGCGGAGACGTTTTGCTGCAATCAAACCAGAGGAAGGTCACAACTGTGCCCTACATGTCACCGCACGCATCAAGGATTCAGAGTTCAAGAGGGCCCTTATCGACACAGGAGCGTCTTCGACTGTGATTACTCTCAGTACATCCAAGGTTCGCCAAGGAAAGGTCGTACGGAAGCCTACTACAACGACGAGCCACGAGAAGAAGTACCAGATGCTCCACGACAGATGCAGGACGGTACCAATTCCACAACTGATGAGCTCGAAGTGGTCAACATCGGGGATGAGGAATATCCTAGGCCTATCTCCATCAGTTCGACCTTGTCTGCGGAGGAACACATGATACTTGTGCAACTTCTCAAGGAATATCAGGACATATTTTCCTGGACGTATAAAGAAATGACAGATTTAGATTGGTCACCCATCATCTACATGTCATACCCGGATCCAAGCCGGTTGCAGTTCAGACACGAGGAAAATGGACAGATCAGGTGCTGCATGGATTTCAGAGACTTGAACAAATGCCGACCCAAAAACGATTCTCCTCTACCTAACATCGACATGTTAGCAGATGCAACCAGCGGACACGGCATATTCTCCTCCATGGATGGATGTAGCGGCTACAACCAGATAAGGATATACGAGCATGACGAAAGTAAGATATCTTTTCGAACTCCTCTCGGAAATTTTAATTATACTGTACTGCCATTTGGTTTAAAGAATGCCGGTGCAACATATCAACGCTCTATGACGACAATCTTCCACTGGAGTTGATACCTCAAGAGAGCCTCCTCAAGAAGATAACGATGTACACGCGTCATGTCGAGCAAAATCCGGGCGAGTCACTCTATCAGACGATGGTGCATGTCTATCATGTTATGTTGGAGAATCTGCGCTTTTGGTCATCCTCTGGACTTCGTGAAGCTGTTGAACGCTCATATACAACAGCATCTGCCCTGCTAGAAAGAACCAGCTGAAGCAGCAAGAGGAAAGCCACCGAGATACAACATCCTGCGCGTCCAAAATTGCCAACTTCAACTCTAGTACCACATGCACGACTGCCGCAATAATGAAACAACGTCCAAAATATTCCATATCTGGATCGACGATAACTACATCAATGAGAGACCCTTTAAGAATTTGTCTCCCATGGAAAAAGTAGTTTTGTTACCAAAGGAGATTGCACCTGGGACTTAAGAGGGTGTCAAGTTCGTACAAGTTGCTACCACGCCTCTCCCTGCCAGTCTCTTCTGATCACAGCTGCTGCCAAGAACTGTCGTTGCTTGTCGATTGATACCATCTAGAGCTTCACCATATCAACGACCATTACGTACAAAAGACCCATCGGGAATACAAGATAATACCATGTAAACCACGCTTGGGGACTGAGGCTCAGCACGAAATTCCTTCACCGTCAGTCAAGGACTTCTTCAACACGAGAGAGATGGTCAATCAAGAAGCATGGAATTCACAAAAGTAAATCAAACTGAAGAGGAAGCCACTTCAACGCTCCCTCCAGCAGAAGCTGCTTCAATGATCTATTCAAGAGCCGCCTCAACGCTCTCTCCGGGACCCATGTTCGCTTTAGAATCCTGCTTCAATGCTCTCTCCAGGAGCCACCTCCACGTTTGCTTCAGAAGCTGCTTCAATGGTCTATTCAAGAGATGCCTCAACGCTCTCTCCGGACCCACGTTCGCTTCAGAATCCTGCTTCAACACTCTCTCCAGGAGCCGGTTCAACGTCGCACCAGAAGCCACTTTAACATCCTCTCGAGTCGTTTCAACACGCAAACTACATCAATAATCTGCGTTTTGGTCAAGTTATCTTTGATGTACTCATTGCTCAACATACGTCTCATCCATCCTTCATAAGGGCCCAGCGGAGCATGACAAACCTTGAAGTCGATAGGAGAAGGGTTATCTTGTGGAACGGATATTTTCAGATAGTTGAAAGGGCGCGGTGAACAACTCATCATCTATGTTCAACATATCTTTGAAGTTGTGACTCATCAGCATTATCTCCAGAAGTCATCTTAGCAGGACCCCTTTTGTTCATCCTACAATAAAATAAAACCGGGGGAGTCAGTACCTGTATGAAAACGCATGGGATGTGTAGTCATGCACGACAGGACATACATTCACGTTAAAATACACCAGGTTGGGCAAAGCAAAGAAGGCTGGTATTGGGCCACGTCAGCAAACGAGGCCGGTGTTAGTCAAGTCCGCAAAGCCAGTGTTGGTCGAGATCGCAAGGCTAATATCCCGTCACGCAAGCAAGATTGATATCACGTCACGCAAGTATGATGTTATTGGGTCACGTCAGGCCGATATTGGTCAAGGATGATCAAGGTCACAAGGCTGGTACTGGTCCACGTCAGCAAACAAGGCCGTTATTGAGCCACGTTAGCAAACAGTGTTGGTCAAGTACACGAATCCGGTGTTGATCAAGGTCACAAGGCCGAACGAAACAAGACAGCAAGGCCGGTGTCGATCGAAGCAGCGATGTCCGTCAGCAAGTTCGGGGTTCTTCAAATCAGCAAGGCCGGTGTTGGTCAAGGGGAAAGTCTGGTGTTGGGGTGAGGCAACAGGTATGGTGTTTGGTCAAAGCAGGCACAACCGTCCCCAAGTAAAGCCGGCATGCGGCGGGTCCCACTTGATCAGGCACAACCAACCCCAGATTGGTTGAAGCAGGCACAACCATCCCCAAGCAAAGCCGGCATGCGGCGGGTCCCGCTTGATCAGGCACAGCCAGTCCAGATTGGTCGAAGCAGGCACAACCGGCCCCAAGCAAAGCAGGCACGCGGAGGGTCCCACGTTCGAGCAAGGAAGGCATAACAAGCCCACGTTCGAGCAAGGAAGGCATAACAAGCCCACGTTCGAGCAAGCAGGCGCATGATGAGTCCCACGATCGAGCGAAGTAGGCGCAACAGTCCGTTGAGCAGGCACATCAGCCCCACGCTCGAGCGGAGCAATCACGAAGCAGGCTCTCGACCGAAGCAGGCATAGCAAGGTCGATCGAAGCAGGCAAGACCGACATCATGCTAGGGGAACTCTCGCCTAGACGCCTCTTGAACGTGACATGCTCCAAGGACAGGACGACTCGTCTCTCCTGGTAACATCTAACTTTGTCTCATAAGTTTTATCTGTATATGCCACCATCTAATGCCTACCCCACAATAGTGTAACCATTATGTGCTAGGCAGGGTCCTCCCTGTTGATGGTGGATTTTAGTTCAGGACTAAAATTGTAAAAGCCAAAATTATGCGATGATATCCTGCAAAGGATAAAGCCACTGATAAAATGATGAATACTTCTTCACTTCGCTAATTTACTTAGAATTGAGCATGTAGCAACAATCCCATGTACCCTATGAATTTATGGCATCATGACAAGCCTTGTATTTCCTGTGTTGTTCCCACTGAACTCTCATTATTGGTGCGACATGACGACTGAGTGTTACTCTCAGCAGAGTAACACGAATCTCCAAGTGTCACTAATGAGGCATGCACGAAATAACTGTACAGGATACAACTCTCGGCGTGTTATACTAGCCCGATTAAGCATATTTGAATCTGGACTGTCCATATCAGTCTCAGAAATAATCACGACCATTCAAGTTGGCCGCATGATTTAACCAGCCTAGACGATCCTCAATAGGAGCAGGCTACCACCTTAATGACCACCAGTGGGCCCGCTTATGCCCTGGTTGGTCGAATACCTACCATGCCTCCCAAACTACCACCGAACACCAGCCTGAAGTTGGACGTCCAGGCTGGTATGGAGCGGGTTGGAGGAGTCGTACGAACAAAGGCCGCCTATGGCAGTCTCAAATTCATTACGTCCGTCCAACTTCACCGGTATAGTTGGACGGCGTAGATCGTCCCATGGACGGTTGCACAAGCATTTTCCTGCACACCGACGTCCCCCCTCACGCCTGCATAATCGATCCTCCCCTAACCTAGCCACAGAACCATGTACGGTTGCCCGAAGTTGGGCCGGCGTGAAAGCTTAAAGGGTCGCAGGAAATTCCACTAAAGGTCCCAAATTGATCACGACCATCCAATTTCACCGGCATGATTGGATGGCTTAGATCGGACCCATATCCACCAGGCAGGTATTGGCGCGTTCACCACCGGCCCAACGTGGGCCCCACATGGTCGCCTCCCCAAAGGAGAAGCATGTCTTTCCAATTCGTCCAGCCAAAGCAGCGTGGACGTGAAACCCTAATTAGGGTTTGCGGCACATCACATGTGTCGCAAATCAGTCTCAACCATCCATCTTCGCAGGTATAGACGGAGGGTGTAGATGTAGATTCAAAGGGCCCAAAGCATGTCAACACAATCACCGTGGGCCCGCCTACATACATGACTAATCGGTCAAGACCAACTATGGTTGGTCGTCTAGATTTGTGCGCCCAAACTAAGCATGGTCACGCGTTTTCAATAGCAAATCGATCTCGACCACTCAAATTTTCCGGACAAATTGAGTGGCTTAGATCACATCTTCACGGGACAGTGAGGTACGGATGTGTACACTGGCCTGCTGACTGCACGCCTGACTGATCCGCCAAAACCGACCATGGTTGGTCTTCTCGAAACGCGCGCCTGAAGTAGGTACGACGTGCGGTCTTCAATTCCTTTGCGGCATGGGATTTCTGTCGCAAATCAATCTCAGCCGCTCCTCGCTTAGATCGCATCTCCATGGGACAGTGAGGTACAGACACCTACACCAGCATGCTGTCTACACGCAAGCCCAATCGGCTCTGCCAAAAATGTGTCCCTTGCTTGAATTCGACCAAGCTAAAGGTTGTGTTCGAGAACCTCCTAAACCCTAATCCAACGGTCGCAGATGTGGGTCACAAGCCACCTCGTCCGTCCAACTTCACCAGCCTGGACGGACAGCCTAAGACAGGAGTTAGGCGACCAGTGAGGTATCACCACGATCGCCATCCACCACTCTTCCACACAAAGTGATCGGCCAAGTCAGGGCTTACCTATACAGCCTCCAAACGATCACTCGAAGATGGTTTGACGCGATGCTATGCTTAATTCGCGACTTACTCCGTTAAGCCTTAAAACAGCGATGCTTCATGCACGCTTAATATATTCGATGCATTACATGCACACGATGTTTCATAAATATCGACTTCCTAAATAAATTAGTTATTTAATCTAGCATCACGTGCTACTTTCTGTGGGTCCCATGATCCACACACTCGAGACATTAATCATGTCACAAACTGGGGGATACATACTGGGGTACTGGTCTGGCGGTTTACAGCGTGCATCGCATAACGCGCCATCACAAGAACGTGTCAGGAAGACATGGACGGTTAGTGATGATGGGAGAAGTGGGCAAGACTAATCGTGTGACACTAACACACGCAACTCCACTACTCCATCACTCCACTTTCTCCACTTCCCACGAGGGACGTGGGTAAGGCTCAATGACTTATATAAATAGGTTCTCCTCCCTATTTCCAGAACAAGACAACAGAAACCAAGTGTTGATACAACCGTATCCAAACACCAGAACTGATAGCTTACATTTTGCAAGCCAGTTCAGCTTTCTGACAAGTCATACACGGCCAACACCTCCACAATCTCAACACCTTCTTCGCTTCCCTCCCTAAGATCAACCCCATCTCCTTCCCTTTGTGACCGAAGCAAGTCTGGAACGGCCATTTCTTGGTTTAGGCCGGAGTCGTACATATTGATTTCTCGAATCACAAGCACTCCCGTGCAGTGCATTTGTTTAGGGTTTAGATTCATTTATCATCCACACACCCCAAATTACCAAAACCAGCATAAATAGTTTTCACCCATAAACACTCCCCTTGATGTCGGCATCTCCCCCTGATTACTTTCAGAGTTGTTCCAGACTGTTCCTTTAGTCATGTACTTTTCGAAATTGAATATCGGTAATGACCTAGAAAATAGTCTATCGTATCTCCCCCTGATTACTTTCGTTGAAGAAGAGATTATTGTTCCTTTATAATCAACAACTTTTGGATTGCACTTTCATTAGCATTCCTTTTAATATCTTTGGAGGGATAAAACAAATTTATTCCAATGGTTACTTTTAAGTACATGATTACATTCATTATACCATTCCAATGACGTGGCCTTGGCGCTGAGCTATATCTAGCTAACAAGTTCCCTGAGGATGTAAAATTTAATCGAGTATATTACTATAATAAGTACAACAATGCGTATATTGTACTTAGATATGGTAATTTCATCTCCCAACACATCTTCGTCATCTTACTTTATACGAAATGGTCACTTGCTTACATTTGAACCTCGACTAATCATGGGAGTGCTATCAGGATGCATGTATTTATTAAATTGCTTGACAAATTTAGACAAATGCAAACTGGTGGAATAATATACCACAAGCTCAGTATTCATTCGAGCTTTCCCAAGATTTTTCATCTCAAATTCGGATTTCAAATAGCTTTTAAGGTCTCTTATTACATCAAGAGTACCCATCATGTTTGTACCATCGACATAGATAGCTACAATTCCAAATCAGGAACTTTCTTGTGGATACGCAATGAAAATAACTTACTTGTCTATCCCCTCCAAATCAAATAGTCACTTAGACGGGTATACCACATCCGCCTGATTGCTTATATTTATAAGTGAGCGTTCTATCTAACTGTAAACGCGCTCTGTGGTTTAGAGTCACTTGATTTGGGTAACAAAAGGCTATCAGGTACTTTTGTAAATATCTTTTATCTCTTGATTCTTTCAGAGATACGTAACAACCACATACATATGATGCATTTCAAGTCCTTTTGAAATTACCAAGCTAACTGAGTAGCGGAACAATATGAAGTTCATAACAAGAGAACAATTCTAGGGCTTTGTGAGAACCCTCGCGCCACAAGGCGAGTCTTTATCCTTTAAGACTGCTTTCTTCTCATTATGCTTTGTGACAAATTAATCATATATGTCCAATAGGCTTTAAACTTGGTTGGTTAGCACTACCACACCAAATACATGTATATTTGTCAAAGAACTAAGTTCTACGTGGATTGTATAGGCCAAATATGCTCTTTGTTGAAATTAAGCAACAAGGAGCTTGGTTCGATCTCATCTTGCTCTATTTCCTTAAGCAAGTGTATATGAAATTAATCATCAATATGCTCGCATGATCTTTCCATTGACTCGTGCGCATTCTCATAATCCACTTTGGATGTCATTGTTATCTGGAATCATTAAACTTTGGAGCGTCCTCCATTTTGATTCATGGACATATTCAGAGACAATCTTATGAGATGATTTCTGATGATATAAATAAGTTGTGCCTTTATGGAGCCACGACCTCAACCACATTTCCACTAAGTGTAGTTGCAACACCTTAGTCTATGGTGTATATCCCTTATTGAGGATTTGTAACCTTGTAGGTAGGTTTGCAGCTGGTATGTGTGATCTCATCACTTTAGCGACATCAATGTACATTCTGAAAATCGATTATTCTTTCACTTCACATTTACATTTGTGGAGTATAAGAATCAATATGAGACACAATGGGAACACACCACGACAATTCCTGTCGTTCTCCCAGAAAATACTTTTTCTTATCTCCCACTAACGACGGGAAGACTGTCTCATTAAAGTGATAACCCGCAAATCTAGCGGTAAGAGATCTCATGCCAAAGGTTTTAAAATGTGGATAATTTTTGAGAGTAAATATCCAACAAAATTACCTAATCATTTTCGTGACCCATCATAGTATGATGTGGACTCGTAATGGCACATATATAGTGCTACCAAAAATGCGTAAGAACACAAATGTCAGGCTTAAATTCAGTTACTAACTGGTACGCAGAAAAGGTTGACTAATATTGGGTTCTAAAACGAATTAAGTAAAGATGCGCATAATATTGCATATCCCCAAAGCAATAAAAGGTATGTTGGTACGCATAACATATTCCTTAGACACCATTTGTAGCCTTTTATGCTAGCCTCTGCGAGACCATTGGGTATAAGATGCTCTATATTGATCATATTAAACATGAAATATTCATCAAGTCCTTTTGATGTAAATTCTCTAGCATTAACAAGGGTGGTGAGCCTTTACACTTTGCATTTTGTAATATGTGCTGGGAGTTTTACAATAATTAAACGCATCGTATGTTGTGAGCAATAACTGATTCAATGCCTCGAATCATCCACCAGAGCCATAAATCACTTGAATGGTCCGCATTCTGCATGGATATATGTTCACTAACAACACTTTATTCTTTGAAAAATGAGTTATTTAGCATTTGCATCTAAGTAAAACAGGATGGTCTCAATCGTGTTTTACTAAAGAAAAGACTTTGTAAGATGAGTGACGTACTTTCTTACTCTAAAGCATAATGGGGAGAGGTAGTGCAAATCTAGTAACTTTAGAAATCACTGATTGTGATATATGTCATAACTTCGCATCCTATTAGTTCATTGTCTTGTACACTCAAATGAAGTGATGCCCGTGTTAGTACTTCAAAACGGAACATCGTGTCATAACCAATGTGCCTTATGGTTATGTCAAAGTCTTTATGAATCAATCTCAATCACTTCATTGTTAGGGTTAGTATGAACAAGTTCCAGTGATTTACAATTCACTAGATTGACACATTAATTTTCTAAGGATATGCTTCTTTCCACATTCATTAGAAATAGTTTATAGATGCAATCAACTTCATTCTCACTGTAAGTTTACAAAAAGGTAGGTAATAGTTCATGCATGAACAACCTTTGGTGTGATTAGCCATTAGTACATACATAACTTAGACATTGAGTCTTGAGAGACTTAATAAGTGGTGTGGCCTTATTATGTAACAAAATTCGGATTCAACTCAATTACTTTAGAGAGAATATATGTTACCTTTCATCCAGATATATCTCAAGTGCTTTAGAGAATTTATGTCTCGTGGTTTCATTTCATAAGTGCAGACATTGGATCTAGTTCAACTGGATAAGATAGTCAATTGGCCAGGCAAAGTTTTTGTTGCCATTAAATTTGATGCGAAAATTGGGTGCTACTATGATACACACATTACATTGTATATATCAACACCTATGACTAGGTGCATTTCCAACTCTTTTTTTTATGATGGGAACTAGAATCACATTTAGCTGATCCCATGTTCGATTGATACTTGTGTATTGGTGTTATTACTACCGAAGACAAAAGTACATTTTTGTCTCATGATACATATTTCCCTCTGCACATATTTCACTATGCCAGTAAGTGGATTACATCCCATGGAACATTCAAATTTGGGGAAAATATCAAGTATCCAATAATGGTGCTCAAGTACTTCTAAGCCCCAAATGAATTGGAATTGAGTTGGTACAACCAATTGAACAAAAATAAAAATCATTCAACTATAACCAATATCATATTCAAGAGAACAAAATAACAATTAAAACCAAAACTCTTATTGGTCGAGATCAGCAATCATAGTTTAGGTTGACCTTTTATATGATATGCACTTATCTTAAGACAAAATAAACAAAACTAGACATGTTCTAAAAATAAATAAATAGGCCTACCAAGTACTCAACGTCAAAACCCACATTATAGTTACATACCTCAGACTTTGGTTCCCGGTGTACATACACATAACCAGAACAGTCTTGATCGTGCACACCCAGAAACCAAGCAGGAACAGGACACGGTTGGACTGAAACTGGATTGGAAGGGCCGGTTAGACCGAAACCGGTTTGGACCGGACCGGTTAGGCCTAGACCGGTTTGGACTGGACCGGGTTTTTCTTCCGCATCACGGAAGATTCTTTCTTCTTTCTCGGAACGTCTCCAGATTTTTTTCTTCCTCGGAAACGTGAAGAGACTCCACCGATTTAGCTGATTCCAAATTCCAAAAACAAACGATTAATCAGATTAATTAATCAAAATAATTCCTGATTATGATTAGTATCCTGATTAGTATACAAGTCATGAACACTACCAAAAATAATAAATCAAAATAATTCCTGATTACAAATGATTAATCAAAATAATCCCTAATTTCCAATTAAATCAATTTTCGCCACATATTTAATACCCAATGTATATGCCAAAATCAAAAACAGTGAAAAGAAAAAAAAATATAGGAGAAAAAGTAGATCCAACTTAGCTGACTTGATTCCAGCAATTTTAAAATTAACTTGACGACATGAGTTGATGTAAATCATCCATGTAGAAGAAAAAAAATCAATCGATCCAATGTAGCTCTGCGGTGTAGCTTCGTGCCTGATAATGTTTTGTAGTATAATAATAGAGAAAGACAAAGAGGCAGAAAGTTTCTTATTGATATGAATAACCATATTACATAGTTATATTATCCTTTATTTACATCCAAAGGGAAACCTTATATATCTAGTTGGGCCGCATATACATGAACCGTAGACCCTATAACAACGATATCTTTTTTATTTCTTTAATTTTTAGCAAGGTTCCTCCCTTGCTAGGAATGCGTTCCCAACTCGTGTCGCAAAAATGAGTATTTCATTGAAACACGCTCATACCCTAGGAGTTCTTGTGACTAGCAAACCATTATATACGAAAACTAATCTATTGGTGCTTATCTTGGTTGAATCGTCACGAGCCATTGAATTTCCTAGAATGCTCGAGGCACACCTTAGAGGAGAGGGAATTTACTTTCTTGCAACACAATCAAGGATTGGGACCATTGTATAGACCGCAATTTGTTTCTTTTTCACAAACTGGTTGGTTAATGAGGGAAGTTACCTAAATATTTACTTCTTGGTTCACTAATTATTGTTGTAAATAGTGAATGCCTAATCAATTCTTTCTGATAGCAGGAATCAGTGAAGGAAATGTTTGCAAGATAGTATCAACACTACTTTAAAATGTATAATATTCCACTCTACAGTGAAGGTGTTATTGGCAAGATAACTCGAGCTCTAGGCTCCTCGTTTAAAATCTCGATAACGAGTCAAGGTAATTTTAATGTACAGCATTTTATTTTTTTAATTTTACAGCAATTTGTTTTTCTTTCTTTTTGCAGCAAATTTATCAAGCAGCTAATCAGATACATCAAACCTTTCAAAGTTTAAACACTCAGTCCAGTTCTTGGCATTTACATGATATACAATTGTGTACCAAAATACATTTACAAATGAAACTGTGAGAGTTGATAAGGGAAATATGTGTCATGAGGTAGTTTCCGTAATTACCTTCCTGACATTAGATTCACTAGACCGTGGTTTTCGTAGAAGGAGCCAACATCCCAATCCTCTGTTGATGATGAAAGTGTCATTAATGCGACCACAATTGACCTCATGGTAGGTCTCAATTGGGGATTCTCGTGCGTGCAAGCTTTTGCAAGTTGAGCTAACTGTGACCAAGGTAAGAGTTACACACACAATCAGCATGAACTAACAATGAGACTAAACCACTAGCTAGAAGAAGCTTCAAAATATCAGCATCTACGACCGATTCTTACCTTGCGGACTGAATCAAAAGGGTAGTTGTCTCCAAGCCTAGGGTCGACTAGTTTGCGAAGATCTTCATTCGAATCGGGTTGATTAAGAACTTCTTCAAACTGTATCACCACAGATACCATAAAATTTAACTCAAGATCACTGATAGAATAGAAAAAATTGTACATGGATATCATGTTTCAAAGATTGTTGTGTACTAGATCAAGGTAAGAGAAATAACCATAGAGACGAGTCCTCTTGATTCAACACTGGAACCATTTGACCTAACCACGGCTTCTTTTGCTGATATAAGTTCATACAGGACAACCCCGAAAGCATAGACATCAACCTTGGGGGTGATGTCACCCCATTGAGCATACCTACAAATACAAACCAATATTTTGTATAATTTAAAAAGTAAAAACATGTATAATAACTTCTCATTTTCTATAAAAGTAGTATAGCTTAATGATAGTTATCCTTCAGTAAATGATAACTCCAACTAGAACTTCCTACCAGATTAAATTTTCGTAAAGCAAAACAGAGAATAACTTCTTGTTTACTTTTAAAGCAGAATAG
This sequence comes from Papaver somniferum, assembly GCF_003573695.1. Taxonomy (NCBI): domain Eukaryota; kingdom Viridiplantae; phylum Streptophyta; class Magnoliopsida; order Ranunculales; family Papaveraceae; genus Papaver; species Papaver somniferum. The sequence continues at coordinate 54,297,967 of NC_039367.1, forward strand.
GATAATAGTAGTTACTAGATGCACGATAATAGTAATATCCACATCTCGGAACCATTCTTTACTAATGTGCTACAGACGCCTTAGCAATTCTTACTTAAATACTACTGACCAAGATATGATAAGAAAAAAATAGTACAGTTTAATTTGTTCTAAACTTCTAAATGATTTTAGTTTCAGTCACATTTATAAAGCAGGGACAGTTGATACCCATTGGGGGCAGTTGTCCCTATAAGCTAGGCCATCAGAAGTGTCAAAATAAGAAATTTGATAATATCAAGTGGTTCTATGGTGTAGTGGTTAGCACTCAGGACTTTGAATCCTGCGACCTGGGTTCGACTCCCGGTAGGACCTTTTTTTCTTTTACTTTTTTTTCTTTTACTTTTAACTACTGTGATTAGTTCTTAATTTTTCTTAGATGTTTTATAAAACTGCCAAACAAAATAAGATAGATTGTATTTTTGTGCATCAAGTAATCCAAGATGGTGAAAAATGATTATTACACTCCTAACATGTACATGACACTATCTCTATACAGGAAAGAGCAACAGCTCCATATCCTTACTACTTACTAGACTTCAATCACATGATATTACTATGATGGATGAGAATCGAAAACCCAAAAGCTACATCTAAGGTCGTACAGGAAGTATGTATCCAACAAGTTTCTGAAGAATCAGAAAAACAAAAATGAAGCTGAACTTATATGTGATGGTATGCTCATCTCTCCATTCATCATAAGTAAAAAGCACCAGAAAAAAAGGAAGATAAGAAGGTCAACAACAGTTAACTTACTCAGGCGGCATGTATCCAAATGTACCCACAACCCGTGTTTGCAAGGATCCACTTCCAACTTCAGTTAGCTTTGTTAACCCAAAATCTGCAACCTACAGTTTAGACATATAACCACGCTAAGAATGGGTATTCAAACAAGCTGCTACTTGATGTAGGGTTAGCCACAACCTTTCCGCGGAAGTTTCTGTCTACCAGAATGTTTGCAGATTTGATATCACGATGAATGTAAACAGGAACTGTGTGCTCGTGGATGTATTCAAGACCTCTTGCAGAATCGAGAGCAATGTACACCCTTGTGGACCACGGCAATGGTTCCTTCTCTAAAACCACAAGTAGTTTCAAGCACTATATTGCATGCATGGTGAGTAGCCAAAAAATTAAAACAAAATCAACACTTGGGTTACCTGTTCCACGTAAATGTTCACTTAGGTTTCCACTGTCAATGAACTCGTACACTAAGAACAAAGAACCCTCGACACAATATCCAATCAAGCGCACCTGAATTTTATTTTTCAAATCACAGAGGTAATAACTATAAGATACTACTATTAAACACCAGAGACAAAAAAGAAATCAAGTGAAAGGAAACACCGTCAAGCTTCTCTAAGATATAAGCTTTAAATATCATGCACTATGACCTCCAAATTCTATGGATATCATACTGTAAGTATAATTCACAACTCTGAGGGCAACACTGGTTAATTAGCTAAAAACTTAAAGCACCTATTTGTTTCTATATATCCAAATAGCCTAGAGAATAGTTAGTATGGTCCTTTAGATGGGGCTTGAACTTGTATGTTTTGAGGTTTTTTACAGAGAGCCTGGTTTGACCTGGGGTCTAATCGAGAATAAAGCATGTACCATGGGCGCTCATCAAACCAGGTATGATCTTGCTAGACATGATGGTGGGATGCTAAAGTGTAAAGGGATAAATCGATTCAGCTGTTAGTTATGTAAGCACGGAAAACGAAGTACACAGATATACGGTACTTTAACAGATGAGTAAATGAAAGATATCTAGGACTGCAACAATGTGGACAAGATAACTGAACATTTAAATGCGGGTGGAAGTGGTAAGCCCTATTTTTTCTTGGCTGGGGTTGGCTTGAGAGTGTTGACAACCTTACCAAGCTTTCAATTGTGTGGTTCCTTTGCTAGTTATCACAGCTATATATACATTATGCTGACAGCATGAAGCTTTTACGATGACTCAGACAGCATTTGCATAAAAGATGAATTACTATCCAGATAGAACATGAATTACTACCCAATGTGTCCAACTAATTGAGGCGTCTGATGAATTTCTTAACAAAGATTAAAAAAAAACATAGCGAGAAGCTTCCTAACTATGGAACCTTTAGAATGCTCAGACTAGTCAGTGAACAAGGAAACGATATTGCTTTAATGACAGAAACAAGAGACAAAACATTTTTGGGATAAACTATAGAAAAATACCAGATTCAAGTGATGAACACGAGTAAGAACTTTCAGTTCCGCGAGGAACTCTTTTGATGCTTGCATATCCATCTTCTTGATTGCAGCTTTCTGATGCATAGTAGTAAGAAAAAGTAAACAAAGTAAGGTTTTTATATTCAAGAAAACTAGAGGTGAAACGTCTGAAAGTAATAATGCAATAAGAACTCTTCACATCTTCTGGTTTTCGTGTTCAACAAGTTATACCGAGGTTAAGAAATGTTGACATGTGCACAAGCTAACAAAGAGAAGTTCAGATACAAGCAAACCAAAGTCTACGTTCTACAAAATGGAAAAGCAGAAAGACATTTACATACTTACAGTGAAATCTTATTAGGAAAGAAAAACCACTGATGAGTTTTTGTTTTTTAAAAAAAAAAAATTATATTTGTTCACAACCAGAAACTCTTTCATGCTACTTTCTACTCAAGGTGTGTGTACCTAAATGAAACTTCCTATTGTAACCCCTTGAATTCCAAAACTTAGTAATATGAAAGTTCAGTAAATTCAGTCATTCAAAATTCTCTGGACAATTTTGTCATCATAGTATCAAAAGGTTGTTCATGCACGAATATGATATACAACTAACCTCAGGATCAAAACGTATGAAATCTCATATTAAGGTAATTCTTGTAATCAAATATTTCTTTTTATTTGGTAAAGTTTCAGTACAAACCTCGCCTCTAAGCTCAGCGTAGTAAACAGCTCCAAAGCCACCTTGACCAATTTTATTAGCCAAACTGAAGTCATCGGTTGCTCTGGCGAGCTCTTCATACGTAAACTCCACTGATTTATCCACCGTGATACCTGTAACCCTAGGCGAAGCAAGGGCGGTTGGAGAAGCTAATTCGACTGATTTATTAAAGTTGCCTCGAGAACCTAGATGCACAAATAAAAACAACTCAATTACTGCAATAGTAATGTGTAATGTTCTCAATATTTACTGACAAAAGGAGCGACTGGAGTTTATCAAGAAAACACGGCGGATCCTCCATTTTCCGTTTTACAACGATCAATGACATAAAATCTTCAATTTTACGGAGAATTGCCTCATAGCTAGGTTCATTTTGAAAATCTATGCAAAATGCTCCTTTTGATCTATGTAAAATCTAAAGGAAGAGATAATAGCTACTTGGAAAAGCCTCGCGGAATTTGGTAAAACCCTTCAAGAATGACCTCTGACAAAAGATAGTAAATTATTTAACCATATAGGAAAAGATTACTGCATGACCAATTTGCACAGGCGTACCTTCAGATGTTTCGGAGAGCAATAATGCCTTCTTTGCCTTTTTCCTTCTAGAAAGTCCAATATATGTACAAACTGCCAATAATAGTGCAAAAGCTACTATCCCAACTGCTATTCCAACAATGGCTCCAGCAGGAAGTCCTCCTGTTGTTCAACAACAGAAATTCTTAAGGACCTAAACTGACATCCAACATTTTCTTTATTCAAATGACATAATCTGTTACGGGGAAGACAGTTTCACACCTGTGCTGCATAGATAAACATTTATACTCATGTCAAAAACATAACATATAAGACCTGGCCGTAAGATAAGAAAAAAATGCCCAATCAGTTAAAATATTGAACAGATACCTCGGTTTCAAGCGTGGGTAGCTTCCCGTTGCATCTGTCATGAAGCAATAACCAACATCAGCCAGATAATTTGCGATATCAAAGAAGATTTCATCGAACAGATGATATACAATCTTCACTATGAACAAACAAATAAATCAATAAAGTAACTAGGTTCACTATCCATTTATCAGCATTAACAGTAACAGATTGATGTGGCTTCAGATGAATGTAATAGAAAAATAGAAGTAAAAACATCCAGACACCCTCTTAATTTAGTTACACCAGATGAAATCCTTGACATACTTGATACTTCGCCCTTGTTTCTAAACATGAAAGTCCTACGAAGTTATGAACCCACTTAACAAATTTTAAGGATATCTGTTGTGTTATATAATATTATCTGCACAAGAAGATCAAGGTACGTCAAAAAGAAAACTTTACGTACAGACTTCACACATCACATGCTCGAGAGCCAGAATCAGGAATCATCAGCTAACAATCGTGAAAGCTTTTAGGCCTAAAAGAAATGAGGCATAAAAGTTATACCAGTTAGCAATATATTTATGTCACTTGAAACCAGTTTCTTGACACCAATATAGAGGCATACTACTCAGCCAACTATGTCCCAAATAAATTGCACTAAATAATTCACAGAAAGAGGCTAGAAAGCTGCAGCACTGACACACTAAGGATTCTAATTTAGTCTCTACACAAGTGCTTTGATTCTTGTTTGATAATCCAAGTTGGCAAGCATATTATAATTTGTCCATGGTTTCCGACCTTGGTGTCAGTTCTGTCGCTAAGACTCTGGTAGACAAACGAAATGCATGGTTTCCATATTGCTTCACTCATCTAAATCAGTATAAAAAACCAGCTCCGATTCCAATACTTGTTGACATGAATAAATAAACTAGACTTGGTTTCTCATTACATAACGTCTTCGTTAACAATTTAAGATATTCTTATAAACAAAGCTATATAGGACAAGAAATCACCTTTGCCAGGAATAAACACCAGTCCCTTCCCGCTGCTGAAATCCGTGTTCAGGTTGTATCTCCCCACCAAATCAGAACTGATATTGAATTGCTTAGCAATAGAACTCAAGTTATCACCGGGAAGTAAAGGATAAGTCACGAACAACCCATAATCATCCACCTTTTCATCTCCACAAGAGCAATTTACAATGATATTTACCAGGGAGCCATCAAGTATATTGTTAGGATTATCATATTTGTTTTCTCTCGTCAAATCCCCAACAGTAGTAAGATTAGCGTAATATTTCACAATTTTTTCATAAGTACCACCAGGTTTAAGAATATAAGTAAAATTATGACCTAAACGTTGTTCCTCAAGGCAATCACATGTAAAAGGGACATTCAATCTTTCACCAGCTACAATAAGATCTTTGTTAGGAACTTGACGATTGTATTTGAGAATCTCCTGGTCATTAGTATTAAAAATTTGTGAAGTGAATGTAAGGTTTGTACCTGCCCATATTTCATAAGAAGCTAAAGCGAGATCACATCCCCTTCTGCACTGGCATTCTACTCCTCCAATACTCGAAAATAAGAACAATATCCCCAGAAACACTAACCCTAGTTCAAACTCAATTTCCCCTTTTCTCTTCATTCTTCTTCTTCCTATAGGTACCATGACTGATTTGATAGAACCCTAGAAATGTTTATTACTGCATCGACAGAAATGATATGGAAACCCTGAGTAGAATTGGGATGATGATAGATTCGGAATGAAAGGAAACGAGAATTCAAAACCCTAGAAAACGTATGGGAAGTGAAACTGTGGTGTTGCTGTTAATTAGGTTGCTGTCGGAAAGTCTATCCTCTCTCTGCTGCTGTTCTTCTTTGACTTGGAAAATGAAGAAAGAAATAATTTCTTCTGGAACTTCAAAACTAACTGACAGTAACGGTTGTGTACTATTTTACCGCGAAAATACTAATATCTTTGCGCGTTGGCGTTAAGCACTGGGTCCAAAAGTAGCATTGACTTCAGACTTATCAAGCGTCAACCATGGGCATTTAGATGTGTGGTGGCGGTTGTGAAAGGAATAGTGGTGGTGGGTAGTCGAGAACCTAGGTTGTTAATGACTTGAGGATGGTGGTGGAACCGTTATTGTAAACATGTTTTTTTTTAGATTGAAGATAAAATATTGGTGGTGGTGAAATACGAGGATGTAGATTTAAATTTTGGTTGTTCATTTTTTTTTTTACTAAAACAAGATTTTATTGCTTAAAATGATGAAGGAACAGAATTGGCTTCCTCCAATACATACAGGCAATAAAATTTGGTGGAGAGCTTTGCCAAAAGTTTAAAAATCCTAGCATGTTTTGTCGGCGAGTCTGCAGGCTTGTTACATTTTTTTCTTAATGAACTTGCACTTTCATAAAGGATAGTTGCAGATTTTGGTCCTACTATCCGAAATAATAGATTGATCTTCACATGTTACTTTGTCAGGATCACGAGTCACTGCCTTCACCACTACTTGTGCATCCACCTCAAAACATATGCATTGTAGTTTAAGTTCTTCAGCCCACTTCATGGCTTGCAGTAGTCATTCATTTTCAGCATGCTTAACTCATATATGTTTATCTGTCTGTGTGCATAGGAGTACTTTGCTTGCTCGAATTTTCCTGCACAATTGCGAAGTATTAGACCAATTTCTGAATGGCTTTTATTAGTTCTTCTAAAAGTTGAATCACAACATATAGGAAAATAAAGGTTGTCAGATGGTACCCAACGAGTCTGGAATGGTTCATTGCCTATGGATGCTCTGGTAAACGTATAAGTGACCTTCTTTTTCATCTCCTTTCTAGTTGTTGACTGCTTCGTATTACCGTAACAGGATTTGGTTGTACATATTATCAAGCACACACTTACAACGTGCTTTCCAGATTTCCCAAACTGTATTAACCATTTTAACCACCTAGTTCTCATCCAGTCATTCATCTCATCTTCAAACCAACTGGTTATCCAACTAGTTACATAATTATTGGCTCTTTGCACACTTCTTCTAGCACATGGAGTAGATATAGAACTGCTTTTGAAAAGGAACATTCCCATTGGATATGAGATGTTGTTTCTATACTCTGATTGCAAATTTTGCATTTTTTACCACTGTAATGCATCACACTGGCCATTCTTTCACTACTAGGAACAATATCAGCAACGCATTTTGAAATAAAATGCTTGACTCGCGGTGAGGTATTGATCCCCCAAACTTGTTTGTACAATTTTGCTTCAGCTTCATCATAAAATTCTTTTTGTCTTTTTTATGTTTCCTTTTTTTTTAACTAAAAAATGATTATAATTTGGTTCAATTCGTCCAGCAATGATTATTCAGAAGAGGGAGCTAGTTATCCTCAATTTTGGTTGTTGATTGATGGTGATGATATGTCGAATAGACGAGAATTCGTTCCATTTTTTCGACCACCTATGGAGAAAATTATGATATATAATTTGAATACGCATTTCGTAACCATGGGCACACCAAGCAACCTTCCAGGCTCTTTTACATATTATTAAAGAAATCCTAAAAAAAGAAAATCTTCCAGTTTGTAGTTGATTTATCTTTACCTTCTTGACAAATCGGGTAAGTTAAAAAAAAGTATGTAATCGATTTAGGATATTCAATTTGTTTTTGCTTGAATGAAGTAAGAACCACAGTCCTGGGATCAGGTGTGGGAATGTGGAAGGAGTGTTTATCAAGCTCCGAAGACTTAACTTGGTACCTCGTGAAACTTGTTATTCACTAAGTCAATACCTTTCTTAAGGTTCGACTTTTACGTATAAATTAAACTAAGCAGCCTCATTTTTAGTTTCAATCCAAAAAACCTTGATTTAATGTTGAAAAGACGATGGTACCCAAATACACCACAATCTTTTAATTATCCACCTATAAGTCCTTTACCGAATGTGATTGTCCATGGACTGAGTCGAGACAATACAAAAAATTCGGTTCACACTTCGTGTGATCGTCTATGAATATGAGATCGAGACAATACGACAACAAGGTCACTTGTGTGATTGACTATCGATACAAGATCGAGATGATACGACAACAAAGTGTGTACTTGATAATAGGTACGGAAATAACCGAAACTCTATAGGATCAATATCAAGTATTACGGAAGTTAACGTACTTGTGTATTTTACTTAATTATAATAATAATTATAATGTGGAAAACAAAGTAAGATACACAACAAGATTTTGTTAACGAGGAAACCGCAAATGCAGAAAAATCCCGGGACCTAGTCCAGTTTTGAATACTCTTAGAATTAAGTTGTTATACAAAATCTAATACCAACTTCGTATAGTTGAGACCAAGCATACTACGCCTAGCTACTTATTTGTTTGGTAACCATTCTAATCAATCTTTCCAAAGATATTTGATGAGTCGTTGACAAAGGTTTAATCTAATAAACTCCTTTGTCTGGTTAGATCAATCTAAATATTGATTACCGAAATAATCAAGTTCTAGATTCGCACTCAATCGATATAGATCTCAAAGAGAAACTATAAATAGTTGTCGATCTCATGCAACTGATGAATCAAGTCTATCAAAGATAAACCGATTCTAGTTAAATCCCAGCCGATCAAGGTTTGTACATTAAATCCACAAGATACGAAAACTAATAAGAATTCTTTTTCGTCTTCAAATCTTCTATTACCATCAAATACCTGCACAACAACACTTGAATCCTCTTGTGATCAATCACACACAGAACGGAGTATGTTAACAATGGATTATCACAAGATTTCTTTAGATCTGAAGATGGTTCTAAAGAGCCCGTCGATACTTTGATCTAGTCTAAGTGAATCTTATATCAAAATAGAAGATTCTTAAGAATAAACAAACTAGGTGCAATCAAAGTTTCAACAATCGTTAGTCAATCAAATCAATAATCAAAAAATAATAACAATGCAAATATCTAGTTTCCCACCAACGGTACTCGTAGATCTTCTTGATCCCACAGAAGTCTTTAAACGAGTGGTCATAAGAGATTTCACCTAATTAGGATATTGTCCTCTCCAAATAGACAGCTCCACTAGAAACAACAAGAAATGTTGTTTTCCTGACTCTTGGGATAGTTTGCAAGAAATGCAAACTGAAGTATTTATAGACCAAGGTTGTTTGGACAACAAGGAAATTCCAAAACCGAAAATATTCTCAAGATATGCATTAAAGTACCTAAACTCGGTTTTCCTATTCCTAATAAATGTTAACCAATATTTCTGAAAACTCTCATGGAAAAACCTTTTATTATTAGTCTCGCACATTAACTAATAATATTTTCCAGAGGATATGTTTTAAATGCTGGTAATTAAACATATATGATGAAAATCATAATTAAATTTTTTTCATTTTTTCGGACCAGGGATCACCCTGAGTATCAAGGAATATATTTGAACAATAAATGATAGGAGTTATGTACATGTTCAAATATGTCGACATGTAGAAGTTTCTTAGCAAACCCTAATTCCAAGCTTCACACAAAACTTACAGAGATATGTGAATATTGGAAACTCGGTTTTGCTTTTTGGGATCGGTTGTACCAACCTCACAATGTAAGTTGTGATCGGTTATACCATGTTTCACAAACCTGGTTGTGACTGATTACACCTTGCTTCCCAGAGGTAGCTTGTGATCGGTTACACCTTGAAAAGTGGGGGTACAACAACCACACCCAATATTTATTTTAGCAATCTGTATGGAAAAACTCCAATATACTTTATAGAGAATCAACTAGACAGTCAGACTCAATCTAGATAAAAAGTATATCAAAGAGTTTATATCTCAATCTCTCGATTTGATATATACTCAAGCAACTAGAAATCTGCGAGTCTTTATCAAATACGAGAGAGATAACTTGGATGGTACCAAAGACCAATATCCAAGTGTCAATCAATTTAAATCAACAACCAAAAGGTAGGATATTCTAATTGATTGAACAACGCACAACCTGTGATATTTCAATTATATAACAAAATATAATGAGGAAAAGAAATAACACAGACACCAAAATTTTGTTAAAGAGGAAACCGCAAATGCAGAAATCATATCCTCCTTCTCAACATCCTCATGAGTATAAGCATAGTAACATGAGGCATTAGGATGATCTTCTTCTACTAAGGTTCTTTTCTTCCTCCCTTTAGACTAGATACCTATACCTTTGTCAAGAAATCCTCTAGAAAAACCACAAGCTCGTGAAGAGAAAGACATTCTTGACAACCCAAAATAACCTGGAGTACGCAAATGTGACTAAGGGGTTTGGTATTTATGGTTTCTTAGGGAAGAAGGTTTTTAGGGTTTACAAACTGTTGACTCGTGATGGGAACCCGTGTACACATACGAATACAACATGCCCAAAAAACAAAACTTTTGCTACATGAAAATTTAAAAAAGGCTCAATAAATTTTATCCAATCAGGAGTAATTTAGAGCACAAGTGTAGCAGGCCACAAAGTTAAAAGAGAGAGACGATATTAGACAAACAAATACTATTTAGGCATTACTGTATGCAGACACTAGTTTAGCTATAAACGATAAGAGGATAGCTCAACTAAGCAGAACACCAAAAAGCCACAGTATACCTGATTTTTACACATCTTGCTCAACAGGATTTTTATGAGAAAGTTCTTGACGCTTGTGATTAATTAGCACAAGTATGAGCTTTGAGCTCATTAAAAGAATTGTGTTTATGATCGAGTCTCTTTTTTCTTCTGAATCTAGAGAGGGATCCCTTTTGATGTGAGAATTTATCATAAAACTTATTGTCATCAAAATACGAGACATAGTTTGAGTTCTTACCAGAAGAATTTTGACATGAGGAGGATGACAACTTGTCGACAATTTCTTTATACCCTTCAATTATCTCTATCATATTATTTCTCATATCATCATTTTTTCTTCTTTCTCCTGGAATTTCATTCACATCATGGTTATTTTTATTTCCAGAGGAAATGACTTGATCTTTCCTTAGGCGATTCTTGTTAAGACTTCTGTTCTGCTTCAGAGTATTTGAGGAACTCATTGAACTGACCTTCCTGGTAACATACACAGGGTAAGTACGAAAACCAACTGGTTTAGACATACGAATGTCAGTTACACCTTTGAGAATTAAGTCTAAGGTGTGTTGAGGTTGAACCAAGGAAATTTTATTCAACTTAGAGTTTCTCTTTTGTTTAGCAGAGCCTTTTGCATCGCAAAAGAGGCGTACTTTATGATCACAAGAGTGATTAGATAAAGTATTCTTAACAACCTCGTTAGGAGATTTCTTCCTTTCATGTGATGTGGAACATCCTTGATCAATGGGGATTTCAGACACATCTTTTCTGAGTGGACAAGAATTCAATTTTACTTCTGGAGCTGTAACATTTTCAGTTGTAGCAGAAGTGCTTGGTATAATAGACTGCTTAGAGCATCCTTGAATAGAGAGTTTACTCAAGCGATGTTCTATTTCCAAGGCATCCTTTTTGAGGATAACCTCAAGAGACATACATGAAGAATGATCTTCAGTATTTTCTTTGAAGCCACAACTTCTTACTACACCAAGGAGAATTTCAACATGATGTTTTAACCGATTAAATCTATCAGCTTGGATTCTAGAAAGATTTAGAATCAACTCACTCTCTTCAGTTGTTTCCCGTTCATTTAGAGAGATAAACTCTTTTGAAGGGTAATCGGAAGAACAAATGTCGGAATTAGTCTGTCTCGTTTGAACACAAGGTTCATCTATCTTTGAGATTGAAGAATTTTTCTCTTTAATAGAAATAGAAGAGACAAAATTTTTATTTCTGGTGACGCTTTTATCAGAGATACTATCGTCCATCCTCAGATCGCTACAAACACAGACTTGTAAGGTCTTAAACGTGTTTGCCTGCTCTGATACCAATTGAAAAAGTGGGGGTACGACAACCACACCCAATATTCGCTTAGCAATCTGTATGGACAAACTCCAATATACTTTCTAGAGAATCAACTAGACAGTCAGACTCAATCTAGATAAAAAAGTATATAAAAAAAGTTAATATCTCAATCTCTCGATTTGATATATACTCAAGCAAATAGAAATCTGCGAGTCTTTATCAAATACTAGAGAGATAACTTGGATGGTACCAAAGACCAATATCCAAGTGTCAATCAATTTAAATCAACAACCAAAAGGTCGGATATTCTAATTGATTGAACAACGCACAACCTGTGATATTTCAATTATATAACAAAATATAATGCAGAAGAGAAATAACACAGACACCAAAATTTTGTTAAAGAGGAAACCGCAAATGCAGAAAACCCCCGGGACCTAGTCCTGATTGAACACACACTATATTAAGCCGCTACAGACACTAGCCTACTCCAAATTAACTTCGGTCTGGACTGTAGTTGAACCCCATTCAATATCACGCTGATCCAAGGTACATTTATGCTCCTACGTCTCTGATCCCAACAAGATGCTACGTACTTGATTCCCTTAGATGATCTCACCCACAACTAAGAGTTGCTACGACCCAAAGTCGAAGACTTTAACAAACAAATTTGTATCACACAGAAAAGTCTACGGTAATAGATAAATCCGTCTCCCACGAATATACTTACGAGTTTTGTTCCGTCTTTTGATAAATCGAGGTGAACATGAACCAATTGATAAACCGGACTTATATTCTCGAAGAACAACCTAGTATTGTCAATCACCTCACAATAATCTTAATCGACGCAGTGAAAAAAGATATTGCGGAATCACAAACGATGAGACGAAGTGTTTTTGATTTCTTTTATATCTTTCCTATCGGAGATATCAATCTCAAGTCAATTGTTACAATTGTACTCGTACGATAGAAATAGCAAGATCAGATCACACAACTACAAGAAAGTAGTATCGGTCTGGCTTCACAATCCCAATGAAGTCTTTAAGTCGTTAACCTGGTTTAGAAGAAGAAACCAAAGGTTAAAGGAGAAGCGACTCTAGCTTAGCACAACTAGTATCACACAGAAGGTGTGGGGATTAGGTTTCCCAGTTGCTAGAGTTCTCTCTTATATAGTCTTTCAAATCAGGGTTTGCAATCAATGTTAGCTTGGTAACAAAGCATTCAATATTCACCGTTAGATGAAAACCTGATTAGATTCAAGCTAATATATTTCAACCGTTAGATCGAAAACTAGCTTGTTACACACAAATGAAATGCACGTTTCTAGGCTTGTGTAACCGTACCCAAACTTGTACATTTGTTGGTTCAAAAATAGTCAACCAAATGGTTAGCCATATTATCACTTTCATATCAACCACATTCTTCTTCACCATAACTAGTTCAAGTGACTCAAATGAACTAGTAAGAGAGTTGTTCAATTGCAAGGAAATCTTATGTAACTACACAAGACACAATTGAAGCAAAAACAATTTGATTCACTCGAATCGGTTCATGAACAATATAGCCACGGTTTGCAATTTGCATTCCTTAGTTTATATAAGAATAATTTCACAAACATCGTTTTTAGATATAACCTACTCAAGTTCACGGACTGGGTTCGCGGACTTAAGTTCCCGGAAGGAGTTCACAAACTCCAACAAAATTTCTCGGGACGAGAACTTCCGCCAGTTTGCGGACTTGGCTCACGCCACCATTTTTGTTCTCTTGATCAACAAAGTTTGCAAACTTCGGTTCAAGGAATAAGGACTTATACATATGTGTGTTTCCACAATAATGCTTATATCCTCCAATGGTTATATAATCTAAAACATTCTTAAAGGACGTTGATATTCTATAGTTGTTATTCACAAACTATTTTTCGTCAAAGTAAGCAATTTTCAAAGTGATTGAAACTTGTCATGACTTTCGTCACTAGGTAAATATGAACTTGGCTAAAACAAAAGATTACCAACACATATTTCGAGAAATAGATAGACGAGATAAACTTGGCTCGAAATAGCAAATGTGTATAATCTAAGTCTATATAGCAAAACGACTTTTGTCTCTAGATAGGAGATAAATAGACTTTTGAGTGATGGGTAAGTTCAAGTCTCCACATACCTTTTAGTCGATGAAGATCCATCGGTTCCTTGAGTAGTCCTTCGTCTTGTATGATGATTGTCATGGAGTTCTTGAGCTCAACTACACTTTATATCATCGTCCGAGACCTGAGCTATAGTAGACTAGAAATCAAGACTTATAGTTTTGATCACTAACATTGAAAAACATGCTTGAGATAGCAACGCATGCGAGTTCGACCGAGCAATGCTCTAACACACCTTACTTCCTGAGTTATCTTGTGATCAGTTACACCTTGCTTCCCAAAGGTAGCTTGTGATCGATTACAACTAACTTCCAATTCATCTAGTGACCGGTTATACCTTGGTTCCCAAAGTAACTTATGGCCGGTTACAACTTGCATTCCAATATAGATTGTGATCGGTTACAACTAGATTTACAATGAAGCTCATGACCGATTGCAACAAACTACATTATATAAGCTATGACTGGATATACCATAAATCTCAACAAGTTAAAATAGGTTCTACCAATGTCATCTTCCATTGGTCATCCAATAACAAGAACAATCATGATTTCCTTTCGATTATGAAACAAGTTCATAAAAATGTACTTCATTAAACAAATGTTATAAAAATTGTTTCCAGGGGTGAAATCATTCCTATATAATTCACACGTAATCAACTAACTATATACAATAGATTATGTCGTACTTACGAAGTTCCAAAGGATAAGCATTCATACTTTGTAATATGTTTTCCTTGACACTTTGATCATACTATTATGACCAAGTCACATCACTAGAGTATTATATACAATATACACAACTTCACATGTTATTTTTTCAATATAGCACGACTTGAAAGATATGTTAGCCAATATTGCTAGCCTCAAGTGGAAGGATGATGTCGTCGTCGCAGTCGTTACTTCTTCACATTCTTTAGGTCTTCGGAGTAATACTTGTATGTCTCAACATTCCCAGACTTTCTACGTTTACTCTAATATTTAATCAAGCGACTCTAGATAAGTTTTGGTACTAAAATATGACAACCAAACTTAACGTACCAATGCTTGGTGAGTTCAACCGAGTTCTTCTCTAACAATTTGTGCAAAGCCAAATTAATAAAAATAATTAAACTGATTAGTATGATATACCGGAAAATTTCGTTTCCAGCGCTACGCTCGGTATGTTTGAACTCTCTGATGTCACTCGTACTGCGTAATTGATAAGTGCCTAAAATATATCATTTGAGTATCACTTTTTTATGCTTTTCTTAGCTATTTTCTCTTATATTTTCGGATATTATGCTTGTTTTGCATTTTGTAGGTATTTTGGAGTCATGTGATAAGAAAGAAGAGAAAAAGGATCTCAATTTTCTCTTTCGGAACCTTATGCGTTGGCGAACTTGGAATTGACGGATTTGAATCATGTAAAGACACAACACTCTAATGTGTCAAAAATAAAGAATTACTGGGGCACCTAGTGATTTCTGCTAAGGGCCACCACCTCCTATAATTTAAACCAACAGAGAACTAGGTCTCGGCCATTCTCTTTTCAGTTCCCGTTCCCACCTTCATGTTGTTGCACCAAGTTCTCACTGCTAGCCATGGTTCGTGTGGCGTGTTAAAGGGTTAGGTCAGCTATTGAACCCGAGATGAAAAAGCAACAAGTACTCGAGTTTGTGCTGTACGTATTCGGGTTTTGGTTTGAGCTGGAAAACCAGTGAACAAGGTTCCGTTGCTGACGTCCATAATTGTGATGAATGGAGAGATCAAAGAAGGGATAACTGTCTGCGAAGTATTAAGATAAATGGGTTTTGCTCGAATTTGAGTCTGTGAGTGTTAGACAGAGTTTGAGAAAGAAATGAGGGTGATAAGTTGATGTTTCTGCCATTAAAATAGAAGATGAATGGAGGAGAAGTTAAAGAGATAACGAAGAGGATTCAGAGCTATTATCTATGAATGATTACAGAGAATGGGTGTTTGTCTCTATCTCAAATGTGCAGGGAAGGAGTTGATGTGTGGTCTTGAACTTGCAAGCAGTACGTAACCACCATCAGCTTGCAAGTCGCATGTCAGGTGTTTGTAGAAATGCCTGAACCACAAGTCCTGTCTTGCGGCAGCAGTTTAAGTCTTTTCTCTTTGCCAAGTCTAGCCGCAGCTAACCGTGCTCTCGAGGGTTGTGTCCAATGGGTCAAGAGAGAATTTTGAAAGAAAAAGGAAATAAATCAGGGGTTCAAGTTAGTCGGTCTTGGGAAAGTTGTTTGAGCTAAAATTCAGATAAGAGCAAGTCTGTTGCTGCCGTCGATTGGAGATGAACGGAGAAGATTAAAGAATACCCAGAATTTGCTGACGATTAGGAAAGATGGTTTGCGTGGGATTCAAGTCGACGCAAGAGAATTGAGTTTATATAAAAGGAGAACCCTACTTCCAGTCAATTATCATCGCATAAACCCCCTTCACAACTGCCGTGCACCACCAGAGAGGAGCTCTCTGCTCCTCTCCAACCATCACCACCTGCATCTCCACCAGTTCATCTCCAGTTCACCACCACCAGCATCTACCCATCTGCATTCCATCTCATATCATCTCCATTAACATTCATCACCAGCACTTTATACCATTCCATTCCAAGACTACCTGCATAACCCACCAGATCCATTCATACCACCATCAGCTGTAGCAGCTGGAGTTCAGATCCATCTTTCATTCACAACAGCACCTTCCATCCGTCACGTGCATCTCACCACGCCGCAACAACGAGGCAGCAGACTACATGCAACTATATCAGCAGCAGTTCGCATACGCCACCACCACTCCATTATTACCAGACCACGGAGTTCACCACTACCGGTTCACATCACTCCACCACCACTTCACCTGCTGTTTGGTTTGCTTATTTTAGTTTTGTTTCTCTTGTTTCACCATGAACTCCAGTAGCTAAATTCTTGTTTGGTTAGGGTTATTTTGAAGCTACGTGACTTGTCTTTGATATTTTATCCAAATTTGATCTTTCTTTTGAATATCGTTTTATTGTTTGTCTTATACCGTTCTTATGACCATGGATTGTGTTCAAGTTGTTTGAGTGGCCAATTAGATAACTTGTTTGCAATTCTAATGTTAGATTATTGAACCGTAATCTGTAATTGTTGTGGTGATTTAATCATAAGTAGTGAAACATCAACGTCGCAATGGGATGTTGTGGATTTTGATGTGTATTTGACAACCCTAAGTTAACATGTCGAACTTACGAGCATGTGGTAGGATCAATTCGACTCATAGAGCATATCGATTAGTTAAGTTACACTAGAGAGCTTATTCAAAGTGGCTTGATTGACTAGACACGAGGAGAGAACTTATTCTACGAAGCGACTTTGGAGTTTAATGGACTTGTTGAACTTATAACTTGTCTAGGATTGTTAGTAAACGTATTTTGAAGAAGATTCATGTTCACTAGTGGAGAAAGAACTCCTAATCATTCTCATCCTCATTGTTCACATTCATATTTATTTTGTAGTTTTTGCATTATTCATATTTTCAGAATTTAAATCGACAACTTTAGCTCAACTCTCCCTTAGAAACGAACCTGTTTGTCCGTATACTACTAGTTAGTGTAAGAGAAGTAAGGAATTTATTTTTGCGAGTTCGACACCTCATCAAAATTGGCGCCGCTGCCGGGGAACAATCGGTAGTTCTAGTTGTTATTTAATTTTCTGATTTTGATTTTATTTTTCATATTTTACTTTTACAGATTTATCTTTTGAGAATCTTATTTTCAGGTACCAACGATCATTCTTGTTGTGTGTGCACAATTGGGAACAAGAGGTAAGTCTCTAAACTGGTTGTGTGCATAAGTATTTATCAAGATGAATCTTTTTGGGAGTGCATATGGTTCACAAGACCGTACATACTATGGTGATCAATTTAATTCTCATTCTTATGACTTCCAACCATACTTGGGATATAATCAAATCCAATCTTTTGGCTATGATGGACAATCACAAGGATGGAGGATAGTTGTACTTTTAATCAGTTTAATTCTAGACATATGCAGATGCTCGATCACATTCTTTATGAGCTAAAGGCAGTAGAACAACTTGGTAGACAACCAGCCGGACCTTGTTATAATGAGTCTATCCCAACTCCAGATCGTATTTATGATCATTCACCCATTCAAAGGGATGAGACTTAGGCTGGAAACTATGAAACAAGTTTGGCGGAGCAATCTTCAAATCAAAAATTTGATAGTTTTGTTGAAGCTATTATTCCCGTGATGCAATAGATGCTTCAAGCAACACAACAGTTTTGTGAATTTCAGCTGAGTTACAATGAATCACTCCAAGAACTTCAACGGAATATAGACAACATCAGAAATGGCATGAATCAAATTCAAGAAGAGCGGAACAAGGAAGAGGTTCAAATTCATTCTAACATTCCCATGGATGCCAATATAGAGTATGATGATTCCGAAGAAGACGAATACTTAAATGTTGATAATGATGGTGTAACTAGCTCAACTCTTGATCGTAATAGTGATCCTTCACCTATTCAAAAGGAAGAAGTTGAGTCTAGAAACACTAAAGTTATTAATGGTAAGATTTATGTTGTGTATGAGAGCGATGATGATTATGACTTCTTTGTGAATAACGCCCCTAGTTCAGAGATTGTGAATACTTTGAATGAGAAGTCAACTTGTGATGAAGACCATAAGGATTACGATGACTTACTTGGACCAGATCTCGATTCTAATGATGAAGATTTGCAAGTTATGGATATAGAAGAAACTGATGAAGAACTATTGAATGAGAATAATGATACTTATGATGTGGGAACGGAATTATCCAGCAGTACCAAGGATCCCATAATACATGAGGTTTTGCAAGGTTTGTCTAACCCTTTACACGAATGTCTATCTAATGATGATCCTCTTAAACTATTAGTAGTTTCTCAAAGAGTTGTTAATCCATCTTTTAGGAAAGTACCTCATTTGGGGCTGGAATTATGTGCTTCAAAAATATTATCCGAATTTCTTGCTTCTACGTACCCACCATATGTGTTTGAGTCTAACACCATACAGGTTTTCCAAGATGAACGAATCGAAGTGCCTTCCACTTATGTTTTCTATACACTTCCGAGTGTAAAAAAGACTAAGTGTGGGGGTGACTCTCGTGGGATGATAATTTCACTTTTCTCACTATTTGCTAATATTCTTGTTGTTTATGGGTGAAAACTATTTTTGCTGGTCTTGGTAATTTTGGGTTGTGTGGATGAAAAATGAATCTAAACCCTAAACAAATGCACTGCACGGGAGTGCTTTTGATTCGAGAGATCAATCTATACAATTCTGGCCTAAACCAAGAAATGGCCGTTCCAAACTTGCTTCGGTCACAAAGTGAAGGAGATGGGGTTGATCTTAGGGAGGGAAGCGAAGAAGGTGTTGGGATTGTGAAGGTGTTGGTTGTTTATGACTTGTATCAGAATGATGAACTGGCTTGCACAATGAAAGCTATCAGTTCTGGGTGTTTTCTGGATACTGTGACAACACTTGGTTTTTCTGTGTTGTTTGGAAATAGGTGAAGGACCTATTTATTCAAGTCATTGAGCGCAACTATCATCTCGTAGGAAGTGGAGGAGGTGAAGTGATGGAGTAGTGGGGTCGTGTATGGATAATGATTGTCACACGATCACATCTTTTCCCACTTCCCTCATCACTGTTAACCGTCCACTTTTTCCTGACACGTTCTCGTAATGGCGCGTTGCACGCTGCACGCTGTAAACCGCCAGACCAATACCCCAGTAAATATCACCCAGTTTGTGACATGTTTGATGTCTCGAATGAGTGAGTCGAGTCGTGGGACCCGCAAGAAATAGCATACGGTGCTATCAGGTTAAATAACTAAGTTATTTATATTCACTCGTGTATGCTCGATGCATGTAATGCATCGCAGCTCAAAACAATCGATATGTATGAAGCATCATTGTTTTAAAGCTTGATTGAACAAGTCGCGGATTAAGCGTTTTAAAACGCCAGCACGTCTAACCATCTTCGAGTGATCATTTGGAGACGGCATGGCGGGTCACCATATGGTCGATCACTCCCTGTGACAGAGTGGCGGACGGTAATCATTGAGGCGTTTCATTGATCGCCTAACTTTTAATCCAAGCCGTCCGACCAAGCTGGCAAAGTTGGACGGACAAGATGATTTACGGCACATATTTGATGTCGTGGATGAATTTTAGGGTTTCTAGAGGTGCACTAACATCCCTCTTTGGCTTGATCGAATCCTAGCATGGGAGCTATTTTTGAGTGGGCCGATCAGGCATGCATGAAGGCGGCCTTCTGACGTGCATGTTTACACCTCTCGGTCCCACAAATATTCGATCTAGGCCACTCAACTTTACCGGCAAAGATAAGTGGTTGTGATCGATTTGCGGCAGAAATACATTGCCGCAAAGAGTTTAAAAGTCGTGTGGCATGCTACCTTTGGGTGTGCGTTTCGAGGTGTCGATCCCTAGTCTGCATAGGCCGGTCGGTCACACGCGAAGGTGGGCCCATGGTGATCACGTTGACATCCTTGGGACCTCTTGAGTCTATATCTACACCCTTCGTTTAGGCTGGCGAAGATGGATGGTCATGATCGAACTACGACATGTATGCATCGCCGCAACCCCTAATTAGGTTTTGAATCAGTCACATACACGTGACTTTGGCCAAACGGTTTGGGAAAATCGCGACCTCCTTTGGGAGATCGATCACGTGGGACGCATGTTGGGTCGACGGTGAACTTGCGTGTACCTTCTTAACGGTCATAAGTGCGATCTAAGCCATCCAAATAGGTTGGCTAAGTTGGATGGTTGTGATTGATTTAAGACATTAGTGAAATCCCGCGACCCTTAGAAGCATCACACCTGCCATGGTTCGAGCAATCGTTTCATTGCTCCATAGCCTTGTCGTGAGAAAGCCGATCGGGTGAGGAAAAAGTGGGACCTCTAACCTGTGCGTTACCGCTTCTCTGATCATTCATGGGATGATCTAATCCGTCCAACTAGGCTGGCGAAGTTGGACGGTCGTGATTATTTTAAGATTGTTTTGGACAGTCCATGCTCGATCGAGCTTTCTTCCACAGCAGCGCGGCCACCTTATTTTAGGGCTGGCGTTTGGTGCGCTGGGAAGTATGGCGTGGTGTTCGACCGGCTGGGGCATAAGTTGGCCCGCCGGCGGTCATTACGGTGAACGCCTGCTCCCGCTAGGGTTTGGCTAGGCTGGTTAAATCATGTGGCCAACTTGCGCGGCCGTGATTTTTTCTGAGACTGATACGGACAGTCCAGATTTCCCTTAGGGAATTTAAACATGCTCGATCAGGCTAACAAAAGCGCCGATACGAGATTCTCTTTGTTAGAGGATAGTGTAGCATGTACGGGTATTTCTTGCACATCTCAACACTGGCACTTGGAGATTCATGTTACTCTGCTGAGAGTAAACACTCAGTCGTCATGCCATGCCAATGATGAGAGTTCTTCTAGGAACGGCACATGAAATACTAGGCAAATCATGCATTAATTAATAATGCTAAAAATTCACAGAATATTTGGGATTGTTGCTACATGCGCCATTCTGGGTGAATTTTGTGTATCTATTGAATTGCTTCGAATAAATAAAGTAAAGAAGTACTCCTCACTTGTTAAGCGGCTTTACCCTTTGCAGGATGTCAGCGCATTAAATACTGGTTTTACAATTTTAGCCCTGAAATAAAATCCACCATCAACATTAAGTCCCCTGCCTAGCAAGTAATGGTTGCACTATTGTGGGGTAGGCATTAGATGGTGACAGTAAAATAAATTCACATGAAGGGTTTCAGTGCGTGTTACCCGGATGTAGTCTGGCCCGTTTCTTGGACTAGATGCATTTCTTCTGATCGCACGATAGCTTCCCTCAAATACTCAGTTTTGATAAGCATCCGCCGATTGCTATCCCGCATCTGTATCCTTTATACACGGCAAGTAGAGACTCATTTTCTCCCCGGGATCCTGTTGGATTGTTGAATATAAAGAAGACTCTGAGACTTTTCTTCCCAACGCAGAATTATTTCCATCTCTATTCCAGGTATTGTTCCAGGCTTGTCACACGACTTGATCTTTAGTTCGATAATGATTTTTTTTTTTATATAATCATAACCTCAACCTGCAGAATCTTATGGAGGCTGCTGGTGATGACTACTCTGGTACCTCTCTGGAAAGAAGCTTTGAAGTCAACAAACCTGAGGCTGATGCGTTCGAGGAGGTGATGGCTAAAATTGATCTTCCGCTTCGAGAGGCTGATCATGATGTATAGGGCATGTCCATTCTGCATCTGCGCATCGCTCGAAAACGCGCTCAAACTCTTTTGGCTTCAATCGGCAGGGATGAAAAACAGAGGCGTGATGAAGCGTCGCAATCACCGGTGAGCGTGAGAGCCGAGAGATTTGCAGCACGGCTAAAGAGGCAAAGGATTGATCATGAACGACATCCGAGTGAAGATAAGCGTGATTATATGATCCAAGATGGCGTGATAATCCTCGACTCTGATACGGATGAAACCGAGCGCCCAAAGGTAGTCAGCACAATCTCCAATGCTGCAGTGGCCCTTGAGGAAGATACTGAAGTTGTTCCTACTGAGGATGTTGAAGCGGAGAACGTTGTTGACGTTGCAGAAATATCCGAAAGGGAAGTCGAGGTAGACCCAAAGGAAGAAGCAGCGGCGGCCTATGCCTGGTGAAGGCACGGTTGATCTCCTTGATGACTAAATCTCCATGTTCCCTTTTTTCTCTCTTTTTTTTGGACGAGTATTTTCTCGTAATTCGTGAACACTTTATCCTTGTACTCAGTGGCAGCCTAGTTTAAGGTCTTCTTCTTTTTTGCTTGCTTGTTTGAACAATGGTTTCATATTGCTTTGAGATAAATCTTCCAATATAGCTATATCAGAATCCTCTCAGGAAGTGATGCGCCTTCATGTGATCGCATGTTATTCTTTTGATGAAAAAGTAATGCCATAATGAAACATCACGAACCTGTTTGTGCTCCTGTCGCGAGGTCTTCCTGAGGTCTTCCTGATTCTTTTGGAGTAGACTGCTCGAAGCATTTTTCCCTCTTTTCCTCTGCACATATTCTATTACTCCAACATTTTCCAAAGGATATGAAATGTTTCTTTTAGGGTTTTCTTTCTGGTTTAATCTGGTGGGTAAGATAATTTAGGCTGACTCGGAATTTTGTGTCATGTTTAAGGGGTAAAGAAATCCCTAAAAGGAAATAATACTTTGATTAATTTGGAAATTGAAACCCTAACTATGAATGCAAGCAGTGCAATCATTTTGGAGGAATTACAAATATTGCATGAAAGAGGAAATTGCTGGAAGAAATACGAAAGAGAACGCTGGAGGAAAAGATAGCACAGCGTTTTAGGTATGGAGAACGCTGGAGGAAGTGGTAGCACAGCGTCTTAGGTATTGTAGGGTTCGAGACATCGTGAGTGAATCGTCACGCCTTCCAGTTTGTCGGCATTGATGAGCTTACATTAACCGCCTAAGATAACATCTGCCACCAGGTATGGCTCATCTTCCCTTTCTGTAGGTGAATCAGACTGAGCGGTCGTTTTCACCGTCACACCTCCAACTTGAAACGCGGTCGCCTTTGTTACCAAATCTCCAATTTGAAATGGGTTTGGGTGTTGCACACCTACTTGGTCCTTGGACTCGTCATCTTTAATCGAGACAGCTTCTAAACTTTTGACAAAGCGTTTGAAAGGACCAGTATCCCATTCACATCTCCTAGTGGCGGTTGGGTTGTTAATTGGATCGAGTCACCGAGACTTATCAGACGGAGGAGTGACTGGTTGCAAAAAAAGGTTGTTCGATGAGACTTACTTGGGTCCGGAATCTCCTAACATATGTTGGCGGTATCTCTCCAGGTAATTGCGTCACATTTGTGAGTGATTGATACGGAAGCAAATAGTCTTCGGGATTGGATGACTTGTTGGAGATCCTTTCAGGTATCGAAATCGTAAAAATACGTATTCCCAGCGTTGCCTTATTTTCGTGTACCCATGAGCGTCCCAGGACCATATCATAATTCAGATATTCTTTGACTATGTAGAATTTTACATGCGTCAGGGCATCACCCACTTTAACTTCAAGATCAATGCATCCATAGGCATCACTAAATTATCCCTCTGAATTCCTGATTACGGTTGAGCTGCGAATAGCTTTTGTTTCTAAATATTTGCGTCTTTCAAAGTCTTGACAGTAATGATGTTGAATTCGGAGGCCGCATCAATCAATGTGTTGTCGAACTCGACATCCTTCAAACGTGTGACGGTCAAGAGTCCCCAGTTCCCCTTGCTAGTTGCATCTTCCAGGAAAGACTGAGGTTTCGAAATTATTTCCTTTTCTGGATACAAACGCCTGCCTGGCACAATGCGATTGAGAGCTGCAAATATATCTTGACGTTGTGCCTTGGAGAAGTACAAGATTTCACATAAATGCTCCATCATAGACTGTACAGTCTTGTGAACAGAATCCCCAGAAATCATGCAACTCCTAATAGGAAGAGGATCTCTATGAACGCCTTCGTTTCCTAACTGAAGTTCTCCTTCCTCTACCTTTTTACTGAAAATGTGCTTCAATTTGTTGCAATCCTTGGTAGGGTGATGGACAAACCTATGGTAACGGCAATATTTGGGATTTTCCATCTCTATTTTACTCACTATACCATCATTTTATCTATTGAGACTATGTCGCATGACTTATAATAGAATTACAAAAAAAAAAAGTTTTGAGCCAAGCTTGTCTTGTGAAAAATCTCGAAATATAATTTAGCGATTAGATATTAAACGATCCTTCACAATATTAGTTTTATCAATTAATTTGTGGATCAATTGAAAATTACACATGAAAATGATCATATCACTTGGGAATGTTAAGACATCATAACAGATAAGTATGAACTTATTGATATTTCTACTCAAGGTAGATTGGCGAATCACTTCGCAAACCATAGATATATGAGATATAAAAAATACAGGAAGTTTGGTGAAGCAGTTCGCAAACCGCAAGTCAGTTGGGAACAGTTCATAAACACGGTTGGCGAGCCGTGGTGAACTGAATTTTATAAGTTGGATAATAGGCTAGCAGTTGAAGAAACCGGTTCACGAACTGTGGTCAACTAAGTTCGGTAGTCTACTAGGGTTGGTGAACTCGGTTTACGAACCGTTGCATCCTGACTCATGAAAAAGCCATGCGGTTCACGAACCGTTGCACCAACTGTCCAGTTTATTTTAGTATATGCTTAAAGACTTAATTTCGTTACTAGAACTCTCTTAAACACTTTTAAGACTTCATTGATTACTTAAACACTTATGTGTATGTATCATGATTAAACTCTTAGGTGTTTAAATGAACATCAAATAAATTTCAGTTCTTTAGCTAACTTTCCAAACCGAAAAGTCATTATGCACGGTTCTGTAACCGAACCTATGTGTATACTCTTCTATTGTATCTTGAATACCTAAAGTGTTTGCTTGATTCTCAAGTTATCTTATCTTGAACTCCAAGATAACCCTGGTCTTTGAAAACTATAAATAGAGCATCTCTGTCAACTCGGAAATTCAATCCCTGACACTTTGTGTCCTAACTGATTCTAAATCATCCTCTATTCACCTAGGTTTCCTATGTGGAACATTATTAGGTCTATGACTAAAATACTTCACTTTGGGTATTCGTGAAGCCAGGGTCCGACTACCTTAACCTTGATAATTCGTGAATCCTGGTCTTGTTTTTCTGTTATCGAGGTTCGTAATCACTTTCAGGCAAGATATACAGTTATCGTAAAGTTCTATTCGTCTCAGACATTGTGATTCCTCAAGATAGATATCTAAAGACTGATCTTAGGTGATCTTTCGAAGATTGTTCCCAAGAGGTGGTTAAGAATCTAGGATGCTCTTCGGGAGTCATAAGTTCCGATTTGTGAGGTTTGCTAGCGTTGTCTATTGCAAACAGATTTCTACACCTTGATCTTTGATCTAAATGGAAATCAAATAGGCTTATCTATTAGAGGAAGATTAGTATCAAAAGTCTTCACTTAGGCCGAAGCAACTCTTAGGATGTAAAGGATGTCGGCTAAGGGAATCAAGTGCGTAGAACCTTGCGAGGTTCAAGAGACGTGCGGAACGCGACTATAACTGAATTGCATGGAGGGTGGATTCGGTCTCAACGAAATTCTAATCCGAAGTCTGATAGTATGCTAGTATCTGTAGCGACTTAATACAGTGTGGTGTTCAATCTGGACGAGGTCCCGGGATTTTCCTACTATTGCGGTTTCCTCGTTAACAAAAAATTTGATGTCTTGTGTTTTTCATTTTCCACATTATATTGTTTATCTTTATAATTGGATTTACACAGGCTTGTACGTATTCAATATAAGTGGATATATCTGCTTAATTGTGATCGATCAAGACTAGTTTCTTTTAGAATTTGTATCTTGAAAGATAGATAACAAGTTCAATCACTTGGCAGAATTCTGATTGAATTATTTGGATACGAATAGATTGATCTTGGATATTGATTTTTGAGATCGTCCAAGGACTCTGCTTAACAATTAGGTTTACGGATCTTGTGTCTATATACATAATGATTGAGTATAAGTTGAGATATAAACTTTGTATACATATTGTCAAGCATCATTCAGTTGGTCTACTTGCTATTGTATTAAGTTTTATCTATACATGTTGCCGAACGAGAAAATTGGGTATATTTGGTACCCCTACGTTTTCATCTATCACATTTACCAACATGCCTCGATAAGACCCATGAAAACATTAGACGGGATATGATAGTCAAATTTAATTAAAAAAAAAAACTATATTATATGGTTTGATAATACATCTAGTTCCAAGAAACTAGTGTTCTATTAGAAAAAAAAATATGGCAGAAAATATTGTTTAATTCTATTCCATGGATTTTTATGAAATTTGTTTTTTTGCCTTTTCCAATGGAATTTTCATTGTGGAAATAACTCATATTTCACAAAATTAACTCCCTTTCATCAAATATACTTTTTGTATTTATTTAAAGAGAGAACTTATTAGAAAGAAGAATGTACAAGTAAAAGATACGTGCACAAAAATCTATCAGAAGTAGCAATAAAAGTAAAAAGAAAAATTATAGTCGGGCAAAAATTAAATCTCATTTACAGGTTGCGCTATCAAAGTTTAAGTCGGGTATGTGGACAAAAGCAGCATCCTAAGCCAAAACCAAAGACTTGGTGTGGGAAATAAGTATTTGGAGGGCCTCCAAATCCATTTTCTTCTGGTGAATAGAAATTATAAATTTAGTCGAAGAATTGTGTCCCGTCAATTTGAGTCATAACTGTAAGTATAAATCGTCACGACCAAATAAAACGATTCATATAAATCTTATCTTCCTCAACATAGAAAGATACAGAAAAACTTGAAGTTTAGTTTTCCAATTTCATTGGATGCCTTTTGTGAGTCTGTAGGAGAGTTTTGTGCTGCAATTTTATGTTCGTTGTTTGGTGTAATTCGAAGTGCTGCAAAGAACATCAAGGTATTGATGAATGTTATAGACATATGTTATTTCTTATAATAACATTATATACATGACATCAAATGTCTTAAGTAAAGAGATTACTCGCCTCAATACAATGAATCGATCTTTTGTTTACTGATTTTCGTTAGTAAGGTGCATCTCTTTCTTTCTTAATTATTTTATGCTTGTTTTGATAAGGTTTAATGTTGAATTTGTCCGACGTGATTATGATTTTGTCTTATTTGAACAAAAGGGTATATTGTGATCATTGTTACCGTGGTTTACCAACTAGACTGTTTAACACTAAGTAGTCATAATTTTTGTGAAATACTTGATGAGATAGAACCAAAGCCTCATTACAGTTATTCTGCACACAAAGTATTCGTGTATTTGCTACGGAGAACTATTATTGCAATTGAAACATTTTTGGGTTACTCATTTGCATGATAGCATTGATAGTTAATAATAACCAAGATTCATATAAGATTCCAACAAACTTAAGATATTTCATTACTTCTTTTATATAATTTTTATTGATTTACTACACAATGGTGATGTGGAATTCGTAAAATTAACTTCTTGGACACATAGTACAAAGTAGCAGTTTAATATTATGTTTGCATTCGATTAGTGTTTGGTGCTTTAGTTGTTAGCATTACTGTTCACGTGATATTGTAGCAACTTTTAAAAAAAAAATCCTGAAGTAGTTATATACTACACGAAACAGAACTTATAAGTAGCAGTCCTATGTAGTCTTGATTGATTAGGATTGTTGTTCGGTCTCTATACAATTCGTGTATGAGAATTTTAGTTGGTTACTGAATAGACACTCTTTTGTTTAGGAAATTGAGAATCTACAATTTTGATATTGTTTAATATACTTTAGTGGGAATGGTGTCATATAATTGCAGAACTACAAGAATTAAATTACCAATTGTGTCACTTGTTTTGGGAAAATGTCGTGTGAAACTGAAAACAACTCTGTAAGGGATGTTATGCCTAAAATAAAAAAGGTTACCATTTTATCTTATACTGTTGAGTCGAGCTCGATTTTCCATGAGAGATTGGGTCATGTTAATAATGGTTCGTTAAAGAAATTAATGAACATGGAGTATTTGCCCAAATTCGACATAAATTCAACTGAAAGGTGTGAAGTCTGCATTGAGTCTGAGTTCGCAAAATCTCCTTTGCATGCAGGTGAAAGGAATACCAAATCATTGGATTTAATTCATATCGACCTATGTGATTTAAAGATGGTACAAATCCGGGGTGGCAAAAAGTACTTTGTCACTTTTATAGATGAGAGTACAAGGTATTGTCGTGTTTATTTATTAAGAAGTAAAGATGAATTTGTTGATAAATTTCACTTTATAAGAATGAAGTTGAGAATCAACTAAACAGAAAAATTAAAATTCTGAAAAGTGATAGAGGCACTGAGTATAAATAAATATTAGATGAGATTTGTGCACAAAATGGTATCATTCATCAAGTAACGCCTCCTTATTCGCCACAACCAAATGGTATTGTTGAAAGCAATGATTGTACTTTAAATAAATTATGGAGCACCGGATAACTTGTGGTGGGAGGCTGTACTTACAACAAACTACCTTTTGAATAAGGTAACTTACAAGAAAAAGTCTAAAACTAAATAGGAATCATGGAAAGGTAGGCAACCTTCATATAAGTTCATCTAAGTGTGGGGCCTGTCAAAGGTAGCAGTACCACTTCTTAAAAGGGTCAAGATAAGACCAGAAACGGTGGACATGGTTCATAAATCAGAAATTGAAGACATACATGTAGACACCATCCTAGATCAAGGGATGCAAAATTTTTCGAGAATGTGTTTCCATGGAAACCAGAAACTAACAACCCTCTTAAAAGGAATAAATTTGGTGAAGATGAAAATATAAGTACTTCGCAATCACCCGAGCAACAAGAACAAGAAATTGTTGAAGAACCTTTAATAAGCAAAAGGGGTAGAATAACTAAATCTTATGGTGAAGGTTTTGTAACTTGTGTTAGACCATTGCTCGGTCGAACTCGCATGGTTGCTATCTCAAGCATGTTTGTCAATGTTAGTGATCAAAACTATAAGTCTTGATTTCTAGCCTATTTATAGATGTCTCGGACTAGGACATAAATAGTGTAGTTGAGCTTAGATTTCTCGGCGTTCATCATTTGAAGACGAAGAACTACTAAGGGGAGCTTGTGGAACTTCTTCGACAAAAGGTATGTGGAGTCTTGAACTCATCTATCACTTGGAAAGTCTATTTCTACTATCTCCTATATTGAGACATAAATCGTCTTACGATATAGTTTTCTCTATACACATTTTAGATTTCGAGCTGAGTATATCTCGCTTACATATTTCTCGAAATATGTGTTGGCAAGCTTTTGCTTTAGCCATGTTCATCTTTACTCATGCGAAAGTCATGTTGACATTTCAATATCTTGAAAATTGCTTTGATGTTAATAGTGTGTAAAAACGACTATTGTCATTATAGAAGAATGTTTCAATGATTGAAATGTATAATATAAACCATCTTTGGATATAATCATATATAGTGTGTTCGCACATTAGTGTATAAATCCATAAACCGGGAGCCAAGTGTATGCATATGTGTGTATAAGAAATTGGTGAAGGAGACAAGATAAGTATACATACCCGTACGCATACTGACAGAAGTTTTCGAACCGAAAATATCTGCTGGGTTTGGGAATTACAAACTCCTAAACTAGTCACCTTAAGTATGCGTACCCGTACGTATACTGGCGGAAGTTTTCGAACCAAGAATTTCTGCTGAGTTTGGAAACTTAACAAACTCAAAATCCGGTTGCTTAAGTATGCATACCCGTACGCATACTTAAGCTGGTTATTTTATCAAATCTGTCTGTTCATGAACTTAAACATTTAAATCATAAGGAATGCAATCTTTGCAAACCGTGGCTATAATGTTCATGATTGATTCAAGTGAATCTGTAGGATCAGAATCTCGCAATGATAATGTTAGCGAAATTATTATTGACACAACACTTAAGTGTCGCAGAACAATTCCAGAAATGATAAAATAAATAACGACAAATAAGATCACGAGAAAGATATGATAGTCCTGCGAAAATTAGAGAGTTTGCGAAATTAATGTTTGTAAGGTTGCGAGAATGTCGCAGACCATATCCGAAAATAAAGGACAGATTAGCTGTCACCCACTATGTATTTCCTTATAAATAATCATTCGAGTTGTAAAGAGAGGGGAGAGATCTTTTTTGAGTAAGAAACAAGTAAATAGGAGAGAGAAAGTTTAGAGTAGAGATCATTCTTGAGTTCTTTATCTTTTCTTGTAAGAACATCTAAAGATTAATCAATAAAATTAAGAATATAAACCTAAAATGAGTTGATTAATAATGAAATCACATGAGAGTGTAGTGTAGGATTTCCTACAACTACATAATGGCGCTAGAAACAGGAAATTGAAGATCGAAAGTTGAAGATTGTTGATTGAGAATATTCAAGTCAAGAAAGTGGTTAAATAAATCAGTGAATCAGTTAGAAGAAAGATGAATACAATTAGTGAAAATGGCAAAAGATTGGAATGTAACATGATAACAAAAACGATGATTAATGAATTCCATGAAAACATCAAAGGAAGAATACATAAACGAAATTTTAAAGGAAGGAAAGTTATGGCGGTAGAAAAAACATCACCCTTGAAAGATTGGGAAAAGAAAAAAATTGCATTCATGGGGGAAGAAATACCAAAAGAAAATTTGAACCACACATCTCCATTGGTCATCACAGTACCTATTACACGAAAAGAGAAGGAGACAACAATAAAATCCACAGGAGAATGGATGTTGAACAGAACTTTAATCGATAGAGGAAGTTCAGTTGATATAATATTTTATCACGCATTCCGGGGAATGGGAATTAAAGATGAAGAAATGTCCAGTTCAACATATTTTGTTCACGACTTTGGAAAATCCACAACAAAACCTAAAGGAGAGATAGTGGTACGAATTCCACTTGGAGAAATTGAAACACAGGTAACATTGTGCGTGGTGGATATGGAATCGCCATATAATATGTTATTAGGAAGATCATGGATACATGCGATAAAAGTTGTGGTATCAACGTTGCATCAATGTATTGAATTCCCCACTCCAAATGGAATAGGTGAAATCAGAGGAGATGTTGACAATGCGAAATTATGTCATCAAATTGAAGTAAAACATTATGAATGACAAGCAAAAAGGAAACAATTTCGCAGAAAATTAGCAAAGGAAGCAAAGAAGGAAGAAGAATTTAGAGTATATATGATAAGGGCAAAAGAAGGCAAAGGAATACCCAGCGAAATTTCGGAAGAAGGAGAAGGACCCATAAAAACAATAAAAGAACCAACACCAACGGGAGAACCTAAGCCCAGTTACACTGACGCGGAACCAACAAAAGAAATAAACGTTGGGACTATAGAGGAGCCTCTAATGTTGAGAATTGGAACCAAAATGGATATAGAAGAAGAAGAAAGAACTGTTAACTTGTTGCGAGAATATAAAGATATTTTCGCAGGAAGCATGGATGAGATACCAGGAATCGATCCATCAATTGCATGCCACAAATTGGAGATTAACAAAAATATGAGACCGTTTAAACAGAGAATAAGAAAAATTGCAACAACTTACCATTCCCAAATAGAAGAAGAACTACAGAAAATGCTTGAGGCAGGAATTATAAGAGAAGCTAAATACCCAGAATGGATAGCGAATATGGTCATTGTCCCAAAGAAAAACAAAAGAATCAGGATTTGCATAGATTTCACTGATTTAAACAAAGCCTGCGCCAAAGATAGTTTTTCGTTACCAATTATTCCTCAAATGGTGGAATCCGCAGCGGGAAATGATAGGGTATCATCTTTAGATGGATACAAAGGGTATAACCAAATCCCTCTCGCTGAAGAAGATCAAGAACATACTGCTTTCTTTTCCCCTAGAGGTTTATATTGTTACACGAAAATGCCATTTGGTTTGCGAAACGCGAGAGAGACATATCAAAGAATGGTAAAGAAAGTGTTCGCAAAATGGATACACAAAAAATTAGAAGTATACGTGGACAACATGTTAGTAAAGAGTAAAGAAGCTAAAGACCATGTACAAGACCTAAGGGAGATCTTTGAAAAAATGCGCAATATAACATTAAATTGAATCCTGAGAAGTGTACTATTGGAGTTGCTTCGGGAAAAAATTTAGGCTACATTATATCAAAGGAAGGAATACAGGTTGATCCATAAAAAGTGCAAGCAGTTCGTGACATGCCAACACTAGCAACAATAAAAGATGTACAGAAGTTGAATAGGCTTCTAGCTTCGCTGGGAAGATTCATTTCGCGATCATCAGACAAATGCAAATATTTTTTCGATATACTCAAGAAGGGTGTGAAATTTAAATGGACTGATGAATGTGAAAAAGCTTTTCAAGGAATCAAAGAACATCTTATGAATACAACTATTTTACAAAAAGCATAATCAGGAGAAGAATTATTGATCTATCTTGCGACGACGTCGCATGCATTAAGTGTTGTGTTATTGCGAGTAGACACAGGAGTGGAGAAACCCATTTATTACATTAGCAAAACTTTTAATAGTGCCGAGAATAATTAATCAAAGATTGAAAAGTTAATTTTAGCATTAGTTTATGCATCATTTAAACTCCGCATATACTTTCAAGCACACAAGATAAAGGTATTAACAAAGGTACCAATTGAATCAGTGATGAAGAATTCTAAAAGGTCAGGAAGGGTGGAGAGATGGAATGCACAAGTAGGCCACTTTGATATTAAATATGAAATTTTGTCTTCACCAAACTCACAAGTCGTTGCAGATTTTTTAGCAGAATTTCCTTTAGAAGAAGATGAAGCAGTAGAAGAAATGATGGAGGTAGAAGAAGAACATGGAGATCCAAAAGATTTGTTAACAGAACCAAATAGATGGGAGATATTGGTAGATGGATCATCAAATGTATAAGGAAATGGAGTAGGAATTGTTTTAATTTCGCCAGAAGGAATCAAGATGGATTTTTCATTCAGATTGGAATTTGAATCCACTAATAATGAAACAGAATATGAAGCTGTGGTACATGCCTTAAGATTCGCAATGGAAATGAAACTAGAAAATGTCAGGATCACTAGTGATTCGCAGCTAGTTATTCGCCAAATAAAAGGAGAGTATACTACAAATGAACCATCCTTGAAGAAGTACAAGAAGCTGGTTGAAGAATTGTCAGCGAAATCCCAAAAATAAGATGGAGGCACATTTCAAGAAAGGATAACAGACTCACGGACGCTTTTGCTTTCATCTCGCAGAAGAAGACATGGACGTGATGATAATAGACAATGAAAAAGAAGAACAAATGAACAATATCGCAGACTGGAGAATGGAACTTCATGCATATTTGGCGAAAGGAGAAACACCAAGAAATAGATTGGAAACACACAAGTTAAAAAGCCGTGCAACGAATTATGAATTAAGAGATGGGTTGCTATACCGAAAGTCCTTTAATGGACCATCACTCAGATGTTTAACACGAGAGGAAGGAGAAAAGGTGCTAAAAATGTTACATAGTGGGGATGCTGGCAATCATAGTGGAGGAAGATCTTTGGAACATAGAGCAAAAATGCAGGGTTATTACTGGCCATACATGCATGAAGATGCAAAACAAATATCAAGACGATGCGAAGATTGTCAGCGGCATGGAAAGAAAATACATGCACCTGGAGCACCATTGTCATCTTCAACTAGTGTATGGCCTTTTGGAAAGTGGGGCTTAGATATTGTGGGGCCATTTTTACCAGGATCTGGACAAAAAAGATACTTAGTAGTCGCAACAGATTATTTCACAAAATGGACAGAAGTGAAGGCAGTACAACATATTCGCGACAAAGATATATTTACATTCATATTCGAAAATATCATTTGCAGATTCGGAATTCCTGCACAGTTGGTATCTGATAATGGGAAACAATTTGAAGGACAGAATATAGAAATGTTACTTAATGCATTCAAGATAAAATGTGGAAAATCTACTCGTTTGTATCCACAAGCTAATGGTCAAGTAGAAGCAACAAACAAAACAATTGCAGATATATTAAAGAAGAAATTGGAAGGACATCACAGAGCATGGTGCGAACAAGTACATAATGCTGTGTGGGCTTATAATACAACTAGAAGAGAAGCTACTGGAATGTCACCTTTTTGTTTAACATATGGAGTTGAAGCGGTGTTACCAACAGAAGTTGTTATTCCGACAACTAAAAGAGAAGCTTGGGAGAAAAATCTTAGTGCGGGCTTGATTTTAAATAAACTTGATGAGTGGTAGACACATTTTTGTGTCTGAATTGTCCTCAATATCTCTATTGATAGTACTCGTTTTCGTCCTTATTATGGTGTTTTATGTGTTTGTAGGTATTTTTTTGGAAATAAATAATTTTGGAAAAATCGGCTCGAAAAATTATGCGGAGCATCCCGGAGGACATTTGTTATTCGGACTCTCTGTTTTGGATAAGGGGCACCTCAATTTATAAGGGGCACCTGAGTTGGACACCTGCTAGTTACACTCCACAGACGGTTAGGGGGCAGTCATCTTCAAGAATTCAAATTCTGAATTTTGGCGGGAAATACTTAAACAGTTCTGCAAGAATTTCAATTGAGAAAATGAAGGGGTTATGGGTCGATTCAATGGCTGAAATTCGGTAGAGAGATGCGATATAGGTTAAGAAACACAGTATGAGTGACAGGATCGATTAACTTTGGATGGAATTCTCGGTGTGATTCACAAGCCCAAAACAGAGTACGTGGACTGTAACACGAGAAAAAATATGTTTTTGTTGTGCATGGAGAAGTTCTGCTAGCGTTAGACGAATTCTGAGGCGTGTATAAGCTGAATTGGAGCGTGCTACAATGAAGTTTACGTGTGAAATTCCAAAAATGGTAAGAAAATATTCTCTTCACTGCCCGAGTAATGAAGGATTATTTGGAGTTATAGCGATGGATTTCAGCGTGTTTTTGAGTATAAATATGCTCCTTGGGTCTACTAGAAAGGTTGGCAAGTGAGAGGGGATAAAATAGAGCAACACAGAGTTCGAGGGAATCGATAGAAAAACTTCCAGAGAAGAAAGTTTCTGCTGCTGCTGGAAGGGAAGAACATGAAGAACACACTGACCAAGACAATCGTTTATCAACAGTGACAACGACTGTCGACTGTGGGTCGTAGTATTCTAAATACTACTGCACTTTAAGGATATCGTTCTTTGTAACGGTGTTTGCAACAGTTATAAACGTTGCAAACACCCGATTTTATCATTTTTCTCCATTTCATCCTTGTAAACATCTTTTGAGCAATGAATATCAATTTTGAGCAAGTTTACACAATGATGAGATAAACCCATCCTCTGGGGCAACGGAGGAAACTATTCGGCCAATGAAAAGGGGTAATTTCTATTTTAATTATTTATGCAATTTATTATATTTAATTATTTGCCTTGAACAAAGAGTTTTTCCAAGGATTTTTATTAAATAGTTGTCATTTTAATTGATGGTATATGCTTGACTTAGAGTTTTTGATATTCCATGCTTTTAACTTACATTTATTCTTTTATAAAATCCATTTTTGCAATAATTAAAACTATTTAAAAGGAAAAAATTTGCATAATAATATTAGAAATATCATTTTAAATTGGTAGAAAAAGTGGAATCCTTAGCCCCAGTTTCTCCAAAAATATTCCAATCACTTTGCTATTTTGCTTCACTTATAAAATTTATTTAAATCTAAAAAAAAATTATCTCCTTCACAAGTTCGAAAAGAACCCCAATTCTTACCACTATTCACAACAACTTTTGAAAATACATCAAATTTTTGGCGGCGCCGACGCGGACCTGTGCTTAGGTAGAATTTTTTTTAGGTTTATTATCTTTTTTTTTATTTTTTTTTTTATTTTTTTTTTAAATTGTTTGTTCCTTTTTACGTTTCTTTTTATCTTTATTTTGCAGGTTCAAAGTGAATACTAAGGACTTGGAGAGGAAAAAGCGAAAAGCGAAAAGAGAAGAAAAGAGGACAATTTTAGGATTTAGTTTTTAATTTTTTTTTAGAGTGTGTGAGGAAAACTGTAATTTTATTTTATTTTATTTTATTTTCTTTTTGACATCAAGAGAAGAGAATACAATGAGACTTGTGAACGTATAAGTGTTACGCTCAGTGAAATTCAAGCACGTTTAGAGGCAGAAAATGAACAGTTACCTAATGCTTCTCGAAATAATCTAAATTTCCAAAATAGTGTTTCCAATTCTACCCTTGATATCAATAGTGAATATTTGCCCAATATAGAGGACGAGGTTAGAATAAAAGACACTACTTTAGATGAGGTTCATGATGATTATGATGAAGATTATATTGATGAAGAATCATACATTTGTAGGCATAGTGATCCGGAACTAGTTACTCCATTTGAGCTTCATAATGATAATATTATTTCTGGTTCAGATCCCAATAATTTTAATGATTATTCACCTATTCAAAAGGATGTGGATCTGACGAGAGATACCACCGTTTTAGACGATGTAGTTCATGATCCTTTAGCCTACAGAGTATTGGACAATCCATTATTTGATGAACTTATTAATGGATCGGAGGAAGTAAATTTGATTAACACCTTAGTTAATGAGCTTTTATTAGAAACTTTCTCTTATAATCCTTTATATGATTATGGTTTAGAGGAACCGGTTTATCTTGAGAATTCTGTTTTCGAGTCGAACGATTTGGAAACAGTAATCTTAGATGAACTCGTAGAGATTAGTGAGGATGAACCTGACTTAGAAGAATCAATTGCCCATTTTCAGGAATCTGATGACCTAGAAATTAGGAAGATTGTGACCAGTCTATCTAGAGACGCCGAAAACTCTAAGTTTGGGGGTGATTATCGTTCTCCGTGTGCTTTAACTCTTAAAAAGGTCCCTCACTTGGGACTTGACATCAATGCCTCGACCATTCTAAAAGATTTTCTTCATACACGTTTTCCTGAATCTAATGATGTCCATAAGGAAATTCAGTCGTTAGAAACCCATCCTCTGGTTGATGTGGTTTACCCAGGCTATGATTCCAAGATCGATTTTGTTTTCCCACCAAAAACTTTTCTACCAATTGTGGGAACATATGAGTTTAAAATGTGTCAATTTTTAAGTTTTGAGACTAAACCTAATTATTTTAGGAGATTAGGGTCGACACATTTTTTTAAGGAAGACTATCACTCTCTGGCTTGTGGCAGTCTCCTTTTGTCAGCTCTTTTTGGTTTTGAAGACCCACAGTTATTCCGATTACTGTTATACGATTCGAGTTGACTAAACCTTTCCTAAGTCTGGCTGAAAACTTTAAACTTAGCACTTCTTGGGAGGTAACCCAATATTCATGCGGCACGGTAATATCTTTCCTTATGTCTTTTGCTTCATTGGTAACAGTTTCTCCTTGTTCATGTTTTTAATTTTATCTTTAGAACATTGAGGACAATGTTAGGTTTAAGTTTGGGGGTATGGGAGAAACTTTTTAGTTGCATAATAAATAAACTCCAGAGCCTAGAAATTTATGCTTATTTAGGATGGCACTAACCAATCTAAGTGGATGGAAGCATTTTGGTTTTAGGAGTTGAGGGACCAATCTGACTAGATGGAAACATCTAAAGAGTCTATTCATAAAAGCACAGAGCTCGGGTGTTAGAAATAACATGATAGTTTCGCCATATCTCGTTGAGTCATTTTCATTTTTGTTTCTATTTTTGTTTTAAACTATGTTTCTCTAGGTGATTCGGTGGGGCACACGATTCAAGTTGTTACCATTGCTAGGGTGAAATAGAGTGACTGAGTACCTTTTACAAAAAAAAAATAAATAATATTATTATTATTATTTTAGACCAGACCAATAGACCAATCGGAATAAATACTAACACTTGGATAGCAATATGTGTGTGTTCTCCCTGTCTCCGTCGCCTAAACAAGCGTGGAATGCAGGATCCACGGGAATTACCATGTAATCTGCTGATAAGAAGCATGCACTTGGATCCACAAGATCTAATCATGTTGTTAGTTCTTAAATAAATGTGTGTTCAATAAAGTCGACCACTGGTACCCTTGTATATGCCAGTTATGTTGACCTAGAGTTAGGATTATCGACCACTGGTTCCCTTGTATTTGCCAGTCGTGTTGATATTAGTCAGACCGGTATCTCAGTCATTTAGGTTAGGTTCATCTTGGCAGAGTCCTTCAGACAGATATGGGAAACACCGTTCACTTTTCAACCATCTACATTTTTATTTTTCCATCTTCTTGATCTTTTCATGTGATTAGTTTGACTCCGAGTATGATGTCCATTGTGAAACTATCTTAGTAGAGCTCTGTCACTTTATATGAATTTTAGTATGCTTGAGTGCAAACTCGTGTACAACAATTGGAATTTCGCGTCAGGGTACTTCCTCCTGTAGTCAATAAGTATGCCAACCAAGGAGATTCTTTAGTGCCTTCCAAGGTTCTGCATAATTAGTTAGGGTCTGGAGTAAAGGTTTTGTGGGTGCACCTCTGGTAAACCCTCCGGAGACAATACTCCGCCACTAGGGCCACCTAGAGGTTCAAATGATTTTCCTTTCTAAAATAAATTTTCTCGAGGACTAGCAAATAATAAGTTTGGGGGTATTTGGTAGACACATTTTTGTGTATGAATTGTCCTCAATATCTCTATTGATAGTACTCGTTTCGTCCTTATTATGGTGTTTTATGTGTTTGTAGGTATTTTTTTGGAAATAAATAATTTTGGAAAAATCGGCTCGAAGAATTATGCGGAGCATCCCGGAGGACATTTGTTATTCGGACTCTCTGTTTTGGATAAGGGGCACCTCAATTTATAAGGGGACCTGAGTTGGACACCTGCTAGTTACACTCCACAGACGGTTAGGGGGCAGTCATCTTCAAGAATTCAAATTCTGAATTTTGGCGGGAAATACTTAAACAGTTCTGCAAGAATTTCGATTGAGAAAATGAAGGGGTTATGGGTCGATTCAATGGCTGAAATTTGGTAGAGAGATGTGATATAGGTTAAGAAACACAGTATGAGTGACAGGATCTATTAACTTTGGATGGAATTCTCGGTGTGATTCACAAGCCCAAAACAGAGTACGTGGACTGTAACACGAGAAAAAATATGTTTCTGTTGTGCATGGAGAAGTTCTGCTAGCGTTAGACGAATTCTGAGGCGTGTATAAACTGAATTGGAGCGTGCTATAATGAAGTTTACGTGTGAAATTCCAAAAATGGTAAGAAAATATTCTCTTCACTGCCCGAGTAATGAAGGATTATTTGGAGTTATAGCGATGGATTTCAGCGTGTTTTTGAGTATAAATATGCTCCTTGGGTCTACTAGAAAGGTTGGCAAGTGAGAGGGGATAGAATAGAGCAACACTGAGTTCGAGGGAATCGATAGAAAAACTTCTAGAGAAGAAAGTTTCTGCTGCTGCTGGAAGGGAAGAACATGAAGAACACACTGACCAAGACAATCGTTTATCAAAGTGACAACGACTGTCGACTGTGGGCCGTAGTATTCTAAATACTACTGCACTTTAGGGATATCGTTCTTTGTAATGGTGTTTGCAACATTATAAACGTTGCAAACACCCGATTTTATCATTTTTCTCCATTTCATCCTTGTAAACATCTTTTGAGCAATGAATATCAATTTTGAGCAAGTTTACACAATGATGAGCTAAACCCATCCTCTGGGGCAACGGAGGAAACTATTCGGCCAATGAAAAAGAGGTAATTTCTATTTTAATTATTTATGCAATTTATTATATTTAATTATTTGCCTTGAACAAAGAGTTTTTCCAAGGATTTTTATTAAATAGTTGTCATTTTAATTGATGGTATATGCTTGACTTAGAGTTTTTGATATTCCATGCTTTTAACTTACATTTATTCTTTTAAAAAATCCATTTTTGCAATAATTAAAACTATTTAAAAGGAAAAAATTTGCATAATAATATTAGAAATATCATTTTAAATTGGTAGAAAAAGTGGAATCCTTAGCCCCAGTTTCTCCAAAAATATTCCAATCACTTTGCTATTTTGCTTCACTTATAAAATTTATTTAAATATAAAAAAAAATTTATCTCCTTCACAAGTTCGAAAAGAATAGAGACAAGCAATGCATTTTCCTTGCGAATTTTGGCATATTTAGCCTCCAAAACAGAAACAGAAGAATGGAGATTCTTCTCAGACTCTGCGAAAGATAGAATACAAAATTTCATTAATATAAAGAGTTCAGAGAGATATGAGAAAGAAAAGATAATTAAGGCAGTCAAACTATTATGACTACCTTCCTTTTGCGAAATAAGGTGTTGAATCAAGGACAGACAACTATTCTCCCAACGGTCCATTGCGTCATCAAATTTATCTCCAACTAAACCTTTAAGTCGAGACTGAAGATTTTTCTCTTTAGAAATAAGAAAGGCATTTTTCTTCGCAAGAGAAGAATAGGATTCTTCTAATTTGGAATATTGTTATTTAAGCTGATTTTCTTTTACACTTAAAGTTATTCTACCTTGAATGAGTGTATCTCTTTCAGCGATGGATGACTCTGTTACTTCTTTAAGTTCATTTCTCAAAGAGCGAAGAGATTTCTCTTGATCATCACATACTTTTTGAAGAACACTAAGCTGTTGCGAGGATATCGCCATCTTATTTAAATAAGTTCTCTTCTCTTGGGATAAGGTCTTATTTTCATCTGATAAAGTTTCCATCCCTAAATTAGCTTTAGTTAAAGAATAAGAAAGACGAGATACTTCATTACTTAATAAATCTTGTCTTTGAATTAATTGGGTATTTTCATTGGTAAGATTATTTATATGATCAAGAGAATATGAATAGAGGTTATCTAATTGGTTATATTGATCCATCAAAATTTCTTTATCAACACGGGCTTCTTCAACAACAGATTCAAATTGGTATCTCTCCATTATTCGTTTCTGGTTTAAAGCTTAACATACGAAAGAGGGATTTCAAGGATAATTAAATATGTGAAGGATAAAACCATTAAAAAGGCAAATTCAAGACATATATAAGAAAATTATACCTCTCAATTCATCATTCTTCTTGCAAAGATTGTCACGATTCAGTAAAACATTCTGAAGCTTCTGATTTTCGAGACGAAGAGTATTCATTCTTTTTCCAAAGCTGTCTGCGAAGCAGCTCTATCAGAATCCAAATGCTTGCTCAAAATTTCGCAAACATTAGACTTGATAGGATCAGTATGAGACTTCTTGAAATCATCCAGAACCTCAGATAAAACTTTGAAGGAAATATCTATCCCTTCCACAGTTTCTTTTGAAAGAGGAAGAGACTGAGGTAGAGAACTGATAGAGATAGAAGATTGAGAAATATTCTTAAGGGGAAGAGAAGAAGTTTCATTCACAGCAGGATCAATAGGGGAAGTTTCAATCATTAAAAGGTCAGCTGAAGAAATGAAGTCTGAGGCAGCTTTTTCACGAATTGGAGATAAAGGTTTATCCTGCGAAGATGTCGCAGGAGATTTAGAAGAGATGAGTAAGTGGAAGGGAACAGAGGTTGGAACAGTTTTAAGGTGGCGAGATTTCTTGAGAGGTTTATTGACATATTTATCACCCTGCGAATTACAATCCAGATAAGAAACAGAGGCAACCATATTGTTATTAGAAAAGGATAATGTTTCTTACTACCTTTTCATTTGCAGATTTTCTTTTATGCGCAACAACTTTATGCTGCGATTTGGGAATGTTAGGGTTCTGAACTGTAAATCTAGTGTTGGAGCCACTTTTGCTGAAATAACAAGAGTATGGGAATCACATAAACAACATCAAATAAGGCAATAAACAAGATCAATTTCAGCAAATGCAATAAACAAGATCAATTTCAGCAAAGGCAATAAACAAGATCAGTTTTAGAAAAACTCATAAAGAAGAAAAAAGAAAACTAACCTTGATGAATCCATGGAAGATAATAGCAGGGAGATTGTTTCGAAGAAAATTATGAACTATGAAGATTTGCAGAAGAACTAGTATGAAGATGAAGAAGAACTTAAAAAGGTTGAAGAAGAAAGAAGAAAAGTTGCAATAATGGAATTTACAGAAAAACGATGAAGTTGCAGAGAAAATAAAAGGAAAGAAGAAGAGAGTGAAAAGGAATATATATAGAGGGAATTTTTCCTCGAGAAAATAAACACGATTAATACGGAAAGATATAAGCGGTTAAAAAATAACGGTTACAAAAGACGTGTCGAGAAATAAATGGAACAAAGAATAGTGTAATAAATGCAGAATATGAAGAGGAGAACAGCTGCGATATTTCTCACATCATTCTCTACTCCGCAGAAAAGATATGAGAAGAGGCAAGATGTAAGATCAGAATCTCGCAATGATAATGTTAGCGAAATTATTATTGACACAACACTTAAGTGTCGCAGAACAATTCCAGAAATGATAAAATAAATAACGACAGCTAAGATCACGAGAAAGATATGATAGTCCTGCGAAAATTAGAGAGTTTGCGAAACTAATGTTTGTAAGGTTGCGAGAATGTCGCAGACCATATCCTAAAATAAAGGACAGATTAGCTGTCACCCACTATGTATTTCCTTATAAATAGTCATTCGAGTTGTAAAGAGAGGGGAGAGATCTTTTTTGAGTAAGAAACAAGTAAATAGGAGAGAGAAAGTTTAGAGTAGAGATCATTCTTGAGTTCTTTATCTTTTCTTGTAAGAACATCCAAAGATTAATCAATAAAATTAAGAATATAAACCTAAAATGAGTTGATTAATAATGAAATCACATGAAGAGTGTAGTGTAGGATTTCCTGCAACTACAGAATCAAACCGATTTTGCTTCAATTGTGTTCTTGTATAATTCATAAGAATATAACAATTGAACTATTGTTTAACTAGTTTCATTTGAGTCATTTGAACTAGTTATGGTTACGATGAATAAGGTTGATATGAGAGTAATCATAAGGCTAACCTCGGTTAACTATTTGTGAACCAACATGGTGTACACGTTTAGGTATAGTTACATAAACCTAAATTAGGGCACATTTCAATTGTATGTAACAATCTAAGTTGTATGGTTACATAATCCTAAATGAGGGTACATTTCATTTGTGTGTAACAAGCTAATTTCCATCTAACGGTTGAAAGATATTAGCTTGGTTGAATCAGGTTTTTTATCTAACGGTGATTCATGAATGCTTTCTTACCAAGGTAACTTGGATTGCAAACCCTGGTTTGAAAACTATATAAGGGAGAACTCTAGCAACTGGGAAACCTAATCCCAACACCTCATGTGTGTTACTAGTTGCATAACTAGAGTTGATTTTCCTTTAACCTTAGGTTTCTTCTCGAGACCCTGTAGGTTAACGACTTGAAGACTTCATTGGGATTATGAAACCAGACCCAACTATTATCTTTGTAGTTGCGTGATCTGATTTGTTGTTTCTATCGTGTTGAGTGCAAATGAAATAATTGGCTCGAGATTTTATATCTCCGATAGGCAAGATAGAAAATTAATCACAAACACTTCGTCTCATCGTTTGTGATTCCACAATAACTTGTTTCGTTAGTCGATTAAGTTTATTGTGAGGTGATTGATAATTCTAGGTTGTTCTTCGGGAATATAAGTACGGCTTATCAATTGGTTCCTGTTCACCTTGATTTATCAAAATACGGAACAAAAACTCTTGGGTATTTCTGTGGGAGACAAATTTATTCAATCTATAGACTTTTCTGTGTGAGATAGATTTGTTTATCAAGTCTTCGACTTTGGGTTGTAGCAACTCTTGGTTGTGGGTGAAATCAACTAAGGGAATCAAGTGCGTAGTATCCTAATGGGATCAGAGACGTAAGGAGCGCAACTGTACCTTGAATCAGTGTGAGATTGATTAGGGTTCAACTACAGTCCAGTCTGAAGTTAATTGGTAGTAGGCTAGTATCTGTAGCGGCTTAATACAGTGTGGTGTTCAATTTGGACTAGGTCCCGAGGTTTTTCTGCATTTGCGTTTTCCTCGTAAAAAAAATTCGGGTGTCTGTGTTATTTCTTGTCCGCATTATATTTTGTTATATAATTGAAATATCACAGGTTGTGTGTTAAGATCAATCAATTGGAATATCCAACCTTGGGTTGTTGATTTACATTGATTGAAACTTGAAAATTGGTCTTTGGTACCGTTCAAGTACTTCCTCTTATATTCAATCGGGCTAGAAAGATTTCTATTTGTTGATTGCGAATTGAATTAAG
Organism: Papaver somniferum; assembly: GCF_003573695.1. Classification (NCBI taxonomy): domain Eukaryota; kingdom Viridiplantae; phylum Streptophyta; class Magnoliopsida; order Ranunculales; family Papaveraceae; genus Papaver; species Papaver somniferum. The sequence continues at coordinate 54,342,728 of NC_039367.1, forward strand.
AGTTAGAGATATTAAACTCTTTGATATACTTTATTCTAGATTGAGTCTGAATGTATAGTTGATTCTCTAGAAAGTGTATTGGAGTAAGTCTTGCCAAACGAATTGTTGGGTGTGGTTGTTGGACCCCCGCATTTTCAACTTGTATGTTAGAGGATGAACCTCAAACATTTAAACAGGATATGGTTACATCAGAAGCTCCATACTGAAAAGAAGTCACTGATAATGAAATCGATTCCATCATGCACAACCATACATGGGAGATAGTGGATCTACTCCAGGTTATAAACCTTTAGATAATAAATGGGTTTCAAATGAAATTGAAAACTGATGGACAATAGAAAAGTATAAATCAAGACTAGTTCTCAAGGGCTCAAGACAAAAGAAGGTTTAGATTACTTCGACACATATTCTCCTGTTACAAGGATTATATCCATAAGATTTATTATTGAAATTACGGTATTGTATAATCTGGACATACATCAAATGGATGTTAAAACTGCTTTCTTAAATGGAGATTTAGAAGAGGAAATACATGGAACAACTTGAAGGGTTTGTGGTACCCGGAAAGGAAAGAAAGTTTGTACGCAGGTGAAATCGCTTTACGGCTTAAACCAAGCACCAAAACAATGGCATATAAAGTTTGATAACACATTATTATCAAATGGATTTAAAATCAATGAGTGTGACAAGTGTGTTTACTCAAAAACAACACATACAAGATTTGTTATTATATGCCTGTATGTAAACGACATGCTGATTATGGGAAATAATTCAGAAATTATAAAGTCTACAAAGAAGATGTTGTCTAGACATTTAGATACAAATAATTTATGCAAAACAGGCGTCATTATTGGAATTAAAATTTATAGAACTCTATAAAGGATTAAATTATCGTAAGATTATTATATTGAGAACTTTTTAGAAAAGTTTAATAAGAATGGTGAAAAAGTACTAATGTAGGATCAGAATCTCGCAACGACAATATTTCAGCGAAATGATCAACAAAACAATACAACAGCGTCGCAGAACAATTTCAGGAAGAATATAATAAATGACGTCAGCTAAGATCACGAGAAAGATGTGATAGTCCTGCGAAAATTAGAGAGCTTGCGAAATTAATATTTGTAAGGTTGCGAGAATGTCGCAGATCATACCCGAAAATAAAGGACAGATTAGCTGTCATCCACTATGTATTTCCCTATAAATAGTCGGTCAAGTTGTAAAGAAATGGAGAGATCTTTTTTGAGTAAGAAACAAGTAAATAGGAGAGAGAAATTCTAGAGCAGAGATCATTCTTGATTTCTTTATCTTTTCTTGTAAGAATATTCAAAGATTGATAAATAAAATTAAGAGTGTAAACCTAAAAATGAGTTGATTAATAGTGAAATCATATGAGGGGTGTAGTGTAGGATTTTCTGCAACTACATAATGGCGCTAGAAACAGGGACCTTGAAGATCGAAAGTTGAAGATTGTTGTTGAGAATATTCAAATCAAGAAATTACATTCATGGCGGCAGAAATACCAAAATAAAATTTGAACCACACATCTCCATTGGTTATCACAGTGCCTATTACGCGAAAAGAGAAGGAGACAACGACAAAATCCACAGGAGAATGGATATTGAACAGAACTTTAATCGATACAGGAAGTTCAGTGGATATAATATTTTACCACGCATTCCGGGGAATGGGATTTAAAGATGAAGAAATATCCAGTTCAACATATTTTGTTCACGGCTTTGGAAAATCCACAACAAAACCTAAAGGAGAGATAGTGGTATGAATTCCACTTGGAGAAATCGAAACACATGTAACGTTGTGCGTGGTGGATATGGAATCGCCATATAATATGTTATTAAGAAGACCATGGATACATGCGATAAAAGCTGTGGTATCAACGTTGCATCAATGTACTAAATTCCCCACACCAAATGGAATAGGTGAAATCAGAGGAGATGTTGACAATGCGAAATTATGTCATCAAATTGAAGTAAAACATTATGAAGGACAAGCAAAAAAGAAACAATTTCGCAGAAAGTTGACAAAGGAAGCAAAGAAAGAAGAAGAATTTAGAGTATATATGATAAGGGAAAAAGAAGGCAAAGGAATACCTAGTGAAATTTCGGAAGAAGGAGAAGGACCTATGAAAACAATAAAAGAACCAACACCAATGGGAGAACCTAAACCCAGTTACACTGCCGCAGAACCAATAAAAGAAATAATCGTTGGGACTAAAGAGGAACCTCTAATATTGAGAATTGGAACCAAAATGGATATGGAAGAAGAAGAAAGAACTGTTAACTTGTTGCGAGAATATAAAGATGTTTTCGCAGGAAGCATTGATGAGATACCGGGAATAGATCCATCAATTGCATGCCACAAGTTGGAGATTAACAAAAATGTGAGACCATTTAAACAGAGAATAAGAAAAATTGCAACAACTTACCATTCCCAAATAGAAGAAGAACTACAGAAAATGCTTGATGCGGGAATCATAAGAGAAGCTAAATACCCAGAATGGATAGCGAATATGGTCATTGTCCCAAAGAAAAACAAAGGAATCAGGATTTTCATAGATTTCACTGATTTAAACAAAGCTTGCCCCAAAGATAGTTTTCCGTTACCAGATATTCCTCAAATGGTGGAATCCGCAGCGGGAAACGAAAGAGTATTATCTTTAGATGGGTACAAAGGGTATAACCAAATCCCTCTCGCTGAATAAGATCAAGAACATACTGCTTTCGTTTCCCCTAGAGGTTTATATTGTTACACTAAAATGCCATTTGGTTTGCGAAATGCGGGAGCGACATACCAAAGAATGGTAGAGAAGGTGTTCGCAAAATGGATACACAAAACATTAGAAGTATACGTGGATGACATGTTAGTAAAGAGTAAAGAATCTAAAGACCATGTACAAGACCTGAGGGAGATTTTTGAACAAATGCGGCAGTATAACATTAAATTGAATCCTGAGAAGTGTACTATTGGAGTTTCATCGGGAAAATATTTAGGCTATATTGTGTCAAAGGAAGGAATACAGGTTGATCCAGAAAAAGTGCAAGCAGTTCGTGACATGCCAACACCAGCAACAATAAAATATGTACAGAAGTTGAATGGGCTTCTAGCTTCGTCGGGGAGATTCATTTCGCGATCATCAGACAAATGCAAATATTTTTTCGATATACTCAAGAAGGGTGCGAAATTTAAATGGATTGATGAATGTGAAAAAGCTTTTCGAGGGATCAAAGAACATCTTATGAATACAACTATTTTACAAAAAGCAGAATCAGGAGAAGAATTATTAATCTATCTTGCGACGACGTCGCATGCATTAAGTGTTGTGTTATTGCGAGTAGACGCAGGAGTGGAGAAACCCATTTATTACATTAGCAAAACTTTTAATAATGCCGAGAAGAATTACTCAAAGATTGAAAAGTTAATCTTCGCATTAGTTTATGCATCATTTAAGCTCCGCATATACTTTCAAGCACACAAGATAAAGGTATTAACAAAAGTACCAATTGAATTGGTGATGAAGAATTCTAAAAGATCAGGAAGAGTGGAGAGATAGAATGCACAAGTAGGCCACTTTGATATTAAATATGAAATTTTGTCTTCACCAAAATCACAAGTTGTTGCAGATTTCTTGGCAGAATTTCCTTTAGAAGAAGATGAAGCAGTAGAAGAAATGATGGATGTAGAAGAAGAGCATGGAGATCCAAAAGATTTATTAACAGAACCAAATATATGGGAGATATTGGTAGATGGATCATCAAATGGAGAAGGAAAAGGAGTTGGAATTTTTTTAATTTCGCCAGAAGGAATAAAGATGGCTTTTTCATTCAGATTGGAATTTGCATCCACTAATAATGAAACAGAATATGAAGTTGTGATACATGCCTTAAAATTCCCAATAGAAATGAAACTAGAAAATGCCAGGATCACTAGTGATTCGCAGCTAGTTATTGGCCAAATAAAGGGAGGGTATACTACAAATGAACCATCCTTGAAGAAATACAAAAAGCTGGTTGAAGAATTGACAGCGAAAATCCCAAAAATAAAATGGAGGCACATTTCAAGAAAGGATAACAGACTCGCAGACGCTTTTGCTTTCATCTCAAGCATGATGACAGATCCAACTGCGAGATGCATAAAAATACAAACACTTCTGTCACCATCAATCAATAAAGAAGAAGAAGACGTGGATGTGATGATAATAGACAATGAAGAAGAAGAACAAACGAACAATATCGCAGACTGGAGAATGGAACTTCATGCATATTTGGCGAAAGGAGAAACACCAAGAAATAGATTGGAAACACACAAGTTAAAAAGCCGTGCAACGAATTATGAATTAAGAGATGGGTTTCTATACCGAAATTCCTTTAATGGACCATCACTCAGATGTTTAACACGAGAGGAAGGAGAAAAAGTGCTAAAAATGTTACATAGTGGGGATGCTGGCAATCATAGTGGAGGAAGATCTTTGGCACATAGAGAAAAAATGCAGGGTTATTACTGGCCATACATGCATGAAGATGCAAAACAAATATCAAGACGTTGCGAAGATTGTCAGCGGCATGGAAAGAAAATACATGCACCTGGAGCACCATTGTCATCTTCAACCAGTGTGTGGCCTTTTGGAAAGTGGGGCTTAGATATTGTGGGGCCATTTTTACCAGGATATGGACAAGAAGATACTTAATATTCGCAAAAGATTATTTCACAAAATGGACAGAAGTGAAGGCAGTACAGCATATTCGCGACAAAGATATCTTTACATTCATAATTCGAAAATATCATTTGCAGATTCGGAATTCCTGCACAGTTGGTATCTGATAATGGGAAACAATTTGAAGGACAGAATATAGAAATGCTACTTAATGCATTCAAGATAAAATGTGGAAAGTCTACTCCTTTGTATCCACAAGCTAATGGGCAAGTAGAAGCAACAAACAAAATAATTGCAGATATATTAAAGAAGAAATTGGAAGGACATCACAGAGCATGGTGCGAACAAGTACATAATGCAGTATGGGCTTATAATACAACTAGAAGAGAAGCTACTGGAATGTCACCTTTTTGTTTAACATACGGAGTTGAAGCGGTGTTACCAACAGAAGTTGTTATTCCGACAGCAAAAAGAGAAGCTTGGGTGAAAATTTTAGTGCGGGCTTGATTTTAAATAAACTTGATGAATTAGAAGAAAGAAGAGAAAAAGCTTTACAACATATGGAGAATTATCAGCAAAGATTAGCCCGAGAATATAATAAACGTGTCAAAATACGCGAATTTCAACCAGGAGATTTAGTTCTGCGAGAAACACCAATATATCAGCGAGAAAATGGTGGAAATTAGCGAAAAAATGGGATGGACCTTACATCATTAAGGAGACAGTTGGAACATGAGCTTATAGATTAATGGATCCAGAAGGAAGAGATGTTGGTCATTGATAAACACATTTTTGTGTCTGAACTGTCCTCAATGTTCTGTATTGTTAGTGCTCGATTTTGTACTAATTATGGTGTTTTTGTGTTTGAATAGGTCTTTTTGGAGAAATACATTTGTGCGGAAAAAGTTGCTCGAAAAGTGCTATTTGGACCTCCGAAGAAAATTACTAAAGGCACCCCAGAAAAAGTGTTAAAGGCACCCTCATTTTGGATAAGGGCACCCCGAGGCACCCCAGCTGTTAAAGGCGCCCATATTTTGGATAAGGGCTAACCATCTTCTACCTTTCAAAACTGATTTTTGGCGGGAAAAATGGCAGCAACAAAGGCAGATTTTTGATCGGATTTTTGGGCGTGAAAGAGTGAGACTCAATGGCTCAGATTAATTGGGTTTGTTCCTATGAGTGAAACTGGCGTGGTATGGGCTTTGGATACAAATAAAATTGGCTGGATAATCCATTCGAAGCAAGACAGGGAGTGTGATATTCACGGGATATTTGGTCAGATTTTCAGCATTAAATTTCAATAAGCTTTGGCCGGATTCAATGGGATATGTGGATTGAATATACCCTGTTTCGACTAAACAGGGCTGATATATGAGTTGGAATCGAGAAAAAAACAGAGCATGAGAGTTTCATGGGGTTCTGTTAAAAAGATTACGTGAATATTCCATGCGTGCACGAGTTTTACTCCGTCTTGGAGTTGTATTTAGCGTGTAAGGAGTGTGCTGAGATAAAACAGACGCATGAGAAGAAAAATCAGGGAAGAAAATATTCCCGAGAACATTTTTCTTCACTGTCGTATAATGGGAGATTTCGTGGAGTAATGAGGAGTTATTCTTAGACCTGTTGAGTATAAATAAGGCTCTGGGGTAGCATAGAGGGGTTATGGAGAGTTTGGGCGGAGTTTAGAGCATCACAGATGCGTGAAATCAGAGTTGCAGAGACAATTTTTTTGCTGGTGCTGTGAAGAACACGAAGAACAACGACCCACCAAAAACTGTCGTTCATGCTACAATAACAGCGACACTTTGTAGGCAGACTTATTTGCTATAGTAAAAACGACAGTTCATCTTTATCGTTTTCTGTAACAGTGTAATTGCAACACTTATAATTGTTGCGAATCTCTGTATTAGCTCTTTTCACCTCTTTTTATACACTTTTGAGCTATGAACCAATATTTTGAGCGAGTGAATAATATGAGGATCTAAACCCAACCTTAGGGGCGATGGAGGAAGCCATTCTTCCAATAATTATATGGTAAAATTTATTTAAAATTATTTACGCAATTCTTTTATGATTATTTGCACCGAATGAAAATTGAGTAAATGATTTTTATTAATTAGTTGTGTTTTCTCTTGATGAAGTATGCTTAGTTTAGGACTTTTGATACTTCATGCTTGCGATTAACAATTAATGTTTTGAAAATCTAGTTAAGGCAATGATTAGAATCACAAGTTCTTTTAAATTGGAGTAATATTGTCTAGAATTGCATGATAAAAATTAACATTGAATCACATGAATATTGGTGAATGGTGAAATCCTGAACCCCGGTTTCTCTAATTTAATCTTTACATCAACTTTTACTTGCTTTATTTTCTTTATTCTTAAAATTTATATCTAAAATCACAACCTTCACAAGTCTTAATGAACCACTTTCTTACCACTTCTAAAACCACTGTAAAAATACCATCAATTTTTGGTGCCGCCCACGTGGACTTGTCTTTATGCTAGAGTTTTTAGATTTATTTTTTAGGTTTTTATTTTTATTAATTTTATTTGTTCTATTTTACGTTTTTAGCTTTTTGTCTTTTCATTACAGATTTTGGAATTCGGAGCGAAAGAAGAAGTTGCCAAAGCTGTTGGTGATTACTTGAAGATTTGGAGTCAAAAGACAAACCGAAAAGAACGAAGAAAAAAATAAAAATAAAAAAGAGAGAGAATTTTATTTTATTAGATTGTATTAGGATATTTTTTATTTTGTATTTTTTCTTTTCTTTTTGCACTTTATTTTTGGACTCTCTTTTGGACTTTGGACACTTGGACTTTCTTTTATTTTTAAACCCTACGGAAGGGTAATATTAAATATTAAACTGTTTGCAGAGAAGGACGGCGATTACGATATCGCCTCGGCCCCTCGGGTTCGTACATGACATAGGAGTTGTGGCCCGAGTCGACTTCAGTGGTTCATCCCCCGTCTGGAACGGGAGGTAAGTTTGTCGAAACACTCGCGAATCCCCTGCTAGCGAGTTACTGTATTCTTTCGTTTGCATATTTGTTGAGGAACTAAAAATGGATGCTTTATTTTCCTAGTAAAGGGCAAGGACTAGCCATACAAGATAAGGGTTCGGATTTCATCACCGTTCCCTTCTTTCCCGCCTTAGGAAAACGAAACCAAACACGAACCTAAGCTTTAAAATTTGGAATAGAACGAGACCTATAGGGTAACGAGCTTAGTAGGAAAGTCGTTCGAAAAATATTGGTTACTCTTTTAAGCGTACTTCGAAGTTCATGATGGTTTCTGTGAGTTGAATGCGTGACTGCGCCGCCTTGTAATAGCGGTGAGGCTTTGGGTATCAAAGCTCCACTGAGCTTCCCTCACCTCAATTCAACTTACTTTGACTCGGATTGATTCCAGAGGGGTTTGCTTAAATTGTAACGAATTCCCTTTCGAAGGATTAGAAGCTGGTCTAGAAACAATCTAAGTGGAGCCTTCATGCTTTTTGTTTGCTAGAATTCAGTAGGTTTGCTGTGGTGGAGTCATCCTTGTTTGTGTTTGCATAGAACTTCCCTTCCTTTTAGGGCTTTTCTTTTTTTTAATTTTTTTTTTCTAGTGTATGCCCGAGGTCATTAAAGAACGGGATTGGAAAAGAAATACTTTAGGTCGTTTGATTAGTAACAAACCTAGTAGTTCTTCTTGTGAAGGCGGGGAGCTCGAAGATTCTTCTTTTGAGGGCCCTGTCTTTGGAAATTTCAGCTTTGGAAACTTGACATTTAGCGAAGAAAGTACTCCTAGTCCTTTGGTAGTGCCAGAAATGGCAACTTTGAAAGCTTTATTAAACCCAACTAGGACCTCTCGTCCGTCTTGTATCAAGTTAGCCGAAACCGAGGCAAATTATGAACTCAAACCTGGGACTTTACAGATGCTCCCAATCTTTTTAGGAAAAGAGAATGAGAACCCCTATTTTCATGTTAGGGAATTTGAGGAAGTTTGTAGTACTCTGAAAATTAAAAACCTTAGTGATGATGAGTTGAAACTTAGGTTATTCCCCTTTTCCTTAAAAGATAAAGCCAAATCTTGGCTGTATAGTTTGGATTATGAGTCAATTGAAACCTATGACCAACTTACATCTGCCTTTATACATAAGTTTTTCCCAAGGCACAAAACATCGTCTATTAGGACACAAATCTGTACGTTTGCTCAACAAGAGAGAGAATCTCTATATAGGTATCTGGAAAGGTTCAATGACTTGTTATCTGAATGTCCTCATCATGGTTTAGAGAAATTTAGGCTAGTTCAGATCCTCTACGAGGGTTTAGATTATTCAACAACAACCATGGTTGAGTCCTTATGCACTGGTGGGTTTGAGAATAAAACTGTTGATGAGGCGATGAAATTTTTGAATGAAATCGCCGATAAGACCCAACAATGGGAAAATAGTAGGGAACCAAAGAAAACAGTTCTTCTAAGTAGAGGAAATGTCAATAGGATAAAAGGATATTATGAGTCAGATGCTAAAATAGCTTCCATAGCCAAAAGGTTAGAAGCCTTAGAATTAGGTCATTCTAGTGGTAGTAGTGGTAAAATGGAGCCTTTTTGGGAGGGCCAGATGGATGAAGAGCAAGCCAATGCTCTTTATAATAACACTAGATTTGAAAACCGGCAAAAGTTTGACCCATATTCAGAAACCTATAACCCTGGTTGGAGAAACCACCCAAACCTTTCTTGGTCCAAGGGCCATAATCAAGGTCAGTCTAGTAACTCTCAAGTTCCCCCAGGTTTTGGCTATCATAATAATCCTTCAGAACTAGCACAAACTCAGAACCCTTCAGATAAAAATATCTCGAGTTTAGAAGAAACTCTCGCCTCGTTTATTAAAAGCTCTGAAAAGATCAACCATCTGGTTGCGCAAGGGATAGAAGAAAGTAAAAACATAGGTTATGCTAACTCCCAGGCCATTTCCGAGTTAAAAAATCAGGTTAGTCAAATAAATGAGACTTTGAGAGAAAAAGGAAAGTTTCCTAGTCAACCACAACCTAATCCTAGGGGGGTCCATCAAATATCTTTAGTTGGTGAGGAATCATCAAACCATGTGAAATTGATAAAAACCCTTAGGAGCGGTAAGACAGTAGACAATAAGGTAGGCATGACTAGTGAACATACTGTAGCTCCACCTTCTACTTCCCAAGAGGAGGAACATGTAGCTGAGGAAACTGAAACAGTCTCTAAGGATTCCCAAGAAATTCCTGATAGGTCTACCTATGTGCCTAGAGCCCCATATCCACATTTGTTAGACCCAACAAAGAAGGAGTCGACTTTCAACGAGATAATGGAAACATTTAAGCAGATGAACATCAACATTCCATTATTAGAAGCAATTAGGCAGATGCCCGCTTATGCCAAGTTCCTTAAAGATCTTTGTACACGAAAGCGTAAGCTGAATGTCCATAAGAAAGCCTTTTTAGTTGGTCAAGTAAGTTCAATTCTTCTGAACCAAACACCCCCTAAGTATAAGGACCCTGGTTGCCCCACCATATCTTGTGCAATTGGTAATCACATGGTAAATAAGGCATTACTTGACTTAGGAGCTAGTGTTAACTTACTCCTGTATCATGTATACACCCAGCTAGGTCTTGGTAAGTTGAAACTGACTAAAATGACACTACAGTTAGCTGATAGGTCTGTCAAAGTCCCTCGTGGTGTGATAGAGGATGTTCTGATTGAGGTTGATAAGTTTATTTATCCAGTGGATTTTGTTGTTTTAGACACCCAGCCAGTTCAGGACCCAAGTGCTCAAATCCCAGTGATTTTAGGTCGCCCATTTGTAGCCACCGCTAACGCTGTCATCAACTGTAGGACCGGGCTTATGAACATATCCTTTGGTAATATGACCACTGAACTAAATGTCTTTAATGTTATTAGACAACCTTCTGAGAATGATGAATTAGAAGAAGTGAATATGATCAGCACTTTAGTTCAGGATTTAGTTCAGGATAATTGGCATGATACTCTATTGGGAGATTCTTTAGATGAATTTGAGGAAACCATTCTCTTAGACCAGATATGCGATCAATCTTTAGAAAAAGCCCTTGAGTATTTTAAAGACTTTACGGACCCAGAAATTCAATTAATAGTTAGAGGTTTGTTTGTGAGTAGTGAAAACCATAATTTTGGGGGTAGTGATGGTTCTTGTGATCGTCAAGTTTCGCTAATTGGAGCCCCTAACTTGGGACTCGATCTTTGTGTGTCTGAGATATTACTTGAGTCTATTCAGACTCCGCAACCCGATCCTCCTGATACTATCCAGGAGGTGGCCCGATTATTAAATACCAGTATTTCAGATGAATCTCTTTATCGAGACACACATATGAAGCTCTCTTATGTCCCCCGGATAAACCCATTTGTCTTAACAGAAACCTTAGATGAGGATGTGCTACTTCTATTCATTTTTCTAAACCAGTGCAGTTGTCTCATTTTTGTGTTAGCCCTATCTGGTCTTTGATGTAACTCAAATGTTGTTGTAGATAGTGGTGAAAACTGGGTTCTTTTCGAACTTGTGAAGGTAACTCTTTTTTTTTAAGATTTAAACAAATAAATAAATGAAGGAAATTAATAGTAATGTCAAGATTTTAGAAAGATTAAGGCTCGGGATTCACTATTATTTCAAGTTGATTGGTTATAAATAATATTTCAGAAATTATTATTAAGCTCTTTTTCTTATTAAATCACTTTTTAATTTAAAAGGTGTCCAAAAATTAAGTTGTAATCCTTAAGCATGATTTATCAAAGAATATATTCTAAGCATAAAACATCAAACTGATTCACAAATAATTAAGAAAACCATTTTATCCTTTTTTTATATTTTTATCCAAGTGAATTAAATAAAATAAATAATTAACGAAATTATAAATAAAAATATTACCAATCAAACATGAGTGAATAGATCCTCAATTGCCTCAATCACCAAGAATTTAGCCTCTCATCATGTTGGAAAAATACTCAAAAGACTTTATTGATGCTCACAAGTTGATTACAAATGATGAAATAACAAGAAAATCAATTTATGACCGTCCTTTGCAACACACAGAAAATGTCTGAAAAGAACGGCACATGAGAAGTGCAGTTGACGCTGTTGTGAAATCGCGGGAAAGGAATAGGGAATTGTCGCAGTTAAGCGACACTTCTCTACGACTTTCCTGGGTGGTCCTTGTTCTTCGTGTTCTTAGCTGAGCAGCAGCAGAACTCTTCTTGTTGTCGACCCTTTCCTTCAATTCTCTCGGCTCTAACTCTCTCCCAATCACTTCTCACCTTTCCCAAACTGTTTTGCCTTGTATTTATAGTGAATTGGATCCAAATATCCGACCATTGATTGCATATATTCTCCATTTAATCCAAATATTCTCGGCTGCCAATAATAACGAAAATTTCCATTTTTAATCCCATGCACGCGTTAACTTTGATCCTGCACGCTCCCAAATGTCTTCTCCACGCCTCAACACTCTTCCAACGCTAGTAGGACTCTTCCATGCACACAAGAACTCCATTTTTGCTCGTGTTACAGTGCACGTGCTCTGTTTTGGGCTCAAGGATCATCACGCGTTTTCCAGCCACTTCTGATCGAACCCACTGCCCATAATGTGTTCCTCATGCCATATCATAGCAGTTCAAGAAAAAATAAAAATCCGCCAAAACTGTTCTTGATGTTTTCATCAACTGGTGATTATCCAGCCAATTTTGATCGAAACCAACACCCATACCAGCTCATTTTTCCCTCCAAAATGGAAATTCAAAAAGGTTAAAGATGATATGCCCCCTATCCTGAACTGGGGTGCGAATAGCAGATGCCTTGGGGGTGACCTGGAAGTGCCCCTTAGTAATTAGGTTACCCCTTATCCAAAAGTGAGAGTCCGAATAACACTTGTCCTCCGGGTGCCAAAATCAACTTTTCGAGCCGAATTTTCCAAAAATGTTTATTTCCTAAAAATATATAAAAACACAATATTAGTACAAAAATAGAGTTCCAACAATACAGACATTGAGGACAAAGTAGACACAAAAATGTGTCTATCAAATACCCCCAAACCTATTATTTGCTAGTCCTCGAGCAAATCTAATCTAAAATAAAATGACTACACTTAGCACGTGCAGTAAGCCGTTAAACCCCTAGGTGGCCCTAGTGGCGGAGTGTTGTCTCCGGAGGGTTTATCAGAGGTGTACCCACAAAACCTTACTCCAGACCCTAGCTATCTACAACGAACCTTGGAAGGCACTAAAGAATCTCCTTGGTTGGCTTACAATCACTGACTACAGGAGGAAGTACCCTGATGCGAAATTCCAATTGTTGTACACGAGTTTACACTCAAGCATACTAAAATTCATATAAAGTGACAGAGCTCTACTCAGATAGTTGCACTATGGACATCATATTCGGAGTCAAACTAATCATATGGATAGAAAAAGGAGATGGAAATAGAAAAATGTAGATGGTTTTGATGTTAACCAAATGATCGATGTTTCACATATCTGTCTGAAGGCCACTGCCAGAATGAACCTATCCTAATGGACTGAGATACCGGTCTGACTAATATCAACACAACTGGCATATACAAGGGAACCAGTGGTCAATAACTTAAATCTAGATCAACAAACTGGCAAATACAAGGGAACCAGCAGTTGACTACACAGAACAATAACCATTTTTTTTTAACTTAACGCCATGAATAAATCTTTTTGATCCAAGCGCATGCTTCTTGTCAGCAGATTACACGATAGTTCCCACGGGTCCTGCATTCCACGCTTGCTTAGGAGACGGAAACAGGGAGAACACACGCATATTGCTATCCAAGTGTTAATACTTATTCCGATTGGTCTAACTGGTCCGGTCTTTTTTATTTTTTTTAGTAACTCAGTCACTCTAATTCACCCTAGCAGTGGTAACAACTTGAATCGTGTGCCCCACCTAATCACTTAGAGAAATATAGTTTAAAATGAATAAAAATAAAAATAAAAAAATGAAAAGGACTCAACGAGATATGGTGCAACTATCATGTTATTTCTAACACCTGAGCTTTGTGCTTTTATGAATAGACTCTATAGATGTTTCCATCTAATCAGATTGGTTCCTCAACTCCTACAACCAAGATGCTTCCATCCACTTAGATTAGTTAGTGTCATCCTGAATACGCATAAATTTCTAGGCTCTGGAGTTTATTTATTGCAACTAAAAGCTAACAAAAAGTTTCTTCCCCACCCCCAAACTTAAATCTAACATTGTCCTCAATGTTTCTAATTAAAGAGCAGCACCAAAAGTAAAATAAAACGAGGAGAAGTTGGAAAGATAGTACCTGGGTGAAGAAAATCAAAAACTAATATACAACATACAACTGCCTCGATGGTCAATCAAGGGTAAACATGGTTCTCCAGAGGGACCTCCTCAACATCACCTATAGGAAAGGGATCTAAAAAGGGTTTAAATCTCTAACCGTTAACCTTCGAAGAACTACTACCATCCGGTGTCTCGATCTCAACAGCTCCATGAGAAAAAATAGTGTGAACAATAAAAGGACCCGTCCACCGAGAACGTAACTTCCCAGGGAAAAGATGCAAGCGGGTATCATACAGAAGAACTTTTTGACCTGGAGAAAATGACTTCCGTAAAATGTTTATATCATGCACAAGTTTCATTTTGTTCTTATACTCCTTCGCACTATCGTAAGCATCTATACGAATCTCGTCCAACTCATTGAGCTGAAGTTTCTTATGGGCTCCTGCCTCGTCAAGTGAAAAATTTAGCTGCTTAACAGCCCAATAAGCTCTATGTTCTAACTCAACAGGTAAGTGACATGCCTTGCCATAAACAATCCGATAAGGCGACATTCCAATGGAGGTCTTAAACGCAGTACGGTAAGCCCATAAGGCATCAGTAAGCCTAGACGACCAGTCTTTCCGATTAGGATTAACTGTTTTCCCTAATATACGTTTTATCTCCCTATTGGAAACCTCTACCTGACCACTAGTCTGTGGATGATACGGGGTAGCTACCTTATGTGTAATACCATATTTCTTCATCAGAAGCCTAAAAGGCCCATTACAAAAGTGCGACCCTCCATCACTAATTATAGCTCGCGGTGTACCAAAACGTGTAAGTATATTATTTTTCAAGAACTCAATCACAACCCTATGGTCATTGGTTTTACACGCAACCGCCTCAATACACTTGGAGACATAGTCTACAGCGACAAGGATGTATAGGTTACCAAAAGAATTAGGAAACGGACCCATAAAGTAAATACCCCACACATCAAAGACCTCAACAATTAAAATAGGGTTCAAGGGCATCATGTTCCTACGGGAAATGGTTCATAATTTCTGGCATCGTTCACAAGTAACGCAGTAACTGTGAGAGTCTTTAAACAACGAAGGCCAATAGAATCCACACTGCAATATCTTAGCAGCAGTTTTCTTAGCACTAAAGTGACCCCCACAATCATGATCATGAGAAAAGGAAATAATACTGGACTGGTCACTCTCAGGTATACATCTCCTAATAATCTGGTCTGGACAATACTTAAACAAATAAGGATCATCCCAAAAGAAGTGCTTAACCTCAGCTAAAAATCTAGAACGATCTTGTTTACCCCAATGTTGGGGCATTCGACCAGTAACAAGATAGTTCACTGTATTCGCATACCAAGGTAATTGGGTAACAAAGAACAATTGTTCATCAGGAAAGCTATCCCTTATAGGAAGGGAATCATCTGGGGAACTAACAACTAGCCTAGACAAGTGATCTGCTACAACATTTTCGGCACCCTTTTTGTCTCTAATGTCTGGAGAAAACTCTTGCAACAACAGAATCCACCTAATCAATCTAGGTTTAGTATACTTCTTAGACAAAAGATATTTTAAAGCAGCATGATCAGTATATATGATGATCTTAGAACCTAAGAGATAGGGTCTAAACTTGTCTAAGGCAAACACAATGGCTAATAGTTCCTTCTCGGTAGTGGTATAGTTCAACTGGGCATCATTCAGAGTTTTGCTAGCATAGTAAATCACATGAAGTAACTTATTTTCTCGCTGACCTAGCACAACACCAATAGCATAATCTGAAGCATCACACATGATCTCAAAGGGTAGGTTCCAGTTGGGTGCCTGGACTATGGGGGCGGTAGTGAGTAATGACTTAATCTTCTCGAAAGCCTCTAAACAAGCATCATCAAAGACAAACTTAACATCTTTTGCAAGCAAATTGCAAAGAGGTCTAGACATCAAGCTAAAATCCTTAATGAAACGACGATAAAAACCAGCATGCCCTAAGAATAACCTAATATCTCTTACGGTTTTTGGGACCGGTAAAGTTTTAATAAGGTCAACTTTGGCTATATCTACCTCTATACCCTTTGAAGATACAATATGCCCTAGAACAATTCCTGAACGAACCATAAAGTGACATTTCTCCCAATTAAGCACTAAATTCTTTTCCTTACACCTAGTCAAAACTAATGACAAATGATGCAAGCACTCATCGAAAGACAAACCAAACACTGAAAAATCATCCATAAAGACCTCTAAGAACCTTTCTACCATGTCAGAAAATATGCTCATCATGCAACGCTGAAAAGTTGCAGGGGCATTACATAGCCCGAAAGGCATGCGTTTATACGCAAAGGTACCAAAGGGACAGGTAAAAGTGGTTTTCTCCTGGTCTTCTGGGGCAATAACGATCTGATTATATCCAGAGTAGCCATCTAAAAAGCAGTAGTGACTATGTCCAGCTAATCTCTTTAGCATCTGGTCGATGAAGGGAAGGGGAAAGTGGTCCTTCCTAGTGACCTTGTTTCATTTCCTATGGTCAATACAAACACGCCAACCCGTGGTCACTCGGGTCGGGATTAACTCATTGTTATCATTCTGGACTACAGTAATACCAGATTTCATGGGAACAACCTGAACAGGGCTGACCCACTTACTGTCTGAAATAGGGTAGATAATGTGTGCATCTAATAGCTTAAGAACCTCAGTTCGAACTACTTCTTTCATATTGGGGTTTAGTCGACGTTGCATCTCCCTAGAAGGTTTGGTGTCTTCCTCTAAATAGATCTGATGCATACAAACAGTAGGACTTATACCCTTAATGTCTGTTATGGTCCACCTAAAGCTTCCTTGTTGTTTTGAAGGACGGTTACTAGCCTACTTTCCTGATCTCTATCCAAGTCGGAAGAAACAATCACAGGTAAAGTCTCAGACGGGCCTAAAAACACATACTTCAGGGTATCTGGCAATGGTTTTAGGTCCAACTTAGGAGGCTCTTCTAAAGAAGGAACTAGGGTAGACTTAGAAACTGGTAGTGGTTCGAACTTAGGTTTCCATCCATTACTAGTATCTAACAAAGGGGTTGAATCTAGCAAAGCATTCACCTCATTAATCACATTATTATCATCAAAATCAATCCCAAAGTGAGCTAGGCATTTCTCTAATGGATCTTCTAACAAAGTGTTTGGTAATGACTCCTCGACTAATATTCCTATCATGTTCACCTCTTCTATGCTCGAGTCATCTAGTTCAGAGGGTAGCTTACTAATATTAAAAATGTTCAGCTCAATAGTCATATTACCAAAAGACAAACTCATAATACCATTTCGACAGTTAATGATCGCATTGGAAGTAGCTAAAAACGGGCGACCTAAAATCACTGGTATTTGGTTCTCTGGGTCAGGGACAGGTTGGGTATCTAGGATAACAAAATCCACCGGATATATAAACTTGTCGACCTCTATGAGAACATACTCGATCACACCATGAGGAATTTTAACGGACCTATCAGCTAACTGAAGTGTCATCTGTGTAGGTTTCATCTCACCAAGTCCTAGCTTAAGGTACACATGGTATGGCAGTAAGTTCACACTGGCTCCTAAGTCAAGCAACGCTTTCTCAACACGGTACTTACCTATTGTACAAGCAATGGTAGGGGACCATGGGTCTTTATACTTAGGAGTAGTGATATTTTGAATAATAGAACTCACATGACTAGCTATGAAGGCTTTCTTCTGGACACTGAGCTTACGCTTTCGCGTACACAAGTCCTTAAGGAACTTGGCATAAGAGGGAATCTGCCTAATTGCATCTAATAATGGAAGGTTGATATTAACCTGCTTAAAAACCTCCAATATATTATTAAAATTGGACTCCCTCTTAGTCGGAACTAGCAGCTGGGAGAACGGGGCTCTGGGAACAAAGCCGGGCTCATCAAGACCCTCATTGGTCTCTTTGGAGACTATCAGTCTCCTCATTTTCTGGCTCATAAGGGTGAACTAAAGCATGTTCACTTTCAGGTATGTCGACCTTATTATCAACTTTCCTTCCACTCCTAAGGGTCGTAACAGAGTTAACATGACTGTACGATTTCTCTCCTCTAGGGTTACGATCAGTATGACTAGGGAACCTTCCTTCCTCTCTCTCATTAATATACTTAGCTATTTGGCCGACTTGAAGTTCTAATTTAGCAAAAGACTGGGCACTATTCTTAAAATTCTGTTTGGTTTCCTCTTGAAAATTACCCTGGCTTTTTACTAACATTTCCTGGCTTTGTGATAGCATTTCCTGCCTCTTCCTTAATATACTAAGGGTTTCCTCTAAGCTAGTTATTCTATTCTAAAATGGGTTCTGGGTCTGTCCTGAAGGGTTCTTAGTATAACCAAAACCTGGGGGAGGTTGAGAATTACTAGACTGGCCTTGATTCTGGCCCTTAGACCAAGAGAAATTAGGATGGTTTCTCCAACCAGGGTTGTAGGTCTCTGAGTAGGGGTTAAACTTCTGACGGTTCTCAAATCTAGCATTGTTATAGACAGCATGAGCTTGCTCTTCACTAACCTGACCTTCCCAAAATGAGTTATCGGGCTCTATTCCACAACTAGAGATTTGAGAGGCTCTATTAGGTTCAACAAGGGACTTATTTTTAGGTTGACCCATTTCTAACGTTTCTAACCTTCTATATAAAGCAGCAAACTTGGCATCTGACGCAAAACTTGTATCTACCATATTGGTGCTACTTCTATTGACCAAGAGTCTTTTAGGGGGTTCCACACAAGACTCCCACTGTTGGGATTTCTCAGTGATAGCTCCTAAGAAGGTAAAAGCATCATCAACATTTTTACTAGTGAACTCACCAGCGCACATAGACTCGACCATGGCTTAGGTCGAATAGTCTAAACCATTATAAATAATCTCTACAAGTTTCATCTTATCAAATCCATGGTGAGGACACTGGGATAGGAGATCATTGAATCTCTCTAAAAACCTATAAAGAGACTCTCCCTCTTGTTGCACACTAGTACTAATGTTCTGCCTAACAGCTGCAGTTTTATGCTTAGGGTAGAACTTCATATAGAAGGCAGCGATAAGTTCCTGCCATGTTTCTATGGATTCAGATGGTAGGTTGTTCAGTCAGGTCTTGGCTTTATCTCTCAAGGAAAAGGTAAACATCTTAAGTTTCAAGACTTCATCAGTAAGGTCTTTTATTCTAATTGTCCCACAAATTTCCTCAAAGTCCCTAATATGGAAATAAGGGTTCTCATCATCTTTTCCTAAGAATATAGGGATCATCTGAAGAATACTAGGTTTTATCTCGAAATTAGCCGTAGTCGCTGGCAATTTAATGCACGAAGCTCGGTTGGACCTAGTTGGGAACATGTAATCTTTCAAAGTTGCCATCGGTGGCGCAGCAGAAATACTAGGGGTACTTTCCTCACGAAGAGACAAATTCTTAAAACTGAAGTTTCCAAAAATGGGGCTCTCAAAAGAAGAGTCTTCGATCTCCCCGCTTCCACAAGAAGATCTTTTAGGCTCGTCACTAATAAAACGGCCAAAATTATATCTTTTCCAAGCACGCTCTGTAAAGGACTCGAGCGCTTTTGGCATACACAAACAAAAATCCTAAGGAAGGGAGGTTCTAAGCAAACACACAGCAGGCCGACTCCACCAAATCAAACCTAAAAATTTCTAGCAAACAAAAAGCATGATGGATCCACTTAGATTGTTTCTAGACCAGATTCTAATCCTTCGAAAAGGAATTCGTTACAATCTGAGCAAATTCTCTGGAATCAGTACGAGTCAAAGTGAGTTTAATAGAGACGAGGGAAGCTCAGTGGAGCTTTGATACCCAAGGCCTCACTGGTATTCAAGGCGGCGCAGTCACGCATTCAACTCACGGAAACCATCTTCGAAGTATGCTCAAAAGAATAACCAATATTTTTCGAATGACTGTCCTATTAAGCTCGTTACCCTATAGGTCTTGTTCTAGTCAAAATTTTAGGCTTAGGTTCGCGTTAGGTTTCGTTTTCCTAAGGCGGGAAAGAAGGGAACGGTGATGAAATCCGAACCCTTATCTTGTATTGGCCAGGCCTTGCCCTTTACTAGGAATTTAAAAACAGTCCAAATTCGTCCTCAATCAATGAATCACCTTAAGGAATACAGTAACTCGCTTACAGGAGATTCGCGAGTGTTTCGATGGACTTACCTCCCGTACCAGATGGGGGATGAACCGTTGAAGTCGACTCGGGCCACGACTCCTATGTCATGTACGAACCCGAGGGGCCGAGACGGTATCGTAATCGTCGTCCTTCCCTGCACACAGTTTGTATTTAAGGTACCCTTCCGTAGGGTAAAAATAACTTAAAAATGTCGAACGTCACAGTCCAAGTCCAAAGTAAAGTGCAAAAATATTACAAAAACTTCCTAATACAATTCTAAAAAAAAAAAATTAAAAATTATAATAAAACTAAATCCTAAAAAAAAAATATATTATTTGTCTTCTTTTTTCTTTTCTTTTAGCTTTAAGCTTTGTTCCAAGTCCTTAGTATCCAACTTCAAACCTGCAAATCAAAGACACACCCAAAGAAACGTAAAAAGGAACAAATGAAAATAATAATAAAAAAAAAAATCTAAAAATGCTACCTAAACACAAATCCGCGTCGGCGACGCCAAAAATTTGATGTAACTCAAATGTTGTTGTAGATAGTGGTGAAAACTAGGTTCTTTTCGAACTTGTGAAGGTAACTCTTTTTTTTTTTAAGATTTAAACAAATAAATAAATGAAGGAAATTAATAGTAATGTAAAGATTTTAGAAAGATTGAGGCTCAGGATTCACTATTACTTCAAGTTGATTGGTTATAAATAATATTTCAGAAATTATTATTAAGCTCTTTTTCTTATTAAATCACTTTTTAATTTAAAAGGTGTCCAAAAATTAAGTTGTAATCCTTAAGCATGATTTATCAAAGAATATATTCTAAGCATAAAACATCAAACTGATTCACAAATAATTAAGAAAACCATTTTATCCTTTTTTTATATTTTTATCCAAGTGAATTAAATAAAATAAATAATTAACGAAATTATAAATAAAAATATTACCAATCAAACATGAGTGAATAGATCCTCCATTTCCTCAATCACCAAGAATTTAGCCTCTCATCATGTTGGAAAAATACTCAAAAGACTTTATTGATGCTCACAACTTGATTACAAATGATGAAATAACAAGAAAATCAATTTATGACCGTCCTTTGCAACACACAGAAAACGTCTGAAAAGAACGGCACATGAGAAGTGCAGTTGACGCTGTTGTGAAATCGCGGGAAAGGAATAGGGAATTGTCGCAGTTAAGCGACACTTCTCTACGACTTTCCTGGGTGGTCCTTGTTCTTCGTGTTCTTAGCTGAGCAGCAGCAGAACTCTTCTTGTTGTCGACCCTTTCCTTCAATTCTCTCGGCTCTAACTCTCTCCCAATCACTTCTCACCTTTCCCAAACTGTTTTGCCTTGTATTTATAGTGAATTGGAGCCAAATATCCGACCATTGATTGCATATATTCTCCATTTAATCCAAATATTCTCGGCTGTCAATAATAACGAAAATTTCCATTTTTAATCCCATGCACGCGTTAACTTTGATCCTGCACGCTCCCAAATGTCTTCTCCACGCCTCAACACTCTTCCAACGCTAGTAGGACTCTTCCATGCACACAAGAACTCCATTTTTGCTCGTGTTACAGTGCACGTGCTCTGTTTTGGGCTCAAGGATCATCACGCGTTTTCCAGCCACTTCTGATCGAACCCACTGCCCATAATGTGTTCCTCATGCCATATCACAGCAGTTCAAGAACAATTTTTTCCGCCAAAACTGTTCTTGATGTTTTCATCAACTGGTAATTATCCAGCCAATTTTGATCGAAACCAACACCCATACCAGCTCATTTTTCCCTCCAAAATTCGAAATTCAAAAAGGTTGAAGATGATATGCCCCCTATCCTGAACCGGGGTGCGAATAGAAGATTCCTTGGGGGTGACCTGGAAGTGCCCCTTAGTAATTAGGTTACCCCTTATCCAAAAGTGAGAGTCCGAATAACACTTGTCCTCCGGGTGCCAAAATCAACTTTTCGAGCCGAATTTTTCAAAAATGTTTATTTCCTAAAAATACATAAAAACACAATATTAGTACAAAAATAGAGTTCCAACAATACATACATTGAGGACAAAGTAGACACAAAAATGTGTCTATCAGTCTTATGCACCCACAATTATTTCGACTATTGGTATACGACTTTGGAAGGTGACAATTCATTTTGAGGTATTTGATGTCTAGCTAAAGACTTTAAATTTAGCATTTTCTGGGAGGCACCTACGCTCATGCTTACGGTAATATCCTTCCTTATTTCTTTTCCCTCAAGTGGTAACAGTTTCTCCTTGTTCATGTTTTTAATTTCATCTTTAGAACATTGAGGACAATGTTAGATTTAAGTTTGGGGGTAAGGGAGAAACTTCTAGCGTCACATGGTATCCGGTTAGCTAAGTTTACATTCAGGTTCTCACTGAAAAGATAGAAACTAGAATGCTAGGGATAATAACCCATTGAGACATTAGAGAAAAAGACATTGAGATCCTTGAAATTCAGGAGAGAACTTGTTCCTTTTAGAGGGTAACCGTGATGGACCTAACCATCCATGATGGAAAGGAAAGTAGGTCATAAGGAAATGCCAGAAAGACAAAGCAACCTATCATGTAGTCTTAGTTACTGGATTACGACTCTCTCTCAGTAGAAACTTATCAACAGATGGAGCGACATCAAAATCTATGAAGAAAGTTGAAGACGTTTAAGGTTTAGAAGCAACAATAGAAAAGAATAATTAAAAAATCAAAGTTGAAAACTTAGTTACAAGAAGTTATAAGGGCAAATGATATAAGTTGTTGAAGTTCATGATACCAAGACATCATAAGTTGCGAAGACCCAAGTTTTAAAGTCCTTCTCTCATGGCCATATAAATTTTGTCTTGTAATTTTTGTGTCAAAAAAAAAAATGAAAAATGAAAAATTGAAAAATGAAAAATGAAAAATGAAAAATGAAAAAATCATCGTTACGTTTTGTTCAATAAGGCCATAGGGAAGTAGAATTTTATAAGGAAGTTTCAAGCAAGAAATTAAGGAGAAAAGTTAAATTGTCAAGGTTCTACGAGGTTCGAGAGTTTATCATCAACAGTTGAAGACCGAAGAAGACGTTGTTTTTACTGCGTACTATGAGAGAGTCGAAGAAAGATGCATTTTGGTTGCTTTGTTAGTCCGCTTTCAATTTGGCACAAGATCTTTCTAGCACTGGTTTAACTCATCACACGTAATCAGTCCAGCTGTGTAGCAGATGTCCCTCTCATCTTTATCTCTCTCCTAATCTTATCCATCTGTAAAGCAGCGGACGCATCTTACAATGTTTATCTAGTTGTGTAGCGGATATCTCTTTATCTAGCAGTGTTGCGGATGTGTCTCCCCTTTTCTTCAGTCAACTTTAGAGATGACACCTTTAATTTCTCTGGCATTCTAGTTTCTTGGAGATAGGTTGAGAATATGTATGTCCTCATAGCTCTTTAGATACTTGTGACCAATTAGAAGTCATGGTTTTGTGGGTACACCTCTGGTAAACCCTCTCGAGTTTACAACTCGGTCTTTTTATTTTCTAGATTTGCTCGAGGACTAGCAAATAATAAGTTTGGGGTATTTGATAAACACATTTTTGTGTCTGAATTGTCCTCAATGTTCTGTATTGTTAGTGCTCGATTTTGTACTAATTATGGTGTTTTTGTGTTTGAATAGGTGTTTTTGGAGAAATACATTTGTGCGGAAAATGTTGCTCGAAAAGTGCTATTTGGACCCCCGGAGAAAATTACTAAAGGCACACCAGAAAAAGTGTTAAAGGCACCCTCATTTTGGATAAGGACACCCCCAGGCGCCCCAGCTGTTAAAGGCGCCCATATTTTGGATAAGGGCTAACCATCTTCTACCTTTCAAAACTGATTTTTGGCAGGAAAAATGGCAGCAACAAGGGCAGATTTTTGATCGGATTTTTGGGCCTGAAAGAGTGAGACTCAATGGCTCAGATTAATTGGGTTTTTTCCTATGAGTGAAACAAGCATGGTATGGGCTTTGGATACAAATAAAATTGGTTGGATAATCCATTCGAAGCAAGACAGGGAGTGTGATATTCACGGGATATTTGGTCAGATTTTCAGCATTAAATTTCAATAAGCTTTGGCCGGATTCAATGGGATATGTGGATTGAATATACCCTGTTTCGACTAAACAGGGCTGGTATATGAGTTGGAAACGAGAAAAGTGGGATGGTTACGTGGATTGGAGAAAACAGAGCATGAGAGTTTCATGGGGTTCTGTTAAAAAGATTACGTGAATATTCCATGCGTGCACGAGTTTTACTCCGTCCTGGAGTTGTATTTAGCGTGTAAGGAGTGTGCTGAGATAAAACAGACGCATGAGAAGAAAAATCAGGGAAGAAAATATTCCCGAGAACATTTTTCTTCACTGTCGTATAATGGGAGATTTCGTGGAGTAATGAGGAGTTATTCTTAGACATGTTGAGTATAAATAAGGCTCTGGGGTAGCATAGAGGGGTTATGGAGAGTATGGGCGGAGTTTAGAGCATCACAGATGCGTGAAATCAGAGTTGCAGAGACGAGTTTTTTGATGGTGCTGTGAAGAACACGAAGAACAACGACCCACCAAAAACTGTCGTTCATGCTACAATAACAGAGACACTTTGTAGGCAGACTTATTTTCTACAGTAAAAACGACAGTTCATCTTTATCGTTCTCTGTAACAGTGTAATTGCAACACTTATAACTGTTGCGAATCTCTGTATTAGCTCTTTTCACCTATTTTTATACACTTTTGAGCTATGAACCAATATTTTGAGCGAGTGAATAATATGAGGAGCTAAACCCAACCTTCGGGGCAATGGAGGAAGCCATTCTTCCAATAATTATGTGGTAAAATTTATATAAAATTATTTACGCAATTCTTTTATGATTATTTGCATCGAATGAAAATTGAGTAAATGATTTTTATTAATTAGTTGTGTTTTCTCTTGATGAAGTATGCTTAGTTTAGGACTTTTGATACTTCATGATTGCGATTAACAATTAATGTTTTGAAAATCTAGTTAAGGCAATGATTAGAATCACAAGTTCTTTTAAATTGGAGTAATATTGTCTAGAATTGGATGATAAAAATTAACATTGAATCACATGAATATTGGTGAATGGTGAAATCCTGAACCCCGGTTTCTCTAATATAATCTTTACATCAACTTTTACTTGCTTTATTTTCTTTATTCTTAAAATTTACATCTAAAATCACAACCTTCACAAGTCTTAACGAACCACTTTCTTACCACTTCTACAACCATTGTAAAAATACCATCAGTCATAGATTAGACATACCATGGAACAGATTGTACTTAAGAAGATATTATCCGTAAGAAGCTTTGAGAAGTTATGGATTCTGAAATAATAATTGCAAGATTACTCATATCAAAACAAGATCATGATGTGCGAAATTTTCGCAGAGATAATCACAGAACAATGACATAAAAGAAAGGGACGAACCTTTATGGCGTACGCGAATAAAATTTCGCAAGAGGCAAATGTATGACTTAAAGTACGTCATATTAGGGGGTACCTGTTGCATGGCTCAGGGAAAGGCTACACCGCCACCGGAACCTGAGTCATGGAGATTTGGGGTCAATAAAACCCATCCGGGAGAGGCACCTTGGATTCTCAGCTTAAGCATATGGCTTGGGTTGGGAAACTAAGGTAATAAGGACTCTCCCAAGGAGTGCAGATCTGATCAAGGCGCCGAGGTACACGGTTGAGTCAAGAGTGCCAGGGACGTTTGAAGCGTACCTTGCCATTCTTGACCAGTCTTGGCTTATACTGCACTCGGCCTGAAGAAAACCCCACTTAGGGTGCAGTCTCGTAACCATAATCCCTATAGGTAAAAGGGATAAGAGGCTGCGAAAACAACTGGTTGTTGTTAAGACTGGATGAGAGGAGATAACCTTGTATGGTAGAAGTACGCCTCCTTGAAGGGGCAACCAGGGGGAGATAAGGGCGGCACCCTCCATTAGGGAGATGATAAGTGTCTTAAGACGCAAATGTCATGAGACTTTTTATTCGCAAGGATATTAAGGCTTGTCATATTTGTGCAACAATCCTGAAGAGGCAATAATACAAAAGAAAAGGATAAGACGAGATCAATGGGTTTTCGCATGAAAGTGCGAAGACGTCCTGCGATTTCGTCGCAAGACGGCAATGTCATGGGGCTTTATTTTCGCAAGAATATTTAGGCCTGTCATATTGTCGCAACATTCCTGAAGAGGCCATAATACAAAAGAAAAAGTTAAGGCAAGATCAATGGGTTTTTTGCATGAAAGTGCAAGGACGTCCTGCGATTTTGTCGCAATGACAAGAGGTGGCATAATAAGACCTTTAATTAGGAAGGAAAAATACGACCACATGATAAAACAAGATATTTATAAGTATTCGTAACAGAATATTTTTTGCAAGAAAGATAATGAGAGGCAAGTATGGGAATTAATACACAAGAAGCATTATCTTTCTCATCAACAAAATATTAAAAGGAAAAGTTGATTCCAAAGTTGGTTGAAAAATGTAACTCGCAAAAGTGATAAAAATAAGACAGTTCAAGAAGACAAAGCTAGATAAGAAGCTCAAGCTTCAATATTAATTTCAGTAGCAGGAGATAACATAAATTCTTCGCCAATATTCTTGCAAGCCTCTCCTTCATTTCGGTTTTGATCTTCGCCTTGACTAGCATCTTGATTATCGCCAGCAATTACTTCTTTAGGAGAAATTTCTTTCTCATATTGATTAACACCAGCAGATGCTTCTTTAGAAGGAATCTCTTCTTCATCTTCCAAGAAATTATCCTTTGCACCGCTTTCGTAATCATAATCACTATCAGCAGGACGAGGAACTTCATCATCATCTACTTCTAAAGGATCAATTGATGTAGGAGGAAAAGATTTGGACGATAAAATGTCATTTACAAGGACTTTATCCCGGAGATGAACTTGACGAAGAAGTGCTCTCTGATGATTCCTATCTTGAATATCCTTAAAATAAGCAAGATAATCAAGTCTTCTTTCTGCTCGGTCGCGAGAACCAGTAAGGGCAGAGACGAGCAATGCTTTTTCTATGCGAATTTTGGCATATTTAGCCTCCAAAACATAAATGGAAGAGTGAAGATTCTTCTCAGACTCTGCGAAAGATAGAATACAAAATTTTATTAAAATGAAGAATTCAGAAAGATATGACAAAGAAAAGATAATTAAGGCAGTCAAACTATTATGACTACCTTCCTTTTGCGAAATAAGGTCTTGAATCAAGGACAGACAACTATTCACCCAACGGTCCATTGCGTCATCAAATTTATCTCCAACTAAACCTTTAAGTCGAGACTGAAGATTTTTCTCTTTAGAAATAAGAAAGGCATTTTTCTTCGCAAGAGAAGAATAAGATTCCTCTAATTTGGAATATTGTTCTTTAAGCTGATTCGCCTTTACACTTAAAGCTACTCTACCTTGAATGAGTGTATCTCTTTCAGCGATAGATGACTCTGTTACTTCTTTAAGTTCATTTCTCAAAGAGCGAAGAGATTGCTCTTGGTCATCACATACTTTTTGAAGAATACTAAGGTGTTGTGAAGATATCGCCATCTTGTTTAAATAAGTTCGCTTCTCTTGAGATAAGGTTTTATTTTCATCTGATAAAG
Organism: Papaver somniferum; assembly: GCF_003573695.1. Lineage (NCBI taxonomy): Eukaryota > Viridiplantae > Streptophyta > Magnoliopsida > Ranunculales > Papaveraceae > Papaver > Papaver somniferum. The sequence goes on from NC_039367.1 coordinate 54,370,527, forward strand.
TTTCCTTCCCTAAGTTAGCTGTAGTTAAAAGAATAAGAAAGACGAGATACTTCATTACTTAATAAATCTTGTCTTTGAACTAATTGGGTATTTTCATTGGTAAGATTATTTATATGATCAAGAGAATATGAATAGAGGTTATCTAATTGGTTATATTGATCCATCAAGATTTCTTTATCAACACGGGCTTCTTCAACAGCAGATTCAAATTGATATCTCTCCATTATTCGTTTCTGGTTTAAAGCTTAACATGCGAAAGAGAGATTTCAAGGATAATTAAATATGGGAAGGATAAAACCATTAAAAAGGCAAATTAAAGACACAAATAAGAAAATCATACCTCTCAATTCATCATTCTTCTTGCGAAGATTGTCACGATCCAGCAAAACATTCTGAAGCTTCTGATTTTCGAGATGAAGAGCATTACATTCTTTTTCCAAAGTTGTCTGCGAAGCAGCTCTGTCAGAACCCAAATGCTTGCTCAGAATTTCGCAAACATTATACTTGATAGGATCAATAGAAGACTTCTTGACATCATCCAGAACTTCATATAAAACTGTGAAGGCAATATCTATCCCTTCCACAGTTTCTTTCGAAAGGGGAAGAGACTTATGTAGAGAACTGGTAGAGATAGAAGGTTGAGAAACATTCTCAATGGGAAGAGAAGAGGTTTCATTTACAGAAGGATTAACAAGGGGGGTTTCAATCATTGAAAGGCCAGCTGAAGAAATGAAGTCTGAGGCAGTTTTTTCGCGAATTGGAGATAAAGGTTTATCTTGCGAAGATGTCGCAGGAGATTTAGAAGAGATGAGTAAGTGGAAGGGAACAGAAGTTGGAACAGTTTTAAGGTGGCGAGATTTCTTGAGAGGTTTATTAACATCTTTATCACCCTGCAAATTACAATCCAGATAAGAAACAGAGGCAACAATATTTTTATTAGAAAAGGATAGTGTTTCTTACTACCTTCTCATTCGCAGACTTTCTTTTGTGCGCAACAACCTTATGCTGCGATTTGGGAATGTTAGGGTTCTGAACTGTAAATCTAGTGTTGGAGGCGCTTTTGCTGAAATAACAAGAGTATGGGAATCACATAAACAACATCAAATAAGGCAATAAACAAGATCAATTTCAGCAAAACTCATAAAAAAGAAAAAAGAAAACTAACCTTGATGAATCCATGGAAAACAATAGCAGGGAGATTGTTTCGAAGAAAATTACGAACTATGAAGATCTGCAGAAGAAATAGTATGAAGATGAAGAAGAACTTAAAAAGATTGAAGAAGAAAGAAGAAAAGTTGCAATAATGGAATTTGCAGAAGAACGATGAAGTTGCAGAGAAAATAAAAAGAAAGAAAAATAGAGTGAGAAGGAATATATATAGAAGGAATTTCTCCTCGAGAAAATAAACACGATTAATACGGAAAGGTATAAGCGGTTAAAAAGCAACGGTTACAAAAGACGTGTCGAGAAATAGATGGAAGAAAGAATACGTGTGATAAATGCAGAATATGAAGAGGAGAACAGCTGCGGCATTTCTCACATCATTCTCTACTTCGCAAAAAAGTTATGAGAAGAGGCAAGATGTAGGATCAGAATCTCGCAACGACAATATTTCAGCGAAATTATCAACAAAACAATACAACAGCGTCGCAGAACAATTTCAGGAAGAATATAATAAATGACGCCAGCTAAGATCACGAGAAAGATGTGATAGTCCTGCGAAAATTAGAGAGCTTGCGAAATTAATATTTGTAAGGTTGCGAGAATGTCGCAGATCATACCCGAAAATAAAGGACAAATTAGTTGTCATCCACTATGTATTTCCCTATAAATAGTCGTTCAAGTTGTAAAGAAAGGGAGAGATCTTTTTTGAGTAAGAAACAAGTAAATAGGAGAGAGAAAGTCTAGAGCAGAGATCATTCTTGATTTCTTTATCTTTTCTTGTAAGAATATTCAAAGATTGATCAATAAAATTAAGAGTGTAAACCTAAAAATGAGTTGATTAATAATGAAATCATATGAGGGGTGTAGTGTAGGATTTCCTGCAACTACAACTAATACATCCTTAAACATGACTTCCCGTCTCTTCAAAAATGAAGGATATATTGTTAATCAATTAGAGTACTCACAAATAACTGGTAGTCTAATGTATCTAATGAGTTGTACTAGACCATATATAACATGTCCACTGAGTAGATTGAGTAGATTAACAAGTAGTCCTAATAAAACTCATTGGCAAGCCATAGTCAGAGTCTTGAGGTACTTGAGAAATACAAAGGATTATAGGTTGCATTATAAAACTTATCCGATTTTAGATTGATATGTTGATGCTAACTGGATTTCAGGACTCGATGATACTAAAGCAACAAGTGGAAATGTATTTACTATGGGTGGGATGCGATATAATGAAAATCATTCAGACAAACGTTGCTATCGATATCAATTACTGAGGATGAGTTCATCGCTTTAGATAAAGCATCATGGCTTCGAAAATCCATAGAGGGCATACCAGTTTGGCCCAAACCAGTGCATGCAGTAACCATTAACTGTGATGATAGAACAACTATTGCAAAGGCACATAGTAAGATGTAAATCGAATATATGAATCCATTAAGCGATTGATCTACCGCGGAATCATGTATGTGGGGTATATAAGGTCCAAGGATAACCTAGCGGATCAGTTAACAAAAACATTGCGTATAGAGATAGTAATTGCATCATCAAGGGGAATGGGATTATTGCCTACAAATATAGAGTGATATTTACAGCGGAAACCCAACCTAGCGATTCGAGATCCCATGATTATCTAGGTTCAAAAGGGATAACCAAGTTGTAAATTTATACTCGTCGAAAACACTGTAAGAGTCTACTCTCTTTCACGCTGCTATAATGAAAACAATGTTTTTTGTCAAGTGAGAGGTTGAAATTTCTCTTAATGATTCCTATGGCTTATTTTGACTAAGAAAAGTATGTCAAGATGCTTTCCAATAGGAGATCACATATATGAGTGAGAAGTTTGGCCGCTTCCATGATAACTATAAGGCTAAGTTACTCTAGAGCACTCATGAAAAACCAGTATCGTTCAGGGCCGAAAAGAACACAATCGAGAATCAAAATTTGTAAGGAAATAAACTATGTGATATATATTGCGTCGGTATACATTATAAAGTTTACTAGTTCAAGACATCGCGTTCACTGAGCAACTAGTAAATCCTGTAGATGTTCACTAAGGAATATTCAAAGCCAAAAGCTATCTCTCATGATGTAGTGACGTTCCGCGCACAACTCTCTAGTGTCTGCATTATAGTATAGATTTAGACTTAAGCACTTTTCAAATTTTTTGTGAAGACATTTATCATTCATGTGGGAGATTGTAAGAAATAAGGATTTGGAGGGCCCCCATATCCATTTTCTCCTGGTGAATAAAAATTGTAAATTTGGTCCAAGAGTTGTGTCCCGTCAAATTGAGTCGCAACCGTTAGCATAAATTGTCGCGACCAAATAAACCCATTTATATAGATATTTTCTTCCTCAACAAAGAAAGATGAAGGAAAAAACTTAAAGTTTTTGTGAGTCTGTAAGAAAGTTTTGTGCTTTAAATTTTGTGTTTGCTGTTTGAAATGCCGCAAAGAACATCAATGTATTGTTCAATGCTAGAGACATACATTATTATATATAGGGCATCACATGTCTTAAGTAAAGAGATTACTCGCCTCAATAAAACCAAACGATAATTTGTTTATTGATTTTCGTTATTAAGGTGCATTTTTTTTTTCTTAATTCTTTATTCTTGTTCTGGTAAGGTTTAGTGTTGAATTGGCTTTATATACGACGTGATTGTGACTTCGTCTTATTTGAACAAAAGGGTATATGCGATCATTGTTATTGTGTTTTACTAACTAGATTGTTTAACACTAATTAGTCATAATTTTTGTGAAATACTTGATGAGATAGAACCAAAACCTTATTACAGTTATTCTGCACGCAAAATATTTGTGTTTTTACTATGGAGAACTATCATTGCAGTTGAAACATTTTCGGATTACTGTACTCATTTGCATGATAGCATTGATAGTTAATAATAACCAAGATTCGTATAAAATCCCAACACTGTGCTTCAATCCCTAAGTCAAGATTTGTCAAAAGAGTGTTTATCATAAAAGAAAAAAAAAAAGAAAAAAACGAGCAATTCTTTTCTTCCATAGAACCCAGGTGAGAACAACCGGGATGAGAAGACAGAATTCCTTACTAAGACTTGATAAGTAATTAGGGTGCCAAGTGCCAACTATGAGCTAAGTCATAAACAGTTCTAGGAAATGACCAAACCTAAAAACCCTGTGAGCCACTTTACAATAAAGGAGAATATGATCTCCACATAAAACATAACTTTTCTCGGAAGATCTTTTTCTGGCCAGCATATTTGCAGTTCTGAGTCTTCTATGAACAAGGAATCGACCTAGGGTTGCTACTTGGTAGGCTGGTTTTCCATAAAAGGACTTGACTGAGAAACTAAGTGACCGACCACCTTCTTGTATCATTTGTAGAATCCAGATTAGGCGGAGCAGAGCCAATTAATCAAACATACCCTAATTTGTGACAAAAGAAAATTAAACTCTAAAGGGGAAAGAGGGGTCAGTGTTCATGGTATAGGATAATGGCATTCATTCATAGTTCCCTACATATATTGAAGTTGGAAGTCGGGACTCGGGAGAAATGAAAATACACGGACGGGTACCCCCGCCTATTCATCTTAGTAGGTGCCATAGGATGAACCCTAGCATGGTCGGAAGAAATTTCTATTGTTCCCCACATTGTCGATTTGTGGATCCGGCACAGCACACTGCTGCTCCTTTTTAAAAGGACTCGCGATTTATATGGAGGTTGGTCCGTTGGAGAGGGCCATGGGATTAGGTATTGACGAACGTAATGAGAAATTAATTAATTAATCAATAATGGGATATATGGGACCTGCACAGAACTGAGATTCCCAAATGTCGGTGATGCCTACGTTTGAAAAAGCCCTTAATTAAAGTAAGCAGTGGAATGTGTCCCCGTCTGAGAGTCCTTTACGGATAAACAAACAAAAATGTTGACAGAAATACCGCATCACGTAGGTTGACTCTGGTCGTAGTAGTCCACCTACTACGGAACAAACACAATATACTATATACCGGCCACCGCTACAGGTTAGCACGTCAGCTTGAGCTGTGCAGAAATGGGTTTTAAATTATTATTATATATAAAGAAGTTTTGAGTAATGCAGATTGCAGACCATGGAGTTAGTAGATGATCCTAATTTGACATTGTTAATTTGGTTCTATTTTACTTTAGACCATTGGGCATGGAGTATCTGACCCGGTGCTTCACCTGGCTATCCCTCAGTCGCAGGTATAAGTTCTGATGTTTAATGAAAAAGGAACTACAGAAAGAAAGTGTTGAATAGAAAAGCAAAACACGGTCCATTAGAATCACATGTGTAGGAGTACATAAATGTTAAACTTCGAGATAGTTTTGAGCTTTTCAAGCTGGCTAAGTTATTTATTTATTTATTTATCTTGCTGGTAAAGTGATGAGACATTAATTAGTCTTAATTAGGGTCATCTTAACGCTGTATAGGAGGAGCATGTACGTAGTCATCAAATCTCTAGATTCTCAAAGCAGATGAATGCATATTCGAGACATAATCCGACGACTATTCTGATTGTCTATGAAGGCTCAATCGGGGATACCTCCATAAATCGGGGATACCCAAAAAAATAATAGAAAATAAAATATTATGGAGTAATTGAAGTACCCCTTATCCAAGTGTGTTTGGGGTTACTTCAAATAATATATTTTGGTTAGATGAAAAAGAAGAAGGATTTTGGAAGATTTGTGTGATATGAGAAGGTGCTTAAATTGATTTTAATCACTCCTAATTGCAACCATTTTTAGACAATGAAACTTTCATCTATGAAAAACCCCAAACCAAAGCCCAACTCAAACACTAAGTCAATCAAATTTTGCATTTACAGAGCCACTTTCGATATTGTATTCATCTGAAAAAACAATACCGAAAGTACTTTCGGTATTGTATTCATCCGACAAAACAATACCGAAAGTACTTTCAGTATTGTGTTCATCCCACAAAACAATACCGAAAGTTAACCTGCTACTGAAATTTAAATTCGATTTTTTTTTATTTAAATACAGTTTAGATTTTTTTTTTTTGATAACCTAGATGGTTTTAATTCAAATCATTTTAATTATCATAATTTGCATCTCTCGTTGCTACTCAAAACGATCTTTTTGGTAACCTAAATCAAAAATCATTCATCATGATTTTGTGTGATTTTTTTGATGGAGAAGAAAAGTGAAGGGGGGATACTAAAAAAAAGGACCCCTTAACCAAAATACAACCCCATTTAACTTCGAGTATCCCCTAATTTGTGGAGGTGTCCCCCAATTGTGCCTTCTTGTTTATTAACAAACCAGTTTAGAGGACATAAGAGAAACTCCAATAGGATGGGAAAAAAAGCACATTTGTCCATTCTGCACCCATAGTGGGATTGTCAAGACAGTAAGATGGATCGACAAAACCCACAATAATGAGGGTTTGTCCATCGCGTTTTAGGTTGAGTCGATCTGAGACGACTGGCTTTAGCTGAGGCGAGACTCGGTTCAAGCACAGACGACTCTCGTCTCTTATTGAGCCGGACGGTCTTAACTGAGTCGGTAACGACTAGTCTAATCTAACGACTATTAATTCCCTCCCTATACGTTCAGTTTATTTCAACTCCAGAATGACACCTCCTATACCCACAAAATTCATATAATTTCACTTCAAACACCCCCCTCTACACCCACAAAGACATATAATTTATCTTCAGTCCCACCTTCTATACCTTCTCAGAGAAAATGACAAACCAACCAGAAACACAAAATACTACATCATAAAGAGTTTGCGGTCCAAAGTTTAGTTTGGAGGAAGATACAACTATCTGCAGAGCTTATGTAGTATTTACACTTGATCCAATTAATGGTGTCCAACAGCCATATCATACGCTTTGGGAAAATATTTTGTCAATTTTGTAGTATTTACAATTTTATGTAGTATTTACACAATTTTGTCAGGAAACTGGGAATCCAAAAAGTCGTGATGCTTCCGGGTTATCAAAACATTTTGGTAAAATCAGTAAAGACCTGAACAATTGGGTAGCTTTGATGATGCAGATGAACCGACAAAGAGGAAGCGAAGATACTGATCTCGACGTGGTAAGTCGAATTTTCATAATGTTTGATTGATTTTAAAATGTTTAAACAATTTTTTGCAATTGCTAATTGATATAATTGTTAAAACTGCAGCAACGAAAAACAAGAGAGGAATGGCAAAAAATCATAAGTTCGAATTTCAAGCACGAAGCATGCTTCCACATCTTCAAAAAGCTAAACCGATATAACCCTGATATGTTGGATGGATATGTTGTATCAAAGGAATACCCTTACAAGACCGGTGGATCCCAACATGGTAGTCAATCCCAACGTAGTGGATTCCAATATGGTTCTCAAGGTTCTCCTTATTCTTCTTCAGAAACAATCTCAAACCTTCAACTCAACATTAGGGCATCACTACATGGTAATTCTAATCTGGATGTTAACTGAAATGCTAATAGATGGGATGGAGTGGGCGTGAAAAAAACTGAAAAAGCTTAGAAAGACAACTCACGATGCTGAACAATCACCAACTTCATAATGCAACCTTCAAGATTATTTGAAAAACAAGAAAAGAATGATTTTGTTAAATTAGTTGAAATTAAGAAAATTTAGAAATGAAGAAACGCCGTAAGGCAGTTGAAAAGAATACTTTTAATGCACACATGCGATGAATAATGAGAATGGACACTTCCAAGATGGATCTGGCACAACTGCGATTCTGGCAAGATGAGTTTGATGCAATTCAAGCACATAAGCCCCAACGGCCACCACCAGTTGACGGTGATTCTTCTGAGGAACAAGACGTATTAGAGGCGGATATTAATAATGTTATTATACCGTCTTAGTTTTAAATCCATGAATTAGTTGTTAGTTTAAATTACAAATTTAATCCTTTGTTTCAAATTAAATTTAATCATTTTAGTTTCACTTTCATTTTAATTCTTGGTTACAGTTTCAAATCAAAGTACACGAATCAAATTACCAAAATCAAAGTACATGAATCAAATTACCGGAATCAGAGTACACGAATCAAATTACATTTTAAAAAAAAATAACTAAATCTTGTAAGGGTTTTTTCTTCCAAAATCATCCCACAAATGCGCAGTGAGAGCTTCCCTTAGTCTTAAATTTAAACCTCTGTTTTGAATTCTGTCTTCTATCATTCTATACTCTCTTGCAGACACACCCCAGGTTGGTTGAACTTCTTTCCTCAAATCATTATCTGGATAATGAACCCGGCTTTTATCTCGCCGAGTTTCCTCGATTACCATAATAAGAAAAATGATGCAGGTGAGCATAATTCTGTTCATTTCTATTGGTTTAAGCGAGTGATATGGTCCACAAATTATATGGAACTTTATTTTCAAAATGCTTAATGCTCGCTCCACATCCTTCCTACACGCCATCCGTTTTTTGTTAAACAACCTTTGAGCACGGACAAATTCCTCCTTTATAGGTATCTCATCGTAAGCTTGAACTAAAATTTACCAAACTGGATAAATTCCGCCCGCAGAAAATACTCCATGTTATAGTTACTGTCGTTGATGGTGAAATACGACTGTTATAGTAAAGTCATTATCTCGTCTCATAATGAGCCGACAAAGGCTAATATTTTCCAACGATTCTTATTTCACTCCTTATAAAATTCAACCGATTTCAACTCTAAAACCACACATTCTCTATTTTAATCTTTCATTCTCAAACTTTTGTACCAAAAGTTCTCAAAAAAATGTCTGCTAGAATTCCTGGTCTTAAATTTACTAAAGAATAGGATTTAACTATATGCAAAGCTTACGTTTTTCATAGAGTACAAAATGTTATGCGTGATCAAGACATGCCAAACACGTATTTTTGGTAAAACATTTTCACAATGTTAATTTCAGGAACGGGGAACCCCGGAAACCGAGATACTGGAAGTTTGTATGATCGTTTTCAATCAATTAATCGCGAGGTCACGCGATTCCTTGACCGGGTAAGGTAAATTTATCGAGAAAAATTTAACAGTGTAACTGAAGATGAAGTGATCCAAATAACTCTAGATGAATGGAGGGAAACACACGACAAACCTTTTCTTTATGAAGCTTGTTTCAACATCCTTAGATGTGGTTCATCTCAATCACATCTTTACTGCACCCGAATGACTCTCCTTGTCTTTACTATGGAAGAATATGTATTCTTATTCGATGTTGGATACATATTGTATCGAGAAATATGACCAGTGACTATTTCTTGGAAAGAGTGTGGAAAATGTTTGTATCTTTGAGAAATGAATATTTAGGAAACAACAACAGCCTAGAACTAAGATTTGTATTCATCAGTAAGGATGTCAAACGTTATATGGAAGTACTTATGGATGGTTTACCGTGATAATTATGGATTGTTTAACGAAGAACTGGTGAGTATCTTTATACCTTTGTCCTCATTGAGCAACTGCATTATAATTTAAGTAAAATCATGTTAAGTAACTTGTTTTTTCAGAAAACCATTGCTCAATCCTAGTTTATTGAAGAAAACGAAAGAGAATTTAAGCATTTTGAATGCTTGATGTTATTGTTGTCGTTATGAAATCAAGTTACTATATATATAAGTCTGAATGTAACAAGTATCGCTTAATATAAAATGGAAGTCTAATTTAAGGTCTAAATATTTTCATTAATTAATATTACTGCGACTTCTTTTACAAGATATAAACTAAGATAATAATAAGAACTTCAATAATTACATCAATAAAAATCTAGTACAATCTTTGGCCTCCTGGTTTTGTTCATTTGACGTAACTTACATTCAATGTGCTCTTGAACCGTTTCTCCTTTGTTTTTGAAACTTCGGTTGTTAATTTTCAAAACTGGAGCTTCTCTTAGTCTTTTAACAGAACATTTTCGTGGATGATCTTCCAAAACGTGCGCAGATCTTTCCTTTTTACCATTTTCATTTTTTTTTTGAAATCACCACATATCTTATTTACAGTAGCCTCAAGTTTGGCTTCAAAGAAAAGAAAAATTGCCTTATGAGACATTTCATGAGAAAGATTTATAGTGGAAAAAATTCAAGAGAAGATTGAATTTTGATGTGAGTTGAATGTGTGAATGGATTGAATATAGGGGGAGAAATAACCGTTAGAATTCCGACCGTTGCCGAATCACTATGGGATAGTCGGTCCACATTGGGACGAGTCTCGGCTCTAGTGATCCGACCGGCTTATTCTGAGTCGCTAAACCTTTTTCCCACTGCCCAAAAATTAGTTTTTCTATCCACCAGGAATGACAAACCAAACAATTAGATGGTGCCCGTTGGAGTTGCTATAACAAAGACCGAATGGAAAATGCTACAAGAAAATGAACAAATTTGGTCCAGAATCACTGAAAAAATATTACTTAATACCATCCATCTTAAAAAATCCAGAAAACATAATAACTCTTTGATTTGGAATAATCATAAAAGAAAATGGCTTAGAAATAATAAAATCAAATCATGTTTAGCATGCAGATATTGAATCTGATATTAATATCTGGTTTGGCGTTGGTCACCTAACCAAATTTAACTCCTTTCATAGCAGATGATTGCATCCCTAAGGATGTCAATCAGCTCTTTGATGAAACTGAAAAAACTGGAACTTGAATATAATCTAAAAATACATTGATACGAGTATATATATATATAATCTATAAGTCTTAACTTAGAGGAACATGTTAGAATCAGATGGAAATTAAAAAGACACATCACTATCAAAGGTGATTCTCTCATTGTGATTAATGCCTTGAAATATAACAATAATCATATTCCTTGGCGTATCAAGAACACCATTGGAATAATCAAGAATATGTTACGCCTCTTTTTTCCTGTGGAGTTTAGTTTCATCAAAAAGGAGGCCAATTCCATGGCTCAATCCTTATCATCTTATGATGTTCATTATCAGTATGATCAGTGGTTACTTTCTCCTTGTAGTTGCAGGAAATCCTACACTACACCCCTCATATGATTTCATTATTAATCAACTCATTTTTAGGTTTACACTCTTAATTTTATTGATCAATCTTTGAATGTTCTTACAAGAAAAGATAAAGAAATCAAGAATGACCTCTGATCCAGAATTTCTCTCTCCTATTTACTTGTTTCTTACCCAAAAAAGATTTCTCCCTTCTTTACAACTTGAACGACTATTTATAGGAAAATACATAGTGGATGACAGCTAATCTGTCCTTTATTTTCGGGTATGGTCTGCGACATTCTCGCAACCTTACAAATGTTAATTTCGCAAGTTCTCTAATTTTCGCAGGACTAACACATCTTTCTCGTGATCCTAGTTGGCGTCGTTTATCGTATCATTTCTGAAATTGTTATGCGACGTTGTTGTGTTGTGTTGGTGATAATTTCGCTAAGATATTATTGTTGCGAGATTCTGATCCTACATCTTGCCTTTTCTCATATCTTTTCTGCGAAGTAGAGAATGATGTGAGAAATGTCGCAGCTGTTCCTCTCTTCATATTCTGCATTTATCACACATATTCTTTCTTCCATATGTTTCTTGACACGTCTTTTGTAACCGTTGTTTTTTAACCGCTTATATCTTTCCGTATTAATCGTGTTTATTTTCTCGAGGAAAAAATTACCTCTCTATATATATTCTTTCTCATTCTCTTTTTCTTTCTTTTTATTTTCTCTGCAACTTCATCGTTCTTCTGCAAATTCCGTTATTGCAACTTTTCTTCTTTCTTCTTTCTTCTTTAATCTTTTTAAGTTCTTCTTCATCTTCATACTATTTCTTCTGCAGATTTTCATCGTTTGTAATTTTCTTCGAAATAACCTTCCTGCTACTGTTTTCCATGGATTCATCAAGGTTAGTTTTCTTTTTTCTTCTTTACGGGTTTTGCTGAAATTGATCTTGTTTATTGTCTTATTTGATGTTGTTTATGTGATTCCCATACTCTTGTTATTTCAGCAAAAGCGCCTCCAACACTAGATTTACAGTTCAGAACCTTAATATTCCCAAACCGTAGCATAAGGTTGTTGCGCATAAAAGAATGTCTGCGAATGAGAAGGTAGTAAGAAACACTATCCTTTTCTAATAACAATATTGTTGCCTCTGTTTCTTATCTGGATTGTAATTCACAGGGTGATAAAGATGTCAATAAACCTCTCAAGAAATCTCGCCACCTTAAAACTGTTCCAACTTTTGTTCCCTTCCACTTACTCATCTCTTCTAAATCTCCTGCGACATCTTCGCAAGATAAACCTTTATCTCCAATTCGCGAAAAAGCTGCCTCAGACTTCATTTCTTCAGCTGACCTTTCAATGATTGAAACCCCCCTTGTTGATCCTTCTGTGAATGAAACCTCTTCTCTTCCTATTGAGAATGTTTCCCAACCTTCTATCACTACCAGTTCTCTACCTAAGTCTCTTCCTCTTTCGAAAGAAACCATGGAAGGAATAGATATTGCTTTCAAAGTTTTATCTGAAGTCCTTGATGATGGCAAGAAGTCTTCTATTGATCCTATCAAGTCTAATGTTTGCGAAATTCTGAGCAAGCATTTAGGTTCTGACAGAGCTGCTTCAGAGACAGCTTTGGAAAAAGAATGTAATGCTCTTCGTCTCGAAAATCAAAAGCTTCAGAATGTTTTGCTGGATCGTGACAATCTTCGCAAGAAGAATGATGAATTGAGAGGTATGATTTTCTTATCTGTGTCTTTAATTTGCCTTTTTAATGGTTTTATCCTTCCCATATTTAATTATCCTTGAAATCCCTCTTTCGCATGTTAAGTCTTAAACCAGAAACGAATAATGGAGAGATAGCAATTTGAATCTGCTGTTGAAGAAGCCCGTGTTGATAAAGAAATCTTGAAGGATCAATATAACCAATTAGATAACCTTTATTCATATTCTTTTGATCATATAAATAATCTTACCAATGAAAATACCCAATTAGTTCAAAGACAAGATTTATTAAGTAATGAAGTATCTCGCCTTTCTTATTCTTTAACTAAAGCTAATTTAGGGATGGAAACTTTATCAGATGAGAATAAAACCTTATCTCAAGAGAAGCGAACTTATTTAAACAAGATGGCGATATCTTCGCAACAACTTAGTATTCTTCAAAAATTATGTGATGACCAAAAGCAATCTCTTCGCTCTTTGAGAAATGAACTTAAAGAAGTAACAGAGTCATCTATCGCTGAAAGAGATACACTCATTCAAGGTAGAACAACTTTAAGTGTAAAGGCAAATCAGCTTAAAGAACAATATTCCAAATTAAAAGAATCTTATTCTTCTCTTGCGAAGAAAAATGCCTTTCTTATTTCTAAAGAGAAAAATCTTCAATCTCGACTTAAAGGTTTAGTTGGAGATAAATTTTATGACGCAATGGACCGTTGGGAGAATAGTTGCATGTCCTTGATTCAACACCTTATTTCGCAAAAGGAAGGTAGTCATAATAGTTTGACTGCCTTAATTATGTTTTCTTTATCATATCTTTCTGAATTCTTCATTTTAATAAAATTTTGTATTCTATCTTTCGCAGAGTCTGAGAAGAATCTTCACTCTTCCATTTCTGTTTTGGAGGCTAAATATGCCAAAATTCGCAAAGAAAATGCATTGCTCGTCTCTGCCCTTACTGGTTCTCGTGACCGAGCAGAAAGAAGACTTGATTATCTTGCTTATTTTAAGGATATTCAAGATAGGAATCATCAGAGAGCACTTCTTCGTCAAGTTCATCTCCGGGCTGAAGTCCTTGTAAATGACATTTTATTGTCCAAATCTCTTCCTCCTACATCAATTGATCCTTTAGAAGTAGATAATGATGAAGTTCCTCGTCCTGCTGATAGTGATTATGATTACGAAAGCAGTGCAGAGGATAATTTCTTGGAAGATGAAGAAGAGATTCCTTCTAAAGAAGCATCTGCTGGTGTTAATCAATATGAGAAAGAAATTTCTCCTAAAGAAGTAATTGCTGACGATAATCAAGATACTAGTCAAGGCGAAGATCAAAACCGAAATGAAGGAGAGGCTTGCGAGAATATTGGCGAAGAATTTATGTTATCTCCTGCTACTGAAATTAATATTGAAGCTTGAGCTTCTTATCTAGCTTTGTCTTCTTAATCTGTCTTATTTTTATCACTTTTGCGAGTTACATTTTTCAACCAACTTTGGAATCAACTTTTCCTTTTAATATTTTGTTGATGAGAAAGATAATGCTTCTTGTGTATTGATTCCCATACTTGCCTCTCATTATCCTTCTTGCAAAAAATAATCTGTTACGAATACTTATAAATATTTTGTTTTATCATGTGGTCTTATTTTGCCTTCCTAATTAAAGGTCTTATTATGCCACCTCTTGTCATTGCGACAAAATCGCAGGACGTCCTTGCACTTTCATGCAAAAACCCATTGATCTTGCCTTAACTTTTTCTTTTGTATTATGGCCTCTTCAGGAATGTTGCGACAATATGACAGGCCTAAATATTCTTGCGAAAATAAATCCCCATGACATTGCCATCTTGCGACGAAATCGCAGGACGTCTTCGCACTTTCATGCGAAAACCCATTGATCTCGTTTTATCTTTTTCTTTTGTATTATTGCCTCTTCAGGATTGTTGCACAAATATGACAAGCCTTAATATTCTTGCGAATAGAAAGCCTCATGACATTTGCGTCTTAAGACACTTATCAGCTCCCTAATGGAGGGTGCCTCCCTTATCTCCCCCCTGGTTGCCCCTTCAAGGAGGCGTACTTCTACCATACAAGGTTAGCTCCTCCCATCTAGTCTTAACAACAACCAGTTATTTTCGCAGCCTCTTATCCCTTTTACCTATAGGGTTTATGGTTACGAGACTGCACCCTAAGTGGGGTTTTTTTCGGGCCGAGTGCAGTATAAGTCAAGACTTGTCAAGAATGGCAAGGTACGCTTCAAACGTCCCTGGCACTCTTGACTCAACCGTGTACCTCGGCGCCTTGATATGATCTGCACTCCTTGGGAGAGTCCTTATTATCTTAGTCTCCCAACCCAAGTCATATGCTTAAGCTGAGAATCCAAGGTGCCTCTCCCGGATGGGCTTTATTGACCCCAAATCTCCATGACTCAGGTTCCGGTGGCGGTGTACCCTTTCCCTGAGCCATGCAACAGGTCCCCCCTAATATGACGTACTTTAGGTCTTACATTTGCCTCTTACGAAATTTTATTCGCGAACTAGGGTGTACGCCATAAAGGTTCGCCCCTTTCTTTTATGTCATTATTCTGTGATTATCTCTACGAAAATTTCGCACATCATGATCTTGTTTTGATATGAGTAGTCTTGCAATTATTCTTTCAGAATCCATAACTTCTCAAAGCTTCTTACGGATAATATCTTTTTAAGTACAACCAGTTCCATGGTCTGTCTAGTCTATGACCAACATCTCTACCTTCTGGATCCATTAATCTATAAGCTCCTGTTCCAACTATCTCCTTAATGATGTAAGGTCCATCCCATTTTTTCGCTAATTTTCCACCATTTTCTCGCTGATATATTGGTGTATCTCGCAAAACTAAATCTCCTGGTTGAAATTCGCGTATTTTGACACGTTTATTATATTCTCGGGCTAATCTTCGCTGATAATTCTCCATATGTTGTAAAGCTTTTTCTATTCTTTCTTCTAATTCATCAAGTTTATTTAAGATCAAACCCGAACTAAGATTTTTCTCCCAAGCTTCTCTTTTTGTTGTCGGAATAATAACTTTTGTTGGTAACACCGCTTCACCTCCGTATGTCAAAAAGGTGACATTCCAGTAGCTTCTCTTCTAGTTGTATTATAAGCCCATACTGCATTATTTACTTGTTCGCACCATGCTCTGTGATGTCCTTCCAATTTGTTCTTTAATATATCTGCAATTGTTTTGTTTGTTGCTTCTACTTGCCCATTAGCTTGTGGATACAAAGGAGTAGATTTTCCACATTTTATCTTGAATGCATTAAGTAGCATTTTTATATTCTGTCCTTCAAATTGTTTCCCATTATCAGATACCAACTATGCAGGAATTCCGAATCTGCAAATGATATTTTCGAATATGAATGTAAAGATATCTTTGTCGCGAATATGTTATATTGCCTTCACTTCTGTCCATTTTGTGCAATAATCTGTTGCGACTACTAAGTATCTTTTTTGTCCAGATCATGGTAAAAATGGCCCCACAATATCTAAGCCCCACTTTCCAAAAGGCCATACACTAGTTGAAGATGACAATGGTGCTCTAGGTGCATGTGTTTTCTTTCCATGCCGCTGACAATCTTCGCAACGTCTTGATATTTGTTTTGCATCTTCATGCATGTATGGCCAGTGATAACCCTGCATTTTTGCTCTATGTGCCAAAGATAATCCTCCACTATGATTGCCAGCATCCCCACTATGTAACATTTTTAGCACCTTTTCTCCTTCCTCTCGTGTTAAACATCTGAGTGATGGTCCATTAAAGGACTTTCGGTATAGCAACCCATCTCTTAATTCATAATTCGTTGCACGGCTTTTTAACTTGTGTGTTTCCAATCTATTTCTTGGTGTTTCTCCTTTCGCCAAATATGCATGAAGTTCCATTCTCCAGTCTGCGATATTGTTCATTTGTTCTTCTTCTTCATTGTCTATTATCATCACATCCACGTCTTCTTCTTCTTTATTGATTGATGGTGACAGAAGTGTTTGTATTTTTATGCATCTCGCAGTTGGATCTGTCATCATGCTTGAGATGAAAGCAAAAGCGTCTGCGAGTCTGTTATCCTTTCTTGAAATGTGCCTCCATTTTATTTTTGGGATTTTCGCTGTCAAATCTTCAACCAGATTTTTGTATTTCTTCAAGGATGGTTCATTTGTAGTATACTCTCCCTTTATTTGGCGAATAACTAGCTGCGAATCACTAGTGATCCTGACATTTTCTAGTTTCATTTCTATTACGAATTTTAAGGCATGTATCACAGCTTCATATTCTGTTTCATTATTAGTGGACGCAAATTCCAGTCTGAATGAAAAAGCCATCTTTATTCCTTATGGCGAAATTAAAACAATTCCAACTACATTTCCTTCTCCATTTGATGATCCATCTACCAATATCTCCCATCTATTTGGTTCTGTTAATAAATCTTTTGGATCTCCATGCTCTTCTTCTACATCCATCATTTCTTCTACTGCTTCATCTTCTTCTAAAGGAAATTCTGCCAAGAAATCTGCAACAACTTGTGATTTTGGTGAAGACAAAATTTCATATTTAATATCAAAGTGGCCTACTTGTGCATTCCATCTCTCCACTCTTCTTGATCTTTTAGAATTCTTCATCACTGATTCAATTGGTACTTTTGTTAATACCTTTATCTTGTGCGCTTGAAAGTATATGCAGAGCTTAAATGATGCATAAACTAATGCTAAGATTAGCTTCTCAATCTTTGAGTAATTCTTCTCGGCAATATTTAAAAGTCTTGCTAATGTAATAAATGAGTTTCTCCACTCTTGCGTCTACTCGCAATAACACGACACTTAATGCATGTGACGTCGTCGCAAGATAGATCAATAATTCTTCTCATGATTCTGCTTTTTGTAAAATAGTTGTATTCATAAGATGTTCTTTGATCCCTTGAAAAGCTTTTTCACATTCATCAGTCCATTTAAATTTCGCACCCTTCTTGAGTATATCGAAAAATATTTGCATTTGTCTGATGATCGCGAAATGAATCTCCCCAGCGAAGCTAGAATCCCATTTAACTTCTGTACACCTTTTATTGTTGCCGGTGTTGGCATGTCACGAACTGCTTGCACTTTTTCTGGATCAACTTGTATTCCTTCCTTTGATACAATGTAGCCTAAAAATTTTCCCGATGCAACTCTAATAGTACACTTCTCAGGATTCAATTTAATGTTATACTGCCGCATTTGTTCAAAAATCTCCCTCAGGTCTTGTACATGGTCTTTAGCTTCTTTACTCTTTACTAACATGTCATCCACGTATACTTCTAATGTTTTTGTATCCATTTTGCGAACACCTTCTCTACCATTCTTTGGTATGTCGCTCCCGCATTTCGCAAACCAAATGACATTTTCGTGTAACAATATAAACCTCTAGGGGAAAGAAAGCAGTATGTTCTTGATCTTCTTCAGCGAGAGGGATTTGGTTATACCCTTTTTACCCATCTAAATACGATACTCTATCGTTTCCCGCTGCAGATTCCACCATTTGAGGAATATCTGTTAACGGAAAACTATCCTTGGGGCAAGCTTTGTTTAAATCAGTGAAATCTATGCAAATCCTGATTCCTTTGTTTTTCTTTTGGACAATTACCATATTCGCTATCCATTCTAGGTATTTAGCTTCTCTTATGATTCCCGCATCAAGCATTTTCTGTAGTTCTTCTTCTATTTGGGAATGGTAAGTTGTTGCAATTTTTCTTATTCTCTGTTTAAATGGTCTTACGTTTTTTTTAATCTCCAACTTGTGGCATGCAATTGATGGATCTATTCCCGGTATCTCATCCATGCTTCATGAGAAAACATCTTTATATTCTCGCAACAAGTTAACAGTTTTTTCTTCTTCTTCCACATCCATTTTGGTTCCAATTCTCAATATTAGAGGTTCTTCTATAGTCCCAACGTTTATTTCTTTTGTTGGTTCTGCGACAGTGTAACTGGGTTTAGGTTCTCCCACTGGTGTTGGTTCTTTTATTGTTTTCATAGGTCCTTCTCCTTCTTCCGAAATTTCGCTGGGTATTCCTTTGCCTTCTTTTGCCCTTATCATATATACTCTAAATTCTTCTTCTTTCTTTGCTTCCTTTGCCAACTTTCTGCGAAATTGTTTCTTTTTTCTTGTCCTTCATAATGCTTTACTTCAATTTGATGACATAATTTCGCATTGTCAACATCTCCTTTGATTTCACCTATTCCATTTGGTGTGGGGAATTTAATACATTGATGCAACGTTGATACTACAACTTTTATCGCATGTATCCATGGTCTTCTTAATAACATATTATATGGTGATTCCATATCCACCACGCACAGTGTTACATGTGTTTCGATCTCTCCAAGTGGAATGCGTACCACTATCTCTCCTTTAAGTTTTGTTGTGGATTTTTCAAAGACGTGAACAAAATATGTTGAACTGGACATTTCTTCATCTTTAAATCCCATTCCCCAGAATGCATGATAAAATAATATATCCACTGAACTTCCTGTATCGATTAAAGTTCTGTTCAATATCCATTCTCCCATGGATTTTGTTGTTGTCTCCTTATCTTTTCGCGTAATAGGCACTGTGATAACCAATGGAGATGTGTGGTTCAAATTTTCTTTTGGTACTTATGCCGCCATGAATGTAATTTTTTTCTTTTCCCAATCTTTCAATGGTGATGTCTTTTCTACCGCCATAACCTTCCTTCCTTCAAAAATTCGTTTATGTATTCTTCCTTTGATGTTTTCATGGAATTCATTAACCATCGTTTTTGTTATCATATTACACTCCAATCTTTTGTCATCTTCATTAATTATAATCATCTTTCTTTTAACTGGTTCACTGATTTATTTAATCACTTTCTTGATTTGAATATTCTCAACAACAATCTTCAACTTTCGATCTTCAAGGTCCCTGTTTCTAGCGCCATTATGTAGTTGCAGGAAATCCTACACTACACCCCTCGTATGATTTCATTATTAATCAACTCATTTATAGGTTTATACTCTTAATTTTATTGATCAATCTTTAAATGTTCTTACAAGAAAAGATAAAGAAATCAAGAATGACCTCTGCTCTAGACTTTCTCTCTCCTATTTACTTGTTTCTTACTCAAAAAAGATCTCTCCCTTCTTTACAACTTGAACGACTATTTATAGGAAAACACATAGTGGATGACAGCTAATCTGTCCTTTATTTTTGGGTATGGTCTGCGACATTCTCGCAACCTTACAAATGTTAATTTCGCAAGTTCTCTAATTTTCGCAGGACTATCACATCTTTCTCGTGATCCTAGCTGGCGTCGTTTATCGTATCATTTCTGAAATTGTTCTGCGACGCTGTTGTGTTGTGTTGTTGATAATTTCGATAAGATATTATTGTTGCGAGATTCTGATCCTACACTCCTTCTTCGTGTATCACTTACTTGTTTAGTGGGTCTTCTCATTCTTTACAGTTTTTCGTTGCTTCTGACTTCTGCTTCTCCAGAGGTAGAATTCAGAAGCAGAACTATTTTGATTCACAAAAAGCTAACTTTTCTGCTTTAAAAGTCGTTCTGAAATATTATTGTCAAACTGACTTCTGACTTTTTAACTTCCAGAAGTCGAAAAATAACTTACGAGTGTGCATCCAAACACACTATAAGTTCTGTCATCGTATATTTTATGATATGAGTGGTTTTACTTTCAATTCAAAAATAAAATTTCCACATATCTAGTAGATAAAATGACTAAGAAAGCATAAAAAATTATACAATTAATTGGGGGATATTTTACTGTAGCTGCTGGCATGATTTTTCAATGCCGGCAATCCATCGACCATGCCGACATCATTGGAAAATCATGCCGGCATCTTATCCCCCAATTGCGCACCACAAAAACCTTTTTTTTTTTTTTTTTTTTGAAGGCTGATCTCCGATCAAAACCTCTTGTATCCTTTTTTAAAATAGAGGTCGCCTGACCGTGTATCTACACTTTACCTGACGCGGCGACCTATTCCTCAAAATCTCCAGGGTCTCATGAGTCATGAGTCAGTGTTACCTTTATAGTAGGACTGAGGACCCACAACATTTAATGAAAAACATACAAACTCCATTAATAAAATCCCCTTTTCTTTGTTTACTGTGTGATAGCGAATTTTGTTTCTTACCTCCATACCTTTCTTTGCCTAGTATAGCCGACAGACTTCCACACTCTCTCTCACTCACTCTTCAAAGCTTCGAATCTCTCTCTTTAATGGTGAAGAAGAAGAAGATCTGAACTTATAAAGTGTTTTTCTTCTTCTACTCTGCATTTCAATGGCGGCTTTGCATGTCTATTAAAACCAACAAATCATTAAGAAAACAGTAAAGATGATGGGCAAAACATCAAAGTTTTCTTATTCTTTTACTTCACCTTATTTCTTCTTCTTCACTGTTACAATCTTGATTTTTGTTTGTGGTTCTCTCATTGAAGCTACTACTGATCCAGCTGATGGTAAAAATTTCTCATAAATAAATTAAATAAAAATAATAAATCAGATTTTGTTTTTTTAATTTGAAAATGACTGACTAAGATTTATTTATTGGGATTTTTGGTTTTGCAGTCAGAGCTCTACAAGTCTTTTTTACTTCATTGAATAGTCCGTCTCAGCTATCTGGTTGGAAATCAGATTCTGGTGATCCTTGTGCTGAATCATGGAAAGGGATTACTTGCGAGGGTTCTTCTGTTGTAGCGATGTGCGTTTTTGATTCTTTTGATTTCTTTTCATCTTCTTTTTTTGATTCTTTCTGTGATCGATTTTGATGTCTTGTTTTGTTTTTTACTCGTGTACTTGAAAAAACAAAAACAGTCAGGTTTCAGGATTGGGGCTAACTGGAACTTTGGGATATTTGCTATCAGACCTTTTCAATTTGAAAACACTGTAAGTAACTTTTTCCTTTGTAGAATTTGTCATAAATTTGATGGATATGTTAGATTTAACTTCTGTCTTGGCTAATTTGTTTGGTTGTTTTGTGTTTTGTAGGGATTTAAGTGACAACACTATTCATGATTCAATACCATATCAATTGCCACCAAATCTTACAACCCTGTAATGTCCAATTTCATTTTTTCTTTTGTTGATTTGGTCATGAATTGTTTGTTTATTCAAATGTTTATTACAATGCAGAAATCTCGCAAAGAACAATTTAACAGGAAACCTGCCTTACTCCATTTCTCTCATGACTTCGCTTATTTACTTGTAAGTTGCTTTTAAGTTTTTTGGGTCTCTCGTGTTTTTTCTTTTTTTTTTTTTGTTTTCTTTTAGTAAAATTCAGATCATATGCTCGGTGTTAAAATTTTAATTCTAATGTTTTAAATTCCAGGAATGTTAGCCAGAACTCTCTGTCACAGCCAATTGGGGATATACTTGCCAATCTTCAGGCTGTCTCGCTCATGTAAGAATTTTTTATTTGCTTTGGAAATCCAATATCTTGACTGCAAAGATTTTACTTATGCAGTTTTGTGTTCGCCTATTTACTCTTACTGATTCTGGAATGCCGAAATAACTCGTGTCACTAGGTTTGTTGTGGTGTGCCTTGTGTGTTCATGTGAAATAGAGTATGTTGCATTATAATGTAACTTTCAGGATCCACAGTGGCTACATATTAGATGCTAGAGAGATAAAGCATTGTGTAGGTAAAATCGAAGACGAGATTTCCCAGATACTAAGAATGAACAGTCTAGGAAGCTGTCAATAGGTAAATCTCAGGACAGCATTCTACCGAGTAACGATACTTGAGTGGAAAAGCAAGGAGATTCCCTGAGTTATTCTTCTTATGCAGCATGAACGACATGCGCATAATAGATGTAAGCACATTATATGGGCAATGTATATACAGGTTCAAAGTTATGAAGCAAATCCTCAGAGGCATGCATTATGCTTATACTGCTTGTATTTTGTGGGGAGTGTCTCCAGTTATAAGTACCAGTTGACAGCTTGAAATCTGAAGTGAAAATTCCTAGAGTGCGACGGATGTCTTTTTATGCTTCGATTTCTGTGGCTTAATAATTGAAAAGATGGTACTGTAAAACATCCTATTTAATGCCATCCTTGTGAGCGTATTAGATTAGCGAGTATCAAATGTTTATCAATAACTATTATCTGTATGTCATGCCCCAGATATAGAAATCCATGCAAGAGTTATTCATGTATCATACCCTCGTCTAGATTTATATGCAGGAAGAATTCCTATGTTAATTTCACCAATGTAGTTTTCGTATTTCCTTCATATCCTCTTGTGCAAATTAAAGAAAGGAAGTTGTTAGGTATCATAAATGATAAATGTAAGCAAAGTGTAACTTTCTTTTATTGCTTGTTATCTTAGATTAGCTTGATCCCTATGATCTATAAATAGTGGATCATTAGTCTTTGCTCTGTAACCTTTTACACACTTGAATAATTTTGATGTAGAACTCTATCAGAAGTTATAGGACATGGCCAGTGGGTACAGGTTTTGTAGTTAGTCATTCCAGCTGCAGAACAAAAATTTGACATATATCATGTGTCCGGCGTATGCATTTGGTTACTTCGATTGGGAACTGTTCTACCAGTTTATTTTTTGCATGTGGGTGTTTTGTTCGTGCAGGGATCTGTCATTCAACAACTTCGTTGGAGATCTTCCAAATTCTTTTAGTTCCATGTCCAACCTTTCTAGCCTGTGAGTATGCCAGGAACACTAGATCTGCTTCAAGGTTTGTCTATATAAGTATTTGCGGGTTTGTTATTCATAAATCTAAATATATGGCAGCTATCTTCAAAACAATGAGTTAACAGGTTCGATTAATGTTCTTGCTGGTCTGCCCTTAACCAATCTGTGAGTTCCTTGCATTTCTCTTCTTTTTGTCTTATAACTTGAAGTGTCAGTAACTGAAGCTCCGTTGTCTCACACCTTTCCTTTTGGAACAGAGATATTGCAAATAACCATTTCACTGGCTGGATACCATGGGAGTTTAAGTCAATCCCTAATCTTATGTAAGTTCTATGCGTCTTAGTATGTGATGCATGCTGTCCAAATTGCTTTAAAAGCATGTATATGTTGTTAGTAGTTGGTATTTTATTTACTTAAGGTGTACTCCTATTGGCTTCATTACAATAGACTTTTGCATTCTTCTGACTTCACAATAACTAACAGATCTGATGGGAATTTGTTCGACAATGGCCCTGCTCCTCCCCCACCACCATACACCTCACCTCCTCCAGGTATATCTCATGATAAGCATAACCGTACTCGGGGGGATGGATCTGACAGCGGGGGTTCACATTCGAGTCAGCAGAAAAAGTTGAAAGTGGGTCCTATAATAGGCATAGTTGTGGGTTCTATAGTGGTGCTTGTATGTGCAATGCTAGCTCTTGTTTTTTGCTTCAGAAGATTTTCAAAAGACAAACAAGAGGATGAAAGGAGTTCACGGGATTTCTTAGGAGCTCTTTCTCTTGGTGCGGATAAAGGTAATCTACATATTTGTATTTTCACACGTCCAAATTTTTTCATCTCTGGCCAGAATTCCTCTTTTATTCATTATAACAACTATGGGTTGCTAGTACTGTTTGATATTTTACTCTAAATGTAAAACTGGTCTAATTTGCATGCACCTTGCTTTGACGTCTTTCCTCCTTGTTTACCACTCCAACTTCTCTTTTTGAAATAATCCTTCAGGACAAGCACAATATTTAGTACTGAGCTAGTGTTGAATAGACTTTTCTTTAGGATTTTGTACGTTTGTGGTGTAGGGTGTCAGTACAGGAACAATAAATCACACACTTAGATAAAACTTCTCAACTGGAAGCAAGTTTAATAATCCTTAATTCCATGAATAACAAAGAAACAACACAGCCTTTTTATAGGCTTCTAAAATCAAATGCTATAACCCTAGAAAATAAAGCTACTACAGAACTATAAATCTAGACAAATGTAGAGAATATGAGTCCATGCCATCAACCAGCAACAGAATCCTTATTCCTTGCTAAAATGACTCAAAACAAACCAAACTCAGACTAAATAACCAAAATTAGTTAACGCTCCTGTGTTCGGCGCTCCCCTTCTTCTAGGTACGGGGTTCTGCCGTTTTGTGTCCTACATCAATTTGCTAACACTAGATGATCAGATGGAATTGTCCGTACTGGTAACTTGGAGAACCATTGCCTGAGAACGTTTTTGTGGCAGCCCACGTACCTTCATATACCACATAGAGATGACAGTCAAGAATGTCTATTCATATTGATATCAAGTATTCATTGGGATAAGGTATACCAATAGCGTTATTTTTGTTAAGTGGGGTAGTTGCCTTCATTACAGCTGCATCATGCTCAAATTTTTGAATGTCAAAGTTGAATAACATGGAAGTCATTGAATAACTAAATTTCATTGGTCAGGATATCAGATAAACGTGTAATTTTAGGAGTATGATTTGGCACTTCTCCCCTCCCTCATAATTCCTCTTCTTTAATGGGTCTCATTTTGAACAAGTCTGGATGGATGTTCTCTAGTTATATGAAGGTGAACTTTACTGTGGACCAGCTGATTTATCATTTTTCCCCTTGTAATTAATGCAGAAGTTCAAGACCCAAGGATCAAAAGTACGGCCACTACAACAGATCTGAAACCCCTGCCTGCAGAAATTTTGATGGGCGAGCGAGCATATGGTAAACCTGGGTCTGTAAAGCGAACGAGTAGCCCTATTACTGCAACTTCCTATACTATCGCTTCTCTGCAAACTGCAACAAACAGCTTTAGTCAGGAATGTCTAGTTGGTGAAGGTTCTCTTGGTCGTGTCTACAGGGCGGAGTTCCCCAATGAAAAGGTAATCAAGATACTCCTTCAATAAAATTCTTAAAGTAGCCTCTGATCTTTCTGCATGTATACATCGCATAATATGAATTTCTGGGCATTCCTCTGAAGATTAAGTAAATAAGGTTTCCCTCTGGCTGTAAAATGCATTTGTCAAATTGTCATTATCTAACCCATCATCTCTATTACCGTGTATGTGTCTATTTGAAACTGAGTAATTTACAAACTAGCGATGCCCTATCCTAAGTTCTTTTGATCTTAACGATGCTCAAATAGAAGTATATAAGAAAAAAGTTGTTATGGGCATAATTTATCAGATCCATCTACTTCTGGCAGCTATATTCGACTAAAAATTGCCAAGAAAACCTATCCATGGCAATATTTTGGCCAGATGCAGTTGTAACCACAATTCATCTCTTTTGGTTCAGTTTTCTCATAAGTTACTGATTTCGCTCTTGTTCTTTTGATAGATTTTGGCAGTTAAGAAGATCGATAGTGCGGCATTGTCATTGCAGGAGGACGATCATTTTGTTGAAGCTGTTTCAAACATGTCCCGTCTTAGACACCCTAATATTGTTACACTGGTGGGGTATAGCACCGAGCATGGACAACGCATTCTGGTGTATGAGTATATTGGAAATGGAAATCTACATGATATGTTGCACTTTGGGGATGATAGTGGCAAATCACTTCCATGGAACGCACGCGTTAAGGTTGCACTTGGCACTGCTAGGGCTCTGGAGTAAGTACACTTTGGAGTACACCAGAGATCTGTTATGTTGTCACCTGCATATCTTTCTAAAGAACGTTTCTTCTGCTGTCTCCAGGTACTTACATGAAGTTTGCTTGCCATCTGTTGTGCATAGAAACTTCAAATCTGCAAACATTTTACTTGATGAACAGTTTAACCCCCATTTGTCGGATTGTGGACTAGCTGCATTAACACCAAACACTGAGCGGCAGGTAACACAATATCAGATTGGTTGGGTTTAATGGATTGCATGGCATGTTAATGTTTTAAGAATATCGAATGCCGTAGGATAAAATCATCCTATTGGGCTGAATTTACCCTATTGTTATCCAATTTGAGGCTCCAATAAATTAATCATCTGTTTCTTTAGTCGCAACGCCTCATTCCTTCGTAGCAACAAATTTTGCAATAAGTTGTGTGCTATTGGGATTATTGTGTGAATTGGCCTTCCGTCTGATGTTCTCATACAATTTATACAGGTTTCCACTCAGATGGTTGCTTCTTTTGGTTATAGTGCTCCCGAATTTGCTATGTCAGGGATTTATACTGTCAAAAGTGATGTGTACAGCTTTGGAGTTGTTATGTTAGAGTTGCTGACGGGTCGGAAGCCACTTGATAGGTATACTGCGTAGTATTTTTGTGATGTATTGCTCTTTTTGCTGGAAATGTTTTCATGACTGACTCAATCTCTTGATGCTGTTATTTCTGAATGATCTTTGAATCTTCAAATTTGTGCAGTTCAAGGCCAAGAGCTGAACAATCTTTAGTCAGATGGGCAACTCCACAACTGCATGATATTGATGCGTTGTCTAGAATGGTTGATCCTGCATTAGATGGCATGTATCCTGCGAAGTCTCTTTCACGGTTTGCTGACATTATTGCCTTATGCGTCCAGGTTTGCTTCTTTACTAATGCTCATGATGAACAGTTTTCTGAATCTCTCTTTCCAAATGTTGAAAATTCCAGAAACCCTCATTTGACTAGAGACATGATAAGTCTAACCTTAGCAAAGCACTTGGTCTCTAAAAGTAAACCTACGCACGTAAGTATAGAAATTCACATGGCATGCAATACTATATTTGTTGGGTCCTTAATTCCAGAAAGCAGCTGCCTTGCTCCGGGCTAGAGTAAGCTTGTAAAAGGAAGTACTGAGTATGAGATATAATTTTCTATTTTCTTTTCATTTAATATAATTATGAACACACATAATCCTTTACAGTATATCCAGTTCTATTTGATACGTTATTTTGTGCTTTACATGAGGAAATCCTTTCTTTCTCTTCCTACATGAACGCGTTATACAAACTGTGTTTTTTTATGATTTTGTAGCCTGAACCAGAGTTTCGGCCTCCAGTTTCCGAAGTAGTGCAAGCATTGATTAGATTAATGCAAAGGGCAAGTGTGGTTAAAAGACGTTCAAACGAAGAATCTGCATTTCCATACAAACTTTCAGATTATGAGGCCATCGAGATGTCATTTTAAGTGCACGACTAATTCATTGAGTTGATAATCATTTTGTAAATGGCATTTGCAATTTTGCGGAAGAGAGTGCAAGTGTCAGAGGTTTCACACCACAATTTCTATACACACGAGGGAGGAGATGCACAAGACATCAACAGAAAGTAAGGGTAAGTATGACGGTGATGTTTATAGGTAATTATTTGGTACAGATTTCCTTGATTGGCTGTTGCTATGTTAGGAGATTCATATCAAGTTGTATAGTTCTTACAGGGTATTATAATAAATTAACATTAATACACTCATTTGTATTTATAAAGGAAAAATCTTGAAAGTGCAGTTTTCTGGCTTTCTGTTTTGCGGTTTGGATAAAAGCCCTTCTGATATATTATTTTCTTCCAATGAAAATAAAAGGAAGACCAGAACAGAACAATGTGATTTTTTCAAGACCAACAAAGAGTTGAATCACCTTGAGCAATAATATAGGATTAGAATAAGAATCACCTTAAGCAATAATATAGGATTAGAATAAGAATCACCTTCATCATGATTATACCTAGTGGGCTCAGATATAATCAATACTAGACCAGTTTGGTGAGATTGGTGATACAACAAAAGAAAGTCTGATGCTGCACTTCGTTTTCTTCAACTAACTAAATTTATTAAGATTAAGACATAACTATCCATTTGGAGATAATTTGTTTGAAATGTCACTTGCAAACAATAATTGGTGAATTAAAAAAAGGAATGCGCCTTAACCAGCAACAACACCTACCCTAAAAGCCTACAACCTATCATCCCATCAATGAAATCAATTCCAATCTTCTTCTTTTCAATTCCCGGCCAACCCACTCCTAGAAGGGGATGCAACTTCCCCTCCTAGAAAGTAGACAATTTTGCAAAATGGTTACCTATAGGTATTGCAAAATGCAAACAGATGTGGCTCAACTTATCATCAATAGAAATGATGCATCTATAAAAAAAAATTAGAAAAAAAATGGGATGAAAATAATTAAGATTAATTAATTAACTAATTATTATTGAATTTTACTTTCTTCACCAACACAAAGGTAGCTAGATGGGGATTATATATTCTACCAACACAAACAAAAAAGAATCCCACAAAAACAAAATCTCAGAGACTTCCCTAATATATAATAATTTTTAAGTAATCAAATGGAAATCCCCAAGTTCCCATCATCAACCAAAATGCACCTCTGACTAAATCAGCATTTTCGACTTCTACATTCATTCCATTTCACTGGAGGAGTTCACATCCGAACTAGATAAGAACTTCTAATAATTTAGTTTATAGTAATATAAAAACCAACAAAAACAAAATTATAAAATTAGAGATAGAGATCATGGAACCCATGATGAACTAGTTCCATGATGCTGATATGTTAAAAATAAATAAAAATAGTTATTACTCTAGAAAACCAGTTCTGGTGAGAACTGCATTTCTAACTTTGCTCATGTCTCTCCCTTTCAAAGTTCTTCCAGCGCCTTCACAAACAGAAAAAGATGAAATCTGCGATTTTTCAAGTTTTTTAGCAATCCATTCATGAGGAGGAACCTTAACACCATTTGCATCAACCCCATCATCTTCATCATTCTCAACAGTACCAAAACCATTACCTTTAGAATTTTTCATGTAAATCTTTGACCAGTCAGGAACATTAACAGGTGCAGATGATTGCTGATGAACTTTTGCTTCATTATTGATTCTTTTTGGAATAATCATTCGTGCCCCAGTTGGAACTCCTCTTAAAGCAAAAGATGATATATCACTTGATGATTTTTTGAGCTTCCTTGGACTTGTTTCTCTTCTTTCTTTTCCTATATTCCAAATATCCTCTTCATCAAAATCTTCATCATTTTTATCTTCTCTTGAGCTCTCACCCTTTGAACCCTGACTGAAATAACCATAAGCTCCTGCCATTGCTGATGATCAGTAATCCCTGAAAACCTCAAAACAAACATACAATGGAAAACACAGTGAGCAAAGGGGTGCCATTTTTCTTTCTACCTGATCAATTGATTAAATAAGGGAAATTTTCAAATGGGGTATCCAGAATATACCTTACTTTTTGCTTGGAAACCTCCAAAAACTAACAGCTTTAATTTCTTCAACAGAGGCTAATGATTTTAACGTATCTCTATATCTAAAATGTAATATGTGGATGGTGGGTTTTTATTGAAGTAATCAGTAGTTCAGCACAAAATCCAAATCCTACTGAGAAGAAAGAGCAGTGAGAAGAGAAGCTGTTGCTACAAACTTTCCACGACTTGATAAACTCCAAAAAATGATTTGCAGCTTTTGACAGACTTTTATTGTCAAATATGTAAATCTGCTGCAAAATAAAAGAAGGGATCGATTCTATTAAAAGACAATTTTTTCGAGAAATGGTTTTCTTTTGTCCCAGATAGTCAAAAAGAGCAAAGAAAGTGATGGGGAACCCAGTAGTCTTTCTTCATTCTCTGCAAACCTAGACAGCCAAACCAAACATGGTTTTTCTAAGAGCGTCCAAAGTTGTCGACTAAACCCAAATATTTGGTCTTTTGAACAGACGTAGTGGAACGTACTATCGATCAAATTTTGATCGACGACTAAAACCCAGAATATATTTGGTCTGGGACCAAAACTAAACCCAAATATAGTCGAGCGTTGGTATAGTCCACACCCCACCACCAGGCGGACGTATAGTCCACGTCCCACACCAGGCGGACGTATAGTCCACGCCCCGTATCAGGCGAACGTATAGTGCATGCCTGATTTTTTTTTTCTTTTGTGTGGGGCGTGGTTTATACCAACGCCCCACTGTTTAAAACTTTCAATTGCATGGGGCCGGCTTAATACCTCCGCCCCATTTTCTTCATTCTTTTTTTTTTTTTTTGAATTTCTCTTCACCGGGAGAACGTATAATCCCCGTCCCACACCAGGTGTTGGTATAGTCCACGCCCACATCAGGCGAACGTATAATGTACGTCTGACCGAATTTATTCTTTCCACCGTAGCGTACTAAACCCAAAATTTGGTCTTTTTTTCCCTCTTTGATCTTTGGTTATACTCGCACCACTGCAATCGCTCTAAAGAGATAGAGAGAGTGGTGGTGAAATGAGAGAAGAAACGAACCCCAAAAGCCCACGGAAAGAGACGTTTATTTTTATTTGAATTTTTTAACAACTTATCCAAAACTCTTCCAAATAAAATTTTCCATCTTTAGAAAATCCTTTGATTTTAGGAGGAAGGCTATTATTGGGGCGCCAAACTCCTTTAGAGGGGCTTCACTTGGATTCTTAGCGTCCAAAAAAATGGTTATGGGATATCCTAATACCAAAGCAAAATGTCTAGATTACCCTTGAACTAACATGAAAACTTAAAAACCTAATATTTTCTATTTTAATTCAAGAAAAAAACTGCTCCTCTTCATCTTTCTTCTCTTCCTCTCCTCGGAACTTCAATTGTAATTCTATTCAACTTCAGTTACGTTTCTGCTGGTGTTACGTCTGGGTTCGGGTTTAATTTCTAAATGTAAAATTTGATTATGAAGAACTTACATCTGGGTTCGGGTTGAATTCAACCGTAAAATAGGATTTGCATGTCGTCTTACGTCTAGGTTTTGTTTTAATCAAACCGTAAAATATAGTCTTACGTCTAGGTTTAGTTTATTCAAACCGTAAAATGTAGTCTTACGTCTAGGTTAGTCTTAATGAAACCCTTTAGTGAATATGGAGAAAAAACATCCTCTGGGTACCGAAGTATGCTTGTAACTTAGTGAATGTTGTTACAAATGGCCTAAAATATCATCAAAATCAAAATTGTAACAAAAAAATTTCAACCAGGTCAACAAAGTTCGGTTAGATTATATGAAGAACATGTAACCGAACTTTCTGCAAATGCAGTCCAGTTAATAAATCCAAAATCACAGGCAACCGAACCAGAGCTTTAATGGAGTTTTTGTTTGTTCGGCTAGCTAATGAAAAATCAAATGTAATCGAACTACCATGCTTGAGTTTACAGAGTTTGTTCGGTTCAGTCGACTCGAACACGTTGTAACCGAACTTTAAACAAAAGAGTTGGGTAAGTTCGCAAAAAAATTTTTTTTTGCGATTAAACCGAACTCAACATTTGGCTATACAGAGAAGAGTTCGGTTTTGAAATTATTTCTGCGAGTTAACCGAACTCATTATATAGGTTTTCTGAGTAAGTTCGGTTAGGATTTTTTTTTGCGATTAAACCGAACTCAACATTTGGCTATATAGAGAAGAGTTCGGTTTTGAAATTATTTTTGCGACTCAACCGAATTCAGGTGTTTGGTTAGGCAAAAAAAAATTCTTAGCCGAAGTGTTCTTAGTGTTCTTCATTTTTAAAAGTTCGGTTGTAAAACTAGGGTTGTTTTCAAAATTATCCTAACCGAACTTATTACTGTAACCTCCAAATTCAACATATTTTGATGACTACGGCTCAAAATTTCAATCAAAAACGAATTAGAAGTAATGGGTTTGTGGGAAAATATTTATGGATAGGTTTGTTTATAAAAGATTGATTAATCGACGATGAAAACTCAATGAATCGACGACGATGAAAATTTGATGATTTTGATTAGATTTGTATACGATCAGGTTTAGATGATCATATATTGATGAAGAAGAGAAGAAGAAAAATTGTAGAATAGAGGAAGAAGAAGTTGTGGATTAGTTATAATTTTAATTAGGTAAAAGGGTAAACTAGTCATCCCCACCTTTTAGGACACCCCTTATAATTATAGGGAAGGTGGCCTAATCAAATCATGGTCCCTTAAAAAAACCCATGGTCTCCAAAAAATAATTCTATCAAAAGCTTTTGATAAATCTAGGTTTAATGCCAGAAACCCTTTTTTTTTCTTGGATGTTTTCATTGAATGATGAGTTCATGAGCAGTTGTGATGTTATCAGTGGTTTGTAGGCCTGGGAGAAAATCCGATTGGTTGGGAGAGATTAACTTGCCGAGAATGGGTTCTAGCCTATTAACTAAGATTTTTGATATGATTTTATAAATGGTATTACTCAAGCTAATAGGTCTGAAATCTCCCGACGTTTGAAGGGTGGAAATTTTTGGGATGATAGTTATGAAGGAGTGATTAAACTTTTTGTCAAGAACGCCCGAACGAAATAATTCCTGGACTGAGTCAATAATATCTTTTCCAAAAATATCCCAGCTGGCTTTAAAGAAACTCGGCTGGAAGCTATCTGGGCCTGGGGCTCCCCATTGGTTCAAGTTAGAAAGGGTGTGCCATATTTCTTCTTTGGAGGGTATAAGAATTAGGGAATTATTCTGTTCACAAGAAATGCAAGGATTTATGATGCTTGATAGATCAATTCGAAATTGCTGTCATGGGACAAGCCTATTAGTTGAAAATGTTTGATCAAAAGCGAGTTGATTTGATCTCTATCAATAAGCCAAAGCCCAGAAGGCTCTCTAAGGGAAATAATCGCATTAATCCTTTTCCTATTAGGGGCGAAGCCATGAAAGTATTCCGTATTCTGATCATATTCCTTGAAGAATTTGTCCCTAGAAAGTTGATGATAATAATCGCTTTTTATTTTGTACCATTTTCCTAGCTCTGCTTGAAGATTTCGTAATTTTTCTATCTTTTTCGATATGCTTCTGGATCTGTGGATGCTGTCAATTTTATTGTTTAGGGACTTTATATGTTTATGGATGTTCCCAAAGGTATTTGAGTTCCAATGGGTTAGATCTGATCAAAGCAATTTTAGAAGTCCAGAAAAAGTTTTCTCTCTGGAATTTTCCGAGTGCAAATTCCAAGATGCTTCAACAACATAGGGTAATGTGGAGTGAGTTAACCGGGATCTAAGACACCTAAAAGGTTTCTGAAGCCTGCATTTCTCGAGATTTGAATCTAATAAAATAGAAGTATGATCCGAGCCTACCTTCGGGAGGTGAGTTACCTTAGTATCCGGATAATTCTGTGTCCACAAGAATGAAGTTAGCGCTCTGTCGATTCGTTCCCAGATGTTTGCCTCCCCCTTTCGATTATTCGACCATGTGAAAGGTGATCCTTCATATCCCGCATCTTGTAGGCCCAAAGAGTCGATAGTGTCGATGATGAAGGACTTACTGCTGGATCCTGCTTTATTACCACCTTGTTTCTCGTCTGGGTCCATAATAACATTTAAGTCCCCTATAAGAACCCAAGGCTTGTTTACTTGTTGCGCAATGTCCAAAATATATGTCCATTGTTCTATTTTATCATCTGCTTCTACCGCTCCATATACACATGTGATCATTATGTCTGTATCTCCTATCTTAGAATCAAAATGACAAACATTGAATTTAAATGATATTAGTTTCATCTCAATATTGTTGTGTCATGTAGTTACGAGGCTCTTAACTATTCCCACGGATAGCACGATGAACCGGTCATAAAAAGAGTAATTTTTGAAAAAAGAGTCCATACGAGACAATGGGGCTTTTGTCTCGGCTAAGAAAACTATATCTGGCTTGTAGTATTGGCACAAATAATGAAAATGATCCTTTGTGATGGGAGTTCCAAAACCCGAGACATTCCGGGATAGTAACTTCATTGAGGAAATTAAAACTAACCTACTAGATAAAGAAGAAAGAAAGGGAAAGTAAAAAAACTGAAATAGAAAGAGGGACGGGAACCCAGAGAAAAGACTTACAATAAGAAGAGCCATTTAATATGAAAGGTTTATAGCACCATTTCGGAGTATTTTATTTAAAAGAACCATTTAATATGGAAGGTTTATAGCACCACTCCCGATATTATTATCCGTAAATAATTTTGAATAATGGAAAAATGATGGATAGCTCTCAACTAAGATTATAAATAAATGTTTTGTTTGCTTGGCTGGAGTATCTACAACTCCGTTACAAGGTATAATAACAAAGGAAAATCTCTAAAAATTGGAATAAGAAGCGGCAGGCTTGCCTCTTCCCAAATAACGCTGAAATTAATGAAGTCTTTCCCCTTTCCCCTTTGCCCACTTCTTCTGGATTTGATGTTGGTGATGGTCATGCTCTTCGATCTGGATTAAATGTTGATGATGGTCCCGCTCTTCGATCTGGATGTGATGTTGATAGTTATGTCAACGGCTATAACCATGGCATTTTTGATCATTGTGGCGGTTAATAGTTGACCGCTTGGTGTTCGGCTAAGTCATGTACGCCAACAACAATAAGTAGCTAAAACCACAAAAGAAAAATGAAATCCACCCACAATTATGTGGAACAAGGAAGGGGAAACTTCACCAGCAGAAATTCAATATCCGCCGTAATGCTCCTCATGCACTAAGTATCCGTTCTAAAACATGATGATATATAAATATTTGTTTGGCATTTTAATCTAACACACAATCATATAAAAAAAGCATATTTACCTTATGTTTTCGAGAAAATAAATCAAGAAGTAAATATTAATTAGTTCACAGACGCATTTGGAATATTTTCTTATGGCCTCTTTTCTTATGGCCTTTTTGGTTAAAAAGGAAGATAAATTCTATATTAGTTATTCAGTTTTTCTGTAACGGCCATATTTCTTGAAATATTTGATTCCAAGGTCGTTTTAAATCTTTTTGAGTGTTTCTCCATATAAAATATCCCAATTCTCGAATACAACATAATCGTAAAAGTGAAAACAATAAGGGTACCAAAATACACCACCAATTTTTTCGCAGGCAATCTGTATGGATAAACTCAACACAACTCCGAGAGTTAAACTATCAAGGAAAGTTTCTAGAGTTGTATCTCTATCTCTCTTGCGATTAGAATGTTTACATAATTGAATCTGTGAACCTAATCACAAAGAGAGTTCTAGGATGGTACCAAAGACCAATGTTTAAGAATCAATCAACTCGTACCCAACAAACTAGGTCGGACTTCTCTACTCTGATTGATCAACGCACAACTTGTGAAATTTCAATTATAAAGATAAATAATATAATGTGGATAAAGAAATAACACAGACACCAGAAATTTTGTTAATGAGGAAACCGCAAATGCAGAAAAGCCCCGGGACCTAGTCCAGATTGAAGACCAAGTTGTATTAAGCCGCTACAGACACTAGCCTACTGCCAATTAACTTCGGTCCGGAATGTAGTTGAGCCCTAAAAGGTATCCCACTGATTAAGGTACAGTCGCACTCTTTACGCCTCTTGAATCCCAGCAGGACTCTGCGCAATTAATTCCCTTAGATGACGTCACACCAACTAAGAGTTGCTTCAACTCAATTGAATACTTTAAACCAAATCTGCCTCCCACAAATTAACCCCATATAATTGATTTCCCGATCTATGATCGAACGGATGATCAGATCAAACATAGGATCCAGGTGATGGAAATCGATAGCTTGACAAAAGTCTGGCTATCCTCAAAATCCGGACCTATGCAACCCGAAGTGCAGCCTAGATATACCACAATCTAGGCTGCACTTCGGGTTGACAAGGGTATCCAAATATACCACAATCTTTCGTTTTGATCATAACCTATTCAAGACCCACCGTGTATAATCCTCTTTAAGTAACAATCACTAAAGGAATATTTCGGTGTCCACTTAAAACAGGGTTAGTCTGGACTAGTCTAAATGTGAAAATATCAAAGACAAGTGTCTAAGATCAATCAAGTATTATCCAACAAACAAGGTTGGATTGAACAACAATAATTGATAAACGTATGACATGTATTATTTCAATTATATATACAAAATATAATGCGGAAAAGAAATAACACAAACACCAGATATTTTGTTAACGAGGAAACCGCAAATGCAGAAAAACCCCGATACCTAGTCCAGAATAAACACACACTGATTATAAGATGTTACACCAATTTCTTAATACCTATTCAGACTAGATGCAATACTTATTTCAGCTGTATTCAAGCACTCGTAGAACTCCTAGCAGAACACACGATTCTCTTTAGGAATTCTTCTGTAAATCTTCCAGCAGATCACAAATTCTCTTTATAAGTTATTCTCGAAAATCTTCTGGCAGAACACAGCTCTCTTCAGAAGCACTCTCAAAAATATTCTAGAAGAATGTTAGTTCTCTTTAGAAGAAGCAACAACACCGTTGATACTTTTCGATCTTTTGCTTTCACAAAACACCAGTTTGACTTCCCTTTAGATGTGAATCAAGGTTTTGGAAATCTTGTGTTTGTTTCGAACAACTACAAGATAAAAGTAGAGATACCGAAACCAACTTGTAGGTTAGGGTTTCAACTTACAATCAGTATGCATACACACAAGGAGTCCATGAACCTAATTTTCGTAAGTGAACTTAGGCGATTCCAATGATCAATTTCCAAGTTAAGAAAACCCTAATAATTCTACAACAAGAACAACTAGAATTAATCTAGAGATATCTTGTATAAAACTTCTTAAGGATTTTTACGAGATACCTTAATCGAATTTTTCTTTCTAGCTATGATTTCGACCAACTAGTGTCGGTATACGATCGAGAACTGAAATCTATCAAAACCTAGGGTTTATGTTCAACAACTCTTGAATGGTCTTATATCAGAAGAGAAGACCTTAGAATAGACAAGAGGTGAAAAACCTAGATTACAAGTTGCGTAACTATCACGAATATTATTACTAACTCGACTTTGCGATCCTCAAAGCAAAGACTTAATTATCTCACTCTTGTTCATGAAGAACAGAAGACATGGAAAACAACCTTATGAAGCTTACACCAATTTTCCAAGGGATGAAAAAGTGTAGTATTCACGAACCCTTTATTTATAGTGAATAAGGTATCTTGAAAGCTAAGGAAAGGTAGCTTGAATCCTAAGCAAGTTTAAGCTATTTTCATTTTTCAAGACTCTCCTAATCTTGGGAGTTTTTCCTAAGTTACAACTCTTGCCTAAATAATTATATAAATAATTACTTTAGCAGATATTGTATTTATGTGAATAAATCACAATTTAACTTAGGAGGGAAATCTAAAATAGCACAAACACTTTAATATGGTAATCAAATATGTTTGAAATAATAGCATCTTGCCTAGATAAGGAAACATCACAAACTTGACTAAAAAAGCCTTTAGTCACGTATTTGAGCTCAAGTCTGTGAACCGTTACAAACAGTTCGTGGATTGTTTCCTACTAACGAACTGCAACAGTAATAACAACACTTATAACTGTTGCTTTAATAAATTACTCATAACTTCTTCGTTATAACTCGGAATCGAGTGATTCTTGGCTTGTTGGATTCGTAAGATCATTCCCTATAACATAAGAACCTTTCTAGGGATAAAGGTTATTGTCACAAAAGTCGTGGATCAAATAACCTCGAGATATACATAAATGTACATTTTCCGTCATAGGATTTGTTCCATAGAGTAAGCATTTGTTTAGATAGATTAAAAAGGTATAACTGAAAAAGAATCCAAATGAAATAAATCACCACATACCTTTGTTGATGAAGTCCTTATTGATTTCTTCTTGTAGTCGTCAGTCTTCATCCTTCAAGGATAGCTTCGATTCTACTTTTAGACCTAATCTAGTTCGAAACAAACTTTAGTATGCTAAATCAAAAATGTGTTTTGGAAACTAAATTTGACAACTAACTTGACATACCAACGCTAGTGGGTTCAACCGAGCAATGCTTTAATAATTCACCTCACAAGTATAAAACTTGTGGAATCACAAAGTTGAGACGAAGAGAACTTTGTGAATCTATCTATCTTGTTCAAATGATAAATCAACAATCGAACAAGATCAGGATACTCAAGTTATCAAGATAAAAGATAACTGGACCTGGCTTCACGAATCCCAATGAAGTCTTTAATAGTCGCTAAACTCTAAAAGGGTTTCTGGAGA
This sequence comes from Papaver somniferum, assembly GCF_003573695.1. Classification (NCBI taxonomy): domain Eukaryota; kingdom Viridiplantae; phylum Streptophyta; class Magnoliopsida; order Ranunculales; family Papaveraceae; genus Papaver; species Papaver somniferum. Next base: position 54,409,252 of record NC_039367.1, read on the forward strand.
AGATGACTCTAGATACAACTAGGACATACCAAAAGTAGTGTCAGGATTCAAATATCCCAGTTGCCAAGAGTTCCTATTATATAGACATTCAAAGCTTAGGTTACTTTAGGTTTAAGATAATATAGCTTTGGAACCAAGCAAACAATATTCACCGTTAGATGAAAATATTGAATCTCATTCACGTAAACCAGATATACATTCTGTTTCAGTAAACCGTAACCGAACCGTGTATAAAGACTATGCCCAACACGGTTAGCCGAAACTAGCTGATTTGAACTTAAAAGTTTAACACTCATTTTCATGTTCACAAGATATTAATCTTGAGTTACAATTATGTGATCAAATGAGTCCGGTGTTTATAGAGAATTAATCAAATATAAATCATCTCATATAAATAATTTATTCGCAATTGAATCATAATCGACATAGTTGGTAAATGCACAAAGTACAAATACTTGACTCGTTCGTTAGTCGGCTGAGTCAAGGTACACGGACCAGTTTGCAAACTTAAAGGAAAAACCGAGTTCCGGAGTTGACAGAACTTTTTCAGTTTACGTACCGGTTTGCAAACTTAGGCGCAACACTAAGTTCCGGAGTTGACAGAACTTTTTTCAGTTCACGTACCGGTTTGCAAACTTAAGACTTTTACCGTTTCTGGAGTTCACATAAATTTTTCGACTTGCGTACTGGTTTGATACTAAACTGGTTCTATAACATAGAACTGTATTGGTTCGCATACCGGTTTGAATACTTTACCTGGTTCCCTTACCACAGTTCCAAAATGGTTTTCATAAGAATATGCATACATATCCGGATCACGAAACAAATATATTTCCCATGATGTGCATACGAGTATGCATATCACACAAATCTGAAAGTCGATATATAGCTACTCCGCTACGTGTACAAGTACATGTAATACGACTTCATACATATAACAGTTTTCTCAGTTTGTAGCACTGATATCACTGTCTTGTATTCCGAATATAGTAGTTCTATATTTCTCTACCAGAACCAGAGCTCGTTTTCCAGTAACAAGTACTGGGTCGAGCAAAGATAAACCGCGTAACGATCTTATCTCCATATATGCTGCTAAAGTTTTTACACCAGCTGTCTGCAGGCCTAGGCGCAACTTACCCGAAGACAAGAATAATTCCTTAACACATCCCGTGTCTTGTTCGCTTTCGGTGCAGAGGGTGCAGTGGCCATCACTTCAGTGGGATTGCGCGTTCGCAACCATTTAGGTGATGTATCCACATGTACCATGTCCCGGCTGCAGGGCTATGGTGGGTGGGGTGGGTCCCCCTATTCACAATTCTGCCATGGTTGTTTACATGTTCGCAGTTTAGACAATCTACTAATAAAAGAGACATAAATTCAAAGGTAATAGGGTGAACTCACGTACCTCGTGTACATACCTCCTTCACATGGATCGCTGCTTTCCACACACTTCTGTCAAGCGCCAACTCTCTCTCCAAGCCTCGGTCAGACAAGTCCCATTTAATCAATTCATCCCATGTTAGTTTCGGTCGTCCTGGACGCTTCATTCTACCTTCAGCCCCTGTGATGCGTCCTAACCGAACTGGGGCGTCCGGTGGTCTTCGTTGGAGATGCCCGAACCAGCGTAACCGATGTTGGGACAATATATCCTTCACTGGTGCTACCCAAAGTTTCATATAGACACAACCATTTCTGATTTTATCGCGCCTTATGTGTCCACATGCCCACCTTAGCATCCTCATTTCCGTCACATGGAGCGCCATGAGGTGCGCGCTTCTAGTTGCCCAGTATTCCGCTCCATACAACATCGCGGGTCTAATTGCTGTCCTGTAGAATTTTCCTTTCAGTTTAATTGGGACCTTACGATCGCAGAGGACTCCAGTCACCAGTCTCCATTTAGCCCAACCTGATTGGGATCTGTGTCTAACGTCCTCCTTTATGTCCCCATCACTCTGGATCATGGATCCCATATATCGAAAGGATTCTTTCCTTGGTACAATCTGGCCGTCAAGTAACAATTCTCCATCATCCAACCCGGTTTCGTCAAAGTCCCACTTCGGATACTCAGTCTTTGTTCTACTGAGTCTGAAGCCCTTCGATTCCAGAGTCTGGCGCCACAACTCAAGCTTACCTTCTATCTCTTGCTTGGACTCCCCAATAAGTGCCACATCGTCCGCAAAGAGCATACACCAGGGGATCTCCCCCTGTATATCCTTTGTGACTTGGTCCAGTACTAGCGCAAACAGATACGGGCTCAATGCTGACCCTTGGTGTAGTCCGATTTTGATAGAAAAGTCATTCGAGATACCGTCACATGTCCTGACCCCTGTGACCGCTCCCTCATACATATCCTTGATGAATTTCTCCAAAAGCTTCGGTTGATCTTCGCCTTCAAACGGTATAACACAAATGATGACTGGTTCGTTTCTCAACCACACTATCCTAGACCGAGGCTTAACTAATTGTAGACTAGAAATCTAGATAGAGTTTTGACAACTAAATTTGACAACAAGTTTGATATAGAAACACTTGCGAATTAGACCGAGCAATGCTCTAACAAAAAGAATAATTTTACATTTTGGCAGAAAATCTTTCTCATTCAAGACTACCCAATAGCAACTGATACGGAATACGAAAATACATACAGGTTAGTGAAAAGCTCAAATTTTTATACATGATGAAATTTGATTTACACACTCAGACTCGGAACAGAGCAAACATACATCTGAAGAAAGTGGTAGTGATAAAACCGAAAATAAAAATAGAGGTGGAGGTAGACAAGTATATACTTCTAAAGAAATTCATTTCAACGATAAATCCCTAATAATGCAGTTGATACTCAAGATTAAGATTGTGATGCTAAACAACAAGATCGATGTATTTTACAATGCAACGTGTTGACTTTATCATCTTGATTATTAAGGTTAGCTTTATTAACTGACATCAATAGTCAATATGATACGCAGTCTAGGTATTCGAGCGATGAATCAAAATTCAATATTTTAAGCCAGGGAATGCATCCAATGTAACCCAATGATCCATCTTTTTTTCTTCAGAATAGGGGTTTAATGGAATTTTGATCAAAAATCTCAATATCCAATGCATGAGTATTGCAAGAAACAAGAAGGGTCCTTCGAAAATTCATCTGGTAACTATAATTATCCTTTAGTAATATGACACTAGTGTTTTGAAGAAGTTGACTCGAACTTTATTTTTCTGACCAGTACTGGTGACAATGAAATATTATCAATAATATGTAATGTAATAATTCGTGTGGAGTATAATATTTTTCGTATCCAATGATTCAGTCATATATATTTATCTTTTTTTTTATTGTACTTCAAAGTTTATTTTCACATCAAATTTATGCAAATCCGTATGATGGACATCAATATCAAATTTATGCAAATGCGTCGCTGGTCATCTTGTGAATTATCGACTGATATTACACACCCACCCATGATGGAGTTTAACTTTTAACATTTGGGGACAAAAGTAAGAAGATTCCATATGGAGGGACATACAGATTAAAGGTGGGCTTCTGCTGCTGACTACTGACCAGAGTTTTGAATGATCTAGCCTAAGAGATCCAGGATCCAACCAAAACCTTTCGACCTAGAAGAGGGAAGTAAGAAAGAGGGTCGAAGACTTTCAGAAATAGAGCCACTGGTGAAGACGTATCACTGACATTAAAATAGAAAAATACAAACATTGCACTTCACCCAAAAAGCTGAGGAAAAGTTAAAAAATAAATTGCAAAACGTCACACAGGAAAAGTAATGCATGCCGCCAAAGAAAGTCTGCCAGAACGTAAGAAACAAAAATCTACATTTTGTTTAGTTTTCAGGTGGAAGCGTGGAACATTGAAAACAAAAGATTGCATGTATAGGTTCATTACTAGCTCTTAGATCAAATAATGGGATTAATTAGCAAATGGTAAGATCCATCGTCCACGAGAAGCTGACATTTAGAGTTAGTTTTTTTAGGAGAGACTTTCTTTTTGTTTTTTTTCTCTACAAGAGGAAGAGAAAAACTAAGCAACATGATTATCGACTTGTAAACAAGCCAAAATACAAGAGGGGGTTGGAAGAAAACCACCACATATTGGAATGGTGATTTAGAGCATACTTAGCTAGAGTATGGGCCACGTTGTTCCCGTCTCTGCTTTTATTATCAAATTTCACCTCAGTCATTTTCCTTGCCTTGACTATGATTTGGAAGATTGACTCCCGTAATTTTCAGGGGATATGCGCTATTTCCTCACTCAGAATCTTAACAACCTTTTCAGCATCACTTTCAATTATAACTCTTTGCATCCCATTTATAATAGCAAAGTCAGTGGCTAACAGAATAGCCCTGCTTTCAGCTTCGATTGGACTCAACACCACGTGAGACTTAGTTCCACACCCACTGAACTTGGCTTCATAGTCTCTAGCTACCATGACCAGGCCTTCCTTAAAGTCATCAAAAGCAGCGTCCACATTTAGTTTTATCCAATTGACATCAGGAGGTTTCCATTGCGCTGCAGTTTTCCTAGCTTGAGTAGTATGGGGTTGTACTTCATCCTCCGGTAGAACTGGGATAGAATAATTGAACCAGAAGATTTCTTCCTTGATGATGCTATGGATTGAATGATTCTTACAGTTGAAAACTTTGTCATTTTGATTCTTCCACAAGTCCCACATCACACAACTACCCATTTTAGAAACTTCATAGTTCCCCTTCTCCTCAAGCCACCTCACAATGATTTTTTTGCAGCTCAAACCATGATAATTTTCAGTTCTGCAACCGAGAGGAGAACCAAAGAAAATTGTTGCAGCAACTGGGCAATGGAAAAATATATGCTCAGTATCTTCAATTGGAGCACCACATAATCTGCATTCTTGATTTAAACCTGTAATGTGTTTTCCTAGGTTCTTGAATGTAGCTAGGCCCTCGTGGACAACTCTCCATATAAACATAAGAATTTTTGGTGCTAGATCTTTCATATTCCAAAACTTTTTCCAGGGGAAAGTATTGTTATGCACACTAGAGCAGCTAGGTTGTTTATCTTTGAGGGTTTTTATAAATGATTTGCATGAGAACGTACCATTTGGGTGAGGTTTCCATAGCAATTGATCTTCGACACCTTCATCAGTATCTGGTAGATAAGTACTAAGGATCTGTGAAGAGGATCTGTCTTGGAAAAGCTGCTTTATCTTGTCTTCATTCCATCTGGTGGGATCTTGGAGTATCAGGTCATAGACCTTACAAGTATTTTCCAGAACAATGTTCTCTTTTAGAGAAGGGTTGCTATTTGAATGATTATTGATCCAAGGATCTTTCATAACCTGAACTCTGTCTCCTTTTCCAATGTTCCATATGCAATTGTCCTTCATGTCTTCTCTAACTTCAGTAATAGCTCTCCAAGTGGAAGAACTTCTCGAGTTTGTTGTAGCTTCCCAGAAGGATTTATCTTTGAAATATTTAGCCTTCATTAATGAACCCCATTCACAATTTTCATCTTCAATTATTCTCCTGAATAATTTTTCGATTTGAGCTCTGATAAGATGAGATAATGATCTGATTCCCAACCCACCATATTCTTTATCATCGAGAAATATGCTCCAATTGATGAAGTGAGTCTTTCTGGTACTATAACTATGGCCCCACTAGAAGTTACGAACAATCCTGTCCAACTTCGAAATAACACTCTTAGGGAGAAGGGAGGTGGCCATATAATAAGGGGAAATAAGACCCAAAACATGTTTTATCATCACCATCTTCCCATCATGATTGAGGTGAATTCCTTTCCATCCAACAAGTTTGTTGGCAAATTTTTCTTCCAGGAAATCAAAAGATTTTACTTTGTGCGCAGACTTTAAAAGCTGGAAGCCTAAATATTTGTCATTGCTCTTCATTTGACTTACACCCAACCAAGGTAGTTAATATCGCGTATCGGTCTCGTATCGGCCGGATCTGATACACCTATAGAAAAGATATTACCGGTTTTTATCGGTGATACATCATTAAAATTAAAATTTCAAATATTTATAAGATCATAGAAATAATAATAAAAATCATACACGTATCTCAAATTATTAAAACATAATGTGGCAAAATTTTACGCGTTGTGCCTGTTGTCCAATTTTTCCGGTAAAATCTTTCTACAATCACAAATACAACTACGTAGCCAATAGCAACGGCTCAAATTCTCCACTATGTTCTGTCGTCCACCGAGGTACCCAAACCCATTCAAATTCCTCCTCGAGTATGGTGTCCATCTTATATCCTAGTATAGTCATTGATTTTATATCTTAAATATATTAGGGTTTTTTACATTCTTTAATTGACATTGTACTTATCTGTAAAGACTAGATGCATGTTTGTCGAAAAAGTTATTCACTTTATTTGGTGGCGATTTTGATAATTGATTATACTTGATGGTGCTTATTGTTCCCTTCATAGAATTCATCTTTACCACAGATGATACTGGAATGCCTAATTTTCCCTTCATAGGTTTCATCTTAACCAAAGATGATACTGGAACCGATATTATCGGTGTATAGGTAAAACCAATATATCGGTCTGTACCGGCCTGCATGAACGTTTTTATCGTTCCATCTTTGTATCGCTGATATTTTCGATATTGTATAGGTATTTTCTGATACCCGATAAAAACCCTGTAATGTTGGCATGTACAACCGATATTAACTACCTTGCACCCAACTTATCAGCAACTTCCCTCATTCTCTCGGCTTTTACTCCTTTACTGAAGTAGATAGCTGATTTCTCAAGGTTTGCTTGCTGCCCCGACCATCTTGCATACACTGATAGGATGTCTTGCAGGTTTTGTACAGTTTCTATCGTCAAGAGTTCCGAAGAAGAATAAATCGTCAGCAAACATTAGGTGAAAAATGGAGGGAGCCCACCTATTTACTCTATATCCATTGTTAATGCAGCTTGCTTGCATCCTCCTTATCATCCATGATAAGTCCTGGGCACAAAGAAAGAAGAGATAAGGTGAGAGAGGGCATCCTTGTCGTAGCCCTCTCCCACTAGAAAATTAACCCTCCGGGGTACCATTTACAATAATAGAAAAAGTTGTCGTAGTTACACAGTTCATAATGAGTTTATAGGCATTACCATTTATACCGTAAGCTCTAAGACACTGGCCTAAGAAACTCCAAGGACTCTGCCATACGCTTTGCTAATGTCGATTTTAAGCGCAAAAGCACGTAAGACAGAGGTTGACTGATTCATAGAGTGAATTAGTTATTTGGCCGTTAAGATATTATCTAAGATTAACTTACCTGGCACGAAAGCCGACTGAGATTTATCAACTAGGTTATTTAGCATAGGCTTTAATCTTTGAGCATGATTTTGACCACTATCTTATAAATAATGTTACATAGAACAATGGGTCTAAACTCAAAAGGTTCCGACAACGGTCTCATCTTTTTAACTAGGGTCACTAACAGTGGCTTCTGAGAACTTTTTTAATAAAATTTTCTCATATTTCCCCAAAGTCAATGGAAATGCACTTACTGATTTAAGAATTTGTCTCTAGTTAAATATTTTGTGAAAGTGCATCTAGTGACTTACGAAGGTGCTCATGCAATGATTTGATTTGCATTTAATCCAAGTAGTGAGCGAGAACAATAATCTCTGATATGGTGTTCGAATCTATATTCACAAGTTTTTTTGTTTTTTTAATACCCTAAACCAGTAGTCCTAAACTATTTCCAAATATTTTAAATTGTAGTGGATATTGCCAATTACGGGGTTCGAACACCTACCTCCACAATAGGAGGGAGCATGATAACCATTCAGCATCAGAAGTTGCTTTTTAATTTTTGAAAATCAAAAAAATCAGAAATCAACTTGGTAATATCTTTTCAAAACGATTTTTTGTAAAAATAAATAATCAAACTTTTTATAAAATAAAATAGTTTTGTTTGTAAATTGGAGGAACAATGACACTTCTGGCATCAGAACCGGCTGTAAAAAATGTCTTTTCAGTTCGAAGGAGAGCACTGTGTTCACCAAATGAAAGTCCATGATGACGCTCCCTTCCCCTCTCCTTTCTCTACCTTATCTGGTATACATTGGACTCCGCACTGAACTTTCTCTTTTTTCCATTTGGCTGCCAAAATTTTGAGATGACAATCGGCCAACTGGATAAACAGAAGAAAAAGTGCGCGCGACTACCCAATCAAACGCATGTCTAAAGACTAGATAATGACACTTTTGGAGATCAGAAGGAGAGACAGGTGTACAATCGAGATTGTGTATTCTGTACACAATTTTGTTTTTCTTGATTGAGTTTTCTCATCTCAAATCATGATCCACTGACTTGTAATTTACAACAGCTAGCTAGGAGATGCTGCTGTGGGACAGTAGTAAGTTAATTATGTACATTATCCCCCCACGTCGCAAAAATGTTAACTTCTTATAACCAGTTCTGCATCTGACGCTAAGGATATTGTGCCTGGGTCCCATGTAATTTTTGTGGACAGATGTATCAAAACTAATGGTACTGAGAGAAATACAGTTCAATCATGTGTACAACTCATGAATGATGGAGAAATGGTATGTCCGGGTTACCATCAAGCACGTCAATTCGTGGACCAACCACTCACTGCCGCTTCTCAAGTTTAACACAAGAACGATTTTACACCGGGGGCCTAGTTAGCGACTCGGGATACGGAAAACTAGGGCTGTCAACGGCACTTAACATAACAAATAATGGCTCTGCCGCTACCGTTGCCATTAAAATTAGCGGTTAACCGATATCCGTTAAGTGCCGACGGAATTATGAAATTCAAAACCATTGCCGTTACGTCGGACTTATCGGCTAACGGTTAATTTTCCGGTATTAACCGGTATGTCACAGGACAACACAAAAGCAGGTTTAAAACACAAACCAATTACATAAAATAGTTCTAAATCCAAGCAAACAAGTTCTAAATCCATGACACACAGAAAAAAAAACATACAGATGTTCATGTTCTAAACCAAATTACATGTTCAGATCATCACATGTTCTATCAAAAGAAAAAAACCAAGTTTTTGCAAAAGAAAAGACAAAGGGATGCCATCTGCAACTGCAAATGCATTCCTTCATCTCTAAATTCTCCACTGCCAATGCCAACTGCATTCCTCCTTAGTCCTCAACTTCTGCATTTTGAAAGGAAAATGAAAAGTGTTAGACAGTGATGTCAGTGAAGCAACTTAAGTTGGCAAAGTGGCAATGTCAGTGCAATAAGCCAATAAAAGTGGCAATGTCAGTGCAATAAGCCAATAAAAGTGGCAATGTCAGTGCAGTCACAACTATCAGTAAAAGCTAGTAAAATATTAAGATATAAGGAAACTTACCAGTAACACAACTATTGCTCTCACTGAGAGTGAGATCTGGCATCCAATCACCCAAACAAAGCAAAGCTTCAACAAGATCTGGAGCTAATGAACTCCTGTGAGATGTGAGAACTCTGCCACCAATACTAAACATGGATTCTGATGCTACACTTTTCACTGGAACAGCCAATACATCTCTTGCAATCCTTGAGAGAATTGGGTACTTAGCAGAATGATTCTTCCACCAACTTAAGATATTAAACCTCATTTCTTCAGCAGCTGTGCCTTTAGGAAGAACTGGTTCTGCTAAGTATGTCTCCAATTCTGACTTCTCAACCTCAAACATATTGTTTTCCATAATGAAATCATCATAACCAAATCCATATGATGTTGTTGTACTTGTACCTGCACAGCTCTCAAATGCAGTTGAATGCATTGCAGTATCAAAATAATCTGGAGCTGTAGTGTTTGTTTCATAAGCACAGAAAAGAGCATTGAGTGCAAGCTCAAATTTGTTATAGTGACTTTTATAGTGATCCACACCATATACTCTCTTCATAACAAACTCCACCCATTTAGCTTTGTACCTAGGATTCTAAAACAACCCTAATGCCCATCAAAGTGTTACTTTCTTTCCAGTAGCTATCAAATTTCATCCTCATATTATTGGTCATGTCTCTGATGTACTCATGCTGACTTGATTCCCATATCATAATGCATCTATTAACTTCTTGCACCCCATTATAATATAAATTTGCTGTGGGATACTTAATCCCAGCAAATTTGGTTGAAATGACATCAAACAATTCCAAACATTCACATATGTGTACTCCTTGTTCCCACTCCTTAGAGGTTGGTAGTATCTTGAAGTCATTATCTAAATCAGCTAGCCTAACAAAAGCTTGTCTCGGAAAGATTGCATCCTTTAGCATCTTATAGGTGGAGTTCCACCTGGTATCCACATCTAAACCCACAGACCTTGAAGAAGGAAGCTTAACTTGAGCAATAGAAAATTCAAATCTCTCTTTTCTAGCCTGACTTGCTTTGACATATTTTACACACTCTCTAACTGCATCTATAAATGGAGCAGCCACTCTCATTCCACACCCTACAATCAAGTGTAATACATGATTACTACACCTCATTTGGAACATATCCCCATTAAGAACTAAACAGTCTTTGCTATCAAGCCATTTCTTCAGATGGTCCATCATAACATTGTTGGAGCTAGCATTGTCAGCAGCAACAGCAAAAAGCTTAGTATCTATGTTCCAATCTAGACATACTGATTTCACTACAGATGCTAGAAGTTCTCCTGAATGTGGTGATGGCACTAAAGTATATGCAAGTGTTTTCTTAATCAGTTTCCAATCATCATCTATGTAATGCATTGTCACACAGCAATAACCATCCTTTGTATGCTTACATGACCACATATCTGTTGTTAAACTACACTTAGATGTAATTGTCTCAAATTGGTCTTGTAATTCTTTTTTGAACTCAGTTCTTAGTTTCATGATATCTTCCCTAACTGTATTCCTAGTGTAAAGTTTAGCAGCAGGATTTAAAGACTTCACAAACTCAACAAAATATGGATGCTCAACTATAGTGATTGGATAACCATGTTTAGCAATCATTTTGGCAACTAGTATCCTAGTAGCATCAGCATCATACTTCCAATTAGCAAGCTTAGTTTGTGCATTACCTGTTCTGACTGTAGTAATCTTTGTTTGTCCTTTCTTGTTTGCAGGCTTTTTTTGGCAAGTTTTGGCATGGTAATGCAATTTGCTGGTTCCTTGGCTACTGGGTGAAGTCATTCTCTTATTACAATGTTTGCATTTAGCTACAAGTATCCCAATCTCCTTACCTTTTACCATCTTCTTTTCAGTTAACCTTTCAAAATCATCCCAAACATCAGACCTTACTGCACGCAGTTTCTTCTTTGCTTCAGCTATAATTGGATCTTCATCTACTTCTATTTCTTCTACTGCTTCTTCTGTTGCAACAGCAGCAGGTGTTGATTGAATTCCTGATTGTTGAACTTGAGATGCAGAAGGTAATTCAGATGCAACTGAAAGTGATTGAGAGGGATGACTTCTTTTTGATGAACCAATGCAATTGGATGCTCCTCTTTCGCTTTGGGTCATGATTAATTTCACGAATTGAAAACCCTAATTTCAATTTTCAGAAACCCTAAATTGAAAATTTAGTTTTTAGGATTGAAATTAAACTCGAAATAAAAAGTACAAGATAACCTTAGTTTTCTAATCGAATGAAGATGATGATTTTGCTCGAATTGAAAGGAAGGAGATGACTTTTCTAATCGAATTGAAAGGAAGGAGATGACTCTCGTTTGTGAGTTGAAGAACAGAAGAAGATGAAAATGATGTTCATTCGAGTATAGTAACCTAGGTATAGATGAATGTTACACGTGCTAGGCACACGTTAGCGGTTAACGGAACTAAGGCTAACGGAAATAGGTCTTTCGTTGCCGTCACCGTCGGATAAAATTAACCGCTAGATTATCGATAACGGATAACGGATAACGGATATAATGGAACTAAACGTAACGGCAACCGGGTAATCGGATTCGGCTAACGGTTAACGGATTTCCATTGACAGGCCTACGGAAAACATTCGGAACGGAATACATACGAATATTTTAAGGATTCGTAAAAGTCAAAAATCCGGTCTAACGATCTGTGGTTCGGCAGTAATACAGAACGACATACGTACTTGTATAATTCGGTTTAGAGATATAAATTCGACATATATTAAACTGTTAAAAAATCATTTTTTAATATAATCTTTCCGTCGATACATAATTTAATAATTGACATGAATTATAGACATGATATGTGTATTACAATCGGCAAATAACATGTACGTTGATGGTATTGGAATCAGATTGGTGTATGTGAAATTTTAAAAGTCAAAAATGTAATAAGGAATGATAATTTAGTGATGATGTGGCAAAGTATTATACGGGTTGTGTGATTCGGTAATTCGTAAATACACGTATAATTCGTTTTGAGTTGGAAATTCGCGAATCTAAGTCGGGGTTCCAGTTATACGACTGATATGGACGGGTTCGCCAATTATACTCTTATAATTCGCTAACTTACTAACTAGTCCCCAAGGTCTATCATGTCTTTTATCCCGAAAATGCTTTATACCCCACATTTTCTCTCCCATTTTTTTTCCCAGTAACGTGTTGCTCCCTCACTGGTGCGAAGCATTCACTCCAGGATCCACTGCATGCTCCAAAAAGTCCAAGACTTCAAGACCTGACAGGAAACATGAAAGATCGTGAGGATATATGTGGGAGTATGTAGTAGGTTCAATGGGTTTGTCCCAAAAATTCTAACATTGGGATAAGCAAGGGCATAGTGGGCCTCTTTATGTGTATATTATGGAATTTATCCCAAGAGAAAATCCCAATAAAAACCTAGTTTGGTCAAACACAATTTTTATAAACTAAGAAATTGTTCTCTTACTTGGTGCCCCAAACTTCCCCCTAATATTTTCGTAAATGACGTGTGTAATAACCCTAGTTCTCTTTCACATGGATGTTCACTTTTCTCTATTTCTAATCTGCCTGAGATGTTTTCGTGTTATACTCGTTTCTTAAAAACCTGTCTTAGTGTCTTATAACCCCGGATTATATTTTACGCTAAGGGAAACCTAACTAGTCAAAAACACTTATACTCTTGACATACACACTTACAAAATATAATTTAACCTACAATGTTTGGTGCTGGGTGTTACATTCTCCCCAACTAAAAGAATGAGTTCGTCCTCGAAATTTAATGCTCTTCGGAGTCAAATAAAGATGGATATTTGGATCGCACATCATATTCACGCTCACAAGTAGATTCGTCCTCTCCATGGTGATTCAATTGCACTTTGACTAGGGATATACTCTTGTTCTTCAGCTCATGAACCTTCTTGTCAATGATACGATGCGGCCTTTCTATAAAAGTGGCATCATGATGTACCTTGAGGTCCCTAAAGTCTATCAACTGAGTTCAATCCCCGCCTCTCAAGTGTTTCCTCAATATTGATACGTAAAGCATATCATGAACCAACGACAACTGCTCCGGAAGTGCTAAACGGTATGCCACCGTACCAACATGTTCAATAATAGGAAGCGGTACAACATACCTTGGAGCCAACTTCTATTTCTTCCCAAAACGCATCATTCCCTTCATGGGTGAAACTTTTAACAGTACCTGATCTCCAATAGTAAATTCCACATGCCTTCTGGTCAGCGTAACACTTCTGGCGACTTTGAGCTGTTTCGAGTCGTTCACGAATTAAAACAACCTTTTATGTAGTCTCTTGAACGATTTTAGGTTCATACAAACTACTGTCACCAACCTAAGCCCATCCCACCGTTGAACGACAAGGTCTTCCATATAGGGCTTCGAAACGTGTCATGCCTATACTTGAGCGGTAATTCTTGTTATAAGAAAACTCAATGATTTTAAGATTATCCTCCCAGCTACCCTTAAAATTCATAACACGATCTCTCGACATATCCTCTAAGACTTGATTCACTTTCTCGGTCTGACCATCCGTTTGCAGGTGGAAAGCAGTACTTAGTTTTAGTTCTGACCCGAGAGCCTTTTGAAAACTATTCGAAAACCTTGAAATAAAGTGTGAATCTCTATTCGACACAATGGATGAAGGAACACATGCAATGCGACGATGTTTTCAATGTACAAGTGTGCCAACTTGTCTGTAGTATATGTAGTCTTCATAGGAATGAAATGAGCATACTTCGTCAAGCGATCTACAACCACCCATATTGAATCATGACCTACTTTCGATCTTGGTAATCCAACTATGAAATACATAGATATATCGTCCCATTTACAGGTTAGAATATGCAAAGGTTGTAGCATGCCACCTGGCTTTTGATGTTCTATCTTCACTTGCTGACAAGTTAAACACTTGGAGATATGAATATCGATGTCAAGCTTCATTCCCGACCACCAGAAATGGCGTTTCAAGTTACGATACATTTTTCAAAACCCAGGATGTACCGTATATTTACTACGATGGGCTTCATCTAGGGTGTCCCGTCGTAATTCTGCATCTACATGTACACATAACCTCTCCATGAATCGCAACCTGCCATCAGAACCTACTACCATCTCCGGAATAACACTAGATTCCATGTCCTCAAGTTTCTATTGGCACCACAAATCCTTTGTTTGAGAAGTAATAATCCTCTCAATCAAATTTGGTTGTACCAATAATCGACCCACAAATGATGGCTTAGAGTTTCCTGGGGACAAAATAAAGTCAACTCGTGCAAATTCTTGTAAAAAACTCCATTCACGAGTCATTAGGAAAGCGAGCACCCCACGCAGTTTTCTACTCAAAGCATCAGACACTACATTTGCCTTTTCTGGGTGGTAATGTAGTGCGAACTGGTAGTCCTTCATCAACTTCATCCACCTATGTTGTTTGATATTGAGTTCTTTTCAAGTGAATAAATACTTGAGACTCTTATGATCAGAGAATATCTCAAACTTTTCTCCCAACAGATAGTGCCTCCAAATCTTCAAGGCATATATGATTGTTGCCAACTCCAAGTCATGAGTTGGGTAATTATTTTCGTGCAAGCGCAGTTGTCGAGATGCATATGCCACCACCTTTCCATCTTGCGTAAGTACACAACCTAACCCCTGATGTGAAACGTCCGTATAAATCGTTAGACCACCATCATCAGTTCGAGGAAGCGTCAAAGCATGTGTTGAAGTCAGTTTCTCCTTTAATGTATGAAAAGCTCGCTGAAATTCTTCCTTCCACACAAAAGGAACTCATTTCTTAGTCAAATTAGTTAATGAACCAGCTATGCTTGAGAACCATTGAATAAATAGACGATAATAACCATCCAATCCCAAAAAGTTCCGCACTTTTTTCACTGATGTTGGTTGTTTCTAATCTAACACAGCAGCAACCTTGTGAGGATCCACACCCCCCCCCCCCCCGTTTGATATAACATGTCCAAGGAATTTGACTTCTTGCTTCCAAAATTCACATTTGGATAATTTAGCAAACAACTGATGTTCTCAAAGAGTTTCCAGTTCTATTCGTAAGTGTATAGTATGATCTTCCTAGCTATACGAATAAACTAGTAAACTAGTATGTTATCAATAAACACAATAACGACCTTACCTAAAAACTCTCTAAATACTCTATTCATAAAATCTATAAACTCCGCTGGAGAGTCAGTAATCCTAAAGGGCATAACCAAGAACTTGTAAGTTCCATATCTCGACAAGAAAGAATTTTTAGAGACATCGCTCTATCTAACTCTCAATCGATGGTACTGAAAACTCTATCTTAGATATTAAGGTCACCCAAAACAATCTCAATACTTGGTATGACAGAGAAACTGATTATTGGAATCATCTCTCTAAAGATAAGTTTATGAAAAACTTTAATAGAAATACTGCGTTTTTCACCAAACTACTAACAACCGAAGGAGGATTAATCATATTCATTCACTCATAGATGAAACTGGACTTTGGATTGACAATAATGATCAAATTCATAATATGATAATAAAACAATTCAAAAATATCAGTACCTCCACTAAGGTTCAACACCTTGACATTCTTGACAACCTCATTGAACCCTGCATTAATGATGATGATAACAATATGCTAACAAAAATTCCTGATGAATCTGAAATAAAAAACACCCTCTTTGATATGAATCAATGGGGCTCTCCTGGTCCAGATGGTTACCCACCTGGATTTTTTAAAGAACATTGGGATATTGTTAAATGCGACATTATTAACCTGGTTCAGGGTTTTTTAAGAAAAAATATCTTTTCAAGGAAATGAACTACACCTATATTACGCTAATTCCTAAAGTTCATAACCCTTTTAATCCTAGTGACTTTCGCCCAATTAGTCTAAGTAATGCTACTTATAAAATTATTTCAAAGATTTTAACAACCAGATTAAAACCTCTCCTTAATAAACTTATTTCTCAAAACCAATCCGTTTTTATTCCTGGGCGTCAGATTATTGATAATATCATTGTGGCTCACGAAATTCTCCATTTCATGAAAATCTCTAAAAATAAAAATGGAAACATGGCTCTAAAAATTGATTTATCCAAGGCTTTCAATAGAATCGAATGAGAATTTATCAATAAAGATCTTCTAGCTTTTGGTTTCTGCAATGATTTGTGTCATCTTATCATGCAATGTATAATCACTACCTCCTTCTCTGTTCTCTTAAATGGGATTCCTGGTGAAAAATTCTTTGTGTCGAGGAGTCTCAGCCAAGGACACCCGCTCTCCCCTTATCTGTTTATTATTTGCATGGAGGTCCTCTCCAAACTTTTTTTTAAAGCTAAAAAGGATAAGCAGATTTCTGGGATCAAAGTAAAAAAAAAAGCTCCTTCAGTTTCCCATTTATTTTTCACTGATGATTGTTTTCTTTTTTCTAAAGCTAGCCTTTTTGAAGCAAAAAACATAGTTAACATTCTCCATTTTTTTGGAGAAATGACTGGCCAAGTCATCAACTTTCAGAAATCTTGGATCTATTTTACTCCAAAAATTCATAATAAACATTGCAAAATCATTTCGAAAATTCTCAAAGTTAGAAAAATCAGTAAAAACGATAAGTATCTAGGAACTCCACTTTTCTTTTGATAAAAATAAAGTTAATAACTTTGAACCTTTGCTTAACAAATACTATGCTTCTCTTCAGGGCTGGATTGGTAAGATGTTTAACCATGCTGGCCATACAGTTTTAATCAACTGTTCTTAGTGCTTACCCTAACCACCAAATGCAATGTCTTGCATTCCTTAAACAAACTTTAGATAACTTAGACAAAATTCAGAGAGACTTCTGGTGGCAAAAGAAAAATAAGAAGAAATGTTATTATCCTAAGACTTGGCCCAGTATTACTAAAGACATTAGGGAAGGAGGTTTAGGATTCCTCATAAGCATAACCCTGCGTTAATAACTAGATTGGCTTGGAGATTGAATCATAACCAAGACCAGCTTTGGGATAAAATCCTAAAGCATAAATATTTCAATAAGGATAACCCGTTAAGAAAGCGCAGAAATTATAGAATCTCTTGGATTTGGTCTAGTATAATGAAAGGATTGGAGATTATTAAGACAAATAGTGTCTGGCAGGTTAATAACGACATTGATATTAACATTTGGACTGATTTATGGCTTCATAATCAATCTGCTCTTCTAACTCCTATTAACATTGATAATAATCTACCTATCTCTATTAGTAATCTGATTAATAGAGATGGAAGTTGGAATATGAATATAATTTACTATATACATAAACGCTTCTTTTATAATGTATAAACTCTATTACTATAGAAATTAACAATTCTGACAAAATCAGGTGGAAATCTACTAAGTCAGGTGAACTTACTACCAAATCTGCTTATAACTACCTCACCAATCTAAACATAAATAAGAATGAAGCCTTGTTTTGGAAACATATTTGGAGTCTAAACATTATGCTTAAGGTTAATATGTTCTGTTGGAAAATTGTTTCTGGAGCTCTCTCTTTGGCTCATAAGATGTCGAAATATGTAAAGGATTCAAACCCTTTCTGTTTAATTTGTGATAATAGTATTATAGAAGATGAAATGCATTTGTTTGTTGAATGTCTGTTTACTAGGAAAGTCTGGGATTATTTTGGTTTTAACAATATTTACAACTCTAGATTTCATAAGGATATTCAGACTTGGTTTAATTTCTGGATGAACAACAAAGATTTTAAAAATAGTCATGATAAAAATTTCTTTCATTGTTTGGTCTATTTGGAAATTCAGAAATAGCGTTAACTATGACAATATTATGGTAGTGCCCCAAAATCTGATTGAGTCCATAAATACTACTTACCAGAATTATGCTAGCACTATGAACACTCTTGTTAGAAGCACACAAAAAAAAGAATGAAACTTCGAGCAAGACTTCTTGTATTGAAGGCAACAAATCTTATGATTGGTTTATTTTATTTTGATGCTTCATATCTAGATGCTGACTTCACTATGGGTTATGATATTTCAATAATGGACAATACAGGAACCAACAAATACTGCAGAGCAGGCAGCAGCTGGGCTTCCTACCCCTTAGAAGCAAAAGCAAAAGCAGGAGTTGAGGCTCTTAGATGAACTAAGGAATAAAATCTCAGCAACGTCTGTTTTATTAATGATTGTCAAACATTGATGAAGACGATAACTGGAGAATTAAGCCCTGAAGACCAGCCTTGGAGATCTCAAATCAGCATCAATAGATGCAAATTTTCATTCAATACTTTAATTCGGCATCTTTTCTGTATAAATCTAAGGAGTATGTGGAATTTGAAGATAGACTTGCAAAGTAAGTAAGATCTAGGAAAGTTATCTCCTTCTCTATGGAGAATTTGAACAATTATGAAAAATCTAAATTCCTAGAAAGGGATAACCTCAGATTAGATCCCATCTTATGTAATGTTAACTTCCTTTTATAAATAAATAAAATTCTTCTTATCAAAAAAAAAAAAAAAATCTCAACCGATGATAACCGGACCTTTGGTCAATCTTACTAAACCAACATTTTCCCCGTAATTGATCAAATAAGTCAATCCGCGGTAGCGGGTATTTATTTTGAACCGTGGCTTTGTTCAGCTCTCGATAATCAATGCATAAACAAAGTGAACCGTCCTTTTTTTTAACGAACCATACCGGCGCTCCCCAAGGAGATGTACTACAACAGACAAATCCCTGGTCCATCAGTTGTTGAATCTGCTCCTTTAGTTCCACATTTTTACAGGAGCCATATAATAAGGTGCTTTGGCAATCGTTGAAGTACCCGGTAATAACTCAATACAAAACTCAACCTCCCTATGCGAAGGTAACCCTGGAATCTCCACAAAGACACCTCCAAATTCTTCTACCACTGGAATTGGATCATGATTACTGCCCACGTCAATACAATCCTCTTCTCACAAACCACAAAAATGAGCTTTTGGGGCAGCCTCTTTTGTAGTCGTTAGAACAAATAATTTTTGTTCGTCGGGTATCGAGAATGCTACAGACTTGTTGTGGCAATCCAAAAATGCATGATATGCAAATAACCAATTTATCCCCAAAATGACATCATAAATGACCATATCAAGTACAAAAATATCAGTAAGAAAATCTAAACCCCCTAACTGAACCATACAAACTTTAAGTACGCGATCTATCAAAGTTGTTTCTCTAACGGTGACATCACAGATAAACTTGTCTCGCAATGCACAGGTTCAATAAACAATTCACACACAAAAGCAGTAGCAACAAACGAATGAGTCATGCCATAAGTTCCCAAGCTTGTTGTGGATGAGAAACATACCTTCCACCACTCCGTCAGCCACTTACTCCTGATGAGGAACTAATGCATGAAATTTGCCTTGGGTAGGATTGTTCTTGTTTTTCCCATTGTCACCTGGCATTCTAAATGGTTGTTGAATCGGCTTAAGACAGTTCTTCTTCTTGTGTCTAGGTTCCTTACAATGAAAACTACGAAAAGGAAATGGCTTTACATCCTCAATATTCTTATCAAGATCCTTGTAGTTGTTGGTCCTTTGCTTTTTCCAACCATTTGAATTGTTTCGGTCATCTTGATGCCGGTAACTACTCTTCTACTTACCATTACTTGCCGCCTTGATGCAATTTGTAACCGGCCATCAGTTACTTTGGGAACCAAGGTATAACCGGTTACAAGATGAATTGGGAAGTTAGATGTAACCGATCACAAGCTACCTTTGGGAAGCAAGGTGTAACCGATCACAAGCTACCTCTGAGAAGCAAGGTGTAACCGGTCACAACCTGGTTTTGGAAACATGGTATAACCGATCACAACTTACATTGTGAGGTTGGTACAACCGATCCCAAGAAGCAAAAACGAGTTTCCAATATTCACATATGTCTGTAAGTTTTGTGTGAAGCTTGAAATTAGGGTTCGCTAAGAAACTTGTAGATGTCGACATATTTGAACGTGTACATAACTTCTATCGTTTATTGTTCAAAGATATTCCTTTATACTCAAGGTGATCCCTGGTCCGAAAAAGTGAAAAGCATCTAATTATGATTTTCATCATATATGTTTTAATTACAAGCATTTAAAACACATCCTCTGGAAAATATTATTAGTTAATGTGCTAAACTAATAATAGAAGTTTTTCTATGAGAGATTTCGGAAATATTGGTTAACATTAATTGGGAATAGGAAAGCCGAATTTAGGTACTTTAATGCATATCTTGAGAATATTTTCGGTTTTGGAATTTCCTTGTTGTCCAAACAACCTTGGTTTGTAAATACTTGAGTTTGCATTTCTTGCAAACTATCCTAAGGGCTAGACAAACTTCATTTCTTGTTGTTTCTGGTGGAGCCGTCTATTCGGAGAGGAAAGTATCCTAATTAGGTGAAATCTCTTATGAACGCTTGTTTAAAGACTTATGTGGGATCAAGAAGCTGTACGAGTGCCGTCGGTGAGAAACTAGATATTTGTTGTGTTATTAGTTTTCGATTATTGATTTGATTGACTAACGGTTGTTGAAACTTTGATTGCACCTAGTTTGTTTATTCTTGAGAATCTTCTATTTTGATATAAGATTCACTCAGACAAGATCAAAGTATCGACGGGATCTTTTTAACCATCTTCGGATCTAAAGACATCTTGTGATAATCCATTGTTAACAATCTCTATTCTCTGCATGATTGATCACAAGAGAATTCAAGGGCTAGGGCATGGCCGGCCGGCTAGTGGCGCGGTCCCACAAGTTTTTCATAATTTTATTTTATTTATTATTATATGATGATTTGTGCAAAAATACCATGAAATCAAGGAGTTTTTTAATGAAATTAGAATAATAATAATAATAATAAAAAAATAATAAGGAACCGTGGGGTGTGGGGCAGGTTGGGACCAAGGCATGGTCGGTTGGCCAATGGTCACGCCCCACACTCCTTTCCTTAATTTTATATTATTTTTTATGGATTTATGGAAGTACCATGAAACCGAGGAGTTTCCTCGAGACGAAGGAGATTTGATAAAATGAGAGAATTTTCATCAAATCATGGAAAATAATAAAAATGCATTAAAAATATAAAACTGGCGTGGGATTGACCACGACACGGTCGGTAAGTCATGTGTCCGTGCTCCCATCACCCTGGTCAATATTTTTAATTATTTACTATTTTCTTCTCTATTTTGCATAGGTTCATCGTTTCGTTGTATTTTTGAAATACTCGTTCGTGCGGTGACTGTTAGTGTATCGTCGTTGAATACACCTTCATCATTTGAATCGGGCTTACTTAGAGGTATCTCAGACGCCCAGTTGTTGATTATTTATTACTAATTATGGAATTCGGCGGAGAATAATTCACAAAACTGAGCAATAAGATGTTTATTACTAATTCATAAGATCAGCTGAGGATTCGACTACGAATTCAGAATAATAAAGTGAGCATTACCATTCCATGGGATCGTAAGATTATCGGAGTAATTAAGTTTTATCTATTACCATTTATGAGACCAGTTGTGGATTCGATCATGAAATCGGAGTAATGAGATAATATAGTTATTGCTATTCTATGAGATCAAGTTGTGGATTCGATCATAGAATCAGAACAATTGTTTATTGCCATTCCATGGGACTAGTCGTGGATTCGACCATGGAATATGAGCAATTGTAATTAGGAATAATTAACTTTATGGCTCTATACTACTAGAGAAAGCTGTCTAGGAGCATTAATTATCCCGATATGAGCTTGTAGGTAAGTCACATCCTTTATATAGTCAGAGCAAACTCGTTGTTTGTTCCTGAAGACATTATCGCTCTATACTAGCAGAGCAAGCTGTCTAGGAGCCGTCCATCTCGTGATACTATACAGAAATAATCACTGAAAGTATTCAGTATTCATGAGATATGTCGTTGTCCAGTCGTGAGACTACATATCTACATGTACTCTGAGAGAAAGTACTCTCCGTTGAGAATTCGATGAGAGAGACGTGTCTCGATACTCACATCTGATTGCTGAATCAGATCTTCGTATAATTATGAGTTTACGATTTTAGCCTTTTTCGAAAATCCACCATCTACATAGGTATATCCACAACATCGTCTTGATGAACATCAGCCAAGGATATGTTAGAAACATTTGGTTTTTCCAACTTCTCTAGTACTTTGCTTTCTTCGTTTTTCAATAATCAACTTTCTGCAGATTCAAGTTTGGCCATTGCAGCTTGTTGTCTCATCTTAGCTTGCTCAGCCGCATCATCCAACTGTACAACTTTTATCTTGGCCACATCATAGGCTTTATCTTTGCATAACCAACTTTTAACTCCATATTCCCATCGATCCATGCTCCTAACTCCTTGACCCATGATCCCCACTCCTCCAATCACCATACAATAAAATCTGGTTCATACACTCGCTCCACATGTTCCACATTTTACTTGGCAAAATAGCAAACCATAATGACGTGTTTGGTTGCGTCGGTGCTATATTCATATTGTTCATGTCTTTCTTGTTGCTTCGTATTGTCTATGTCATGATCCTGAATCGAGCAAGTATACTAGCCATCCCATGGACAATATCACGTCCTCGAGTCATCATATTCTACTTTGTTGCATCCTAGTATCGTATATGTAGTTGGCGTAGCTCTTATTTTTGTGTAGCTTTATCATTGGACTTATGGAACTTCACACAAGGGGCTAACACTTGTGCAACTGTGCCATATAGTTCCTCGGTGAGAATTTCGATATCTACTTCCAAAACTTTCTCTCATTTCTCTTGAAATAGAAAATGAAGATTCATCAGGCACCAATATCACAAGAGAGAAAAATGGGAGAATGTTATCTACCACAATTGGAAGGAAAACAACTAGAGTTACTAAAATTCTACCGAACAATTACATTGGAAGATATGATAATCCTTATCGACTTTTCAGTTCTTTGTAAACTTATAACTAGTCTTGACCAATAAATATCTTAGATAAACTACACAAAGAAATGACTGTATTGGATGCATGGATTTGTGGTTTCACAGGAAGCCAAAATGACCTAGAATATGTCCGTTTTATCTCCTTGTAGGTTACTATGACGGGTCGGGAAAGTGACGCACAATGATTGCGCGTTACATTGTTGGAGGCCAAGTCAGTGTCCGACAACGATTGTGCGACATTGCATAGACTGTCAAGTGCTAAGAATGGCAAAACCCTGCATAGCCTGTGAAGCATAAAGGTGGTGCTACACTGTAAAGACGTTTGGCTAAGTAACGAAGCTTATTGGCCGACACAATGAAGCTTCATTGAGGGAAAGGCAAGACATGGCCAAAGTAACAAGATGCAACATGTGATGTTGGCATTAAGGCATATCCATGGAATTGAGTTGGCCTAAACTCAAGGATGATGCAAGAAGGTAGAATATGCCAAGAGTTGGTCTACAACATTAGTTCAAGACTGGCCAAAGCTTGAACAGTGTAAACAAGCTAGCATTGCAAGAGTGACATTATTATTGTCAAGCAAATTGGTTAAGTGATGCATATGACGCATGAGCAACCAGAATGAGCTTAAGGAGTTGTCCTTGATGATTGAATCACAAGGATTGTCCGTGCATTATCTTAGAGAAAGAAGTATGCAGGGCCAAGATGGTTGAGCATTGGATCGATGCCAAACTCAGTAAAGTGCAACAGTTGTGGAATACAACTCAAGTGACGGTTAGGAGTTGGTTATTGATAGGCCTCTAAAAGGTGTAAAAAATTATCCCCGGCCAAAAACTTGGTGGGCCCGGAGATATGTATAAAATTAAGCGCAATAAAAAACGGGGGCCTACAGTAATACCGCAAGTGCACGGTCGTCAGTTGTAGCTCGTGCAAGTACGGGTCGATCCACAGAGATCGGGTGTGTTTTGGAGTGTTCTAGCTAATTGGGTTCCTAAATTGCTATTGGGCTATGAAGCCTTTTTGGCTTCAATTGGGCTTAATGGGTTTGTTTCAATAAAATGAACTGAGTTTGGGCTCAGTTAGTCTTTGAAGTGCAAATGGGCTTTGGGCCTTTGATTGAGCTTTGGGCTCAATTTCACCCTAACAGTGAAGTGATCTTTCACTGTAATTTGGCTTTGGGCCTTCTGGAATGAAATGTATTGGGCTTGGCTAATGAACTAGGCCTTTGGGCTTCACTGAATTGAACTTGGGCTTAGTTGGCTTGGAGAGGCAGCAGCAGTAGCAAGACTGCACAGCAGCTGCACAAGCAGTGCAAGTAGCAGCAGCAGCCTAAGCAATGAAAGCAGCTACAGCAGGGCAAAACAAGGCAATGAAAGGCAAAGCAGGGCAAATAGTATGATGCAGCAGCAGCACAAGTGCTGCACAGCAGGGGAATTCAAAGCAGCAAGGCAATGCAGTGAAAGAAAGAAAGCAGCAGCAACAGGGTTGCAGCAGCAGCTGCAGCTGCACAAGCAGTGCACAGCAGCACAAGGCCAAGAGAAGAAAGCAGAGCTGGCAGTGAAGCAAAAACAAATGAAGAAAAAAAATGCAGCAGTGCAAGGCAAGTGAGAAAGAAAAGATGGCAGTGAACAAAACAGTGAAGACAGTAAAGAAAAAACAAGCAGAGAACAATGCAAGAACTAAA
Organism: Papaver somniferum; assembly: GCF_003573695.1. Lineage (NCBI taxonomy): Eukaryota > Viridiplantae > Streptophyta > Magnoliopsida > Ranunculales > Papaveraceae > Papaver > Papaver somniferum. The sequence continues at coordinate 54,434,247 of NC_039367.1, forward strand.
CAAAGCAAATACTAGACATCAAAGAAAAATGATAAAACAAACCAAGGCCTAAGGCCAAGGGCAGGGATGATGGTGAAACTGAAATGAAGCAAAACTAAGGCACTCTTCTAGAGTGGGAAGAGAACTAGCTTGCTCATTGTCACTAGTGAGCACTAGTTTCTCCCCACTACTCAATCAGCTCAGTGCAACCTAAGCATACACAAGGAATGGCAAGAAAATCAGCTTGCTATGAGCACTGATTTCTTCCATTGCACAATCAGCACAACGCTTCTAAGATATCTAGCCTAGCATTTCATCAAATGTGACAGCAAATTAAACACAACAATGAACATGTAACTGACAGTGAGCAACAACAAACATGAACACAACTAACTGAACTAACAATGAACATTTAACAGAAACACTAACAGGATACAACATAACAGGACACAAGTAACATGAACATGAAACTGAACTAACAATGAACATTTAACAGAACAGCAAATTGAACTAAAAAGGAACAACATTAACAGACATGAACTGAAATTAACATGTGAACTGAAATTAACAGGACATGAAAGTCCTGGATGTCGTCTAATCCAAACATAGTTTTTAACACAACCCAACACTACATATTTATACCCACAACACAATTAGGGTTCTACAATAAAAATCCCCAAATTTCTTCAAACTGACAGAGCTAGGGTTTGGTAAATTCTTACCTAATTTGATGTAGCAACATCAAATTGAACTCGACCCATGCTTTGTAATTGCTCCTACTCCATTTCTCATGCGTCAATTGCAACTCTAGGTTACCTAATTCATCAATTTTTCACGCCTAGGGTTTCAGGCAGAGAAGCGTGAAAAAGTGAGGAGATAGGGAACTAGAGGGCTAGGGGGGAGATGGGTTTTGTTGCTGGGTGATAGGGTGATGATGGTGGAGGTGTGGTGGTGGCAGTGAGTTGGTGGCAGAGGTGGAGAAGGTGGTGGACATGGCTTCTGCAGAGCTGCAGAGGGGAGGTGATGGAAGAGGGGCTCGATGATTTGGGAGAGACGGGGGGTGTCTGGTTAGGTGGTAGGGTTCGGTTGCTAGGGTGTTAGGCGGATTCATCAAATTGGATGAACAGCGAGGATGAGCCGTGGGATGTGGAGCTGGTAGGTATATCGGACGGTGATGCGGAGGCAAGCGATGAGCGACCGTTGGATGAGGAGATACAACGAAACGAACGGTGCTAGATTAGGTTAGGTGCTGTAGTGTAAGGCGGAGATATCAAACTTCGATGCACAGCAAGGGAGCGACCGTTGGATTCAACTACCATCTAATCTGAAGGCTTGGAATTTCAGCGCTGTGGTGCTTGGCAGAGACTTCAGATTTTGATGCTCTATGAAGGAGCGACCGTCGGATGCTTCTGAGAACTGATCTGATGGCTGAGAACGGAGTCGCTTTTGTGTGTAGAAAATGAGGTTGTGCGCACCATTCTTCGCGGTTTCCTTGCGTGATTTCTCCCGGCTTTTCACTACTTTTCTGCTCTTTTCGCTCCGCGACTCATCCGAACTTTATTTATTACCTAAAAATGCAAAATTAATTAATAAAAATATTTATTCTTGAAAACAATGAAAATACAGAATATGGGATAAAATGTAGAATTAATGCATAAAAGATGAGTTAAATGCCAGCAAAAAGGGATAAATATATACAATATTTGGCACTCATCAAATACCCCCAAACCTGAATTTTACTTGTCCTCAAGTAAAACAAAACTAAGGAAATCCTAACTATACCACTGTCGCTGGTCTCTCGAATGCATTTAGCGTATGCACTAAGCCTTTTAAACCACTAAGTGTCCCTAGTGGACGAGTTGAAGTCTCGTGAAGGTTTGCTAGAGGTGTGCCTACAAAACCTAAGAACAAAATATAAGCTCATATTCCATCAAATGTGACATGTGCAAAACAGTTTAAGCTCACAGCAAAATGGAGATGTCAACCTAGCTATTAAAGGCACAATCCTAGCACTGATAACAAAAAAAGACATGTGATAAGAGTGTAAAGTGTATCTACACATGTGTAAAGAAAGATCTGAAGTCATGACTACTAATCACCAAGAGATAGTTTCTCAGGCTAAGAACTGAGGTCGAAATCTAGCTAGCTGTCCGGACTTTACGAGAATTGTGAATGAGTTGGAGGTATTTCACAATTACTCGCGTTGTACATCAATGGCATACACCCTCCTTGCTTATTACAAAAAACAACAAAAGATGACTCTTTACATGACTCTTATTTACATTGACTATTCTCTTTTTATTTTTGGAACAAGAGATGATGGAATTGATAAATACTTGATTTTTTTTTTTTTTTTTTTTTTTTTTTTTTTTTTTTTTTTTTTTTTTTTTTTTTTTTTTTTTTTTTTTTTAAGAAACACTTTTGATACAAAAAGAAACAAAAATTACATGACACTTTGCAAGAGGTAGCCCTTTTTGATGCACCCAGTTAAATTCGATGGTTGTCTTTCTTAATGTAACCTCCACCTTCTATCCCAACCAACCAAAGAACAAGCTAGTCAAGTTTCGTTCAGTATTCTAAAGTGATTGGCAATCGTAACTTCCTATCAACACCTTGAAGATCGAGGCCATACATGTATTGGTAGATCGTGCGCGTGCAAATTTCTTATCACTATGTGAATTGTGCTAGAATCAGGGTGCCTAAATATCTAGACTAAGACTCCTAATAAAAACATATTTGCACAAGAGTCAACATTTCAAGGTAAATGAGCTCCATTTTTATGATTTTTTTCATTTTTTAATTTTTTTTTTTAATTTTGATTTTTCAATTTTTTTGGAATTTTTCAATTTTTTCAAAAGAAGAAGGAGTTCGTTTTCAATTATAGCATATTATCGTGGTCTACTCTATACCCCCAAACCTAAACTAAACATTGTCCTCAATGTTTCAAAATATGGAAAGAATTAAAATGCAACATATGGAAAGGGACATGCTGAGTAGAGTAAAAGGAGAGAGAATACCCGATTTCGGCGAAAGCAGAATTAAAACTCCGTTATTCAAGGCAAAAATCCAACATATTTCAGCCGAGATCATATTGGATTAGCAAAATATATACAAAAGGAACAAAAGGGTTTTTAAAATTTTATCTACTGGATTATATACAAAAAATTCACCATACACTAACAATCTAAAGAGTTGAGGATCAACCCAAAAGAAAAAGTGTAGAGACAAAGAAGTTTCAAAACACTAAAATTGGACTTAAATGGGAATGAGAGTGAAAAACCGAATGAATCACCCCTAAACCTAAATTTTCAACAGGTTTACTTTTAAGCACAAAATCTAACAATTTTAGGGTTCAGGATTCAAAAGGTCTAACTCATAATGGACTGTTTTCGGGATGGGCAAACATGCAATTTCCAACTGTGGCTCTTTAAAAGTGTTATATTTTGAAGCAAAATAGTCCAAGAGGACTTGGGAAGCACACAGTTCCAATCCTAGATTAGGAATTTTCAGAAAAATTGGTTTTACAATATGGACAAACCAAATCTAGGTTGGGTGGAAGGCCATCAGATTGTGACTTAGGTAGAAGAATAGGCATATCATTATCAATCAAATCAAAATCTCTAACTCATCTACACATGTCACATCATGCTCACAATCATCAATCAAATTGGCAAGATTACAATCAGAATTATCAACATCATCAACAGATTTTTTCATGTATCGGCACATCAGGGGAAACATCACATGGAATACTAGAAGAAATATCATGCATTAAGGTCGGGGCAGAGAAGCCTAATGTATTTGAACCCAAAGGTTCCATAACATTTTCAGTATAGACATGTTCTTCTAACATAACATCATAATCATCATCATCATGATAGGATTTTGCAATCTAGGATAATTTTCAATCCTAAGGTCGGAGCTATTACAAGAATAAAACTCTAATTCATGGGGATGACTCATATCATGTGGTGTTGTTCCTGTTTCCCTAACGGATTCCCATTGATGGGTTTTTTCTGCAATCTCGGCTAAAAAATTCCATGCATCATCCACAGATTTATCAATAAACTCACCATTACACATAGACTCAACCATGGTTCGAGATTTAAAGTCTAGTCCCTCATAGAGGATGACGACAAGTCTCCACTTCTCAATTCCATGGTGCGGACATTCACTCAACAAATCATTAAAACGTTCAAAATAGTGAAAAACAGTTTCCTCATCCAATTGGACAAAACAATTGATATTTGACGAATAGCGATGGTCCTATGGTGTGGAAAAAATTTTTGGAAAAATTGATTAGTGAGTTGTTCCCAAGTGGTGATTGATTGTGGTCTCAAACCGTAAAACCATGTTTTGGCCCTTTCTTTTAAAGAAAATGTAAACAAACGCAATTTCAGAGAGTCTTCGGACAAATGATCAGGTTGCATAGTCCGACAAATTTGTTCAAACTCTCTTACATGAGTATAGGGGTTCTCAGAATCGAACCCTCGAAATATAGGAAGTATTTGTATCATGCTTGCATTTATTTTAAAAGGGTTATTGGTTTGAGGTAAGACAATACATGATAATGGAATTTGTATTGATGGATACATGTATTCATGGAGAGCGAGGTTGGTCCATTTTGAAATGACACAAAGCCCACTATTTGGTTTTAAATGGGAAATTTAAAAATTTGGTTTATGGGAAAATTTGGTTTTGATGGGCTGTAAAAGAAAATTTGGTTTAAAATGGGAGCAAAAGAATTTTTTTTTTTTTTTTTTTTTTTTTTTTTTAAATAATAAAATGAAGAAAATAAAATTTGGTTTTTGAAATGGGAGCAAGCCCACTGTGCAAGCCTCTAATGAAATGGAAGGAAGGCTGCGGCCCACGAAACACTAAGTTTTAATTTTGAAAGTTTAATTTGGCCCAGTTGGTTAAGGCCCGACGTTTGTTTTAAAACTTTGGTTTCGAGGTCCACTCTTAAGTGGAAGCAAGTCCACAATCAGTTATAAGCTCAGCTGGGTTTAAACCCAGAGTCCAAAATACAAGTCCAATGAAAGAATTTAAACAAGCCCACACAAAATAAATACAAGCCCACAAATTAAACGACAAGCCCAAAAATAAATTATTACAAACCCAAAATAGAAAAATAAAAAGCCCAAAAAATTGGGTTAATTATTACAAGCCCACAATTAAAGAAATTTGGAAGCCCACAGGTTGGGTTCTCTCAATTGAATGGGTTTAGGCTTACCTTTTTAGCACAGCCCAGCTGCTCTGATATTGTTGCAAAAACCCAGTTGGGTTTTGGTTCTTTTCCTTGGTGGCGTCCCAGCAGAGGAAAAACAGGTTCAGAACGGCAGGTCCAACAGCAAATGAAATGAAGCAGATGCAGATGCAAATGCTATGCAATGAAATACAAAATAGCTACGAAAAACACAGATAAAACACAGCACCAATCCCCGGCAGCGGCGCCAAAAACTTGATAGGCCTCTAAAAGGTGTAAAAAATTATCCCCGGCCAAAAACTTGGTGGGCCCGGAGATATGTATAAAATTAAGCGCAATAAAAACGGGGGCCTACAGTAATACCGCAAGTGCACGGTCGTCAGTTGTAGCTCGTGCAAGTACGGGTCGATCCACAGAGATCGGGTGTGTTTTGGAGTGTTCTAGCTAATTGGGTTCCTAAATTGCTATTGGGCTATGAAGCCTTTTTGGCTTCAATTGGGCTTAATGGGTTTGTTTCAATAAAATGAACTGAGTTTGGGCTCAGTTAGTCTTTGAAGTGCAAATGGGCTTTGGGCCTTTGATTGAGCTTTGGGCTCAATTTCACCCTAACAGTGAAGTGATCTTTCACTGTAATTTGGCTTTGGGCCTTCTGGAATGAAATGTATTGGGCTTGGCTAATGAACTAGGCCTTTGGGCTTCACTGAATTGAACTTGGGCTTAGTTGGCTTGGAGAGGCAGCAACAGTAGCAAGACTGCACAGCAGCTGCACAAGCAGTGCAAGTAGCAGCAGCAGCCTAAGCAATGAAAGCAGCTACAGCAGGGCAAAACAAGGCAATGAAAGGCAAAGCAGGGCAAATAGTATGATGCAGCAGCAGCACAAGTGCTGCACAGCAGGGGAATTCAAAGCAGCAAGGCAATGCAGTGAAAGAAAGAAAGCAGCAGCAACAGGGTTGCAGCAGCAGCTGCAGCTGCACAAGCAGTGCACAGCAGCACAAGGCCAAGAGAAGAAAGCAGAGCTGGCAGTGAAGCAAAAACAAATGAAGAAAAACAATGCAGCAGTGCAAGGCAAGTGAGAAAGAAAAGATGGCAGTGAACAAAACAGTGAAGACAGTAAAGAAAAAACAAGCAGAGAACAATGCAAGAACTAAACAAAGCAAATACTAGACATCAAAGAAAAATGATAAAACAAACCAAGGCCTAAGGCCAAGGGCAGGGATGATGGTGAAACTGAAATGGAGCAAAACTAAGGCACTCTTCTAGAGTGGGAAGAGAACTAGCTTGCTCATTGTCACTAGTGAGCACTAGTTTCTCCCCACTACTCAATCAGCTCAGTGCAACCTAAGCATACACAAGGAATGGCAAGAAAATCAGCTTGCTATGAGCACTGATTTCTTCCATTGCACAATCAGCACAACGCTTCTAAGATATCTAGCCTAGCATTTCATCAAATGTGACAGCAAATTAAACACAACAATGAACATGTAACTGACAGTGAGCAACAACAAACATGAACACAACTAACTGAACTAACAATGAACATTTAACAGAAACACTAACAGGATACAACATAACAGGACACAAGTAACATGAACATGAAACTGAACTAACAATGAACATTTAACAGAACAGCAAATTGAACTAAAAAGGAACAACATTAACAGACATGAACTGAAATTAACATGTGAACTGAAATTAACAGGACATGAAAGTCCTGGATGTCGGCTAATCCAAACATAGTTTTTAACACAACCCAACACTACATATTTATACCCACAACACAATTAGGGTTCTACAATAAAAATCCCCAAATTTCTCCAAACTGACAGAGCTAGGGTTTGGTAAATTCTTACCTAATTTGATGTAGCAACATCAAATTGAACTCGACCCATGCTTTGTAATTGCTCCTACTCCATTTCTCATGCGTCAATTGCAACTCTAGGTTACCTAATTCATCAATTTTTCACGCCTAGGGTTTCAGGCAGAGAAGCGTGAAAAAGTGAGGAGATAGGGAACTAGAGGGCTAGGGGGGAGATGGGTTTTGTTGTTGGGTGATAGGGTGATGATGGTGGAGGTGTGGTGGTGGCAGTGAGTTGGTGGCAAAGGTGGAGAAGGTGGTGGACATGGCTTCTGCAGAGCTGCAGAGGGGAGGTGATGGAAGAGGGGCTCGATGGTTTGGGAGAGACGGGGGGTGTCTGGTTAGGTGGTAGGGTTCGGTTGCTAGGGTGTTAGGCGGATTCATCAAATTGGATGAACAGTGAGGATGAGCCGTGGGATGTGGAGCTGGTAGGTATATCGGACGGTGATGCGGAGGCAAGCGATGAGCGACCGTTGGATGAGGAGATACAACGAAACGAACGGTGCTAGATTAGGTTAGGTGCTGTAGTGTAAGGCGGAGATATCAAACTTCGATGCACAGCAAGGGAGCGACCGTTGGATTCAACTACCATATAATCTGAAGGCTTGGAATTTCAGCGCTGTGGTGCTTGGCAGAGACTTCAGATTTTGATGCTCTATGAAGGAGCGACCGTCGGATGCTTCTGAGAACTGATCTGATGGCTGAGAACGGAGTCGCTTTTGTGTGTAGAAAATGAGGTTGTGCGCACCATTCTTCGCGGTTTCCTTGCGTGATTTCTCCCGGCTTTTCACTACTTTTCTGCTGTTTTCGCTCCGCGACTCATCCGAACTTTATTTATTACCTAAAAATGCAAAATTAATTAATAAAAATATTTATTCTTGAAAACAATGAAAATACAGAATATGGGATAAAATGTAGAATTAATGCATAAAAGATGAGTTAAATGCCAGCAAAAAGGGATAAATATATACAATATTTGGCACTCATCAGTTATTGGCTTTGCGAGCATGCAAATGAAGTGAGACAAGGTAGAACGGTTATAAAATGTATTTTTAACCATATTAGAGTGTTCATAACCAACAAGAACAGGTGTGACACCAATTGGCGTGACAACACAAAAGGTGACAGTTGAAGTTGGCGGTTATGGAAACTACTTGGACACTTGGCTGTCCAAGTCTTGTGCAAGCGGTTGCACAGAAAGTTTTGGCCTGATCCTAGTAGTATAAATAGTCCACGGATCAATAATGTTGGTGTTGTTCAATTGAGAGAAGAACCACTGATTTGTAGAGAGTGTTAAGCATTCACCAAGAGGGTGAGTGGCCTGTTTTGGTCCATGTGATGGCAAAGTTTTGTAATCTTCCTTCAGTGCAATAAAATGGGTTTGTTGCAGTATATCTTTGTGTTCTTATGTTGCTGATTTGTGTGAGATTATCAATTGGAATTAATGCATGGCAAACCTCTTATGCTTATGGGGGCATGAAGAGTTAGAGAGAAAGAAGATGAAGACTTCTGTTACATATTGCCTTACGAGTGAAGGCAAATGCATATTTTGATGCAAGTGTGCAAGGTTGAGTACTTGTGGGTGAAGTTGATTCACTGAACCACATAATATTTCCGGTCATGTCCCATGGAAATTTTAGGCGATTAAATGGACATGTGACAATTACCTAGGGATGGCCATTTTCCCCACCCAAACACATCCCCGTGGGTACCCCCCGTTTGGGTAGGGTTTTACCGGCACAAATGGGGATCGGGTCGGGTATGGGTAATACCCTAAACCTAAGCTACGGGGATGGGGCGGGGATGGGATTCAAGATCCCCGCCCCATACCCGCCCCGTTGCTTCCATATTATAAGGGTTTCGACTTTTATGCAAGAATTTGTATCAAATTTTATACTTTTACAACTTAGTCGAGCTTTTTTACATTTATTATATTCTTGATCGTTCTTGTATATTCATCACTTTCGTTTCTTTGTTGTGATCAGACACATTCTTTGATCGTTCTTGTATCGAAAGGACAAAGTAGAAAAACTAAGAAGTCATTTAAAGATTCTTTTGTTCACCTTAAGATTAATTTCTAAATTTAAAATTTTAAAATGCATTATTCTTATGTTATTATTTTTGTTTGCTTCATATTTAAGTTTTAATTATAAATAAAATTATGTATTAATTCCGTGTTACGGGTAACCCATGGAAAACCCGCCGCAAACGGGTATTCCCCATACCCGCCCCGCTCCAATTCATGTGGGTGACGGGGCGGGTATGGGTATTTTTTTTTACGAACGGGACAATGACTGGGAATTGGCATACCCGCCCCATGAGCAGGGACAGTGACTGGGTATTTTTTTTTAGGAACGTGACTAGGTATTTTTTTTTACGAACGGGACAGTGACTGGGAATTGGCATACCCTACAATTACCTAGGTACGCCCGGTCACTCTAATTAATGCACTCGTGAACAAGGATGGTTTCTCCATTGCAATTCATTTATCACAAGGCACAGCCACGCCTAGGCCTGTCAATGGATACCGATTTTCCGTTATCCGATACCGATAATCCGTTAGACGTTACTGCTACCATCCGACATAGCGGTAAACGGATATCCGATACCGATAAGCTAACGGATAATCCCTTCTTAACGTAACGGTAGTGGCAGAGCCTATTTCCGTTAGGTTTAGTTCCGTTATCCGCTAACGTGCGTACTGCACGTGTAAATTTTTATACGTTATGTATTGTTTGGTTTATTTCATCTCATTCTTCTGTCTTCACTTCGAGTTTCGACACAACAGAGAAGTTCTCAGAGAGAAAAAGAGAGAAACTACGGATGCTGAATCAAGCATCGTCTTCTCTGCCTTAGAAATCATCATCTTCTCTGTGTGATTACTGATTAGAAACTAGGGTTCTATTCTTCAATTTCCTTTGAGTTTAATTTCAATCTTCAAAACTCAATTTCAATTTAGGGTTTCTGAAATTAGGGTTCACGATTTCAGATTTGTGAAATTAATCATGTCCCAAAGCGAAAGAGGAGCATCAAACCATGTTGGGTCTTCACAAAATCTCTCTATTTCAGTTGCATCACATTTACCTGCTGCTGCTGCTGCTGCATCCAACCAAGTTCAAGCTTCTGGAGTGAATTCAACACCTGCTTCTATTACACCTGCAATTCTTCCTAGAGAAGAAGTAGAAGAAGATGTAGAAGTAGATGAAGACCCAGTTATAGTTGAAGAGAAGAAAAAAATGCGCTCAGTAAGGTCTGATGTATGGGTTGATTTTGAAAGGAAGGTTGGAAAGAAGACAGTAAAAGGTGGAAAGGAGGTTGGGGTACTGATAGCTGAATGCAAACACTATCACAAGAGAATACCTGCTCCCAGTAACCAAGGAACCAGCCGCTTGCATTACCATGCCAAAATCTGCAAAGAAAAGCCTGACAATAAGAAAAGACAAAGCAAGATTACTTCTCTCAAAACAGGTAATGCTAAAACCAAGTTAGCAAATTGGAAGTTTGATCCTGTTGTTACTAGGACACTAGTTGCCAATCACTATAGTTGAGCATCCTTATTTTAGAGAGTTTGTTAAGTCTTTGAATCCTACTGCTAAGCTTTACACTAGGAATACAGTTAGGGAAGACATCATGAGACTAACAACTGAGTTCAAACTGCAATTACAAGAACAATTTGAGAATATTACATCTAAATGTAGCTTAACAACAGATATGTGGTCATGTAAGCATACAAAGGATGGTTATTGTTGTGTGACACTGCATTACATAGATGAGGAGTGGAAACTGGTTAAGAAAACACTAGCATATACTTTAGTGCCATCACCACACTCTGGAGAGGTTCTAGCATCTGTAGTGAAATCAGTGTGTCTAGAATGGAACATAGACAATAAGATTTTTGCTGTAGCTGCTGACAATGCTAGCTCCAACAATGTTATGATGGAACAGCTGAAGAAATGGCTTGATAGCAAAGACTGTTTAGTTCTTAATGGGAATATGTTCCAAATGAGGTGTTGTAATCATATATTGCACTTAATTGTTGGGTGGGGAATGAGAGTAGCTGCTCCATTTATAGGTGCAGTTAGAGAGTGTGTAAAATATGTCAAGTCAAGTCAGGCTAGAAAAGAGAGATTTGAATGTGCAATTTCCCAAGTTAAGCTTCCTGCTTCAAGGTCTGTCGGTTTAGATGTGGATACCAGGTGGAACTCCACCTTTAAGATGCTAAAGGATGCAAATTTTTTTAGACAAGCTTTTGCTAGGCTAGCTGATTTGGATGATGACTTCAAGATACTACCAACCTCTAAGGAGTGGAAACAAGGAGTACACATATGTGAATGTTTGGAATTGTTTGATGTCCTTTCAACCAAATTTGCTGGGATTAAGTATCCCACAACAAATTTGTATTATAATGGGGTTCAAGAAGTTAATAGATGCATTAAGCTATGGGAATCAAGTGAGCATGAGTATATCAGAGACATGGCCAAGAATATGAGGATGAAATTTGATAGCTACTGGAAAGAAAGTAACACTTTGATGGGAATTGGAGTTGTTTTGGATCCTAGGTACAAATCTAAATGGGTGGAGTTTATTATGAAGAGAGTATATGGTGTGGAACACTATAAAAGTCACTATAACAAATTTGAGCTTGAACTCAATGCTCTTTTATGTGCTTATGAAACTAACACTACAGCTCCAGATTACTTTGATACTGGAATGCATTCAACTGCAATTGAGAGCTCTGCAGGTACAACAACATCATATGAATTTGGTTATGATGATTTCATTATGGAAAACAATATGTTTGAGGTTGAGAAGTCAGAATTGGAGACATACTTAGCAGAACCAGTTCTTCCTAAAGGCACAGCCACTGAAGAAATGAGGTTTGATATCTTAAGTTGGTGGAAGAATAATGCTCCTAAGTACCCAATTCTCTCAAGGATTGCAAGAGATGTATTGGCAGTTCCAGTGACAAGTGTAGCATCAGAATCTATGTTTAGTATTGGTGGCAGAGTTCTCACATCTCACAGGAGTTCATTAGCTCCAGATCTTGTTGAAGCTTTGCTTTGTTTGGGTGATTGGCTGCCAGATCTCACTCTCACTGACAGTGATAGTTGTGTTACAGGTACATCTTAATCTTTATTTTTTTTTTGCAATTTATTGGCTTATTGCACTGACAATGACATTGCCAGCTTAAAATGTCTAACACTTTTGATTTTTCTTTCAAAATACAGAAGTTCAGGACTAAGGAGTAAGGTAAATGCATTTGCAGATGCAGTTGGCACTTGGGACTTGGCAGAGGAGAATCTGGAGATGGAGGAGGAATGCATTTGCAAAAAAAACATGAAGATTATGAACTTGTTTTCTTGTGTGGCAATGGCATGAACATCTGTATGTCTTTTTTTGGTGTGGCATGGATTTAGAACATGTTTTGTTGGATTTTAAAGCTGTTATGTGTACTTGTTCTGTAACTTCTGTGTTTTTAGCCTGTTTTGTGGCTGTCCTGTGACTTACCGGATGACAGCGGAAAAATATCCGTTATCCGGTAAATCAAACGTAACGGTAACGTTTTTGAATTTCTTATTTCCGTCGGAAATGAACGGTAACGGATATCCGCTAAATTTTAACGGAAACGGCAGCGGCGGAGCCTATTTCCGTTACGTTAGCATCCATTGACAGGCCTAGCCACGCCTATTTCACCAGCAGTTCTCACTAACCTCTGCAGATAAACAACTGGTTTATCATTCATGTAACGTTTCCCAAGGTATAGTGGTATACACTTATACTCCCTTGCCACCGTTTTGGGCCTGTTCACTTACTACAGTAGTGGGCATAGGAGCATTTCCCATCTTGAGGCCGCTTAAATTTAACTCCGTAATTTCACTTTTCATAAGACGGGCCTATTTTCAGGGAATGGAAACCGTCAGAGGTGAGGCCGGTTTTCAAAGTGTTCACGGAATTTTGAATGGCGTCCTTATGTTTTTATAGCACATATAATTGGCACTTTCCCTTGGTAAATGATGAGGCAGAGGAACTACTTGTTGTTGGACCAGAAGAGGTAGCATTATAATCTTTCTACAGTGCTTATGAGCATGCGGGATCTTTAGTTCAAATGATTCTTTAGAATATGACCTTCCTCATAGAGTTGCTAGACAATTTGGAATTAACCAAGAAATTCCAGAGAAGTAACTGCCATCAGCAAAATTCAAACTAGGCAACAGTGTGGAAACGTTATGAGAAATCGAACAGCTATGGGAAGCTCTCTGGCCGGTCTAGATTCTCGTGACCTTGTCTGAATCTCACTTAAATTTAGAATGCAACATGATACCCGCCCGGACTTGTAAAAGAAAGTCTACTGCATCCTAGGTTCCAAGCAAAAACAAGTTCATAATCCCATGAAGACAGTAATTCTTCGGAAAGACAGTAAGACTGTTCATAATCGCATGTTTCCCAAAAGCTAAATTTTGAATATTCTTCGGGAAGGTAGTAAGACAGGTAAAGATGACTGATAAAAAAAAAACCTGGCTAACATTAGAATGCGACATGTTAACTCTAATTTGGACAACAGCTCCACTAGAGTTCTGGCAGATGAGGAGTAATAAGAAAAGATTCCAGGTATCCAACCTGGAGAAAAGAATGTAGATGGAAAGTCGATGGAACCTGTAAAAAAGATGCTGACAGAGAGAATGGGAAAGTCTGTGGGTTCCAAGGGATACCCAATAAACATGACCGATGCATAGCCATGCGCCACAGGAATAGGAGAACAAAATACTTGGGAGTCTTATCAATGAACTTGGCTGGAACTGATTGTGTTTTGTTAGTAAATTTGTCTAGTTCCTTACTGGTGCAAGTCCTGTATCGTCTCACTTCGATTCATTTTCATAAAGGATTTTGTAAAGTTTCAAAAATTGATAAAGGAACAGTTCCTGCTGATGCAGTTTCTTCTGCAATGAATAGTCAAAGACTGAACTGCATACAGTTTAAAGACTGAACTGAAGTAGGTTTATATACTTTCCAATCTAGTTAAAGTTTCTTCTGCAGTGACTAGTCAAAATTTGTCACATATGCAACAACATGCTTCATACAAAACTTCAAATTGCAAACCAATGAGTTCCTAGGAATCAGATAAATTCAAGCTCATAAAAATTTTGTGGAAAGAATTGCTGAAACCATCTAATTTCAACAAAGAAGAACTCCAAATTATACTATTATACTCCGGTTATCCAAACAACCATGAGACAGATTGAACTAGAGAAGAACTCTAAAATTATACAGGTATATATGAAGAAGGAGATGAACATAATGACAAGGAACACATTTGTTCCGAATCGACATTGTTGGTTTTACTCATTGTACAGAAAGCTCGAACGCAGCCGAAACTTACATTTATGAAGTTGTCGATTCTTAAATAACTAATTTCTTATACAGGCATACTTTAATGAATTAGGAAGCGGAACATCAAAAAGAAGAGAAGGAACAATAACATATAAGCGAAACTGAAGAGTTATAAGCAGAATTCATACTAACGCATCAGCACCAGCAACAATCTCCAATATCTCACCAGTAATCTTAGCTTGACGCCTTCGGTTAAACTGTGTTGAAAGAGCTTTCTTCAAATCACTTGCATTATCAGATGCACTGCTCATGGCACTCATCCTGGCTGCAAGCTCACTAGCTAAAGATTCCTGTAATGCCCTCAAAATTTGACTGTTTAAATACAAAGGCAGAAGTGCATCAAGAATCTGAACTGGGTCTTGCTCAAATTGAATGATAGGTGAAAAATCAATTGTTTTAGTTCGCACTACATCCCTTTCGACAGTCAATTTTCCTTCTTTGGTAGTCAAGCGGAAAAGCTCATCGTCTGCTGCATCAACACATGTTCCATTGATATCACAAATTTCTCCTTTAGGCGAAAGTGGAAGCAGTGTATGAATGACTGGATCTGATTTCACTAGAGAAACAAACTTAGTGTATAAAAGTTCGACTTTATCGACTTCTTCACTAATAAACAACGAAAACACATCATCTGCAATAGCTTGAGCTTCTTTAGTAGTAGGAAGATTTCCACCATCAAGGTATTTATCAACAGGAATATAAGGTCTACGAGAGAAATAAGTATTTCCCTTTTTCCCGACACTAATAATAGTGTATTGCAAACCAAGACTCTTCAATTCTGCAATTCTAGCTTCAGCTTTTTTCAAGAGCTGATTATTGAAACCACCACAAAGACCTCGATCACCAGTAACAACAACTAATGCAACTTTCTTAACAGGACGAACAGTTGTTAAAGGAATATCAACATCTTCATTCTGAAGTTGTTCATTAAGACTGTAAAGTACTTCAACTAGGGTTTCAGAAAAGGGTCTACCACTTACCACTGCTTCCTGAGCTCTTCTAACTTTCGCAGCAGCCACAAGCTTCATTGCTTCAGTAATCTTCTGGGTATTGGTTACAGAACCAATACGGTCACGGAGTTCACGAAGATTGCAACTAATTTGAGATGAAGATCGAGATGACGGGGTTGTTGAATTGTAAGTTGGGAGACAAAATGGGTTTAGGGCAGATCTAAATGAGAGTGCAGATGGATCAGAGAGACTTGATTTTGAAGAGACCAACATGGTTAGATTTGAGCAAGACATGATTTTTGCTGGGTTTTTTTTGCTCTCCACAGATTCACAGAGAGAAGAGGAAGGAGAAAGGGGAGATGAGAGTTGTTTTGGGGATTTTGGGTCTGTGCTTGGAGGGAAATGAGAGGTAGAGGGGGGTGGGAGATTTGGATTGGGTTTTTAGGGATAAGGATTTTATTGACCGTTGGAGATTGTGGTGAGATGAAAATGTAGGGTTTTTCCATTTTCTTTTTTGTGTTATCTTATCGCACCATTAGTCAATTTCTTTCTTTGCTTGATTTTCCAAAGTGAAAAATACTAGAACCCCCTACTATATGGGTTCAAACATATAGAAGCCCCACAAAATGGATCCTCCACCCTCAACTCCACACTTTCATAAAATGATATTACTAGGCCCGAAAAATCAAATTATCTTTAGATCAGGCCCATAATTAATTATTCCGAACTTTAATAATGGCAACATTGCCCTTTAGTATTTATACAAGGGAATCCCAGAAGCTTCTTTTCATTTCTCTATTCTCTTTCTCTTTCATCTTTATCTCTCTCTGTTGTAGAACAATGGTTTCTAGGGTTCTTGAGATTCATTTTCGACTGCATCAAATCTTCTTCGTCTTCATCAAATCTTCGACTGCAACAACAACGATTGATTGCATCTTCTCCTTTTATGCCTCTGTAGTTTCATTTATGTCAAAGATCGATTGAATCTGATCAAAAGATAGATCTTACGGAAGATGCAGATGATTTGTTTAGTCTGATAATTAACCAAAGAAATCGAAGAGAAACATCAGGAAAAACGAATTGAAAGGTAAGTTAATCTTCCTTTAAAGCTTTCATTAATCGATTTCGAGTTGAAATCAAATTTCTCGTGGTTTGATTTTAATGATTTTGAAAAAAAAATGAAAATTAATCTCGATTTCATTATCTGATCCGTAATTAGAGTTTAGATCCTTAATCATGGGAAAGATGAGCATGATTTTGCGTATAAGTATCATCTTCTCTTAAGGATTTTAGGGTTTTCAGAACCTATATCTTCATTTTTTTTAATTAACCTATCCTAATTGAAATCGAAGCATAGATCTACAATTTTCTACTCACTCTGGTTGTTTTGATTTAGATTTTTTGAAAAAACTTGAACAAAAAATCCATATCTATTCGTCGTAAATCTTAATTTGTAGCTACGATCTAAAATAATGTTTTGAGATTCAGTATCAAAGAATCATTGTCTCTGTTACCCATAGATTTGATTTGATTTTTCATCCACTCATATGAACTGGTCTGGTGATGTTGGTGGTGCAGGTAGGGGTTCTTTAGGAGGATGAGGAGGCACTGGTGATATCAGAATTGATAAATTGAATGAGAACTGCTTCATTGGTTAGTTTGTTTATCCAAGTGGCTATAGATGAAACAACAGAAAACACTCTTGAATCACAAAAGAGTTTGATTGCTCAATTGTTGTACTTTTCTGAGAAATTAGAAAGCTCTGATTCATCCTTATCACCAGGCTCATATGTGTTGACATATATGAAAGAAAGCAGTGCTGAGAAGTAGAAGTCAACTGATAAAGATGATTATAGGTACTTCATTTCAGATGCCATGCTGCCAATGTTTTGCTCTTGAGGTAAATTTTTTGGTTGTTTCTCACTGGTTGTGTCTTAGTTATTTGGTTGTTAGGTACTTCATTTTCCGATGTCATGCTGCAAATGTTTTGGTTACTCTGCAAATGTTGGAAGTATGTTTAATCTGTTTTTTACGTGGTCCTAGGTCTGTTTTGGTTACTCTGCAAATTTTGGTCATCATTGTAACTAATTTTGTTGTTTGATATACAAAGGTGTCCTCGTTAAGCATTTGATTCTCTGAAATTTAAGTATAATTTGTACAACTGACCCAATTTGATAAATTTCATCTAACATGCTTATCTGTTATATTTATGTAGCTGCTCTGAGATAGGAGATCACAGATGAAACAAATAAAGGGACATGACGCTCCAAATCTATCTCTACCGATCCAATTCATCTCAGTACCTATTCTCCCAATGGTAAGATGGCTTTAAAAAACACCGAAGTGTAACTGCGGCTTACACATGCCATATGCATGTGTAACTTCCTATTACATATGCTTATGACATATGTAACTGCGAATTACACATGATATATGAATGTGTAACTGCCGATTACATGTAGTACAGTTTTCTTGTGTATGAACTTTTACCAGGTTTCCCACTTCACAGTGTAAGGCTTTTTTACCAGCATAGTATTGGTAGACTATGGATGTGTAACTAGTAGTTACACATGCTAATTAGATGTGTAACTTCTAGTTACACAAGCTAAATTGATGTGTATATATTAGTTACACATGCAAAATAGATGTGTAACTATGCTAATTTGTTGGGATATGCATATGTAACCTAATATGAAACTTCTATCCGTTATTAGTTGATTGAAATAGTTTCAATCGACATATTACTTTAACATTGCTGCTGCAATTGAAGCTGCAGAATGAACTTGGTGGTGATATTAGATGTATGCTTAGGTTGCAGTTACAAAGTTCAGGTGCAATCTAGTAAGGCAGCAGGATGAGCAGCATTTCGGACATCACCATGCAAAGCAATCTGTTGAGAAGCTGGATACTGAGATACTCATAGTACGTATGCAAGAAGTATATTGTTATTGTGTAAAAATATAACTTTCTAATAGACTTGTTGATATTCCCTTATTAATGTGTAAAAATATCAACAAGAAGGTGTCCATTCTGCTCATCAATGTGCTAGCACAAGGTTCTCAGGTGTTTGTATTATTCTGCCAGCATAATTACTGTCTGAAGCTTTACTTTCTGTTGCTTAAAATGTCCATCGTCATCGATAATATGAAAATGGCTTAGGTACATCTAGACTAGCGTTGTAAAACGTCTTTCTGTTAATACAGTGCTAACAACGTCTTTCTGCTGAAGCAGTCGTATCTTAATTAAGAGCTTCTCATTCACTTGCAAGGTTAACTGTATTATTTATGACTGGTAATTGCTTGATAGTCACCTCTCGTTTTTGCTAGTGTTATTCATTTAGAGATGGATTTGCTGATTTTATGTTGACATATCCAAGTCTGATGCATGTGTAACTCCTAATTACATAATTCAGATGCATGTGTATCTGCAAGTTACACATGCTAATTAGATGTGTAACTTTTACTTACACATACTGATTTTGGGTACACATACCAATATGCATATGTAACTCCTAGTTACACTAGTCATATGCATGTATAACTTCTAGCTACACTAGCCAGATGAATGTGTATCTCCTAGTTACACATGTTATATGCATGTGTAACTCTCAGTTACACAATTCAGATGCATATGTAACCGCTAGCTACACTAGTCAAATGCTTGTGAAACTGAAATATACATTGTTTTATGTACTGTTCATTTTAATCGTATAAATACTGATTGCTTGTTGTTATATTTCAGGTTTTAGATAACTTCATAAAAGATAATTGCTTAAACGTGGTAATGGTCTCGCTGGAACTGGAGTTGACGCTGAATACACAAGTCAGATGCATGTGTAACTTTCAGTTACACTAGATAGACACATATGTAACTCTCAATTACACTAAACAGATGTGTGTGTAACTTCTAGTTACACATGCTAAGAAATTATTGTAAATGAATATTAAAGTAATAACTGTATTTTTTTTTTTTGTGTGTGTTTTTTTTATGTCTATTTTTTTTGCATATATATACAAGTGTAACTTTGCATTACACATATCATAAGGATGTGTAACTTCTGGTTACACATGCCATATGCATGTGTAACTTCTGTTTACACCTTCGCACTGTATTTTAATAATTTTGGGCCTAGATTTAATAATCTTGGGCCTAGATTTAAATTTTATTTAATTATGGGCTTGACAATATGCATAAGGGTATCAAAGTCTTTTAAAAACTCGGGGCCTAGATTTAAACTTTTTTTAATTAAGGGCCTCATATTATGGGTTATCCGTGGGTTGGGCCTGAACCTAATTTCCCCTTTTCCAAAACCCTTGCGGGGTGATTCATTCATGGTTTCGACGAGTCTGGCTCTTTTTCTAGCTTCTTGGAGCTTGGCTAGCGAAACAAACAGCTCAACCTTATTGATGTGGTGAAAAAAATGTCATCGTCACGTGGATTATAGGAACATTCGGATGTAACTTGGAGCATCTCCAAGAAAATGTGCTAAAAATCCTATGTGAATTTATCATCTAGTCTTTTTTTTGAGCAATTGCAACGTTGAGTTTCCATATTCCCAAATTCTCAAGCCATATATGGCTTTTTTGACTTAGCAATTAGGTGTGTGCCGTAAAGGCGTTTGAGTAAACTTCATCCCATTCACACGCAATTATAACTTGCGTTCAATTAATGCCGCCCAATTAATTGAAGAAACTTTATTAAAACAAACGTTTCAATAAACGTATTCTTAAATCAATTTCAAGCATAACGATTCTTAAATGCCGTCCAATGAATCAAACGTAAACTTAAAAAGAGTTTATAGTTCGGCGCATTTTATGACTTCCTTTGTTGTCCGCGCATTTTATAACTACGGGAAGCTATATATGGGATTTGCCAAATAAAGTTCTCATATATAGACACCCGGTTTCAGAATATGGAAATATGGGACTTATAGCAATTAGGAGTGTGATTGGATTTGTTACCATATATGGCTTATAGCAACAACGTTGCAGTTGCTCTTAGTTATGGGGTGTATCTAGAGAGCAAATTTAGGACCCTGTTCCCCAAAAACTATCTCCAACAGTTAGAGATTTTTATTCCTTAGAATTAATTATTATAAGACAAAACATGACGTGGAGGTGTATCCGAAGGTGCAGTTAACACTTTCTTCAAGACCTTCTTATTTAGTATGGCACCCCTCCTGATTTATAAGACCTACTGTGGGAGATGGTTTTTGTTAAAATGGGGGTCTAAAATCCTACATGTCATATAAAAATAAAACTATAACCCTTTGTTGGAGATGCTCTTAAGAAGATAGAGAGATTCAACGAGTAAAATCTCGGAGAGCACTTTACCCTATCTACCAATCTCGCATTCGGACATGGCGAAGATTAACGAGATCTATGACCGAATTTAAAATGGTTATATATGTTGCATGATGAGTCAGAACAGTCAGATTTTGTTTTTGATGCCATACATTAGTAGTCCCTAGACTACATCCAATCTCCTTAAACTGGAGTGGATTTCAGCAATTACAAGGTTTGAACTCCTACCTCTACTGTGGGAGGGAGCATGCCAACCACCATACTACTTGGTGATTGGCAGAACAGTCAGATTGACATGACTTCAAGTTGACCAGACGGGTGGCGACAAGAGATTCATTGAGGAACAGACATATTGCGACAGTCCAAGCGAAGATAACCATTCATGCTTCGTTCTTAGAATGAAATCGCCAATGAAGAAGTGGTGGTTTTCAAATAGTGATTGTAGTGGTGGTAAAAACTGGGTCTTTTCAGACTTGTGAAGAAAACAATTTTTATAGATTTAAATTAAACAGGCAACTAAATAAAATAATTCAAAGTTTTGGAGAAAAATACCAAGACTAGGATTCCACCATTGACCAAATAAATAGTAAACTCTAAATAATATTCATGCAATTTATCTTTAAAAATAATTCTAATATTTGCCTCAAGTATATTCTTGAAGTAATAGTTGTAATCAAAGAGTATAAAACATCGAAAGTATTTAAAACCCAGCATGCTTCATCAAATTAATTCACAACTATTCAATAAGAACTAATATTTCAATTCAATCCCATGCAAATAATCAAATAATAATATTGCAAATAAATAATAAAATTAGAATTATACCAATTAATGTGGAACAATGGCTTCCTCCGTCGCCTTGGCTAATGGGTTTAGCTCTTCATGGTAAAAACACACACAAAATAATCACTCATGGCTGAATAGGTGTTTTTATTGAAGAAATAAGATGAAACAGAAATTCGCAACGCTGTAGAAGTGTTACAGCGTCGCTGTTACAAAACAGATGATGATGTTTATATACGATAATAATGATATGCTGTAGATAAACGACAGTTCGATTTCGCTGTAAGCACTGTGGAAAAACGACTGACTCTGCGAGTCCGTTCTTCCTTCTTCGTCTTCCTCCTCGAGCAGCAGCAGCAGCAGCAGGTATGATTTCTGTTCTTCGTTTCGGCTCTGAACTCTCTCCTAATTCTCTCCTCCGGGTTTCTAACCTTTCTTTGATGTAAACCAACACTTATATAGCCCAACAGATCCATAAATCTCGACTAAATCCGAGAGTATTTCTCTTTTTTTCTTCTCGAGCAGTTGAGAGAATAATCTCTTTTCTGTTGCTTTGTACGCGTCCTATGGCCAGTTATTACGCTCCAAAATTCTCTTAAGACTTGAACAAGACTAGGTACATCTTTATCCAGCGTAAAACTCTCCCAAAATTCTTCACAAAATCTTTGAAAATAAACCGAAAGAGTACGTATCCTGTTGAACTTTGATTCACTTCTCCCGGCCATTCTAGCCTAATTAAGCCCATGAAATCATCCATACTAGAATTGTATATCCATATCACGTCCAGCCCATGAGAATCAGTGATTGAATCTCATTAAAACTCGTCCGAAAATCCAACCCTAAATCTGTCTGGTGAAAGAAATTTTTCCCGCCAAAATTTTCTTTTGAATTTGAGAAGTTGACCTCTCCTTATCTGTGGCTGGTCTCCCTTTAGCAGATGCCTGGAAATGGGTCACCCCTTAGTGATTAGGTTACCCCTTATCCAAAATCAAGGGTCCGTATAGCAAGTGTCCTCTGGGGCATTTTCCGTACTTTTTTCGGGGTTCCTCCGGGGTATTTCTGGGGTACTTCCGGTACACTTCTGGGGCGCTTCCGGTACTCTATCAACGGAGGTCCAAACGCCGCATTTTCAGCCAATTTCGCCGCAAAACTTTATTCTTCTAAAAACACCTACAAATAAATAAAATATCCAAATAAGTACAATATCGAGCACTAACAATATATATAATTGAGATAAATTAGACACATAAATGCGTCTATCAAATACCCCCAAACTTATTATTTGCTAGTCCCGAGCAAATCAAAACTACAAAATAAAATTCTAACTCACTGTCGCAGGCATCGTCGATTGCATTTAGCGTATGCAATAAGCCTTTAAACCCCTAGGTGGCCCTAGTGGCCGAGTTATAGTCTCGGGAGGGCTTACCAGAGATATACCCACAAAACCTGTACTCCAGACCTTAGCTATCTACGCAGAACCTTGGAAGGCACTAAAGAATCTCCTTGGTTGGCATACTTATTGACTACAGGAAGAAGTACCCTGATGCGAAATTCCAATTGCTGTACACGAGTTTGCACTCAAGCATACTAAAATTCATATAAAGTGACAGAGCTCTACTCAGATAGTTGCACTATGGACATCATATTCGGAGTCAAAACTAATCACATGGATAGATCAAGAAGATGGATATAGAAAACATAGATGGTTTTGATGTTTACTAAGTGAACGACGTTTCCCATATCTGTCTGAAGGCCTCCGCCAAAATGAACCTATCCTAATGGATTGAGATACTAGTCTGACTAATATCAACACACTGACATATACAAGGGTACCAGTGGTCGATAACCTAACTCTAGGTCAACACAACTGGCATATACAAGGGTACCAGTGGTCGACTTTATTGAATTTATTCCTTTTGGTCAAATGGTCTGGTCTCAATTTCTTTCTTTTTTTTTCAACTTTTTTTCAACTTTTTTTTTTTTTTTTTCTTTTTTCTTTTTCTTTTTCAACTTTTTTTTTTTCATGGTATCTCAATCACTCTAATTCACCCTAGCATTGGTAACAACTTGAATCGTGGGCCCCACGTATCACTTAGAGAAACATAGTTTAAAAAAAATAAAAATAGAAGTGAAAAGGACTCAACGAGATATGGTGAAACTATCATGTTATTTCTAACACCTGAGCTCTGTGCTTTTATGAATAGACTCTTTAGATGTTTCCATCTAATCAGATTGGTTCCTCAAACTCCTACAATCAAAATGCTTCCATCCACTTAGATTAGTTAGTGCAATCCTCAATAGGCATAAATTTCTAGGCTCTGGAGTTTATTTATTGCAAAAAGGTGACAAAAAGTGTTTCTTCCCCACCCCCAAACTTAAATCTTACATTGTCCTCAATGTTCTAAAGATGAAATTAAAAGCATGAACAAGGAGAAACTATTACCACTGGAGGGAAAAGAAATAAGGAAGGATATTACCGTATCACATGAACGCGGGAGCCTCCCAGGAAATGCTAAATTTATAGTCATTAGCTAGACATCAAATACCTCAAAAAGAATTTTCACCTTCCAAAGTCGTATACCAATAGTCGAAACAATTGTGGGTCCATAAGACCAAATAGAACTGCCACGAATAGGAGACAAATGCTCAAGATTAGAAAAATGAGCAATAGAGCACAACCTGATCTAAAGTTTCTCGCAAGACAACTGGATTTATCTCGGGTGACCACTTGGGCTTCATATGAGTGTCTCGGCAAACAGCTTTATCCGAAAAACGGGTCTCTAATATATGGATTTTTTCCTGGACATTATCAGGAGGATCGGGTTGTGGAGTCTGAATAGACTCATGGAATACCTCACTAGGCTCGAGTCCCAAGATAGGGACTTCTAATGGGGATAATTGACGATCACAAGAATCATTACTAGCCCCAAACTTAGGGTTTTCACTACTCTCACACAAACCTCTCATTATTGCTTGAATTTCCGGATCTTCCCAGTCCTTAAAATACTCAAGAGATTCTTCTAGTTCTCTACCCCCAAACTTAGAATTTTGGGTGCCTCTACAATGACTAGTCACAATGTTCCTAATTTCTAGACCATCGGGTTCTTGAAAAAGGTCAATTGCTTTCTCTAAGTCATAATCAGGTGGTTCATCCTCAGCTTGCTTCATATCTTCTATGGTCCACTCTAAGGCTTCCTTATTTTCTTGAAGCACGGTCTCTGGCCTACTTTCCTGATCACTATCCAAATCGGAAGCTATAATCACAGGGAAAGACTCGGGTGGGCCTAAAAATGTATAATTAGACTCCAACTCAGGAGGCTCTTTTAAATAAGGTGTTAAGATAGACTCAGAAGCTAGTAATGGTTCGAACCTATTTTTCCATATATCAATATCTAACATAGGAACAGAATCCAACAGAGCATTAACTTGTTCAATGTTACTATTATCGTCGAAATCCAGGCTAAAATGGGATAAACAACTCTCCAATGTATTTTCCGATACGATGTTTGGTAATGACTCCTGAACTAAGGTTCCTATCATGTTCACCTCTTCAATACATGTGCTATCTAGCTCAGAATGTAGCTTGTTTACATTAAAAATATTCAGCTCAATAGTCATATTACCAAAAGAAAGATTCATGATACCATTTCGACAGTTTATGATCGCATTAGACGTAGCTAAGAATGGGCGACCTAAAATCACAGGTATTTGGTTCTCTGGGTCGGGGACAGGTTGGGTATCTAGGACCACGAAATCCACTGGATAAATAAACTTGTCGACCTCAATAAGAACATCCTCGATCACACCACGAGGGATTTTAACGGACCTATCAGCTAACTGGAGTGTTATCTGGGTAGGTTTCATCTCACCTAGTCCTAGCTTAAGGTACACATGGTATGGCAGTAAGTTCACACTGGCTCCTAAGTCAAGCAACGCTTTCTCAACACGGTACTTACCTATTGTACAAGCAATGGTAGGGGACCCTGGGTCTTTATACTTAGGAGTAGTGGTATTCTGAATAATAGAACTCACATGACTAGCTATGAAGGCTTTCTTCTGGACACTGAGCTTACGCTTTCGCGTACACAAGTCCTTAAGGAACTTGGCATAAGAGGGAATCTGCCTAATTGCATCTAATAATGGAAGGTTGATATTAACCTGCTTAAAAACCTCCAATATATCATTAAAGTTGGACTCCCTCTTAGTCGGAACTAGCAGCTGGGGAAACGGGGCTCTGGGAACAAAGTGAGGCTCAACAGGACCCTCATTGGTCTCTTTGGAGACTCTATCAGTCTCCTCATTTTCTGGCTCAGCAGGGTGAACTACAGCATGTTCACTATCAGGCATGGCGACCTTGTTGTCAACTTTCTTTCCACTTCTTAGGGTTGTGACAGCATTCACATGATTGTACGATTTCTCTCCTTTGGGGTTAGGATCAGTATGACTAGGGAACCTTCCATTTTCTCTCTCACTTATAAACTTAGCTATTTGTCCTACTTGAAGTTCTAATTTGGCAAGACTCTGGGAATTATTCTTCAACTCTTGCCTAGTTTCTTGTTGAAAGCTCATGTGGTTCTTTGATAGCATGTCATGGTTACTTACTAACATAGTGATAGCTTCCTCTAAGGTAGAGATCTTTTTCTCGGAAGTGTTCTGAAACTGGGTTTGACCTGAAGAGTTCTTAAAACCAAAACCTGGGGGAGGCTGAGAATTACTAGACTGGCCTTGACTCTGGCCCTTAGACCAAGAGAAATTAGGATGGTTTCTCCAACCAGGGTTGTAGGTTTCTGAGTATGGGTCAAACTTCTGACGGTTCTCAAACCTAGCATTGTTATAGACAGCATGGGCTTGCTCTTCACTAACCTGACCTTCCCAAAATGAATTATCGGGCTCTATTCCACAACTAGAGACTTGAGAGGCTCTATTAGGTTCAACAAGGGACCTATTTTTAGTCTGGCCCATTTCCAAAGCTTCTAACCTTCTAGATAAAGCAGCAAACTTAGCATCTGACGCAAAACTCGTATCTACCATATTGGTGCTACTTCTATTGACCAAGAGTCTTTTAGGGGGTTCAACACAAGATTCCCACTGTTGGGATTTTTCAGCGATAGCTCCTAAGAAGGTAAAAGCATCATCAGCATTTTTACTAGTGAACTCACCAGCGCACATAGACTCAACCATGGCTTTGGTGGAATAGTCTAAACCATCATAAATAATCTGTACAAGTTTCATATTATCAAATCCATGGTGAGGACACTGAGATAGGAGATCATTGAATCGCTCTAAAAACCTATAAAGAGACTCTCCCTCTTGTTGCACACTAGCACTAATTTTCTGCCTAACAGCTGCAGTTTTATGCTTAGGGTAGAATTTCATATAGAAGGCAGCGATAAGTTCCTGCCATGTTTCTATGGATTCAGACGGTAAGTTGTTCAGCCAGGTCTTGGCTTTGTCTCTCAAAGAAAAGGGAAACATCTTAAGTTTCAAGACTTCATCGGTAAGGTCCTTTATCCTAATTGTCCCACAGATTTCCTCAAAGTCCCTAATATGAAAATAAGGGTTCTCATCATCTTTTCCTAAGAATATAGGGATCATTTGAAGAATACTAGGTTTTATCTCGAAATTAGCCGTAGTGGCTGGCAATTTAATGCATGAAGCTCGGTTGGTCCTAGTTGGGAACATGTAATCTTTCAAGTTGCCATCGCTGGCACAACAGAAGTACTAGGGGTACTACTCACAAAAGACAGATTCTCAAAACAGAAGTTTCCAAAAACAGGGCTCTCAAAAGAAGATCTTCGAGCTCCCTGCTTAAATCAGAAGAACTACTAGGTTTTTCGCTAATCAATCGACCTAGAGTATCTCTTTTCCAAGCCCTAACAAAATCGGGCATACACTAAAAAGAATTCAAAAAGAAATAAAAATCCTAACAGGAAGGTTCTAGCAAACACACAGCAGGCTGACTCGACTTTACCACAGCAAACCTAAAGATTTCTAGCAAACAACAAGCATGATGGCTCCACTTAGATTGTTTCTAGACCAGCTTCTAATCCTTCGAAAGGGAATTCGTTACAATTTGAGCAACCCCTCTGGAATCAATCCGAGAAGTAAGTTGAATCGAGGCGAGGGAAGCTCAGTGGAGCTTTGATACCCAAAACCTCACCGATCCAATGCGGCGCAGTCACGCATTCAACTCACAAAACCGTCAAGAACTTCGAGGTGTGCTTAAAAGAGTAACCAATATTTTTCGAATGATTGTCCTGTTAAGCTCGATACCCTATAGGTCTCTTTCTAGTCCAAATTTTAGGCTTAGGTTCGCTTTAGGTTTCGTTTTCCTAAGGCGGGCAAGAAGGGAGCGGTGATGAAATCCGAACCCTTATCTTTAGGCCAGCCTTGCCCTTTACTAGGAATTTAAAAACAGTCCATATTCAAGTCCTCAGCATATATTCACCTTAAGGAGTCCAGTAACCCGCTTGCAGGAGATTCGCGGGTGTTTAGAATTTTACCTCCCGTACCAGACGGGCGAAGAACCGCTGAAGTCGACTCGGGCCACGACTCCTATGTCGTGTGCGAACCCGAGGGGCCGAGACGATATCGTAATCGTCGTCCTTCCCTGCACAGTTTGTATTTAAGGGTACCCTTCCGTAGGGTTTAAAAATAAAAATAAAAATG
Source organism: Papaver somniferum (assembly GCF_003573695.1). NCBI lineage: Eukaryota > Viridiplantae > Streptophyta > Magnoliopsida > Ranunculales > Papaveraceae > Papaver > Papaver somniferum. The sequence goes on from NC_039367.1 coordinate 54,462,381, forward strand.
TCCCAAAATTAATGTCCAAAGTCCAAAAAAAAAATACAAAAGAAAATAAAGTCTAAAAAAAAAAATTACAAAATAAAAATGTCTCTTTTTTTCTCTCTTTTACAAAATAAAGAAAATCTTCTTCTTTCGCTCTTTAGCTTTGGTTTTCACTCCCAAACTTTAAGTAAATCACCACAAGCTTTGGAAAATTTATCTTCGCTCCAACTTCAAAAATCTGCAAGGAAACAAAAAAAAAAACCAAAAACGTAAAGAAGAACAAGAATAATAATAAAAAAAAAAAATCTAAAAAAAATGCTACTAAACACAAATCCGCGTCGGCGGCGCCAAAATTTGATGGTTTTCAAATAGTGATTGTAGTGAAGTGGTAAAAACGGGGTCTTTTCAGACTTGTGAAGAAAACAATTTTTATAGATTTAAATTAAACAGGCAACTAAATAAAATAATTCAAAGTTTTGGAGAAAAATACCAAGACTAGGATTCCACCATTGACCAAATAAATAGTAAACTCTAAATAATATTCATGCAATTTATCTTTAAAAATAATTCTAATATTTGCCTCAAGTATATTCTTGAAGTAATAGTTGTAATCAAAGAGTATAAAACATCAAAAGTATTTAAAACCCAGCATGCTTCATCAAATTAATTCACAACTATTCAATAAGAACTAATATTTCAATTCAATCCCATGCAAATAATCAAATAATAATATTGCAAATAAATAATAAAATTAGAATTATACCAATTAATGTGGAACAATGGCTTCCTCCGTCGCCTTGGCTAATGGGTTTATCTCTTCATGGTAAAAACACACACAAAATAATCACTCATGGCTGAATAGGTGTTTTTATTGAAGAAATAAGATGAAACAGAAATTCGCAACGCTGTAGAAGTGTTACAGCGTCGCTGTTACAAAACAGATGATGATGTTTATATACGATAATAATGATATGCTGTAGATAAACGACAGTTCGATTTCGCTGTAAGCACTGTGGAAAAACGACTGACTCTGCGAGTCCGTTCTTCCTTCTTCGTCTTCCTCCTCGAGCAGCAGCAGCAGCAGCAGGTATGATTTCTGTTCTTCGTTTCGGCTCTGAACTCTCTCCTAATTCTCTCCTCCGGGTTTCTAACCTTTCTTTGATGTAAACCAACACTTATATAGCCCAACAGATCCATAAATCTCGACTAAATCCGAGAGTATTTCTTTTTTTTTTCTTCTCGAGCAGTTGAGAGAATAATCTCTTTTCTGTTGCTTTGTACGCGTCCTATGGCCAGTTATTACGCTCCAAAATTCTCTTAAGACTTGAACAAGACTAGGTACATCTTTATCCAGCGTAAAACTCTCCCAAAATTCTTCACAAAATCTTTGAAAATAAACCGAAAGAGTACGTATCCTGTTGAACTTTGATTCACTTCTCCCGGCCATTCTAGCCCAATTAAGCCCATGAAATCATCCATACTAGAATTGTATATCCATATCACGTCCAGCCCATGAGAATCAGTGATTGAATCTCATTAAAACTCGTCCGAAAATCCAACCCTAAATCTGTCTGGTGAAAGAAATTTTTCCCGCCAAAATTTTCTTTTGAAGTTGAGAAGTTGACCTCCCCTTATCTGTGGCTGGTCTCCCTTTAGCAGATGCCTGGAAATGGGTCACCCCTTAGTAATTAGGTTACCCCTTATCCAAAATCAAGGGTACGTATAGCAAGTGTCCTCTGGGGCATTTTCCGCACTTTTTTCGGGGTTCCTCCGGGGTATTTATGGGGTACTTCCGGTACACTTCTGGGGCGCTTCCGGTACTCTATCAACGGAGGTCCAAACGCCGCATTTTCAGCCAATTTCGCCGCAAAACTTTATTCTTCTAAAAACACCTACAAATAAATAAAATATCCAAATAAGTACAATATCGAGCACTAACAATATATATAATTGAGATAAATTAGACACGTAAATGCGTCTATCAAGAAGCATCTTCCACAAGTAATAACTCTGATGGAAATTCTATCGAAAATCACTCGGAACGTCGGCGAGCGAAATGAGCTGTAAAGCATTAGTAAAATTCGCACATAAAAGGAAAACAAAGACACAAATGTTGAGATTCTTTAACTGGGAAATAAAGAATTGATTGTAGAGAGAGGAAAGTCATTGTGCTTGAGAGAAATAACATGTAATCACATTCAATACATAGTGAAAATCACCTCGTGGATGTAGGCTTTAACAACGGAAGCAATAAATAATTCATACAAACCAATATAAATCAACTTGCAAAATTATTCACCTCAACCAGAAGCAATTGAAACAACATAGACATTATAAGCACCGCAATTGCACCGTAATTTTGTAAGCCTAAACGATTGATATCATACAAAAGCAAGATAACAATAGTTTTTCTTAACCGGAACCAATTGAATCACACACACATCAATTGTACCGAAATTTTATAAGCCTAAATAATTGATACCATACAAACGTAAGATAACAATAGTTTTTCTTAACCGAAACCAATTGAATCACACACACATCAATTGTACCGAAATTTTTTAAGCCTAAACAATTGAAATCACACAATAAAGCAAGATAACAATGGTTTTTCTTAACAAGAACCAATTGAAACACACATCCACACACTGATCGAATTTTAATAGTGGTAAGAAAGGTTGTCGTTCACACAGACCTGTCGGATTGATTTTAAGTTTTAATAAATGAAAATACTAAAAATAAGAAAATATATATATACAAAATAAAGTCACAGGATGAAGAGGGACCGGGACTCGGGGTTCCACTGCTTTTCATGTTCATGGGATTCATAAATTTAAACTCTATTCTTTGCCAAAGTAGATTTCGTAAAACATCAATTGTAAATTACAAGCATAGCGTATCTAAAGCACCTAAGACTAAGCACACACCATCTAACAAGATAACAACTGATTAATAGAAATCATAAATCATTTAAAATCGGTGCAAAAAGTAAATAAGGAATTAATTAAATTATCCCAAGGATGAAATCCAGCTTCCTCCGTTGTCCCAGTGATGGGTTCTAGCTCCACATGGTGAAAACACACTCAAAGGAATTTTTTATTGCTCAATAGGTGTTTACAAAGAGGAAAATATAACTCAGGCAATTCGCAACACTGAAAAGGCGTTACAGAGAGATCACTGTTACAATAATTGTTACAAACTGAAGGTAATCGTTAGAAACTGGCCATTACAAACTGTTAAATATACGACCCTTAAAACGACAGTTTTATACGGTTTTATGTTCTTCAGGTTTTCCTTCCCTACATCAGCAGAAAAATCTGCTCTGCAGCTTCCTATTCCTCTCTGTCGCCTCTCCCAACTCTCGATAACACCTGTTTGTGATCCCAGCCGTCTATATAAACCCATTTGGACCGAGAATAAGTCCTCATAACTCCAAATAATCTCGGCAGTCAATCAAATATATACGGTTTTATTTCCATGCAGATACGGGAAATATCTTTCCCTTTTTATCTCATTCACGCGCATGTTGCTGTCAACTGGTGTTTAATCCCTCCAAACACGTCGCCAACACATCAAAGATTGAGTCAAATCCCTTCAGAACTTACGCCAACTTCCAATCATCATGGGATATCCCGTGTCTTTCTCCAAGTCCCTGTTCCACGTATTCTCCCCGTTCTTTTCGATAAAACTCTTTACCAACCCTGTTTGGATGAAACAGGCCCAATCCAATGCGAATCTAGGAAGAAACCCGATGAAATCTAATCCAAAACCAAGCCAGGAAATCTCGGTGAAACTGAAAATTTGAACGGAACTTTTCCCGCCATTTTCAGTTTGTCGTGAAGAAGGAGGCCCCCTTATCCAGAGTAGGGGTGCCCTTAGCAGTAGTGTGTCCCTTAGCAGTGGAGTGCCCCTTAACCAAAAATGGGGTCCGTTTAGCAAATGTCCTTCGGGTGCCCCGGGTAACTTTCGAGCCGAATTTTCCAAAAAATATTTATTTCCCAAAAACACCTACAAAGACATAAAATACCATAATTAGTATAAAAATCGAGCACTAACAATACAGACATTGAGGACAGTTCAGACACAAAAATGTGTCTATCAAGATACCCCCAAACTTATTATTTTCTAGTCCTCGAGCAAAACTAATCTAGAAAATAAAATCCTAACTCACTAGGTGGCCCTAGTGACCGAGTTATAATCTCGGGAGGGTTTACCATAGGTGTACCCACAAAACCATGAATTCTAATTGGTCACAAGTATCCAAAGAGCTATGAGGACATACATATTCTCAACCTATCTCCAAGTAACTAGAATGCCAGAGAAATTAAAGGTGCCAGCTCTAAAGCTTACTGAAGAAAAGGGGAGACACATCCGCAACACTGCTAGATAAAGAGATATCCGCTACACAGCTAGATAAACATTGTAAGATGCATCCGCTTTACAACTAGATAAGATTATGCTGAGATAAAGATGAGAGGGACATCTGCTACACAGCTGGACTAATTAAGTGTGATGAGTTGAACCGGTGCTAGAAAGATCTTGTGCCAGATGGAAAGCGGACTAACAAAGCAACCAATATGCATCTCTCTTCGACTCTCTCATAGTAGGGTTATTTTGTTTTTGGTACTTAAGTTTTGTCTAGCTTTTGAGTTTGGTCTAACATTTGTCCATCTTGGTGTTTGGTACTTGGATAAAACGTTGACCTTCATTGACCGTTTATCACGAGACTTTAATTATTTTTGTAAAATAAAAATATTGTAAAATTTTGAGTTTACAAGTGTACCCCTGAATCTGGTATAAGATCCAACGGTTGGATTCAAAGCACTTTATCCTACGGTCCTGATTTACACCATCAACTAACCCTAACTCTTACTATTTTTCTTCCTCCATTAGCAGCAACAGCTGCTTGTTCTTCAAAACCAACCTCCATTAGCAAAGCAACAATCAAACCATATCACAAAGCACTTGTATAATCGCAATAATCAAACTTCAAACATACAACCGTTTTTCATATTCAACAATTTTGTAATCACAAAGATCAAATCTATTAGCCTACGGTGGGAGATCAAGAAATTCATTAATCAAAATTCCTGTGTTCCTCTTTTGCCTCCGCCTCTGCAAATAAGAATTTAGGGAAACCCCATGGATGTAAGAGAGCAAAAATTGACGATGGTTGTTTCAGTCAACTACCAATACCACAATCTTCACAGTTCACGTCATATTTTCCAATCTCTATTTCCATATTGTCACATAAGTAACTCATACCTACTTATCATCCAATAAATTGTTCCCTGAATCCTTCAGTCTTCTCCATCAACTCCACCACGACCTTCACATCACTCTTCTTTTCAATCAATTTCTCCCAAAATCCTTCAATCGTCTCAATCAATTTTACCCCAGATTTTTGATTTCGTTTCTTTTGTGATTTTGGTTAAGTAGGAATTGTGAAATTAGAGCTCAGTGAATTATTTATTTGATTGGATTTCCCTAATTTTGAAACCCTAGAAATTAAACTGAGATAAAACAGATGGGGAATCCACTTTATTTAAGAATTATTTTGGGTTTGGAAAAGAAAGAGGAGATGGTTGAGCAATAGAACATAAGAAGTTGGTTGTGATTACGAGAAGGTAAGTGGGCGGTTATGATGGTTGTTGCACTGGTAGTGAGATGGTGGCAGAAAAAGAGAAGGGAATGATAGTTGCGGTGACAGTGATGGGTATGTTTACAACTAGTTGCGATGCCACCTATGGAGGAGGAATGAAACACGGGTTCATGAAGGGAATTTTGGGTAGTAGATGATTTAATAAAGTGAGGGTACAATTGTAAATTAATTAACCATTAGATTTAATTTAATTTTTTGCACAATTATTAACCAGAAGTCAAGACCTAAACCGAGTCAACGCCAGTCAACGTCTATTTCAGGTACCAAACACCAAGCTGGACAAATGTTAGACCAAACTCAAAAGCTGGACAAAACTTGAGTACCAAAAACAAAATAACCCCTCATAGTACTCAGTAGAAACAACGTCTTCTTCAGCTTCAACTGTTGATGATAAACTCTCGAACCTCGTAGAACCTTGACAATTTAACTTTTCTCCTTAATTTCATGCTTGAAACTTCCTTATAGATTTCTACTTCCCTATGGCCTTATTGAACAAAACGTAACGATGATTTTTTCATTTTTCAATTTTTTTTTCTTTAATTTATTTTTTCAACACAAAAATAACAAGACAAAAATTTAAATGGCCATGAGAGAAGGACTTTAGAACTTGGATCTTCGCAACTTGTGATGTCTTGGTATCATGAACTTCAACAAATTATATCATTTGCTCTTATAAATTTTTGTAACTAAGTCTTCAACTTTGATTTTTGAATTATTCTTTTCTATTGTTGCTTCTAAACCTTAAACGTCTTCAACTTTTTTATAGATTTTGATGTCGCCCCGCTTGTTGATGATGATAAGTTTCTACTGAGAGAGAGTCGTAATCCAGTAACTAAGACTACATTGTGAGGTTTCTTTGTCTTTCTGGGATTTCCTTACCTACTTGCCTTTCCATCATGGATGGTTAGGTCCATCACGGTTACCCTCTAAAAGGAATAAGTTCTCTCCTGACTTTCAAGGATCTCAATGTATTTTTCTCTAATGTCTCAATAGGTTGTTATCCCTAGCATTCCAATTTCTATCTTTTCGGTGAGAAACAGTATGTAAACTTAGCTAACCGGATACTATGTGATGCTAGAAGTTTCAAAAATGCGACTAAAAAGTTTCTCCCATACCCCCAAACTTAAATCTAACATTGTCCTTAATGTTCTAAAGATGAAATTAAAAGCATGAACAAAGAGAAACTGTTACCAAATGAAGCAAAAGAGATAAGGAAAGATATTACCGTGTCTCATGAAGATTGGGTTACCTCCCAAGAAGTGCTAAGTTTAAAGTCTTCAGCTAGACTAAGAAAGGATTAGTCACCTTATAGAATGATAAAGTAATATCCAGAATAACTGCGGATCACCAAAACCAAATAGGGCTATCACAAGTAAAAGGAATCTGCAACATGCCAAGAAAATTAACGGATAAAGCACGCCCTTGTCTAGTTTCCTGTTTAAGACAACTACATCTAGCTGTGGTTCAGGTTCTATAACTGGGTCTAGATAAAATATTTCATGGACTGCATTTCCTCGTATCTAAGGTCCGATTTAGGTATTAGAGTCTGTAAAAACTCAAATAAAAACTTGGAAGCACGTAATAATAACCTAAATAATTGCGGATCCTTTAAGTCAATCAGTTTTGACTCACACAATTGACCACGAGGAAAGTAGTGGTCTTCCTTAAACAAATATGTCGACCCTAATCTCCTAAAGTAATTAGGTTTAGTCTCAAAACTTAATAATTGACACATCTGAAACTTATACGTTCCCACAATTGGTTGAAAAATATTTGGTGGGAAAACACAGTCAATTTGGGTACTATCGCCTGGGTAAACCACATCAACCAAGGATGGGTTTCTAACAACTGAACTTCTTCCTGGACATTATTAGGTTCGGGAGATCTAGTATGAAGGTAATCTGGCACAAAAGTTGAGGCACATATATCAAGTCCCAAGTGAGGGACCTTTCTAAGAGTTAAAGCACATGGAGAATGATAATCACCCCCAAACTTAGAGTTTTCAGTGTCTCTAGAAATACTAGTCACAACTTCCCTAATTTCTAAGTCATCAGATTCCTGAAAATGGTCAATTGATTCTCCTAAGTCAGGTTCATCCTCACTCATCTCTAAGAGTTCACTTTCTTTATCTAAAACTATTGTTTCTAAATCGCTAGACTCAAAATAAACTCGTTCCTCTAAACCTTCGTTGGCTTCGTGAAAAGGAAATACTACATCGTCTAAAACTGGGGTATTTCTAGTCAAATCCTCATCCTTTTGAATAGGTGAATAATTATTAAAATTATTTGGATTTGTACTAGAAACAACACTATCATTATAAAGCTCAATCGGAGTAACAAATTCTTGATCACTATGCTTACATATTTTATGTTCTTCATCAATACTATCCTCATCATAATCATCATTATAATAACATGATAATGATCGAACTTCATATAAACAAGTAGTGTTACCAATTCTAACCCCGTCATCTTGATTATGTGAATAAAAACTATCCTTATTTTCAAGGGTGGTATTGGGAACACTATATTGGAAATTAAGACTATCCTGAGCAAGTTTTTCCATAATCCTATTTGCACTCTCAGTAAATTGCTTGAGGGACTCTTCTAGAGAAATCTTAGTTGACTGCTCTACGGACTCTTCTGGGAGAAGAATATTATAAGTCTCTTTCATATATAACTCTGTGTTGACTCATTGAAACTCTTGAGAGACTCTTCTAGAGAAATAGAAGGATTGTTTTGCTCGTATGACCTGTGGGTATGTGCATAGTAATTGGGCTCACAATGATATGGACCATAACCTTTAAAAGTTTCGCGTTCCCAATCACTATTCACATTATGGTCATAAAAAGGATAATGTCCAAGCTTCTCAGTCGGATACTCATTGTATTGGCTATTATAATACCAATTCGACATCCTAACTGCAAGGGAATTTTAAACAAACACAACGAAGGCTGACTCGACCACAACAAGCCTATTTTATCTAGCAGAAAAAAAGCATGAAGGCTCCACTTAGATTGTTTCTAGACCAGCTTCTAATTCTTCGAAAGGGAATTCCTTACAATTTAAGCAAACCCCTCTGGAATCAATCCGAGTTAAAGTAAGTTGAATAGACGCGATGGAAGCTCGGTGGAGATTTGATACCCAAGGCCTCACCGGTATTACAAGGCGGCGCAGTCACGCATTAAACTCACAGAAACCATCATGAACTTCGAAGTATGCTTAAAAGAGTAACCAATATTTTTCGAATGACTTTCCTATTAAGCTCGTTACCCTGTAGGTCTCATTCTAGTCAGTATTTTAAGCTTAGGTTCGCGTAGGTTACGTGTTCCTAAGGCGGGAAAGAAGGAAACGGTGATGAAATCCGAGTCCTTATATTGATTTGGCCAGGCCTTGCCCTTTACTAGAAAATTAAATCCGATTTCAGGTCCTCAACATATATGCATACAAAATCATCCAGTAAACCCGCTGACAGGGGATTCGCGGGTGTTTAGAATTCTTACCTCCCGTTCCAGACGGGGGATGTACTGTTGAATTCAACTCGGGCCACGACTCCTATGTAATGTACGAACCCAAGGGGCGGAGGCGATATCGTAATCGCCGTCCTTCTCTGCACACAGTTTATATTTAAAACTACCCTTCCGTAGGGTTTTAAAATAAATAAATTCCCAAAGTTCAATGTCCGAAAGAAAAGAAAAAATAAATATCCAAAAATAAAATATTACAAAAATAAAAACCTTAATTACAGTTTCTAAAAAAAATAAAATAAAATTATATACAAAATCTTCTTCTTCACTCCTTTTGGATTCTCTTTGCTTTCCTTCTTTGGCTTCGCTTTTGTTTTCAACACTTTCTCCCTTTTTCTTTAGCTCAGCTCCAAATCTGAAAACAAATAAGAAATACCAAAAGGCGTAAAAAAGAACAAAAATAATAAAAATAAAAATAAAACCTAAAAACAAATCTATACACAAGTCCGCGTGGCGGCGCCAAAAATTTGATCGAATTTTAGTAGTGGTAAGAAAGGTTGTCGTTCACTCAGACTTGTCGGATTGATTTTAAGTTTTAATAAAAGAAAATACTAAAAATAAGAAAATATATATATACAAAATAAAGTCACAGGATGAAGAGGGACCGGGACTCGGGATTCCACTGCTTTTCATGTTCATCGGATTCATAAATTTATCCTAGACATTTATAACTCAAAACAAAAGAAACAATGACTCTATTCTTTGCCAAAGTAAATTTCGTAAAACATCAATTGTAAATTACAAGCATAGCGTATCTAAAGCACCTAAGACTAAGCACACACCATCTAACAAGATAACAACTGATTAATAGAAATCATAAATCATTTAAAATCGGTGCAAAAAGTAAATAAGGATTTAATTAAATTACCCCAAGGATGAAATCCAGCTTCCTCCGTTGTCCTAGTGATGGGTTCTAGCTCCACATGGTGAAAACACACTCAAAGGAATTTTTTATTGCTCAATAGGTGTTTACAAAGAGGAAAATATAAGTCAGGCAATTCGCAACACTGAAAAGGCGTTACAGAGATCACTGTTACAATAATTATTACAATCTGAAGGTAATCGTTAGAAACTGGCCGTTACAAACTATTAAATATGCGACCCTTAAAACGACAGTTTTATACGGTTTTATGTTCTTCAGGTTCTTCTTCCCTGCAGCAGCAGAAAAATCTGCTCTGCAGCTTCCTATTCCTCTCTGTCGCCTCTCCCAACTCTCGATAACCCCCGTTTGTGATCCCAGCAGCCTATATAAACCCATTTGGACCGAGAATAAGTCCCCATAACTCCAAATAATCTCGGCATTCAATCAAATATATACGGTTTTATTTCCATGCAGATACGGGAAATATCTTTCCCTTTTTCTCTCATTCACGCGCCTGTTGCTGTCAACTGGTGTTTAATCCCTCCAAACACGTCTCCAACACAACAAAGATTGAGTCAAATCCCTTCAGAGCTTACGCCAACTTCCAATCATCATGGGATATCCCGTGTCTTTCTCCAAGTCACTGTTCCACGTATTCTCCCCGTTCTTTTCGATAAAACTCTTTACCAACCCTGTTTGGATGAAACAGGCCCAATCCAATGCGAATCTAGGAAGAAATCCGATGAAATCTAATCCAAAACCAAACCAGGAAATCTCGGTGAAACTGAAAATTTAAACGTAACTTTTCCCGCCATTTTCAGTTTGTCGGGAAGAAGGAGGCCCCCTTATCCAGAGTAGGGGTGCCCTTAGCAGTAGTGTGACCCTTAGCAGTTGAGTGCCCCTTAACCAAAAATGGGGTCCGTTTAGCAAATTTCCTTCGGGTGCCCCGGGTAACTTTTCGAGCCGAATTTTCCAAAAAAATGTTTATTTCCCAAAAACACCTACAAAGACATAAAATACCATAATTATTATAAAAATCGAGCACTAACAATACAGACATTGAGGACAGTTCAGACACAAAAATGTGTCTATCACACACACATCATGGAATAAATATCAATTGAACCTAAATATCGTTAAGCAAAAGCAACAATATATATAAAATAAACTAAGGCTTTTCTTAAACAGGAAAACAATTAACTAACAAGATTGTTACCTCATATTTCGCATCCACTTCTCCAATATGATTGCATCTTCGTCCAGGGAGAATTGATATCGAAATATCACCACGTTGTTATCCTTATGCGTAAACAAAAGAATAACAACACACCTCAACCTTTACTAGAGAAAGGTTGAAAACCGGTTTTAACTATTGCAAGCAAAAGTTGAAAACCGTCGAAACACATATGCTTTTATGCTAATCCAAAACCGATTCAACATATTGTGACTTTTTCACATACTGTTTCTATCAGAACCCCTCATAATCCTTTGATAAAGCCTACCTACTAGGGCTAGAACTTAATCCCGCTAAATCAAAAAGTCACCCAAACCATGAGGGTTCATAATATATGAGATCGAATATTAAGGTAGTAAAACTGAAATCAAACATCTCATAAAATACTTAGCAATAAGGTAAAAGCAATTAAGCACATGCTATGTAAACCAAAAACTATCACAAGAAAATTACTCAAAACAAATAATTTTATTCATAATAGTTTTATTCATAATAGACCAATACAATCAATGAAAGAAATCAAAAATTGATGTCTATTAAACTAGATTAAGTAATACATCAAATAACTTAATCTCTAGTGGTGCTCTAGTTGTTCACTGAGGTCTCTTCAGTGCTCAAACTCTTAAAGCATGTCTCCAGGGACTTGTCCGCAACCACCTCTTGTTTCTCAAGATCTTAAATTAGAGCCTTGAGCTCATCAAGAATTCCTCTTGTACATTCGTACCTCTCCTTTATCCAATCTCGATGTCGAACAGTCATAGCAAGATTGGTTTCTAGTTCACCAAAACCTTGAATATACTGTGACATACTATCAGAACGAATCTAATGGTTTTTGGTTGGATCTTGTTTGTTATAAGCCAACAGACATGACTCATCTTGTGATCCAGCAGAGCTATCAGAGTCATAATCAGACATAATGCCTTTTTTCTTTCTCTCTGTATTGATTCCTTGACAATCCTTAACCTTTTGAGCTTCCTCCTTATTAGTCTTTGAGACACTGCGAGTTACTGGAGGCATGTTCGGATATGAACGAATTTATAAAGGATTCCTCAGGGTTTCGAATACAAACAGGAAAAACTTTCTCTTCTTAAAAGAGATAACTTTCGGACCAAAAGACTTTTGGAAGAACCGAAAATCTCAAACAACACCAACTTTTTATAATAATCATGTAAAACATGAACCTTTTTGATAAACAACTACACAAACAATTGTGCTCCTGTTTTATTGTGCCTTTCTCATCAAAAAAAAAAAAATTGAACACGAGAATATGAGAAAAGCACAACATATGATACAACTAAGTTGCATCGGAGTAAGCTTTTTCCAGCTTACAGTGAATATCAGAAACATAGTTCATGTTTCTTTTAGGGAATTTCTACCCAAAATATTTTCTCACAAGACGATGATCTTTTCTAACTAGAGATATGATCATGTGGAGAAAATATACCAATGTGAGAATTTTCGGAGATAGATAGATCTCTCTTAATTCCTTCAATGATATTTTCATAAGATTTTCTCATTCCAAGGACTTCCTTATAATTCACATTAGTGTGATCATCTGAAACAACTATCAGAAATTCCTGATTGTTTCTTTTGGCAGAGATTCGCTCTTTCCCTTTCTTCTAAAGTCGTTCCTCATCAAAACCAGAACTGTTTCGATATGGTTGCAGAAGAACCTTTTTCCAGAAGTGATTATCAACTCTTTCCTCTGATTCCTTTGAGTTGATCATATCGGGATGTAGTATAATCTGTCTTTCTACTGAGGAATAATCTTAGAGTTTTTTTAAGACAAGAAACTTCTTTCAAAATTTTTACCACTGTATGTTGAAGAAGTATAAGTTTCCTGTCAAGTGACTGAAATTTGTATTCCTAAGAGTCATCACGGAATCGGTTCAAAGTTTCCTTTGGACAAGATTTTGTTTGATCATCAGTAGATCTAGAAGCTGGTTTGTCATCCTCTTATGACTTGATGTAGTCATCCAAACTACCATCATCTTGATCTGTTTCAGATGTGATTAACCCGGTTTTGTCACAATCTGTAAAAGTCGAGCTAGGACTTTAATTTCCTCATCATAAGAAATCACAACAACATCATTAGTCAGAATCATTGGACGTGTCTCTTTATTTGTAAGAGATTTACCAAGAGCTTCTAGTTTAACAGTGAGATCCATTTTCTCTTTGGCTAGACAGTTCAGTTGAATGTCTTTTTCTTTAATCTCCTGCTTAAGAAGATTTGACTCTGTCTTTAAGATAAACTCTTTAGATGACAGAGACTGTATAGGCTTTAGGACTTTTACCAGCTCTTTATCAGGATCTTCTTTTTCCTCAGAAAAAGATACATATATTTTCGTAACTCCTGGATCATGAGTCAACGAAGTATTAACATCTTCAAAATTTGAGTATTTATACTCTTGCATAACGTTAACTGAATCATATATGGATTCAATTCTTATAGGTTGGATCGCACCAAATACAGATTGTTAGATCTTTTCGTGTTTGCCTTCTCTGATACCAATTGAAAAGGCGAGGGTATCCAAATATACCTCAAGCTAAAACTTTTCCTACCTATAAGTCCTTTATCCGAAAATGATTGTCCATGGACAAAGTCGAGACAATACAACTAATCGGTTCACACTTCGTGTGATCGTCTATGGATATGAGATCGAGACAATACAACAACGAAGTATGTTTACTTGATATAAAGGTTCGGACTTAACCAAACACAATAGGATTGCTTATCAAGTAAATAGGAATTAACATTTTTGTAATTTACTTTAATTATAATAAAACAATTACAATGCGTAAAATAAAAGTAAATGACACAACAAGATTTTGTTAACGAGGAAACCGCAAATGCAGAAAAACCCCGGGACCTAGTCCAGAATTGAATACCCTCAGGATTAAGCCGTTATACAAAATTACACTTAACTTCTTATAGTTGAGACCAAGTAACTAACCCTATAATTCACCTAGTTCCATCTGTATTCCCACGCCTCCGACCTATGAATAAGTCACGTACTTGGAACAATCCCTTTGGTTCGTATTCCAAACAGTAAAGGAACAAGAAATCTGTTTGGTAACAACTCTATTCAACCAAGTGATAAGAGTCGAACAAAGGCTCTTCCGTTTATCTTAACATAAACTCATTCGTCGGGTCTAGATCTATCTTATGTTCAATCACCCTAAGGTAGTCGGTTAAGATTAAGCCAACAACACCTTTAATCACAAGGAATCGTGTTGATGCCGATCTACACAATTAATCAATCCAATCTACCAAAAGGATAAACCGATTATTAATTGGATCCTCTTTTCCCAATCAAGTATTGTGCACACCAAAGATTATAAAACCCAAGTAAGATCTTCAATATCTTCTTTGTCTTCAAATCTTCTTAAATCTTCAATAAAAACCTGCACACAATCACTTGAATCTCTTGTGATCAATCACGCACAGAACGGAGTCTGTTAACAATGGATTATCACAAGACCGTCTTTAGAACTAACAACAGTCTAAAGATCCTTGTCGAAACTCTGAACTAGTTTGAGTGAATCTTATATGAGAAGTGAATATTCTCAAGAATAAAAAAACTAGGTGCAATCAGATTTCAATCACCGTTAGTCAATCAAATCAATCGAAAACAAAGATAAACCAAATTATCTAGTTTCCCACCAACGGGTCGCGCTAGAGCTTCTCAATCCCAAAGAAGACTTTAAACTGAGCGGCTGTAAGAGATTTCACCTAATTAGATTACTCTCTCTACGATAGGCGGCTACACCAGTAACAAAGACAAAAGAGGAAGTCTGTTGTTACGAAGGATTAGTTTGCTAGAAAGGAAAACTTCGTGTATTTATAGACAAGGAAGTTTGGACACCAAGGAATTTCCAAAACCGAAAATATTCTCAAGATATTCATTAAAGCACAAATTCGGTTTCCATAATTCCAGGAAATGCTCTGTCCAAAAATAACGATCGAAACCTCTCGGAAAATATAATTAGTAAATGCACATTACTAATTCTGAAATTTCCCTACAAAATGAAATTAATAAACTTAATTAAAAGATTCTTAACTTACTTATGTTTCGATCCTGGGATTCTCTTCCCTTAGCCGTTAAGGAATATCTTTGAACAATTATAGAAATAAACATTCACAACACGTGTTCAAAGTTTGTCGACATCTTTACTTTGTAAGTTCTCTTTCACACTTACAACCTTGAAACCGATTTGCCACACTTCCAAACAAGTTTAGAACTGGTTCATCTGACTTTCAAAAACTATGTGATTTATCAAACCAACATTCAATCACAATCATGGGTTTAGGGTTCTACCAAAACAAGTTTCGGTTCTACCTCCATGTGAGTACTAAGCATAGTCACACTAGCTTCCCAAAAATTCGGTTGACTAGGTACTAGAATCGGTTCCCCACATATATATGGTATCTAACTTATATGTGTTGCACATGTTCACAGGATCGGTTTCCCTTTATGCTGTAAACCTTGCTGCACCCAATACAAGGATCGGTTCCCCTTCACCTCTTACAAGGATCGGTTCCCTTCACCCCTTACAAGGATCGGTTCCCTATACCTTTTACAAGGATCGGTCCCCTTTCCCAAGGCAGACATAATCCGATCATACCAAGGTGATTACTTAAGATTGGTTCTACTAATAAAAGTTATACCAATACAAAAGTCAGGCCTTTGTGAATAGTTCTACCAAGAACACAACAAGTTGTGAGCGGTTCTACTTTATCACACATATTGGTTGTTCACAAGATATGCAATGAATAACAAAACCAATAACACCTGGCAATTTCCTTTTCGGTTCACAAAACAAGTTTATGAACTTACTTCCTTAGAACACATGTAAACATTGTTCCCTATGATGAAATCCTCACCTTATACCCATACATAATCACAATAACATTCAAATGATTATGGCGATGTCTTATCTACAAAGTTTAATGGTTAAGCAATAAACCTTGTATTGTGTTCCTTAATACTATGTCTATCTAGTGTTCAAATATGCTCCGCGGTTATATTTTCAATATGCACGAATTGAAAGATGCGTTAGGGAATGAAACAGTTCAAGTCAAATATCACTAACCTCAAGTGGAAGGATGATTGTTGTCGTTGTAGCTCCTTGCTTCTTCACATCTTTAAGACTTCATAATACTTGTAATGTCTCATATCCTAATGCTTTCAAGCTAATCTATACGAAGTTTCACTCTAGTACATAATCAAGCGACTCTTAACATGAGTTTTGATTCACTAAAATATGACAACCAAACCCGACATACCAACGCTTGGTGGGTTCAAACGAGTCATGCTCTAACAGACTCAATGTCCAGACTCTCCACCTTTCCTTTCTCGATCTCAAATAGCCACATCAGCGACCTCAATCTGCTTCCATACAAGTTGTGTCGAGACCAACCACTAGCCACTGTCAAATCAATCATGTATCTTTCATACACAACACCAAAAACATCAGCATCTCAGCCAACACCATAATCACCTCCAGTTCATCTTTGCAGTCTTCACAGATCCATAGTAGCACACATGTAGCTTCATACTGCAATGCCTTCACTGTCTCAAAATCCAACATAAGCTTCCACCTGCAACAGCAGACTTCTTCACTTCTTCATATCATGTTCTTTACACCAGTTGTACCCCATGTCTCAAACCTGTCCTAAACATACATCTAGGTTCATTCTGTAGCAACACATATCAACAACCAATCTGAACTCCATTTCTATTCTCATCTCACACAGCAGTAGCATTGCTGCATTCTACACTTCAACCTTTGCAATCCAGTACCTCTAGAGTACACAATTCGGCCGATAACAACCTGTAGCTTCCTATTCTTCTTCTATTGATCATAACAAGCACCAATATCGAGTTACCTTTCTCATCACCTACAGCTGTAGCTTCCTCCAACAATTCTCCATGTAATCTTCACTAGAGCAGCAACTCCAACTTCCTGCACCTGCACAACCATGTAACCACCATTCAACCTAACCTATTGCAGTATCTTCTCACATCTACCTCATATTACCACCTGCAACATGGATAAGCTGACTGCACCACCGCTTACTCCATAATAAAAGTAGCAGCATCAAAACTCTGTTTCATTGCCTCAGCTCAGCAAACATCCCATTTAATGTCAACAGTGAACTTGTAGTTCCCTGCAATTCCATAACCACCAGCAAAACCATTCATTCTTTCATCTCCATTAGTCATATTGAGCTCAGGATCACTACCTGATTCAGTTGCTTATCAAACCCATCAATCAGTGGCAGCAAACATCTATAATACCGTGCCAGCAACCACAAGCCAATACCTCCAATCTGCAATTGCAATATATCAGCATCATTGCATGCATCTGCTCAAACAACATCACCACTTCTGCTTCAGGCTCACTACTTCAACCCACCTTGTTCTTCTCAGCAGCAACCCAATCTTCTATTCAACCCTTTTATTCTTGGCTTCACTTTCTCCTCTATAACATCTGCAGTTCCATGTATTTCTGGCCATCAAAACCTTGTTTAATTCTTCCATTTACTCATAATAGCAGCAACCACAAGAAACCCATCTCAGTTTCGAGCCAAATCAATTTCATTCTCATCTCAGGTTCTAATTCATCTTAACCCCAATTTCATCATCAAAATCCTCGTAGATTTCTGAATTTGAACATCAACCCCAGCTTAATCATTTCCTCAATCGATCATTTTCATCACCAGAAGCTTCAATCACTCACTTTCATCAACCCTAACTTCTAATTACAGTAACAAATTCATTATCTTCTCAATTGATTATCGCAAACCAAACAGCAGCAACACATCAAACTCTCCCTTGTTTTCTCTGCCTGAGATTTTGTATCACCACTAACAGATCCATATCTTCGTCGATTTCTTTTACCAGCTGCCATCATGGCTTCTCTGAATCAAATGGGAAATGATTGAGAGAAATAATATTATCTGAAATCCAGGGCTAGTGTAGGAATAAAGAGTTGATATAACCACTCCGGTAATGT
Source organism: Papaver somniferum (assembly GCF_003573695.1). Classification (NCBI taxonomy): domain Eukaryota; kingdom Viridiplantae; phylum Streptophyta; class Magnoliopsida; order Ranunculales; family Papaveraceae; genus Papaver; species Papaver somniferum. The sequence goes on from NC_039367.1 coordinate 54,480,661, forward strand.
AGATAAGGGGTGCTCAGATTTCCTTTGGAACAGACTGACTATTCAGACCACAGCTCTCTCCTTGCGCAACCTAGCCGACTCCAAGTATAGCTCGCCTATGAATTGATCTTTTTCCCCTTCACGCTCCAAATGGACTTTTTCTCCTTCTTTTTCTCCCAAGGAATCGATTGCACCTATAACTCAAAACTAAACATAAGAGATGCATTTCACAAGGATAATAGCAAAGAAAGCATAAATACTAGATATAAAATTAGGTGTTTTACAACACCTATCAGTATGCCTTCTCCGAAGAAATCTACAGGAAGATTCAAATAGGTCACCCGGATATTAACCAGAGTCATATTGATCATTGCTGGTGGAATTGCAAACTGATAGGACTTGACTACGAGTAACCATGCATCGTACTTTGTTGGAGAGTAACGTATTTCTCTTTGTACGTCCGCACGAGATTGAAACTCTATAGTGAACTTGTTTGCTTCAGTTGATCCTCTAACCAGAGTTGCGATCGGTTGGTAAGCTAGAACCCATAGGAACTGTAACATTTCCATCATTTTCTTGATATTCAGCTTGAAAGGAAGGAAAATCCTTGCAACGACCATACAGTCCATGTTGTTTTTGCATTTTTATATTGTTGCCGAGTTTAGGGTCAGAGAGTGGGTGATTGAAAGTTGGGTGTTCATTCTATCGATGATTTATGATTTACGAGAAGTGTTTGATGTTTCTGAGGAGAGTGTGTACATGGCGGAGTTGGTCATACAAACCAAACTGTGTGAGGAATTTTTGAACAGGTTGATACAAACCAAACTGTGTGAGGACTTTTTGAACAGGTTGACGAGCTTTGCACACAGGTTAGCCATTAGTTCAAATAACCATAGTCGAACTAACCATCTTTTAATTTTCCGAGCTACATTGATCTTAGTAAATACGGTTGTTGAAGTCATTAAACTTTGATATGATTTTTTACTGTGGTTCATGAGTACCAGCAGAACCAGCAGAGGAGAGGAAAATGCAGGGGTTGAAGGGATATGATAAGGAATTGAGGGGAATAACAGAGTGGGAGAGTGACACGACGAAGGGAGTTATGAGGGATAGTAAATGATAGGGGGATAAGGGGATATGTGGCATAACCACAAGCGGGAGAGAGGGATCAGTGTGCCAATAGTAATACCTGTAAAGCATCAGAGTAAATTTAAATTAAAGCAACTTAAATTATGTTAGAAAAACAATACCTTCAAGGTAAATCCGGTGATGGATGCTACCGGGGAGAATCAAGTCGGAAAATTTAGTTCATAATCAAGGGATTGAGAAACTGGGTTCTGAAAGGATCAAAGGTTTACTGGTTTTGAAAGGGTTTTGATCTCTGAGAGGGAATTACTTGAGAACTTGATAGACGTCAGCGTGACGGTTGTAGAGAGTCTCTCTCATCTCTAAAGACTCAACAGTGCCTTCCATACTAGTATGAATTTGAATGACACAATTCTGGAAAACCTTTTGGAAACTTGAGATATCTTAAAGAATCAAACTATTTTTTCTGGAAATGCTTGCAAAATACTCTAACTAGTACATATTAATTTTATTTCAATATTTTTTTCATTTTATTTTCGCCTTGAAGTCTAAGAGGTTTGACAATATACAATTCCGACTTGTTCAAACCGTTGTCTAATATGGGTCTTGGTCGGATCGATTCATATACATGCGAACCGACTCGATTTGGAAACTTATGATACAACTTAGAAAGAACCTAATGCACTTTTAGGTCTAGTACACCGACACGTGGCCTGAAGGATGGGCGTGTTACCATTAAATTTAAGTGACAATCCCATTTCCAAATTCCAACTTAAAGAAAAAAAACAAAAAAAAACAAAACAGAAAGTTTCCTAATCGAAAATTAACAACGATGTTTCCTTGTCAGAGAGCCATAAAGGAATTGAATTTCAGTTCCAAGACATTAATTCCTGTGGGTCGGATCCGACCTTGGAAAGAAACTAACCCCATTAGATGAAGTATTATCTGTTTATCTTATGAAGAAGAGGGCTTGGGCATCAAGGATCTTTCTACTTTAGAGATTGCTTATAATTTTATACATATATATGGGATCTTATCTCTGGATAGCACACTACTCGGACAAATTGGTTGCAGAGAAATCTTATAAAGAATAGAGATTTCTATGTCTTGAATCCCCTCAGGATTCTTCATGGTATTGGATAAGAATTCTTGAACAATGATAATTGGCTCAAGCTCAAATTGGTTTTATTCATGGTATGGAAACTAAAACTAAGTTTTTGTATGATAATTGGAACTCTAAACGTAGACTTGTTGATTGGATTGGTTCAGATATTCTTGTTGAGTATTTTCCTAACTCTGAGGCTAAGGTGGTTGACTTTATAATTGATGATAACTGGAGTTTACCTCTTCCCAGTTATGAGCTTGTAGCTGATGTGTTCTATCAAATTTCTACTCCTGAATTCAATACCAATGAGGAGGTCATTATAATACGGAGACCTAACTCTAAGGGGAAGTTCTCGTTGTTAAATGACACTCTCTGGTCTGGTTTAAACTCCACATTCCTAAACACTCCTTCATTTCATGGGTGGCTCTTCATGGTAAACTTAAAACTAGAGATAAACTGCTTAAAAGGGGTACCAGTGAGAATAATAAATGTGTCCTCTGTGATCATAGATCTGAATCATAAGTTCATTTATTTCATGATTTTCCTTTTTCTGCCCTTATTTGGGAAGGTTTGTTGTTGAAATTGTGTTATTCTAGAGGTGCCGCTATTTCTTGCGAAATTGAAATACAGTTTTTCATTTCTCTGGTAATGATCTTGTTAGTAGGTGAACCCTCATCTTCAAAATACGATAACATATTAATACCCATCAACAACGATCAGTTCTTTGTTGATTTTTCACAAAATCATGAAATATCTTCTCAAACTCAAAATAACCCATATGAACCTTGATTTCGAAGGACCAACCCAAGAAGAAGAAGAAATCGAAGAAATAATTGCTCAAGATTACCAGGTATACTGTTACAGCACTGCTCGGTTGAACCCACTAGCATTGGTATGTCAAGTTAGTTGTCAATTTTAGTTGCCAAAATGCATTCTTGATTTAGCATACTAAAGATAGTTTCGGACTAATTTAGGTCTAAGAAGTTGAATCGAAGCTATCCTTAAAGGATGAAGATTGAAGGCTACAAGAAGACATAAACAAGTACTTCATCAACAAAGGTATGTGATTGATTTCGTTTGGATTCTTGTTCAATTCTACCTTTCTAATCTATCGAGATAAATGCTCACTCTATGGAACAATTCCTATGACGGTAAATGTATATTTATGTATATATACTTGAGGTTATTTGGTTCATGATTTTTGTGATAATAACCTTTATCCCTATAAAGGATCTCATGTTATAGTGAATGAGCTTTTGAATCCAATGAGCCAAGAATCACTCAATTCCGAGTTGTAACGATAAAGTTATGAGTGATTTAAGTTCATTAGTAGGTGTAGATGGTGGATTTTCGACAAAGGATAAAATCGTAAACCCATAATTATACGAAGCTCTGATCCAGCAATCAGACGTGAGTATTGAGACACGGGTCTCTCATCGAATTCTCAACGGAGAGTACTTTCTCTCAGAGTACATGTAGATATGTAGTCTCACGACTGGACAACGGCATATCTCATGAATACTGAACACTTTCAGTGATTATTTCTATATAATATCACGAGATGGACGGATCCTAGACAGCTTGCTCTGCTAGTATAGAGCGATAACGTCTTCAGGAACAAACAACGAGTTTACCCTGACTATATAAAGGATATGACTTACCGACAAGCTCATATCGGGATAATTAATGCTCCTAGACAGCTTGCTCTGCTAGTATAGAGCCACAAATTTAATTATTCCTAACTAAGATTAATTCTGCCGTGACATTCACTACTGAATTCCCAGAATAATCTATTATTGCTCCTATTCCATGGTCGAATCCACGACTGGTCCCATGGAATGGCAATAACAATTGCTCCTATTCCATGGTCGAATCCACGACTGGTCCCATGGAATGGCAATAAATAATTGTTCTGATTATATGATCGAATCCACGGCTTGATCTCATAGAATAGCAATAACTATATTATCTCATTACTCCGATTTCATGATCGAATCCACAACTGGTCTCATAAATCGTAATAGATAAAACTTAATTACTCCGATAATCTACGATCCCATGGAATGGTAATGCTCACTTTATTATTCTGAATTCGTAGTCGAATCCTCAGCTGATCCTATGAATTAATAAACATCTTATTACTCAGTTTTGTGAATTATTCTCCACTGAATTCCACAATTAGTAATAAATAATCAACAATCGGGCGTCTGAGCTACCTCTAAGTAAGTCCCGATTCAAATGGTGAAAGTGTATTCAACGACGATACACTAACAGTCACCGCACGAACGAGTATTTCAAAATACAACGAAACGATGAACCTATGCAAAATAGGGAAGAAAATAATAAATAATTAAAAATATTGACCAGGGTGTTGGGAGCATGGACACACGACCGACCGTCCGTGTCGTGGTCAATCCCACGCCAGTTTTATATTTTTAATGCATTTTTATTATTTTCCATGATTTGGTGAAAATTCTCTCATTTTATCAAATCTCCTTCGTCTCGAGGAAACTCCTCGGTTTCATGGTATTGTCATAAATCCATAAAAAATAATATAAAATTAAGGAAAGGAGTGTGGGGCGTGACCATGGGACAACCGACCGTGCCTTGGTCCCAGCCGGCCCCACACCTCACGGTTCCTCATTATTTTATTATTATTATTATTTCTCTAATTTCATGAAAAAACTCCTTGATTTCATGGTATTTTGCACAAATCACCAAATAATAATAAAATAAATTAAATTATAAAAACTTGTGGGACCGGGCCCTAGCCGGCCGGCCATGCCCTAGCCGGTTCCACGCGCCCCTTTGTTTTATTATTATTTTTATTTTCCTTGAATTCATCAAATTCCTTGATTTCATGGTATTTCTCTCAAATTAGGAAAAATTCCCTTAAATCATGAAAAAATACCTAAAAAAATATATTAGAAATTATGAAAACTCGTGGGACCGGGCCCTAGCTGGCTGGCAGCGCCTCCACGGTCCCACACGCCCTTGTTTTTATTATTTTAATAATTTTTGCTTCCCTGAACTCATGAAAACTCCTTCAATTCATGGAAACTCCTTAAATTCATCAAATTTCTCAAAATTATTGAATTTTTCATAAAATCATCAAAATATTATAAAACTAAGGAAAAGGTACCACGGGACCATGGCCACGACGGGCCGACCATGCCTTGGCCTCGGCGGTCCCACGCCTCCTTATTCCTTATTTTATAATTATTTTCCATCATCTCATGGTGTTTTCCTCAGTTTCGTCGAAACCCTAATTTTTGCATATTTTCTCGAATGGATGCTCAATTGCACGCCAGAAAATATCAAAATTCTCAGGACTGAGACGCGAACCCCTTGGGCATACGAGCACGCTATCTTGATCGACCAAGATTGGCTCTTTGGCTTACAGAAGTCGGTCCCATCAAGTTTCACAGTTTGGACCTAATTTGCACAATTGCACGTATTAGGTCCAAGACTCTTCCAAACACTTTGGATTTTCATGAAGTGATCATCAGGCGGTCACGTGACTACCAGGGCCGGTTTCATGACCCCATGGTCGGTCCCTCACTCCGTCATAATTAATTAGGTTTTCTCACCTAAGGCTCAGACGAGCATTTTCGAATAAATGATTAAACCAATATTTAATCATTCTTTCACCAACAAATCGTCAACTCTTCAGGAGTTATTTGTATTTGCTCACGTGGGTATATGGACACTACATGGTTGATCCACGATCCTATGTAGTCGCTCCCTCCTTTGTCCCATGGTTAAAATTCTGACGAACCATGAATTGATCATCAATTGATCAAATTAGGGTTTCTGAATCCAAGATCATCATTCCAGATTCCAACCTTAATAATTTTATGACGACCTCATGGTCATTAATTTTATTAATTATGTGGTAGGCTTCTAAAAGGTCCTACAAATTATAACCGCAAGTGCACGGTGTCGAAAGTGGCAAATGTGCAAGTACGGGTCGATCCACAGAGACTGGGTGTGTTTTGGAGTTTCTAGCTATTTTGGGTTCTAAATTTGCTAATGGGCTTTGAATACCAAAGGGGTCTTGAATATCAATGGTCTTTGAATACCCTTTGGAACTGTTGGGCTGAACTGAGCTTGGGCTCAGAAATATGGACTATGGGCTTTAGGTCTTAAACCTTGTTTTGGGCTTTTGGGTTGAACAACTGGGCTTTGGTTAAGCCCACAGTTGACTGAATTGGGCTTCAGTTTGAATTGAGCTTTGGAAAGCAAAGCAATCAGCAGCAATGCAACAGAACAGCACAGGGGCAGCAGCAGCAAGGGAGGCAAACAATGCACAGCAGCAGTGCAATGCAGTGAAAGAAAAGTGCTGCACAGCAATAGAATGCAGCAAAGGAGCTGCAGCAGACAACAACAACAGCAGTAGGGAAGGCAGCAGCAGCTGCAGCTGCACAAGCAGTGCACAGCAGCACAAGAGACAGAAGAAGAAGTGGCAGCAACAGCAGCACTGCAAGTCTGCACAGCATCTGCACAAGCAGTGCAAGTAGCAGCAGCAGTCTGCAAGGCACTGGAAGGAAGGAAAACAGAACAGTGGGAAAAGCAATGGAAAAATGATAAACAAACCAAGATAACAGCAAGCAAAGATGACAATGAAGTGAAAGATAATGCAATAAAGAAGATGGCTAACAAAATAAACAAAAGGAAACACAAACAGGGCAACACATGGCAAAAGCAAAGAACAAAAATGAACCAAGGCCTAAGCCAAGGGCAGGGGTGATAAAGAAACTGACAAGAAGCAATACTAAGGCAAGAATACAGGCATTCCTATAGAATGGGTTGAAAACTAGCTTGCTATAAGCACTAGCTTCTCCCAATGCACAATCAACACTGCAACCTAAGCATACAAGGAGAATGGCAAGAACATCAGCTTGCTATGAGCACTGATTTCTTGCCATTGCACAATCAGCACATTGCTTCACAGATACCTAGCCTAGCATTCCTTCAAATGACAGTAAAACAAACATGACAGGAACATTGATACTAACAGTGAGCAACAACACAAGTTAACAGGACTAACTGACTAACAATGAACAAAACTATAAATAACAGGAGACAAGCATAACAGGAATACAACATGAACATGAAACTGAACTACAAAGATTTAAAACATGGAACAATGAACAAGAACAACACAACTGTGAACTGAAATTAAGCAGTGACTGAAAATTGAACTAAAGTTAACAGTTAACAGGACATGAGAGTCCTGGATGTGGGCTAATCCCAACATAGTTTTAACATACACCCATCATCCCAATTTATAGTTACAAGCACAATTAGGGTTCTATAAAAAAAATCCCAAATTAACAGTAGACTAGGGTTTGATTTTTTTACCTAATTTGATGTAGCAACATCAAATTAACCTCGACCCATTCTTCTCCTTGGTCTGCTGCACCTTTCCCATGCTCCTATTTCTACTCGAGACTCACCTATTTGACTGATTTCTCACCTAGGGTTTCAGAGAAAAGAGTGGTGAGAAATCAGTGAAATAGAGGGCTAGAGAGAGGGATTAGGTGGTTAGGTAATATGGGTGGTTGTGATGATGGTATGGTTGTGGCAGGGGAAGACAGTGGAGGTGGTGGCGATGGCAGTGGAGAAGGTGGCTCTGCACACAGGGTATGGTGGTGAAGCAGGGTGAGGGTGATGGAAGAGTGGCTCGAGAGAATAGGAGAAGGATCTGTTTGGTTGGGTGTAGGTTCTCGGTCGCTAGGGTGTTAGGCGGATCCATCGAGTCGGATGAACAGCGAGGATGAGCCGTGGGATATGGAGCTGGTAGGTAGATCGGACGGTAATGCGGAGGTAAGCGATGAGCGACCGTTGGATATATGATACAAAAAATCAACGATGCCAGATGGAGTTAGGTACTGTAGTGATGGCGGTATATCAAACTTCGATGCGCAGCAGGGAGGCGAGCGACCGTTGGATTCAACTACCATCTAATCTGAAGGCTTGGAATTTCAGCGCTGTGGTGTGGCAGAGACATCAGATTTTGGTGATCAGCAAGGAGCGACCGTCGGATGCTTCTGAGAAATGATCTGATGGCTGAGAACGGAGGCGCTTTTGTGTGTAGAAAATGAGGTTGTGCGCACCATTCTTCGCGGCTTCCTTGCGTAATTTCTCCCGGCTTTTCACTACTTTTCTGCTCTTTTCGCTCCGCGATTCATCCGAACTTTATTTATTACCTAAAAATGCAAAATTAATTAATAAAAATATTTATTCTTGAAAACAATGAAAATACAGAATATGGGATAAAATGTAGAATTAATGCAAAAGATGAGTTAAATGCCAACAAAAAGGGAATATATACAATATTTGGCACTCATCAAATACCCCCAAACCTGAATTTTACTTGTCCTCAAGTAAAACAAAACTAAGGAAATCCTAACTATACCACTGTCGCTGGTCTCTCGAATGCATTTAGCGTATGCACTAAGCCTTTTAAACCACTAAGTGTCCCTAGTGGACGAGTGAAGTCTCGTGAAGGTTTACCAGAGGTGTGCCTACAAAACCTAAGGAAAAATATAAGCTCAGATTCCATCAAACGTGACATGTGCAAAACAGTTAAGCTCACAGCAAAATGGAGATGTCAATCTAGCTATCGAAGGCACAATCCTAGCACTGATAACAAAAAAAGACATGTGATAAGAGTGTAAAGTGTATCTACACATGTGTAAAGAAAGATCTGAAGTCATGACTACTAATCACCAAGAGATAGTTTCTCAGGCTAAGAACTGAGGTCGAAATCTAGCTAGCTGTCCGGACTTTACGAGAATTGTGAATGAGTTGGAGGTATTTCACAATTACTCGCGTTGTACATCAATGGCATACACCCTCCTTGCTTATTACAATGAAACAACAAAATAACTATTTACATGACTCTTATTTACATTGACTACTCTCTTTATTTTTGGAACAAGAGATGATGGAATTGATAAATACTTGATTTTTTTTTTTTTTTTTTTCTGATTTTTTTTTCTGAATATTACATTTTTTTTTTTTTTTTTTTTTTTAAACACATTTTGATACATACAAAAAGAAACAAAAGATTACATGACACTTTGCAAGAGGTAGCCCTTTTTGATGCACCCAGTTAAATTCGATGGTTGTCTTTCTTAATGTAACCTCCATCTTCTATCCCAACCAACCAAAGAACAAGCTAGTCAAGTTTCGTTCAGTATTCTAAAGTGATTGGCAATCGTAACTTCCTATCCAACACCTTGAAGATCGAGGCCATACATGTATTGGTAGATCGTGCGCGTGCAAATTTCTTATCACTATGTGAATTGTGCTAGAATCAGGGTGCCTAAATATCTAGACTAAGACTCCTAATAAAAATACATATTTGCACAAGAGTCAACATTTCAAGGTAAATGAGCTCCATTTTTATGATTTTTCTAATTTTTAATTTTTTTCAATTTTGATTTTTCAATTTTTTTTGGAATTTTTCAATTTTTTCAAAAAGAAGAAGGAGTTCGTTTTCAATTATGGCATATTATCGTGGTATCTACTCTATACCCCCAAACCTAAACTAAACATTGTCCTCAATGTTTCAAAATATGGAAAGAATTAAAATGCAACATATGGAAAGGGACATGCTGAGTAGAGTAAAAGGAGAGAGAATACCCGATTTCGGCGAAAGCAGAATTAAAACTCCGTTATTCAAGGCAAAAATCCAACATATTTCAGCCGAGATCATATTGGATTAGCAAAATATATACAAAAGGAAATTTAACTAACACATTATCTACAAGAAAATTTGGTTTTTTTTTTTTTTTTTTTTTTTTTTTTTTTTAGGGAAAAAAAACTTTGGTTTTATGGGAGAAAAAAGAAAATTGGTTTTTTTTTTTTTTTTTTTTTTTTTTTTTTAATAAAAGAAAATAAAATTTGGTTTTTAAATGGGAGCAAGCCCACTGTGGCCTCTAATGGAATGAAGTGAAGGCTGCGGCCTACGAAAATCCAAGTTTTAATTTTGAAAGTTTAATTTGGCCCAGTTGGTTAAGGCCCGACGTTTGTTTTAAAACTTTGGTTTCGAGGTCCACTCTTGAGTGGAAACAAGCCACAATCGGTTACAAGCTCAGCTGGGTTTAAACCCAGAGTCCAAAATACAAGTCCAATGAAAGAATTTAAACAAGCCCACACAAATAAATACAAGCCCACAAATTAAACAAACAAGCCCAAAAATAAATTATTACAAACCCAAAATAGAGGAATAAAAAGCCCAAAAAATTGGGTTAATTATTACAAGCCCACAATTAAAAATTTGGAAGCCCACAGGTTGGGTTCTCTCAATGAATGGGTTTAGGCTTACCTTTTAGCACAGCCCAGCTGCTCTGATATTGTTGCAAAAACCCAGTTGGGTTTTGGTTCTTTTCCTTGGTGGCGTCCCAGCAGAGGAAAAACAGGTTCAGAATCAGCAGGTCCAACAGCAAATGAAATGAAACAGATGCAGATGCAAATGCTATGAAATGAAATACAAAATAGCTAAGAAAACACACAGATAAAACACAGCACCAATCCCCGGCAGCGGCGCCAAAAACTTGGCAGTCCCCGGCAGCGGCGCCAAAAACTTGGTAGGCTTCTAAAAGGTCCTACAAATTATAACCGCAAGTGCACGGTGTCGAAAGTGGCAAATGTGCAAGTACGGGTCGATCCACAGAGACTGGGTGTGTTTTGGAGTTTCTAGCTATTTTGGGTTCTAAATTTGCTAATGGGCTTTGAATACCAAAGGGGTCTTGAATATCAATGGTCTTTGAATACCCTTTGGAACTGTTGGGCTGAACTGAGCTTGGGCTCAGAAATATGGACTATGGGCTTTAGGTCTTAAACCTTGTTTTGGGCTTTTGGGTTGAACAACTGGGCTTTGGTTAAGCCCACAGTTGACTGAATTGGGCTTCAGTTTGAATTGAGCTTTGGAAAGCAAAGCAATCAGCAGCAATGCAACAGAACAGCACAGGGGCAGCAGCAGCAAGGGAGGCAAACAATGCACAGCAGCAGTGCAATGCAGTGAAAGAAAAGTGCTGCACAGCAATAGAATGCAGCAAAGGAGCTGCAGCAGACAACAACAACAGCAGTAGGGAAGGCAGCAGCAGCTGCAGCTGCACAAGCAGTGCACAGCAGCACAAGAGACAGAAGAAGAAGTGGCAGCAACAGCAGCACTGCAAGTCTGCACAGCATCTGCACAAGCAGTGCAAGTAGCAGCAGCAGTCTGCAAGGCACTGGAAGGAAGGAAAACAGAACAGTGGGAAAAGCAATGGAAAAATGATAAAACAAACCAAGATAACAGCAAGCAAAGATGACAATGAAGTGAAAGATAATGCAATAAAGAAGATGGCTAACAAAATAAACAAAAGGAAACACAAACAGGGCAACACATGGCAAAAGCAAAGAACAAAAATGAACCAAGGCCTAAGCCAAGGGCAGGGGTGATAAAGAAACTGACAAGAAGCAATACTAAGGCAAGAATACAGGCATTCCTATAGAATGGGTTGAAAACTAGCTTGCTATAAGCACTAGCTTCTCCCAATGCACAATCAACACTGCAACCTAAGCATACAAGGAGAATGGCAAGAACATCAGCTTGCTATGAGCACTGATTTCTTGCCATTGCACAATCAGCACATTGCTTCACAGATACCTAGCCTAGCATTCCTTCAAATGACAGTAAAACAAACATGACAGGAACATTGATACTAACAGTGAGCAACAACACAAGTTAACAGGACTAACTGACTAACAATGAACAAAACTATAAATAACAGGAGACAAGCATAACAGGAATACAACATGAACATGAAACTGAACTACAAAGATTTAAAACATGGAACAATGAACAAGAACAACACAACTGTGAACTGAAATTAAGCAGTGACTGAAAATTGAAAATTGAACTAAAGTTAACAGTTAACAGGACATGAGAGTCCTGGATGTGGGCTAATCCCAACATAGTTTTAACATACACCCATCATCCCAATTTATAGTTACAAGCACAATTAGGGTTCTATAAAAAAAATCCCAAATTAACAGTAGACTAGGGTTTGATTTTTTTACCTAATTTGATGTAGCAACATCAAATTAACCTCGACCCATTCTTCTCCTTGGTCTGCTGCACCTTTCCCATGCTCCTATTTCTACTCGAGACTCACCTATTTGACTGATTTCTCACCTAGGGTTTCAGAGAAAAGAGTGGTGAGAAATCAGTGAAATAGAGGGCTAGAGAGAGGGGTATTAGGTGGTTTAGGTAATATGGGTGGTTGTGATGATGGTATGGTTGTGGCAGGGGAAGACAGTGGAGGTGGTGGCGATGGCAGTGGAGAAGGTGGCTGCACACAGGGTATGGTGGTGAAGCAGGGTGAGGGTGATGGAAGAGTGGCTCGAGAGAATAGGAGAAGGATCTGTTTGGTTGGGTGTAGGTTCTCGGTCGCTAGGGTGTTAGGCGGATCCATCGAGTCGGATGAACATCGAGGATGAGCCGTGGGATATGGAGCTGGTAGGTAGATCGGACGGTAATGCGGAGGTAAGCGATGAGCGACCGTTGGATTATATGATACAACAAAATCAACGATGCCAGATGGAGTTAGGTACTGTAGTGATAGGCGGGTATATCAAACTTCGATGCGCAGCAAGGGAGCGACCGTTGGATTCAACTACCATCTAATCTGAAGGCTTGGAATTTCAGCGCTGTGGTGCTTGGCAGAGACATCAGATTTTGATGATCAGCAAGGAGCGACCGTCGGATGCTTCTGAGAAATGATCTGATGGCTGAGAACGGAGGCGCTTTTGTGTGTAGAAAATGAGGTTGTGCGCACCATTCTTCGCGGCTTCCTTGCGTAATTTCTCCCGGCTTTTCACTACTTTTCTGCTCTTTTCGCTCCGCGATTCATCCGAACTTTATTTATTACCTAAAAATGCAAAATTAATTAATAAAAATATTTATTCTTGAAAACAATGAAAATACAGAATATGGGATAAAATGTAGAATTAATGCATAAAAGATGAGTTAAATGCCAACAAAAAGGGATAGATATATACAATATTTGGCACTCATCATTATGCTCGGTTCAACGACCAGTATTCTAATTAATATTTTTGGTACGCTGCCAATAATCCATCAGATGAGCAACACATGCTCAGATGATCAAATATTCAACAATCCATCACATGTGCAACACTTTCTCAGATGATGAATATTTTCTCAAACTAAGGAATATTGGTTCAACAATCAATATTCAATGATCCATCGAATGTGCAATACTTGCTCACTTCATCATAGGAACCATACCTCTGTCTCATGACATGTTCAACTCATGAGTTTCAGAACATCGTGTTCAACTCAGCAACTACATGGACTCATTGTCCCATCAAACCATGAAGTCATCAATTGACTAACATACCACGAGACGTCAATCGTGTCACTTTGGGGGATATCAGTTTTGGTCTGGCGGTCTATGGCACGTGTGTTCAAACACACGATGGAATGTGAGCAAGTCGTGCAATCAGTTGAAGGAATTCACGAGGTAGTGGGTGGAAAATCGACCAAGTCTCCACACGTTGAGCAACTGGTTTCAAACACGATCTCCACTCCTTGATTCCATCAACTGTCACACTTCATGGGGTCATGGTGTCTAAAATTCCAGCAATATAAATAAGTCTCTGAATCATGATTGAATCATCAGGATCAATAGTATCATCAATCTCATGTCTCATCAACAACACGAGATCATCAACTCATCAATTGAGCAACTACTATCAATTGAGCAATTTCAATCATTCAGAGCTTATCATATTCAGAATTTACACACCCACAATCTTTGATTACCATTGATTCCACACATTTCCCAGCTTCCATCCTACAGATCAACTCATCCTCTCTTGTGACCGAATTTACTCTGGAATGGTCATTGTGTTGATTTAGGCCGGAGTACTATAGATTGATCTCTCGAATCTAAAGCACCCCCTTTGCAGCGGTGCATCTGTGTGAGGTTTAACATTTCGCTCGGTTCGAGGAGTCTCCTCCGTATGGTCATCTCCTCAATTCCTTAAAAACCAGCAAATCGTTTTTCCCCATCTACAGTAGGAAACATTTCATGGGCTTGGGAGTGGTCCGCGAACTTGGGCCCAATACATGACTAAAAGGGATTTTTGGTCAAGTTGGTGATGTTTCCTTATCTAGGTAAGTTTGCTATTGGTCTAAACACTTTTGATTACCATATTAAAGTGTTTGTGATTCCTGCCTAAGTTAAAATGTGATTTATTCACATAAATATAATTTTTGCTAAATAAGTTATTTATTTAATTATTTTGGCAAGAGTTTTAACTTACGAAAGACTCCCATATTTAGGAGAGTCTTGTAAAAGGAAAATAGCTTTGCTTAGCTTCCAAGCTATTGTTCATTATAAATAAGGAGTTCGCGAGTTTACACGTTTTTCATCCCTTTGGAAAATTGGCGTAAGCTTTGCAGGTTGTTTTCCACGTCTTATGTTCTTCGTGAACAAGAGTGAGATAAAAGTCTTTGTATTAGGGATCACAAAGCCAAGTTGGATTTAATCTTTGTGATTGATCATACAACTTGTAATCTAGGTTTTACACCTCTTGTCTATTTGTAAGGTTTTCTCTTCTGATATAAAACCATTCAAGAGTTGTTTATCATAAACCCTAGGTTTTGATAGATTTCAGTTTCTGATCGTATATCAACACTTGTTAGTCGAAAACGGAGGCTAGAAAGAAAAACTTCTTTTGAGGCATCTCGTAAAAATGCTTCAGAAGTTTTAAAGAAGATATCTCTAGATTTATTCTAGTTGTTCTTGTTGTAGAGTTATTAGGTTTCTCTTCCTTTTATTGAAGAGTATAATAATCCCTAATCTACAGGTTTGTTTTGATATTACTTTTACCTAGTAATTGTTTTTATCAAAATAAACACAAGATTTCCAAAACATTGATTTACATCTAAAAGGAAATCAAACCGGTGTTTTGTGGAAACAAAATATCGAATCGTATCAATCGTGGTGGTGTATCTTCTAAAGAGAGCCTCGGGTTCTGCTAGAAGATTTGTGTGAAGAATTTATAAAGAGAATCGGTATTCTGCTAGGAGTTCTACAAGTGATAAAGAAGGTATTACATCTAGTCCGAATAGGTAGTAGGAATTTGGTATAACAACTTATAATCAGTGTGTGTTTATTCTGGACTAGGTCCCGGGGTTTTTCTGCATTTGCGGTTTCCTCGTTAACAAAATCTGTGTCTGTGTTATTTCTTTTTCGCATTATATTTTATTTATATAATAGAAATATCACAGGTTGTACGTTAATATCAATCAGTTCTTGTATCCGACCTTAGGTTTGTTGAGTGAATTGATTGACATTTTAGCATTGGTCCTTGGTACCGTTCAAGTTAATCCTCTTATATTCAATCAGGCTCACAAATCCCTATTTGTTGATTGCGGATTGAATCAAGAGATAGAGATATAAAACTCTTTGATATAATTTTTATAGATTGAGTCTAACTGTCTAGTTGATTCTCTTGAAAGTATATTGGAGTTTGTATATTCAGATTGCCAAACGAAATATTGGGTGGTGTTGTTAGACCCTCGCTTTTTTAATTGGTATCAGAGCAGGTAAACACGCTAAGACCTCATAAGTCTGTGTTTGTAGCAATCTGATTCTATGGACAGAGGTGCTATCTCTATAAACGTACCGCCAGTCTTCAATGTCACGAACTACTTATGGTGGAAAACTGTTATGCGAGCTTTTCTTCAAGCACGTGATTTTCAATCATGGGTATATGTTGTTAATGGCTATGATGCTACCGTTGTGGCAGTAGGAGATGTAAACGTTCCCAAACCTATTGGCGAATATAGCCCTGCTGAGATACTTGCTGCAAAGAAAAATTCCGACGGTTTGAATGCTATTATCCATGCCATTATCCCAGATCTTCAGCATCACGTGACTACGTGCAATAAGTCTAAAGATGCTTGGGATATCTTAGAAACCGTATTTGAAGGGAATGTCGCAGAAAAAGAAGCGAGGCTTCAATACCTAGCATCTGACTGGGAAAACCTTCACATGTCTGATGATGAAACCTTTGATGTGTTTGACCAAAGACTTTCTCAAATAGTTAACGCCTCGTTTGCATTAGGAAGAACTATTCCAGAGAAAGATATTGTGTGCAAACTTCTCAGGTCTCTACCATCAAGATACGAGTCTAAGAAACATGTCATTGAAGAAGCAAACGATCTTTATACACTCTCCAAAAATACCCTTGTTGGAAAATTAAAGATCTTTGATAATGAGTACGCAAGAAAAGAGGTGATTTCTCTTAAAGCTGCAAACAATTCTGAATCCCCTAAGGATAAATCTGGTTCGCCAGATACTAAGGATGTTATCCACGACAATTTAGAAAACTCTCGAGAAACAGGAAAAAGAGTTTTTCTAAAGTTACAAATCTTCCATTGATGATGTACAATGCTATAACTGTCGTGGTTTCGAGCATCTTTCTTCAGCATGTCCTAGATGGAGTCGTAGACAATCGGCATATGCAGCAGATTTGCCTACTCTTGATGATGGTCCTGAATTTTATAATCCTCGAGATCTCACAGGCGAGGTTGCATTAGCTTCTGGAAAAATACTTTCGGATACTGATTCTGACGAAGAAGTGTTCCATGCTGATCCAGTTGCTAATAATCTTCTTAAAGAATGTCATCGGAAACTTTCGGAAGCTGATAGCACCATTTTCAATGAGAAAGTTAAATATGAAAGACTTCGTAGTCGGAATAAAGACTTGCAAGACCAACTTAATTCTAGTGGTGCAAGAGATTATCTCAACGAAATACGAAAGATTAAAGAAGAAATTGCCGAAGGTCGAGATCGGGAAATTGCTCTTCAAGCAAAGCTAGATAACTTGAAAAACATTGAGATGAACTTGTTATTTGATTCGGAACGAGAAGATCTCAAAGTTTAATGTGAATCATACAAGAATGATCTAGTTATTGCGCTTGAGAAGGTCAAAAGTTTGGAAGAAGAAAACTTGAGCTTAAAAGAGAGTTTGTCTAGAAATAACAGCTCAGATAAATTAACCTCGATATTAGGAGCATGTAGAATTCATCGTGATACACGGGGATTGGGATATGAAGGAATAGACGCTCCTAGTGTTTGCAAAGAGTTAAAATTTGTCAAAGCTAAATATTCTTTTCAACCAAAACCTTCCACGGTTGACAAAAGTAAAGCATCTCTACCAACTACGGATGGCGAAAAAAAGAAATCCTGCCAAGCTCCAAAGCAACCACATACACATTCAGGTAATACTAAACATAACTTTTTCCATTATACTAACATTGTTTTTATTGTGGAAAACCAGGTCACTTTTGCAGAGGAATTGCAGATTTCTTAAACGAGATAAAACCAGATATGATTTTGTTAGGATGACAAGATCTGATGTTCCAAACTAGAGAAAAACCGAGTCTCATAATATCAGTTCGTTCAGTATTCCCCCAAAGAAGTTTCACAATTATATTGGGGAGAAAAAGAAATATGTTGCTCCAAAAGCTGCTCAGAAATGGGTACCAAAGAAGACCAATAAAGCAACGAGTTCTATTAATAAGGATCTCCAAGACAAGAGTTTGACAAGGGATAACATCTTAAAAAAGTATGGAACACTTATTGAAAGTTTCAAGGAAGTTTTTAAATTCCTATAGTCCATGCATGATTTTGTTTCGAATACCTGTAGTGAGCAAGATTTTTCTCACCTCAACACAACATGATTGTGTTGAAAGTGCATCCTCACCAAGAAGCCCTAATAAATGCGGTGAGGATTGCAAAAGAATTGGGGCTCGCATATTAAGTTGGGAAATTTCTGAATATGTGGAACAATTTATTATTTCGAGCTGAGTTTAACTCGCTTATATATTCCTCGAAACATGTGTGGGTAAAGCGTTTCGCTTTGATCAAGTTTATCTTCACATAGTGACGAAAGTCATGAAAAGTTTCAATTACTTTGAGAATTGCTCTCACGTGAATCGGTCTGTGAATAACGGCTACATAGCGTCCTCTGAGAATGTCTCAATGATTGGAATGAGAGTTTTGATTACATAATCATGTATTCCTTAATCCGAAGTTTTCGAACTTTGTTGATTGGGAGAAACCATAGGAATTGGCTTTTCCAAGTCCGTGAACCCAGTCCGCGAACTCAGTTCGCGAACTGACGGAAGTTCTCTTACCGAGAATTTCTGCTGGGTTTTTCCAAAATCTCGTTTGCGCTTTAGTCCGCGAACTGGCAGAAGTCTCCTTGCCGAGATTTTCTGTTGACTTTGGAAAACTCTGTCGGTTGCCTTAAGTCCGCGAACTTGTTTGTGAGCTTAAGTGGTTATGATCTAAAGATGTGCTTTGAACATGAAACTTAAATTACTAAGGAATGTTTTATGCAAACTGTGGATATAAAGTTCATGAGCCGATTCAAATCGAATCATCTTTGTTTCAATTGTGTCTTGTGTAGTTACATAAGATCTCATAGCAATTGAAAAACTATCTAACTAGTTCATTTGAGTCAATTTAACTAGTTATGGTGAAGAAGAATATGGTTAGATACCACATGTATGAGTCTTAATTACCTAACTTGATTTGTGATTGAAATTCTTAAATATAACAGGTTAGAAGCAATTATCAAAGTCATGGATATTGGTTTTTATTGTCAAATAAACTTTTTCATACTCTTATGGTAACCATTCTTGGTGTAAATCCTTGTGGAAAAGTTTATTCTTCCTTTTAAGCATATCAATTCTTGTTTATACAAGTTTGTATCTTAGGAAAGATGATCACAATACTTGATCTTCCTGATCACATATTGTGGATTGTTACCATGAGATAGTTATAAACTTTTTAGTAACATGATTTCATGAGAGACTTTCAATGATTGGTTCTCAAATCATATCTCCTTGTAGGATTTCTAAGATTCATTATAAATCCTTTTCTCTGTAGAGTAAGGTCGCTCTTGTTGTTCTTTGGGGAATGACGTCAAATGGGAGAGAGTTCTTTTGAACTTGTGCTTAATGGTAATATCTTGCGGGGTGTGCGGTGATGAGTGCTAAAAAGTGCATATTTCTATATATTTTTCTTGGCATTTAACTCATCTTTTGTGCATTAATTCTACATTTTATCCCATATTCTGTGTTTTCGTTGTTTTCAAGAATAAATACTTTTCTTAATTAATTTTGCATTTTTAGGTACTAAAAAAAGCCTGGTTATCTCACGGAGCGAAAAGAGCAAAGGAACGGTAAAGACTCTCGCTAGGAGGAAGCGAAGAATGATGTTTGCAAGAGCCGGATCAACTAGAAGTGGGCTTGAAGAGGAAGAATTGTTCTTAAAGAAGATATGGGCTTGGCATACCCAAGGTCCAATACCCTTACCCAAATCCATTTCCATTATCCATACCCATTTCCATGAGAGCCGTCAGATTGGATCCATCTTGTCATCCAACGGTCGCCTCATCATTGTGCATCAAAATCCGAAGCTCCTGTCAAACACTATAGTACCTAACTCCATCTGAAGCCGTCAGTTTTGTTGTATCTCATCATCCAACGGTCGTTTCTATCGCGTCGTTGGATCATTCCATCACCTTTTCATCCTACACTTTCGCTTTGCTGAGCATCAACCTTTGATACACCCGCCTCACACCTTAGCCATCGAACCCATCGACCTAAACCAAACACACCCTTATTCCCAAACATCGAGTTCTTCTCCTCCACTCCCTCTGCAGAGAAAACTCTGCCATCTCCATCACCACCATCTCTTCCATCTCCACCTCGAACACCACCACTACCACATTCCCCCGACAAACTCAGTATTCCATCACCACCCTTGTCTCTTTCTTTCTCGTCTGTAGCATCGAGTCCTGATGCTACAAACTCGACAGTGAGAGAAGCTAGGGTTCACAGAAGTCTAGGGATAGGCCAACAGCGCAACAAGAGCAGGAAGAGCATCAGAGGGACATCAAGAAGCATGGGTCGAGCAGAATTCACACATGGGTATGTCGAATTTGATTTTCCCCAAAAGTTAGGGTTTGCAAATTTAGGGTTTTGTGAAATTAAGGATTTTGTTGTAAGCTATAAAAGGGAAGCTGTAGAGAATGCAAAACTTGTTCTTGGGTCATCCGAGAAACCCTCTAATTGGGTTAAGTTCATGTTCAGTTTCAATTTAATCTCATGTTTAGTTTAATTCCATGTTTATCTGTATCTTCATGTTAAGTATGTTCTAAATCACTGGTGCTAAGGTTGAGATGAAATTTAATTCCTGTTAGGTGGTAAAATATTAGGAAGGAATTCTTGTAGTGATCAGTTGCCTAGGGAAGTGATGAACTTAGTATGTAATATCACCTGTGATTGAGTGTGCCTTAAACAAACACTCAATGCTAGGGGTGATTAAGTAACTTAGCTCATTAACTTTCCACAAATGCATACCCTGGACTAAGGAAGGCATGAACCTCCCCCTTTTTCCATTAGGGACAAGAATATGAACTAGAATTGCTACTATCTAGCTAGGTATAAGATGGATTCAAGACCTTAGTGTTTTACTTCTTTGTCACTGTTTTACTTAGAGAACTCACTGCTCATTGCTCACTGTTATTCATTGCCTTTGCTTCTTTGGCTCACTGCCACTGTCACTTATTGCCTCTGTCTCAGTTACTTTTAAGTTATTATTGTTGCTCTTGCTCACCACTTTCTTTGTCACTATATTACTCTTTTACTCACTGTCCTGTTTAGCTACCTTGCTGTTTTGCACCACTGTTACTGTTAGAGAATTAGCTTAGGAGGATCTCAACACACACCAAGTCTCTGTGGATCGACCCGTATTTGCACATTAGCTTCAATCGACACCGTGCACTTGCGGTCATCATTTGTAGGATTTTTAGAAACCTACCAAGTTTTTGGCGCCGCTGCCGGGGACTTGGATGTGCTGTTTTGAAGATTTCTTAGCCATCTTGCATTTCATTCTAGTCCATTTGCATCATTGCATCATTGTCTGCATCAGCATCTTGCATCTGCATTGCATTCCTGCATGAGCATTTAGTGTAGCATCTAGTGTAATTTTCCTGTTCTTTGTAGCTTGCTCTTAACTGATAACTCTGTTGAGTAACAGGTGCCTTCTCCAACTGACATGTTGCTTGCCAAGAACTGCTGCCTGAAGCCTACCTGTGCTGCCTGGTGCTGCTGCTATTGTTGTTGTTGCTGCTGCTGTGCTTCTGTTGCTGCTGGTGCTGAGCCTGTGCTGCTGCTGCTGCTTCCTGTTGCTGCTGCCAGCCTCTGCTGCTGCCAAGACTGCTGCTGAAGCTGCTGCAGCTGGTGTAAGATAAAGCCCAACTGGGCTTGTGAAGTGAACTGATGTGAACCAAGCCCAACTGGGCCTTGAGTGTTGAAGCCAAAGCTTAGGATGAACCAAAGCCCAACTGGGCTTTTGCAACCAAACTGAGCAGCTGGGCTGTGCTTAAGCAAGTAAGCCTAAACCCATTAAGAGAACCCAACCTGTGGGCTTCCATTTTTAATTTGTGGGCTTGTAATAATTTTTTCCATTTTTCTGTTGGGTTTGTAATTAATTTCTTGTGGGCTTGTTTGTGTAATTGCTTGTGGGCTTGTGGTGTTAGATTGATTTGGGCCTGTAGTTTTAAATTAGAAAAACTGAACTTTTAAAAGCCCAACTGGGCCTCAGACCAAACAAGCAACGGTTGGGCTGTTTCAAAAGCTACATTGGGCTTCAGTTTGCATACACATTGTGGGCTTAGTTCACCTTCCCTTGGCAAAGCAATTTCTCCCACCAATGTGGGCTTGCTCCCAACACTAAAACCAAAATTTTTGCTCCCAATTAAAAACCAAATTTTTCTACCTCTTTAAAACCAAATTTGCTCCCATCAAAACCAAAAGCTCCCAAATGGGCTTTGTCTTCAAAGTCTAAAACCAAAGTTTTCAAAACCCAATAAACCAAAATTTTCTAAAACCCATTAAAAACCAAATTTCTTTTTCAAACCCGACAAAACCAAATGTTACCCATAAAAACCAAATTTTTCCCAAAAATCCAAACCCATTAAAAACCAAATTTTGGGCCTTGTAACATAGTTACTTAGCTTTTGAGCCAAATCATGTCTAGATCTTGGTCTACAGTTGGGGAATACAACAAATCCCTTAGAGAACTTGCGTATGGACATACTCCACGTTATGAACCTCCCATAGACCATGATGTCAATAGTTATAGGAATTATTATGGACATTTTCAAAGTCCCGAGCCTCAATACATGAACCCTAATGACTATTCACACATGCATCATTCATCACAACGTGAAAATGAACATTTTGCTAGTGCCTCACTCACACAATCATCACTGATTGATCAATTAGAAGCTCGAATCGCAGCTTTAGAAATGCAATCACATGAGGAATCTGTCACATCTAATTTTCTTAGGCAACCTGAAATCTATGCATGTCCCGCATGTGGTAGTTTAGACCACCCTGTTGAGAATTGTCATATTTTGCATAATTTTAGGCAATCTAGAGAAAATCCAAGGTATGAAATGCCCAAATTGTGAGAATGGTAGTCATTGGGACCATAATCAATCCTTTGAGGGTTGCGATCAATATTTTGTAAACCCTAATGACCATGCACACATGTACCATTCACCACAATTTGAACATGAAGAATTTTGTACTCCCATGAATTTAGACTCCACCACAGAATCTTTAAGACTCAGTAAGCAAAACTTTGATAGATCTACATCACGAATTCATGCATATTTAGATCAGATTTTGCTTCACCTACAAAAGGAGAAAATTCATGAGGAAATGTATGTTGTCCCTAATGAAGTGTCTAGTCCCATTCATGTAAATGATGTTGAATATGAACCTAATTTAGAGGAACATGAATCGACTAATGACACCACCACTGTTAATGAGGACCAATATGCATGCTACCATGATGATGATTATGATGATTATGATGATATGTTAGAAGAACATGAAAATATTGTGGAACCTGTTGGTTCAAAAACATATGGCTTCTCGCCCTCGACCTTCATGAATGTTGTTTTTTCTAATACTCATTGTAATTCATATGATTTTGATATTGACATGGGATTCGTACAATTATTCTGCGAAGATGAGCATGACATAGGAATAGTTGAATCTTTTGTAGACACTAATGCTAATATGCATGAAAATATATTTGATGTGTCTGATTCTCTACCTAGGTCACATTGTGATATTTCTCCTGATTTTTCGATGCATGAGAATAAATTTGTTGATGATGTTGATGACTCTGATTGTGATCTTGCCAATTTGTTTGATGATTGTGAGCATGTTGTGACACGTGTAGAAGACTTAGGAGATGTTGATGTGATTAGTAATGATGTGCCTATCGTCCTACATAAGTCACAATCTGTTGGCCTTCCACCCAACCTAGATTTGGTTTGTACCCATATTGTCAAACCGATTTTTCTGAGAGTCCCTAATCTAGGTTTGGAACTGTGTGCTTCCCAAGTCCTTTTGGACTATTTTGCTTCTAAGTATAATATCTTTGAGGAGCCACAGTTGGAATTAGCATGTTTGCCCGTCCCTAGCACAGTTCACTTTGAGTTAGACCTTGTACATGATGAACCCCCAAAACTGCGAGATTTTGTTTCCAAAATTTTATCCGTTGAAAAATCCAGGTTTGGGGGTAGCTCATTTTGTTTCACAGTTTCACTTGCGTTTATTTCCTATTATTATTGTGTGAAGCTGTTGAAACCTCTATACTTTGTCTTTTGGGTTGATCCTCAACTCTTTAGATTGTTAGTGTATGGTGAATTTTTGTATATAATCCAGTAGATAAAATTTCTTAAAAACCTTTTTGTTCCTTTTGTATATATTTTGCTAATCCAATATGATCTCGGCTGACATATGTTGGATTCTTGCCTTGAATAACGGAGTTCTAATATTGCTTTCGCCGAAATCGGGTATTCTCTTTCCTTTTTCTCTACTCAACATGATCCTCTTCATATGTTGTATTATAATTTTGTTCATATTTTGAAACATTGAGGACAATGTTTAGTTTAGGTTTGGGGGTGAAAAGTAGATACTTTGATAATATGCCATAATTGAAAACAAGAACTCCTTCTTTTTGAAAAAAAATGAAAAAATCAAAATAAAAAATTAAAAAATGATTAAAAAAAATCATAAAAATGGAGCTCATTTACCTTGAAATGTTGACTCTTGTGCAAATATGTAATTATTAGGAGTCTTAGTATAGATATTTAGGCACCCTGATTCTAGCACAATTCACATAGTGATAAGAAATTTGCACGCGCACGATCTACCAATACATGTATAGCCTCATCCTTGAGGTGTTCTATCGGAAGTTTTAGTTGCCAATCACTTTAGAATACTGAACAAAACTTGACTAGCTTGTTCTTTGGTTGGTTGGGATAGAAGGTGGAGGTTACATTAAGAAAGACAACCATCGAATTTAACTGGGTGCATCAAAAAGGGCTACCTCTTGCAAAGTGTCATGTAATCTTTTGTTCCTTTTGTATATGTATCAAAAGTATTGCTTGTTAAAAAAAAAAAAATGATGTATATATTCAGAAAAAAAAAATAAAAGAAAAAATAAATGAAAAGAATGAAAAAATCAATCAAGTATTTATCAATTCCATCCTCTCTTGTTCCAAAAATAAAAGAGAGTAGTCAATGTAAATAAGAGTCATGTAAAGAGTCATCTTTTGTGTTTTATTGTAATAAGCAAGGAAGGGTGTATGCCATTGATGTACAACGCGAGTAATTGTGAAATACCTCCAACTCATTCACAATTCTCGTAAAGTCCGGACAGCTAGCTAGATTTCGACCTTGGTTCTTAGCCTGAGAAACTATCTCTTGGTGATTAGTAGTCATAACATCCGATCTTTCTTTACACATGTGTAGATACACTTTACACTCTTATCACATGTCTTTATTTGTTATCAGTGCTAGGATTGTGCCTTCGATAGCTAGATTGACATCTCCATTTTGCTGTGAGCTTAAACTGACTTGCACATGTCACATTTGATGGAATCTGAGCTTATATTTTGACCTAGAACTTTGTAGGTACGTTCTAAGCAAACCTTCACGAGACTTCACTCGTCCACTAGGGACACTTAGTGGTTTAAAAGGCTTAGTGCATACGCTAAATGCATTCGAGAGACCAGCGACAGTGGTATAGGTAGGATTTCCTTAGTTTTGTTTTACTTGAGGACAAGTAAAATTCAGGTTTGGGGGTATTTGATGAGTGCTAAAAAGTGCATATTTCTATGTATTTTTCTTGGCATTTAACTCATCTTTTGTTCATTAATTCTACATTTTATCCCATATTCTGTGTTTTCGTTGTTTTCAAGAATAAATACTTTTCTTAATTAATTTTGCATTTTTAGGTACTAAAAAAATCCTGGTTATCTCACGGAGCGAAAAGAGCAAAGGAACGGTAAAGACTCTCGCTAGGAGGAAGCGAAGAATGATGTTTGCAAGAGCCGGATCAACTAGAAGTGGGCTTGAAGAGGAAGAATTGTTCTTAAAGAAGATATGGGCTTGGCATACCCAAGGTCCAAAACCCTTACCCAAATCCATTTACATTATCCATACCCATTTCCATGAGAGCCGTCAGATTGGATCCATCTTGTCATCCAACGGTCGCCTCATCATTGTGCATCAAAATCCGAAGCTCCTGTCAAACACTATAGTACCTAACTCCATCTGAAGCCGTCAGTTTTGTTGTATCTCATCATCCAACGGTCGCTTCTATCGCGTCGTTGGATCATTCCATCACCTTTTCATCCTACACTTTCGCTTTGCTGAGCATCAACCTTTGATACACCCGCCTCACACCTTAGCCATCAAACCCATCGACCTAAACCAAACACACCCTTCTTCCCAAACATCGAGTTCTTCTCCTCCACTCCCTCTGCAGAGAAAACTCTGCCATCTCCATCACCACCATCTCTTCCATCTCCACCTCGAACACCACCACTACCACCTTCCCCCGACAAACTCAGTATTCCATCACCACCCTTGTCTCTTCCTTTCTCGTCTGTAGCATCGAGTCCTGATGCTACAAACTCGACAGTGAGAGAAGCTAGGGTTCACAGAAGTCTAGGGCTAGGCCAACAGCGCAACAAGAGCAGGAAGAGCATCAGAGGGACATCAAGAAGCATGGGTCGAGCAGAATTCACACATGGGTATGTCGAATTTGATTTTCCCCAAAAGTTAGGGTTTGCAAATTTAGGGTTTTGTGAAATTAAGGATTTTGTTGTAAGCTATAAAAGGGAAGCTGTAGAGAATGCAAAACTTGTTCTTGGGTCATCCGAGAAACCCCCTAATTGGGTTAAGTTCATGTTCAGTTTCAATTTAATCTCATGTTTAGTTTAATTCCATGTTTATCTGTATCTTCATGTTAAGTATGTTCTAAATCACTGGTGCTAAGGTTGAGATGAAATTTAATTCCTGTTAGGTGGTAAAATATTAGGAAGGAATTCTTGTAGTGATCAGTTGCCTAGGGAAGTGATGAACTTAGTATGTAATATCACCTGTGATTGAGTGTGCCTTAAACAGACACTCAATGCTAGGGGTGATTGAGTAACTTAGCTCATTAACTTTCCACAAATGCATAACCTGGACTAAGGAAGGCATGAACCTCCCCCTTTTTCCATTAGGGACAAGAATATGAACTAGAATTGCTACTATCTAGCTAGGTATAAGATGGATTCAAGACCTTAGTGTTTTACTTATTTGTCACTGTTTTACTTAGAGAACTCACTGCTCATTGCTCATTGTTATTCATTGCCTTTGCTTCTTTGGCTCACTGCCACTGTCACTTATTGCCTCTGTCTCAGTTACTTTTAAGTTATTATTGTTGCTCTTGCTCACCACTGTCTTTGTCACTATATTACTCTTTTACTCACTGTCCTGTTTAGCTACCTTGATGTTTTGCACCACTGTTACTGTTAGAGAATTAGCTTAGGAGGATCTCAACACACACCAAGTCTCTGTGGATCGACCCGTATTTGCACATTAGCTTCAATCGACACCGTGCACTTGCGGTTATCATTTGTAGGATTTTTAGAAACCTACCATGCGGCTGTGGAATTTTATAGGGGTTATCTTGTATCTTAAAACTCCTTGATGAATGCATTTAGCTTCGGCTTCATGATTGCATCTAAATTAAGTTGGAATGTATTTTTTCTTCTAAGTCTATGAAACATCTCTTCTCGGAAATTTCATTAGGATCCCGTTCTTGTACCTTTGCCAATTTTATTGACAAAAAGGGGGAGAATTAATGTGTATTTCTATTACATACACATATGGTTTTCGGATCATTGTGTAAGGTGGGGTGGTTTCCATGTGAGATGGAGTATTGACTAGGGGTGGGGGTGATACATATCACCGTAGTATTATTGTCAAAGTTGTGATACAATGAAACTTTGATGCTGTGTAATAATACTATGATGGATCTTCAACAAGTACATGATGAACACATGAAGAGTTGAAGAACCAAGGAGATCAAGCTTGTCGTTTTTACTTTTAACAAGTACAAGCCATATGTAAATGGTTTTGTCACTAAAATTGACAAAGGGGGAGATTGTTAGAGCACTGCTCGGTTGAACCCACTAGCGTTGGTATGTCAAGTTAGTTGTCAATTTTAGTTGCCAAAATTCATTCTTTATTTAGCATACTAAAGATAGTTTCGGACTAGTTTAGGTCTAAGGAGTTGAATCGAAGCTATTCTTAAAGGATGAAGATTGAAGATTGAAGGCTACAAGAAGACATCAACAAGTACTTCATCAACAAAGATATGTGATTGATTTTGTTTGGATTCTTGTTCAATTCTACCTTTCTAATCTATCGAGATAAATGCTCACTCTATGGAACAATTCCTATGACGGTAAATGTATATTTATGTATATATACTTGAGGTTATTTGATTCATGACTTTGGTGATAATAACCTTTATCCCTATAAAGGATCTCATGTTATAGTGAATGATCTTGTGAATCCAATGAGTCAAGAATCACTCAATTCCGAGTTGTAACGATAAAGTTATGAGTGATTTAAGTTCATTAGTAGGAAACATTCCATGGGCTTGGGAGTGGTCCGCGAACTTGGGCCCAATACGTGACTAAAAGGGATTTTTGGTCAAGTTGGTGATGTTTCCTTATCTAGGAAAGTTAGCTATTGGTCCAAACACTTTTGATTACCATATTAAAGTGTTTGTGATTCCTGCCTAAGTTAAAATGTCATTTATTCACATAAATATAATTTTTGCTAAATAAGTTATTTATTTAATTATTTTGGCAAGAGTTTTAACTTAGGAAAGATTCCCATATTTAGGAGAGTCTTGTAAAAAGAAAATAGCTTTGCTTAGCTTCCAAGCTATTGTTCATTGTAAATAAGGAGTTCGCGAGTTTACACGTTTTTCATCCCTTTGGAAAATTGGCATAAGCTTTGCAGGTTGTTTTCCACGTCTTCTGTTCTTCGTGAACAAGAGTGAGATAAAAGTCTTTGTATTAGGGATCACAAAGCCAAGTTGGATTTAATCTTTGTGATTGATCATACAACTTGTAATCTAGGTTTTTTACCTCTTGTCTATTCTAAGGTTTTCTCTTCTGATATAAAACCATTCAAGAGTTGTTGATCATAAACCCTAGGTTTTGATAGATTTCAGTTTCCGATCGTATACCAACATTTATTAGTCGAAATCGGAGGCTAGAAAGAAAAACTTCTTTTGAGGCATCTTGTAAAAATCCTTGAGAAGTTTTAAACAAGATATCTCTAGATTTATTCTAGTTGTTCTTGTTGTAGAGTTATTAGGTTTCTCTTCCTTTTATTAAAGAGTATAATAATCCCTAATCTACAGGTTTGTTTTGTTACTTTTACCTAGTAATTATTTTATCAAAATAAACACAAGATTTCCAAAACCTTGATTTACATCTAAAGGTAAATCAAACCGGTGTTTTGTGGAAACAAAATATCGAATCGTATCAATCGTGGTGGTGTATCTTCTAAAGAGAGCCTCGAGTTCTGCTAGAAGATTTGTGTGAAGAATTTATAAAGATAATCGGTATTCTTTTAGGAGTTCTACAAGTGCTAAAGAAGGTATTACATCTAGTCCGAATAGGTGGTAGGAATTTGGTGTAACAGCTTATAATCAGTGTGTGTTTATTCTGGACTAGGTCCCGGGGTTTTTCTGCATTTTTGGTTTCCTCGTTAACAAAATCTGGTGTCTGTGTTATTTCTTTTCCGCACTATATTTTATTTATATAATAAAAATATCACAGGTTGTATGTTAAGATCAATCAGTTCTTGTATCCGACCTTAGGCTTGTTGAGTGAATTGATTGAAACTTGAACATTGGTCTTTGGTACCGTTCAAGTTAATCCTCTTATATTTAATCGGGCTCAAAAATACCTATTTACTGATTGCGGATTGAATCAAGAGATAGAGATATACAACTCTTTGATATACTTTTTTATAGATTGAATCTAACTGTCTAGTTGATTTTCTTGAAAGTATATTGGAGTTTGACTATTCAGATTTCCAAACGAAATATTGGGTGGTGTTGTTAGACCCCCGCTTTTTCATATACCTCTATTCTAAATCCTATTTCAGTTTTGAAGCTCAGAGTTGCAAGAAGTTTCGATTTTTTCCTTCTGAAAACCCTAGATTTCCAGCCGCCAGGTACAATCACGGCTGGGAAACCATGAACTCCTGGACGTTATTGAGTTATACGGCTCACAGTTCATGAACTCCCAGTCGTTATGCAACTTTACGTATGGAACGGTGAAAAGTACATGTCCGTATTTAGTCCATTACGGCCAGGTATTTTCTCCGTGCATGGGAAGCATTTAATACTGTCCGAAAATATTAAATGCTATTTAATGTTGTTGGCGCCGGTTGGGTTACCCAACCGTAACTGTTTTTACGGCTCGTTTTTAGGTCGTAAGCTGACTCCTCCAATTACAGGGAAATATACGTCTTGGAATTCCTGAACGTAACTTATTTACTGTTAGGAATAGTACTTTTCGACCCAGCCGTAGGTGTAATAACGGATGGGATCTCACTTGTCAACCCAGCCGTATACGCTTTGGCTGGAATATCACTCGTTGACCCAGCTGTTTGTATGTGTTTAAATTTCTTTTGTGAATAATTATGTGACATATGTCATTCTATTATAGATTGTACCGTACATTCTGGTGGAAGATCAAGGGGTGGTTATGGAAGATCAAGAGGTGTTTATTGAATTGCATAAGGAGGTTACGGAAGATCAACCCCAACCTGTGCAAGTTTCCGAGGAAACAAGTGCTCACTATGCAAACAACTATGAGAGGGAAGATAAGAAAGATGCAAAGAAGTGGGCTCGATCACAAGGGCTAAAAAAGATGTGCATCATAGTCCAGAATAAACAAGTTACATATAACGTATTTGAATAACGAGTTATTGGATCCCCACAAATAAAAGTTTGTTAGTGCATGGGTAAACGGTTATAGACATTATGACAATCAAGCCAGAAGCACGGTGGAGTCGGCTCACTATCGGTTCAAGAGTAAGTTAAATGGTTGTGATGGTGGATTCGTTGTTGTTTTTGAAGCTATGGTTAAGTATTTCAAGCGTGATCTCGATAGAATTAAAGGGGATTTTGAAAAGAGCCGATCTAGACTCGTTACCAACAACCGGGATATCCCTTGGCTCCGGGGAATAAGTTTATATGTTTCTCGATGGGCAATCCTAAAAATGATAACGGAAGTGGAGGCTTGGAGGAACACAATTTTCCACCGGGAATGATATGTAATTGTCCAATTAAGTTGGCTTTGGGGCTCCCATGTAGGCATGCAATAACAAATTATCCCACAAAGATGATTCCGATTGAAGATATAGATCCATTTTGGCAACAACTAACATTTAAAGATTCATCACCAAATCAAGGTCTGGGTAAGTGTTTTGCGACACGGAGGTACACAAGGAACTTTTTGAGAAGTATGCTTCTTTACTACCGGCACAAAGACAACTTTGATTGTATGAATTGCGGAGATTCAACCGTCAATTCACTAGAGAAGATATTTTAGAACCTAAGAAGGGGCAGGGAAAGGGTAGGCCTTCTACCAAAACAACAAAGAAACAGAAAACGGGAGAAGCTAAGAGAAAGGTTCAAGAAGGTCCACAATTGACTCCTTCAATGCGAAGAGATCCTTCGGCTTATGAGAAGTTGAACGAATTGTACAAACTTAAAATAAAGGAAATGAAAAAAGGCGGAAAAAGCAGAGCTAGTGAAATGAAGGGAAAACGCCGCAAGAAGAATGCGGTTGTTGCATCCCAAGAAAGTTCAAAAAGAAAAGTTGATAGTGGAGTCAAAATTAAAGACCCGGTTGTTCCATCCCAACAAGGTTCAACAACCAAAGAAGCTAGTAATGTCCAAAGAAAAGTTGTTGGTGCGGTTGGTATTAAGCAATTAGATAGAAGCCGAGGTAATGACGTCAAAGGAAAAGAACCGATGGTCGAACCATCGCTAATCACCCCACAAAGAGTTATTAGTAACCTCGATGGTGAGAAAAAGACGACCTTCTTGGATGTAGGTCCGATTAAATCACCCCCTATAGATGAGGAAGGTAATTATATCCGACCTACTTACACGATATAAGAAAATTACATGCACTTCTTACCACATTTTATTCATAACTACGTCAAGTCCACCGACGATGTTAAGGGCGACGGAAATTATGGTTACCATGTGTTCGTAGATCAACTTGGACCTTTTGAGCAGGCAAAAGTATGGGGTAACGACCAAATTACTTATTTTAGGAAAAGTGTTTGCTTGAACTACGTGGTTTCCACGACTTTTACAAGCCAATGATGAGATTCGAAAGAAATGACACGGAGGCGATGCTAAACGAGGAGTTCAAAGCATTTGAACGGCGTTTAATAGGAAACACTATATTGACAAGTGAATATTGGATGAAAATGCCAATATGTGGCTATCTACTATCCAACGCACTCAATTGTTGTTATTCATTCCATATCCTATGCAGATAGTGTTACATACGACCAACAATACGTGTTTTTACCGAAGAAGAATCTCCAAAGATAGTCATCATGGGGTTCGTGAACATGAACCATTATATCGGCCTCCAATTGAAAGATGGATGCCCATTACCTCCATTAAGGAAGGTAGACGGATGTGACGGCGAAATACCAATGACTTGGTGTCATAGGTTCGAGGAAAGATTTCAATTTTGGGATGCATTACAGTTATCGAGGGATGGCCCGTTGTGTGTACTAATGAGTTCTGACGAGGATGAGTATGGGTAAATGTGTTGTGAAGGTATATGATAACAATGTTTTTTATAGGGTGGTGATTAAAATGATAATATGATAACAATGTGGTGTGAACCTATGTATTTTGAATCACTCATTATATATGAAGAATCTAGTTTTACTCTTATTATGTGTTTGTAATGATAATATGATAAAGTTATGTGGTTATTTAGAGGTATTTACGGCTAGGTCATACGCTGACACGACCTATCCGTAATGACCCAAGTGATCTATTCGCAGAATCACGGCTGGGAAACCTAACCGAAAATCCGGTAACAGCTAGTAATCCAACCCGTATCTCTGGGTAATGTAAAATTTACGGATGGTAATCCTGGCCGTAACTATTCATGTAATACCAGTTTCAGATTTTACCAAGTTACGGCTGAGACACCAAACCGTAAAACCGATTTCAGATATGTTTCTTGCCCGTAATTCTGGGTACTGACAGTTTTACGGCTGGTAATCCTGGCCGTAACTCTTCCTGTAATACCAGTTTCAGATTTTACTTAGTTACGGCTAAGACACCAAACCGTAAATCATATTTCGGCTAGGATTCCTGGCCGTAATTCTGGGTACTGTCAGCCTATGGCTGGTAATCCTAGCCGGTTATTACAGCTTACGGCTGATAATCCTGGCCGTAATTTTCCCTGGAATGTTAGTATCTTAAATAAGAATCTGATAAATTAAGAATCAAAACACTATTATCTATTCATTCAAGGTTAATGAAAAGTAACTCTGAAAAGTAAATCACCCAAATCCATAACCTTAAACATGCTAAAAGTCTGCATAAACATTAGCTGGGATGACTTAAACAAGTAAATAACCTACAATCATCCACTACGACCAACAATCAAATGAACATCCTCAGAAGATGATGAAGAACTATCGGGAGTTTGGGAAATACTAATCCAATCATCCTCGTCGTTGGTATATAGATCATCCTTCGCTGGATTATGTAACTCCAAAAGCCTGAGAATCAGTGTTCTTTGTTCCTCGCAATCCAAATATAAAACCTCCTCAATGTTACGTTTCAGTCCCCTGGCAATCCACTTAGCTCTCTTGACCTATTTTCACATCATTCAATTAATAGTGGTACATAATTTGAGAAACGTATACCAAAAAAAGAATCATATACTTAGCCTATGTACCATCATCGTAGCAATATCACACATTAGTAGTTCCCGGGGTTCTTTCTCCTTTTCAGGGTTCCTAAAAATGATGAAAAACATATCAGAAGATAGGATTACGGATTGGAAATAACAGATAACCCATCCGTTATAAACTTTATCGTCTGGGAAAAATGAGACCCCATAACCGTAAACATAGTCTCGGCTTAGAAATATGATGACGACCTAACCGTAAACAAAGTATCATCTAGAAAATACAAATAACGGTTAGGAAAATTTATTTGTGGTTAGGAAACTCTCAGCCGAAACACTCATCACTCAATTTTACTTTGCAAACAAAGGACAACTTACAGATGGGAAGTCCCATCCTTAAATATATTTCACGGTTGGGTTCTCAAATTTTCCTAACCGCGTGAGACAATAACGGTTGGGAGTTCTTGATGTCCCATCCGCTAAATGTACATTACGGCCAGGGCGATATGATATCCCGGTCGTAAACGCTTCAGAAAACCATTTTTTGAAACCCTAAAACGATGATCGAACCTATTTTTTCAATCTAATGGTAAAATAACTGGTGGTTTTTTTGATTCTTACTTAGTAGGAGCCATTTGTGGATGATTCACAGGTGTTTGAACATATTAGTTCACCACAGGAGGATTTCTAGGTGTTTGGAAAGATTGGTTCACCACATCTCCATTAAAAGGAACGTCAATAACTTGCCCTGTTTCAGATTCATGATTCAGTCGGCCGGATCTTGTCACTCTTGGTCTTGATGCCATCTTGAGAATCAATGGAGAATAAAAAGTTTTTGAATTTTGGTTTTTGCGAGTTTTTGAGAAGATGAAGGAGAATAGAAAATGAATGGGGAGAGGGTTAAAATTAAGATTAGGTTTATATAGAAGAGAGGGTAAATCAGACTTTTAAGTCACTTGAATCTCCCCCCATCTAGTTTTTGCCTCACCAAAACATTTAAGCCCCCAAAATGGTCAAAAGACCTAGACTTTTTAAGCCCCAACAATAGGGTTTTTATTTTAGGCAGTATGCTTTTTTTTTATGCCAAAGATGTGAGAATTTATCGACTTAAAGGAGTTACATTGTCTGCAATCAAAAGATTTTCTATAATAGCAGGTGGTTTGTCAAACTAGACGTTATTGACACTATACTTTCTGCTGAATTTTGCTAGAGTGTCAGCAGGTTTATTACAAAACCTAAGAACAAAATGGCAAATCCAATGAGGAATGCTTTTCAGACACTCAATGGCATCAAGCAAAATGTCTTCATTTTCCCAAGATATCACCGGTGCTTGCTTAGTTATGTAGCTCTCAATTCCTTGCAAATCTTTCTCGAAAACCACATGTGTAAGTAGCCTATTTTTGCGTCATCTGACAGCCTCCAGGAACTCTAGACATTCTGCATGTTCGGAGTCTTTCCCTCCTGCATAGCACTTGGATGCGCTTCCATGCCATTGCCCTGCAAAGTCACGAAGAATCAGAGCAATCCCTGTTAGTTTCGTATTTTTATCATAAGATGCATCGCAATTTGTAGTAAAGAATGGAGATGCAGGGGGTTTCCAATGCAATGGATGTGTAATGTGATGTGTGGTTATGTTTCTGGTCTGCTGTTTAGAATTTAACCCCTCCAAGTAGCTTGCAAAGCTCATAGCCTTTTTTGCAACTGTTGCTGGGTTTGCTTTCTTTTTCTGAAAATGTACTTCGCATCGTTCGTTCCATATTGACCATGAAACAATCATAATCAGGTGTAGCCATCTTGAATATGAACTGGTAGTTGTGTTGTTTTCATCCATGCTTCAAATATGGTAGCAATATCATCATAATTGCATGTTGTAATACTTGAACCTCCTGGAATGAGCATCCATACGGCTCTTGAGAAAGGGCAAGTAAACAAGACGTGCATAGTTTCCTCTTCATGCTGATTGCAGAAAGGGCAGGATCTGTTGATGTAACTACAATTACGAGAGAGTCTGACATTTGTGGGTAATATGTCAGCAAAGCATTTCCACCAGAAATGTTTGACCCTAGGCCAGATTTGAATGTTCCACAGCTCCTTCTACTTAATCTCTGTGTTTTGAATCATCAGAGATACTTCTGTGTCTCCCAAACTGATTTCGTGAAGATTGTTATAGGCTGATTTGAGGCTGAAATGTCCGTTTCTGGTAAGGTTCCAAATGAGTTTATCCTCCGTTGTTGTTGGAATTCTCATCTTCAAAATAAGGTTTGCAGTTTCTGGATCAAAAAGTTGCTTCACCAATGAAGAGTTTTATTGGTTATCTTCTTGAGTTATCAGCTCCTTAACCCAAATATAATTTTCACTATGTTCAACATCTTGTCTTGGTATAGGTGGTACCGTCATCCCTGTAATCCAGACATCAATCCATATTTTGATTTTGCAGCCTGTTCCAATTCTCCAACGACTATGAGCTTTGATGAATGGGATTTGCTTTTGTAGACCCTTCCAATCCCATGAGAAATTTGTTTTGAAGTTTGCATGGAGCATAATAGTACATGGGAAATACTTAGCTTGCATTGCACGAACCCAGGGCTCATCCGTATTTATACATATTCTCCAAGAAACTTTAACCAGCAAAGCTTGGTTCAATATCTTCAGGATTTGAAAACCCTGTCCACCTAGGTTTTTATGAAGACCGAGTTTCTTCCATGAGTTTATATACGTACCGTTGTTTTCCGAGAAGCCCCACCAGAAGTCTCTTTGTAGGCTGTCAATCTGTTTAATGATCTCAGCTGGAATTTGGAGGCAGTTCATAGAAAACGATGGGATAGTGTTAGTCACTGATCTTATCATCAATGACTTACAGCCCTGAGACATGCATTCACCGTTTCACTTTGATAGCCTTCCCTTCACATTGTCCACCAAACCTTTGAAACAATCAATTTTTTTCTTTCCAATCAATAAGGAAAGCCCTAAATATCTTTCAGTTGAAGCCATCCTTGGTACTCTTAGCCTCTTTGTCAGTACTCTGCAGAAACGCTATGGTACATGAACGCTAGTGAACGCTCGATTTATTGAAATTCACTAGCTGTCCCGAAGCTTGGCTAAAATCTTTGATGATATCAAGCAGATTATTGACATTATGCATATTAGCATTGACAAATAAAAGGCAATCATCCGCGAAGAAGAGATGTGATATGGGAGGGGCACCTGTAGCAATTCTGATACCTTGAATCTGGTTGTTGTTTTCTGCATGAAGTAGCTGACGGAGAAAGCTTCTATGACAATGATGAATAAGTATGGCGACAAGGGATCACCCTGTCGAACTCCTCTTGTTGGCTTGTAGGACTGACACGGGGAACCATTGAGAATAATAGAAATCTGTGTTGTGCTAATGCACTGCATTATCAATTGGCACCATCTTTGGTTAAATCCCATCTGTAGCATGACATATACGAGGAATGGACACTCCAGCCTATCGAAGGCCTTTGCCATATCAAGATTCAAAGCCAGATATTTAGAATTCTCCTTTTTATTCCTCATTGTATGTACAATTTCTTGAGCAAGATGGATGTTGTCCGATATTTGTCTCCCCGGTACATAAGCAGCTTGTAGGGGGAGATTATCTTCTTCATAATTTTCTTCATTCTAGAGGATAAGATCTTCGATATTAGCTTATATGAAGTGTCGCATAGGGCTATTGATCGCAGATCAGCTGGAAACTGTTTATGCTTTGTTTTAAGGATAAGAGTAACATTAGTATTGTTCAAGCTTTTTAGAATGTAGCCTGAACGGAAAAAATGCTTCACTGTTTCAACCACGTCATTACCAACGATCTCCCAATGTGATTTGAAGAACCCAGGTGGAAAACCGTCCGGGCCTGGTGCCTTCCATGATTTCATACTCTTTAAAGCCTTGAAAATTCTAGCATCTTCTGGTATGCGAGTTAACTCCACGTTATCTGCATCTGTGATTGTTTTTGGTATGCGTTGAAGTATGGCTTCATTCTTCATTGGAGAACTGGTAGTATGCAACGTGCTATAGTGCTCTATCAGAAATTTTTCAAGTTCATTTCTCGTAGTACACCAATTACCAGTTTCATCTTTTAGCGCAGTGATATTGTTTCGAGACCGCCTTCTGTTGGCATTTGCATGATGAAACCTTGTGTTTCTGTCCATTTAAAAGTAGAAATCGTCTCTTGCTTTCTGTCCCCAATAATCATTCTGTACCTGATGCCAAAACTCAATCTGATTTTCCACTTGTTGTATGTCAGAATTTTTGTTGGATGTTGGAGAAGCTTGTTGGATAACAGCCATTTGCTGGTGCAAAAGAAATATGTTGCTCTGAATATTTTCGAACTTCTCTTTATTCCACCGTGAGACAAATCTTCTTGTGGTGATTAGTTTATTTGAGAATTGGAAAGCCTGAGAGCCATCAAACTGGTGTCCCCAAGCAGTCGCCACTTCTGCTTTAAGAGAATCTTCTTTCTCATAGCATTAGAAGTATTTCCAATTTCTTCTATTGTCGTCATTCGAAGTTGAAGTATCTAACATGATCGGGCAATGGTCAGATCCAAGCTGAGGAAGATGAATAAGTTTGGCATCTTGAAAATGTATAAACCAATCTCCATTCACCAAAGCTCTGTCAATTCTTGACATTCGCACTCCAGTATCGTGTGCGTTGCTAGACCACGTGAAGGACCTTCCTGTGTAGCCGAGATCTTCTAATCCAACTTCATATATTAGATTCACATAAGGGGCATCTCTTGATGAACTAGCAATTGATTTTGAGCTAGTGTTTGCTCCTGATAAAGTATTTGACACACGAACTCTGTCTTCATCTTTAAAAATCAAATTAAGATCACCGATGATGGCCCATGGTTGCTGAATAGTGCCACTCAGATTCTTAATGTAGTTCCATTGAATATCTTTATTATTGGGATACGAAGAACCGTACATGCACGTTAACAAGAATTCTGACTTTGAAGGTTCATCATGCACCAATATATTAATAATCCAAGATTCTACATGCACTATCTTGCAGTGGAAACCATCTTTCCATAAAAGTATTAATCCTCCAGCTAATCCTATGGAGGAAATGAGTTTGCTATTTGGGTACTTGTAGGGTTTAATTAGTTTTTTCATTTTGTCAGCTGTTATCTTAGCTTCTGAAATAAAGATAATTTCAGGATCATAACGTTGTATTAGGTCTTTTCGATGATCCCTAGTGGTCTTACTAGCAAATCCCTGACAGTTCCAATCTATTATTCTCATACTTAATTTTCCAAATGGAAAAACAATATGGCTAATGCAGTGATAAGAAGTTCTTAAATGGCATTAAAATGAACAATGGAAAATAAATGAAAACTTTAAATGGAAAGAAAATAGTTAGATTATTACCACAGAAGCATGCTCCTCCTGATTTTGTATGGCATCCACCCTTGTGTATGTAATTAGGTATATCAGCACCCGACTCAGCAACATCCATGAGTTCCCCACGATTAGGATCACTGACACCCCCTCCATTAACAGCTAGGATAGGACCCTGAATTGATGGGTTGGAGCCATTTGTTTGCAAGACTTGATTTCTTGCTCTCTTAGTGTTTATGTTATCATCAGCTTCATCCAAAAGTTCCATGTCCTTCTCCACATGAACATAGCCATCATCATTTGCTTCTAAGTTGTCAACCTCAGTACTAGCAGCTTTCTCTTTAGCAAGGCAGTGCTCTTCATATTCCTCTTGGGTCATGGCCCTTTCTCGCAAAAATTTTGTTGTCTCTTCGCAAGTATCTTCAATATGATCTATAATATAACATTTGTTGCAGAGGATGTGAGGTTGTTTGATCCAATGATATCGTATCCAGGATGGTTCACCAGAGTTGGTGTTCCACCATTCACCTCTTTTGAGTGGTTTCTTCAAGTAAATTTCAGCACGCGACGTGACCATATTACCTGAACGAGGCCTACAGTTTTTGGGCTCAACTGAGATTTTTGTGCCCAGATCTTCAATGGCTTCATTCACCACTGCAACGTGATGATGCTCCAGCAACAAACCCTTAAATTGAACACTTCAAGCTTGTTTGGAGAAAACATAATCCTTATAAGCTATTTCAGTGGTGTACTCCTGGAGAGCTAGGAGACTTCTTTCGACGTTCCACAATATCTTTTTTAGAATATCTTTCATGTCTTTCCGAGAATTGAATTTGAAGACAAATAAATACTTCCCAACAACTTTCATCTCCCTCTTTCTATAGTTTTTCCACAGAATATTCAGTTCATCCTTGATAGTTGAAGTTTCAATTTCATCATCTTCAGTTAATAACTTGCCAATCAAGGCGTTTTCCCAAGTCACTGCAGCTTCACCCAAGTTTTTTGTCGAACCAATTGCACCTCTGGGGTTTCGAATCGCAATAACCTTCATTTTTTCAATAATGTTATTCATGTTACTAGCAGTAGTCGAATCCATACTTTTGCAAGGTAGAAGCTTTTGATTAGGTTTAGGGTTAGGAGATATTCTAACAGTTCTTATAAGTTGAACTATCCCTATACAATAGGAATGATAAATATAAAAGGTGGATTGGATATTTTGTTTCCTATATTTTGGTTAAGAAATATTCAACATAAGGAAAGAATATATTTTGTTTTGAATTGGTTGCATGGGATCCGAATTTTTTTTTGAGGCTTACTGAAAATCCGGGGATTGAAAGGCCGAAAGTAATGATTTTGAATTTTGTAAGCTTGGATCGGAGATTGACTCAGATGACTGAACGGGGGTTAATGGATTCAAAAACTTGATTTGGGGGTATACTATGTTTCTCGTACTGAGGTAAAACTGATCTTGAACTCTGATTGATTAGCAAAATTGTTGTTTGAGGATATGCTGATATAGGCAATAAAGCCATGGTTGACAAAATTGTCATGAGGATGCTGTCATAATGAAACACAAAGGTCCAAAACTGGATGGGATCCGTGTTAAATCAAGAGGAAACCTGCAAAATTAGAAATCCATACGTTTAAGATGACAGGAAAATAGTAGAATAGATCACAAAAAACAATGGAAATCACTGGAATATGAACAAAAGAAATGAGACTAAACTTAAATAAAATGCATGATTAAAAAACTAAAGAAAATCAAACGGAAAATCAAAGATAAAACATGATTAATATGAATAAAAGGTTAGAGATTCATAAAGATTGGAAGATCAGAGATTAATCATTAGAATTCTAGGAGATGCAGAAGATTACGAACAACAACACTTGAGTTACTAATTAGAAGTGTAGAAAAAACAGATAAATTTCATTTTACTTCCTAATAACCCGTTTTTGTCTTTTAAGGCAGTATGCCATTTTTTCTTTTTTTTTTTTGAGCCCTGTTGAATGTATCAAAATAAATAAATAGATGTTTCCTAATTCATGAAACACCCAGGTCAGTGTATGAAAAAGGAAACCTGTCTTCTATAAATATTAAAAGAGACACTGTACAAAGCAGATTAGCCTTGTTATTCTCCTCCGAAACTTAATCCCCCAAATAATAATAATACAGAGAAAAAGCTTCTTTTTTTTATCAGTTATACAGAGAAAAAGCTTAAGCTTAATAACGATGGTGACTGAACAGAGACCGAATCAAGGAAATCAGAAGGTGACTATGGACGAAGAGCAAATCACCAATTTTGGACTAAAAGAAGATCATATTAATCGACCACTGTGTGTATGTCCTGATGGTCGGCTAGTTCTTGAGACTTGCTCACCTTTCTATAAGCAAGCTTATGATTTCTTGATTGCAATTGCTGAGCCAGTTTCCAGGCTTGAATCAAAGCACGAATACAAGTTGACACCATATTCCTTATACGCTGCGGTATCGGCAGGTATTGAGACCCGAACCATCGTCAGTGTTCTAAACATATTGTCAAAAACCATGTTACCAAAGGAAGTCATCGATTTTATTCATGCTTGTACATGTCATTATGGAAAAGTAAAGCTTGTGCTTAAGAAGAATCGATATTTCGTCGAATCCCCATTCCCAGAGGTATTGGAGACGCTACTCCGGGATGACGTGATTTCTCAGGCAAGGCAGGGGATTATTTCTTCTTCTGAGGAGGAAAAATTATGTACTAGTACTAGTCAGGATTATGAGTTGCTTGTAAAAAGCATTAGTAGGAGAGAAAAAGAAAAGCATGCCTTCGAATTGAAGCCAAGTCACGTGGGAACAGTGAGGGAACATTGCTTGCCAAATGCTCTGAATTACCCTATGTTGGAGGAGTACGACTTCAGAAACGACACGGTTAACCCTAACCTAAACATAGAACTGAAGCCCTACCAGAAAAAGAGTCTTGGTAAAATGTTTGGAAATGGTAGAGCAAGATCAGGCATTATTGTTCTACCTTGTGGAGCAGGAAAATCTTTAGTTGGAGTCTCCGCGGCTTGCCAAATCCGTAAGAGCTGCCTTTGTTTGGCCACGAGTAATGTTTCTGTAGATCAGTGGGCATATCAATTTAGAATGTGGTCTACTATCAGAGAGGACCAAATATGTTGTTTCACATCTGATGCTGGCAGTGAGAAAAGTTTCAATGTGTCTAATGCCGCTATTGTTGTGACCACATATCACATGATCGCTTATGGTCGTCAGCGATCAGAAGAGTCCCAAAAAATTATGAAAGTGATAAGACAGACAATGGGGGTTGCTTCTTATGGACGAGGTGCATGTGGTTCCTGCAGACATGTTCCGCAGAGTCATCCGTGAAACTAAATCACATTGCAAGCTTGGGCTCACTGCAACACTAGTGAGAGAAGACGAACGTATCAGTGATTTGAACTTCCTTATTGGTCCAAAAATGTATGAAGCAAACTGGATGGACTTGGCAAAACAAGGGTTCATTGCAAATGTTCTGTGTGCTCAAGTACGGTGTCCAATGACCAACGAGTTCTTCGCCGAATATTCAAAAGATGAAAACTCCAAGAAAAAACAAGCGCTCTGCGCGATGAATCCAAATAAGTTCCGGGCGTGTGAGTTTCTGATACGTTTTCACGAACAACAGCGCCGTGATAAGATAATCGTTTTCTCTGATAATCTTCTCGCACTCAGGGAGTATGCCTTGAAGCTGGGGAAACTAATGATCTGCGGTGCGACCAGCCACGAGGAAAGAACGCATGTTCTCTCCCTGTTTAAGAACAGTCCAGATGTAAACACCATTTTCATTTCTAAAGTTGGTGATAACTCGATAGATATCCCGGAAGCCAACGTGGTTATCCAGATTTCATCTCATGCGGGTTCGCGACGTCAAGAAGCTCAACGCCTGGGTCGAATCCTTAGAGCCAAGGGTAAACCTGAAGATAGAACGGCCAGGGGTAATGAAGAGTACAGCGCCTTTTTCTACTCCCTGGTGTCTACGGATAGAATGGAGATGCATTATTCAACCAAAAGACAAAAGTTTCTAATGGGCCAAGGTTACAGCTTTAAGATCATTACAAGTTTGCCGCCACCTGATTCTGGAGCTAGCCTAAGCTATCACTGTTGTGATGAGCAACTGCAACTTCTCAACAAGGTACTAAATGCAGGTGATGATATGGTCGGTTCGGAGCAATCTGACAAAGATAAAGACGATGATGACGGTACACTTCCAGAAACTTGTGCGCATCTTAGACGTATAAAACCCAAGGACCCAGCAAAAAGACACGACTTGTTTAAAAAGCGGCGGCGCTTATGAGCTTGATACTGGAATAGCTTTCGTTCTTCTCTTTTTTTTGGTATTCTTATGGTTTCGTAAATCTATCAGTGGTTATTATGGTGTAGTAGAATTACAATAAGTGGAGAGGCCCATAGGATTATAAATCGCAGGATCTTAAATTGCCCAAACAATGTGGGACTAATAATCTCAACACACCCCCTCACGTGTAGCCTCGTCGGGTCTTACACGTGGACAATAAATCGGGTGACGCGGAGTAAAGGCGCGGTCTAAAGACTCGTCGCAAATTGCTTGCTCTGATACCATGTTAGAATACGGGCATCCAACTCAAAACCAATTGGCAATGAGTGGAGAGGCCCTAAGAATTATAAATCGCAGGATCTTAGATTCCCCAAACAATGTGGGACTAATAATCTCAACATTGGCAGAATTAGAATTGAAGAACTTGGCTGTTGCCAAAGTATGAAAGAAATCAAAGGAACAGATTGAAAATGAACAAAACCAACGAAATAAAAGTTGCTAATACAGCTTATATTGCAAAATTGATTGGATGAGGACTCTGCCCTCATATCGCGTTGCTGCGGTTGAGAATGGTTGATAGATCTCCGGGAATGAGGATTGCCTGAATAATAGAGAACATTTTGTTGAAAGCCGAAGGTGAAACATACAGAGGAACACACAACAACAAAATAGCTAGCAGATGTCTCAATGTTTGAGCTGCTTCTAAGTATCTCAACTAAATCAAGAAGCTTTCAGCAGCAAGTACTTGCAGAAAACTTAAAACAACTACAAATGAAAAATAATACTCCTGCAGATTTAGAATAAAGTCTCTGTATGTGTAACCCCAGCATTAGTGTATGAGACAAAAACCACAGATATTTTTCTCTGTCAAAGCCCCTGATTCTGTTATTTCCATATATTCCACACTACACACTGGATCCAACCGAGTCAGACAAACAATTGTAGGGACACTTAACTAATAACTACAAGTAGACTGGAACAAACAAAATCGTAAAGACAATCAACTACTTGTAGGAGTACAAATTTTCAACTAATAACTAGAGTTTCGGTAAAATTAGATACTAATACTAGTACTATTACAGACTTACAATCCCAATACAGTTATCAGAAATTAGGTTGAGCTAAGAAAACTCAGAGAGTGCTTGCCCTGGTTATTACTATACCACACATACTACAACATGAATTGTAAACCAACATAAGTTCAGCAATGACCATCTACCATTCTACTTGATGCTGAAAGGAACAGGGTTAACAACAAGATACTCACCTGCTTCTCCTCCTCCTCTTCTTCTTCTCAACTTC
The DNA here is from genome assembly GCF_003573695.1 of Papaver somniferum. Lineage (NCBI taxonomy): Eukaryota > Viridiplantae > Streptophyta > Magnoliopsida > Ranunculales > Papaveraceae > Papaver > Papaver somniferum. The sequence goes on from NC_039367.1 coordinate 54,525,291, forward strand.
CAAGTTTACTTTAGTTCCTCTCTTTGATCTCCCTCTATAAGTCTCAGAGTTGAGTGAGACGAAGCTCTCAAAGTAATTCCCAATTTCTAGGTTAGAGGCTGATGGTTTCATACGCTGGAAACCACAAACATCTGATTCCTTGTAATTTCCACTCTTTGGGTCATATAAGAGAAGATTACTACCAGAAACAAATACCAATTCACCATTCTTTAACGACCATATGTATTCAACCAAAATTTATGCACAATTGCGGAATCGGTAATGTCATAGCGTTTAGTCCATGATTCACAATTGCCATATTCCTCCATCACCCACATTTCCCAGCGGCGGTTATCGACTGTAACAAGTAAAGATAGATGGTCATCCAACACTCCCACACTCATACATCGTCGTCTGTCCTCCATACATTGTATTGGCAACTGCAATTCCTCAAACCTCTCATCACCAATATCCAAGGAAACTACAGATTCAGAAGACCTGCAGCGCCATTTACCCAACACCCAATGAGGCCTTCCATGAAAGTACACCCCAAATCCCATAATTTGATGAAACCTATACGGAATATCTTCAATTTCTTTCCATGTATTTGTTCCCATCGTATATGCATTGACAAATGAAAGATCCTCTTCTGACAAACGCTCAATAACTTCTATAATCTTGTAATCCTTGATCTTACCATCATAACCAAAACCAATTAATGAATGAAAATAATAACCACGCTGGCTTGGTGATTTAGGTATTATCTTGTACTCTTTTATAGCAGGATTCCACAGAAAATAGGTGTCTAAACCATATATCCACAAGCATACAATACCATCAAAAGAACCTAATAAATCGAATGAGACACGACATCTTGGATTAAAAGGGGTTATGTCATGATACTCATTCAATGAATCGTATTTTGCAGAGTAGATTACTTGATATTCGTTAAGACTATTATTTTAACCTCCAAGCAGGAGTTTAGGGTTTCTTTCGAGAGTGAGATCAAAATGCCGTTTGACAAAATTAGATTCAGATATTAATAAATTCCAGGTTTTGCATACGCACTTACAGAGGAACGTGGATTTTACTGGTAGTCTCAGAAGAATCTCAAGATACAATTCATCAGGTAGGGTTGAGATTGCTGACGGAGCTCGTAGCGTGCGGCGAGAAAGAAATTTACATCTTTTTGGGGGGAAAGCTTTCAAATGTGAATGTGGATTAGAATGGTGTCGTTGAGAAGATCTTAGAGTACAATTCTTTCGAGAAAGATTTGGCATCGCTGATGCTTCTGGTTTAGCTCGTAACGTCTGAGAAAGAAATTCAAAACTTATGAAGGAGGGAGGGGGTGTTTGGCAAGAAGATGATGTAGTTAAAACAGGGACTAACAGGGCATGGTTCGTCTTATGATCCGAAAAGATATAATAATAGTCGCTGGCTTTCTCCGTGCTAAAAGACTGGGTCCAGAGACTCACATGTCTAGCTGGCAACGGTAAAGCGTTACCTAGAACTAAGATTCATTCAAGTTGATTAACACTTTGCTTTTCTTTTTAGAGCAAGGGTTAGGGGGTCGAGAGTTTCTTTCAAATTGCTATAAGAAAAGGCAATAAAGCCGGAACTCCATAACTAAGGCACTCAAAGTGCCATGCGCCGTCACTAAGTATTGGTGAAACATAGAATTCCTGCCATTACCAGGCAGGTGAATATCGTCCAAAGCAAAAGGATTCGTCTGACCCATACAAGTAATGATCTCTTGAGAGTTAGATTTTTTTTTTTTGCAAAATAAAGCTAACTGTGAACCATTTCCGTCGGCAGTTCTGCGAATCTACCGAAAGTTTTGTAAGAATAAAAGATATTTGTTGCCGATAACGGAGCCAGACTTTCTAACTCTGGAGGACAAATATATAAAGTCGGAGATAGCATTAATGGAAGTTCAAGGCCGCCCGAATTTTTTTAGCATCTTTTGCGATAGATAAACGTGTTTTTAAACAAAACTTTCCTCAAGGCTCCACAATATATCAATTCTTCATAAAACCCTAGATATAGTTAAACCAAGTGCTAGGATTTGTTGTAGAAAATTACAAAATTCATGTAAGAACTAACAGAAATGAAGCGTATTACAGTAATATGGTAGAAATCAATGAGGCCAATTATGAAAAACCTATTTATAAGCCTAAACTATTCGTTTTGTAAATTCTAGGGAGGTCTCACTAAGCTCCGTCACTCTGTCGTCCTTATCTCGTTAACAGCCAGCATGGTAGCAAATTAGATAACGCCCTTGGACTGCATTTTGATATAGATGTGTGAAAACTTCTAGAGTGGCTCCATCTTCTGATGCTGTCACATTTATGCTCTATATTTCCTTGGCCCAACTAAAGGTTAATTGAGCTCATATGGTTAATCCAACTGTCCCATGATATTCTGCATATCCTCCAGTCCCAATAAATTTTCCTTTAAAATCAAATACAGTGTCAACAATATAATTAGTTTGAGTGTCAATAAATTGAAAGTTACGGATCTTTATGTTGATCCCATATTATCCCAAGTTAGCTTAGTTATAGCTAGTTGATTAAATAATGTTAGATCTCTTGTAATAGTGATTATTTAGAATGTGGTTAGGATGATTGTGCACTTTGTTTTGATCACTCAGGTGGCTGACGATGCTTTTAACTGTTTTCTTAGCATTTATAGTGATCAATTAAATAAAAAGGCACATCTAGCTTTCTAAATGAACCAACAAGCAACATCATAGGTTGCAGTTTGATGTTTATTTTTTTGTATCCTGGAATTCATCCAATCGGTGAAAGTATATTGATTGCCACCAATATTGTGACTATAGCCAAACAGTTCACCATATTTGGACAGTAAAAGTGCATCCAAGAAAAAGATGCACCATAGTCTCCTCCCCTCTTGTACATGATTTGCGTGTGGAATCAATGTAGTGTAGAATGCTGGCCATCTTGGCATTTATAAGGAGAATCCTACGAGCACATTTCCAAAGAAGGAGTTTTATGGCTGGTGTTATTTCCATGTTCTGAATCTTACTCTGATATGCAAGGTTTAAATCCTAGTTGTATTTTTCTCTCATCCTAGTAATGTAGAGAGATTTGACAGTAAAATTTTCATTCCCAATTAAGTCTTATCTAATATTATCCTTATCTCCAGCGTGTATTTTCCTATGTTTAAAGAAGCAAAAAGTTTAATGTAATCCCAAACACCATTGTTCGAGATAAGGTATTTTACTAAGATACAGTCCTCAGGAAAGTTAGATGGTTTTATGAGATGAATATTAGGATCGACCATCCACTTGTCACTAGATGTTAATGTCATCCCCATCACCTACATGCTAAGAACTATATTTATGAACGTTATTTACAATAATGAGGGAATCAAGTACGCCATAATTTATATAAGACACACCATGCGTGATCTAATATAGAAAAAGACTCACAAAAAGATATCAACTATAAGATTTCCACTTGGTATATAGCATAAGTTCGGACCGAACCAACTATGGGATCAAACCAAAGGTCAATTGATGTACAAGTGTATTGACAAGCTAAATAATGCGGAAGTAATAACATGACAAAAGATTTTATGAACGAGAAAACCACAAATGCTGAAAAACCCAGAAACCTAGTCCAGTTTTGAGTACTCTCAGAATTAAGCCTCCATACAAAGATTACTACCAACTTTGTATAATCAAAACCAAGTAAATTAACTTCAAGTTACATAGTTTCTTCAGTATCCCCGTGCGTACTACCAATCTGGCCAATGTACGTGAATCCTAACTATCTTAGTTATTTTACCCAGTATGAAGACTTCTAGGACTCAACTCATTTGGATCGTATTCCAAAATAGTAAAGCACTAATTTGTATCCGGTAACTGCTCTATCAATCTCAATAACTAAATCATAGATATATTGTTGAGTTATGCATGTTAGGTTTTTGTTACGTACACATAACCATATGGCTGAAATTGGACTTTTGCTAACATAAATTGAAGCAGAAACAATGGCTAATGTTGTCTACAAGGTTTGTTTGGATTAAGAAACTTGTATGACGGCTTGGAGGAGTGTTTTCCAAGATTAGGATTTTATAATTAAGACGTGAAGTTATTTAGAAGTTCTGTGAGACTTGGAGGCCAAGGATGTAACCACTATATAAGAGGGATTATATGGTGAGGATAAATTATTCTCTTGATTATTTTGTTGTAGAATCCTCTTGTCAATCCTATTGAAAAGATGTGTGGTCACAACCATTTTAGAATCCTCTAGGGTTCATACGGGAGAAACTAGAATTCATGATGTTCTTCATATTCTTGTCTAAAGCCGAAGCAACCATGGCGACGGAGGTTTCAGGAAGAAGAAGAACAAAAGAAGAGGTAAACTCTTCATAATATGTTTTGTTGTTTAAGTAATTTAACACTAATGGATTACATAACTAGTTGATTATATAATTTATGTAAATGTTGTAACTTGTTATCATAATGAACGATTCTCGGGGTGGTTTTGGCCATGGATGTAGCCTACAAAAGGTAGGTGAACCACGTAATCTATGTGTCATGTGTGATTTCCTATTGTCGTATTAATTATATATTCGTGCTAGCATTATCAATCATGATAATCTAAAGATGTAAGTAAAGGATTCGAGCTAGTTATCTAAAGTATGATGTCTCATGGAATTGTTTTTTATGGAAATGAACATACCGATTCAAGATTAACGTAACCTCGGTTTCCCAAAAATACAAAGGCTCTTTCGTTTAATTAATATAAACTCCTTTGCATCGGTCAATATCAACCAAGATCTAGATTGTCGAGAAAATCATATTTTAGTTTGTAAGCTATCAAATCCATTTATATATACAGAAACACCAAGTGATAAACCACTGATTTCTGTAACAAGCTATAAGATGTCTATCAAGATAAACAAGCTTGTCTGATCCCAGTCAATCAAGTGTTCATGAAGTATAACCACAAAGATCAGAATACCAATCAGAAAATCTTCTTGCACTCAATGTACCTGCAAAAATATATAACTTGATTCCTTATGATCTATCACACAAGACGGAGTATGTTAACAATAGATGATCACAAGCCTACCTTCATATCTAAATATAGATCTGAATTTTTTTGATTCTTGATTCAGTTCGAGTGACCTTATTTCAAAAAGAGAATGATCACAAGATAAACAAACTAGAAGCAAAGAAGGTTCAACTATCATAGTCAATCAAATCAATAATCGAAAACTAAAATAACAATTGTAGGATTCTAGCTTCCCATTACTATTACTTCTAGACGCTTCTTGATCCCACAAAAGTCTTTAAATTAAGCGAACTTTAGAGATTTCTTATAATTAGGTTACTCTCATCTCCAAGTGAGTATTACTAGTCGGCTTTCCGCACATGCTATAAAATGAAGTGTGTGTCTTCTAGGATAAGTTCATAAGAAGAAAAAACTTCATTATTTATAGACCAAGGTAGTTTATTCACCCCAAGGAATTTACGAATCTGAAAAAATCAAAAGATATGCAATAAATACCAATTTTTGTTTTGTCTAATTCCAAATGTAATCCAACAAATATACCAAATCCCTCATGGATGACAACTCAATATTAGCTGGCATACAAGTATACGCTACTAAAATATTTTCCATAGATATGCGTTACTTACGAGGAAAATAAAGACATATAAATCTGAAAATCAAATAAAAGATGCTCAAATATTTCGGGTGGAAATATTAGCTTGAGTATAAAGGAAAATACTTGAACATTAATTAATAAGATTTTAGCACATATTCAAATACTATGACAGCATTGTGAAATTTCCTAAATAACAACTCATATTCCGAAATCTATGTAAACCCTAAAATATATAGAGAAATCGGAAATACAATTGTTATTAGGGATGGGTCCTGCAAGAGATCTCCATGTAGGGATCCTCCTGCTACAGATCCCTGGGACCAATCCTAGTATAGATCCTTTTTAAGGGATTGGTCCAAGAATATATCCTTTTATTCCTTTCAAATATGGAACAAACTTTGTAAGTCTACTTCTTTGAACTCATCGTATGTACAAAGTCCATAAGATAAAATTTATACTTTGTATTCCAATATATCAAAGTTGTGAGACAACTTGTATATTCTTTCTTGAAATTTTGACTATATTGTAATGATCAAGTAGTCACTACTATATATATATAACCTATTATATTTTCTAAAAAAATGACTTCAAAGCGATGTAGATAGAAATGGAAACAAGTCAGGCTTGTATTATTAACTTCGAACAGAAGGATGATGTGTTCGTTGATGTCGATACGTCTTCATGTTCTTCGGAGTAATACGAGTTTGTCTCAACATTTATAGACTTCCTAGTCTAACCTAACGAACTTGACTATCATAATCTATTCAAGAAGCCTCAAGTTTTGGAGCTAAAATATGACAACCAAACTTGACATACTAACACTTGGTGGTTTCAACCGAGCAACTCTCTAACAATTTCCTATTTTGTCAATTTTAGTGACAAAACTCTTTACGTATGGAGAATACAAAATTAAAGGATAAATATCTTAAATTACATAACGATCTCTTAACTCAATCTTCATGTGCATGATTCCAAGTTTCAACAACGCAATAACCTGCAGATATTCAAAAAACAAATATCGTTGTTGAAACATTTGAATAATAAACAGCTTTACTCCCCCTAAAGGAAAGCTAGGTAAATATTCAATCCGAGCGTATTTATTATTCACTTTCGCAGTATACAACACTACACAACATGATATGTTTCTCTCCTTAACCAGTGTTTTACTCTTTTTGTTTAAATATATAGTTTTCAGCGTATATATCCATTCTTAGTGATTATGAGTCACCGTATTCTCCATATATTTCTCCCACTTTTGTCACAAATATGATAAAAGAAACGAAGAAATAAAATAAGTATTTCGAAAGGATCCTCAAAATTCATAAAAACTCGATACAACCTATAAGAGTTAAGCAAGTAGGTCTAACACCACTTTTAATGAGTAGCACTAAAATCGAAACTACCTAAGTAATTTGATTTTAGCCTCTTACAAGAAAACGATTGCCCAAAGTGATTTCCCCTTATCTCGATAAATCAAACGAAGATCATAATTAACTTAGATACTTATCAGGATCCAATGATATTAATGTAATTGTATCTTGTTTTGATAAGCCTAATTAGGTTAAATAACTAGTTTTTCTTATCATAGACTGATTAAACTTGAATAATCGTACCTTATTTTGATAAGCCTAAACTAAACTAAGATCAAAATTAACTTGGTTTTTCTTAATGGGAATGAATTAAGAATTAATCGTACCTTATTTCAATAGGAAGAACTAGGTAAGATAACTAATTTCTTATCAGGAAAACAATTAACCAAAAATAATTGTTACCTTACTCATATAAGTCAGACTAAGAATGGAATCGATCTAGTTACTTTTCAGCAAAGAGATTATGAAAAGTATATATTCCCTCGGTTTCCACAACCACACACCCCGCATAGGAATATCGTTTAAGCACCAATTCAACGTAGAACTCTCCCACGTTATTTTGTTATTCCCTGTAAGAATAATAACATAAGGACAACCTCTACTAGAGAAATGTCGATATGATCTTAGCTATTACATGCCACAAGGTAAAAATTTAAAACCTGAAACTCATAGTATACTAAATGCAGAACTTATGAAACATAAATCGATAATAGTATAATTGTGACTTCGTACATGAGTTACACAATGTTATTTACTTATGATTATTTGATAAAGCAACCCTACATGTTAGATATGAAATATGCTAAACCAAAAAGTCACAAAACCATATTAGATAACAATACGAGACCGAAACTTATAGTTAATAAAAACCAAAAGTTAATCTCATAACCTAAAGGGGGAAAAGAAAGGGAATAAGGAAAGATCGTCAAACACGACCCCTCTCCTTGGTACTTGAGTTTCTTTGAGACTCTCGCATACGTTCGAATCTCTAAAGAGCCTCTCCCGTTGGTCGAGTACCCTGCAAGCCGTTTTGGGAAAATGTTCTATCTATACATCTTTGTTGTCTGGATAACTTCCTTCTCGATTCCGGAAGCCTAGACAGAATAGTTAGATGCTACTGCTCTTGCTTTACCCCATACCAAATCCAAAAGACATCATTAATAGAAGCATTTGAAATTTATAAAAGTGGTTAGGTAAAGACTGAAAACGTGGGAGTATAACAACCACACCCAATATTTCGTTCGGAAATCGGTATGGACTAAACTTCAATATAATTCCGAAAGCACCAACTTAAAAGTGAGACTCAATCAAGAAAGATATCAAAGAGATTTATCTTTTTCTCAACACAATCAGTAAATCAACTAGATAGAAATCCATAAGACTGATTGAAATGAGAATATCTCGGATGGTACCAAACACCAATGCCCGAGAGTCAATCAAGTTTTATCCAACAAACAAGGTCGGATTTATCAACTGTGATTGAACTACGCACAACATGTGATATTTCAATTATATAAACAAGTATAATGCGGAAAAGAAATAACACAGGCACCATAAATTTTGATAACGAGGAAACTGCAAATGCAGAAAACCCTTGGGACCTAGTCCAAATTTGAACACCACACTGTATTAATCCGCTACAGACTCTAGCCTACCACAAGTTAACTTCAGACTAAAATGTAGTTGATACCTAACCAAATATCACACTGATTAAGGTCAAACGCGTTCATTACGCCTCTTGAATCCCAACAGGAACATACGCACGTAATTCCCTTAGTTGATCTCACCCACAACTAAGAGTTGGTACGACCCAAAGTCGAAGACTTATAAACTAATTTGTCTCCCACAAATAAGTCTATTCTTGGTTTTGTTTTCGTATTAAGGTAAATCAAGGTGAACAGGAAACTCAACTAATACCCCGGACCTGTACTTCCGAAGAGCAACCTAGAAATATTAGTTACCTCACAAAACCCAACAAATTAACATAAAAAGTTATTGCGGAATCACAAGAGTCTGAGATGAAGAACTATTGTGATTACTTTTTATATGTTACATATTGGAGATAAATTTCGAGTAAATCTTAGAGAAGATAAAACTCAATACGATAGAAAAAGTAAGATCATAATACGCAACTACAGAGAAAATAGTTGGATCTAGCTCTACGAATCCCAAGAGAAGTTTTCAAGTCATTGACCTAATAATGGTTTCGGAAAACACTAGGTTAGTGGAGAATCGACTCTAGTTTGCAACTAAGACACACGAAAGTGTTGAGATTATATTTCCCAGATGCTAGAGTTTTCCCTTATATAGTCTTTCAAACTAGGGTTGTACAATTTTATTAATCCAATGAAGCAACAAAAATCTTTCGAATCTTGTTAAATATGTTCCCATTGAAGCAGGTACAACATAGTACCTCACTTAAACAGCTTCAAATCATACGTATGAACCGAGTCAAACCTCGAGTCAGACATCACTAATCGAGAAACAGACAGTCTGATCCAAAAAAATAATTAAGGTTTTAGTCCAGCTTTGGGCAGCCAAGGTTCGCAAAACATCAAATAGGAATGGGAAAAATACGGTTTAGTCCAAAATCCCATCCAAATATACTAATTAGTCCGGACCCATTCAACTAGGTACAGATTAGTCCTTTCTTTATTTGAAATATGGAAAATACACAAGTATCCTTCCTGATTTACAACTTAGTCCAAGTGTTTGCATTTCAGTCCAAAGTGATTTATCATGACGTCAGCAACTTTAAATAATAAAAAAACGATTTATCTTCCGAACCGCTCGTCCAAAATTAACAAACATTATATATTCGGAAAGCTCTTTCTGAGACGAGTAAAAAGAGTACCCATATGACTATATAATTTTCACTTTTAAATTTTTTTAATTTACATTGGTGTACAACTATGTACAAAGCTGTAAAAATCCTGAAAATTCACATCCATACTCACATAACAGTCAATATATCCACGAGAAGGAACGATGGTGTACAACTATGTACACAGCTGCAAAATCCAAAAAACCAACATTCACACACCAAAATAGGCCACATATTCATGATACAAGACAATGTGGCCTATATAAAAATAGTACAAAAAGAGTACAAAATAGGCAACATATTCAAGAGCTACAAAAAGAATACCCATATGACTTTATGATTTTCATTTTAAAAAAATCCCAGTTTACACTGGTGTACAAACATGTACACGTCTATAAAAATCCAAGAAAATTCAAAAACAAGACAAGATGTGCCAGTTTGTATACCACGTACAACTTGAATCGTCCACATAATGTTATACATAATAAATAAACATAACATGGAAACTCAAATGGATTTGAATCATCAACCTCCGCAAACCTTGTGATAGGCTTGGACGCTCCACCATTTTGAGCTTATGAGTCTCTAAAGATAAACAATAGATGTGCACAGTAACAATACAACTATGCATAGTTGTGTACCCAAAACATGTGTACCAAGGACATATCCACGGACATTAACAATCGACGTTTGTACAACTGTGTGCACATTAAAAATCAATATGTGCATAACTGTGTGCATATTAACAATCACTAACAACAACTACTACAGTGTAATAATGTGCATATGATTTTGCTAGATATCGTATGAAACAAAAGTAAAATAAGCTTTCACAAAGAAAGAAGATGTTTGACGTTGCTAGACCACCAAAAGTCTAATAATCTTACTACTCTAGGAACTCAGGAGTCTTAACAGAGTGCTTACTTGAACCATATTAGTCACAACAAAAAAATAAAGTGCTTACTGGAATCAGATTCAAGGGAGACTACTACTTTTAAGGGAGAGAACAAGCTAAAGTCCAGGAAAACCTAATCTAATTTAAACCTTAATAGTCATAACAACACAAACTAGTTAAATCATCAAGTAAGAAGAAATTTGATACCTTATTAATATCTAAAAAATGTCCACTGTTCTTCTCCGTTTTCTTAAGCTCCCACAAAAAGTACCTAAACACGTAGAAAACGTGATATTGGAATCATCAAATGATATCGAAAACCAATAACTTAGGGTTTCATCAAGAATTATCTTTTTATAATTTTTGAGAGAGTACAATGTTGTACAATTATGCACACACCTACAAAAATATAATATCCATACCCACAAAACAGACCATATATTATTGCGATAACATAACGGTGTACAACTATGTACACCACTAAAAAGTCCAACTAATCCAACATTCATACAAGCAAAACATGTCATATATATTTATTGAGATTGTATAACGGTGTACAATGGTGTACACGCCAACAAAAATCCAACAAATCCAACATACATACCCACAAAAATGGCCATAAATCATGAGAGAACATAATGGTGTACAACTATGTACACACTTACAAAAATCCATCATTTATACCCACAAAACATACATATATTATTGAGATAGCACATTGGTGGAAAACTATGTACACACCTATAAAAAATCTACTTTCCGTGTATAAAAGCTATCGTTTTTCGTGCACATAGTTGAATCAATAGAAGTTCTTTTGCTATCTAAATGACTATTTACAACAGATCTAGCTAGAAGTTTATTTTCTTATAGCAAACCAGTAGTGAAAGGTCCTGAAGTTGATGGGAAACCGGGTACTGGGAAATTACTGGTCACCAGACCGACAGTGCAAGACTGTGCTCACCAAATCCTGAAAATGCTTGCAACAAATCAACTAATGGTCACAAAGACATAGAAAAGTAGTAAAGACAAGAAAAAATTTCCATATATTTATTACAAGGTATATACTCAAAAGGGACAAGGGAAGATAAAACAAGAAGGACACAAAAAAAAAATAAGGAAAAAGATCCAAGGAAGCTAAGTAGTGGAATTATATGGCACGGAGAAGAGGCATACAAATGGGCAACCTAAAGGGACAAAGATGAACATTTCATTAACACAACCTTAAAAATGACTTGCATCTAGGTTGAAAAATGCGCAACTCTTCCTTGAAATGGAGTTAAGAAGTTTCCTGCATGGTGGGGACAAGCCGTGGGAGAACGACTCAACTTTCGTGTACGTATAACTCAGTGGCTTTCTTTAACAATTTGCATACTCTAGTTATGACTGTCAGAGTCTATATATGCAAATTTTATCAACAAATTCAAAACTTACACCAAGTTACTATCTACATATGGGAACTGCCAACTGTCATAGTTGGACTAAAGAGAAGGCACATGCAGTTAGTGGAGACTTGAAACAAACAATAGATAGATGCGTTTATCTCAATTCATTCATGTGCATACTTTTTTTCTTCCGAACTAAATTTATCACGAAGAGATTCTCCTAGTCTATTTCTCCACCAGAGCCTTATTGTATGATCATTGCCAGTGCCACCCTCTACATCATTAAAAGAAAAAGCCAAGTAAGCCAAATCCCTATGCAGGAAATATACATCGCATATATATTACTGTATAGTAGACAATAAAATAGCGATTTGTGACTTTGCTGATATTCTTAAACAAAGCTACCTACATAGTTGTTGTTTGGATTTTATATCTAGGTACATATGAAGCTTGACAATTGAATGCATCTTCCCTAAATAATACCAATTGGTATAACCAAACACGTAACTAGTGTAATAGCAATCAATATTCATCATCAGTGGGTCTTCAAATTGAGAAAGCATCTAACTAATACCAATTAGCAGATGCAGAACTAACTAAAATTGATAAACCTAATTATGGAGAATTTAAATTTTGCAGGTGAAAATAAACTGGATTTAAAAAAAATGAAAATGAATTGAGATTGAAGTTGAAGTTGAATGATGAAGTAAGTGAATCAGTTTAATCAATTTTCATAATGTTTCCATGAATCGGTTATAGAAGACAGTGAAGGATTCGAAAAATGTTAATAGAATTGAAAACTAAAAAGAGATTACCAATGTTGTAGATCAGCAAAATCAGATCGGAGAAGAAAAAAATTGTTGTGATTTGATGAAGAACCATTTATCATTTGTAATCAAATCTGAATCTGAACCGTAATAGAAAAATCTAACTCTGAGGCGAATATCTCTATGAGCACAACTGATAATATCGTAAAACTCATCAAAGAAATGCCAATTTTCATCACAGATGAAAAATTAAACCCTAATTCCTACCAAAGATAAGATCAAATTTGTTGGGGGAACATATACATAATTTTTCTTTTTTTGAGAAGAATCGGTCGTTTGCTAGCAGAGAAACACAAAAAGAATGAAAATAGAATAGAAAAGTGTATGATTCCTTTAAAGGGCATTTTCGTGACTAGAAAAATGTGATTTTGGATTGAATCGCTAAAAAATGATTAACTCGTTTATAAAATGTGACGTTTGGATCTCCGCGTACCAGGCCTGGGGAGGCTGGATTAGAGCGTCCAAAGCCCACTAGCTTTGGGACTAAACGTCAATTTCTACAATAAGAATCCAATGGTAGCCCAAAATCCATAACAAAGAACGATTTTTTGGGGACCATGATTTTTTTGGGGGACCATGGTTTTATTAGGCCACCTTCCCTATAGTGATAAGGGGTGTCTCAAAACGTTGAAATGACTAACCTACCCTTAACCTAATTTAATTTAAAACCAACCTAATAACCACCTATATATATATATAACCACCACCTCCTCCCACCACCACCTCCCACCACCGCCGATTACCACCGCCACCACCTCCGATTATCACCACCACCAACCACCGATTACCACCACCACCTCCTCCCACCACCACCACCACCACCGCCTATTTAAGAAATGTAACAACATCAATGCAATCACAATTAAGTTCTGTTACATGATAATTTTATCGAGTATAAAAGACGCCAGCCGCAGCCTGATTCTGACATGAGACCACTCCGGAGGTATTTTCCAACAAACTCTTCACTTTAATTTGATTTTGATTGCTTCAATCGAATAGAAATCATCAAAATAGGGTTTTAGTAGGAGTTACAGAGCCATGTTCGGTTAGGCCGATTTTCCAAAAATAGGGTTTTACTAACCGAACTTCTTGAAAATGAAGAACACGAAGAACAGTTCGGTGCTATTGGATTTAAAACTAAGTCACCGAACTCTCTGTTCGGTTGTTTCGCAAAATTTTTTAAAACTACAAGGTAACCGAACTTCACCCTTAGAACCGAAAAAAAAACAAATCCAGTCTAACCGAATTGTGTTGTTGTGGCCACTATCTTGAGTTCCAAAATAACCGAACTTAGGCAATAGAGTTCGGTTTTTTCGCAAAAATTTTTAAAACTACAAAGTAACCGAACTTGGCCAATAGAGTTCGGTTGATTCGTAAAAAATACTTTTAACTGAACTCCTTGTATTAGAACAACATAAGTCCATAAGTTCGGTTCCTTCGCAAAATAAGGATATCACCGAACTTTCGTAGTAGCCGAACGTTTGCCTAATTGCATATATGCATATATAAGCCCAATTCGGTTGATTCGCAAAATATGTTGAAGTTTGCGAACCAACCGAACTTCTAACACTAGATTACCTTTAACCTGCAGTTCGGTTGGAAACTTGGTTGCGTTGAAGTTTGCGAACTAACCAAACACACAAGATGTACCCAAATAAATTTTTAAGTTCAGTGTTCGGTTACCTACCATTTTATCCTAGGTAATCGAACATTACACTGTACGACCAAAACCTCCATTAACGAGCGAGTTCGGTAACCTGCGTGTTTGGAAAACGTAACCGAACTATACTTTTAGGTGTGTTCGGTTACATGTTCTTGACATATGGTAACCGAACTGACCCAAATCTACATAAAATTTTTCATTTTTTTTGAAAGTTTGGAGCAATTCAACCAACATTATCTAAGTTTGAAGCACACCTGGGTATCCAAATACCCTTCCTCCAGTTGTGGTTGGTAAATCCATCGTTTTTCATGTTTTACTTCTTCATCTTCTCTAACTTTACTCTCTCAATAATTCTACTTCTTTAAAAAAACATCTGATTTTTTAATCTCACTAATTATTTTTAACTTAATCATCTCACTAATCATTACGCTAACTATTATTAACACTAACTAATCATCACCCAAAATTAATCAGGAGGGTAATTTAAGTATTAATATAAATATCCAGATAAGGGGTGACTTAGATTACTTCTAATATCTTTACCCAAAATAAAACCATGGTCCCTCAAAAAAACCATGGTCCCATAAAATCGTTCATAACAAAGGTGTTTGTGAGTCTGTGACACTGTTTTTCCATCATGGATTTCCCCGATTTGAATCGAAATATTCCCAAAAAAATAAATAAATATATTTTTCCCCGTGAAGAAAAACCTGAAAGAGATATACAGGCAGACTACAGTCGGTGTTCTAAGAACCCATCAGAGCTAGAAATCAGAAACATTCTTTTGGTCTCGGTTGTATTTTTCTCAATCTGCCGTTTCAAGAGATGAGAAACGGATCTATTATCGGTTGAATAGCTTTGTTAAAAGAGGGAAGAATGTCGAAGCTTTTCTCAAGGTTAACCGGTTTCTGTACCTCTCGAAATCTCGCCGGAGTTGATAAAGCAGGGAATCGATATTTTACTCTGCAAGAAAATGTTGATGGAATCAGTAAGTGGTCTCTCTCTCCAACTCTTCATTTATATGTCTTGTATTGAATTTGGGTGCGGCGGCCTGGTGCTTTTGTTTTGCATTTGTTTGTTGATTTTGTTTATAATTGCTTTGGTTTAACTACTTTCATTTGTATCTGTAACTGGTCTACATGGTTGTTGATGTTTAGTGATATCCTATGGAATGATGTATACATTATGGAGGAAATAAAAGAAAGTTAGGTTCCTACTTTAGGTTAATTGATGAAATTAGTTAATATTGTTACTGGAGATTGGATACCTAGGAGACGAGGCATATTAAAAGCATTCATTCAGCATATCTGTTAGGTAAATGGAGATAAAATCCTTGGCCTAACAGTCTATATGAATTAGCTTTTTATGATTCTCGTTGGTGTGTAGATATATCACATATTTTTGTGAATTGTAATTGTTCCCAGTGAAGCTCTTGTCAATTTTGCATGATATGTTTATACAGTAATTCATAAATTCTATTTGTTTGAATTATCTTTCTCAAACAGTTCGTACATCCATTTGATGTTATTGATTGCTGCTTGATCTTTGAAACATCAATAATTTATGATGTGCAACATATAATAGTAAACTTATTTGCTTCTGTTGGACACGGAGAACCTAATAACTTATATAGTTGTGCTGTTTAAAGGCTATCTTGTAGTGATTGAAGGGGCAGTAGTAGTATCTTTACAGTATTTTCTTGATGTCCATGTGACAGATACCTAAGTTAAATACGCTATTGACAGACTATTTGTGTGCTCCTTCTCCCTTTGAACACTAGTGAAAGAAAAGAGATGGGTGAAATTCAAAGCAGAGGATGACCCTACCTCCATTCCAGGTAAGCTTTTGGCTCTAACAGAATTATTTTGTTTTTCTATTTTTACAATGCCTACTTTTGCTTTATCGATAAATATTTTGAGCAACTTCATTACAAGAATTTCATCTGTTACATAGTTCTAACATGTGGGAGTGTTTTTGGTCATTGTAGTCGAGTGGATCTGCTGGTTGAATGGACAAAGAAAGAAAGCTCCAACTGATCAGGTAAGTTGCAATTTTATTGTTTTTCTCTTTATCTCTCCCAACCTAGTAGAGTGTTCTCCTTTTAAAGCTTTTCATGATAGTAAAGGTACACACACCTTATTAAGTCAACCGCTTTAGGTAGCACATCCAATTGATGTCGGTAAAGGTTACGGGGAGAAGAATTGGTGGTTGAATTCACTTAACTAAACTATGACTCTTCCAGGATTGTTTTCGATAACATTTCACATATTGTTACTCAAAAAGTTGGTTCACTTGAAGAAATATAGGCTAATGATGATTAGAAAAATGCATTTATGATTCTCATTTCCTACCTAGTAAATTGAATCGTGTTATTGGCAAACCAGGCTACCATCTCTTCCTCGTTCTACAATTCTGCACATTAATCAACTCATCTGTCATTCCATTTTTAAGGCTTTCTTGTCAGAACTGAATTTCAAACCCTGTCAGGATCTTCTGGATAAATCAGTTATTAAGTTTTGCCAGTTTTGGTAAAAATCTACTTCAGTGGAGTGATCATACGTAAGCTAGAGCATTGTGCGAGCATGAAATCAAGGTCTGAGGACTAATCGAATGAAACTAAGATCTCAATTTTCTTAAGCTATTACCTTGGTTCATTGCCGCGTATCACTTTCAGATTTCAGATAAAAGTAATAGAAACTAATTATGTCAATCACTTAAATATACCTAATGAACAGAGCAGGTTAAATCTAAAAATAATGGTCTCCAAGAGTTTTAACTAACAGAAAGACTTTTGTCTTTTTATTTGAAGTCTGAATGTGAAAAGTGATGCTAAGTTAACTTAACTGTTCAGGTGAATTTTAATTTTACTTTTAGCTTTCAACCATTAAAAATATTTCAGCAACTCTAAGAGTTTAGCAATTACTTAAGTTTGAACAAACTCTATGTGTGTAGGAATGTGCCGCATTGAAACGTGCATGTCTATATATATTTGTTTAGTAAATCCTTTGTGTATCTTGTTATATGATTGTTTATCACCATTTTCCAGGAAATGGCTGATCTGGAGGCAAGGCGTGAACGTGTTAAACTTAATATTGCCAGTATGTATTTTCCTGTTCTAAAAACTTTTAGGACGAAGATATAGTGCTTGACTGATACATTCTGGTTCTTTAAATTGTATCACGCAGCCACGTAGGGTAGTCAAACATTATCTGATTCTGGGAATATTTCTCGATGCACATATTAAGGTTGTAAGGTTCATGTGAGTGGATTGGAAAATAGAGAACATTTAGGATCATCTAGCACAGGAGAAACAACTCTTTACAACTGCAATGAAATACAAATCAAAAGTTAAAGTTCTTCCATAAACTCCATGAAATCGGTAGAATACCAAATAGCTACATTCAAAAACAAGGTGTCACATGCAGAGACTGTTTTTTATCTTTTCGACATACCTTTAACCTATTGACCTTCCAGGTGATTGACCATCGAGAAAATAATGGTTACTTGTTACATATTGCATTCAGAAATAGGTGAAAGCAAAAATTCCCTGATTTTGTCCACTAAAATTGTTCTTATAATTTCTGATTCTGGCCTACATTTCCCAACTACGACAAAAACTAAGGTGGACACTTGTTAAAATGTAAGACAGGTTCAACATTTCGAATGAAGGCGCAAACATTTTTAGTTTTGCATGTTCATGTCGGCATTTTTTAGTTTCCTTCTTTTTAGTTTTTTATACCTTTTTGCTGAACATTGTAGATTTATGTTGCCAGCAAGATCATTTAAATTGAACTGTTACAGGAATATAGATGAATTTCTTGTGATATTTATTTACATAGATTACATTTATAATTTATTTGAAGCTCTTAAGAAAGAAGAGGAGGAAAGGAAATCCAAAGAGGGGAAAATTAAACGAAGCGTAAGCACTGGTTAGTCACTTTAACAAAAGGCTCATTTAACACATTATATATTTTATTTTACTCCATTTGTATAGTTCATTCTATGTTTAGCATTCAATTGATTATCATATTACAATTGATTGCAAGCAGATAAAGTTGGAGGTCCCGACTTGAAGAGTTTCATTCGGCAGTTTCCAAATTCTTCTGGAGAAGGTGCTGTCGTATTCTCCACTCCTTAATCATCTAACTAAAATCATATGTCTGTTTCTCAACCATCCATACCCATCCAACCCAGAGCAAAACTAAAAGCTGCATTGATTTGGAACCACAAATATTCTTAACACTTGAGAGACTGACTGGTTACCAGAAAATGTGACATTTTACACCTTCAGCTTGTAATTTCTGGCTTTTTATCATGATTGGATAAGTTGAACCCAAGTCGAACACTAGTAGAAGCACGAGCGCAGCCATACTACTACTTTTTGTTGTGTATAAGGGAAAAAATCTGATTGAAATCTTCAAAATAATTTTGTAAAAGCTGATGGGTTTGTTTTCTCTTTTGCTGATATTGCAATGATAAGTGTATATGACTGACTGGTTATGGTATATGTTAACGATATTCACTATGGTGTTAATTCGACAGGAGGTGGGAAAAAGGAACAAACAAATGCAGCTGATGATAACACCGACAGTTCCAGGTGGGTCCACCATGAACTTCTTACAGTTAATATATTTGAGTACATATGATATATATGGAATGTTGGGTGTTAGTTGTTTCGAGACCGTACGCGTTCATCCTAAGAGTAGATTCTTCTTGTTTAAAATTACATCAATGTGGGTCATTTGCTGTCTGGTTCCTTGATATATATTTTACTTTTACCCCGGTAACTCATTCATTTCCAAAATAGTTATAAAGATCGGGGTTCAGTATTATTTCACCTTGTACAGTATCATACTTTTCTCGATTTTGTTGGATTGTAACTACACTTATATTTGTATTGGAACTTTCATTGTAATGCTCCTTGGCAACTGGCCTACTTTCATAGGCTGTCTTTGAAAAGTTTAATAGTGTCGCGAAACTGCAGAGCAAATTGTTTATGTTAAACTTAGCAAAGGACTTGTCAATACTTAATTTACTATCTAGTTCACGGGTTCTAATGCTCACCTGTTAAACACGTATTTCAGGTCTACAGAACCAACAGGAACTGGCAAATCCTACAAACCAGGGACATGGCAACCACCAACATGACACAACTCGTGCAGTTCATCAACTGGGCTTCTTAGCGGACTCCTATTCTTCCTTGAGGGCTGTAATCAAGATTCAGATTTATTTTTCTAATGTTCAACGATTGTACCTTGTACCGAATAAAATCATTGTTGCATCACTCCATCTGAGAAGATAGCTACTTCCCAAATGCCTGCCTTGGGTTTTTTGAGCATGTACATCTCGTCTTATGTTGTAATCTCAAAGTGATTCCTCGGACTAGATAGTTTAGATTATTAGTCCAAATTTTTGCCGAGTTCCCATGATTAAAATGTATTATCGCCAGGATTGATTGGATCTCTTATTGTACCTTTCATTTGAATCAGTGGACAGTGAAGACAAGGATGTAAATTTGAATGATCAGTTGGATATAGTTTGAACTTTGAATTTGTGATCATATAGTCCTATCTCTGTTGCTTCACACTGTACATGATTTTCTTTTCTTTTACACTTGGCTCGCTCCTCTTCTGCTGGGACCATATTGGCTCCAACAATGCTTAGTTGACTGTGGGAAAACGAGGGAGAAATTCCGTGGCACTAATAGGAGGTGGGACTCACTGGTGATGATGGGACCCATTTCTATTAGCGCCTCGGGATTTCTCACTGATTTTCCCACGGTCACTGTAGCACTACAATATCGGCTCAGCATCCTGAGACGTAACCCGATAAAAGTCAGCTTCACCTCTGACATTTTGAATCTCTATGAGAGCTTTGATTAAAAAAAGTAGTGTTTGGTCACAAACAAAGAACACTACCTATTATTATGTACTCTATTAGTATTAATTTTATAGCTATGAGTCTATGATAGAAAAGAACAAGGAAAACAAATCTTAAATAATAACAGAGGAACATGGAGGGAATTGATTCAATTATTCCTCAAAGTGTGTTGGCGAGTGAAGATGATAAAAAGACGTGAGAAAATAGGTCTTTTGAAGAGCATCAAGTGCCAACTAAATCCATGACCCTTTTGATGTTCAGATAATGGGAGGTCATCATCCAGTATGGCCTTTCTTTTTCTTTTTCCTCTAGAATTAAGCATCGTCCCGCAGCGTCTTTTCTTTCTCTCTAGAATTATTGGTAGCACAGCTATGAATGCAAAAACATTTCTGGTCACCTGTTTTCAAAGTCCATTTTGTAGTCCAATACAGTGTCACAATCACAACTAAGAATTGTCTAGTGGAAAACAAACAAGTGAAAAATTACCTTATGGCGAACTATGACTTCGATTATTCTTGAAGAATGTGTCTACATATTTCATCATCAAACACGTGTATATAGGAAGATACGTGGAGAGCATGCGGACAAAGTCATCAAAACATGATGACACACACCCATAGCCAAGAAGCCCATCCCGTCGACGTCGGATCCTTGCCCGAACAAATCTAAGGGCAGAAGTTAAGATGTACCGAAAAAATGATGTACTGCGGAGCACCAAATAACTCCCGAAGAGTTACTTTATCTCATCCCCAAAAGAAGCCAAGATCAACGGTGGAGAGAAGGTGAACTGACATGGACATGACAGGGGCAGAAGACACTTGTCTGACACGAGCAGTGCCTCAACTACCCGCATTAAACACTCTGAGCAGTGTACGTGTCGATCAGCCCGTGGAACGAACGAGGATGACTCTGCGTGATCAAGCAATGAACGAAGACCTCCGCGTGATGGACACAAAGCACAAGAAGATAAGGTTCCAACGGCCCTCAGAAATGGGTCCCACACTCTAACCCTATAAATACCCCCTCTCCACCAAGAGTGAGGGGAGGGGAAGAATCAGGGGGAGAAAGAGAGAGAAAGATTGTGAGTGTAAGTTTGTCCTTTACAATACACAGACCTATGTAAACTCCAAAGTCACTCGACTATCTCTGTAACCATCAAGTACATAGTGAAACAACAACCCCGTGGATGTAGGCCTTAGTGCTGAACCACGTAAATCCCAGTCTTATTTATATTTCAGCACTTTATATTCGCCTAACGCTTCATGAGTTTTATTTTTATACTTCGTTTTCTTTATCTTCCCCTGCGTAAACGCCCCTCGCGATGTTATTGGATGAGGCTATGATAAACCCGAAGGTTTTGAGCCAAGGAATCAATACAATTGTATTATCAGTGTGAGTCTGTACCTAGAGTGCGAACATTGTTTGTGAATATATTGATGCCTGCGTGATTTATGTGTTCACAATTTGGCACTAGAAACAGGGACTTCGTCCCGGTAAAAGATTTATCGTATCCTGTGATCTCATATTAAATTAGCATATGATTGCTCTACTTCATTAGCTCTAACAGTATTTATCTTTTGTTAACTTTACCGTATTCAAAAACGCACCTGTTATCTTCGATAGCTCTGGCAGTATCTGTCGAAGGAATTTAAACTGGTTAAAATATTTATTGCTTAGATCCATGGATTTACATTTTTTTAGATCTCGTACGGACCTGTCTTTCCGATGGGTTTTCGAAAATTTTCAAAAAGATTTACGTGCATTTTCAAGGGGATCCTTTCACATTTCCGCGTACCTTCAATGAACCCGCTTTTTTAAATAAAAAAAAATTCTCTGTGGCCCTCGGGCAGTTTTTCCCTGTCTTGGAGTAAGGAATTTCGTAAACTAACCCGATCCGCATGGACACTTCTGTTTCTCGCTGTTTGAAATTCCCTTGTGCAAAAAGAAAACGACAAAAGGACCCACGATGGAAAAGATGCAGGAAGCAGGAAAATCCAAAGCCTCGTCAAAGGAAGCACCAAGGACAACCCCGGTCATCACCCGGAGCAAGCAGAAAGGAGACAAAACCAAAATGACCAGTCAGAGGCAGGACACTGCGGAAATCACTTCGCCTATGAACGCTAACTCCGTTGTGGCCGTGGCCCTCAGAGCAGCGGCAACAAAGTATAGTACGGCAGCGGCAGCCCCAAAGGCTGCGGAAGCCAGCAAAACTTTTGCTACGAATCAATTTCACCAACCAAAAGAAAGGGTGGATGAATCCAGAACACACCAACCCGTGCACCCTCCAACCTTCGGAATGCCATCAACAAACGAGCAGAATCAAACTGTGCCGGCGGCTCTAACACCACCGATGGTCACTCCGCCCGATTTGGAAATGCCAACAATCGAAGCTGAACCTCCCCCACCTTTAGTGCAAACCATAGAAGAAGGCGGCACCATGGCCGTAGTAGCACGAGCTGGGACTCCCAATCAGGGGTCAAACCAATCACATCGATTGATGGCCGAGATCGAAGAATTGAAGAAGAGCCAGAAGGTTTACGCAGATGTTATAGCTCTGCTGGCCAGAGAAAATCAGGATTTAAAAGACCGGATTTCCCTAAGCACAAAGACAAGCCAACAACTCGATGAAGCAAATTCAAAGGCACCAGAACCAAACCGAGACCGAAGAGTCATCGTAGCAGCTACTGGAAACGCGGCTAGGGGAAGTAGCGCATCCTACCCGGATTATAACGACGGAGAGTCAGGCTATCACGAGCAGAATATCGTAGGGCACCACCGCGCGATGGAAGAGCTGCGTGATGAAATGATGGCAGAGATCAGACAATTAAAAAGTAGACAAGGCGGGGGAAGGTTAGAAGAGGTCATGAGAGAGGCTAACTCCACGCCCCTTGCTCATCGCCTGGCCAACACCCCTATTCCACGTAACACCGGAATGGATAAGCTCTTTTCACTGGCAATTGGCTACAAGGAAACCACGAGGGAATACACTAACAGATGGCACAAGATCTGCCAAGCCATAGGAAGTGTGGACCCAGTGGTAAGTATCAACTGCTACAAGTGGGGATTAGACCGAATGAGTCCACTATTTGTTGAGATTCATGGAAGCGTGCCTAAGACAGAGGGAGATCTTCGAATAATTATTGAAAAGCACGCTCGTCTTGAAGAAATCCAGCGTGAAAACCCGAGGGCGTACCCGGAGAGGTCTCACCGTACCAATTCTGCAGAACAAACCAATGGGGCCAAAAGGAATTGCTTAGTGGAACGACCTCACGAAGACATGAAGGAACGAAAGGATGAACGACGAAAAGACGACCGAAAATTTGAAGATCAAGTTTACACGAAGCTCAATGCTAGCTATGCTCGGATCCTGCGAGAGATCAAAGGAAGGGAAAATCTGGAGTGGCCATGGTCTAAGGGAAAACAACCCCCAAGAACCGAGAAGTCTAAAGACTACTGTGAATATCACTGCTTCAACGGACACCAGACCGAAAAATGTAAAAACCTCAAAATAATGATCCAAAAATTGATTGATGCTGGCGAGCTCAAACATTACATACGAAGGGATGTCGCCGAGGATAGATCCAAAAGAACCAAGCCAGTCCAACTTCCAGAAGGGAACCGCACAATCAACACCATCTCGTGTTCTGAAGCCGCAGGGCCCTCACTTACAGCACAGATAGGAAAGAGGTTACGGAAGCAGTTCGAGGACCGCTGCGAATTGTATAAGATCGATGGGATAGAGGTGGACGAGCACAAAGAGTGGATGGACTTACCTATTATATTCGATGTTGAATATATCGAAGAAGATATGGAAGACCATAACGACCCCCTGGTCCTCACACTACCAGTGGCTGGATGTAACCTTAAAAAGATCCTCATAGACGGGGGAAGATCAGTGAACGTTCTATTCTACGGCGCCTTCAAACGGATGAAGCTCCATGATGAACAGCTGATGACCTCTTATTACACCATCTACGGGTTCAACGGAGCGCCCACAAAGCCATTGGGAGACATCGTGTTGCAGGTGAACGCAGGGCCCATGAAAGTAGAAACACGATTCAGCGTGGTAGACGCCCCATCCCCCTACAACGCCATTATTGGAAGAAAGTGGGTACATAAACTCAAGGGAGTGGCAGCAACTTACTACCAATATCTCAGATTCCCTACACCTGAGGGAGTAATGGAAATCAAGGGAGATCGGGTCTCTGCAAGAGAGTGCCAAGCCACTCAGGATCGTATCAACAACGAACAAGAAGAGCAGCGAAAAACCCGAAGAATTAAAAATAAAGAAGCAGCGAAAGATAAGGCCATAGACCTGTTCCTCAAGGAAACTACAGGAAGGGGTTTGACAAAAGGTGATAATGTCCTAAACACAGAGACAAATACTTCAGCAGCCAACAAAGGACATAAACATACCAAATAGCAATCAAAGAACGTCCCAGTCCTCGGGGACCAGAAGCCGGTGTTCACGCCAGTAGAGCCCGTAAAAGAAATCAACATAGGAACGGAAGAAAACCCGAAGATGATCAAAGTAGGGACCATAATGGACGAAAGAAGAGAAGATTCTCTAACCAAATTACTTAAAGAATACGCGGACGTATTCGCCTGGAAACTAGGAGATATGCCGGGGATTGACCCGAAAGTAATCCAACACGAGCTACGTATCAAACCAGGCACGCCCCCGTTCAGGCAGAAAATTAGAAAAGTTGCACCGGAGTATCATAAGGCAGTGGAAAAAGAACTTCGGAAACTACTAGACGCAGGTTTCATCAAGGAAGTCAAGTACCCTACATGGATCTCCAACATGGTCTTCGTTCCTAAGAAAAATGGAGGGGTTAGGATATGCATCGATTTTACTAACCTCAACAAGGCATGTCCAAAGGACAGCTATCCCCTGCCAAGCATAGATCAGCTGGTGGAAGTCGTAGAAGGATATGAAGAACTGTCATTCATGGATGGACATTCTGGCTACAATCAAGTAGCCCTGGCAGAAGAAGATCAGCCACACACAGCGTTCTACACCCCGCATGGCCTTTATTTCTACACTAGAATGCCCTCGGACTTCGAAACGCAGGGGCAACATACCAAAGAATGGTCGATGCTATCTTCAGGCCATGGATTGGTAGTACCCTAGAAGTCTACGTTGACGATATGCTCGTCAAAAGTAAGCTGCGCAAAAATCACCACCAGGATCTAAGAGATATCTTCGAAGCAATGAGGAGACATCACATGAAAGTGAATCCGGAGAAATGTACTTTCGGTGTCACCTCGGGGAAATTCCTCGGATATCTGGTAACAAAAAGGGGCATTGAGGTAGACCCAGTGAAGATTCAGGCCATAGTAGAAATGCCATCACCGAAGAATTTAAAAGAAGTGCAGAAGCTCAACGGGTCCATAGCAGCCTTGGGCAGATTTATTGCCCGATCCTCGGACAAATGCAAACATTTCTTTAATATTCTCAAAAAAGGGAGTAAGTTTGAATGGACCGCAGAATGCGAAGAAGCCTTCCAAAAAATCAAAGAACACCTAGCTTCAATTCCGATCCTGCAGAAGTCGGATCCTGATGAGGTTTTGGCATTATACATAGCAGCAACAGAAGACGCAGTTAGCGCAGTGTTGGTCAAAACCAATACGAAGATAGAACAGCCTATCTATTACGTCAGTAAGACCCTCAATTCTGCGGAAAGGAACTACACAAATCGAACAACTTATCCTAGCATTGGTATGGGCTACTCAAAAGCTGAGAACCTACTTCCTAACTCACTTCATCCGGGTCCCATGCAAAGCACCACTGGAAGCAGTCCTCAAAAGCGCGGGAAAAGTGGGCAGAATAGCCAAGTGGAACACCCACCTGGACCAATTCAACATCATTCATGAAATTCAACATTCTCGAAAATCCCAAGTTTTGGCGGATTTCTTAGCAGACCTCCCCCTGGACAACGACGAAGAGATTAAGGGAATACCAGAAGCCGAGGAAGAAAGCAAGGATCCAATGGATATCCTCGAACCCGCGAGTCAAAGACAATGGGAAGTCTTCGTCGATGGTTCCAAAAATAAGGAAGGAGCAGGAATAGGCATTGTCATCACCACCCCAACCGAGAAAGGATTGTACAGGCACTCAGGTTAGAATTCAAAGAGCATACCAACAATCGTCGAATACGAGGCAGTCGTACATGCCCTCCGTAATAATAGAGATGGGGGTAACCGATGTAAGACTGACAAGTGATTCGCAGCTTGTCATACGGAAAATAGGGCTCGAGTACAATGTGTACGATGACACCCTCTCAGCTTACATGGCCTTGGTCCAAACATTGGCATCACAAATTCCGAACATCAAGTTCCGGCACTTATGCAGAAGGGATCTCAGGCACGCGGATGCCCTAGCATATATATCATCCATGCTGAAGGACAAAAGCGTCGAGCTATTAAAATAACAAGGGTATACGAGCCTTCGATTGCATCTCAATTCTCCTTCGCTACCAATCAAGATACAGTGGAAGAAAATATCGAAGACCAGGTAGGAGAAGACATCCATAACGATTTTGACGAAGAAGATATCCTGTCAAGAGCAAATCAAGACGAAGACTTCAGCAACGAAGATGATTGGAGAATGGTGATCCATGCGTTTCTCGAAAAGGGAAGCCTACCCGCGGACCTAAACAAGCTAGGAAAATACTCTCCAAAGTAGGAAGATATGATCTTCGGGATGGGGTCCTGTACAAGAAATCCTTCCTCGGACCGTTACTACGTTGCTTATCCGGAAAGAGGGGCATCGAATTCTAAACGACATCCATTATGGTGACGCAGGGAATCATAGCGGCATGAGATCACTAGCCGACAAAGCAAAAACGCAAGGATATTACTGGCCCACAATGATACAGGATGCCGCAAGAATTGTCCCGACGGTGTGAAGAATGTCAGCGCTTCGCCAAAAAGATACACGCGCCGGCAACAATGTTAAATTCTGTAGATAGCCCGTGGCCATTTGCAAAATGGGGCATAGATATCGTCGGGCCTTTCGTCGAAGGATCAGGGAAAAGACGATTTTTGATAGTAGCCACGGACTACTTCAGTAAATGGGTGGAAGCTAAAGCCTTAGCCAGGATCAGAGACGTGGATGTGTTTACTTTCATATTCCAGAACATCATTTGCAGGTTCGGCATACCAGCAGAAATCGTGTCCGATAATGGTAAGCAATTACAGGGGAAAAACATAGACATGCTCTTCGATACTTTCAAAATAAGGAAGAACAAATCCACCCCCATATACCCTCAAAGCAACGGACAAGCGGAAGCCACTAACAAGACCCTCGCCCTTATCCTCAAAAAACAATTAGACGAACATAAGGGGCGATGGTGTGAACAGTTGCACAATGTGTTATGGGCATACAGACAACACGAAGATCTGCCACTGGGGAATCCCCGTTTCTCCTCACTTATGGAGCTGAAGCAGTCATCCCAACAGAGATCCTCATGCCAACCACAAAGACCGAAGCATGGGAAAAAATCTCACAACAGACATGATGTTAGAGAGATTGGACGACCTAGAAGGAAGAAGGGAAGCAGCATTGCAGAAGATGGAAAATTATCAACGAAGACTAGCAAGGGAGTAAAAAAAAGGTAAAGCTTCGAAATTTTGTAGAGGGGCAGTATGTGTTGAGAACAATCCCACAGTATCAACGAGAAAAAGATGGGGAAAGTTAGCACCTACGTGGGGAGGACCTTTTATAATACACGACATTGCGGGAAACGGTTCCTACTACCTTCGCAATCTGAAAGGCGAGGTCCGGCATCCTTGGAATGCTAAGTGGCTAAACCATATTACCCATAGGAGCAACGCAGCTTTGCATCTGCGTGAAGAAGACCAGAAGAAGAAGGCAGCGTGACCGCTCTACATGTTTCTATCTCTGGACGAGGAATTGCAGGCCTCAACCTATCAATCAAACAAGCTTTCTAAATTCAAGTAAACAAAACTATCAACAATATTGGGGAAAGTAGTTAATCTACAATCTCTCAGGGCTCCCCCATCAGTGTCCATAAGTGTAAGACCAGGGGGAAGGCACCCAGCAGAAAGAGATACCCAACCAATCTTAAGGCAACGGGTCGACGGAATGGGTGTATGTAAATATTTTAACCCCATATCCTAGAACGTTGCCTCGGCCCCCACCGTCTGGGAATCCTCTGGCCAAGGGTTCCAGGGGGTGACAGGTCTCAAGACGATCACGAAGGTACCTCCCTTCGGTATCGCACCCAAACACTTAAAAACTCTTCTTTTGTTTTTAGTGTCCTTCCTCACAATGCTTAAAATAAACAACAAACTGATATTGCAGGTATATCAAAAAATGATCCATTTCATAAAGGTTGGTTACAAAAAGCGGCAAGGCCAATACAAGGAATACACATCAAAAATATTCTTTTTACAAAATACTAGCAAAATCTAACGGAAGGATAATGATGCCGCGGTCTCTACTTAGATGATGCCGCCCCATCAGCAGGGTTGTTCCGAAGAGTTGAAGGGACGCTCCCACCAGATGAGGGTCCCGAGGAGCCAGGCAAGGAGGCAGGTAGGACGACGCGGATAGCTCTTCACGAGGCCATGCTCGGTCTTAAGGCCAAGCTCAATCTTCTCCAGCATCTTGTTTGTCTCCTCAGCCAATTGACACCGAGCCTTATGCATAATAACTGTCGTCCGCTGGTGGGCTTGGGATAACAACGAAGATAGACGATTCACTTCTTTAGAAGCAGCACCAACGGCCTCCTCGCGGGATGCCGCCAAACTCTTAAAATGATTAGTCTGTTCTTCCTGCTGCGCTAAGGAAGATTGAGCCTTTTCAAATTTTTCATTTGCAACGCGGAGTTGTCCCTCGAGCTCTGAAAAAGACAACACAAGGGAGTTAGCACAGAAAAGACACAATCACACTCGATGAAATAGGGTTATACCTTCGACACAAGCCGAAGCCTCTTCATACTCATTAACAAACGCATCTCGCGCTTCATCAAGATGGTCATATTCCGCGGATAATTTCTTATAATCTAGTTGAAGGTTGGTGAGAGTAAATTGACTGGCATCTAATTCTACCTGCTTCATCGAATTCATGTGACGAAGGTGGTTGACTTCGTTGCTTATCTCTGATACCCCTTTGTTAAGTCTGTACATACATACTTCGATATTTCTCTCAGACTCAGCCTGGCGGGCTATTTCAGCACGAGACGCAGCAAGGGATTTTCTTAGAGCCCCAACTTAGGCTCTGGCATCGTCCCTTTCTCTGGTAAGACACAGCATGCTCTCCTTAACTCCCGGAAAAGGAAGGGAGCGAGACTTTCGTAATTCCTCTTCCAGAAGATGTATCCTAGACTCCAACAACGAAGTGCGCTCACGGGATTCCCGCAGATTCTCACGTGTCCACAGCAGCGTACTGATGAGTGCTAAAAAGTGCATATTTCTATATATTTTTCTTGGCATTTAACTCATCTTTTGTGCATTAATTCTATATTATATCCCATATTCTGTGTTTTCGTTGTTTTCAAGAATAAATACTTTTCTTAATTAATTTTGCATTTTTAGGTACTAAATAAAGCCTGGTTATCTCACGAAGCGAAAAGAGCAAAGGAACGGCAAAGACTCTCGCTAGGAAGAAGCGAAGAATGATGTTTTCAAGAGCCGAATCAACTAGAAGTGGGCTTGAAGAGGAAGAATTGTTCTTAAAGAAGATATGGGCTTGACATACCCAAGACCCAAAACCCTTACCCAAATCCATTTCCATTATCCATACCCATTTCCATGATAGACGTCAGATTGAATCCATCTTGTCATCCAACGGTCGCCTCATCATTGTGCATCAAAATCCGAAGCTCCTGTCAAACACTATAGTACCTAACTCCATCTGAAGCTGTCCTTTTTGCTGCATTTCCTCATCCTACGGTCGCTCCAATATCTTCCCATCTCACCGTTGGATCCACCTACCATCTTCACATCCGACGCGTTTCCTCGCAAATCATCACCCTTTGCCACACCCGCTCAACACCCTAACTTCCAAACCCATCGACCTCAAGCCAAACACTCCCTTCTCCCCAAACTGTCGACCTCTTCTTCTCTTCCCCAAACTTCCTCTCTTCCATCACCTGCAACCCCTTCACCACCACCATGCCCTGCCACTCCGTACGAACCACCTTCTTCCCCGACCATCACAGAGACGCTGTCTCAACCACCATCACCTCCCCTACCTCAAACCCATCTCCCTAGCCTAGTTATTTTCCCCATCTCACAACCACTGAAACCCTAGGTTTTGGGGTGAGTAAAATAACTCGAACTAGGGAACAATTAGAGCAGCAGAGGCGTCAATTGAAGGCATAGAAGGACCAGAAGAGGCAGAGAAGAAATGGGTCGACCGTTTTGAGTGATTTGTCACATCAAATTAGGTAAAATATCTAACCCTAATTTTGAGAATTTGGGGGAAAACATTGTAAACCCTAATTTTGAATTCTGGGTATAAATAGAAGGTGTGGGTGTGTGTTGTAACCATGCCTGGATTAGCCAGAGCACAACCCATTAGAGGCCTGGACTAGCCAGTGCTCTCTACTATCACTTCTCAATCTACTGTTCAATTTCTGTTCAATTTCAATTCAAGTTCATAATTCCGTTAATTTCAATTACTCTTTATGTTTATCATGTTTACAATTACTGTCAATATGTTCTAATTACTCTTGCTAGGGCTTAGATAAAGCCTGAAGACCTTGTTGGGTAGCAAAATCTTAGTGAACACTCTTGTAGGTTTAACTGAATTAGGATGTTAGGGTTCTTGGTGATTGAAGTCACATGTGATTGAGTGTGCTGTAAGAAGACACTCAATGCTAGGGTGAACTAGAGAATTTAGGGACTTAACCATCCACATTTAACTAAAGTAGGGAAGTTATGAAGATTAGGGATCAAACATCACCTGTGATTGAGTGTGCTGTAAGAAGACACTCAATGCTAGGGGTGATGCTAGTGAGCTTAGTTAATTAACTCTCTATCTATGTATGCCCTGGAACATAGGCAGGCTTGAACCTTCACCTAGCTCCATTAGGGACAAGAGCATAAACTAGATTGATGCTGCCTAGCTAGGACATAAGGTGAATTCAAATCCCCTAGTGCATTCACTGCCTTAGGCTCACTGCCTTTGTTTAACTTCCACTGTCACAATCATTGCCTTTGTTTCATTAGCTCACTACCACTTAGTTTACTGCTTAGGATACGCTTAGCTTAGGAAAGTAGGAAAGCTTCAATCACACACACCTAGTCTCTGTGGTTCGATCCTGACTTGCACACATCTACTACAACAGACCCTGTGCACTTGCAGGTATCACTGTAGGCTGTCTTTGCTCTTATTTTATACACTCTTAAAAGCCTACCAAGTTTTTGGCGCCGTTGCCGGGGACTTGGCTGTGCTGTTTTGAAGATTTCTTAGCCATCTTGCATTTCATTCTAGTCCATTTGCATCACTGCATCATTGTATGCATCAGCATCTTGCATCTGCATTGCATTCCTGCATCTTAGTGTAACTTGCATAACCATTGCATTTGCATCTTCCCTGTTTCAGTGTAACATTTTTCGCATTATTGCATCATAACTTGCATATTCATCTCTTGTCTTTGCATACTCACTTGCATTCATTACATCTTGTTGTTCTTACTATTTTGTTGCTGTGCCTCACTTTCTTCTTTGAGCTGCAGGTACAACTGAAGTCCTGCTCTGTGCCTTGTGGTGCCTCTGAACTTGTGGTGCTGCTGCTGTGGAGCTGGTGCTGCACTATTGTTTCTAGAACTTGTGTTGTTGTGGTGCTCCTGCCGGTGCCAGGCCAAGTCTGCTGCAACCCCTGCTGCCTGGTGCTAAACTGAGCCATTAAAGCCCAACTGGGCTGTAAGCTGCAGAAGGTGAACCAAAGCCCAACTGGGCTTTTGCAACCAAACTGAGCAGCTGGGCTGTGCTTAAGCAAGTAAGCCTAAACCCATTAAGAGAACCCAACCTGTGGGCTTCCATTTTTAATTTGTGGGCTTGTAATAATTTTTTCCATTTTTCTGTTGGGTTTGTAATTAATTTCTTGTGGGCTGTTGTTTAATTGCTTGTGGGCTTGTGGTGTTAGATTGATTTGGGCCTGTAGTTTTAAATTAGAAAAACTGAACTTTTGAAAGCCCAACTGGGCCTCAGACCAAACAAGCAACAGTTGGGCTATTTCAAAAGCTACATTGGGCTTCAGTTTGCATACACATTGTGGGCTTAGTTCACCTTCCCTTGGCAAAGCAATTTCTCCCACCAATGTGGGCTTGCTCCCAACACTAAAACCAAAATTCTTGCTCCCAATACTAAAACCAAAATTTTTGCTCCCAATTAAAAACCAAATTTTTCTACCTCTTTAAAACCAAATTTGCTCCCATCAAAACCAAAAGCTCCCAAATGGGCTTTGTCTTCAAAGTCTAAAACCAAAGTTTTCAAAACCCAATAAACCAAAGTTCTTCGAACCCATTATAGTCCAAATTTTTTCCAAAACCCGACAAAACCAAATGTTACCCATAAAAACCAAATTTTTCCCAAAAATCCAAACCCATTAAAAACCAAATTTTGGGCTTTGTAACATAGTTACTTAGCTTTTGAGCCAAATCCTGTCTGGATCTTGGTCTACAGTTGGGGAATACAACAAATCCCTTAGAGAACTTGCGTATGGACATACTCCACGTTATGAACCTTCCATAGACCATGATGTCAATAGTTATAGGAATTATCATGGACATTTTCAAAGTCCCGAGCCTCAATACATGAACCCTAATAGCTATTCACACATGCATCATTCACCACAACGTGAAAATGAACATTTTGCTAGTGCCTCACTCACACAATCATCACTGATCGATCAATTAGAAGCTCGAATCACAGCTTTAGAAATGCAATCACATGAGGAATCTGTCACGTCTAATTTTCTTAGGCAACCTGAAATCTATGCATGTCCCGCATGTGGTAGTTTAGACCACCCTGTTGAGAATTGTCATATTTTGCATAATTTTAGGCAATCTAGAGAAAATCCAAGGTATGAAATGCCCATAAATTGTGAGAATGGTAGTCATTGGGACCATAATCAATCCTTTGAGGGTTGCGATCAATATTTTGTAAATCCTAATGACCATGCACACATGTACCATTCACCACAATTTGAACCTGAAGAATTTTGTACT
Organism: Papaver somniferum; assembly: GCF_003573695.1. NCBI lineage: Eukaryota > Viridiplantae > Streptophyta > Magnoliopsida > Ranunculales > Papaveraceae > Papaver > Papaver somniferum. The sequence goes on from NC_039367.1 coordinate 54,558,956, forward strand.
CCCATGAATTTAGACTCCCCACAGAAGCTTTAAGACTCAGTAAGCAAAACTTTGATAGATCTACATCACGAATTCATGCATATTTAGATCAGATTTTGCTTCACCTACAAAAGGAGGAAATTCATGAGGAAATGTATGTTTCCCTAATGAAGTGTCTAGTCCCATTCATGTAAATGATGTTGAATATGAACCTAATTTAGAGGAACATGAATCGACTAATGACACCACCACTGTTAATGAGGACCAATATGCATGCTACCATGATGATGATTATGATGATATGTTAGAGAAGAATGAAAATATTGTGGAACCTGTTGGTTCAATAACATATGGCTTCTCGCCCTCGACCTCATGAATGTTGTTTTCTCTAATACTCATTGTAATTCATATGATTTTGATATTGACAGGGATTCGTACAATTATTCTGTGAAGATGAGCATGACATAGGAATGTTGAATCTTCTGTAGACACTAATGTTATTATGCATGAAAATATAATTGATGTGTCTGATTCTCTACCTAGGTCACATTGTGATATTTTCTCCTGATTTGCCGATGCATGAGAATAATTCTTCTGATGATGATGATTCTGATTGTGGACTTGATAATTTTGTTGATGATTGTGAGCATGTTTGACACGTGTAGAAGACTTAGGAGATGTTGATGTGATTAGTAATGATGTGCCTATCGTCCTAATAAGTCACATCTGATGGCCTTCCACCCAACCTAGATTTGGTTTGTACCCTATTGTCAAACCGACTTTTCTGAGAGTCCCTAATCTAGGTTTGGAACTGTGTGCTTCCCAAGTCCTCTTGGACTATTTTGCTTCTAAATATAATACATTTGAGGAACCACAGTTGGAATTAGCATGTTTGCCCGTCCTAGCACAGTTCACTTTGAGTTAGACCTTGTACATGATGAACCCCCAAAACTGCGAGATTTTGTTTCCAAAATTTTATCCGTTGAAAAATCCAGGTTTGGGGGTAGCTCTTTTGTTTCACAGTTTCACTTGCGTTTCTTCCTGTTATATTTGTGTGAAGCTGTTGAAACCTCTACACTTTGTCTTTTGGGTTGATCCTCAACTCTTTAGATTGTTAGTATATGGTGAATTTTTTGTATATAATCCAGTAGATAAAATTTCTTAAAACCCTTTTGTTCCTTTTGTATATATTTTGTTAATCCAATATGATCTCGGCTGACATATGTTGGATTCTTGCCTTGAATAACGGAGTTCTAATATTGCTTTCGCCAAAATCGGGTATTCTCTTTCCTTTTTCTCTACTCAACATGATCCTCTTCATATGTTGTATTATAATTTTGTTCATATTTTGAAACATTGAGGACAATGTTTAGTTTAGGTTTGGGGGTGAAAAGTAGATACTTTGATAATATGCCATAATTGAAAACAAGAACTCCTTCTTTTTGAAAAAAATGAAAAATTAAAATTAAAAATTAAAAATTGAAAAAAAAAACATAAAAATGGAGCTCATTTACCTTGAAATTTTGACTCTTGTGCAAATATGTAATTATTAGGAGTCTTAGTCTAGATATTTAGGCACCCTGATTCTAGCACAATTCACATAGTGATAAGAAATTTGCACGCGCACGATCTACCAATACATGTATAGCCTCGATCTTCAAGGTGTTTGATAGGAAGTCACGATTGCCAATCACTTTAGAATACTGAACGAAACTTGACTAGCTTGTTCTTTGGTTGGTTGGGATAGAAGGTGGAGGTTACATTAAGAAAGACAACCATCGAATTTAACTGGGTGCATCAAAAAGGGCTACCTCTTGCAAAGTGTCATGTAATCTTTTGTTTCCTTTTGTATATGTATCAAAAGTGTTTCTTCTTCAAAAAAAAAAAAAAAATGAAAAAATCAATCAAGTATTTGTCAATTCCATCCTCTCTTGTTCCAAAAATAAAAGAGAGTAGTCAATGTAAATAAGAGTCATGTAAAGAGTCATCTTTTGTGTTTTATTGTAATAAGCAAGGAAGGGTGTATGCCATTGATGTACAACGCGAGTAATTGTGAAATACCTCCAACTCATTCACAATTCTCGTAAAGTCCGGACAGCTAGCTAGATTTCGACCTTGGTTCTTAGCCTGAGAAACTATCTCTTGGTGATTAGTAGTCATAACATCCGATCTTTCTTTACACATGTGTAGATACACTTTACACTCTTATCACATGTCTTTATTTGTTATCAGTGCTAGGATTGTGCCTTTGATAGCTAGATTGACATCTCCATTTTGCTGTGAGCTTAAACTGTCTTGCACATGTCACATTTGATGGAATATGAGCTTATATTTTGTCCTAGAACTTTGTAGGTACGTTCTAAGCAAACCTTCACGAGACTTCAACTCGTCCACTAGGGACACTTAGTGGTTTAAAAGGCTTAGTGCATACGCTAAATGCATTCGAGAGACCAGCGACAGTGGTATAGGTAGGATTTCCATAGTTTTGTTTTACTTGAGGACAAGTAAAATTCAGGTTTGGGGGTATTTGATGAGTGCTAAAAAGTGCATATTTCTATATATTTTTCTTGGCATTTAACTCATCTTTTGTGCATTAATTCTATATTATATCCCATATTCTGTGTTTTCGTTGTTTTCAAGAATAAATACTTTTCTTAATTAATTTTGCATTTTTAGGTACTAAATAAAGCCTGGTTATCTCACGGAGCGAAAAGAGCAAAGGAACGGCAAAGACTCTCGCTAGGAAGAAGCGAAGAATGATGTTTGCAAGAGCCGGATCAACTAGAAGTGGGCTTGAAGAGGAAGAATTGTTCTTAAAGAAGATATGGGCTTGACATACCCAAGACCCAAAACCCTTACCCAAATCCATTTCCATTATCCATACCCATTTCCATGAGAGCCGTCAGATTGAATCCATCTTGTCATCCAACGGTCGCCTCATCATTGTGCATCAAAATCCGAAGCTCCTGTCAAACACTATAGTACCTAACTCCATCTGAAGCCGTCCTTTTTGCTGCATTTCCTCATCCTACGGTCGCTCCAATATCTTCCCATCTCACCGTTGGATCCACCTACCATCTTCACATCCGACGCGTTTCCTCGCAAATCATCACCCTTTGCCACACCCGCTCAACACCCTAACTTCCAAACCCATCGACCTCAAGCCAAACACTCCCTTCTCCCCAAACTGTCGACCTCTTCTTCTCTTCCCCAAACTTCCTCTCTTCCATCACCTGCAACCCCTTCACCACCACCATGCCCTGCCACTCCGTACGAACCACCTTCTTCCCCGACCATCACAGAGACGCTGTCTCAACCACCATCACCTCCCCTACCTCAAACCCATCTCCCTAGCCTAGTTATTTTCCCCATCTCACAACCACTGAAACCCTAGGTTTTGGGGTGAGTAAATTAACTCTAACTAGGGAACAATTAGAGCAGCAAAGGCGTCAATTGAAGGCATAGAAGGACCAGAAGAGGCAGAGAAGAAATGGGTCGACCGTTTTGAGTGATTTGTCACATCAAATTAGGTAAAATATCTAACCCTAATTTTGAGAATTTGGGGGAAAACATTGTAAACCCTAATTTTGAATTCTGGGTATAAATAGAAGGTGTGGGTGTGTGTTGTAACCATGCCTGGATTAGCCAGAGCACAACCCATTAGAGGCCTGGACTAGCCAGTGCTCTCTACTATCACTTCTCAATCTACTGTTAAATTTCTGTTCAATTTCAATTCAAGTTCATAATTCCGTTAATTTCAATTTCAATTACTCTTTATGTTTATCATGTTTACAATTACTGTCAATATGTTCTAATTACTCTTTCTAGGGCTTAGATGAAGCCTGAAGACCTTGTTGGGTAGCAAAATCTTAGTGAACACTCTTGTAGGTTTAACTGAATTAGGATGTTAGGGTTCTTGGTGATTGAAGTCACCTGTGATTGAGTGTGCTGTAAGAAGACACTCAATGCTAGGGGTGAACTAGAGAATTTAGGGACTTAACCATCCACATTTAACTAAAGTAGGGAAGTTATGAAGCTTAGGGATCAAACATCACCTGTGATTGAGTGTGCTGTAAGAAGACACTCAATGCTAGGGGTGATGCTAGTGAGCTTAGTTAATTAACTCTCTATCTATGTATGCCCTGGAACATAGGCAGGCTTGAACCTTCACCTAGCTCCATTAGGGACAAGAGCATAAACTAGATTGATGCTGCCTAGCTAGGCCATAAGGTGAATTCAAATCCCCTAGTGAATTCACTGCCTTACGCTCACTGCCTTTGTTTAACTTCCACTGTCACAATCATTGCCTTTGTTTCATTAGCTCACTACCACTTAGTTTACTGCTTAGGATACTCTTAGCTTAGGAAAGTAGGAAAGCTTCAATCACGCACACCTAGTCTCTGTGGTTCGACCCTGACTTGCACACATCTACTACAACAGACCCTGTGCACTTGCAGGTATCACTGTAGGCTGTCTTTGCTCTTATTTTATACACTCTTAAAAGCCTACCACATACCATTGAACAAAGTACGGTCATGGTTATACAGATTCTGCATATCAACCATTTGAACATGCCTTGCGCGCCATCCCTCAGCCCGAGCGTTCCACTTTTTGGCTTCGCTCTTAATTTTCTCGACCAGCTCTTTGATACGAGATTTTTGCCGTGCCCTTTCGTTTCGAAGCCATATCAGCTCGGGGACGCCACCCACTGGAGATAGGGTGGGGAGACTCAGACAGAACAACTAAGTAGTATGGAGGAATTACGACGAACTGCGAGGGTAAAAGAGGAAAAAGAACCAAACCTGTGAAAGCTGAAACTTGGCCGCGAGTTTGCTCTAACTCAGCGCGAACGGTAGCAAGCTCTGAACGAAGACCAGCCTCCGCTTCACCCAGCCTTTTTTTCTCTTTAAGGCTTTTCTTCAGTTCTTCTATTTCCACCTCAGCCGCAGATAATTCCTTTTCTCTGTGACGAAGCTTAGCCTCCAGCTTCAAAGATTTCGCTCTAAAGAATTGATACAACACATGGTTACAATGCTCACTCCTCATCATCTACACATCAAACGGCAAACATTATTACACCGAGGGATTCAATTGTCACGAAGAGATACGTACGAAGACTTACCTCCAAGACACGCTGCTGGGGATAACCATATTGGTACCCATCGTCTATGGCCATCATGTCCGCAACAGAAGTGGGAGGCTCCGATACGAGGGTAGCTTCGGGAACACTCAAGCTTTTCCCCCACATCTCAGATACGCGCGCCTCGGAAGATAGTTCCATCATCCGACGGGTGTAAGCATCGGAATCCTTCTCACCAGCAACCACCGGGGCAGGATGGGGGACAAACAGCAGACCCTTTTTCTTGAGCCAATCCATTATGGCATCCTCACCCTCAAACGTCAGCGAATGAGGGAAATCCTCGGCAGGCGAGTCAACCACAGACTTCCCCTTTGATGATATTGCCCCATCGGCACAAGTTTTGGCATCAACATGCGCATTGCGATCATCCGCGCCCTCATTTTGAACAGCAGCGTCTTCCTTACCAGAACCCCCGAGCACATTCCAATCATCATTGGGGGAAAGCAAAGAAAAATCTTCAGGAAAATCGAGAGCATCGTCAAAGAGTACCCCTGCGGAATAAAAATCCTGTCAAAGGAGAACTCTTGAGAAGTGGTGGGGAGAGTTTCCGCAGCCTCACCAGCAGGAGCAGACATATCAGCGATAACACTGCCGTCAACTACCGCGGTATTATTTCTCACTACAACACCTTCACAACTCGCACCAATCTCTTCCTCGACATTAGGAGGGGGAGTATCAGTGCGTTCTTCCCCATCAGACATTTCCTCATCCTCGGCAAACTCTTCGTTCACCGGACACCATGAACCTCAGCCTCACCCGTCACAATGGTAGAAGACTGCTTCGGCCCAATCTTTTTCTTCTTCGACACCTGCAAACCGACACACGTTCCACAAAAAGAGTTATTTTTTTACACAATTTAATTTTCAAAAAAGGAGGGGCGCGGCCAGTATCTGCAATAACCATACCTTGGCAGTAGTGGCACTCTTCGGTGGAAGTATAGCACCAGAACCTTCCTCCTCGTCTCCTTCAACGACGTCGAGGGCATAAGGAAAGTTCATGCCTTCGAAATTTAAACGCCAGGGATAGAAATCTCCATAAAAAGCAGGAGAAGATTCACGTGGCCTGCTACTCTCAGAAGGACGCCAACCGCGCGGACCGGGAATCCAACCGTACGCCCATGGTCATGCTTGATCCTTTCACGCGCGGGAAAAAGTTTCCGCTGACTAGACCCCTCGGTGCCTGGAACATACTTCAGTTTGGCATCGCTCACCTCACTTAACAGACGAATTTCGCCCCGAGGAGCAGCGAGGTTCCGAAGGCTAACACTCCACGGTTTACGGTTCCTACTATTGACATAATCACCAAAGGAGTTGTTGAATTTTTCAGGAGTATACCATTCCCTCTCAGCGGGATTTGGAACGTAACACGTCATCATCGTCTCCCCCTTACTCCGCAGATAACATTCCCTTAGTGCACGGAGATAATTCCCCGATAATTGCGACACGGAATGACTGTGAGTATTGGTGGAAGAACCTTCACGACCAGACTTGTACAACGGCAGCATAAGACCCGCCTCGAAGGCTCCAACCGTAGTCAACAGGTGAAACTCATCAAACTGATACTTCGAGATAAGCTCGTAAGTAATATCATCCTCAGGGGCATAGAAACGAACCTCGAAGGCTTGAAGCTCATGCTTTTCCTTGAAAACTTCAAGGTCAATGTGATTGAACGTGACTTTCTTCTTGCTGACCGAAACGTTGCGTATCACCGGGGCAGCGACATCCTCTTCCGCGGGATCGGACGAACCAACAAAAGCCTCGGAAGCTCTTCTTTTCAAAGAAGGATTCTTAGACGATTCATCCCTCGGGACACCACCTTTGGAGTTCTTCCCTTTGAAAGAAAGTACTAGAGGCGGCGGCAGAGGGTGCTGCACAGGCACTACAGAACGAAGAGGAGGAACATCGAAGGCGCCACCACGAGGAGGTGTCTGCGTACACCTAGAGTCATCACGAGGACGAGAAACCGCACGATCGGCAGCATATCGAGACCCGGAAGGATTTTTCGAGGGATCCCCTTTCCTAGAAGGAGAGGCCTTCGTCCCAGAAGAAGAAACTTCAATACCACGGGGATCCATTTGAGACGATCTAGAGAGATCTCCCCCAGGCGGATATGTATCAGACTCTCTGCGCGGAGGGGATCTCGGTAGACTGGAAGCCGGAGTTTGATAAGGAAGCCGCGGACGGTCAGACATGGCTGCGAAGAGGTACAAAAAAAACAAGTTAGAAGCAACATGAGGGCATCACCAAAGATAAAAAAAAAAAAAAAAAAAAAAAAAAAAAAACAACAACAAAATTACCAGTCCATCTCAACATAACACAGAAACCCTAAAACTAGCATACATGCTTGAATCCCCTAAAACCCTAAAACCCTAAACTTAAAAGTCCAATCAATACAAGTAAAACAATGGCCTCCTTGACTTGAGACGAAGAATAGGGGCAAACTAGCATACATGCATCAAAAGATGTTCTTCATCACAAACAAGGGACGACAACAGCAGAAGTGGGAGGCTCCGATACGATCAACAACAAAAGATGTTCTTCATCACAAACAAGGGACGACAGCAGTAGAAGTGGGAGGCTCCGATACGATTAACAACAGAAAATTTACAATCAACACTACTTAAAACAACAGAAACAAAGAAAAGAAACCTTACCACCACAAACGAAATCCCGAAAGAAGACAGCAAATCAGGAACAAAGAAGAAACGAGCGTGATAAATGCTAAGACAGAGAATTTAATGGTTGAAGAACAAAGAATGAAGACTGACAGGGAGAATGAAATTAATTTTTAAGGAGAATGAAATTAATTTTTCTCCCCTCCTTAATATACTCGAAAGAAAGAGAAGTTAATGGAGGAATGGGAAACGTGCCCATTAAATGAGCAGTTAATGCACAAATAAGAAACATGCCCAAGTATCTAGGAGAAGTTATTAGGAGAGAGGAAGAATATGTAACGACTGTTTTCTTCAATGCTCCCACTAAACACTCAAGCCCGAAGAAAAGGGGCAAATTGTGTGTACATATTTCATCATCAAACACGTGTATATAGGAAGATACATGGAGAGCATGCGGACAAAGTCATCAAAACATGATGACACACACCCATAGCCAAGAATCCCATCCCGTCGACGTCGGATCCTTGCCCGAACAAATCTAAGGGCAGAAGTTAAGATGTACCGAAAACACGATGTACTGCGGAGCACCAAATAACTCCCGAAGAGTTACTTTATCTCATCCCCAAAAGAAGCTAAGATCAACGGTGGAGAGAAGGTGAACTGACATGGACGTGACAGGGGCAGAAGACACTTGTCTGACACGAGCAACGCCTCAACTACCCGCATTAAACACTCTGAGCAGTGTACGTGTCGATCAGCCCGTGGAACGAACGAGGATGACTCTGCGTGATCAAGCAATGAACGAAGACCTCCGCGTGATGGACACAAAGTACAAGAAGATAAGGTTCCAACAGTCCTCAGAAATGGGTCCCACACTCTAACCCTATAAATACCCCCTCTCCACCAAGAGTGAGGGGAGGGGAAGAATCAGGGGGAGAAAGAGAGAGAAAGATTGTGAGTGTAAGTTTGTCCTTTACAATATACAGACCTATGTAAACTCCAAAGTCACTCGACTATCTCTGTAACCATCAAGTACATAGTGAAACAACAACCCCGTGGATGTAGGCCTTAGTGCTGAACCACGTAAATCCCAGTCTTATTTATATTTCAGCACTTTATATTCGCCTAACGCTTCATGAGTTTTATTTTTATACTTTGTTTTCTTTATCTTCCCCTGCGTAAACGCCCCTCGCGATGTTATTGGATGAGGCTATGATAAACCCGAAGGTTTTGAGCCAAGGAATCAATACAATTGTATTATCAGTGTGAGTCTGTACCTAGAGTGCGAACATTGTTTGTGAACATATTGATGCCTGCGTGATTTATGTGTTAATTTTTCTTCTTCTTCTTTGGTAGCATTGAGACGACTTCCGAGTCCCACATAGAAATAGAAAAGATAACCGACATTCTGATTAGCGTCTGTTCGTATTCTCAATGAAGATTTGTTTTTAAAAATTAATTAAAAAATAAACGAAGGTTATCTTGTTTGAACTTTGAAGCACATGAAGATATAAAAATAAATATTGCCGTGGATGTTTTTACTTACATGATTACATCACATGTGCAAAAGTGTGCCATCAAAAATAATGTACAGAAAGAAAGGTCAACAACCGATGAGATGACACAGTTCAATATTTTTATTTTTGTTTATGTAAAGACACTATAAATAATCCGTGTCGTAATGGCACGGCATGATAAGGTATAATTTTGTATCAGAATAATTTTAATAATTACCGCATACTATCATAACAAGAAACCTGAGTACTGCAGGTTTGTTTTCAACGCAATCATGTATTCTCGAAAAGGAAGCAAATACGTTGTGGGTAACGGTTTTTGTAGGGATACAACTAATCATGTTTGACATGTTGATACTCTTAAAGCAAAAAAAATCACCAAGAAAATAAGTTGGGAATGAGTGAATGAGTTGAAAATAACTGAATGAGTTGAAAATGAGAAATACGGTCCTCTATTTATTCATTGTTTAATTGTAACTAGTGATACATTCAATTTTTTTGACGTTTTTCTTTTTTAATGGGTTATTATGGGTTAATCATAAAGGAGTAGCCGTTTCGTCCATGCAAACCTTACAACATGGACGGTTTTATCTTATTTATGGGCAAAAAAGGATAAATAGAGGAGAAAAGTAAGTGAATAAATTAAATTCAACCCTACTTCCGGCCATATATATATATATATATATATCTTTTTATGGTCTAATCAAAAGAAAGAGAAAGTGAAATGTGAGTTTTAACATTTCCTTTATTTTAGTACGATATTCATTTAACATTTTTTTTTTGAGCACGGGTCTTTACTAACAATGGTTATATCATAACAAAATAAGTCTTTTTAGACTTTAATTACTCGATGCATGGGATAAATTTTGACCCCAATTATGATGGAACTTTTTGTAACGTTTTCTCTTTGATTGTACTTGATCAAGATTTTTTTTTTTTTTCTCTTATTTTGGTTTGAGTTTACCTTCTTTTTTTTTTGTGCTGCAAATCTTGATTAAAATATTCATGAAATTAGAATTCGATGAAAACATAGTTATGATCTTGATTAAGAATGCTCAAATGTTCCCAGGAATAATCTGATAAAAAGATAGTCATGATATGGATGAAAATAGGGTTCATCTTTCGATTGGTTAAATGTCTCATTCAAAAATAAACTTGTTATATATGCTAGAAAATGATTTTTCTACATTATAATGTTTTTTTTTTATTTTGCAGGTTGGTGAAAATAGGGTTATTCGATTCCTCAAATTAAAATCAGGCCTATGACGTAAGAGTAAATTATCGGTGAGTTATTTTTAGGGGAAATTATAAAATGCCCATGAGGGGAAATGTAATTAAGAAAATGCCCACGTTTTTTTGAAAATTAAGAAAATGCCCATGACTTGACCTTTTCCGTCCCGTTTTTTTGAAAAAACGGCTAACGAACGTTACATGACATGTGGCACTAAGTCGGGCATGTAAAAAGACCTTCTAGCCCTGAGTCAGTTGGATCGGTCAGAGTAGAAACAGTGACTCAGTATGAACTCGACTCACGACTCGGTACCAATATAGCAACTGAAATCTATCAGTGCCCATGAGTGGACCTTTAATAAACCAATGGACGCCGACAACCCAATCTATTTCAGCTGGTTTCGATGACTGGCATCAACTATCAACTGCGACAGTAATCACTTCTCAAGCTTCTCTATAATGCAATTAGAACCACATGTCTGCAACATAAGCCACCAGAAACTGCTCATTGAAAATGAAAATTCGACTCAACCTCTATCCCTGTAAGCATATTAACAGCACAAGTACAAGATTAATTTATTATTTCCATCAACATTCACAACCATCTCCATGGCTTGATCATACGTAGTGACAAGCTCTCGACAAATCGCATTGCGGGTAATTGAGACACCACCACTTCTCTGACAGCTCAAGAAACCCATGGAACTCAGTTCATGCAAACCCCCAATGCTATTGTTTGTTGTTGTATCCATTTCTCAATCGAGAACTTCATATAAATCCACTTCCAGACCACATGGAATACCTCCAAACAGGATCTGCACTGATTTACCCAATAAGACCAATTTGTTTCTCAAAACATATTTACTTAAAAAAACCTAATTTCACAAATTACAGATCCAAACATCTAATCAAATCAATTGATAACAAAAAATCATCGATTCATTTAAAATTACAACTACCCATTTCATCAATTAGCAAAAGAAATTTGAACATGATAAAAATCCCAAATTCTTCATCTTTTTACCTTTCAATTAGGGGTTTTCTACAATGGATTTTTATGGTTTATGTGGTTCCAATTAAAACCATAGTTAAAACCGTAAAAACCCATCATAAATCTCTAATGGAAATCTTCTTCAAACCCATGACAATCACGGATCTGCTAGTGCAAACTTATTCAAAATCAAGGAAACAAACAAACAAAAAATCAACAATAACATAATTAACAGAACATTCACTAAATGATTTCATAAAATGACGATGACGATCTTAATGGTGCTGGCATGGGTAATTTTTGATGACGAAGAATAAGGACGTGAAAGATAGGGAGGGAGAGAGAGTTGAATAAGTTGAGCGGCTATTTTTAGAAGTGACGAGAACTGGGGAGAAGAAAGGGGATAAATGGGAAGGTAAGGTTCTAGAAATTGCACCCACCATTCAAGAAAATCTAACGGTCACAACTTCATCAGATACATCTTGAACCGTTCATAGGTTATGGACAGGTTTGTAATTGCACCCATCATTTTATCATCTCCTGCGATGAGAAATTGACTAAGTAAGCGAGTTTTTGCAAAAATGATGGGTCCAGACGGAATTTCTAACGGTATGGGCATTTTCTTAATTTCCAAAAAAACGTGGACATTTTCTTAATTACATTTCCCCACATGCTCATTTTCTTAATTTTCCCTATTTCTTATGAATGCTAGATAGAAAATGATTGTTCTACACTGTAACTCTAATGTATTTTTATTTACTTTTTGTAGGATCATGAAAACTATTCAATGAGTACAATGAAAATTATCTTAGTATTTTTAAAAAGAATAATTGTGTGTGAGTTTTTTCTCCTTTTTTTTTGTTAAATTTTTCTTTTTACTTTTCTATGGTTGTAAACATTTATTTTTTTAGTTTTTTAATGGTGCAATTATTTCTTTATTTGATGAGGAACTAATTAAGAGGGTTATTAATATCTCCATAATGGAAGGAGGTTACAAACACCACAGTCGCTAGATGTCTTTAGCTGGGATGAGATTGGGATAGTCGGATCATCTGTTTGTCTCTAAAAATGTTATCCGGCCGTCCAAAGATAAAATACCCATCCTGTTTTGTATTATAGATTTTGCTACAAAAATTTAGTCAAAATGTTGATAATTTCAAAACGTATGCATCTCATTTGCCCCTATGACAGGGGGTTGAAGGGCATCGATACTTAGCACTGTGAGAGAACGTCGCCAAGAAAAAAAATTAGTTTTAGTTTGAAACCCCAATTTAAGTTTAGTTCAGATTTGAATGAACACGTCTCTTGCCAATAGTTGCCAATGTTATTTCTTGAAGGTGTCGTTAGAAATGACATCTCTGGTAAGAATGAAAACCCTAATTTTGATGGTGGTTTTTAGCTTAGGGTTAAAATCGTAAAACCTTACATCTGATGTGACGTCACTCTGCAAGGAAACAGAGCGACGTGTGCTAATCTCTCCACTGGCAAATTTATTGAGCCGCTCAATATACTTACATGAAATTTATCCAGACTGGCAATGTAGCAACCATCCCAGATGTTCTGTAAATTTCGGCGCCTCGCGTATATTAACCTAATATAAGTTCTTCTGAATGGATTCTATGCTATGTTCTTCGACTGAACTCTTAATGTTGATATGGCATGACGATTTATGTTCACTCGCAGCAGAGTAGCACGAATCTCCAAATATCAAGGATAAGATCTTTGCATAAGGCAATCAATCAGAAAAGCATGTTGCTCTATGGAAATAAACTTAAAAGAGCTCCGTATCAACACATAGAATTCAATCAATCGTCCTGACTAACTTGCAAAAGTTAGGGTTTCGCGCCTCGCGCAATATATCAGACCTTGCTTGTCAAAAACAAGCCTAAACAAACTAAGCAATTAATCCGCCACGGATTGGCAGGTGCAACCTCGCCCAGAATAAGAAAAATAGGGAGCCACAACAGCAAAGAGAGGTGTGGCCATGTCTTAGGCCAGCAGGCGCCACTGGCCACGCCCCATCCTAAACCGGCCCTATTTCCCCCGACCAATCAGGTCGCTTTAAAATCCACCACACTGGAAGTGTGGGCACGCCCTAGCTTGCCGGACCCACTTCTCATTGACCAACCAGGTCACCCTAAATGCGCCACGCGCATTCTGAATGAGGTCGGCCCCATGATGCTTGTCGGCCCCACTTCTAATCGGCCAATCAGGTCGCGCTAAAGCCGCCATACTCTCACCAGAAGTGTGGTCGCGCCTTATGTTTGGCCGACCCCCTTTTGTGGCCAATCAAGTTGATCTAAACTTTCCACCGTACATTAAAGGCCAAACGCACCCTGCCGCGCCACCATGCTAAACTGACAAGCCAAACGCGCCCTAGCACAACAACATATTGGTCGGTATGCCAACATGTCATTCTTAGGCCAGCTGGCGCCACTGGCCACACCCCATCCTAAACCGGACCTATTTCCCTCAACCAATTAGGTCGCTTTAAAATCCTCCACAACGCACTGGAAGTGTGGCCACACCCTAGATTTCCGGTCCCACTTCCCATTGACCAACCAGGTCGCCCTAAATGCGCCACGCGTATTCTAAATGAGGTCGACCCAATGATGCTTGCCGGACCCACTTCTAATCGGCCAATCAGGTCTCTCTAAAGCCGCCACACTCTCACCAGAAGTTTGGTCGCGCCTTATGTTTGGCCGGCCCCCTTTTTTGGCCAATCAAGTTGCTTTAAACTTGCCACTGTACATATAAGGCAAAACGCACCCTGCCGCACTACCATGCTAAACTGACAATCCAAGCACGCCCTACCACAACAACATATTGGTCGGCATGCCAACGTGCCACTCTACCGCGGCAGCTTCGGAACATGCTACCTCGCAAACATGCCACTTCATGGCAACCTTCCATAAATAGCCACCCACGGCAATTCTTACTCATGTGGTCATTTCAACACTATGGCCTTGCCATAGTTCCTTTGGCATAACCATAACGCCATTTGCACAAAAGTAGCGTCATGCCGCAGCCGCATGCCACGTGCACTAATTAGGGTTTCGACATGCCAAATCCTAATTTGGGAAAATTGCTACCAAAGCCAAATTGGCGTGGCAACAGGGCCAATGTTGCCACGCCACATGTGGGTCCGACTCCACGACGCCAAGTTTTGGCCACGCCAAACCCTAATTTTCCTACGGCGCCAAGTTTTGGCCACGCCAAACCCTAATTCTTCCACGGTGCCAAACCCTAACTTTGGCCATGGAGCCAATTTTTGGCTTTGGCCATGCCGCAACATCACTGGCATACCACTATACCGCGGAAACTAACATGCCGATATGCCACGGCTACGCCATTGGCATGCCGGTATGCTATGGCTACGCCATTGGCATGTCGTTAGCATGTGGCTGATGTCACTTCACTATACAACAAGATGTGGCCATAATCAATGGCCATCCTTATTCATGAGATGCAATCTCAGCCATCCAAGTTCGCCACCGAACTGATGGACTTGTGGCAACTCTTAGGCGACTAGCCAAAACGATCCTAGCATCACATGCTATTTACCTGCGGCAAGCCTCTCGATTTTAACTTGCCACACGTAGCAAAGTGCTACATGTTTTCCACGAAAACACTCGAGACATCAAAATATGTCATAAACTGGGGGATGCTCATCAGGGTATTGGTCTGGCGGTTTACAGCGTGCGGCGTGCAATGCGCCCGTTACAAGAAAGTGTCATGAAGTGAGATAATTAGTGGCGGTGAAAAGTAATGGTGTAAACAATTCATTTCCTTCATCATGGAAGCGTAATGAATGGCGGTTACACGAATTCACTTCCCTCATCATGGAAGCATAACGTCTGACTGTTACATGTTACTCTTTTCTTCCACCACTCAATCGTTTCCACTTCCTACGAGACCAGGGTACGTTTCACTATGACTTGTATAAATAGGTCTCACCTATTTCCACCAAACAAAAATTTTGGTCAGGAGAACAATACAACACCCAGAATCATCTGATAGCTTTTTCATCTAGCTAGCCAGTTCTGATACAAGTCACAAAACGCCCACACTTCCAGAATCAACTATTCTGGTTTCAACACTTTCTTCGCTTCCTTCCCTAAGACCAACCTTTCTCCTTCACTTTGTGACCGAAGCAAGCCTGAAATGGCCATTTCTTGGTTTAGGCCAGGATTGTACAGATTGATCTCTCGAATCAAAAGTACTCCCGTGTAGTACATTACTTAGGGTTTAGATTCGTTTCTCACCCACACATCCAAAATTACCAAAATCAGCAGAAACGGTTTTCATCCTCAAACACCTAATAATTGTGGTGGTTGGTTCTTTTGAAATACTCATCAGAACGTATTTTTCTTTTTGTCTAATAGCATCATCAGGAGCTTTAAATAGTGTGTTCTTGGTCGTGTCAAGGATGTACTATCCTTGAATTTGATTATGGTGTTAGGGCTTCATTGAATCTTGAAGGCATAATTTATTCACCTGTTGTCGTCGCCTATTGTTTGAAAAGTGTCAAATTATTTTCTAAAAAAATCGAAAGATCCTTAAAGTCAGGGGTGCATAAATTCTTTATATGTGTTTTTCGTCCTCTGGTTTGACCTAATTTATATGTGTTTTCCGTGCTCTTGTTTGACTTAATTTTCCATCAGAGGTTTTAAAATTTGCTTGAAATTATTTTTAAGAAAGAAAAATAAATATTGTCATTTTGACCCGCTCGAGTTGACTAAAAGTAAATAAGTTCCGACTCATCTAAACTACCAATACGTGTACGTTGGAATTTATCTAAATAAAATTTATGAGATAGTCATTTTTTAAAATTATAATTATCTGTGAATATTAATCGATAAATATGAATTTTACCAAGGTTATAGACTATTTATAAATCAATTAATTTTTCCATTTTTATTTAAAGCAATCGGTTTTATAAATTTCATTAAACACCCACAAAGTGGATTAGTTGCCTTAATGGATAATGGATTGGATATAGATAACACAATATAATAACTAGTAAGCAATTACACGAGGGTACTATGTCATACCCATATATTCATTTAAAATAATTTGTTTTACAAAAGATGGGATCATATGATCTCAAATTTTTGTAGAGAAATTATTAAAGCATCGCGCGTTTGAATTCACAAGCTTTGGTATGTATTATTGTTCTTAAATTTAGTTGACCAAAACTATATCTTGAGTATAATTTGTTGAAGCTACTCCCAGATTAGGAATAAAAAATGGTAGTTCGATAACAAAATTCACCAATCAAACTTGAAGATTGAAAAATGAAGAACAACAGAGACATCTACGAGGACTTCGTCAGTTGAAAAATGGAAAGACTGACTATCATATTTACTGACATTTTCCACCATTTTATATGCTGAGACAATGTCGTATGACTTATGATGGATCTTGCAAAGTTTTTTTTTTTTTTAGTTCAAGCTAGCACTTGATAAATCTCGAATTATAATTCAAGCAATGACAGTTTTAAAGAAATTATCGCATAATAGGTTGAGAACAATTTATTGTTCAACATATTGCGTAAGAAGATCATAAGAGAAAGCAAGTTGTTTTTATGATTTGATTTTTCCAGTACACAAACTTGGAGAATATTAATAATATACTTGATAAATAAATTCCTTATTAATTAAAGTATACATATGGATTTGGCCAGCTACGGACTGGTTGGTTTTGAGATGACCCTGGACACTTTTGAATCGTCAGGTACACGACTGACGTGGTCATTTTTCGAACTGGTTGATTTTTATGAGGTTTTTGGACATTCTTTGTAACTTGAGTACATGAACCGATTTAGACAGTGCGCGAACTTATAGCTACGAAAAGTTCCTGAACTCCATGATGAAAATTTGTTCACAAGCTGTTTTGGACAGTTCACAAACTGATTTAGTCTTTGAGAATTGTGAAACTCTATGATTGCTTGATGGTTCATCCAAAATTACCCCATTTTTCTTAAGCTAACCATTTGGTACACATAATCTATATCGATAAATACGTTGGTGCATAATCTTCTTTATAATTCAAGACAAACTTCTCACATGCTTACACGATCAATCTATATTGAGAAGTTGAGCTTACTTGGTGTCAAAGTAATTCATAAACATGGAAACTAGTTCACGAACTCAGCTTTGATTTTAAGCTACCTAGCCTTGTTCATCATTATAAATAGATGATTTTATGCAAACTAGAATCTCAATTGTGGCACTTGGTGGAGGAATTGAAGACAAAAAGATTTTTTTGATTGGTTTTCGTATCTCGTAATATTTGTGCACACATCTTGATCGACTGAGATTCAACTTAGATCTAATTTATCTTTGATAAATCTGATTATATAGTTGTTTAGATCGACAACTATCATTTGGTGGTATTCTGCAATATTTGAGACTGATCGTTGTGAATTTGAATCTGATTTTTGGATTTGGATATATCTTACCCGACAAAGGAGTTTACTAGTTAAACGGAAGAGCCTTTTTCAAAACTCAACAAATCATTTCATGTAAGATTATTAGAGTAGTTACCAAACAACTTTGTTCCTTTACTAGTTGGAAGTCGATCAAAAGGAGTTGAGTGTTTAAGATTTATATTGGTAAAGCAACTCAAGATAGTGATTTATGTCTTGGGATTCACGTGTGTTTCCAGATGGTTATAGGCGCATGGATACTGAGGGAACTAAGTAACTAGGGGTAAATTACTTGGTCTCAGCTATACAAAGTTGGCTTTGTTCTTTATATAGCGGCTTAATTCTGAGAGTATTCAAAACTGGACTAGGTCTCGGGGGTTTTTCTGCAATTGTGGTTTCCTCGTTAAAAAAATCTTGTTGTCTCATTTACTTTACCTTTGCATTATAATTGTTTTATTATGATAATGTAAATAACAGTTTTATGTTAATCCCAGTCACTTGATATTGATCCTATAGTAAATCATTTTTGGACCGTAACTGTTGTTAGAGCATTTCTCGGTCGAACTTACAAGTGTTGCTATCTCAAGCTTGTTGTGTAATTTAATTGTCAAAACTATATCTTGGTTTAGTCTACAATTAATTAAGTCTCAGACTAGGATATAAACGTAGTTGAGAAACAGTGGATCACGACAGTCATCATTCCGTTGTACCGTTTGAAGGTGAAGATCAATCACAGCCTTTGGAGAACTTCATTAACAAAAGTTAAGTGAAGATTATACCACATATATCTCAATTTATATTCATTTTTTTCCGATCAAAATTAGTTGAGTGTTTTAGACCTTACATCGGTAAAGCAACTCAAGATAGTGATTTATGTCTTGGGATTCATGTGTGTTGGCCAGATGGTTATATGCGCATGGATACTGAGGGAACTAAGTAAATAGGAGTAGATTACTTGGTCTCAGCTATACTAAGTTGGCTTTGTTCTTTGTATAACAGCTTAATTCTGAGAGTATTCAAAACTGAACTAGGTCACGGGGTTTTTCTGCAATTGTGGTTTCCTCGTTAACAAAATCTTGTTGTGTCATTTACTTTACCTCTGCATTATAATTGTTTTATTATGATAATGTAAATAACACTATTACATTAATCCCAATCACTTGATATTGATCCTATAGTAAATCATTTTTGGACCGTAGCTGTTGTTAGAGCATTGCTCGGTCGAACTCACAAGTGTTGCTATCTCAAGCTTGTTGTCAAATTTAGTTGTCAAAAATATATCTTGATTTAGTCTAAAATTAATTAAGATCGGACTAGGATAGGAATGTAGTTGAGAAACAGTGGATCACGACAGTCATCATTGCGTTGTACCGTTTGAAGGCGAAGATCAATCGCAACCTTTGGATAACTTAATTAACAAAAGGTAAGTGAAGATTGGACCACCTATATCTCAAGTTATATTCATTTTTTTTATCGTTGAGATGATGTTGCATAACGAATTAGACTATTATGCATATACAAGAATTTCGAGTCAAGTTTATCTTAATAATTAATTCTCGAAATATAATGACTAGGTTTAATGAACATTTGTTCATACTTGATGAATTTCGATAAAGGAAATATATTGTTCGGAATCAAAATCATGATTCAAGTTTATCGTTTGAAAATAGCCTGGAACAGTGATATGTGTCATTCATGTTATTCGGGAATGTTTCGAATCAATATTAGAGAGAAATATAAAACTACTATAGATTTGGGTACAAAACAGTGTTAGTAGTCTTATAAACTGGGAAAATTGTTATATGTCTGAACCTGCATTACATGTACTCGTACACGTAGCGGAGTAGCTATGTATCGACTTATAGATTTGTGGTATGCATATTCTTATGTATATCATATGGAAAATCTGTTTAACTCGTGAACCGGGTCGGTATGCATACTCGTATGCAAACCATTTTGGAGCTGTGGTTACGGAACCGGGAAAACCGGTACCCAAACTAAAAAAATTTAGTGTTCCCGAACTCGGTTGTTTATCCAAACCGGTACGCAAACCGATTTTGTTCTGTGAACTCCGAAACCGGTCACAGTTTTAAGGTTTCCAAACCGTACGCAAACCTAAAAAGTTATGTTAACTCCGGAACTTAGTTTGGATAAAATTTACAAACCGGTACACATACTGTGGTTGAACCATTCACGAACAACAATGATATTTGTACCGTGTACACATACTTACAATGTCGATTATATTTTCAAGTGCGTTCAAATTATTTATACGAGATAATTAGTATGATTAATTCTCTAAAAATACTAGACTTATTTGGTCACATGTTTGTGACTCAGAGTTAATGCCTTATGTGTTCATGAAAATGAAGATTAAACTTTTAAGTTCATACCGGCTAGTTTCGTCTAACCATGTTGAACATAGTCTTTGTACACGGTTCAGTTACGGTTTCTGATAACCAAAGTATATATCTTGTTTATGATAATCAGATTCAAATATCCATCTAACGGTAGATATTGTTTGCTTGGTTCCAAATCTATCTTAGCTTAAACCTAAAGCAACATATGCTTTGAATGTCTATAAAAGGGGAACTTCAAGCAACTTGGATATTTGAATCCCGATACTACTTTTTGGCGTGTCCTAGTTTTATCTAGAGCCGTCCACTTTCTAACCCTTTTAGGGTTTAACGACTACAACGTACTCAATAGGGATTCTTGAAGCCAGTTCCAGTTATCTTTCATTGATAACTCGTGTATCCTGATCTTCGATTGTTGGTTTATCACTTGAACAAGATATATAAAAATCATCAAAGTTATATTCGTCTCAAACTTTGTTGATGCCACATGTTTTATACTTGTGAGGTGAATAATAATCTAGGATGCACTTCGGGTTGCATAAGTCCGGATTTTGAGGTTAGCTAGACTTTATCTATTGCTATTGATTTCCACAACTTTGATAAAACTATTCGATTATAAAATGAAATCATATATAGGCTTAATATGTTGGAGGCATATTTGGTTTAAAGTCTTCAATTGAGTTGAAACAACTCTTAGTTGGTGTGACGTCAGCTATGGGAATCAATTGCGCGGAGTCCTACTGGATTCAAGAGGCGTAAAGAGTGTGATTATATGTTTAATCAGTGGGATAACTTTTAGGGCTCAACTAAATTTCAATATGAAGTTAATTGGTAGTAGGCTAGTGTATATAGCTTGAAAAGCGGGGTCTAGAAAAATTAACCATTGATTGGATATAACATAATATGCGTACTTGTATGCTAACTGTTGCAAGTTATTCCAAGTCCGGGAACCATAGTATGCATACCCGTATGCGTACTGGTTTGATAGTTGAAGTATGAGAACTTTGTATGCATACACGTATGCTACCGGCTTAGCAGTTCAAGTCCGACAATTCAACTGAGTTTGGACGTGTACGACAATATGCGTACCCATTCGCATACTGGCGAATCCTAACAAAGTCTGGCTACTTAGGTATGCGTACCCATTTGCATACTTGAGTGGGTTAAGTTCTAAAATCAGGTTTGTTCATGAACAAATACATTTATATAATAATGAACGCAATCTTTTGCGAACCGTGGATATAATGTTCATGAATTGATTCGAGTGAATCAAAATCGATTTTGCTTTTATTGTGTCTTGTATACTTCTATGAAAATATAAACAACTCAACAACTCTATAACTAGTTTCATTTGAGTCATTTGAACTAGTTGTGATTAAGATGAACAAGGTTGATATGAAAATGTTCATATGGCTAACTTCGTTAATTATTGTTGAGCCAACAAGGTGTACACGTTTAGGTACGGTTACCCATGTCTAAATGAAGTCACATTTCATTTGTGTACAACAAGCTAAGTTCGATCTAACGGTTTAAAGATATTAGCTTGAATCTAATTAGGTTTTCATCAAACAGTGAATATTGAATGCTTTGTTACCAAGGTAACATTGATTGCAAACCCTGATTTGAAGACTATATAAAGGACAACTCTAGCAACTGGGAAACCTATTCCCCACACCTCATGTGTGATACTAGTTGCGACTAGAGTCGATTATCCTTTAACCTAGGTTTTTCTAAAGCCATTATAGGTTAACGACTAAAAGACTTCATAGGTATTTTGAAGCCAGACCCAACTATTTTCTCTGTAGTTGTGTGTTCTAATCCTACTTTGTTCTATCGTATTTAGTACTATTTTCTCTAAGATTTGCTCGAGATTCAATCTCCGATAGGTAAGATAAAAAATAGTCACAAGCATGTTTGTCTCATCGTTTGTGATTCCACAATATCTTGTTCCGCTTCCATACGGTTAAGATCATTGTGAGGTGATTGATATTACTAGGATGTTTTTCGGGAATATAAGTCTGGTGTATCAATTAGTTCCTGTTCACCTTGATTTATCAAAAGACGAAACAAAACTCGTAGGTATTTATTTGGAAGACAAATTTATCTATTCAATATATTTTTCTGTGTGAGACTAATTTGTTTATCAAATCTTCGACTTTGGGTCGTAGCAACTCTTAGTTGTGGGTGAGATCAGCTAAGGGAATCAAGTGCGTAGAGTCCTAATGGGATTCATAAGCGTAAGAAACGCAATTGTACCTTAATCAGTGTGAGATTGGTTAGGGCTCAACCACATTACAGACCTAAGTTAACTTGTAGTAGGATAGAGTCTGTAGCGTCTTTATACAATGTGGTGTTCAAATCTGGACCAGGTCCCGGGGTTTTTCTGCATTTACGGTTTCCTCGTTAACAAAATTGCTGGTGTATGTGTTATTTCTTTTCCGTATTATATTTTCTATATAATTGAAATATCACAAATTGTCTGTAGTTCAATCAATTAGATAATCCAACCTTTGGTTGTTGATATACATTTATTGGCACTTGAACATTGTTCTTTGGTGCCGTTCAAGTTGTTTATCATAATAATCAGGCTCGCGGATTTCTATCTGTTTGATTTGCTGATTACATTGAGAAACAGAGATATAACTCTTGGATGTATTTTTCTTGATTGAATCTGACTGTCTAGTTGATTCTCTTGGGAATATATTGGAGTTTGTCCATATAGATTTCCTAAATGAAATATTGGGTGTGGTTGTTAGACCCCCGTTTTTTCATGTGCAATCTCAAAACTTTCTTAAAATTTGACATATCTTTTGGTTGTACTCATTACGATCCCGCGATTTTCGTACTTTTGTTAATTTTATTGAAAAAAGGGGGGATAATTATTTAGTGGCTTCATATATAATACATACATATGGTTTACGGATCATTATGTAAGGGGGAAGTGAATCAATAATCTATGGGTTTTACCTATTATGCAAAAAATGTAAGTATTGATTAAGGGGGAGAAACATATCACCGTAGTATTACTTTAGAGTTGGGATACAATTAAACTTTGGAGAAGGAATAACACTATGTTTCTATATAACGATGATTGAGAATATTTGTTTTCAAGTTGTTATCGCTATGAAATCGGTTTTTCAACAACAACGATGCTGAGTTGAACACATTCAGATTCATTGCAACTTGGAGCTACGAAGAGTTCAAGGAGTTGAAAGTGCCAAAGAAATCAAGACATTGTGGATTCAAGAAGTTGACGAAGCTTTATTTTGTATCCATATTGTACTAATAGTTTTATCACTAAAATTGACAAAGGGGGGGATTGTTAGAGCATTGCTCGGTCGAACTCACAAGTGTTGCTATCTCAAGCTTGTTGTTAAATTTAGTTTCCAAAACTATATCTTGATTTGTAGTCTACAATTAGCCAAGTCTCGGACTAGGATAAAAATGTAGTTGAAAAACAGTGGATCACGACAGTCATCATTGCGATCTACCGTTTGAAGGCGAAGATCAACTGAAGCTTTTGGAGAACTTCATCAACAAAAGTTAAGTGAAGACTGAACCACATATATCTCAAGTTATATTCAATTTTCCATCATTGAAACGATGTCGCGTAACTAATTAGACTATTATGCATAAACAAGAATTTCAAGTTAAGTTTATCTTGATAATTAATTCTCGAAATATAATGACTAAGCTTAATGAAAATTTGTTCATACTTGATGAATATCGGTTAAGGACAATTTATTTTTCGGAATCAAAATAATGATTCAAGTTTTATTGTTCAAAAATAGCCTGGAACAATGATATGTGTCATTGATGTTATTCGGGAATATTTCAAATCGATTTAGAGAGAAATATAGAACTATTATAAATTCAGATACAAGACAATGTTATTAGTCTTACAAACTGGAAAAACTGTTATGTATCTGAACCCGTATCACATGTACTCGTACACGTGGCAGAGTAGCTATATATCGACTTACAAATTTGTGGTACACATATTCTTATGTACATCATATGGAAAATTTGTTTAACTCTTGAACCAGATCGATGCAAACCATATTGGAACTGTAGTTACGGAAGCGTGATTAGTTTCCAAACCGGTACGCAAACTAAAACAGTTATGTGTTCCCGAACTCGGTTGTGAACTCAAGAACTAACAACAGTCTTAAGGTTTCCAAACCGGTACGCAAACCTAATAAGTTATATTAACTCTGGAACTTGGTTTGGCTTAAAATTTTACAAACCGATACGCGTATTATGACTGAACCGATTCACGAACGACAATGTTTTTTTACCTTGTACACCTACTAACCATGTCGATTATATTTTCAAGTACGTTCGAATTATTTGTACGAGATAATTAGCATTTGATTAATTCTCTGAAAACACTAGACTTATTTGATTACGTGTTTGTGGCTCAGAGTTAATGTCTTATGTGTTCATGAAAATAAAGAGTAAGCTTTTAAGTTCAATCCGGCTAGTTTCAGCTAACCATGTTGAACATAGTCTTTGTACGCGGTTCGGTTCACCTAACCAGAGTGTATATCTTGTTTATGATAATCAGATTCAAATATTCATCTAATGGTGGATATTGTGTGCTTGGTTCCAAATATATCTTAGCTTAAACCTAAAACAACCTATGCTTTGAATGTCTATAAAAGGGGAACCTCAAGCAACTTGGATATTTGAATCCCGACACTACCTTGTGTTGTGCCCTATTTGTATCTACAGTCGTTCTCTTCCTAATCCTTTTAGGGTTTAGCGACTACAAAGTCTTCATATGGATTCGTGAAGCCATGTCCAATTATCTTTCATTGATAACTCGTGTATCCTGATGTTGCTCGATTGCTGATTTATCACTTAAACAAGATAAATAGAAATCATCAAAGTTCTCTTCGTCTCAAACTTTGTTGGTTCCACAGGTTTTATACTTGTGAGGTGAATAATAATCCAAGCTGCACTTCGGGTTGCATAAGTCCGAATTTTGAAGTGAGCTAGACTTTGTCTATTGTTATCGGTTTTCACGCCTTTGATCAAACTATTTGATTGTAAAAGGAAATCATATATATGCTTAATCTGTGGGAGGCAAATTTGGTTTAAAGTCTTCAATTGAGTTGAAGCAATTCTTAGTTGGTGTGACGTCAACTAAGGATATCAGAGTCCTGTTACGATTCAAGAGGCGTAAGGAGCGCGACTGTACCTTAATCGGTGGGATGTGTTTAGGGATCAACTACATTCCAGTCCGAAGTTAATTGGGAAAACAACTAAAGATAAGGTGCCCAAGTGACTTTTCCCCCCTTAAAAAACCGATGATCAGTCTCTCAGCCTATTTTCTTTTCTTTCCATAGTGCGAAAAAAACTCTTTCACCCGTCCTCTCGGTGGATTTGGTAGTGAATGAGTGCAAAACACACTCATTCATAACCCTTGCTCTAAGTGATGCGGAGCGGAATAACAATCTCTGAGTAGGGTCGATAAGATCTTGTAAATAGATTGAAACAATGTTAAATTCTAATATTAATTTTCCTTTTGTATCTTAAAAAACCCTCCACCCCTTAATATTGTGGCGCACAAAATTATAACGTTGTAGAACTTGCCAGTATCATATGTTCTTTTTAGTTGGAAGGTGTTAATGTTAATGCGGGTGCCTTTTACTAGTTAACATTATGACGTGATGAATAATCCTCTCACACCTCGTTTGGTTGGGAGAATTGGATTCCTAAGAATTTAATTATGGGATAATCCAATTCTAAATCCAAAAATAAGCGTTTGGTTGAGGTAATTCAATTACTTTTGTTGTTACTCTGGAATCCAATCCCACTGCACCATCAAACCAATTCAATGAAAATCTATTTTTGGAGAGAATTTGATTCCCAAAAACAAAGTTCTTATCTACATAAAGTTGATTTATATTGTTTGGTTCAAGAAATTGACCACATTACCCGTAAATTGGATTACCAAAAATTTAATTCCTTGAACTAACATGCTGATAAAGGGAAAGAAAAACTTCAAAATTCCCAATAGATGTACTCCTGTTATCTGTATGTACACAGTACAGCGGAAGGGGTAATGATCTCAAATTAGGTAGACAAGGCCATGGGATGGTTCGGTACTTTGTTTTGGAGAAAGGTCGAGCAAAAGTTGGACCATTCATCGACAACTTTTTGCGTTTTTGCATTAGAAAAAGAAATAACATGTTTTTAATCTATTATTATCATCTACTGTCACCTGTACCAAATAAGTTATGTTATCACATTCGCATGGATGATTTTTGAGATATTTTACTCTATTTGTATCCCTTATTACACTTCCAGAATCCAGAGAAGACTACATATTTTTGTCAGTTTGGTTAATTGTTAGCGGGGGAGTCGGTGTGAATGATTGTTTTTTTTACATTTATTCTACTCCCTCCGTTCTTTTTTAATAAACCAGTTTTTATACATAAAAGTTTCAAAAAAATAAGTCAGTTTCATAATTGGAAAGTCAAATGTTATTTTAATATTTTGGGCCCATTTTTATTTTAATTTCTTTTGATGACAGGTGTCATGTGGACCACTCCACTTTACTTATTTTGCTAACAAGTGTTATGGAACCATTTCACTTCACTTTTTTATTGACTAGTGTCATGAGTACCACTTTTAATAATTAGTTATCTTAATTTCTTTAAATTTCGTTAAAAACAAAACTGGCATATTACAAAAGAACGGAGGGAGTATTATATAAAGCCAACACCCCTTGGGCACTGTGTTTGAAGCTGCACATTTTAAACTTCCTATTGTGCCCCTGAATTTATCTTTTTACATCTATTCCATTATATAAAGCGAACACCCCTTGGGCACTGTAAATGAATAGTATTTGAAGCTGCACATTTCAAACTTCCTATTCTGCCCCTGATTTTATTTTCTCATCCAATCCTTATGTAAACAAATGGGGGTATAAAAGTAATTTCAATGGAATCAGATTTTCAAATTCGATTTACTACCCAAAAAAACATAATCATAACCGTCGAAAACTTGGATCTAACGAGATTACAGTGAACAAAATCATACCCGTCAAGAATCAGATGCCTAAAAAAAAAAACACAATCGAAATCAGAATTCAGAATAAAAAAGAACAATTTAGTCATTGATATTTGATATGTGACTTACAGTTATCAATCCAATCGTTGATTACATCTTACAGTTTGTTTTTCTAAAATTAACAATGAAATTGATTATGTTATTATTAATCAAAATGAAATTGAAATTGGACAATATTTGTTTCTCAAACTTCTTCTGTTGAGTTCTTCAATCAATTACAATAGAACAATTTGAGAGAACAACAACAATCATCAACTCCAACAAAGAAGACGAAGGTAACAGCGGTGGAACGAGAAGGTTAATAGAGCTTAGTCCCTAGGCTTAGGCTGACAAGTCATTTAGATGCCCAAAATACTTATTCTTTCTTCCACCTGTTCACCATGCATGTTAGGTCATAATGTGATTCTATAAGATGAGGTCTGACTTAATTAAGATACTCCCATTTTAAAGGTCATTTTGTAACCATTGATATAAGACGTGCATATGGTTTCTAAATTTGACGTGGGTACATCAATAGATTGAATCCGAGGGCTACGCCAAAGTGCATAGATTTAGTTTTACCCTATCTTATTTCCTTGAGTTCAGTGAGGGTGTTTACCAGCACGTGCGATTTGCTTGTGTTTTTTAATGTGCAGAGGATCTACACCCGATCGGTTTAAGAGTAACCTAACTCAAAATTAAAATATTTAGTATACCACTTGATGATGTTAAAATGCAAGCAAAAGTGATACGAGAAAGAAATCATTAAGCCCAAGGTGGACTAAACAACGTCTATGTCAATGTCATGATCATAGCCCACGCGAATGAAAAGCACACGCCCAATAGACAGATTCATACGTGAATGTTAATGTCAGCTCGCCCTATTATTGGATCATGATACATACATTTGTCAGTCTCATTTTATCACCATGCATTAAAAGAGGCTTCGACAAATAGAGCAGCAAGATTGTCCACTCCGTCACCGGTGAACTTTTCTCGACAAGCCATTTAGGTGATTCAACGGAACGATATGGTTGGCCAGCCAGTATGGACTTAATATCTTCGGGTGCGCTGAGCGGAATATACCGCCGTCAGTAATGGTTCCTGCCTAACCGGTAATTCAGTAACTCAAAGGATTTATTCTCAACCGTGAAATGAGGGTAATGCAACAGACCCAACTTGGCCGACAAGAAATATCTCCGAGTAAATTTACCGGTCATAAAGATAGTCCTTTTTTTTTTTTCTTTTTTTTTTTTTTTGTAACACAAGGACAATCATGTCCTAACCCGCCAAAACATTTTCGGTAAAAGTACATTTAAATTAACCCTAGCAAGATATTCCCAAAAATCTCCAATAGTCCCCACAAAATTTGACCTAAAAACCCAATAAAAAAAAAGCAAGAACAAAACAAAATATTCTCCATTGGGCAGAGAAGAGTTGAATTAGTAGAAGGGCACACAACCCCTAAAAACTCATTCGGTGCTCTCCACACGCCTATTCCTCTCTCTCTTCTCTCGCCTTAAATTTTGCCTACTTCTTCCCCCGGACACTTGCTCAAACAGCATTTGTTTACATATCCACCAATAATTGCCTACCACGCGTATCACGAACCACTGGTCCCCACATAAACCTGTTGACTTATACCACCGGAGTATCGATATTGATACACCATGAACGTAGCATAACACCTTACACCATCAAAAGAAAAATGAGCAGGTTCTCTTATAGAGAAGAAGAAGAAGAAGAAGATTAGAAAAATCAAAATCGGCTGGTAGAAAAACTTTTTTCATTTTTTTTTGCAGAAGAGATTCTTCTGTAATGGTGAAAGCTCTTTAGGGTTAGGGTTTTTGAGAGAACTGCGAAATCAAATCATCGTCTTATTCACTAGTCATCTCTCTCAATTTTTGTTTGATGTGTGTGATTTGAGAAACACACAGTTGCAGTCATGTATTCATCTTTGTCCGGTCCGTTAGCTGCTAGGTTTAGGTTTTCGACATCATCAGCTTCTTATCTATGTAGAAGTTTAGCTGGTTCATCATCTCATTCTACTATTTCTTCTTCGCCTTCTTCTCCATCATTGACTAGTTCTCGATCTTTGAGTTTTGCAACTACGTTTCGATCTTATAGATCTTCGAATCCTAGATGGAGTCACGGTTATGATTGGAGATCTCCTGTGAGTCTTAGGGCTCAAATCAGAACTGCTGCTCCTTTGCTTGAACGATTTCAAAGGAAGATGACTACTATGGGTATGGTTTCATGTGTTTCTTTTTTTAAATAATTTTCCTGCGTGGATTTGTTTACTGTTATTGAGTTATGTCTGTTCTTATTATTAATTTTACTTTTTATTAATCCGAGTTTTATAGAACTGGAGTTTTGAGGGTTTTACTGTGTTCTGGATGAAGAAATATTTTATTTTATTAGCTATACATTTGTATGATTCATTAGTTTTTAGTGATTCGTAATCGTTGGTAATTGGTCAAACTTTTGTAATTTGAATTCATCTTTCTGGGTTAATATTGTGAATATATGGGAATTGTAACTTCCCTTTAGCAATTGTATCATGTTGACTATTTCTTGTGCTCCTGGATCAGGCTATGATCTTATTGACATGTTGTCCTTTTTGTAATAGCTATTTTGATCGATGTTCAAAATTCAATTGATTCTCATTTATGGTTGAGTGCAGCTACTGAGAATGCGTTTAAGGGGCTCTTAACCAGTCTTCCAAAGCCAGGTGGTGGCGAGTTTGGGAAATATTACAGTCTCACTGCACTAAATGACCCAAGGGTTGGTAAGTACTCATCAGTTGAAAAAATGGCCATAGCCAGCTTTCCGGTTTTGTGCAGTTCATTTCTTATGCTTTGGGGAATTTAGCTGCCAATGTTTATAGCTAGTTCATAGCTATTGGTTACCAAGCAGCTATCATGGATTTTCTTTGGATACATATTTACTGTTCTCTGTACGTGCTACAGATAAGCTGCCGTATTCCATAAAGATTCTTCTCGAGTCTGCGATACGTAACTGTGACAACTTTCAAGTCACGAAAGCAGATGTCGAGAAGATTATAGATTGGGAGAACTCTTCTCCGAAGCAAGTTGAAATTCCCTTCAAACCTGCTCGTGTTCTTTTGCAGGTAAAAATACATAGCTAAAAACACCTGATTTGATATATGTTGTTTGATGTAACTGATATTAACTTTTCTCGTAACTTTTTTTGTTTTGTTTTTGTTTTTGGCAATGCAGGATTTCACTGGTGTACCAGCTGTTGTTGACCTTGCTTGCATGCGTGATGCAATGAACAGTCTAGGAAGTGACTCTAATAAGATCAACCCTTTGGTGGGTCCTTGCATTAGTTTGTTATTTATGAATACGGTATTCCAATAATGTTACTGATACTAGGATCCAGTTTTGTGCGACCTCAAATTTGCCAGAATTGTGTGATGTATTCAAAATACACCCCGTGAGTTACTATCTGAGGAATCTAGGGACTCCTGAGTAAAAACTGAGATCCGTCCTAGTGATATCCTAACTTATTTGAGCTTGTGATATCTTATCCATTTAAACAAACATCTTTTTTTGGTTAAACAAACATCTTTTTTTGGTTACATCTGAATTGCTGGTTGCAATTGGATAATCTAATCTATGCTACTGGCCCTTTCCCATCTGGTATTGGCGAAAGATTGGCATGCAGTGGTTATCTAAGGTCCTAAATACTCCCTCTAAGAGTTTGGGGATTGTGATTTTGATTTGTGACCGAGTCAAAACTTTTGTTATACTATATTATCTTTGCAGTGCACCTGATATGTGCTCGTAGACTTCTTTTTGTTGTTGTCTGTTAGTCTGAAACTTTATCCACATGCAGATCCCAGTAGATCTTGTCATTGATCACTCGGTTCAGGTCGATGTGACAAGATCAGAAAATGCCGTGGTGGATAACATGAAGATTGAATTTGAGCGCAACAAGGAGAGATTTGCTTTTCTTAAATGGGGATCTACTGCTTTCCGTAATATGCTCGTTGTTCCTCCAGGATCTGGCATTGTGCATCAGGTTAGCTTTTAACCATTGACTATTTCTTATTACAGTGGTGCACTGGTGTCTATTGGCATTGATAATATGTACACCGATCTCTCCCAATTCATGCTACACTCAGTCCTTCATATCACTTTTGTCATGTATACTTGGTTCTTTGTGTTCTTTGTGAGTTGTATTGTTTTTACTTTTTTTTTTGCATGATTCTGTAAGTGACTCAACATTATGAAATTTCAGGTGAATCTGGAATACCTTGGACGGGTTGTTTTCAACAGTGATGGCATGCTATACCCTGATAGCGTGGTGGGAACTGATTCCCACACCACTATGATTGATGGATTAGGAGTTGCTGGTTGGGGAGTTGGAGGTATTGAAGCAGAGGCAGCAATGCTTGGGCAGCCCATGAGCATGGTGTTACCTGGTGTTGTTGGGTTTAAGCTTTCCGGTAAATTGAAGAACGGCGTTACAGCTACAGACTTGGTTTTAACTGCTACACAGATGTTAAGGAAGCATGGTGTGGTTGGCAAGTTTGTTGAGTTCTATGGTAAGTTTTAACCTCCCTTTAGCGGGACGGGTTACTGCGTGACATCTTTTAGCGACTTTCATCGCCTTTTCCTTTATTTAAGGCTCCATGTTAGTATTTGAATATAGGTGATATCTAAGGCTCCATGTGAATGTTTGAATATAGGTGATGGTATGAGTGAACTGTCATTGGCTGATCGTGCCACTATTGCAAATATGTCTCCCGAGTATGGAGCAACCATGGGTTTTTTCCCAGTTGATCACGTAACCTTGCAATATCTCAAATTAACAGGAAGAAGCGACGAAACAGTAAGTGTATTTCCTTCATTATATAATAATTGGATTTCTGAACAATTTGGGAGATTAATTTTATTGTGCAACTCTCTATTGTCAAAGGTGTCTATGGTAGAAGCTTATCTGCGTGCAAACAAAATGTTCATTGATTATAATGAGGTAATTCTGTTTATCTGTAAGTTTAATAGCTCAAGCTGTTAGTATATAGTTCTGAATTCTAAAATGGAGATTCTTGGAACGTATTTGTGGATGCAGCCTCAAATAGAAAGAGCTTACTCTTCATATCTACAATTGGACCTTGACGATGTTGAGCCCTGTGTTTCAGGACCAAAGAGGTATGTTTGTGTCACTTCTTACTTTATGTCATACTAGTTCATTTTATTTGTGCTTATTGAAAATTTTGAATGATCTCCATGGCAGACCTCATGATCGTGTTCCTTTGAAGGAAATGAAGGCAGATTGGCATTCTTGTTTGGATAACAAAGTTGGATTCAAGGTGAGGTTATCACACCTTTGCAGAACAATCTTCTGTATATTTATTAATGGATCAATTCTTGGTTCTGGTTTCTACCAGATTGTTCTCCAGTTTATGCGATGTCTCTTCACCAGTGTAAACATGCAAGGGGGATATCATTAAAGATAAATGGAGAGAAAATGAAACCCAAACATAAAGCAAGCATGATGTTTATTTTCTTGTTCAACAATTGCCTTTGTTTGACTGTGTAAGGATTCTTTGACAGGGATTTGCTGTGCCAAAAGAAACTCAGGACAAAGTTGCAAAGTTTAATTTCCGTGGAGAACCTGCAGAGCTCAAACATGGTAGTGTTGTGATAGCTGCCATTACAAGTTGTACAAATACTTCTAACCCCAGCGTCATGTTAGGGGCAGCTTTGGTTGCCAAAAAGGCCTCTGAATTAGGTCTACAGGTTGGTACATATTAAATTCTGCATTCTCTTTCTATAATTGCACCAAGTTAGCTCTTGGCTAAACATTTGTTTTCAGGAACTCATGCTACATTATCTTTCCCCATTTTGTCAGGTTAAACCATGGGTCAAAACAAGTCTTGCCCCAGGTTCTGGAGTTGCTACAAAGTATCTGCTCCAGAGGTAATATTTTGTGATAAGTGAGATTTATTTATATTACCAACTTGTAGCTTGGAATATCGAGTCTCACTCAGTGAGACTTGATAAATATTCTTGTAATGTTATCAAAGCCAGTTTCCAATACGTTGACTCTGTCTCTGGTCTTCTTTTAAATAGTGGCTTGCAGATGTATTTGAACCAGCAGGGATTCCATATTGTTGGATACGGTTGCACAACTTGTATAGGGAATTCTGGGGATCTGGATGAATCAGTTGCTTCTGCAATTACAGAAAATGGTACCGCGATCTCTCGCTCTTCATTGTCTTATCACTATATTATGCAACATTAGAACTGTTCAGTATTTTGAATGCTTTTGGTTCACTCTCAAATTTAATTCTTTTTATTTTGCAGACATTGTTGCATCAGCCGTTCTCTCTGGAAACCGGAACTTTGAGGGCCGTGTGCATGCCTTGACACGAGCAAACTATCTTGCATCACCTCCTTTAGTCGTCGCATACGCCCTTGCTGGGACGGTATGTAAAGAATCCGTGTTGCAGTTCTTTCTTTTTTTGGTCAGGAAACCTATTATTAATAAATTAAGGACAGAGAATGACGCATAATAGTTGTCTAAGTAACTTAGCTCTTCCTGTTTTATATCCACTCTTTGACTTTTCTACTGGTTGTGCGCATTAGATTGATAGATCATCGGTACATGGTCCTGTCCAACCTGGACTTAAAATTCTCGATTGTAGCTTATTATGGTTGCTAGAAAAGAGTTAACAGTATGTTTTGTTTATCTGTTTTGTTTCTTCTGAAAGGGATAAAAATAGCCTCGGTTCATGTCTTCACTGTAACTTTTACACCCTGCTAGGTTTTGTCCTCACCAAATTGTTAATATTTTGCATTACCATGCATTCATATTTCAGGTTGACATTGATTTTGAGAAGGAACCAATTGGTACAGGGAAGGATGGTAAGAGCATTTACTTCAGAGATATCTGGCCAACTTCTGAGGAAATTGCTGAGGTTTGTGATGCTGTGTTGCCTGCAGTCAGCATTTGCTATTTCTTCTACTCCTGTACTTGGAGTTGTGCACAATTGATGCTGACTCTTTCATTATTTAGGTTGTTCAATCCTGTGTATTGCCTGAAATGTTTAAGAGCACTTATGAGTCTATCACTACGGGCAACCCTATGTGGAATGATCTACCAGTGCCTAAAACAAGTCTCTGCTCATGGGATCCGACCTCAACCTACATTCATGAACCCCCATACTTCAAGGGCATGACAATGGATCCACCAGGTCCTCATGGAGTAAAGGATGCTTATTGCTTGCTCAATTTCGGTGACAGTATCACTACTGATCACATATCTCCTGCTGGGAGCATCCACAAAGATAGCCCTGCAGCGAAGTATCTTGTTGAGCGAGGTGTGGAGCACAAGCACTTCAATACTTACGGAAGTCGACGTGGAAATGATGAGGTGATGGCTAGGGGAACCTTCGCTAATATTCGCATTGTCAACAAGCTCTTGAAGGGAGAAGTTGGCCCAAAGACGGTTCATATTCCAAGTGGGGAGAAACTTTATGTGTTCGATGCAGCTCAGGTGAGTGTGTTTTTGTGAACTGCATCTTTTCTTATCTTTTTTTTTTAACTTGTTACCTGTTTGAGGATGATTACCTTGAGAATTGTGTCGTCGGTGAACTATGATATTCAAGATGTCGTTTCCATTTCACGGGATTGTTGCTATTCTTCCTGATAAGTGTATAGATCAGGCTAATCTGATTGTCCTCACATGAATTCGGTATAGGAATGTGAATAAGTGCTGTCATCAGAACTGCAAAATGGAAATCTAGGACCTCCTATTTTGTCAAATCTACATGGGTCCATACTGCAGAATAGTCTCTTATGATTTCTCTAATATGGTGATACTGACATTAGGGTGTGAATATTGACTTGATCACAGCATACCAATCATCTACCTTGGTTATTAAATATTCATATTTACCATTTTTCTTTCTTCAGAGATACAAGGAAGCGGGTCAAGCTACTATTATCATTGCCGGAGCAGAGTACGGAAGTGGAAGCTCCCGAGATTGGGCTGCCAAGGGTCCAATGTTGCTGGTTAGTTATAATACATTGCTTCGCTTGACCTGCTCTTGCAAGCTGAGAATTGTAAGTTTCATGTCTCACCTGACCTGAATTTTTGTTGCTAAATCAGGGCATAAAAGCAGTAATCGCCAAGAGCTTCGAGAGGATTCATCGCAGTAATTTGGTAGGAATGGGCATTATCCCTCTCTGCTTCAAAGATGGTGAGGATGCAGACACTTTGGGCCTTACTGGTCACGAGCGTTACACTATTGATCTTCCAAGCAAAGTTAGTGAAATCAAGCCTGGTCAAGATGTTACCGTCAAAACTGACACTGGCAAGTCATTCATCTGCAAAGCCCGGTTTGACACAGAGGTACTTATGGATTTTCTCTTCCAATTCTTTAATTTCTGTCAACTCTCCACACATTTAGCTCCTTCCACGAGTTGAATTGGCATAGGCGATCTGGCCAAAAGAGTTTAGGTGTTTAGGAACACTTTTAGAAGTAGGCAAACCTATTGAAGTGCTTTTTAGGAAGCTGATTTTCTACAAATTGTTTTCTCCTTGTCCTTTTGTTTGGGAAATACATTTACTTTCATTGTAACATCACCACCACTCCACCTACAGCCTTAATTTGCCATCACTATTGGAACCATGGCATAAATGACAATTAATGACCTATGTGCTACCCTCGCCTGGAGTGGTTTTTTTCTTTTTTCTTTTTCCTGTTATGTTGTCAAACTTGGGCTTTCTGTTTTCTCTTTAAACTTCAGTTCATATTGTCAAGCTTTTAACTCTTAGCTTTTTTCTAGCAGTAGAAGCACTTTCGTAATTTTTCTGAAGTTTCGTCATGTTGATTTCCCTTCTAATAAACTTAACATTCATTTTTAAATATATGATTGCAGGTGGAGTTGGCATACTTTGATCATGGAGGCATTCTTCCATATGTTATCAGAAATCTGATTAAGCAAGAGTAGTGTGCTAAGTTCTCGAATTGTCAACATCTTTCATCTAGTGAGCTGCTCCGCCTCTCTTTACATTTGGGGAAGTACAAAAGCTAATGTCTGTTCTTTAACTCCGTGCCAACAGAAGTCATTTAGGTGACAATAAACTGCTTTTTTGATGAGTGTACATGTGATATTTCAAGATCATTTGAAGATCCAGTTTATTATATGGGATACCTGTGGGTGATAATAACCCAATGCAAATTAATGAGTTACGTTGTCCTGCACCGTAATAAGTTTCCCAATCAATAAAATCATATCTTCTTCCTTATTCTACGTCTGATTTTTTATTTCTGGAGAAACCTAAATATCCGGTTGAAATACTTCCGATATTTTTAACAATATCCGGTTATTGTGCAAATTTTTTTTTTGGATGGATGCATGTTCAGGTATTGTTCTAATGAGAGAACTTGATGTGATGTTTCTTTGTAATTTTCTAAACTAATTAACTGCCCAAAATTTTATCTCTTTGAATCGTACTTGCCAAAAGGGAATTTGATGATCAACCAGTCGTTAAATTCGAAGGGACGTATTCTTTCATTTCCACTATGAAATCATTGGACCATTAAAGATTAAGGTAGCGGAGAGTCTGAGACTGGATACCACATACTCTGTTACCTTTCTTTCCAAAAGAAAAATACTTTAATTGAGATGCAATGTTTGGCAGGAAATCTCCCATGATTCTGCGATTGCATTGCTAGTAACTTCTTTAAGCTTCCTTCGATTCAATACTGCTTGAACTGTCAGAATTACTCTTAGTTTCCACCAGGAGTGCTGAATCTTTCTTCTCAGTTCTTTCCAATGTGTGAGTCATGAAAGGGTGTCCATAAAAAGGTTGAGGAAGAGTCATGTAATTAGACGAATGAGGAAAGGATCGGTATCCATATGAGGATGGAAAGGGACAAGATTGAAATGCATTTAGGTGTGGCCAATACATCATCGGCATGAATGAGTTTGATGGGTGGCCTGGAATTATCGGAAAAGGGGATGGTGTTTGACCAGTATGGTAAGAGATGTTAGGACCAGAACCTGCAATTTGGACATTTGATATTGGTGGAGTATCTGTTTGAGTGTGAGATGGTATGCCTTGAAATGATGCCAATGCATGATTTTGAAGAGTGGTGTATCCCATAAGTCCGAATTGTGAAGGTACAGAGCTTGAAGGAACAGAGGGTATGCTCAAGGCTCTCGGCGTATTTTGAGATTTACTTGTCAAACCGGCTTGCTTCTTAGCACTTGATTTGGTTGCCTTCCCATGTAATTGTTGTGGATTTGGACTAGTCTGCTAATAAGCAATAGATTGTTAGCCAACAAGGAATAGTATAGCGACAGACTTTTCAACCAAGAGAGTGATGAGTTCTTACAGCTTCGTAGACTATTGGATACAGATGAAACAACTCCTCTCCTTCAGCATTTTCATCTTTCCTGCAATTTTGAATGTTTTACATGAGAAGGGTCATAGAAAGTAACACAGACAGAGTTCGATGTTCGGAATTTTACACGGTTCCAGCTATAAAAAATGAACTGTTTGCTTTGTCTAAGCTGAAACAAACAGTAAGTACCTATAATATTTTTGAAGCAAGTCCAAGTTACGGTACTTGGTCTCCCTTTGAACAATTTCATCTGGAAAACCAGCCATAAATAGAAGTGTAATGCCCAAAGCCTTGAAAAAGAAGCTCCCGCTACGAACATGCACCAACATTGCCATCTGACACATCAGTGGTCCAAAAGATTTCAGCTTATTTCTTCCCATACGCTGCCTGACATATCTGGAACATTCAGCCAGAGCGTTAGATTAAAGTAGGCAGTATGTTATATGGTGAATGGTAATTGACATTGTTGATAATATCAACCAATGCCAATTAAAAACCAAACCTCATTACCAATATGATGGTTTTGTTTGGCAAATAGTTTCATAAACACCAAACTTCCAATAGTTTACGTGCTCTCACAATTCCAAGCGAAACATATTAACAGGTTCATTTTATCAACTGCGGATTGAGTTGGTGAGGAAAAGCAATGGGGTAATGAAATACCAAATTTAGTGAGGGAAAAATGCATACTCGTTTTGAGGAAGATTTCTAGTCCTTCCACCATATTTGATGCACAAAAATAAGCATGATGGGCAGCTCATGTCAGACGGACGCATAGCTTTCTCCTCTTCAATTATTTGAATAGGGCATAGTGTTGCATTCTGCCGATTTGGATAGAAGACTTTCCTCCGAACTCCAGGATTTTCATATAGAACATGCTCCTAAATTGTTTCACAAAAGCAGAAACGATGAGCTATGCCAAAGTAAATATATGGAAAATGTGACAAGTTCAATACTTACCCCTGGACTTTTTGGAGACACATATGGCTCTCCCTTGTGCAGTATGCTAAAGTGACTGAAATTTAAGTCATACATATCCTCACATCCATGGCGAATACCGAGAGAAGCAAACACAATGATCTTTCGTATCGTATGGGATTGAGCATTCTTTGATGAGAGCGCCTCGGATTCTATAATTTTCTTGACTTCCTTCGGGCAAAATGGGACCTTTAGGGGTTTATTGTTTGATGACATGCTTCCAAATCCTTTATGTCCAGTCTCTTGTATGCAATTATGAATCTCTAACTGCGGTTTGCTAATTCCTTTAACAGTTTTTCTGCATTCTTTCCTCCTTTGTTTTCTGATTTCCGTTTTGTTAGTCTCATTTACTTGCACTTTCACTTCACCATGACTATCATGAGCTGTTTCCAAGAATTCTATATGTTTTCCACTCTCAGTAACACCCTCATTGAAATGGTCTTTCGATGTATCAGGAACTTGAGAGTTTTCATCATTTTCTACATCTTTATCATCAATAGCAGTTTCATCTTCGTCCTCAAAGTCATCATCATCAGTGTCATCTGTATCAACTTCACAATCCGCAACACAATCAACATCTTTAACACTCTCCAAATTAAGAAACTGGGAGTCATCCATGCTCATCCAGTTGACGACACGGTCTTGTTGATCTGACATTTCCAGAGTCATGCACTGCGCACTACCATTATTAATCTCCATAAGCATTTCGGAACATTGCGGAAAATCCACATTTGTAGCCTCACTTTTGTCTGGTTCTATCTTTTGCCTCTTTAACTCCTTCAAACTTCTGTCTGCTGCAGCATGGTCCCTATGATCCTGTCACCAGATTATTCCCTTAATCAATAACTAAATAATTAAAACAGACAAGAGCTTATAGTATCCGTAACGAAGACGAATCAGATAGATAGCAAGTAAAAGAGGAGTATTAATTGTTACTCGAAATTTTCCATACTTGTTCATTTGTTGTAGCTCTATCTTGTAATAGAGCTTCCAGTAAGGATATCCTCTCCATAAGCTCGGCATTTTTCTGACGTTCCTGCTCTAGCTGAGCAGAAACCTCAGCCAAAACATTACCACTTTCTTTTTCTGCACACTCTAATGGATCAGAAGAAAACGCTAAAGAACTACAACTTATGTTTCTAGCACATAATGTAGTACTACTGGATTGATTAACT
This sequence comes from Papaver somniferum, assembly GCF_003573695.1. Classification (NCBI taxonomy): domain Eukaryota; kingdom Viridiplantae; phylum Streptophyta; class Magnoliopsida; order Ranunculales; family Papaveraceae; genus Papaver; species Papaver somniferum. The sequence goes on from NC_039367.1 coordinate 54,598,810, forward strand.
ATGTTAACATTAACGGAACAAGATTGAATCTCTACCATTTGTAGAACAATAAAAACCACTTCAAAATTAATCCAGAGATCTTGGCTACAGAGAAAAACTAAAAATGAAAACGATATTAAGAATTTAACTAGTATTGAAAATGCAGAGACCCAAGAAGTGAAAACTCATGGGTGTTTCAGTTTGTAGAAAGAAAAGAAGAAGAGCGGCGGGGACTGAGGCATGCAACACCACGTTGATCCTCTCATATGAGTCATATGGTTACCACTGATAGCTGTTGCTTGTTATGAAATCAAGTAAACAGTACTTTCTAGTAGTAGTCTAGGCCTTAATGTAATCATAAAACGTAGTAAAAAGTACTAAACTCACTTCCCAAGTTGTTAAGAACTGTGTGCACACGTGCATATTTAAATTACATACTGTAAAAGAGAGAGCAAAAAACAAGCTCACGTGGAATGGTAACTTAAATGTCTGTCTCAAGTTTAACCTTGGAATGGTAAATCATGTCAGAAGAATATAATTATAAGGCCTTAACCTTGGATTCCCATTTCTTAATTAAAAAACTATGTTAAGCCTCCATGGAAAATGTGCTGTTGATGGGAGTTTTCGCATAACTATCTTTCTTAATCAACTTTTAATATGCCAAATCATGCAACTTGGTATAAACTATAGTTTGATTTTCTTGTTGTTTGTGTTTTGTCGCAATTACAAAACCTTTCTCTGGTACTTCTCATACTCGTTACAACCTTGACATGGTATGTTATGTTGTGCACATCAGCAGAAGAACTTTGAAATATGATAATTTTAAGTAAGATTTCTACTCCACTTAAAATATGGTCCGGCGCCAGGACTTTCCTAATTGAGGCATGGGAATGCAAGTTCTTGCTCCTTAGCTTGCAAGAATAATACGTAACCGGAATGCATAGTACAATGCACAGCAGAAACCCTTTAGACACACAACTGCAACTGGTAAGATGAGGTATTGCATTTGTTTGTTTGCTGGTTTTAAATTACGAAATGATTCGCAACATTTGGTGCTTGAAATTCAACCAAAAACAGTGGGCTGGAATGCTTCCGAGATGCAATATTATGCGCAAAACCTTTTTGTTTGTATATCATTAATCTTTCCAGTTGTAAACTTTGGAAACACCTATCCATTTTTAAATGCTTTCGAATTTAATATCTAATCGAATATTAAGCAAATCAAGAACACCAGCTCAAGGTTTCAAAGTGTATATTGGGTGTTGTTTATGCAAAGAGTGTCAGATTCGTGGTCGGTGCTGGGGCTCTTTCTTGATTAGGAATTCTATTTCGTACGGTAAATTGAACCTTGAACCACCCATAGTGAAGTTGAACAAAATCCCAAAAATGTCAAGTGAAAATCAAACTAGGTTTAAAGTTATTTCGTTCAAGGAAACCATGTAAGAAAGAAAACAAAATAAAGCACCATATGCACAAGATCAATTGGTGATAAGTACAAAAAAAATATAAGGAATCTTTCTCAATAGAAATACCTTCGTACGAGCCATTAAAACATATAAATAGACATACCTTGCCAGAAATTCCAGGGCAGAAGACCAAGCTAGAAATTTCAATATGCACAAAAACTACAATTTCACAACAAAAAATTAAAATAACCCCCAGAGTAACAGAATGCTGGAATCGATCACTACCCTTCGAATTTGTATATGAAGACGTGAGGGAAATCCCGAATGAAAGACTTAAACAAAACAACAACTCAAGATGTATCAAGAACTCATCATGTTACTCCAAACTCGGTCACTTGAACCTGTAGTTCACCTTTTGCTTAGATCTTTTTTCAAACAATCAGTTCTCGATGGCAAACTTTCCATAGGCAAAACAAACAGGTATACCATCAACGATTTCAAACTAAATAAGTTTTACGGCAGGTTGTTGTGAGCCACCTCTCATCATAGCACAGAACTCCTCATAATTAATCCTCCCATCCTATACGTTATAGAGTTCAAAATTTATAAGTAAATCTTCTAGCAAGAATCTAACCAAAATGAGCTAAAATACAACAATGAAATGAAATCGAGAAAGTTCTTATACAGGGATAGAACTTACATTATCTGCATCGACTTCTGATATTATTTCCCTAATACTCTCTTCATCACCCATTCCATACTCCTTCATGGCCTTTTCCAACTCATCTCTTGTGATAAACCTGGAGCATATCACCAAGAAACATGTTTAGTTGTTCACACCATATAGTTTCTTCTTTGTGTTAGCTCCTATACGGAGCGTGTTCATGAAATCACAAAAAAATACTCCAGATACTCTTGCTTTTCTTTTTCTTTTTGACAAGCAAAATTTATTGATTGAAATAACAACACAAAGGTGAAGAGTTTTACAACAAGTTTAGACACCAAAAGGTAAGGGGTACTTTTCAAGGCTAGCTATGACACTGATTTTACTTTAAAAAGTAGACTTGATTACTATATTTCACATAGAACCCTTAACTGGAAATGCATTTTAGCTTGCAGCATATGGATCCATATCAAATGCAGTACATAAATATATGTGAAATTTGAGAAGCTATCTTAAACATGTGCAAATGCACCCATGTCAACATAATGAAAATGATATGCATTTTGTACAAAATGTTAGTTTTTCAGGTTAAAAAGAACAAACAAGAAGAAAACAAATGTGAAATATTCAATTTAAGCTCATTGCCATTTATTCCATACATCATGTATGGTGATAACGGAATAGGTTTAGCATCTTAATGCTAACTAATTCTCAACGACTAGGATTGTAAACCAAGGATGTGATGGAAGTTTACGAGAAGAAGATGACAAGCACACTTACCCACTATTATCTGCATCAAAATGCTGGAAGGCTTTGTAAAGATGGTCATCTCTTTCTATCTTGTGTCTATGCATTGTAGCAGTAATAAACTCGATATAATCAATTGTCCCATTTCCATCCACATCAGCCTAAAAGTGGTAAATTACCCATGAGTGAAGGTGAAATAAAAAAGAAGCGGGTTATTAAGGAGATTTACAGGTTATGATGTTATCGTATGACAGAGAGGGGAAAAAAATATGGGGATGCAATTCATATCTTACAGCATCCATCAGCTGCTTGACCTCAGTTTCTGTGAGCTTTGACCCAAGTCGCGCCAATCCCAACTTCAGCTCTTCGTACGTTATTGTCCCACTTTTGTCAGTGTCCATGTTCGTGAACATTGATTTGAGACCTTTAATTTCTTCTTCGGAGAGATTTTCAGCAATTACCTGAACGAGTTAGAAACCAGTCATGATATAGTAAGATACACATACAAACAATGTAAATCCAGGGCAGATATGTCTGATATCATGCATAGTAGTCAAGAAATTATATGTCACATGAAAATAGACAACCCCGAAAAAGCAGCTGTCAGTACCCTACCTTTAGTGCAAGCTGCTTGAGCTTATTCATTGCCCTAAATTGCTTCATTCTGGAAAGCACTGCGCTGTCAATTGGCTTGTCTGATGCTTCCCCACCTTCTTTGAGCCATGGATGCTCTGCATCATTTATCACCCAGGTCCACAAAATTAGAGCTCAATCAGAAACATGCGATAATGATGAAAAGCCCTAATGAGTTGATTCACTAATTTACTACCCTATTTCTAGTGTTGAAGGTCCTAGAAACAATTCAAAGTTAGATTCACATGTAGCAAACGCGAATATCTAAGACACAAAAATAGCCAAAATAATTTCAAGCCTAACAGGAAAGCACAGTTGACAATCGAATTTACGAAATTTTGGTTACATGCATAGCATAAAAAACTTGAGATACTAATCATAAGAATTACTTAAGAATTGGGTTGTTTGCTATGGTATTTTGCAAGTGGAACTCTTAAGAAAATGTGTCAATAAAAAAGATGAACATACCAAGAACCTGTGCAGAAGTAATTCGTTTTCTTGGGTCCTGAGTTAGCATCTTTTTGACAAGATCTTTGGCACTGTATGATATGCTAGGCCAGGGCGCACTTTCAAAATCAATATCTCCCTGTAGTACAGCCTCAAATATTCCCTTCTCATTCTCTGAAATTTCCCAGTCACCAAAAGATTGTGAATCTCACATAATCTATAATGCATATAACAAAACATTGAAACCAACATCACTATGTAGCAAAAAATACACTTGCAACAACTGTTGCGTTTTTTTTAGATGACTTTGCACTTACCAGCCCAAAAAGGAGGTACTCCACTGAGAAGAATATACAAGATAACTCCTGCACTCCAAACATCTATCTCTTTCCCATAGCTACGGCGTAGTACTTCAGGAGCAACGTAATACGCACTCCCTACGATATCCCGATACACTTTGCCTGTCAAAAGTTACACAACAGTCATCAATGTCAAAAACAGAATACCAAAAGACTCGAAGACCACAATACAACACCACTATTATGCCAATAGGACTTCTAACATTGTAAGTTACATTGTGTTCATACGATATATCAAATATAGAATTGAGGGAACACAATGAGACAATAGTGAGGAGAAAAGGAATCAAATAAGGACTTCAGTCAGACGAACGCGAGGAGGCCAAAGTTGACAAACACGATTTTATAAGAATTAACATCTGGAAATTCTTTAGAAAGAGTCAGCAGAAAAACAAATGAAGTTAACTTCTACTCCCTCCTCCCCCAAAAAAGTGGGTCTTTCACTTTTTCGTATTTGCCTGAAAATAGGCAAAATTAGAGAAGTGACAGACCCACTTTTTGTAGGACGGAGGTAGTAACAAATACTACTCAAATGACAAAGCCAGATTGAGATTTACATAAATTTTATACAAGTGTTGTATTTACTGGCAACTGTCCATTAGGATAATTTATATGATTTACTGTGTAATTCATTTTTAGTTTTAAGACAAGATAAATTCACCTATTAAGCCAGTAACAGTCGTTATGCTTGAAACTTTTTTGTTTTAAATCATTATTCTTGAAACACTTGTTGAAGAGAGGGACCTAATACCCAGTTTCGAACATGACATGCTTGTTTCCCATTACACAATGTGCAGACTGCAGCATAGGTAAGATTAGTGATTCCTTCCCACTGAATCAGTTCACATGGATTTTCAAACTAGAGTAGAGATCATGGTAAAATCAAAAGTAAATAGTTGTGACAAAGAAGGAAAGATTCAAAAAGAGCTCATAATATTGCTGGAACCTAGTCCCCCTTGGCCGCCTTCGACCACCTAATGACATAAATTACAGAGACGGCAGGTCGCTTAATTCAAATCACACAAGGGAAATCTATAAGTTAGCTAGGACGAATTGGTAACGTTTACAGGCATAGTGTCATCTCATCCAATAGCAGTTCATTGAGCTACCAATGTGCAAAGTGCACTCGCTAGGCAGTTTCATTAGACTGGTCTCGTCCTTTTATATCGGTTTTCAAGTTTTACTAATGGGGTTGCATATCACCACTGTACGACTTACTTGACAAAGAGAATAAAGAGATAGAGAGCATTACCTTCCTCAATGAATACCGAAAGCCCAAAGTCAGTAGCTTTTAACATGGCATTCTCATCCTTACTTGCCAGCAAGAAATTCTCAGGTTTGAGATCTCTATGCATCACACCCATGAAATGACAGATATGCACAACATTCACAATAGACCTACAGATAGTTGCAGCTGCCCTTTCTGAGTAATGACCTTTCGCAATGATTCTATCAAACAGTTCACCACCAGCACAAAGCTCCATTACCAAATGAACAGAGTATTTATCCTCATAAGCCCCTTTAAACTCAACAATATTAGGTTGTCCACTAAGATGTTGCATCAGCTGAATCTCTCTTTTAACATCATCTTTATCACTTTTACTAACAAGTTTTCTTTTGGAAATTGATTTGCAAGCGTAAGTATGACCAGTTGAATGCTCAGTACATAAATACGTAACCCCAAATTGACCTCTACCCAATTCTTTACCAAGACTATAATGGTTCTTAACATCTTCAAATGGCTTACCAAGTATAGTATCAGGCGTTTGAAGAGGCCTGTTATGATTAGAATTCAATGTAGATGGCTTTGCTGGTACTGGATTCTGTTGTCTTGGTTGCTGGGCAGGTCTGGCTTGATGAACCACATGTTCATGATTAGGTCTTTCATTCTGTCCTCCTGCAGCAATTCCAGCTCCTGGTCTGTACCCTCCTCCTCCTTTACCATCACCTGGTCCATTATACTCCTTTTTGCTGAAACAATGACCCATACTCAAAACCCAGATCACAAATTTCAGCTGCTTCTAGTTCAAAAACTCAAAGACTCTTACTAAAATTTTCCAAACCCAGATCAGAATTGGAGCTAAAACAGAGATTTAGATGATCCACAGATCAATCCGTATTTCTTCTGTTGATTGAATCTCAGTAAAGGTTTGAACAGAGAATAATTGATTGAAAAGAGAGAGAGAAAGAGAGTTAAGGTACGAACGTCTTTCTTTGGCTCTTTTTTTTTTTGCGTATTGACTTGAAGCAATTTTGGATTGAGGGATTTAACTGAAGTCAGGAAAGGTCATGCCAAAAAAAAAAATGTCAGGAAAGGTCGACGATGGGTAAAAGTGGCGACATTTACGTGTGGGTGATATAAATGACACAATCTGAACCGTTTATTTAGAGTGACTAAGCGGTAATTGATTATATGAAATTTGAGGTGGTGAGTTATGATCACCTCTTGGGATGTAAAAAACCAATCACTGATTTGACATGCTACTCCTCCATGTCAGGTTCTTTGCTTTTTCCACACTCAAAATCTGATTCAGTTCATCTGAATTTGAATCTGATTTTAAAAATGGAAAGCTTGCCTAGCCGGTCATTTGTGTTCCTAAAATATTTGATGCGTTCTAGGAGGTCCCAGATTCGGGTCCCAAATTTGAATTTGACATGGAAGTTAGAGTTAGCTTGGCCCTCTTGCGACAAAATCATCATCCCCTATCCGTTTCGGCTCCCTTGGCTCGTTCCTCATGAGACTCACTGATAGGCTAGCACGACAATCTGTTCAACTAATATAATAATATGATGTTGGAGCTCAGTTTGTTAGGTTGTCAACTAGTTTCTTATAATATTCTTAATCCAATAATATTAATATATAATTCTAAAATTATTAATTTGTGAATTTGTATATAATTTTTTTCTAAATCCAGTCAAATATGTACCTAACGAGTTGGGCGTAAATCAACGGGAATTAGTCCGATTGGCCAGGAATCGAATTCTCAAGTTATAGATTAAGAATTCGACCCCCACGCCGATTGTATCCAGAAAAAAAAAAGACAAAAGCAAGGCACAAAATGATACTTGATTCAAATAAGTCTAAACCTGATAAATGAGCCAAGTCAAATAACAAAAACAAATGAAAAAACAAATGAGCTGACACCTGACTTGGACAGAGTCAAAACTCGGAACGCGGATCGGACCTAAACAAACGAAGTGGAAGTTCTTTTTGCTTCCATTTTTTTTGTCATGACTTTCACGTGGGGTTTTGGCACTCCTTCCGTTTGATGGAAGTATCGTGGTTATATCCTCGTGTATATGTCGACGACGCTGTCGCTTACTCAACCTCTCCATTGTTTGTTTCCGTTAACAAATGTATTATGATGATGGCATCTTTTGTGAACACGATACACCTAACTCTAATCTCGACCGCATGGTTTAGCACTAGAACCAATGGGCAAAATATGTAATACCAAGGAAATACACGACGGTATTGTCTTTTATTTTCGGCTCTAGCAAAAAACACACTGGGAAAACATTTCCAGTTCTCCCTTTGCTCTGCTTCTTTAAAGTTTTATACACGAGACTTTCCAACTGTAACGTTGGATACAAGTTCGGGTAAGTGATAAAACAAGACAATGAGTTCTTTTATTCCTGGGTCCAAGTGTTGTCAGCCATGTTGGCCTCAATATAGTCGAAACAAAATAAAAATTATACCCACCATCAGTCATGTTCTTCTACTGTTGTGTTTTTCGGGGTTAGGTAGCATTGAATTAGCAACACATTAAAAACACCAGCTCATGACACCAGCGATCACACTACTAGATTATGATTGAATTATTAAGCATGATACAATATGTCATCTCAAATGGATTGAAAGTACCATTTCATTTTTATTTTATTTTGTCTGAAGCATGCATTTATTAAAGAAAATATTAAGTTACAATTTGACGGGTATGTGGTACCCACATAGTCATGGTAGATAATTTGACTAATAAAGTCAGAGATTATGTGGTCTCAAATTTTGGTAGAAAAATTCCTTAGTTGACTTCCATCTGCCGCATGATTGGCCAAGCTATCTGCTGCCTGGTTTCCTTCTCTGTAGTTGTGGTTGATTGCAGCATGCGGGATCTGTCGCATTTTATTCTTTATTTCCTCAATCATCCCTAAGATGTACCAAGGGGGGGGGGGGGGGGGGTGAATCGCAGAAGGTTCTCTGAATCTGTTTCAAATATAACTTTTGGCCATTGTCTTTCTGTTGCTGATCTTGTTGCCAAAAGAAGAGCCCATGTTTCTGCAATTAAGGCATTCGTAATTCCTAAAGGTTGAGCCAAAGCCATTATAGTTCGTGCGTCTGAGTCCCTACAAATGAAACCTGTACCTGCGAAACCCGGGCGACCCCTTGCTGCCCCATCTGTGTTAATTTTAATCCAATTCATATTCGGGGTGGACCATCCTATACCCAGATTGTCAATATCCTTTTGGTGCCTCTTGACTGGTTATATGTCGGGAAATCTCCTGGTAGCACCGGAAGTAAGGAGTTTTGTGACATAGAATATTATTCTTTATTTTTTTGAGCCCATTCTAAGATTTCTTCTGATGTTGTTTGCTTTTGGTGGTATATTAGTTCATTCCTAGCCAACCATAGAGTCCAGAATAGAAAACAGAAGGAGGATATGATAGATATTGGTGTTGAATGTTGTAGGAGTTGGGAAATGGTTGTTTGAGGTGTTAAAAAAATGTTGGGGTATAATTGAAGTTTGGTGTGGTTGTGAGCTGAGTGAGCAAGGTGTTCCATGAGGAACTCGCAATTGGGCAGTGAATTAGTAGGAGGGGCGCTGTTTCCGGATCATTGTTGCATCCGGGACAAATATCGGAATTGGTAAGATGGATGTGATGTAAGACAAAGAAGGTTGCTAGACCTTCATTGATTGCTTTCCACAAGAAAAGCTGAATTTTTGGTGGACATGGTAAAGTCCACAGGAATTTGGTAGGTGGGAGGGGGTTTTGAGTAGGTTGATCATGGGTTAAACATTTGTATCCAGATGAAGTAGTGTATTTTCCATATTTTGAATGTGGCCAGATAATTTTGTCTTCTGGGCTATCTTGAGGAAGGTGGATGTTTATGATTTTTTGGGTTATAAGATTGGGTAGAGTGTTTAATTTTCCTGATTCCAATTATGAGAAATTAGATCAATGATATCAGCTACCTTGCGGATAGGATAACATTTTGTTGAGTTTGGGTTTGGGGAGTTTGGGATCCAGTTGGCTTCTACTGGTATTGATAATCCATTTCCAATATGATGAAAAATCAGTTGTTGCATGGTAGGAACGATTGCCGCCAGTTGTCTCCATTGTGCACTGGAGGAAGATGGTATGGTATCAATGCCTTGTAGAATTGGTTGGTGATTATGGTATTTTTCATTAAAAAGACTTCCACAGATGGAATTAGGTTGCTCATGCAGGCTCCAAATTCGTTTCATTAGAAGAGCCGTGTTATGATCACTGCTTTTTCTTATGCCTAGCCCGCCTTCGGATACTGGATTTGTCACTTTATCCCAACCAATAGGGTGAAGCTTTCAAACTGACGAATCATGTCCCCAGAAGAAATTCATGGTGATACGATCTATTTGTTTGTGAACATTGGTGGGTAGGTATTGGGTTTGCATAATGTGGTTTGAAGTGGGGGTTAGGGAAATTTTAATGAGCATTCTTCTTCCTTCCTGTGTTAGACATTTTGTCATCCAACCTTTTGCTTTTCTTGCTAGTCTTTGAAGGAGGGGTGTGAATGTGCGATTAGATGCTCTTCCTTGCTTGAATTGAACTCCTAGGTATAAATAGGGGGATTTGATGTGGGCGGCATATTTAAGAATTGTTTTAGACTGCTCACCTTGCTTGGATCTAATCTCGGATGGTGGATAATTGCAGATTTGGAGTTATTAATTACTTGGCCAGCCGACGTATCATATGAATCAAGTAGATTCTTGAGTTGAAGGTTACTCTGATCGGAGGCTTTGTATGTTATTAAAAGGTCATCATCATACATTAAATGAATAATGGGTGGTGCTTTTTTGGATATGTTGAGTCCTCGAACTATCTTTTGGTTTTGAAGATTTCCTAGATTTGTGGATAGGATTTCTGCACATACTATGAAAATATAGGATGAAAGCGGGTCTCTTTGTCTGATACCTCTTGTTGGGTCGATATATCCATGAGTGTACCATTTATGTTGATCGAATATGTAACAATTGTGACACATAACATAAGATAATCTATGAAGGTCGAAGGAAATCCTAATTTGGTAAATGCAGTTTTGATGAACCCCCAATCTAAATTGTCATAGGATTTCTGTATATCCAGTTTCATAGCTATTTTTGGATCCTTGGTGAGGCTTGAGGTTCTGATATGGTGGAATAGTTCTCCAGCAATCGCAATATTATCATGGATTGATCTTTGTGATACAAAGGCACTTTGATAAGGGATTATTAAGAAGGGGAGTAGTGGTCTGATTCGGTTAACTAGTATCTTTGCTATGATTTTATAAGTGACGTTACATAACCCAATGGGTCTGAATTGTGATGGTTTTGATGGGTGATCCACTTTAGGTATTAGTGTTATGTTTGTGTGATTCATGAGAGGATGCATATTAAGATTATTGAAAAAACTTTGATAGCTATCAATTGGGAGTGAGTTGTTTCCCAGAAAACTTTGAAGAACTTACTTGTGTAACCATCTGGACCAGGAGCACTCTCAGAACTTATGGAGAAAAGGGTTTGTTTGATTTCCGCCGAAGTTACTTCCTTGATGAGTATCTCTGACTGTCGGCGAGTTAATCTTGAGTTAATATTTGTAAAGAGATCTTCATCGATGATTGCAGGTGGGGTCGTGTATTGTTGAGTGTAATGATCAAGAATTAGTTGAACTACGTCCTCCTTCTTGTTAACCCAATTGTTTTGTGTATCTTGGAGTTGTTGTATATTGTTACAGGCCCTATGAATGGTTGCTTTAGTATTTAAAAAAGTTGTGTTCAGATCACCCGATTGTAACCACTGAATTCGGGATCTTTGCTGCCAGTATGTCGCATGACATTGTAGCAGCTCTGCATGATCGATTCTTAGTTGTTTTTCCCGAGTCAACCAGAATTCCAGATCTCTTCCAGATTGGGTAGCACACTGATGTTGAGCAAGTTTTATCTTGGCTGTCGATTTCTTGATAATAGTTGGCAGGTGACCAAATGTTTCCTTGTTCCATTCCAGAAGAGTTTGACCGGTTGTTATGAGTTTTAATTGAAGGTCAAGGGTAGGCTCCATATCTTGCTGCTGTACCCAAGGTGATTCAACCACTTCCCTGAGTTGCGGATGAGAGAGCGATATGTGTTCAAATTTGTAATTTTTTGTTCCTTGCCAATCTATTGCTTTCTTTTGTAGAAGTATTGGGGCGTGATCAGATGCTATTCTCGTAAGATGTGTAACTGCTGCATGTGGGTTCGCAGTACGCCAATGTTGGGTTGCCATTGCCCTGTCTAATCTTTCTAGAATGTTATCTTGCCCCATTTGGTTATTTGTCCAAGTGTACGGGTCGCCTCGAAATATCAAATCTATAAATCCCATCTGGTCCATCATTGTGAGGAGAGGTTGAGATTGAGCATAAGTTACTTTCCTTCCTCCTTTTTTCTCTGATTGATCCAAGACGTCATTGAAGTCTCCTAGTAAAAGCCAAGGTATAGACGGATTGGTGTAGCTGAAGATTGTTGGGAAGTCTTGCCATAGGATTTTCCTTATATCCGGATGCGGTGGGCCATAAATGCATGTGCAGAACCAAGGTTGTTCAGGGTGTGGTGGAGTAACCATTGTATGTATGTAATTTTGTGAATAAAGTAATATTTGGATGTTGAGGTTATCGTTCCACATTAGACAAAGACCACCTCGCCTTCCAATTTTTGGGACGAAGAAGTAATTATGGAACTGAAGGGATTGTGCTAGGCTCACCATATAATGATCGTAAACTAAGGTTTCAGATAAAAACAAAATGCTGGGTTTATGAAGGGATATCAGCCCTCTTAAATGTTGAATAGGCGATGGATGGTTTATACCTTGACAATTCCAAGCTAGAATAGTCATTGTTGCTTCTCAAAAAAGAATAGATTCTACAGGGTGAGAAATGAGTGCAAGAATATTTTAGAAGAGGCACATGTAGGTAGCTTCAAAGAAAGCAAAACTAGTCGACTACCAGCACTTATGAGAAAACCGAAAAATATAACTAGAAGGTGTGCTTTATATCACAACACTTACAATAAATATCTTTTGAAGTAAGGTGCAGTTTACAATTATAACCTAGAATGTGTGCTCTTTAAGACAGCACTTGCAAAATTGAAGAACAACTATAACTTAAAAGGCGTGCTTTATAATACAACACTTACAAGGAAGATTACAAGATACAAAAAGGTTGAGTAAAACTAACAGACTGGAGAAGGGATATAAAAAGTAGTTTATATAGACTTACCCGGGGTCTTGGACGGATCAGAGGATCTTAGGGTTGGGAACTGAGGATGAAATCTTCATTTGGACACACATATTTTGCAGATAAACAACTTAAACCAAGCAAATGTTTATAAGAAGTTCTCACTTTTAAGTCTAAGCTATAACTAGAAGACAGACCACATAAAACATAAATAAAATTTATGATTCAAACCATAAGAAGAGACGAAGGGAGATAACAAAAGGGAGAAAAGGGAGCAGAAGCTCAAAATGCATGGATGTTTTCTTCAACAAGGATGCTTTCTTCAACAAGTTTTTCTTTTGTTGCTTTCTTCAGAAGCTCAAAATGCATGGATGCTTTCTTCAACAAGGATGTTTTTTTGGAAATTTTCTTATTCATTCTGGACACTCTTTTGGGAAAGCTGTTCAGATTGCAAGGTTGCTTTCTTCAACAAGTTTTTATTTTGTTGCAAAATGCATTTTTTTTAAGCACGGTGTGTTGATCTTTGGAATAAAATCACTGTATTCTTTTTTTTTTTGATCGGTAAGAAATTTGAGACTGGCGAGTTTCGAACTCAGGTCACTAGTATCATCACCTAGTGACTTTACCATTGTACTACAGTGACACCGGCAATAAAATTACTGTATTGTCAAAAAAAAAGTACACTAGGTTTACATTGTTTTTTAATCTCTTATGGCCGAGTCTTTATACTGGTATTTAGGATCTCAAAGTTTAAAGTTAATATTATACATTTCATATTAAATAATTAAAGGGTTATTTAATGGATGGTACATGACAAAATGATTAATTCCGGATTTTGATACTTTTTTTTTCTTTTTCTTTCTTAAGTGAAAATTCATTCAAAAGAACTAAGAAGAGACCGAAATCTCTATTACATCCGAAGTAGAGTTATCTGATCTCCGGGTAGCCGATCTTAAGATATTAGATTTATCTACCAGAAGTTTTCCATGACTACAAGAAGGAGGAATGGCATACCAACCACAATCAGTTACAAAAATTAAGTCTTTTTGGCCAGATTGCCTGCCACTGCATTTCCCAGTCTAAGAACAAAAGAAAAGCCTAAGAAACTTCATCTAAATGGATACATTAAACCAATCTATATTCGTTGTTTGATTCTTTAGATAGTTGATTAAATTAAGGTTCGCAGTTTCCCTCACTGCTAAAGTATGTTAGCCTTTTTCTCTCTGCCTATGAAACTGCTTGTATAAGTCCTAGAGCTTCTACCTCTTGTGGATTGGAGTTGTGCATTGGTCCTGCTCTTCCTCCATCGAAAGTAACTGCATCATTTCTCAAAATAACAGCATAACTTGCATTAGTGTTTTTTGATATCAAGATGCATCCATATTTATCTTCCTGTTATTTTTATCTGGCGGGGACCGGGAGTTTTCTTTTCTTTCTTCCTGCTTTTTTTCATTATATCTTTCTTCTTATCTTTTCTAGTCCAAAGGCTATATGTCTCTGAATTTCCTTTCCTAAACTTTGGGTGGTATGTGTAATTCCTTGAAGAGATTTGTCGTATCTTGCTTTCCATATAACTCACATTTTTGTACCTATAAGTTCTAGAGATATAACTGAGTTTGGGTTCTGAAACCAGTGTTTGCATATGTCCACTATTTTTGTACCAATATCAAAATTACAAAGCACATGGTTTGGGCCTAATTCCCAGATTTTCTTAGCAAAACTATAATGTACAAAAAGATGCTCCAAAGTTTCCTCTTGTTCATTACAGTGGGTACAAGTGGGGTTAATGTCCTTAATTATTCCTTTGAGTTTGGTGTTGTTAGTGGATAGTGCATTATGAAGACATTTCCATAAGAAAAGTTTTATTCTAAGAGAGACATCAAGGTTCCAAATGGACTTTCAGAAAGCATCTTCTATGCCTAGCTTTGAGGTATTAATATTATGTTCAGTGAGCTTATTATACATGGGTTTTACTGTGAAAGTTTCAGATTTGGTTGGTTTCCATCTTAGTCTATCCTGTTTAAGGTTGTGGTTTTTATCTAGAAAAAGATGTATTTTACAGATTTTATTAGCAATTGCATTTGGGAAGCTAGCATGAATCAGTGGTATATTCCTTTATTAGTGGATGTGTTTATCAGGTCTGCTACACAAGAGATATTTCAGTTAGTACTAGATTTGTATCTCATTAAACTTTCAATTAATCCTATTATCTAGTTATCCTCCCAGATATTTATGTTAAGGCCATCTCCTACCTCTCAAATACTATTCCACATTACCAAATTCATGCCCGTACAAATGCATATCCAGGTCCAAGAACATCTAAAAAAGCGGGGGTATAACAACCACACCCAATAATTCATTTGACAATATGTATGGACTAAACTCCAATATAATTCCGAGATCACCAACCTAAAAGTAAGACTCAATCGAGAAATATATCAAAGAGTTTTATCTCTATTTCTCAACACAATCATCAAATCGAACAAATACAAATCCGTGAGCCTGATTGATATGAGAAATAACTTGGACGGTACCAAAGACCAATGCCCAAGTGTCAATCAAGTTCTACCCAACAATCAAGGTCGGATTTATCAACTGATTGAACTACACACAACCTGTGATATTTCAATTATATAAACATTTATAATGCGGAAAAGAAATAACACAGACACCATAAAATTTGTTAACGAGGAAACCGCAAATGCAGAAAAACCACGGGACCTAGTCCATATTTGAACGGACACTAGCCTACTACAAGTTAACTTCGGACTGGAATGTAGTTGAGCCATAACCAAGTCTCACACCGATTAGGGCACACTCGCGTTCCTTACGCCTCTAGAACCACGCCGGATTC
Organism: Papaver somniferum; assembly: GCF_003573695.1. NCBI lineage: Eukaryota > Viridiplantae > Streptophyta > Magnoliopsida > Ranunculales > Papaveraceae > Papaver > Papaver somniferum. Next base: position 54,614,341 of record NC_039367.1, read on the forward strand.
TTCGCACTTGATGCCCTTAGCTGGTCTCAACCAAAACTAAAAGTTGCTACAACCCAAAGACGGAGACTTATAAATAAATCTGTCTCCCACAGATATGCTTATTCTTTATTCTGTTTTTGCTCCGTCTTTTGATACAAAGATCAAGGTGAACAGGAACCAACTAATAATCTGGTCTTATACTCCCGAAGATCAACCTAGAAATATCATTCACCTCACAATAACCTAACTGATTAACAGAAGAAGTTATTGCGGAATCACAAGAGTCTGAGACGAAGAACTGTTGTGATTAATTTTTATATCTTACCTATCGGAGATAAATCTCGAGTAAATCTTAGAGAAGATAAAACTCAATACGATAGAACAAGTAAGATCAAGATACACAACTACAGATAAAATAGTTGGATTTGGCTTCACGAATCTCAAATGAAGTCTTCAAGTCGTTAACCTAAATGGTTTTGGAAAAACCTAGGTTAAAGGAGAATCGACTCTAGTTTGCAACTATGACACAGGAAAGTGTCGGGGTTAGGTTTTCCCGTTGCTAGAGTTCTCCCTTATATAGCCTTTCAAATCAGGGTTACTTACAATCAAAGCTAAGATAGCTTAGTATATTTCATTCGTGCAACACCATTAGATGAACTTCTGATTTAAGATTCAAGCTAAGTCTGCTTAGAAATTAAGCAATCAATATCCATCATTGATGGTCTTAGCTTGTTATACACAGATGAAATATACTTATATTTATATATGGGTAATCGTACCTAAACGTGTATATTGGGTTGGCTCAATAACAGTTAACTGAAGTTAGCCATATGAACACTTTTGTCTTAACCATATTCATCTAACACTTTTAGATAAAATATGATGATCAATCAATCATGAAAGATAATAAAATGAATCTAATTGTGCTTCAATTAGAGTTGTTCATTTGTTCACTATCTCATAGTAGAAGTATATATGAACAAATTGAAACAAAATCGGATTGATTCATAATTGTACAAAGTACTTGTACAAGAATCAATTCATGAACATTAATCCATGGTTTGCAAAGTTAGTTTGCATTCCTTAAATCATAAATGTTTCAGTTCATGAGCATGAGAATCATACATGACCGATTTTAGAACTTAACCATTGTGTTCGCAAACTAGGTATGTAAACAACAGCTCCGGACCTTGGCCTAGTCAAGCCGTTCGCAAGCCCGGTTCGCAAACAACAGTTCCGGACCCAACTCAGGTAATCCCGTTCGCATACTAGGCACGCAAAAAACAGTTCCGGACCTTCTCAGGTAAATCCGTTCCTATACTAGGTACGCAAACAAGAGTTCCGGACATGAATTATCACAATACAGTTCGCATACTAGGTATGCATACCGTGTAGTATCCAGACATAGGTAATTGTTCTAAACTCTCACTTTTATCATTGAAACATCCTTGGAAGACGACAATGGTAATCTCACACATACCAATTAGCTTCAAGTAATTTTCAAGTGATCGAATGAACAATACGAAACTTCCCAAGTTAACATCAAATGACTGTCTCACGCAAATCATATAAGATGTTCAAGGTAATTTTCATATGATCATCTTTTGACTTAGTATTTAGTTTCCAACAAATAAATTTTTTCCAACTAAACTCGTCAAGAATATGATGAACATAGCCAAAGCAAAAATCTTCCAACACATAATTAGAGAAATAGATAAGCGAGATAAACTCCGCTCGAAATATCAAATGTGTATAATATAAAAGTATATATAGCTACACGACTTCACTAGAAAATATAATAAAATAGACTTCTGAGTGATAGATAAGTTTTAATGTCCACATACCTTTTGTTGATGAAGTTCCTCTAAGTTCCTTAGTATCTTCGTCTTCAATTGGTGAACGTCGTGAATTCTAAAGATCAACTATACATTTTATCCTAATCCGAGACATAGCTATAAGTAGACTAGAAATCAAGTATATAGTTTTGATCAACTAAACTTGACAAACAAGCTTGAGATAGAAACGCTTGCGAGTTCGACCGAGCAGTGCTCTAACAACATCCATCTGGGGTTTTTATTCTAAGGGGGATTTATTTCTAAAGTATCTAGGTTTTAGGGTTTGGGCCCAAAGAGAGTTTGGTTATGTTGTTAGTCTCCAAGATACTTTGGCTATTAAGTCTAAGTTGAATTTATGAGCATCTCTGAATCCTAATCCTCCCTTGCTCATACGTTTACACATACTTGTCAAAGCTTTGGGGTAATAGCCATTTGTATTAAGCTCAATGCCCCGCCAAAAGTCTCTTTGGATTACATTTATCTTGTTTGTGATTTTCTTAGGTAAGATGAAACAACCCATCTGATATGAATCCATACTAGTTAGGACTGACTTATTAAGCACCATTTTACTTGTTTGGGGTAGGACTTTACCACCGTTGAGATTTGTGTTCCATCTTCTCAATTATAAACTCAAAAGTTTTAATTTTTGATCTGTCTATAAAGAGAGGAGTTCCTAGATATGAATCTTAAGATTAATATGTTTTATTTTTAGAAGTTTTGACATCATTCTTTGGTGTTTGGGGTGGGCTTTCTTACTGAAAAGACTCATGATTCGTCAAAGTTGATCATTTGGTCAGAGGCTTGGCTGAATAAGTTAATGATTTGCAATAGATTTTTGCATTCCACTAGGCCAGCTTTGATAAATAAATGACAGTCATCAACAAAAAGAAGATGACAGATGGGGGAGTTTTTTTGGAGTTATTTTAACTCCATGAAGTAGTTTCTTTTCTTCCCAAGCCAGGATGAGTCTAGAAAAACTTTCATAAAAATTATGAAGAGATATGGAGATAGAGGATCTTCTTGACGAATACCTCTAGTAGGTTTAAAGAACTCTCCTGATGAACCATTTAGAAGGACAACTATGGAGGAAGTAGAAATACACTTCTATACTAGCATACAAACTTTGTTGTCGAAGCCAAATATTTTCAGGGTTTTGTGAAGGAAATCTCAGTTGACTCTGTCGAAGGCTTTAGAAATATCTATTTTGTCTCCTAATTATCTTTTTCTTAAAACAGTGGATAATTTCATGTGCCACTATAACATTGTCGGATATTTGCTTGAAAGAGAGGAAGGCGGATTGGAATGGGGATATGATTTTGTTCAGTAATATATTCATTCTTGTTTGATAGTATTCTAGTGATAAGCTTATAGATATTGTTGCAAAGTCCTACTGGTCTGAATTTGCCTGGATCTTTGGGATGCTAAACTATAGGGATTAAGAAAAGGTGGGTTTTATTCAAGTCAGGGTTCATCTTCCTTGTTTCAGAGAACTCTTGAATTGTAAGAATAACTTGTGTTCCTACTGTATCCCATTTAGTTAGAAAAAATCTTACTGGGAATCCATCTGGCCCGAGAGACTTATTTGGTTTCATATTTTTTAGAACTAGAATACTTCTTCCTTAGATGGAATAGCAGTAACGGATATGTTCTCTGTCTCAGACATACATGAAGGGATATTTTGTAAAACGTTTTCATGCAAGGAATGGTCAACCGCTTCTTTGATGAAAATAGTTTTAAAATAATAAATAAGTATTATTCTTATTTCCTGTTTATTCTGAGTGACTATATTCTTGCTATTAAGTAAACATTCTGTATTATTCCACTTTCTCCTTCTTAAAGTAACGGTATGGAAGTAATTTGTATTTTATTCTCTTAGATTTATAATATTATCTCTTGATTACTGCTTAGTTATTTCTTCTTAATCTATCATAAATATGTTCTAGTTGCGTTAATTTCAGTGAGATTATGGCTTTCATATACCCATTATTTCCCCCTGAGTTCTTAAATCTCTCTATTTCTTTAATGAGTTTGCTTATTTTCCTACTTGGTTGTCCAAAAAAAATTTTTTCCAGTCTAGAAGGTTTATGCCTAATGTTTTTAGGTTTGAGACTAAAGTTTTAGAGGTATCGTCTCCTTTCAAGCCTTTCCAGGACTTCTGAATCACTTGAATACGAGTGGCATCTTTTAGCCAAGTGTCGTTAAATTTGAAAATTCATTGTTTCCTTTGATAGGATAAGTCTATGGATAATAAGACATGGCAGTGATCAGATCTTATTGCACTGAGATGAGTTAAGGATGCATTAGGGAATTGTAGATTCCATTCAGCATTTAGCACCGCTCTATCTAACCTTTCTTGAATGTTTTTCGATCCTTTCCTATTATTATTCCATGTGAAATCACAACCTATATGTCCCAGATCATAAAGGCAAGCTCGTTCCAAGATATAAAAAATAGTATCTTCTATCAGATTTTTCAAAAGGTAGCCCCCTTTTGTTTTTCAGTTTGATCGAAAATCATATTCAAATCCCCTATGACAACCCATGACATTTCTCTAGTATTTACTTGTGTACTAATATCCTCAAGAAAGTCCCAAGCAATGTTTCTGGTAGCAGGGTAAAGGCTCCCATAAAAACATATTAAGATCCATTTTTTCGAATCAAAGTTTGTTTTCAGAATAATGTTGATCATATTCAGATTTCATTAAACTACGTCAAAAAATAAACCATCTATCCAAGATATTACTAGACCTCCAGCTTTTCCTATTGAATCTATTATATAATATTTTGGATAATAAGAAAGCAGAGAATTCAATAGTGCTCTCTGGGAATCGGTTTCAGACAAAAAAAAGAATTCTGGTTTTTCCTGTTGTATTAAGAAATTGAGAAATTTTTTGATGGGGGGAAAATTTGGATGAGGCCATGAGGGACAAATGGTAAGATGCCATTTGTCTTTCCAAAATGTTGCTTTTCACAAATAAATATTTTGATTTTTCCCCTCCAAATTTACCATTTTTTAGTCAAACTGAATCTTATTAGTTATCCAAAATGGTGGTTGGAGGGGGTATACCTGATGCATGTCGTAAGTGCAACAAATTATTCGATAACTTTCCCACTAATTAACTAGTAATATAGCGGTAGTAAGGATCGTTCCCACAGAAAGCTGTGTAATTGATATGTTATTTGATCAACAAAATTGTAATAAAAGAATAACACAAAAAGGGGGATTGTTTGATTAAAGTAAAATAAAAAGAATAACAAAGAAAAGAAAGATGATTAAGGAATCATTCGCCGTCACCGAAAAGAAACTTAATAAAAGTACTTGTTTATTTCTTGTAGAATTTCCTTTGTCACCAACCGTAGAATAACGATAAGCTCTGCTATTCCCGGAATTCCTGTTGTCACTGGATACAGAAGCGCTCGACTACCAGATTCTATCCAACCAACCCACCAAGAAGTAGCGCACGCAATATGTAAATTAGTCGGATGCTTTATGTTTTGTGAATTAGGTTGATCCTACCATCAGACTCATAAGCTCGGTCTGCTTACTGGTGTCATCTCTATACACAATTGCTTAACAGAATCCCTCTGTCAGCTTTTGCGATGTACTACTTGTGTATGGAATTGAGTGACTATTACACGTATCACCAATCTCAATACTAGTACAAGAATTATTACTAGGTTAATTCAAATGGCCAATTGAATAACCCAATAATAATCTTAGACGATAAAAATAACAGAGACAATCGACGAAAAAATTAAACTGAAAATAAACTTGTGAAAAGAATTAAAGTTTTATATCCTTAATCAGTAAAAGTTTAGCTACACATGAATTTAATAAAACCCATAGAAAATATGTAAAATAATAAGAAGAAATAGTTTCGTTTCCCTTTTAGGCGTAAACCCTAAGATGCGGAATAAAACCTTCTCCCTTCTATTCTCTGTATTTTTCTCCGTGAAAAGTTAATTTTTCATCTCGGCTGGGCTGCTTTATACATGCAACAGTTACCCGTGTTCGATCCACAAAAGTCGCAGCTGATAAACATTGAAAGTCGGTTGAGAAGGTTTCCGTGTGGGAGAAATTAAGTGATGATGATCCGTGTGACAGGAAGCATTCTAATATACCACTCCCGACTTTCGATTGGCTATGGACATTAGGGGACCCCATGTGATGCGTTGCGTCTTCTTGAGAGCCGATGGTACACCTTGTTTTAGTGATCCATGTTGCAGCATACTCTTATTTGCGAAATCTTCTCTGTATCTATCCTCAACTAGTCTTTCAACAGCAACCAAACTCCATCACCGCCTCCTGACTTCTCTCAAACTCGGTCCCATATCCAAGTTCTTTCCTTATCAAACTCGAGTTCCCTCTTTATCTTAACTCCCGTAAATAACTCGGTTGGTTTCTCGGCCAAATCCCCCAAACGAGACAGTCTCTTTTCTTCTCAGCGCTGCACGGACTCTCCTTCTTCACTTCGGTTCCGTGTCCCTGCTATCACTGATGACCACATACTCGAGCTCCATCTTTTATCGCCACTGCCGATCGATGGCAGTAAACTCATTGTCCATGTATCTCTGTCGAGAACATCCAACGTCCACAACATCAAATCCTACAGACTCAAGCCACCCACTCGAGCTCGGTACCTCTTCTTAATCACCGAGAATCAATGGCAACAACAACTAGCTTCATTCTCTCTGTAGACTCCTTAACTTCGTCTCGAGCTTCAACTGCAGTCACCAATCACCATCATAACCCCATCATCTCTGATAACAGCTCCCTGAACTTGCTCGAGCCTTCTTATCTTTACTGCCAACAGCTTCATCAATCGAACACAGCAGCAGCATCGTTCAAAGGCTAGCACCGAGTTGTTAACCTTCATTTCAAGCACGACTCATCTCTTCTAACACCATTTACAATCTACTGGTCCTTCTAGAGGTCGAAATAATCTTAAATCAAACCCATGATCATCAAGACATCATCGTCTGAATTAAAACAGAAGATGATCGGTTCCCCGATCAAAGTATCTGGCGCCTTTATCAGTATTCAAAATGCGGCTGCCCCCTAACAGAATGGACACCCCTTAGTAATACAGTGGGTTCCCTTAGCGATAGTGTCTGCTCCCTAGTAGTTCCAGCATCCTCCTTTAGTACTTCCCATTTAACTGTCAGTTTTGGAGAACCGACAACTCGACTTCTCGTTTCACCCATAACTTCTTCATACGAACTCATAATGACTCCGTTCTTTCGTCGTTGTATTCATCTTCTCGTTGTCTACAAAATGATAACTAGAAATCCTCAATTTGGACGAGTTCCACTGGGTCTTTGGCCCTTCTTCACTTGTGACTTCAGTTTTGTAGCTATTTCCACTTCTTTTGGATGATTCATCTAATAAAACACAAATAAAAGAAAACAAGCGTAATATACAATAATTTGCAAGAAGATCAACAATTACTAGCATGGAATTCACACCAAATATATGTAAAATACGCACTTATCAATACCAAACGTGTATGCTAGTTCAACTGTTAAATAGATAGTCGGAGAGGGAGGCAGAGCTTGTGGTAGCCTCAAATTAAAGTTCAATGTCAACGTAAATGATGCCTTAAAATTAAAAAGAGCAAGATTTTTTTTTCTTTGTAAGCTCAGTTGGGTTAACTCTACAATCTGAATTTCAGTACAAGTAATGATTTTATTTGGGTGATGGATTTGTCACCAAAGCCAATCGATATAACAATACATATTTGGTTATATACCAATTTAAGTGCATGCACTAGGGTCATACCATAAAAATCTATATATTTCCTTTGTCTCACAATCAAAAGTTGGATCTCTATAGACAAAATTGGAATTTAGGACGGTTATCATTTTGAAGATTCAGTTTAATTAGGAAAGGGTAAATTTGGTGCGGAAATGCTTTTCTCTGCCCCATACAACGCCCTGGTCTGCGCCCAAGATGAGGTGGAATGTTTAGCTGTCCTAAGTGACAAAAAAGACTATGCCACGTCACGTCTCTTTCTTAGTTTTTACTATTTTTTCTTGAAAAAACAGTTCTCTCAGCCATCTTCGTCTTCATCTTTTACATAAACTCAGTTTTCGAATATATGTATTTGAACTTATTACCAAACCATTAATTATCCCGTAGTTTCCGTGAGGAGTTCTCAAACCCACCTTCAATCTCTACTGTTTTTTTTCTTCTTTCTGTTCTCTCAGATTCCAAATGTTTTCTCTTTTACTCGTCTTCTCTAATTAACTATCCTATTCAGCCTCTTGATGACATCAAATTAGCAACTGAGGTCACTTAATCAAGAGCGTGAAAGTTAGTGGAATGTTTACTTGTGAGGGTAAGCTTACTAAGAAAACAATTTACTCATCATCAATGTCTTCACTAATTCATTTAGGCCGCATCTCTTGAAAAGGGCATATATGGAAGATAATAAATTAGATGCTCCTGGATTTTCTTCAATCAATTCATGCATGGAAGAATAATTAAACACCAAAAAAGTCCATATGTGATAAACTTAAGACCCATGAAATGTAAATCATATGATAAATCTTAAAAAACACAGAACGAGCATTAGCAAAATCAAGAAAAACAAAGAACAATTTACAATTATGAGTTTTGGGTCTTAAATTTCAATTAGGATTAGGTACTATGATAAATAACTTTACAATGTTGGCTAAGAAGAAGTTAGAAAATTCTAAAATTCCAAAATATATGAGAAATAGATGATCTTCATGAAGAATCTGTTTCACCAAGAGAAAAGAAGGGAAAATAATGGAAAGAGGACAATAGAATTCTCTTCTTTTCGGTCGTCACAAAAGAAAACAAAAAATACAGAAGAGAGAGAAAGTTAACCACGTGATTTACGACAACTCAGCTTGCCACGTCAGTTTGGGCGCAGACTAGGGCGTTGAATGGGGTGCCGCGGAGCAAAGCCGAATTTGGTGGAAAAAAAATCAAAATAGTTACAGTATTTGTGAATAACGGTTTTTAGGAAAGACAAGTGGCATCTTACCATTTGTCCCTCATGGCCTCATCGAAATTTGTCCCCCCATCAAAAAAATTCTCTAAAAAATTTAGATGATTTTGTGTAAAAGGGTTTTTACAATCTTGTACATTCCGGGCCAAAATTTTCATATTATTAATTGACTTATATGATAAAGCACTCTAAAGAGAATGATAAGCTTATGCAAATTAAGGATACGTCAGAGTAATGTTCCTATATAACTCTAATTCCCAGAAACAAAAAAATAAAAAAGGAAAAGGAAGAGAACAATCTGAGAAGTATGGCACCGCCATCTACCACTTTCAAATTCATTAAATACATACAACTATGAAAATAATTGAAATTACTTATTGACAACTTACCTAGTTCACCATCATATTCAAGGCAAATGCGTCAGCAAATAGTTGAATTATCTTCGATATCCTCTTCCTTATTAACATGTTCACCATCATATTTATATATCTTCTTTATTAACTCATCAAGTCTTTTTGGGTATGATTGACATGTGTCGGTTCAAGATGTATCCTCTGGAATATGACTAACATTTCGAAAAAAAAGAAAAGAAAAGCTTTTGGTTGTAGCATCCACGAGGGATTAACCATTGGTGACAAAATATATGATTTTTGTTGCTTTGGCCCCAATGAAACAAATTTGTGGATCTGCAAATAAAAAAACTTACAAGGTGAAGACCTTATCCTTATAGTCTTTTATAATTTCCAAAACCCGTGAGGTTAGGTTATTGAGAATAAGGGTGTAAAAGAAGAGCTTGGACTTTATTTATTATATTTGCTTCTGTTGTTTGTTAAAATTTTCAAGTTATGTTAACAAATAGATGATTATACCTTTTACTTTTGATAACAAAGATAAAAAGAAAATATATTCTTTAACTTTTTTTTATTACATTTATTGTCTTAATTTTTTTTCCAAGCTATCTAAACTACATATTAATTGATAGTTGATTTTGTGGGTTTGTTTTTGTTTGTCTATTTGTTAAAAGAGACACTGAACTTTTGTTTATTACATTTACTTCTTTTTTTCCCGTTAGTGTGCAAGATCATTCTTCTTGCATTTGATAGATACTTGATATTATTTTATTTCTTTGGATGACAATGATATAAAAGAAACTAACTACTTATTTTGGATTTTTTTTTGCCTTTGTTTTACATTTCATTTTTGTTAAAAGAGAAACCTAAACTTTATTTACTACATTTACGAGTGCATCTATGTGCACCCCCACTTAACTAGGGGTGCACATTCCTCCCTGTATTATTGGTTATACCTTAACTATGGTTTATTATCTTCTTTATAGATATTTAGTCTAAATATTGGCTCCCAACTTCTCTCATCTCTCTACCTGCATCTTAAATTTTGCGCATAAGATAAACTAACTAAAATTGGTCTTGCATCCGACATAGTCTTCTTCTTAAACCAACTGAATTGTATCATTCATTTATTCCCTTGATTACCGCAGATAAGAGATTAATTGATCACATCTGTCGATTTACTGAAATCTTATCACTTAAATGCATAAGCACACTTGGAGTTTCTGATCATTTCCATCAGTAGATCATGCTAAGCAAACAGATGTCATTTACATTTTCATCTTTGGATGTTTTTTCTTTAGAAAGAAAAAAAGAAAGTCCAACATCAAACATAAGAAAAGAGAGAGGATGTGGTTAATTTTGAGAAGTCATCTTTCATTGATGATGATTGGTTATTTTATTTTATTTTTCTCTTGATCATTAAACCATGGTCAGTCATGGCTTTGCATTCTCTCTAAGGTACATTTAGTATCACAGTTTTCATTTTCAATCTTCACACTTTGTTTCTTCTCAAATTTGAGTGATAATCAGTTACAACTCGATGAAACATAGATTTTCGACTGGTGATAAACCGGATGAAAAATGGACAAATGAATACCAGAGATACTATGTTACAATTTCTCAAAATGATTTCTCCAAACTGCGGTTTGGAAATAATACCATCATCTCCTCTTTTGTTTTTCTATTTTAGTGGAGTTTTTACCGGAAAAGAATTAAAAAGGAGAGAGAAAGCATGATTTCAGGACCTATTTCTTGGTTTTCTATTTCTATGTTTAACTATTTAAAAATGTAAATAAACCTATTAACGAGAGTCACAACATATCCAACACGCTTCAAAATAATAAATAAAAAAACAAACATATCCAATGACGAAGGGAGGAACGTGCATCCCTGGTTAAGCAGGAGTGCACGTAGATGCACTCCTACTTTTTTTTTTTTTTTGATAGGCAGGCCCCTAACAAAGGCTAGCTAGGGCTGCAATTAACAAGTCTAGGAGTAGTAATCCCCATTACATCTTTTTGAAAAACATGAATTAAAAAACTAGGTAAAGTTCCTATCCAAATGCCTTCGTTCTCTTTAGAAGTTACATCTTTAGCAAGTCTATCAACAACATTATTAACTTCTCTGTATCTCTGACTGAATCTTAGACGATTGAAACATCCCTTGAGAGAGATGATTTCATTGATGAGTCTCTTAGTGTTCCACTGCGGCTGGGAAGTCTCTCTGCAGAGTTGAACTGCATATTCTGAATCGCTTTCCACCTCTAAATCAGTGATGCCCAGCTCCATAGCCAGGCGCAGGCCATTTCTAATGGCCCAAACTTCTGCAACATTATTTGTGTTCTTGAAAATATGTTTACTATAACAAGCAACAAAATCTCCTCCTTCACTCCTAATGATGCCTCCAATACCTGCAAAACCATCACCATTAGCGGAACCATCAGTGTTTAGTTTGTAAACATTTGCACTAGGGACTTCCCAAGCAATATGGATCTCCTGCTTATTGGTTTGCTGCTCAACTCTCTTATTAGCATGTTGATATTCCTTAGCTTTTTGCAGAGCTTTGGCAAGAACAAGAAGGGCATGAAATTTAGCATATTCAAATAAAGACTTGTTCATGTGAATCCAAATACTCCAAAGGACAAAATGACAAACATCTATCCACTTAATACCTCCTATTTTAGCATCAATAGAACAAAGTTTCCTGATAAAAGTAGGAGAGAGCGGCTCAATGTCAAAATGCAAACTGAATCTGTCCTTGAGATTTCTCCAAATTGGCCAAATACATTGACATCCAAAAAATAAATGGACACATGTTTCAATATCCCTATTGCACAGCTTACAACCTGGATGGTTACCAACTCCTATACGGTAAAGAGATTCATTCACCTTAAGTTTGTTATGGCATAATTGCCAAAGGAAGAATTTGTATTTAAAAGGGCAATGCAATGCCCAAATGAATCTCCAATCCTTATTAAGAGTTTGAGATGCAGAGTTACTTACCTGAAGATGCCTGTATACATCTTTTATAGTAACCTCCCCAGTGCCACTTCCTGACCAAACAAGACTATCCTGATTTTCGTCAACAACACATAAAGGAATAACCCTAATTAGATCAACTACATTACCCGAGATTCTGCAAGCAAGTTTTCCAGTATCCCAATCTAGTCTTTCAGAATCCATGTATTCACTAACAGATTCTCTAGGAAGCCTATTTTCATCTATTTGAGATATCGAAGCGATAGATCTATTAGATATCCATGGATCCCTCCAGAAATCCACAGTAGAACCATCTCCAATACTCCATTGCACACTTTTCTTAATGGCATTCCTACCTTTGACTATACTCCTCCAGCAAAGAGAAGAGGATGATTTAGCATCAACATCCCAGAAGTTCTGGTTTTTGAAATACTTAGCCTCTAACAGTTTAGTCATGGTGCAATCACGATTATAATGCACTTTCCAAGCCATTCTGGCAAGAAAAGCTAAGTTGCTTAGCTCCAGGTCTTTAATACCTATTCGTCCTAGGTCTTTAGAATTGCAAACAGTTGACCACTTGACATTATGCATACGTCTTTTATCTTTATCACCTCCCCATAGAAGATTTCTTCTATATTTATCTATTTTACCAATCAGACCTTTAGGAAGTTTAACCATAGACATGACATGACAAGTCACTGGGTCAATTGCAGAGGTAATCTTAGTGAACCTACCAGCAAGACTAAGATTTCTAGATTTCCAACCTTGCATCCTATTTCCAACTTTTTCAACAATCTCACTAAAAGTTTTCTCACTTATTCTACCCCATTGCAAGGGAATACCAAGGTACTTACCAGGATTAGTGGAAACTTGCACTCTAAGAGCATTGGCCATGCCTCTAGTAAAGCTTCTTCCCAAGTTGGAGGAAGTAAGTAAGGTAGACTTACTATCATTAATACGCTGTCCAGTCCAGTCGCAAAACTTGTCTAACAACACTCTGAGATTTACAGCATTTTTGTAAGAATCCTTCAAAAAAATGATACTGTCGTTAGCAAACAAAGAATGGGTGATTTGGGGAGCACCCCTCGCAGCATTAAAACCAGATAGAGTTTTAGCATTTATGCCTTTATTCAAAAACCTAGTCAAAGTTTCAAGACATAAGATAAAAAGATAAGGGGACAGAGGGTCCCCTTGCCTCAAACCATTAGTAGGAGAAAAACTAGAGCTTGGAGAACCATTAATAAGAACTTGAAAAGACACAGAAGTAACACATTTCATAATCCACTCAATGAATTGATGGTTAAAACCTGTGAAATGCAAGATTTTATGAATAAATTCCCAACTTATCCTATCATAGGCTTTATCAAAGTCAAGCTTTAGGGCCATCCATCCTTTAGCTCCCTTTTTAGACTTGAAAGAATGGATAATTTCATTACAAATAACAGCAGAGTCAAACAAGGATCTACCTGGGATAAAAGCATGCTGATTCTGCGAGACAATTTTTCCAAGGATGAGTCTTAATCTATTCGTGATAATTTTAGTAATAATCTTCATGCTAAAATTACACAAACTAATAGGCCTATACTCTTTAATAGAGGTAGGATTACTCACCTTGGGAATCAGAGCAATATAGGTTTTGTTCAGTCTAGCATCTAACTCGCCATTCTGAAAGAAATTTTTAACAAGAGCAATGACACTAGAGCCTACATGTTTCCAGTACTTTGTATAGAAAATACCTTGGAGACCGTCAGGCCCGGGGGATTTAAGAGGCCCTAATTGTTTCATAGCAATCTTAATCTCCTTATCAGTCACCTCGCTAGTAAGGAAATCGTTCTCATCATAAGTAATCATATTCGGAAAAAGAGATCTTAGTTCACTATCACACATAAAAGGATTAGTAGAAGTAAACAGACTATTAAAATGATTGATTATGACTGATTCAATATCATTAGCATCATTAACCCACTCACCATTATCATTTTTAAGCATAACGATAGAATTTCTTTTTCTCCTAACAAGGGTGGAGGTATGAAAAAATCTAGTATTCAAATCACCTTCTTTAAGCCAAGAAATTCTAGATTTTTGTCTCCAAAAGGTCTCTTCAAGTTTCAGAAGTTTGAGATAATCAATAAGACAGTCATTCATTTTAACTCTGGCACAGTCAGAAGGCCAAGAATCAAACTCATTCTGGGCCTTTCTAAGCTTCTCCTGGGAATCAACTATTTGGGTTTGAATATCACCAAAAACATTTTTATTCCACTTTTTAGATTCCACCTGTATCTTAGTAATATTGTTAAAAAAGTTATTACTGACATTACCACCAGTATTAGTACTCCAGTTCTTTTCAACAACATCACTATACCTAGGATCCTCTGCCCACATGGCCTCGAACCTAAAAGGTCTAGGTTTAAACCTAGTTTTAGGATCTAAATCAATGATAATAGCTCTCTGATCTGAATTAAAATAAGAGAGATGAGTTACCTGAACCTTGCTGAATCTGTTGATCCATCTTGAGTTGGCTACAAATCTATCCAGTCTTTCCTTAATATCAGCAGCTCCGACACGCTTGTTATTCCAAGTAAATTTAGGACCACTGAAACCTAAATCAATAAGACCACAATTATCCATAACATCTCTTAGCTCAGTAAGTTGGCTAGTAGAAGGACTTCTTGCACCTCTCTTCTCCTGAGTGCCACCAATAGTATTAAGATCACCCATTACCATCCACTCAGAGTTAGGAATGTCAGACACAGCTTGAAGTTCACTCCACACCCTCTTTCTGTTAGCCTTGTTGGTACTTCCATAAATGGTGGATAGAATCCACGGACTTTGAAGCTTAGCCGTAACCACAGCATGAACATCCCACCTCGACTCCTTAGTAGTCTGAATATCTACCTCATCCGGATTCCACATCAAGCACATTCCCCCAGAGAATCCTTCAGGATCAACCAAAACAGACTCAAACGGACCCAATTGTCTGACAATGCGTACCGCATGGGAGGAAAGCACTCTGGTTTTGTGTAAAGCCACAATGGTTGGCTTATGTCTCTTAATCAATTTCTTCATCACACTTATGAAAGAGGGTCTGGCAGCACCCCTACAGTTCCACACTAAGATCTCATCGATAAATTATTAAAACATTTGGGTATCGAAACAGACCGAGAAGGACCTCTAGGAACTTGCATTTCCATTCTCCTTGCTACTGCTGCTTTGTTCAACTCCAATAATGGATTGAACCTGGTCTTGAACTGTCTTTGGTAGATGCACTCCTACATTTACTCATGTTTGTGTGCAAGATTAATTTTCAAGCTTTGTTAACTGAAACTTATTTTTTTTTTCATTCTTTGATGGTAAAGATACAAAAAACTAGTTGCTTCACTTTAAAGATAGAAACCAAAATTTTCTTCATAACATTTTTTTTTCTTTTTCTTCTGGAAGATCAATTTTCAAGCTTTGTTAATTGGATATTTGTACTCATTCAGAACACCCAAAAAAAGGCCACCAAATATGCTACAATTGACACCTTCCCCAAATAATTATTATGGAACTCTTGAAGCAGAGATCAGAGGAGAGTACACCTTGACTGAGTCTCAGAACACCCAAAAAGGCCAAATAAATATGCTACAAACTGCCTGTAGATGGGGAAAAACGATTTGCTGGTTTTTACGGAATTGAGGAGACGTCCGTGTGGAGACTCCTTGAACCGAGCGAAATGTTGAACCTCATACAGATGCACTGCAAGAAGGGAAAGCTTTAAGTTCGAGAGATCAATTTGTAGGACTCCGGCCTAAACCAAGAACAATGGCCGTTCCAGAGTCAATTCGGTCACAATAGAGGATGGGTTGATCTGTAGGAGGGAAGCTGAGAAATGTGCGGGATCAATGGTGATATGATATTGTAGGTATGTTGTGAATTCAGCGTAGAAAAGTTCTGAATGATTGAATTTTGCTCAATTGAGAGTGATTGCTCAGACGATGAGTTCGTGTAGACGAAAGATTGTCTGTATGAACTTGTCGAGAAATTATTGTCCTTTTCAATCCTGATTCATAGGTCTTTTATATTGCTAAATTGAAAACACCATGATCCCATGAAGTGTGACAGTTGCTGGAATCAGAGAGTGGGGAAGTGGGAAATCATGTCAAAACCAGTTGCTCATCGTGCGGAGACTTGGTTATTTTCCACCCACTACTTTGCTGACTCTTCCAACTGATTGCACGACTTGCTCACATTCTCGTCGTGTGTTTAGACACACGTGTCGTAGACCGCCAGACCAAAACCCTATTTAATATCCCCCATGTGACACAATTGATGTCTCGTGATTGTGGAGTCAGTTGCTGACTTTATGGGACGATGAGTCCTTGTATTGCTGAGTTGAACATAATTTGCAAATGTTCTGAGACTCATGGATCGAACATGCCTGCTGAGGCAAAAATTTCATTGTCAAATAAATATTGATAACTTGAGCAAACCGTGTTGCTGAATTGTTGAATATTGATAATATTCTTTAATCTGAGCAAATATTGCTAGTTCGAGCAAATAATATTGCCGGTTTGAGCAAATATTGCTAGTCTGAGAAAATATTGCTCGTTTGATGAATCGTTGGTAGCATGACAAAATAAAATAACAATCTAAGATACTGACTGCTGGGCCGAGTATAATAAATAAAAGTGTTAATCACGGGATCAACATAAAATTATCAGTATTTGAATCTGTTCAGAATTATGTTTTGCAGAACTCTGGATTCAAAACCCTAATTTTAATGAATTGATGATTTATTGAAAATCAACCGCAGAGCGAAGCAGGGACCGGCTACATGGGATGATGAGTCTACCATGCAACACCCAGATGCTTGAATGAGCAAAATTCCCAAAGTCTCTTGAAGACCAGTTGGTGAAAGAATGATTAAATGCTGGTTTAATCATTTATTAAAATGATGCTCGTGTGAGCGACAGGTAGTAAAACCTAGCCACGAAAAGATCAGGAACCGACCATGAGGTCATGAGACCGGCCCTTGGTGATCGTGGGACCAATTGATGGTCATTTGAGCAAACCCTCAATTGTTTGAAAAGAGTTTGGCAATTGAGCAGATTAGGTCAAAATAACTAAAACATGTGGGACCGACTACTTGCAAGCCTTAGGGCCACCCTTGGTCGGTCAAGGGGATGTTCCTGTGTCACCATGGTGTTCGTGTCTTAATCCTGAGAGTTTTGATAGTTTCCGATGCGCATTTGAGCAACATTTTGAGAAAATATGAAGAATCCAGGGTTTTGCTGAAACTAGGAAAAATTCATGAGATGATGAAAAATAGTTAATAAAACAGGGGATTGCAAAGTGTGGGACCGGCCAGCTAGCAAGCTCGATCCCACAACACTTTTCCCAATTTTATATAATTTTCTGTATTTTTTCTCTGATTTGAGAGAAATTCTATAAAAACTGAAGAATTTCATGAAATTAAGGAATTTCCATGAGATTAGGAAAATAAAATAATAATAAAATA
Organism: Papaver somniferum; assembly: GCF_003573695.1. Taxonomy (NCBI): domain Eukaryota; kingdom Viridiplantae; phylum Streptophyta; class Magnoliopsida; order Ranunculales; family Papaveraceae; genus Papaver; species Papaver somniferum. The sequence goes on from NC_039367.1 coordinate 54,631,956, forward strand.
GGGAATGATGGAGTGTGGGACCGGCAATGGCCAGGGCATGACCATCCTGCCAACGGGCACGGTCCCAGGGCACTCTTCCCAATTTTATGTAATTTTCATGATTTTAGGGAAATATCATAAAATCAAGAGTTTTGTTGAAACCAAGGTATTTTGTTGAAATCAGAGAGTTTTCATGGAATGAGGAAAACAAAACAAATAATAATAATAAAATAACGGGCGTGTGGGACCGGCTAGGGCATGATCGGCCGGCTAGGGCCCGGTGTTACGGTTTCCCTAATTTTGTAATAATTTTCATGGGTTTAGGGAAAAATCATGAAATCAGGGAGTTTTCATGGAATGAGAGAAATAATAAAATAATAAGGAACCATGAGGTGTGGGACCAGCCACGGCTAGGGAATGGCCGGCCGGCTAGTGGGCTTGGTCCCGTGACACCTCTTCCTAATTTTATTATTTCCTTGGCGTGCGGAAACATCATGAGACTGGGAGTTTCCTTGAAACGAAAGAGATTTGCTCAAATGAGAGAATTTTCATGAGATCAGGGAAAAATAATAAAATACGATAATATATAAAATTGGGCGTGGGACTGGTCACGGCGTGACTGGCCGGCTGGTGAGCCCAGTCCCCTGGCGCCTTTGCTAATATTTTATTATCATTATTTTTCTTCCTATGTTGCATAGGTTCATCGTTCCTTCGTGTTCCAAAATGCTCGTTTGTGCATTAAGATGTTGGTCTATGCATTATTGCTAAGTACACTTGCACCATTTTAGTCAGGGCTTATTCGATGCTCAGATGCCCGTACGTTGAATATTTATTACTAACCCATGGAATTCTGCTGGGAAGAACCATAAATTGAAGTAACGGAATATTCAAAGAATCGTAGAATATAGCTGCATATTCAGTTTCGATCAGAGATAATTAATTGATGGCTCTATACTAGCAAGCATGCTGTCTAGGAGCATTAATTATCTGAGAGTTGAGCAATATGAACTTGCTGGAGTGTCATACTTCTCCTATATAGTCAGGGAAAACCTGGTTGCATCCTGAAGATGTTGTTGCTCTATACTAGCAGGCATGCTGTCTAGGAGCCGTCCAATCTTTCGATTCTATACAGAAATAATTACTGAAATTGCTCAGTAATCATGAGATGTGCCGTGGCCTCAGCTGGGAGACTACACATCTACATATACTCTGAGAGACAGCCTTCTCAGTCAAAGATTCAGGGCATGAGCTTTCACGCTTTAATGAGAGACACGAGTCTCAATACTCGTCCGACTGCCGGATCAGGAGCATATATAATTAGGATTTTACGATTTTACCCTTTTCGAAAATCCACCATCTACACTGCCATTGAATTAAGAGCAAATTATTTAAAAAAATCAGACATCAAGGCCAAGAATTTTTCTTTCAAATTCATGGAAATCGGGTCATTAGTGTTGGTGGCAGGTATTCTTGTATATTTATTCATGTTTTAGCTTTACATAACTTAAATTGCAGGACAGAATGGAAATCCGAAGAAGCCATCCTTCTTCTTTAGCTTTTTGACACCATTACTCCATTCTTGGAAGAAACCACTCCGTCTTTCACTTTGCGTTTACGAACTTTTATTCTTTTGCGAAGACCTTTTCGGTAAATTTATTATTGTCGGAGTGGAACTGGCAGGTCAGCAACAGTCCCACGATGGTGACAACCAATGTGGGGTTCCTTGCACAGTAGTTGGCTGCCTTGTGAGATTCTGCAACTCCAACAGAAAGCTTGTTTTTAAGAGTCTTCAAAAACTTATCTTTCAAAACATCACATGGATCAGCCTCTTTCCTCTTATCAAAACAAATTCTCAAGTACTTAATCTTTGCAACCTCCATCATATGTTGCTCCATTTCCAGTTAAGAAAACAAAATGAGTTATTCATGGTTTGTTAACCGATATATTTTTTTTATTGGCCTGACAAAGATATAGAAACAGTTAATCACTTAACCTTGGACTCTTTTTTTTGTCTTTGTTTATTTATTTATTTTTGTCAAAAGAGAAACCAGAAATATGGTTGTTACATATACTTTTGTTTGTGTGCAAGATTAATCGTGAAATTTTGGTATCTGGTACTTAATTCTTTTTTTTTTCTTTTGATGACAAAGATATTAGAAAAAACACAACCTACTGAAATTTGTCTTTATTTTACTTATTTTTCTTGTTTTGTAAAAAGAATAATGACATTCTTTTGGAACTATGATTTTGGGCATGCCAAAATCTTTCAAGGCATATTCAATAAAGACAAAAAGGGGTGTGAAATAGCAAAATCAGATATCCCCTTAACCCAATTTTTTTAAATGGCAAATCTACCCTTTACGTATTAGTGTTAGTAATCTGGATTAGTGATTAAATATTTTGATTAGTGATTAAGATATTTTCAGAATTATAAAGGTTGTTTAGATGAAAAAATTTGTGGGAAAAAAATTCAAAGTTTTGGTTAAGAAGGAGAGAAAGAGAAGGAGAAAGTGAGAAAATTTTATTCTTGATTCAATGGAGGATGAGGAGGGTCATAATTCATATAAAAAACCTAGGAAAATACATATCAACTACAACAATGATTCCCAAATGGCTGATTTCTTAGATTATGAGAATGATTTTACGCAAACTCAAACTCAAGCTCAAACTCAAACACAAACTCAAGATGATGATTTTTATGAGCCAAATCCAGATGATGAGCACATATATGAGGAACCCAATGCTTCTAATACACGGGTACACTTCTATCTTATGCTCAATCTCACTTCTATAGCTACAAATTATCAAAAGTTTGGATTTTTGCTTCATGGTTCGGCGAACCAAGTTTAGGTTCGGCTGACATCTATGAGCCGAATCAACCAAATGATGAACGGTTCGGCTCACTGAATCTGTTTACAGCATGCGCCGAACCTATAATTTTCAATTCTCACCCTTTGTTACACACTAGTTCGGCTTATATGAAAGTTTCATAGTAAGCCGAACAACATCCTGCATAGCCCGGAATAAGAAAATTAGTGGTTCGGCTTATACTGATAATAGCGTATAAGCCGAAACCTCTAAATGTTTAAGGTTCGGCACATAATTTCATTATCGTATGATCCGAACATAAATTTGTCAATTTTTGGGTTAAAATATTGAGTGTGGTTTGGCGCATATTTAGAATATCGTATAAGCCGAAACCTGTAAATGTTCATGATTCGGCACATAATATGATTGTCGAATGAGCCGAACCTTGGTATTATAATTCTTTTCTAGTATTTAACCTTGTGATATTCTTTGTAGATCGTGGTTGGACCCATGGAAAATCAACCTGATCCAGTAGACATGATTCACGAGGATACCAAAGATCACTTCCAAAATGATTTGGCATGTAAGAACTTTTTGAGCACCTTAATGTTGTCGGAATATTCCAAAGTTTTTCTTACAAATTATTTGTTTTGGAATGAACGTAGACATGGAAAACTAAACCCGAAGTTCTTGATTGGCTTGAGGAACATGCGATGAAGGTAAATTGTGTACTGGTTAAAGGAAAACAAAGCCGATGTGATCGGTTTGAAATGATTTGTGAGCATAGTGGAACCGACGCTAGCAAGGTTAAAAAGGGTACCGTATATGTTTGTAAGACCGGGAGAAAGAATAGGACGAATACGAAGAAAAGAAATTGTCCTTTCAAGATCGTTTTCAACCTCAATAATAAGACCATGAAGAAAGAAGATCAATATTGGATAATGAATAAAGATATGGATTGTCGTCATAACCACCCACGTCCCAAAGACCTTCATGGACATGCGAAAGTAGCGCGACTCAAACCCGACGAGATGCTAGAAGTGGATAAAATGACACGAGCACGTTTGCCACCTTCTATGATTCTTAGCAAATTTAAGGCGGACAACAAGAATAACAAGTCGACTATGCAAACTATCTACAATGCAAGACAAAAGATTAGAAGACTCAATTTGCAAGGTAGGATGGTGATGCAACAAGTAATGTGGTTAGGGGTGAAGAATAACTACGCTTGCCAAAAGAAGTTGGATGACTTCGGTCAAGTCACACACCTTTTCCTTGCCCACCCGGAATGCGCCCAATTGGCTCTATGCTTCCCACAAGTTATTATATTGGATTGCACGTACAAGACTAATAAATATGAGATGCCATTGATGAACATTGTGTGGCATACTTCGACAAAGGCACCGTTCACCGTGGCTTTTTGTTTCATGAAAAACGAGAAGAAAGAGAGTTATGTTTGGGGGTTAGAACAATTGAAGTTAATCTTCCGGGAGGGTGCTCTTCCTAAAGTGTTCGTTTCCGATCAAGATTCATCGTTGATGTATGCTATTAAGAAGGTATTTCCGGATGCATTCAATTTTCTTTGTACGTTTCACATATGGTGCAATGTGAGGAAAAAATGCTAACCGATAATTCAACCACTTAAGTTGAAAGAATTAGAGAATATTTCTAAGCTACCTTTGGAGACACGAGTAAAGAAAAAGAAGGAATTCTTGAAAGCATATGAATATAATGAGATGTTGTGGGCTTCTTTCCAAGGCGAATGGGAATCTTTGATATGGTCAATCACCGAGGATTCTATGAAGAAAATTTTAAAATGCTTATTAAGCATTGGAAGACCGCCTACTCCGATGTCATTACTTACTTGGTCAAAGATGTGTTGGAACCTAATAAAGAAAGGTTCGTGAGTTGTTTCACAAATCGGCACAAACACTTCGACAACCAAGCCACAAGTATGGTAGAGTCGGCTCATTATCGGTTGAAGAAGAACCTTTTTGGTTGTGTTGACACTTTTGTCACGGTTTTTGATGCAATTGATGAATATTTCAAAAGTGATGTTGTGAGAATTAAAACCGCGTTCGAGCATGACCTTATGTTTAGACACAAGAATTATGGTACTAATTGGCTACGGAAATTAACTTATAGAGTCTCCCATCTATGCATCGACTTGTTGATGAAAGAAGTGGATTTGATTAAGACATTAGGCGCCACCTTGGAGGAAGAGTGTGTTTGTACAATGAAGAAATCTATGAGACTTCCATGCCGCCACGACCTACTTCAGTACAAGGATGGTATCATACCATTTGAGGATATTGATCATTTTTGGAAACAATTAAGCTTCGATCCTCTCCCAACCGAAGACGACGAGGATAATCTAGAGATATGGGACACGACAAATGGGAAAAAATTGGCGGAGATGTATAGGAATATGTCCCGACCTCAAAAGAAATTCCTATGGGACAACATGATGCCGGTCATATATCCTTTCACCCAAGAAAATATTTTGGAACCAAAGAAGAGTGACCCGAAAGGTAGGAAGAGTAAGAAAATGAATAATTTTCAAACTAGACAAGCCAACAAGGAACTATTGGCTAATAAAAGGAATCCATCCAGCGTTGACTACCATGATTCAAGGTTTGAAAAGGCAAAGAAAGAAATTGAGAAGTTGATGAAGGAGGAAGAAGTCAATGTTCCAAAAAAACGAGGTCGTTCGAGTATTCAAAAATCGGAAACAAGTAACAAAGAGGTGAATGATAATGATTGTCTGTCACAAGCTAAGGATAGTAAAGGGGATGTCAAGGGGAAGGCTAATATGTATCCTTCACAAACTAAGATAAAGGAGAAAATGACCGTACATGAAATTGGTAGGATGAGAGGACCCAAAAGACATAAGTCCGGTAAGTATATGAGGCCTATCAATTTTATATACGATAACTACTTGGAAGATATATCTCCAATAATTCATGAGCATATTATAGCAATGGACGACGTGCAAGGTGATGGAAATTGTGGTTATTACGTCACGGCGGAACAACTTGGTCCTTTTATGGAAGGGAATAATCCGGCGCCCCCTGAAAATGAAGTGAACTATATTCGGCAATGATTGTTACAAACCCTACGTAAAAACAAAGAGTTCTATAAGACTATGATGAGAACAGGTCCAAGAAAATATGCAGGGGTGGCAGCGGAGTACGTTGCATTCGAACGTCGTTTGCATGGGGATTTTATCATTACCGAAGAACATTGGATGGCAATGCCCATTTGTGGGTTTTAAATAGCGGAGACATTCAATTGCGTCGTACATTGTTTCACATGCACGGGTAGTATCTTTACTTACGCGCCTCCAACAAAACCTTGCAATGATGGTGTAAAGGATAGAAGACTTGTTCTTAGATTTGTTCAAAATTGTCATTTTATTGGCCTCAAACTTAGACCCGGTTGCCCATTACCACCCTTGATTAGTGCAGCCTTTTGGCCTAGATTTGAAAATAATTTTGCGATGGATTGGTGTGCAAATTATGCGACGGAAATGGATCTTTGGAAATCTTTGCATGTGCAGCCTCCAAGTGGACAAGTAATTACGTTTTCAAGTGATGAGGATGAAGATGTTAAGCAAGAGGTCAGTGAAGATGATGAGAAAGAGTTCAGTGAAGAGGATGAGATTCGTTTAGGATCTCCATAAAAAATGTTTCATGGATTTATCCGTTTATTTTGTGTCTTTTCATTTTCGTGTAAGATGAGGATGATATTTTGACTAGAATTGCAGTTACATGTACCCATCAAAACGAAATACTTGAATGATTTACTTTTTAGTTATGGAACGTGTCGTTTTCTACAAACTGGAACCATGAACACAGGCGAAGGTTCGGCTTATAATAACAATTCACTGCAAGCCGAACCTGACAACAAAAAAATACCAGAGTTTTTTTTCAGGTTCGGCTTATAATATTATTTCACTGCAAGCCGAACCTAAAAACTTTAAAAAACCAGAATTACTTTGGTAGGTTCGGCTTGTAGTATATTTTTAAAGAAAGTCGAACCTTGCATGATTCATGAACACAAGAATTATTATATCATTCCAAATAGACTTTTCAAATTCATAGAAATTTTGGATTACATCACTGCTACATAGTAGGCTTGCAATTAATTTCTAATATCCTAAACGGGCAATGAGAAACCTTCTAAGAATGTGGTAGTGATCTTTGTATTGGAAATTCTTTCCCTTCCATCGTCGCCGTTCCTCTAGAGCTCGAACTTCAATCTCAGAGTTTGTTTCACCTTTGAGTCGATATCGACTCACAATCCAAACTAAAGCTATGAAGTCTGTGACTTTTTTCTTAATACTTTTAATTCGGCAAAACAAGGACGCACTATCCCGGTTGTGAGGATTATATGTTTCCGTGCTGAAGGCTTCATGAATTCTAACCAAGTAGTACATACTCATCATACCATTTACTCGTCGTTCTTCACCCTTCTTTGGATAGTATGCTACATAATTAGTGCAAAGAGATAAATCTTCTTCTAGAATAAACTTAGGAGTTGGGGGTGCCATTTTTTGAGCATATATGGTTAAGAATATGAAAAACATGTAGGTATATATAGAATATAGTTTTACAACGGCTATATCTTTCAAAAAAAAGAGCCGTTCCTAGATTTTCGTGAAAAAAAGTAAAAGTTCGGCTTATAGAAATTTTAGAACATAAGCCGAACCTATATAAGTAACGACTATTTTTTTAAGAATTTTGAAAATTTTTACAGATTCGGCTCACCATATTGGTGAGATTTAAGCCGAACTATATACTGGATTACACCAATAATGATTTTTAAGGCTCGACTTATAACTCAAATTATAGAAAAAGCCGAACCTGAAGGACAAATGATTCGGCGCGTAACTAACATCTAGAGGATAAGCCGAACTCTATAAATTCGGCGCATAACTCAAATTTCAAGATAAGCCTATATAAATTGCAGGTAGTAAGTAGCTAATTAACTGTTAAGCTATTCATTAAAACATGAAATTGAAGGTGTCTATAACCCAATCCCAGCACCATTAAAAACAAAGTTCAGCACCTAAAAGCAAAGGTGTTTGCAACACCATAAAAGTGTACTTAAAACTTAAGAAAAACATTAAAAGGAAGTTGAAAACATAAAAGGGAATTTAACCACGACCCCTCTTCTTAGCTGCACGACCACCTCTTCTTACCTTGGTCTTCATCTTCCGACGCAACATTACCGGGTTGGCCGGTAGCACCACCTTGGCTTGTAACTTCACCAACTTGTCGATACCTCTTAGTGGTAGGCCTTTGTTCGGGTTCCTCGGGTCCTTGTCCTTTGTTGATGATTGCATCCCACTTGTTGATGAGGTATTTTTGTTCTTCCACGGTCATTGGTGTTTTGCAACCAAGTTTGGCCTTTGTTTTTTTCAACATCTCCCTACCCGCAGGAACCTATTTTTTCATTTGTCAACAACTTATAACCGTGAGGTTGAAGATATTTTTACCATAACTAATATATGAAAATAGTATAAAGTGAAGTAATTCTTACCATAATCTTGAAATCCTTGACTACATCTTCGGAAGTAGACTTGTTGGTGATCTTGATTGGCTTCGCCTTCCCCTTATCAGCTATCTTTTGCCTTTTCTTATTGATAATGAAGGGATGAGAAATTTGGTTATACCAATCCATATAGCCCGGATCCTCTTCACATGGGTCATCAAGTAAAGGTGTTAACTTGGACGCATCTAATGTGTGATTGTCTAAATTATTCCAAAACTCAACGGTGGGATCAGGATCATACTTTGGTTCCCAAGATGAAGTGGTGCTTTTAGTTCCCTTACCACTCTTTGGTAACAACCTGAATTTCTCGTCAAACAAAGGAACCTTTTGGACGCATCCTAATTGACGGAGTACTCGCCTAGGATCGTATATAACATAACCACCGGGATACCACAATGGCCCATGATACATACCTACCGGCATATCCTCATCTTCAACAACTTCATCTTCTTCATCTTCCTTCTCATAAGGTTGAAAAGTGACATCATCAACACGAAGACGGTCTAACGTCTCTCTCAAACTTTCCACCAACTTCTTTTTGTTCCTTTTCTTGGAGTCCTCGTACGCGTACCGTGCTGTAGTTGGCTCTGTGTCAACATAATCGACATCTTTCTCAAATACTTTGGCCAAGTTCAAAATTGGGAAATGGTCATATATCCACACCTACATCCAAATAACCACATTAAAAAATCAAAGGAATTGAATTGATAAAAACAAGTTTTACTTGGAAACATCAAAGTAAGAATAAAGTTTGCAAACTCAGAGAACTGTTCGGCTTATATGGAGCAAGTCTTATAAGCCGAACCAAGTAAGTAAAAAGTTCGGCTTAAAATATTTTATGCTTATAAGCCGAACCATACTCTGAACTCCCAAAAGTTACCTGGAGCAAAGTGAAGTTCCCTCCGATGTTTGTACTTGTCAACCTAGACGTGGTGGCAAGTTGGTCCAGCAGGTAAGCGAGCGTAGCCGTTCCCCAAGAAAACTTGTTACAAGTTTCAAGATTCTTTACCAATTGGAGATAATTAGCATTTACCTTGTTTCCGGTAGTGTCGGGAAAGATGTCTCTACCAAGAGTATAAAACAAGTAGGCAGTTCCGGTTTGCTTCACTTTGACAGGATCCATTATCAACAAACCTTGTGTTACTCTTTCCTTTGTGTTCTCAAACTCCTTTTTCAAGTTAGTCAACTTGATCTTCTTATTCTTCTTATTCATGCCACCTGGTATGCAAACGGTATCGACATCTTTAACTGATCGACAAAACTCCAACTCAGTTTTGTGTGAACCCCAACCAAGGAATTCCCGGTACAAATTGCATAGCTCATCCCAACTCATGTCACAAAAACCAGCATCCACACTTACACCCCTTGGTTTAAGGCCTGTAATCTTACTAGCCTCATCAGGAGTGATTGCCATCTCTCCAAAAGGTAATTGAAATGTGTAAGTTTCTGGACAAAAGCGCTCGGTAAAGGCAGAGGCCGACACACTATCATATTCCTTATGTCCATAATTGATGATAGGCCATAAAGCACTGCGTTGTACGTAAGCAAATAATTCTCGACGTGAAAACACAGAGACTATTGTGAGGTGATTGATAATTCTAGGTTGTTCTTCGGGAATATAAGTCCGGATTATCAATTGGTTCTTGTTCACCTTGATTTATCAAAAGACGAAACAAAAACTTGTAAGTATTTCTGTGGGAGACATATTTATCAATTGTCGTAGACTTTTCTGTGTGATACAGATTTGTTTATTAAAGTCTTCGACTTTGGGTCTTAGCAACTCTTAGTTGTGGATGAGATCAACTAAGGGAATCAAGTGTGTAGTATCCTGCTGGGATCAGAGACGTAAGGAGCGCAACTATACCTTGGATCAGTGTGAGATTGATTGGGGTTCAACTACAGTCTAGACCGACGTTAGTTTGTAGTAGGCTAGTGTCTGTATCGGCTTAATACAATGTGTGTTCAATCTGGACTAGTCCCGGGGTTTTTCTGCATTTGTGGTTTCCTCGTTAACAAAACTTCTGGTGTCTGTATTCTTTCTTTTATGCATTATATTTTGTTATATAATTGAAATATCACGTGTTGTGCGTTGAATCGATCAATTGGGAAATCCAACTTTTGGTTGTTTATTGAAATTGATTGATCCTTGAACATTGGTACTGTTCAAGTGATTTCTCTTGTATTCAATTAGAATCGCAGATTTATATTTGCTTGAGTAAGTATTGAATCGATAAAGTGAGATCTAACTCTTAGATATATTTTTCATTAAGATTGAGTCTGACTGTCTAGTTGATTCTCTTAAAAGTATATTAGAGTTTGTCCATACAGATTGCTAAGCGAAATATTGGGTGTGGTTGTTAGACCCCCGCTTTTTCAAAAAGGATTTACAAATTTAAGATGTCGACATACTTTGAACATGTGCAGTAACACTTATCTTTTATTGTTCAAAAATATTTCTTAATAGCTAAAGGAGAATCCCATATCGAAATAAATTGAGAATCTTTTAATTAAGGGTTTTAGTTTTATATGCTTTTAATTCCCAGCAATTAAATGCATATCTTTAGAAAGTTAAAATTGGTAATGTGCATTTACTAATTGAAGATTTTCTACTGAGATTTTGGTCATTATTTGGACAAAGCATTTCCAGGAATTATGGAAACCGAATTTTGAAAGACAATATTTTTGGTTTTGGAAATTCCTTGGTGTCCAAACTTCCTTGGTCTATAAATATTGAAGTTTGCTTTTCGAGCAAACTAATCCTCAGAGCCAGCAAAACTACCTTGTTGTGATTTTACTGGTGGAGCCGTCTATTCGGAGAGGAAAGTAACTTAATTAGGCGAAATCTCTTACGACCCCTCGTTTTAAAGACTTCTCTGGGATTGGGAAGCTCTACGAGTATAGTTGGTGGGAAACTAAATAATTGCAGTATATTATTAGTTTTCCATTGATCTGATTGACTAACGGTTGTTGAACTTTGATTGCACCTAGTTTTTTTATGCTTGAGAATCTTCTCTTCTGATATAAGATTCACTCAAACTAGATCGAAGTTTCGACGGGGATCTTTACACTGTTTGTAGTTCTAAAGTCGTCTTGTGATAATCCAATGTTAACAGACTCCGTTCTGGGTGTGGTTGATCACAAGAGATTCAAGTTGATTGTGTGCAGGTGTTTATTGAAGATCTAAGAAGATTTGAAGACGAAAAAGATTTCTGATTTAGGTTCATAATCTTTGGTGTGCACAAGACTTGTTTCGGCTGGAAAGGGATCCAACTATATTCGGTTTATCCTTATGATAGATTTGATTTATTGGCGGAACCAGAAAATGAATGTTGGGGTGGCTTGAAAACAAACTGGTTTGACTTGGGATGGCTTAAGCCTAATATTTGGGCTTGATTTGTTATAACCGAACACAATTACACTACAAAATGTTATGTTTTTTGGGACTTTGGGCTGGCTTAAGCCATCCCAATCCTCTACATAAATCCGCCACTGATTAGTTGTGTAGACCGGCATCAATACGTTTCTTTGTGATTTGAAGTATTGATTGCATAATCTCTAAGCAATTACTTTGGTAGTTGTTGATTGATAGATCTTGAAACCCGACAAAGGAGTTTATTGGGATAAATGGAATATCCTTTTGTCAAACTCATATCATGTTGTTTGAAAAGAGTTGTTACCAAACATATTTGTTTTTCCTTTACTGTTTGGAATACGAACCAAAGGAATTGTTCCAAGTGCGTGACTTACTGCAAGTTGGAGGCGCAGGGATACAGACGGAACTAGGTGAACTATAGGTTTAGTTGATTGGTCTCAACTATACTAAGTTGGTTTAGATTTTGTATAACGGCTTAATCCTAAGAGTATTCAATTCTAGACAAGGTCCCGGGGTTTTTCTGCATTTGCGGTTTCCTCGTTAACAAAATCTTGATGTGTCTTTTACTTTTCTATTTTCGCAATTATAATTATTTTATTATAATTAGAAGTAAAATACACAAACGTTAATTCCCATTTACTTGATATCAATCCTATTGTGTTTGGTTAAGTCCAAACCTATTATCAAATAAACATACTTCGTTATTGTATTGTCTCTATCTCGTATCCATAGACGATCACACAAAGTGTGAACCGATCAGTTGTATTGTCTCGACTCAGTCCATAGACAATCACTTTCGGAGAAAGGACTTATAGGTGGAAAAGTTTTAGATTGAGGTATATTTGGGTATCCTCGTCTTTTCACCTTGCAATCAGATTACTGGGCTGCCATTTCCCAGAAACAAACACACTGTAAATATAAAATTATCTAATTAATCTTATAAGCAAGTATTCAATCATCAACAACATCTTTGCATTCATCTCCGGTTGTAAAATTTATTAGGTAACTAGGAAATGAAACTAAATAATATTGAGAAATTAAAACCAAAAACATATAAAATTAACAAAAATAAATAAAATAAAATCAAACTAACCGGAAACAAAAATAACATTAATGATCATTTTAATCGATTAACATTAAATCATATCGTTTGAATAGACAACTTTCGCCTTTTAACATTAAATATCGAATTCCAGATGATTAAGCTTCACGAAGATTAAAAAGTTTAGAAAAAGCCTAAAATTGATAAATCTATATCATTTTTCACTAATCCATCATCAAATCTTATTCTTCTTCACTATCGCTTGCTTCTCATCTTCTTTCCTCCATCACACAGATTCATTCGAGAGAGAAAAGAAATCTTCCCTGAAGCTTAGATCTAGAAATTAAAAGCGGGAAAAAATGAAGATTTGGGAGTGTTTTGGGAATTTTGAAAATACAACTTATACGATCCGTATGTGTTGTGGATTGGGGAGTAAATGTTTCATTCCAAAAATATGTTTTTGGACGAACGAGTAAAATAAGTTATGGGTGAATTACCCATTAAATGGATCCTCCCAACTGGATTAACCAGTAATTCCTAGAGAAGGTTGTGGAAGAAACATAATTCTTTACCTTTTCTCCTTCTCTTTCTCATTGTCTTTCCGCTCAGCTGCTTCTGACTTTGTTAATGCGTTTTTACTTTTGTTACGATGGTTGGAGATCCTTGCGTTGTTTCAGATGGAGAAGTGTACCGGGTATATAATCAATATCATTTGTTTTTTTAATCCATTTAATCTGTTCTTCTTCAGATATGATTTTAGGTCTTCGATTTGTTGATGACAAATACGAGAATCCATTTTCTTCTGGTCCTGATGACCTTGATGTTGTTTCAGAGCATAGTGATGATGTCCCATTAGATGCATTATCTGGAATGTTAATGAAGTGAGTTTCGGTTTTGGTCTGCTTACTATAGTGGTCTTAGTTAGTGGTGATGACCTTGATGTTTTTTCAGAGCATAGTGATGATGTCCCATTAGATGCATTATCTGGGAATAAGAATCAACTACATGTCAAAAAAAAAACTTATAAATCTACGAATACAACAAAATCAAAACAGTTATATCTCAGTATTGCATATATGTACCTCTAGATCAAGCAAAAAAAACTTAAAAAAAAAACTATAAAGATAACAAAATTAAAGCAATTTTTATCAGTATTCCATATATGTACTGCTGATCCAAGCAATTTGTAACAACAAACAAGCATGATCTGAACTATTTTCATCAAAAACTACCAGTACATCATATACGTACTGATGGTTCATAAAGAAAAACAAACTGAAAAAAATCTAAAACTAACAGAAAGAAACTAGTATATGCAAATCTCATAACGAAATAAACAAAAAATATCTTACCTATTTTCACGAGAATGAACTAATCAAGTATGAAGATCGAAAATTTAATCAAACATCAAAAAGGACCATATATACGTACAGATCGAAAAAATCACCAAGCAATGCAAGATCAAGATAATTCAAGTGATTAATGAGTAGCAGAAAGATGAAGATGATTTAGATGTAAAAGAAATTCAAAAAAAGAAAAAACACGATAAAAAGATGAAATCAATTAAACGGAGGACTAGTAGTAAGAAATCCACCTACCGCTTACAAAATATGAGTTCGAATTCACGAATCGATCAACGACCTCAAAAATTCTTCATCCGCGGAGCTTTTCTCTGGAACATAAAATGAGAGAATGAATAGAAATGAACGACATTATTGTGTTTTATATACTGGAGGGTGTTTTTGGAATTGTAATAATACGTCTCATACGTGCCGCACGTGTACAATACCTAGGCTTAAAGAATTGGGTCCATTCTTTCTTTTTTTTTAATCATGGACCTCCGGTTACTGGGCTTTAGTGGGTGGACCTTCCACTAACTAAGACTACTATCTTAGTACCTAATGGTAATTCCTTTTTTTTTTTGCTGAGAAATATTCTATTTCATTAAAGGAAAAGACTATTACAAACTGCATTTAGAGATACTTCCCTCATAATATCTTGTAAGAAGAGAGGAGGAGAATCCCAAATGTTTTTCAAATTAAACTTCCTAAACCTACGCGCAAGTATGTCTGCCAACTTATTATTACAGCGCTTAATATAAACAACCTTACAAGATAAACTAGAAGAAAGGGAGAGACAACAGTCTTCTAAGAGATCCATACTTCGCTAATCCAAAACACCCTTGCCGCTATTCACAAAATCCACCATTTGGAGACAATCACTGACAAAGAGGACTTTAGAAAGATTCATATCTCTTGCCCAAGAGATAGCCAAAATGTGTGCAGTTGTCTCAGCTTCAACCGCGCTAGAAATCAGTCCAAAATCCACTCTAAGGCTTTTTATTCTTCCTGCAATATCACAGTGTATAATGCCAACACCCATGTTAAACTTTTTAAAAGATCCATCCATGAACATAATGTAATCAAAATCCTGCCTATTTAAAGTAACTTTCATACTAACTGATTTAGGAGGCACAGAGGGAGAAATATAAGTATTAATAAGCTTTCTAACATCCAGCACTACTCTATCCAGATTTATGTTCACATTTTTAAACACCACATCACATCTCAGTTTCCAAATAGCCCATGAAACAATAGCTCCAATACTTGGTGATCCCACAGAATGAGGAGAAATACCAAGTGTTTTATCAAACCAGGACATAAAGATATCTTCAACACAGTCCTTGTCAGTAGACCCTAAATGTTGCAGAGAAAGAGCAAACCAAATATGAGAAGCAATCGGACAGAGAAATAACAGATGCATCACAGATTTAATATCATTTTTACAAAGAGGACATCAGTCATCTATCTATATCATTATTGTAAAACTTAAGGACAGCATTAACTGGTAACATTTGTGGAAAATAGTGGATCTTCAAAATATCATAAGGTCATGTGACGTAGCGGCAGTTTAAAATATCGCCAAAATCCCAATGTTCTAAGAATCGAACTACAATGCAACTAGATCCATTGCTACTGCTAACATGATTTGAGCGGCTAACTACAAAAAGGTTGAGAACCCTTTTTGTCTTACTTCAGATTTATTTTAACTTATAAAATGTTGCGTCCCTTCCGTGTCAAACTCGCGTCCATACAAAACTCACGTGGGACGCACCCATGTGCATGTTGTATTCTACTACCGTTGTGAGAAATCCATTTGTATTTGTCATATTATCTCTTTATTTTTATTTATTTTTTTATTTTTATTTTTTAGTTATTATTTTTTATTTATTATCTCATTATTATTTCTTTCGATCAAAAAAAAAATCTCTTTCTATTTCTTAAACAGAAAACATATAAACCTTATCTAAAAAGTAGGGACGAAGAGAGTAATTAACTCAAACAAGGAAACATATCGCGACTACCTTGACAATAATAATAAATAGTAATAGTACGATACAACCTAACCTAGTTAAAGTTCAGTTGATAACCACCCACAGCCTAGTTGACAAGCGTTCAGTATTTCGGTGTAGTCCATACCTAACAGTGGGCAAGCAATATGTGTTGGAACTTTTCTCGTTGCATAAACCTTGATAATACGGCGACATACTGGGCAAGTACGAATTTTGTTTTTGTTTTTTTATAAGAAAAAGAGTCTAGGCAACTATAAAGTTTGCCCACTCACGGTTATATCTAGGATGATGTCTGTGCTGACTCGAGCGCCAGGTTCATCCCTCAAAAGGACATTAATGTTATTACAGTGATCCAAATCATAGGAGTTTGTAGGAATCTGTAAAGCATGCAAGATAGTAATTAAATTTGTTCCTCTCCAGGTAGAATCAGAGAAGAGGAGGGACTGTCTGGCCAATCTGGCCAGATTAGTGGCTGCTCTGTTCTGTTGAACTGTCACTTTGGATAGCTTCCCGAGCACAAAATTAACTTGATGATTGTTGTGATAATTGTCTTGTTGTTTTGGACTTCCTCTTTTGAAACGTTGTTGTACTTCCTCCTGGTAATACTCTTGTATGCCTTGAATTGTTACTTCAGATTCAACAACAAAGTTGATGTTGGCTTGCTGCATGGTTTTTCCCCAGGTCAGTGCTAGTTGAGCTCCTCTGCTGGCTCGCTCTGTTCTGTTGATTCCATTGGAATAGTCTTTGAAGTTTCTGATGCCCACACATTTACCTGTGAAAGACATGGAAATAAGAGAGTAGTTAGTATAAGATTGGGCATCACTAGTAGCTTGGTAAAGATATGCAGGATCAATGTGTAGGCTAATAGTGATTCCAAATTTATCAGAAGTGTGATTGTGACTGTAGTTTCCAGAAGGAGAATTTGAGCTGTTTTTCCGATAGTATAGATTATTCAGGATGTGCCATGGCTTATGGTGGATTCTGGTATGGCCACAGAGGTGTTGAGTAATATCCATAGCAGTAGCACACGCTGTTGGGGTGAGTTTTCTGAAAACCCAGTCGCATCTGGCTTTCCATATAAACCAACATGTAGTGGCAAATGTTTCATTCCAGCTAGCCATGTTGTTGTCAGCTTGGAACCAGTTGTTTAGCCAATCATGGAAATTATTGTACTGAGTGAAGAGATTATGGTTTTGGCCAAACAGTTTTCTCCAAACATCAGAAGCAGTAGGGCAGGAGAGAAGAACATGGGTTATATCTTCAAAACCATTTTTGCAATAGGTGCATAAAGGATCAATGTAACTCAAAATGCTAGCTATCTTAGCATTAGTTGGTAGGATGCCATGGACACATTTCCAGATGAAGAGCTGAATGGCAGGGTTTGTATCAAGACCCCAGATTTGAGTCCAAGGGGAAGTTGGAGTATCTGAGGTATATTTAACTTGGATCTGTTTATCATAAAGTGATTTGACTGAAAACTTGTTGTTGTTGGTGAGGGACCATCTGATTTCATCATGTTTATCCATGAAGTGGTGAGGGACCATCTGATTTTATCATGTTTATCCATGAAGTGAGGTGTTTGAATAATCAGGTTTTGAATATCAGGTGAGAACCATTGGTTAATAATGTTGATATCCCAGTCCCCATGGGTATTGAAGAGCTGATTAACAGATATGAGATTCTCTAGGCAGAGGCTTGGTTTTTGAAGTCTCCCTGGGAGGTTTGTTACCCATCTGTCTTCCCAAATATGTATGTTCACTCCATTTCCCACTTTCCAAATGTAATATTGTTGGAGAAGAGCTATGCCTTCCAGAATTCCTTTCCAGATCCATGAGTCTGTGGCCTTTGGCTTGGTATCTCATCTTATGATTTCAGTGTTGGCATAGTGGGATGCCTTCATAGTACTGCTCCATATAGAGTCTGGCTCTGAGACAAGTCTCCAAGAAATTTTAGTAAGCATAGTCATGTTGAATATCTCCGTGTTTTTGAATCCCAGACCTCCTAATTCTTTGGGTTTGTTTACTGCATCCCAAGCAAAGTAATAGACTCCTTTGGATCTGTCTTGTTCTTTATTCCTGAAAAAGTCTCTTTGAATGGCATTGATCTCATTGCAGATGGTTTTTGGAATTTTGAAGCAGTTCATCTGATATATACTAGTCGTGGAAGTGACAGACTGAATCATTGTCATTTTCCCAGCAGTAGAGAGAGTGGTTTTCCATCCAGCAAATCTGAATTTAAGCTTGTCTACACAAGGCTTGAAAGCTTGGATCTTGCTTTTTGTGGTGAACAGAGGGGAACCCAGATACTTGTCTGTTGGATTAATCCTTTGAACCTTCAAAGTATTACTGATGTTATCAGCAATGTTCGGGGCAGTGTTCTTGCTGAAGAAGATACCAGATTTTGAGAAGTTATCAACTGTCCAGAGGATTGACCAAATTCCTCAAAGATCTGAATGAGATTATTACATTCCTGAAGATTAGCTTTGCAAAATATCATGCAGTCATCAGCAAAGAGCAGGTGATTGATAGCCGGTGCATCCTTGCAAATCTGGATACCATGAATTTGTTGATGAGTTTCAGCATGGGTTAGATACCTGGATAGGGCTTCCATACAGAATAAGAATAGATAGGGGGATAAGGGGTCCCCTTGTCTTAGCCCCCTAGAGGGTTTGAAGAATTTTCCTGGAGATCCATTGACCAGCACAGCCATACTTGTAGTGGAAATGCATTGAGATATCATGTTGCACCAATGAGAGCTGAATCCCATCTGAGATAAAACCTGAAGAAGAAAGTCCCAATTGACTCTATCAAAAGCCTTTGCCATATCAATTTTAATGCCTATTTTGCCATTGTTTCCTTTTTTTCCTCTTTTAGTATTCATGTGGTGAATAATTTCATGAGCTATGGCTATGTTGTCAGATATTTGCCTTCCATGGATGAAAGCAGATTGAAAAGGAGATATTAATTTTGGTAGAAGATGTTTTAGTCTTTGGGCAATGAGTTTTGAGATGATTTTGTAAGTAGTGTTACACAGGGATATTGGTCTGAATTGAGCGGGTGTGATAGGTTTTTCAGTTTTGGGAATGAGGGATATGAAGGTGGAGTTCATTTCTTTGAGGATATGCCCAGTTGTGAAGAAGCTTTAAATCATGCAGATGATGTCTTCTCCCACAATGTCCCAGTTGGCTTGAAAAAAGTTTGGGGGGAAGCCATTAGGACCTGGAGCTTTGTCACCAGTCATGCTGAAGAGAATGTTTTTGATTTCCATGGGTTCAGGTGTTCTGATAAGGTTCTGATTCTCTTGGATAGTAATTGTGGTGGGTATGAGATTTATAATGAAGGGGTTGATATTGATGGGTTCTTCAGTGGCCATCTTGGCAAAATGATTGGTGAAAGTTTGGGTAATTTCATCAGTATCATGGATCCAAGTACCATCTTCCTGTTGGATAGAATCAATCTTATTCCTCCTATATCTTTTCTTAGCAGCAATGTGGAAGTACCCTATATTTTTATCTCCAAGCTTGATATGTACGTATCTTCTCTTGGTATTCCAGAAAGATTCTTGCACATGTTGCCAATGTGCCACCTGAATCCTTGCTTCTTTTAGCTCTGCTCCTCTAGATGAAGTAAACTGATTTTTTGTTATCCAATCCAGATGTTTGATGCAATCTTCTAAATTAGTTTTGATGTTGCCATAGACTTCCTTATTCCACTTCTTTAGCTTGACTTTTATGTCTCTTAATTTCCTTGCTATTTTTATGGCTAAAGATCCTTTA
This sequence comes from Papaver somniferum, assembly GCF_003573695.1. Lineage (NCBI taxonomy): Eukaryota > Viridiplantae > Streptophyta > Magnoliopsida > Ranunculales > Papaveraceae > Papaver > Papaver somniferum. Next base: position 54,651,841 of record NC_039367.1, read on the forward strand.
TGAGTTATCTTCCAGCAATCGGCTATAATGCTTTTGCAGTCTTCATGATCAAGCCAGGGACCAAAGAATCTGAAGGGGATTTGACCATGTCTCCAGCTAGGATTGGTATTGAGAATGATTGGGTTATGATCAGAGCCTAAGGCAGTGAGGTTTGAGATGGTGGTATTTGGGTGGTTGTCTAGCCAAGATTCATTAGCTAGGCCTCTATCTAGTCTTTGCTCTGTGAGCTGAGTACCAGATCTCTTGTTAGTCCAAGTGAAAGGGAATTCAGTGTAGCTTAGATCAGAGAGATTTGCTTCTTCTATATTGTTTAGGAAAATATCAGCTTCAGCTTGATTGATGGGATGCTGGCTAAATTTTTCATGATCATGAAGGACAAAGTTTTAATCTCTCATAATCAACCAAGATAAGGAGTTAGCAGCAAAGGTTTTTTCAATCATACTCCAGGAGTGTAATTTATCATTAGTAGTAAAGGGACTCCCATAGTAACCATTAAATAGCCAAGGTTCACCATGTAAAGGTTTAATGATGGCATTGATATGATGGTCAGAGAAATCCTCAATGGTGACATCAAGGTTGGTTTTCCAAGCAATAACTAATCCTCCAGCTGTTTTAGCTTTGCCCTTTGGTTCTACAAACCAGAAATTAGTGACTCCTATATTTCCTAGGAGTTTTTTTTAGATTTCTAGCTTGTTTTTTGGTCTCAGATAAGAAGATTACTTCTGGATTATGTTTATTTAGCATGCTGTCTAGGTATCTAATAGTGTCAGCTTGTCCTAATCCTTGGCAATTCCAAGCTATGACAGAGTAAAATTGCCAAAAATAAGATATAATAGGATATGAGAAAATGATGATTTTGTAACCTAGGAATGAATAAGATATCCTAGCAAAGTAACTGACCAAAGGTCAATCCTCATAGTTAAGATGCTGCGAGTGTAATTATATAACTGGATTATGATGTGAGTTACCTGGTTGTTTGTAGGCAAATTATCTCCTTCCAGATTGCTAGTAGTATTGTTTGATAATTGTTCCTCATTCATTGTTTGCTGGCTGTTGTACCTCTTAGCTGAGTGGTATGCATTCCACTACATTGTTTGGTCCTATGGCTCATACAGTTTACGTTTAGGATCCACAAGGTGGGGGTGTTGATCATCATCGACAACTTTTAATTTTAACTCATTTCTTCTCCTCTCCCATAGTAATATTTTTTCTCTGGAGTGATCCTCCATCATCTGCTGTTGGATGGAAGCTAAGGTGGGGATGTTTTGGGATCCACTGTTGTTAATTGGTTGGTAAGGTGCAGTGGTTGGGAAGATGGTTGTAGGATCCAGGGTTTCCTTAGGCTCAGTGGGATTGGCAACATTGTTAAATTTCTTTCTTGCTGCAGTCTTAATATTGGATTTCTTCTTCCCCTGAGAGTCTTTGTTTTTGTAGCTCTCCATCAGTTTCTTATGTCTTTTTTGACAAGCTAAGGCATCAGGGTTTGAGGTTGGAATTTCTCCAGTGATTGGTTTATCCATCCCAGCTTGAAAAATCAAATGTTGTGGTGGACCATCAAGTTCTTCACAGTGGTTTCTGAGAAGAGTAGTCTGTTGTGCTTTCCTCATTTTGATAGCAAATTCTTCAGCTCCAGTTTTATCAGTGTAATAATGAAGTAATAGTGGTCTGTTTGGGCTAGTTGGGGGAGTGATGGTTTTGTTGGATGATAGGGGAGAATTGGGTGTGGATGGGAACTTGTTTAGAGGGATGGAAGTGTATTGTTGGACTGGAGTTCTTTGGGAGTTGTCTTCTTCTTCAATGCATAATGGTCCAGGGTGATCAAGAGTTCTGCAGATTTTGCAGAAAGCAATACCAGTGAGAGCATAAGCTACCTCTAGCCAGTGAGATGTAGATTCGTCTTCATAAGCATCAATGCCATATTTTAGAGGTTGGGTAACATCCACAGTGATCTATACTTCTAGATTCTTCTCATCCTCATCTCTTCCATAAGGTTTCTTAGATCCTTGGTGAATACCAGCTGGAGCAATCATGTTTTTTATGTCTGGGATAATGTGAGTTGGGATTCTCTTAACCAAAGCCCAAATGCAGACTTTATAGAAATTGGTTTCATCAATGAAGTCTGGTCCTGAGGATGGGACTTCAGTTAAAACAATGAGCTTGTTAAAAATTCCTCTTGTTCCTCCTTTTCTGAAAATTTTGTAGTCTTCAATGCTAGTCAGCCTGATTTGGTAGTAATTTCTTCGTTTCTTCCAGAGAGAGACTTCATCATTCCTTTGTAATTCCCAGTTGGTATTGATGAATCTTGTTATTTCTCTTGTTTCATAGGATATGTTGCTGCAGAATCTTCCAATAAAAACCCATTTCCAATCAATCTTCTTCTTTGGTAGAATGTTATCTTTGTTGATGAAGACTTTGGGGAAGAGGTCCGCTGGCATTTTTAGTGAAGAGTTCATTTGTTTCACTAGGTTGTTTATATTTTCTGTATTCTTAGTTCCTGAAGAGGAGGCCATGGGAGTATGGGTGTTGGATTTTTTATGGGGGAAGTTGTGAAAGGAGTAGAGGTGAAGGAGGATTTCAAGGCTTATATTTGGATTGTCTTTTTGTTTCACTTTAATTTGAAATTTGAAATGTATGTTGTCAGTCTGCTTGAAGTACATACTATTTGTTTGATATAGTTGTTCAGAGGTTGTATGAGAGTGCCAAGATAAGTTAGAGCTGTGATGTTCAGACCAGGCATAAGACCAAGGATAAGACCATGGTTTCCAGCTAAGAGATTCCTTCACATGGCTGAGTTTGAAGTTGCCTTGGACTACTAGCAATCTGAAGGAGCAGAACCTGTAAGCATGAGCAAAGCCAAGACAATATCCAAAATACTTGATGATCGAAATTTGCATATACCAGTACCTAGAAGAGTTGATCCATGTGATAAATGTGTATTCTATGTTCTGATGGTGGTATAGGCTTTGTACTTTATCTTGAGAGATCATGATTATTTTGATAGTGAATGTGTATTCTAAGGTAGATGTGTACTCTAAGCTGGTATAGTGACCTGTGTGTTGTGGTTTGGGTAACATCCACCTAGTAATTTTTTGGGTTAGTTTAGGGAGTGGGTGGTTGTGTTTGATGATGTGTCGGTTGTGATAGGAGGTCAACCTTTGGTACATAATGCAGACGATTGGAAGACATATGTAGTTTAAGATTCTTGTAATTTTGGACTGCAGTGTGGCATTGACAAAATATGTGAGGGTTATGTGGGTTGCCTGTTGTATGACAGTGATGTGTGCATAACTGTTACGTATATGATCAGAAACTTTTTTGTCTCTCATTGAGTGGGTTCTACTAGTGGGATTCAAAGTGAAAACGATGATAATAGAAATATGTAACATGTCATTTACCTTGCTTAACTCAGTAGCTGGGTTAACACCGTACCTGTAATGTGTGTGTCTGCAAACCTTTGTCTTGAGCAGTGAGTGTGGTTCGCTGTAGGAGTGGTACATGTATTGTGCACATTTTCTAACCTTTATTTTGAGTATATAGTGTGATCCGGTTTTGATAATGCTGTCACTGCAATTTGGTAGTTGGGGTAGATTCCAAAATTCATTAATGGAATCAGATATGAGAGTGAACTTGAGAGAGTGATTGTGGATATTTTCTTCTTCTAATTTTCTTGGGCTCCCAGATACAGACCCAATAGGATTTTCAAATTCATTTGAAGGTGGCGGGTCATAAAATGGATTCAAATCCGGATTGGAGGTAGACCGATTTGAATATTTGCTTTTCGAATCGTTGCCAGGTGTCTGCAGTCGCCCACGCATGACCAACAAGCAGAGATTGCGTTTGATAGGTCTTTGCATGCATAGCGTAGGCACGATCTTTTTTAAAATCTGAAATTTCTGATCTCAAAGAGTGCACACGGGTGGATAGGATGAATCAACTTTTGATCTTCTCATCCAGTATTTCTTAGAGAAAATTAGCAGTTCTATTTTCCAATTCCGTAACTCTGTACCTTCCTTCATCCAATTTCGCAGTACCCAATTTAGACCCCAGCAATTATCCCTATGACGAAGCGAGAGTATACTGAGAATTTGTGTCAGACTGAACAACCGGCTATGTCGACTAATCAGGGGGCTAGTAATGAGGCAAGATGCAAGAGGACCAAGTATAGCATGCATGAGAAGCAGGTAATGATGTTTGATAGACTTGTGGTAGTTTTTGATTTTTGGGTATTGATATTTATATTTATACTTGTATTTTGGTTTATCGTTGAATTCAATGTTGAAGTTGATCCGGAAATCTCTAATTTCCGGTATTTGCAGATAGTGGAGGTAAGCAGTGATGAGGATACGGAGTTGGATGATCAAGCAGATGTTGAATGCAGAGAGGGTGACCAGAGAGAGGAGCCTGTTGTGCATGATCAATCCAAATCTCAGGTGTTTAGTTCCCAGTTGCCCCAACTTCAAGCAGCAAAGGAGGGGTGGGTAATTTGGGTTGTTCACCCTGACAAAGGTCAATTCGTGGTCAAAGAAGGCATTAACCTTGTAGGGGAGGAGCACATTGTGCGTGGTGGTGCCAGCCAGGAATTCTTCTCTGCACCAGTTCCTGAAACACACAAGCTCAAGATACGAGAGAATGAGCGTCTTGGCCATCGACACTGTAGTCTTCCCCAATTTGCTTATGCTTGCTCCCAAGATGCGTCGGTTGGCGGAATCTGCAGTTGATCTTGCCTTGTTCGGTCCCGGAGAGGTAACTGCTTCTTCTGATATGCCTGATGATGTGATTTTTCCTGTGCCTATTCTCAGGGGAAATTACTCTGCGACAAGGCCGAAGGCTACCCCATAGCAAGACTGGGTTGGTAGTGAAGCTGCAACAGGAGATAATTTTTGTGGTAGCCTTGTCCTTCCAGATGGAGTGAGTGGATTCGTGTGAAGGTTTGGCTTGCCGTTTTTTGTAGTTGATGGCTTTGTACGAACATTTAGCAGTACTGTTGTTGTGTTTGTTTAATTTGGGCATTATCTGGTAGTGTTTTGGTTGATGTTTATATGACTAAAGGTATTTTGACTAGTGATGGTTGTTTTATCACAGTTGTAAATAAGGTTTATTTTGATGTGTGTGGTAGGATTCTAATTTTGAATGGTTCTAATATGATATTGGGTACTGAGTTGGGTATTGTGGTTTGAAGTTACCTCAAAGGATGTGTTGGTTAGTATTTGGATAGAGGCATGAGATTGATTTAGAATAGGAATATCTTTATCATGACTGACATTTGAGTTTTGCCAACTAATAGCAGTTATCTCGTTGGAATCAAGAGAGTAGAAAGTTATAGCATTATTTGAATGTAAGATAACATAGGGAAGACAAGCTTTTAAGCTTACCAGAATCTAGAAGAAATTGGGTAGCAGTCTTGTCATCATACTCGCTCCATTGAGAAGACAAGCTTTCAAGCTTAGATTTGCAGAGCTTTAAGTATTTCTATGGCCAATTTGAGTCGAGAGCTGACTGAGTATCCATATTTTGTAGAATGTTGAGAACTTCCAGCAGACATGTTTCAGTAAGTGAAGACCTTATCTGCATCAGTGAAAGAATATTGGATGATTTGTGAGTTTGAGGCGACTTGATTTCAGGTGATTCTTTGGTGATTGTGAGGCTGTGATTGTCAATTGAGTGATTTTGATCAATGCAGTTGCATTGATCATTTGAATTGAGTGATTTGAGAATCATTTGAAGCACCGGCTTGTACATCCGGCTAACTTCAGGCTAAAAATGACCGTTATTGGACCGTTAGGAGGATAAGACAAAGAGAGATCAGGGAAGAAAGCCGGTGAAAGAGGAGAAAATCAGGTTAGAAGAGAGGAGAGAGGGCGGAGTACCAACTTTGTTGAACCAAGGTATCAGACATCTAGAGTGAAATGGGTGGCCGCATATTATGATGATAATATCATGACTGCCCACAAAAAGCTCATCCAAACATACTGCACAAGTTCGTCGATGAAAATAAGCGTCAGAATATGTATAGGCTAAACTCCCATTGCAGCACTGAATAGAAAATCTCCTTTTGGCAGACGGGTGGCCCCATATGGGTTTTCTTCCCTGATACAACTCTCACCACAAACTTTTAATGAATGCTCCGCCTCACGATCATCACCCAGATCATACACACATACATTAGTAAAATGTGCAACAATGACTACAAATTTTAACTTACACCATGTTTGTTTACTCCTGACTCATCTGAGTCGTCTGGATCTGAATCATCTGGATCTGAGTGAAATCACCTGACTCATCTGGATCTGAGTCGATATGTTTGTTTTGAATCAGATCTGACTCATCTGACTCGGAAATAAGTGAGTCAGTGGTTTGGTCCCATGAGTCAGGGGTATTTTGTTACCTGACTCAAATGAGTCCGAGTCAGGAGTTATGTCTGAGTCATAGGTCGAGTCAGATCTGACTCAAAATGGAAAACAAACGGTCTGACTGCTGACTCGGTCCGAGTCAGGGATTGACTCAGATTCAGACGCCGAGTCAGTTGCAAACAAACAAGTTCTTAGCCTCAATTACGTTTGCTGCATTTTTGTTGCAAAAGGACGAGACTCGACCTTTAAAGAAATTCAGAAACCTGGCAGCAGTGTGTTTGTTTGTGCTGATGTATATAGATGAAAGAGAGTTGGCATCACAACAACGGCGGAAGACATCCTTTGAAGTAGCTCATCCAAGTCGATCTGAAACCATCTCCATGATAATAAATATTCATAAGGTGGTTCCATTTGAGATGGAGATGAAACGTGAAGGTGGTTTAGAAGAAAACCACTCCTTGTGCCATAAACCCGCTTTTCTCTGACTTGAACCTCAATAAAAACTTTGGTACCTGTAGCAGGATTGGCCATTCTTTTATCACGCACGAGTCGAATAGGATCCTTATAATCCATACAAGGATAACATCCTGAGAGTGACATCTTAATCTGAAATATGATACCCTAGTAAAGTGGTAAACCTGTAGTTCAATACCTTATTGAACACCCAATTTTTTTAAAAAGGCTAGAAAACTAGAGGTAAAATCGAAAACAAAACTTTTTTTTTTCTTTTTTTGAAACGAGATGAGCTAAAAACCAGACAAAAAGGAAGAACAAAAAAGAGAACAAACTAATTATTTATAGGTTAACCTAAGGATTCAATTTAGAATTATTGTTCCACCAGGAAACCACTAATAATACCTTAATTGGACGACCAAAGGGAGTCCCTATGTGATGAAAAAAACCCAAAGATGTCCGTCACAACAAATGTGCAGAGAAAATAAAATTGAAAACAATTTCACAATATTCAGTAATAATTTGAGTTAATTGCACAAATTGTTCATCAATTTTAACCAAAAATAATCAGACGAACAAATTAACAGTTCAAAGTTATTCAAAAACTCCATTGAATCAATCAGAATCAACTGCAAATCCAAAACCAGAGCAAAAAATTTGAACGGAAAATTTTCAGTTAAACGTTGAAGATGAAGATGATTGATTCTGGGTGCGGGTTTCTGCATCAGAATCCAATTTACAAGAAGTAACGAGTAAAATTGTAGACCTATTAGCTAAATTTACTTATTCTAATAACAAGGTATTTGGATCTATCGATTGATCAATCAAAAAACAAAAAACAGAGATGTTCTTCTGTTCGGGTAGATAAGACTAATTTGGTAGACCAGAATTATGGTATACTATAGTTATTTCCACCCACCTTTACACGCGCCCCCTTGAGCTCATTTATTTACTAACTCACCCAGTTAACTGAGTTGTACCCCTTTTGGTCGGCCTTTCACTGTGGAAACACAATTATCTAGTTAACATAAGGATTCAATTTAGAACTACTGTTTCAATAAGAAACAACTTTGTAAATCTGATTTCGGGAAATTGCTGTGGTGATTCCAGTATTCATAGTAGCCCCAAGATAAATTGATTCCTAAAAGTGATTTGTTTCTTCATGAATCTATAACCTTCAATAAAAAAAATAAAAGTAAAAAATAAAATAAAAAATCCTTTTGATATAGAGGTGACGGAATCCGAATATGAACTCACCTGTATGATAAATAAGGAGGTAGGAGGAGATAGAAATTGCAGAGTAGCAAATCCTTTTGATATAAAGGTGACAGAATCCGAATATGAACTCACCTGTATAGTAAATACGGAGGTAGGAGGAGATCAGAAATTGCAGAGTAGCACTTCTTTGGATGGAGAGTTCTTACATACATACAGGCCGGAAAAGGTTTGGCTGAAATTATCTAGTCCGCTAGATCTTGGGTTCGCTAAAAAAAAAAACTTTTAATACTGGCTTTTATTCGAACGATTTTTTAGGGACCATTGTTTTCTTTGAGGGACCATGATTTTATTAGGCCACCTTCCCTATGGTGATAAGGGGTGTCCTAAAACGTTGAAATGACTAACCTATCCTTAACCTAATTTAATTTAAAACCAACCTAATAACCACTTATATATATAACCATCACCTCCTCCCACCACCACCGCCCACCACCGCCGATTACCACCACCACCACCACCGCCGCCCCCCACCACCGCTGATTACCACCACCACCACCTCCGATTATCACCACCACCACCACCTCCTCCCACCACCGTCGCCACCGCCTATTTAAGAAATGTAACAACATCAATGCAATCACAATTAAGTTCAGTTACATAATAATTTTATCGAGTATAAAAGACGCCAGCCGTAACCTGATTCTGCCATGGGACCACTCCGGAGGTATTTTCCAACAAACCCGTCACTTTAATTTGATTTTGATTGCTTCAATCGAATAGAAATCATCAAAATAGGGTTTTAATAGGAGTTACAGAGCCATGTTCGGGTATGCCGATTTCCCAAAAAACCCTAGTTTATTAACCGAACTTCTTGAAAATGAAGAACACGAAGAACAGTTCGGTTCTATTGGATTCAAAACTAAGTCACTGAACTCTCTGTTCGGTTGTTTCGCAAAAAAATTTAAAACTACAAAGTAACCGAACTCCACCCTTAGAACCGAAAAAAAACAAATCCAGTCTAACCGAACTGTGTTGTTGTGGCCACTATGTTGAGTTCCAAAATAACCGAACTTAGCCAATAGAGTTCGGTTTGTTCGCAAAAACTTTTAAAACTACAAAGTAACCGAACTTAGCCAATAGGCGCTGGAACTTCACATTTTTTTTGTTTGTTAAGTTCGGTAACTTCACAATTTTATCGCAGAAACCGAACTCAGAGTTCGGTTGGTTAGCTGTTAGGTTCAAGTTTGCGAAAGAACCGAACTTTGTAAACTTATATACTCTTATATTACGTAAAGTTCGGTTAGATCAAAAGTGCATGCAGTTTGCGAACCAACCGAACTTTGTACACCAAAGTTCGGTTAGTTGAGAACCAACCGAACATAACGCTGTAACTCCTAGAAATTCTATTATTTGAGAGTTCAGTAACCTGCGTGTTTGGAACAAGTAACCGAACTACACTTTCAGATGAGTTCGGTTACTTGTTCTTCATATAAAGTAACCGAACTGTTCAAAATCCAGTTCAAATCCGGATCATTTTGAAGATTAACAAATATTCTAGGAGATGATGGAGATGAAGAATCAGATGAGTTTTCATCATTTGAATACTCAAACTTAGTGAATTGGAAAAAAAATTTATTTTCCATGTTTTTCTCCTTCATCTTCTCTAACTCTAGTCTCTCAATAATTCTACTCAACTAATAATAAACCCATATTTTAATTTAATCTCACTAATTATTTTAACTAAATCATTCACTAATCATAACCTAAAATTAATTAAGAGGGTAGATTAGGTATTAAATAAATAACTAGATATGGGTGACCTAAAATTACTTCTAATGCCTTATCCCAAAATAAAACCATGGTCCCCAAAAAATCGTTCTTTTATTAAGATAGGGAAATTAGGGGGAGACCCAAAAAAAATAATATTCTCATTGTCAGGCCCACAATTAATTTTAGGTACCGTGATACCCATAATTCTTTTTGTGACACCCATAATTATATGAAATTATTAAAAATGTCTGCATAACGGATTATGCATCCGCATGACGGGTTATGCATCAGGGGTATAATTGGCAACGCAACTTGGACATAACAAATCTAAAAATTTGCGCCTTGGAAATTTACAAATTTTATATCGTTGGAAATCTTTTTAAGAGAGCTACGCAATGAGTACAAACAAGAATATCAAATTTTTGTTTTTCACGAAAAAATCGGAGGTGATCATCATTTTAGGCAAAATTTTCGAAAACTTGATACATAACCATTATGCAACCACCAAAAAAGATGCATAACACATTCTGCATACGCATACCGAATTATGCAACCATTTTCTCCACTCCATAACAAATTATGCATTTGGATAACAAAGTTATGCATCTATAAAAAGTTATGTAACCATTGTTTTGGTTGATTTTAGTGCGTACATAAAAATAATTGATGCATAATGCAGTATGCATCCATATTTACGGATGCATATCAGGTTATGCATCTATTTTCTCGATGCATAATGCATTATGTAGCCAAACTTTCAGACGCATAACAGGTTATGCATCCATTTTCATGACCGCATAACATGTTATGCAAATATTACTGTAGGTGCATGACAAGTTATGCGGTCTTTGTTTTTGTTGATTTCAATAGTAACAAAAAAGTTATTGCATAACGTGTTATGCAACCGTTTTCTGGACTGCATAACAAGTTATGCAACAAATTTTGTAGATGCATAACATGTTATGCATCCATTTTCACGACTGCATAACATGTTATGCAGACATAACCACATCACATCTTCTTTCATGTTTCAATAATTCCCACGCATACCATTATCCTCCATCCATAAATCCCATCCACCACTACCAGCTTTCACCTACTTGAATGCAGCAACAAATACCAACAACAAACACAAATACAAACCATTCCTATTTCAGTTACACAATTGCAGTCATAACCACAATCGACTCTGTCCTCACTTCTAGATGGTGGAGTTCCTTCTCCACTCGAAAGAGAATTCCAACTCCCAGTTAAATCCATCTGCATCTCCTCCATGAGTTCAATACCACCACTACCTCAGTAACTCCATCTTCCACAGTTCAATCTCGAGTCATTCTTCCATGTCCAGAAAATTCAGTCAAGACCCATCTCGAATTGCAACTCTATCTTCACAACGACAACAACAATCACCCAATTCTTCTCGGAAGCAACTCAGTTCAATCGACAACAACATCAACTCCTAAATCCATCAATAACCCAGTGTAGCTGCTCGATTCGTTTCTAATCCATCACCAAATCAACTCAGTTCAATCGACAACAACATCAACTCCTAAATCCATCAATAACCCAGTGTAGCTTCTCGATTCGTTTCTAATCCATCACCAAAGCAACTCAGTTCAATCGACAGTAACATCAACTCCTAAATCCGTCAATAACCCAGTATAGCTGCTCAAAATAAAACCCTAGCTCCCAATTCTTCTTCTAATCCATCACCGAAGCAACGAACCTATTCTTCAATTCAGGAACCCTAGCTCCCAATTCCTCTTCTACAACTCAAAATAAAACCCAAATCTCCATCTATTTTCCTGAGCTTCTCGAGACAGCTTCAATCACCAACTCTGCATGTTTCTTCATCTCAGATTCAATTTCACCGATTTCAAATCAAACCCAACCTTTATTCTCACGACTAAGTTGAAACTGCAATTTGACTTCATTGAGCATCACCATTTTAGTTCAGTGACACCCATTACTCTTCGATTTGCAAGACTGAAATCTAATTTTAGAAAATATGGGTTTGGGAGTAATTTTTCCCCAAAAATGAGGACGCGCATGAAGTTTTCTGTCCATGGATTTTTCAGTGGAAAAATCTGGGAGAATGGGTCTCACTGTAGTTTTCACATTAAGATATACTTTAATCTTCGAGACGCAACCCAAATTACATATAGGCACGTTAATGGATAACCGAATTTCGGACATCCGTCCTCAAAATTCATCGAAACCAGCAGCCCAAATCACTAATAGGCATGTTGATGGATATTATCCATTTGAGAACTTGGGATATTATCCATTTGAGAACTGTCCACCGATAAACTAGAGAGTTTTGCTTTGATCGTGGGTTGCGCGACCACACCAAAAATGGGCCGAAGCAAGGGCCGAGTCCGAGTTGGATATCGGACGCGTACACGATGCGTGTCACACGCACTCCCTTGCCTGGGCGTTTGGGTTTTCATTCTCTTAGATTTTATCTTCTGTATTTTTCATTTCATATTTGATGCCAAAATTAGATGCAATCCGTTGAATATGTAAATGACTTTTCCGTTGATTTAATTTCTAAATTGTTTAAACATTTGACTAGATTTGTGCCCGTATTACCCACCGGACATGTAACCATCTTTTTCTCCTAACCACAATTTTTATTTGGCGATTCATTGAACCTTCAATGCTATCTTGGCGATTCATTAAAGCTTCAATGCTAAACTGAAAGAAAAATGATTCAAACTTCAGGAAGTTGTGCATCTAACTTACTTACAGAACATTAGAAATGATTTTTAGACTACGAAAAGCTTTTGTTTTTCTTTTTTTGCCATAAATGACATTAGTTCTTCGCCTGCAATAACATCAACCAAAAAACAATTAATCAGTTTGAATGAAAATCCGAAAAGACTAATTCTAAACTAAATCACTAACAATATTTCAAATCATTAGACTCATACATAGTTTTCGTACTTGAAGATCCATGCATGACACCTGTCCTGAAGTATATAGAAACAAAGCATATGGAAAGAGTGTTGATGTCTTCACTTTCCATAGATATCGAGTGAGTGAATATGTATTTCAGATTAATATATTAAATTTTACTAGACCAACTCTAACCCTTCCATGATAGTAAGTAGAAATATGTCGTTAATCACTTGGTAGATGCAGTAGCGATTTTTCTGCTGACTTCACTTTCAAGAAATTCAACCCAGGCATTCAGGACACACCTTGCTCAACTTGCCTATGTGATCAAAAGTCTTGAGCATATAGGCACCTACATGAGCATGGACTCACCAAATCTCGCCTCCTCTAATACTAGCCAGGTAGTTATACCATTACTTTCTGCTCATGATTGAGGCTTCTCTTGCAACACACATGTACACACACGTAGCAGATTCCCCTCCAAAAGAAAATCCGGAGGAATCAACAAAACTCCGGAATCACTAAAAGCTCCAGCTAACTGTGTAGAGTGCTAAAAACTGGAAATACATGTGTCAGACACTAAATAATAAAAGTACACTGGAAGACGAGGTTTCATGATAATAAAAGTACAGTTGAAAGACAAAGTTTCATGACACAAAAATTCATGAAAATTATCAGTAAACTCAACTTATGAAACTATAACACATATGATGAGGGCTCATCTCATAAATGACCCACTGTATGCATATAAAAAAGAGAAACAGAGGAATAATGCAATAGATCCATCATGTAAGTGTACATCCAAACAACATTTCCATAGCAAGTCTTTTTCATAATAAATCAGTGTAACTTAAAGTTAATCATAATATTTGAGATAATCTTAGTTGTAAAAGATTGAAATAGATTTATGATTTGTAACTATTGTGAAATCAGAAACTTGCCTGGCAGTGAAACTTGTTCTATGGCGACTTAGATGGAGAAAGAATAAGATACATTTGTGTGGCGTGCAGTTGATTTGTTGCGCCATAACTATGTTCTGCAAAGCAAGAGAAGACATGACATTAGTTACATATTTTCTTGCGTACTCAAAATTGGTTGTTTACTGATGACCCTGAGAGATTTGGTACCTAGAGCTTAAGTAGTTACATATTTAGTTACATATTTTCTTACATATTTAGTTAATCATTAGTTACATATTTTCTTGCGTACATGACTGCACGGTGTGGATTTTTGGAATGCAAATGATATACACTGTTGCTTAAGTAGGGAGTGTTAGCCAAATCATGTTTAGTTTAATAAAGCCGGATTAGCCTGATCTGTGTTTAAGGTTTAGATTATGTACTAAAGACAAAGCAATCTGTTTTGGGATGAGAACATAAAGCTGAAGTACTACAAGTTCATTCATTAAGTGGCATATTAGTTATATTTTAAAGTCTTAACTCATGATGGCTGAGTGGATGACACATGTCTATGTAGTACGAGGTGGACTCCCTTCTAAGTTCTAACCTTGTTTATAAGGTTATTTCTGTCATCAGAAATGATAAGGAGATAGAAGTGGAAGAACTTCTAGCAGAAACAGAACCTAGACTAAGGCATATACCTAAGTGATTGTCTATTCCTCTCTAAACAAAAGTCAGGTATATCTTTACTGTGTTATCTCCTACTTTATCATGTATTAGTTGACCATGTTCTCTCTGTCTATGTTCATGTTGACGCTTTCTAGATATAGAACATGTGATCCTAAACTTAAGTAAGTATTGTAATAATAGTTAAGTAAAGCATGCTTAGTAGCTAATAAAGTATATCGTAAAGCATGATTATAAGCTAATAAAATATAGACATTTCCAACTTTATCCAGCTTCTTGCACATGTGGAAGGACCTGAAAAGGAGTTTTTAAAGGTGATACCGTAAATTAGTGTGGTATAGGGGGCACAGTACCACAGTGAAGAGTCAAAACGACAATATCTGGAGTCCGTAGGCAAACAACATTTTTGGAGGTTACCTTCTCTATAAATTCTCTGCAAAAAGGAACTTTTGGCTAAGATTCACTAATTCCCAAATGGACATATATTCAAAAGTAAGGAAACCAAGAAAATGTTAGGATGGGTTTGGATTTGTGACCTAAAGGGAAAAAAAATATAGATTAAAGGATAAACCCATAACAATACTTATTTAAAAAATCTTATTAACATTCATACTTCCTCTCCTTCTTCTGCTCTTTCTAACCTGAAACCCGTTACATCATAAGAACCCTATTAATTAACGTGTCTCAAAAGTAAACTAAAAATAAAGATTGAAAAAGAAAAACTACTGATTTGTCTTACCCACTACTGATTCAGAATCGCACCAGGATAACAAACATATGTCATTGATACAAGCATATGGTGTTTCATCATTTATGTTCTTAGCAATTCCTACCTCCATGGTGAGGTGTGATAACAAACCCTAAGAGAGAGATGACTCTATCCATGGTGGCTTGAAGATTAAAGGTTCTTGCAGGTATTTGTTTCCTCAGCTCTATTCTGGTTCAAAACTTGTTTCTTTATATCGCGAATTAATGGACCAAATTTCCAATCACAACCTGAAATAGACATGAATTAAACAAAAGTATGCAAGGAAAATCCAACCCACCAGTTAGACTGAAGTTAGAAATAAAGAATAAAATTGAAAAATAAAATGATCTGGACTGATGGCCTAGCTATAACTATTCCACTGCCAATATAAAGCTACTGTCAAATGGCCCTTATCAATTAATATTCTGATTACGTAAGGTGCAATTCAAGCCAAGTTCACTGCCACCAGTGCTTTAATACTTCAATTCAAGCTGAGTTCACTGCCACCAGTTTATCCATTTGTTCTAACTGATACTTAATTATATCACTTGTGAGACACAATTTAACTAATCCCCACAAAGAAAAGAGGTGTAATGTGACTTAGAGGGGAAAACAAACCTGGAAGAGATGTTGCACAGCTCATCATATTATTCTTACCTGTCTTAATATGCTCTACAACTTGGATGCTTTTATAGTTTTGTGGATCCTAAAGACTAATCATCTGCAATGATTTATCAAATACCCATGCCAATTACTCAAAACGACTAAGCTGAAAAACATTATCCAATGACACAGTAAAAAAATAGTTAATCGAGATAGAAGAGTAGAGATACAAAAGAACAATCTATAACATCCTAGCAAAACCCCTAAATCTACGGTTTCAGCCTAACTAAACATATCATTGACATAACAACGACTCTACCTGGTATTCATCACTACTGGGTGAGACACCAAATATTCCAATTCCATCTGTAATGCAAACATAAAACATAAATATTAGAGGAACGATAAAAGAAAACCAATAAAAGTTGGAAGTTGTTTTAAGCAATAGAAAATTTCGACCAATAGAAACTAGGGGTTATCAGTTATCATTACTACACACATTCTGTGGTGTATACTAAATTGCTTAAGGACTTTTTAAGCACACTGCTATGCGTGATTTCGATAACGAAGAATTAGCTTTTGGTTTGATTTCTTAGCCCTTCTAAATCTCCTTCCCTACAATGACTTCAAATCTCTTACAAACCCACATAAATTCAAACCAACACTATCTTTTCAAAACAATCCAGACCTTTATCTTCATTACCCATCACCATCATCACCATTACAACTAAAGCAAGCAAAAAGTGATATATTACATGGTAAATTGGAAGATGGCAACTGAGACCGCATGAAAGGCCAAATAAAGTTTTGATAAAAAAAACTTATAAATCTTGCTATTTGCTATAATTAACCACATAAGAATCTGCGGAAACTTATAGTTTTGCTCATATGATTGAGCAAAATCAATTCTAATGAAACTGTCATGTAAAAATCAATTTTAGGTAGACCACGTCCTAGGTTTGATTTTACCAAATCTTTCATTCAGGCATTTAAGCAAACATTTTGAAAGCAACTTAGGTAAAATCAAATAATCTTAACATCCATATCGCCGTTGATTAAAGAGACAAAATAGATGTAAATATATCAGCATCAATTAAATTTCATAAGATGATTGCTAATCTGCGATCTGCCAATCAAAAGAGAGTTGATGAAAAATTATGTATGCGTCCTAGAGATGATGAAATCACTATCATCATGGTCTTGATTGATTTTGTTTGATTGCAGGCAGAGAAAAGTTTGGAGGCGGCAGTTAAGTTGAACAGCAACGTAACGAGACATTAATGAACTCCATCTTCTTTCACTCTTCAAACTGCTCAAACCCTTGGCAGACTCCAAATTGTCTCTTCCCTGTACCAGAACAGGGTTTATATATTATTTAAAACCAAGGTTTGCAAAACGGCCTTTTCTACCGAAAAAAATAAGTAGTCCCTTAGAACGGTCACGCCTACATATTGTGCCCGTGAGGGTCATGGATATCCGTATCTAAATAACAACGAAAAATAAGAAAAAACGATGTTATTTAGATCTGTTACAGCCGTTTTGATGCATGTGATAACCGTTTTTCCAAAATTAATTTACGCGTATTTTCTTTTAAATAATATTTTAACATAAATTTTTAGACCATTTTTTCCATTTTCATGTCCGTTCTACCCGTTCTTTTAGAAAAAAATATATAAAAATTAAAGTTTAAAAATTATAATTAAAATAATCATCATAAATGAATAAACAAAAAAGAACAGCTATGGTACCAACGTTATCCAGACTTGTTATACCATTTTCACGCATGTTATACCGTGAGACCAGAAATTCAGATCGTAATTTTTTTATTTTTTCTATTTAACTGATCACACCAGTTACTTAAAAAAATAATAAAATAAAATAAACGTTTATCCCCTAAACAACGCGTTTCGTGCCCAAAACATGCTCACACCCGTCAAAACAGCGCATCTAAGGTACTACATTCGTGTCCTTGTCCATTGAGAAAGGAACGAGGTGGTACTTTGCAGGTAATTCCCTGCGAGCTTAGCGGGATCATCAATGATATGGTATGACAACTTATCAGCAAATTCAATTGACTCGTTTGAGCAATTATCTACTGTATTCTTGGAGACATGATAGGTGTCTAAAACACCATAATGTTTATCTATTGTTTATGCTTTCTTTACTAAGTTTCTTGTAAAATATGTATCTTATGTTAGCTTTTGAGTTTATTAGGTATTTTGGAGTCATTTGGAGCGAAAGAAGGAGAAAACGTCCATTTGGAGCGTAAAAGGCAAGAGAGTCAATTCGCAGGCGAGTAAGACTTGGAGCCAGTTGAGGTTATGCAGCAAAAGAGGTGAAGAAAGAACTGTCAGTTCCGCGCAACTGACGGCTGAGCCAGAAAACAAAATAGGCAGTCAGTTCCTTTAAACCGACAAGCACTTTGGTGTCCCTTATTCTTTTAGTGGGTGCCTATATCAATATTCATTCCTACACTTACCCCACATCGTGCCTCCTCTCCATCATTATTCCCTGAACCAGAAATTGAGACAGAGAACAGAAAACAGTGGTTGCTCTGCTGCAACCGATTGAGCCAGATCTGCAACAAGGTTTACTAGCCGGCTAGAGAGTTAGGATCAGTGGGTGTTCCCGATGGATTTTGTGGCCGGAAATGGAGGGTCTACTGATGAAGCTACTGATGAAGAAGAACGAAAGTTTGAGATGGGATTTGAGAGATTTTTGAAGGGTTTGGCTATGAATTGAAGTCAAGAAAGAAGCAAAGAAGAGAGGTGATTCTGAGATGGAAGAAATGATTATGAAGTTGTGAATCAATGGGTTTCTGGTGGGTCTCGAATCTGTGGCAATTTGGTGGTCGTGGTTAAGAATTGTAAGCTAAGATGGTGAAATTAGGGCACAGATTCATTATGGGTTTTGATGGAATTGATTGTCATGGGTATTTTGAGGAAGTGGTGGAGATCGAGATGGAAGAACTGTTAATGGGTTGTTTGTGCTGCAGATTTGAGCAGAGATAACTATGAAGATGAACTGATGAGTTGGTATTTGAACTGTTGGATGAATTGAGATGGTGGTGCTGATGATTTATGATGGGAACTCGGAATGAGAAGATGAATGAGTTGAGCCGCAAAATGAGTTGGCTGTGTTGGGTTTCTGAGTTTGCAGCCGCTGTGTTGGTAGGATATGTAGCTGTTGCAGACAACAAGAAGAGGTGCAAACTGAAGTTGCAGGAAACTGGTGGTTGTGCTGTTATGGAATGGATTGAGTAATATGGCTGAAGCAGACGGAGTTGTATAGCAGTGGTGCTGTAAAATGATGCTATTGAATTGGTGGTGCTGTTATAGCGGTGGTGCTGTAAAATTCGAGAGACTGACAAGGAAAGTGCAGTGATGGTGGATGCCTGGGATCGATTGCTGCTGTATTACAGTGAGGACTTAACTGCAACAGACTGAAATCGAGTTGTGCTGTAGAGTGGTTAGTGCATTGCCAGTGATGCAGATGCTGCTCAAAGTTGTGTTGGTGTTGCGAGCAGGGAATGGTGTTATTTTCGAGTGTATGGATGTTTGGCTGCGAAATGGCATTGCAGGGGTTGAGAATGTGCCGTGCAGATGGTGTTGGTGATGGAACTGAAGGTTCAAAAGGTACTGTGCACTTATGCTGGTGATCGTTGTTGCAGATGAACTGCACTACAGCTGCAGAATTGGTTAATGGTGCAACTGTGATGGCAAGGATGATAAAGCAATGAAGTAAATAGGATGAGGTGCTGGTAATGAAGCTGCAAACTGGTGGAATTAGGAGTTAGAGCTGCATAAATTGATGTGCAGGAAGTGAATGAATTGCAGGGGAGATGGCAGGCATTTGGAGGAACAGATTGAACAAGAGAATAGGATGTCAGTTTCTCTGGAACTGACAGACAAAAGCCAAATACTTAATGGGCTTATGATTTGTTTGAGGCCTGAATGATAAATGAACATGAATTTGGGCTGGGCTTTCCACTGGCTGATGAGGGCCATGCGGTTATTGGACTCAACTTCACAGCCAGACTTGGCTAGTTCTGGCAACAGATTGGCAGGGGATACATTTCACTACTGGGACGCCTATAAAAGAGAAGAGTTTTTGGCATTCGATTTTGTCTTTTCTTCTACTTTTGTGTTCTAGGGTTTAGAAACATGATAGGTTTTCTTTTCCTTCTTGTTATGAACTCCATTCACATGTTTAGATAATTTTATCTTGGTTAAGGAATAAGTTGGAATTCCAACCATGGTTTTTATGCAATGAATTAGTTTTGTCTTCATATTTTGTTGCTTATGATTCACTGTAGATATTGTTATAAGATTTGAATGCTTGTTTAGTCGAGTCGCGAATCGATTGAGTTTGTTTTCATATCTATTGCTAGATTAGGGTTATTATACGCAAAAGTGATAATTCTTGATTGCAAGTAGCATAATTGTGAGTATTGCTTGTAGTGATACATCCTAGTAATCACAAGTGGATCATAACCTTTGTTAAAACGGGTTAGTGCTTTTACACGTTCGTTTGCTTTGATTAGTCTTATTCCATAGAACTTAGTGCTTTTAGGGAGTTAAACTTAATTGTGCTTTTACACTTTAGGTTGTTTTCTAGGAAGAATTCACATATGCATCTTTTAATGTGGTTGTGATGAAATCAGGGAATTAGTGAGATATACTTGCGATCAAGATATCTTAGGACTTTTAATAAAGTTGAGATTAAATATCAATTCTAGTTATTGTTACAAAAACATGTTTGTGAATGAAGATGAAATCCGTGACCAATACTTTCTCATCCTTGATTTGATTTGTTTACCTTCATTGTTTGCTTTTATTTAGTTTATTATATAAACCTTGTTCTATATAAGAAACCGAAACATATTGACAACCTAGTCCTCTCTGTGGGAACGATCCTTTTTTACCCTTGCTATATAATATATATTTTGAGTAGTGAGAAAATGTAATTTATTTTTGACGCATACGACAGCGATCAAGACATACATGTACAACAAAGCTACGAAGGCTGGGTTAGGTAGGATATTTTCTCTAGCTGTTGGACCCCGAGAAACATTGATGCAATAAACAAACAGATGGCAGAAGATGTGTCAAGCAATTGGCAAGGTAAACCCAGAAATTAGCATCAATTGTTATAAGTATGTTGTTAGAGCACTGCTCGGTCGACCTCGCATGCATTGCTATCTCAAGCATGTTTGTCAATGTTAGTGATCAAAACTATAAGTCTTGATTTCTAGTATACTATAGCTAAGTCTCAGACTAGGATAGAAAGTGTAGTTGAGATCAAGAACTCCATGGCGATCATCATACAAGACGAAGAACTACTCAAGGAACTGGTGGAACTTCATCGACTAAAAGGTATGTGGAGACTTGAACTTATTTATCACTCAAAATTTCTATCTACTCTATCTCCTATCTTGAGAAAAAAGTCGTTTTTCTATATAGACCTTGATTATACACATTTGCTATTTCGAGCTGAGTTTATCTCGCTTATCTATTTCTCGAAATATGTGTTGGTAAGCTTTCGCTTTGGCCAAGTTCATCTTTACCTAGTGACGAAAGTCATGTTATGTTTCAATCACTTTGAAAATGGCTTTGACGAAAAATAGTTTGTGAATAACAACTATATCACGTCCTCTAAGAATGTTTCAATGATTGAAATGAGAGTTTAGATTATATAACCATGGTTGGATATAAGCATTGTGTGGTAAACACATATATGTATAAGTCCTTATTCCCTAAACCGAAGTCTGTGTACTCTGTTGATCAAGAAAACCGGAACAAGAGTCCGCATACTGTCGGAGGTTCTCTTCCCGAGAAAATTTGCTGGAGTTTGTAAACTTTTACAAACTTATTCCGAGTATTTAAGTCCGCGTACCTAGTCCGCGTACTTAGGTTGGTTATATTCTAAAAACGATCATTCATTGATCGCTGTCGTATGCGTCAAAAATAATTTCACTTTCCTAAAGTATATGATAAGAAAGAGTTCGTTTCCACAGAGAGGCAATTGTAGTTATTATGTATTCAATTTCCTAAAGTAACCAATTGGAGGGATTTCTGATTTTTATGTAAACAATAAAAGTAAATCAAAAGCAAAGTAAAATGGAGAAATAATCAATGAGAGAAAGTAGTGGTCAAGGAATTCATCTTCAATCTTAAACGAGTGCTTTCATACATGATTAGAATTACAATTTAATCTCTTTTATTATCAAAATCATAGAGTATCAAGAGAGCAAGATATTCCATTAATTTCCTAAGTTCATCAACACACACATTAGAGCTGCGTATGTGAATTCTACCTAAAGAATAACCTAACTCCTTGCTCTAATTAAGTTCAATTCCTAAGAGCATTAAGTTTTGGAAATAGGCTAATCAATGCAATTGTCATACATTGCGCATGACAATTCGGAAAATGGTCAAACTCTACATTTGATGACGAGAGTGTATCACTACAAACCGTAATCATATCATGCTACTTGTATTCGGGATTATCGCTTGATGAAAAACCCTAAAATAGCTACGTAAAAGGATGCAAGTTCAATTAATTGGCCACTTAACTAAACAAACACCAAAATCCTATCACAATACATCAATCATGTGATTATTAAAAACAGTAGAGATTTGAACGATAATCAAGAGAGAAAACTAATGCATTAATCAAGCACAAGTTTTAGAAATAGGATTACATCCTTAACCACTAATGAATAAATTAGCTACTCATAGTTATGGAGTTCATCATAATCAATAATCAAATAAATAAGATGAAAAATAAGTACGAAAGCAAACCCTAGTTGCGGCCATCTCCAAAGCTCCAAGTAGAATACGTGATTTTCAAGTTGTAGAAGTCTTTCTTTTATATTCCTTTGCTTTCCAAAATTAGGTCTAGTCTTCAAAGTCCATTAGATGAAAATCCACCAAGCCCATATGTGAGAAAAACCCATGTAGAGAATATACCCCAAAAATTGTCGCCGGAAAACTGGTGCACTGGCCGGAAGTTGGTCGGAAAAAGTAGCTCATGCGACCGGCAAAGTCAAACCGGTCACCGGTCAAACCTTAGGTCAACTGAGTTAACTCGGGTCAAGCACCGAGTCAGTGGACTCGATTCAGTAATGTCACGAGTCATATCGGGTCAGATCATGAGTTAGCTGGCTAGTCAGACGAATCAGGTCTGAGTCACATTAGCCAAGCCATCTTGTACACCCCAGTCTTGTGTTGCATAACCATTGCACATCACCAGTGCCCACCCAGCCTTGATGGTTGCTCATCCTGCAACATTTTCTCTTCTTCCAATCCAGTCTCACATCATCACCAGTCTCTATCTTTGTTGCTCAAATATGAACCCCAACTGCTCCATAACATCACAAATACCAGCTGTAACCTCCATTTATCACACGAAGTTGCCACATCTCATCTCAGTCAATACCTCATGCCATACATCCCTGTAGACTACCACCACTTGCAGCTCACTGCTAAGCATCTCAGTTCAGCTGCACTGCAACATTAAGCATCTCCAATAATCCCCACTTCTCTGTATTGCATTTCAGCTTATCACCAGTGTCATTTCCGTCGCCAACATCACCTGCACTCCACCAGAACAACAACAACACCACTAGTTCTGTCTCAAGACCCATTAATCAGCTGCACCTGCTTCAGATTCATCCCTATATCGAATAAGCCAACACCATTTGAACAACTTTGTACCTGGAACCTAGACATACATCTATAAAAGTCAGGCCATCTGAATTCCATAGAAATTCCTTCATGTTCTTCTCTTATAACTCAGTTCCATTTGAACACCAGTAACACATATCATCAACACTTCACTGCATCAGTTAGCACCATCGTTTCCTCAAGCCAACAATACCTCCTTCCATGAACATAGCACCATCAACAACAAGCACACTCAGCTTCAGTTCAATTACCACCTTCAATATGAGATCAAATATCAACTGCTCAGAATCCTTGCATCATAATACATCTCGCCAATTCCCATTACAACTCAGCCTCCGTTCCATCATCTTCAGTTAACTCAAGCACCACAGACAACATCACATCTTGCAGTTAACCAGCAATCGCATATCAACATCCCAGCTCTTCTTTGCCTGCTTTTTATAGCATTCATTTATTTGTGAATCTGCTCAATCAATCATACAATCCACATCATCAGTTCTTTTTTCACCAGACGGCAACAACATCAACTTCAATTCCCATTCAGAACCAAACATCCAACCTTCTCCTGCTGCCAAATCCATGGAAACAACATCGCCAGTTGCAAATCAGTAAATCTCAGTTCACTTTCCCATGCTCAAACACCTGCTACTTCATCCTCATTGTCACGGACGCTACACCTTGCAAACACCCATCACCAGAAAATCTCAAACTCATCTCATTCACCGTTAAATCATTTGCAGTAGCTTCTTAACTTCAATAGCAACATCAGCTTCAGGTTCAGACTCCCAATCAACTCACGATATCAACAATATTCAATGTAATTTCCCTTCTTATCCTTCTCAAATCCATGAACATCAGCTCAAAACCCTGGCTTCCATTTCAATCACCAATTTATCTGTAGCAGACCCTAATCTTCAATTTGTGGAGATAACAACCCAGAATTCACCAACTGTGACTCAAACTCTGCCCAATTTCTTCTGCCAAATCTAGAAACAACTTAAAACCCTAACATCGATCAAACTAAACTCAAATCTGAGTTTAACCCATCTGTAATTCATATGCATCTCGTCTTTTGAACTCCGGATCAGCTTCCAAATCTTCATCTTCATGAAACCCTAAGTATCAACCGCAGCAACTCATGTTCTTGCCTGAATTCTGAACACCAACAGATCAATCTTCCCGATTTATCCATCGACTTATCAATCATCTCAAGTTGTTCTTCTCTATTTTCTTCTCTCTGAATTTATCTACATCTCTTTAATGGATCCGCCATTCATACAGATAGAGAAGGAGAGGTAAAGCAATTGATTTGAGAAATGATTTTCTCTAACTTTTAGGTTTGTGTAGGAAATGAATCTGGATTCATACACCCCAGCTACAGGCCACCAAATGGAAGCCCCTTATCCTCCAATGTGCTCCCGATAACGCTCGCATGTGCAACGACGATTCCGCCCTCTTGCTCCAAATGAACGCTCTTTTCTTCTCTTGAATTCTTCCACCAACAGCAGTCGTCTTTGACTTCTCAAATCCACTTCTTCTCTTCAATTTTTTTCATCACTAAAGTAGTCGTGCTTTTCAGACAGATATTGGCATCACTAAAGCCGACATGCTTTTCAGATAGAAATTGAGAAATAAAAGCAGTTGCACATGAAAACTAATGAGAAATAGTTCGTCTCCAACCGCAGTTGCACATGTGATGAGACTTTTGCGTTGTTTCTTCTTCTTTTGTTCCAAATGACTCCAAAATACCTAAACACTCAAAATCAAACATAAGATACATAATTTACAAGAAAACTTAGCAAAGAAAGCATAAACAATAGATAAATATCAAGGTGTTTTAGACACCTATCAAATTCCCACACACTTAGACTTTGTTAGTACTCGAGTAAATCAAACAAAATAATTATAAAACATATAAACAACTCCGTATCGTCGAGGCTACAGTTACTCTTAGAATAAATAACAAGCCTTTAAACCCCTAGGTGTTCCTAGTGGACAAGTTTTAGTCTCGTGAAGGTTTACAAGAGGTGTACCTACAAAACCTTTACTTCCAAAATCCAGCTACCTGTGAAAAGTCTAAAAATGACAGTAAACAATTTGTAATTGGCATACTATCAATGATTAAAGGAGGAAGTACCCACTTTCAAATCCAATTCATAAATTAGTGATATAGATTCATTCGGAAAGTTGAACACAACCACAATACTCGGAGTCTAATCAACCACAATCACATGAAAAGATTAAGAAGATGGATATAGAAAGTAGATGGTAGCGAACTGTTGACTAAGGTGAACGGTGTTTCCCATATCTGTCTGAAGGTCACTGCCAAAACAAACCTAAAAATATTATTGGATTGAGATACTAGTCTGAATTCTAATATCAACACAGCTAGCATATACAAGGGAACCAGCGGTCGACAAACTTAATTCTAGATCAATTCACTGGCATATACAAGGGAACCAGTGATCGATTTTATTCAACACAATAATAATATTTTCTTTTTCTTTTTCTTTTTCAAATCGACAACATGATTGGATCTTTTGGATCCAAGCGCATGATTCTTGTCAGCAGATTACATGGTAATTCTCATGCATCCTGCATTCCACGCTTGCTTAGGCGACGGAGACAGGGAGAACACACACATATTGCCATCCAAGTGTCAATTTTTTTTATGTACACCGCTTGATCAAATTGGTTTTTTTTTTTTGTAATAACTAAATCACTCTATTTCATCCTAGCAATGATAACAATTCGATGTTGGTGCCCCACCATATCACTTAGAGAAACAATAGATAAATATGGAAAAATAAAAACAGAACGTGATATGGTGACGACTCCGAGATATGGTGACAACTAACATGTTATTTATTTTTATATTTTGTTCGTTTTCATATGAATAGACTCTACTAACGGGTTCCTCAACTCCTATGTTTTCATTAGTGTAAGGCACAAGTTGATAGATTTCGGAGTTTATAAAGCAATTTTTTTCTTTTTTTTTTTTTTTTTTTTTTTTTTTTTTTTTTTTTTACTAAAGGCATTAAATCAACTAACTTAAACTTTACATTGTACTCAATGTAAAATTTAGGCATTCAAAGTAAAGTTCAAGGTGGGAAATTCCGCAAATGATATGCAAAAACAAAGATAAAATGCTTAAACATAAAAAGATAAAGATACAAAACCAATGGGTTGCTTCCTGCTTAGCGCTTGGTTTAAAGTCGTCAGCCCGACTATCTCCTTGTTTGCTACGCCTTAGTCGGCTTCCAACACATTATGGAAATCTGATTGAATGTTATTACGCCTTAGCCGAGGAGATTAATCAGTTGCATGCACAAAATGGTGAGAAACTCCCTTCCCAACCTCTTAACCCAATAGAGGGTGCCAATGCTATTATGTTGAGAAGTGGTACACAACTTGTGCAACCTGAAATTACTGATTCGGGTAAAGAAGAAACCCCAAAGGAACCAGTTTTGGAGGAAAAGGATGCTGATTTCCCTCAAACTTCCGAGGTACATAAATCTAAGCCTAAATATCTTGTTTCTACTTATGTTCCCCCTCTACCTTTTCCTGGCAGGTTCGCTAAAGCTAATAAGAAGGTGGGACAAAATAGAGATGTTTGAGATGTTTTTAAGAAGGTCCAAGTCAATATTCCACTCATTGAACTAATTCGACAATCTCCTCGCTATGTAAAGTGTGTAAAGGAATTGTCCACTAACAAGCACAAGCTAACTGGTAATGTGGTAATCAGTGTGGGGGAAAACGCTTCGGCGTATCTTAAAAAGAAACTCCCAGCTAAATTGAAAGATCCCGGTAGTTTCACTATTCCATGCACTATTGGTAAAACAAGGTTTACAAAAGCTATGTTAGATTTAAGAGCTTCTATTAATGTCATGCCTACTTCAATTTATGATGCTTTAAATCTTGGCCCTCCCAAGAAAACCGGCATAGTTATTCAACATGCCGATAGATCTAATGTTTACCCGAAAGGGATTGTTGAGGATGTTTTGGTGCAAGTAAAAGGACTAATATTTCCAGTGGATTTCTACGTTTTAGACATGAGTGATGTGAATACATCCTCGTCTACACCTTTGTTGTTGGGTAGATGATCGCTGTCGTAGGCGTCATAAATAATTACACTTTCTTACTACTCAAAATATATAATGAAGCAAGGGCAAGAAAGGATCGTTCCCACAGAGAGGACTTAGGTTGTCAATATGTTATGATTTCCTATATAAAACAATGCGGGTTTTCTGATTTTTATATAAACTAAAATAAAATAAAAGCAAAACAAAGCAATTCAGAAATATGTGAAAGTATTGGTCAAGGATTTCTTTTTCATTCACTAATATGTTCTTGTCTTAGTAACTAGAATTGATATTTAATCTCTCATTATAAAAAGCCCTAAGATACCTTGTCCAAAGAATATCCCGCAATTTTCTCTTATCATCACACATACATGTAAAACGATGCAAGTATGAAATTCTACCAAAAGAATAACCTAACACCTTGCGCTAATCAAGTTCAATTCCCATGGAGCATTAAGATTCATGAAATTAGGATAATCAATGCAATTGAAATACATTGCGCAAACAATTCGAACAAAGGTCATGGTTCTCATATGATTACAAGGATATATCACTATAGGCTATAACCATATTTATGCTACTTGTGTTCAAGGATTATCGCTCGATGATTAATCCTAAACTAGCTATAGATATGAATATGAGTTCTACCAATTTGCAACTTGACAAAACAAATACTCAATCATGTTGTAATACGTCAATCATACAACTATATTTTCAGAGAATCATAAACGATAAATATGAGACAAAACTAATTCATTAAACCCAAAATCATGTTATGTGAAATCAACTTAATCCATAAACCAATAATAAAATTAACTACTCATATTCAAGGAGTTCATAACAAGAATATAGAGAAAAGTTTTCATGTCTTAAACCCTAGAAAACAAAGTAGAAGCCTCCCTAATGGAGATATATAGGTTTAGAGAAAGTCTTTTCTATTTATATATTTCTTCAATTCCCAAAAGGATACTCTTTCCAAAAATAGGTCAAGTTTTCTCAAAACACATCTCCACGCGGTCCACCGAGCCCATGAGTTAGAAATACCCATGTGTAAATCTCTGACAATTTCGTCGTCGGAATTCTGTTGTTGTCGACCGGAAGTTGAACGGAATATACCATGTCGACAGATGGAATATGCTACCGGATGCCACCTGAGTCAAACTAACAGGCTTTCCTGGTCACCGTCATCTTTAACAGTCCCACTGACGGCGCCGTTATCTTGTCACTCACCTGGATCACCGAGTTGACTCTCCGGGAAAGAAAAATGGACAGAGTTTCCTCTGTTTCTGGCTGGTTCCCGGCCAATTTCAGGCCTTTCTTTCTTCACCTCTAACAAGCCTAACCATTCATCTATTCAATTCAGTTCAGACACAACAATTGTGGCATCACTTTTAGCACATTGCAGTATTGGATTCCATTTCACCAACTAACTCGGCCACAACCCTGAAATTTACATTCACTACCAGCTTCCATTTTGAGCTCATCCACATCTCAGCGACAACAACATAAGGTTCATCCTTGACAAGATAATTTCTTTTCCCTGGAAACTCAGCTTTGCTCAATTTAACTTCAGCTCCATGTCCCAGCACCAGAACTTCAATGATCCATCAATTATTTGATTCTCGTGGCATCAACACCATATTTTCCTGCCTTCATTGCAGCAAACTGAACCCAAAACTCCACTAATTTCTTTACCTGCAATATAACTCACCACCAGAGACTCGATCCATCCATTTCCAGGCCATGTCTGACTCCAATAATCCTTGTAACTTCCAATTCCGGCAACAACAACACATTCTGTAACCCAGCCAACCCTTAGCAGCTTATTTTCTTGGCTTCGTTCACCGCTGCCTCATAATGAATCACCACCAGTGCTGCCATTAAATTCTCTGTAGCTCATCAAGTGCAGAAACACAATCAATGACACCATTTCATCAGAACCCAGGTCTTCACAACGCCATTATTCTTCCCTGTGGTTCAAGGTCAACCCTTCTTGCCAATTTTTCTCACTCCCTGTCTCGATGTATGCAGCATAAACCACAACTCTATACCTCATCTAAATATCATCTGCAACCACAGCTCAAAGTCCCTGCAATCTCCATTTCCTGTATTCTGCAACAACCTTTCACACAGCCCCATTACTTACATCTTTGTTGAGCTTCAGGCCAAACCGGATCCAAGTTGTTCTTATGCTCAATTCCCGCTTCAGTTCAGGTGCAAATGTGCCATGTTGCTCCATCTCTTTCTGTTACAGTTCATACCATCACCTCATTGAATCCACAGACAAAACCATTATTTCACCTGAGTTCAAACACCAACAGCCGTCTCCATCTGCAGTTCCAGCTTAATCTCAACCTCTCTCGATCTCACCCATCAACAAAAACTGCTCCTCTTATTCTCAATGCAAATAAAACCCAATCTTCCAATGTTTTCTCGGCATCAAAACTTCAATCCCAGACCTTCATGTTGAAGTCGAACTCAAGGATGAGCTCAGAATCCCATCAATTAATCTTTCTTCTCTGATTTCTCATAATTTCAGGAACCCTAATCTCCAATATCTTCCGGCTTGAACTCACTGTTTCAAACATCAATTCCCTGTAATTTCAATCACACAACCCATTTCATCCGATCATCACACCAATTAATACATTCTTATGTACCGTCAGCAGAAAACCCATCTTATGATTATTGAAATCAAACCCATCTTCCTGTTTAATCACTCAAATCTTAAACTCAAGCAAACCCTAGATTTCATTTCTAATCCTTGAACAGAAGCAACGATTCTTTCTTGATCCAACCTCATGGCAACAGAATCCCCGTCTACTTTCTCCTGCCATCAAAATCTCTGGTTCTTATGGAGCCGCCATCACTTATCTCTCTCGATTTCGGGCAAGGAATGATTGATAGGTGATTTCTCTCGATTCAAGGGTTGTGTAAGAAATGAAGGTGGATACAGCCCCACAGGTCCGGCAGATAAGGGGTAACCAGCTCATTCACGGACTGACAGCCTAATTCCTTTCTCAACTCAACCGTTAGTTCATTCTTCACCTATTTCACGCACAACCTAGCCGGCTCCCTTGTGAATTGACCTTTCTTTCCTTTTATGCTCCAAATGGACGTTTTCTCCTTCTTTTGCTCATAATGACTCCAAGACACCTATATACTCAAAAGTAAACATAAGATACATAATTTACACGAAAGATAGCAAAGAAAGCATAATCAATAGATAATAAAACTAGGTGTTTATGACACCTATCAAATTCTCCCACACTTAGACTTTGCTAGTCCTCGAGCAAATCAAACAAAAGTAATTCTAAATCATACATACAACTCCGTCTCGTCGAGGATACGGTTACTCTTAACATGAATAGAGGCCTTTGAACCCCTAGGTGTCCTTAGTGGACGAGTTATAGTCTCGTGAAGGTTTACATGAGGTATACCTACAAAACCTATATTTCTAAACTCCAGCCGCCTGTGAAAATTTAAGAATGACACTAAATATTTTTATTAATTGGCATATTATCAATGATTACAGGAGGAAGTACCCACTTTTAAATCCAATTCATAAATTAGTAATACAACTTCATTCGGAAGTTGAACACAACCACAATACTCGGAATCCAATCAACCACAATCACATGAAAGATTAAGAAGATGGATATAGAAAGTAGATGGTGGCGGACTGTTGACTAAGGTGAACGGTGTTTCCCCATCTATCTGAGGGTCACTGCCAAAACAAACCTAAAAATCCTATTGGATTGAGCTACTGGTCTGAATTCTAATATCAACACAGCTGGCATATACAAGGGAACCACGGTCGACAAACTTAATTCTAGATCAATTCACTGGCATATACAAGGGAACCAGTGATCGATTTTATTCAACACAATTAATTTTTTTTTTCTTTTTTTTTCAAATCGACAACATGATTGGATTTTGGATCCAAGCGCATGATTCTTGTCAGCAGATTACATGGTAATTCCCATGGATCCTGCATTCCACGCTTGCTTAGGCGAGAGACAGGGAGAACACACACATATTGCTATCCAAGTGTCAATTTTTTTTATGTACACCGTTTGGTCAAATTGGTCTGGTCTTTTTTTTTGTAGTAACTCAATCACTCTATTTCATCCTAGCAGTGATAACAATTCGATGCTGGTGCCCCACCAAATCACTTAGAGAAACAATAGATAAATATGGAAAAATAAAAATAGAACGTGATATGGTGACGACTCCGAGATATGGTGACCTATCATGTTATTTATTTTTATTTTGTTCGTTTTCATATGAATAGACTCTACTAATGGGTTCCTCAACTCCTACAACCACGATGTTTCCATTAGTGTAAGGCAGTTTCTAGACTTAGGAGTTTATCATTTTTTTCTTTCTTTCTTTTTTTTTTTTTTTTTTAACACAAGGGAAAACTAACAAGCTAAAAACTCTATATGAGAACACTCCCCCACACTTAAACTTTACATTGTCCTCAATGTAAAATTTAGTCATCAAAGTAAAGTTCAAGATGGGAAATTCATAACATGATAATATACACAATAAGAAAATAAAATGCAAATAAAAACTCATACTCCAACTCATAGCTATTTCTGAACAATAGAGGATAAACACTAAACAAGCTATTTAGTTGGCATCTAATCCCAACTCACCAATATATATACCTCATCGTCAAGAAAAAATTCCATCTACTTAGAAAGGCTAGTGTTTATTCTAAATTGTTCAAAAATCTCAAAATTGGAGTTTTGATATGCAAATATCCAAAATAAGAAAATAAAGATAAAAGACTTGAGAAATAAAAAGATAGAGATAGATACACAAAACCAGTGGGTTGCCTCCCATTTAGCGCTTGGTTTAAAGTCGTCAGCCCGACTTGCAAGAAATTCCCCATACACCAATAACCTGAAAAGTTGGGGATCCACCCATAGAACCTGTTTTGCAAACACTAGCTTCGCACACATATTAGTAAATAAAGCATAAGTGAAGCTATCAACCAATAAAAGTTTCCCCCACACTTATTGTCCACACTTGGAAGTGTATAAAGAATATAGAAGTCGGGTACTTCCACGGTTTCTTGTTCCAAAACCTGCATAGTATGAGAATCAAGTATCTCTAATGGCGGAAATCGAGAAACAAAGTCATTCAACAATATTCTCGAAGCACATACATTCAAACCAATAAGAGGTAAAGGAGAAGAAACAATATGCAAAGGGTTAGACAAACCTCGCACAATCTCTTGTAGCACGGAATCCTCTTCATCCTTGAAAAATTCAAGTGAATTATTCACCTCTTGTATATCATGGTCCTCTATCAAACGTTGCAACCATTCTTCGTCCGTTTCTGCCTTAACCAAAATCTCGGCATCAACATCTTCATTACAATTCTTTGCAAGCTCAATTGGGTCTTCCACAATATTGGTCATAACGGTCTCATTCTCAACATACTCCTCTTTGTTGTAAGGTACATACTCCACTGCGGATTCAAGTCTCACCATAAGGAACTTTTTTAGAACACTCATTGCATCATCCTCAAGCTCTACCTTTTGAATAGGTTCTTGATCGTTATAAAGATAAATGCTCGAGTAAGCTACACTAGTGTCATCATATTCCTTTTCATCTTCACCTTGATCGCAAAAAGGCTCCATTGTACACTCCTCGGGGATGTCACCATAAATTGGTTCAAGCGATGTACTTTCATAGTCTTCATCACTATCATAGTTAACATAGATTGGCTACCACTTCCCAAAGATTGGTCTTTCGCAGAATTTTGCATGTCCTCTTTGTATTCTTCAATGCCTTGTCTTAAAATGGAAACACCTTTTTGAAGCTCTTGGAGTGATCCATCCAAATTTTGAAAATAGTGTTCCATTTGTTGGAAAAGCTCGTTCGACAAGGAAAAAGTAGAATCACTTACTTCATATTGTTAGGCCAATTATCTTCCCTTTGAATGGGTGAATGATCATAACTACGATCAGAAATTGGGCCAAACACTATGAGCACATTCGGTCAATGAATTGGTTGTCTACAAACTGACTCCATGCACCATAAATTGTTGCATCTCATCTACCAAACTCGAAATATGAATAGGACAACTATTCTCCCCTCCTTGTGGTTGCTCACTTACATACCTACCGTAAGAAGGTTGGTATGTATGAGAATAACTCAAAGGGTACGTAGAATATTGACCATAACCAAAGGATTGGTTTTGATTGTATTCCCCGCAAGGGTGATAGTTGTTCATTTTGTTGAGGTTGATAACCGTACCATTGTTCCAATATGCTCCGTCCATAGTAATTGGTACCTGAAACAAGAGTTCTCAAAACAAGGTTAAAAACCAGAAAATAAAAACAAAAACAAAATAAAAAAAACAAGACTAAAAACAAAAATAAGAAACCAAAAAAATGACAACCGCTGCCTCCCGGCAGTGGCGCCAAAATTTGATCGTTGTCGTAGGCGTCAAAAATAATTACACTTTACTACTCAAAATATATAAGCAAGGGCAAGAAAGGATCGTTCCCACAGAGAGGACTTAGGTTGTCAATATGTTATGTTCCTATATAAAAATGGGGGTTTTCTTTTTTATATAACTAAAATAAAATAAAAGCAAACAAAGCAATAAAGCAAGCAATTCAGAAATATGTGAAAGTATTGGTCAAGGATTTGTTTTCATTCACTAACATGTTCTTGTCTTAATAACTAGAATTGATATTTAATCTCTCATTATCAAAAGCCCTAAGATACCTTGTCAAAGATCCCGCAATTTCCTCTTATCATCACACATACATGTAAAACGATGCAAGTATGAATTCTACCAAAAGAATAACCTAACGCCTTGCGCTAATCAAGTTCAATTCCCATGGAGCATTAAGATTCATGAAATTA
This sequence comes from Papaver somniferum, assembly GCF_003573695.1. Taxonomy (NCBI): domain Eukaryota; kingdom Viridiplantae; phylum Streptophyta; class Magnoliopsida; order Ranunculales; family Papaveraceae; genus Papaver; species Papaver somniferum. The sequence goes on from NC_039367.1 coordinate 54,686,127, forward strand.
GGCTAATCAATGCAATTGAAATACATTGCGCAAACAATTCGAACAAAGGTCATGGTTCTCATATGATTACAAGGATATATCACTATAACCATATTTATGCTACTTGTGTTCAAGGATTAGCGCTCGATGATTAATCCTAAACTAGATATAGATATTAATATGAGTTCTACCAATTTTCAACTTGACAAAACAAATACTCAATCATGTTGTAATACGTCAATCATACAACTATATTTTCAGAGAATCATGAACGATAAATATGAGACAAAACTAATTCATTAAACCCAAAATCATGTTATGTGAAATCAACTTAATCCATAAACCAATAATAAAATTAACTACTCATGTTCAAGGAGTTCATCACAAGAATATAGAAAAATTTCATGTCTTAAACCCTAGAAAACAAAGTAGAAGCCTCCCTAATGGAGATATATAGGTTTAGAGAAAGACTTTTCTATTTATATTTTTTCAATTCCCAAAAGGATACTCTTTCCAAAAATAGGTCAAGTCTTCTCAAAACCCATCTCACGCGGTCCACCGAGCCCATGAGTTAGAAATACCCATGTGTAAATCTCTGCCAATTTCGTCGTCGGAATTCTGTTGTTGTCGACCGGAAGTTGAACAAATATACCCAGTTGAACGCTGGAATATGCTACCGGATGCCACCTGAGACAAACTAACAGGCTTTCCTGGTCACCGTCATCTTTAACAGTCCCACTGACGGCGCCATTATCTTGTCGACTCACCTGATCACCGAGTTGACTCTCCGGGAAAGAAAAATGGACAGAGTTTCCTCTGTTTCTGGCTGGTTCCCGGCCAATTTCAGGCCTTTCTTTCTTCACCTCTAACAAGCCTAACCATTCATCTATTCAATTCAGTTCAGACACAACAATTGTGGCATCACTTTTAGCACATTGCAGTATTGGATTCCATTTCACCAACTAACTCGGCCACAACCCTGAAATTTACATTCACTACCAGCTTCCATTTGAGCTCATCCACATCTCAGCGACAACAACATAAGGTTCATCCTTGACACGATAATTCTTTTCCCTGGAAACTCAGCTTGCTCAATTTAACTTCAGCTCCATGTCCCAGCACCAGAACTTCAATGATCCATCCATTATTTGATTCTCGTGGCATCAACACTATTTTCCTGCCTTCTGCAGCAAACTGAACCCAAAACTCCACTAATTTCTTTACCTGCAATATAACTCACCACCAGAGACTCGATCCATCCATTTCCAGGACATGTCCGACTCCAATAATCCTTGTAACTTCCAATTCCGGCAACAAAACACATTCTGTAACCCAGCCAACCCTTAGCAGCTTATTTTCTTGGCTTCGTTCACCGCTGCCTCATAATGAATCACCACCAGTGCTGCCATTAAATTCTCTGTAGCTCATCAAGTGCAGCAACACAATCAATGACACCATTTCATCAGAACCCAGGTCTTCACAACGCCATTATTCTTCCCTGTGGTTCAAGGTCAACCCTTCTTGCCAATTTTCTCACTCTCTGTCTCGATGTATGCAGCATAAACCACAACTCTATCCCTCATCTAAATATCATCTGCAACCACAGCTCAAAGTCCCTTCAATCTCCATTTCCTGTATTCTGCAACAACCCTTCACACAACCCCATTAACATCTTTGTTGAGCTTCAGGCCAAACCGGATCCAAGTTGTTCTTATGCTCAATTCCCGCTTCAGTTCAGGTGCAAATGTGCCATGTTGCTCCATCTCTTTCTGTTACAGTTCATACCATCACCTCATTGAATCCACAGACAAAACCATTATTTCACCTGAGTTCAAACACCAACAGCCGTCTCCATCTGCAGTTCCAGCTTAATCTCAACCTCTCTCGATCTCACCCATCAACAAAAACTGCTCCTCTTATTCTCAATGCAAATAAAACCCAATCTTCCAAGTTTTCTCGGCATCAAAACTTCAATCCCAGACCTTCATGTTGAAGTCGAACTCAAGGATGAGCTCAGAATCCCATCAATTAATCTTTCTTCTCTGATTTCTCATAATTTCAGGAACCCTAATCTCCAATATCTTCCGGCTTGAACTCACTGTTTCAAACATCAATTCCCTGTAATTTCAATCACACAACCCATTTCATCCGACCATCACACCAATTAATCCATTCTTATGTACCGTCAGCAGAAAACCCATCTTATCATTATTGAAATCAAACCCATCTTCCTGTTTAATCACTCAAATCTTAAACTCAAGCAAACCCTAGATTTCATTTATAATCCTTGAACAGAAGCAACGATTCTTTCTTGATCCAACCTCATGGCAACAGAATCCCCGTCTACTTTCTCCTGCCATCAAAATCTCTGGTTCTTATGGAGCCGCCATCACTTATCTCTCTCTATTTCGGGCAAAGAATGATTGATAGGTGATTTCTCTGATTCAAGGGTTGTGTAAGAAATGAAGGTGGATACAGCCCCACAGGTCCGGCAGATAAGGGGTAACCAGCTCATTCACGGACTGACAGCCTAATTCCTTTCTCAACTCAACCGTTAGTTCATTCTTCACCTATTTCACGCACAACCTAGCCGGCTCCCTTGTGAATTGACCTTTCTTTCCTTTTATGCTCCAAATGGACGTTTTCTCCTTCTTTTGCTCATAATGACTCCAAGACACCTATATACTCAAAAGTAAACATAAGATACATAATTTACACGAAAGATAGCAAAGAAAGCATAATCAATAGATAATAAAACTAGGTGTTTATGACACCTATCAAATTCTCCCACACTTAGACTTTGCTAGTCCTCGAGCAAATCAAACAAAAGTAATTCTAAATCATACATACAACTCCGTCTCGTCGAGGATACGGTTACTCTTAACATGAATTAGAGGCCTTTGAACCCCTAGGTGTCCTTAGTGGACGAGTTATAGTCTCGTGAAGGTTTACATGAGGTATACCTACAAAACCTATATTTCTAAACTCCAGCCGCCTGTGAAAATTTAAGAATGACACTAAATATTTTTATTAATTGGCATATTATCAATGATTACAGGAGGAAGTACCCACTTTTAAATCCAATTCATAAATTAGTAATACAACTTCATTCGGAAGTTGAACACAACCACAATACTCGGAATCCAATCAACCACAATCACATGAAAGGATTAAGAAGATGGATATAGAAAGTAGATGGTGGTGGACTGTTGACTAAGGTGAACGGTGTTTCCCACATCTATCTGAAAGTCACTGCCAAAACAAACCTAAAAATCCTATTGGATTGAGCTATTGGTCTGAATTCTAATATCAACACAGCTGGCATATACAAGGGAACCAACGGTCGACAAACTTAATTCTAGATCAATTCACTGGCATATACAAGGGAACCAGTGATCGATTTTATTCAACACAATAATAATTTTTTTTTCTTTTTTTTTCAAATCGACAACATGATTGGATATTTTGGATCCAAGCGCATGATTCTTCTCAGCAGATTACATGGTAATTCCCATGGATCCTGCATTCCACGCTTGCTTAGGCGACAGAGACAGGGAGAACACACACATATTGCTATCCAAGTGTCAATTTTTTTTTATGTACACCGTTTGGTCAAATTGGTCTGGTCTTTTTTTTTGTAGTAACTCAATCACTCTATTTCATCCTAGCAGTGATAACAATTCGATGCTGGTGCCCCACCAAATCACTTAGAGAAACAATAGATAAATATGGAAAAATAAAAATAGAACGTGATATGGTGACGACTCCGAGATATGGTGACGCCTATCATGTTATTTATTCTTATATTTTGTTCGTTTTCATATGAATAGACTCTACTAATGGGTTCCTCAACTCCTACAACCACGATGTTTCCATTAGTGTAAGGCGCAAGTTTCTAGACTTAGGAGTTTATCATTTTTTTCTTTCTTTTCTAGTTTTTTTTTTTTTTTTTGTTAAGACAAGGGAAAACTAACAAGACTAAAAACTCTATATGAGAACACTCCCCCACACTTAAACTTTACATTGTCCTCAATGTAAAATTTAGTCAATCAAAGTAAAGTTCAAGATGAGAAATTCATAACATGATATATATACACAATAAGAAAATAAAAATGCAAAATAAAAACTCATACTCCAACTCATAGCTATTTCTGAACAATAGAGGATAAACACTAAACAAGCTATTTAGTTGGCATCAAATCCCAACTCAACCAATATATATACCTCATCTTCAAGAAAAAATTCCATCTACTTAGAAAGGCTAGTGTTTATTCTAAATTGTTCAAAAATCTCTAAAAATTGGAGTTTTGATATGCAAATATCCAAAATAAGAAAATAAAGATAAAGGACTTGAGAAATAAAAAGATAGAGATAGATACACAAAACCAGTGGGTTGCCTCCCATTTAGCGCTTGGTTTAAAGTCGTCAGCCCGACTTGCAAGATGAATTCCCCATACACCAATAACCTGAAAATTTGGGGATCCACCCATAGAACCTGTTTTGCAAACACTAGCTTCGCACACATATTAGTACAATAAAGCATAAGTGAAGCTATCAACCAATAAAAGTTTCCCCCACACTTATTGTTGCCCACACTTGGGAGTGTATAAAGAATATAGAAGTCGGGTACTTCCACGGTTTCTTGTTCCAAAACCTGCATAGTATGAGAATCAAGTATCTCTAATGGCGGAAATCGAGAAACAAAGTCATTCAACAATATTCTCGAAGCACATACATTCAAACCAATAAGAGGTAAAGGAGAAGAAACAATATGCAAAGGGTTAGACAAACCTCGCACAATCTCTTGTAGCACGTAATCCTCTTCATCCTTGAAAAATTCAAGTGAATTATTCACCTCTTGTATATCATGGTCCTCTATCAAACCTTGCAACCATTCTTCGTCCGTTTCTGCCTTAACCAAAATCTCGGCATCAACATCTTCATTACAATTCTTTGCAATCCCAATTGGGTCTTCCACAATATTGGTCATAACGGTCTCATTCTCAACATACTCCTCTTTGTTGTAAGGTACATACTCTACTGCGGATTCAAGTCTCACCATAAAGAACTTTTTTAGAACACTCATTGCATCATCCTCAAGCTCTACCTTTTGAATAGGTTCTTGATCGTTATAAAGATAAATGCTCGAGTAAGCTACACTAGTGTCATCATATTCCTTTTCATCTTCACCTTGATCGCAAAAAGGCTCCATTGTACACTCCTCGGGGATGTCACCATAAATTGGTTCAAGCGATGTACTTTCATAGTCTTCATCACTATCATAGTTAACATATGATTGGCTACCACTTCCCAAAGATTGGTCTTTCGCAGAATTTTGCATGTCCTCTTTGTGTTCTTCAATGCCTTGTCTTAAAATGGAAACACCTTTTTGAAGCTCTTGGAGTGATCCATCCAAATTTTGAAAATAGTGTTCCATTTGTTGGAAAAGCTCGTTCGACAAGGATAAAGTAGAATCACTTACTTCAATATTGTTAGGCCAATTATCTTCCCTTTGAATGGGTGAATGATCATAACTACGATCAGAAATTGGGCCAAACACACTATGAGCACATTCGGTCAATGAAATTGGTTCCACGCTTGGATGTCTACAAACTGACTCCATGCCCACCATAAATTGTTGCATCTCATCTACCAAACTAGAAGAAATATGTATATGAGCACAACTATTCTCCCCTCCTTGTGGTTTCTCACTTACATACCTACTGTAAGAAGGTTGGTATGTATGAGAATAACTCAAAGGGTACGTAGAATATTGACCATAACCAAAGGATTGGTTTTGATTGTATTCCCCGCAAGGGTGATAGTTGTCATAATTTTGTTGAGGTTAATAACTGTACTCATTGTTCCAATATGCTCCGTCCATAGTAATTGGTACCTGAAACAAGAGTTCTCAAAACAAGGTTAAAATCTAGAAAATAAAAACAAAAACGAAATAAAAAAAACAAGACTAAAAACAAAAATAAGAAACCAAAAATAAATGACAACCGCTGCCTCCCTGGCAGTGGCGCCAAAATTTGATCGTTGTCGTAGGCGTCAAAAATAATTACACTTTCTTACTACTCAAAATATATAATGAAGCAAGGGCAAGAAAGGATCGTTCCCACATAGAGGACTTAGGTTGTCAATATGTTATGATTTCCTATATAAAATAATGGGGGTTTTCTGATTTTTATATAAACTAAAATAAAATAAAAGCAAAACAAAGCAATAAAGCAAGCAATTCAGAAATATGTGAAAGTATTGGTCAAGGATTTTGTTTTCATTCACTAACATGTTCTTGTCTTAATAACTAGAATTGATATTTAATCTCTCATTATCAAAAGCCCTAAGATACCTTGTCCAAAGAATATCCTGCAATTTCCTCTTATCATCACACATACATGTAAAACGATGCAAGTATGAAATTCTACCAAAAGAATAACCTAACGCCTTGCGCTAATCAAGTTCAATTCCCATGAAGCATTAAGATTCATGAAATTAGGCTAATCAATGCAATTGAAATACATTGCGCAAACAATTCGAACAAAGGTCATGGTTCTCATATGATTACAAGGATATATCACTATAGGCTATAACCATATTTATGCTACTTGTGTTCAAGGATTAGCGCTCGATGATTAATCCTAAACTAGATATAGATATTAATATGAGTTCTACCAATTTTCAACTTGACAAAACAAATACTCAATCATGTTGTAATACGTCAATCATACAACTATATTTTCAGAGAATCATGAACGATAAATATGAGACAAAACTAATTCATTAAACCCAAAATCATGTTATGTGAAATCAACTTAATCCATAAACCAATAATAAAATTAACTACTCATGTTCAAGGAGTTCATCACAAGAATATATAGAAAAAATTTCATGTCTTAAACCCTAGAAAACAAAGTAGAAGCCTCCCTAATGGAGATATATAGGTTTAGAGAAAGACTTTTCTATTTATATATTTTTCAATTCCCAAAAGGATACTCTTTCCAAAAATAGGTCAAGTCTTCTCAAAACCCATCTCCACGCGGTCCACCGAGCCCATGAGTTAGAAATACCCATGTGTAAATCTCTGCCAATTTCGTCGTCGGAATTCTGTTGTTGTCGACCGGAAGTTGAACAGAATATACCCAGTTGAACGCTGGAATATGCTACCGGAGGCCACCTGAGTCAAACTAACAGGCTTTCCTGGTCACCGTCATCTTTAACAGTCCCACTGACGGCGACGTTATCTTGTTGACTCACCTGGATCACCGAGTTGACTCTCCGGGAAAGAAAAATGGACAGAGTATCCTCTGTTTCTGGCTGGTTCCCGGCCAATTTCAGGCCTTTCTTTCTTCACCTCTAACAAGCCTAACCATTCATCTATTCAATTCAGTTCAGACACAACAATTGTGGCATCACTTTTAGCACATTGCAGTATTGGACTCATTACCAACCATTCCACCAACTAACTCGACCACAACCCTGAAATTTACATTCACTACCAGCTTCCATATCGATCTCCTCCACATCTCAGCGACAACAGCATCAGGTTCATCCTTGACGAGATAATCTCTTTTCCCTGGAAACTCAGCTTGGCTCAATTTAACTTGAGCTCCATGTCCCAGCACCAGAACTTCAATGATCCATCCATTATTTGATTCTCGCGGCATCAACACCATCTTTTCCTGCCTTCACTGCAGCAAATTGAACCCAAAACTCCACTAATTTCTTTACCTGCAATATAACTCACCACCAGAGACTCGAGCCATCCATTTCCAGGCCATGTCCAGCTCCAATAATCCTTATAACTTCCAATTCCGGCAACAACAGCACATTATGTAACCCAGCCAACCCTTAGCAGCTTATTTTCTTGGCTTCGTTCACCGCTGCCTCAAAATGAATCACCACCAGTGCTTCCATTAAATTCTCTGTAGCTCATCAAGTACAGCAACACAATCAATGGCACCATTTCATCAGAACCCAGGTCTTCACAGCGCCATCATTCTTCCCTGTGGTTCAAGCTCAACCCTTCTTGCCAATTTCTCTCACTCCCTGTCTCGAAGTATGCAGCATAAACCACAACTTAATCCCTCATCTCAATATCATCTTCAACCACAGCTCAAAGTCCCTGCAATCTCCATTTCCTGTATTCTGCAACAACCCTTCACACAACCCCACTACTTACATCTTTGTTGAGCTTCATGCCAAACCAGATCCCAGCTGTTCTTATGCTCAATTCCCGCTTCAGTTCATGTGCAAATGAGCAATGTTGCTCCATCTCTTTCTGTTACAGTTCATACCACCACCTCAATGAATCCACAGACAAAACCATTCTTTCACCTGAGTTCAAACACCAACAACCGTCTCCATCTGCAGTTCCATCTTAATCTCAACCTCTCTCGATCTCACCCATCAACATCAGCTGCTCCTCTTATTCTCAATGCAAATAAAACCCAATCTTCCACTGTTTTCTCGGCATCAGAAATTCAATCCCAGACCTTCATGTTGAAGTCGAACTCAAGGATGAGCTCGGAATCCCATCAATTAATATTTCTTCTCTGATTTCTCATAATTTCATGAACCCTAATCTCCAATATCTTCCGGCTTGAATTCACTGTTTCAAACATCAATTCCCTGTAATTTCAATCACACAGCCCATTTCATCCGACCATCACACCAATTAATCCATTCTAATGTGCCGTCAGCAGAAAACCCATCTTATCATTATTGAAATCAAACCCATCTTCCTGTTTAATCACTCAAATCTTAAATTCAAGCAAACCCTAGATTTCATTTCTAATCCTTGAACAGAAGCAACGATTCTTTCTTGATCCAACTTCATGGCAACAGAATCCCCGTATACTTTCTCCTGCCCTCAAAATCTCTGGTTCTTATGGATCCTCCATCACTTATCTCTCTCGATTTCGGGAAAAGAATGATTGAGAGATGATTTCTCTCGATTCAAGGGTTGTGTAAGAAATGAAGGTGGATACAACCACCCAGGTACGACAGATAAGGGGTAACCAGCTCATTCACGGACTGACAGCCTAATTCCTTCTCAACTCAACTTTCAGTTCATTCTTCACCTCTTTCGCGCACAACCTAGCCGGCTCCCTTGTGAATTGACATTTCTAGCCCTTTATGCTCCAAATGGACGTTTTCTCCTTCTTTTGCTCATAATGACTCCAAGACGCCTATATACTCAAAAGTAAACATAAGATACATAATTTACACGAAAAATATCAAAGAAAGCATAATCAATAGATAACAAAACTAGGTGTTTATGACACCTATCAAATTCCCCCACACTTAGACTTTGCTAGTCCTCGAGCAAATCAAACAAAAGTAATTCTAAATCATACATACAACTCCGTCTCGTCGAGGACACGGTTACTCTTAACATGAATAAGAGGCCTTTGAGAAACAATTCGATGCTGGTGCCCCACCAAATCACTTAGAGAAACAATACATAAATATGGAAAAATAAAAATAGAACGTGTTAAGAGTAACCGTATCCTCGACGAGACGGAGTTGTATGTATGATTTAGAATTACTTTTGTTTGATTTGCTCGAGGACTAGCAAAGTCTAAGTGTGGGGGAATTTGATAGGTGTCATAAACACCTAGTTTTGTTATCTATTGATTATGCTTTCTTTGCTATTTTTCGTGTAAATTATGTATCTTAGGTTTACTTTTGAGTATATAGGTGTCTTGGAGTCATTATGAGCAAAAGAAAAAGAAAACGTCCATTTGGAACATAAAGGGAAAGAAAGGTCAATTCACAAGGGAGCCGGCTAGGTTGTGCGAGAAAGAGGTGAAGAATGAACTAACAGTTGAGTTGAGAAAGGAATTAGGTTGTCAGTCCGTGAATGAGCTGGTTACACCTTATCTGCCGGACCTGGGTGGCTGTATCCACCTTCATTTCTTACACAACCCTTGAATCAAGAGAAATCATCTCTCAATCATTCTTTGCCCGAAATCGAGAGAGGTAAATGATGGCGGCTCCATAAGAACCAGAGATTTTGATGGCAGGAGAAAGTAGACGAGGATTTTGTTTCCATGAGGTTGGATCAAGAAAGAATCATTGCTTCTGTTCAAGGATTAGAAATGAAATCTAGGGTTTGCTTGAGTTTAAGATTTGAGTGATTAAACAGGAAGATGGGTTTGATTTCAATAATGATAAGATGGGTTTTCTGCTGACGGTACATAAGAATGGATTAATTGGTGTGATGGTCGGATGAAATGGGTTGTGTGATTGAAATTACAGGGAATTGATGTTTGAAACAGTGAGTTCAAGCCGGAAGATATTGGAGATTAGGGTTCCTGAAATTATGAGAAATCAGAGAAGAAAGATTAATTGATGGGATTCCGAGCTCATCCTTGAGTTCGACTTCAACATGAAGGTCTGGGATTGAAGTTCTGATGTCGAGAAAACAGTGGAAGATTGGGTTTTATTTGCATTGAGAATAAGAGGAGCAGTTGTTGTTGATGGGTGAGATCGAGAGAGGTTGAGATTAAGATGGAACTGCATATGGAGACGGCTGTTGGTGTTTGAACTCAGGTGAAATAATGGTTTTGTCTGTGGATTCAATGAGGTGATGGTATGAACTGTAACAGAAAGAGATGGAGCAACATAGCTCATTTGCACCTGAACTGAAGCGGGAATTGAGCATAAGAACAGCTGGGATCTGGTTTGGCCTGAAGCTCAACAAAGATGTAAGTAATGGGGTTGTGTGAAGGGTTGTTGCAGAATGAAGGAAATGGAGATTGCAGGGACTTTGAGCTGTGGTTGCAGAATATATTTAGATGAGGGATAGAGTTGTGGTTTATGCTGCATACTTCGAGACAGGGAGTGAGAGAAATTGGCAAGAAGGGTTGACCTTGAACCACAGGGAAGAATGATGGTGTTGTGAAGACCTGGGTTATGATGAAATGGTACCATTGATTGTGTTGCTGCACTTGATGAGCTACAGAGAATTTAATTGCAGCACTGGTGGTGATTCATTATGAGGCAGCGGTGAACGAAGCCAAGAAAATAAGCTGCTAAGGGTTAGCTGGGTTACAGAATGTGCTGCTGTTGCCGGAATTGGAAGTTACAAGGATTATTGGAGCTGGACATGGCCTGGAAATGGATGGCTCGAGTCTCTGGTGGTGAGTTATATTGCAGGTAAAGAAATTAATGGAGTTTTGGGTTCAGTTTGCTGCAGTGAAGGCAGGAAAAGATGGTGTTGATGCCGCGAGAATCAAATAATGGATGGATCATTGAAGTTATGGTGCTGGGACATGGAGCTCAAGTTAAATTGAGCCAAGCTGAGTTTCCAGGGAAAAGAGATTATCTCGTCAAGGATGAACCTGATGTTGTTGTCGCTGAGATGTGGAGGAGCTCAAAATGGAAGCTGGTAGTGAATGTAAATTTCAGGGTTGTGGTCGAGTTAGTTGGTGAAATGGTTGGCAATGAATCCAATAATGCAATGTGCTAAAAGTGATGCCAAAATTGTTGTGTCTGAACTGAACTGAATAGATGAATGGTTAGGCTTGTTAAAGGTGAAGAAAGAAAGGCCTGAAATTGGCCGGGCACCAGCCAGAAACAGAGGAAACTTTGTCCATTTTTCTTTCCCGACGAGTCAACTCGGTGATCCAGGTGAGTCGAAAAGATAACGGTGCCGTCAGTGGGACTGTTAAAGATGACGGTGACCAGGAAAGCCTGTTAGTTTGACTCATGTGGCCTCCGGTAGCATATTCCAGCTATCGACATGGTATATCCCGTTCAACTTCCGGTCGACAACAACAGAATTCCGACGACGAAATTGGCAGAGATTTACACATGGGTATTTCTAACTCATGGGCTCGGTGGACCGCGTGGAGATGGGTTTTGAGAAGACTTGACCTATTTTTGGAAAGAGTATCCTTTTGGGAATTGAAGAAATATATAAATAGAAAAGTCTTTCTCTAAACCTATATATCTCCATTAGGGAAGCTTCTACTTTGTTTTCTAGGGTTTAAGACATGAAAACTTTTCTCTATATTCTTGTTATGAACTCCTTGAATATGAGTATTTAATTTTATTATTGGTTTATGGATTAAGTTGATTTCACATAACATGATTTTGGGTTTAATGAATTAGTTTTCTCTCATATTTATCGTTTATGATTCTCTGAAAATATAGTTGTATGATTGACGTATTACAACATGATTGAGTATTTGTTTTGTCAAGTTGCAAATTGGTAGAACTCATATTCATATCTATAGCTAGTTTAGGATTAATCATCGAGCGATAATCCTTGAACACAAATAGCATAAATATGGTTATAGCCTATAGTGATATATCCTTGTAATCATATGAGAACCATGACCTTTGTTCGAATTGTTTGCGCAATGTATTTCAATTGCATTGATTAGCCTAATTTCATGAATCTTAATGCTCCATGGGAATTGAACTTGATTAGCACAAGGCGTTAGGTTATTCTTTTGGTAGAATTTCATTATTGCATCGTTTTACATGTATGTGTGATGATAAGAAAAAATTGCGGGATATTCTTTGGACAAGGTATCTTAGGGCTTTTTATAATGAGAGATTAAATATCAATTCTAGTTACTAAGACAAGAACATATTAATGAATGAAAATGAAATCCTTGACCAATACTTTCACATATTTCTGAATTGCTTTGTTTTGCTTTTGTTTTAGTTTATATAAAAATCAGAAAACCCGTATTGTTTTATATAGGAAATCATAACATATTGACAACCTAAGTCCTCTCTGTGGGAACGATCCTTTCTTGCCCTTGCTTCATTATATATTTTTAGTAGTAAGAAAGTGTAATTATTTTTGACACCTACGACAGCGATCATCTACCCAACAACAAAGGTGTAGACGAGGATGTATTCACATCACTCATGTCTAAAACGTAGAAATACACTGGAAATATTAGTCCTTTTACTTGCACCAAAACATCCTCAGCAATCCCTTTCGGGTAAACATTAGATCTATCGGCAAGTTGAATAACTATGCCGGTTTTCTTGGGAGGGCCAAGATTTAAATCATCATAAATTGAAGTAGGCATGACATTAATAGAAGCTCCTAAATCTAACATAGCTTTTGTAAACCTTGTTTTACCAATAGTGCATGGAATAGTGAAACTACTGGGATCTTTCAATTTAGGTGGGAGTTTATTTTTAAGATACGCCGAAGCGTTTTCCCCCACACTCATTACCACATTACCAGTTAGCTTGTGCTTGTTAGTGCACAATTCCTTTACACACTTTACATAGCGAGGAGATTGTCGAATTAGTTCAATGAGTGGAATATTGACTTGGACCTTCTTAAAAACATCTCAAACATCTCTATTTTGTTCCACCTTCTTATTAGCTTTAGCGAACCTGCCAGGAAAAGGTAGAGGGGGAACATAAGTAGAAACAAGAGATTTATGCTTAGATTTATGTACCTCGGAAGTTTGAGGGAAATCAGCATCCTTTTCCTCCAAAACTGGTTCCTTTGGGGTTTCTTCTTTACCCGAATCAGTAATTTCAGGTTGCACAAGTTGTGTACCACTTCTCAACGTAATAGCATTGGAACCCTCTATTGGGTTAAGAGGTTGGGAAGGGAGTTTCTCACCACTTTGTGCATGCAACTGATTAATCTCCTCGGCCATTGAACCAACTTGTGTTTGCAAGTCCTTGACCGCACCCTCCGTTCTTTGCATAAAAGATTTCAGCAACTCCTCCATATTGGACCCTTGATTTTGAGGTTTTTGTTGTGGTGGTTGACCAACTTGTGACTACAACTCCTTAATTGCATTATCCGTTTTCTGCTGATTTAAGTTAGCTAGTTGTTGATTTTGTTGTACCACGGACATTAGAGCCTCCACCAAAGTAACCATCTTTGCCAATTATGGATTTTGGGCTTGTTGCGGTTGTTGCACTTGTTGTTGGAACTCACTCGGATGGTTGTGAACAGAACTTGTACTTGCAACCTTCTCGTAAGTGTTGGAGTAAATACCATACGGCTGAGTTGAGAATATAGCATTGACATGCTCTACGTTCTCATAAGCTGGGCGTGATGGTTTTACAATCACTGCTGCAATTTGTTGCATCATTGCCATCATATTGCTCATTTGTTAACGTAATTCAATAATCTCGTCAACTTGATTAACTCCCTTGGTAGGTGGTTCTGATCCACGACTTGAAAATTGTTGAGAATTTGCTGCCATACTCTCAATCAACTCTCTAGCATGTGTCACCGTCTTGTTCATAAGTGCACCACCACTTACAACGTCAATAAGATTCCTATCACTTACTTGGATACCTTCATAGAAGTATTATATAATCATTGCGTCACTAAATTGGTGATGAGGGAAGCTTGCTACCAATCTCTTGTACCGTTCCCAACATTCATACAACGATTCCCCCACACTTTGTTTCATCCCACAAATCTCCTTGCGAATTTGAGTCGCTTTCGATGCAGGAAAATATCTCTCCAAGAAAAGTTTCTTCAACCCATTCCATGTTGTAATACTACCAGGCGGTAAGTAATATAACCAATCTTTAGCTGCATCGAGTAAAGAGAAAGGAAAAGCACGCAACATTCCTTCATCTGCAGTAGCCCCATTAGGTATCATGTTTTTCATCACCCATTGAAACTCCATAAGATGCTTGTTCGGATCTTCCCATACACATCCATGAAACTTTGGTATTTGACTGATCAACCCTGGCTTGATATCAAAAGTGGAAGTTGCTTCAATACACCATTATTGTTGATCCAACTTCTGAGAAGCTAGCTCCTTGAGTGTACGATTAGCATCACCCATTGCTTCCCTCGGTTTGTATTTCAGCAAGGTACCTGAAACATAATTCTCAAAACGAAATTAAAAACAAAATAAGAATAAGAAACCAAAACAAAATAACAACCGCTGCCTCCCCGGCAGCGGCGAGGCAGCGACGCTAAAATTTGATCGCTGTCGTATGCGTCAAAAATAATTTCACTTTCCTAAAGTATATGATAAGAAAGAGTTCGTTTCCACAGAGAGGCAATTGTAGTTATTATGTATTCAATTTCCTAAAGTAACCAATTGGGGGAATTTCTGATTTTTATGTAAACAATAAAAGTAAATCAAAAGCAAAGTAAATTGGAGAAATAATCAATGAGAGAAAGTAGTGGTCAAGGAATTCATCTTCAATCTTAAACGAGTGCTTGGATACATGATTAGAATTACAATTTAATCTCTTTTATTATCAAAAGCCTAGAGTATCAAGAGAGCAAGATATTTCATTAATTTCCTAAGTTCATCAACACACACATTAGATCTGCGTATATGAATTCTACCTAAAGAATAACCTAACGCCTTGCGCTAATTAAGTTCAATTACTAGGAGCATTAAGTTTTGGAAATAGGCTAATCAATGCAATTGTCATACATTGGGCATGGCAATTCGGACAATGGTAAAACTCTACATATGATGATGAGCGTGTATCACTACAAACCTTAATCATATCATGCTACTTGTATTCGGGATTATCGCTTGATGAAAAACCCTAAAATAGCTGTGGAAAAGGATGCAAGTTCAATTAATTGGCCACTTAACTAAACAAACACCTAAATCCTATCACAATACATCAATCATGTGATTATTAAAAACAATAGAGATTTGAACGATAATCAAGAGAGAAAACTAATGCATTAATTAAGCACAAGCTTTAGAAATAGGACTACATCCTTAACCAATAATGAATAAATTAGATACTCATAGCTATGGAGTTCATCATAATCAATAATCAAATAAAGAAGATGAAAAATAAATACGAAAGCAAACCCTAGTTGCGGCTATCTCCAAAGCTCCAAGTAGAATACGTGATTTCCAAGTTGTAGAAGTATTTCTTTTATATTCCTTTGCTTTCCAAAATTAGGTTTAGTCTTCAAAGTCCATTAGATGAAAATCCACCAAGCCCATATGTGAGAAAAACCCATGTATAAAATATGCCCCAAAAATTGTCGCCGGAAAACTGGTGCACTGGCCGGAAGTTGGTCGGAAAAAGTAGCTCATGCGACCGACAAAGTCAAACCGGTCACCGGTCAAACCTCAGGTCAACTGAGTTAACTCGGGTCAAGCACTGAGTCAGTGGACTCGATTCAGTAATGTCACGAGTCATACCGGGTCAGATCATGAGTCAGCTGGCTAGTCAGACGAATCAGGTCTGAGTCACATTAGCCAAGCCATCTTGCACACCCCAGTCTTGTGTTGCATAACCATTGCACATCACCAGTGCCCACCCAGCCTTGATGGCTGCTCATCCTGCAACATTTTCTCTTCTTCCAATCCAGTCTCACAGCATCACCAGTCTCTATCTTTGTTGCTCAAATATGAACTCCAGCTGCTCCATAACATCACAAATACCAGCTGTAACCTCCATTTCTCACACGAAGTCACCACATCTCATCTCAGTCAATACCTCATGCCATACATCCCTGTAGACTACCACCACTTGCAGCTCACTGCTCAGCATCTCATTTCAGCTGCACTGCAACATTAAGCATCTCCAATAATCCCACTTCTCTGTATTGCATTTCAACTTATCACCAGTGTCATTCTCCGTCGCCAACATCACCTGCACTCCACCAGAACAACAGCAACACCACCAGTTCTGTCTCAAGACCCATTACTCAGCTGCACCTGCTTCAGATTCATCCCTGTATCGAATAAGCCAGCACCATTTGAACCACGGAACCTAGACATACATCTATAAAAGTCAGGCCATCTGAATTCCATAGAAATTCCTTCATGTTCTTTTCTTATAACTCAGTTCCATTTGAACACCAGCAACACACATCATCAACACTGCACTGCATCAGTTAGCACCATCATTTCCTCAAGCCAAAAATACCTCCTTCCATGAACATAACACCATCAACAACAAGCACACTCAGCTTCAGTTCAATTACCACCTTCAATATGAGATCAAATATCAACTGCTCAGAATCCTTGCATCATATACAACTCGCCAATTCCCATTACAACTCATCCTCTGTTCCATCAGCTTCAGTTAACTCAAGCACCACAAACAACATCACATCTTGCAGTTAACCAGCAATCACATATCAATATCCCATCTCTTCTTTGCCTGCTTTTTCTAGCATTCATTTATTTGTGAATCTGCTAAATCAATAATTCAAGCCACAACATCAGTTCTTTGTTCACCAGACGACAACAACATCAACTTCAATTCCCATTCAGAACCAAACATCCAAACCTCTCCTGCTGCCAAATCCATGGAAACAACATCACCAGTTGCAAATCAGTAAATCTTAGTTAACTTTCCCATGCTCAAACACCTGCTACTTCATCCTCATTGTCACGGACGCTACACCTTGCAAACACCCATCACCAGAAAATCTCAAACTCATCTCGTTCACCGTTAAATCATTTGCAGTAGCTTCTTAACTTCAATAGCAACATCAGCTTCAGGTTCAGACTCCCAATCAACTCACGATATCAACAATCTTCAATGTAATTTCCCTTCTTATCCTTCTCAAATCCATGAACATCAGCTCAAAATCCTGGCTTCCATTTCAATCATCAATTTATCTGTAGCAGAAACCCTAATCTTCAATTTTTGGAGATAACAACCTAGAATTCACCAAATGTGACTCAAACTCTGCCCAATTTCTTCTGCCAAATCTAGAAACAACTTCAAACCCTAACATCGATCAAACTAAACTCAAATCTGAGTTTAACCCATCTGTAATTGTAATTTATCTGCATCTCGTCTTTTGAACTCTGGATCAGCTCCCAAATCTTCATCTTCATGAAACCCTAAGTATCAACCGCAGCAACTCATGTTCTTGCCTGAATTCTGAACACCAACAGATCCATCTTCCCGATTTCTCCATCGAATTATCAATCATCTCAAGCTGCTCTTCTCTATTTTCTTCTCTCTGAATTTCTCTACATCTCTCTAATGGAGCCGCCATTCATACAAACAGAGAAGGAGAGGTAAAGCAATTGATTTGAGAAATGATTTTCTCTAACTTTTAGGTTTGTGTAGGAAATGAATATGGATTCATACACCCCAGCTACATGACACCAAATGACAGCCCCTTATCCTCCAATGTGCTCCCGATAACGCTCGCATGTGCAACGATGATTCCGCCCTCTTGCTCCAAATGAACGCTCTTTTCTTCTCTTGAATTCTGCCACCAACAGCAGTCGTCTTTGACTTCTCAAATCCACTTCTTCTCTTCAATTTGTTTTCATCACTAAAGCAGTCGTGCTTTTCAGACAAATATTTGCATCACTGAAGCCGACATGCTTTTCAGATAGAAATTAAGAAATAAAAGCAAATAATGAGAAATAGTTCGTCTCCAACCGCAGTTGCACATGTGATGAGACTTTTTCGTTGTTTCTTCTTCTTTTGTTCCAAATGACTCCAAAATTCCTAAACACTCAAAATCAAACATAAGATACATAATTTACAAGAAAACTTAACAAAGAAAGCATAAAAATAGATAAATATCAAGGTGTTTTAGACACCTATCATTCATGAAGTTATACTTATATTAACCAACGAATGCAAGTTTGGAAACCGTGGCTATAAAGTTCATGAATTGATTCGAGTAAATCAAATCGTTTTTGCTTCGATTGTGTCTTGTATACTTCTATAAGATCTAAGCAATTGAACAACTCTGTAACTAGTTCATTTGAATCATTTGAACTAGTTATGGTGAAGAAGAATATGGTTAATATGAAAGTGCTCATATGGCTAACCATTTGGTTAACTACTGTTGAATCAACAAATGCACATGTTTGGGTACGGTTACACAAACCTAAAACGTGCATTTCATTTGTGTGTAACAAGCTAAGTTTTCGATCTAACGGTTGAAAAATATTAGCTTGAATCTAATCAAGTTTTCATCTAACGATGAATATTGAATGCTTTGTTACTAAGCTAACATTGATTGCAAACCCTGATTTGAAAGACTATATAAGGGAAAACTCTAGCAAATGGGAAACCTAATCCCCACATCTCCTGTGTGAGACTAGTTTTATAAGCTAGAGTCAATTTTCCTTTAACCTTAGGTTTCTACCGAGACCCTGTAGGTTAACGACTTGAAGACTTTATTGGGATTGTGAAGCCAGACCGATACTACTTTCTTGTAGTTGTGTGATCTGATCTTGCTGTTTCTATCGTATTGAGTACAATCATAACGATTGGTTTGAGATTGATATCTCCGAAAGGCAAGATATAGAAGTAGTCACAAACATCTTCGTCTCATCGTTTGTGATTCCAAAATATCTTCTTTCGCCGCGTCGATTAAGATTATTGTGAGGTGATTGATAATACTAGGCTGTTCTTCGGGAATATAAGTCCGGGTTATCAATTGGTTCATGTTTACCTTGATTTATCAAAAGACGGAACAAAACTCGTAGGTAATTCTGTGGGAGACAGATTTATCTATTACCGTAGACTTTTCTGTGTGATACAGATTTGTTTATTAAAGTCTTCGACTTTGGGTCGTAACAACTCTTAGTTGTGGGTGAGATCAACTAAGGGAATCAAGTGCGTAATATCTTGCTAGGATCAGAGACGTAAGGAGCGCAATTGTACCTTGGATCAGTGTGAAATTGATTGGGGTTCAACTATAGTCCAGATCGAAGTTAGTTTGTAGTAGGCTAGTGTCTGTAGCGGCTTAATACAGTGTGTGTTCAATCTGGACTAGGTCCCGGGGTTTTTCTGCATTTGCGGTTTCCTCGTTAACAAAAATTCTGGTGTTTGTGTTATTTGTTTTCTGCATTATATTTTGTTATATAATTGAAATATCACAGGTTGTACGTTAAGTTCAATCAATTAGAACATCAACCTTTGGTTGTTGATTTATATTGATTGACACTTGGATATTGGTCTTTGGTACCATCCAAGTTATCTCTCTTGTATTTGATTAGACTCGCAGATTTCTATTTGCTTGAGTAAAAATGAAATCGAGAGATCGAGATATTATAACTCTTTGATATACTTTGTTAATACTGAGTCTAGTTGATTCTCTTGAAAGTATATTGGAGTTAGTCCATACAGATTGCTAATAGAAATATTGGGTGTGGTTGTTGTACCCCCGCTTTTTCAATGGTCTTGATAGAACGCCGGCTATCTTCGTGGAGCTGCGCAACATGACCCTCGAATCTGAAGGAGAGATCCGTGGAATCCACGACAGTTACATCAGGCTTGAAGAAATTCAGAAAGACAACCAAGATTTCGGAGCAAAGGGACTCCTGCTCCGCGACGAACCAACTCTCTGGAACGAATTCTAGAACAAACGAAGCTGGGGGCAGAATTAGTTCCAGAGACAAAAGATAAAAGTTCAGAGATACAACAAAGGAAGAGGGAAAGGCAGAGATTACTTTGTTTATAAAATCTACACAAATCTCAATGCAACACTCTCTCAAATCTTGAGCAAATAAGGAACGAAGCTTGACTTCCCTTACCCCAACACCAGGGGTAAGTAGTCAAAAAACATGAAGGACTCGAAGGAATACTGTGAGTACCACCAGTACTATGGGCATAAAATTGACGCATGTTACCACCTAAAGAATACCATTCAAAGGATCATAGACGCCGTCTAGATCATGGAGTATGTTCAACTGCCGGCTACAACCACTGAGACATCTTCGCAGAAGTGGGTGAAAAACGGGGGTATAACAACCACACCCAATAATTTGTTCGGAAATCTGTATGGACTAAATCCAATATTATTCCGAGAGCACCAGCTTATAAAGAGAGCTCTATCAAGATATCAAAGAGTTATATCTCTTTTTGTCAATTCAATCAACAAATCAAACAGATAGAAATCTATGAGCTTGATTTATATCCAACAAACAAATTAAGGTCCAATTTACCAATTGATTAAACTACGCACAACCTGGTATATTTCAATTATATAAACAAATATAATGTGGAAAATAAATAAAACTGACACCAGAAATTTTGTTAAAGAGGAAACCGCTAATGCAGAAAAGCCTCAGAACCTAGTCCAGCTTTGAACACCATATTGTATTAAGTCACTACGGACACTAGCCTACCACAAGTTAACTTCAGACTGGAATGTAGTTAATCCCTAACCAAGTTTCACACCGATTAAAGTACAGTGCGTTCCTTACGCCTCTAGAACCATGCCGGATTCTGCGCACTTGATTCCCTTAGATGATTTCACCCACAACTAAAAGTTGCTACGACCCAAAGTCGAAGATTTATGTCTCCCACAGATAAATCTATTCTGATAGATAAATCTGTCTCCCACATAAGTACCTACGAAGTTTTGTTCCGTTCTTATGATAAATCAAGGTGAACATGAACCAATTGATAATCCGGTCTTATACTCTCGAATAACATCCTAGAAACATCAATCACCTCACAATAACTTAACTATATGGTAGTAGAAGAAGTTACTGTGGAACCACAAAGTTTGAGACAAAGAACTTTGTGATTACTTTTTATATCTTACCTATCAGAGATAAATCTCGAGCAAATATTAAAGAAGATAGTACTCAATACGATAGAACAAGTGAGATTAGAACACACAACTACAGAGAAAATAGTTGGATCTGGATTCACGCATCCCAAATGAAGTCTTCAAGTCGTTAACCTAATATGGTTTTGGAAAAACCTAAGGTTAAAGGAGAATCGACTCTAGTATGTAGACAACTAGGACATGGGAAAGTGCCGGGATTAGATTTTCCAGTTGCTAGAGTTCTCCCTTATATAGTCTTTCAAATCAGGGTTTGCTTATAATCAAAGCTAAGATAGCTTAGTAACAAAGCATTCAATATTCGTCGTTAGATGAAATCCTGATTCAAGCTAAGTCTTCTTAATATTAAAGCAATTAATCTCCACCGTTAGATGGTCTTAGCTTGTTACACACAAATAAAATATACCTTAATTTAGATATGGGTAACCATACATAAACGTGTATATTGAGTTAGCACAATAACAGTTAACCGAAGTTAGCCATATGAACACTTTTGTCTTAACCATATTCATCTAACACTTCTAGATCAAATATGATGATCAATCAAACATGAAAGATAATCAAATGAATCTAATTGTGTTTCAAATACAGTTGTTCAATTGTTCATTATCTCATAGAAATATATATGAACAAATTGAAACAAAATCGGATTGATTCATAATCGTACAAAGTACTTATTCAAGAATCAATTCATGAACATTCTGTTTGCAAAAATTGCATTCCTTAATTCATAAATGTTTTAGTTCACGACTATGAAAAGCATACTTCGATTTTAGAACTTAAACCACTTTGTTCGCAAGCCAGGTAGGCGAACAGCAGCTCCGGACCTTCACATGTCCATCCGTTCGCAAACCAGGTACGCGAACAGCCATCCCGGACCCAACTCTGGTAGAACAGTTCGCATACTGGGTACGCCAACAAGGTTCCCGGACCTTTACAGATAAACCATTCGCATACTAGTTACGCAAACAAGGTTCCCGGACCTGAATCATTACAAAACACTTGGCGTACTAGGTATGCATACCGTGTTATATCAAGACATGGTTAATTGTTTAAAACTCCCATTTCAATTGTTGAAACATCCTTAAAAAACGATAATAGTTGTCTCACACAAAATGTTAGCTTCAAGTAATTTTCAAGTGATCAAATGATCAATACGAAACTTTCCAAATCGACATCAAATGATTGTCTCATACAAATCATGTAAGATGTTTCAAGGCAATTTCCACATGATCATCTTTAGACTTAATATTTAGTTTCCAACAAATAAATTGTTTCCAACTAAACTCGTCAAGAATAATGATGAACATAGTTAAAGCAAAAAGGTTCAAACACATATTTCGAGAAATTGATAAGCGAGATAAACTCAGCTCGAAATATCAATAAAAGTCTATATATCTATACGACTTTGTCTCATTAGGAGATAGAACGGAATAGACTTTTGAGTGATAGATAAGTTTTAGTCTCCACATACCTTTTGTTGATGAAGTTCCTACGAGCTCCCGTTAGTAGATCTTCGTTTTCAATTAGTGAACGTCTTGAAGCCTAAAGCTCAACTACACATGTTATCCTAATCCGAGACATAGCTATAAGTAGACTAGAAATAAAGACTATAGTTTTGATCAACTAAATTTGGCCAACAAGCTTGAGATAGCAACGCTTGCGAGTTCGACCGAGCAATGCTCTAACAATATCAATACATATGGGTTAAAAAATAAATAAACTTTGTAGCTTCTCATCCATCATGCTTGATTTCCTTGGATCTTCAACATTCCTTGAATTCTTCGTTACTCCAAGTACTCCAACGATTTTGAACGTGTTCAACTCAGCATCATTGTTGTTGAAGATCCGTAGCCATAACAATAAGAAAACAGTTTTTCTCAATCATTGTTATACAATGTCATAGTATTATCACACTACATCAAAGTTCAATTGCATCACAACTTTGACAATAATACTATGGTGATATGTATCACTCCCCATTGTTCAATACTTCCATCTCACAATGAAACTCCCCCTTACATAATGATCCGTAAACCATATGTATGTAGTGTGAACTACCAAATAATTCTCCCCCTTTTGTCAATATACATTGGCAAAGGTACGAAATCTACGGGATCATAATGAAATTCTCAAAGAGATAATTCATGACTAAAAGAGAACATATCAACTTTGTTTCGATGATTTCACATAGTCGAAACTTAGTGTATTCATCAAGGAGTTTATAAAGATACAAGATAACTCCTACAATATTCCAAAGCCGCACTTCCCACAAAGATTTGGAAATTAAGCACAAGTTCAATTAAGAACTCTCCCCCATAACATGTCATTTCCGAAAGAACAACAAGAGCTACCTTAGTTTTACGAGAAAAGAAGCATTTTTTTGGACATTAACAAACCACATGGATTTGTATCCAATAAACTCGAATAAATTAATCGCAAGAAACCTTATAGGTTAATTTAATCAGAAACGCTCAACATAATAAAACTTACGGAGCCCTACAGTACTTTCACATAAAAGTGGATCAGGGAAAGATCAACACTGCAGAATTTTCAAAAGTTCATTTTATCTTTTATCAATATTTGCTTAATGACATAATAGACTTAAATTTTGAGCATATATGAGATAATCATAGTTCATGGACGTAAACACAAACATATCCCATAAAATAATTTTGCAATATATAAAATCAATAAAGATCAATGCTGCAAAATCATCTTCCAAATAACTTAGAATTTAAATAAATAAATCTAAAAACATTGCAAGATGAAAATCGTTGAAATAGCTATGTGTAATCACAATATTTGCTATTTCAAGCCCTAGTCATCCTTCTTAAAACATAAGAATAAATTTTCACAAGAAGTTTCCTAGACATTAAGATTCTTGAAAAATTCTTTATCATTCCCGAACTCATTGTCGTCAACAGATATTGGAACATAAGGTTCATGAAGAAATGAGTCAGTTCCAACAGACCTTCTTGACTAACCAGGGCCTTCTAAATTTCAAGAGATCTTAGAACAATAACCTTTATTTGCTGCATCTCCATCCTTGTTTCTTTCAACTCTTCAAGAACACCAGAAAACTTCTGAAGATTTGAGGGGTTAACCCTTGTTTTCTTCATATTCTTCATTTTTCTCTTCAAAGTTGTAGAGGAATGGGGTTTATCTTTTCCCTTCATGATTGATGGCTTAACAATCATGTTACCATCTTTTCCATCAGAAGATATGATGCTTGGAGTCTCCATTCAAGTATGGGATTGTGAGAGAAATACACAAGACTAGCTCCACAAGCAATCTTTTGATAAAAGAGTTTCCATAGAAGGAAAAAAGGAATGTATGGTTACGGAACCTATATACAGAGTAAGTAGGATTCATGTACGAACAACACATGACCCTAAAAAGGGTAGAATGGTCGATTTTAACCCCCTTTTAATAATCAAACAGGGTAGAACCTTTTTAATACCGTTTGAGGATATGAAAAGATCAACAGAAAACCAGAAAACAAAAAAGAAAAATAAACTAAATATTTTCTTTTCCTAAATATGATTGTGCACAACTCTTGTCTCTTTAAATTCGGGCTCATGAGACAAGATGCACCTTCAACACAATTAGACTGTGTTGGGGTGTACAATAATTTGTCCACCATGTGATTCCTGTACGAAATTTTCAGTACCCTGTTTCATAGGTCATTTAGACCTAGTTCTTTTATGTAGAGATCTAACTTTCTCTTTAGAATTAACTTCTTCAAAGATGAGTTAAATTTACATACCTCGGATGGATTCGACCTCAAAATAAGTTTGAGTTTGTTTGCTACTCGGTTTGCTCTCCGTTGCAGTTTGTTGGCATATCTTACTTTATGTTTGTACTTGACGCAATTAGAGAGTTCATACCCATTAATAGTACAATAAGAGCATGTCAATGTGAAGGATGGTTCAGGCACCATAAGCGAGCATGCTGCTAAACAAATTGAAGCACCTAAAACATGTGAGATCGAATTTTCAGTATATAGAGTAAAATCCATTTTATCCTCCAGAGAGGTCGAAAAAGTTTCTCCGGGAAGAATATCAAGATTGATGTACGTATTGCTACAATTATCAAAATTAATATTTTCACCAAGGAGTGCTACACTTGATTTTTCATCTTCATTTGAATCATAGTGATCAGACATTTCATCAAGAGTTGCATCAAGACCTTTATTTCCAGTGTATTTTCTATGATTTGGACACTCATTTTCAAAATGACCAAAACCTTTACATTTGAAGCATTGTGGCATATCCTCATCATCAGTGTCGACAGTATCCTTGTTTTTAGGAGGAACACGATCATGAGGTTTAACTGATGATATGGGTTTATCTCTAGTGAACCGTTTACTTCTCTTAAAAAGAAGATCTCTAAACTGTCTAGTGATCAAAGAGACTGATTGTCAATATCTTCATCTGATGAATCAGTCTCAATAGGATCATCCCCAGAGTTGCCAAAACTTTTACTTTTGTCAAGTAATTTAGTGTTCTGTTGTGCTTTGAAAGCAATATCCTTTCCATATTTTGGATATATGCTCATCATCAAAGATATTTAACTTCCCAACAAGAGTATTTCTGGAAAGTATTTCAAGGTTATTTCCCTCAACGATAGCATGTTTCTTAGAATCGTATCTAGCTGTCAGTGATTTGAGAATTTTAATCACAATGTCCTTTTCAGGATAGTCTTACCTAATGCAAAAGATTCATTAACAATTTCAGACACTTTGTGATTAAACTCATCAAATGAATCTTCATCATCCATATGAAGATTTTCCCAATCAGAATTTAGGTTTTGAAGCCTAGCTTTTTTGTCAGAGGTATTCCCTTTAAATAGAGTTTCTAAGACATCCCAAGCATCTATAGACCGAGTGCACGTAGTCACATGGTGCTGAAGATATGGGGTAATGGCATGGATGATAGCATTTAATTAGTCAGAATTTTGCTTTGCAGCGAGAATCTCGACAGGATCATACTCACCAATATCCTTTTTCAAAAGTTAAAACGTTAACTGTAACTAATGGAGGATCCTAGCCATTAACAACACGAACCCATGATTGAAAATCACACGCTTGAAGAAAGGCACGCATAACAATTTTCCACCATAAGTAAATCGAGCCATCGAAGACTGGCGGTACGTTTATAGAGATAACATTTCTGTCCATAGAGTTAAATTGCTACAAACACAGACTTATGAGGTCTTAAAAGTGTTTGCCTGCTATGATACCAATTGAAAAGGCGAGGGTATAACAACCACACCCAATAATTCGTTCGACAATCTGTATGGACTAACTCCAATATTATTCCGAGAGGACCAGCTTATAAAGCGAGCTCTATCAAGAAAGATATCAAATAATTATGAGCCTGATTGATAGGAGAAATACTTGGATGGTACCAAAGACCAATGCCCAAGTGTCAATAAATTTATATCCAACAAACAAAGGTCGGATTTACCAATTGATTGAACTACGCACAACCTTGATATTTCAATTATATAAACAAATATAATGCGGCAAATAAATAACACAGATACCAACAATTTTGTTAACGAGGAAACCGCTAATGCATAAAACCCCCGGGACCTAGTCCATCTTTGAACACCACACTGTATTAAACCGCTACAGACACTAGCCTACTACAAGTTAACTTCAGACTGGAATGTAGTTAAGCCCTAACCAAGTCTCACACTGATTAAGGTACAGTCGTGTTCCTTACGTCTCTAGAACCACACAGGATTCTGCGCACTTGATACCCTTGGTTGATCTCACACACAACTAAGAGTTGCTACGACCCAAAGTCGAAGACTTATAAACAAATCTGTCTCCCACAGATATGTATATTCTTATAGATAAATCTCTCTCCCACATAAGTACCTATGAATTTTTGTTCCGTCTTATGATAAATCAAGGTGAACAGGGAACAAATTGATAATTCGTTCTTATACTCCCGAAGAGCAGCCTAGAAATATCAATAACCTCACAATAACTTAACTATATGGTAGTAGAAGAAGTTACTGCGGAACTAATAATTCTGAGATTAAGAACTTTGTAATTACTTTTGTATCTTACCCATTGGAGATAAATCTTAGAGAATATAGTACTCTATATGATAGAACCAGTAAGATCAGAATACACAACTACATAGAACATATTTGGATCTGGCTTCACGAATCCCAAATGAACTCTTCAAGTTGTTAACCTAATAAGGGTTTTGGAAAAACCTAGGTTATAATCAAAGCTAAGATAACTTAGTAACAAAGCATTCAATATTCACCGTTAAATGAAATCCTAATTCAAGATTCAAGCTAAGTCTGCTTAATAATAAAGAAATTAATCTCCACCGTTAGTTGGTCTTAGCTTTTTACCCACAAATGAAATATACCTTCATTTATATATGGGTAACCGTACCTAAATGTTTATATGGAGTTGGCTCAATAACAGTTAACTGAAGTTAGCCATATGAACAGTTTTGTCTTAACCATATTCATCTAACACTTCTAGATCAAATATAATGATCAATCAAACATGAAATATAATCAAATGAATCTAATTGTGTTTCAAATAGAGTTGTTCAATTGTTCATTATCTCATAAAAATATATATGAACAAATTGAAACAAAATCGGATTGATTCATAATCGTACAAAGTACTTATTCAAGAATCTATTCATGAACATTAAGCCACGGTTTGCAAAGATGACATTCCTTAATTCATAAATGTGTTAGTTCATGAGTATGAAAAACATACTTAGCCGATTTTAGAACTTAAACCACTTTGTTCGCAAGCCAGGTACACGAAGAGCAGCTCCGGACCTTGGCTTGTCCAGCCATTTGCAAACCAGGTACGCGGACAGCCATCCTGGACCCAACTCTGGTAGAACCGTTTGCATATTGGGTATGCAAACAAGGTTCCCGGACCTTTACAGTTAAACCGTTCGCATCTAGGTACGCAAACAAGTGTCCCAGACCTGAATCACTACAAAATAGTTGGCATACTAGGTATGCATACCGTGGTGTATCCAAACATGGTTAATTGTTCTAAACCTCATTTCTATCATTGAAACATCCTTAGAAGACAAGAATAGATATCTCACATAGCTTAAAGTAATTTTCAAGTGATCGAATGATCAATATGAAACTTTCTAAGTCGACATCAAATGATTGTCTCACACAAATCATGTAAGATGTTTCAAGGCAATTTCCACATGATCATCTTTTGACTTAATATTTAGTTTCCGAAAAATAAATAGTTTCCAACTAAACTCGTCAAGAGTAATGATGAACATATTTAAAGTAAAAAAGCTTCCAAAACATATTTCGAGAAATAGATAAGCGAGATAAACTCAACTCGAAATATCAATAAAAGTCTATATAGTTATACGACTTTGTCTCATTAGGAGAGAATATAATATACTTTTGAGTGATATATAAGTTTTAGTCTCCACATACCTTTTGTTGATGAAGTTCCTCCCAGCTCCCCTCAGTAGATCTTCGTCTTTAATTAGTGAACGCCGTGAAGTCTAAAGCTCAACTACACATTCTATCATAATCCTAGACATAGCTATAAGTAGACTAGTAATCAAGACTATAGTTTTGATCAACTAAACTTGACAAACAAGCTTGAGATAGAAACGCTTGTGAGTTCGACCTAGCAGTGCTCTAACACTGGACACAACGTACTTCCGCGGAATGGAAAATACATAAACATAATCACTTAATCGGACAACACTCCTGCTGCACTACTCGGAGACTCCCTCAAATTTGCTCGCAACCGAAAGAAGATCGAAGTCCATGAAGTTTTCCAGTTAAGCGGTCCACCAACTAGCACTTAGGAAGATTAGATGGCCACTCCATTAACCTTTTAGACAAATGACATCAATCAAAAGATTGAAATGCACAACGACCCGCTTGTGATAACGTTCCTTCTTATCCACGGATAGAATGTCATGAAGGTCATCATCGAATGGGGGAGCTCTCTAAATGTGTTATTCTATAAACTCTTCCAACGTATGATATAAAAGGATGAGCATATGTATTCGTCCACTTGCACAATTTACGGTTTCAATGGAGCAGCTTCTAGACCAAAAGGTGAATCTTTTTACAGGTACGTGTACGGCCTATGGTAACGAACACGATATCTATGTTGTAGAGGCCCCCTTGCCTTACAATGTAATAATGGGAATACTATGGGTCCACCAATTAAGAGGAACAACTTCGACCTATCATCAGTACATTCGCTTTCCAACACCCATGGGTGAAATATAAATCATAGGTGATCATAAATGTAAGGACCCTCAAGCTCGTCAATGGTATTTGACTGTTCTAGCGATAGTTTAACACGATCGTTAGTTTAACACGATCGTTGATTAATAAAATTAACCTAACATTAGTTTAACACGATTTTTGATTAATAAAATTAATCTAACATTAGTTTAGAAATGAAATTAGTATCACTAGATAGATCTCGAAAAGTTGCATGGAATGGGCTACTCGAACGTGTCAATCGGATACCGAACGAAGAAGATATCTTCATATTAATTTGGAGGGCAAAATAGTCTTTTTGCTATCAACCGCTTGGCTACCCGTATCAATTTGATGCGCGTCGTAACCACAACAAATTAATTAAGATATTTCTCACAAATTAACTGGTAATATAGCGGTAATAAGAGATTGTTCCCACATAGAGCTGTGTAATTGATATGTTATTTAGATAGCAAAATAAGATAAACAAAAAGGGGGTTGGTTGTAAGATGGATAAAAGGACAAAAATAAAGAAAAGAGATGATCAAGGAATCCTTCGCCGTTACCAAGCGTTAACTGGATTAGAATACTTATCTATCTTTCGTTAGAACCATTCATCACCAACCGTAGGAAAATAGCTAGATCAGTGTTATCCCCAAAACTCCTTGTATCACTGGATATGGAAGTTCTGGACTACCAGATTCTGTTCAACGAACCACCAAGTAGTAGATCATTCAAGGTGTAATCCAATCGAATGCTTTAAGCTATGTGAATTTAGGTTGATCCCAGTAGTTGAACTATTAGATCAAGGTCCACTTGCTGATGTTATCTTCACTCGCAATAGCTCCACAGAATCCCTCTGCAAGGTCTCGCGATGTCTACTTGTGTAGAAAGTCAATCGACGATTACTTATCTCATAACTTCCACTAGCAATAGAACAATCAATAGACTAATCTAGTATGCATCCCAAATCAATCTAAGAATTACTCATAAACAATAAATATGGTGAAAACAAATGATAATGATTAATACTCCGAACAAACTTATATAATAATAAAGCTTCACGTCTAGAACATTGAATTCATCCTTAATCAACAAAGGTTTAGCAACTCATGATTACAAAAGAATGGGTTCCCCCTAAAGCGGTAAACCCTAGTTTTTGATATGAAGGATATAATATGAGAGGTAGAATCGTGTCTCCCAAGGTGTGGTATCCCCTCTTAATGTATTGAGAGTCTTCTTATATAGTACTCACAATATCTAGGGTTTAGAATCCTTCCCGGACCAAGTTTTACCCGTTTTAGAAGTCCAAATTTCGCACGACTCGTACTCTCTACGGTTTGGTTTTTCTGATTTCCAAACCATAAATTTCCCTGACTTTATGTACGACTAGTTTTCCCCACCATAAGTCCCCCTGAGTTTGCATACGGTTAGGTTTCCCAATCGTAGGTGCTTCAGAATCTCCTCCTTTGTCTTCCTTCACCATTTTGACCATAACTTCTTCATCTGACGTCCGATTAAGCTCATTATTTTTGCGTTCTTTTTGTATCATCGTCCTCTACAAGATGGTGCCTTCAAATCCTTCATATTTTCTCATTTGTACCTACGGTTTGGTTGAGAATGCTTTTCAAACCGTAAGCTTCCCTGGATTCGCATACGGCTTGCTTTCCTCGCCGTAACTCTGACTCTGACAACTTTTATTGAACCTGGTGCATCTATGGTTGGGTTTAGATGATTTCCCAACCGTAACTCTGACAGAATTATTGCTCCTTTCCCCTTTTTAGTTCTTTTAACCTCAATTCCACTGATTTTGGATGATTCACCTGAGTAAACAAATAAAATAGAAAACAAGAGTAATAAAAGGATAATGCAAGAAATCTAACTAAAACAAGTATGGAATTGACACTCTAAGTCCTGGTCTTAATGGGTTATTTCTGACATAAATGAGGGCAGCAGGTGGATAGTGGGGGATGGTAATAAAATATCAGTTTGGAAGGATAAATGGTTTAAAGACTATGCTATAATTGATAGATATCCTGAAGATGAGTACATTTTACAAAATGCAGAAATGAAGCATTAGTGAATTGATTCAAAATGGTGTATGGCATATCCCAGAAATGATGTTGAAGTATATAGAGATTAATGAACTTCTAGTACTAAGGGCTGGACAAGATAAAAAAAATTGGGCAAATGATTTGACAGGTACATTTTCTATTGCAAATGCTGCAAATCTGGTAAGGAAGAAATACACAATGGTGCATTGGGCTTATCAGGTATGGCAACCTTGTATTCACCCTTACACTTCAAGTAATGTATGGAAAATTTTAAGGGGAGCTTGTGCTACTGAGGAAATCGTTAGAAAAAAAGACTTTATCACTGTTTCTAAGTGCTACATCTGTAGACATGCTCAAGATACAATGGAACATTTGCTATCGTACTGTGAATTTTGTAACCATATATGGCACTGTCTAGGTGGAATCTTTAAATGCCCAAGTCCCAAGAGCTTTACTGATATATTAGGAATTGCTAAAGGGAAAAGTACTGCTATTAAGGAAGTGTGGTTCAACTGTGCATTTAATACACTGCTAGAAATCTGGTTTACCAGGAATGCTATCATATATGATGATGCTACACCAAATGTGGATAAATTCAAGCAAAAAATTATAAGTTTCGCAAAGGAGTGCAGTATCAGAATGAAAGGTGTAATGTGGGGGAATGTATATGACTTGCAGATTCTCTTATATTTTGGTATCTCTGGAGTTAAGTCTTGTTATACATAGGTGAAACAATGTTTTTTCCACTTTCCTTCTACGAATCAAATCTTGATATGCTATGATGGTGCATCCAAAGGGAATCCAGGGGTGGCTAGGCTTAGATTTGTGGCAAGAAACTATTGTGGGGACTGTGTTGGTGCTGCTTCAGGTGGGATGGGAATAGCTGCCAATTACTTAGCTGAAGTAATGGCATTGATTGTTGCTGGTGAATGGGTTGTTACTCATCAGTTTATGGAGGTATGTTTTAGCCTAGATTCTAATGATGTATTACTGGCTTTCTCAAATAACAGAATACCATGGATTGTGCTAAGTAAATGAGAAAGAATTAAGAAATCAATACCTGCAATCACTTTTAGACATTCCTATAGAGAAGTCAATTTTTCTGCGGACAAGATGGCCAAGAGAGGGGTTTTATTGAGCAGATGAGTAATTGTCTACTATGAGGAGAAGCCAACTTTTCTAGGAAAGTTGGAAAATGAAACAAATATGTACTTCAGATTTTAAATTTTAGTTTTGTTCTTAGAGTCTGTTTGGGCTTATGCTTCCTGGGCTTAGCTCTTTTTCTGTTTATTTGGTGTTGGTCTGTCTTGGCCTTCTTTTATAATTGTAAATCATTTTTAGTAATATAATTTCATGATTTAAAAAAAAAAAAAAAAGAATTGACACTCTAAACATGTAAATTAAGCACTTATAAAATTCCCCCACACTTAGATTTTGCTAGTCCTCGAGCAAACTACCTAAAGTATAACAACTCCATGTCGTCGAGGATACAGATGCACTTAGCAAATGCAACATGCCTTTAAACCCCTAGGTGTCCCTAGTGGACGAGTTATAGTCTCGTGAGGGCTTACAAGAGATATACCCACAAAACCTACTCCAACTTCAAAGCGTTCCAGCTTCCCAAGCATCCAAAGAGCTATGAGAACATAGAGTTTCTGCATGTTAGTAATAAGAAGTTAGAAATACCAAAGAACATATTTTCATTCTTAAATTTTGAGTGAGAAATAACCACACCATAATGAGAGAACGCGTGTTTGAGAGCGATCAATAAGCATTTCGCCTTGACTTCTGCCTCACTTAAAAGGATTTTATGATAATTGCACTCAATAAGACGGCTTTTTTATGGGTCTCACATGTGTGTAAGTAAGAATGAAGAGAGAATCCTACACACGTTGAATGGTGGGAAGGAAACCTTCCGAATTATTTCTGGAGACCCCACAAGATCGTGAAAAATAAAAGACTTTTTCTGATGATCTCTAAGAAAGGAAATCAACTATTATTATTAAAAAAAGAGGATGAGAGTACTTACCTCCTTCACTTCTGATTGCAATGATGATAACACCACTCTCACAGCATCCAATAGAAACGTCTTCCTCAGCTCGTCGTCATCATCTTCTTGGTCTTCGTCTTCGGTCTTCAACTATTGATGATAAACTCTTGAACTTCATAAAACTTTGACAATTGTAACTCTTTTCCTAAAATTCCTTGTTGCTTGAAACTTCTTTATATATTTTTCTTCCTTCCCCACTGCCTTATTAAATAAATAAAAACCTAAATGCAAATCTTCTTGTATTTTCTCTTTTTTTTTTTATTTTTTTATTTGTCTTTTTTTTTTTATTTTTAAACAAAAAGATTACAACTACAAAAATAATAACGAAATTAAAATAACATGGCCATGAAAGAAGTACTTTACCACTTTGATCTTCACAACTTGTATTGTCTTTGTATTATAAACTTCAATAACTCTCATCTTTTGATTTTCTTCGCTCTTGTACTTAGTCTTCCACTTTGATATAAAATTTTGCTCCTTGTATTGTAAGTCTTCAACATGTATTTAAAAATCTGCTCATTGTATGTTGCTTTATTTGGATATGAAATGTCGTTCTTCCTTGTATTGTTACTTGTAAACCTTAAACGTCTTCAACTTTCCTTGTAGATTTCAATGTCGCTGCCTTGTTGATGATGATAATGTTTCTATGGATCTGTCGTTGGCGAGAGAGAGAACAATGCTAACTTCAAATCAAACTACAAGAAGGTGGTTTTCATCTATAGACGTCACCCTCATGATTGACAAAATTAGCACTCAAGATATCAAAGAGTAGTGCTTCTATTGGTGGGAGGTTGGGTAGCTCACCATTCTACCCGGAATTAACGTACGGTGACACACACTCAAAAGAAAGCTCTTTAGTCAGCTACAAAAAAAATCTGGTTTGGTTCCTCAGTTGATATGAAAATAGGTAGTCTCCACTAATGATTGATCAACAACTCTAATAATGCATTTCTCTCTGCTCCTAATTTGCATCACCGACATGATTAAATCCATTATTTAACACACTAACAAGCAAGAAATCCAACGTAGTTCCCTAACACTTCCAAGTTCAGTTATGTCGGTCAGAATTTCTATGTAAACCTACCTATAAGTATGCTAGTGACTCTAAAATCTCTACAAGTTGAAGTTTTTTTTTTTTTTATGCAAAAATTTTACAAAATTTTGAAAAACTCTATGTGCAAAATATCCAAACACTCCCCCACACTTAAACTTTACATTGTCCACAATGTAATTGACTCGTCCTAAGTAAAGTCAAGGTGGGAAATCCTAATATGATATGCAAAAGAAGAAAACTGAAAACAAAAGGACAAAAAACACAAACCAATGGGTTGCCTACCATTCAGCGCTTAGTTTAACGTCCTCATCCTGACCCTCTGGTTATTGTCCATACACCAACAATCTGAAAATATGGTAGTCTGCCCAGAAAACAATCTGCAATTCTAATAACAACTTCATGAAAATACTAGTGCAAAATATAAATATTGAAGCTATCACTTTATTGAAGTTTCCCCCACACTTAGTCCTTTCTACACTCGGAAGTGGATAAAGAACATAGAATTCGGGAACTTCAAAAGGTTCCTCAGCTTGGTGAACATGCAAACTATTAGTTACAAACACATCAAGTGGTGGATACTTGGAAGCAAAATAAACCGTTAAAACTTTGGAAGCATATAACTCCAATCCTAAGTGAGGTATTTTCCTAAAAGTCGGGTTAACAACTCTTTGAGAATCTACTTCAATTGGATGGAAAGGATCAATAGATATAGAATTATGTAAAGGATTAGACAAACCTTGTATCAGATCCTCATTAATTATCTCCAATAAATTATTTACCTCAAGTATATCGTGGTCCTCTATCAAACTATTATTATCTAGCTCAGTTGGGTCTTCCGCGACTTCAATCAATTTGGTTGCATTCTTAATCTCAATCTCTTCAACAACCCCGACATCAGAATTGGAATCCGTTCCTAAAACGTCTAGTTCATTGATGCAACTCCTAATTTCTTCGTTTGAGTACGTTACACCATTTATAACAATAGATATGTCATACCCAATATCCTCCTTTTGAATAGGCGAAGGATCTTTATAATGATCCGGAGTAGGAGTAATCTTATCATTATTGCAAGGACTTTGCAAAGGTTTTTCATCTTCATCAGAGTCTTCGTCAACCTTATTCTTCCATATCGAAGCGGCGTTCAAGTTCCAAATATATGACCGTGTTAATTTCATCAAGAGTCTTTTGTGATGCACCGACTTTTTATAGCTGCTCGTGTTGCTTAAAAAGTTTTCTGACATTAACACGCTTTCCACCATTATGCTCAATAGAGTTTCTAGACAATATCTCTTCTTTAAGTGAAGGGAAAACACGATAAAGAGGAGTATATCTTGATTCGGCAGTATTTAGTTCCAAAATATCTGTCATCTGCCCATTACTAGAAAACAACTTATCAGAAGTATAACTATCCTCCCATCCCTGTGATTGCTCACTTACATACCCGTCATAAGGTTGGTGATATGTATGAGAGTATCCGTAAGGCTCTGTAGGGTATGGTTGGTAGTTGTTATATGAAGGAGATTGAAAACCATATTGATTACCACTGTTATATGTTGATTAGTCTTGCGCTCCGTACATGTTATTTTCGTAAGGAAACATGACGATTCACAAGAACAAGAGAGAAAATATAAAAACAAAAACAAGCTAAAAAAAATAACAAATCAATTAGCAACTGCTCCCCGGTAGCGGCGTCAAAATTTGATGCATGTCGCAACCACAACAAATTAATTAAGATATTTCTCACTAATTAACTGTTAATATAGAGGTAATAAGAGATCTTTCCCACGGAGAGCTGTGTAATTGATATGTTATTTAGATAGCAAAATAAGATAAAACAAAAAGGGGGTTGGTTGTAAGATGGATAAAAAGACAAAAATATTGAAAAGAGATGATCAAGGAATCTTCGTCATTACCAAGCATTAACTGGATTAGAATACTTATCTATCTTTCGTTAGAACCATTCATCACCAACCGTAGGAAAATAGCTAGATCAGTGTTGTCCCCAAAACTCCTTCTATCACTGGATAAGGAAGTTCTCGACTACCAAATTCTATTCAACGAACCACCAAGTAGTAGATCACTCAAGGTGTAATCCAATCGAATGCTTTAAGCTATGTGAATTTAGGTTGATCCCAGTAGTTGAACTCTTAGATCAAGGTCCACTTGCTGATGTTATCTTCACTTGCAATAGCTCCACAGAATCCCTCTGCAAGGTCTCACGATGTCTACTTATGTAGAAAGTCAATCGACGATTACTTATCTCATAACTTCCACTAGCAATAGAACAATCAATAGACTAATCTAGTATGCATCCCAAATCAATCTAAGAACTACTCATAAACAATAAATATGGTGAAAACAAACGATGATGATTGAAACTCCGAACAAACTTATATAATAATAAAGCTTCATGTCTAGAACATTGAATTCATCCATAATCAACAAAGGTTTAGTAACTCATGATTACAAAAGAATGGGTTCCCCCTAAAGGGGTAAACCCTAGGTTTTGATATGAAGGATGTAATATGAGAGGTAGAATTGTGTCTCCCAAGGTGTGGTATATACCCTATTAATATATTTAGAGTCTTCTTATATAGTACTCACGATATCTAGGGTTTAGAATCCTTCCGGGATCAAGATTTACCCGTTTTAAAAGTCCAAATTTAGCACGACTCGTAATGTCTAAGGTTTGGTTTTTCTGATTTCCAAACCGTAACTTTCCCTGACTTTACGTACGGTTGGGTTTCCCCACCTAAGTCCCCCTGATTTTGTGTACGGTTAGGTTTCCCAACCGTAGGTACTTCAGAATCTCCTCCTTTGTCTTCCTTCACCATTTTGGCAATAACTTCTTCATCTGACGTCCGATTAAGCTCATTCTTTTTGCGTTCTTTTTTGTATCGTCCTCGTCTACAAGTTGGTGTCTTCAAATCCTTCATATTTTCTCATTTGTACCTACGGTTTGGTTAAGAATGCTTTTCAAACCGTAAGCTTCCCTGGATTCGCATACAACTTGCTTTCCTCGTCGTAACTCTGACAACTTCTCTTGAACCTGGTGCATCTACGGTTGGGTTTAGATGATTTACCAACCGTAACTCTGACAGAATTATTGCTCATTTCCCATTTTTAGCTCTTTTAACCTCAATTCCACTGATTTTGGATGATTCACCTGAGTAAACAAATAAAATAGAAAACAAGAGTAATACAAGGATAATATGTAAGAAATCTAACTAAAACAAGTATGAAATTGACATTCTAAACATGTAAATTTAGCACTTATCACAATTTTACTTGGTGCCCTAATAATTTTGGTTGGCCTTATCTTCTCTCGATCGATAAGAAGAATTCATTTTCTTATTTTCCTTCTTATTTTCTCTTCTTCTCAGTTCTTCTTCTCTTCTTTTCCTGTCGATCTCAAATCGAAGATTTGAGTTTGTTATTGTGTGAGAAATTTATAGAAGCTTGTCAGTATGTTGAATTGAAGGTGCAAACATTAGTTATGTGGTGGAATTATCTCGGGAGGAGGAGAACTGGTTGTTGTGCTCACTCGTTCCCACTACAGTTTTTCAGTTATCAGAAGAGATGGTGCTCGTGAAGATGTTCGTTTTCTTAACTTAAAGATTTAGAGTTGATGCGAATCATATGAATCACTTTAGGTCCGTACATTCCGTTCTAATTCACAGATACATTATTTTATTGATATAACTTGAGAGATTCTTCATTTATATTTGCTCGAGTGATGGGTTTAGTCTTGGGTTAAGTTTTGTATTAGATTTATAATTTGAAATTTAATTATACGATTTGGAGCCTCAATGCCTCATCATATAGTTGATCTCTTAGATTAATAAGTAGCTTAATTTTGGGGCGTTACAATCTTGGTATCAGATCTCTCTATCAGATCTTACATGGGAAACAATAGATAATAGCTAGTGCCAGATAGATTGTTAGATTAGATTAGAACTAGGTTAGGTTTGTGAGATAAATCTTTATCACTAAATTAAAAAAATCAAGAACTAAAAGATTTTTGAATTGAATTGTTTGATTGATTTGTATAACATGTTGATTTGTTTATCTTTTGTTTTGTGTTTGTATATTATTTTATAAAGTATGAAGTAAAAGTTTTAGGTTGAAACTAGTTACATTATAGTTAGAAACTTTAATAGAAAATCAAAGATTAGTTAGTCTTAATTGAATGACACTTAGAAATCCTCGGTTTGTAATTCTGGTATGTTTCTGTCATCTTTGTTCGTAGGGAAGCATTTTCAGACGTCACGAACCTAGACAGGGCAACTATATGTATTGTTAGACATAGAAGGAAAACTTGCTTCTATTAGTTGATCGATAGATCCCAAATTTACTTAGAAACTAATAGAGTTCCTTTTCTCGTAATTAAAACCATTAATATATTAAAGTATAAATGAAGTTAAGTTGTAAAAGTAATTAAGATATATAAACAACAAAATTTTTGTGTACCCAATAAAACAATTTAAGAGTAGTTAAGATAATAGTTCGACCACTAATGTTAATAATCATAAATGATAATAAGATCATTAATAATCATCATAATAAAAGTAATGTTTACATTTATCAAATAGTATTGTATTGAACTTTATCTAATAAAAATCTTATTAGTAAATATACAAGGATAACAATAATAGCTAGGATCAAGTAACTGAAAATGCGGGGGTCTAACAACCACACCCAACAATTCGTTTGGAAATCTGAGAGGACTTACTCCAATACACTTTCTAGAGAATCAACTAGATAGTCAGACTCAATCTAGAGTAAAGTATATCAAAGAGTTTAAATATCTTTGTTTCACAATGTAATCAGCAAATCAAATAGATAGAAATCCGCGAGCCTGATTATTATGTGAAACAACTTTAACGGTACCAAGACCAATGTTCAAGTGTCAATCAATGTAAATCAACAACCAAAGGTTGGATATTCTAATTGATTGATCTTAACGCACAACCTGTGATATTTCAATTATATAACAAAATATAATGCGGAAAAGAAATAACACAGACACCAGAATTTTGTTAACGAGGAAACCACAAATGCAAAAAAACCCCGGGATCTAGTCCAATTTGAACACCACACTGTATTAAGCCACAACAGAATCTAGCCTACTACCAATTAACTTCGGACTGGACTGTAGTTGAACCCTAATCAATCTCACACAGATTCAAGGTACAGTTGTGCTCCTTACGTCTCTAATCCCAGCAGGATACTACGCACTTGATTCCCTTAGCTGATCTCACCCACAACTAAGAGTTTCTACGACCCAGAGTCAAAGACTTGATAGACAAATCTGTCTCACACAGAAAAGTCTATAGGATTGAATAAATTTGTCTCCCACAGAAATACCCAAGAGTTTTTGTTCCGTCTTTTGATAAATCAAGGTGAACAGGAACCAATTGATAAACCAGACTTATATTCCCGAAGAACAACCTAGTATTATCAATCACCTCACAATAATTTTAATCGACTATTGAAACAAGATATTCTGGAATCACAAACGATGAGACGAAGGTGTTTGTGACTACTTTTATATCTTTCCTATCGGAGATATAAATCTCAATACAATCTTACGATTGCACTCAATCACGATAGAAACAACAAGATCGGATCACGCAACTACAAAGAGAATATTTGGGTCTGGCTTCACAATCCCAATGAAGTCTTCAAGTCGTTAACCTATAGGGTCTCAATTAGAAAACTAAGGTTAAAGGAGAATCGACTCTAGTTATGCAACTAGTAACACACAGGAGGTGTGGGGATTAGTTTTCCCAGTTGCTAGAGTTCTCCTTTATATAGTTTTCAAATCAGGGCTTGGAATCCAAGTTACCTTGGTAACAAAGCATTCAATATTCACCATTAGATGAAAAACCTGATTCAACCAAGCTAATATCTTTCAACCGTTAGATCAAACTTAGCTTGTTACACACAAATGAAATCTACCCTCATTTAGGTTTATGTAGTCGTACCTAAACGTGTACACCATGTTGGTTCACAAATAGTTAACAGAGGTTAGCCATATGATTACTCTCATATCAACCTTATTCATCTTAACCATAACTAGTTCAAATGACTCAAATGAAACTAGTTTAAGAGTTGTTCAATTGCTATATTCTCATAGGATTATACAAGAACACAATTGAAGAAAAATCGGTTTGATTCACTCGAATCAATACATGAACATTATAGTCACGGTTTGGATAGTTTGCATTCCTTATTACTAAATGTTTAAGTTCATGTACACAACCGATTTTAGAAAGTAACCAATTAAGTATGCGTACGGGTACGTACTTAAGTAACCAAATTTGAGTTTGGTTTGATTTTCAAACTCAGACGTGAACTTTCCGCCAGTATGCGTACGGGTACACCTACTTTTGGTTACCGGATGAGTTTGGTTTGGTTTTCAAACTCAGCAGAAATTCACGGACGTGAACTTTTGCCAGTATGCGTACGGGTACGCATACTTACCTAGTCTCCTTCAACCATTTTGTATACACACAAGTATGCATACTTTTGGTTCCCGGTTTTGGACTTATGCACTAATGTGCGAGCACACTATGATTATATCCAAAGATGGTTACGAGATTCTAAACTCTTTATTTCAATCATTGAAACATTCTTAGAGGATGGCAATATCCGTTTTCACACACTATTAGCATCAAAGCAATTTTCAAGATATTGAAATAATCATTTTCGAAACATTCCAAGCCTACATCAAATGATTGTATCACACAAACCATGTAAGATGTTACCCGACAATTTCTTCATGATATAAGATGAACTTGGTCGAAGCGAAAGCTTACCAACACATATTTCGAGAAATATGTAAGCGAGATATACACAGATCGCAATCTCAAATGTGTATAGAGAAAACTATATCGTAACACGAATTATGTCTCAATATAGGAGATAGGTAGAAATAGACTTTCCAAGTGATAGATGAGTTCAAGTCTCCACATACCTTTTGTCGAAGAAGTTATACAAGCTCCCCTTAGTAGTTCTTCGTCTTCAAATGATAAACGATGTGAAAATTAAGCTCAACTACACAATCTATGTCCTAGTCCGAGACATCTATAAATAGTCTAGAAATCAAGACTTATACTTTTGATCACTAACATTGAAAAACATGCTTGAGATAGCAACGCATGCGAGCTCGACCGAGCAGTGCTCTAAAAATCTCCCCCTTTGTCAATTTTAGTGACAAAACTATCAATACATATGGAATACAAAATAAATTAAAATTGTAGCTTCTCATCCAAATGCTTGATCTCCTTGGAATCTTCAACATGACTCGAAATCTTCGTCACTTCCAAGAACTCCATGATCCTAAAGGTTGTAAGTTCAACATCGTAGTTGTTGAAGATCCGTAGCGATAACAATAAGAAAACAAATGCTCTCAATCATTGTTATACAGTGTCATAGTATTATTACACAACATCAAAGTTCAATTGTATCACAACTTTGACAACAATACTATGGTGATATGTATCACTCCCCCTTAGTCAATACTTCATCTCAACATGAAAACTACTCCCCCTTACATAATGATCCGTAAACCATGTGTATTTGTAGTATCAAACTACACATCAATTCTTCCCCTTTTTGTCAATATAAATTGGCAAACGTACGAAAACTAGTGGGATCCTCATGAAATTTTCACAGAGATACTTCATAACCAAAAGAGAATACCATATCAACTTATTTAGATGCCATCATAAAGCCGAAGCTAAATGCATTCATCAAGGAGTTTATAAAGATACAAGATAACCCCTTTAATATTTCGCAGCCGCACTCCCCACAAAGATTTGGCAATTAAGCACAAGTTAAAAAAGAACTCTCCTCCATAAAATGTCATTCCCGAAAGAAAAACAAATGCGGCCTTGATTTTACAAGAAAAAAAGGATTTCTTTTGGATAAAATCAAATCACATGAAAACATGAATTTGTATCCAACATATTCAATTGAATTATCCACGAGAGAACCCATGATTAATTCAATCGAAACTAAATTAACCACAAGAAAGTGATCAATTCAATTGGTCATGCTCGTCATAAGAGAACTTACGGAGCAACAACTAAAGTAACCACAAGAGAATGATCAATTCAGTTGGTTATGCTCAAACATAAGAAAATTTACGGAGCAACACAGTATATGCACAAAAATGTGGATCGGAGAAGACCGATACTGCGGAATAAAAAAGGATTCCTTCTATTTTATAGTGTCAAAAGTTCATTATATCTTTTATTAATACTTTCATACCGACATAATAGAGATAACTTTTGAACAAGTATGGGACAGTCACAGGTTCACGGACATAAACAACATATCCCATAACAATTTGCAATATATAAAATCATGAAGATTAAAATTGCAAAAATCATCTTCCAAATAACTTAGAGTTTACATGAATAAATCTAAAACGTTGAAGATGAAAATCTTTGGACCTAGCTATGTGTACTCACAATAATGGCTATTCCAAACCCTAGTTATTCTTCTAAAAACACAAGAAAAAAATTCTCAAAAGAATATTTACTAGACATTGAGACCTCTGAAGAATTCTTTATTGTCCCCGAACTCATTGTCCTCAACAACCATAGGAACATACGGTTTGTGAAGAAAGGAGTCAATTCCAACAAACCTTCTAGGCTGATGATGTCGAACCAGTGCATTCTGAATTTCGAGAGTTCTCATAACAAAAGCCTTTATTTGTTGAATCTCCTTCCTTGTTTCCTTCAACTCTTCAAGAACATCATAAAACTTCTGAGAATTTGAAGGAACAACTCTTGGAGGCGCAAAGGATTTTGACAATGGAGTAGGCACTATATCAGTCTAGAAATCTACTGGGCGCTTCCCCAAAGGACTGACATCGGCATGAAGA
Organism: Papaver somniferum; assembly: GCF_003573695.1. Classification (NCBI taxonomy): domain Eukaryota; kingdom Viridiplantae; phylum Streptophyta; class Magnoliopsida; order Ranunculales; family Papaveraceae; genus Papaver; species Papaver somniferum. The sequence continues at coordinate 54,729,924 of NC_039367.1, forward strand.
TTATCATCTTCAACATAGCCAGACCTATCAGGTGTCCTTCTCAAATTCTTCCTTCATATCGACCAAAAGAGGACTCTCGGCGGTATCTTCTGCATCTTCTTCATCTTCAGGATCTTCGTCAGCAACCTCAATGTCCTCGTTGGACTCTTTCACGTCAACAATTTTTTACAAATTGCCCTTTTTCTTCGAAGGCTGAAAATCATCATTGTGATCACTAAGGATTGGGGACAAAAACTAGTATACCTAAGGATATGTAATGATCCTTACCTCCACAGACAAAGGAGGGAACTCAGCCTTCAAGGTCTCAGACTTGGCTTTCCTCTTGCGAGTTCAGGTAGCCACGAAGGTGCCAGCGAAATCATGAGTTCCAGTGGAAGAAGCTAAGGCATACTGCAAACAAAAACATAAAAAAATATCAAGCAGGTTCAGTACAAGTTTGAAATCACAAAATCTTAGACGAAGATTACCTCGTTGGGAAGAGTAGGGTTGAAAACCCAAGGATGATATCCATCATACTTTGAAGGGAAAGACGAGGGAGAACGAGGAACATTGGGATAAGTAGTAGTAAACCCATGGACCCAAGGTCCAAACACTCGAAAGGGAGTTCGGGCCTATCGCTTGTCATGATCTTGACGAATGCGGTCAGCATGGGGCAAGAAAATCTTGGCAGAGTAAGGAATAACAACCAACCCAGTATTATCAATCTCTTCCAACAAGCGAAGGGTATCACCCTCCCTGACTTGCTTAGCAGTAAGATGAATACGACTAAGAACCCACATTCCAAGGAAAAATGTTGCTCTTCTGAATAGCATCCGCATACATAGCGTTGAAGCTATCAGGCGTAAAATCTTCTTTTTTACACCTCCCTGAAGCGAAGGGGTCCTAGGACTTCAAACCTGTATTTTCCCTGCTACGGAGCCAACACTCATGCAACATACACCAGAAGTTATCAGTGTACTGCATTACGCCCCGCACCTGAGTCTTTTTTGCATGATCGTCCCTGGATGACAGAACATCATAGTAAAAGGGGTGTTTTATGTTATACATAGGAAGAAGCAGAGATGCGTCTAGTTGGACGACGCTGATCAACAAATTATTATCATCATAAGGAATCAAATACTCATTAAGGACATAGGGACCATTGGCGAAGGATATCTCAACGGAAAGACTTGGAGATCTCACTTAAAGACCAGCTTTGATAACTATCTTTATCGTTCAGCTGCAGCCTTCGTAAATCATAATGAGGAGGAGGTGTTTCTCAACAAACATTTCTTCAACCTCGGGAGTCTCAACATCCTCATAAATCTTAGGAGACGCAGATGGTGGAGGAGAAGGTGTAGCATCGTAATGAGCGACACATGGAGGAGGCTGGGCGACGGATCTAGACCTACCTTCATTGCGTGTGGGCTTCTTCGGTAATCTCATCGTTACTAACATCAAGAGGAACAATTCATTAATGAACAACAAGATAAAACAAAACATTATCAAAACTCATTTTGGTCAAAACAACAACACCTGTAGCAGAGATTAATTTTTCAAACGAAAAAAAGTGATATAGGTCGGTTCATCAATCAAAATAAAGCATTATTGATTGATCTATTGGTCAAAGAGAAACAAAATTTTCCAAGCATTCAATCATGACAATAATGGTGATTATAAAGCAAATTAAGAACAACCCAAGATCTAACATGGCATGGAGGAGATGACCGAATCAAAAATGAAGACATGCAATCAATCGGTCAAATCAGCAAAAATTGAAAAAGATTAAAACCCTAAAGGCAAAGTAAATCCATGGAAGTCAAAGCAACATGAGGAAGAACTAAAGGCACATACAAGTGCTTACCAGTTGATGAAGATCAAGTAGCGGCAAAGAAAGCTTCAGACAATCGGCAAAGAAGATGAACAGTTGGAGAAGTTAAAAGGAAAATCTCTGAAAAGAACAGAGAGAAAGCGACAATGGGAGGAGAAAAAGGAATTTAGTGTTTTATTCTTCCTTAAAACTTCTTCTTATAGACAGATGGGTAATCCAAAAAGGTGGTTGTTCCGATATTCGAGGGACAATTACTGCATGGAAGTAAACGTGGGGACCACAAAGCATGCGTGCAAAAGTGGTGGCGTGGAGGAGGATTTTCTTCCCATCCTACCTTTGGAAGAATACAAAATAAAAGGCGCAAATTGTGAATACCAATTATCTCGCATACACGTGTCACACTCCCAATGATCGTATGCAAGATAAGATAGCCTTGACGATACACTGGTACCCGAAAAGTAGGGGACCCCTTCTCCATCTGCTTTATCTTATCTCGAGGAAGCTTGCATCGACGGTGAAGATGAAAAGACAGGCCTTAGACTAGGGAGGTGGCTGCTGTCGGATGGTCAGAGACAGCTAAGACGTCCATTCAGCATTAAATGCAATAAAGTTTACCTTGGCGCGTGTTCTCAAGGCACGTGGATAAGAATGAGGTGGCATAGTCTGACTGGGAAAGTTACACGGTCAACGAAGGTACAACTTATATGAGGATTTGCAGTTCACGAGGGAACATGGAGAAAGCTGAGGTGGCAAGGTCCGACTAGAGGAGGCACGCGTTCAACGAAGGTACAACATGTACGGAAGATACATCAGATCTCGATGGATCCAAAGGCAGCAAAGATATCCCTGATGAGGAAGGCGCTATAAATACTGAGCTTCACTAACAAATAAGGAATACACAATTACCGAGAAAGATCTAGAATTAAGCTTATATCTCTTTAATGTCTAGAACTTAAGTACATCTATTTTCTTGAGTTATCTTTATTACTTTGGAAAACATTTAAGATCTTGTAACCACTCCAATCTTATACAAATCATCACTCGTTACCCCGTGGACGTAGACGAAAGTCAAACCACGTGATCTTTCGTGTCTCATGATAACTTAGAAGCATTTACATTCTTATTGTGTTTGTTGTTATCGTTATATTTATCTCGAGTACCTTTCATTACTTAGCATTATCAGTCAACTGAGATATTTTTACTACTCAATATTTGATTCTCTGAGTTGTTTACATCACGTAGACTTACTGGACAAATAGTAGTCACAAGGATATTCATCTATACTTCTGGCTCATGTATTTACTTCATTCAGAATGTTAAATCGAAAACACTGATATAATGAAACGTGATGCTTTTTCATTTTCTCGAGAATTACATCATTCTTTTACCGACGATTAACAGCAATAATAGGAAAAAGCGTCACAAATTCTACTTACCTTCAGAGCTAAAACTTGTAAACGCTATTTCTTTCCAGATTTACATCCAGTACAATACAACATCCTCTAGTGAAATACTTTATCCCAATTGGTTGTTTTCTCCACAAGGACTTGCTACAATTGGTTGGTTTCTCCACAAGGACCAGAACCGTTAGCCCTATCCCAACTTACCTACAATCTATCAAGAAGGATTGGGATTCCAAATAGACTAGTACTAATAGGTGTACTAGTTACATCTTGTTTGTTTGCAGCTGACTCGGCGTCTGGATCTGAGTCAACCTCTGACTCGGACCGAGTCAGCAGTCAGACCGTTTGTTTTGCATTTTGAGTCAGATCTAACTCGACCTATGACTCAGACATAACCCCTGACTCGGACCCATTTGAGTCAGGTAACAAAATACCCCTGACTCACGGGACCAAACCATTGACTCACGTTTTTTGAGTCAGATGAGTCAGATCTGACTCAAAACAAACATATTGAGTCAGATCCAGATGAGTCAGGTGATTTCACTCAGATCTAGATGACTCAGATCCAGACGACTCAGATGAGTCAGGAGTAAACAAACATAGTGTTACCTTCCTGCTCTTGTGGATGACCATGAAGACAACTAGACCCATACCCTAAGACAGACATAATCAAAAACTTTATTTTTTCTTCAGTCTAAGACTACAGTTCTGCTTGATGGTGTTCGACGAACCAGAAGCAGTTGTAACCCTAAATTATCATGAGTCATGACTATCCTAAAGGGTAAGGATTTCTGGAAAGAATCGATTCAAAATGGTCCGAAAATAAGAGACGGATGAATAGAACAACCTGATATGGCAGCACGCAGAAGGATAAAAGGACAACGGTAAGTCTCCAACCAGCTAAGGCAACATGTCAGTGAGTAGTCTCACAGCCTTCAGAAACCAAATTATCAGAACTGATGTTGTAAACCAACTCCAAAATGATCAGCTTTGAAATATGAGGACCCTGACATGCTCTTGTCTAGAATCCAAGTACACAAGGCGCTAGCTAGTAAGGGTTAAAGTCATCAATTTTGCCTACAGGGTATTTCTAAGAACATATCCTGCTGCAACACAAAGGAAGCTCCATATCATGAGCTAGAAAAAATGCAAACAACAAGAACAACAGTGAAATGAAAATGGAAAAGGAAAAAGAAGATAACCCCAACAAGAATTAGAATCACTCAAACCGTGTAATCACCAAGCACCTAATAAGTCCAGATAGAAGATCAGACAGCAACTTGAGATGTAGAATATGAAAGATACATGCACCACAAAACACCAACCGCACTCAAGTCCGTAAGGTTCTAAGTGAATGCATTTTCCCAGACTTAACTACTGCATGGTCGAGTTCGCCTAAATAATTAAGATATGGTAAGATGACACCTGCACCATAAAAAAAATATACTCTAAAAAGAAGTGATGCGGCATTCGACGAGCACAAATAGAAAGATTATGATTAAGGGCACGATTCACCAATGCACTCTTTTAGCAAGGTACTGAACTGAAGTTATGTACATGATGCCCAGAATAATCGCTCTGGAATACGAGTAAGTGCAATCATGGTACAACGAACTTCAGCTATATATTCTTAGGCACATAAGAAGGCAGGTGACTTTCATTTCTAATCGCCAGTGAACCCTGAAACAGGATTTTATGCAAATTGTCATTTTTGTAAGAGGAAGAGATAGTAGATTACAACAAATTAACAAAAGACATCTGTTACTTAATCTAGAGATGAGTAAACAACCATGATAACACCAAGATTCTTGAAGGTAACCTTTAAAGTGATAGTTCCCTTTGACAACATTGGAAACACGTTCTACGAACCAAACATAGAGTCTTGCAACAAACACGTTCTGAAACATGTATCCAGAAATTATAATATTGCTGCAGGGAATGGATTTAAACTGCACATAGGATCTTCTTCAGCCAAACCAGAAAATTATATGTTTTAGCTTGCAGGCGCTTTAGATTTCTCCACCAGGACAACACGACCATTCCATTGAGTTTGGTCAAGAGCCCGAATTGCTGCATCCGCATCTTCATCTCTTTCCAATGATAAAAAACCAAAACCACGAGAATCCCCAGACCTTAAATAAAAGACAAGGAGTCAAGGACATCTTTAACAAGTGCAGAATGTAATAAATCAAAGCAAACAAATAACCATTAAATGTTAACATCTTTGAAACTGAGATACATGCTAAGGTTATAAATCAAAAAAACAAAAACAAAAAAAATAATCAAACTATTCATAATAACTTGACCAGTATAAGATTTCAAACTAAACCCAAAAAAAAAAAATTTAAGCCTCACAGTTACCGGCACAAACAAATTCCCACAGATCAGACTGCAAAGAACTTCTTACCTAATTTATTTATTTTTTTGACAAAATTTCTTATCGAAGTTGGTCTACATAAAGATGAAACTCTTTGATGTCACTATTATGTGGACATTGTGATTGAAATAAGAAGAGTGTCATAATCGAAGTTAAAGACAATTATTGGTAGACACAGCAAGCAGGAAGTATACAAAAATAGTGAGCATTTCTAGCAGTTGTGAGCGCCCAGAAGTTCTGCTGAAAATAATCAAACTTGTAAACAACATAGGTTAATGTGTTTTTTCTAGATCATCTGGCAGTCAGAAAACACCAAAATTGACTAGTGTTTTTTCTAGATCATCATAGGTTAAACTTATATTCCATGAGAGCATCCTAGTCTAGTGTAAGAACTGACTACTGTAAATTGTGATAAAATATCCAGAGTCAATTCAAAATTGCACAAACTTCCTAAGTATTAATCAAACCAGAAGCTTTTCTCAGTTGCTCCTTGCATACTCAGAAAAGTCGCACCCCTCAATATGACATACTTATCAAAAATAGAAGTGTATAGAACATATCGAAAACCTTATGGAAAATCAAATCTAAGATTTGTTAAAACTACTGAAACACCTAAAAATAGGGAGGCGGCTTTGCTACATCGTCAAAAGATTAACTGCCATAAGTTTAATATGCCGAAGACTTGTATCATTTCTCTTCCCCAGCAGAACTATTTGTATCATACTCTCAGTACTATGTAAAGTAGTTTGAAATAAATATTGTTTTCACTAAGGGACACAAATTAACGAAGCTGTTGTAGGAAAAGGCACGTTTAACATGGAAAATCTCAAATTTTCAATAATACATCAGTTTGTGGGACTAGCATCCAGCAAACAAAAGAACTCTGGTAGGAATAATTATATTAAACAGAGAATGAAATATTCCGCCTATCATATGAAACAGCAGTAAACGTCTCAACTATGGATAAACAGAGCAGGTCAAAGGGCACCATCAAATTTTGATAACAACATAGAGATTAGAAACCTTGTCATCAGTAGATTTTTCACAGTTAAAATCAATCAAATGCAAGGAGATGTCACCTTTTATCCCGCACAATGCGAACATCTCTTACACGGCCAAACCTTGAAAATTTTCTTTCAAGATCCTTCTCTGTAGTAACGAAACTAAATCCTGCGACAAACAAATTCTTTCCAGGTTTACCGATTCCAGTGTTACGGTTCGGAGGTGGTGACCAAGGCCTCCTTCTAGGAGAACGATGACGAGAATGGCTCCCTGGTGGAGACCTGCGCCTTGGGGAATACCTCCTCCTTGCAACAAAAACATGATGTATCAAAATCTAACACCACCATATTGCAAATTCATAGAATACCGGCTTATATTTCATTTTCCAGAAAGCAGCTTTCTCTTAGGTACGGTATTTTTCAGTTAAGTATTATCGTTTTGGGTATAAGGGTTCTTGATCTACAAAGTTGACAGAGAAATCGCACCCTTCAACCACATCATAATAGCTCTAGCAAATTACAAACAGACAATGAAAATATTTCTTATGTAACACTGCAATGCTTTATGTAGAGGGTGCTGCTTCATTCTGTTTCCCTTAGTATGAGGTCCTATATTTTGGCTTCAACAACCGAAAGTTCGATGCATGTACAAGTAAGAATAGTAGGAAAGGAAACTGAAAGCAACCAATTTCGGCTAGTAGTAACATCATTTTTAACCTTGATAACACAAACATGATCATGCTTTTCACCTTGATATAAAGAATGATGCAAACCATACTTTGGTAGAAAATGGCAGATATGAACCCCTAAATCAGCATTCCTAGAAACCAAACCTCGTCCCTCTAGAGAGATGAGTAGTCAAAGGTCTAACTTCTAAGCTTAATGCTCATATGCAAAACTTTTAATTCAAAGAGTAGAATTTCTCAGATCTAAATAAAAGTTAACACACAATAGAAGGTATCATAGGAAACCACATCCTGAAAGAAAAATCACCTTGGGGATATCTGACGACGGTCTCTTGCATATGGGGACCTTGATCTAGATCTATCACGATTATCTCTTCTATATCCAGAAGTGGACTCCCTCCGCCTCGTGGGAGATCGAGATGCCAATCTCTCTTTCCTTCTGCGATCAGGAGGTGAGTAGTGTTTTCGTGGGGATGCTACATGGCGCTTCCTATCAGGATCATCCTTCCGCTTAAGGTCTTGCCGAGTCCGCCTCCCAGGAGAAGTAGAATTTCGTCTTGTAGGAGAAGCTGAGGTAGGCGACCTAGGGGCATGGGATAAATCACGAACTCCCTTTGGTGAAGAAGACAATCTCCGACCAGCAGTTTGTTGCGCAGAAGGAGACCTCATCCTACCTTCCAGTCTATCACTATTCTGTGGTGACTTACTTGAATAATAAGAAGCATCTTTCTTAGTTTCACAATTATTATACCGATCTCTTTCAATAAACTCAGAACCTCCATCTACCACTTCATTAAAGGCAAGTTCAGTTTTGCCTGAATTTTTATTCGATTCTTCATCACGAACATTTCCACTTCCTGCTCCACTACCTAAAGTATCTTCCACCATAGGGGAGTTAGATTCTCGAGACAATTTGTTATTTACTACTTGGGTTTCGCCTTCGAAAGACTGTAATGTTTCAATACCATTGCCATTTGCTTTCCTCTCCTCATCATACCTTACATCAGGAGGTGACGAGATTTGCCCGTCCTCTTCCTCCTCCTCCTGATTCAATTCCACTTGAGATCTATGATCATAAACTTCACCCTCTTGTTTACTTTCTAATGGATTAAGGTCTAATTTTTTGACATGAGCAGAACCCTCATCTTTATGAAGGTCACTCATCTCTTCTGAACTCTGATCAGAAGATCCCGTACTCATTCCTGCTAATAAACACAAATCAGAAAAAACAAATAAGCTAAATCTCCCAGCAAGAACACAACAACATAAATGTACCAAACACCTTGATGGCCCAATCTTTTTATTCAATACGTAATTCCGTTAGAAAGAAAATCAAATCCTATCATGTACAAAAGCATGATAAACAAAACAGCTTTTCATTTATAGTGCTCTAAGCCAATACATGCATCTCCCCAGAAAGCCATTAGCAAAAATTTCTTAAGTTGGTTAAATATATTCAAAATGATTTCAATGAATACAATAAAAACCATAGGAAAACAATTGGATTCATTGTGAATTGGGTCTCAGATTCTGTACTCTGAAGTTCTCAAACAAAGATCACAGTCATACTTGAAACCCTAAAGCTTATTTCATCAACAAAGCTCATAAAAGTAAATCATATGTTAGAATCCTACCTATAATAGATGCTAACATTTCATAACAAACCTAATCACCACCGACCCTCTAATTATCAATATAGTGCACATATGTTAATCCCTTGATAAAACCAAATCTCAATTACTATTTCTATATACACAAATGATTAAACTGAAAGTGAAAATTAATGTTACCTTCTGATGGGATTCTTTATTATTTAGGGTTTTGATTTTGAAGACAACAATCGATAATTTTTCCTGAGTTTCCTACAAAGAGAAAAAAGAAAGGAGTACTGGAAAGTAATAAAAACTGGTAAATTTGTCGGATCTCAATGTTACGATTCCATTTTGACCATGTTGGCCTGCATGTGTCTCAAGTAAATATTTAACAATTCATTTTATTTTATTTTTCGGAAAAGATAAACTAGAACACTGCTGTCACGGCGTGGAGAGAACATAAAACAAATAGGCCAAAATTAAAAAAGTGAAAGTATCGATTTTCCTAAAACAGAGAGAGTATATCGTTTTATTAGTTGCAACACAAAATTAGTTGATGTATAAATCAAAATATGGCTGCATAATGTGTTATGCACACTTTGTGGTGGTTAGTATAATGGCTATGTATTCAATTTTGAAAAATTAGCCTAAAAGGATAAACACCTTCGAATTTTTCGTAAAAACTCTGAATTTGATATTGTAGTTTATACTCATTGTGTAGATGTTTTTAAAAGCTTTCAGACGAAATAAAATTTGTAAAATTCCACGGCACGGATTTTTAAGTATGTTATATTGTAGTTTGCTTTCCAATTATACCCCTAGAAAATAGGATACATAATTATACCATGTTTGTTTACTCCTAATTCATCTGAATTGTCTGGATCTAAGTCATCCGGATCTGAGTAAAATCACCTGACTTATCTGGATCTGACTCAAAAATATGTGACTCAGTGGTTTGGTCACATGAGTAAGGGGTATTTTGTTAGTGATATGGGACATATCCTTTAGACTCACGTGCATTTTAAGATATTGCTAATATCTTGGATATCCGTTAGTTATAGTATGATATTTATCGATATTTATTAGGATAATTAGTTGCTTTCTTTGATTTATCTTGTTTTTATGAGAATAATATATTCTCCGCTAGTTTAGGAATGTTCTAGAATTCTAGGTTTAATGTTGGAAGGCTATAAATAGTCATTTCTATTATTATTGTAATTTAGCTTGGATTAGCTCGCTTATATCTTTTAGTGAAAACTATTATTTGGTTTATAACCTGTTACGTCTCTTTGAGAGTTTGATCATTGTTGATCGTTTATCGGCTACTTTGCTCCTGGATTGGAGTTGATTATCGTTATTGGGTCCTATTTATCGGAGTGGGTTCTCCGCGTATCGATTGTTTTCAAATCGTTTCCGCTGTGCCATATCAGGTGGTTACCAGAGCAGGTTTTTCCTGTGATGTTCATCCGTGGGTTTTACCTAGAAGAATCAGTTGAGGAGTCCTGTGCAATCTAGGTATTTATCATTAAAAAAAATCAAAAAAAAAAAAGTTTTAAGAGGGGAAAAGAAATCAGTTGAAGCTTTGGGTTCTTGTTCATCATCAAAGTTGCGTACTTCATTTTTGGTAAGATCTCTAACTGTTGTTATTTATTGATGCAAGATCTTAGAAAATCAATTTGATTTTAAGTGTGTTTAGTTGGAAGAAGTTCTCTTTGTACGGATAACAGTGTATGATCTCATTAAGAGGCATTTCAATTAAGTCCGTCTACACCCTAAACTCGTCTGAACTATACAGTTTTGTTACACTCAGTTGTACCAATCTCCAAAACCATTTTAGATATTTTATTTCCACTGAAATATACGTATATTCAAGGTCAGACGTAGTTATTTGCTATGGACAGTTTTTCTACTACGCCTAAATTTTCTGGAATTGTTGACGGAAAAATCTGTCGTTTCATAATCGATACTAGTTGTGAAGAAAATTTGGCATCGCTTAAAACAGTAGAATCGTTGGGTCTCGAAGTGGATTGGTACCCTCGACAGGATCAAATTGAGTGGTCTAAAAACGGAGGAAGAATTACTCGTATCGGCGGCTGTAGATTTTCATTGTCATTTGGTAACTGCTATTCTAACTCAAATTTTCATGAAGTCGCTAATATGGATATATGCGACGTCGTGTTGGGAAGACCGTGGTTATTTGATGTTGGTGCAGTTTGGAATAGCCAAGACCATAGGTATGAGTTCAAATGGGGAAAGAGCAAGATAATTCTTATACCAAGGCTTAGACCTTCCCAAGGAGGCAAAGGTGCAGAGTGTAAATTTGTACAGATCAGTGGACAATATGTGCATGCAAACAACTGTAGAGAAGGAGACAACGGGTGTTACTGTTCCTTATCAATATGTGGATCTTTTTTCCATGTTTTGTGCACCATTGGTCGGTTGCCGTCAAAATTGTGCATGGAAGGTCTCGTGGAAGTTCTTGCGTCGTAAGGGTAGAAACGAACACAAAAGGTTGATAAGTTGTTACATACAAATGAAAATCGTGAAGGTTATTGTGAAGGGTTAGTGATTCTAATGCATGATTCAAGATCCACTTGCTCCACAAATGGGAGGGCCAAAGTTCTTTTTTCAACTTGCCATTTTCAATATAAACTCGAGACGAGTTTCGCCACAATAGGGAAGTCTGATATGGGACATATCCTTTGGACTCACGTGCATTTTAAGATATTGCTAATATCTTGGATATCCGTTAGTTATGGTATGATACTTATCGATATTTATTAGGATAATTAGTTGCTTTCTTTGATTTATCATGTTTTTATGAGAATAATATATTCTCTAGGCTAGTTTAGGAATGTTCTAGAATTCTAGGTTTAATGTTGGAAGGCTATAAATAGTCATTTCTATTATTATTGTAATTTAGCTTGGATTAGCTCGCTTATATTTTTTAATGAAAACTATTATTTGGTTTATAACCTGTTATCTTTGAGAGTTTGATCATTGTTGATCGTTTATCGGCTACTTTGCTCTTGGATTGGAGTTGATTATCGTTATTGGGTCCTATTTACCGGAGTGGATTCTCCGCGTGTCCATTGTTTTCAAATCGTTTCCGTTGTGCCATATCAGTTAGGTTTCAGAGGTTGAGTCAGATCTGACTCAAAGTAGAAAACAAACAGTCTGACTGCTGACTCGGCGCGAGTCAGGGGTTGACTCAGACCCAGACGCCGAGTCAACTGCAAACAAACAAGGTGTTATAGTAATTGGACTGAAAGGGGGGGACAATTGTGTCAAGTGAAAAAGTAACCATGGACACCAAAGATTTCCAATCTTTTTATCAAATTGCACATTTGCAAGAGGCTTCATTTTACAAAAAAAAAAAAGTGGTCATAAAAGAGACTCCCTCCCTTCGAGTCCTTCAAACCTTTCGGCGGCCCAATAAAATAGTGGTCCTCATTAATGTAGTCAATCTCGCCGAGATGGCCTAGATCTCACCGAAAATTCCGGTTTTTCCTTTCGAGATAGCAAAATGCTTAATTCTGCCAAGATGGAATTGGCCGGAATCGTCCGAAATTTTTAATTGAATCTCAGGTGGCTCAGAAGGAATTAGCCGGAAACTTGAAATTTATATCGATTTATAGTTTTCTATTATTATGAACTTGTTTCTATTTTAATAAATTGGTGGTATTTACACACAATTATGTGCGGAAAATTTTGGAATAATGCTTGATATACATGCTATATGTATAAAATTCGAAATGAATTCTCGGTAGTTACTCCGAAAACCTCACCGAGAATCTACCCGAGATAAGGTTGTCCCAGTGTCTCGATCTCGACTGAGACGAACCGAAATCCAGAATTAACTACATTGGTTCGGAGAACTACACCTCAAATAAACTACACACTAAGGAAGGTAATAAGTAGTCGTTTTCTTCTGTGTGACTAGTCAGTTAGTTGAACTTTGTAATCAGCTACTTTGATCTGACTAATCAAACCCACTTAAACTTTGTTTGTTTGGATCTTCCTCGAATTTGTTTCCGACCCAAGTTTGGTTATTTTATTCTGATGTTTACTCGCCTTATACATTTATTTCTGAAGTATTCAAATCAGGGATTATTTGTACCTGACTCGCTTGGCGTATATCTGGCTGATACAAAGAAATCTATAATTTTATTATTTAGTGATTTTGAATCAACTGTAAGGTATCGGACGAATAAGTCGAGTTAAACAACAACAACAAAAAAAACTTATATATGAGCTTGTAATCAGATAATACTATTAATAAAATTACTACCATATATTAATCTGAATTACATTATCACGTTCATAGGGATGGAAATTTCGTTCACAAGCCTAGCTTTAAAGGATTTTCGTGTCAAATTGAATAAAGTCCACGTTTATCATATTTTTTTTCAAAAATTTGAAAAGAACCTATTTCACAATTCGTATGTCAGAACTTCACAGTTTATCTTTCTAAAAAACTTTTGAAAAAAAGTATATACAATGACTAAATTATTTTTCAGATGGAATATACATCCACTTTTTTTGCATATAGGGCATATTCTTATGCACCATGGCAAAAAAATCATTTTTCCATACCAAGTGGCATGGAAAACCAGTCGCGCCACTATAAAAGTGATAAGTGATGGTGTTTCTTTTTTTAGGTTTCGAAGTGATGGTGTTTCTAATGAACAATATTGATTATATCGCTAGCATTGTAATCTCCATCACTAGATAGAAATTTGATCATTTAACGGTTATTTCCCCGCTACTTCATTCTTATATATATGACCCCCTACTTCATTCTTACTTCATCAAATTACTCACACCTACCTCTACATATATTTTACCATTTTTTTTACTTATATCCTCAGTTTTAAATTCCATAATCAATGAAGAAATCATATGACGAGAGGTAAATTCGTATCAATTGGTTTAAATCATAACAAGAAATGCATCAACGAAGGTTGCAACAACTTGATGATGAGGGAGCTGAAGATAGAGAACTGACAGAAACTCTGATGCTCGTACATTCGGTTCAAATACCTAAAGTTCCAGAGTCATATGAAGTATTCACAAGAAGATATACATATGGACTAAGGGAATTGTTCCATCATAAGATGATGCAAGATTATTTCCTTCCCGATTGGGTGTTCTCTTATCAAAATTTTGAACATGGATTTCGCATTTCCTCGAAACCTAGTGATAAAGATTATTATTGAGATTTCTCAAGTAGAACCTCGATTTAATTATCAGTCTGGTGCACTAAAAATTAGAGGTCACACTCCTGAACAAAGAGTTAGTTCGGTATAAGGATTATAGGTTATAGGAAACCAATGTATTTGAACGACGAGTACCTTCGTAAGGACAATACAACTTCATTCAATTATCTTCATTGTTTTGAGAAGTAATAATTAATCATTTTGGTCCAATATATTTACGAAACCCAACCAAGGAAGATATTAGAGAAATATTAAGGGAGAATGAGGACAATGGATTCCCAATAATGCTAGGTAGTCTTAACTGTATGCATTGGGTATGGAAGGTATGTCCTACTTATTGGGTCGGTCAATAAAAGGGTCATTACCCAAAACCAACCGTTATCCTTAAAGCTTCTATTGGGGTACTAAGTTTCTTTATGGTGTACCAAAATCCATATATACAAGATAACATCCTTGCTTAAGGATTGCCACAACCCCAATCATAAATCGTAGATACATATAATACAATGGACATGCACCATGTAGTTATTATTTTCAATAGAGATACACCATATATTCATTATCGGTGAATATGCAATGTGCATCAATGTCTCGTAATTTTGCATGTTTTTTTTTTAAAAAAAATTATGGGCCTAGGTTTACTATTTTTGATCCGGGGACTTAAAAATAACAAAATACTTTCTTGGGGATCCGAGCTTAATTTCCTTCCAGTTTCTTTCGTATAATACATACAAGGTGGTGTTGGACCTGAGCCATCAATTTCGTAATACAGTTGGTTAATGAAATTTTCTTGAGGAAATGAGGTTAACTTCTTTTCGGTGTTTGTTTTTGTAATACAAGGTGGTGTTGGACCTTAGTTAGCGATATAGTAATACAGTTAGTTAACGAATCTTGACAAAGTTCTTTTGCCTAGATTTTGTTGTAGAGGTGTCCGTCATGGGTATGTAAGTGTAGAAAAGAGTATCCTGAGGTAGTGTTGTAAGAAGATCCTAATAACTCCATATTGTTTCATCAATACTATTATTTCAATCTTGCGTGGTACCGTACTTGTGGAATAAGTAATGTTTTTTTCTAGTCCCGTCTTAAGGAACTTATCTCGACATAAAAATGATCGATAATATAACTGAAACAACATAGGTTTTTTAGTACATCAAATTCTAAAATGAAGAAAAGTATGTATCTAAAGTCGTATTTATTAAAAAAAGTTAATGAATACTTTTATTTCACATGTACATTTTTGTATTTCCTAAATACGTCTTTTTTTTTGTATATGTACATTACTAATTACAATCTTCGTTCGAGGAATCCGAGTACGATTTACCCACCATAAAGTCCAACCCGTGCTCTGAAATTTTGGATACCATGAAGTGATAGCTTGCATAAAATGTGAATGCTTCCCCTTTTTCCTTCAAGTAGTGCGCTTTCACGGCTTCGTGCTACAAAAACACGACATGAACTTACTTTGAATCAAAAGTTCATCTTTCGGAGTCTACTGGGGTTGCCACATATGATAAGTATGTGGGTGGATGTTGTAGGATAGGCAAAAGGTGAAAAGATGGGTTGGCATGTGGCTGAAGCTAAATATGAAAGAATATGAAAAAATAAGATATTTGGGATTGAACGACGCCCTCAAAGTGGATTAAATGATGATATTTCTGAAAAAAGATCAGAAACAATGAGGTTAAGATTGTCGATTACAATCAGGCTGAAAAACTAAGGATGCATGTTATCAGATAACAAATAAATATTTTATAGGATATTGGCATTTTCGTGTCCATTTTGATACATATATTCTATTTATATACTATCTACCAATTAATTAATGTTGATACGC
This sequence comes from Papaver somniferum, assembly GCF_003573695.1. Lineage (NCBI taxonomy): Eukaryota > Viridiplantae > Streptophyta > Magnoliopsida > Ranunculales > Papaveraceae > Papaver > Papaver somniferum. The sequence continues at coordinate 54,745,846 of NC_039367.1, forward strand.
TTTTCCGAATGAATATTAAATATATTCGATTATTCAATAACTAATTATAAATTTCCTTATAGATGCTTTAAAATCTAACAAATTTTAATTATATTATGGTTGGTAAATTTAACATGTATTTATATATTATTTGTGAAGGATTATACTAAAAAGATCAGTATTAGTAAGTTACTATAGTCGCAGAAAAACTCGGAGTCAACTCAACATCTTCATCTTCCCTAATTTGTTTTACTATATCACCTCTGATTTCAATTTTCTTCATCTGCATGCAATAATTTCAAAGTCTTTTTTCTATTAATATAATTTTACCCAAGTTGTAACATCTAAGTTTTTCTTTATTCATTTTCCTCTAGGTACGTGTTTGCCATGTGGTTTTGTCTGGTTTTCTTCAGTTTCTTAAGAAAAATCTATGCAAATAAAGAAAATCTGGTGGGAGAACTAGATAAAGAGATGAAAAAATGTTGGGTTAAAAGTAAGGATACCATTATAAAGAAATAAGACAATGATTGTTATATGATAAAGTTTTACTCATCAATAAGAATATGATCTAATTCTTAGCTTAGACCATGGTTTTTGGAAAAAGACTTAATAATCATGGAGCTCTGGAATCCCATTATCCCAAAAAGTAAGGTGGATCTTACGAAATATCTTCTCTTTTTAAGGCTTTAAACATGAAACCAGAGTTTGATAATTAAGAGTATTGCTATAGCAATTGGAGAAGTTAAAGAGCTCGACCCACCAGATTGTGTTGTTCCAAAATGTAAAGTTCAAAAGGTATGAGTTTAATTCGATGTAAGAGATCTCTTGCGCAGAGGTTTCTGGATGAAAAATGTAGTTATAAATGAAGTGTGGATCTGACTCTTTTATGAAAAACTGCCTTTTAACCTCTGCAAATATTGTTATACTATAGATAAAATACATGAATGTGAAGACATAGCAAACTTTCTTCTTCGGAAACAAAAAAGGGTTTTTCTCCTCATCTTATATTCTAGATCCGCCTTCTTGGAATAATATGGACACTAGGGGATCAAAGGTTACTGCTAACAACAACTCTCAAATGCATACAAACCCTGAAAATCAACATGCAATAGTTTTCTTTAATGATCAAGCATGTGCATTAAGTGAGGAACAAAAAAATAACTACCATTAATGAGGGAACAACCCAGTTTTTTCAGCATAAATGATGACATGTACTAATGAACAAATCCAATTAGAGAACAAGTCTTACAAAAGAGCTGACTCAAGAACCCAGGTTGAACCAACTGCAACAGTTGGGTGTAATCAACAAGGTATGATTCAAGTTAATGTTACTCGTGGGAGAAATAAAGAAGACATTGTTCACAGACATGGAAAGAAAATCTGAAAGGATTTAGGGGAGTCTAGTAACACTAATGATACGGGTCTCTCGTCTCCAATTGAAAACACTATTAACCCATAAATCGCAAAGGATTTAGGGGAGCAATTATTGCTTAAACTCAAATCTAAATCAAGAAAATATTTTGTTTAATGAAATGATTGGGTAAGAAATGGTATGATATCTAAATTTTCTTAAAACCTACTTGGCTATGGGAGACTTTGATGTTTCTTTAGATAATTACAATGCTCAAAATATTTATCTTGCTATCATCCATACCATTAGAGCTTTCAAAGAACCTAGACATTCACTTATTCATCATTTTGAGCAAAATCAATCAAATCAAAATTCATCTACCCACAACGTTGAATCAACTGATAATAACCAACTTATTATAGATGAAAAAGATCAGACCCTTAATTCTTATTCTTCTTATCTTGGGATGGTTTTAGAACAAAATTACTCTAGAAGGTTTAATGGTAAACCCTAAGCGACGATGATTAGTTATTGTACTTTTTCTTCAATCAATTTTTACCTAGTTTTTTTGGGCTAAAAACTGATTCTGCTGGTTTTGGTGAATTTGGGCGTATTGATGAGAAACGAATTCAAACCCTAAAAATATGCACCGCATGAGGGTATTTTAGATTCAAGAGATCAATCTGTACAATCCTGGCCTAAACCAAGAAATGGTCGTTCCAGTCTGGCTTCAGTCACAAAATGAAGGAGAAGGGTTGATCTTAGGGAGGGAAGCTAAGAAGGTGTTGAGATCAGAATGATTAACTCTGAAGGTATGGTTATTTTATGACTTGTATCAGAATATGGAACTGGCTTGCGGAATATAAGCTATCAGTTCTTGGTGTTTTTCTGGATACTTTTGTCGTTAACCCCCAAACTTTGTTGTTGGTTGAAATAGATGAAACCTATTTATACAAGTCATAGTTGAAAGCGCCCTAATCTCATAGGAAGTGGAAGTAGTTGAGTGATGGAGAAGTGGGGATCGTGTAAACATGCTGAAAGCCACGTCTTACTATGAGAGAAGACGGTTAGTTTACACCCACTACTTCTCTGCTACCACTAATTGTCCGTTTTTCCTGACACTTTCTTATAATGGGCGTGTTTCATGTCGCACGCTGTAAACAACTAGACCAATACCCTGATGAACATCCCCCAGTTTGTGACATGTTTGATGTCTCGAGTATTTTTATGGAAAAATATGCAGCAGGTTGCTGAGTGGGTCTTGTGTGCAAGACCAAGTTATTCTGACCAATCAAGCGCAAGCTAGGCGGCGGGTAATCATGTGTGGCGAGTCAAGTCACGAGACTTGCCGCAAAGAATAGCATGTGACGCTATTATGTTAAATAACTGAGTTATTTGTGAAGCCGATATTCGTAAAATATCGCATGTATTCGATGCATGTAAAGCATCGCTTTTAAGCAAGCAGCTCAAAAATAATCGATGCATATAAAGCACCGTTGTATAAAGCTCGCTTAAATCAGTTGCGGAGCTTAATGTCTTAAAAGGAGCATGACCATCCATTTTCAGTAAGCTTCCAGGAGCCATTCACGTGCTCCAAAGACAGGCCAGTCGGTCTCTATAGGAGAGTGATGGCTGGCGACTATGGTGACATCTTATTGGTCGCCTAAGATTTAATCTAGGCCGGTCAATTCGGATGGAGAAGTTGTCCGGACGAGATGATTTTCGGCAGTTAATAGCTGCCTTAAAATTCATGTAAGCGGCTCGACCAGCCCCTTTTGAACGAACGTTTGGGATCCATATGGGGAGGCTGTGGCTTGGACGATCGCGTCTTATGGAAGGGGAGTGGTCGTTGATCATGGACACATCTTGTTGGCTACCTAAAATAGGAGTTAGGCCGTCCAATTCATCTGGCGAAGTTGGGCAGCCGAGATGATTTGCGACAGTTAATGGTTGTCGTTGATTTAATTTAGGTTTTAAAAAGTCGTGTAGCCAACCTATTTTGGGCCAGCGTTTTTTGGTGTTGGCGCGCGCTGGGAGTTTTTCGATCGGCCAGCATAATAGTTGGGCCGATGGTGAACGTATTCGCTCCTTGCATGTTGATTAAGGTCGAATCTAGGCCGGTCAATCCGGCTGGCAAAGTTGAGTGGCCAAGATCGTTTTGCGACAGTAATGTAATGCCGCTTAATAAAATTAGGGTTTTGTAACTCGTGTGGCCAACTGTTTTGGTAAATGTTTATTGGATCCGGTGTACACGGTGGCGAGTTGGAGATATGCCGATCGGCCTAGGAATTAGCGGGCCCGCCGGTGTACACGATGGCGCTTGTCCGACCATGTTAGGACGCGACTAAGTTTGATAAATCGACTGGCCAAAAGGTGCGGCCGTGATCGTTTTAAGACTGACATGGGCAGCCTGGGTTAGATTCCTTAAGGAATTAGGCGCGTCTACCAACCAACTTCCAACTTTATTTAAAGCAATCTGATTGGTCGATGGGAAAGAATGGTCAGCAAGCAATCTTATGGGGCGTGGCCGTCCAGCCATGGGTGGCGCCTGTTAGGGCGAATTGGCCGGGCAAGTGGCGTGGTCGCGCCTCCTCTTGTTGTTGCTTCTGTTTGCCGCAGCTCCTCTTTTACTTCTCGTTTTCTTCCTTTGATAGGATTTTTCTCATATGAGTCCATGGCGGATTAATTTCCTAGCTTACCTAGGTCGGTCTCGACCAATAGGGTTCGAGATATTGCGCATGGCGCAAAAAGCCTAATTTTGCAAATTAATTAGGCCAAAATTCGAATCTTTTGAGCTACCACAAAATTGATTAAGTTTGATAGATTCTGTGTGTTAACACAAAATTCTTTTATTCTCAGAGAGAAGTTAGCGCGTTTTCTGGTTGAGTATTTTCATGCAAACCTTAATCTTGATACTTCGGGAAATTCATGCTACTCAGCTGCGAGTGAACATTAATTGTCATGTCATACCAATATTAAGGGCTCAGCCTGGGAACATAGCATAGGAAAAATATTCAATAAGCCATACATTAATGAATAATGCAAGTATGAGATAAAATTTACATAATATTCGGGATTGTTGCTACACGCACCATTTTGGGTAAATTTTATATATAAATATATTTAATTATTCAATACATATGTAAGTAAGGAGGCTTGAGCGCTTATCACTCTTAAATGGCTCAGCTTCTTTGCAGAACGACGACACATTAAATACATGGTTTTACAATTTTAGCCATGAACTAAAAACCACCATCAACATTAAGTCCCCTGCTTAGCACATAACGGTGACATTGTTGCGGGGGAAGCACTAGATGGTGACAAATAAAGATAAAACTTATGAGGACAGAGTATACAGATGTTACCAGGATACAGGCCGGCTCGGTCTTTGAGCAAGACACGTTTAATGGAGTATCAAAGGACGCAATGATCGTCCTCCTAGCACACGTCGACTGTCTTCAGGTAGATAAATATCTGATCGGTTGATATCCCGCATATAAGGCCTTTAAATGCGGCAGTAGATAATCCTTTCTTTTCCCGGATCTTATCAATTTGCGGAATATAAAAGGGAGCACTTGAGATTTTGTTTTCGTACCTATCATCGTAGAGTTGCACTCATCTTCTTTCCAGGTATTGCTTCATATTCTCTTGTAGTTCTTTTTTTTTTTACGTAGGTTTTTGATATAACCATAATGCTACTTTGCAGTACATGATGAGGACTCCTGGCGATGATTATCCTTCTAATTCTCCGGAGAAGAGTTTTGAAGTTGATAAACCCAGGGTTTCCACGTTCGAGGAGGTATTAGCTAAAATTGATCCTCCGTTTCGTGAAGCTGGTCGGGCCATGCAGGGTTTGCCTCTCACACATTTACGCATCGTTCGAGAGCGTATTCAAGCTTTCCTGGCTCCGGTTAACATGAAGGAAAAGTGAAGGCACGATGAAGCGTCTCAGCCAGCGAGCGTCAGAGCTGAAAGATTCACGACTCGGCTAAAGCGATGAAGGATTGAGCATAAGCAGCTTCTAGGTGAAAATAAGCATGATTACTCTATTCATAATGGCGTCATAATTCTTGACTCTGACTTGGACGAACTGGAACATCCTCAAAAGGCTATTGGAGCAGTTTTTGAAAGGGATGTCGGGAGAGCCTCCGAAGAGTTTATAGGAGCAGTATCTGGAGAAGACGTTGAAGAGGACTCCGAAGTGGATGTTGGTGCAGCTTTCAAGAAAGATGTTGAAGCAACTCCTGGAGAGAACAATGAAACAACTGCTAAGAAAGATGTTGAAGTGGCTTCTGAAAGGGAAGTTGAGGCGGCTTCTGGAAAGGATGTGGGAGCGCCTTATGAAAAATATGTTGAAGCATCTTTCAATGAGGATTCCAGCGAAGGCGCCGTTGATCCCTGTGTTAATGCTGATAACTAGATTTCCCACTATGTTATTTCTTTTGTAGGAGAGCATCTTATTCGTAGTTTGCGGATGCTCCTTTGTCATTTAGTAGTTTTCTGTTTCATGTGGTTGGAGTCAGGGATACATCAATATAATCTTTCATCCGTGTTGCTTTGATGGTTTTATGTTTCCAGTTGGATGAATGAATGAAACCTCCCAACTAAGAAATACAAATCCTTAGAAAATTTCGCAATATTTTGTAGCGTTCGTTGATAAGGTTACGGTAGAGCCACGCTTAGTACCTCGATCGCAAAATTTGGGTCCTTACCATTCTTCTGTTTGATAATCCCCGGTGCAGAGTACATGCTTCTTGAGTATTTTTGGCGTGCCGACCAGATATATAGAAGCATGGGAGCACTTCCACGAACTAAAAGATCCAAAATCCGTGTTCGTTAGGTGAAGAGGCTTCATCTCCAATTGATGGCGTGTAGGAGGCTTCATCTCCAATTGATGGCGTGTGTAATATGATTCGACGCGCCGTTTCTGAAGAAGCAGTTGCAACCTGGCAGTGTCACGTGTGTTAACTTTAAATTCACTGTATTTTGGCTCCGTGAAGGGGATTCCAAGATCCGGAATACTGCAGACAACAAAACTTCTTCTAGGGATCTCGTCAGGTGAAGGTTGAAGCAGGTTGCTCTTCGGGATGCGAGTGATGTTTGCTCCAAAAGGAAAATGCCGTTGTTTGATGATCTTGTGCTTCCTTTTCTTTTACATACTCCCCTTTTCCGTGTTTTTTGAAAGATATGAGGTATCTCTTGTATGGTTAAATTTTTCTGATTTCGAATCAATGGGTAATGATTTTGTGAGGGTTCGGGTTTACTCGAGACTTTTCCTTAAGATGATTCAGGAGTAAGAATTTTTATTTTAAAAGAAATGATGCTTTGATTAACTGATAAATTGAAACCCTAATTATGAATGCAAGCAGTGCAATCATTTTGGAGGAATTACAAATATTGCATGAAAAGGGAAATTGCTAAAGGAAACACGAAAAGGGATTTTGGAGGAGAGAGCGGCACGACATCTTAGGTATTGAAGGGTTTGAGCCACCGGGCGTGTATTACTACGCCTTCTAGCTTGTCAGTATTGATGAGCTTGCAGTAACCTTCCAAAATAATTTCCGCCACTAGGTACGGCTCGCCTTTCCCTTCTACGGGATCGGACGGAACAGGCTGAACAACAACTCTCACTACCATATCTCCAACTTGGAATGGGTTTGGGTGTTGCGCCATTACTTTCCTAGATTCCTCATCTTTAACTGTGACAGCTTCTAAACTCTTGATAAAATACTTGAAAGGACCAGCATCTCATTCACATCTCCTAGTGACAGCCGGGTTAATAATCAGATCGAGTCCCCAAGCCTTGGCGGGAGGATGAGTGAGTGGTTGCAAAAAAGGTTTTTTAATAAGACTTACTTGTGTCCGGAATCTGCGAACAAATGCTGATACGCTCTCTTCAGGCAGTTGTGTCACATTCGCGAGTTGTTGATACGACAAAAAATAGTCTTCAGGATTGGATAGATTATTGGAGACCCTTTCAGGTATAGACACTGGTAAGGACATACTCCTAGCTTCGTCTTGTTATCGTGTATCCATGAGAGACCCAGGACCATATCATAATTTGGGTATTCTTTAACCACAAGAAATTTGGCATGTATTAGAGCATCTCCCACCTTGATTTCAAGATTGACGTACCCGTAAGCATCTCTGGATTCTCCTTCTGAGTTTTTGATTATGGTTGGGTAGTGAACAACTTACTGCTTTGAAATCTTTGCAGCTCTCAGAGTCTTGACAGTGACAATGCTGAAATCAGAGGCCGCATCAATCAGTGTGTTGTCAAACTCGACATCCTTCAAGTGAGCGGTGGTTAGGAGTCCCCAGTTGCATCTATTAGTCGCGTTTTCCAGGAAAGATTGGGGTTTGGGAGCGGCTTCCCTGATTGGAAACATACGCTTGCCTGATACAACACGGTTGATGGCTCCAAATATGTCTTGACGCTGCGCCTTGGAGAAATACAAAATTTCACATAAATGCTCCATCATAGACTGTACAGTTTTGTGGACGGAGTCCCAGAAATCATGCAGCTCCTGACAGGAATGGGATCCATGTGAACTCCTTCAGTGCCTAATTGAAGTTCTCCTGCATCCACCTTCTTTTTGAAAATGCGCTTCAATTTGTTGCAGTCACTGGTTGGGTGATTTACAAACCTATGGTAACAGCAATATTTGGGATTTGCCATCTCTTCTTCGGTTAGTGGACGTCTGAGAGGAGGTATCTTGATGGCATCATCTTGAATCCATGCTTTTAAGAGTTCGATTAATTCTTCAATCGGAAACGGGAAGGTTAGAGCATCCTCTCCAGTTTCTTGTTGTTGTGCAGGCGACTTAGAAGCAGTTTTTCGGGTTTGAGTTGTCTGTTGTGCTGGTGCCGCACGTTTGGGTTGTTGTTCTGCAGCTGGAGCTTTTCTTTTTCCTCCCTCACTTACCACGCTTACAGAGGGTTGAGTGTTGTATTGTTTGTTGATGAGGCGTTTGTTCCCTCGAGTCTCACGTGCATCTTCATTCCTGGCGGGTCGGGTTTTTTCTAGCAAGGCTGGTGCTATTGTGGCCGACCGCTTAGCAACTTCATAAAGTTTGGACTTCGGAGAATGTTTGGAAGCGCAGGTTCTCCAGTAAAGCGCGATAGACGGGTACCATGCCATTAATGCACAATTCCACCAATTGATGCTCAGTTATATTTAGATCATGACAATCTAGCGCTTGAATCTTGAATCTCTTGACATAATCATTTGGATGTTCATTGTTTCGTTGAAACATCTTTCCCAAGTCTGATAAAGTGATTTGCTCAGACACAAATAAATATTTCTTGTAGAAAGCGGTAACCATTTCACACCAATTGGCTATGTTGTTTGGTGCGATATTGTTGTACCAGGTGTACACCCTACCAGTGAGTGATTTTGAGAATTTTTTCAGGCGGAGGACGTGGTTGTATTCATACTCCCCTAGTGATTCTAAGAAACAAGAGATGTGTTCACGAGCGTTACCAGTACCGTCGTAAAGGGAGAATTGGGGAGAAGAATATCCTCTTGGAAGGGGAATTCTTTGCACGTCAGGAGGATAAGGAGGTTGATGCTGATGAATGGCGACTGGGTTTTCCTTGCCTCGATTATGGAGAATCCATTCCAGGTCCTCTCGTGTGATAAATTCGGACTGTTGATTCCTTTCTGATGGTCGTTCAGGAGATACACGAACTTCTTCATCCATAAAGATACGCCCTGCTGAAGTACTCGCGCCAGGTGTCATGAAAGTGTTCCTTGTCTGCTCCATTCGGGGTCGACACGGTTCTGGGGGTAATATTTCTGTTAGCGTCTTGAGAAAAATGAGCACCTCCTTCTGAGTTGTAGCCATGTACTTATGAGCTTTGGTAAGAACTTCCTGTCTCTCCATTAAATCGGCAATGGTAGTAGGAGGTGGGTTTCCTCTGGCTCCTCCAGTCTCTCGTCCCGATGAAGAAATGGTAGCAGCCCTGGTGACGATTGGAGGTGTCATGCTCAAAGAAATATTAGGAGTAGCATAGGCTCTAGCTCTGGTAATAGGAGGCGTCATGCCAGAGGGGATGTTTCCGGCGCTGCTGATGTTGGTGCTAGAGTACGTAACACCATGCGATGTGTTGACTGTGCTGGCAGGCGGTACATTGGTGTTAACATCAGGGATATTGACACCAGGAGTGTTATCAGCGCCAGTAGCATCAGGATTGGTAACTGACCCAGACCTAAGATCTACCATCTTGAATTTGAAAAAATTGAAATGAAATTGAAAATTGATCTTGCAACCGAGAGATTAATCTCCCACTGTGGACGCCAATTGTTTTGGGGTAAAAACTGATTCTGCTGGTTTCGGTAAATTTGGGTGTGTTGATGAGAAACGAATTCAAACCCTAAACAAATGCACTGCACGGGAGTAATTTAGATTCGAGAGATCAATTTGTACAATATTGGCCTAAACCAAGAAATGGTCGTTCCAGTCTTGCTTCGGTCACAAAATGAAGGAGAAAGGTTGATCTTAGGGAGGGAATCAAAGAAAGTGTTGAGATCAGAATGATTAAATCTGAAGGTGTGGCTATTTTATGACTTGTATCAGAATATGGAATTGGCTTGCGGAATATAAGCTATCAGTTCTTGGTGTTTTTTCTGGATACTTTTGTCGTTAACCCCCAAACTTTGTTGTTGGTTGAAATAGATTGAAACCTATTTATACAAGTCATAGTTGAACGCACCCTGATCTCATAGGAAGTGGAAGTAGTTGAGTGATGGAGAAGTGGGGATCATGTAAACATGCTGAAAACCACGTCTTACTATGAGAGAAGACGGTTAGTTTACACCCATTATTTCTCTATTACTACTAACTGTCCACTTTTCCTGACACTTTCTTATAATGGGCGTGTTGCACGCCGCACGCTGTAAACCGCCAGACCAATACCTTGATGAACATCCCCCAGTTTGTGACATGTTTAATGTCTCGAGTATTTTTATGAAAAATATGCAGCAGGTTGCTGAGTGGGTCTTGTGTGCAAGACCAAGTTACTCTGAAGAATCAAGCGCAAGCTAGGCGGCGGGTAATCATGTGTGGCGAGTCAAGTCATTAGACTTGCCGCAAAGAATAGCATGTAACGCTATTAGGTTAAATAACTGAGTTATTTGTGAAGCCGATATTCGTAAAATATCGTATGTATTCGATGCATGTAAAGCATCGCTTTTAAGCAAGAAGCTCAAAAATAATCGATGCATGTAAAGCATCGTAGTATAAAGCTCGCTTAAATCAGTTGTGGAGCTTAATGTCTTAAAAGGAGCATGACCAGCCATTTTCAGGAAGCTTCCAAGAGCCATTCACACGCTCCAAAGACAGGCCGGTCGGTCTCTATCGGAGAGTCATGGCTGGCGACTATGGTGACATCTTATTGGTCGCCTAACATTTAATCTAGGCCGGTCAATTCAGCTGACGAAGTTAGACGACCGAGATGATTTGCGTCAGTTAATGGATGCCTTAAAATTCATGTAAGCGTCTCGACCAGGCCCTTTTGAACGATCGTTTGGGAGCCATATGGGGAGGTCGTGGCTTGGCCGATCGCGACTTATGGAAGGGGAGTGGCCGTTGATCATGGCCACATCTTGTTGGCTACCTAAAATAAGAGTTAGGTTGGCCAATTCATCTGGCGAAGTTGGGAGGCCGAGATGATTTGCGGCAGTTAATGGTTGTTGTTGATTTAATTTAGGTTTTAAAAAGCCGTGTGGCCAACCTATTTTGGGCCAGCGTTTTTTGGTGTTGGTGCGCGCTGGGAGTTGTTCGATCGGCCATCATAATAGCTGGGCCGCTGGTGAACGTATTCACTCCTTGCATGTTGATTAAGGTCGAATCTAGGCCGGTTAATCTGGCGGGCGAAGTTGAGCGGCCAAGATCATTTTGCGGCAGTAATGTAATGCCGCTTAATAGAAATTAGGGTTTTGTAACTCGTGTGGCCAACTGTTTTGGTAAACGTTTAGTGGCTCCGCTTGCGTGTCGAAGAGATACCGACCGGAGTACACGATGGCGCTTGGTCGACCATGTTAGGAGGCGACTAAGTCTGATAAATCGACTGGACAAAACGTGCGTCTGTGAACGTTTTAAGACTGACATGGGCAACATGTGTTAGATTCCTTAAGGAATTAGGCGCGTCGACCAACCAACTTCCAACTTTGTTTAAAAGTGCGTGTGGCGCATTTGAAGCAATCTGATTGGTCGATGTGAAAGAATGGTCAGCGAGCAATCTTATGGGGCGTGGCCGGCCAGCCATGGGTGGCGCCTGTTAGGGCGAATTGGCCGTCCAAGTGGCATGGCCGCGCCTCCTCTTGTTGTTTCTTTTGTATGCCGCAGCTCCTCTTTTACTTCTCGTTTTCTTCCTTTGATAGGATTTTGCTCCTATTAGTCCATGACAAATTAATTTCCTAGCTTACCTAGGTCCGGTCTCGACCAATAGGGTTCGAGATATTGCGCATGGCGCAAAAAGCCTACTTTCGCAAATTAATTAGGCCAAAATTCGAATCTTGTGAGCTATCACAAAATTGATCAAGTTTGATAGATTTTATGTGTTAACACAAAATTCTTTTATTCTTAGAGAGCAGTTAGCGCGTCTTCTGGTTGAGTATTTTCATACAAACCTTAATCTTGATACTTCGGGAAATTCATGCTACTCAGCTGCGAGTGAACATTAATTATCATGTCATACCAATATTAAGGGTTCAGCCGGGGAACATAGCATAGAAAAATATTCAATAAGCCATACATTGATGAATAATGCAGGTAGGAGATAAAATTTACAGAATATTTGGGGTTGTTGCTACACGCACCATTCTGGGTAAATTTTATATATAAATATATTGAATTTCTTAATACATATGTAAGTAAGGAGGCCTGGGCACTCATCACTCTTAAATGGCTCAGCTTATTTGCAGAACGACGACACATTAAATTCAGGGTTTTACAATTTTAGTCCTGAAATAAAAACCACCATCAACACTAGTATTTACAATTATATCTTCAATTCAGTCGGTGAATGTACCTTAATACTTTTCCCAGTCAACTTAGAAACCCTAATTTCTTAGTAATGGAAATCTTAGCTTGAAACGTGCAAGTCTCTGCAGCCAAAGATACTAGAGATCATTTAGGTGATGTAATTAAAAGTTATAATCCTGACATAATTTTTCTTGATGGAACAAAAGTTAGTGATATTAAGGCAAAAGTTCAGACTCAAAGACTGTGTTATCCTAATTTTTTATTCATAAATTTAGTTGTACTCTCAGAGGGTCTTATTATTTTACGGGAACGAGGTTTTCCATGTGATATAGCTTGCAGTAATGATAATATGATCCACATGCTAGTTACTTTAATCCTTAAAAGAGATAATGGCTCTTATACCGTGTCTATGGTTCCACTCATAATGACATGAAAAAAGTGTAATGGGATTTCATAAAAGATCTCAATGACAACGTTTTTCATTCATGGATTGTGATGGGTGAACTTAATGTTCATCATAATAATAAGGGTCAAACATGTAATCATTTTGCCATTAACAATTGGGTGGGTAACATAATTTATGATGTTGATCTCATGAACATGGAATTTGTCGGTAACAGTTTCACTTGAACTAACAGAACCAATAGTAAAGGATATAAAAGAGCTAGAATTTATATAGCTTTCCATAATGCTTGTCGGCAAAATAGATTATCCTGACTCCAAGTCATTGAACTTACCCATTTAAGGTTCAGATCATTGCCTTATCATATTACTGATTGAAGCAGATTATGTCAAGCCTAAAAATTATTGGAAGTTTTACAGGTGTTAAGGGATCCAACATATTCTCAACTAATATCAATTTCTTGGGAATTTTCTAGTAATAATCCCTTAGAACCAACTCAAAATATAAACCCGAAACTCATCTCTATTAAGATAAGTTTAGCTAAGTTTAGTAGAAAATCAACATATTACCCATCTTAAGAACCAATTAACTCACCTACGGTCTTCCTTACAATGATCACACTAGCTCCCAAATTCAGATTACTATATATAGTTTACAACACTAGAAAAGAATAAAGGCTGAATTTTGGCAACAAAAGCCAGGTGATCAGTAGATCAAAAATGCAGATAATAATATTTTTCGATTCTTTAAGCAATAGAAGAAGAGAAAGGAACAATATTACAGCTCTAAGAGACCCTAATGATAAGTGGTATCATACAAGAGAGAATCTGGCTAAGTTTCTTACAAATCATTTTCTTTACAATTGCATATACTACCAATCCAACTTTAAAAGATTCTTCAATTATATTAAGCAAGTTATCACTCTAGAAGATAATGAAGTACTCATGAAAATGCCAACTAGAAATGAAATCCATTAGATAGTAAGGAGTCTAGCTAGTTGGAATTCTTTAGGGCCAGATGGATATCTTGCAGGCTTCTTCCTAACACAATGGGATACAGTTGGAGAAGATATCATTACCATGGTGCAAAATTTCTTCTCCACAAAAAAGCTACCATATCATTTAAACCAAACATCCTGCTTCTCCAAGTGATTACAGACCAATAGGTCTGTATAATAATACTCATAAAATGGTTTCTAAGTTGTTGGTTGGTAGAATTAAACCTTTCATGGAAAAATTTATATTCCCAACCCAAGTTGCTTATGTCCCAAAAATATTCATAAATGACAATATCATCATTGTTAATGAATTCATGCATTCAATAAGATCTAAAAAAGAAACATGTCAGATTGCTCTAAAGCTTGATATCTCGAAGGCTTTCGATCGAATCAAATGTACTTTCTTGGATAAAATGCTTCAATCCTTGGGTCTCTATGATGATTGGAGGGCAGTTATTCAACATCGTATTACCTCTACCTCCGTATCCATCAAGTTAAATGATAGTTTTTGTGAATCGTACACTCCCACTAAAGGATTAAGATAGGGGGACCCTTTATCCCCCTATATTTTCATTACGACCATGGAGTTTTTTTTTTATAGGACCATGGAGTATCTCACTAGTGAATGCGACAACCATGGAGTATCTCACTAGAACTTTAAATATTGATGATGAGAACAAGATCATTAAAGGAATTCAAGTAGTAAACATTATATGTGACAGACCCGAAAATTACGCCTAGCGTGCCATGGCACGCACGCCATAACTTCCCCGATGCACCATGATGATGCTACTTATCGGGCCTTAAAACTAGGCAAATGCACATCCATTTGAACTTGCAAGCATGCTCGTGGAGCATGCTGCAGCTAACTTAGCTTTCACACCGTTCCAACTTACCCTTATTTCATCAAAAGGTTTAAATCTATAGAGGCTAATGTCGATGCATTATTTCATGCATCACTGACTCTCGAATGCTTTCTTAGGCATAAAACATGCCTTGAAATTGCACATAGGCCATTGCAGGCCTATTTCCAACTCTTTACTTAGCTTAGGCACTACTAAAAGCACTTATCTTGTTCGTTCCAAGGGTGCATCAATCAGTCTCATGCCCTACTTTCCTTAGGCTTATGCAAGCTAACTTGCATATTGATGTAGCTTACTTTCCTGGCCATGCCTAATGTGCCATTGGTGCATGCCTACATAGAACGCCTTGATAGGAAGTATGAGCATCCAAGGAATGGAATGAAACTTTCCTCGTCAAGTTTGGACACAATCATCTCTTGCATCACAATATCGAGCCAGATGATATGAGAGGCCAATATGGCGCAATTATCTCGCAATTAGATGATATGAACGACACAATACTGGACCGGAAATGTTGCAACTCATTGCGGATGCCTACGCACCCTTCCCTACTCTAAAAGGATCAAGCACAGAGCGTAGTTCATCCTCGAAGGCACAACAACTTAAGCTGACTCGTTTGCAAGGCCTTGGCCAAGTAATAATGGTAATGACCTAGTCCGTGTATGCCGTTCTGTCAAAATGCACCAAGGTTGCGCATTACTTAGTCCGCGACATGGCATAGTAATGCCCATGCTTAATATGCTCCATTAGCAACGCTACACGGATATAAATGAGGTCTAAGAATCATTTATGCTCTTCCGGCTAAGCTATGAAGCTTACTTGGTGCATAGTCCGCATATGCACCTCCAACCAACTACCCCTCCCTATATATGTCTTAATGACATTTTTATAAATCAAACCAGGGGACCATTTTTACATTCACCAAGTACCATTTTTGAGGTGCTTGCTTCACTTTTCATGGACGTTGCCATGTACTTCTGAAAAAACGGCAATGATTGCCGAGTTTTCGTTCTGTACCATAGGCCAATTACATTATTCTCTCGACCAGCCCACTCTGGCATATTGCACAACTACTGTACGATCTTGGCTCTAGGCCAATGGCCTGCATAATGTGCAAAGGTTGCGCTGCAACACTCAAGGCCATCCACTTAACTAGCGTAATGCATCATTTGATGCGAGATCTGGCATTTGGCCAATATAGCTAGCAACATAATATTGGACGCTGGCCAAGATGCCAAACTTAATGCACCAATTTTGCGCAATATTGGTCTTAGACCAATATGCCTCTTACTACGCAACGGAAGCTTTGGATGAAGCTTCATCTCAAGCCATGACGCATCTTTGCGCATGTGCCATGCTAAAAACACGGGGTGTTACATTATCCTTCCATCAATCACGTATTTTTCGCCGATGACTATTTGCTTTTATTCTAAGTCGATCATAAGAATGTTAATCATATTCTCAAATTCCTAAAAGACTTTTGGGATATTTCTAGTCAAGTGACTAATTTTTTTAAATCAACAGCTTTCATCACAAGAGAGATGTCGACTGGTGATAAATTATCTATAGCGGGAAAACTGGGAGTGAAGCAACTCAGTTCTTCTAATAAATTTCTTTGTTTACTAATCCTTCTTGGAAAATCTAAAACTAGTTATTTCAACTCCATCAAAGATGCTTTTGAAAACAGACTTCAGTGATGGAACTCTAAAATTCTAAATCAAGCAACTAGAACAACTATGGTCAAGACAGTTTTAAATTATATCCCAGCTCACTATATAAGCA
Source organism: Papaver somniferum (assembly GCF_003573695.1). Taxonomy (NCBI): domain Eukaryota; kingdom Viridiplantae; phylum Streptophyta; class Magnoliopsida; order Ranunculales; family Papaveraceae; genus Papaver; species Papaver somniferum. The sequence goes on from NC_039367.1 coordinate 54,762,209, forward strand.
ATTTCAGATTATCTAAACATACCCTAAAACAGTTAGATGCAATACAAAGAAGATTTTGGCGGGGCACAAAGTAATAGAGGAGCAAATCTTATTACGTGGAGTTCACTATGTTCCTCTGAAAATCATAGAGTCATTGCTTTTAGAAATTTAGAGCCATATAATAGTGCATTGATTAAAAAATTATATCCAGGAGAATGTGGACTAAGTCTCATCAGTTATGGGTCAAAATTCTTAAACCTAAACATTGGTATTTTATTCATCTTTAGGGTGAACATAACAACTCCTTGTGGATATGGAAAGGTATAGAACAACGTCTAAAGAATGTTAGAAAATTTCATATATGAGAGCCAGATGTGGAAGTAAAATTTTAGTTTGGTACGAAAAATGGGTGAAAGATTTAGATGAACCACAAGTACCAAATGCCAACTATGATTAACCGTCCAGAATAGTTTATGTGTCAGATTTCATGCATCAAAGTTCAAATCCTAGAAGATGGATCTCTGCTATCATTCAATCTTTATTTTAAAATGGATAATTGGACTTTAGTACTCAGGTTTTGTCCAACACTAGGCTTTGGTCTAACATTAATTACTTAAGACCGCTTAGATTTCCGTTAATCCAGTGTTCTTCCCCAAATGGAAGAACCCTAACTAATTTCAGAAATTACTAATCTGATTTCAATTCAATCAATTTATCAAAATAATAAAATTGAACAAATTTATGTTTTATTTCTCTCATATCAACAACAGTTCGATCCCCTTATTAAATTGACGCATCATCACAATTGACCTTGATTTCCCTCCCTGTCTCCAAACCGAATCTCATATATATATATATTGAAAACTACTTGAAAACTCGAGTTAAAAAAGGATTCAACACTCTTAACATCTTAAATATTCCTAACAAAAACCACCGGCAACCACCACCACTTTTTGACTGATTTATTGCTTAAGCACTCTACCTCAACTCCAATAGATCGTATGCCACATGTACCTTTCTTATAATATTGTTGATGGTGAGTTTTTGACAAGGGAAATACTTGTAAATTCGCCTCTGACCCAGTATCATAGACATATCTATAAGTATATATATGTGCTAGGGCTTAACCAATTTAACCGTCGGCATTCTATATATATATATATATGTGTGTGTGTGTGTGTGTGTGTATGGAGTATTTAGTACTAGTACTCTACCATATCGATTTGACAACTCCTAGATGGAGCGACCGCTAGTATAGAACAATATTGTACTCGGGTTGCCACTGATGCTGGTGATGACTACCCTTTAGATAGTCTCTGCCTGTACAAAATAAACATGATACTGAAAGTATCATATTTAATACAAGTTGTATCGAACATCGTCTCAAGTCGCAAACTCCCGCAGCCAAGTTCCTTGAACATGTCATATTGGCACTTTCATGTTCAAATTATTACCCGAGTGGCATTATCCAAATTTGGGCATGGCATACTGCGGCAATGCGAAACCCTAAGTCATGGACAAGTCCGTGGCACAACTACCATAGCTCATGGGACCTTGGCCAAGTCATAGTCAAGTATATTCCTAATCATCATAGATTTTAAAACGTGGCCAAACCTTGGAAAAGTCCGTGGCATAGCTTCCACAACTCATACAACTTGTATATACCTTGGCCAAGTATGTGACATAGCTTCCATGGCTCGTAAAACTTGGCCAAGTCTATCGCCTAGCTTGCCACACTCAAATCACCTTTGGCTGAGACCAACTCTCATGAAAAACCTCCTACAGCGTGTAAGATCTTGGTCAACCTCATTATTGCTCCATGGGCCCTTGGCCAGCCTTGGCGGGGTCCATGGTATTACTATCACGTTTAGTGGGACCTTGGCTAGCCACGACCAAGGCATAACTATCATGGCTCATGGGACCTTGGCCAGCCACGATCAAGTCAATGACATGGTTGTCACGGCTCATGAGACCTTGTCCAGCTACGAGCAAGTCCATGGAATAATTATTACTGGCCCATGGGACCTTGGCCGGCCATGGCCAAATCCATAACATGACCTAATTACCCCCACAGGTCATAAACACGTCATGGCCAAGTTTCTAAACCCTTAATACATTACTAATGGTTTTGGCCAATCGACCTATCAAAAACAAACCCTAATATGATATCAAAAGGTCAAGGCCAATCAAAGTCTTAGAAGACTTGATCTTAGCTTAGCTCCAGTTGATCTCGACGCCGCTCTAGCTAAGCTAAGTTGGAATAAAGTCATGATCAATATCCTTTGACCTCATAATTGGCTATAGCCGGCCAAGTCTATTAAATCCTAAAAGTTAGGACTAATCGTAACCTAGGTAGTTATAACAATCGGATTATAACTAATTAAACCACCTATGTTAAGACAAAACTCCACGACCATCCCAACGGTCATAACAGAATTAAGGCCAAAAACTAATCCTCGCTTTTGATCTATGGCCAAGACGCGCCCCTTTCATGACCTAGCCGGCCAACATTAAATCACAGCCAAATACATGTGGGCCCAACCATCGTGGTTGGCCACTAATACGCCATAATGGTATACCTAAGCTCTATATGTTTATGGCCAAGAAGAGATCAAATTATTTCGGTCTCAATTATCCTATGTGGCCTTGAACATATCATGCCACTTCTAAGGTTGCAGCTAATAAGATAATTATAGTGCCACCTTAGGTCCAGAATATGCCGCGTCATCTCCAATGAATCATGGGTTGGCTTGTTATACCCGTGGCCAAGGTATGACCCACCATTCCCGTCCCAGCTACTGTAGCTAATGCAAAGAGTATTAAGCCACTTTAAGGCCACAACTTGCTAAGATGGCACTTTTACTTGAGGACAAGTAAAATTTGGCAGCGGCGCCAAAAACTTGGCAGGTCCGGAAGGGTGTATAGAAATTATCCCCGGCAGCGGCGCCAAAAACTTGGCAGGTCCGGAAGGGTGTATAGAAATTATCCCCGGCAACGGCGCCAAAAACTTGGCGGGCCCGGAGATGTGTATAGAATTATGATGCAATGGAAACGGGCCTACAGTAATACCGCAAGTGCACGGTCGTCAGTTGTAGCTCGTGCAAGTACGGGTCGATCCACAGAGACTGGGTGTGTTTTGGAGTTTTCTAGCTATCTTGGGTTCTAAATTGCTATTGGGCTTAGTTGGTTGGTTTGTAATGATGAAGTGCTTTAGGCCTTGGGCCTTTGAATTGAACTGAGCCTTGGACTCAGTTGGTTTGGTCTTAGGCTTTTGGTCTTAGAAACTGGGCTTGGTTTAGCTAGGCCTTTGGGTCTTAGAAACTGGGCTTGGTTTAGCTAGGCCTTTGGGCTTACAACAATTTACAATGGGCTTTTGGACTAACAGTGAACTGAACTTGGGCTCAACAGTTCACTTGTGAATTGGGCTTAGTAGTGGACTGAGAACTAGGCCTTGAACTGGACTGAACTTGAGCTTTGAAAGATGGGCTTTGGAGAGGAAGCAGCAGCAGGGAAAAGGCAGCAGCAGTGGAGCAGCACAACAACAGCAGCAGTGGAGCAGCAGGAGTGGAAAGAAAAGGCAGCTGCAGCAGTGGTAGCAGGGCAGCTGCAAGGGAGGTGGAGTGGCAGCAACAGTAGCAAGACTGCAAGTAGTAGCAGCAAGGTTGCAGGGCAGATGGGTTGCAGCAGCAGCTGCACAAGCAGTGCACAGCAGCACAAGGCCAAGAAGACAGCAGCACAAGCAAGGAAGAAAAGCAATGCAGCAGTGCAAGGCAAGTGAGAAGAGATTATGCAAATGTCTAAGATGATGCAGTGATGCTACAACTACACAGAATGGAAATGATAATGATACAGAACAGAATGCTAATGCTAGGATGCAAGGTATAGCTAAGTAGCAAAGTTAATGAACAACCACAGATGATTACTAACTAATATTTACAAGACTAAAATGATTACTAAGTTACAACTACATATGCTAAAATGCTATTAACTACAGCATGAGATGCAGGTGGTAGACAGATGCAAATGGCAGAAAATTATGCAAGATATGCAACTGCACAGAAAAGCAAGGTAAAGAAAAACAACGGCAATTAACAGGAAAGACAATGGAGAAAATGAAGAAACTAAACAACAACAATCAGATAACAGTGCAAGTGAACCAAGGCCTAAGCCAAGGGCAAGGGAGATGGTGAAGCTAACAGAGCAAGGCTAAGGCATTCTTCTAGAGTGGGAAGAGAACTAGCTTGCTCATTGTCACTAGTGAGCACTAGTTTCTCCCCACTATTCAATCAACACAATGCACCTAAGCATACAAAAGGAATGGCAAGATAATCAGCTTGCTATGAGCACTGATTTCTTCCATTACACAATCAAATCAAAGCTTCAAAGGCTTCTAGCCTAGCATTCCATCATTTCACAGTGCACAAACTTAACACTAAACATTACATGGCACTAACAGTGACAAAACATATAAACAACACACATTAACAGGAACATCAATTTTAACAGAACACATGATTAAACAGGAGTACAAATTTTAACAGAACAATTGTAACATATGCAGTGAAATTGAAATTGAAACATAACAGGGAATTAAAATTGAAACCCTAAATTGAAATCTAATTGAAATTCAAGAACTGAAATTAAACCTAAACTAACCCAATTTTGGGGGAATCTTGGCTAGCCCAAGAACAGTTTTTACATCTCACATCACCTCCCTTTTATACCCAAATTATCAAATTAGGGTTTACACCCATTTTCCCCAAAAACATTCAATACACAGTACAATTAGGGTTTTGTAAATTAACAGAAATTTACCTACACACTGACCAAAATAGCTTCAACCCATACTTGTACAATGCTTTCTCTGCTCTCCATGTCGCTCCAAGTGAAACCCTAGCTCGAGATTTCTTATCAACTCCATACCTAGGATGCAGAGATATGAGTTTGATAAGAACTCTAGGCTAGGGGGAAAGGACTGATGGGTATGGGTTTCTGTGGTGTTGGGAGGTGTTTGTGGTGGTGGTGTAAGCGACAGCGGCAGAGAGTGGAGGTGGTGGAGTTGCAGAGCTCTGCAACTGTCGGGTGAAGGAGATGAAGTCGAAGTTTTGGGAAGAAGGGAGTGTTTGGGTGGTAGTATAGGCTTCGGTGCTAGGGTGTGAAGCGGGATTATCTGAAGTTGATGCGCAGCGATCTGGTCCGTAGGATGTGACGATGGTAGGTGGATCCAACGATGAAATGGGAGGCTGTGGGTAGCGACCGTCGGATGGAGGAATACAACGAAATGGATGGCCCAAGATGGAGATCGGCGCTGCGATGTAGAGCAGGAGCTTCGGAGATTGATGTGCGACGATGGAGCGACCGTAGGATGCTGAGAGGCTTTAATCTGACGGCTGAAATCCGAGACGGGCTTGGGTAATGGAAATGGGTTTGAGAAAGGATTTTGGGCCTTGGGTGTGCCAGGCCCATAACTTCTTTAAGAACAATTCTTCCTTCTTGAGCCCATTTCTGCCCTCTTGGTCTTGTGCACAACATTCTTCGCGGCTTCCTCGCGTAATTCCTCCGGCTTTTTACTACTTTTCTGCTCTTTTCGCTCCACGACTCATCCGAACTTTATTTATTACCTAAAAATGCAAAATTAATTAATAAAAATATTTATTCTTGAAAACAATGAAAATACAGAATATGGGATAAAATGTAGAATTACTGCACAAAAGATGAGTTAAAATGCCAACAAAAAGGGATAAATATATACAATATTTGGCACTCATCAGGCACTAGCTCCGTTGTAGGTCGTGTCATGCTAAACCATATAACCATATTAGGCCACACCATGCCATCAAGACCTAGTCTCGCTGTTGCAACTAAGGCAAAACATATTAGGTCATCTCTTGGATCTCAGCTTACTAGACTAATTTCAACGCCACTATAGGATAGTGCCAAATTCTAACGCTATTCTTAGGCCACAACGCCACTCGTTATTTTATCACCACAATTAAGCCATGAGTATGTCGTGCTACATGCCATGCGACTATATCACTCCAATATATCACGATTAGATTATGATTAAGACATGACGTATCTAGTTCACCTTAGATCCAGTGGAAAGAGTGGACATGTTATGTTACTTTTACGCCACTAACATGCCATGCTATTTTTTTAGAAAACTTAATATGCCACGACATCTTCTTAGCACCTTAGTTGGCCGAGGGCAAGTTATTTTCACAACAACTCAAAAAAAAAACCGAGCCAACCATGTTTATAAGACATGTGGCATATCAATGGATATGATTTATCCTAAACAAGATGTAGTCCATGACTCCATCGAATTCCTACGAAACATCAAAATACGTCACATGGTGGAATTCTTCATGGGGTATTGGTCTGGTGGTTTACAACAACATGCGGCTTCGCTACACCCCATGATGAGAAGTTACAAGTAGTGGTGACGGTTACAACAGTGGGAGAGATAGTGGGATAATGATACAAGGGGTTATCCAAAAAATTTCCTAACCATCGCACCTTACCTACACTATCTCCATATTCTTCATCTTTCCACAATCTCACGATCTCCGCTACTTACAAGAAAAAAATGTGTATTTCAAACAACTATAAATACACCACTTAGCCTATTCAGAAAACAGAACAAGTTTACCGAATCCATAACTCTGTTATTCTTCATAGTTCAATACCCAAACACACAATTCAATACCACTGCAATTTATTTAACTGTGCTTCTTCCCTCCCCTAAGATCAACCCATCTTCTCTCCTCGTGACCGAAGCAGAATGGAACAGCTACTTTCGTGGTTTAGGCTTGTCATGTTCGATTTTGATTTTCGAACCAAAAGAGAAAGTACCACAGAGGTGCATTTATTTTGCCTGGAAGTAATTTTTAGGTGCTAACAAATACATGTTTAGTACTTATACTTTCAATTTAGGGTTTTTCATCATTTCAATCTTGAAATTAGTTAGAAACCAATAACCTCAACGCCTAACTAATTGATTCAATCTTCAAACTAATAATCTCAATCTTATCATTTAACTATTTGATTCAATCCCTAATTCAATCTCCAAACCAATACTTGAAAGATAACCTTCTCCTAAGCTGTCATTCTAAAAAAAATAGCGAAATAAAAATCTGGTAATGATGAATTCTAAGAATGAAAAAGTGGTGAGGATGAAAATATGGATTATCGTCGTTTCTAAAGAGGAGATATACTTTAAAGTTAGGGACATGCCCGTTATTGTTAGTGATGTCATATATATTTTAGTAATTAACAATTTATTTGATAGAAAATAATACACGTCACCACTTAGATGGGTCAACGTGAAGTCTAGGTAACAAGGCCTAACGTTTGGCAATATTAGACCAAAGCCTAGTGTTGGACAAACATGAGTACTAAAGTCAAATTATCCCATTTGAAAAACACATAGCTAATTTCATTTTCAGAATGCACTTAGTCCAATATGAACAAGATATAATCATTTGGGAACTTAATAAAACTAGAATATTTTCGGTAAAATCAACTTATCAAGCTTTAACTTCAGATTCCACAAAAGACATCAACAACAGCAGATCATCCCTAAGGAAATCTGGAAGAAACTCTAGAGAATTAAATTTCCACACGGAGTTAATATGTTTATATGAAAATATCTTAATTAAATAATTCCAACCATGGTTAAATTCAGTTTTTATAAGTAAAATATATAGACATACTGTCTTCCTTGTAAATCTGAAGAGGAAACACTAATACATCTTATTATCAACAATGTTTGCTCCAGATCCATTTGGTTATCCATGAATATCAATGTCTATAATATACAACTTCAACATACTACAATCACTTCATATATTGTTAGTTGGTCCACCAATATTTCTAACACTACTGAAGAGTCATGAAATCGATATATTCTCACTATGATGATAACCACTTGGTATATTTGGAAAAACAGATGCACTAAGGTGTTTCAGAATAAATACTCAAATAATTTTCCGACCTCAAGAATATTAACAACCTGATAAATTATATTGTAATGACATATAATTTCAAGATGCTTCTACTGCTTCTTATAAGTTGGAGAATGGATTCCTTCAGATGCTAGTCAATTCAAGATTAACATTGATGCTTCCATTGATTATATGATAACGTTTTTGGTATTATCCTAATTATTCGAGATCATATAGGTTCCTGCTGCGACATCAGAGGCATATGCTTATACGGAGGACTAGATGTAGAGCATACAAAGTGCTTGGCCATCAAATAAGATATATTATTGGCCAAGAGTCTGAATGTTGATAACATTATCTTTGAATTTGACAGTTTGAATATGGTTAACTCTGTCAAAGATGCTATCCCTTATGTACATTGGATGAATCAAGGAATTATAAGAGAAATAAAGCCACTTCTTTCTGGTTTGTTATATGGTACTGTCTGTCATGTAGAAAAGATCAGGCAACTATTTAGCTCATAAAATATCTAACAAAGCCGGAACCGAAAGAGCTTTTTTCGATTTTCTGGACAACATCCTAGATGAATTTGCTTACATTGTAGGGGATGGTGTATGTACTGTTGTTATCTAGTGAATGAATATCTCATTTGTTTCAAAAAAAATAATTTACAGGCGGAGACAGATGATACTGGGTTAACTGAGAAAGAAGATCTGGCCACGTGTTTATGGTTTAGAGAGGCGAAATGGAAAAGATACAAAACTAAGAAACTGAAAGAGCGTTTCTAGAGAGAAGGTTAAAAGTAAATTGTAAAACACAATAATGGTCTAGTATGTTGGAAATTTCTTTGCACTAGCAATCGACTTTACAATCTAATGCTCCTCTTGTTGCTGATGTCAAATGTGGGTATGTAAGTGTATGGAATTTGAGGTAGTGTTGTAAGAAGAGCTATGATTTTCTATAAAGTTTTATCGTTATTTCAACATGTCAGGATTCATACTTGTAAAATATGATAATATGTCATCCATTACTTGCAGTAGGTGCGAATGCTAACACGAGACATAAAATTGTGATGTATCCAGTTTAATGCAAACTGTAGAGATTATACCTCAACACGAAGCCAAATGTAAGCATATTAGTAAATCTATGAAAGCTTAGTCGTCTAGAGAGTAAAGAGAAACAACATATCACATGGAATTATCTTTTTCTTTAAAATAAATGTCAAGATTGATGAGTTAGTCCGTTGAGGGATGTAAGGAATGAGATGCATGTGGATGGATGTTGTAAGGTAGGGAGAAGGTGGAAGAATGTGACGAGGTAGTACACGGTCGTGGCTAAACATGAGTGAGTAAGAGAGAATAAGAGATTTCGGCATAGAATGAAGCCATCAAAGTACAAGAGCGTCGATATTTCCAAAAAGATCAAACATACATATTATCAGATATCAAACATCGAATAAATATTTTAAAGAATGTTGACATCACCTTATTCATTATCTGAACTTTATATCTAAAACTTCACAAAACATCATAATATTAGTTTTGCTACATAATATTCAATAACAGGATGCCTGGTAAGGATGAGAATGAATGTCTAGGATGCCTGAACATGGATATTATCCGAATCCGATTTTTTTATTAAGGCATCTGTGTTCCATCCATAAGTATTATAAAATAATTGGTTACATCATTTTTGTGCTTATTGTATGTTATACACAGGAAAAAGGTAAAATATTTACATCATTTTTGTGCTTATTGTATGTTATACACAGGAAAAAGGTAAAATATGTTGTAATTTTATGAAGAATCATAATTCTAAACGTTTTTATATCAAGCTTTTGGAACGAATATTTCCGGATGCGGATACCTTTATATCCGTAATCATGTCCAAAACCTTATACTATGGGATATATATCTATATCCATCTAATTTTCGGATAATTTACGACATTTCGTATATAGATGGAAGTTAAACAGGAAATTAATCAACCAAAATTTGGGACCAGGTAAATTGTTTTTCGTGACTCTATGAGTATCACATACCACGCGAAATTAATAAATGAACATATGCTTCAAAAAAAATGGATATGGATTTAGGTAGTATTTCGGATATCCATTAGCCACCCTTACTGCCCCACCAGAGGAGATAGGGATCCCCTGTAGATGCTCCAATATCTAACAAACAACGCTGAATTGGGGGCTCCCGGAAAATAATTAGGGGCCTCACCAAATTTATACCCACTCTATTTATGTTAGGGGGTTCCAAAATGTAGTAAAAATACTATTTTGCCCTTCATTAATAATAAAATTTAAAACTCTATTCACCCTTAAACCCCATGCCTCCATTTCATTTCCATCTTTTAACAAAAAAAATGGAATCTCTTCTCCCTCTCTCAACTATCTTCACTTCCATTGATGACACGAAGAAAAAAAAATGCAGTTACAGTTAAAGGGTCGTCAACCCAAAAATTCTAAAGCCTAACGATTTTTCATATACATGTAGAGACTATGAAAAATCGTTAGGATATATGAGGAGGGAGATGACGATCCTAATTCTGGTTTTTCATTTTTTTTTCCTCTAAATTAGAGTCGTTACCTAAACATAGAAACATATAACGATCCTTTACGAACGACCCCCATTTTAAAATTAACGACTCTACGTGAAAGAAAGCAAAAAACGGTGTCCATTTTAAAAGTTAACGACTCCATGCGAAAAGAAAGCAAAAAACGGTCCCCAAGTAACAAGAGTCGTCAAGAAGAGATTTTGCTACAAAGAGCTTAGAAGCTAACGACCCTTTATATGTTTTCCATGTGAAATCAACTGCCCAAGTAACAAGCTAACGACCCCAACTACCAAGCTAACGACCCTTTGTGCCCAAGTAACAAGCTAACGACTTATGAGTGCTAAAAAATGCATATTTATATATATTTTTCTTGGCATTTAACTCATCTTTTGTGCTCTAATTCTCCATTTTAACCCATATTTTGTATTTTCATTGTTTTCAAGAATAAATATTTTTATTAATTAATTTTTCATTTTTAGGTACCAAATAAAGTTTGGATGAATAGCGGAGCGGAAAAGAGCAGAAAAGTAGTGAAAAGCCGGGAGGAATTACGCAAGGAAGACGCGAAGAATGTTTTGCACAAGATCAAAAGGTTAGAAATGGGCTTGAAGAGGAAGAATTGTTCTTAAAGAAGATATGGGCTTGGCATACCCAAGTCCCAAAACCCTCATCCAAATCCTTTTCCTATATCCATACCCGTTTCCCTTTCTAGCCGTCAGATTGGATCATCTCAGCATCCTACGGTCGCAGCATCGCCAGTACATCAAAGTCTGAAGCTTCTGTCTAACACTACAGCACCTAACTCCATCTTGAGCCGTCAGTTTCGTTGTATCGGGCATCCAACGGTCGCTCCCCGCTTCCTTCCATCTCGCCGTTAGATCGATCCATCATCTTCGCATCCAACGTCTCATCCTCGTTGTGCATCAACAATTGCTAAACCCACTCAACACCCAAGAACCCAAATCTATTAACCCAACCAAGACCTACCTTTCTAGCCACTTATATTATCATCTCCTAATCGTTTCATCTCTCAGGAACCCTAGGTTAGGAGTTGATGAAATAGGTGAGGTTAGAGGATAAATCGAAGGCATGGGTAGCATCAGCAGACGAGAAGGAAGCATGGGTCGACGTATTTGAGTGTCATCAGAGATTAGGTGAGTCGATTTTAGATTTTTTAGTAAACCCTAATTTTACTGTTTGGGGATTTTTTGGGGAAAAAGCTTGCATGTATAAATTGAAGACATGGGTGTTGATTTTGGGCATGCCCAGAGTAGCCGGTGCACCAAGTTGTAGTAGTTTATTTTCAGTATTGTGTTCATCATGTTATAATTTAATAACTAGGGTTTTGATGAAACCCATAATCATATGTTAAGATAATTCATGTTCATGTTGTTGTTCTTGTTGTGCTTCATTGCTTTAGGAATGATAGTTAGCTAATGGATCAAATTAGCCTGTGATCAATTGTACTGTAAGAAGACAGTTGATACTAGGGGTGAGTTAGTGAAGTTGGTTGATAAGTCATCCATTTGAGACCTCTCTTGAGGAAGAAATGTGCTTAATTGATAAAGGAATGACAGTTAGCTAATTGAACCAAATGAGCCTGTGATAGGTTGTGCTGTAAGAAGACAGCTTATACTAGGGGTGAGTTAGGGAGACTAACTGAGAGATCATTCATTGTAGTTTTATCTGGAAAAGAACAAGAACATAATTTGAATAGGCATTGCCTTAGCTTAGGATTATTGGGTGGATTCAAATGCTCTAGTGCTTTTAGTCACTGTCACTAGAAAGATTTAGAAAACAACACCAGCTCCCTCCTTGTCCCTGTGGACTTCCCCTGCTTATTCATTATCTACTATCTGACCCTGTATACTTGCAGGTGTAAATATAAACATAGTTTTAGGTCTTATTCCTTGAGCTACCAAGTTTTTGGCGCCGCTGCCGGGGACTCGGTAGCGGTGCCATTGTTGTTTTCATTACTCTTCTGATTTTTAGCTTAGTCTTGTGTATTTTCACTTGAATTTTGTTTACTGTTAGATTCTGTAGCTTGTTTACTATTTAGAACTTGTGTTTCAGTTTAGAACTCTTAACTTGTTTACTATTCTGTAACTTAGTAGCATCTTAATTTGTTTTGGTTCCATCTTTGCATCCTTAGTACATCATGTTGCATCTTCACTGCATTTACTGTTTCATTACAACTGCATTCTTGCATTCTTTCATTTACTGTCATCTAGCCTCACAGAATTCTTAACTTGCACCATCTAGCCTTTATGGATGCATCATTAGCTTTAGCTTGCATCTAGTTTTGTCCTGCATATTCAGTTATCAACTCATCTTGCAGCTCATTGATTCTGTCCTATAACTTTCTTATTTGTCATCTGAAGCTTGTGCCATCTGCATTGCATCTTACATCATCTTGGCATACTTGTCATCTTATATTCTTGCATATCTTCTTGCACTGCATCCATTTGCATAAGCATCACTGTGTAACTGCATCTTAGTCTCACTTGCTTCTGTGCATTTAGTGTAAGCATTTAGCTGGTCTTGCATACTTAGTTCTTGCATACTTAAGTTCTTGCATACTGTTTTGCATTACCAAGTCATCTTAGCTTGTTCATCTTCATTGCTTTTCTGAGCTAGTCCTTTGCTAGTTCCTACTGTTTTGCATATTGTTCTCACCAGCTGCTGCTGAGCGTTGTGTAGCCCTGCTGCTGCTTGTTGCTGTTGTACTGCTGCCTGCTAGGCTGCCCTGGTGCAGTTGGAGTGAACCTGGTGCAGCTAGCCATTCTTGCTGGTGCTGCCTTCTCCAAGCTGCCTGGTGCTGTTGGGTTGACCCAACTGGGCTTCTGTTGTAAAGCCAAAGGAAAGCCAAAGCCCAACTGGGCCTCTCCAACAAAAGTTTAGGAAGATCCAAAGCCCAACTGGGCTTGTGCAACAAAAAAAATAGGGACCAAAGCCTAACTGGGCTTCCCTCCAAAATGGTAAGCCTAAACCCAAACCCAAATTTTTTGGGCTTGTAATTTTTTGTGGGTTTGTATTGTTATTCTCATTTGGGCTTGTAATTTTAATTATCTTTTTGGGCATGTAATAATTATTTTAATTTTAATTTTATTTCTTTCTTTATTTGGGATTGTAATAATTTTAGTTTTATTTTCTTTTTTTTGTGGGTTTGTAATAATTAGTTTTATTTTTATTTCTTTCTTTATTTGGGCTTGTAATTTAGTTGTTTGTTAGGCTTGTAGTTTCTTAATAGTGGGCTTGCTCTAAACTTAACTTTTTGGATTTTGGGCTTGCCTCTTTTGTGAACCAAACTTAACTAAATTTTGGGCTAAAAAAAAAAAGAGAAAATTTGCTCCTTATTTCAAAAACCAAAATTTTTCTCCCTCTTTAAAAACCAAAATTTTCTTTTCAAAACCCTTTCAAACCAAATTTTCAAAACCCATTAAAACCAAATTTTTTGAAAAAATGGGCGAGTGTGTGAATAAACTCCGTAGTCTCCATGAATACATGTACCCTAACATAATAAGTCAGTTATCATGTATCGTCTTACCCCAGACTGATGGCCCATTTGAACTAAACGCAAGCATGATACAAATACTTCCTATATTTCGAGGGTTCGATTCTGAGAATCCCTATAACCATGTAAGAGAGTTTGAACAAATTGTCCGGGCTTTACAACCTGACCATATATCCGAAGACTCTTTGAAATTGCGCTTGTTTACATTTTCTTTAAAGGAAAGGGCCAAAACATGGTTTTACGGTTTAAGACCACAATCAATCAACACTTGGGACCAACTCACAGATCTATTTTTTAAAAAATTCTTTCCACATCATAGGACCATCGCTATTCGTCAAAGTATCAATTGTTTTGTCCAATTGGATGAGGAAACTGTTTTTGACTATTTTGAACGTTTTAATGATTTGTTGAGCGAATGTCCACACCATGGATTTGAGAAGTGGAGACTTGTCGCTATCCTCTATAAGGGACTAGACTTTAAATCTCGAGCCATGGTTGAGTGTATGTGTAATGGTGAATTTCTTGATAAAACTGTGGATGATGCATGGAAATTTTTAGCTGAGATTGCGGAGAAAACCCGTCAATGGGAATCCATTAGGGAAACTGAGACACTATCACATGATATAGGTGGTAATGACTTGAACTTTGAAAATAGCATGTCTAGTCCTTCTCATGTGTATGATATTGAATATGAACCTAATCTAGAGGAACATGAGTTGACTAATGACACCACAACTGCTAATAGGGACAAGTATGCATATTACTATGATGATGATGATGATGATGATAATGTTATGTTAGAAGAACATGTTTATGCTGAAAATGTTGTGGAACCTTTGGTTTCAAATACAATAGGTTTTTCTGCCCCGACCTTCATGAATGATATTTCTTCTAATATTCCATATGCATGTGATGTTGATACTGATTTTGATATTGTGCAATTATCCTGTGAAGAGCATGACTTAGGTAAATCTTCTGTTGACACTAATGATCCTATGCAGGAAAACATAGTTGATGTGTCTGATTCCATACTTAAGCCACAATATATTGCTTCTGTTGATGATAATTTGAATATATCGGATAACCATGATTCTGAATTAGGACTTGTGCAAATTTTTTGTGATGATGAGCATGCTACACATCTTGAGTGTGATTTAGATAATGCTGATGTGACTGATAATATTGATACTCTTGATCTCATGCATGTGAGACACTTACATGTCACTTTCTTGCCTAAGTCACAATCTGATAGCCTTCCACCCAACCTAGAGTTGGTTTGTACCCATATTGTCAAACCAATTTTTCTGAGAGTCCCTAATCTAGGTTTGGAACTGTGTGCTTCCCAAGTCCTTTTGGACTATTTTGCATCTAAGTATAATATCTTTGAGGAACCACAGTTGGAATTAGCATGTGTACCCGTCCCTAGCAAAGTTCATTTCGAATTAGACCTTGTGCATGATGAACCCCAAAAACTGCGAGATTTTGTATCCAAAATTTTATCTGTTGAAAAATCCAGGTTTGGGGGTAGCTCATTTTGTTTCACAGCTTCACTTGCATGCCTATCATATTATTATTGTGTGAAGCTGTTGAAACCTCTACACTTTGTCTTTTGGGTTGATCCTCAACTCTTTAGATTGTTAGTGTACGGTGAATTTTTTGTATATAATCCAGTAGATAAAAATTTTAAAAAAACTTTTGTTCCTTTTGTATATATTTTGCTAATCCAATATGATCTCGGCTGACATATGTTGGATTCTTGTCTTGAATAACGGAGTTCTAATCTTGCTTTCGCCGAAATCGGGTATTCTCTTTCCTTTTTCTCTACTCAGCATGATCCTCTTCATATGTTGTATTATAATATTGTTCATATTTTGAAACATTGAGGACAATGTTTAGTTTAGGTTTGGGGGTGAAAAGTAGATACTTTGATAATATGCCATAATTGAAAAAAAAAAAAAAAAAACAGAACTCCTTCTTTTTGAAAAAATTTAAAAATTCCAAAAAAAATTAAAAATTAAAAAATCATAAAAATGGAGCTCATTTACCTTGAAATGTTGACTCTTGTGCAAATATGTATTTTTATTAGGAGTCTTAGTCTAGATATTTAGGCACCCCGATTCTAGCACAATTCACATAGTGATAAGAAACTTGCACGCGCACGATCTACCAATACATGTATAGCCTCATCCTTGAGGTGTTCTATCGGAAGTTTAGTTGCCAATCACTTTAGAATACTGAACGAAACTTGACTAGCTTGTTCTTTGGTTGGTTGGGATAGAAGGTGGAGGTTACATTAAGAAAAACAACCATCGAATTTAACTGGGTGCATCAAAAAGGGCTACCTCTTGCAAAGTGTCATGTAATTTTTGTTTCTTTTTCCTTATGTATCAAAAGTGTTTCCTTTTTAAAAAAAAAAAAAAAAAAAAAAAAAAAAAAAAAAAAAACGATGTATAATTCAGAAAAATATCAAAAAAAAAAAAAAAATCAAGTATTTATCAATTCCATCCTCTCTTGTTCCAAAAATAAAAGAGAGTAGTCAATGTAAATAAGAGTCATGTAAAGAGTCATCTTTTGTTGTATTATAGTAAGCAAGGAAGGGTGCATGCCATTGATGTACAACGCGAGTAATTGTGAAATACCTCCAACTCATTCACAATTTTCGTAAAGTCCGGACATCTAGCTAGATTTCGACCTCGGTTCTTAGCCTGAGAAACTATCTCTTGGTGATTAGTAGTCATAACATTCGATCTTTCTTTACGCATGTGTAGATACACTTTACACTCTTATCACATGTCTTTATTTGTTATCAGTGCTAGGATTGTGCCTTTGATAGCTAGATTGACATCTCCATTTTGATGTGAGCTTAAACTGACTTGCACATGTCACATTTGATGGAATCTGAGCTTATATTTTGTCCTAGAACTTAGTGGTTTAAAAGGCTTAGTGCATACGCTAAATGCATTCGAGAGACCAGCGACAGTGGTATAGTTAGGATTTCCTTAGTTTTGTTTTACTTGAGGACAAGTAAAATTCAGGTTTGGGGGTATTTGATGAGTGCTAAAAAGTGCATATTTATATATATTTTTCTTGGCATTTAACTCATCTTTTGTGCTCTAATTCTCCATTTTAACCCATATTCTGTATTTTCATTGTTTTCAAGAATAAATATTTTTATTAATTAATTTTGCATTTTTAGGTACCAAATAAAGTTTGGATGAATAGCGGAGCGGAAAAGAGCAGAAAAGTAGTGAAAAGCCGGGAGGAATTACGCAAGGAAACCGCGAAGAATGTTGTGCACAAGATCAAAAGGCTAGAAATGGGCTTGAAGAGGAAGAATTGTTCTTAAAGAAGATATGGGCTTGGCATACCCAAGTCCCAAAACCCTCATCCAAATCCATTTCCTATATCCATACCCGTTTCCCTTTATAGCCGTCAGATTGGATCATCTCAGCATCCTACGGTCGCAGCATCGCCAGTACATCAAAGTCTGAAGCTTCTGTCTAACACTACAGCACCTAACTCCATCTTGAGCCGTCAGTTTCGTTGTATCGGGCATCCTGATGAGTCCTAAAAAGTGCATATTTCTATATATTTTTCTTGGCATTTAACTCATCTTTTGTGCATTAATTCTACATTTTATCCCATATTCTGTATTTTCATTGTTTTCAAGAATAAATATTTTTATTAATTAATTTTGTATTTCTAGGTTGTAAATAAAGACTAGATGAGTTGCGGAGCAGAAAAGTGGTGAAAAGCCGGGAGGAATTACACAAGGAAGCCGCGAAGAATGTTGTGCACAAGACCAAAAGGCTAGAAGTGGGCTTGAAGAGGAAGAAATTGTTCTTAAAGAAGAAATGGGCTCAGAATTATCCCAAGCCCAACTTATCTCCCAAACCAAAACCCAAATCCATAACCCACTTCTCATGTAGCCGTCAGATTGGATACATATCATCATCCAACGGTCGCCTCCTCTTCGTGCATCAAAGTCTGAAATTCCTGACCAACACTACATCACCTAACTCCATCTCACGCCGTTAGTTTCGTTGTATCTCTTCATCCGACGGTCGCTGAAGGCTATGTTCCATCTTATCGTTGGATGCATTTCAGATGTATCGATCAAACGCCTATCACTCGCCTAACATCGAAATCTGATGAGCCCGCCTCACACTCGAACAACCTAACCCTATACCCATCGCCAAACACTCCCCTCCTTCTTTCCATCGACTCCATCTTCTCCATTCCGTCTGCAGAGAAAAACTCTTCCACCACCATCACCTCTACTGCCCCGCTCAACCACCACCACAACCACCACCGAGTTCTCATATCAGCCAACAACTACACCCCATCATTCTCCTATCCCCTAGCCACTCATTACATCAACCCCTCAACCTATTCTTCCCCCTGAAACCCTAGTTTTAGGGGTTGACGAAATTAGTGAGCTAGAAAGGCAATTGAAGGCATGGGAAGACACAGAAGATGCAATAGAAGAATGGGTCGACGTTATTGAGTGTTTTCAGAAAGTAGGTATGATTTAATTTTGATTTCTTTGAAACCCTAATTCTGATATTTTGGGGATTCGAGGGTTGGACGTGTGCAACTATAAATTGAGACCTTGGGTTGTTGTATAACGCATGCTGGAATAGCCAGTGTCATTTGGTTTGATTTTGGGAGAACTGGATTAGCCAGTCTCTCCAATTTTTGTGCTGTTCCATTTATGTTCACTGTGATGTTTTATGTTTAATACTATGTGATGTTAATGTTTAGTTCCTCAATTGTTCTAAGTTTATCCACTGTTATGTGCTTCCCATGTTATGTTATTGTGTTTAAATTCATGTTTTGTTTCACTGTCAACTGTTAATGTATGTTTATCTTCATGTCTATCATTTTCTGAACCTTAAATGCTAGGATTAGATGAAGCTATGAACCAGTAAGGAGTCAGATCAAATTATGACATTCATGTTGTGTTTGGAATGCTGAGATAGTCTTCATCATGTGCAGCTCATGCCCAATGTTGCTAAGCTCTTAGACTAGTTGTACTTTAATCAGACAATTAGTACTTTGGTAAGTATTTTAGCTGTGATTAGAATATCCCTTAGGTTAATGGTGGATTCAACGTCCTAGTGATCATCCTCTTGTCTTCATTGTTTTCTTATTTCTACTTCACTGTTTTCTTCACATCACTGCCCTTGGCTTAGGCCTTGGTTTATTACACTGTCATTTTATTGTCTTTGCTTCACTGTTTATCTCCATTGTTGTTTGCTGTTTTGTGCCTTTCTTATCACTTGTTGTTCACTGTTAGTGGTGGAAGTTTAGGTTAGAATTCATGTAAATTGAGCTGATTGAGAAATGGAGGAATTTAGTGTCCACTGTTGCTTGTGATTGATTGTGCTGTTAAAAGACAGTCAATGCTAGGAGTAAAACAGTTGGACAAGCTTCTTCTCCTTCCATTCCATTTATTCTTATTTTCTGTCACACTTTTGAATGCCTACCAAGTTTTTGGCGCCGCTGCCGGGGACTCGGGTTTGTTTCTCTAGTAGTTTTATTAGCTATTTTTGCATTTCACTGCATAGCATTTGCATCTGCATCTGCTTCACTTCATTTGCTGTTGGACCTGCTGTTCTGAACCAGTTTTTCCTCTGCTGGGACGCCACCAAGGAAAAGAACCAAAGCCCAACTGGGTTTTTGCGACAATATCAGAGCAGCTGGGCTGTGCTTAAAAGGTAACCCATTTAAGAGAACCCGAATTGTGGGCTTCCAATTTTTAATTGTGGGCTTGTAATATTAAAGCCAATTTTTGGGCTTTTTATTTTCTGTTGGGTTTGTAATTAATTTTATTGGGCTTGTTTGTTTAATTTGTGGGCTTGTATTTAATTTTTGTGAGCTTGTTTAATTTGGACTGGTATTTTGTATTCTGGGTTTTTAAACCCAGCTGAGCTTGTAACCGAGCACGCTAGGTTAACTCGTTAGTGGGCCGAGTACCCAAATTCTAGGCCGAGATTTTGGACTCAGTTTCACCAAACGTTTTCAAACCAGCTGAGCCAAAGCAAACACAAAACCAACAGTGGGATTGCTCCCATTCAAAAACCAAATTTTATTATCTTTTAAAATAAATAAATAAATAAATAAATATTTTCTCTCCCATTCAAAAACCAAAATTTTTACTTGCTCCCAAATTTTAAAACCAAATTTTATTTTGCTCCCACATTAACAACCAAATTTTTTTTTTTTTTTCTTTTATCCCACCAAAACCAAATTTTTCCCAAAAATCCAAACCCATTAAAAACCAAATTTTGGGCTTTGTAATATAGTTACTTAGCTTTTGAGCCCAATCATGTCTAGATCTTGGTCTACAGTTGGGGAATACAACAAATCCCTTAGAGAACTTGCGTGTGGACATACTTCACGTTATGAACCTCCCATAGACCATGATGTCAATAGTCATAGGAATTATTATGGACATTTTCAAAGTCCCGAGCCTCAATACATGAACCCTAATGACTATTCACACATGCATCATTCGCCACAACGTGAAAATGAACATTTTCCTAGTGCCTCACTCACACAATCATCACTGATCGATCAATTAGAAGCTCGAATCGCAGCTTTAGAAATGCAATCACATGAGGAATCTGTCACATCTAATTTTCTTAGGCAACCTGAAATCTATGCATGTCCCGCATGTGGTAGTTTAGACCACCCTGTTGAGAATTGTCATATTTTGCATAATTTTAGGCAATCTAGAGAAAATCCAAGGTATGAAATGCCCATAAATTGTGAGAATGGTAGTCATTGGGACCATAATCAATCCTTTGAGGGTTGCGATCAATATTTTGTAAACCCTAATGACCATGCACGCATGTACCATTCACCACAATTTGAACATGAAGAATTTTGTACTCCCATGAATTTAGACTCCACCACAGAAGCTTTAAGACTCAGTAAGCAAAACTTTGATAGATCTACATCACGAATTCATGCATATTTAGATCAGATTTTGCTTAACCTACAAAAGGAGGAAATTCATGAGGAAATGTATGTTGTCCCTAATGAAGTGTCTAGTCTCATTCATGTAAATGATGTTGAATATGAACCTAATTTAGAGGAACATGAATCGACTAATGACACCACCACTGTTAATGAGGACCAATATGCATGCTACCATGATGATGATTATGATGATTATGATGATATGTTAGAAGAACATGAAAATATTGTGGAACTTGTTGGTTCAATAACATATGGCTTCTCGCCCTCGACCTTCATGAATGTTGTTTTTTCTAATACTCATTGTAATTCATATGATTTTGATATTGACATGGGATTCGTACAATTATTCTGTGAAGATGAGCATGATATAGGAATAGTTGAATCTTCTGTAGACACTAATGTTATTATGCATGAAAATATATTTGATGTGTCTGATTCTCTACCTAGGTCACATTGTGATATTTCTCCTGATTTGCCGATGCATGAGAATAAATTTGTTGATGATGTTGATGACTCTGATTGTGATCTTGCCAATTTGTTTGATGATTGTGAGCATGTTGTGACACGTGTAGAAGACTTAGGAGATGTTGATGTGATTAGTAATGATGTGCCTATCTTCCTACATAAGTCACAATCTGATGGCCTTCCACCCAACCTAGATTTGGTTTGTACCCATATTGTCAAACCGATTTTTCTGAAAATTCTTAATCTAGGATTGGAACTGTATGCTTCCCAAGTCCTTTTGGACTATTTTGCATCTAAATATAATATCTTTGAGGAACCACAGTTGGAAATGGCATGTTCGCCCGTCCATAGCAAAGTATACTTTGAGTTAGATCTTGTGCATGAGGAACCCCCAAAACTGCAAGATTTTGTATCCAAAATTTTATCTGTTGAAAAATCCAGGTTTGGGGGTAGCTCATTTTGTTTCACAGTTTCACTTGCGTTTATTTCCTGTTATATTTGTGTGAAGCTGTTGAAACCTCTACACTTTGTCTTTTGGGTTGATCCTCAACTCTTTAGATTGTTAGTGTATGGTGAATTTTTTGTATATAATCCAGTAGATAAAATTTCTTAAAACCCTTTTGTTCCTTTTGTATATATTTTGCTAATCCAATATGATCTCGGCTGAAATATGTTGGATTTTTTTTCCTTGAATAACGGAGTTCTAATCTTGCTTTCGCCGAAATCGGGTATTCTCTTTCCTTTTTCTCTACTCAACATGATCCTCTTCATATGTTGTATTATAATTTTGTTCATATTTTGAAACATTGAGGACAATGTTTAGTTTAGGTTTGGGGGTGAAAAGTAGATACTTTGATAATATGCCATAATTGAAAACAGAACTCCCTTTTTGAAAAAATTAAAAAAAAAAATTCCAAAAAAAAAAAAAAAAAAAAAAATAAAAAAAACATAAAAGGAGCTCATTTACCTTGAAATGTTGACTCTTGTGCAAATATGTAATTTTTAGGAGTCTTAGTCTAGATATTTAGGCACCCTGATTCTAGCACAATTCACATAGTGATAAGAAACTTGCACGCGCACGATCTACCAATACATGTATAGCCTCGATCTTCAAGGTGTTTGATAGGAAGTTAGATTGCCAATCACTTTAGAATACTGAATGAGACTTGACTAGCTTGTTCTTTGGTTGGCTGGGATAGAAGTTGGAGGATACGTTAAGAAAAGCAACCATAGAATTTGACCGGATGCATTCGATAAGGGCCACCTCTTGCTAAGAGTCATGTAATTATGTTTTTCTTTTTGTTCATGTATCAAAAGTGTCATTATGTTGTAAAGATCAAAGTATTTCTTCAAAAAAAAAAAAAAAAATCAGAAAAATTCAAAAAAAAAAAAAAAAAAAAAAAAAAATCAAGTATTTATTTATTCCATGTTTTGTCATGTTAAAGACAATATTCTCTCTTGTTCCAAAAATAAAAGAGAGTAATCAATGTAAATAAGAGTCATGTAAAGAGTCATCTTTTTGTTGTAAATAGTCTTGTAATAAGCAAGGAGGGTGCAGCCATCGATGTATAACGCGGGTAAACTGAAATATCACCAACTCATTGGGTGAACATTCACAATTCTCGTAAAGCCGGACAGCTAGCTTGGCTTAGAATTCGGTTCTTAGCCTAAAAACTATCTCTTGGTGGTTAGTAGTCATAACTTCAGGTCATTCTAGAAACATGTGTAGATACACTTTACACTCTTATCACATGTCTTTCTTTGTTATCAGTGCTAGGATTGTGCCTTTGATAGCTAGATTGACATCTCCATTTTGCTGTGAGCTTAAACTGTCTTGCACATGTCACATTTGATGGAATCTGAGCTTATATTTTGACCTAGAACTTTGTAGGTACGTTCTAAGCAAACCTTCACGATACTTCACTCGTCACTAGGGACACTTAGTGGAAAAGGCTTAGTGCATACGCTAAATGCATTCGAGAGACCAGCGACAGTGGTATAGGTAGGATTTCCTTAGTTTTGTTTTACTTGAGGACAAGTAAAATTCAGGTTTGGGGGTATTTGATGAGTCCTAAAAAGTGCATATTTCTATATATTTTTCTTGGCATTTAACTCATCTTTTGTGCATTAATTCTACATTTTATCCCATATTCTGTATTTTCATTGTTTTCAAGAATAAATATTTTTATTAATTAATTTTGTATTTCTAGGTTGTAAATAAAGACTAGATGAGTTGCGGAGCAGAAAAGTGTGTGAAAAGCCGGGAGGAATTACACAAGGAAGCCGCGAAGAATGTTGTGCACAAGACCAAAAGGTTAGAAGTGGGCTTGAAGAGGAAGAAATTGTTCTTAAAGAAGAAATGGGCTCAGAATTATCCCAAGCCCAACTTATCTCCCAAACCAAAACCCAAATCCATAACCCACTTCTCATGTAGCCGTCAGATTGGATCCATATCATCATCCAACGGTCGCCTCCTCTTCGTGCATCAAAGTCTGAAATTCCTGACCAACACTACAGCACCTAACTCCATCTCACGCCGTTAGTTTCTTTGTATCTCTTCATCCGACGGTCGCTGAAGGCTATGTTCCATCTTATCGTTGGATGCATTTCAGATGTATCGATCAAACGCCTATCACTCGCCTAACATCGAAATCTGATGAGCCCGCCTCACACTCGAACAACCTAACCCTATACCCATCGCCAAACACTCCCCTCCTTCTTTCCATCGACTCCATCTTCTCCATTCCGTCTGCAGAGAAAAACTCTTCCACCACCATCACCTCCACTGCCCCGCTCAACCACCACCACAACCACCACCGAGTTCTCATATCAGCCAACAACTACACCCCATCATTCTCCTATCCCCTAGCCATTCATTACATCAACCCCTCAACCTATTCTTCCCCCTGAAACCCTAGTTTTAGGGGTTGATGAAATTAGTGAGCTAGAAAGGCAATTGAAGGCATGGGAAGACACAGAAGACGCAATAGAAGAATGGGTCGACGTTATTGAGTGTTTTCAGAAAGTAGGTATGATTTAATTTTGATTTCTTTGAAACCCTAATTCTGATATTTTGGGGATTCGAGGGTTGGACGTGTGCAACTATAAATTGAGACCTTGGGTTGTTGTATAACGCATGCTGGAATAGCCAGTGTCATTTGGTTTGATTTTGGGAGAACTGGATTAGCCAGTCTCTCCAATTTTTGTGCTGTTCCATTTATGTTCACTGTGATGTTTTATGTTTAATACTATGTGATGTTAATGTTTAGTTCCTCAATTGTTCTAAGTTTATCCACTGTTATGTGCTTCCCATGTTATGTTATTGTGTTTAAATTCATGTTTTGTTTCACTGTCAACTGTTAATGTATGTTTATCTTCATGTCTATCATGTTCTGAACCTCAAATGCTAGGATTAGATGAAGCTATGAACCAGTAAGGAGTCAGTTCAAATTATGACATTCATGTTGTGTTTGGAATGCTGAGATAGTCTTCATCATGTGCAGCTCATGCCCAATGTTGCTAAGCCCTTAGACTAGTTGTACTTTAATCAGATAATTAGTACTTTGGTAAGTATTTTAGCTGTGATTAGAATATCCCTTAGGTTAATGGTGGATTCAACGTCCTAGTGATCATCCTCTTGTCTTCATTGTTTTCTTATTTCTACTTCACTGTTTTCTTCACATCACTGCCCTTGGCTTAGGCCTTGGTTTATTACACTGTCATTTTATTGTCTTTGCTTCACTGTTTATCTCCATTGTTGTTTGCTGTTTTGTGCCTTTCTTATCACTTGTTGTTCACTGTTAGTGGTGGAAGTTTAGGTTAGAATTCATGTAAATTGAGCTGATTGAGAAATGGAGGAATTTAGTGTCCACTGTTGCTTGTGATTGATTGTGCTGTTAAAAGACAGTCAATGCTAGGAGTAAAACAGTTGGACAAGCTTCTTCTCCTTCCATTCCATTTGGGGAAAAAGCTTGCATGTATAAATTGAAGACATGGGTGTTGATTTTGGGCATGCCCGGAGTAGCCGGTGCACCAAGTTGTATTAGTTTATTTTCAGTATTGTGTTCATCATGTTATAATTTAATAACTAGGGTTTTGATGAAACCCATAATCATATGTTAAGATAATTCATGTTCATGTTGTTGTTCTTGCTGTGCTTCATTGCTTTAGGAATGATAGTTAGCTAATGGATCAAATTAGCCTGTGATCAATTGTACTGTAAGAAGACAGTTGATACTAGGGGTGAGTTAGTGAAGTTGGTTGATAAGTCATCCATTTGAGACCTCTCTGGAGGAAGAAATGTGCTTAATTGATAAAGGAATGACAGTTAGCTAATTGAACCAAATGAGCCTGTGATAGGTTGTGATGTAAGAAGACAGCTTATACTAGGGGTGAGTTAGGGAGACTAACTGAGAGATCATTCATTGTAGTTTTATCTGGAAAAGAACAAGAACATAATTTGAATAGGCATTGCCTTAGCTTAGGATTATTGGGTGGATTCAAATGCCCTAGTGCTTTTAGTCACTGTCACTAGAAAGATTTAGAAAACAACACCAGCTCCCTCCTTGTCCCTGTGGACTTCCCCTGTTTATTCATTATCTACTATCTGACCCTGTATACTTGCAGGTGTAAATATAACCATAGTTTTAGGTCTCATTCCTTGAGCTACCAACGACCCCATTGTAAAAATTAACGACTCCATGTGAACTTTGAGGGTCGTTAATGTGTAAATGTTTTGGATGACGACCCTTGTTAGAATCGTCAGTGTTCATCATATTACCATGACGATTTTTCATAATCTGAAAAAGTTGCAGGTTTGAGTCGTCAATTGTGGTATCAATTAACTGACGACTTTCTAGAATCGTTGGGATATACATCCCTCGACACTGACGACTCTTTCTTTGAGTTCTGGCACAGAGTTTATGGATCGACTCTTTTATCAAAATTTTATCCCTAAATCTGATTTTAATCTACCTAAACTAATTAACAATTAATCAACTTAATTAACACTGATGATTTAGGGTAGTTTAGCCATTTAAAAAATAAAGGAATAACCCTCAATTACTATTTTGCGATCTTTTTTGGGGCCCCTAATTATTTTCCATGGCCCCAATTTAGCCTTGCTAACAAATCTTAAATTTTTTATTTCAGTTGGTAAATCTAACACGTGTTTATACATTACGGGCAGGGACAGATGATAGTGGGCTAAATGGGAAGAGTATCCGGAGCCAGTGTTTAAAACTTAAAAAGTGAAGGGAGGAGATATCGAGACTGAAAGAGCATTTTAGAGAGAAGGTTCAACTCTAAGAAGAACAGTAGAAACACAGTCTGTAATGGCCTGGTCTGTTGCAAAATCCTTCTCTGCACCAGCAATTGACTTTAGAGCAATACGATCTAAGGCTCCTCTTGCTGCTAGTTTTGGTTGTGCATCATTTGCAAGCTCAAACTTATGGAGTTGTTCGTCAAAAACTAGGTCAAAAACCTTTGCTTCGTTAAGTGCTTCTTTAACTGATACCAGTAAGTGGTTTGAACTCAGATTAAGATTCAACATGTCGGGTTAGGTTAATTGCTATTTAGAGTATTAACTTGACATGTGCATGCGGGTATCAATTTTCCCAATCTTTACTGAACTTAGTTACTTGCACACAAAGTGTTTGTGTTATGTTCTAAACAAATTCAAGATATTTTAGGTAACCAGCTAAAAGATAGGCTCGTTTCCATTTTTAGGAAAGTCATTAACCCTAGTGTGAGAGTTTCCATATGTCAAGAGTTGGTGATGATAGGGCTGCCACACTTAAATCAAGATATTCCACCCGTTGGTTTGTGATATTCAACAATTTCATCTCCGATCTTTCAAGAAACAAATTGTGTTTCTTTTGTTCAGCCCTTTTGTTAGCAGAAGAAACAAGAATTTCCTGTTATAGAAAACCTCATTCTTTTCTCAAATCTACTGATTTGTGTATTCCTATATTTCGGAACTGCACTCAATTTTGTAACTCTTAGTCCACAGTTTTGTCTATACTTCTTATCTTAAACACCGAAACTTAATGGGTATGTTCAAACTGGGTCTTACCTACCACCATAAGGATTACTATTCGTCTGTTCTGTAAATACCGAAAATTGATTAGGTAATTGTATTTCTTTCTGATTTGTTTTTCAGGTAAGAAGGAAGCAGTTCAAACAGAGAAGGCACCAGCGGCATTGGGACCATATTCTCAAGCTATCAAAGCTAATAATCTTCTTTTTGTATCTGGTTGTTTGGGTCTTATTCCTGAGGTTTGTTATGGCATCCTTGCTTTTGACTGTCTCTGCATCTTGAAAACCTAAAACTTTTTTGTTTAGTTGTTTACTTTGATAAGTTACTATTACCTATTAATTTTTACTTGTATACTTTTATTGTAGACTGGAAAATTCATTTCAGATGGGGTAGAGGAGCAAACAGAACAGGTATATGTGTCAACCAACTCAACGCTAATAGTTTCATAGTAATAGATTTCAGTAGATAATTAGCGAATTTCACTTGTAAAAGAAAGAAGGGCACATGATACTAATCAACAATTCACTTAGTTGTTTACATGAATTCAGAATAGAAGAACTGTTGGTAGAGATGTTGATTAGATCATTGGTTTGTTAAACGTTCTTAACTAATAGTTGGGTTGCACTATTTTTACTTTTCGGAAATTACTGTGTTGTTTATCAGAACTCACTGGCTGTTTCTACGAGGTGTTTTTTCCCCCAGGTGTCCGAGGTTAAGTTTGCGTGGCAGATTCCGTGTCTATATTTACCCAATACATCCAAATGAAAGAAAGAAAAGTTCTTATTCGTTAGTGTAGAATACCTTTCTGTTGAATCTTAAACGTGGAAAATTGGGTACCCTTATATTCACCCTGGTTTCGACTTATGCAATATGTTGCAAAAAGTTGGCTTCAAAACTTGGTCCCTCGTTCATCCTCTGCAACTAAATGACTTCTCTGACTTCATCTCTTAATTAGTTAACCAAACTTTAGCAGTCGTCATAAACTTTAGTACTTGCTCTTGAAATATCTTCTCTAATACACTTTCACAAATTACTGCTTGGTATTTCACTGCTGAACTGTTAAAACTCTTCTGTAGGTCAGACAGTTAATGGAATTGATAGCAACACTATGAGTTTTGAAAGAAGAAATCATATATTTTATCCCTAACTAGTAATAATAAGAACGATGTTATTCAAATATGTCTGCAAGTATAATAGAGGTGAATGGAGTTAATCGAGCTCAGCAGCTCTTGTGTGCTGATAATTTCCAGATACAAGCAGATCAATTGACAGATTCATGTATTTCTAACAGGTGCTCAAGAATATGGGAGAAATATTAAAAGCTAGTGGCGCAAGCTATTCATCAGTTGTTAAGACCACAATCATGTAAGTTTGTTCTATTCTGCTGCTTGTATATGAAACTGATGGACTAATTGTGATGCATGTTTCTTTTTCAGGTTGGCTGACTTGAAGGACTTCAAGAAAGTGAACGATGTGTATGCAAAATGTGAGTTCTACTGATGTCAATTCTCATCTTCTTTTAGCATATATATATAAAGGTGAAAATCCCGAGAGGTATTGGAGAGAGAACATCTGCAGGTTTTGGAGCAGACCAGTTCCTCTGATTCACATTATATGAACTAAAAGCATAAAATTACTGCCTAGGTCACATAATCGCATAACAGGTCCTGCAGTTAAGAATCAGGAGACCACACTGACCTTATTTTTTTCGAAGTTGCAATTGAGGTTCTGCATGCTTTAGTATCCCTTGAATAGAATTGATAAGAACATTAACTGAAATAAATTGGTCCTCTTAAGAGTTGTTTGTTCTGATTCTTAATGTGTATGCTTGTAAAAGCATTGAAGTACTAGAAATTGGAGATCGAAACCCAAGAACCAACTATTCATGTTCCACACGAACACCATAGCATTACTTATTTGACCTAAATGAATGACTCATTCTATTGTATGTGCCAGATTTTCCTGCGCCAGCACCTGCTCGTTCAACATACCAGGTTGCAGCTCTACCTTTGGATGCTAAGGTGGAGATCGAGTGCATTGCTGCACTCTGATTTTAGCTTTCATCAACCATCAAAATAAGGCTTCAATGAGTAGTCAGTCATGATCTTATAATCAAATGTATCCAAGACCATTGAGTTTTTTGTTTTGACTGACCTCAACCTCCGACAGCGTATCATGAGCTTGGTCTTTTGGTTTGTGTTTGTACTGTCTCTGGGACAGAATTTGATTAATGAGATTAATAGAGTCAAATTAAACTCTCTCTTTATCTGATTAAGCTCTTTTTGGTATGAAACTCCTAAAGTCTTCCAAGTTACGAACATGAAACTCGGAACACCTTCCATTCCTTTCACTGTATGACATGTCTATCTTTTGGTTTGTATTTGTTTGGACCGTCTCTCGGATAGCATGCTCATTCAAGTGAGGATGACCGAGAATAGTTGTGATTTTATAAAGAGCTTAATTAGCAGAATGGCGCCCCTCGAGCTGATTCTGCTGTATTCATCACATACTCCATTATCCCTAGCCTAGCTCTGAGAATAATTAAGAATAAAAACAGACACTACTTAACTCAACCAGGGAGGTTGGTTTGGTTAGGTTAAGGTTAGGGTTTCATTATAAAATAGAAATGAGCTCAAATTAAGATTCTCAGAACTTACCAAGGAGGCGGAAAACTTACTGGCGTCACGAATTGAGGTCAAATTAAGGGGTGCTGCCCTGGCTCGTGAGATCAGGGCGGCGTTCCAAGTTCATCGTGCCGCTTGATGCTTTGGAGGTCTAGTTTGTTGCTTTTGCTAGTAGATATATATATATATACTAGGCATCACCCTGGCGTACGGCCCGGGCTCAATCTTTTTTCGATTTTTTGTTGTTGTTGTTTGGGGCGAGTCTATTGTTTTCTGGTCGTGTCAAATTAGTCGGGGCCTACAGCCCCGACCGTGGTCCCCTATGGAAATTCTAGTATTTTGTTGGTCGTGTCAAATTAGTCGGGGCCTATAGCCCCGGCCATGATCCCCTACGCAAATTCCAGTATTTTGTTGGTCGTGTCAAATTAGTCGGGACCTATGGCCCCGACCGTATCCCCCTAGGCAAATTCCTTTATTTTGTTGGTCTGTGCAAATTAGTCGGAACCTGCAGCCCCGACCGTATTCCCCTACACAAATTTCGGTATTTTGTTGGTCGGGACAAATTAGTCCGGGGCTTGCATCCCGTCCATAGTCCCCTACGCAAGTTACGGCATATATATATATATATATATATATATATAATAATCTCATATTTGGTATTTGGTAGTATTAGAAGTGGCAGTCGGTTTTTATCATAGTAGGTCCTCTTTCTCAATAACACAATGAGGCACATGGAGTATGTTTAACGCAAATAAGGGATTAATTTAAAAGAAGTGATAAATAAATAATAGCTCACATTGATGCTCATCCGATAATAATGGTGGGGGCTTTTTCTTACTTGTTCTGGCCAGGATCAAAATTTTCAATTATACAAACTCTTCGTAAACTCCTACCCTGTAGTGACCATATCCTCGTTTATTTATAGACGATTTTCCCATCTAATCTTAATCTTTTGGAAAGTTAATAGCAATTGTATAAGATGATAGCAACCTATGGTGTAGAGATATAGAGAGAACCATTAGTGGGACCGCATGTGGTAAAAAAATCACATTCTCTTTACTACGTCAACGGTCTTACTTTCCGGAATGAGTAGCTTGATTTTCCTTACTTGTTTTATTACAATGACCAGCTTAGATTAGGAAATTAGGTTAACCATGTTTAGGGTTAGTAGCTAGGTCATGTTTACTTTCTGTCTGGCTCATTAGCGGATGGTTATTATTGGATAGCAGAAGGCGAGGGAGAAGACTTTAGTTGAAAAGAAACAATTCTTCTTCTGAGATGCAGAAACAAATAATTGGAGATGATGACGAATTTAATGGAGTGATGTATATTAATATCATGAGCTGGTACCGATTAAGGAAACCAAAACAACAACAGTTCGAAATCAGGAAACTCAAGGGATGTGAGTTTGTTTTACATATAATCGAAACATGGCCATATCAGGAAACTCAACGGATCGGATAGACGTTTATATAGAACATATAACGAACCGATCCGTGCCGTGGGATGACGAAATCGATGGTCGGATTTGTAAGGCTACACACACTACTTCTTTTTATAATATATATATATATATATATATCAATTCTTATTTATATAAAGGAGGAGGATGTTTTTGGTGACGTGGCGGCTCCATATTCCTCCTCATCGCTACTGAAAAATTAAGATGCCACGTCAGATACGACTCTTTGCAAACATCCCCTCCTTATTATGTTTGGCGAGAGTTGGTATTTGAAAAGACACAAAAGTTCAGTCGGGTACGTTTGAAGAGAGTTGGTATTTGAAAAGGCACAACAGTTCAGTTCGATACACTATTGGCAAGAAAAGTGAATGCTCTTATCGTTCGAAACGTTGCAACTTCAAATGAACGGGTATATGGGATCCTATTATAAATTCTTTAGCCATCCAATTTGATCAATTTGAATTCGTTTTTTTGAGTCTTTTCAAACTCAAAATTCAAGGGAGACTTGAAGGTTGTTTAACAAAAAATAAGAGCCGCGACAGTTTGATGAATTGCGGAAACCAGAAGTTCTCCAAACTCTTGATAGTTGTGTTTCGTAGCCGTTTTTCCGATGCATTGGAAGAACGAGTTCCCTTTGTTCCCTTTCTGTTGCAGGTGCCGTACATAAAAGCAAATAAATATGAACGAAAAATGCTTAAAGAAACACAGAGCCATGAAACATGTTATTTTTTTTATGGGTGAAATATTTAATATTATGAACTATGAAGAAAAAACTGTTAGGGGTAGTAGTTGATCATCACTTCTAACATTCATTTCCAGGTTTTGCTTAATGTTTTTTTTTGTTTTGATTATCCAATAATGAATTGCTAATAAGGTATTTCTTTTCTTTATTTCTATTTGCAGAGGCAGTATGATGTAAACACTGACTACTTTCAATGAAGAATTACAGTGCTGATTAATTCATAAATTCAGAAAAGTTAATCATATGAAGATTATCCATGCAGGTCCAATTGTACATGTTGATGGATTGGTACAAAACACTATAAACACAAATGTGTGTCTGACGTATGACTACAATTGGAAGAAGAAACAAATCAATAGATAGATAAAGAAAAAGTATAGGTGACCGACCATGAATCTTCATGACAAAATGTATACTGACATCTACAAAAAAGACAAAGATACCAACGAATAGCCAAAAAAAAATATATGTGAATCACCAGAAGCATAAACCCCCTTCCTAAATGAGAGAGGGAAAATATCTTCATTGATTTCCAGCATTGAGAGTATGTGGGAGAGATGATTTAGGCAAATCAATAAATGCAACTGACTACGCCTTGACAAATTAAACTTACCGAAGGATGAAATGTGACAGAACTGAAGAGTGGGCATCATGCCTACTTGCTTCTGAATTAAACGGAAGAAATTTTAGCATATCACGCTAGAATCGGTGGAATGAATTACTGACTCATCAATAGTTTTGTTAAACTTCCCTTTCTTCTTAGAAATGGTACCAAAAGAAACTGAATTGGGGGTTTCAGTTTTATAATCGATGATGCGGAAAGAGCAATTTTATTTTATTTTTAATCTAAAGACTTAAAGGCCTAGACAAATAAAGCTCTCACGTCGAATGGTGAGGGAAACCCTCACTTCCTAATGGCCGAAATAAGCCTTTTTTGAGTTTTGTGAAACGAAAATTTTGGTGAGGACATTTGGTAACATATGATTGGCTCAAAAATTAGGGGAAAAGGAAAAAAAGGAAATCAAATTATATTTGGAACTCAAGCAGTGAAAAAAAAAAGGAAACCAAAATTAGGTGAAAAGATAATAAAAAGAAAAAGGGGAAATTAATAAAATGCCCATGAGGGGAAATCTAATTAAGAAAATGTCCACGTTTTTTTGAAAATTAAAACAATGCCCATGAGTTGACCTTTTCCATCCTGTTTTTTCAAAAAAAAAACGGCTAACGGACATTACATGATATGTGGCACTAAATCTTCTATGTCAAATGACATTGTAACCCCTAAATCAGCTGGATCGGCCCGCGCTGGAACTCTGAGTTAGCACGAATTCGACTCATGAGTGACAACACGTTATCTACACGTGTGAACTTCAGTAACGGTCGGTTGACATGTGTCACTATCTTGTAGTAAACAATGAATGACCCAGATTTAATCCCCCTTTGTAACAGTCATATTCTCTTTCAGCCTGTATAAAAACCAATGATCAGACTCAAGTTCACCCAAATCATCAAAAAGAAACCAACTACACACATAGTCATGAGCAAAAGTCTGATACATTCTCCTAGTAGTAGTAGAAACAACAACATCAAGGCTAGTGAAGAGAACCAACCAAATCTATGTTTAATCTGTGATGTAGGAAGCCATGAATCAAAGGTTTGTCCTTGGATGTATTCTAGGTGTAAACACATACCTTGTAATGGCATAAGGCAATTACTCAGATCAAAGACAACTGAAACAGAAGGTGAAATGTTTTTCAAGTGCTCAAATCCTACCTGCACATACTTTGAATGGTTTTCTTTAGCCATTGATGCAGTCAGATGTGCTGATATCAAGCTGCCATTTAAGATTTGTTGTTGTGCTTGTGGAGAAGCTGGTCACTCCTACAACAAATGTCCACTGCACAATCTACAATGCTTCAAAGATCACTGCAAATCAGAAATGAAACTGAAATTATGTAAGAATAATCACAACTTCAACATAGCTTATCTTACCTGCACAGATTCCGAAGCTTTCAGATGGGTTTCTGATCACATGGTCATTGCTGCAAGGGAAAGTGTTATGCATTCAAGTATTCATGTCGAAGAAATATGTAAGGAAGTTAACAAAAAGCTTACAATGTAATCTGCAGTACTTTAAACTAATAAACTTGATTAATATTAAAAAGTACTTCAAATCCATATTGTTTTGTCATCCATAAACAAGTTCAGACACCTAAAAGCAGTTGAAACAAAAGACAACCACTGCAAGAAAGGATCACAGATCCAACAAAAAAGCAAAACAGACACACACATTACTTCTTCTTTGCATTTTTCTTTCCCTGCTTTCCCTTATCCTGTGTAACAGTAGCAATATTCTGAGCCACATTTCCAATACCAGCAAAAGCTTGACTGAAACTTTGTGTGTTACTAGGCCCTGCAGATGCATATCTTTGAGTGTTTGGTACTGGAGGTGGCTTTCCATGTGAGGATGTTCTTGCAGAGGACTCACCATCATATGATGCTTTACCTTTCTTCTTTGCTTTGCCCCTTGCAGTGCTAGTTTCAGCTCCATCTGTGTTTGTGAAAGTGAAGTTTGTAGCATCACACTCAGTTCTTGGCCTATATCCAGTTTGATTCTTACCAACATCACCACCTTTACAAGTTCTCTTGTTGTGACCTTCTGTAGATCCATACTGAGTACACTTCCTTTTCTTCTTCTCAGTTTGAGGTTCATCATAACTTCTTCTCCTCTTTGAATGAGGTCTGCCAGACTTTCTTTGGCTGGGAGGGTGTAGTATCTCGTTTTCCATTGGGGGATGCAACAAGAAACAAAGAAAAGAAAAGTTCAAAGAAGAAAGAAGAGATGAGATGAGAACTGATGAAACCCTAAAGTGCTTTTAAATAGAAAATAAAGTTAAAGTTTAAAGTAAATGCACAACAACCCATAAAGTATAGAATAGTACCTCTGGATAGTCATAAATGTCTTCCAATGGAAAAAATTTGGAGCACATGTGGTCCTATAATAATCCACTGAATAGTAAGGAGAGCAATACCTGTCAAAACAAATGTAAATAATGTTTGTTAGAATCTTCCCTTTAATGTTTGCTGGTACATTAATGCACAAATAAAAGAGAAATAAAAAATGTAAATGCCACAATAAATGCTAAGATGAAGACATAATACATACTCATCCCAATTTGGTGAGATTGTCTTCAATGAAGACACAACATGTTGACAGCGGAATCCCCTAAACTGCCACTGCAAACAAGTGCAATTCTTCTCTATAAGATTCACTGTGAATATTTTTCTGGTGGACCTGTTGGTGACCAAATAAACCTCCCCAACCACACTAGCCTGAACATGAAATTTTTCACTAATGGCAAGCATTTTTTTGATAAGGTCCTTAGCTTTAGGAACCAAATCTCCAGATTTCCACTTTGTACATTGTTCCCTTCTCTTTGTAAACATTTTCATCACCAACTCACCATACAACATGCCAAGAATAACTATAGGTTTATCTCTCAGTTCAGTAGCCATTGAATTAAAAGATTCAGAAAAATTGTTATTGAGATGCTCACAACAACTAATGGGATCAAAAAAAGCCCTAGCCCAATTCTGGTGACCTTGTTTCATAAAATACTCTGCAGCTTTAGCATTTTCTTGGTACATAGCAGTCATGTGTTCCTACATTACCCATTTGTAAATTAGTATGTATTTACATTACTCTAGAAATGTAATACAAGCAAATTTAAAAGAAACAAACCTCAAAATGCTTTATCTTGTAGGCTTTGGCAGCATTCCACATTGAGCTGTGCAATGTGGGGGACTTATAAGTTTTCTTGAAATTCTTGTAATTGTGCCTGCAACATAATTCACACACAGACAAAACGTAAAATTAATCATTGTAAATAAAGAAGTTATTATACAACAACAAATTTAAAAATAAGATAATTACCTCCAACAATATCTATGGGGCATACCAGGAAACACCTCTGCAACTGCTTCCAACAAACCTTTCTGCTGATCTGATATGAAAGTGACTTTTCCTGAATGATGAGCTAAGATTCCTGGTGCCAAATCTTTGAGGAATATTAACCAGTTTTCTTTGGTTTCACTTCTAGCCACTCCAATACCTAGAGGCACTAATCTATTCTCACCATCAAGTGTTGTTGCAGCCATTAAGACACCACCCCACTTGCCAGTAAGATGGCATGCATCAAACCCTACAACACTTCTGCAAGACTCGTGAAAGGCTTTCATTGGTGCAGCAAATGATATTGTCATAGTCTCAAACTTGAAATCTGCATATGCAGGTTTCAACATCAGTTCTTTCATAAAAAAAAGTACCAATACAAAATAAAGAAGAATACAAATCTGAAATTAAAAGAACCTACATTTTCTTCCATATGTAAACTTGGCAACAGATCCTGGGTTAGTTTTGGCCACCATTGAACAGAACTTAGGTACATCAGCATAACTTTCTTCATAATCTCCAAAAAATTCCTCTAGAACCAGATTCCTAGCTTTCCATGCACAAATATAAGGAATGTTGATGTTGTGAGTACCTGCAAAGTTTTCTTGAATATTCTTGGGATTTGGTATGAAATCCCCAGAACTTTCTTTCAAACTTTCAAGTACAACATCTTTTACAGTTTCTGGATCAGCACTCATATTCCTACCTTTTTTATCCCCAACACATGTGTGTTCCAAGTTAACACTTCTAACAACAAAAGTTGACTCATTTTTTACTTTACTAGCATAAACAAACAATTTACAGTCATATTCATCCTTAAACCTACACAGAGCCCTAACTTGCATAGAACAACTTTTTTTACATTTGAACTGCCAATTATGAATGACACAAAACTTTTTAAGATGCTTTTTAAAATGTTGCTTGTTATGAAAAGCATACTTTACCAACATCTTACTAGGGTCCACTGGTGGTATTACATCTTCTTCAGGGAATAGATTTGGATCATCTTCCTCAGCAATGTTGTTGATATCTGGTTGGTATTTGTTGTACCAATCAGGTTTGCCACTAACTTTATTAATCACTACTTTAAGGCCACCATCATCTTTATCTTCATCTTCAAGACCACTACCATCTTCATCTGCAAAGTAAAAACCTTAGAGTTATTATACTTACATAAATTAACATTTATTACTACTACTATTCAAGATTTACCACTTTTCATACCTTCGCTGCTACTTGATTCCTCATTGTGCGCTAGGACTTTATATGTCTTTAAATAATCAGTATAATCCTTCTCATCATCTTCATCACTATCAAATATTAGAGGGGCATCTGGATCTTCAACTGGGTTACACTCATCTAATGCAGTGTTCTCTAGTTGTACATTTTCCTCATCTTCAGATTGATTCTCATTATTGTACACAGTGCTTCCTTGTGTTACATTAAACCAGTAATCATGGTTAAAGCTCTTTTGGCTCAGTTGATCAATCTTCTCTTGGCATGGTTGACTGCTACCCTGTGTTTTATTAGTTCCAACTCTACTGGCTTGACTCAAACATGACATACTCTGCACTTCATTCAATAAATCCACAAAACATAATTTCCTAGATGCTCCTCCTTGTTGATCAAAGTTCTGCACTTCAGAAGCTGTTTTATTTAACCTTTGGGATATTCTAGGCGGCTTAGTCGTTTCCTTTGAAACAGGCTTCTTATTTGTCTTCCAAGTCTTCTTTGGTGTCTCATCATTTGTTATCACTGGAAGCTCCATTGCAGCATTCAAGAAGTCATCATCTCCAAATTCAGAATTGGTTATAGACAGTTGAAGATGTATAAAATCAGCTTCATCAGATACAGAAGTGTCCCAGAACTTTAAGAAGTCATCATTTGTTAACAAAGATTCAGGGGAACATGGATCATCAGGTGTGTAATACAAGTGAACTATTTCTTCTTTTTCCAGACCCAACCTAACATGCACCATTTTCTCAAACTTCTTCAAATCTATTTCTTCTTTGTCTATGTGAGGGAAATCCACTCTCAACTTACTCATGTGAACATACACACTAATGTTCCTGTATGGATAATAAACATATCCCCTGCAACAGAACACCAATTACCACAAAATTAGTAATTGAAATTTCAATTACTACACAAACTATTTGAATTGCAATTTCAAATTGAAACCCTAATCCCTTACAAAAATCAACAAATTAAAACACTGAAACCCTAATTAAATCATATACCCAAATCAAAATCAAACCCTAATTACATATAAAATGGACAAAATATTTAAAAATCAAAATCAGATATTTGTTTTTTCTTGTTGGGATTACTGATTTTGTTTTTAAACAAAAAAACAAAAGAAAAAACCCATTAAATATCAATCTTCACAGCACCCATGATAGATTTGATTCAATTTTCAAACAAAACCAAAGAAATCTATACAAATAAAACGAACAAAAAAAACAAAGTTAGGGTTTAGGTAAAAAACTTACGGCTTTAAGGACTTCGACTTCTCTTTTCTGCTCTTCATCGTCACGGTTACAGAAACAAAGATATAAAAAACCTTAT
Source organism: Papaver somniferum (assembly GCF_003573695.1). Lineage (NCBI taxonomy): Eukaryota > Viridiplantae > Streptophyta > Magnoliopsida > Ranunculales > Papaveraceae > Papaver > Papaver somniferum. The sequence continues at coordinate 54,801,047 of NC_039367.1, forward strand.
CTACCAATACGAAGAACAAATCATCGATTTTAATCACTCATCTCTTGTTTTTCTGGTTTCTTTAAACTTAGAGAGACAGATAGAGAGGCGGAGAAAACCGAGTGCAAATGAAAAACCCTAACTCGTGTTTTATTCTCATTCTTATCCCCTAAACACGTGTTGGCTTCTGCTGGTTTTAGTGTTTTACCCGTCGATTAACATCACGCGTGTACGTTGAAAGATTAAGACAGAGATTTTAGATCTTTAGCCGTCAATTGAGATGAACGGTGGAAGATTAAATTTATATTCGTCTGGCCAATGGGTATATTTGTCATTACGCCCACCATTTTCTCATCTCGTGTTGGTGATAAATTGACTAAGTAAACGTTTTTTTACCAAGATGGTGGGGCCAGACGGAAAACCAAACGCATGGGCATTTTTTAATTTTCAAAAAAACGTGGCTATTTTCTTAATTAGATTTCCCCTCATGGGCATTTTCTTAATTTCCCCAAAGAAAAACACGGGAAAGGAAAAGGTAGTGACTAAATGCAACCCAGAGTTTAGTTAAATACAACCCACACCTAAAACCCTAATTATTTGTAAACCCGTTTCATGTGGGTAAGCAAAACCAGCTTTATCATCATCTTCTTCCTTGTATATATATATATATATATATATATATATATATATATATTATATTTAGTATTAACCTTTTGGAGTAGAGAGGGTTGGTCCTCTGTGGTGCTTGAACATTGCTCTTAGTTCTTGTTGTTTAGCATTTTCCATAATGATAAGTTACTTTGACTATGTTTGTTGCCGTACAATCCTCGTAGTTTATTGCGCTTTCAATACTCAAGCTTGCTTTAGTTTTTGTTTCGTCAAAAGTATTTCGCAGGGTTTTTTATATTTTCCATACTATATTCAGCACCTACATGATCACATATAAGCATTGCAGTTGTGTGCCTAGTTAGCAATTCGGGATTCGGCAAACGTACGAGTATTATACGGTTTTGTAAAATCCAGATTCGGTCCAAAATTCGGTCAACGGGACGTGATTCGTCGTTAATTCGGAACGTCATACGTACGTGTATAATTCGATTTATAAATGTGAGTTCGGCTCTGAAAATTCGGTATCTATATATAACAAATAATTTGTATTTATAAGGTCATAGACCAATTTTTATGCATATGTGTGAGTTATTTAAGGAAAAAATAAACTCAATATGATGATATTAATAATATATACAACATTAGTTATCCAAGAGGACGTCGTATGGTGGTTTAGATGCTTGGTTAGTGAGTTTGAGATCTCTCTCACCTTCACCTTCAAATCTCTTCAGTCGTTTTTGTTTCATAAAAATTACAACACGTCTAATATTCGGTCGTGTATGTTCGGGAGGCAGTAAAGCCCAAAAAATGGAGTCTTTGAAAAAGCTAAAGAATTTATGGCGAATTAAGCGGACGTATCATTCGGGAGACGTAAAATTCGTGAACGATTCGCGAATAATCCGGGAATGCCACATAATACGCGACTTGGGTTCGGAGTTGCAAACGTACGCGAATAAGACGGTAAAATTCGTGATACGGAAAAATTCGCGAATGATTCGCGAATCATTCGCGAACTTACTAACTAGGGTTGTGTGCAGGCATCTTGAATTACAATACATGCTTGTGAAACTACAGCACTAACATCTATTTCGCTTCATGATCACACAGAATTTCATAGCTTCAAACCCCGTCTGTGAAGGTGAGTTAGATGAGATTAAGTACCTTAGCTTACTCATAAATATTCACAGCAATGGATTCAATTTTTTAACAGTTAACCTAACAACACTCATTCGGTTCTGATATGCAATGCACCCAACCAGCCGCTTTAGAAAGTTCCCTAAACCCTTCCCTTCCACAGGCTGTTTAAGCTGCAATTCATAAACATACATCACCAGTACCTCTTCCTACAATACAAACTTGTACTTTATCTTAACTTTCTCTTTGGAAACCCAGTCTTGTGGTCCATATGCAGCTTCCATATTGACATTGATGAGCTTTTGAATTTGGAAAATTTCTTGTTTGGTCCTAGGCCCATATAGTTATTTATAGTAGGGTCCTACCTGAATTTTTTTTTATCCGGAGGTCCAAAATTAATTAAAACATGGAAATGTCCATAATGCCCATTACTACCAAACGTGTGTGTCTACACTGCTTACAAATTTGAGTACATATCTGGTACACTGCTTAAAAATTCGAGTACATATTTGCTACACTGCTTACAAATTTGAGTACATATCTGTCTGAGTACATATCTGTCGTACCGCTTACAAATCCGATTATATATCTGAATGCTTACAAATTCGAGTACATATTTGCTGCACTGCTTCCAGGTAGAGTACAAATCTGTAAGGATCAATGATAAATAAATTAGAATTAATGATACATATTTGTCGTACTGCTTACAAATCCGATTATATATCTGAATGCTTACAAATTCGAGTACATATATTGTAGGATCATACCATTAATCTCTAGTATTTCTTTAATACAAAAGAGGTACAGTTTTGCATGATTGAACAGGGTGACATAACCACTAAAAAACTAACCAAAAAAATTAATGTCCATAAGAAGCTACTGAATATCTACAACAAACCCTGAAAGTGATTATCAAGGATCGAGTGATACATAGAAAACTAGAGTAACATATTAGGATGCTTTGCACAAATGAAAATGTAACAGACAACATTTCAATTTTCTTACCACACAAAGAAGCTGTCGCTTTCCAGGAGTATCGGCTCCGTGGTTGCTAAATTTTGCTTCCAGAACCGCTATTACCGCAACATTATCCTATACAAAATTGAATGGACAAATAGAATAATACAGGGAGTAAGATTCTGGGAAAGAATCTAAGCACCAACTAACTGCATAAGAGACTCCCAAAGAAGAAAAATCACCTTAAGAAGTCGAGACAAAACAGCTTTCTTCTGAGTGATTGGGACCACAGCATCTGTCAGTGACTGAGCAGCCTTGTTGAATTCGACCTACATACAAAAGTAAATTGTTTAACATGTGAACCAACAGAGTAACAATAAATTCAAAAGAAAGTCTGTCATCTCCAAACCTCGTATTTCTTCACATGGGAAAATCTGTCCCTTCGAAAAAATGTTGCACAACCATCGATAGCATAAGTCCCGGTGTAAACCTACAGTGAATAGATTCATTATCACAAAACTGAATATTTGGAGTTTATGACCATTAAATCAAAAATGTCCGCAAGCAAACCTCTGTTGTCTTCTTCTTGTAGAGAGCTTGATAACCATGTTTGTCCAATTTAGGGGCAAAAAACTCATCAAAATGATCACTTTGAACCTGAAATAAGAAATGATTAGCTTTGTTGCAAATAAATCCTTAACTTAAGGATTGGCTATGTGGACATAATCTTGAATCCAAGCTAATACAGCAATTTCATATCTAATAACTAATATGAGACAAGAATAGTCTTTTTCTTATTTAGTATTCAAGTTCATTATACATGCACTGGAATACCATGAAAAGGAAAAACCAGAATGGTTTCTATCAAAATTATTTGATGTAAGAGAGAAGTTTGTAACAATACGTCATATATGTACTGCATATTCATGAACTAAAAAATCAATTGCATATCAAGAAGAAGTGATGAATCCATGCATATAACTGAATCAAAGCACATACTTTAGTATTACACATACGTACTCATGGATCAAACCCAAAAACAATAGCAAAACTCAGAAATATAAACGAATCAAAGCACATATTTCAGTATTACACATACTTACTCATGGATCGAACCCAAAAACAGTGGAAAACTTTTGAATATAACCGAATCAAAGCACATACTTCAGTATTACACATACGTACTCATGGATCGAACCCAAAAACAATGGAAAAACTCTGAATATAACCGAATCAAAGCACATATTTCAATACTACACATACGTACTCATAAATCGAACCAAAAAAAATGGCAAAAATTTGAATATAACCGAATCATAAGAATTTTGTATCAGTACGTCGTATACGTACTGTCAATTCATACACAAAAGCAAACTGTATCAAACCTAAAAACATAATGGCATCATGAAAATCGATTTGATCTTCATAATACAATCGGAAAAAAAATCAAATGAAGAAAAACGAACAAAATAATCAAAAAAGATGATTAAAAAACATACCCTGAAACACAAACAAATCTTCTCGTCGTAAATCATAACGATGCATCATCATCATCATCATCTTCTTCTTCTTCTTAATAAATTGAGTTTCTGTCAGTACGGGATATACGTACTGTTGCTTCATATACAAAAACAAACTGAAACACATCTAAAACCAACAAAATGGAAGTGTTATAAGTAAATCTAACTTAAGTGATGAATCCATGAGTAAAACAAAATCAAAAGCCGATCTAAAACCTAATAAATTAATAAAAAACTGTAAATCATCAAAATCAGTTGGGAATACATCTATAACGATTACCAAAAAGTGATGAAAATATAACTAATAACAAAATTGATTCAGCAGTTTTCAGTACGACATATATGTACTGCTGAATCATACAAATTAAGTGATGAATCCATGAGTAAAACAAAACCAAAGCCGATCTAAAACACTAATAAATTAATAAAAAAACTGTAAATCATCAAAATTAGTTGGGAATACATCTATAACGATTACCAAAAAGGAAAAAAAATATAAAACATCATGAAAATCGATTTGATTCTCATGATTCGGTCAAAAAAACAAATCAAAAAAAAAAAAGAAAACTAACAAAGAATCAAATAAGATGATTAGAAAACATACCTGGAACAAACAATCTTCAAAAACGATGTCGGGATTTTGAAGCTGCATCGAGAGGAAAGAGAGAAAAAAATGGATCTGAAAAAATGAGCGAGTAGAAATATGAAACTGGTTATAAAACTCATAGAGAAGGGGTATTTCGGTGATTTTAAAAATGCACAGAAAAGGTCCCGCACGTGTATGGACCAGGGACTAAAAATTTGGGTCCAATTTTATTGTTTTCTTTTTATTATAGACCTCCAGTTACTGGGTTTTAGTGGGTGGACCTGCCACTAACTAAGAACACCATAATAGTACCTATAGGTAATTCCTACTTTGAATTTATTGTTTCTTAAATGAAGATAGATGTGACCCAATTCCCGATTCTAAGTATACAGATAACCATTTCTTGTAACGGGCGATAAAAACATGCAGATGAATGGAGATGATCTTTTCAATAAATTATGGCATTCTTCATGAGTTCAGATTAACCCACTTTGAATGAGAGGCTAAGATGGAACCAGAAGCCTCTTCTCCATCCAGGAAATGTTTGAATGACCACGTCTTCTTAAATTTTTGAAAGATACGCGAAGCAGCAGTTAGGTCTTCGCCCCATGGAGTGTCCACTACCTGTGAAATTTTCACTTCCGATTCCACAAGATTCTTTTTCACATCTGCAGGTTGAGGAGCAGACTGGTTCCAGTGATTCACATTATATGAGTAAGTCTCATTTAACTAAAGAAACAAACTGTACTACCTAGGTATTATCCTGCATAACAGGACCTGCAACTAAGAATCAGGAGGCCACACTGACCTTACTTTTTCAAAGTTGCAATTGAGAATCAGCATGCTTTAGTACCTTAAAATGGAATTGTTAGGAACAATAGCTGAAATAGAATTGATTCTCTCCTAAGAGTTGTTTGTGCTGATCATTCTTAATATCTTATGCTTGTAAAAGCAATAACATAATAGAAATTGCCAAGAACCAACTATTCATGTTCCACCTGAACACCCATGGAATTACCTATTAGTCTGTAAAGAGTGACACATTCTGTTGTATGTTACAGATTTCTGCGGCAGCACCTGCTCGTTCAACATACCAGGTTGCAGCTCTACCTTTGGATGCTAAGGTGGAGCAACTATCAAAATTAGGCTTCAATGAGTAGTGATCTTATAATCAAAGTGCGGCCAAGACATCATCGATTTTTTTTTGTTTTGTTTTTTGGACTGACCTTGCCTTCGACAGAGTATCATGAGCTTGGTCTTTTGGTTTGTGTTTGTACTGTCTCTGGGACAGAATTTTATTAATGAGATTAATAGTCATGTTAAACTCTTTCCCTTTAGCTGATTAAGCTCTTTTTGGTATGGAAAGTCCCACAAAAGTCTCTTTGGTTTATACCTTCTTCATATGTTATGACGTTCTACAGAACTTGGAGCACCTACTATTCTTTCCACTGTATAACATGTCTATCATTTTGGTGGTGCTTTTCAAGTCAAAAGCATGGGCGTAAACCAATATGATTTTGATCCCCTCTTGGCTTGGAGCCCAGAGATGGCCTTGCCTGCAGTGTCAAATGACTTATCCACCAGGGCACTAGGAGATCCCAGTTCTTACTTCTTATGCAAACAAATTGTAATTTAGGCGCCATAATCAATCGTTGAATCAGGATAAAATTTAATGGTAAAAGAAACATCTTTTATGGCAAGGTCTGTTGATTCAAACGCAGCGTTTTACTCAAGAGAATAGAAAAGAAAATATGGCAACGAACTTTTAGAGAAAGAAACGAATATATTTACTGTCTATACAAGAGAAGAGAAGCACCAACTTCACACGCTGTTTCGCCTCTCTCTCTCTCTCTCTCTCTCTCTCTCTCTGAGACTCTCAAGATCGTCACAGTATCAAAATTCAAACTGCACCTAGTTTCTGGTAAACACAAATTCTCAAACACGTTTCCTTCAATATATTTTTATTTGTTTCAAGTCTTTGTTAATTATTGCTGCTTAGATCATCTACTCTCTCTTTTTTTCATATATATTTTGCATCTTTAGATCTGGATGTTATAACTCGTGATTCTTGGCTTCATGTTGTGTTTGTTTGGGGAATTTTTTTAGGTTTTCATCACTCTTTTTCATTCTTATCAAGGTTATTTTTTTCCCCATCAAGATGTAACTTTTTTTTTTCTTCTGTTGATGTGATTTGCTGTGGAGTGCGGGTTATAATTGTGTAACAAACGGTAATTGGTGTATCTTTGAGAAGACCCAGTGGTTGAAACTCACTAAATTAGTAATTTCAACTCAAAATTCCACAATTTGCTTCACTGAACTGAGCATTGAGCTTCTCTTTTCGTGTAAATGAGTACTTTTGGGCTTATATTGTTTCTTATTAGGGTTAGAGTTAGAGTTCCATTTAAATTTGATATCATGTGATGAAGTTTTCTTGAGGTGGGATTATTGTTCAGTTTGTTCATCTTTTTGTTTTGTGGGTCAACGAAGCAATATAACTTAAACTGTTTAGGTTGTTGAGTTTTATGGATTTAGCTTGAGAATTGGACTTTTTAATTCATCTGATATGATGTGAATGTCATAAGGGCTAATGGTTTCGTTATTGTTACAATTTTCAGGCTATTTAACATAAAAACATGGAAGGTATTGTTGTAAGAAGGGTCATTCCCTCAGACAATAGTTGCCTCTTCAATGCAGTAGGGTGAGTATCAAGTCGTAGACTCATGAATTCTGTTAAAGTTTGTTTTTTTGGGATTTGGTAAAACTGGTTTTGATATCCATCATTTCCCTATTGCAGATATATTATGGAGCACAACAAGCATAGAGCTCCGGAGTTAAGACAGGTGATACTTTGCAATCCATGGCTTTCATACTTTACATTGTTTACAAGCAAATTAAAAGTTATTCTTCATTTTTGTTTATTTCGCATAGCTACTTTCCAAGTTATTGAATTTGATCCTGGGGGTTGAGTTTTTTAAAGTAGGAAATATAGTTGAAATTAAACCATGACTTCATGAGCTTTGCTCATATCTATATCAACTGTTATTGAATACATAATTTGCATAATCGGGGTCTCATGATAAATTTACCACCATTCATAAGATATATACATTTCCTCCTATATTAATGCATTTTGTATGAATTGTTTTTCTTGTCGTTTGGATTTCGTTTCTTTTAATTCTTAAAGCTAAATATAGATGGATTATAAAAGTTCACCAATATAGTGTTTAAGGCAACTTTCATAGTTTCAGCATTTCAGTCCTTTTGAATGTGAACATGTAGAGCATTCGAAGTTAAGCTTCCCCGTTTATGGAATTTTCCCTCTCAAATAGTCCATTTCCCGCATTTTACCTGAAAGAACTAAACAACTGTATAGCTCATCGACTAGACACTGATAGGGATCAGAAAAGGAAAGAGAAGAAAGAGGGAGTTGCTCACAGTTAGTCATTTTGTGCGTCTTTTATGATGATCTCTTCAGCATTTTGGATAGCCGAAAAACATATAGAAAGCTTCATAGGATATTATATCTGTTCATCTCTTTCGCTTTCATTGATTGCATGGATATCAGTAAAATGTTATTTTCTAAAGGTTATAGCTGCGACGGTATCGAGTGATCCTGCAAAATACTCAGAGCCGTTTCTTGGAAAATCAAATGCAGAGTACTGTACCTGGATCATGGACTCCGAGAAGTGGGGAGGTGATTCTCATTTACATTTTAAAATTAGGATTCAAGATTTCCTGATGTCTTTCATTTACTTGTTTGGTGGCCTGGATCTCGTATGCATGTAGTTGTTATCATTAATCATATGCATAGGATAATACATGTGGAAAAATTGATCAATTCCGTGGAGGCTATTAAGCATGATCCACCATGATTTTTCTTGTGTTTCTCGAAATATGTGCTTTCCAAGCTACAATTATGATAATTTATGTGTCAAATAAGATGAAACTGAGACAAGGCAGTTGGTCAGTTCAATTGTCTCTTCTCTTATTGTTTTCATAACTTACATTTTTTAACTGAAGTTTAGAAAATAACTTCACTGGGAGCAAAAAGAACTTTCATTTATGACTCGGATACTAGCTGTTAAAATCAGCTACAGAAAATTATTATGAACACTAGGACGGAAAATTTCTGAACAAGTGTGTTTGAATTGTTGTTCTTTAAAAATATTTTGATTAAGTGTTTTTTTCTGTGAAATGAAGGTGCCATCGAGCTTTCGATATTAGCAGATTACTTTGGACGTGAAATTGCAGCATACGATATCCAAACCCTAAGATGTGATTTGTATGGCCAGGTCAACCTTTTTCCAAGCCTTTTCAGCTCATGTAAATGATAATATTTGGTAGTACAAACGATAATTACTTTCTTTGTTTCTTTGTTACCTTGATACTTGCTACAGGCTATGAATTACTCAGAAAGAGTCATGCTTATATATGACGGTCTGCATTACGATGCCTTAGTGGTATGTTTACTGTTGGTTAAGCTTATTTTTCCTACACTTCTGTCTTTTGAACATGCTTAAGTTGGAAGTTGGAACACGAATTGCATTTATAACCAATTGATTTGACCAATTAATAGCTGTTGAATCTTCTGATAATGGACGATTGACTAGAAGAAAATTTTGAGAAACAGCTAGTTAAGGCTACTAGTCTAACCTTGTTATTTCCTGTATCAACAGTTATCTCCGTTTGAGGGAGCTCCAGAGGAGTTTGACATGACTGTCTTTCCTGTACACAAAGATAGGACCATTGGGCCAGTTGAGGAGCTTGCTTTAAATCTTGCTAGGGATGCTCAAAGGTGAGTCTTCACTGTTCTTGGGAACATTTTCCTAGTACATTTTTCTTTTTATTCTTGTGCTAATACTTGATTTATGGTACAATCAAGTGCAAACAATTTGTATGAAATATAAAAAAATACTCAATGAAGGGAGCATTTGGCAACTTGAGAAAATTCATATGCTGTGTTATAAACAATTTCACATATAATCCTGGACTTCATAATAAACTGTGAGTAAGCAGATATCCTGTTACTAGTATGTATAACGGGAAGATATCGTCTCTATGAAGTCAATTGCTTTGACCTTGCAGAATGAGATCTATGACATATAGTTTTCAGAAACAATGTTACTTTTCATATTAAATCAAAGGAAGAAAGATAACAGTTGCTCCCGCTTTTAAGATCTAAGTAGAGGTTGTAGCTTCTTAGATTTCGAGGTATTCCAGCTTGTGGATGATTTTCCTGCTGTTAACCAGCTCTTTTGCAAAAACAAGACAGCTTCAATAGAGTCTCCTGGATCTTTACAATATTCTTTATATTGGCCTAATTATTTGTGCTAGTTTGGTTAATTTTTTTGTACATTAGGGTCATTAAATCCTTGGTCCAGTAGTTTATCTTTGCATCACTAATTTTTTGTTTTAACCATTTTTGTTGGGAACGCTAGGAAGAGGAGCTATACAGATACTGCAAACTTCACATTACGTTGTGGAGTCTGTCAAATTGGTGTCATGGGCCAGAAGGTACTCGGTCACACAGGATTCTCTCTCTCTCTCTCTCTCTCTCTCTCTCTCATTGTCTCTGGCTAATCGGTTCTTTTCTAATTATCATCAAAAAAATTGCAGGAGGCTGTGGAACATGCACAGGCAACTGGGCATGTCAATTTCCAGGAGTATAAATGAGAACAGATAAAACAGCGAAAGATGAATGTAACCTTAGAGAACCCATTTTTCTCTTGGTGATTGCTCCCATATCTGTACTTATTGGTTTATTCATTTATTTGAACAGATGGGGATATATTACAAAGTGCAACTTCAACCTGTTGATGTCAATGTGATGAAAATGTGCTAGACTATTTTGCGAAAGATATTTGTTTTCGTTATCACACAGCAAAGAAATCCATCAGTGTTTGTTTTTTAAAGCAATAACCGTAGAACAGAAAAATTGAATCAGAACATCTACAAAATTGGTCTGTGATTCTAATTCAACATAGCTTTTCAAACTTGTCTCTACAAGGATTCCTACCTAAACCCAAAATTAGTAAGACAGGAGAATGTTCTAAATTGTAGAAACCACTTAAAAGAACAAAAACCATTGGCAGTAAACAAATATGTAGAATTTGGAACCCATATCGTAATCACACAAAAAAAAAAAACTATCAGTTCACTCACTATCTCTATTTACACAAAATTAAAAAAAAAAAATCTGACGAGTTCAAGCAAATAACAAAATCTCATTCTGATCCAAAAGATTCATTCAGAAACATATACATCAGGGCTATATCTTCATGCGCAGACTTGGTCAACTGGATGTGTGTCCTACATGGCTACATCCCATCAACTTTATTTATGCCAAGGGCAGACCTTAATGTCTCCATCTGTCTCTCCTTTCTAGCAGCAATTTGATGTGTCTGAGTATCCGAAACCCTGAATCAAACACAAGTAGTTCATAAAAATCAGCAATAAGATGAAAGAATATCAATCAACAAGAAGAGAATAGTTATTTCTCTTATCATATACTGTAGAAATGCGTAAACCCGTACACACAAATGAATTCAAAACATACGATTGAAACAGTTCAGCACCCTTACGTATCACAATTCTGCCCATAAACAGTCTATATCATAAGAACCCTCGGAGAAAAAAGAAACCACCAAAAAATAAAACAAACTTAATAACAAGAGAGTAAAACCTGTAACTAAAACTGATGAACAGCCGTTGATATCAACCGCAACACAAAAAACCCATAGGCCAAAAACCTCTAAATCATCTGCATCCGCATTAAGGCTGCTCCATTAAATGACTCAACCTGGTAGGAGGTATTCTTATAAGCTATAACCTAACCTATAAGCTAAAGTGAAACCTACATGTTTTTTTCTACGTAAGCTCCTTTTGACTAAATTTCCATGAAATTCACGATAAGCCAACCTATAAGTGAGATATTTTGACTTTAATAGGATATCCAAGTGTTCCAAAGAGGGCCAAATTGTGGTACTTATGCAAGACTTTCAAGTTCGGTAATGGCACCAAGTCAACCACTCTAGGTCTCCACATGACTTTGAAATGGATGCAGGGCAACTGAATACTAACCCCATAATGTCAATTGCTAAGTTAAACGCTGAAACACAATCCTAAATAACGAGTCACGCCACTACCTTATTAGGCGCTCTTTCAACGATAGGTATAAGAATGCTGAGCAATTTCAAGGGTGGGCTCTCTAACGAAGTAAGCTGGGAATGGTGAATTCAGAGATGCTATCCCGGTCTTACCTGTTTTGAAATGGATGCAAGGCAACTAAACATTAGCCAACCCCATAAAATTCAACTGCCAAGTTAATTGCTGAAACACAACCCTAAATAACAAGTCATGCTACTAATTTGTCAATAGTTGTGTTCAACCAGCCAACTTGAAAACTTTCTGTAACCAGTTCTTTTACTAGAGTGAACTTCAATAAAAAGGTTAGGCCATAAAAGGGACAGACCTCATCAAAGAGACGGAAAAGGTTTACTGCATCTATTAGAACTTTCCCTAAATCTACTTCATTAATATCAGAGGAAAACCTTAAACAAGTGACACAAATTTCAGTTCAAAATTCTACAATATGCTTTGGAACTATTTCAAACACACAAAAAAACCCGTCCACCAAAACTATATACACTTACTAATGGGATTAATCAAGGCAATAAAACCTTAGTAAAACCTAAAAAACAATCACAAATAGAAGGAAAGAGCCAAAGAGGGAGAGATGAATACCTGGTTGTTGTTTTTTCGCTTCCAGAGATGTTTGTATTTTGAGATTCTTCTTCCAATGATTTCCTTGCTTCATCAAGCTTCTGAGAAATCTCAGCATCAGTATAACCTTGTTCAATCAATTTATCTTCCAAATCAACCAATTTGAGTTCAATCTGACGTTTTCTATCATGTTCAAAAATATCTTTGTTTGCCCTTTTAACACCACCAGTTCCTTGATCACCTTCGAATGCTTTTGTTTCTACTTTCCCAGTCTTTGGTCTTACAGAGAATTTGTTTGTTTGTACATAATCATTTGATCCTGAACCTCTTGGTGTCTGCAACCCAATCCCGTTGTACATTTTCTTCTGATTTTATAACTCAAATTCTTCTTCTATAAAACAACAAATGTATTACGATAGAGAAAATTTTGAAACCCTAACAAGTTGATTCAGCTAATAGATAGGATCCTGGATTCCTAATAATACCGAATTATCGAAAGATTGAATTTATAGGACATGATGTAGCCATAACAGGTTTCCTGGTTTAGTTTAGTTTCCTTTATTATCCCTGTCGTTTTTGGAAGAACGATTTTTTGGGGCCATCGTTTTTTTTTTCCGATGGGACCATGATTTTATTAAGTCACCTTCCCTATAGTTGTAAGGGGTGTCCTAAAGCATTAAACATCAATGGCGTACACCCTTCCTTGCTTACTAAAACAAAAAATGACTCTTATTTACATTGACTACTCTCTTTTATTTTTGGACAAGAGAAAACTATTTTCTTTACATGACACAAATGGAATTTGATAAATACTTAATTTTTTTGTATTTTTTTTTTCTGATTTTTTTTTTTTTCTGAATATACATCATTTTTTTTTTTAACATGGTAACACTTTTGATACATATACAAAAGGAAACAAAAAATTACATGACTCTTAGCAAGAGGTAGCCCTTTTTGATGCACCCAGTTAAATTCGATGGTTGTCTTTCTTAATGTAACCTCCACCTTCTATCCCAACCAACCAAAGAACAAGCTAGTCAAGTTTCGTTCAGTATTCTAAAGTGATTGGGAATCGTGACTTTCGATAGAACACCTCAAGGATGAGGCTATACATGTATTGGTAGATCGTGCGCGTGCAAGTTTCTTATCACTATGTGAATTGTGCTAGAATCAGGGGTGCCTAAATATCTAGACTAAGAATCCTTATGTTTACATACATGCACAAGAGTCAACATTTCAAGGTAAATGAGCTCCATTTTTATGTTTTTTTTCAATTTTTTAATTTTTGATTTTGATTTTTTCATTTTTTTCATTTTTTAACAAAAAAAAAGAGTTCAGTTTTCAATTATAGCATGTGATCATGGTATCTATACCATACCCCCAAACCTAAACTAAACATTGTCCTCAATGTTCCAAAATATGAAAAGAATTATAACATACGAAGAGGATTATGGTGAGTAGAGAAAAAAGAAAGAGAATACCCGATTTGACGGCGAAAGCAAAATTAGAACTCCGTTATTCAAGGCAAAAATCCAACATATTTCAGTTAAGCGTCACATTGGATTAGCAAAATATGTACAAAAGAAATAAAAGATTTAACTAAGAAACTATCTACTAGATTCTATACAAGAAAATATGGTTTTTAATGGGATTGGACTTTTTGGGAAAAATTTGGTTTTGTCGGGAGACATTTGGTTTTGATGGGAAAAAGAAAAATTTTGGTTTTTAGGGAATCATTTGATTTTTAATGGGTTTTGAAAAGAAAAATTTGGTTTTAAAATCGGGAGCAAGCCCACATTGGTGGAAGAATGCACAGCCCACTAGAAATTTGAAAACAGCCCACAACTGCTGTGCAAAATGAAGCCTAGCTGAGTGTGAAGTGAAGCCCAACGAATCAGTTTGAATTGAGCCCAGCAAAAGGTTTTGAATAAAAGAGCCCAACCGTTTGGGGCAAAGCTTGCTCTGAAGCCCAGATGGGTTGTTTTTGGAGCCCAAATTTGTTTTAAAAACTTTGATTCTTAGGCCCACTGTTGGTGAGTAAATCTCACCGTTGGTTTTTTGGAATTTTGAAAGTTTGGCCCACTCGAAGTTTGGTTCAGGCCCAAAGTTCAGAAACAAGCCCAGAGTTCAGAAACAGTTGGGTTTTTGGGCTAGCAGTTAACTGGAATGCGAGGCCCAGCTGGGTTTTAAAACTTTAAAACGTTTTTCAAATTTTTGGTCTGGGTCTAAGCTCACAATGTAGGGGTCTAAAGTTCAGTTGAGTCTAAGCCCACGAATGGTCGGATCCCACAGTTTAAACAAATTTCAGTTTGAGGCCCAAAATGTAACTAAGTCCACAGTCCAATTCACAAGCCCATAATCACTTTTAGAATTTACACAGCCCAAAAAGAAGTGCAACTGGGTTTGAAAATGGTTGTCAACTTTTGTTTGGGTCAAGCCCACAGTTCAGGCTTACTCTTGTAGCACAGCCCAGCTGTTCTGTTTTAGTTGCACAACCCAGTTGGGCTTGGTTCACAGCAACAACAACTTCAGCAAGAGCACCAGAGGCTCATCAGCAACAACAACAAGAAGAAGAAGCAGCAGCAGTAGAAGGCAGCAAGACAACAACAACAGCAACACAGAAAACAGCAGCAGCACCAGAGGCTGGCTGTAGCAGCACCTGTTGGCTCAAAAGAGAAGATCAGTCTCTTTGAAGCAAATGGGTGAGGCCAAGAAGCAATGAGGAAAAAGGGCAAGAGGCACAGCAAGAAAATAACAAGTATGCTCAGGCAGCAAGTTTCAGACAAGGCAATGCTATAGGTGCTAGGCCACAGGGAAATGCTGCAGATGAAGCAAGGCTGCAGAGCATCATGCTTACAAGGCATGGAAAAGCTACAGGAAATGAGCAAAGCTGAAGAGCAAGGATGCAAACACAGATGCAAATGCAAGATGCAGATATGGAGAATATGCAGGCATGCAATGATATGCAAGTGACAGATGCAAGTTATGATGAAATATGCAAACTAGAGATGATGCAGGTATGCAGGTATGTATGCAATGGATACAATGCTTACAGCTAAGATGCAGATGCTAAATGATGCAGATATGGATGCAGGAGATGCAGAACTACAGTTACAGCTAAAGCTAAGTTACACTAAGAGCTACACTAAATTACAGATGCAGTTATACTAATATAGCTAAGTTATACTAAAACTATTACACTAATATAGTTATACTAAGTTACAACAGCAAAACACTAAGTTACATCTACAACAGGCTAAGTTACACTAAGACAGGTACACTATTTTTTTTTTATTTTTTTTTATTCTTTTCAACTACACAGCACCAGTCCCCGGCAGCGGCGCCAAAAATTTGGTAGGTCAGGGAATGTATAAGAAACAAGAGCAAAGGATAAGGAGATACAGAAAGGCCTACATGTTATACCTGCAAGTGCACAGGGTCTGTTGTAGTGAGTGTGCAAGGCAGGATCATTTCCACAGGGACTAGGGTGTGTAAGTTGAAGTTTTATAGGCTATTCTAGCTAAGCTAAGTGATGACAGTGAGTAAGAAGCAAAGGTGGTGACAGTGACAGTGAGTGACAAAGAGTGATAGTGGCAAAGAAACCAAGGCAGTAACACAGGCAGTGATAAAGAAACAAAGGCAGTGAAGTATATAAGGGACTAGGATCTTGAATCCACCCTTTTCCTAAGCTAAGTCCTCCAACTATGTTCTTGTCCCTTGTTAGTTATCAGTCAGCTTCTAGGCTCTCTGAATAACTAGATGACAGTTGCGGTTCAAAGTCGGCTGTTCATCTAAGGGTTGGTCTAGAAAGATTACTAAGAACACTAAGATGAATCTAATCCTAGTAGTAGTTGGGGATCTCACACTGCAACTACCCGCAGAGAAGCTTGCTTAGTGTTTTAACAACCTAAAAGGATATTCAATCCTAGACAGTTCAAGCACAACAAAATCAGAGCATGGATGGGACAAATACAATTGAAATTTACAAAATAATTTAAACTAAGAACCAACCCTTGAGGCACTGGCTATTCCAGTCCTCTTGGGTGAAGCACTGGCTAGCCCAGGCATGCCTTCAACACAACACCCACAACCCATATTTATACTCAATTACACTTTACAAGCAAAACCCCCAAAACAGTAAATTAGGGTTTCTGAAAATTGAAATTCAGTTTACCTAATCTTTGATAATGGCTTCTGTACGTCGACCCATCCCTCTATTTCTTCTCCTGATGGTACCCATGCCTCCAATTTGTGTTATTTCTCAACCTAATTTACCAAACTCACACGCCTAGGGTTTCTGAGAAGAGACGACTGAATTAAGTGAATTAGGTCTCTGAAATTAGAAGGGAATAGGTGATGGATGATGGGGTGATGGGGTTGTTGGTGATTTGAGAGCTCGGTGGTGGTTGTGGTGGTGGCAGAGAGTTGGTGATGGCAGCGTTTTCTCTGTAGACGATGAGGGAGAAGATGGAGTCGATATAATTGGAGAAGGGTGCGTTTGTTTTGCGGGTATAGGTGTTAGGTGTTGTAGTGTTGAGCGGTTGTAGAAAATTCGATGTCCAGCGAAGATGATACGTTGGATGATCACATCTGGATTAAATCGAACGGCTAAGATGGAACAGGCTTGCAACGACCGTTGGATGCGTGATACAACAATTCTGACGGCTTAGATTGGAGTTAGGTACTATGATGTTTGACAGGATCTTCAAGATTTGATGATCGGTGATGAGGCGACCGTTGGATGATGTGATGGATCCAATCTGACGACTCTCATGGAAATGGGTATGGATATTGGAAATGGATTTGGGTAAGGGTTTTGGGCCTTGGGTATGCCAAGCCCATATCTTCTTTAAGGACAATTCTTCCTCTTCAAGCCCACTTCTAGTTGATCCGGCTCTTGCAGACATCATTCTTCGCTGTCTTTCTGCGGGAGTCTTTGCCGTTTCTTTGCTCTTTTTGCTCCGTGAGTTAACCAGGATTTATTTAGTACCTAAAAATGCAAAATTAATTAATAAAAATATTTATTCTTGAAAACAATGAAAATACAGAATATGGGATAAAATGTAGAATTAATGCACAAAAGATGAGTTAAATGCCAAGAAAAATATATAGAAATATGCATTTTTTAGCACTCATCACTTCATCCATCCACGGGATACGGATGTTAGTGATTAACTCAGCATCTTCCTGACTAAATAGGTGATACACGATCTGCACATTCCAGGAATTAGTATCCTGATCAATTAAATCAGAGACAAAATTGTAGTTTTAGCTTCTTCAGGGGAAACTATTGAAGTAGGCGGGGAGTCTCCGCCAGGTAACCATCTATCACGCCACATCTGAACTTTATTGTCATTACTGATAAGCCATATGCTGAACCTTTTAATGAATTCCATCATACTGTGAATGCTTTGTCAGGACCACGTGGTATTGCCTTTCTTTTGCGCATGAAGAGCATGAGAGTGTGGAAAGTGTCGTTGTTTCAATGCTAGAGACCAGAGTTAGTTTTCCTGATTGCAAAGACGTCATGTTGTTCTTGCTAATAAAGCTTTATTAAAGCAAGTGAAATCTCGAAAACCCATGCCTCCTTGAGATTTTTCTTTACCTACTGCAAGCCAGGAGATGTAGTAGAGTCCCTTTCCATCCTTTTTTCCCCACCAGATCTGTCGTTGTACCTTGTCCAACTCCTTGATAGTAGTAGCAGGAATTTTGAATACACTCATTTGATATGATGGCATAGTGTTAAGAACACTTCTGATCATGACAGTTCGCCCTACTTGATTGATAAACTTCCCATTCCACTTTGAGAGTCGCACTTTCATGTTATCTACAAGACCAGAGAAAGAGCTCGTTTTCCTCCTATTTAGGAATAGAGGGATTCCGAAATATCTTTTGTCTAATGCCATTTTCCTCATCTTGAGTCTTCTTAGCATGATTCTGCAGTGACGAGGGTGTATGTGCTTGGAGAAGAATACTGCTGACTTCTGAAAATTGATTTGCAGCCTTGAAACTTCACTAAATTTATTGATCACATCCAAAAAAGTATTGACATTCTGAATATCTGCTTTTGCAAACAAAAGACAATCATCGACAAATAGAAGATGTGTAACCTGTGGAGCATTCCTTGAGATTTTGATACCTTGAAGCTTATTTGAGTGTTCAGCTTTGGCCAGAGATCTTGTAAGTACTTCCATAGTCAGAAGGAATAAATAGGGTGATAGTGGGTCGCCTTGACGAATGCCTCAAGTTGGATTGAAGCTCTTGCATGGTGCGCCATTTAGAAGAATTTGAATATATGTAGTGCTGATGCATTCATAAACCATCTGACACCATTTGATGTTGAAGCCAAGGGATGACATTACATCGTTTAGGAAACTCCACTCTACATATCAAA
The DNA here is from genome assembly GCF_003573695.1 of Papaver somniferum. NCBI lineage: Eukaryota > Viridiplantae > Streptophyta > Magnoliopsida > Ranunculales > Papaveraceae > Papaver > Papaver somniferum. Next base: position 54,819,948 of record NC_039367.1, read on the forward strand.
AGCCTTTCTCATGTCCACTTTGAGTGCCATATAACCTTTTTTGGTTTTCTTACTTTTCATGGAATGAATTAGTTCTTAAGTTAACAGAATATTGTCACTAATTTGCCTTCTTGGGACGTATGCTGCTTGCATAGGGGAGATGATCTTCTCAAGGTGCTGCTTTAATCTATTTGCCATTATTTTAGTGATGAGATTGTAAGTGGAATTGCAAAGCGCAATTGGCCTGTAATCACCTGCAGAGTGGGAGTGGGGAAGCTTTGTTTTCGGGATCAAGCAAAGTTGGTTTTGTTCAACTTTCTTGACATTCTACCTGTTGCGAAGAAGTTCTGCACCATACTTATTATATCTTCTTTAACAACAACCCATTGTGTTTGAAAAAAACCTGGTGGGAATCCATCCGGCCCCGAAGTTGTCCACGGTTTCATGCCTTTGAGAGCCGCTTCTATTTTAGTCACATCTGGAATTTTATTCAAAGCTAAGTTGTCCTCCTCATTGATACATTTTGGAAGGATGCTCAGGATTTCACTGTCTTGAAATGGATTTGATGTAGTCATGATGCTTTGGAAGTGACTGGTGAGGAGATTCTCCAGATTATCTCTGCCATTGCACCATCTACCATTTGGATTTTGCAGTGATTATATTCTGTTGTGGGCTTTCCTTTTATTTGCTTGTAAGTGGAAGTGCTTTGTGTTCTGTTCTGCCTCATTGAAAATGGTGTCTCTTAATTTTTGTTTGTAAAAATGTTCTTCTCTGACGTGCCATTCTTTGATTTCCTTCTCTAGCTCTATGACTTTATCGGTATTATCAGTGCACTGACTTGGTTGTTGCAGAACTGTGAGCTGTTGTTGGAGGGATTTCAGTTGATGTTGTATATTGCCGAAAGTCGTTATATTCCAGAGTGATAAAGTCCTCCTTGTTTCAACAAGATTTTGGTTCAGAGAGAAAGCTGGATATCCGTTGACATGCTTGGTCCAAGCATTGTAGATTTGTGCTTTGCAAGATGAGTCTCGTAACCAACATTCAAAGAATTTCCAACTTTTTGAGTTGTGCAAATCGTTAGGGGACAAGTCTAGAAGTATAGGGAAGTGTTCGGATCCTAAGAATGGGAGATGTTTAAGGCAAGATCTAGGGAAGTTAATTAGACAATCTGTGTTTATGACAACTCTATCAATCCTAGACCTTTTACTCCCTATACCATGTTCGTTGCTAGTCCAAGTATAGGGGTTACCATGAAATCCTAAATAATTAAGACCTATATCATGTAAGATTTTAGCAATAGGACTAATCTGAGAAGTAGAGGCAGTACTATTTAACCTATCATTGCAATCCAAGGTGATGTTTAAGTCCCCTAATAAGACCCAGGGGGAAGAAATGTTGTAGTTTTCACACACATTTTTTATGAAGTTCCACTGCTGAGTGTTCTCTTGGGGATAAGGAGAGCCATAAACGCATGACAGTAGCCATTGCGGTTTGGCCGGATCACTGCTTATTAGACAATGAAACATATTTTTATCCTGAAAAATGATATCAAACTCAAACCCATCCTTCCAAAGAAGGAAAATACCTCTAGCTCTCCCAATAGATGGGACATAACTATTGTTAGGGAAGTTTAGGGGTCTTTTGTAGTTTAGAATTTTGTAAACTAAGTAATTTCTAGTATCTTTGGCTCCAAAGCCATTGCAATTCCAGGATAGGATTTTCACGTTATAACAAGAGGAGAAAAAAATGCAAGAGAAATGAGTACGCTGATGGTGAATAGACTGAATTAAAAAGCTTTTGAAAGAAGAAGCAGATGAGAAAGGATTTGTTGTGTACCTGTGCAGAAGTTCCTTGATCCTCATTTGTGGGTTTCGAAGCAGATGCAATTGAAATATCAGAGTCCATCATCTCAGCAGTTTGAGTGTCCATAGTGGTAGAAGTGACTGCAGCTCTACAGGTAGGTTGCAAGACATGAAGGTCATGTGGGTTCATGGAAGGTGGCTGGTTTAGGGTTGAATGCCTCATTCTTTTGATTTGTCTAGAGTTGTCAGTTTCTTCATCCGCAACCATTTCTTGTGTCATCGAGTTATGTATACTTCTTTCATCATCCTTTCCTTCATAAACATCAGCTTCCTCACGCATGTAGGCTTCATATTCAACAGTAGAGAGGCTATCGAGGTGTAGTAGGTAGTTTGTATTCATGCAATTACTATATATCAACATGATCAAACATTCGACTGGTAAAGAGCTTCACTATCATATTTTTTGAGGTCCGTATAGATCGAGTTTACAAAGAAAATTTTTTATGTTTGAGAAAGGCATTGGTGCTCAGTTTATTGCTAGGCTACCAACCAACTATCCGTAATTAACTTCTATTATATTAATAAACGGTCCGCGAGTTATAACCCCAAAGGTGTCACTATCCATCCACAAAAAACCCATCAAAACAAAAGTAACACAAAAATCCCATCAAAACAAAAGTAACACAAAAATCCCAAAGGATTTGATGGAACCAATTTTCATTTCATCATAAAATTTGATGAAACACCATAAAATTTGATGAAACCAAATTTGAAATTTGGGGTTTTTGTATCAATTTTTAAAAATTTAGGGTTTTTGTATCAGTTTTGTTTAAGATGGAGTTTTAATGGATCCCAACATTTGAATGGGGTTTTTGTACCACAAGTTTGGTCACCTTGGGTTTTTATGACTAGTTCTGATTAATAAAAAATAAAAGATAGACACATTGTTTTCAGGAAAAAAAAAAAAAATCTCACATCTCCTCGAATCGTGGGTCCCAAAAGTGGCCGCTATTAATCCCTTGTACGAGAGTGCGGTTTTTAAAGTGATCTGTTAAGAACTTCTCAAAAAAATCTCTCATGTTTAAAGAAAAACACACACTATTATCTATTTTATTTTTTTTCCGAAGCATACATTCAAGAAAGGAAAACTAGATTATAATTTCATGTGGGTATGTGGTAACTATAGAGTCATGTTGAATAATTTGATTAATAAAAATTGGGATTGCATGTTCCCATATTTTTGTTAATAGATTTCCCATTTGACTTCCATTTGCCGCATGGTGGGCCACGTCATCTGCTTTATGGTTTCCTTCTCTGTAGTTCTGTTGGATGGAAGTCTGGGGTATCTATTGTATTCTTTTCTTTATTTCATCGACCGTTTCTGAAATATGCCAAGGTGGTGTAGCAGGTTTTCCGAATTTGTCTCAAAAAAAGATTTTGGACATTGTCTTTCCGTTGCGGTTCTGGATGCCAAAAGAAAGGTTCATATTTCAGCTGTCAAGGCAGTCGTAATTCCTAATGGTGGAGCCAAATCCATCACAGTTCGCGCCTCCGCATCCTTGCAAATGAAACATGCACTCGCAAAACCGGGGTGACCCCTGGCTGCCCCATCAGTGTTGATCTTTATCCAATCCATATTTGGGGTTATCCATCCTATTAAGATTGTCGTCGTCATTTTGGCGCCTCCTAGTTGGTTTTTAACGGGTAAATCGCCTAGAAAAACAAGAGGTAAGGTTTTTATAGCCTAGGAGTACTCCTGATGTTGTTTCATAGCGCAGGATAGAATTCCTTCAGATGTCGTTTGCTTTTGGCGGTGTATTAGCTCATTTCTAGCAAACCATAAGGTCCTAAATAAAAAACAGAATGAGGAGATATTTGATTTTGGTGATGATTGTTGTAAGAGAAAAGAAATTATTGCTTGAGGAGTTATAGCTATTGTGGAGCCATAACTGGGATTTTGATTGGTGGAGAGCCGAATGAGTAGGGAGTTCCAAGATGTAGTTGTTATTAAGAAGTGCAGTAGCAGGTGACCCAAGGATTATTGAATAGAGTTGCATTTGGAGCAAATGCTGGAGTTGGTCAGATGAATGAGGTTTAAGATAGAAAAGGTCTGCAGACCTTCGTTGATTGCTTTCCATAAGAAAATATGAATTTTTGGTGGACATGGCAAGGTTCACAAGAATTTAGTAACTGAGAGGGTTTTTTTTTATGAGGATGGCCAACTTCTTTGGCTAGACATTTGTATCCCGAAGCAGAAGTGTATTTTCTAGATTTTGGATACGTCCAGATAATGTTGTCCTAGATACGGGCTATCTTGGGGTAGCTACAGGTTATCTTGGGGTAAACGAATGTTTATCATCTTTTGGGCTACAAGAGGGGGAAGGTTGTTTAATTTTACCTGAATCCAGTTATGAGAAATTACATCGATGATATCATCTACCATATGGATGGAGTAATATTTCACTGGGTAAAGGTTGGGAAAGTTGAAATCCAGTTATCTTGAATGGGGTTATTAAACCATTTCCAATACGATGGAATATAAGTTGTTTCATGGTAGGCACGAGTGATGCTAATTGTCTCCACTGCGTTGGAGAAAGACGGTATGGACTCAATGCCTTGAAGAATTAATTGATTGCTGCTTAAAATATTTCTCATTGTAGAGACTTCCATAGATAAAGCTAGGTTGTTTATGCAAGCTCCAAATTTTTTGCATGAGAAGAGCCTTGTTATGCTCACTACTTTTCTTTATTCGTAAACCTCCTTCAGATGCTGGTTTGACTAATTTATCCTAGACGATAGGATGAAGCTATTTAACCGAATAGTCATGTCCTCATAAGAAATTCATGGTTATACGGTCTATTTGTTTGTGTACTTCAGTAGGGTTAAGATGTGTTTTCATAAGGTGGTGTGAAGTGGGTGTGAGGGAAGTTTTAATGAGAACCGATCTTCCTACAGATTTTAGACAATTTGTCATCCATCCTTTTGCTTTTCGCGCTAGTAGTTGAAGAATAAGCGCAAAGGTGTTGTTAGATGCTCTTCCTTGTTTGAAATTAACCCCTAGACAAATAGGTGGGTTTGATATAGTTGGCATGTTGAAAAATTGTTGCAGGTTACTGACCTCGAGTGCTCCAGTCGTGGGCGATGAGCAATTATAAATTTGGATGTATTCATTACCTGGCCCGCCGAAAGATCGTATAAATGAACTAAGTTCTTGAGAGGAGTGTTACTTCTTGAATAATCCTTATAAGTGATTAGGAGGTCATCTGCATACATTAAATGAACAACGGTGGGGCTTTCTTTGATATACGTATCCCTTCTACAAGCTTTCGATTTTGAAGGTTTCCCAAGTTTATATATAGGATTTTCGCACATATTATGAAGGAGGACAGGGGTCTCCCTGTATAATACCTCTTCTTGGGTTGATATAACCATGCGATGTACCATTAATGTTAACCGAGTACGTCACTGTTGTGACACATATCATGATGTAATCCAGAACGATTGTTGGAAATCCAAGCTTGGAGAAAGATGTTTCATCAAGCAAGCACAAGAAACATTGTCCCTCGAATGAGTTCAACGAGCAATAATATGATGAGATGGTTTTCAAGATGTGTGAGCTTGAGACTACCCTTTCCAAATCATAAAAAACCTTAAAATTAGTTGTACCCACGCTCTCAGGTCTTTAAGCATGCTTTATTCTGCCTTCTTGCTTCTTGTCATTCTGTTTTATTACCTTCTCGGGTTGTAATCATTTTCCATTCCTATCTAATGCAGTCGAGCAAGGAAAGGTCAAGGCTTTGGAGGAGCATATCGTGCATCTGAAGGAGAATGAAGTTCCTCTGAACACTAAGCTTAGTGACGCTGCTGTCGAGATGACTCATCAATTGAATGAGGCGCAGGCAAAGCATGAGAAGGATATTACTGACAGGGTCAAGGAGGGTGTGAAAGACTTTATAAATATGAATAAGGCGAAGCTCGCTGCGAAGAGTGATGGCTCGGGTTCGGTCAATCCCGAAGCATAATTTCTTCCTTTTAGTGCTGCGTCACTATTTTGACCCTCCTCTTGGGTTGTAATTTTACTCGTTTGAACACCTTTTAATCTTGTACAACTTATTTCTCGGGGTGCTCCGTCACTAGTTAGTCCCTCTTCATAGGGATTGTAGCTTTCGACAATGTTTAGTTTCATCCTTTATGCATGGTCGTTCATAACCTTGGCATTTTAGTATCCTGCATTATTTGTTTTAAATATGTGTTAGTATGAGTTCCATATCTGTCGAACACACTCGACATGAAGGGTCATCGGGCCCAATGCCATGTCCCGATTGAGGTATCTCATCATTGGTATTTTAAACCAATGGAAAGGTCTTAGGTCTCGCCTAAATTCTATGTCTCGATCATCCTAAGTCAGTCATCAGTTGGATGTCTAGGTTCAAGTGAATCTGTCACTTTTGATGGGAGCAACCTGTAGTTGTGTTTAGGTTGCTCGATCACCAGAAACTCATGTCTTGGCAACCTTTGGTTACTGGCTTCCAACCACCAGAACCCTTAGACAACCACGACACTTGCAAACTGCCACTGCCCCGAGTTCAAATAGTCCGACGAGTGTAAGTCGCCTCGGCACTTGCACATTGCCATTGCCCCGAGTTCGAACGACCATTCGAGTGTAAGTCACCTCGGCACTTTCCCACTGGCATCGCCTCGAGTACGAATGACCATTATAGTCTCCCAAGTAATTTCTCTCACCCATCTCTCATGGATGACACAGAGTTTTAAATGACAAAGTACATACCTGTGCTTTCACCTCTCACAGGTGATATAGCTTCAAATGTCGTGCGTTCCATGGTCGATCTTCTGGAGTACCATCGAGTTTCAGTATTTTATATGCACCCTCTCCGACTTTCGATACGATAATGTATGGCCCACCCCATATGGCAGTTTTCCTCCTTTCTTATCTCGCTCATACTTAGGAAATTCTTTCAAAACCAATTTTCCCAGGTGAAATTCCTTCGGGAGAACCTTCTTCTTTTATTCACGTTGTAGACGTCTTTGGTAATTTTTCATATTTTGTAGAGTCATTTCTCATGTTTCCTCCAAGTCGTCAAGCTTGGCTAGGATCAGATTTGATGATAAATTTCGTCTCCACGCTTCAGTTCTTGTTGTGGGGTATCACTGCCTCGGTCGGGAGGATCGCTTAGGTCTCGTGGGTAAGCATGAAAGATGAAAGACCCGTTGCCTCCCTCCTGGTAGTTCGATAAGCCCACATGACATTGTGTAGTTCCTCGCACCACTCGCCATATTTTCCATCCAACTTTTTTTTCCAAGTTATTTGTTATCATCTTGTTGGTTATCTCCGCTTGCCCATTACTTTAGGAGTATATGGGTGTATATTTGCTTTTTCTGATCTGGTAAGTATTGAACAACATGTCGATATTTTTTCCTTTTTGAAAAAGCGGGGGTCTAACAACCACACCCAATATTTCGCTTAGAAATTTGTATGGACTAAATCCAATATACTTTTAAGAGAATCAACTAGACAGTCAGACTCAATCTTAATAAAAGTATATAAAAGAGTTATATCTCTCTTTCTCGATTCAATACTTACTCAAGCAAATAGAAATATGCGAGTCTAATTGAATACAAGAGAAATCACTTGAAAGGTACCAAAGACCAATGTTCAATTATCAATCAATTTCAATCAACAACCAAAGGTTGGATTTCCCAATTGATTGATTCAACGCACAACCTGTGATATTTCAATTATATAACAAAATATAATGCGGAAAAGAAATAACACAGACACCAGAAGTTTTGTTAACGAGGAAACCACAAATGCAGAAAAACCCCGGGACCTAGTCCAGATTGAGCACACACTGTATTAAGCCGTTACAGACACTAGCCTACTACAAACTAACTTCGTTCTAGACTGTAGTTGAACCCCAATCAATCTCACACTGATCCAAGGTACAGTTGCGCTCCTTACGTCTCTGATCCCAGCAGGATACTACGCACTTGATTCCCTTAGCTGATCCCATCCACAACTAAGAGTTGCTACGACCCAAAGTCGAAGACTTTAATAAACAAATTTGTATCACACAGAAAATTCTACGGTAATAGATAAATCTGTCTCCCACAGAAATACCTACGAGTTTTGTTCCGAATTTTGATAAATCAAGGTGAACAGGAACCAATTGATAACCCAAACTTATATTCCCGAAAAACAGCCTAGTATTATCAATCACCTCACAATAATCTTAATCGACCAGCGAAAGAAGATATTGCGGAATCACAAATGATGAGACAAAGATGTTTGTGACTTCTTTTATATCTTGCATATCGGAGAAATCAATCTCAAGCCAATCTTACGATTGTACTTAGTACGATAGAAACAGCAAGATCAGATCACACAACTACAAGAAAGTAGTATCGGTCTAGCTTCACAATCCCAATGAAGTCTTCAAGTCGTTAACCTACAAGGTCTCGATAGAAACCTAAGGTTAAAGGAGAATCGACTCTAGCTAATACAACTAGTATCACACAGGAGGTGTGGGGATTAGGTTTCCCAGTTGCTAGAGTTCTCCCTTATATAGTCTTTCAAATAAAGGTTTGCAATCAATGTTAGCTTAGTAACAAAGCATTCAATATTCACCGTTAGATGAAAACCTGATTAGATTCAAGCTAATATCTTTCAACCGTTAGATCGAAACTTAGCTTGTTACACAAAAATGAAATGCACGTTTATCTAGGTTTGTGTAACCGTACCCAAACATGTACATCTAGTTGATTCAACAGTAGTTAACCAAATGGTTAGCCATATGAGCACTTTCATATCAACCATATTCTTCTTTACCATAACTAGTTCAAATGAACTAGTTAGAGAGTTGTTCAATTTCTTAGATCTTTATAATAAACACAATTGAAACAAAAACGATTTGATTCACTCGAATCGATTGATGAACTTTATAGCCACAGTTTGCAAACTTGCATTCCTTAGTTTATATAAGTTTAAGTTCACGAATAATCGTTTTTAGAGAATAACCAACTTAAGTACGCAGACTGATACGCGTACTTAAGTAATTGGAATAAGTTTGTTTTCAATTCACAAACTCCAGCAGAAATTCTCGGGATGCGAACCTCCGGCAGTATGCAGATTGGGTACGCGGACTCTAGTTCCAGTTTTCCTGAGCAGCAAAGTACGCATACTTCGGTTCAAGGAATAAGGACTTACACACATATGTGCTACCACACAATGTTTATATCCTTCCATGGTTATATAATCTAAACTCTCATTTCAATCATTGAAACATTCTTAGAGGACGTTATATGATTGTTATTCACAAACCATTTTTCGTCAAAGCCATTTTCAAGTGATTGAAACTTAATATGACTTTCGTCACTAGCAAAGATGAACTTGGCCAAAGCGAAAGCTTACCATCACATATTTCTAGAAATAGATAAGCGAGATGAACTCGGCTCGAAATAGCAAATGTGTATAATCAAAGTCTATATAGCAAAACGATTTTTGTCTCAAGATAGGAGATGGAGTAGATAGACTTTTGAGTGATAGATAAGTTCAAGTCTCCACATACCTTTTAGTTGATGAAGTTCCACCATTTCCTTGAGTAGTTCTTCGTCTTTATATGATGATCGTCTTTAGCACAACTAAACTTTCTATCCTAGTCCGAGACTTAGCTAATAGTAGACTAGAAATCAAGACTTATAATTTTGATCACTAACATTGACAAACATGCTTGAGATAGCAACGCATGCGAGTTCGACCGAGCAGTGCTCTAACACTTTTAGTTATTTCCCACTGTCTGACATAATAGCTGCTGGCATCCCGAAGCGACTAATGATATGCTCAAAGATGAACCGAAATATATCCCTATCCCAAATATGCCTCAATGTTGCAGCCTCGACCCACTTGGTGAAGTAGTACGTTGCTACTATCAAATATTTTCTTTGTCCCGACCCGACATGCAATGAACCTACGATGTCTAGGCCCCATTTCGCGAAGGGCCAAGGATTCACTACCGAGTTCAAGGTTACAAATGGAGCATGTATTTTCTTCCCGAACTTCTGATAATCATCACATATCTTCGCCATGTGTTTCACATCTTCGTTCATCTTTGTTTTTTCTCTAGCCGCCAAACTTCTTCCCGAGCTATGATTACCCACATCGCCCTAATGCAGTTCATTCAAAATTGTATGTCCTTCTTCTTTGTTCAAGTATCTCAATAGGGGGGCCATATATGATTGCTTATACAATATGCCTTCCCGAAGTCGGTAACCTTCTGCCTTACTCTTGATTTTGTTAGCCTGAGGTCGTCCCTTCGGCAGTACTCTCGATTCTAAATATTGGCGAATTGGCTTTCTCCAATATCCCACCTCATATCTATCAGCTATAATATTTACTGCTTGGACCTTCATATCCCTTTCTTCAGGTATTGATGTTGTCAATACTCTCCCGATATTTATAGTATGATAGACGCATTTATGTGTCTAATTTATCTCAATTGTGTATATTGTTAGTGCCCATTGTTGTACTTATTTTGGTTTTTAATATCTTTGTAGGTGTTTTTGGATAAATAAGGGTTTGCGGCAAAAATTGGCTAAAAATGTGGCCCTTGGATTGCCGTTGATAGTGTACCGGAAATTCCCCAGAAGTGTACCGGAAATACCCCGGAGGAACCCTGAAAAAGTGTGGAAAACATCCCAGAAGAATTGCTAAAGGAACTCCTAAGTTGGATAAGGGGCACCCCATTTCAGGGCACTTGCTAAAGGGACACCATAACTGGATTAGGGGGAGGTCAGTTTCCTTCTCAAAATTCAAAACAGAAACTGGCGGGAAAAATGGCAGCAGCGAAGAACAGTTTTGAAAGTGGAATTTGAGCGAGTTTTGAGGAGATTCAATGGATGTATTTGGTACGTATGGACTCTAGAAGACATAACAGGCCTGTTGCAAGCAATTAGACCCAACCAATTGGGCTGGATAAGCCGGAAGAAGAGATCAAAGTCCAGGCAGAGAGACGTGTCCTGCTGTTCACTGTCGAAGATTTTGTGGAGATTTTGGGAGACTTTTACGCTGGATAATTATGTATTTGGTCCTGTTCAAGTCATATGAAGAGTTTGGTGGCTATTTTATAGCTAACAGACGCGTACAAAGCAACAGAAAAGAGATTTCTCTCTCAACTGCACGTGAATAAAAAGGGAGATAAACTCGGATTTAATCGAGTTATTTGGACCCTGTTGTGTATATAAAGGCTGTTGAGAAGTGGTAGAGGGTTTGGTCGAGAGTTGGGGGTCGAGCAGAGCCTCTGAGGAGCAGAAACAATCGATATCCAGGAACGGGTTCTGCTGCTGCTGCTGCCATTAAAGAGCTTGAAGAACACGAAAAACAGACTACCCGGGACAGTCTTATTTTCAGCAGCGTCAACAGCAGTTGGCTTGTGTCGTTGTTTACAACATCAAAGTATTGTCGTTGTTCTCTGGACGCTCAGCGTGGGTCGTAGATCCACTGTTTTATCCTTTTTCAATCTTTTAAACACCTTGTGAGCTTGAATTATTATTTTGAGTGTGTGTTTGATATGAATATCTAAACCCCAATTATGGGATGAAGGAGGAAGCCTTATTTCACAAACTTTTGGTAATTATAATCGATTCTTTATGACTTTTGCACTTTTTTTCATCGTTTTATGATTTTTATTAATTAGTTGTGATTTCGTTTGATGGTTTATGCTTAGACGTAAGAGCTTTTGATGCACCATGCTTGTGATTTACAATTGATTTTTTACAAAATCTATTTTTGGCAAATAAAAGAGTCAACAAAAGAGCTAGAATAGTTATGAGTCGTTATATGAACTGATTGAATGTGGTTAATGGTGGAATCTGAAGTCCTAGTATCTCTTGATCGTGTGACATATTTTGTATATATTTTTGTTTTTTAAATCTTTACAAGTCCGAGCAACGAACTCTTATTTACCGCAATCAAAAAACTATAACAAAATGACGCCACCGACGCGGACTTGTATATAGATTTATTTTATTTATTTTTAAGTTTATTTTTTTTTATTATTTGTTCCTTTTTACTTTGTCTTTTTTTCTTTGATTTACAGGTTCGAAGTGGAGCACTAAGGACTTGGAGAGGAAAAAGCTTAAAGCGAAAAGCGAAAAGAGAAGAAAAAAGGACAATTTTAGGATTTAATTTTTAATTTTTAATTTTTTTTAGAGTGTGTGAGGAAAACTGTAATTTTTTTATTTATTTTGGACTTTGGACTTTAAACAATTGGACTTTATTTCTTTTTTTTTTAACCCTACGGAAGGGTATTATTAAACAAAAAAAATATTATATAAACTGTGTGCAGGGAAGGACGACGATTACTATATCATCTCGGCCCCTCGGGTTCGTACATGACATAGGAGTCGTGGCCCGAGTCGACTTCAACGGTTCATCCCCCGTCTGGTACGGGAGGTAAGTCCATCGAAACATTCGCGAATGTCCTGTCAGCGGGTTTACTGTATTCCTTAAGGTGATTCATTGTTTGAGGACGACTTTGGACTGTTTTTAAATTCCTAGTAAAGGTAAAGGCCTGGCAAATACAAGATAAGGGTTTGGATTTCATCACCGCTCCCTTCTTGCCCGCCTTAGGAAAACGAAACCTAACGCGAACCCAAGCTTAAAAATTGGAATAGAACGAGACCGATAGGGTAACGAGCTTAATAGGAAACTCGTTCGAAAAATATTGGTTGCTCTTTAAGCACACTCCAAAGTTCATGATGGTTTCTGTGAGTTGAATGCGTGACTGCGCCGCCTTGTGATAGCGGTGAGGCCTTGGGTATCAAAGCTCCACTGAGCTTCCCTCGCCTCAATTCAACTTACTTTGACTCGGATTGATTCCAGAGGGGTTTGCTTAAATTGTAATGAATTCCCTTTCGAAAGATAGAAGCTGGTCTAGAAACAATCTAAGTGGAGCCATCATGCTTTTTGTTTGCTAGATTTTATAGGTTTGATTTGGTCGAGTCATCCTTGTTTGTGATTGTGTAGAATTCCCTTGCAATTAAAAATGTCGAGCTGGTATGATAGAAGCCAATACAATGAATATCGACCTGAATTTGAATATGGACATCATCAGTTTTATTACCATGGTGGGAATAGTGATTGGGAACGCCAAACTTTTCAAGGTTATGGTTCATACCATGGTGAGCCCAATCACTATCCTCACAACCATCAGTCATACGAGAAAAATTCTGCTAATTCCTATTTACTTGAGTCGACACGTAAGTTAGCTGAGACAACGTAAGTTCGCTGAAATGAATAACTTAGTTATGGACGAAAATAATGCAATGAGTGAACTTTCTTTACCTGATTTCCTAGATTACGTCAGGAATTCATGTGAGTCGGCCCAAAAGCTTTTGTTAGAGACCCAGAATAGAACTTCTCTAAAAGATCTAAATTTCCAAAATAGTGTTTCCAATTTTACCGTTGATGTAAATAGTGAATATTTGCCTAATCTAGAGGACGAGGTTAGAATAAAAGACACTACTTATTTAGATAAGGTTCAATCATCTTCGTACTATGATGATGAGGATAGCAGTAATGAAGAATCTGAAATATGTAGGCATAGTGATCAGGAGTCTAGTAATCCAATTGAGCTGTATAGTGATTATATTATTTCTAGTTCAAATCCAAATAATTTTTATGATTATCCACCTATTCAAAAGGACAAGGATTTGATTAGGGATACCACCATTTTAGACGATGTAGTTTTTCCTTTTGATTACGAAGCCGATAGTGGTTTAGAGGAACGGGTTCATTTCGAAAATACTGTTTTAGAGTCTAGCGACTTAGAAACAATAGTCTTGGAAGAAGAAGATAGACCCGTAGAGATGAGTAAAGATGCACTACCTGATAATAACTTAGAAGAATCTCTTGAATATTTTAAGGACTCTGAAGATACGGAAATTCAAGAAATAATTAGAGGTCTATCTAGAGACACTGAAAACTCTAATTTTGGGGGTGATTATCACTTTCCTAGTGCCTTACCTTTAACTTTCAGAAAGTCCACACACTTAGGACTTGATATCTCTGCCTCGACCATTTTGCAAGATTACCTTCATACTCGTTTTCCCGAACCTAATGATGTCCTGAAAAAAATTCAGTCGTTAGAACCCATCCTCTGGTTGATGTGGTTTGCCCAGGCTATGATACCCAGATTGACTTAGTTTTCCCACCAAATAGTTTTCTTCCAATTGTGGGAACGTATAGATTTCAAATGTGTCACTTATTAAGTTCTGAGACTAAGCCTATGTACTTTAGGAAATTAGAATCGACACATTTGCTTCAGAATGACCACTACTCTGACTGTGGTCAACTATGTAAGTCATACCTAATTGACTTAGAGGATCCTAAATTATTTAGGTTATTTTGTTATTCTAGGTTCTTATCTGAGTTTTTCCAGACTCTAGGACCTAATAATTTGGATCCTACCTATGAGGAAATGCATCCGAGGAAAATAGTCTATGTAGAACCCTTCATAGAAACTGAACCTGAACCGCAATTAACGATAGTTATCCAGAAACTAGGTAAGGGCATGCTAGTCTTGTACATTTTCTTGGTTCACTGCAGTTTCCTTTTGTCGGTTCTTTTTGGTTTTAAAGACCCACAGTTATTCCGGATACTGTTATACGGTTCGAGTTGACTAATCCTTGCTTAGTCTGGATGAAGACTTTAAACTTAGCACTTCTTGGGAGGTAACCCAATATTCATGCGACACGGTAATATCTTTCCTTATCTCTTTTGCTTCAAATGGTAACAGTTTCTCCTTGATCATGCTTTTAATTTCATCTTTAGAATATTGAGGACAATGTTAGATTTAAGTTTGGGGGTATGGGAGAAACTTTTTAGTTGCAATAAATAAACTCCAGAGCTTAGAAATTTATGCCTATTTAGGATTGCACTAACCAATCTAAGTGGATGGAAGCATTTTGGTTGTAGGAGTTGAGGAACCAATCTGAATAGATGGAAACATCTAAAGAGTCTATTCATAAAAGCACAAAGCTCAGGTGTTAGAAATAACATGATAGTTTCACCATATCTCGTTGAGTCCTTTTCACTTCTATTTTTATTTTATTTTGTTTTTAAACCATGTTTCTCTAAGTGATAGGTGGGGCCCACGATTCAAGTTGTTACCAATGCTAGGGTGAATTAGAGTGATTGAGATACCAAAAAAAAAGAAAAAAAAAAAGAAAAAAAAAAGAGAAAAAAAAGTTAAAAAAAAAAAATTGAGACCAGACCATTTGACCAAAAGGAAAATTCAATAAAGTCGACCACTGGTACCCTTGTATATGCCAGTTGTGTTGACCTAGAGTTAGGTTATCGACCACTGGTTCCCTTGTATATGCCAGTGTGTTGATATTAGTCAGACTAGTATCTCAATCCATTAGGATAGGTTCATTTTGGCGGAGGCCTTCAGACAGATATGGGAAACGCCGTTCACTTAGTAAACATCAAAACCATATATGTTTTTCTATATCCATCTTCTTGATCTATCCATGTGATTAGTTTTGACTCCGAATTGATGTCCATAGTGCACTATCTGAGTAGCTCTGTCACTTTATATGAATTTTAGTATGCTTGAGTGCAAACTCGTGTACAACAATTGGAATTTCGCATCAGGGTACTTCTTCCTGTAGTCAATAAGTATGCCAACCAAGGAGATTCTTTAGTGCCTTCCAAGGTTCTGCTAGATAGCTAGGTCTGGAGTACAGGTTTTGTGGGTATATCTCTGGTAAGCCCTCCCGAGACTATAACTCGGCCACTAGGGCCACCTAGGGGTTTAAAGGCTTATTGCATACGCTAAATTCAATCGATGATGCCTGCGACAGTGAGTTAGGATTTTATTTTGTAGTTTTGATTTGCTCGGGACTAGCAAATAATAAGTTTGGGGGTATTTGATAGACGCATTTATGTGTCTAATTTATCTCAATTGCGTATATTGTTAGTGCCCATTGTTGTACTTATTTTGGTTTTTAATCTCTTTGTAGGTGTTTTTGGATAAATAAGGCTTTGCGGCAAAAATTGGCTAAAAATGTGGCCCTTGGATTGCCGTTGATAGTGTACCGGAAATGCCCAGAAGTGTACCGGAAATACCCCGGAGGAACCCTGAAAAAGTGTGGAAAACATCCCAGAAGAATTGATAAAGGCACTCCTAAGTTGGATAAGGGGCACCCCATTTCAGGGCACGTGCTAAAGGGACACCATAACTGGATTAGGGGGAGGTCAGTTTCCTTATCAAAATTCAAAACAGAAACTGGCGGGAAAAATGGCAGCAACGAAGAACAGTTTTGAAAGTGGAATTTGAGCGAGTTTTGAGGAGATTCAATGGATGTATTTGGTACGTATGGACTCTAGAAGACATAACAGGCCTGTTGCAAGCAATTAGACCCAACCAATTGGGCTGGATAAGCCGGAAGAAGAGATCAAAGTCCAGGCAGAGAGACGTGTCCTGCTGTTCACTGTCGAAGATTTTGTGGAGATTTTGGGAGACTTTTACGCTGGATAATTATGTATTTGGTCCTGTTCAAGTCATAGGAAGAGTTTGGTGGCTATTTTATAGCTAACAGACGCGTACAAAGCAACAGAAAAGAGATTTCTCTCTCAACTGCACGTGAAGAAAAAGGGAGATAAACTCGGATTTAATCGAGTTATTTGGACCCTGTTGTGTATATAAAGGCTGTTGAGAAGTGGTAGAGGGTTTGGTCGAGAGTTGGGGGTCGAGCAGAGCCTCTGAGGAGCAGAAACAATCGATATCCAGGAACGGGTTCTGCTGCTGCTGCTGCCATTAAAGAGCTTGAAGAACACGAAGAACAGACTACCCAGGACAATCTTATTTTCAGCAGCGTCAACAGCAGTTGGCTTGTGTCGTTGTTTACAACATCAAAGTATTGTCGTTGTTCTCTGGACGCTCAGCGTGGGTCGTAGATCCACTGTTTTATCATTTTTCAATCTTTTAAACACCTTGTGAGCTTGAATTATTATTTTGAGTGTGTGTTTGATATGAATAGCTAAACCCCAATTCTGGGATGAAGGAGGAAGCCTTATTTCACAAACTTTTGGTAACTATAATCGATTCTTTATGACTTTTGCACTTTTTTTCATCGTTTTATGATTTTTATTAATTAGTTGTGATTTCGTTTGATGGTGTATGCTTAGACGTAAGAGCTTTTAATGCACCATGCTTGTGATTTACAATTGATTTTTTACAAAATCTATTTTTGGCAAATAAAAGAGTCAACAAAAGAGCTAGAATAGTTATGAGTCGTTATATGAACTGATTGAATGTGGTTAATGGTGGAATCCGAAGTCCTAGTATCTCTTGATCGTGTGACATATTTTGTATATATTTTTGTTTTTTAAATCTTTACAAGTCCGAGCAAAGAACTCTTATTTACCGCAATCGAAAAACTCTAACATAGTATCAATAGATGGGTCTGTTAACATTGACGCGATATATGCCAGGACTTTTGTATGACGATTATCCCTTCTACAAATGTGTCTGAATTTTATGTAGGGAATTTGATCGATGTAGAATTTTTCCAGCCCTAAGTACCTCTGAAGCATCAGATTGTGGGTAAGGTATTCCCTACTGATTTTCCATAGCACCAGTTATGAATCGCTTGTAAGCCTCACTTCTTCGAGTCTTAACTCTATTATCAATCGTAGAGCATGAATCACTTCCTCGTATTCAGTGGAATTGTTGGTTGCTTTAACCTCGAGTCTAAAAGAGTGTACTATTTTTGCTCATTTCAGCGTCGTGAAGACCAACCCCAATCCCAGCCATCCTTATTTGAGGATCCATCGGGAAACACCTCCTACCGTGTCGGGATGCAGGTTTAGAGGAGGTTGGAAGGGTCGTCCATATCTTCTTTCATTCCAGGAATATCCTCCACCTCTTCTTCCTCTCCCAGAGGAAAGTCAACAAGGAAATATGCTACTGCTTATGCCTTGATTGCCGTCCTCATTGCGTAAAAAACATCAAACTGTTACGTGCTAAGCAGGGGACTTAATGTTGATGGTGGTTTTTAGTTCAGGGCTAAATTTGTAAAACCCTGCATTTAATGTGCCGTCACTCTACGAAGAAACAAAGCCATGTAAAAGTGACGAGTGTTCAACCTCTTGATAGGCTTGGGAATGTGTGTAAAATAAGATAATAAGAGAAGCCTACATGGTTATACCGCAAGTGCACGGTGTCGGTTGTAGCTTGTGCAAATACGGGTCGAATCCACAGGGACTAGGGTGTGAGTTGAAGTTTCCTAAGCTAATTGTCTGAGCAGTGAACTAATGAAGCAAAGAGTGACAGTGGCAAATGACAGTTACAATGGCAATGAGCCAAAGGCAGTGAAGTATAGAATGAAGGTACTAGGGTCTTTGAATCTACTTCTTGATCCTAAGCTAAGGCAGCATCTAATCGAATCATGTCTTGTTTCATCTCAGGAAATACTATAATGGGTGATTTATCAACTAATTTTACTAGCATACCCCTAGCATCAGCTGTCTTTCTACAGCACAGCTGATCACAGGTTTACTTGCACAACCAATTAATCTATCAACTCTAAGGCATTTGGGCACAATCCTTCTAATGTACTGAATTTTTAACCATTATCACTCACTTACCCCTAGCATCAGCTGTCTTTCTACAGCACAACTGATCACAGGCTTACTTGTTCAAATGGCTACTAGCAGTCCTAACTCATTTTTAGCACTACAAGAACAATGACATGATTACTAACTATCTTAACATACAATCAAGAGTTTCATCTAAACCCTAGCACATGATACTTAAAACATGCTGGAAATGATTAATAGCTGAAATTGAAATAATATTGACTTCAAAACATGAACTGAAAACAACTTGGAAGCACTGGCTATTCCAGGCCCCTTGGGTGAAGCTCTGGCTAGCCCAGGCATGACTTCTAACACACACCCATCATCCCTATTTATACAACAATCAAAAACCCCAAAAATTCCCAATTCAATGAAATTAGGGTTTGCATAGAAAAATGAAATTAGGTTTTACCTAGTCACTGATAGCACTCAATAGCTTCGACCCAATCTTCCTTGTCATCTTCTCTTGCTTCCCATACCTCCAATTTGTGTCTAGCTCGACCCCCAAAAATCCCCAATTCATAAAACTAGGGTTTCGAATAAAGTGAAATTAGGTTTACCTAATCTCTGAAAACGAATGATAACTCTCACCCATGCTTCCAATTCTTCTCCTGATGCTTCCCACGCCTCCAATTGCTCTCCTAACTCACCTAATTTACCAATTTTTCACACGTTAGGGTTTTGAGAAAAACATGTATAAAAATGGGAAATTAGGTGGCTAGATAGGTTGTAATGATGGTAGTGGAGATGGGTTATGGTGTTTGGTTGATTTGAGAGGAGATGGTGGTGGTTGAGGTGGTGGTTGAGCGGGGCAGTGGAGTTGGTGGCGCTGGACATGGAGTTGCAGAAGAGAAGAAGGGGGAAGAAGAAAAAAAACACGATGGAGAGAAGGGTTTGTTTGGTTTTGGGTTATAAACCTAGATGCTAGGGTGTTGAGTGTTTCATCAAGTTTTGATGATTCGCAAAGATAGACCGTTGGATGATATGAGATGAGTTGGATCTAACGGCGAGATGGATGCAGATCTTGAGCGACCGTTGGATGCATAATACATCAAAACTGACGGCTCAAGATGGAGTTAGGTGCTATGATGTTTGACAGGAGCTTCAGAATTTGATGCACTGTGATGAAGCGACCGTTGGATGCATCTGTGGATCCAATCTGACGGCTACGAGCTTAGGCAGGCTTTGGGCTTGGTCTTGGACTTAGGTTAGAGTTTGGGCTTAGACAATTCTGAGCCCGCTTCTTCTTTAAGAACAAATTCTTTCTTCCAAGCCCACTTCTAGTTGGTCCGACTCTTGCAAACATCATTCTTTGCTGCCTTTCTGCGGGAGTCTTTGCACTTTTCGCTCCGCAACTCATCTAGTCTTTATTTATTACCTAAAAATGCAAAATTAATTAAGAAAAGTATTTATTCTTGAAAACAATGAAAATACAGAATATGGGTTCAAATGGAGAATTAGAGCACAAAAGATGAGTTAATTGCCAAGAAAAATATATATAAATATGCACTTTTTAGCACTCATCAAATACCCCCAAACCTGAATTTTACTTGTCCTCAAGTAAAACAAAACTAAGGAAATCCTAACTATACCACTGTCGCTGGTCTCTCGAATGCATTTAGCATATGCACTAAGCCTTTTAAACCACTAAGTGTCCCTAGTGGACGAGTGAAGTCTCGTGAAGGTTTGCTTAGAACGTACCTACAAAGTTCTAGGACAAAATATAAGCTCATATTCCATCAAATGTGACATGTGCAAGACAGTTTAAGCTCACAGCAAAATGGAGATGTCAATCTAGCCATCTAAGGCACAATCCTAGCACTGATAACAAATAAAGACATGTGATAAGAGTGTAAAGTGTATCTACACATGTTTCTAGAATGACCTGAAGTTATGACTACTAATCACCAAGAGATAGTTTTTAGGCTAAGAACCGAATTCTAAGCCAAGCTAGCTGTCCGGCTTTACGAGAATTGTGAATGTTCACCCAATGAGTTGGTGATATTTCAGTTTACCCGCGTTATACATCGATGGCTGCACCCTCCTTGCTTATTACAAGACTATTTACAACAAAAAGATGACTCTTTACATGACTCTTATTTACATTGATTACTCTCTTTTATTTTTGGAACAAGAGAGAACTATTGTCTTTAACATGACAAAACATGGAATAAATTAGGGGAAATTAGGCTCAGGCCCAACCCATGGATAACCCATAATATGAGGCCCTTAATTAAAAAAAATTTAAATCTAGGCCCCGAGTTTTTAAAAGACCTTGATACCCTTATGCATATTGTCAAGCCCATAATTAAATAAAATTTAAATCTAGGCCCAAAATTATTAAATCTAGGCCCGAAATTATTAAAATACAGTGCGAAGGTGTAAACAGAAGTTACACATGCATATGGCATGTGTAACCAGAAGTTACACATCCTTATCATATGTGTAATGCAAAGTTACACTTGTATATTACGCAGAAAATAGACATCAAAAAGAAAACACAAAAAAAAATACATGTATTACTTTAATATTCATTTACAACAATTTTTTAGCATGTGTAACTAGAATTTACACACATCTGTCTAGTGTAATTGAGAGTTACATATGTGTCTATCTAGTGTAATTGAGAGTTACACATGCATCTGACTTGTGTATTCAGCGTCAACTCCAGTTCCAGCGAGATCATTACCACGTTTAAGCAATTAGCTTTTATGAAGTTATCTGAAACCTGAAATATAACAACAAGCAATCAGTATTTATAAGATCAAAATGAACAGTACATACAACAATGTATATTCAGTTTCACAAGCATCTGACTAGAGTAACTAGTAGTTACACATGCATCTGAATTGTGTAACTGAGAGTTACACATGCATATAACATGTGTAACTAGGAGATACACATGCATATGGCTTGTGTAACTAGGAGTTACACCTGCATATGGAATATGCCATTTATCATGAACTTGCAAGCCTAAGTTACCTAAAGCAAAGTATGTGTAAGTAAAGGTTACACATCTAATTAGCATGTGTAACTAGAAATTACACATCTATTTAGTTTGTGTAACTAGAAGTTACACATCGAATTAGCATGTGTAACTGAAATTTACACATCTATTTAGCTTGTGTAACTAAAAATTACACATCCATACTAAAACACCACCACTAAGACAAGCAGAATGTAAAGTAGATCCAACTTACAATGTCTAACACAGCTCTAACATCCATACCAAACCTCTCAGCTTCATACAAAAACACCACCACTAACTGAAACTTAAAGAAAATTTAACTGAAACTTACCAATGGCAACTTTCGTCAATCCAGGAAGATCCATCAGGGTCAAATTCACAACTGCGAAGGTTCAAAAAACAACAGAAGAGATGAGCCAGATGACCAAAGAAGCAACATCTACAAACTCGTAATCATTTTAGGTATTCAAACTTAAGGCACCACTTTACACGAGATAATCTTACCATTCGGAGAGTAAATACTAAGATGAATAGAAAAACTAGAAATTCCATTGCCACGTCCTGTCTCTCGATCAATCTCATCTCCAATCTCCTTCCTCACAACAGCTGACACACATATGATACAAAACAAATTAATAAAAAATCGAACAGTGAAACAAATATCATAACTACCTAACCAACATTTGTGTTTGGAGATCTAGTGAATTTACCAAAATCAATGAATCTCTTTCTAGGAAGATGCATAAATTTAATCAGCAGTTACACATCCATAAAAAAAGCTTGTGTACCCATGTAATCTTTCCTTGCAAGGTTTTTTCGTTTTAGCATGTGTAATTACGAGTTACACATGCATATGAAAAGTGTAATTAGAAGTTACACATGCATCTGATTTGTGTAATTATGAGTTACACGTGCATCTGACAGTGTAACTAGGAATTACACATGTATGTGACTGGTGTACTAATTAAGGGATACACACCAAAAATATGGCTAAAGTACTCGGCAATTACACATGCATCATACCTTAAATCTAGTTTCACTTTGGCTAGTGTACCTTAAATTTATACACATCAAAATATCCAATCATGATTAGTTAGGTATTCCTCTAACCAATTTTTTTAAGATGCCTGCATATGATGTTTAAGCAGAGAGATGGACATATAATTGTATCATACCTGCCTTCACCTTTTCACAAAAGAAGAATTTTCATATCCTCATCTTGCACAATTAGCTTTCTTTTGTTATCAAACTCCAATATATTCAGGATTTTGTATTCCCTGCAATTGACATTTGATAACAAATACAATAAATCAATACAACAGACACACATGAACCAATGCCAAAAAAAATTTGGAAATGAACATTGTTTACTATTTACCTTTCTCCAAGGTTTCCTGAGGGATATCTTTCTCTGATATCAACAGTTGATTGGGTTCTTTTACAGTGTCATCCAACTTAATGTGTAACTATGAGTTACCGAGGCAACTGAATAGTGTAACTTGGGGCTATACATGCATCTGAGTTGTGTAACTACGAGTTACACATGCATATAATTAGTAAATTATAATGAATGAAACTCATCATTCAAGTTTCAAACCAAACAAACACCGCAGATTATATTGCATCTGACTAGTGTAACGATGGATTATACATGTATATGACTGGTGTACTAATTATGGGATACACACCAAAATATAACAACTATACATCCAATTATAATGTGTAACTAGCAGCTACACATCCAATTATCCTACAATTCATATGTAAAAAATAGAAACGTAAACGTAAACAACTAAAATGCTAAGGAAATGATGATCTAGCAATCCACATACCACTCTCATTAGCTCTAACAATCCAACACATAACACCACCAACAAAATCTTATAACAACAGATTCCTGAAACCCAACTGAGTTGATTTAATTCAGTGAAATCGCTAACAACTTAACTACATATCACTTCTTAATCAACTTAAAATCCAAAATATTATTTCTGTCAATCATACCACTAACAGTGCAACTACTTATGCATGCTTAATCAACTCCATAACTACAAAAATATAAACTAATTCATTCTCACAACAGCAAAGTTCAAGAAATACTACAGAAGCTAATTCACATCAGACACACTAGCCAAAAAGTAAAGTTCACGTACTACACCATCCACTAAAAATTGACCATCATCCACTAAAAATGTGAGTGGAAGAGAAATGAAAAAACAAACCTATTGTTATCATCTTTCATACAGTCCAGTCAATGATGAGTTTGTTTTGTCCCATCTTTTTAACGAGCTTCTTCTTGATCACAGTGAATGGTGAGAAGGCTGCATAACGTCAAGCTAAAATAAAAACAAATTAGTATTCTTAACTTGCGCATAACTTAAACAAATTTCATTTGAACATATAGAGGGTTAAATTAGATAGAAAATCAAAAGTTGACCAAAATTAAATCGATTGAAGGGGTAATAAAAATAAAGTATCCTGAGTTCAAATATGAACTTATCTTTTCAATAATAATTACAGATTCAGAGATAAGTTAAATCTCACTCAAGAACCCTAGAAAGAAATTAATTGAAATTTTCTCGAAATTTCCATCTCAAAAGAGAGATTAAGATGATACACAAATAGATCTAAGCTCCGACTATGATTTGAATAATCGATATAATATAGATCTGAAAAATCTTCAATATATTATTGCGAATTCAAGATCTGATGGAAGAACAACCGGAATTAAAATGAAAGCCTAAATCGAATGAAACAAAAATGTAATAAAACCATATAACTACCTCAATTTCAAGTTTATCGCCCTTTTTACTTTCTTTTACGGTCTTTATCAAATCTCTTTCTTCAATTTATGTGGTTTATGAACTGAAATCATTTGTAAACCCCAAATCTTAGTGTGTTATCAGATCTTGGAGACCGATAAATGAAGATGACTTATTTGCTTCTTCATTTCTGCTATTTTGGAGGAGTTGTTTCTTCATTGGAGAGCTCGATCGAGAGGGTTAGGGAGAAAAAGAGAGAGAGAGAGAAGTTTTTCTCCGGAGAGAGGGAAAGAGAAATAAAAATTGAAAATGAAAATATCTCCAGTGACTTTTGCTTATAAATGGGTACTTTAGGTAATATAAAAATTCCAGATCTAAAATTTTTATTGGTAAGCCCGATAATTAAAAGTTATGGGCCTAGAAATATCAAAAAGTGAAAGTATGGAGTTGATAGTGAAAGATCCATTTTGTGGGGCTTCTATATGTTGAACCCATATAATAAGGGGGTCCTAGTATTTTTATACTTGATATTTTTTTTTTTTTTGGTTTTTTTTTTTTTTTTTGGTTTTTTTTGGTTTTTTTTTTTTTTTTTTTTTTTTTTTTTTTTTTTTTGATATTTTTTTGATTTTTCTGAATTTTTCTGATTTTTTTTTTTTTTTTGAAGAAATGACTTTGATCTTTACAACATAGTGACACTTTTGATATATGAACAAAAAGAAAAACATAATTACATGACTCTTAGCAAGAGGTGGCCCTTATCGAATGCATCCGGTCAAATTCTATGGTTGCTTTTCTTAACGTATCCTCCAACTTCTATCCCAGCCAACCAAAGAACAAGCTAGTCAAGTATCATTCAGTATTCTAAAGTGATTGGCAATCTAACTTCCTATCAAACACCTTGAAGATCGAGGCTATACATGTATTGGTAGATCGTGCGCGTGCAAGTTTCTTATCACTATGTGAATTGTGCTAGAATCAGGGTGCCTAAATATCTAGACTAAGAATCCTAAAAATTACATATTTGCACAAGAGTCAAAATTTCAAGGTAAATGAGCTCGATTTTTATGATTTTTTCAATTTTTCAATTTTTTTTTTTTTTTTCAATTTTTCAATTTTTTCAAAAAGAAGGAATTATGTTTTCAATTATAACATGTTATCATGGTATCTACTCTATACCCCCAAACCTAAACTAAACATTGTCCTCAATGTTTCAAAATATGAAAAGAATTATAACATACGAAGAGGATTATGCTGAGTAGAGAAAAAGGAAAGAGAATACCCGATTTGACGGCGAAAGCAAAATTAGAACTCCGTTATTCAAGGAAAAAATCCAAAATATTTCGACTAAGAGTCGCATTGGATTAGCACAATATACACAAAAGAAACAAAAGATTTAACTAAGAAACTATCTACTAGATTTTATACAAGAAAATTTGGTTTTTAATGGGATTGGACTTTTTGGGGAAAATTTGGTTTTGTCGGGAGACATTTGGTTTTGGCGGGAGACATTTGGAAACTTTTGGTTTTTTTAAAGGGAGCAAAGAGCTTTGTGTTTCTTGGGAAGTTTGGAAAAGAAATTTGGTTTTTTATGGGATGAGGAAAATTTTTGGTTTTTAAAGGGAGCAAAGCCTTTTGGTTTTTAATGGGTTAAAGAAAAAACTTTTGGTTTAAATGGGATGAAGAAACCTTGGTTTCTATTCGGGAAAAAGCCCAGATAATGGGTAGATCTTTTAGTGCTTTTGGAGAGGCCCAGCTGTGAGTTTTGAAGAAGAAGCCCAGCTGACGTTTTTGAAAAATAGGCCCACTGCTCGCGTGTAAAGCCCAGCTGTGAGTTTTGAAGAAGAAGCCCACCGCTCGTGAGTAAGGCTCACTGTTGGTTTGTTGGAATTTGCACGGCTCAGCTGAGAAATTTGGACGAAGCCCAGCTGGTTTTTTGAAAAACAGGCCCAGCGTTTGAGGGTTTTAAGTTCGTTTTGGCCCAGTTAGTTAAGGTCCAGAGTTTGTTAGGAACTGAGCCCAGTATTTGTTCAATAGAGCCTAAGGTTCAGTTCTGTTAAAACTACAAGCCCATAAACAAGTTAGATAAGCCCACAGATGGTTACCAGTTCAGCTGGGTTTAAGCCCAGAGTTCAAAAACACAAACTTATTACAAACCCAACAAAATGGATAAGCCCAGTGTCTAAAAAAAAAAAAAAAAACACAGTTGTTGGGTTTAGGCTTACACTCTTAGCACAGCCCAGCTGCTCAGAAATTTCAGTTGCACAGCCCAGTTGGGCTTGGTTCTCAGCAGCAACAAGCTTGGCCTGGCTCACAGCAGCAGCAACAGGACAGCAAGGGAAGGAAAGACAGCAGCAGCAGGGGACCAGCAACACAGGCTCAGCTCAACAACAGCAGCTGTAGCAGCTCAAGGCAAGTTGCACAGCACAGCAGCCTTTGAACAACAACACAGCAAGGTACCTGGACAGCTCAAGGAGAAGATTAGTTTCTTGCTAGAAGCTAAGAAGTTCAGCTGCACTACACAGCAGCTACTAAAACAGCAAGTTACACTAAAATGCAAGAATGCAATGCATGATGAGTATGCTAGAATGAAACAATATGCAAAAGAGTATGCAATGATGCAAATGAACTAACATGCAAAAACAGCCAAGAAAAATTCAACACAACACAACCAAGTCCCCGGCAGCGGCGCCAAAAACTTGATAGGCTTGGGAATGTGTGTAAAATAAGAGAATAAGAGAAACCTACATGGTTATACCGCAAGTGCACGGTGTCGGTTGTAGCTTGTGCAAATACGGGTCGAATCCACAGGGACTAGGGTGTGAGCTGAAGTTTCCTAAGCTAATTGTCTGAGCAGTGAACTAATGAAGCAAAGAGTGACAGTGGCAAATGACAGTTACAATGGCAATGAGCCAAAGGCAGTGAAGTATAGAATGAAGGTACTAGGGTCTTTGAATCTACTTCTTGATCCTAAGCTAAGGCAGCATCTAATCGAATCATGTCTTGTTTCATCTCAGGAAATACTATAATGGGTGATTTATCAACTAATTTTACTAGCATACCCCTAGCATCAGCTGTCTCTTCAGCACAGCTGATCACAGGTTTACTTGCACAACCAATTAATCTATCAACTCTAAGGCATTTGGGCACAATCCTTCTAATGTACTGAATTTTTAACCATTATCACTCACTTACCCTAGCATCAGCTGTCTTTCTACAGCAACTGATCACAGGCTTACTTGTTCAAATGGCTACTAGCAGTCCTAACTCATTTTTAGCACTACAAGAACAATGACATGATTACTAAACTATCTTAACATACATCAGAGTTTCATCTAAACCCTAGCACATGATCTTAAAACATGCTGGAAATGATTAATAGCTGAAATTGAAATAATATTGACTTCAAAACATGAACTGAAAACAACTTGGAAGCACTGGCTATTCCAGGCCCCTTGGGTGAAGCTCTGGCTAGCCCAGGCATGACTTCTAACACACACCCATCATCCCTATTTATACAACAATCAAAAACCCCAAAAATTCCCAATTCAATGAAATTAGGGTTTGCATAGAAAAATGAAATTAGGTTTTACCTAGTCACTGATAGCACTCAATAGCTTCGACCCAATCTTCCTTGTCATCTTCTCTTGCTTCCCATACCTCCAATTTGTGTCTAGCTCGACCCCCAAAAATCCCCAATTCATAAAACTAGGGTTTCGAATAAAGTGAAATTAGGTTTACCTAATCTCTGAAAACGAATGATAACTCTCACCCATGCTTCCAATTCTTCTCCTGATGCTTCCCACGCCTCCAATTGCTCTCCTAACTCACCTAATTTACCAATTTTTCACACGTTAGGGTTTTGAGAAAAACATGTATAAAAATGGGAAATTAGGTGGCTAGATAGGTTGTAATGATGGTAGTGGAGATGGGTTATGGTGTTTGGTTGATTTGAGAGGAGATGGTGGTGGTTGAGGTGGTGGTTGAGCGGGGCAGTGGAGTTGGTGGCGCTGGACATGGAGTTGCAGAAGAGAAGAAGGGGGAAGAAGAAAAAAAACACGATGGAGAGAAGGGTTTGTTTGGTTTTGGGTTATAAACCTAGATGCTAGGGTGTTGAGTGTTTCATCAAGTTTTGATGATTCGCAAAGATAGACCGTTAGATGATATGAGATGAGTTGGATCTAACGGCGAGATGGATGCAGATCTTGAGCGACCGTTGGATGCATAATACATCAAAACTGACGGCTCAAGATGGAGTTAGGTGCTATGATGTTTGACAGGAGCTTCAGAATTTGATGCACTGTGATGAAGCGACCGTTGGATGCATCTGTGGATCCAATCTGACGGCTACGAGCTTAGGCAGGCTTTGGGCTTGGTCTTGGACTTAGGTTAGAGTTTGGGCTTAGACAATTCTGAGCCCGCTTCTTCTTTAAGAACAAATTCTTTCTTCCAAGCCCACTTCTAGTTGGTCCGACTCTTGCAAACATCATTCTTTGCTGCCTTTCTGCGGGAGTCTTTGCACTTTTCGCTCCGCAACTCATCTAGTCTTTATTTATTACCTAAAAATGCAAAATTAATTAAGAAAAGTATTTATTCTTGAAAACAATGAAAATACAGAATATGGGTTCAAATGGAGAATTAGAGCACAAAAGATGAGTTAATTGCCAAGAAAAATATATATAAATATGCACTTTTTAGCACTCATCACCTCTTCACTGGCATTTATTGAGCAACTCAATATATTCACATGAAATTTATTCAGAATGGTGCATGTAGCAACAATCCCTGATATTCTGTAAATTTTGGCACCTTGCCTGTATTCTTCAGTTAATATAAGTTTCTTTGAATGCCTTCTGTGCTATGTTCCCCAGCTGAACCCTTAATGTTGATATGGCATGACAATTTGTGTTCACTCGCAGCAGAGTAGCACGAATTTCCAAGTATCAAGGATAAGGTCTTTTCATAAAGTATTCAATCAGAAAGCATACTGCTCTCTGGCAATGAACTTAAAGAACTCTGTATCAACACATAAAATTCAATCAATTTTGTGATAATTCACAAGATTCAGATATTACCCTGACTAATTTGCAAAATTATGGTTTTGCGCCTTGCGCAGTATATCAGACCTTGCCTGTCGAAATTAAGCCTAGGAAAACTAGGTAATTAATCTACCATGGATTAGTAGGTGCAAAATCTTGCCCAGAATCAGAAAACAAGAAATAAAGGAGCCGCATAATAGGAGCAGCATCAAAGGGAGGCGTGGCCATGCCTTAGGCCAGCCGGCGCCATTTGCCATTGGCCACGCCCCATGTTGCCTAAACCGACCCTATTTTCCTCGACCAATCAGGTCGTCTTAAACCCGCCACACGCACATAAGTTTTAGCTGGACCCATACTTTCCGACCTTATTTCCCATCGACCAATCAGATCGCTTTAAAATTGCCACGCCCACACCATAAGTGTGGCCACGCCCGCGTTTGGCCGGCCCTCTCTTTTTCGACCAATCAGGTTGCTCTAAACCTGCTGCAGTATTAAAAAAGAGAGGCAAAATTGCGCCAATACCAAATTGGCTTTCCAAAGTTGTGCCAATGCTCTAACTAGCATGCCAAACACGCATGCCAACGTGCCGGACGTGCCACTTTGTCACAGAAGCATGCCGAACCTGGCAGCATACCAACCCATCTTCTGTTCGTGGCCAACGCCATAACAAACTTCAATGTGGTTATCCTAACCAGAAACATGACTTTGCATGGTCGAAACCCTAATTTCCAGTAGTGGCACAAATTATGCCACTTCGGGTCCCACAACATGCCACGAGTCGTGCGGGACCCAGGAAGCCCTAATAAAGACACCATATCATAGCCACCCGTGGCAATCCTTGCTCATGTGGTCGTTTCCATATGATGGCCTAGCTATGGTTCCTTTGGCATGGATATGGCACCATTTTCACAAAACGTCGATGCGCCACGGCCACATGCCACATGCCGTATGCACTAATTAGGGTTTTGGCACGCCAAACCCTAATTTAGGCAAAGTTGCTACGCCAACCAAGCCAAGTAAGGTTTCCCAGAGCATTGGGATTGATGTGGAAACAGGGCCAATGTTTCCACGCCACATTAGGGTATAACACCAATGTGCCAAAATCTAGCGGCCATGGCTACGCCAGGTGCTACTTGCACCATCGTGCCACTGACATGCGCTAACTATGTCATCCACGCCACCTGCCGCAACGCACGTGCTAATTAGGGTTTCGATACGCCAAATCCTAATTTAGTTAAAGTCGTCATCCCAACTAGGTCAAGTGATTCTCCTAAGGCCTTAAGTTTAACTTAGCAACAGGGCCAATTTTGCCGGAGCCATATTTGGGTCTAACACCAATATGCCAAGATCACTAGCCACTCAGACTTGTAACGCTCCACAACGCCATCATTACCGCTCTGTGGTTGAAGTTTCAGCGCCATCATTACCGCTCCGTGGTTGAAGTTGCAGCGCCATCGTTACCGCTCAGTGGCTGAAGTTGCAGCGCCATCATCACCGCTCCGCTGCCAAAGTCGCAGCGCCGGCGTCAATGGTCAGTGGCCGAAGTTGCAGCGTCAGCATCATCCCCATGGCCC
Source organism: Papaver somniferum (assembly GCF_003573695.1). Taxonomy (NCBI): domain Eukaryota; kingdom Viridiplantae; phylum Streptophyta; class Magnoliopsida; order Ranunculales; family Papaveraceae; genus Papaver; species Papaver somniferum. The sequence continues at coordinate 54,850,729 of NC_039367.1, forward strand.
AAATTGGCGCCAACGTTCCGGGAATCAAAGCTTTACGGCCAAACCAATGTCAGCACCCTGTGGCCAAGCCGGAAATACGCCAATCCACCAGCACAAGGATCATAGACTACTCATGCCTCCTGCCAAAGGTTAGTCGAATTTTTCTGGCAATCTCTTCATGCCTTGCCCTTTCGATTTTACTCTTGTCTGTCACCATCTCATGCTTACCCCGCAACAATTCCACTGTTACGTGCTAAGCAGGGGACTTAATGTTGATGGTGGTTTTTAGTTCAGGGCTAAATTTGTAAAACCCTGCATTTAATGTATCGTCACTCTGCAAAGAAACGGAGCCATGTAAAAGTGACGAGTATTCAACCTCTTCACTGGCGCATTCATTGAGCAACTCAATATATTCACATGAAATTTATCCAGAATGGTGCATGTAGCAACAATCCCTGATATTCTGTAAATTTTGGCACCTTTCCTGTATTATTCAGTTAACATAAGTTTCTTTGAATGCCTTCTGTGCTATGTTCCCCGGCTAAACCCTTAATGTTGATATGGCATGACAATTTGTGTTCACTCGCAGCAGAGTAGCACGAATTTCCAAGTATCAAGGATAAGGTCTTTGTATAAGTATTCAATCAGAAAGCATACTGCTCTCTGGAAATGAACTTAAAGAACTCTGTTTCAACACATAAAATTCAATCAATTTTGTGATAATTCACAAGATTCAGATATTACCCCGACTAATCTGCAAAAATTAGGGTTAGTAGGTGCAAAATCTAGGTAAACTAGATTTTGCCTTGCGCAGTATATCAGACCTTGCCTGTCGAAATTAAGCCTAGGCAAACTAGGTAACTAATCCGCCTTGGATTAGTAGGTGCAAAATCTTGCCCAGAATCAGAAAACAAGAAATAAAGGAGCCGCAGAATAGGATCAGCAGCAAAGGGAGGCGTGGCCATGCCTTAGGCCAGCCGGCGCCATTTGCCATTGGCCACGCCCCATGTTGCCTAAACTGACCCTATTTTCCTCGACCAATCAGGTCGTCTTAAACCCGCCACACGCACATAAGTTGTGGCAGGGCCCATACTTTCTGGTCCTATTTCCCATCGACCAATCAGGTCGCTCTAAACTTGCAACGCCCACACCAGAAGTGTGGCCACACCCGCGTTTGGCCGACCCTCTCTTTTTTCGACCAATCAGGTTGCTCTAAACCTTCCACGGTATTAAAAAAGAGAGGCAAAATTGCGCCAATACCAAATTGGCTTTCCAAAGTTGCGCCAATGCGCTAACTGGCATGCCAAGCGCGCATGCCCAACGTGTCGGACGTGCCACTTTGCCACAGAATCATGCCGAACGTGGCAACATACCAACCCATCTTCTGTTCGTGGCCAACGCCATAACAAACTTCAATGTGGTTATCCTAACCAGAAACACAACTTTGCATGGTCGAAACCCTAATTTCCAGTCGTGGCACAAATTATGCCACTTCGGGTCCCACAACATTCCACGAGTCGTGCGGGACCTATGAAGCCTAATAAAGACGCCATATCATAGCCACCCGTGGCAATCCTTGCTCCTGTGGCCGTTTCCATATGATGGCATGGATATGGTTCCTTTGGCGTGGCTATGGCACCATTTCCACAAAACGTCGATGCACCACGACCACATGCCACATGCCGTATGCACTAATTAGGGTTTTTGCACGCCAAACCCTAATTTAAGCAAAGTTGCTACGCCAACGAAGCCAAGTAACGTTTCCCAGAGAATTGGGATTGATATGGCAACAGGGACAATGTTGCCACGCCACATTTTGGTCTAACACTAATGTGCCAAAATCTAGCGGCCATGGCTACGCCAGGCGCTACTTGCACCATCGTGCCACTGGCATGCGCTAACTATGTCAGCCACGCCACCGTGGCATAGCGCACGTGCTAATTAGGGTTTCGATACGCCAAACCCTAATTTAGTTAAATTCGCCATGCCAACTAGGTCAAGTGATTCTCCTAAGGCCTTGAGTTTAACTTAACAACAAGGCCAATGTTACCGGAGCCATATTTGGGTCTAACACCAATATGCCAAAACAGCTGCCACGGCTACGCCACTGGCATGCCGCTATGCCATGGCTACGCCAGGCGCCACTATGCCAATGACGCCACTTTTCTATACAACAAGATGTGGCCATAATCAATGGCCATCCTTTCTCATAAGCTACAATCTCAGCCGTCCAAATTCACCACATAATTGACAGGCCTGTGGAAAGTCTTAGGCGACCAGCCAGGACAAACCTAATAACATCACATGCTATTCTCCTGTGTCAAGTCTTAGAAGACCATCCAAGACAAGCCTAATAGCATCACATGTTATTCTCCTGCGGCAAGTCTCCTGACTTTGACTTGCCACACATAGCAACCTGCTACACGTTTTCCACGAAAACACTCGAGACATCAAACATGTCACAAACCGGGGGATACTCATCAGGGTATTGGTCTGGCGGTTTACAGCGTGCGGCGTGCAACACGCCCTTTATAAGAAAGTGTCAGAAAGCAGGGCAGTTAGTGGCGGCAAGAAGTAGTGGGTGTAAACTAACTCGTCTCCTTCATAATGGGAGCGTGGTTTTCTGGCATTTACACACGACCCCACTTCTCTATCACTCAATCATTCCCACTTTCTATGAGGTCAGGGTGCGTTCAATATGACTTGTATAAATAGGTTCTACCTATTTCAACCAAACGACAACAATTTGGTTAACAACAACACAGTATCCAGAAAACACCAAAGAACTGATAGCTTACATTCCACAAGCCAGTTCCATATTCTGATGCAAGTCATAAAAATAGCCACACCTTCAGAATTAACCATTCTGGTCTCAACACCTTCTTCGCTTCCTTCCCTAAGACCAACCCTTCTCCTTCACTTTATGACCGAATCAAGCCTGGAATGGCGATTTCTTGGTTTAGGCCAGGATTGTACAGATTGATCTCTCGAATCTAAAGTACTCCCGTGCAGTGCATTTGTTTTAGGTTTAGACTTGTTTCTCATCCACACACCCAAATTTACCAAAACCAGCAGAAACAGTTTTCACCCACAAACAATAGTGTATATATTGTATATTATACTCTAGTGATGTGACATGATCATAATAGGATGATCATAGTATTAAGGAATTAGACTACGAATTATAACGCTTATCTTTTGAACTTCGTAGATATGACATCGACATAATCTTGTATATATTGTTATGATTATGTGTATGGGTTATGGTGAAGTTTTCATCCTAGGAAACAATTTTTTACATTTGTTTAAAGGAAGTACATTCATAAACTTGTTTTGTGAATCGAAAGGGAAATCAATTAGGCTTATTGGTCCAGCTACTCATTTCATATATTTGGATGACCAATATGTGTGAGTTGGTAGAACCAATCTTAACTCAGGTTATGTATCTTGGTATAATCGATCACAATGCCTAGATTTATGATTTGGTATGACCGGTCCTGATAATCGGTGTAACCAATCCAAAGTAATCACCATGTGATGGTATGATCGATCCTTGTAATTGGTGTGATCGATCCTAGTAATTGGTGTGACCGATCATAAGAGTTGTGTGACAGATCCTTGTAATTGGTGTAATCGGTCCTGGTAACTGGTGTAACCGATCACAAGTAGATACCATGTGTAGATGAAATTGATCCTTGTAATTGGTGTGACCGGTACTGGTAACTGGTATGACCGATCACATGTAGGTACCATATTTAGGTATAACCGATCCTAGTGATTGGTATAACCGATCTGAACCATGTATGTGACTTGGAAGGACCGATTACAACTAACCATTGTGATTTGGTATAACCAATCACATAGTAGTCTTGGAATACTGGCAAACCAATTCTAAACTTGTTTGGAATTGTGGTATAACCGATTCCAAGAAAGCAAATCCATGTAAATATGAAATAAGGATTTGCAGTGAAAAGATGTCAACATACTTTGAACACGAGCAGTAACTCTTATCATTTATTGTTCGAAGATATTCCTTGGTACTCAAGGTGATCCTCTGCCGAAATAAATTAAGAATCTTTTAATTAATGTTTTTGATTTTATATGCATTGATTACCAGCAATTAATTCATATCTCTAGAAAATAAAAATTAGTAATGTGCATTTACTAATTGGAGATTTTCTATTGAGATATTCGGAAATATTGTACAAGCATTTATTGGAATTAGGAAAAACCGGATTTTGCCATTCATTGCATATCTTGAGAATATTTTCGGTTTTGGAAATTCCTTGGTGTCCAAACATCCTTGGTCTATAAATACCTAAGTTTGAATTTCTAGCAAACTATCCCTAAGATCCAGGAAAACTTCATTTCTTGTTTTTTCTGGTGGAACCGTCTATTCAGAGAGGAAAGTATCCTAATTGGGTGAAATCTCTTACGACCGCTCGTTTAAAGACTTTTGTGGGATCAAGAAGCTGTACGAGTACCGTTGGTGTGAAACTAGATAATTGCAGTGTTTTTAGTATCCGATTTGATTTGATTTAATAACGGTTGTTAAAACTTTGATTGCACCTTGTTTGTTTATGCTTGAGAATCTTCTCTTCTGATATAAGATTCACTCAAACTAGATCGAAGTATCTGCGGGATCTTTAGAATTGTTGTTAAATCTAAAGATATCTTGTAATAATCCATTGTTAACAGACTCCGTTCTGTGTGTGATTCATAACAAGAGATTCAAGTGGTGTTGTGCAAGTTTTGAAGATAAAAGAAGATTTAAAGACGAAGAAGATTTCTTATTAGTTTTCGTATCTTGTGAATTGTGTGCACAAACCTTGATCGGCTGTGATCTAACTAGAATCAGTTTATCTGATTGATTAGTTGTGTGAGATCGACAATATACTTCTCTTTGAGATCTATATTGATTGATTGTGAATCTAAACTTGACTACTTCGGTAGTTATTGGATAGATTGATCTAACCAGAAAAAGGAGTTTATTATATTAAACGGAAGAGCCTTTGTCAATGACTCATCTATATCTTGTAGCAAGATTGATTAGAGTGGTTACCAAACATATTCTTCTTATACTGTTTGGAATACGATCCAAAGGACTTGTTATTCACGTGCGTGACTCTAGAAGTCGAAGGCGCAGGGATACTGAGGGAACTAAGTAGCTAGAGGTAGTCTGCTTGGTCCCAACTATACGAAGTTGCTATTAGATTTTGTATGACGGCTTAATTCCGGGAATATTCAAAACTGGACCAGTGTTGATGGTGGTTTTTAGTTCAGGGCTATAATGGTAAGACCCTGTATTTAATGTATCGTCGTTCTGCAAAGAAACAGGGCCATTTAAAAATAATGAGTGACTAGGCCTCTTTACTTACATATGTATTGAGCAATCCAGTACTTGTATATAAAATTTATTCAGAATGGTGCATGTAGCAACAATCCCAAACATTCTATAAATTTTATTAATCTCTCGCCTGCATTATTCATTAATGTATGGCTTATTGAGTATTTTTCCTATGCTATATTCCCCGGCTGAACCATTAACTGATATGACATGAGAATTAGTGTTCACTCGCAGCTGAGTAGCATGAATTTCCCGAAGTATCAAGATTAAGCCATTAAGGTCTGCACGAAAGTACTCAGTCAGAAGACGCGCTGACTGCTCTCTGAGGATAAAATTAAGAATTTTGTGTCAATACACAGAATTCACCAAATTTGACCAATTTTGTGACAGCTTGCAAAATTCAAATTTTAACCTAATTAATTTGCAAAAATTAGGTTTTTTGCGCCCTATGCAATATCTCGAACGCTATTGGTCGAGCCCAACCTAGGTAAGCTAGGAAATTAATCCGCCATGGACTAGTATGAGCAAAATTCTACCAAAAGTAGAAAACAAGAAATAAAGATGAACTGCGGCAAGTAAAAGCAGCAACAAAGGGATGCGTGGCCATGCCACTCGGCCGACCGATCTGCTCCAGCAGGCGCCTCCAGTGGCCGATCCGCTACACTCCATGTTGCCGTTTGTCGGCCCCCTTTCCCATCGACCAATCAGATCGCTTTAAATGCACCACACTTTTAAATAAAGTTGGAAGTTGTTTGATCAACACGCCTAAATTCCTTAAGGGATTTAATATAGACTTCCCATGACAGTCTTAAAACGATTACGGTGGTATGTTTTGGCCACTTTATTTATCAAGCTTAGCCGCTCCCTAACGCGACCGCACAAGCATCATCAGGCACACCGGCGGGCCCACTAATACTTCGACCAATCGAATCCCTTCCAACTCGCCAACAGATCCACTAACCGATTGCCCAAAGTTATATGGCCGCGCGACTTGCGAAACCCTAATTTTTGTTAAGCGACATTACATTACTGTCACAAAACGATCTCGGCCGTCCAACTTCGCCAGCCGAATTGACCGGCCTAGATTCAATTCTGATCGATGGACAAGGCGTGGATACACGCACTAGCGGCCCGACTATAGCACTGGTCGATCGAATAGTCTATAGCATGCCGCCAACACCAAAAACCGTTGGCCCAAAATAGGTTACCCACACGGCTTTTAAAACCTAAATTAAATCAACGACAGCCATTAACTGCCGCAAATCATCTCGGCCGCCCAACTTCGCCAGTCGAATCGGCCGGCCTAACTCCTATTCTAGGCGTTCAACAAGATGTGGCCATGATCACTGGCCACCTCCCTTCCATAAGGAACAATCGGCTACGCCGCGGCCTGCCTATATGGCTCCTAAAAGATCGCCCAAAGATGGCTGGTTGTGCTTCTTGTAGGAGTCTTAAATAAGTTAGCGGCAACCAAAAATGCCGCAAATCATCTCAACCGTCCAGTTTGGCTAGCCATTTTACCGGTCTAGATTTAACTTGGACCGACCAATAGGATGTCAAAATGGCTACCAGCCATCACTCTCCTATAGGTACCGAACACCCTACCTTTGGCATGCATAAATAGTTCCCAACAACTTCCTGAAAGTATCCGATCATGATCTTTTTAAGACACTAGGTTACGTGACCAACCAAGATAGGCTCAATATAACGATGCTTCACATGCATTGATTATTTTGAGCTGCTTTCTCAAAAGCGATGCTTTATATGCATCGAATACATACGATATTTTATGAGTATCGGATTCACAAATAACCTAGTTATTCAATCTAATAGCGTCACATGCTATTCTTTGCGGAAAGTCTCATGACTTGGCTCGTCACACATGACTACTCGCCACCTATCTTGCACGTGATTGGTCAGAATAATTAGGCAAGACCCACTCAGCAACTTGCTTCATATTTTCTATAAAATACTCGAGACATCAAGCATGTCACAAACTGGGGGATGTTCATCAAGGTATTGGTCTGGCGGTTTACAGCGTGCGACATGCAACACGCCCATTATAAGAAAGTGTCAGGAAAGGCGGACAGTTAGTGGTAGCAGAGAAGTAGTGGGTGTACACCAACCCGTCTCCCCTCATTGAAAGACGTGGTTTTCAACATTTTCACATGATCCCACTTCTCCATCACTCAACTACTCCCACTTCCTATGAGATCAGGGTGCGTTCAACTATGACTTATATAAATAGGTTTTCAACCTATTTCAACCGACAATGGTTATCAACATAAGTATCCAGAAAAACACCAAAGAACTCATAGTTTTCAGTCCGCAAGCGAGTTCCACATTCTGATACAAGTCATAAAACAACTACACCTTCAGAGTTAACCATTCTGATCTCAACACCTTCTTCGCTTCCCTCCCTAAGATCAACCCTCCTCCTTCACTTTGTGACAGAAGCAAGGATGGAACAACCATTTCATTGTTTAGGCCAGAATTGTACAGATTAATCTCTTGAATCTAAAGTACTCCCGTGTAGTGCATTTGTTTAGAGTTTAGATTCGTTTCTCGGCGGCACACCCAAATTTACTATTTTCAGCAGAATCAGTTTTTATCCCAAAACAACTGGCGACCACAGTGGGAGATTAATCTCTCAGTTGCAAAGCCAATTTCTTAATTTTCATTCCAATCTTCCCAAACTCAAGATGGTGGATCTTAGATCTAAATTCAATCATTAACCAAAATCCACTTCAATCACCAATCCCAACTTTCCGCTTCATGATGTACCCCGGCCATCCCAAACACTTCCAAAGCCGCCAAATGCTCGAAATCCAATCACTATGGAAGGTATGGAAAAAATATTAGAAGGTGTTGTCGAAATCAAGATGATATTGTCAAGCTGCAAAATAAGACGTTTTGTCTCTTAAAGAGTATGGCAAACCGGCTGTGGCAAGATCCAGAAAACATTCGCTCAGAGAACGCCACCAATTTCAGAGATGATACAAAAAATGTTGAATCCTTGTCTAAGGTATGTGCCTCCGCCAACAACGATGCAGACAGAGTATGTGGCCGTATCGGATGAGATCAAAAGGTAATGGCCAACACCAATGTACCGTCCGCAAGCGCAGTCAACACATCCCATGGCGTTACATCCTCTAGCACTAACACCAGCAGCACCGGAAGCATCCCCTCTGGCATGACGCCTCCTATTACCAGAGCCAGAGCCGCCGCTACTCCTAATATTTCTTCGAGCATGACGCCTCCAATCATCACCAGGGCTGCTACCACTTCTTCGTCAGGACAAGAGACTGGAGGAGCCAGAGGAAACCAACTCCCCATTACCATTATCGATTTAATGGAGAGACATGACGTTCTTGCCAAAACTCAGACGGACATGGCCACAACTCAGAAAGAGCGAAAGAATGAACATCCGAATGATTATGTCAAGAGATTCAGAATGCAGGCACTAGATTGTCATGATCCAAATGTGACGGAACATCAATTGGTGGAGTTGTGCATTAATGACATGGTACTCGCTATCGCGCTTTACTAGAGAACCTGCTTCCAGACATTCTTTGAACTTCATGAAGCTGCTAAGCGGTCAGCTACAACAGCACCAGCCTTGCTGGAAAGAACCAGACACGCCAGGAATGAAGATGCACGTGAGACTCGAGGGAACAGACGTCTCATCAACAAACAATACAACGCTCAACCCTCTGTAAGTGTGGTGAGTGAAGGGGGAAATAGAAAAGCACCAACTCCAAACGTGTGGTACCGGCACAACAGACGGCTCAAACCCAGAAAGCTGCGACTAAGACGCCTACACAGCAACAAGAAACTGGAGAGGCTGCTCTAACCTCCCCTTTTCCAATCGAAGGGGTAATCGAACCCCTTGAAGCATGGATCAAGACGGCGCCATCAAGTTACCTCCTCTTAGACGTCCACCAACCGAGGAAGAAACGACAAATCCCAAATATTGCCATTACCATAGGTTCGTCAATCACTCAACCAGTGACTGCAACAAATTGAAGCGCATTTTCAAGGGGAAGGTGGATGCAGAAAAACTTCAGTTAGGCACTTAAGGAGTTCACAGAGATCCTCTTCCTGTCAGGAGCTGCATGATTTCTGGGAACTCCATCCACAAAACCGTACAGTCCATGATGAAACATTTATATGAGATTCTGTATTTCTCCAAGACGCAGTGTCAAGACATATTTACAACCCTCGACCGTGTTATATTAAGCAAGTAACAATAGGCGAGCTTACGCACGCAGGGAATCAGAGGGAGCTGCTTCACCGAGAATAAAAGAGGGGAAATGATAGAAGAAGAAATAAACTCATGTATGTGAGTTATATGAAAGGAAGAAACTCATCCTTTGGGACATAACGGATGATCAAAGCTTTTTAATGTTCGTGGTCGTGTCTAGTATCACCGCCTATGCTCGCCTAAAGCTCGTGGATGTAGTTACCATTATTTATGCCTCTCCTCCTCATCCAAGATTTGTGGTCGTGGCTACCAAAGCTCATGGCCACCGTCACCACGCCTGTCCCTGCCAAGTTCGTGCCAGAAGTTACCACGCCTCTCCCTACCAGGTCCGCACTCGTAGTCACATGCCTCTCCCTAACGGGTCCGGGTCCATAGCCACCACTCCTCCTTGTCAAGGATCGTGACCGTAGACATCCAAGATCCAGCAAACCAGTTTTGTTTCCATAAAAATGCAGTCTCTTCTGATCATAGTTGATGCCAAGAACCGTTGTTCCTTATTTGTTGATACCATCCAGAGCTTCACCATAGCAACAACTACTACGAACAGAGGTAATCCGAACTTATGCATATTTTAGTTTCCCACGGAGGAAGTAATAGAGTCACCAGTACGGAGGCAAGATGGTGATACCTTTATCATGGTCAACCCACCGACCATATAGGATAGAACCACGAAAACCACACTTGGGGACTGAGGCTCAACACAGAATCCCTTCACTTTCAAGGACCTCTTCAACTCAGAAGAGACAGTCAATCGATAAGTCATAACCGTGACAAGTTCACCACTCTTCAAAGATGTAGCGTAAGGATATCATCACCTCCCTGTCTGGAAGGCGCATGACCAACAAGCAGTATTTGGCTCAGCCATTCATAAGCGTTGTTATCAATAAAGAATCAAAGAGGAAAGTTGCACCTCACCAAGCCACACAGACCAACCGCATCATGTCTGCCACATCACCTACTCAGATCTCAGCATCGCCTACCCAGAGCCTGCATAAAGCTGCGCATCAACAACCAAATCACTGACAAAGTCAGATTCGGTATTTCTAGATTTCCAATTCCCTGTGGAAGGGTACATGGGCTGCCAGAAGTTTGGATACAATACATGTCTATCAAGTGCGACACCCGCCCATTGATTAACAAATGACGGATCCAAAAGATTGCCGCTTTTGTCAATTTATCAACCACCTTGCCAGCAAATGCAATGGAAGTACATCTTTCAGGAGAAAATAGGCTCAGGATAATTACACCTGGGGACTGCCAGCACGGGATGCCTTCACGTCCCTCAACCAGGTTATTTCTGATATCAGCATCATCACTGTCAAAGCTTTACGAGCTGCAGTAATTTCTCAACATGAAGCTGTACACGTGCATCAAAGACCCCAAAGAGAAGATCCAGATATACTTATGGCCATATCACCCCTAAGAAAAGCCAGATACGACGCCTATCAGCTGCAGGATTGCTATCAAGGGACTCGCCTAATGATCAACAGTAAAACAGAACTACAGTTCCTGTGAATGTTCCGAGATTCTTCAACAAACAAGAAAATTCGCATTGACTGTTGCATGAAGCACAAATGCATATGAAAAATCACGTGAATCATACTTGGAGGATTGAAGGCTTGGCTAAAATCCCCTCACCGTGGAAAATCTCTCCAGCTCATAGAAGATAGACAACCAGAGCGTTGCAAATTTGATGAAGATTTCTTTCTCTCCAAAAGTACGCCACAGAGATATTTTCACATATCCGGCCACGCCATCGGATCTAAAGTGTAAACGGGGACTGCTCATCGCATCCCATTCCATACAACAATCCAAGATTCAGAAGATGCTTCAAAGGATGTCGCTTGGAACGAAGTCCTTGAAGACTTGATAGCAGCACGTCGGAAACAGAGCACCTCTCAACTTGTCTACTCCACCCAATGGCTCCGGAAGATTTTACCCATACAAGCCCAAGCATGTCGCAATCAGAAGGGCAAGAATGAGCCTATGATATAAAGAGTCAGAATGAACGTGATTTCATTCCAGTCAATGCTCAGGAGTTTAAAAAACATTTTAGTTGTGACTCGGCAGTCCAGACACCAAACAACTTAAAGTCAAGGCCTCTTGCAATTGAGTGCAATGGAGTTTGGCAGATTTTTAAATCCACTGGAGAGGCTAGACACTCATTCTTTTGAAGACAGAACCTCATTACACATCCCAGAGAAGATCGATGGTATAACTTCTACACCCTCTGGTCCAAGAAGAAGAACCGTCACATGGTCCTAACAGTCGTATATGACACTTCCAAGAAGTCATCATATATATTTGGCATGTCTTTGGAATCATTAATGCCTCACGGCTTAGCAGCGGGAATATCTCCAGGTGACATCTTATTCAAAAAAAAAAAAAAGATTTACGCTCCTAGTTACTGTTGGGTGGCTACATGTGTAAAATAGAAAAAAGCACCTACCTTGAGTTCTCCTTGCTCGCATTGTTGTTGATCACAATTATTAGAGATTGGTTTATTGCCGTTGACGCTCGCTCTACCGCCGCTAACAAAGAAAGTCATTCACACCGAGCTAAATGTCCAAGTTTGATCAACTACTCATGGATATTACACTCACAGCAAAATACGAAGACAAGATGAACTTAGCTTGCCGCTGACAATTGACACGCTTGTGATGGAACTGCTGACAGTGACGAAGAGGAGTCGGCCGCTGCAGACGAAAGCATGGAGCCCGACGAGCAACAAAAAACAGAAGAGGTTCGATAGCCATTTTTATACGAACGGAGTTTCTAGAGTTCGAATAGAAGAAGGATTCCTTCTTGCTTCATGAACAGAAATAAATGGCTGGGCGCACCGCACTCTTACCCCATAGCTGAGCTAGCAACACGCTACTACGAAGGCCACTGGCCGCGCGATCCCGTTGCTGAAGGCCGATTAGAATTTTCCTGGTAATATCTACCTGCTTCGTCTTTTCAGTTTTATTTTCGAATGTCACCATCTAGTGCTTACCCCGCAACAATGTCATTGTTACGTACTAAGCAGGGGACTTAATGTTGATGGTGGTTTTTAGTTCAGGTCTATAATTGTAAGATCCTGTATTTAATGAGTCGTCGTTCTGCAAAGAAACAGAGCCATTTAAAAATAATGAATGCCTAGGCCTATTCACTTACATATGTATTGAGCAATTCAGTATATGTATATAAAATTTATTCAGAATGGTGCATGTAGCAACAATCCCAAACATTCTATAAAATTTTTTAATCTCTCGCCTGCATTATTCATTAATGTTGAGTATTTTTCCTATGCTATGTTCCCCAGCTGAACCCTTAATGTTGATATGACATGAAAATTAGTGTTCACTCACAGCTGAGTAGCATGAATTTCCCGAAGTATCAAGATTAAGGTCTGCATAAAAGTACTCAGTCAGAAGACGCGCTGACTGCTCTCTGAGAATAAAATTAAGAATTTTGTGTCAACACACATAATTAACCAAATTTGAACAATTTTGTGACAGCTCGCAAAATTCAAATTTTAACCTAATTAATTTGCAAAAATTAGGTTTTTTGCGCCCTATGCAATATCTCGAACCCTATTGGTCGAGACCAAACCTAGGTAAGCTAGGAAATTAATCCGTCATGGACTAGTAGGAGCAAAATCCTATAAAAAGTAAAAAACAAGAAATAAATAGGAACTGCGACAAGTAAAAGCAGCAGCAAAGGGAGGCGTGGCCACGCCACTTGGCCGGCCGATCAACCACACTCCATGTTGCCGCTTGCCGTACCCTTTCCCATCGACCAATCAGATCGCTTTAAACGCGCCACACGCACTTTTAAATAAAGTTGGAAGTTGGCTGGTCGACACGCCTAAATTCCTTAAGGGATTTAATATAGACTTCCCATGACAGTCTTAAAACGATTACGGTGGTATGTTTTGGCCACTTTATTTATCAAGCTTAGCCGCTCCCTAACGCGACCGGACAAGCATCATCAGGCACACCGGCCGGCACACTAATACTTCGACCAATCGAAGCCCTTCCAACTCGCCAACAGAGCCACTAACTGATTGCACAAAGTTAAATGGCCGCGCGACTTGCGAAACCCTAATTTCTGTTACGCAGCATTACATTGCTTCCGCAAAAGGATCTCGGCCGTCCAACTTCGCCAGCCGAATTGACCGGCCTAGATTCAATTCTGATCGACGGACAAGGTGTGGATACACGCACTAGCGACCCTACTATAGCACTGGCCATTCGAATAGTCTATAACATGCCGCCAACACCAAAAACCGTTGACGCAAAATGGGTTGGCCACACGACTCTTAAAACCTAAATTAAATCAACGACAGCCATTGACTGCCGCAAATCATTCGGCTACCCAACTTCGCCAGTCAAATCGGTCAGCCTAACTCCTATTCTAGGCATTCAACAAGATGTGTCCATGATCACTGGCCACCTCCCTTCCATAAGGAACAATCGGCCACGCCGCGGCCTGCCCATCTGACTCCTACACGATCGCCCAAAGATGGCTGGTCGTGCTTCTTGTAGGAGTCTTAAATAAGTTAGCAGCAACCAATAACTGCCGCAAATCATCTCAGCCATCCAATTTGGCTATCCAATTTAACCGGCCTAGATTTAACTTGGACCGACCAATAGGATGTCAAAATGGCTACCAGCCATCACTCTCCTATAGGGACCGACAAGCCTACCTTTTGCATGCATAATTAGTTCCCAGCAACTTCCTGAAAGTGGCCGGTCATGCTCTTTTTAAGACACTAGGTTCCGCGGCCAACCAAGACAGGCTCAATATAACGATGCTTCACATGCATCGATTATCTTAAGTTGCTTGCTCAAAAACGATGCTTTACATGTATCGAATACATACGATATTTTATGCGTAACGGCTTCACAAATAACCTAGTTATTTAATATAATATCGTCACATGCTATTCTTTGCGCCAAGTCTCATGACTTGGCTCGTCACACATGACTACCCGCCACCTAGCTTGCGCATGATTGGTCAGAATAATTAGGAAATACCCACTCAGCAACTTGCTACATATTTTGTATAAAATACTCGAGACATCAAATATGTCACAAACTGGGGGATGTTCATCAGGGTATTGGTTTGGAGGTTTACAGCGTGCGGTGTGCAACACGCCCATTATAAGAAAGTGTCAGGAAAGGCGGACAATTAGTGGCAGTAGAGAAGTAGTGGGTGTACACCAACCCGTCTTCCCTCATTGAAAGACGTGGTTTTCAACATTTTCACATGATCCCACTTATCCATCACTCAACTACTTCCACTTCCTATGAGATCAGGGTGCGTTCAACTATGACTTATATAAATAGGTTTTCAACCTATTTCAACCGACAACGGTTATCAACACAAGTATCCAGAAAAACACCAAAGAAATCATAACTTGCATTCCGCAAGCGAGTTTCACATTATGATACAAGTCATAAAACAACCACACCTTCAGAGTTAACCATTCTGTCTCAACACCTTCTTCGCTTCCCTCCCTAAGATCAACCCTTCTCCTTCACTTTGTGACCGAAGCAAGGCTGGAACGACCATTTCTTGGTTTAGGCCAAAATTGTACAGATTGATCTCTTGAATATAAAGTACTCCCTTGCAGTGCATTTGTTTAGGGTTTAGATTCGTTTCTTGGCGGCACACCCAAATTTACCATTTCCAGCAGAATCAGTTTTTACCCCAAAACAACTAGGTCCCGGTGTTTTTCTGCATTTGCGATTTCCTCGTTAACAAAATCTTGTTGTATTATTTACTTTTCTATTCCGCATTTATAATTGTTTTTATTATAATTAAAAGTAAATTACACTTGTACGTTATATAGTTTGGTGATTTCCGCATTACTTGATAGTGATCCTATAGAGTTTGGTGATTTCCGAACCTATATATTATCAAGTAATGTACTTTGTTGTTATATTGTCTCGATCTTGTATCCATAGTCAATCACACAAGTTATCTTGTTGTTGTATTGTCTCGATCTCGTATCCATAGACGATCACACGAAGTGTGAACCGAATTGTAGTATTGTCTCGACTCTGTCCATAGACGATCACATTCGGTAGAGGACTTATAGATTGAAACAAAAAGATTTTAGTGTATTTGGGTACCCTCATATTTTCAAATACCAAAGCGAGTATCAACTTCCCCACTTTAGTATAATTTTTCTCCGCTGGTCTCATGGTCTTGCTAATGAAATACGCTGGCTTTTCTTCTACCCCCACATTCTTGACTAGAACTGCATTGATGGCACATGTTGTTTCTCCGAGATAGAGGGTGAGAACCTCCTCGGGTGCGGTCCTTTGATGGACAGGTAGGTTGGCAAGATGTTTCTTTATATTTTGGGAAGTTTCTTCGCATTCTTCGCACCATATGAATTTTTTCCCCTTTCGCACGGTGCCAAAGAAATCTTTACATTTGCCGGACGATCGGGAAATAAAGCGACCTAAAGCTGCTAGGCACCCATTTAATTTATGCACATCCTTGACAGTTACATGCGATGACATTTCTTATATGGTTTTAATCTTATTGGGGTCTGCTTCGATGCCTCGACTCTTGATGATATAACCCAGAAATTTAGCCGAAGTTACCCAGAAAGTGCATTTTGCTGGGTTTACTCTCATTTTGTACTTTCTCATTGTTTGAAAAATATCTCGGAGGTCTTCCACATGATCCGTCGTTGCTTTGCTTTTGACTAACATGTCATCCACGTACACTTCTATAGTTTTATGGATTCTATTTTCAAACATATCTTCAACCAATCTCTAATACGTAACATTTACGTTCTTCAACCCGAACGACATCTTGGTGTAGCAATAGAGCACTCTAGGTGTGAAGAAAGATGTGTTCTCTTGATTCTTGAGATCGAAAGGAATTTGATTATAACCCGAATACCCATCCATTAACGATATCACTTTGTTCCCCATGATCGCTTCTATCAGATGGCCGATATTCGGGAGTGGGAATCTATCCTTCGGGCAGGCTTTATTCAGGTCACTGAAATCAATACAGATTCGAACTCCACTAGTCTTCTTCGGGACTATTACCGTGGTGGAGATCCATAAAGGATATTGTGCCTTTCGTATTATTCCCGGTGATTGCAATTTATTTAATTCCACTTCCACTGCCGCTTGTAGCTCGGGTGCTATCCGACGTATTTTTTGTCATACTGGTTTGAATTTCGGATCGATTCTTAGGTGGTGGCAACAACTGTCGGGATCAGTTCCTTCCATATCATGCATCTTCCAAGAGAACACATTTATATACTCTTTTAACAGGGTTATCAATCGATTAACCTCTTCTTAAGATAACATCGACCCAATCTTTACCATATCCGGCTCTTCTTCTGCTCCCAGGTTCACCTCCCGAGTTGGTTCCAGAGCTGCGAAGCTTGACTTGGGATCTCCGACGGGTGCTTCTATATTTGATTGCCCCGCGGTCTTGTCCCCCCTACTTAATATGACATGACCGCTTGTGAAATCACCTTCTTTAAATCCTGACCATCTCTGATCTCTTTAGGTTTATTTTTGTTACGGTGCAATCTTGCTCGTCAGTCCTCATTTTGTTGAATATCCACTTGGATGCAGTGTCTCGCGACTTGTGGGTTTCCCACAACCTTGACTATTCCTTGATAGGTCGGGAACCTTAGTATTTGATGATATGCAGAGGCGACTCCCTTAATGCCAGCAATCCATGGTCTGCCTATGACCGCTTCATAGGGTGATATAACATCTACTACACAGAAGATAGTGAGAGTGCCCAGATAGTCGGCCACATCAGAGACCCTTAATGTGATTCCCCTTTTGGTATGGTTACCGTCTCGTAAAATCCATAATGATGTAAGTCGATGGAATTAATATACCATCTGATAATTGCATTCTCTTGAAAGTGTCGTAAAAAAGAATTTCTATCAAGATCCCGCTATCCAATAGGATTATATTTACTCCCCATTCTTCTATCATTAGAGTGATAACGAGTGGGTCTCCGTGTGCCTGTCCATTCATCGGGACATCCTTTGCTGAGAATGTGATCGGTTGCATCATCCAATCCTCCATGGGCAAAGTTTTGGCTACGCTAAAAATTTCCTTGCCCAATCTATCTCTCTTGTGAATGCGTGTTGTAATTCATGGATTGAGATATAAACTTTGAGGGACGGAGTGTGATATGGTATTGCAGAGAAATTAAGTGCCTCGGTCGATCCGAACTTGATGCACTGGCCCATCGAGTGCTGGCGTCGGTTGCTTGACAAATTTCCTTAAGAAGTCGTCCCAAATAAGGCGCTGAACTATATATTTTACTTCTCGACAATTATTGGTTGAGTGTCCTCGGAACTGTTCATAATGACAGAATTCGGGATGATTCTTCGTTCCGTCAAACTGTACGCCTCGGGTCCGGATATCGGATGTCATTCCTCTTTTGTACCTCCTTGAAAATTTCTTCCAAGGGCGCGTTTAGCGGTATGTACACCTTCGGCCCATACCGGGGTTTCTTCCCCTTTTCAACCCACTCCTTCTTTCCTGAACCTTTGCTCTGGGGTCCCGATTTTTTCTCGGGTCGCTTTGAAAATACCTTTTGAGTTGCCTCTGCTGCTTTGCTTGCCTCTTGCACTCTCTTGTCTTGCGATACCTCATGTATTTATTCCAAGGAGATATAGTGCTCCTGCATCTTTCTCATGTCCTTTAATGCCCGTGGCTTCTTTGTGTACACTGCCACCCAAATGGGTTCCGTCTTCCCGAGAGAACTTTCGAACCCGAATATTTCTTGATCAACTAGTACCTTCCCTATCTCGGTACATAATTTTCTCCATCTGTCTGTTAGGGATCTCAACGGTTCCCTGAACCTTCTAGCCAAAGTGAATAGCTTGTTTACTCTTGGCCTAGCGTTACTGTTTGTGGATGGGGAAAAACGGGTCGCCGGTTTTTCGGGAAAGTGGAGAGTCGAGCGTGCTGTCGAAACTCCTCAGCCGGGAAAAATGTTAATCCTCACACAGATGCACCGCTGCAAAGGGGGTGCTTAGATTCGGGAAATCAATCTGTATGACTCCGGCCTAAACCAAGACAATGGCCGTTCCAGAGTCAATTCGGTCGCAAAGAGGGAGATGGGTTGATCTGTAGGAGGGAAGCTGAAAATTGTGTGGGATCAGTGATGATCGAGGATTATGGGTGTGTTGAAGGTTTCTGCAATAATGGTGAACTGATAAGTTCTAATAAGTTCAGATGGATTGATGAATTTCTGAGAGTGATAGCTCGAGAAATTCTATGTAGACGAGGGTCTGTCTGTTCAATCATGGTTTCAGAGACTTATTTATATTGTCAGAGTCGTGAACACCTTGATCCATGTAAATGTGACGGTTTCTTGAGTGAAAGAGTGGGAAAGTGGGAGATCGTGGTAAAGTCAGTTCCATGTCGTGTGGAGACTTCTGATCGTGCACCCACTACTTTGCTAACTCCTTCAACCGTTTACACGATTTACGCACATTTCTCGTTGTGGATGAATCCACGTGCCGTAGACCGCCAGACCAAAATCCTACGTGATATCCCCCCATTTGTGACGTGATTGATGTCTCACAAGTCGTGGAGTCTGCAAGGCAGACGTGTTTTGATTAGTCCATTGTTGACAATGAGTCTGAGTTTCGTTGAATCGAGCATGAATGATGAATGCTCAGCGATTCACGGGTTGAACATGTAGTTATCTGAAGGGATGTCAGTATTGTTGATTCACTGATGAATTACTGACGAGCGACTGAGCAAGTATTGCTCAATTCTGCGAATTACTGAATATTGAGGATTTGATGAGCAACTGAGCAAGCATTGCTCAATTCGCCAAATTAGTGATTTTTGATAGTCTGTCGTGCAACTGAGCAAGTATTGCTCAATTCAACAAATTACTGATGAGTTGTTGAATATTGATCAATATTCGAGCAATTGAGCAAGTATTGCTCAATTCGGCGAATTATTTACTGGTGACGTGGCCCAATAAAATATTAATTAAAATATTGGTAGATTACCGAATATTGTATAATTGATTGATGGATCAACATAAATTTATTAGTGTTTGAAATTGCTCAGAATGATGGTTTCACATAGCGTTTATTCGAAACCCTAATTTTCGATCAATCCCCCATCAATTGGCGAATTGTTGAAAATTAGTCATGAATGAAGAGGGACCGACCACATGGGATGATGAACGCCCATGTGATGCCCAGTGCTCTAGTGAGCACGCACCAGGGTTCTCAGTTTGAGAGTTGGTGAAAGAATGATGATTAAATGGTGGTTTCACCATTTACTGAAAATATTCATGGATTCATCATTAAGTGGTAAAACCTAAGTATGAGAGATGGGACCGACCAAGGGGCATGGGACCGGATCTTGGTGGTCACGGGACCAGTTGTCGGTCATTTGGAGAATCCCCAATTGGTTGGAGAAAGTTCGGGCCCAGTATGAGCAATTGAGCAAATTAGGTCAGAATTATGAAAACATGTGGGACCGGCTTTGTGCAAGCCCTAGGAATGACTCTGGTCGGTCATGAAGGCGTGCACGTGTTTTCATGGTGTTCGTGTCTCTATACTGAGAGTTTCAGTATTTTCTGATGTGCGTTCGAGCAACATCATGAATTTTCAGAAGAGTTTCATCTTGACTGAGAATTCTCGATTTTTGTTGGAATGAGCATGTATGCTCAATTCATCAATATTTTGAAAATATTAAAATAAAAGTGTTTTTATATTTAAAATTATCGTGAGAGGCTAGCCAGTCGTGTGACCATGTTGGCTTTTGGTTTTTCGTGATTCGAGCAATATTTGAGAAAATATGAAGAAATCATGAATTTTGCTCAAACCCAGGAGTTTCACAAGTTGAGAAAAATAATAATTATGAAAGATTAGGGATTGCAAGGTGTGGGACCGGCCAAGGATAGGGCATGGCCGTCCGTCCATGTTGTCCGATCCTGCACACCTTTTCCTATTTTATAATATTATTTTTTCGTGAATCTTTGAAGTTATGGAGAATCCTTGAAGATATGGAGAATCCATGAGTTTTTGTTGAAACTGAGAAGTTTCGTGAGATTGGGAATAATAATTATAAAAAGCTAAGGATTGTGAGGTGTTGGACCGGCCATGGGCATGGCCGGCCGGCTACGTTGCCCGGTCCCGCACACCTTTCCTTATTTTATAAAATTATTTGGTGAATCCACCATGTCATGGAGAATTCACAAGTTTTGCACAAAATAAGGAATTTTGCTAAGATGGAGAAACCTTCATGATTTTATGAAAATAAAATAAGGAAAAATAATGAAGGAAGCATGGGACAGGCCACGGCTGCCCCGCAGGTGGGCTTGGCCCATGGGCGCTTCTCCATTATTTTTTTATTATTTTCTCTCTCCTATTTTTGTGTAGGATTCCTCATTATTTCTTGTTTTTGTACGCTCGTTCGTGCATCCGGGTGCTCAGTCGTGCATCATTAACGAGTACACTCGCACCATTTTTGTGGGGCTTACTCAGTGATGGTCCAGATGCCCGATTGCTGAGTATTTATTACTAATTTATGAAATTCAGTGGAGAATAGTTCATGAAACTGAGTAATAAAAAATGAATAATTGTTCATTATCAATTCATAGAATCAGCTATGGATTCGACTACGAGTTCAAAATAATAAAATGAGCATTACCACCCTATGGGATCGTGGATTCGACCATAAAATCGGAGTATTTAAAATTATCTATTACCATTTCATGAGATCAGTGGATTCGATCATGAAATCGGAGTAATGAGATAACACAGTTGTGTTTTATTGCCATTCTATGAGATCAAGTCGTGGATTCGATCATAGAATCGGAGCAATTGTTATTGCCATTCCATGGGATCAGGCCGTGGATTCGACCATATAATAGAAGCAATGTTATTGCCATTCCATGGGATCAGGCCGTGGATTCGACCATGGAATAGGAGCAATGATAGATTATTCTGGGAATTCAGTAGTGAATGTCACGGCAGAAGTAATCTATTTCAGAAAAGATATTAGCCAGTTAAAGCGTCACATCCATTCTGAATGGTGCACAGTCAGGGAGTCACGATGTTGTTTACAACCTGAAGGCGTTAGTGTTCTCAATCTACGGAGAACCGCCTGAATCTATGCACTCTCTCCACATAATCAGGGAACGGTGAGTGTCACCGACGTCCTGAAGGGGTCCGCCGCCTAACTATTCTTCTATGTGGAGGTGGGTCTCTCTCCTGCAGTCAGGGAACAGTGAGTATCACCGATGTCCTGAAGGCGTTTAAGTTCTCAATCTACGGAGAACCACCCAAATACGTTATTCTGCATAGAGGGCACGACGAAATTCCAGGGATCGAACGCTCAGCTAGTGGAGGCTTTTCGAAAACATATTCGTCATGGCTTCGTAAAATATGAATCGTTGCATGCTTGAAAGCCGTGTCAAAAACATGCCTCTTGATTTTACGGTTTTGCCCTTTGTTGAAAATTCACCATCTACACTAAGTCCCCTGCTTAGTGGGAAACAGTCATGTTCCGCAGTATGCATTAAATGGTGATTTTCAGTCGACGAGATCAGTGGTTGAACTCAGTCTACAAAGGTAGTTTCAGAATCCTCGATTTACCCCAATGATGTCATGTACGAGCAAATGCGCGGATGATGACTCTGATAGTAAGGTAGAGTGTCATCTCATGAGCGTGGAGAGATGAGGCACTGCTGATTTGGGTGTTTGGAAGCTTAGTTATGGTCGATTTAGGATTTGCGGGCCCGACCCCAAAAAAGGAAACCCATGTTTTATTAGGTTTTCGAAATAAATTTGATATAAAAGGGAAGAAGCCCTAAAATTCTTTTTGTGCTTTGATTAACCGACCACTCTTCATCACCTCACGAGTTCAGTAGCAGCGGGAAGTATTTTTGCCGGAGTACTAGCGTCGCCACCGCCCGCCCGACCACCGTCCGGCCAAATTCCGGTCGGCACCGACAGGTAAGTTCGTGCGATTTTTTTTTTTGTTGTTGTAGGTTTTATGATTGATGAGTTGTTCACAAACCCAAAAATCCCATGGTTTCATGCATGCGTAAGATTTATGAAGGATTTTTAGAAAACGTATATGCCTGTTTGTTCGTTAGTTGAAGGAACGAGCAAAAATCCCTAATATGAAAGAGATACATAAAATTTTGAATAGACATGGTCTAGTTGCAGTAGAAAAAGTTTTATTTATTAGGTTTCATGAAAACCCAAGTTTATTTTTGAAGCATGAACTTTGCAAATACTTTTAGAAACGTAGGTTTGTTCGTAAAAGTAATAAAGTAATAAATAATAATCCTTAAAGTTAAAGGAATTTTGGAAAGACCTGGAGTTCATGATGAAATTTTTTTGAGAACTCTCAAAATTTCATTTGGAGTTCAAAAAATAGGAAAGACCCTCGTTTCATAGGCGAATGCTCGATTGAGTAAAAAAAAAAAATTTATTTTATTTATTCACGTGAGTTTATTAATTCACAGAAAAAAATTTCTTTAGGGAAAATAATCGTTTGGTCCTTTTTTAGGTGGGCCCATGTCAGTTTAGTCCTTTGGTCAAACGCCTTTACTGTTTGGTCCATAATTATTTAAAAATATTAAATGGACAAAAGTACCCTTCCGAGTTAATTTCTACTTATTTTTTGTAGCAGTTCATTCGTCAAAATGAATTCCTGTTAATTTCTACTTATTTTTTCAGAAATCACCTAAAAACCAGAGTTCATTCCAGAAATGAACTCCATATAAAAACCTAAGAAAACCAGAGTTCATTCCAGAAATGAACTCCATATAAAAACCTAAGAAAACAGAGTTCATTCCAGAAATGAACTCCATATAAAACATAAAAAAACCAGAGTTCATTCCAGAAATGAACTCCATATAAAAACCTAAGAAAACAGAGTTCATTCCAGAAATGAACTCCATATAAAACATAAAAAAACCAGAGTTCATTTCAGAAATGAACTCCATATAGAAAACCTAAAAAACCAGAGTTCATTCCCACAAATGAACTCCATATAATCACCTAAAAAAACAGAGTTCATTCCAGAAATCAACTCCGTATAAAAATCCATAAAAATCAGAGTTCATTCGTAGAAATGAACTGCAGTAGCATCATGTTCATCATCTTCGTTGTCTCGAAACAGCAGCAGCAACAGATCCATGAAATCGTCGTCATCGTTTTCTTCTTCTTCATCATCAACAACAATATCAAATTCAAGATCGTCAACACGAGCAGCAAACATCAAAAAATCAAGATCTATCGTCTTCATCGTCATCTTCAACATAAATCTATCGTCTTCTTCATCATCTTTATCGTTTTTATCATCATCTTCAAAAGAAAACAGAGTTCATTTCAAGAATGAACTTCATCAAATTCATCATCTTCAACAATCGCAGCAGCAGCGATGAAGAAAAACATAAATCTATCTTCATCAAGAAAAAACATCAAAATCTTCATCACAAACCAGAGTCATTCCTGAAATGAACTCCGTTATCTTCATATTCTTCATCAGCAAAAACAACTCATCTTCATCCTCTCCATCATCAGCAACAACAACATACGGAAAAACATCAAAATCTTCATCACAAACCAGAGTTCATTCCAGAAATGAACTCCGTCATCTTCATCTTCTTTTGTAGATCCGAAACTTTCCCAAGCATGTAAGATGATAAAGGTTCATCATCATCATAAATAGCAGCAGAATCTTCAACCTTACCGTCTTCATCATCAAAACAGAAGCAAAACATCAACAAAAAAAAAAAAACGCAAAACTTCATCGTATTCATCATCATCATCATCGTTCATCTTCTTCATCACTAGCAGAGAAAAAAATAGAGAGAAGAGAGAATCGTTCATCATCATCTTCATCTTCTTCATCACTATCAGGAAGAAAATAAAAAAGAAAAAGAGAGAGAGAAATTCTAGATCTGAAAATATATGAGAGAGAAAGTAAATCTGAGAATGATTCTTTTTCTCTTACTTTTTGACTATATATATGGTCCTTATCCAAAAGGGTATTTCTGCCACGAAAAGATGACATTTACATCATCCATGACATCACCCTAGGACCAAACTATAATTTTTAGGACCAAACTATAATTTATATTACCAAATAGGACCAAACAGACAATTGACTAGGTCAATTTGACTAGACTCTCTCTAATATATTATTTGTAGGACCAATTGGTATTTCATACTTTTGTTTAAGTGCGTGACTTATTCACGCTTATTAGATAAAAATCGGGTTTTGAAAACACACAATTTATAAATTGATGAATTCACAGTGTGTATGTGAATTCAGTGATTTTATAACGTATGTACACGTAAAAATCAGCGAGTGCTCACATAGAAGGTTATGTGAATTATTCATAGTTTCTCGAAAAGTCAGTGTTGACTCTTGAATAATATGTTTTATGCTCAATTTTGCAGGTTTGAGAGAACGAGCAAATTTTGGGGTTTTACGCTGATATCACTAAGTTCGTGAAATCGTAAATAGGTAAGAATTGAGGATTACCATTTTATAGATGCAAATGCGAGCATATTTGTAACTCCGTATTCCTGGTTTCATAAAATGGTGACCTCCAGCAGTAGCGATTATTCTTCCAGCTCTTCTAAAGAGGATTCCAAACATTCCGTGGTCAAAGCTCGAGCCAAGACGAATCATGCTGAAGGAATGAAGCATAATGCACCTGACCAGAGGGTCACTTATGATGAGCTCATGAAGAGAAAAGCTGAGGATGACGAGTTGGATGATCGTCGACGGAGAAGAGCCCGGATCCAGCATCGGATATCAGCAGCTGATGAGAGGCTTCAATCCCATGCTAAGGGTGTAGCTTCAGACTCGGATGCTTCAGAGGACGAACCCGTGTGGGTGCCACTGAAGCGTGAAATCAAGCCAGACCGGCGTACTGGAGAAATTGAGAAGCTGGTTCAAGCCGACCTTGAGGTTGAGCGCTAAGAGGAAGATTACTGGGACGACTATGAACTTAAAATTCATCCAGACTTCGTCAACAACCCTGACAGTGATTCTGATGAAGAACTCGAAGAGAATTCAGCGAAAGACGACGATGATGAGTCTGATAATTCTAAAAAATCTGATGACTCTGACGAGTCTGATTGATCTTGCTCATGAATTTTTCTGAGATTATTTCTTTTCCGTTAAAGTAGATACTTTCTGATTATTTGAGTAATTTGGTTGTATATATGCTGCATTAGAAATTATTTTTTAAACAATAATCCTTTATCGTTTCTTTCGCCAAATTTCTTCACGCTTTAGTTGAGCGAGATGACCCAAACTCCATGTAGGCAATGACGATCCATGAAATATGATCATATGAGCTGACTAGGGAGACACGTGACACGCTAGGTCATCAATCCATAGTCGCAATGTTGACTATATCTGAACTGTCAGTCCCCAGTGTTGCGGCACTTCTCTCAAATCTCCGTGCATCTGATTCGAGATTTAGGGTTCAGTAGAAACCGCAACCCACTTATTTTCTGTTATGGGATAAGTATATATATCTTGACTTTCAACACTTAGGGTTTGATATTTATTCAACACATTTTCTCCTGCTGCGCACTATCAGAAGAAATTTTGATCATAATCATACCTCTTTATCAACATGTCTGGTAGTAGCGCTTCTTCTCGAAATGGATCTTCGACAAAGTATGAGACTGGAACACCCATTCCGGTGAGTATAGCATGTTTTCCACCATTTTTCATGTAATCAGAAATCAATCCTGATCAAAGAAAGTGATCCGTTGCAGGGTAACCAGGGAAATGAATCCCGACCTAAACGGACTGTCAGGGCTCTTGCACGTTATAGGTCTTCTCGTGAAGCTGGGACTGGGACGTCTGTAAGTCTTCGACTGAAGATCTCTCTTTGACCGAGCATTGTCCATGTCTTCTGAATGTTTCATCGTTGCAGGTTGACGTTCAGGTTGTGGTCGATGCTAGGAAACGTAGGAATGGGAAATTCGTGGTCGTGGTCGACGATAGAAGAAACCATGTTGATGAAGACTCTACTGATTCCGTGGAGGCTAGGGCTGGGGCTCACGAGTATCCAACAACTGGACTCCCCTTTGAAGTTCCCATGACTAATACTTCTCCAAATAATAGCGTGGTCGGTGGATTCGTCATTCCAAAATGTCATGTACCTTTGTATACCAAAATTTGGAGACGGTATGGGCACATTGCTACGACGGAAATATGGAGAGGTTTTCTCCTGACCCTTCTGACCACGGTCGCCAGATTGTTACCGATTATTGAAGAGATGGACGAGATGAATCTGCGAGATGTCAAGAACCATGAACTGCACAGGTGGGATGAAATGATCACGAATTGTGAAACTTTGCGGTTCAACATAAGCTGGCTTCGTCGTCGGCTTGAGATGATCAAAATCCACAGGGCAGCCATTGCTGCTGATGCAATTTCTACCACAACTGCTTTCTTGGAAGAGGAGAAGGCACTTGCCCTGGAATCGGCGAGAGTTGAGAAAGATGTCCAAGATTTGAATGTGAAGACCAAGAACTTTCAAAAGAAGTTAGACATGGCTGTTTTTAAGAATTACCCTCTGCTGGATGGTTTATTCTGAGTGAGCCTTTATGATTGTTTTTTTTTTTTTTGAATAGGTTCAGGATTTTCTGTAGGCAGAATAATTGATAAAGAAATTTTTGTTCATTTATGAAATGTTTAATGAACAAAGGAGTACTTTGCATACTCTTTGGAGGAATATAAATTACATTTTGAGAAATGCTTGAATCGATGAAAAGGTAATGGTTTTCTACGGATCAGGCATAATATGTTTTGAGCCATTTGCCATTGATGATGTTTTCTTCGATTCCTCCATTAACAACTAGGATTTTGTAGTATCCGCTAGATA
Source organism: Papaver somniferum (assembly GCF_003573695.1). Taxonomy (NCBI): domain Eukaryota; kingdom Viridiplantae; phylum Streptophyta; class Magnoliopsida; order Ranunculales; family Papaveraceae; genus Papaver; species Papaver somniferum. The sequence continues at coordinate 54,878,214 of NC_039367.1, forward strand.
CTACCTTGATGACTACATAAGGCCCTTCCCATTTAGGAGATAACTTGGGAGCGGACATGTCTTGCTGGATATGCTTTGCTGTTTTCAGAACCAAATCTCCTACTTGAAATGTTCGAGGTCTTACCATTTTGTTGTACGCTTTGGAGATCCTCTGTTTGTAAGTTTCCACATATTTTTCTACTTTGGCCCTTCTCGATTCAAGCATGTCCAATTCAGCAATCCTCGAATTAGACACTTCGGCTTCGTCCCACTGCACCCCACTTGCTGCCGCAATTCTTGTAGAGGGAATCTTGAGCTCCGCTGGGAGGATTGCATCAGCACCATAGACGAGAGAATACGGTGAAGTCCCAATTGAGCTTCTTGTCGCGGTGCGGTAAGCCCACAAAGCCATGGGCAATTCTTCATGCCATGTTCGTGGATTGTCATAAACTGTTCGACTGAGAATTTGGATCAAAGTTTTGTTGGTTCTCTCCGCTTATCCGTTTCCTTGGGGATAGTATGGCGTGAAGAAGACTTGTTTGATGTCGTATTCTTCGAGTAATTCCGTGACATGTTTGTTGGAGAAAATACCTCCATTATCTGTGATGATGTGTTTAGGAACGCTAAATCTGCATATGATGTGCTCTTTGATGAAGGAAGAAACTGTAATTCCAGTAGTGCTTCGGAGAGGAATAGCTTCAACCCATTTGATAAAATGCTCCGTTGTCGTTATGAAGTATTCATGATGCTTCGAAGATGCTGCATTTATTTTCCCTATAATATCCAGTCCCCAGCTGTAGAAGGGTCATGGACTTCTCACAGAATTTAATGGGAGACAAGGAGTGTGAATGAGATTGACGTGAACTTGGCATTGATGACATCTCCGAACATAAGCGGCTGCATCATCTTCCATGGTTGGCCAATAATACTTCTCATGAATTTGGAGAAATAACTTTTTCTTTCCTTGGTGTTCATATTCGTGCATATCCTTCAGGATTGTAGGAATTTCCTGTTCATCCAGGCATCTCAGGAGGTTTCCACCAAAGCTTTTGCGATATAAGATCCCTTCCAAGTAGACAAAATGCTTGGCCCTCTGAACGAGTTTGACTGCTACTTTCTTCTCTGATGGAAGATCGTTGTCGCGAAGATACTTTATGTAAGGTTCTCTCCAGTCCCCAGTGTGATGGATTGTTAGAACCTCCAGATGATGAGGTGGTGTCTGACAGTTAGGACATGATCCTTGTAGCATCCTCGACTGAGCCTCCATGAAGGCCAATAGTATCCGAGTCTTTGAAGCCTTCTGTAAAGTGTAACCACTAGGGTTTTCCCACATATTTCTTCATGTATGCGCTTGAGTTGTTCACAGGCTTCCTCTTCTCCGAGGCATCGTGACAGGGATCCATCAGGGTTGCGGTAATATAACGCTCCGTGCAGCAGGAAAAAGTTTTTAAGTTCCTTGAGACTAACTTTTCCTTCCGTGAGAGAATTGCTCAATTCATGAATAATGGGCGCTCGCCAATCGTTCGATTGAGCATCTTCGACTTGAGCAAGCCAGGTAGATGATACAGAGCGTCTTTGCACAGTGATGGATTTCTCGGACCCTTCGAACTGTAATTTGGATGCTAGAGTCGCTAGACAATCGGCATGTCTATTGTTGGTGCGTCCAGTATGAACAATTGTTGCATCATAGAAATGAGTTAATAGTCGTTGTGCCTCAGTCCTGAATGGGGCAAGTGTTATTTCTTTGAGAGAGTACACTCCATTCATTTGATTGACCAGCAACTTCGAGTCCCCTCTGATTTCTAGGTGTTTTGCTCCTGCTTTCTTAGCCAAAGATAGTCCTAGGAGAAAAGCTTCATATTCTGCCGAGTTGTTGGTGCAATGGAAATCCAGCTTGAAGAAATGTGAGAAGACTTCATCGGATGGAGATACCAGCACAATACCTGCTCCACCAGTATCATTACTCGGAGTGGCAGACCCATCGAAGTATAATAGCCACGTTTCTTCCTGAATAATTGAGATCTCTGAAAACTCACCGGGCACTTCTTCATGTAACATCGTGATATCTTCTCCAGGGAAAGCGGCAAGTAAATCTACGACTTCTTGTCCTTTGATTTCTTTTGGAGGAACACATGCTATATCAAATTCTGATATTTGAAGTATCCACTTCGCTGGTCTTCCAATTAAAGCAGGTTTCGACAGTAAGAACTTTATGGGACCGGCTTTGGCTACCAGCATGACCCTGTTTGATAGTAGATAATGTCTGAACCTCTGGATCGCATGAACCAATGCTAGACACGCCCTTTCATCCTTCGGGTACCGGAGTTGAGCATCTCTCATTGTTCGACTGAAGTAATAGATTGGACGTTCAATGCCTTCTTCATCCTCCTGGGAGAGGATTGCTCCAATAGCGACATCACTGGAAGCTATGTATAGTATCAGAGGCCGTCCTTGTACTGGAGATTTCATGACAGCAGGTGATAGTAATATTTGTTGTATTTTATAAAATACCTCTTGTTGGACGGTCGTCCACGTGAAACTTGCTCCCTTCTTTAGAAGAGGAGTGAATGAAGCAATGAGTTGAGCCAGTCCAGGAATGAAACGCAAAATGTAGTTTACCTTGCCCATGAAACTCTGGAGTTCTTTCACAGTTCGTGGACGAGGCATGATGGTGATGACTTTTGTTTTATCTGGATCAACCTTGATTCCTTCTGCAGTGACTAGGAATCCGAGAAACTTTCCGGAAGAAACGCCGAAAGCACACTTCAGAGGATTCATCTTTAGCTTGTATTCTCTGCACCTCTCGAAGACTTGTCTCAGAATATCCAGGTGAGATGCTCGAGTCCTTGATTTCACCACCACATCATCAACGTAGTCTTCTACTTGCTTGTGCATCATATCATGAAATATTGCAGTCATGGATCGCTGATAAGTGGCTCCTGCATTCTTCAGACCAAAGGGCATTACTGTGTAATGGAAGTTACCGATGGGAGTTCGGAATGCAGTCTTGTTAGCGTCATGCTCATACATATTGATTTCGTTGTATCCGCTGTAACCGTCCATGAATGAAAACATGTCGTGACCGCTGGTTGCATCGACGAGCATATCAATGTTTGGTAGTGGAAAGTCATCCTCCGGGCAACACTTGTTTAAGTTCCTGAAATCTACACAGCACCGGATATGACCATTCTTCTTCTTGACTGGGACAATGTTCTCCAACCACGTTGGATGTTGAATGGGTTTGATGAACCCCGCTGTTAGTAGTTTCTGGATTTCCACCTTGATTTGTTCCTCGACTTCGTGTCTGAACTGCCTGGGTGGCTGTTTGACGGGTTTGGAACCGGGAGTGATATGCAGATGATGAGTAACCAACTTGTCATCGAGGTCGGGCATTTCTTCGTACGTCCAGGCAAAGATATATTGATATTCTTTCAACAGACCTATCAATCCTTCTCGTTCTTCAGGTGAGATAGCAGAACTGATTAAAATTGGTCTTGGTTTCTCGTCCGTTCCGATGTTGATAGCCTCGAGGTCGTCCGTTGTGGAATCCGTGCCATCTTACAGCTGTCGTGGTGCATCTCGAACTTCTTCATCGAGTGACTGCTCACTCTCGCATGATTCTTCAGGGCGGGGAGACTTTTCATCGACCTCCCCTGTTAATTGCTAATCCTTACGACGGAGATAAATAACTCTCCCTTCTGCATCATAATCAGTAATGAAGTTGGACTTTTTATGAGTTGTACCTTGACCCTGACGACGTTTGAGTGGTGTGGTGGATGGCTTAATGTATTTAGCGTCCATTAGTGATGGTTTGTCAGCTTTCTCAATAGACTTCCAACTTGGGAGAGGAGTATTGCAGATCTTGCTTGGAGGTTCGGGGATGCTCTTTGGAGATTCCAGGAACTCGACATCGTGAACCGGAGCATAAGGAGACACCGAAGCCGGGATGCGTATAATTTTGTTGTTGAACAAAGCTTTCATACACTGGTGGTACGTTGAGGGAACGACTTTATTGTCATAAAGCTGTGGTCTTCCGAGTATCATGTGATAATCAGGGTCTTTCTCGATCACATGAAGCTTGAAAGTGGATTGAATTGGCCCTACTTTCAGATCCACGTAAACATACCAGTATGTATGACTCTGCCTTCCTTCAAAACCCGTCATCAATATGGGATGATGAACGATTTTGGTTTGTGGAACTTTGGCCTCTTTGAGAGTCTTCATGGTGACGAGATTTGTCGAAGCACCTGTATCAATGAGAACTCTCCTGAATTCGGCACCTTTGATAGAAGCGGTTACGAACAGAGCGTGGTTGTGCCCTTCCTCTGCCATTCGGTCTTCTTCGGTGAAGGTGATGTTATTGATCGACAGTTCAGACATCATGGATACTTGTTCGACCACTGGAGATGATGGGACGGCTCGCACATCAGATGATATTTTGTTGAGTGCAACAAAAGTGTCCACGCGCTGATCTCTGGAGAAATGTAGTAGTTCACATAGATTCTCGATCAATTATGTGACCTCTTGTTCCACCGACTTTTAATAAGTGGTAAAACTGTTGGCTTGAGAAGGACCGTCAGTTGAGGGATTCGGAGGTTCCACCATTTCTGCTCCCAAAATCCTTGTCACGTGCACCAGGCAAGTGAATAAGTTATCAATTGCTCTTTTCATCCGATCCATGTTTCTTGACAAGTCTTCTTGTCTCCGTGCCAATTCAGCCAAACTTGGGATTTCTCCGTCAATCGATTCAACGGAGATAAATAGGGAGGTAAAGTATGAAAGTTCATTATAACCAGAATCATTTGAAGGAACATGAGGAATGTTACCATTTGGAATGTCCTGGCTAGGGTTTGGAGTGGTTGAGTTAGTCCTAAGACCGACCATCTTACGAAAATGTGAGATTGCAACCGAGAGATTAATCTCCCACTGTGGTCGCCAATCTGTGGATGGGGAAAAACGGGTCGCCGGTTTTTCGGGAAAGTGGAGAGTCGAGCGTGATGTCCAGACTCCTCAGCCGGGCAAAATGTTAATCCTCACACAGACGCACCGCTGCAAAGGGGGTGCTTAGATTCGGGAAATCAATCTGTATGACTCCGGCCTAAACCAAGTCAATGGACGCTCCAGAGTCAATTCGGTCGCAAAGAGGGAGATGGATTGATCTGTAGGAGGGAAGCTGAGAATTGTGTGGGATCAGTGATGATCGAGGATTGTGGGTGTGTTGAAGGTTTTTGCAATAATAGTGAACTGATAAATAAGTTCTGATGAATTCCTGAGAATGATAGCTCGAGAAATTCTACGTAGACGAGAGTCTGTCTGTTCAATCATGGTTTCAGAGACTTATTTATATTGTCAGATTCGTGAACACCTTGATCCCTGTAAGTGTGACGGTTTCTTGAGTGAAAGAGTAGGAAAGTGGGAGATCTTGGTAAAGTCAGTTCCATGTCGTGTGGAGACTTCTGAACCTGCACCCACTACTTTGATAACTCCTTCAACCGTTTACACGACTTACGCACATTTCTCGTTGTGGATGAATCCACGTGCCGTAGACCGCCAGACCAAAACCCTACGTGATATCCCCCCATTTGTGACGTGATTGATGTCTCACAAGTCGTGGAGTCTGCAGGGCAGACATGTTTTGATTAGTCAATTATTGACAATGAGTCTGAGTTTCGTTGAATCGATCATGAATGATGAATGCTCAACGATTCACGGGTTGAACGTGTAGTTCTCTGAAGGGATGTCAGTATTGTTGATTCACTGATGAATTACTGACGAGCGACTGAGCAAGTATTGCTCAATTCTGTAAATGACTGAATATTGAGGATTTGATGAGCAACTGAGCAAGCATTGCTCAATTCACCAAATTAGTGATTTTTGATAGTCTGTCGTGCAACTGAGCAAGTATTGCTCAATTCGAAAAATTACTGATGAATTGCTGAATATTGATCAATATTCGAGCAATTGAGCAAGTATTGCTCGATTCGGCGAATTATTTACTGGTGACGTGACCCAATAAAATATTAATTAAAATATTGGTAGATTACCGAATATTGTATAATTAATTTTTATGCTGATTGGTGGATCAACATAAATTTATTAGTGTTTGAAATTGCTCAGAATGATGGTTTCACATAGCGTTTATTCGAAACCCTAATTTTCGTTCAATCCTCCATCAATTGGCGAATTGTTGAAAATTAGTCATGAATGAAGAGGGACCGACCATATGGGATGATGAACGCCCATGTGATTCCCAGTGCTCGAGTGAGCACGCACCATGGTTCTCAGTTTGAGAGTTGGTGAAAGAATGATGATTAAATGGTGGTTTCACCATTTACTGAAAATATTCATGGATTCATCATTAGGTGGTAAAACCTAAGTATGAGAGATGGGACCGACCAAGGGGCATGGGACCGGCTCTTGGTGGTCACGGGACCAGTTGTTGGTCATTTGGAGAATCCCCAGTTGGTTAGAGAAAGTTCGGGCCCAGTATGAGCAATTGAGCAAATTAGGTCAGAATTATGAAAACATGTGGGACCGGCTTTGTGCAAGCCCTAGGAATGACTCTGGTCGGTCATGAAGGCGTGCACATGTTTCCATGGTCTTCGTGTCTCCATACTGAGAGTTTCAGTATTTTCTGATGTGCGTTCGAGCAACATCGTGAATTTTCAGAAGAGTTTCATCTTGACTGAGAATTCTCGATTTTTGTTGGAATGAGCATGTATGCTCAATTCATCAATATTTTGAAAATATTAAAATAAAAGTGTTTTTATATTTAAAATTATCGTGAGAGGCTAGCCAGTCGTGTGACCATGTTGGCTTTTGGTTTTTCGTGATTCGAGCAATATTTGAGAAAATATGAAGAAATCATGAATTTTGCTCAAACCCAGGAGTTTCACAAGTTGAGAAAAATAATAATTATGAAAGATTAGGGATTGCAAGGTGTGGGACCGGCCAAGGCTAGGGCATGGCCGTCCGTCCATGTTGCCCGATCCCGGACACCTTTTCCTATTTTATAATATTATTTTTTCGTGAATCTTTGAAGTTATGGAGAATCCTTGAAGATATGGAGAATCCATGGGTTTTTGTTGAAACGGAGGAGTTTCGTGAGATTGGGAATAATAATTATAAAAATCTAAGGATTGTGAGGTGTGGGACCGGCCATGGGCATGGTCGGCCGGCTACGTTGCCCGGTCCCGCACATCTTTCCTTATTTTATAATATTATTTGGTGAATCCACCATGTCATGGAGAATTCACAAGTTTTGCAAAAAATAAGGAATTTTGCTAAGATGGAGAAACCTTCATGAGTTTATGAAAATAAAATAAGGAAAATAATGGAGGAAGCATGGGACCGGCCACGGCTAGGGCACAGCCGGCCGGCTGGTGGTCCCGGCCCATGGGCGCTTGTCCATTATTTTATTATTATTTTCTCTCTCCTATTTTTGTGTAGGATTCCTCATTATTTCATGTTTTTGGACGCTCATTCGTGCATCCGGGTGCTCAGTCGTGCATCATTGTCGAGTACACTCGCACCATTTTTGTGGGGCTTACTCAGTGATGGTCCAGATGCCCGATTGCTGAGTATTTATTACTAATTTATGAAATTCAGTGGAGAATAGTTCATGAAACTGAGTAATAAAAAATGAATAATTGTTCATTATTAATTTATAGAATCATTTATGGATTCGACTACGAATTCAAAATAATAAAATGAGCATTACCACCCTATGGGATCGTGGATTCGACCATAGAATCGGAGTACTTAAAATTATCCATTACCATTTCATGAGATCAGTGGATTCGATCATGAAATCGGAGTAATGAGATAACACAGTTGTGTTTTATTGCCATTCTATGAGATCAAGCCGTGGATTCGATCATAGAATCGGAGCAATTGTTATTGCCATTCCATGGGATCAGGCCTTGATTCGACCATGGAATAGGAGCAATGTTATTGCCATTCCATGGGATCAGGCCGTGGATTCGACCATGGAATATGAGCAATGATAGATTATTCTGGGAATTCAGTAGTGAATGTCACGGCAGAAGTAATCTATTTCAGAAAAGATATTAACCAGTTAAAGCGTCACATCCATTCTGAATGGTGCCCAGTCAGGGAGTCACGACGTTGTTTACGACCTGAAGGCGTTAGTGTTCTCAATCTACGGAGAACCGCCTGAATCTATGCACTCTCTCCACATAATCAGAGAACGGTGGGTGTCACCGACGTCCTGAAGGCGTCCGCCGCCCAACTATTCTTTTATGTGGAGGTGGGTCTCTCTCCTGCAATCAGGGAACAATGAGTATCACCAACGTCCTGAAGGCGTTTAAGTTCTCAATCTACGGAGAACCGCCCAAATACGTTATTCTGCATAGAGGGCACGACGAAATTCCAGGGATCGAACGCTCAGCTAGTGGAGGCTTTTCGAAAATATATTCGTCATGGCTTCGTAAAATATGAATCGTTGCATGCTTGAAAGCCATGTCAAAAATATGCCTCATGATTTTACGCTTTTTCCCTTTGTTGAAAATCCACCATCTACACTGTTATGCATGTAAGTTTCAAGAAATGTTTCCACTAGCACAGCATAGCTCCCAACATATCCTTCGGGTAGAGTGTAGAACCAATTTTTAGCCTCTCCTTCCAAACTTGTCGGAAAGAACTTGCACATGAGAATGCCATTACTTTTCCATTGCACTAATGACATCATATACATTTTGATGTGTTCCACAGCATCCCCGTCCCATCGAACCGTGATGTGAAGGTTGGTAGGGTACACTTTGGAGGGAAAGGTGCTTGCTCCAACTCTCTGGTGAAAGGAGTCTTCTCTGCTTCGTTGATTACTTCGGCTAATTTGTCATCTTCACCATCCACGTTCAGTTTCTTAACCATATCCTCAAGTTGCCTAAGCTTGGCCTCAGTTTTCGTATCGGGTCCTTTATCTTGTCGAGGCGGCTCGTCTTCGGATGTAGAGTCATCGGGAGGTCCATAGCCCATTATTGGATCATTAACTGGCTCGAGTACATGCCTCCGTTTTCGAGGTGGGTCTTAGGCTCGACCTGATCGGGTCAGAGTGTGGTCGCTTGATTCTCCAAGACTTGATGATCCTCGCGATCCCACTCCATTGTTCCAAAGTCGAAGGTTTTCTTGCTCAAGTGCTAGATTTCTTCGCTGTAGCTCTCTCATGGTCTTGTCCTGCCTCCTCTGATTTTCCAAGATTGCCAACAATGTCGGGTCTGTACTTTCATGGTTAGATGGATATTGGGGGTGATTACTTGGTATAACGGTGTTGCCTGTATTGCTCGAGTTGTTCGTGTTGCATTCCTTTTCCCCAATCAGATCTGTCAAAGTCGTTCCTCCTCTCGGTCTACAGCTGCCTGATGTTCAACGTGCAATTTCGCCTGTCGTCGTTCCTCTTGTGCCAATAGCATTTCCTCGTCGTCCTCAGTGTCGGACGCTGTTAGTCCATCTATCATGTTCTCTGGCCTTCTCTGGCTTGGTTCAATGCGTCCCAAAAGAGTGTTGTCATCGTCTTGACCCAAGTTAACCTCTTCATCGACTGTTGTCATTTTCACTGCAGGTGCTGAGATCGCTTCGGGTCGTTTCCGTGACTGCTCTCTTGTCGTGAATCAGTAACTCCTTCCTTCATGCTCGCTCCAGCTACTGTCTGGTTCCTCAAAATCCTGATTGTTCCTGAGGCACTTGTCATCGGGTCAAGTCTGATCTTCACTCCGATGGGTTTACCTACACCATTGAACAAGTAACACCTCGCTCTGAACTGTTTTTGAAAAATTTTGACATTAAAAAAATAATATCACAGTCTTTTCAGTCTGACGGTCCTTCCATGTAAGTATGATTCTCCTATTTTCGTCGTGCTGAAGTCAGCAAATTGGTTTGTTTGACTTCCATAATACTTTTGTAAACAGGTTAATGACCAGTCGTTATTTGTACTTTCACTCAACATTAATCACTATTTTTCATAACATTCTCTTTGCAAGGTGACTCTACTTAACCGTACAAATGGCCGGAAAAGTAATTTTAAACAAAAATAAATATAACAACTCCCTTCACTAAGGTTTGAAGGAGTCATCATTCTTAATTTCAGATCAATGAAGGCGTGAGTTTATGATGATGCCAATTCGCCCCTTTAATGATTTTCTTCAAGTTCAACAAGGATAATCTCACCTTGGAACTTTTAGTTTTCCATTTGACTCAACACTTACATAATCTTAAAGAAAAGGTGATGCTCACTTTAATTTTTCAAGATAATGTAACAATTGTTGCTCTCAAAACTCCAACTCATTTTCGTTGAGTCGAGTCACTGATGACAATAGTACGATCCGACGATGTTGCTTTCAGAAACCCAGAGGTTTTTCAGTTTTTTTGTAACATAGACATATCTTGTTCTTCGTCATTTGGTAAGAAGAAGTTTCTCACATCATCGACCAAACATCATAGATATTAACTTGGGAGCTTTGAGATGCTTTCTAACAGCTCACATAACTTAAGAAACTTTGAATACCAAACACTTTTTATAACTTGGGATTGAACTCAAAACCCAAAATCGAAATAGTTTGAAATTTTGAATCCTTTGAAATCAAAACCCTTAGTGTTTTTACATCTACTTCAGTGGACACAACTTCAAAAACTGACTACAAGTGTTCTTCTTTAGCTTCAGCTATCATCATAGATGATTAGGAGTGTAGTAGCACTTAATTTACGAGTACATGTGGCAAGATATCTAAAGATGTTACTCGTCCCCTTAGTCGGCACCAAAATATAGTTGTAAGAGGTAGTACATACTACATCTAATATTTGAGATGAACTTGTTAGAGCATTGCTCGGTCGAACTTGCAAGCATTGCTATCTCAAGCTTGTTTGTCAAGTTTAAGCGATCAAAACTATAAGTATTAATTTGTAGTCTACTTATAGCTAGGTCTCGGATTATGATAGAATGTGTAATTGATCTTTAGACTTCATGTCGTTCATCGATTATAGACGAAGATCTAATGAGGATAGCCTGGAGGAACTTCATCAACAAAGGTATGTGGAGACTAAAACTTATCTATCACTCAGATGTCTATTATATTCCATCTCCTAATGAGACTAAGTCGCATAGCTAGATAGACCTTAATATTATATAAATTTGATATTTCGAGCCGAGTTTATCTTACTTATCTGTTTCTCGAAATACTAGTTGAAAGATTTTTCCTTTAACTACGTTCATCACATTCTTGACGAGTATAGTTGGAAATAATTTATTTGTTGGAAACTAAATAATAAGTCAAACGATGATCATGTGAAAATTGGCTTGAAACATCATACATGATTTGTGTGAGACAATCATTTGATGTCGACTCGGAAAGTTTCGTATTGATCATTCGATCACTTGAAAATTACTTATAAGATAACGGTATGTGTGAGACAGCCATTGTCGTTTTCTAAGGATGTTTCAATGATTAAAATGAGATTTTAGAACAATTAATCTTTGTCTGGATACAACACAGTATGCATACCAGTATGCAAACTGTTATGGTATGATTCAGGTTCAGAAACCTTGTTTGCATACAGTATGCGAACAGTTTTAACTTTTAAAGTCCAGGAACCGAGTTTGCATACCAGTATGCGAACGGTTCTACCTGAGTTAGGTCCGGGACGGCTGTTTGCGTACCATTTTACAAACTTAGTTGGTTAAGTTCTAAAATCGGTTAAGTATATTTTCATACTCATGAGAAAATACATTAATAAATTTAGGAATGCAATCTTTGCAAACCGTGGCTTAATGTTCATGAATTGATTCTTATGAATCAATCCGATTTTGTTTCAATTGGTTCATATATATTTTTATGAAATGGTGAAAAATTGAACAATTATATTAGTAACACAATTAGATTCATTTGATTATCTTTCATGAATGATTGATCATCATATTTGATCTAGAAGTGTTAGATGAATGTGGTTAAGACAAAAGTGTTCATATGGCTAACTTCGGTTAACTGTTATTGAGCCAACTCAAGATACACGTTTAGGTACAGTTACCCATATCTAAAGGAAGGTATATTTCATTTGTGTATAACAAGCTAAGATCATCTAACGGTGGAGAGATATTGCTTTGGTTTTAAGCAAACTTAGCTTGAATCTTAAATCAGGATTTCGTCTAACGGTGAATATTGAATGCTTTGTTACTAAGCTATCTTAGCTTTGATTATAAGAAAACCCTGATTTGAAAGACTATATAAGGGAGAACTCTAGCAACTGAAAAACCTAATCCCCCACACTTCTGTGTGATAGTAGTTGCGACTAGAGTCGATTCTTCTTTAACCTAGGTTTTTCCAAAACCATTATAGGTTAACGACTTGAAGACTTCATTTGGGATTCGTGAAGCCAGACCCCAACTATTTTCTCTGTAGTTGCGTGTTCTGATCTTACTTGTTCTATCGTATTGAGTACTATCTTTTCTAGAATTTGCTCGAGATTTATCTCTGATAGGTAAGATATAAAAAGTAATCACAAATCTCTTCATCTCATTCTTTGTGATTCCACAATAACTTCTTCTACAACCATAGAGTTAAGTTATTGTGAGGTGATTCATATTTCTAGGCTGTTCTTCGGGAACATAAGACCAGATTATCATTTGGTTCATGTTCACCTTGATTTATCAAAAGACGGAATAAAAACTTCATAGGTACTTCTATGGGAGACAGATTAATCTATCAGAATAGACTTATATGTGGGAGACATATTTGTTTATAAGTCTCCAACTTTGGGTCGTAGCAACTCTTAGTTCTGGGTGAGATCATCTTAGGAATCAAGTGCGTAGAGTCTTGCTGGGATTCAGAGACCCAAGGAACACGTCAGTACCTTAATCGGTGTGAGACTTGGTTAGGGCTCAACTACATTCCAGCCCAAAGTTATCTAGTAATAGGCTAGTGTCTGTAGTGGCTTAATTCAATGCGGTGTATAAAACTGGACTAGGTCCCCGAGGTTTTCTGCATTTGCGATTTTCTCATTAACAAAACTTCTGGTATCTGTGTTATTTCTTTTCCGCATTATATTTGTTTATATAATTGAAATATAACAGGTTGTGCGTAGTTTAATCAATTGGTAAATCCGACCTTGTTTGTTGGAAAGAAATTGATTGACGCTTGGACATTGGTTTTTGATACCGTCCAAGTTATTCTCATATCAATCAGTTCACGGATTCCATCCTCTTGATTTGCTGATTTATTTGAGAAAGAGATATAACTCTTGGATATCTTTCCTTGATTGAGTCTGACTGTCTAGTTGATTCTCTTGCAATTATATTGGAGTTGGTCCATACAGATCGCCGAATGAAATATTGGGTGTGTTTGTTAGACCCCCGCTTTTTCAATTGGCATCAGAGCAGGAAAACACGCTAAGACCTCATAAGTCTGTGTTTGTAGCAATCTGACTCTATGGACAGAAGTGCTATCTCTGTAAACGTACCGCCAGTCTTCGATGTATCGAATTACTTATGGTAGAGAATCTTTATGCGTTCCTTTATTCAAGCGTGTGATTTTCAATCATGAGTTCGTGTTGTTAATGGATATAATCCTCCCATGGTTACCGTCAACGGTGTTACTGTACCAAAGAATATTGGTGAGTATGAGCCTGTCGAGTTTCTTGCTGCAAAGAAAAATTCTGACGGCTTGAATGCTATCATCCATGACATTACCCCAGATCTTCAGCACCATGTGACTACGTGCACTCGGTCTAAAGATGCTTGGGATATCTTAGAAACCGTATTTGAAGGGAATACCTCTGAGAAAGAAGCTAGGCTCCAAAACCTAAATTCTGATCGGGAAAACCTTTGTATGTCTGATGAAGATTCATTTGATGGGTTTAATCACAAAGTATCTGAAATTGTTAATGCATCTTTTGCATTAGGTAAGACTATTCCTGAAAAGGACATTGTGATGAAAATTCTCAGATCGTTGCCAGCTAAATACGATTCTAAGAAACATGCCATCGTTGAAGGAAATAACCTTGATACACTTTCCAGAAATGCTCTTGTTGGGAAGTTAAAGATATTTGATCATGAGCATACATCCAAATCTGGAAAAGATATTGCTTTCAAAGCACAAAAGAACACTAAATTACTTGATAAGAGTAAAGGTGTTTGCAACTCTGTGGATGAAACTATTGAGACTGACTCATCTGATGAAGATCTTGACAAATCAATCTCCTTGATCACAAGACAATTTAGAGATCTTCTTTTGAAGAGAAGTAAACGGTTCATCATAGATAAACCTAGATCATCAGTTAAACCTCATGATCGTGTTCCTCCTAAAAACAGGAACACTGTCGACACTGATGATGAAGATATTCCACAGTGCTTCAAGTGTAAAGGTTTTGGTCATTTTGCTAATGAATGTCCAAATCGTAGAAAATACACTGGAAACAAAGGTCTTGCTGCAACTCTTGATGAAATGTCTGATCAATATGATTCAAATGAAGATGAAAAATCAAGTGTTGCCCTCCTTGGCGAAAATATTAATTTTGATAATTGTAGCAATACCTATATCAATCTTGATATTCTTCCTGGAGAAACTTCTTCAACCACCTTGGAGGATAAAATTTATTTTTATCTTTCTACTGAAAATTCAATCTCACATGTTTCAGGTACTTCATATTGTTTAGCAGCATGCTTGGGTATGGTTCCTGAACCGTCCTCCACATTGACATGTTCTTATTGTACTTTTAAGGGACATGAACTCTCCAATTGTTTAAAGTACAAACATAAAGTAAGATATGTCAACAAACTTCAACGGAGAGAAAATCGATTAGAAAACAAGCTTAAACTTGTTTTAAAGTCAAATCCATCCGAGGTATGTCAATTTAACTCATCTCCGAAGAAGTTAATTTCTAAAGAAAAAGTTAAACCTTTACAGAAAAGAACTAGGTCTAAACAATCTATGAAAAAGGGTACTGAGAATTCCGTACAAGAATCATATGGTGGACAAATTATTGTTCACCCAAACACAGCTTAATTGTGTTGAAGGTGCATCTTGTCTCATGTGCCCGGATTCAAAGAGACAAGAATTATGCACAATCGGGTTTTTATGAAAGAAAATATTTTGTTTCCTTTTCTTTTTATGTTTTTTGGAATTCTGTTGATCTTTTCATGGTATTGAAAAGGTTTACCCTGTTTTGATTATTAAAAGAGGGTTAAAATCGACAATTTTACCTTTTTTTAGGGTTTAGAGTTGGTCGTACATAAATCCTACTTACTCTGTATATAGGTTATGTAACCCTACATTCCTTTTTTTTCCTTCTCTAAAACTCTTTTTATCAAAAGATTGCTTGTGGAGCTAGTTTTGTGTATTTCTTTCACAATCCCATATTTGGATGGAGACTCCAAGCATCATATCTCCTGATGGAAAAGATGCTAACATGATTGCTAAGCCATCAATCATAAATTAAAAAGGTATATCTCATCCCTCTACAACTTTGAAAAGAAAAAGGAATAATATGAAGAAACCAAGGGCTAACCCCTCAAATCTTCAGAAGTTTTCTGGTGTTCTTGAAGAGTTGAAAGAAACAAGGATGGAGGTGCAGCAAATAAAGGATATAGTTCTAAGAACTCTTGAAATTCAGAAGGCCCTGGTTCGGCATCAGTCAAGAAGGTTTGCTGGAATTGACTCCTTTCTTTATGAACCTTATGTTCCAATGTCTGTTGACGACAAGGAGTTCGAGGACGATAAAGAATTTTTCAAGAATCTTAATGTCTAGGAAACTTTTTATGAGAATTTATTTTTGTGTTTTAAGAAGGATAACTATGGTTTGGAATAACAAATATTGTGATTACACATAACTATTGCCAACGATTTTCATCTTGCAATGTTTTTAGATTTATTTATTTAAATTCTAAGTTATTTGGAAGATGATTTTGCAGTATTTAATCTTTATTGGTTTTATATATTGCAAAAATATTTTATAGGATATGTGTGTTTATGTCCGTGAACTATGATTATCCCATATATACTCAAAAGTTAAGTCTATTGTATCTTTATGCAAATATTGATGAAAGATAGAATGAACTTTTGAATATTCCGCAGTATTGATCTTTCCCAGATCCATTTCTATGTGAAAGTACAGTATGGCTCTGTAAGTTTTCTTATGTTGAGCATTTTCGACTAAATTAATCAATAAGATTTTCTTGTGATTAATTTATTTGAGTTTTCTGGATACAAATTCATATTTCGTGTAATTTGTTAATGTCCAAAGAAATCCTTCTTTTCTTGTAAAAGTAAGGTCACTCTTGTTGTTCTTTCGGGAATGACATATTATGGGGGAGAGTTCTTAATTGAACTTGTGCTTAATTGCCAAATCTTTGTGAGGAATGCGGTTGTGGAATATTGTAGGAGTTATATTGTATCTTTGTAAACTCCTTGATGAATACACTAAGTTTCGACTATGTGAAATCATCGAAACAAAGTTGATATGTTCTCTTTTAGTCATGAATCATTTCTTTGAGAATTTCATCATGATCCCGTTAGTTTTCGTACCTTTGCCAATTTATATTGACAAAAAGGGGGAGAATTATTTTGTAGTTCGCACTACATACATATAGTTTACGGATCATTATGTAAGGGGGAGTAGTTTTCATTGTGTGATGAAGTATTGACTAAGGGGGAGTGTTACATATCACCATAGTATTATTGTAAAAGTTGTGATACAATTGAACTTTGATGCTGTGTAATAATACTATCACACTGTATAACAATATTTGGGAACAACTATTTTCGTATTGTTATGGCTACGGATCTTTAACAACAATGATGCTGAGTTGAACACGTTCAGAATCACTGAAGTACTTGGAGTGACGAATAATTCAAGGAATGTTGAAGAACCAAGGAAATCAAGCATGTTGGATAAGAAGCTACAAAGTTTATTTATTTTGCAATCCACATGTATTGATAGTTTTGTCAGTAAAATTGACAAAGGGGTAGATTTTTAGAGCATTGCTCGGTCGAACTTGCAAGCATTGATATCTCAAGATTGTTTGTCAAGTTTAGGTGATCAAAACTATAAGTCTTGATTTCTAGTCTACTTATAGCTATGTCTCGGATTAGGATAGAATGTGTAGCTGAGTTTTAGACTTCACGACGTTCATCGATTGAAGATGAAGATCTACTGAGGAGACCTTGGAGGAACTTCATTAACAAAAGGTATGTGGAGACTAAAACTTATCTATCACTCAGAAGTCTATTCTATTCTATCTCCTAATGAGACTAAGTCGTGTAGCTATATAGACTTTAATATTATACACATTTGATATTTCGATCCGAGTTTATCTTGCTTATCTATTTATCGAAATAGGAGTTGAAAGTTTTTTGCTTTAAATACGTTCATCATGTTCTTGACGAGTTTAGTTGGAAACTAAATAATAAGTCAAAAGATGATCATGTGAAAATTTCCTTGAAACATCTTACATGATTTGTGTGAGACAGTCATTTGATGTCGACTCGGAAAGTTTTGTATTGATCATTCGGTCACTTGAAAATTACTTATAAGCTAATGGTATGTGTGAGACAGTCATTGTCGTCTTCTAAGGATGTTTCAATGATTGAAATGAGAGTTTAGAACAATTAACCTTTGTCTGGATACAACACAGTATGCATACCAGTATGCAAACTGTTTTGGTATGATTCAGGTCCGGAAACCTTGTTTGCATACCAACACGCGAATAGTTTTAACTTTTAAAGTCCGGGAACCAAGTTTGCATACCAGTATGCGAACGGTTCTACCCGAGTTAGGTCCGGGACGGCTATTTGCATACCCGTTTGCAAATGGCTGGACAAGACCAAGTTCTGATACTATAGTTTGTGTACCAGTTTACAAACTTATCTGGTTAAGATCTAAAATCGGTTAAGTATGTTTTCATACTCATGAACAAATACATTAATAAATTAAGGAATGCAATCTTTGCAAAACGTGGCTTAGTGTTCATGGATTGATTCTTATGAATCAATCCGATTTTGTTTCAATTGGTTCATATATGTTTCTATGAAATGGTGAATAATTGAACAACTCTATTAGTAACACAATAAGATTCATTTGATTATCTTTCATTATTGATTGATCATCATATTTGATCTAAAAGTTTTAGATGAACGTGGTTAAGACAAAAGTGTTCATATGCCTAACTTCGGTTAACTGTTATTGAGCCAACTCAATATACACGTTTAGGTACGGTAACCCATATCTAAATGAAGGTATATTTCATTTGTGTATAACAAGCTAAGACCATCTAACAATGGAGAAATATTGCTTTGGTTTTAAGCAAACTTAGCTTGAATCTTAAATCAAGATTTCATCTAACGGTGAATATTTAATGCTTTGTTACTAAGCTATCTTAGCTTTGATTTTAAGAAAACCCTGATTTGAAAGACTATATAAAGAAGAACTCTAGAAAACCTAATCCCCACACTTCTGTGTGATACTAGTTGTGACTAGAGCCGATTCTCCTTTTAACCTACAAAACCATTATAGGTTAACGACTTGAAGACTTAGTTTGGGATTTGTGAAGCCAGACCCAACTATTTTCTCTGTAGTTGCGTGTTCTGATCTTACTTGTTCTATCGTATTGAGGACTATCTTATTTAAGATTTGCTCGAGATTTATCTCCGATAGGTAAGATATAAAAAGTAATCACATAGCTCATTGTCTCATTCTTTGTGATTCCACAATAACTTCTTCTACTACCATATAGTTAAGTTATTGTGAGGTGATTGATATTTCTAGACCGTTCTTCAGGAATATAAGACCGTATTATCAATTGGTTCCTGTTCACCTTGATTTATCAAAAGACGAAACAAAAACTTCATAGATACTTCTATGGGAAATAGATTTATCTATCAGAATAGACTTATCTGTGGGAGACAGATTTGTTTATAAGTCTTCGACTTTGGGTCGTAGCAACTCTTAGTTGTAGGTGAGATCAGCTAAAGGAATCAAGTGCGTAGAGTCCTGCTGGGATTCAGAGACGTAAGGAACGCGACTGTACCTTAATCGGTGTGAGACATGGTTATGACTCAACTACATTCCAATCTGAAGTTAACTAGTAGTAGGCTAGTGTCTGTAGCAGCTTAATACAATGTGGTGTTCAAAAGAGGACTAGGTCCCGCGGTTTTTATGCATTTGTGGTTTCCTCGTTAACAAAACTTCTGGCGTCTGTGTTATTTCTTTTCCGCATTATATTTGTTTATATAAGTGAAATATCACAGTTTGTGCGTAGTTCAATCAATTGATAAATCCGACCTTGTTTGTTGGTTAGAAATTGATTGACGCTTGGACATTGGTTTTTGATACCGTACAAATTATGCTCATACCAATCAGTTCACGGATTCCATCCTGTTGATTTGCTGATTGATTTGAGAAAGAGATATAACTCTTGGATATCTTTCCTTGATTGGGTCTGACTGTCTAGTTGATTCTCTTGGAATTATATTGGAGTTAGTCCATACAGATTGCCGAACGAAATATTGGGTGTGGTTTTTAGACCACCGTTTTTTCAGAAGTAATTGCAAGATAAACAAGTAAAGATACACATAGGAACATACGATATACGTGGTTCGGTATGATTACATACGTCCACGGGGGTGAAAGGATGATATTATTGTTTCTCTCAAGTTATGATAGCTCTCCACAATATTTAGTATCTCACCTCACTCATTCACTTAAAATGATTTGCCTTTCTCTAAACACAAAGGTGTATATTTATAGGCTGAGGTGCATATAGAACATGACTACAGTGTTGGTTTTATTCTATCAATTCTGATGGTCATGTCGGATGAATACTGATACTTTCTCCTGATACTCGATACCCGACTCCCTAATCTCCTGAAGACTGTGCCTACCGATGTGTCCTCGGTTGGTACTTAATTCGATCATTGTTCTATCCGATAAAGATGGAGCCGATGTGCCTCGATCCGATGTCAATAGTCCACCCGAGCCTTCCATCCTCTGCGCCTGGGTCTACTATGACTTGATTCTCCTTCCCCTCCTTTGTCAGTGCATTTAATGTCTTCCTTCCCCATGCACGCTACACCACCAGATCCGGCCTCATGCTCTATACGTGTTGGTTTCCCCTGTGAAGGTAGATTTCACTTTTACTGTGTCGAGGCTGAGAGGATGATTTCATGCTTCCCTTTGTCATTCTTCTGATACGTCACCACTTAGGATTGTGCCACTTATACTCGTCAATTAAGTGCTACACACTCGTCAAGGGTATTAGAAAAAATATTTAATTTTCTGTTGATACTCAAAAAAACTTCTTTAAACAATTTTGTACTGGGCATTGCCCAAAGTTTTTCTTTTTCCTGCTTGGCATGCCCAAAGTTAGTGCAAGTCGATGAATGACTTTGTTTGATTGGAAAAACACTCGAGGACTAGCGGGAGATTTCGGCACATGCACCGTATGTGGGCACGATCTAGTACGTAACAAGATGGGTAATCTGCCCTTTGGACCCATGTTTGCAGTACCTTGGGTATATGTTAAAAAAATCTGCCAAACTTGCAATTGTAATCTTGGCCAAATTAGGGTATATCCAGATTAATTGGGGTATACCAATTTTAAACTTATCCAAGGTAGTGTGTTAAGGGGTGTCTAAAAGATGCTAAAAGACCAAATTGTCCTTATTATTTTCAGCCAAAGTTAAACCTTGCCGACTAAAACTAAAACCTAAAACCTATCAAAACAATTTTCAAAATCATTTTAAAACTCTAAATGATGAAATCAAAAAAAGAATCAAAATCAAAATCAAAATAAATAAATAAAAAAAAGCATACGGGTTTTGAGATTGGGTACAAAATCATACTCAATCTCAAATCCCCTATGATTCAACATTTTTACCAAAAGTCGGCAAGGTATATTTGTAAACCTTGCCGACTAATACTAGTCGGCAGGATAATTTTTTGCCGACCTTGTCGACTGGTATTAGTCATTATCTTCCTAGGTTGAGTACCGTGACGACTTTTCATCACTGAAATAGCATTTACAGGGTCGGCACGGTATTCATCCTCATACCTTGCCGACTATAGTTTAGTCGGCAGGTTATGAAATTAATACCTTACCGGACTAATCATGCATTTGTAACACCTTTCTCTGTATGTCAAAAATCGTATAGTCGGCAGGGTATTTTTTTGTCGACCTTGCCGACTATAAGTTAGCCGGCAATGTAAGAAATCAATAAGATGCCGACTAGTGAAGCATTTACAACAGTCTCCTGTGTATCTAAAATAATACAGCTGACACTGTTTTTTAGAAACGAGCGTGCCGACCAACTTTTCATACTTTTCATAATTAGTCGGCAGGGTCTTCATTCATCGACCTTGCCGACTTTTCATACTTTCAGAACTGAAAGTGTTGATTTCTTCTAATTCTGAGTATGATTTCATACTACAGCTTTGCAATCCTCTTTTTAGAAGTGTTTGGGTAGTGTGCTTTCATTTCCGTTGCAAAAGATTTTCTCAGAACAATTTTTTTTTATCAAAAATCCTCCCACATAAGTTCAATCAAAAACAAAATTTCATAACTCAAATTCATAATTTGAGAAGTTTTAATCTACTCAATTAATCAATCTAAACTCAATTAATTAAGCTAATTAGATTTTTTTAGTGCTAATTAAACACGCTATATTAACCATTTAGAAAATACATGGTTAAGGGTAGGGCTGCACAAGAACCGGTTGGGAGGATCTGGACCGGAGTGGAACCGAAAATACCGAACCGGTACCGGACCGGAACCGGTCTAGCCGGTACAGACACCGGTACTGGAAGTTGAGAACCGGTCTAGACCGGTACAGACACCGGTTCTAGGGGAAGTACCGGTAGGAACCGGCCCATATGTACCGTTTAATTTCAGCCGTTAAGATCCTAACTAGTTTTAATCCTATCCGTCCAATATAGATAACCCTAATACTAATCGCTAACTCTGGTAACTCTCTCACTCTCAGTTTCTTTCTTCTTCGTTTTTTTTCTCTCTGAAGCAGTGAACCTATGAAGAGCAGCCTCTTCATCTCTGAGTAACTACGGCTACCCTCACCAATCAATCAGGAAATCACCAATTCACGATCATCATCAAGTGATTCAAGTCTTACTAGTTAGTAGCTATCAATCAATCAGGTAATCTTTTCGATTTCCTTTCTGTTTCAACAAAAGGAAACCCTAGGAATTGTAAACGATTTTAAGTAGCTATCGCTTGACTAATCAACTAACCCTAGTGTTTATACTCACGCAGGTTAAGTGGTGACTGCCAAGGATACCAATTTTTTCTTCGTCTATCAGATTCAATCTAAACCTTTTTGTTTCCAAGGTACTTTACAGTCTTTACTTATTCTTGTTCTTCTGATTGAGCAATCTATCTTATGAGATTAACCTTGTTGATGTAAATGATTTAGGGTTTGACATTGATTGAGAGTTTGAGATCAATTTAGGGTTTGAGAATTCAGATTGATTGAGCAATACATGTTAATATGTTATAATGAATACATAGATTGATTGTACTCTGTACTACTGTGTGATAAGTGATAACTGATTAACTGTGATTCTATGAATGGTTTTGCAATTAGTTGTATCTTTCTTGTATGAGTATGTATGACAGTATCACTATGTGTATGTCTCACTGGAGGTATTTCCTAACTTGGATTTGTTGATAATATTGAGTTTGTATGTCAGTATGTCTGTATACTGTATGTTTCCCAAGTACAATAAGTATTGGGGTGTGTATGAGAATATGTAATGTATGGAAATGAATGGACTGAAAATATTCAATCTGCACAAATTCAACTGTAGTTATGAACTTCTTATGTATTTGCTTGCTATTTGTTTTGAACTGGTTGTAAACTTGTAATACACACAGGTTGAGGTTGTTCTATCCAATCAATGGCCTTATTGGAGGGGAAAGTGCAGATTTGTGGCCTAGGATTGCAACTTGCAAGTGCAGGCTGTGCAGCCATCCATTTTCGTTTGCAATGATCGCATTTCATTTCTTGTCGGCTTGTCGTAGACAGACTTATATGGTAGTGGAAATGTTGTTTTTACTTTTTAGCAAACTGAACTTATGAACTTATTTTGGATTGTTGTTTTGAAGTTATGCGAAATGTTGAACTTAAATATGTATGCAACCTGAACTTATTTTGGATTGTTGAACATTGAACTTATGGAAATGTTGTATTATATTTTGTAATATTTTTCAGGTAAAAAACCCGGTACCGGTCTTGTACCGGACCGGTACCGGAGGACCGGTACAACTCCAGGTACAAGTACAGGGACCGGTCCTCAAAATGAGGTACCGGTCAACACCAAGTACAGGGACCGGTTCCATAAGAGAACCGGACCGTACCGGAGTATGTGCAGCCCTAGTTAAGGGGTGACTTCTTTTACTTCAAAATGATCTAGCTTTTATCTCATTAGGTATACCCCAATTAATCCAGATATACCCCAATTTGGCCAGGATTGTAATTGGGAAACTTATTATTTATTGTACTCTCTCCACCATTGCTCTGATTATCGTACTCTCTCTCGCCTCCCATATTTGAGACTCTCACGTGTTATTTTTTTAACGGGAAGGACTTCTCTCTTCACATGTTGAACGCTGCTAGAGTTACTTTCCCAACGGTCATCTAAAGCAAACCACCGAAAGACCGTATAAACATACGATATTTTAGAGACAAAAATCTACAATAACCCGTACTTATATACGCGAAAAATACGCATTGTCTCGACAAAATCAAACCCCCCAATAAGCTAATACCCTCTCGGAAACCCCTCCGCCCCTGTTCTTATCTCTGTTCAGATCGAAAGAAAAGCTTGATTTTCTTTTCTTCTCCTCTTTGAAGCTAAACTCCCATGGATTGGAAATCTCTATTAGAAGAACAAAATGAAGATGAAGAAAACAACTGAAGTTTCAGAAGAAGGTACAACTACTACAGATTTTATAAAAAACCCAAATAATTTTGTAAGAAATTCTTCAGAAAAAGAAAATAATTTGAAGCTTCATAAGAGGAAAGTAAGAAACCTTGGGGTGAGATTGAAGAAAGATGGTGGGAAGAGAAGTGGACCTGTTACTCCTTTATTGAAGTGGAAGATAGATGATAAAGAAGAAATAGAAAAAGAAGAAGAAAATGTTTGTGAGGAAGGTTATGATAATGAGAATGATGATGATGGTAAAATGGAGAAATCAGGTAAGAAAGTGAAAGGGAAAGTGGGTTTGGTTTCGGCGAGGAAGCTTGCTGCTGGATTATGGAAGTTACAGAAATTACAAGAGGTTAATGATGCTGAAGAAGATGGTCTAAGTGTGCAAAGGAAGCATAATGATCGATTAGGGTTTGAGGTTTTTTTCTTACTAGATCTTTGATTTTCATATTTAGGGGTTTTCAAGCTGAAAATGAATTAATGGGTTAATATATCATAGAAATTTTGAAATCCAAATGTTAATTTCAATGATCAGTAATTAGAATTTGCATGAAATAACTTCAATTATAAGGTTTCTAACTTTTGAATTATTTAGTAGCATTAATGAGTTCTCTTACATTTGTAACTAGAAGTGGATCAGTATCACCTCCGTTTACTTTTGAACACATCAAGAAAATGCATGAATTTCATTTATTTTAGCATTTATGAAGATCTTTTAAAAATGCTTTTCAGTTTTGTTTGAACTGCTAGTAGACATTTCATTTACAAAAGTGTTAAAATTGTTTCTCATGCTTCATTGGTTGTTGTTCCAGGCTGGTGTTGGGCAAGTAGGCTCGCCATTTTTCTTTCACAGCAAGAGCGCAGAAGCGGGTTTGGACCATACAGATTTTTTACGTTGTCCTGCTGGTGTTTCTAAATTGAAGAATGAAAATCAACACAAGGTACGTTGCTCCTTTCCTTTATTGTGCATCTTTTTTGTTAGTCATATGTATCATTTGCCATTTTAATAATGATGTGAATGTCTGGGATCATTGGAGCAGTGGAAGAAAACTTGCTTCCTTATTTGTGTTGCACGATATAGGGGGAGGTATACGTATAATCATCTCTACTGTTGAAATGGAACTCCCAGATTTTGTTTTTACTTCATATGGAACACAGTGAGAAACTCCACTGCATATGTCAACTAATCCATTAAATTCTTAATTTAATTTTTCATCCGAGTTCTGATGTAATGCACTGATTGTAATTGTAGTTGACATAAAAAAGGAGACTTCTCATATTTTAAAATTAGTCAATGAACATTACTTACAAAAGTGAATAGTTCCTCCACTGTCCATTCCAGTAAGTCCTTAGCATTTTTACTGTACCTGAGCTGTGCAGTTGATCAATTCTTCCCCTTTGTTTTTGTTGTCGCTTTGTCGTTCTTATCTACGTGCAGTTTTTAGTTACTTTAGTTTTTCGCCGACTATTGGTAAGAGGAATGAATATACATTGTCTTCAAAGAGTACAGTGTATAGTTTGCATGCACCAACAAAATATGAAGGAACTAAAAATTTGGCTAGTCATTTTTTAAATACATGACCTCCTACCATTGGCAGAATTTGAATGTGCTCTAGGAATTGATGGCGTGTAAGCAGTGAGCTAGATATGGAAAACCAGAGATTGTGTGTTTTCTTGATGAACATTTCCACTTTGCATTTGATCCAATTGGCTATTCATGATTTATGTGGATGATTGCAGACAGTCCTAAATGGAAATAATATGTCGACAAGAACCTAATCTTTTAAGCCTGTGGATCTTATGATCACTACTAATACAATCTTTTAATGACAATGGTCAAATGGCGTATTAGTTTGGTTCCTCGTATCCTTTATATCTCAATAGAAGTTTAACTATTGTTTGGTTATTTAGCACAATTTGTCAACTATGCTAGTCTCGAGTATTGCAAATGGCCTTTTTTCACTTTGTTTTAGGCGTATCGATATTCTTAGAGTTTTCTAGTAGTAGCTATTCGGATGGTATGATAGATAAACTTGCCAGGGAAAATTTAGAAAGATTATCTCCAATGCACACACATGTAACGGAATAGAACACTATAATTCTTGGATTTCATCCTCCAGTATCTGCAGAGTTATTATCTTTCTCGCACCACTCTTGAGAAGACAAAGCGAGAAAGGGGTATCACTCATCCTACACAAGTTCTCAAATTATATGTTATGGATCATGTTGATTGGTTAACGAATTATTCGGTATCCATTGCTTCAATTGCTAACAGACATTTGTACGAATTTCCCTGGAACCTAAGTTTCTGTCATCTGACCATAAGGTAAATTTTCCATTGTATTCACTATTTAGGTCAAAACATCATTCTCATTCTCCAACTCTGCTATGGAGGGCGCAACAAAGTGGGACCCCGGCTGCTCCAAAACATCTGATGAGGTCTTCAAGTTTTATGGTCAGGTCAAGCTTCTCGAAGATCAACACAAGGCATCTGTTTCTGTTGTTTCCTCGGTGCAAGCAGAACTTGAGCGGGCTCGAAATCGGATTCATGAACTCGAGATGGAGCGCCAGTCAACAAAGAAACAGTTTGAGCACATTATCAGGAACCTCAAAGAAGAAAAGACTTCATGGAGGAGCAGAGAACACGAGAAGGTGCGTGCAATAATTGATGATATGAAGGATGAATTAACCAGAGAAAAGAAAAATCGTCAAAGGTTGGAAATTGTTAACTCAAAATTGGTGAATGAGCTCGCAAACACCAAAAGATCTACTAAGCATCTAATGCATGATTATGAAAAAGAAAGAAAAAATAGACAGCTGATGGAGGAGGTTTGTGATGAACTTGCAAAGGAAATTGGAGAAGACAAGGCTGAAGTAGAAGCGCTGAAGAGAGAATCCAATAAAATTCGTGAAGAAGTTGAGGAGGAGAGGAGAATGTTACAAATGGCTGAGGTTTGGCGTGAAGAAAGAGTCCAGATGAAACTGCTTGATGCAAAACTAATACTAGAACAAAAATATTCCCAGTTGAACGGGCTAATGAAAGATTTCGACAGATTTCTCAG
Organism: Papaver somniferum; assembly: GCF_003573695.1. Lineage (NCBI taxonomy): Eukaryota > Viridiplantae > Streptophyta > Magnoliopsida > Ranunculales > Papaveraceae > Papaver > Papaver somniferum. The sequence goes on from NC_039367.1 coordinate 54,905,195, forward strand.
TTCAAGAACTGGGACCACAGATTCTATGGGGATGAGAGAAGCTGCGATCCTGAGAAATGCAGTTAACTCGGTAAATATTCAGGATGTAAACTTCTCTTATGAACCTCCAAATTCAGAAGATATCTTTTCTGTTTTTGAAGAGCTCCAGCATGGTGGGGCTAATGAAAGGGAAATTCAACAGGGCCTGGATTTCAGTCCTAAGGTAAACGAGTTTAAGAGAAACTCCGTGGAGAGGTATTCAAATGGGTATGTCGATCATCAAGGAGAAATAGAAGAAGATGGAAGTGGTTGGGAAACTGTGAGTCATGTTGACCAGGGCTCAAGTTATTCCCCTGAAGGGAGTGAATTATCTGTTGACAGGAGCAAGAGAGATAGTTATGCATCAGGAAGTGTTATTGGATGGAAAGGGAATGGTGGCAACGAAAGTCCAAATTCCCAAATCAGTGAAATATGCTCTTCATCACCTGCAAAGAAGTCAAAAAAGAAAGCTTCATCCATATCCAGGCTTTGGAGGTCAAACCCAAGAAACAGTGAAAAGTACAAGATAATTTCCGTTGAAGGGAAAAATGAAAAGATATCGAACGGAAGAGTGTCTAATGGTGGCGCAATGAACTCTTCCGAATCGGGTGAAGGTGGGTTCAGCTCTCCAAGTTTGGTGAGCCTACAGTGGAGCTCACCTGACTTGGGAAATCCTCAGATGAAAGGAGGAACGAGAGGCTCCATTGAACGAAGAAAAGCCGACGACCAGGAGAATTTGAAGGCTAAGTTTTTAGAGGCAAGGCTTGAAGTCCAAAGATACCAGGTGCGTCACATTCTTGAAGAAGATTATGTTTAATTTAGGTGCAAAATGTTCTGTAAATTGTATGCAAAATTCCCATTTGGTCTCATTTGTGTTGGGGGAAAAAGGAATTTAGGAGTGATCTTTGACCTGCTTGTAGTAGAATATGGCAGGTTCTTAGACTGTTCTGCCTTGTAAACCAATAACCTTCATCTGCTTGTTAGCTGAGATATTAGCTTGAGCAGTTAAACGGCTTGGGTTATTTTCTTCATCATCAATAATAACAGTTATCTTTTTTCACTTTGCTGTTGCTAAAATCCTATCACTTTGAAATGCAACAAACACCTGCAAAAATTGTTAGCAAGTAAAAGAAACTCTAAAAACTAGGAGAAAAAGGAAAGTGAGACATAAATTTTTATGTAATCGTCACAGGTTAGCCATTGAACAATAAAAGCATGCATTCATTGCCTTGTTCAACTAGTACATTGTTCACTTGACTTTCTAACCCACACATCAATCTCAATCAAATGTAACTTCATCATCTTGAAACTGCTCTTGTTTTTCCTTCTCAGGAAACGTTGTCCTTATCTCTCTTTCCGATCCTAAAACTACTGTCATTTTTCCTTCTTAGGAGGAAACTATGTCATCTCTCTTTCCGATCCGTGATCCTTCGGTTTCAGGGAGTTAATAGGAAGATAAAAAAGCAGCAGCCACAGGCCCGTAGCATATATCACAAGAAACATACGCGGCTGCATAGCATTAGCTCAAGTCCTGCCTTGATCAACCTTTTTATATACCACGCTCATAGCCGAACTTGAATATCCCTCAACTGACGAATGCACCAAATAGGAGACATACGGTCATATCTTTTGAGTTGTGCGCACTGTTTTCTACAGCAAGTTGTTTATGAAATCTAAATACAAAATCCACAGTAAAATCTATAGCTTGTAAAAAACGGAAATGGGAAATGGTAATAAGCAACGCGATCTATGAATAGGTGCCTCTCAGATCAGATGGCAAAGTCATACTTGTACCTTAATTCGAAATTCGCGCAGACTCTACAGACCAAAAGTGTAAGTTGAGCAAACTCTTGATATGCCGGAGAACTTTAGCACCTGATCATAGGAGTGCCACACGGTTCCGGTCGCCCCTAAGGGATTACAGAGCATAGACAGTGGCTTAGCTTATGCCTACAGAAGTTAAGATTAGACCTTGAGAATGAGATGAAGTCATGAAACGCTCTAATTAAGAAGTCAGCAGTGAAATTAATTAATTAATTAATCGTTCTGCGAGTTATAACCCCAAAGGTGTCACCATCCTTCCACAAAAAACTCATTAAAACAAAAGTAACACAAAAACCCCATCAAAACAAAATTAACACAAAAACCCCAAATTTAAATGTTGGTTTCATCAAATTTAATTTTGTTTTCATCAAATTTTATGATGAAACCAACATTTAAATTTGGGATTTTTACATCAATTTTTAAAAATTTGGGGTTTTTATATCAATTTTGTTTACGATGGAGTTTTAATGGATCCCAATATTTGAATGGGGTTTCTGTACCACAAGTTTGGTCACCTTGAGTTTTTATGACTAGTTTTGTTAATTAATTAATTAATTAAGGGGAACACAAGATTAGCTCTACAAGCTATCGTCCACCACAAAAGTAAACCCACATTGACGCCACAAAATCCGACACGTGAATTACACGTGACATGTCAAAACTTGTACTAATTTATCACCTTGTTTGACTGGTAGTGGTGGGGGGTGTGAAATGTGTGAACCTATGTTGCACGGACACTCCAAGAAAGATGTCATAACCGTGTCGGGCATGTGAACGGACACAACACGGTTACGACACTTCGCGACACACGATGGACATGCCATATCATGTGTCCCGTAAAAATTGATATTTGACACTTTGCGAATACCAGTTGGACACTTCTGAACACGTCATAAATGATTTATTTTCGTTTGAAAAATCAAAATAAACTAAATGTGACGCTAATTTATTCTTGTTTTAGTCAAATCCAAACATTATTCATGAAAGTTGTTACCATTATTACATTATTATTAGCATTATATAAATAGTAATCAAATATTTTTAAAATGAGATTAATTATTTTGTTGTGTAAATTGTAGTAATATTTGATTTTAGTGATGTGAGTAATATATATATAACGTGTCCCCGCAATCTGTTTTTTTTTTTAGATTTGACGTGTCCGCGTAACCGTGTCGTGTCGTAACTGTGCTCCGTATCCGTGTCCGTGCAACATAGGTGTGAACTGAATCAAAGAAGAAGCAGATAGTTGTTGTTGTTGTTTTGTGAAAACCAGAGAAGTACAAAAGAGTGTTTTTCGAGTGTAAATATATTATACTATTTATCTCGTATGGGTCCCACATCCAGCTGTGTCTGAAACTGTAAACTGTCCCCACAACCACACTAACTAGTAAGTGTAGAAGCTCTCATTCATGGCGTCTCTCACTCTTTCTTCTTCACTCACTCATTTCTCCACCACCACCACCACAACTTTTTCCACCTCCGCATCTTCTTCTCTTTTCTCCCCCGTCTTTTCTCTTCAACTCTCTCCGCTAAGATTTTTCTCCTAATATCTCCCTCCTTTTAAACTTTTTTCGATTCATTTAGGAAGAGAAGAATTGGGTACAGAGATGAGAGAGAGACTACCACTAAATCGGAATAATGCTCTACTGAAGCTCTTTCTCTTGTCTCTCTGTGAGTATATTCTTCCCTACTTTCTTGATTTCTGTAATTTGGTTTTTGTTTTATTTTGTTTTTTTAGGGAACATGATTTTTCTATAATTGTTCTATTGCAATTAAATTTGTCAGTTAGTAGATACAACTATTAGGTTATGCTAGTGATGGTTTTAGGGGAGTGGGTTTCATTGTTGTTAATTTCTATTTATGGTATTTATATAGGTTTTTTTTTTTTTTTTTTTAGTGATCTGTTCAATTTGGAGAAATTAGTTTTGGGACTTGTTTACTTCTGCCTTGTTTGATTTCTAGTAAGGTTGAGCTTGAGCATACTCGGGTTTACTGTTTCGCATCTTCACTTTGCTGTCGAATGATGTTTGAGGTCTGAGGAAGTGTTAGATTAGGTTTATGTTTGGGTTTGTTTTTCATTCTCTGATTGTTCGTTTTAACCGTCTTATATCATGCACTCTGAATTTGAGCTATTGAATGGATTGTGGTATTTGAGAAAGGCCCTTAACTCTTCGATTTGTGCTTGTTCGAAACTTATATTTGATCTTATGTATAAGTTTACATGTCCAATTAATAGAACTTGTCTAGCAAGTGAAGGAGAGATATTTCCATCAAGAATGCGTGAGTTGTGGCAGGATGTCGTGGTTTTGTTATAGCACGTGAAGTAATGGTTATTTGCTGTTGCTTACCACCTACCAGCGTTTATGAACTAGTTTGCATAAGTGTGTAGCCATCATCTTTACAATGTATAGGTGTTTCCAGAGTGTTTGGTTATTTTTAAGTATAAACGTCAATGGTCGGGTAACTAGTTTCTAATAGATGGTCTGTATTGCCATTTCATATACTTTTATTAGTACATGAGCTCGTTAATCCTGTGCAATTATCTATGATTATCTTTATACTATTTCTTAATATTACCAAGGCAAAAGTATATTCTAGTAATTATCATCTTTACTGATGGTCGTGTTTTTTGTGCACAGGGTTATATACTTCAAATTGCACCCTTGTGGAATATCCGCAAGATTCCAACTCAACGCAAAAGAAAGGTGATGATTTTTTACCTGTGGAACCCCCTAGCGAGGAACCTCAACCCTTTCTCCCATTTTTAGCACCTTCTCCACTGGCACCTTTCACAAACCAAAGTGTACCACACTTATCAGGTGAGATATTCATTGAGATTACTTTGCATACGGTGAACGAAACTGATTTAATAGTCACATTTGTCCGTCTCTGACATGAAATCCTCTCGCTTACAGGACATTGTACCTTAAATTTTTCCGTTGCTGAAAGTATGCTGAGCATGACCGCAATTGATTGCTGGGATTTCTTTGCTCCATTTCTGGCCAATGTAATATGTTGTCCACAGTTGGATGCGACTCTTGCTGTTCTTGTTGGGCAGTCCAGTAAGGATACTAAAATGCTTGCTTTGAATGTGACTCACGCAAAGCACTGCCTCTCAGATGTTGATCGGATTCTAGTGGGTCAAGGTGCCAGCAGGGATCTCCGAAAGGTATGCTCAGTTCGTCCTTCAAACCTCACTGAAGCCTCTTGCCCAGTCAAAACAGTTAGCGATTTTGAGAACACCGTTGATTCGTCTGAGCTTCTTCTTGCCTGTGAGAAACTTGATCCTGTGAACGAGTGTTGCACCCAAACTTGTGAGAATGCAATATCAGAAGCTGCACGAAGTATTGCTCTGAAAGGTTATGGTCTATCTGACGTGTCTCATGTCGTCCCTGAGAACTCCTCCAGAATTGATGATTGTAAAATCATTGTCCGCCGGTGGCTGACAAGTAAACTTGATCCTTCTGCTGCTAAGAAAGTTCTGAGAGGACTTTCTAACTGCAACGTGAATAAAGGTGAGTTTGCAAATAAAGTCATTCTTAGAGTATGTTTCAAATGATTAGTGCTTTGAGATAAGGGATTCATTGGATGTTGTTGAGGATAATCAAAGGGAAAGATATTTACAACTGGTTTCTTTGTTGGATTCCAAGCCTGAAATCGTCTTCCTCTTTAGTTTGTCCAGTTGCTTTCTTTTGATTATTGGAAATGAAGGTAGTAACGAATAGGGCCTGATCTTAGATCTAGAATAAACATGGACAAAACAAAGCTTGCATGTTGCTTTGTTATTGGATATCTGATCTCGGTTTATGAGCAGGACTAAATGGTGCTTTGCTTTGTTGTCAATGTTACCCATCTATATAAATCCCTAGTTTAGCTTGAATCTGTCACTCTCCTATAATTGGCTCCCTTCATATATATATATATAGCTCGAAGAAGATTTTCTTCCATGTGCTAAAATTTTGATCCATTTCACAACCTACTGACAAAATCCTAAGACCCTGTACTGTTCGAATCTAAGTTTGTATTTTTTTTTTTTAAAAATTAAGCGAAGTTTATTTTATTTGCATCTATCAAACTTTACAGCTATTATTATATGCATTTACCTGATATCTGCTTCTTAAGAGTTTGCCAAAATGCGTAATGATTGTTTAGTATATCGAAAAACTTTTTGAATATGCATGTGGTGCTGTGTGCTGGTAAGCATGTCTTCATGTATCCATTGCAGAGCTGTGTTTACGTCTTATTTCATTCTAAGTCATCTGAGTTACACCATGAGTTTGATCCTCTAAAGCTTAAATAACTAAGTTGCATTATTTTCTGCTTCAGCCTGTCCACTGGTTTTTCCTAATACCAAAGGTGTTGCCAAGCATTGTGGAGATGAAATCAGCAACCAGACTGCTTGCTGCAATGCCATGGAGAGTTACGTGACTCATTTGCAAAAGCAAAGTTTCATAACTAATTTGCAAGCATTGGACTGTGCTGCTTTACTTGGCGTGAAATTACATAAATCTAATATTACTAGAAACATCTATGGGCTTTGCCATATAACCCTCAAAGATTTCTCTCTCCAAGGTTTGTTTTGTTTCTATATGCTTCACCATCAGCCTAATATGTAATTTCATGTTTCATATGTTTTTATGAGGATTGTATATCTTGCTTAATGATTTCTTCTTTGTTTTGGCATGGTTTGCGCCCATTGGTATTTTCAATATGGCATGCCAGTTGGAACACAAGGTATTTTGATACTTTCTGTGTAATGAAATTTGTAGTTAGCTTTGTAGTATCCATTGTGTGGAAGATGTTTGCTAATTTTGTTATGCTTTACTTGTGTTGGTTTTGTGTGATAGAATCTGGTTGCCTTCTGCCGAGCTTGCCTTCAGATGCAACATTTGACAAATCTTCAGGGATTAGTTTTCTTTGTGACCTGAATGACAATATTGCTGCTCCTTGGCCCTCTACAACTCAATTACCTTCTTCATCCTGCAATAAGAGTAAGTTCTTCAGTTTGGTTTCTCTTCTCTTTAAAATGACAATGTAATAAATGGCGCAGTTGAATGAGGCTTTAATCTGTGATGCATATGCATATTTTAACTACCACCATTTTGATTTTTTCTTGGATTGATTTTTTTCCTAAACCTGACTTTGTTATTTTGATGCAGCAGTCAAGATTCCTGCACTTCCAGCTGCAACATCTGGACAGAGTGGTATGAGACTAACAACAGATCATAACAGATCTGTGCATATATGTATTATACTTTATTTAGTTTTGTTTTACTTTTTCTTATTTGATTGCTGATATATTCTCTGTATATTTGTATTCACATTTGTAAGAGACTAGTTGAGGTTGATTGTAACAGGGAGGAAAGAAAAATATTATGGGAGGAAGGTTTTCTAGTATTAAATTAGAGTCCGACTGTAAATATGGATTGAGTTTTTACTTTTAATCTTAAAAGTTGATATCAACCTTGTAACTAACCACAATATACCGACTGTCCGAATTGGAAACCCAGCACAACATAAAGATCAAAATAAATAAATCGGATAAAACCCATTTTTGTTCTTAGGCCCTTGTAAATCATTAAGATCAAGTGTTTTACATACCTGATGCATTTGAACACCATCATTTCTCTGCTATTACCTTCTCTTACATCATTGAATTATATGTTCTTTCTGTATGTCTAAGAGTTGTTTTATATAGGGGTGAGCAAAAAATCCGGAACCGTGGATTTCATCCGTATCCGTCCGCAAAATTGCGGGTGAAACCCAATCCGCAAGATATATGGACCGGACACGGGTTGAATTCTCAAATCCGCACTTTTAACGGTTTGGTTGCGGTTGGACTTTGAAATCCGCGATTTCACCCGCATTTGTGAAGATGCATAATCAAATTGCTAATGGGAAAATTTCATGGGAAAATATGCATTATCATTTGGGATTGACAACAAGCGACTATATGGACTGGACACGGGTTGAATTCTCAAATCCGCACTTTTAACGGTTTGGTTGCGGTTGGACTTTGAAATCCGCGATTTCGCCCGCATTTGTGAAGATGCATAATCAAATTGCTAATGGGAAAATTTCATGGGAAAATATGCATTATCATTTGGGATTGACAACAAGCGACTGACTTCTTTAGCCATTGAGCATTGGTTTTCTACGGGCATATGCATAACACTGCAAGCCCATATGATGGCCAACATAGAGAGTACGCTGCAAGTTAAGCATCGGCTTAGAATCAAGCAGGACTCATCAACTGGGCATGAAGGTCACTGGCTTAGTATTGTTCTTGCAAAGGCAGTTCAAGACAGATAACAATACTTAACGCAGCCTTCAAAGCTTTTTCAAGGATCGAGTTATATATGATCTATAAGTTTCCCAATCCCCATCATAGTTTTCCATCGTATGAATCGAACTAAGCCATGTACAGTTTAAAGCACCAAAGAAGCTGATGTTATTCCACCATGTGAGTCCATTCTTTAAAGCTTTTAATAAAAATCAATACATCGAATTATATATATGAACCAATACCACCAATCGAACCACTACCACCAAACAAAAGATGAAGCTCTTTATTGTCTATTTAACTCGAGGAGTGAGTTGAGTGACCATCTTCCTTCTGTAGCACGACCATCAATAAATCATTCTAATGAACACAATTACTGTGGCCCTTCATATATTGATTGTCCCAGTAGAGGTATTATGTAGAATTATGTGTTGTTGTTTTTTTTTGACAAAATCCGCGGTTAATCCGCATCGGGACCGTATCATCCGTTGATCCGCGAATGTCAAATCCGCGGGTGATTGAGCCGGACACGGTTGGATTTTCCAAATCCGCAACTTTGACGGTCTGGACGCGGGTGACCCCTAATCCGCATCCGTCCGTCCGTTGCAAATCCCTAGTTTTATACGATGAATCAAGTAAGCACATTAGGGCTAATACTTCTTTGGAGCTTTGAATGTGCTAGTGTAAAAAGTTATTTCTTTTAGGCTTTGGTCCTTCAAAGGCCTTCTCAAAAGAAGAATCATTTTCTGGGACCATGGGTTTTTTGAGGGGACTATGATTTGATTAGGCCACTTTCCTATAATTATAAGCGGTGTCTTAAAAGGTGGAGATGACTAGTTTACCCTTTTACCTAATTAAAATTATAACTAATTTACAACTTCTTCTTCCTCTATTCTACAATTTTTCTTCTTCTCTTCTTCATCAATATATGATCATCTAAACCTGATCGTATACAAATCTAATCAAAATCATCAAATTTTCATCGTCGTCGATTCATTGAGTTTTCATCGTCGATTAATCAATCTTTTATAAACAAACCTATCCATAAATATTTTCCCACAAACCCATTACTTCTAATTCGTTTTTGATTGAAATTTTGAGCCGTAGTCATCAAAATATGTTGAATTTGGAGGTTACAGTAGTAAGTTCGGTTAGGATAATTTTGAAAAAAACCCTAGTTTTACAAACGAACTTTTAAAAACGAAGAACACTTCGGCTAAGAATTTTTTTTTGCCTAACCGAACACCTGAGTTCGGGTGAGTCGCAAAAATAATTTCAAAAACGAACTCTTCTCTATATAGCCAAATGTTGAGTTCGGTTTAATCGCAAAAAAAAATCCTAACTGAACTTTACTCAGAAAACCTATATAATGAGTTCGGTTAACTCGCAAAAATAATTTCAAAACCGATCTCTTCTTTGTATAGCCAAATGTTGAGTTCGGTTTAATCGCAATTTTTTTTTGCGAACTTACCGAACTCTGTTGTTTAAAGTTCGGTTACAACGTGGTCGAGTCGACTGAACCAAACAAACTATGTAAACTCAAGCATAGTAGTTCGTTTACATTTGATTTTTCATCAGCTAGCCGAACAAACAAAAACTCCATTAAATCTCTGGTTCGGTTGCCTATGATTTTCGATTTATTAACCGAACTACATTTGCAGAAAGTTCGGTTACATGTTCTTCATATAATCTAACCGAACTTTGTTGACCTGGTTGAAATTTTTTTGTTACAATTTTGATTTTGAAGATATTTTAGGCCATTTATAACAACATTCACTAAGTTACAAGCATACTTCGGTACCCAGAGGATGTTTTTTCTCCATATTAACCCATCTCAAAATAATTTTTTTCTCCATCTTCTTCTTCTTCTATCACTTTAATCACTCAATAATTCTACTTTAAAAAAAACAATCTATTAATTTAACCTTAATCAATGATTAATCACACTAACTAATCATTATACAAAAGTAATCAGGAGGATAATTTTGGTATTAATATAAATATTTAGATAAGGGGTGACCTAGAATTACTTCTAATGTCTTACCCAAAATAAAACAATGGTCCCCCCAAAAAAAGGCTGGTCCCCAAAAAACCGTTCCAAAAGAATGCTTACTTTGAGTCAGGGTGAGCATTAGGGATCGAATCCGCGAATTCGATCCGGCCCATCAGTTATTCTGTGGGTGGGTGTCTAACCGGTACATTAATGGACCGGATACATATGCAATTTGTAGAATCCAACGGATCTTGATATATGAAAAATCCAGTGGCCACTCAAATCCATAATATATTCGTAAAATCTCGGTGTAGAATATTAGTTTCATATGATCCACTGTATATTCATCTTATTTTTCATTATTAATTTCCATCGAATTTCCAAGGCTTGAAATTGAGAGGCACAAAGAAAACAAGCAATAGTTGTGGTTTACCCTTTGTAATAATGATTTATTGTGTCATTTTTGTGGTTATCAACTGTGGTATATGTAAAAACGAAATCAATTGGGTCATCTGCATCCAATGCGTCCATCTGCGTATCCATTGGATGCCGGTTCAGATGCGGATACTAACCTTAAAACCCGTCATTATTGGGTTGGATGTGGATGAGGCTAAAACCAGTCCAATCTGGACCATACTCACACCTAACTTTGACTTCTTAATAAACAAATTTGATTCATAAATGAGAGGTTGGAAAGGAAAAGAAACCATTCTTCTCATCCAGGGAGAATCGTTATGCTTAAGCATGTTTTGGGAGAACATGTCGCACTTTGAGTAATAAATTTGTCCTACAGTTAACTGATAAAATTTGTTTTCAAACTTTGTTTATTTAGAAGTACATATCGGTTATTTTTCGTCCAAGATATATGTCCCTTAAATCTTCTCACCTTCTTGTGTGGGAGGAGGGGTGAAACCAAATTGTCTTCAAAGTGGATCAATTTCATCTATGAGATCACATCATATCAGTACTTAACTATTATATGGCAATGAGGGAGTCCCATAGATGTATTCATGATATAAACACACGGTTCACCCGAATTGATTCCCCACTACTTATACAACATCAATTCCACTATCAGTTTTTCCATAAACTCGGGAGAAATGTTGTAAGTTACTCCATAAATATAAAGTTCTTCTCCAAATTTGATGTGCTTGAATGTTGAGATTTTCTTGGATGCCTCTTCGATATCGCCGAGTGAATTAGTCATGCATACCATGACAATTCATCTGTTCACCCATACAGATTCTTCTTCAATCAATGATGACCCGACTCTGCCATACTTGTAGCTTGATTTCCCGAGTATCTATGTTGGTTGGTAAACGCGTAAACAAGCCTTCATTTGTACAGTTCCAGTCACTCGTCAGTAATAAAATGACACAACATTTGGTCCAGATACTCTTCAAGGTAGGCCACTCCCATAGGAGACAAACCCATTTGATTACATTTACTTCTTTTACTTTAATCGACTTTTTCTTGTTTTTCTTCTGGTCACATTTATCTTTCTTTATCGGTAGAATTTGAGGCTTTCACTTATTCATAAAATTGTTCCATATATGGAACATATAAATAAGGTTATGTTCCTTTGGGAGCACCTCTGTTATTGCATCCATCAATGTAACCTCAGTACTGGTCATTGCCACAGTCACTCTAAGAATATCATCACCCAATAGATTGCCTTCACTTGTTCTAATACCAAAATATATCTTTGTTATTTCTCGTCCACCAAACACAAAATGCCACACTAAATGGTGGTTCAGTCAATTATTCCAATCAATGTTCAACAATAACATTCATACGTGTTTGTCTTGTAAGTACAATCCAATATAAGAACTTGATGGAAGCATTGAGAAAATTTAATGCACTCCAAATACGCAATAAAAAATATGTTATTTCTGCATCTGACCCTAGTTTCCTTTGAACGACGTAATTGTGCTTAAAGGACAACCATATCAATTATTGCATAAATCCCTACCTTCCCATTCCTACCTTCCAACAACTATACCTTGGAATATGTCAGAAGGTATAGTTGTTGGGAGGTAGGAGATGGGAATGATATTTTTGTATAGAATGAGAAATGGGTATCAACTATTGATGCTACTTTAGATAGTACTTTTAGATCTCATGATATGGTGAAGGTAAAGAAACTTATGGACACTAACACTAAAAATTGGGACACTGATATTCTCAATGCTTTGCTTGACATGAATACTGTAACTGAAATCAAGAAGGTTCTAATACCACGTAGTGGTAGAGATACTTTAAGATGGACATCGGAAAGAAGTAGAAAAATTACGGTTAAATCTGCATATACAAGGTAATTTTAAATGAATCTCTTAATACCTAGTACCCAGTTCCTAATATTCCCATTAGAAGAAAATCTCTTTGGTGAAGCAAACTACCACTTAGGATCCTTCATTTGATTTGGAAATGCCTGAGTAATTATCATCTCACTAGGAATAGATTAAGTAGAGTAATCTCTAACATGAATTGTTTTTTTTCTTTGTGTGGTAGTGCTCCTGAATTTACGCAATGTTAGAGCATTGCTCGGTCGAACTCACAAGTGTTGTCATATAAATATTGTTGTAAAATTAGTTGATCAAAACTATATCTTGATTTCTAGTCTACATTTAGTCAAGTCTCGGATTAGGATAGAAATGTGTAGTTGAGTATCAGACATCACTGCGTTCTACCGTTTGAAGGCGAAGATCAACAGAAGCTTTTGGAGAACTTCTTCAACAAAAGGTAAGTGAAGACTGAACCACCTAATTCTCAAGTTTTCACCTTTATATCTATGATACATTGTCGCATAACTAAATTTGACATTACACGCATAACAGAAATTTCGAGTCAAGTTTATCTTGATTAATCGTTCGCGAAATATGCTAAGCTTAAGAAAAAATTTCATACTTGATGAATTTAGTTAAGAAAAATTTATTATGTATGACCTAATTATGATTCAAGATTTAATCATTTGAAAATAGTCTGGAATAGTGATATGTGTCATTGATGTTATTCGGGAATGTTTCAAATCAATTATTAGAGAGATACAAAACTATTGTAAATTGGATACAAGGCAGTATGCATACCAGTTCACATACTGAAAGAACTGTTATAAGTCCAGAACCGCATTACATGTATGCAGTACACGTATCAACGTAGCTATAGTTTGGCAATGACTTTTTGATACACATACTCGACATCCATACCATAAAAAGTTCGTTGACTCGTGAACCAGGAAGGTAATCATACCCAGTATGCAAACCAGAAAAGATTTGTTGGTTTCCAAACCGAAAAGGTACGCATACCCAATATGCAAACCATAAAAGATCTATAAGTTCCTGAACACGTTTTTTTTCTAAAAGGTATACATACCTGGCACACGTACCATGAAAAAAATATTCATGAACATGTGTACAGTTCACATACCAGGTACACGTACTTACCCCGTCGAATATTTTTAGATGTGTCAAAATTATTTCTATGAGATAATCGACATTTGAACAACTCTCTAAAAATACTATCTAGACATGTTTTATCACATTTGTGACTCAAGGTTAAAGTCTTAAAGTGTTATATGAAAATGGTTAAGCTTATCATTCAATTGGCTAGTTTCGGCTAACCTTCATGAACATGCCGTTGTACACGGTTCGGTTATGGTTAATCCTAACCAGAGTGTATATTCTGCTATGTTAATCTGAAGTCAAGTTTTTCATCAAACGGTGATTATTGATTGCTTGAATCCAAAGCTACCTTAGCTTAAATTTAAATTACCATTGATCTTGAAAGTTTATACAAGGATACCTCAAACAACTGTAATCTTTGAATCCCTGACACTATTTTTGTGTATCCTAGTTGTAAACTAGAATTGTCCTCTCCTTCAAAACTTTTTAGCTTTATCTACTAAAAAGACTTCACCTAGGGATTCGTGAATCCAGGTCCACTTATCTTTATCTTGATTGTTCGTGTATCCTGATCTTGTTATGATTGTTGAGCTTTGCTCCAACAAACAAGATATATAGAAATCACAAAGTTCTTCGTCTCAGACTCTGTGATTTCACAAGTATCTACTTGTGAGGTGAATAATAATCTAGGCTTTGTGATTCAATAGTACCGGATTCCGAGGTTCTCTAGGCTTTGTTTATTGCAATCGATTTTCTACCTCACCTTGATCTTTGATCAGAACGGAAACCACATATAGGCTTACCTGTGAGAGGAAGACTGGTTTAAAGTCTTCAATTAAGTTGATGCAACTCTTAGGCTATAAAGGACGTCAACTAAGGGAATCAATTATGGGAGTCATACTGGGATTCAATAGGAGTAAGGAGCGCGACTGTAACTAAATCTCTGTGACGGTAGATTCAGTTTCAACTACATTCCAGTCTGAAGTTCTGATAGTAGGCTAGAGTCTGGAGCGGCTTAATACAGTTTGGTGTTCAAATCTGGACTAGGTCCCGGGGTTTTTCTGCATTTGCGGTTTCCTCGTTAACAAAATATCTGGTGTCAGTGTTATATCTTTTCCACATTATATTGTTGTTGATGGTGGTTTTTAGTTCGGGGTCAAAATCGTAAAACCCTATATTTAGTGTTGTGATCCTGCAAAGGAATAAAAGCCACTTGAAAGTAACGAGTGTTCAAACCTCTTTGTTTACACATGTATTGAACAACTCAGTATATATACATGAGATTCACTCAGAATGTACGTGCAAAAACAATTCCAAGATATTAGCATTATTAACTAATGTATGACTTGCCTAGTATTTTTCGTGGCATGTTCTCAGCCGAACTCTCATGATTGACATGACATGACGATGAAGTGTCCACTCTCCTGAAGTGCCAGTGTTGAGATATGCATGAAAATACTCACACAGGCTACACCACTCTTTGACAAAGAGAATTTCGAATCGACGCGCTTTTAATTAAAGACAGCTCGATCGAACATGTTTAAATTCTTTAAGGAAAATCTAGACTGTCCATATCAGCCTCAGAAACGATCATGGCCACACAGTTGGCCGTGCAATTTAACAAGCCTAGCCAAATCTTGACAGGAATAGACAATTATCGTGATGACCACCGGCGGGACCACTTATGCCCTAGCTGGTCGAACATCACCATACATCTACCAGCGCCGTCAAACGCCATCCCTAAGTAGGGTGGCCGCGCTGCTTGAGAGAAGCTCGAATGAGCTTGAAATGTCCAAGACAGTCTTGAAATCATCGCAACCGTCAAACTTCGCCTGCTTGCTTGGAAGGGTTAGATGATCCCATGAGCAATTGGGGAAATGCTGACATGCATACTGGCGGGCCCACTTCCTTCTTGCTCGTACGACTTTCCCATGGTGGGACCATTGAGAAATGGAACGTTTGCTCAAACCATGGCAGGTGTGATGCTTCTAAGGGTCGCGGAAGTTCACTAGTGTCTTAAATCGATCGCAACGATCCAACTTAGACAGCCTATTTGGATGGCTTAGATCGCATTTAGGACCATCAGGAAGGCGCACATGTGTTCACCGTCAGCCCAACGTTGGTCCCGCGTGATAGATCTCCCCAAAGGAGGCCCATAGCGTACCGAACCGCTTTGCGGCAATACACATCTATCATATATTGATCGTGACCATCCATCTTCACCAGCCTAAACGGACGGTGTAGATATAGACTCAAGAGGTCCCAAGGATGTCAACGTGATCACAGTGGGCCCACCTTTGCGTGTGACTGGCCGGCCTATGCAGACTAGGGCCCGACATCTCGAAACGCACGCCCCAAAGGTGGCATGCCACACGTCTTTTAAACCCTTTGCGACAATGTATTTCTGTCGCAAATCAATCACGAACACTCATATTTGTCGGCCAAATTGAGTGGCCTAGATCGAATCTTTGTGGGACCGAGAGGTGTAGGCATGCACGCCAGTGAGTCGTCTTCACGCATGCCCGGTCGGCCCATTCAAAAATAGTGCCAATGCTTGGATTCGATCAAGCCAAAGAGGGATGCTTGCGCACCTCTAAAAAACCCTAAATCCATCAACGACAACAAACATGTGCTGTAAATCATCTCGTCCGTCCAACTTTGCCAGCTTGGTCGAACGGCTTGGATTAAAAATTAGGCGATCAATGAAGTGCCTCAATGATTATCGTCCTCCATTCTGCCACAGAGAGTGATCGACCAGATGATGGCCTGCCCATGCGGCCTCCAAACGATCACTCGAAAATGGTTGGACGTGCTGCCAATTTAAGACGCTTAATCCGCGATTTACTCGATCGAGCTTTAAAACGACGATGCTTTATGCATATCGATTGTTTCGAGTTGCTTGCTTTAAAGCGATGCATTACATGCATCGAACATACACGATATTTCATGAATATCAATTCCATAAATAACTTAGTTATTTAACATGATAACACCATATGTTATTTCTTGCGGTGGGTCCCACGACCTGACCCACTCATTCGAGACATCAAACATGTCACAAACTGGGGGATACTTACTGGGGTATTGGTATGGAGGTTTACAGCGTGCGGCGTGCAACGCGCCCATTACGAGAACGTGTCAGGAAAGATAGACGGTTAATGATGATAAGGGAAGTGGACAAAGGCGTGATCGTGTGACAATCACCTACACGACCCCACTACTCCATCACTCACCTTCTTCCACTTCCTACTAGATGAGGATTTTGCTCAAATGACTTGTATAAATAGGTTCTTCGACCTATCTTCAAACACACACAGAAAAACCAAGTGTTGTCACAGTATCCAGAAAACACCCAGGCTGATAGCTTTCATTGTGCAAGCCATTTCATCATTCTGATACAGGTCATAAACAGCCAACACATTCACAATCTCAACACCTTCTTCGCTTCCCTCCCTAAGATCAACCCCATCTCCTTTACTTTGTAACCGAATTGAATCTGGAACGACCATTTCTTGGTTTAGGCCAGAGTCTTATAGGTTGATTTCTCGAACTTAAAAGCATTCCCGTGCAGTATATTTGTTTAGGGTTTGACTCGTTTCTCATCAACACACCCTAAATTACTAAAAACAGCAGAATCAGTTTTCACCCATAAACAACTGGCGACCACAATGGGAGATTAATCTCTCGGTTGCAAGATCAATTTTCAATTTCATTTCAATTTTCTCAAAATTGAAAATGGTGGATCTTAGGTCTGGATCGACGTCCAATTCCGATGGAACTAGTACTGAAAACACTCTCAGCGTTGACATCCCTGTCAGTGGCGCTACCATACATCCTGTCAATACGATCAATGTATCTCGTGGAACTACGTCCTCTACCACCAACACCAGCGGAGTAGGAGATATTCCCTCGGTAACACCTCCCATCACCAGAGCCAGAGCATCCGCAAACCCCAATATTTCTTCATGTGTAACGCCTCCAGTCGTCACCAGAGCAGCTGCTACTCCCCCGTCAGGACGAGGGGCCGGAGGAACCAGATGAGGCCAACCTCCTATTACAATTGTTGATTTGATGGAGAGGCAAGAAATTCTCGCTAAGGCTCAGACAGACATGGCTTCAACTCAGAAATAAGTACTCACTTTCCTCAAGACATTAACAGAACGACTGCCACAAGAGTCACGATAGCCCTCGGAACCAACAATGAGTACCTTCAACACGCCTGGCGCGAGTGCTTCGGCAGGACGTGCCTACCTAGATGAAGAAGCATGTATTTCTCCTGAACGCCCATGGGAAAGGAACCAACCGTCCAACTTCATCACTCATGAGGATCTAAAACGACTCCTCCAAAATCGAGGCAAGGAAAACCCGGTGGAGCTGCACCAGCACCAACCTCCATATCCTACTGACGTGCAAAGAGTTCCTCTCCCGAGGGGATATTCCTCTCCTCAGTTCTCCTTCTATGATGGTACTGGTAACGCTCGTGAACATATCTCTCGTTTTTTGGAATCTTTGGGGGAACATGAATACAACCATGTTCTTCGTCTAAAAGAATTTTCAAAGTCACTCACCGGGAGAGCATACACCTGGTATAACAACATTGTACCAAACAACATATCAAACTGGTGTGAGATGGTCACCGTCTTTTACAATAAGTATTTCTTCGTCTCCGAGAAAATCACTTTCTCGGACTTGGGAAGAATGTTTCAGCGAAACAACGAGCATCTGAACGATTACGTCAAGAGATTCAGAATCCAAAATTTGGATTATCACGACCCGGATGTGACCTAACAGCAATTGGTAGAGTCGTGCATCAACGTTATGGTTCCCATCTATCGTGCTTTACTAGAAAACTTGCGCTTCCAGACATTCTCTCAACTCCATGAAGCTGCTAAGCGATCGGCTACGACCGCACCAACACTTTTAGAAAGAACCAGACCGGCTAGAGGTGAGGATGCACGCGAAACTCGAGGGAGTAGGCGTCTTATCAACAAGCAATACAACATTGGTCCTTCGGTAAGCGTGGTAGACGAAGGAGGGAAAAAGAAAGCTCCAGCAATGGAGCAACAACTTAAACGCGCAGCGCCAGCGTAGACGACCTCATCCCGGAAATCCACGGCTAAAAATCCTGAAGCTGGGGATGCTCCAGACTTCCCATTTCCAATAGACGAAGTCATTGAACTACTGGAAGCATGGATTCAAGATGATGCAATCAAGCTACCTCCTCTTAGGCATCCACCAACGGAAGAAGAAATGGCGAATCCCAAATACTATCGTTATCACAGGTTCGTCAATCACCCAACCAGTGACTGCAACAAGTTGAAGCGCATTTCCAAAGAGAAGGTGGATGCAGGAGAACTTCAACTTGGAAATGGAGGAGTCAACAGAGACCCCCTTCCTGTCAGGAGTTGCATGATTTCTGGGGACTCTGTTCACAAGACTGTGCAGTCTATGATGGAATGGTTGTGTGAAATTCTGTATTTCTCTAAGGCACAACGTCAAGACATGTTTGGGGCTCTTAACCGTGTCGTATCAGGAAAACGTTTTTTTCCAGTTAAGTAAGTTGCTCCTGAGCCTCAATCCTTCCCAGGAAACACGAGATGTAACTGGGGACTCCTAACCGTCGCTTGCTTGAAGGATGCCGAGTTCGACAACGTGCTGATTGATGTAGTATCTGATTTCAACATCGTCACCGTCAAGGCCCTAAAAGCTGCAAAGATCTCGAAGCAGGACGTTGTTCATTGCCCAACCACAATTAAAAAATTCTGAAGGAGAGTCCAGAGACACTTATGGGTACACCGACCTCGAGATCAAGATGGGAGACGCTCTAACACGCGGTAAGTTTCATATTGTGAAAGATTACCCGAACTATGATATGATTCTGGGGCGCTCATGGTTGCACGACAACAAAGCTAAGTTAGGGGTGTGTCCTTTTCCGGTGTCTATACCTGAGAGGATCTCTAACGAGCCATCCAATCCCGAAGACTATTTGCCGCTGTATCAATCACTCACAAATATTGCGCAATTACCTGGAGAGAGCCCGTCAGCATACGTTAGAAGATTCCGAACCCAAGTAAGTCCCATTGAACATCCTCTTTTGCAACCAGTCACTCCTTCTTCTGATAAGTCTCGGGGACTCGCTCCAATCAACAACCCATCCTCCACTAGGAGATGTGAATGGGATGCTGGTCCTTTTAAACATTTTGTTAAAAGTTTAGAAGCTGTCTCGGTCAAAGACGACAATCCCAAGGATCAAGTAGTCGTACAACGCCCAAACCCATTTCAAATTGGAGATTTGGTAATGAAGGCGACTGCGTTTCAAGTTGGGGATGTGACAGTGAAAGTGACCGCTCAGCCTGATTCACCTACGGAAAGGGAAGATAAGCCATATTTGGTGGCATATGTTATCTTAGGCGGTTACTGCAAGCTCATCAATGTTGACAAACTGGAAGGCGTGGTGATTCACTCACGATGGATTGAACCCTACAGCACCTAAAACGTTGTGCTACCATTTCCTCCAGCGTTCTCTCCATACCTAAAACGTTGTGCTATCTTTTCCTTCAGCGTTCTCTTTAGTATTTCTTCCAGCAATTTCCTCTTTCATGCAATATTTGTAATTCCTCCAAAATGATTGCACTGCTTGCATTCATAATTAGGGTTTCAATTTGTCAATTAATCAACGTATTATTTCCTTTTAGAAATCTCCTTACTCCTGAATCATGACACAAAGTCTTGAGCAAACCTAAGACTCTCATTACCCATCAGTTCAAACCAGAAAGACAAAACCCTAAGAGTGAAACATCCTATATCTTTCGAAAACATTGAAGGCCTACATCCAGGAAGAAAACGGCAAAGGGGATTCGTATGATTATTAGGGTAAAGCGCTTGGAAGAACGATCTACTCCAACAATGAAGCATCATCACCACAATGGGATTTGCGAAAATCTGCCGACTGGAAAACAGGTTCGTGGTTAATCTCTGGTTTCCATTATCGCGTCCTCCTTCATCGTTTGGGATCGTAAGCAATCATCCACAAAGATGGTACACATAAAACGCATCACTGGTTATGTGCGCGAATTGATTATATTATGACCCTACTGGAAAGCGTCACTGTTGGATCTCACAATAATGTGACCACAAGAACCATTGTTTAATTAAACCTAAACTTAGTCACCGCTGAGCATAAAAAAGGAATGTCTACAAACTATGAAAGTGTTCAACAATGAATAAAAGCAACAAAGGAAGATCTAGTCATGGGAAGGATCAACAGTATCTTCATAGAAACCGTTGGAAACTGCTTCAACACCTTCATCGCAAGCCATTACTGCGTCCTCCCAGGAAGCCGCATCGACTTCCCCTTTTGATGCTGCTTTGACGTCTTCCTCAATAGCTGCTTCAATATACCCTCCTGAAGATGCACCGACATCATCCGCGGAAGCTTTTCCAACATCTTCTCCGGATGCCGCTACCATGATCTCTTCAGCAGCCGCTTCAGTGTTTCCTCCGGCGGTTGCTTCTACGCCCTCTACGGAAACTATTTCGATCTATCCTTCAGGAACTGTCCCAACAGCCTTCTGAGGACACTCTAGTTCGTCCATGTCAGAATCGAGGATGATGATTCCGTTACAGACAGGGTAATCATGCTTGTTTCTACTGGAAGGCCGCTCATGCTCGATCCTTCGCCGCTTCAGCCGAGTTGCAAACCTTTCATCCCTCACGCTCAGTAGCTGAGACGCTTCGCCGCGCCTTCATTCTTCCTCCAAGCCGACTGAAGCCAAGAAAGCCTGAGCACGCTCCCGAACGAAACGTAGTTGCAGAAGAGACATACCCTGTATGGCATGACTATCTTCACGAAACGGAGGATCTATTTTAGCCATCACCTCCTCGAACGCGCTAGCCTCGGGTCTGTCGACTTCAAAGATCTTCTCTGAAGAAGTAAAATAATAATCATCACCAGCAGTTCCCAGCATGCACTGCAAAAAGGGACGTTATGATCATACTGGCAGCTGGTAAATAAAAATCGTTATTATCAATCAAAAACCAAACTGCATAATGAACATGGAGCAATACCTGGAACGAATAAGAAAAGCAATTCTGCGATGGGAGAAAGGCTCGGCGTCTTCTTTATATTCCGCAAATCAGCTATATCCCGCGAAGAAAAGAAGTCTCTACTTGTCGTGTATAAAGGATCCGAATACGGGATAACAATCAAGTAGATACTTGTCTATCTGATGATAACCGACGTGCAAAGGAAACGTGCCTTACTCAAGAACCAAGCCAAGCCTCTATCCTGGTAATGTGCATCAACCTCGTCTTATGAATTTCTTTATCTGTGACCATCTAGTGCTTTCCCCGCAACAATGCCACCGTTACGTGCTAAGCAGGGGACTTAATGTTGATGGTGGTTTTTAGTTCGGGGTCAAAATCGTAAAACCCTATATTTAGCGTTGTGATCCTGCAAAGGAATAAAGGCCACTTGAAAGTAACGAGTGTTCAAACCTCTTTATTTACACATGTATTGAATAACTCAGTATATATACATGAAATTCACTCAGAATGTACGTGCAACAACAATTCCAAATATTCTATGAATTCTGTTAGCATTATTAACTAATGCATGACTTGCCTAGTATTTTTTGTGCTATGTTCTCAGCCGAACTCTCATCATTGACATGACATGACGATGAAGTGTTCACTCTCAGCAGAGTAGGATGAATCTCCCGAAGTGCCAGTGTTGAGATATGCATGAAAATACCCACATAGGCTACATCACTCTCTGACAAAGAGAATTTCGAATCGACGCGCTTTTAATTAAAGACAGCTCCATCGAACATGTTTAAATTCTTTAAGGAAAATCTAGATTGTCCATATCAGTCTCAGAAACGATCATGGCCACACAAGTTGGCCGTGCAATTTAACAAGCCTAGCCAAATCTTGGCAGGAATATACAATTATCGTGATGACCCCCGGCGTGCCCACTTATGCCCTAGATGGTCGAACATCACCATACATCTACCAGCGCCGTCAAACGCCAATCCTAAGTAGGGTGGCCGCGCTGCTTGGGAGAAGCTCGAACGAGCTTGAACTGTCCAAGACAGTCTCGAAATCATCGCAACCGTCCAACTTCACCTGCTTGCTTGGACGGGTTAGATGATCCCATGAGCAATTGGGGAAACGCTGACATACACAACGGCGGGCCCACTTCCTCCTTGCTCGAACGACTTGCCCATGGTGGGACCATTGAGCAATGGAACGTTTGCTCAAACCATGGCAGGTGTGATGCTTCTAAGGGTCGCGGAAGTTCACTAGTGTCTTAGATCGATCGCAACCATCCAACTTAGCCAGGATTTTTGGATGGCTTAGATCGCATTTAGGACCATCAGGAAGGCGCACATGTGTTCACCGTCAGCCCAACGTTGGTCCCGCGTGATCGATCTCCCCAAAGGAGGCCCGCAGCGTGCCGAACTGCTTTGCCAAAGTCGCATGGGCATGGCTGTTTCAAAACCCTAATTAGGGTTTGCGGCAATACACATCTATTGTAAATTGATCGTGACCATCCATTTTCACCAGCCTAAACGGACGGTGTAGATCTAGACTCAAGAGGTCCCAAGGATGTCAACGTGATCATCGTGGGCCCATCTTTGCGTGTGACCGGCCGACCTATGCAGATTAGGGCCCGGCGTCTCGGAACGCACGCCCCAAAGGTGGCATGCCACACGGCTTTTAAACCCTTTGCGACAATCTGTTTCTGCCGCAAATCGATCACGACCACTCATCTTTGCCGGCCAAATTGAGTGGCTTAGATCGAATCTTTGTGGGACCGAGAGGTGTAGGCATGCACGCCAGTGAGTCGTCTTCACGCATGCCCGGTCGGCCCATTCAAAAATAGTGCCTATGCTTGGATTCGATCAAGCCAAATAGGGATGCTTGCGCACCTCTAAAAAACCCTAAATCCATCAACGACAGCAAACATGTGTTGTAAATCATCTCGTCCATCCAACTTTGCCAGCTTGGTCGGACGGCTTGGATTATAAATTAGGCGATCAATGAAGTGCCTCAATGATTACCGTCCGCCACTCTGACACAGAGAGTGATCGACCAGATGATGGCCCGCCCATGCGGCCTCCAAATGATTACTCGAAGATGGTTGGACGTGCTGCCAATTTAAGACGCTTAATCCGCGACTTACTCGATCGAGCTTTAAAACGGCGATGCTTTATGCATATAGATTGCTTCGAGATGCTTGCTTTAAAGCGATGCATTACATGCATCGAACATACACGATATTTCATGAATATCAATTCCATAAATAACTAGTTATTTAACCTGATAGCACCGTATGCTATTTCTTGCGGTGGGTCCCACGACCTGACCCACTTATTCGAGACATCAAACATGTCACAAACTGGGGGATACTTACTGGGGTATTGGTCTGGCGGTTTACAGCGTGCGACGTGCTACGCGCCCATTACGAGAACGTGTCAGGAAAGACGGACGGTTAATGATGATGAGGGAAGTGGGCAAAGGCGTGATCGTGTGACAATCACCTACACGACCCCACTGCTCCATCACTCAACTTCTTTCACTTCCTACGAGATGAGGATTGTGCTCAAATGACTTGTATAAATAGGTTCTTCGACCTATCTTCAAACACACACAGAAAAACCAAGTGTTGTCACAGTATCCAGAAAACACCCAGGACGGATAGCTTTCATTGTGCAATCCAGTTTATCATTCTGATACAAGTCATAAACAGCCAACACCTTCACAATCTCAACACCTTCTTCGCTTCCCTTCCTAAGATCAACCCCATTTCCTTCACTTTGTGATTGAATTGAATCTGGAACTGTCATTTCTTTGTTTAGGCCAGAGTATTACAGGTTGATTTCTCGAAGTGAAAAGCATTCTCGTGCAGTGCATTTGTTTAGGGTTTGAACTCGTTTCTCATCAACACACCCCAAATTACCAAAAACAGCAGAATCAGTTTTCACCCATAAACAATTGTTTATCTTTATGATTGAGATATCACAGGTTGTACGTAAATCAATCAAAGTAGATATATCAATCCTTTTTTGTTGGATACAACTTGATTGATTTTGGATATTGATCTTTGGAATTGTCCAAGTTCTCTCACGAAATAATCAGGTTCACGAACTTGTCTCTGTTTACATTCTGAATTGTGAGAGAAGATATAAGCTCTTCATATAATTCCTGATTGAGATTTATTTATTACGTTGAACTCTCGAAACTGTATTTGAGTTTGGTCCATACAGGTTGCGTAAAAGATGGTGTATTTTGGTACCCTACGTTTTCACGCAACATCTTTTCCTTGATTGTATCAAGGCAAAAGAGTTGTGGATGGATGTTGACACTGATATTACAGGTTCTATAAATGGTGGTAGTTTCATTCATTGGTTAAGTAACACCTTTGCTTCATCTAACCACGTAATTGCGTAGGATATCTATTCTCTTCTAAAATTTGCATCTATTATTTAGCATTTGAGCAAAGTTATACGATGCTCAATAGTTTTTGATAATGCTTAGGTCCATGTAGACTCTACAGCAAACAGAATAAACAAATTCCATGAAGACCGGAGGAATGGTTGTCTTACAAGAAACTCCGATGAAAAATCTAACCGTTATATTTCTAATACAGTAACATGGAAACCACCTGATTTAAATATCTTAAAAATAATTTTTGATACAACTTTTGAGAACGATGATGGTTAAACGGGGATAAATCTAATTATTCGTGATCATGTAGGTGTACAACATGGAGCTAGTTGTTGGACAATCTACACTTTGAACCCTGAGCAAGCAGAGACGTAAACAGTCATCAAGGCAGTGCAATGTGCTATTGGAAAATATCTTTTCGTACTAAATTTGGAAGGTGACTGTGACGCTGTTGCAAAAGCTCTAAATGGTTATAAGACTGCAATCAAACGGAACAAATCCCTTCATATAAGATATTATTTCTTTGTTATCAAATAGTTTTATAAGATGGAAGTGCTCTTTTGAGACAAGAGATGCGGATAGTTTTGCGTATAAACAAGCTAAGTATGGAGTTAATTCAGTAATTGGTGAGAAGTAGAATAACATTCTTCCGAGTTGGTAATTGATTTCATCACTAATGGCTTCTGTGAGTCAATTAGATGTTTCTGATAGTCGTTATGGTGTTTCTATTGAATCGATCATTCATATCAACAATATCAAGGAAGACGATTCCCATAAATGGTCGAAATTCTACAGTTATGTGAAGATCAATGGCTAAAAGAGGTGATCATGATAACGATAGGCTACAGAAATTACTCCCTCTGGGACATGTTATTTTTAATGAAGAAGAAAAATTCAAATGACAAAATTTTATTTCATATGCCATATTTCAAATATCTGTTTCATCTATGAAATGAGATATATGTATTTTATCATTGTTTTCATCTTTGATGTACTTAAACAGAAGGTATTCATTCTTGTTATATTAATGAAATCAAGATATTTTCTCCAGAAAAGAAAAAGATGAAGAAATGTTTAGTTGTATTGAGATAAGACAAAGGTAAATTAAGAAAGCGAGAGGGAATTTATAAAAACTAGAATCTCTTATTCGAAGAGAATACTTCTTTTCTGCGATTATATGTTGGTACACGGGGAGTAGATAATTACAAAATCCATCACTTTATTTTGGATTCTCTTAGGACTAAAAATTAGCATTAATCGGCTTACTTATGGTGGGTTTGTTTGCAAAATTTTAAGTGTGGAATTCATAGCTCCAAGAGATTTGGTGGAATTGTGATTTCCTTGGTACATTTGGTTGCCCATATTCTTTGGGTTCACGTTTCCCTCCGGATTTATAATTCCACCAAATCCCGTATTTTGAATACCACTTCTCTCTGTAAGATTTGCTGGAAAACTTAGGAGGGATTTATGGACCGCACTTTTTTTAAACCTTAAAAGCCATATTTTTTTTCCCTCTAAGTAGTACGTGGGATTTAAAACAAGGAGACTTTAAAAATTCTAGAAATTCTCACTTAGTTACCAAACACACGAAAAATTTGCATGATTTCCGATATTTGCAATCCCTTAAAATTATATATCACTCGGAATTGTGAATTCTACGGTCAAACAAACAATAGAAAAAAGTAGGCTAAACATTTCCGCATGTGCTTGTTTTACGTGTGCCCAATGTTTCTAGTCGGCAAAACAAAGAAAAGAAATGAGGATGCGCTTAAACACGTTTTCATGGAGCAATCTAAATTTTATGGTCTCTCTCGTAGTCTAAATAGTTGTTTTATGGGCTTCTGATAAAGTACCCCTACACTTCACTTAACACTAAAAAAGTACCCACGTTTTTTAGAAATTTATTAAAGTATCTCGTTTTATTCAAAAGGAAAAATCCATCCAGTTAAGTTCTAGATGGCAGTTATCTTTCCAATTAAAAGTCCTATTTACCCCTGAACTACATCTCCTTGGAGGGGAGGGTAAATGATCCGACGATCCTAAAAACGGTGTAACGATCCTGAACCGGGCTCGACGAACCTAAAAAAATGTCGTAGAAGGTCGATTTTCTTCCAACCAAAAACCCCCAAACACTTGAAATAATGAACCCTTTTTGGGAATAATGTAACAAACCTGAAAGCGGTGTAACGATCCTGAACCAGACTCGACAAACATGAAAAATGATGTATAAAATCAATGTGGGAATAAGTAAAGGGCAAAACTGTACAGTAAATTAATTTTAACTAACGCGAGGGTACTTTAACAAATTGTTAAAAAACGGGGTTTTTTTAGTGTGTATTTTGTATGAGGGTACTTTTTCAAAATTCGCTTGTTTTATTTATTCTTTGTAGTTTGTACCTATTCTATAAGGATTTTACCTTCCCTAAGTACCACCCATAGTCAAAACTCTTGATAATTGTGAACCTAATCAAGAGTAGGTAAAGGTAACTTACCGTCTTCTTCTTTGGTACCCCTGATACAGAAATACACATCATTATCGTAAATACTGATTGGTGAATCAATGTGGGCAACTTGATCCAAAAATGAATTAACATTCGCATTAAACAGAGATGATGACTTATCGTTGAATTCTAAAGAGTCATATAATCATTAAGCAACAAAAAAAAAAAAAGAAGCAGACAAGATTAGAAATTAAAAACAGCCACCACACCATCACCATCGCACCATCACCACCCCACACTATAATACTGCATATAAATTTGCATGGATCTTAGTTATAAACTTTCGATACTGTAAAACATCAAATTGGATCTTATCATGGATTTGAACAGATATAGATGATAGTTCTACGAAATTATTATCGTCGGAACAGAATTTGCCACTACTAAAAATTGAAACACAATCGATCTATAGAACATCAAATAAAGAACTCATTTAATCTCTAAAACTAAATCAAAATTAATGTTAACAGGATTATGATCTTAATATTGTTCTAACTGAAATTCCTAATTAATATTAAAATTAATATATTGATACGATTGAGATCTTAATGATGTCCCATTGACGATGGTGGTGGTGGAGACGACGGCAGCAGCTACAATGGTGCTCGGTGATTGTTAGAGAAGAAGGTGCGTTCTTTTCACTCACTTTAATTAGGTCGACAATAATTATGTTTTCATAATGTGGGTGAAAAATAGGGAAAGTGTGGGTGGTATTTAGGTAAAACCTTTATAAGAAAGTTAATCCTTTTGTTTTTTATTTTGTCTAAGATCACCGTATGCAACGTCAAAACAAAACCAGAAAATGAAGGTGTTACGAAAATCACCACTTCATGCTGCGTGCTCTGTGCTTTGGATCTTTGCGGTCGAGGAAAGTAGGCTGAGGTTGCTCCAGCATTTTCCTTACATATTATACTAGGGCTGTCTTGGATTATCTCATGAACATTTTCCAAAGATTCAAGATATAGAGTAGTTTGATGGCTGACATCATGAACCACGACTCAGTGTATGAATGCATGTAACTTGGAGAGTAATATCATGAACCGTGCTTCAGTTCTCAGGTGTAGTCTAATACGGGGGATATACATTTTTATTATATGCCTGAGGGTGGCGACCATCATGTCACCGTAAGTAGCCTAACTGATCAAGAAATATGCAACCAAACTACAAGGTTTAAGACAAAGAAGCCACCGAGAGTATTAAGGGGCTGCATGCCAAGTACTCAACGCTTTCGCTTTTTATCTTGATTATTTTTTTATTTGTATTTTTGATCGGTAAAGAAAAATTTGGTGTTGGCGAGTCTCAAACTCAAGCCAACTCAGATCACTGATATCATACTATAGTAAACTTAAGCCAATTTAGGTCACTGATATCATAACCGTACTATAATGGGGCCGGCTTTTCATCATGATTATCATTTTGATTATTTTTACGAAAATTGGGTTAATTGTCCAAATATTCTTAAAACATGGTTCAAATGTACAAGTAAAAATTAGTATGTGTAAAATGGACACCAAAAAGATGGCAAGGATGAAACTGAATTCATCCTGCTCTAAACTTAAAAAATAGTGAGGATGAAACTGGATGCATCCTGATGTAAATTAAAAATAAGAAAATTATTTGAAAATGGATAGGATGAAACTGTTTACATCATGGCTATTTTTACAAATTCGTCCATTTAAACAGTATCAAATTTTACATGTCTTTTTCACCCACAAATTGTTGATTTTGATCTTTTTAATCAATTTTGTGTTATTTTTAATACTGCTTTTCCACTAACAAAATGTTTTTAGAGTTCATAAATAAAGATAATACATACATATATATATATATATCTTACGATTATAAAATTATACGATAAACATTGTTATGCTATACCGAACAACTTAGTAATGTTGATAGTGATCTCTTCCGGTGTATTTTTTTTCCACAGCAAGTTCTAAGCACTAATTGCCACATTCGTGACCTTTCAAATAACCGAATGTGCAGATCCCGCATAGTACAGCGTAACAACAAATCTTATACACCCGTGTGTGATTAGATCCCAGTATATTTCGTTTTGTGAAACTTGCCCACGAATAATAATGACTTTGAAAATCTGCAGTACGTTTCTCTTACATAGTCTAAGTTAGCAAAATCTTCCATGGGAGGGTGAGAAAAATCTCTTTCGTTTTTGTTAAATGGATTCATGACCCTTCTTCCTCGATCTCCAAGTTGTTAGTTTCGTTGGTCCGTTAACTTCCTCAAAAGACATTGTTTGTTGTCGGTATAAACAATGTTTTGTTTGGAACCAATAATCAAATTCCAAAGGACAAATACAGAAAACATCAACTTTCAAGATTTTTTTGAACCTATGGTCGAAATGGTAACTTGTTAAAGTTCTTCACTTGATACGTACCGTACATGGCATTGTCTTTAATTTTTTAATAAATGTTAACTCATATATCCATGAATATTGCGTTAGGTTAAATGGTCAAAGGACATTCTTGGTATAAATTTGAGTTTTGGGGGTAAGTTACTAATATTAAAAATTTAGGGGGAAAAGTTATATTACTAATTCATTTTGGAAGTTATTCTAGCGCACGTCGTACAAATGTTGGCGCTCGTAGTACCAGCGCTGACGCTTCTAGTACAAACGCGAGCGTGCGTAGCAGAGCCGCTGGCGTTTGAATCAAGACCGTTAACGGCTAGTTTCTATCTCCGTAAATACGACTCGAGTTTGATCTCACAAATTCATAACAATCTTCCATCCGATGAATCTTTTCTTAATTTCAATTACTTTCGATTTTCAACCATGAATTTTGATTTTGATTCTTTTGAGGAAGATATGTAGATGGATGAAATGTTGTATGAAGAAGAGGAAGAAATAAGTATGGCGTTTTTGCGTGAAATGGATGAAGATGCAATTCAAGATAGAAGAAGGCGAAATTTTATGTTGCAATTACAAACCGGGATATGAAGTTGTGACTAGAAGATGGACGTGGAGAGATCGACATTTTTACCACGAAAAGATGATGCATGATTATTTTAATCATAATTATGTCTATTCCGATGAGGAATTTTAGCGACGATTCAGCAAGGACTGCAAATTGACGCAAAGGATTATTGCAGAGCTTTGTCAGGTACAACCTTTATTTAATTATCAGTATGATGCATGGCATGTATGAGGCTTTAGTCCCGAACAAAAGGTCACTGCGGCCCTCCGTATACTATGTTACGGGGTACTAGCGGATTCCAAGGACGAATACATCCGTATTGGGAAAACAACCCCCTTTAGGTATCTCAATTTTTTTTGCGAAACAATGGTCGATCATTTTGGTCCAACCTTTTTAAGAAAGCCTACTCAAAAAGATATTCGAATAATAACGGCAGAAAACACCGAGAGGGCTTTTCCAGGAATGCTAGGTAGTCTTGGCTACATGCACTGGACGTGGCATGCGTGTACGGTTGAATGGGTAGGCCAATATCAGGGTCATTATCCAAAACTAAGTGTAATTTTGGAAGCTTCAACTACTTATGATTGTTTTTGGCATGTATTTTTTGGACTCCCGGGTTCAAATAATGATCTCAACGTTTTATATAAGTCACCATTGTTTGAAGATCTTAAGAATGGGATCGCGCGGCATTGTAATTTCACCATCAACAGTCATCACTACACTCAGGATCATTATCTAGCAGACGAAATCTATTCATAATGGTCAACTATGATTCAAGCTTATAGTCAGGTAGGTTTTGGACCGACGACTTCGAATAATATGAAGTACTTTAACACCCAACAAATGAAATGCAGAAAGGATGTTGAATGCGTTTTTGGTATATTGAAAAGGAAGTTTGCCATCATAGGTCGGCCGACACGCTTTTTTGATCTTTAATAAATGAACAAAATTATGCTGACTTGTATCATTCTGCATAACATGGTCATTGAAGAAACCATACGTGACCCAACCTGGGCTAGATGAAGATTTGAGGCTGAATCTTGTGGTGGAGCATGGGCGTCCGAAAAGAGAATATAGACTAGTTTGCCACTGACATACTCCAAAACTGGGGAATCTATGGACAACTACGACAAGATCTAACTAAGCACCTTTGGATTTTAAAAGGCGAAAGAGACGATGTATGGGGGCGAGGCAGGGGCAGAGGGAGACGCAGATATATGTTATTTTTAATTTAGTGTTGTTTATTTTAATAAATATTTTTTTAGGAAGATAAATGTTATTTTCAATTTAGTGTTATTTATTTTAACTGATACAATTGAATTAAAATTACTTTTAAAGTTGTTTGTTTAAACGACTACACTTAAAATTAAAATTAAGGCAATTATATTAAAAGTAATTTTAAATAAACGAGTACAATTGAATTAAACTTAATTAAACTAGAATTAAAATCAATTATCAAGACTGTATTCATCTTCGTTTTATTTCGAGGCATCATTTTCGTCTTCTTCCATATTCACATACTGGCCAGTTTGTTGAGGGACCTGTTGTTGTTCGGCCGCGACTTGTTGTTGTTCGGCCGCATCCATCTCCTTAGTCCATGTAGCAAGTTTTCGTTCATTCATTATTGAAGTGTTCAAGGCGAGTAACTTGTTTAGCTTACAACCTGTAGTATTGTTCTCGCGAAATACGACTTTTTCGTTGTTGATTTATAGAAATGTCACGGTCCCTGGCTCTATCTGCTTCTATCTTCATCTCGAATTCCTTGTGCTCAGCATAGTTGAACTCGTTTGAACCTCATTCTAAAGATCGTTGGGCTGCGTCTCTCGTCGCTTTTGCAGATTTCTGACCCCCTCCTCTTCTTCTCTTGACGTTGGTGTTGAAGTCTAGATTAATGTTGTATTGTTCCTGACTACTTGGAGACCCGATATATGGAGATCTAGTTCCTTCAGGTGAGGAAGCGGGCCCTTCATTCTGAAAAGCCATGTGGTGATCTTGCAGGCACTTGATTACCTTCCAGTAAGTATGGATTAAACTTGTTAAGCACCCTCAAAATGGTGAAACAAGTTTCATGTTGGAAGCTTGTTTTGTGGGATCTTTGCCACTCTTCCCGACATCTTCGTTCCACATCCGGTTCGCCATCACCACTTCTTTTATTGCGCCACATTTGAGTGATCAAAGCTACATATTCATTAACGGAGGCTGAAATTGTGTGAAAACGATAACACAACCCATCGGCATCACGATTATTGATGTTACCGGTTTTTTCAGATTTTTTTTTTAAAATCTTATCATAAAAAGTTTTTTTTACCATTGATTTCATCTAATGTATAGAGTACATAATTTCTACAAAGTGACTCGTCTTCATCCATCGTATACTTGACACCACGAATTCTTGTGTTTCTTGGTTGTGATTGTTGTGTATGTTGTTGTGTTTCTTGTTGTGATTGTTGTTGTGTTTATTGTGGTGTTTGTTGTTGTGATCGTTGTTGTGAGGATGCCATATTTGTTAGAAATGAAATTTATAGAGATGAGACTTTTTCTGGTATATTGAGTTGATATGAATAATTTTATTTGAAATAAAAGAAAAATTAGAGATGGTATAAAATTGTGTAATTTTGAGGTAGTGATGAAGAATGTGTGAGTTTTAAGTTTGGAAATGAACTGAATTTACAGGGAAACAAAAATGAGTAACAGCCGTTGGCGCTTTTATGAAAAACGCGGCGTGTTTACCAAAAACGTTGGCGTGTGAAACACCAACGGGGGAGGTTTTGCCAAAAGCAACATCGCTTTTGTCTCAAACGCCAGCGCTTCTTCCACGCTCTCGCGCGCGCTTATTCTTCCATCTCGCTCAACAAACCAACAAATTTGTTGGTTTGTCCATCAATTTTTCATGTTTATTGAGTCCATAGTGGGATCAAAATCAACATATTCTTGTTTTGTTGAGTCCATAAGAACTGCTCTTATAGTCCATGGTTTTTATGTGAATATTGATCTACCTATCCAAAAGGGTCACGAAATTTTTCTCTAAATTTTCTTTAGTAGGTGTACAACATGATTGTACTTTCCTTTCCAAAGGATGATTAAAAAAAGTGGATAAGGATCTATGACATAGTTAGAATGACATTATATTGGTATCTAGGCACAATCTTTATTACAAAAATGAGTGCCTTCTATATCTTGCCGCAATATTTCTTATAATCTTTCCAAAGGATGATATGTTCTTCTTATAAAGATCTACCTTTCTACCGAAAATGAGTGCCTTCCGAGATACGAAACTTCATCATCTATAAATTTTAATTTTAATTGTTAGTCATCAACGGTTGAATTTCAAAGTGGTATATGGTGGTCTTTTGCGTCCTAGAAATTACTAAATTTTGGTGGGAATGTAGAGATTTATAAGAGGAGCATGTCATCAAAAAATTAGCTTCAAAATTCATTACCGTTTGGGTTTTATAAGGGAAATGGTGTCGAAATGTCAAGATAATATCACTCTAACCGTGTCATTCGATACTTTCCCAAGAAAGATATTGACAGTCGCTAAGAACAATTCAACTCAAGAGCTACATGTGAACAATAATAACCCAGTTGAACATAAGTTGATTTATTTCAATACCTCTAAATATATCCTTACAATAAAAATAAAATAAATAACCCACTGAGTAATAGTATGTTTAACAAGTAAACTGAGCTCGTCGAAAATATTATTTCTTCACCCCCAAAACCCTATTATTTCTCTCCTCCATAGGTGCCAAAGGATTGCATAATGTACGTTCGACCTGACTTCCTTACATCTTCCTCTATGTTCAACTTTCAAGCTTCAAAATTACTCAAAACATTAGCTGGACAAACCTATAGAACTTTGAAAGCCTTAACAAAGTAAAATCAAAACTCGAAATCATAAGCACAGTGCAATAAAATATGGCAGGCACCCTTTTTTTCCTTCTGAAAAAACATGCAGAGATCGTTTTACACATTAATACCTTGACATACCTAGAGTAGGCAAAGAGTTATGAATTTTTTGCGGAGCATAAAATTCACCTTGGAAAGAATATCTTTCCTTCATGGAAACCTCCCAAACTTAGAATCATTTTTATCCTGCACTAGAACTTCATAACACCTACAAACAAAAAAATTATCATAAGAAGATATTGAATACTCAACATCCGACAATATGGGAACATAACTTAATTCATTTTTGATCATATCCAATTCTAGCTGGTCATTTGCAGATAAGTTTCTCCAAGCATGATACACCGAACACCGATCAATTGTCTTATTGGATACAGAAGCCTGCTGCATATTACAGACTTTAAAGATTACATGATATATACTTATCCTTCAAAGAACCATCACTTGTCCACTTATCAATCGAAAACCTTATAGAAGTATTATCATTAATTTTAAATTTTAAATGATTTTGAAGAAAAGAAGTAGATTTAAGAAACTTCATCCATTTACCTCTCCCATGAGATTTAGAGTCAACATATGGAATCATAATATATCACTATTATTTCTGAAATTTTGTTGCACCATTTTCTTCCATGGTGTATTTCATTCCGTAGTATATTTCCATATCAATTTATCCTTCAAAGCTCTGCTTGTGCATCTCAAGTTTTTCACTTACAAACCACTATAATTCTTAGGCTTACAAATAATAATCCATGAAACCCAACATTTTTTTTATTCTCACTAGAATCCTACAAAATTACCTCATAAGCATTGTTAACTTCAGCTCCACAGTAGAAGGAATATGAATTAAAGAAAAAAGAAGTAGATAGAAAAGTTAGAAAGACAACTCTTGATGAGCATTAACCTTCCTACTTTATTAAGAAACCTTTTCTTATCCACCTCTATCTCATGCATTACCTCGTCCCAAACATAAATGTACCTAGAAGTAGCTCCCAATTGCAATCCAAGATACTGATAGGAAAAGACTCCAACTTACGTCCAATCTCTAATACCAAATAGTTAATAATGTCGTTTTTACCAATACTAATCATGGGACTCTTCTCTAAATTCAGCTTCTTAGCAGTAAGCATTTCAAATGTAGTAAGAATAAGAAGCAACTTCCTAATTTCCCCACAAGTGTGTTAATAAATATCAAAGTATCATTTGCAAATTTGCAGATGAGAAATCATTATACCATTATTCGCCACTTGAAAACCATGAATTTGATCTCTCAAGACAACATCCTTCACCAACTTTGATAACACTTATACAACTTACAAGAACAATAAATGAGACAATAGATCCCCTTGCCTCAAACCTTTTGAAGGCTTGAACTTCTCAGCTGAATTGGTATTCACTAGGTCTGTGATATGGGAAGAAGAAATGCGCTACCTAATCTAAGAAATCCACTTCCTTTCAGAACCATGCTTCAAAGTTCACAACAATGTTTTCTATTTGACATTATCAAATGCCTTTTCCATGTCCATTTTTACACAACACATTTAGATTATTCTCCTCCAACCTACTATCGATGCACTAACTAGCAATTAAAACTTCATTCAGAATTTGCTTGTCTTTAACAAAAGCTCCTCGATATTCTGATACCAATTTAAGCATTACAAGTTTATTATCCAAATATTTAGATAAAACTTTGTATGGACTTCCCAAGACTCAAAGGCCTGAAATCCTTTAAACCTTTGTCTGCAAGTAACTCAAAGATTTTTTCTTTGGTGGACGAGACTCTGTTGAGCGATAAAAACTCCGTCTCAATGGTCGAAATTCTTTTTCCAATGAAAGTTTCTCTTCCACATATAAGTATGAACCTACAATCACTTATTTCTTCATACTTCTCCAAATTATTTCACTTAAACCTCTTCTCCAAATTCTTCTTCACCAAGAAAATAAATCACCATTAGTAATCCAAGGGCAAAAAGAAACAAAAATGTGAAACCATCAAGCAACCCAATGAGTGGAATAAATTGGATTCATGGTAAACGACATGAGTTCGGAATAATATTAAACAACAAGTTGGTTTGGCGTACTCCTTGAGAATATATCTAGACATCAAAAGCGAATTGCATTTATCAAATTAAGGGGTTGGTGGTCTGAGGTCCCTGAAGTGTACAAGTACCTTTGTGCTGTTCAAGACCGAGTCAAAAAATATCCTTAGTATAGCATTTCAATTTCATAAAGCATATAAACCACACGCCTCAAAATTTTCAAGTAATTTTAGAACGTTGGTGGAAGAATACAAATACGTTGTATTTCAAGGATTTCCAATGTAATAAGTTCATTTTTTTCTCCAATTAAATTTTAGAAATTAATTTTAGAAAATTGTAAACTTTTAGAGTGTGCAAAGTTAAATTTATACAAAATATAGGATATGCAAACTTTAAATTATGCAAAAATGTCCAAAATTAAGAATGTGCAAAATTTTAATTATGAACATATTATTTATAAGAGTTACATCGTTAGACATGTACATGTTGTTGAGGAATATTATGTGAGGGAGATTTTCTTCCATTATTGACCAAGGAAGTCACAAGGTAAATGGCAAGAACAACTTCTGTAATACTCTGTTGATGCAGAAAGACTCCCAATATTGTTCAGACTGATCCAGACTAGGGTACAAGCTACACTTGAAAAATATCAGGCAGGTTGAACGATTTTCACCAAAAACCTTTTAAGCAGTGTCCCATATATTAAAATTGGTTTGGTTGATATCTCCATCAGTTGCATATGATATCCAAACTCGAACAAGGCCAACATCTTCTTCCAAGTGAAGTGAGCCTGCATTTTGAAGACAATTAATAAAATTAAAGGTGCAAGTCGAAAAAAGCTTGAAACTAGATATATTCATATAGACCCGATAGGCGGCATAAAAAAGACCAAACAACATAGATAAGACCAAGAGACATGGTCTAAGTTTCCAGTGGTAAAGACATTCCATTTGTAATCGGTAAAATTACACTTTAGTTAAAACAACTTACTGTTATATTTAAATAATTAAACTAACTATAACTATTACATCTTTCATTGATTTCTTTAACTTGTTGTGCGTCCATTATTTTAGCGTACGCCGTTAGAATCTTATGCTCATCTTAATTGCTAAAACATTTTTCCACAAAAAAAATGATTTTTTTTGAAGCTTCTTATTCACGATCTTTGTTTTTCGACTAAACATTCGTTTTCTATGAACTCAGATATATCAAAACCATAATCCATATTACGAGAAACTAGAAGAGTGTAGAAAAAGTTACGAATTGAAATATTTATAGGAATTTTCGATCGTTGGATAATAAAATTCAAGGCCGAGGTACAGAGTCTCTATCACTAACGATATAGACTTCGTCAGGCTATGAAATCTCTGTTGAGATGCCAAGACTCTACTACTCGGTAAAAACTGTATCCCAACTTTGAATTTGTTGTTTACACAACTCCATAGTGAGTGCATAAATGAAAACCTGTTGGTTTTCCAGCTCCGTAGGAATCGACCTAAGTATTATGTAAATTAGAGGGAAAGAAGTAGGGCTGCACATGGGTCGGTTTTGGTCGGTTTTGGCCTCACCCACCACCCAACCCACTGATGGCGGGTAACAGAAGTTGTCACCCGCAACCAACCCACCATTACAATGGGTCGGTTTTCACCCGACCCACAATATGTCGGGTTGGATCGGGTGAGTGGCGGGTTACCCGCCATAACTTGCAAGTTACCTATTTAAACATCATACTGAAGTTACTTAAAAGTGTTTACAAAATATTGTAACTGCATGCAAAGTGATAAAGGTCTAACAATAACAATAAATGAGTTCAACTGTTCAAAGCTCAAAAGATAAAAAGAGTGCATTACTATTGCCTACTATACTAAATCCAAATAAGCTAGTTTTTCACATGCCAGCAGCCAGCCTCCTCTTTCACTGACAAAGTAGCTTTAATAGTTTAATGCTTTCAAGTTTCAACAGCCAATCCAAACTGCAATTTTGTACCCTGAAATGGTAGGATAATCAGTTTGTTAGACATTAAATAGCAAGCTCAGGCTAACTAAATGATAACTGTTTATGCCATAGACAAAGCATTGAATCCCAAATAATTTTGCTGCATTCATGTTGGTTTCATCGGAAAAGTATAAAAAAGAATTAACACCATCACCACATAATTGATACGATTCTTACCCTTTGCAGTTTTTTCTCTGTTAGCTTATTCTATGATGATGGAAGAAGCAGCAAGGTCACCAAATATCTCTGCAAGCGAAATGAGTAAACAGAATGGATGTAATAGAAGTACAAAAAACCTAACCAGCACTCTATTATAACTTCAAACTTCAAAAGAGCCTTAAACCCTAAATATTTTCTTACTTCGATGTTTGATCTGTAACCCTAGTTGTGGAGAATCTGATTAGAAGTGATAAACCTAAGAATGCCCAGTTCACACAGCTCCATTGAACAATAATCTATTTGATCAAAATTTTAATCTAATCAACGTCTTTAATTCTACTGTCCAGATAATAGAATAATGGATTTATATTCCAAACCTTCTTGCATCTTCGTAACACTATGATACAAATAGTAATTTATTTTACAGAATCTCATCTCCACAGTCAAATTACACTCTAGAGTCTAGACAAAGGGGCTTCCTGAGACAAGCTTTCGTTGGTTGAGTTTTTTAGAGAAATTGTAAAGTAAAGTATTCTGCACAGAATATTTCGCAAAATGTATGAAACAAAACACAAGACTGTGCAGTTGCGACAATAAGGTCGAGAAGATGGTGTAGATGAGCCAGATGTACTCCCTATCCCTGCTGATGGTCCATGCACTTGTCCAGAACGCGGTGGATGTGGAG
Source organism: Papaver somniferum (assembly GCF_003573695.1). Taxonomy (NCBI): domain Eukaryota; kingdom Viridiplantae; phylum Streptophyta; class Magnoliopsida; order Ranunculales; family Papaveraceae; genus Papaver; species Papaver somniferum. The sequence goes on from NC_039367.1 coordinate 54,944,386, forward strand.
GGGGAGGTCCCATTTGTGATGCCACTCCATTTACAACTGGAAGATTAAAATCAGAATCAGCTTCTGAGATTTCAACCATGGTAACCTGCACAAAAGAAACAAGTTACAAGTTACAAGTTAGTGAGTTACAACAGTAGCTACAGTACAACAATCAACAAAATACAAAATGGTACCACTGGTGGTGAAGACTGAAAAACATAAATGGTCATCAAATTGAAATACTAAGTAAAGTACAGCAACATAAACTCATCCAAATCAGCAACAATCAACAAAAGAATATATTAAACCCTAATTGAAAGAGAAGAAAACTAGAATCACCAGTACCCTGATTGAAATCAAAAACAAGCAATTCATCAAACCCTAATTGAAAAATAAAAAATCAAGTCGTTAATCGGACCCTAATTGAATTTGAAGATGAAAATATACTAGAAGTATAAAATAATTCATCAAACCCTAATTGATGATTCATATCAAAGAAGAACATAAACTACACAAAATGGTTCCAAAAAAAAAACCTAACTGTAACAGACTAACAGTATCTTACTTACTGAACTTTGAATTAATGTTACTATGTTGAATCTTGCATTGAAGGACTGAAATCTAAAGTAAAAATGGCAGCGGCAATTTTTTTTTTTCGAAGAAGAAGAAGAGTGAAGACTGAGAGAAAGAAAGAAAAATGGCAGAAGAAAGAAGAAGAGTGAGACTGAGAGAAAGACTGAGAAAGAAGAAGAGTGAAGAGTCTGAAGACTGAGAGAAAGAAAGAAATAAGAGTGAAGACTGAAAATGGCAGCGGCAGGCTTTGCGATTAGGTTTAGATAAGAGTTCGTTTTGTATAAACGGCTAGGATTAAATGATGAGGGTAATCTAACGGTTGTTGTAGTTTAAGGCGGGTGGGCGGGTTGGGTCGGGTGACGGAAGATGCTACCTGCACCCAACCCAACATTTGGCGGGTTCAGATTTTGTGATCCATAGTCGACCCACTCCTAAATGGGTTGGTTCGGGTGTGGGTATTTTTGGGCGGATGCGGATTGGGTCGGTGGGTTGGGTCGGTTTTGTGCAGCCCTAGAAAGAAGCGTAAAACAACCATTTCATCTTTGTACAGAACTCCCAAATTACTAAATTGCACAAGTTAAAACCAGAATATGACAAGGAAAAGGTTGGCATTTTCACCTAAATTACAGCAACCTAAATTCTATATGGTTTAATGTAAATTACATAATGATTGGAATCAATTTTAGATATAAATCTATCTTGAAGAATTTATTTATTTGACAAAAAAATGACACATTTCATTAAAAAAAAAATGAAAACAACAAGAGGTGACCTCAAACATACATTAGAGTTGAAAACAAATTAAAGCAATTTAGCTATTGCTTACCATTACCCATAAGAGTATTCAAAGGGAATCTTCCAAAAATGTTTGTATGCAAGCATAGAGTGTACATTTTGTTGCACCAACAAGTTGATTCATAGATCCTGTTGCCGTCGGGCCAGTTATTTTTTTTTTCCTGGATTACATGAAAGCTATATATTCTTTAGGACTTTACCCAAACGGGTGCCTCTGTTGGGCGGCACTCATCTTAAAATGCCATTGTTTCTGAATTAAATTAAAAGAATAAAATTTTCGTATGTCTTCAAAACTTTTATAAATCTACATAATCAAAAGGCTCCCTGAAATATCTACATTCAATTCAGTTTAGATAAACATATCGATTTTTCATTAATTGAAGAAGAAAGAAAAAAATGTGAAAAGGAAAACAGAGTGCTAGAAAGAAAAGAAACTGATACATTTTTTTTCCTTCTATATTAAACATATAATTGCACAAACAAGTTCTTCCCAAACACAAATCTTACATATATCCGGATCACATATAATTTCTTTGTAAGTATATGTAATTAAGTACAATCAAAAGTAAAATTAAAGGGAAATTTCAAAAGAACCAAAAAAACGAAATCGGAAAAAGAGAAAGAAGCTTGAAGAAGATTTAGTTAGATGAGAGACGAAGCAAGGAAAATAGGTTGTTGATGAGAAGCTTTAGTAGTAGAAGTAGTTGGCAGATTCTGTTTAGCACGAACCAAACGTTTCAAGTTCTTCAACTGATTGATGAATTGTTTGTAAGCACAAACTCTAGTATTAACCGTTGATGAAATGCTGTATATCAAACTCTTTCTCAATCTCTTCAATCTATTCCCAAACTTAATCTTCAACCTGCAAATCCTAATCCTGATTGGATTACTCGATCGTGAAGAAGAAGAAACAGCAGCATCAGCTTTTTGCATAGTTTTGTAAATCATGAACTGAGCTTTTCTGTGTTTCATATCTTCTGGATCTTCCTTCTCCATTTGTGCATACCCAAATGATCCACTAGTATTCTTCATCATCATCATTATAATATTGAAATTTGTTAGGTAAGTTGATGAGAAAAAAATACTTTAAGATAGCTAGAAATAAGAAGAGAGATTCTTCTTCTTCTTAATGACTAGCTAGCTTAAGTTTTGTTTGTGAATTTGAGAGAAGTTGCGGGGAGATGCTGCATTTATATATGCGGATGACTAGATGCTGGCAACTTGACATAGAAGCGAGTGAGACAGAGAGAGGAAACTAGTTTTAATATTTAGAGTGAGACAGTTTTAGACAGATGGAGAAAGAGAGTGGAGTGCATGTGAGAAGTAATAAAAGGGCCGGTTTTGGTAGTAGTAGTAGAGAATAATGGAGGGAGCAAATTTAAGTCGTCCTGTGAGCTGGGGTACTACGGTCATGTTTAATCATTCTTTATTCCAAGGAGCTGAAACTGTCATCATCTATATTTGTCAAATAAAACCTCTAGGAAAAATAAAAATAAATAAGCATATTTGCAAGTTAAATAAAGTATAATCCGTATGATATCATTATTCACCACTTTGAAAATCAACCTGTTGAAAATTAACGATCGAAATTAAAACGGGTAGATGATGAAGTTTGGTACATCGGATTGTGCTCTTTTTTCGTAGAAATCTAGAGTTTAATAAACCTCGCGTTTTTAGGGGCCGCTCAAAAGGATTTAGGGGCCATCAATTTATACCCATCCAAAGACTCTAGTTAAGGGGTACCCTATATGATATTGAAGTTACATAAATGCCCTTCTGGTAAAACCGTATAAAAACCAAATCAAAAAAAATTCTACTCATTTCAACTCTTCTTCTTCCAGTTTCATATCTTCCGATTGTGGAAGAAAAAAACTTTCCTCGTTCAACCGAAACATCGCCGCGAATCGTAAAATCAAAACATCGTCGATTCGTTTATAAAACAATGGATAAGGGAAATGAAACCCACGGACCTAGAACCAAAAATGTTGCTCGGGGTATCGATCCAAAGATTGGGATTTTAGCAAGAAATAAAGAAATTCTTGCTGCAAATGAAGAAGAACGCGAAGAACGCGAAGAACAAGTACCCGACAATGTAGTCGGTGGTGGCGATTCCGATAGTCAAACACTTCGTCAACTTCAAATGGCCCCAATTAGGTAAGAATCTATCATTTTTGGTGTTTATTTCGCTTTAATTCGTCGAATCGAGAAAAAAAAATTCTAGGGTTTTCGGTTATTTATCCAGATTCGGACGATATTCATGCTCATTTACTTCCGAATGTAGTCGTGTTCTTCATTTCTCAAGAACATCGACAGTATTCGGGAGAAAGATTTGATGATTATCTGCCGAATATTGGTGGTCATATCTTCCTGGATACAAACTGCTAATAATCGGTAGTTTAATGAATTTTTTGGCTACCGAATATATTTAAGTAGACACAGAGTATTCGGAAGAACACTCACTACCGAATGTATATATTGAAAAAATCTCAAAATTTCTGATATAGGAAAAATCTCATTTTGGGGCCAGTATTTATTCGGAAGACAATATAATGTTTTATACCTCTGATTGTGTAGGATAAAATTTTAGAGTTTCTGAACTCCAGTTGATGAATATTCGGTTGTAAACATGTTTAGTTATATTCCGATTGTTTTTCATTCGGAAAAAATATGTGTCTTCTTACTTCCGAATTTGTACATTCGGGTTATAGATGTGCACTTTGTCTTCCGATTGTGTAGGATGAAAAATTTACAGCTTCTGAACTCCAATTGATGCATATTCGGTTGTAAACATGTTTAGTTATATTTCAATTGTTTTGTATTCGGGAACGGTATGTGTCTTTTTACTTCCGTATGTGTTAATTCGGGTTATATTTCCATACTTTGTCTTCCGATTGTATAGTTTGTAAATATTGTTCCTTTCTTTGTTGTTTAGACAAAGTCGAGAAAGGAGGAAGAAAGTGACAGCTAGTGCTAGGAGGGAAAGGAGCACCAAAGATAATTCAAGTGCTCAACAAAGCTTACAAGAACAAAGCAGTCAACAAGGAGTGCAACCAAGTGCTGAACAAAGTGTAGAACAACAAGGCAGTGAACAAGGGGTGCAACCAAGTGTTGAACAAGCCGCTCAACAAAGTGCAGAACCAACTGCTCCACAAGTTACACCCCACCATGAAATTGAACCAGTTGATCCAGTGCCAAGAGTAGAAGAAGAAGGACAACCAAGTGGTACCCAAAAAGCCAAAAAAGGAAAAGATGGTGTAAAGAAGGATATTGCTAAGAAAGCATCACATCTTGTCCCTCAGCACTTGAAGAAGAAGGGTATTCTAGCAGGCACAATCCTTGGGCTACCGGCGGATGGAGGAAAATTGCTATTTGGATACAAAGACTCATGGGCCAGAGAAATATACGAAACCGAGGTAATAAAATTACTATTTTTTATTAATGTATTGTCTATGTGTTATATCGTAATATGTATTAAGGATTTTTTTATGTACTTTAATAGGATCATCAAGATGCGGTCCGTCTACTCAAACCTACCGCCGCACCAACAAAAATGCTTGCGTGGCCTTTATCCGGTGAATGTGAAAGGTTCAAGTCAATTGTTGCCAACTCGGGGTTAGCTAATGCCGCCGAGAATTCATTGTTGGAACATGATCGTGTGGCCATATCGGCGTTCGTGGAGAGAATGTATCCTGAGACCGATACTTTCCATATGCCGTTTGGGGAGATGACGATTACTCCGGATGATGTTGTGCAGATTCTTAACCTTCCCGACCAAGGCACAGCTGTGAAGTTTAACTACACAAAGCAGTTAAGTTGGGCAACTTTATGCTCTAACTAAAAAGTGCTTAGGTTGGGATGAAGAGACAACAACAACAGAGTTTAGGAGGCATGCAAGTTACAGAACAAGACAGATCAACATTACAGCTTTGATGAATATGTTTCGAGGCACCTTGGAGAAGGAAAAGAATGGAACGTTAACTGATGAGCAAGTGAACCACGCTGCCACCGCATATCTCCTTTGTGTATTGGGATGTGTCATATTCCCCAATACTTCTGGCAACCGGATCGACGCCAACCTTATACAACTTTTGGATCCTCTCCATGAAGTCGGTGACTATTCTTGGGGCACGGCATGCCTAGCATTCTTGATGGAAGAGTTGAGAAAGGCTTCGAGGCTAGGAACCTGCCAAGTTGCCGGGAATGTGGCTCTATTGCAGGTTTTTTCTTTAACTCTATAACTCACTCTATAGTTATTCAGTAGACAATACATATGATGCAATCATAACTCCAAATGACGCATATTCGGTAGGAAATTATCCATCTCTTTTCCCGAATGTTGGTTATTCGGTGGTTAGGTACTTACTTTGTTTTCCGATTATATACAATCGGAAATATTCTTTTGATATTAGAACCGAATATACAGGCCAGAAAAGCTATAGGTTACTGAACTCCAAATGACGCATATTCGGTAGGAAATTATCCATCTCTATTTCCGAATGTTTGGTATTCGGTGGTTAGGTACTTACTTTGTTTTCCGATTATATACAATCGGAAATATTTTTTGATATTAGAACCGAATATACAGGCCAGAAAAACTATAGGTTACTGAACTCCAAATGACGCATATTCGTTAGGAAATGATCCACCTCTATTTCCGAATGTTGGTATTCGGTGGATAGGTATTCAGTTTTATTTCCGATTATATAATCGGAAATAAAGTTTGGAATTACTACCGAATATACAGGCCAGAAAAACTATAGGTTACTGAACTCCAAATGACGCATATTCGGTAGGAAATGATCCATCTCTATTTCCGAATGTTGGTATTCGGCGGATAGGTATTCAGTTTTATTTCCGATTATATATAATCGGAAATAAAGTTTGGAAATTACTACCGAATATACACAATCTATTTACTAAAACTTGGTTTCTTATGTATATAGGCATGGATCTATGACCACTTCCCTATCCTGAAGTTGGCCGGAGAGAACCCGGGGTGGTGCAAAGGTACTCCTAGAGGAACAAAGTATATATTTGAAGACAACCGTTCTAGGACAAAGAGAGCAGCAGTTGATTCGCATGAGGGAGATTTTGGACCAATTGAAGGCCTCGGACGTATGCTTTGATCCATACAAGGAAGATCGATCCAGTGGGCATATAAATGTTCGGTCGGACTTGTCCCTTTATTTTGGACCGTTGTGGCACCCCACAGGATATGTGATGTATAACCCCTCTAGGGTGATGCGACAACACGGGTATATACAACAGCAACCTGTGGAGAAAATGGGGGATTACTACAAATTGGAGTTGGAGTTGTGCTCTTCTAGTGGTGATAATCTCACGATTGTTCACACAGGCCCACCTACTGTTCTTGATAACTGGGATAAGAGGAATGACTTCATTATCGACACTGGTAGACGAACCACCCGAGGTGATGAAAATTCTCCAGACTATATGAGTTGGTATAACAAGGTATCACATCCTTTGGTTATCCGTGAAATCAAATCCAACACTACTGCGGCGGGTTCAAGTTATAATTGTATCATCAAAGACAAACCAGCTGGTTATGATAGACTGGTGCGTGTTCTATATTTTGTTCATTTTATATTATTCCTATAAATCTTAGGTAATTACCGTTTGATGTTATGTCATTACGTATAAAAAACAGGTGAATAGGTTCAAGCGTGTTTCCAAAATGTTAACTGCATGCCTGAAGAGCGGAGATCCCATGCCAGCTGAGAAGATCAAAGAGGCTAGAGATCTAGTTGATAATATGGATAACGAAGATTATGCTGCCCAGTTTGGGGAGAAAGTCACGAAGAGGCATCAGCCCAAGGTGGCAGTATCAAAGACGGGTAAAAGAACTCGAGCTTCATCGAGCGCTGAAGCTGCTCCAACTGAAGCTCCAACTGAAGGTGCTCAAACCCGTGGTCGTGCAGGACTGGGAGGTAGTCACGGTCGTAAAGTAAAGAAGAGCAGATAAATACAATGATTTGTGTACATTCGGAAAGTTTGGGTAACTAAGTTAGACAAGTTCAAATGACAATGATTTGTGTGGTACATTCGAATTTTGGTAACTAAGTTAACTTCCGATTATTTCAAGTTCAAAATTTGAAAAGTAAGTTTTTCCCAAATTCTGATTTTTGGGCCATCGTACATTCGGAACTTTACAAAAAAAATTATCCTCCGAATATTACAAGTTCAAAACAAACCATGCCATGGCTCTAGGTGGTTCCAAGGGCCAATATAGAAGGTTAGACACCCATATTCGGAAGTTTTGGTAACGTTAACTTCCGATTATTTCAAGTTCAAAATTTGAAAAGTATCAGTTTTTCCAAATTCTGATTTTTGGGCCATCGTACATTCGGAACTTTACAAAAAAATTATCCTCCGAATATTACAAGTTCAAAACAAACCATGCCATGGCTAGGTGGTTCCAAGGGCCAATATAGAAGGTTAGACACCCATATTCGGAAGTTTGGTAACTAAGTTAACTTCCGATTATTTCAAGTTCAAAATTTGAAAAGTATCAGTTTTTCCCAAATTCTGATTTTTGGGCCATCGTACATTCGGAACTTTACAAAAAAATTATCCTCCGAATATTACAAGTTCAAAACAAACCATGCCATGGCTCTAGGTGGTTCCAAGGGCCAATATGAAGGTTAGACCCCATATTCGGAAGTTTGGTAACTAAGTTAACTTCCGATTATTTCAAGTTCAAAATTTGAAAAGTATCAGTTTTTCCCAAATTCTGATTTTTGGGCCATCGTACATTCGAACTTTACAAAAAAATTATCTCCGAATGTTTTATTCGGAGGGAATACGTGTATCGTTAGCAACCGATTGTAGTGCATCATTGGTACGAAACCTCAACGGCCATATTTTCAGAAACCTCACGGCCATATTTCAAAAATTAGAGCCGTTGGAACTCTAATCTATATAAGGAGGGTAACCCCTCTCAGTTATTATTGAGTAAAAATCAGAATGAAAAACATTTTCAATGGCAAGTCCATCATCAATCGACACATACTTCGAAGATGCAAGCGAACAACTACATCAATTGGCAATGAGCAATCGGAAGAAAAGAAATACAAAAAGGAACAGACAACCCAAAAAAATTAAACCATCGTTAGTGGCAACGAAGGAGGAGGAAGAGGAAATCAAGGCTAAGAAGCGAGGTGAAGAACAATTCCATCATAGAGAAAGATTAAAACAAGTTGAGGAAGAGACCGAATGGATAAAAAATTATTACATTGTGAAAGATCTACCCAAAGAACAGCAGGACGATCGTGTATTTTGGATTAACGTTTTATTGGGTCCTTTTGTTGGTAAGTACAAGAAGCCACGCCACAATTATGAACCATCCCATGTTTCTTCAAGGGTGCACCATGTTATAAAATTGTGCACCGAGTACAACCGTATTCTTGCTAGGCACAGAGACGACAGGTTTGCGGCACAAGATGCTTATTCCAAGTGGAGAGGAGAGTCGTTTCTACATTTCGAAGCCGCATTGATCGTTGCATCTCGGACTGGGAAAAAAGAATAACATGTGATGTTTGAGTGCTGTAAATTCAAATTTTTAATATTAATCGGCGGTTTGATAAAATATGGAATTCCCGAATATGATTAATCGGATTGAAGTGTTATAATACTGTTGTTCCGATTACTGATTAATATTCGTAATCAAAACGTGTATCAAAGAGCCCGATTCCTACATTTGGGAGACAACATTGTATTATTTGCGACCGATTAAATCATATATCTTCACAAAAAAGTTTCCAAAAAACTTATACAAATTACATGTTCGAAAAAAAAAGATCAAACATCGTCATCATCCGAGGGGATCAATTCGAGTAACTCAGCGGGAAAGTTGTGGTCCATAACGCGATCCCAATCAACCATGTTGGACTCATATTGTTTCACCCAATCCTTGCAATGGTTCATCGGGAAGTAATCGTGCCACTTACTCAATGGAGGTAACGGAAAATCTTTCTTTACTCTTAAACCGATAAAATGCATTTCATTCACAAATGCCATTACGATTCTTCTATCTTTAGCCGACTCGTCGCAAGCCGTTCTTGTGGGTGCAAACGTCATGCTAAGTCCATACATAGGAGGAACAAAGAAATGTACCACGCAATTCAAAACGTCCGCTAGGAGATATCCAAATTTAGGCATTGTCATCCAATACTTGGATCCGATTGTCTTCAATCCCTTTCGGCACTTCACACGCGCAACTAAGTCTTTGAACTCTTGTTCTTTGTCGTATCTATCTCCTCGCCTCATCATCTCCATATAAAAACCCTTGTCCTTCACTAGTTGTACCGCCATCTTATTTCTTAAATATTGGCATTGGGTGAAATCTTCGATATCCGCCTCTCTAAAGTAACCCATTTGTTCCGTAGCAACGTGAAACCCCACAATTTCCATGCCCATCAACCTCGTCGGTCGACAAAACAAATGGAATGATAAGTGGAGGGAGTTGTTCCAAATACTCTTTGTATATTGTATATGTGGATCGATTTGGTCTTCCATTAAGATCTCTAGGGCAACGAAGAGTACCTTTGTCCTCTTTTATAGTAAGAATTTCCATTGATTGGGTTTGTTGCGAGGCGTTCATTTGCTCAACAACTTCTTCGACAACATTGGGTTGACTTACTTGAGAAGGCTCTGTAGAGATCTTTGGACGACCGCTTTTCTTAGGCTCCGGCTCATCTTCAAATTCGGCTTCCGAACGCTCGTGCCTAGACAATATTCTTTTATTAGACAAATACTCCTTCAACTCTTTTCTTTGGATGGTCCTCGACACTTCGGTGTTCGGCCTACCGGTGTTCTTTTGCTTAATAGGTTCATCAACCTCCCTTAAAGAAGGGTGAAGGGCTTCCTCCAAATTATGCATCAATATTTTCTTCTTGGTGTCGTTTGATGTAGCGTAACGCTCGTCTATTCGTGCACACAATTCCGACTCAAAGAAAGACGGACCATCAACTACCGGGGTGTTCGGAGTGAAATTTAATTGCTTCCAAAATGGGTGAATATCATCGATGTCAATCACTTCAACATACCTACCCAACTTATGACGACACGGGAGTCCAATACCTATCATATCCTTGCAAACACAAACCGTATTCTCGTCATCATAAGTTTTATATAACTTCAATTGTTTCATCATGCGATTTATTTCCCATCTTGAAACTTTATGAACAACTCCCCTTAGAAGAAATTTTTCCTTAATGTGTTCCATCGGGAATTGGTGTACACTAAATTGCATACATTTCCTAATCTTTACGAGATCACGATTGGTGAATTCATGGATTGCTTCTTGGATCGACACAACTCCATTTTGACTACCAATTAGTATTTTCTTTAGTCGACCATGAGACCCCTACGCAATGCTTGTCGCCTCGTTCTTGAAGTTACGATATTCATATGTCCATGCAAACACAAACCTCTCCTTAATCGTTAACCATTGTTTTTTACAATACTCAACCGGTTTTGGGTAGTCCGTGCCGTATTCATCCTCAAATTTCTTCAAGTTACATTCGTAAATTTCCTCGGTCATCGACCAAACGATTTTGTCCCATGCTTTCATGAACATTTTCCAAATAATTCTATCCTCCTTCCACTTTTCTTCAAATAGCCTATCCTCTTCCTTACGTTCTTCCACGGTTAATTTACTAATGCGCTCATCCTCTTCCTTTGACCTCTTGGTACCCTTCCTTGGTCTTTTATCTTGGAAATGATGATGGCAATTGGTTTTGAGATTGCATTGAATGTTCCACGTACATTGCAAGTTTTGGGCTTCCGGAAACACTACCGCTATTGCATGCATTAAGGCTTGATCGTTATCCGTTACAATAACCCTTGGAAAATTATCATCGTTATAAATGGACCTCAACGTCTCCAACATCCAAATGAAACTCACATTGTTCTCATGATCCATTAAACCCCATGCAATCGTAAACGTGTTTTTGTCCGAAGTATGGCAAGCAATGTTCAACAACGACATGTTATACTTGTTTGTCTTATAAGTAGCATCTATCAACAAAATTTGATGAAAGCATTGAGACAATTGGATCATTTCGGGATGTGCCAAGAAAATACGAACCACTATACCATCCTTTTATTCCCTTCTCAAGGTGTAGCCGTGTAACTCCGCTAACCACTCCGATTGTTGCATGACCGTTCTACCATCCCATTCAGTCCTTTTGATCGTAGCTAAGACCGAATTAATTGTAGACAAAGAAGACAAGTTGTCGGGGTCGTCCGCCTTTATTTTACTTAAGATCGCACTCGCTTTTTGGATCCGCATAGACCTCACCGTCTGCATTTGATGTGGTTTTAACTTGGCAACCGTTACATGTCCAATTAAATCCAACGGATCATCATGGTTGTGACAACCGTTATCAACTTTATACATTTTATACTCTTTACCTTTAATACCATCGGGCTTATAGAAGACAATCTTAAATGGGCATCCTATCTTCTTGGTATTGCTTCGGTATTTCCTATTCGTCTTCCGTACGTGCTTACTATTCTTTCCCTCGTGACTCTTTCGCGTCCCACCTCGCTCGCAAATCATTTCAAATCGAGTGTCACTAACATGATTATTTTGAACTACCACGCACATGTTATCTTTTGCCTTGTTCATAAGCCATTCCTTTGCCTCCTTCTTACTTCCAAATGTCTAAACGTGCATAAAACAAAACAAATCTAATAAGAATAACCATTTAACATATAAATTTTGAAAAAAAAAAGTAGTAATGAGTATACCAAATCGTTTGCATAGTATAGGGAAGTGTCGGGCCTCAAATAGAAATCATCAACAAACTCTTCAATGGCCTGCATATGAAAGCAACAAATTATTATACAATAATCGGAGGTTATTAAATAAGTCAAACTGCCGAATATACTATATTCGGAATCCTATCGGTTATCCAAAACACCCGATTTATGCAAATGAATGTACACAGTTTACTGAGTGCAAAAAATGATATAATCGGAAGCTAAAATATATAGTAAAACATCCGAATATAAATAACCGGGAGATAACTTTAATCGATAAACATCCGATTTTCAAGTTTTCGGAAATTTTATTTTGAGGCCACTATTATATTCGGCAGTCAAATAATGTTAAACTATTACCGATTGTAAAGGATAAGAATACTGAGTTTTGAAATTTTTTGAGGAATTCGTTTTTGGGGCCATTCGGGGGTAAATAACTCTAAATAACTACCGAATGTAGATTTTTTTGGAAAACCAGTTTGGGGTTTTTTCTCATATTCGGCAGTAAACTACTATCTTGGAACTACCGAATATACATATTTGGTACTCAGTGTGTTATATTCGTAAGTTTATTCGAGAAATTATCTACCGAATCTGGGTAGTTCATGGCATTCAATGCATGCAATAATCGGTTTTTCTTGTTTACAAAAGCACACAAACGCATGAAAATCGAGTATTTGAGTTTCTTAACACAATATATGTGTTTCAATATCAGGCGATTCTCCATTTTCTTCCATGAAAGCGTCGTCTAGGTTTTCCTCTCCACAAAAGTTTGGATCATTCAACATATACCCCAAATCGTCTTCTCTAAACGGTCGTGAACCCTCAACATTTTGTTCTTCGCCATGATTCTCACCTTCTTCTTCATATCCATCCATTTTTGTAGTGATAAAATGGGTTTTCCCTTTTTTCCTTCACATTCTTCTCTATAACTCTAACAACTCAAAAATGAAAAAGAAATGGAAAAAATGAAACAGAAATCATTCTAATACTGCACCGACTACAATCGGGAGTCTAGGTAATATTTTGGCTTCCGATTACAATCGGAGGATAACAATGTTATCATATCCTCCGAATATATAAGGGTAATTTCGCCATTACGAATTACGCGAGATAAGGGCTGGCTACATTTTCCTTTTGGATGACCTTTTTTGTTTTATTGTTGGCCCCTAAATCCTTTTGAGTGGCCCCTAAAAACGCGAGGTTAATAAAAGGTACGTCTCATAAAAATATTGGGTTCATTGTCATTTAGATTCTAAAGAATTATTGGTTCAATCTTGGATGTATAGTGTCCATATAAAATTGTATGTATATCCTCCTTCTCTATTTGTAATTATAACAATCCGGATTCAGTATGTAATAAATGGAGTTGCAACATTTTTGGACGAAATTATCTCGACAATATAATAATACCACAGATTCTATGTGCCATTCACTCCATTGAAATTTATTCATAAATGCATGGTAAAAAGAAATTATTGTGATCCAACGAATATTGCATCGTTAATCTGGCGGGAAAAAAGTGGATGATGCAATTTTATACGTATAGCATTGATTTAGTTAAAGTTAAAGCGAGTTTTTGGGTTGTTTAATATCGAAATCCATGATTGAAATACTTATTAACGGATACGAGTTATCCTTGGAAATTGGCATTAGCTATCTACACCTGATTCAATTGGAGTTATCTTTGAAATTTAATGTTGGCTTTCATAAATCTGACATGATAAAATTTTATCTTTGGGGATTAATATCGCCTTTCCTAATTATGATAGATATGGGTTATCCTTAAAGAATAATTGATCTTTCCCTATTCGACGTATACTCCTGAAGTGTAAGCGTATTTACACTCGAGGTGTAAGAAGGCTCATAAAATGTAAACAACAATTAATTGGGGTGTTACAAGCTTTCAGACGGCTAGTGACATTTTACTTATTTGGATAAGCTTCTTCGATGAGGGTGTGCTAATGGTATTGACCACATTGTAATACCCCAGATATGATAGTGGTTCGCTAAATGATATTTGACAACCATGTATTTTAAGCTTACACACTAAGGCCTTTTGAATGGTTTTGGAGTTGAAAAGAATCGTGAAGTAAAGCGTACTCAGGCAGGAATAATCCAAGAATAGATAACCTTCTAAAAAATTAATTATTGTTGGATGACCATATGAATTCCCTTAGAAACCCCACAATATTGGATGGCCGCAATGGCTAAACGGGAACAGTTAATGAAGGTCCAGCTCGTTGCAGTAATGAATATTAGAAAATTAATGAGAGAATATATTAAAAAAAAAGGTAATTCTTTATTTTACATAAAGAATGATTTAAGATGATGAAAGAGACCAAATTTAATCACGCACAGGATAGACAGATATAGAGAATAAGTTATTTGTTTCTTCAGTTAAAACTAAAAAGACACTTTTAATATACCTAAAATATGAGTGACAATTGAAATAAATATATGTGAAGAATAAAAGAAAAACAATCAACCACTGCTATATACGTCCATACTATTGTTTAGTGTGAAGCTCATGGGAAAAAAAATATTTATCACCGAATTAAATATATTGGTTCGACGAAATTAGAAAAAGTATAAAGAATAAATTATGTAATTATAAAGAAATTAAAATTTAACTAAATTTTATGTAATTATTGGTTCAACAATAATTCTTTTCAGCACACCCTAAATTCCACGGTCAATCCCACCGATGATGTGGCGATTGACTTTTGTTGACTTACACGTTTTATTGTTTTTTACTTTTACGCTGAAACGTTCTTTTTTCGGTTTTGCTTAATTAAGGTTTTTTCTTTCTAGAAAACAAATTAATCACTCTAGAAAACCAAATTAAAAGGGTTTTTTCTTGTTCATCTCAAAGTTCAATACCGGACTGGAAAAAAAGAAGTTCAAGAAGTCGTCAATCTATTATCTCAAAGTTCAAACATCGAATCCATGAATAAAGTTGTTTAGTACTTTTAACAATTCAATGCAACATCAAAGTTCAAGATTTTTGTTTAGAAATTTGAAAGTTAATATGCTGAACCAAGATATCAAATGGACATTCATGATTCATCGATTCAGATTGCAAAGAGTAAATAATCAACAACGGGAAAAAAAAATTAAGCTTGATAAATCAAGGGTTTATGTTTTGAGTCCACAAAAAAAAAATGCTAGACGGGTATTCCTGATCGAAAATGATTTCTGGCACCCATTTTTCGTGCACCCAATGCACCCACCCTTAGCTGGCATATCCACATGAACACGTTTATTTCCCTCACATCGTTTTTTCCCTTCATATTTTCTCCGTCACTTTTATAAGTTCTCTAATGGAAGTTCAGGGAGATGTTAGTGGAAAATATCGTCGCACAATCCAGTCATGATCAGATTTACCATGAAAACAAACCCAAGAAACAGGGTTAGGGTATATAAGGGCAAGGACAAATTATTCAAAATTGAGATAAGAAAAATATAATCAAGTTTAGTCCTTCAATTTCTGGATCAAAATTAAACTAAATAGATAATTTTTGGGGTTTGTCATGTTGGATTTTCAATTTATGGGTGAATTTTGTAACAACCTGAACGAGAAAAATGGGTCTCTTTTCATGATAACTTCAAAAAGCTATTGATTAATTGAGATAGTAATAAGGTAGGGTTCAAACAGGAGGAACAATTTTAGTTTTTTAGATATTCTGCCATTAAAGAACAGTAAAATAAATGAAAACTTCTCTAGGGAGAAAGATTTTTTTTTCCTGTTCTGTTAAATTTCTTTATCCCGCTGTTCGTCTCATCTGTGAAAATATTTAGATACGTCTTTCACCATTTCCGTGCAAATCGATTCTTCTATTTGAAAAAATAATTTGATATGCTTGAGAAAACTAAAAATAGAGAAGGAAAAAAGATAAACCAATTTGGCTGCTTAGCTGGATGCCAAGTAAGGATGGGTGCAGTGGGCGCACTACAAATCATTTTCGATTCCTGATATCAAAGTAAAGAAGAGATTTAATATTGCTTTCAATTATTCAAGAAATCTAGTTAACAAAAAAAATAATCGAGGTCTTTGATTTAAGCATTAATACTGCATAGTGAAATACTGTCCAAAATCACACGCTTATCATAAGAAAATCTAATCAATGTGAAAACGCATAAAAGGACTTCGCTTCAGAACTAACTTTGCCTTTCGATTAATTAATAAAATCAGTTTCAGTAATAAGGATTTGCATATCATAGAAATTCGTCTTCTCTCTTAGTTTTATGCTCTTCCTCTGACGTTCTTCTTCTTTATGGGGGTGGGTGGGGGGAGTACTTATCAGAGAAACGCAAAGTGGTTTTGCCGAGCAAAACCAAAAGTAATTTAAAAAAAACACAAAACCGTAAAAAAAACAACAACTAAGGAATATTTCAGAAACCAAAACGTAGCGGCAGAAAATTGGAAAACAGAGAAATCGTAAAAGTAAACCCAAGTCAAAGGTACATCATTTGATGGGATTGACTATGGGATTTATAATGGGTCAGGTAGAATTATTGATAAATATCCATGAATAATAAAAAAGAGACAACAAATATACTTCCATGCCATTGTTTAGTGTGAAACTCACGGTATAAAACATATTTATCACCGAATGAAATATGTTGGTTCAATGAAATTAGAAAAAGTATAAAGAATAAATTATGTAATTATAGAGAAAATAAAATGTAACTAAATAAAGATAACTTTTGACTGTAAATAATTTGATTAGGTATGAATTTCTAATTTTGAAAAACATGAGTATTGAAATCTTGATTTGAACATTATCCAGATGTCTAACAATAAATTACCCTTACATTCATTTTTCTAAAAGAAATAGATACACTACATATATAATAGTGATTACAAAGTCCTGAACTAATGACGAATAAAAGATTTTTAACTGAAAGAAACATCTCCGGTTGAAACGTTACAAAAAAAACTTCCAAGTTAAAACACCGTAGCGTAAGGTGGATTTAACGTCCTCAATAAATTCTTCTCTAGACTTTTCTCTTCTCCAAAATAAATTTCATCACGTCTCTTCCTCGTGTAGGATGACGAAAGGTAAAAACTCTTATATAAGGATGTTGTAACCATCTTCACATAGAACACTCTCAAAATAGTTATCTAACATTAAAAATGCCATCCATATGCCCAAAATGGCGGTATGACATAGCATAAAAGTCAATTCACATATCATTGGTATTTAAACACATATAAAAAGAGCCGTGGAGTTATACATGTTTAAAGGTTTCTCAATAAACTAGCATTTTTATGTGTTTCATTTGTAGTTTGCAGGTGACACGTTGGTCTTTTTGGATTCCAAGGAAAAAGTGATGAAGAATCTAATAATATTGTTAATTTATGTAGATTTCACTGTTTTGAAAATCAAGTGGCCAAGTTAGATGGAGTAAGCATTAGCGCTTACTCAATAGTAAATAACTTGATGCAATTTTGTGATGTCAGATAAAAAAACTATCACTCAAATACTTAAGAATGCTCATTGGGGCATATTGCAACAATTATGGATTTTGGGATGACATTATACAGAAGTTCCAAAATGATTGGCTCCATGAAGAAGAAGACTTCTTTTAAAAGGTGGATGAATAGTTCTTACAAATAATACCATTTCAGCTCTCCCCTTATTCTGTATAAGATGCCAACAAAGGTGGAACAAGCTCTCGCTAGAATTATGAGAAACCTTGTGTGGGGTGTACACGAGTTAGAAGGAAGATAAGTTGGATTTCATGGAAAAAGATGTGCAGGCATAAGAAATTTGACAGTTTAGCTATTAGAAGTCTGAAAAACACAAATCAAGCTCTAATAACTAAGTGGACTCGGAGATTTCAGAAAAATAAGTTTTCACTATGGAGAAAATTCATTCAAGTGAAAAAGGAAGGCGTCGAAGAAGATTTATAAGTCAAGGATACTTCTAAACCATGGTAGAGGCATTTGGAAAAGTCTTCAGAAATGCAAACAAAATGTGGAGCAACAATCTTCTACAAAGATTGGGGATGGGTCCTCCATATTGTTGAGCACAGCAAGTACATCACTAAGTTATGGAATTATTTCCTAGACGGCTTCATTCAAAGATGAATTCAATCCAACTCTCTAATGCATGGATTATTAGCCTGGAAATTCAGAAGGGTGTCAGGAGCAGAGGTAAGAATATCCGACCCATAATATTCTTGCTATTTGTTGAGTCATTTGGAGCAAAAAAAAAGTGGGAGGAATGTTACTATTTTGATTAACGAAGTCAAGAGTTCAGTATTCATATTGTCTGCCAAATCTGAATGTTTTAGGACAATTCAATTAAAATTGTGGTTGATGGTCTTCTTATAATGATGGCAAATGATTCCTATTTTTTTTTTACTCTCAAGAGAAATAAAAAATGAGTAGAACGTTGGGGTTTTCTATAAAATATATATATATATATATATATATATGTTCATGACATCTTTAATTATATTCGAATATGTTTTTAGTTGAAAATTATGAAGAAAAAAAGAAAAATTTATCAACGCAACCCAGTAAGTTTTAAGATATACAACATACATTAATGTTAAAATTATCTCCATTGGTGTTTCGAATATGTATTATTTTATATTTTCACAAAAAAAATAAAAAAAATAAATAGAGAGTTAAAAACGACGTTAATTAACTAATTGTGACCTGAGTGTTGATAATCCTCCGTTCGGTCAAATAGACTCGCACCCGAGCTTATGATTATTTATTTTTTCTAACCCAATACAATTTAAATATTTTTTTTCCGAAGAAAACGGTTATATCAAAAAGAAGAAACCTTTACACAAAGCTAAAGGGAATTACACAACCATAAGAGTCTCCAAATTGTTCCAAATGAGACTAGAAGAGACAAACCTAAAAATATCGGAATTACAAAATCACACAACTACAAGTTACTTGATGTTAGAGAAAATGAGTTTATAAAATAGTTTGGTTTTTGGTCTTGGTGGGATTGTAACTTAGGATCTATTGGTCACTAAGGACACTAGCTCATTTTCACTATTTGTGAATGAACCTTTAGTCCCACATAGGGAAAACTAAAGATGATACCTCTCCATAAGTATTGAAAATTTTGATATTAGAGTGGCCCTTGGGTCATTAGAACTTTTGTGCGAGGGAGAGGACTTAGACAATGGGCTAGTTGGTGTAATCACACATTTTCACACACGCGCGGTGCTTCGCATCGAAGCACGCACGCCGCCGCTGCCGCCGTCTGTGCGGGCGGGCGGGCCGGGCTCGGGTTCGGGTGTGGGTCAAGACTTATCTTTTTTGGCAAAACTTCTTTTGAATTTTTGAATTAATACTTAAAATATTTCAAACAAAATAAATCTTTGGGCGACTTTATGTCTATGCATGAACGTTTCAAACCGTTGGAAAGAATCTGAATTAATTGAAATTGTTTTAATGCGCGTTTATGAGACCTCTCTCTATTCTCCCCTATATAAAGCGATCACTTTCTCTCATTTCGTTTTTTGTCCAGAAGTACTATCCTCTTCTTTTCGTCTTCTCCCCCTGTGTGGTCCTTTGTTTTCATTCTGTGCGCAATTGTTGTTGAGGTCGTAAGAGTGGGCAAGTACTGTAGTGCTAACAGTGCTTGCAACGGGAAGTTTTATCCTGGATACGACTTGACCATAGGGTATAAGCATCACTCATTTTTGAGGCGTACCGGTCAACTATCGTGTTAAGGACCGCGTGTTGAACACGTGACTCTGTCCTCTGTGTGCTGTCCATTTGAGTGTTCATTTACCTTCCAGAAATTAATCAATTTTATTCTAACATCTTTCTTGAGTGTTTTATTGTTACAGACGCAACAATCTTAACATGATATTTCTGTTTTCTGTCTGTAACAATGGGTAAGAACGATGTTGAAAGGCCTGCAAAGTTTTCTGGAAAAGACTTTAAGAGGTGGCAGTCAAAAATGTTATTCTTTCTAAGTTACCATGAGTTGGATTCATATGTTCTGAAACTTTTTGATGAATCACTGAATGATGCTGGTCATGAGTCTTCTTTAGAAGAATGGAAGAGGAAAAATTACATGTCTAAAAATCATATTCTGAATTGCTTGGAGGATGCTTTGTATGATTTTTACAATGCAAAAGAAAACTCCTCTGCTTTTGATTTATGGGCTGCTTTGGAGGCGAAATACCAAGATGAAACTGCCGGAAGTAAGAAATTCTTAGTAGCTAGGCTTTATGAGTATAAAATGGTGAATGACAAATCTGTGGTTGATCAATTCCTTGAACTCCAGCAAATTATGAATGAAATTCTTGCCGAAGGTATGGTGATTGATGAAACTTTTCAAGTGTCTACTGCTATCGAGAAATTTCCTACTTCTTGGTCCGAGTACAAGAAGAAACTGAGACATGAAACTGCTGAAGTTAATATGGTTGAACTGGGTAAGAAAATTCAAGTTGAAGAATTGTTGTGCTCCAAGGACAAAAATGTATCTTCTTCAAGGGACATGTCTTACAAAGCTCATGTGACTGAACACAAAGGTTCCAATGCTGATAAGAACCGAAACAACTCCAAGAAACCTCCAGGCAAGAAAGGTATGTTTCAGAAACCTAAATCTAGCATTAATAAAATTAAGGGTGATTGTTATGCTTGCGGAAATCCTGGCCATATGGCGGTTCACTGTAGAAACCGTAAGGACCTTAAAAAGAAAAATAATGCTAATTTGGTTGAAAACAACAAAGATGAATTTTCTGGCACGGTGTCTGAAGTAAATTTGGTAACAAATGTGAGAGACTGGTGGGTAGACTCTGGGGCTACCAAACATGTCTGCGGGAACAAAGAAATGTTCACCTCCTACAGTAAGGTAGGGGAAGGAGAGAAACTCTATATGGGTAACTCATCTGCAGCTGCGGTTGTAGGAAAAGGCAAAGTTGGGCTCAAGCTCACTTCTGGCAAGACTCTCACTTTGAATGAAGTTCTTAATGTTCTGGACATCTGCAAAAATCTTGTTTCTTGTGATGTTTTAGATGATAAAGGTTTTAAAATTGTAATAGAATCTGGGAAATGTGTTGTAACTAAGGGTAAGGATTATGTGGGGCAGGGTTATAAGACTGAGGGTCTGTATAAGCTTAATGTAAACTCTGTTGTAATGAATAATAATGATTCTTCTGCTTATGTTTGTGAGTATTTGAATGTTTGTCATGGTAGACTTGGACATGTAAATTATAAGTCTATGCTTAAACTAGCTAATGTAGGCTGCATGCCCAAATTTAGTTTGGAAAAGGAACACAAATGTGAAATATGCGTAGAATCAAAGTATGCTAGAAAACCTTTTAGCAAAAATGTTCATAGAAATTCTAAACCCTTAGAATTAATTCACTCAGACCTAGTTGACATGAAATCAGTTCAAACTAGAGGCGGTAAGAAATGGTTTGTTACTTTTATAGACGACTATACTAGGTACTGTCATATTTATTTGCTTAGAGGTAAGGATGATTCCTTAAAAGCATTTAAGAGGTATAAACTAGAAGTTGAAAACCAATTGAATACTACCATTAAAACCATTAGGTCTGACCGTGGTGGTGAGTACGTAACTCCTATAGGAGATTTCTGTGTAGAACATGGCATAATACACGAGGTTACCCCTCCTTATTCACCTCAGTCGAATGGAGTAGCTGAACGTAAGAACCTCACCCTTAAGGAGATGATGAATGCCATGTTAATTAGTTCAGGATTACCTTCGAACTTGTGGGGGGAAGTTGTCCTCTCAGCCTGCTATATCCTGAACAGAGTACCTTTTAAAGGATCAGATAAAACTCCATATGAATTGTGGAAAGGTAGACAACCTTCTTTAGCATACTTTAAAGTGTGGGGGTGTTTGGCTAAGGTTCAGATCCCTAAACCTAAAGAAACCAAGATAGGATCCAAAACTGTTGACTGTGTCTTCATAGGGTATCCTGAGCATACACCTGCATATAGATTTATGGTTGTGAATTCTGATGTTTCTGAAATTGGTGTAAATACTATTATGGAGTCTAGGGATGCTGTGTTTTTTGAAAATGTTTTTCCTTTAAAATCTGACTCTCGTAAGAGAGGTGTTGATCCCCTAGATGTTCCTTCAACTAGTCAGACTTTACCTTTAGAGGAAGATGAAGTAGAATTTGATCTTAGGAGGAGTAAAAGGGATAGAACCAAAACCTCTTTTGGACCTGACTTCATAACACTAGCAGAGACTGATCCTCAGACTTATAGAGAAGCCATGACTTCTTCTGAAGCTCAGTGGTGGAAAGAGTCTTCTATTAGTGAAATGGAATCCATCAAAGAAAATGATACATGGGAGATAGCAGATTTACCTCCAGGGTGTAAGTCCATAGGATGTAAATGGATCTTCAGGAGGAAACGTAACATAGATGGAACTATTAAAAAATACAAGGATAGGTTAGTAGTCAAAGGCTACAAACAAAAGGAAGGTGTAGATTTCTTTGATACTTACTCACCCGTTACGAGAATTACTTCCATTAGGATGTTAATTGCTATAGCCGCGGTTCATAACCTAGAAATACATCAAATGGATGTAAAGACATCTTTTCTACATGATGAATTAGATGAAGAAATTTACATGGAACAACCTGAGGGCTTTGTAGTGAAAGGTTGTGAAAACAAAGTTTGTAAACTGAAAAAATCTTTGTATGGATTGAAAACAATGGCATGAAAAATTTGATCATGTAATGTTTTCTAGTGGTTTTAGAATCAATGAATCTGACAAGTGTGTATATACTAAGCTTGTAAATGATGCCTGTGTGATCGTATGCTTGTATGTTGATGATATGCTTATACTTGGTACAAACATGGATGTAATTAATTCCACTAAGAACATGCTGAATGAGAACTTTGACATGAAAGACTTAGGCCCTGCAGACGTAATCTTAGGGATGAAAATTAGGAGAAATTCTAACGGTTATAGTCTTAGTCAATCTCATTATGTTAAATCTGTTCTTAGAAAATTCAATCATTTTGATTGTAAACCTGCTTATACTCCGTATGATCCTTGTTGTAAACTCAAAAAGAACAGAGGTAATGGAGTATCACAACTTGAATACTCACGAGTTATAGGAAGTCTGATGTATTTGATGAACTGTACTAGGCCAGACATTTCTTATGCTGTGAGTAGGTTAAGTAGGTATACTTGTAATCCAGGGCAGGAACACTGGGATGCACTTTTTAGAGTGTTGAGGTATTTGAAATACACGTTGACCTTTTGTTTGAATTATGAAAGGTATCCTGCCGTCCTTGAGGGATTTTGTGATGCAAACTGGATATCAGACTCAGAGGAGTCTAAGTCTACGAGTGGATATGTTTTCACTCTAGCATGTGGGGCTGTTTCTTGGAAGAGTTCCAAACAGACCTGCATATCTCGATCCACTATGGAATCTGAGTTTATTGCGCTAGATAAAGAAGGAGAGGAAGTCGCTTGGCTAAGATGCTTTTTAGAAGACATTCCTCTCTGGCATAGGCCTGTGCCGGCTATATCTATACATTGTGATAATCAAGCTGCCATAGCTAAAGCTAAAAATAGCTACTATAATGGGAAGTCTATACATATAAAAAGAAGACACGATACCCTAAAACAACTAATCTCAAAAGGCGTTATTTCCATTGATTGGGTTAAGTCCAAGGAGAATATCGCGGACCCTTTGACGAAAGCTTTGTCCATGGAGATAGTTAGTAATGCATCTAAGGGGATGGGGCTTAGGCTCATTAAATAAACTTGCCATGAAGGATACTCAACCTTGCTGACTGGAGATCCCAAGATCAAGGTTTCGAATGAGAAACTAATTTGTGGCGGTTCAAGGTAAACACTATCAGAGAATTCATTCTCTGCCCCTTCCCTATGGTGTAGACGTGATAGTGTGACTGCATGTGAGGATGACTTTCTATTAAGTCTCAATGAGTTCTATAGTTTCAATTTTTAGATTGAAGTGGGGTGTAGCAGTAAACACTCTTGATAGAACTCACCTATCTGAATGTGGAAGTGGGTCGCTTCCTATGAGAAGAGAGCTGATTCTCTAGAGCATTCGGAGAAACGGGATTTGTCCAGGGCCAAAAAGGACACAACGGCACGAACTCGACAGCACCTAGAGAGATATCACGCGTGGTTATTATCGCGGATTACACCAAACGATGGTAGTTCAAGACATCGCGTTCACTGTCCATCAAGTAGTTCCGACAATTTCTCACTAAGCAAAGGTTCAAGACCTCATGGACACCTCTTGCCTAAGTGGTATTTCTCGCTTTCCGTTTTCTGATTTTTTATCGGTATTTCATTCATGTGGGGGATTGTTAGAGAAAATGAGTTTATAAAATAGTTTGGTTTTTGGTCTTGGTGGGATTGGAACTTAGGATCTATTGGTCACTAAGGACACTAGCTCATTTTCACTATTTGTGAATGAACCTTTAGTCCCACATAGGGAAAACTAAAGATGATACCTCTCCATAAGTATTGAAAATTTTGATATTAGAGTGGCCCTTGGGTCATTAGCACTTTTGTGCGAGGGAGAGGACTTAGGCAATGGGCTAGTTGGTGTAATCACACATTTTCACACACGCGCGGTGCTTCGCACCGAAGCACGCACGCCGCCGCCGTCCGTGCGGGACGGGACGGGCTCGGGTTCGGGTGTGGGTCAAGACTTATCTTTTTTGGCAAAACTTCTTTTGAATTTTTGAATTAATACTTAAAAGATTTCAAACAAAATAAATCTTTGGGCGACTTTATGTCTATGCATGAACGTTATATCAACATTAATTTGCATGAACGTTTTATATCAAACTTAAATTTGCATGAACGTTTTTATTTCAAATTTAAATTTGCATGAACGTTTTATATCAAACATAATGACACATGAACGTTTCAAACCGTTGGAAAGAATCTGAATTAATTGAAATTGTTTCAGTGCGCGTTTATGAGACCTCTCTCTATTCTCCCCTATATAAAGCGATCACTTTCTCTCATTTCGTTTTGTGCCCAGAAGAGCTACTATCCTCTTCTTTTCGTCTTCTCCCCCTGTGTGGTCCTTTATTTTCATTCTGTGCGCAATTGCTGTTGAGGTCGTAAGAGTGGGCAAGTACTGTAGTGCTAACAGTGCTTGCAACAGGCAGTTTTATCCGGGATACGACTTGACCACAGGGTATAAGCATCACTCATTTTTGAGGCGTACCGGTCAACTATCGTGTTAAGGACAGCGTGTTGAACACGTGACTCTGTCCTCTGTGTGCTGTCCATTTGAGTGTTCATTTACCTTCCATAAATTAATCAATTTTATGCTAACATCTTTCTTAAGTGTTTTATTCTTACAGACGCAACCCTTGATAAAATCAATACTCTAAATACTTAAAACCATCATTGGAAGGGCAATTTTTTGGCGAGAGCTTTTCAAATTTTACATGGTATCTGGTTTTTTTAGATACCAAAATACCAATAGAGATGCTCTAAAATGGAAGAATCCATTACTTTCTTTTGTGGAAGTACTCCACGTAATTAGGAAATTATCAACCGTCACCTCTATACGGGATTAAACTATGGTTAGTTTGTCTTTCTAAGCATGTTAGAAAACTCTCCATCAAAAATATCACTGAACCAAAGAACATATTGACTTGGGCTCGTTATATGCAAAAGATTAAAAAGAATATATAAAACGGAATGATACCTTGATTTACGTCACAAATATTGGCCGGGAATCGTCTCCAAATGGATCGACCTCGTCGATCAATATAACATGAGTCAGCTGTACTCTTAACATAATAATTCTTTGGTTCGATTAGTTAGACGACATCACTCTGGCTGCATTAATTGCAATGAAAAAACAGTAATGTATGATCAGTGTTAGGGCTGCACAAAACCGACCCAACCCACCGACCCAACCCGTACCCGTCCAAAAATACCCACACCCGAACCAACCCATTTAGGAGTGGGTCGATTATGGATCACAAAATCTGAACCCGCCACATGTTGGGTTGGGTGCGGATAGCATCTTCCGTCACCCGACCCAACCCGCCCACCCGCCTTAAACTACAACAACCGTTAGATTACCCTCATCATTTAATCCTAGCCGTTTATACAAAACGAACTCTTATCTAAACCTAATCGCAAAGCCTGCCGCTGCCATTTTCAGTCTTCACTCTTATTTCTTTCTTTCTCTCAGTCTTCAGACTCTTCACTCTTCTTCTTTCTCAGTCTTTCTCTCAGTCTCACTCTTCTTCTTTCTTCTGCCATTTTTCTTTCTTTCTCTCAGTCTTCACTCTTCTTCTTCTTCGAAAAAAAAAACTGCCGCTGCCATTTTTACTTTAGATTTCAGTCCTTCAATGCAAGATTCAACATAGTAACATTAATTCAAAGTTCAGTAAGTAAGATACTGTTAGTCTGTTACAGTTAAGTTTTTTTTTTTGGAACCATTTTGTGTAGTTTATGTTCTTCTTTGATATGAATCATCAATTAGGGTTTGATGAATTATTTTATACTTCTAGTATATTTTCATCTTCAAATTCAATTAGGGTCCGATTAACGGCTTGATTTTTTATTTTTCAATTAGGGTTTGATGAATTGCTTGTTTTTTATTTCAATTAGGGTACTGGTGATTCTAGTTTTCTTCTCTTTCAATTAGGGTTTAATATATTCTTTTGTTGATTGTTGCTGATTTGGATGAGTTTATGTTGCTGTATTTTACTTAGTATTTCAATTTGATGACCATTTATGTTTTTCAGTCTTCACCACCAGTAGTACCATTTTGTATTTTGTTGATTGTTGTACTGTAGCTACTGTTGTAACTCACTAACTTGTAACTTGTAACTTGTTTCTTTTGTGCAGGTTACCATGGTTGAAATCTCAGAAGCTGATTCTGATTTTAATCTTCCAGTTGTAAATGGAGTGGCATCACAAATGGGACCTCCCCCTCCACATCCACCGCGTTCTGGACAAGTGCATGGACCATCAGCAGGGATAGGGAGTACATCTGGCTCATCTACACCATCTTCTCAACCTTATTGTCGCAACTGCGCAGTCTTGTGTTTTGTTTCATACATTTTGCGAAATATTCTGTGCAGAATACTTTACTTTACAATTTCTCTAAAAAACTCAACCAACGAAAGCTTGTCTCAGGCAGCCCCTTTGTCTAGACTCTAGAGTGTAATTTGACTGTGGAGATGAGATTCTGTAAAATAAATTACTATTTGTATCATAGTGTTGCGAAGATGCAAGAAGGTTTGGAATATAAATCCATTATTCTATTATTTGGACAGTAGAATTAAAGACGTTGATTAGATTAAAATTTTGATCAAATAGATTATTGTTCAATGGAGCTGTGTGAACTGGGCATTCTTAGGTTTATCACTTCTAATCAGATTCTCCACAACTAGGGTTACAGATCAAACATCGAAGTAAGAAAATAGTTAGGGTTTAAGGCTCTTTTGAAGTTTGAAGTTATAATAGAGTGCTCGTTAGGTTTTTTGTACTTCTATTACATCCATTCTGTTTACTCATTTCGCTTGCAGAGATATTTGGTGACCTTGCTGCTTCTTCCATCATCATAGAATAATCTAACAGAGAAAAAACTGCAAAGGGTAAGAATCGTATCAATTATGCGGTGATGGTGTTAATTCTTTTTTATACTTTTCCGATGAAACCAACATGAATGCAGCAAAATTATTTGGGATTCAATGCTTTGTCTATGGCATAAACAGTTATCATTTAGTTAGCCTGAGCTTGCTATTTAATGTCTAACAAACTGATTATCCTACCATTTCAGGGTACAAAATTGCAGTTTGGATTGGCTGTTGAAACTTGAAAGCATTAAACTATTAAAGCTACTTTGTCAGTGAAAGAGGAGGCTGGCTGCTGGCATGTGAAAAACTAGCTTATTTGGCTTTAGTATAGTAGGCAATAGTAATGCACTCTTTTATCTTTTGAGCTTTGAACAGTTGAACTCATTTATTGTTATTGTTAGACCTTTATCACTTTGCATGCAGTTACAGTATTTTGTAAACATTTTTAAGTAACTTCAGTATGATGTTTAAATAGGTAACTTGCAATTTATGGCGGGTAACCCGCCACCCACCCGATCCAACCCGACATATTGTGGATCGGGTGAAAACCGACCCATTGTAATGGTGGGTTGGTTGCGGGTGACAACTTCTGTTACCCGCCATCAGTGGGTTGGGTGGTGGGTGAGACCAAAACCGACCCAAACCGACCCATGTGCAGCCCTAATCAGTGTCCTGTACTTCTCCAAATAAAGACTGAATTTAATCAAGTAATAGCATCCGACCCCAGTCTCCCCACCAAACTAGAACCGGTTAAGAATAAGATTATGTTATCATATTAAGTTATTTGGTCGGTTTGATCGTTTTTTTTTTTTTTTTTTAACTTTTGTAGAATTATGCGACGAAAGAAGTAGCAGTTAAACTGTCAAGGAGCTTGCCAAGAGAACATAATAGCCTTATTAGTTATTACGACTTTTTTACACGAGAGGATATACCACTAACCACTGACCACAAGTCCACAGCACCTAACATTTCTGAATAGTTTCCCCGCAAATATGGAGTACAGCCGATTAAATCAGTTTCGAAGTAGACTTTGTTCACATTGTTTAATTTTAGCAGAGATCAGCAAACCAAGTTAATAATTAGTTTCCATCAAGAAGATTATCAACCCATGCCAAAGAGAAAGAAGTTTAACTTAGACGGATCTCAATGATTCCATTTTTATTGTTATAAAACATGTTTGACTTCTGGTTCAAGTTTTGGGGTCGTGTTACAAGTTTATGCAGCGGCCTTATTGACATTTTTCAGTCTAATAACTGCAGTGTAGTATTTTAAAATCAATAATTCTCGTTTTCTTTTCTCGCTGAAATATGCCAATGCCTTTACACATACTCGTAAGATCATCTCGCTTTGCACATAAACAAATTCCAGTCGATCAAATTTTGTGTGTTGATGAGGAAAGCAAACGGTAGTGGCAGATCCTAACTGCAATCTAATTCTTTAAAAGAATCGATTAGTTGAGGGCATTATCCTTCCAATATATTAGCACAAATTATTGCAGCTTTTCTAATGCTCATCACCACCGTCAGCATTTAGAATCCGTGTTGAATTTCTGAACTTATATATAATGAAAATGTCAACTAAAAATTCAATGAATTATGTCAGCATTACTACGATGCCTTTTTTTCTCTAACTCTTGTTTTTGTCTTGAATGAATAATAATGCAGCAGGAATTGCACCAGGTAAGTAAATTGAATAGAAGCGAGGAAAACAGGCGTGAGCGGGGTGGGAAGAAGGTGGTATGCGACAAGAGTCACAGCATGATCACTAGAACAAAATGTACACAAGAGGCTATATAGAATTGATTATCTTTTGAGTGGTTGGGACTAGGAAGAATTTAAGTAGTGAAAGAAACATGTTTTAGGAGGTGATTTCTTTGCATTTTTTTATTGGATTGTGGCGCTCTTGATTCGTTCTCAATTTGGTGGTGAGTTGCGACGTCGTCCTTGACTGTTGGCTGCCTAAATATCAAAATAAAGTCTCCCACCACGTGTATGGAGTGGAAAAAGAATAGGGCATTGAGTGATGGGAAGCCTGGAAAAACAATGGACATTTGAAACGATTAGACATTTTTACTCAGAAGTCAAAACACCAGCACATGTTGACTTTAAGGTCACCTAAACGAGAGAAGAAAGGCCAGAATGACTAAATGGTGCACAACCTTAAGATAGAAAGCAATTGGGTCAGGCTAGAAACAATTGCAAACTGACTCATCCAACAAACGAAATGAGAGAAAAACCGTAGATGTTGGACAAATATGGAAGCGGTGTAACCTTCAGTGGCCGTGGAAGGGCAAGACATTAACGGTGCTATAAAATACCCCCTATGCATAACATAGGCTAAATTACAACAAAATTATTATTATCATTATTATCATCATTCTTTTTCGGAAAAGCGTGGCATTCTTCCTTTAAGCCAGGTCACTTCTCGAAAGGCTAGGAACTGGCGTGTCGTGCATCGTTCTATCTGTAGTGTGCAAGTCTTTGTTACTCACGTGTCGGCCGGACATTTACCTATTTTGATGAAATTACCATATGGTGCTGGTTTATCATCCCACAGTTCGTCTGTTCTTGATCTGGTCCTCCTGTTTGACTATCCTCAGCAGTTGAGGTAGACTGATACAATGCACCCACAGAAAAATCAAAAAGATGACATGTAACACCCGCGTTTTTGGCATAATGCGTGTTTAAATATGCGACATTGAATGAGATTAAGCTTTATCTCAAGCTTGTATTGTGCATAGAAGACATGTTGGCCCAGAACAAAAAATACATCATCATGGTGCATCACAAGAGTGTGATGTTGGCTAAGAACGAAATTGCGCCATTATGGTGCAATTCGCAAGTCGAACATTGAATGGAGATTGAAATTGCACCATGATGGTGTAACTTCCGAAATACGTTGTTGCAAAAGCAGGTAAACTTGGTACACAACCATCCCCACTCTCTTTATTCCATTGTAGAAATGTCGGTGGGGCATATATAGAGAAGGGGTGTTGGTTAAAGGTGCATTAAGCAGAGATGCATCCTTAATTTATAAAACTTGGCCGATAAGGCATATATGATTCACAAGCATCAATATGACATGTTCCTTACCTGAGATAGCTTCATGATGCATAGACATCATTGTTGCTATGTTGCTAGACCAAGAATGCATCAGAACGATACAAAATGAAGGAAAGATGAACGTTGCAATACTTTGCATGGTTGATCTAAAGAACGCATACCTGAGAAAAGATCTGTTGGCCTATATGGATTAGGATTTGCTTGGATTTGACCTTGCAACATTAACTGAATTTAGTTTCTAGTGTTAGAGTATCGCTCGGTCAAACTCATAAGTTTTGGTATGTCAAGTTTGTTCTCAAATTTAGATGGTCAAAACTACATCTTGGTTTATAATCTACTAGAGTCAGTCTCGAACTTGGAATATAGCATGGTAGTTGAGTATCAGAATTCACCAATCGAACTTGAAGACTGAAGAACAACAACATCAACGAAAACTTCATCAACAAAGGTATGTGAAAACCGACTATCCTATATACTCATATTATCTACCATTCTATCCACAGAGACATGATGTATGACTTTAGTCCTATGATGAATATTATAAAGAAGACAATTCAAGCTATAAGGAGTAGTCAAGTTAGTTTTTATGTTCACAAACTGTTTTGCTCAAATCGCGAACTTGAACCTACAAATTAGATGATTTAACGAATTAAATCTCAATTAACTCGCGTACATGATATGATTTTGTCAATTCACGAACTGGTCGATTTTGAGATGTTCCTGGATACTCTTTCTTTCAATGGTGCATAAACTGATTTATGCAGTTCGTGAATTGGTTGGTGGTTCCTAGATACCTTTTGTATTTGAGTACACAAACTATTTTGGATCGTTCACGCGAACTGGTCTTGTGATATTATGCTCTATTTGTCGGTTCCATAACTAATTAACCATTGTTTTTTCGCTAACCATTTGGTGCATAACTTATAACATACATTTGCACATATCTTCTTTGTGATTCAAAGAGAACTTTTCACATGCTTACATGATCAATCTATAAGGAGAAGTTAAGCTTTTTTGGTGACAAGGTAATTCGTAAACATGGAAACTAGTTCACAAACTTACCTTTGTTTATAAACTATCAAGTCTTGTTCATCAATATAAATAGAGGACTCCATGTACACTAGAATCTCAATCATGGCACTTCTGTGTCCTAGTTGTGGCTAGATTCATCATATAAAATCTAGGTTTCCTCTGGTGAAACTGTATTAGGTTAGAAAGACTTCACAATAAGGGATTCGTGAAGCCTAATCAGACTAACTTTTACCTGATAGATCTTTGTTATCTGGATCTTGTTCTTATTGATGGTTATATTTTCCGAACTTTAAACCACAAAGTACTCTTCATCTCAGACTTTTGTGATTCCAAAAGATAGATATCTAAATCACTTCTGGTTTGATTTGTTTAGATTGTTCTTGTGAGGTAGAATCTGTTAGGCATCTCTATAATTTTCGAAGAAAGTAAGTTGTCTTAATTGTTGAGTTTGCTTGATATCTTATTTTCCTTAAAGATACCTCATATGCATAGATATTTTCATATCTTGATTGAATATCTTTCTGGAAAAAAATCAAATAGGATATCTGTTAGAGGCAGATTAGTTAAAAGTCTTCACTTATGTTGAAGCAACTCCTAGGATTGTAAAGCACGTCAGCTAAGGAAATCGTGTTGCATAGGATATTTAGAGATCCAAGAGATGCAAAAGAGCACAATTCAAGTTGGGTTGATCGAGGGTTGATTCGAGTTCAAGTACGTTCCAGTCCGAAGTTTGATAGTAATCTAGTGCTTGTAGCAGCTTAATACAGTTTGGTGTTCAAGTTTTGAACTAGGTCCCGAGGTTTTTATGAACATTGTAATTTTCCTCGTTGATAAAATTTCTGGTGTCTTACGTTATATCTTCTCCACATTATATTATTTATCTTTATAATATAAAAATATCACAAATAATACGTTAAACAACCTAGATAATTTTTAAGCCTGAAAGACTGTGTTGAACCTACAAGATTTATTCTTGAGAATCCGTATCTTGAAAGATAGATTACAAGACACTTCTTGTTGGAATCCGGTTCGGTAGTAGTTCGGGTACATACTAGGTTGAATCTTGGATATTGATTTTAGAGATCGTCTAAGTAAACTCGTCTACATACCAGTTATCAGATATTTACTATTGATTTGTAGCAATGATTGTTACAAGTTTGTCCATACAAGTTTCCGAACGAAAAATTAGTAGTATACTTGGTACCCTCTCCTTTTCAGCTACTCCCGAATTGGATGAACTACAGTCTATGCTTGATCCCTTCGAGCTGCGGAGTAGGGAACGTGTGCATCCGCAATGAGTTGTGTCGCTCTTATCATCTAATTAGGAGGTAATTGCGATATTTTTGTAATTCATATCATCTAGGCTCGGCAATGAGAGGCAATATATGATTGTTGCCATATTTGATAAGGTAGTTGTACTCCATTCATTGGATGCTCGCTCATACTTTCTATGAAGTTATTCAATGTTGGCTTGCACCAATTGAGAATTAAGAAGCTAAATGGTATGCAAAGTTAGGGGATTGCATAAGGCACTTGCATCACAAGGATGATGTAAGAAACATATAACATGGGCCTGACGGATGCACCCTTGGCACAACAAGATTACCGCATGTTTTCAGCTCAATACCAAAGTGAAATAAGAAACCTGGAAATAGGCTTGCAATAGCCTATGTGAAAATACAAGGCATGTATTATTCCTGGATAGGACTCGGAAGTCGTTGATGCATGCAAAATGTATAAACATTAGCCTTTATGGCCTTGCACCTTCGAAGAACAATGATAAGTTGGAACCGTGAGAAGCTCTATATGGAAAATACTTTTAAGGCATCATGCTTGTAAAACATGCATATAAAGGAAAATCGATGTGCATTTTCCTAGAGAGAAGTGAAGTTTTACGACCCGGTCACTGCATTAGAAGTGGCGCATCAGGGAGTTTCGGTATGCAGGGCATACCGCTGGAAACGTAATTTTTTGGTCTGTCACAGTTGGTATCATAACAAGTTCTTAGATAATACTAGATATTGTGCGTGTTGGACTTGTCAGTGATAGTTTGTAATGAGACTACAAAGTTTTCCTTGAAAAGTAAAATAATAAGCTGGAAGAGTATGCTAGATGTTGTCTGGAAAAAGTATTCGTAATAATAATAAGCTGGAAGAGTATGCTAGATGTTTTCTGGAAAGAGTATGCTAGATGTTATGCTAGTTACTTTGGAAACCATGTTAGACTTAATCGAGTATTGTGAGTTTGCAAGACTTTAAATTCCCACCCACTTAAGTTGGTATGTCGGAAGACCGTTCGGAACGGTATGAAGATATTGGGACTGATCATCCCCTCACATGTTTTTAACTGTGTATGTTGCCAAACCAGCTAGCTCCCACTACACTAGTGAATACCCAGAAAGACTTTTAGATGTAACAGTAGCTTGCATACGACTGTTCTGGCATTAGAGTTTGGTCCTTATAGTATTTCTCTAAGAATTGCTTATCATAATCGATGGACTTTGTCGAACTGTGAACTTTAGGGATTCCTGAGTGTTATGGTATGGGAGATGAACTTAGGATCTTGTGGTGATATATCATTTTGGAAATCTTGAGTATGTGGTGTCATACATATGCTTA
This sequence comes from Papaver somniferum, assembly GCF_003573695.1. Lineage (NCBI taxonomy): Eukaryota > Viridiplantae > Streptophyta > Magnoliopsida > Ranunculales > Papaveraceae > Papaver > Papaver somniferum. The sequence continues at coordinate 54,978,804 of NC_039367.1, forward strand.
GGGGATATAAATCGATATTCTCGGCAACATTGTGGACCCCTTCGGATACCTAGATATGAGGTATGGGACGCATGCTCAGAAGGTCATAATTGTTGTTTACAACAAGTTTAAGAAACCTAGTGAGACTTCTAAATGTTATGGTATATGATATATGCTCAAGAAATCCAAACCGACGAAGCTTTTCCCTAATAGTTTATCCTTTGAATTTTGGGGACGAGATTCTTTAAAGATTGTATAATGTAACACCCGTATTTTTCGCATGATGCATGCTCAAATATGCCTCATTGAATGAGATGAAGCTTCATCTCAAGTTAGTGTTGTGTATTCAGGACATGTTGGCCCATAAAAAAAAAATTCACCATCATGGTGCATCATGAAAGTGAAATGCTGGACAAGAGCGAAATTGCACCACTATGATGCAATTGCAATTCGTCGTCGCGAAAGCAATTGGACTTGGTACACGATCATCTTCTCCCTTTTTCTTTTCATATGTAGAAATGTTAATATGACATATATAGAGAAGGAATGTCGGTTAAAGTTACATTAAGCGAAAATGCATCCTTAAGTTATAAAGTTTGGCCGATAACACATATATGATGTTAAAGCATCAATATGACGCGTTTCTTACTCGAGAGAGCTTCATGATGCATATGGATAATTGTTGTTGTGTTTCTAAACCAAGAATGGATCAGAACCATGTAAACCGAAGGAAAGATGAACGTTGCAATAATTTGCATGGCCCGAGATAGAGAACACATACTTGCGAAAAGACTTTGGCTTGGCTTAGCTTTGGCCTTGCAATATGTGTTGGATTTAGTTGCTAGTCTCGAATTAGATAAACTACGATCTGTGCTTGATCCATTCGATCTATGGAGTATGGTACTTAGGAAGTCGCGGTAAGTTGCAGTATTTGTGGTCCAGCACTTTGTCACTCATATCATCTAATTAGGAGGTGATTTCAACGTTTTGGTAACTTATATCGTCTAGGCTCGCACTGTGAGAAAAAAGATGATTGTTGACATACTTGATGAGGTAGTTGTTGTCCATTCAATGAATGGTCATACTTCCTATCAAGTCATTAAATGTTAGCATGCACCAATTGCAAATTGGACATGGCCAGAAATAGAACTTGACTGATATGCAAGTTAAAGGAGCTTACATAAGATACTTGCATCTCACCGATGATGCAATGCAAGTATGGCATGAGCCAGGCGGATGCACCCTTGGAACATCAAGATTAGTGCATGTCTTCAAATTAATGTCGAATCGAAATGAGAAAGCTGGAAATAGGCTTGTAATGGCCTATGTGCAAGTCCAGGGCATGCCTTATGCCTGGATAGGACTCGGAAACTAGTGATGCATGCAAAATGCATCAGCCTTTAGTGCCTTGCACCCTTCGCAAGACATGAGTAAGTTGGGACGGTGAGGAGCTGCGTTTCGACTATCATGCTTGCAAAACATGCTTAGAAAGGAAAAGGAACGTGCATTGTCTCCTTCCAATATTATTCAATAGTACTTGTTGTGCCACCCATTTAATCGCCTCATGAGCTGCCATACTTTCCGTCATTATTTCCGATGTAGCCACTTCGATATACTGTTTGCCACCCCAAAAGAGCTCGCATGATCTCTATCGATGAACCCAAATCCCACTGTTGTTTCACCTTCCTTGTAAGATGCATCAAAATTTATCTTAGTTGTACCTAATATTGGTGGTATCCGCTCCAGTGGTTGTTTATCTTTTTCATTTATAGGTTGCCTGGTTGGATGTCGTAGCAGTATTCTTTTATGCACTGTGACTTCCTCATCTATGATTCTGAGGAGATCCAATAGGGTACTTTTTTTGTTCTCTGAAAACCAAATCAAATCTTGTTATCCAAATATTCCATACAACTATGCCGCATATTGTTGCCCACTCATCCATCTGTTTTCCTAGACTAGTGGGTTAGCGAACCACATTTTGATCCAAGAGTGAAGGTTTTGACCATCTCTTATTATTGTAGCATTACCTAAACCAAAACAGACTGCTCTGGTGAACAGCATTCCATTAGAAGATGTTAGGTTGTTTCTCATGCTGACTCACACATTGGGCACTTATCAGACTCTCCTAATCCTAGTAGCTAGGACATCCCTAACAGGTAAACAATCTGAGATACATCTCCAAAGGAACAATTTTATTTTTTGGGTGGTTTGAATTTTCCAAATCTTTTGTAACAGGTTTGTTGTATGGTTTGTCTCCTTAGTTCCTTCTAGAGCCAAATAAGATGATTTAGTGGTAAAAATGTCATCTTTAGTGAGACTCCACCGAAGGATATCAGTATTATCTTCCCTAGGCCTAATGCATCGAATAAAGTTGAAAATTTCAGAGTGAAAGAGGTTTTCTAAGATCTGTATTTCCCATTCATTATTTGTATGGTTCCACAACTGCTCTATCCTTTTTAGATCAAGTTCTTCCACCAGGTGGGAATCCAACCGCAGACAAGTAGAAAGACCTGTAACCCATTGTGTTTCCCATATATTAGCTTCCGATTGGATATGAAGATCCCATATCTCGTGATTCCTTAGGTTGGATATCCTTATTTTGATCCCGCTTCACGCGAAAGAACCCGTTTTTTTTTTCCGATTTCCCCTAAGAGGACACGACTCAGGGAAGTAAATTGACTTATTGAACATATTAGCCTCTAAAGAGTCTTGAGGCCTTTTATGTACTCAAGTAAAATAGGAGAGGAGCTCCTTTGTTCCACATGTGAGGTCCCTTGGGAATTCTACCTGCTCTCTTAGTTCAAGTGCTCTTAAGATAAAGCATTTCTATATTATCGCCCACAGGGCATCTGGTTGAGTGACTAACCTCCACGCTAGATTTGTGTTCAATGCTTCATTTATATTTTTCAAATTTTTGAAACCTAGACCCCCATTCCGTTTGGATTTGCTAATAGAACTCCAAGCTTTAATAAAAAGCCATTTTTTTTCTTCCTTCTTTCCCCACCAGAAATATCTCTGCAAGTTCGTCAGATTTTTAATACTTTTAAATAGTAGAGGGAAGCATGTCATTTGATATATGGGGACATCGATTGGACCATCACCGATCTACAATCCTGGTTCATAGCAACACTTTTCTATCCCTTTAATCGGACTCGGAATTTAGCAATTAGATTAACAAAATTCTGATGTCGGGATCTTTGAAAGAAGAGTGGTGATCCAGATATGACTCTTATAGGTTCATTTTTTTCATTCTCAAAGTCCTAGTTAGGATTCTGTTGAACCCCGGGGGTAAGTTAGGGGTATGGAAAACTCCTGACTTATCAAGATTTATCATTTTCCCAGAAAATTCACCAAAGTCAGCCAGAATCTTCATTAGATGTCTTGAATCCCTCAAATCCGTTTTCGTGAATATGAGTATATCATCTGCAAAGAGGAGGTTGGAGATGGAAGTACTAGCCTTGGCAACCTTAATGCCCGTAATTTGCATTTTAGTTTCTGCGTTTAGGAGCATTCGAGTAGCACCTCTACACAGATGATAAAAAAAAATATGGTGATAGAGGGTCCCCTTGACGGATCCCACAATATGGATAGAAAACCTTTCCTGGCGAGCCATTTAGTAGAACAAAAATGAAAGTTGTACCGATACATTGATAAATCATGTCGTACCAGTGTTCCAAAAATCCCATCTTCTTGAAGACATTTATCAAGAAATTCCATTCAACTCTATCAAAAGCCTTGCTCATATCAATTTTGAAGCCCTGGTATCCGAGCTTACCTTTCTTCCTTTTTTTCATCGCATGCATAATCTCGTGAGAAATGATAATGTTGTCCGAGATCTGCCTTCCAGGGACAAACGCCGATTGATAAGGAGAGATGTAGGAGTTAATATGGGGTTTGATTCTATTAGCCAATATTTTTGATATGATTTTGTAAACTGTACTACAGAGGCTAATAGGGCGAAAATCTCCTGGTCCATAAGGGTTGTCTTTCTTAGGAATCAGAGTCAGGAAGGTCTGTTTAATCTCTTTGAGGAGGAATTTTGATTCAAAGAAGTTTATAACAAGAGCTGTCACTTTAGGACCCACAATCGACCAACTTTTTTACAACAAAATGGGTGGGTATCCATCCGGCCCCGGAGATTTAGAGGGATGCATTTCAAAAATGACCCCCTTGATTTCTTCCGCTGAGGGTGTAGCAGTGAGAACTGTGTTTATCTCATCAGTTACCCAGGTTGGGATGAGGTCCAAAATCTCTCATTCCTTTTCAATTTCTATTTCCCCTGAGGAGGAAGAGATTTCTTCAAAATGTTTCTTAAGAATTTCAACTATATCAAGAAATTTGTCTTTTCATTCACCATTAGTGTCTTTCAACTTTGATATTTTGTTTCTCCTAAATCTATTCACCGTTTTGGTGTGGAAGTATTTTGTATTCCTATCTCCCAGTTTGATTTCGTTGTCTCTCGACTTTTCCTTCAAAAATTGTTTCTCTATATTTGTCCATTTATCTAATTCCATCAGCGGCAATTTCCATCTTACTCGAGAGCTTTAGTCATGATTCGAGGTTTGATAACATTTATCTAATTCAAACTTGACATTCCTGATTTTGGTGGTAATGTTACCAAAAACACCTTTTTTCCATTCTTTAAGAATAGGTTTAAGGTTTTTGAGCTGAGAAACAACTCGGAATCCTGGAGATCCAGGGATAAACCTCTTCCAAGAATCCAGAATAATGGGAAGGCAAGATTCATCTTCAAATCACATAGATGGGAACCGAAATGGCTTGAAACCAGTTGCAGACTCTCTAACCATTCTAAGCAATATATGACTATGATCAGAATAATCGGTGAAAGATGAGTGAGAAACGCTTCAATAAAAAATGTGAGCCAAGCTGCACCTCTATCCAACCTCTGTTTTATATGGCCTTCAAATATATGATTGGACCAGGTAAATTGGATAGATCTCTCAAAACCCAGATCAATTAGCCTTGTTTCCTCAAAAATTGCAATTACTTCAGAAACTTCAGAAGTTTTCCCTTTATTTCCTCCTATTTTCTCATTTGGGATGAATATGATATTAAGATATCCTAATAAAGTCCAAGGAAGATCACTAGCTCTAGCTGCCACAGTTTTGATAAACTCCCATGGGCCTATCTTGGATCCATGATAAGGACTCCCATAGAAGAATGTAAACAAGCATTTCTTACTTGTCGTTACATCCGTTATCGGGGCATTAATTGATCATATTCTTGTTGCTTTGAAAAACCTACAAGTCAATATTCTTAGTCCATCCCAGGTCCAAACCTCCTTCTATACCTTCAGGTGAGACTAACCACCAATTCTTAAACTGACATCTCTGGAAAAGAGAAATGACTAATCTGTCCTTAGCTTTAGTTTCCAGGAGAAATACTATATCCATAGAGAGGTTAAAGACCATATCTACAAGAGTGTCTCTGGGTAACTTCTTCGCGATGCCTTGAATATTCCACGCCAATGTAAACATCATATTATGAGTGAGTAATAAACTAGTTTTACAAAGAATAATTCTAGAATGAGCTTTACCCCGCCACTGAATGGAATAAAAATTGTTCTTAGTAACCTACCTCATTATTACACCTTGGGCCTAGCACCCCTTTTCCTGCCCCCCTTCTAACACGGTTACTCAGTCCAATTCTCAAATTTAGACCACAGGCACAGCTCTTAACCAGCTCACTTGGCAGAGTGACAAAATTATTCCTACAAGGGGATTGCAAGTCCAACTCCACAAACAAAACATAATCTTTCCAAGAGAAATCAAATAGAGAGTTAGTGTTTTACTTGACACTAATGTAACAAAACACCAACAGTTTAGACAATCTTATAATCAGGATCAGGGAGGGAGGGGAGTAAAGCTTAAGAAAGGATAACCGAATGATTGCACTATAAGGCGGATTCCCCACCAGTCTCTTAACTAAGTTAGAATTGTTTATAGTAGCAGTACATTCAAACACTTGAGAGGAGGCACTATGGCTGATACACACAAAACTAACACTATAACAGCAGAAGAGCTTCCTAGCATACACTTCTTCAGTACATTTAAACACATGAGAGGAGTACATAAGACTGAAACACACGAAAGTACAAGTACTACCCTTGTTTAGTTTCCTAGCATACACTCCAGCAGTACAATTAAACACATGAGAGGGAGTACTATTGCTGGTGAACACTCTACTTTTTCAACTACAACCGACTTGTTTCCTAACATATACATCAGTAGTACCTTTACAACCTTCAGGATAGGTACTATGTGTACAAGATACACAGTTGAAACTAATACAACATTTTAGATACGTAGCATTACCTCTAACAGTAATAACAAATATTAACAAACAAGATGGAGCAGAGTGAGCACAATAATTAGTCGTGTCCCATAACCTGACTTCTTTCAAAAAAGTGAGAAACCACTCATCCACTATGTTGTGATCTTCTATCCAATTCCAAACATTAGCGCACTTGCTGCATTTCTTATTACTACAAAGACGACATTCACAACACCAGTTTACTTTCTTACTGCTTTTCTTGTAAATCCCCTCTTCCACAAACTTCACTTGTCTTCCATTCCTAAAGTTCCAGTGTTCACTAGTCAAACCAAACTGTTGTCTTACTACAATCAGAAGAGAATGAATCCTGACATTAGTAGTAAAAATTAAAGAAACATTTATATTTTGAGAGTAATCGAATGAGAAATAGGTCCTTGAATTTTGATTTCTAGGGATGAATTATGATTTAATTAATTCTCTTTTCTTTGGCCAAGTATTTTCTGGATAACTAGATTAATTATAAATATAGTAAGAAAATAAAAGTGTAGGTAATATGTAACTGAGAGGTGTATACGTGAGCTGCAGTGAAGTCAAAGTTTGCAGAGGTAGAGTCCAGCCCATCAGCTTGAGCATTTTCAGTCAGATGTCTTATTTCCACGGATGCTTCAACAAGGGTAGCTAGGTTTGAAATGTCCAAAATGGTTGGGTTTTTCTATAGATCTGGTGAGGAAGGCAGGCTTCAGGTACTTGTTGTTCTGGACAGGCAGTAGAAGACCAGTTTTGTCTCTATCCACCAATTTTTCTAGTCGCACAAATCTTTTTGGACGCCTCCCTCCTCTCCTCGCTCTACCTTTCTGTGTACTCCCATTTGTCTCCATTATTTCTTTAAGCTCAGACATGATGGAGCTTTCAGCATCTTTGATGTTTACCTTTCCTCTGCCTTTGCAACATTTATGGGTTGGAGCTTGTTTTCCAGGTGCAGTAATACTGTAATCACCATCTATTATCTGAACTTTCTTTCATATTCTAGTGATTGGTTCAGCATATGGTAGTGGTGGCCCTTCACCAAAAATCTATCTTATTATCTGTTGTGGTGCATCTATAGCCTCAAGACTAGTAAGGGATGCATCCAATCCCATAATTTCACTAATTTTATCCACTTGGGATGGATCGTTGTTCAGATTGGACCTGCTACCCTTACCAATAGGAGTACCCAACAGGATAGGGGAATGGTTAACGATATTCAATGAGAAGGGGTTCCTCTCATACTTTTTACTATAATTGAGTATCAATTATGGATGAGCTAGCCATTGTGGGGTGAAAGTTCTTTGAGGCTAGATTGAGATAGAGATCACAAGGGTTTTTGGTATTGATGTTGAGTCGTGGATTAAAATAACCAGGGAGGAAAAGGGATGGTTGATGTGACTCAATAATGTTGTAGTAAGATGATTCGTTCACTCAGATTTGTTGAGAATTTGTTTTAAGACTTAATAAAGAAAATAAGGAAAAATATATATACACAATTTGTCACAAGATGAAGAAACGCTGAGACGCGGGATTCCACTACTTTTCATATTGTTGTGGTTCAGTCATTAACTCTAGACAATATAGCTCAAACAAAAGAAGTTGTGACTCTAATTCTTTTCCAAAAATAGATTTCGTAAAATATTATTTGTAAGTTAAAAGCATGACGCATCTAAAGTATTTAGAACTAAGCATGCGACATCTAACAAAATAACAAAGAATTAATATAAATCATAAAGCAATTAAATCTATAGAAAAAATCAATAAAAGAATTAATTCATTTACCACAATCATGAAAAGTTGCTTCCTCCGTTGTCCCAGTGATGGGGTCTAGCTCCGCATGGTGAAAAAACACTCAAAGGAATTTTCCATTGCTCAAAAAGGTGTTTACAAGGAGAAAATGGAGAAATAATTCAAAATCGGGTTTGTAACAATTATATTTGTTACAAACCAGAGAACTACGACCCTCGGCTGTGGGTCGTTATCGTTGTATCTTCTACGACTGTCACTATGTGTCGCAACCACTGTAACAATTACGATTGCTTCTTGTAGTCTTATGTTCTTCGTATGTTCTTCAATGGCAGCAGCAGAGACAATCTCTGCAACTCCCGATTCTCTGCTGTATTCTCACCCCTAACTCTCCATCCTCTCTCTCTGAGTCTAAGCCTCCAATTTATACTCAACAGGTACAAGAATATCGCCTCATTACTTCCTATAATCTTCTATTACTCGACAGTAAAGGAAATATATTTTCTTTCCTTTCTTCTCTCCTGCACGCGTCTACAGCTGCTGAACTCTCCTTATTTATCTCTGTCACGATCCTGTCTGTTGTTCGAGTCACCTAACATGTGTATAACACGCTCGAATTCTCCAAAACTCAAGCAAACACGTGAAATACTCCTCCGGTGAACGTGTTGCTCTGTTTCACTCCATGACACGATTGATCCAATTATGATTCAAACGAACACCCATACCAGCTTTCTATTGTCATATCACGTCTACCCATGAAGTTTCAGCGATTGAGTTAACCTCTAACCCCTCCAAATTCCGATCGAAAAATCCAAAGTTTGAGAATGAAAATTTCCCGCCAAAACAAATTTAAACGAAGAAGAAAGGATTGTCCCTTATCCAACAGCCGGGGTCCGAATAGCAAAGAAGGTGCCCCTTAGTAATTGAGGTGCCCCTTAACCAACGGTGAGAGTCCGAATAACACGTGTCCTCCAAGGGTGCCCCGGGCAACTTTTCGAGCCGAAATTTCCAAAAATATTTATTTCCAAAAAATACCTACAAACACATAAAACACCATAATAAGGACGAAAACGAGTAATAACAATACGAAACATTGAGGAAAAATTAGACACATAAATGCGTCTATCAATGGTGGCATGATTCCGAGCCTGGCAAAACCTGGTGGGTAAGGTAGTGATTCAGGGAGCGGAGTCAACTCAGTACTGGGTAAGGTAGTGATTCAGTGCCCGAGTTAAAATTTTCTCTGATTTGGACTAGGGCTTGGTTTTGTGATATGATATGAGTTTGAACAGGAGGCTGAATATGAGGTAGCTGGTGCAGGAGACCATCATTAGAGATACTACCCGATCCCCACAGAAATTGACGCAATGGTGAGTAGTCATATCTGGTCCTTTTTTGGAGATGAAAAATCTCTAAAAGAGAGGATGAACAACGTTGTCTTTACCTTATCCGAGGATTGGTTAACAAAATACCATTAGGGTTCAACAGTGACTGTTGGTTTGTCACTTGCTCCGGCACCTCCATGTCATCTTCAGGAAGCATCTCCGGAACATTCATGGAGAAATCTGGAATGAGATTAATATGAGGTTGCACCTATGGACCATTGAGATGATCTACTAGCTCCTGAGGGATTAGATGACCATCGACACATCTTTCGTGAGGATGCTCTATGATTCTGCAGAGTGAACATATCCTTCCTGGAATCTTTTCGAACCACAACTCCACTCTTGTCTCAACTTCAGCGATATTCAACTTCACCCTTCTCGGTATAGTGTCAGTCATGTCCATTTTCACCAGAGCTCTTACAAGTCTTCTTCTATCTGCTGGAAAGCCATCTTCTGGATCCATCAGTTTAACTTCTTCTCCAATTCTTTCAGCAATAAGTCTTGGAACTCCATTAAAGTGGTGGCGAGATTGTAACTTATTTAGGTTCGTCCAGAGATATTTGAACCTATAACAAAAATTCGCTGCTGGAATATTTCCAGATCATCCGGATCTTCATCAAGTGACTCTTAAATGGCCAAGGACTTCCTCTAGCAACATAACTATTTTATTTTCTGCTTTATTTTCATTAGGAGCTACATGGAGAACTCCTGGTTAATATTGAAGACCGAAAACTTTTTTACAGTCTGTATTGATAGTTATCTGAGAGTACATGTACAGACAGTTAAGCTTGGGAACTACCATTTGTCGTAGGTTTTCTTTGCACTTGTAGTGGTTTTTTAATTAATCATCAGTGTAGGTTCGAGTTTATCTATGCGATTGAGGTTTGCAAGCTTAGAGGACATGGATGAAATAACATATGAAACTGAAGTTCACATTTTTGGGGTTTTCCGATAGAGTAAAGGCGCAAAATAGCTGCAGATAACTTTCCAGAAACGGGTAGAAAATTTTGAGGTACTTTGTAGCATTTTATCGATGAGTTTCATCCACAAGAGGTATAACTGTAACCCTATCTCCATTAAAAGCCTAGTCTGAGAGTAACAAGTACACATTTACTTTACTTAAACTAGATAAGGTAGAGAGATGGAAGTTATGAAGGCGGAGAAGAAAAAGGTGGGGGACAAAAGGTGCAGATCTTAAATAAATATTCTGGTTGAAGGTAATATATTCTCTGCTCATGCGCCTAATAAACTATACCTCATACTAAAAATGCTCAGGTGATTGGACCTTTTGTCTCCCTGCAAGTCCTTGCTTCACCGAGCTCAGGAGTAAAAATTGTTAGTTCATCGAGAAAACATATGAGGTAATAAATAGGGTAGCTTAAGATTTTAAATTCGAAAGGAGATTCAATAATAACCACAAAAATAAATACGTAGAACTAAGCAAGAAGAAAAATAGCAAAATTGTTAAGCAAACTAGTGGGAAGATAGACAAACAGTGTATACTCAACGGTGAAGCAGAGGCGCAAAGAAGAAGATCTACAAAAGAAGTTCACAAGAATTTTTCCAAACCCTAACAAAGTTGAAAATCGACGGCCAAAATCAAAGAGAGAGAAAACATAACCTATCCACTTTTTTTTGTCTCTTAGGATATAATTTTGTGTAGCGGTCAAACCATGCGAGAGACGACACAACATCTTATTTTCTGTAAAGTAGACATTCAAATTAAAAGAGTGTGTAACATATGCACGTGATGTCACCAACCAATGTCTCTCTCCTAGAGACACGCGTATCCAAATATCGGACAGATCTGATGCGAACACTATTTTAGGCACGTGCATGTTACCCAACTCGTGAGAGTTAGTGAAAGAGGCTACACTACAGTGAGCGAGGGCCACGGTGGGAAGAATACTGCCGTAACTTTACAAGTAATTTCTTTTAGGCTACTGCTGCACCCCATTGAGTTTAGTGGTTTGGAACTTTGGACTCTCGAATCTGGACTTTTTAAGCAGTGAAAAAACATGTTTCTAAATCTTAATTTCCAAGAAGACCAGCTTTGTGATCATTCTTGATCCCGTTGAATTGGTATGGCTATAACAAATGTCTGCTTAGATCTCCTTACTGAATACTTTGGCTTTTTCTGTTTGGTTGCGGGTTAATCGATCCGTTCTGTTTGGTTGTGAGTGCGGCATTCTTGACCAGTTGCGGAGTCTCTGGACGTGCAAGATTTATCCAAATAAAATAGCCAGTAGTTGCCCAATTTTGGCCGAATAGATTCTAGTAATCTCGAAGTTCTGTGTCCAGAGGTTCTTATCTCTATATTTAATTAAAATAAAATCTTTTCAGTTGTTAAATACTCTGCATATAGCTGCCAATGATATCTTTGCCTTCAGGCAAGTAGTATACCGCTGATTTGGTAGAAAATGCCGTACCTAAACGTGCGCCACATCACAAAATTTAGATCTTAAACTAGTACAGTAGTTAATTTGCCTCGTTAAATTGGGGCCTATGCCATTTAATTGGGACCTATAGATTATTTCATCCACCTAATACATAATGATAAGGGGTGTCTAAATTTATTGAAACTACCAAAATTATCCTCTAACAATATTAATATTACTAAATTACCCCCATCAACTCTTAATAATAAACCTAAAACAGTTTTCATTTCTACCTCATAAAACGATTCTTCATCTCTTCTGCTCCCTCTTTTTTTCTTTTTTTTTTTAAAAACCAAAAATCGTCGATTATCGACGATCCAAAAACGATTAATCATTTTCTTTCTTCTATAAAATGTCGAAACCATCAAGAACGACGCATCCTACTAACAGGAATTTTCCTAGTGATAAGAATCCCGGAATCGTTGAAGTGATTCGAAAGAAAACGAAGGAAGTGTTTGAGGAAGCCGAAGCCTCTAGTATCGCACAAGAGGAGGAAATGGGTTGAATCAGTTACTTTTCTATCAACCCAATCCTCTAAACTAGGTTTTAGTAACATGCAATCGCTCAAAAATTAGAAATTTTGAAATCAAAATTTTCTGGGTTAACCAGAATCGGACTATGTTCATGTATTTGTGAACCGATTGTGTTAGGAATCGGTTGTTGTTCATGCCCATATACCCCGATTGTGCTGCATGTGTTTTCTGGTTCGAAAAATTTGAACCAGAATCGGTCAATGTTAATACCAAGATAGCCCGATTATGTAGTCGTAGGGATAACCATTTTTCTGTAACTTTTTTCGTTAGAATCAGATTATATATATGTTCACATAGCCCGATTGTGTAGCCACTGCTTATCCATTATCAGATTTCATTTGCATATGTAAAATCCGATTGTGGACTGTAATGTTACAATCAGGTTTTATAACAGTATCGAGTAAACCGTTGTAAGAAAGAATGTCCAATGTTTCTGTAACTTTTTCTTGTTAGAGTCGGATTACATTAACACTTATATAAACCGAATGTAGATGTGTTATGTTAGGAATCGGTCTTTATGTGTATATCGAGTAAACTGATTGTATACCTTGAACTCAAAAATATGGATTGAATTCCATTGTTGTTTGTCGCTTATCTCCGTATTTTACAGGCCAAACAAGGGCAAGCAACAACGTCAAGCCGAAAAGAAATATAAGAAGAAAAATGACTTTGATACTCCTCAGAGTTTGAGACCTCGTCGAGAGGGTGGTCAAAATTTAAATGCTTCCCACCGAAGGGGCTCGGGGAGTAAAGCCAAAGCGATCCACGTCAATGACCCACCACCTCAAGCGGGGAAACCAACACATGAAGAATCTGATTCTGATACACCTACTGAACAAGAAGGTGGTGATAGAGAAGATGCCGAAGAAGAAAGTGATGAGGAACAAAGTGGCGGCAAGGAAGGTGATGAAGAAAGAGATGAGAATGAAGGTGATGAAGAAGGAGATGAGAATGAAGGTGATGAAGAAGAAAGTGAGAAAGAAGGTGAAGAAAGTGAGAATGAAGGTGATGAAGAAGAAAGTGACAATGAAATTGATGAAGTTCAAGAACAAGTGCAAGAACAAGTCTAAGGAGGAGACGCTTAAAAACAAGGTAAGACAGATGGTAAGAAGAAAGAAGTTCCAAAGAAGAAGAAAGGGAACCACATGCCCGACCCGCTAAAGATGTTTCCTCGCGGCCCTAAGGATCCTGTTTATGGGTTACCAGGTGATGGAGGACAGACTTATGGGGGTACAAAGACAGTTGGCCGCCGTCGTTTTCCATACCATAGTAAGTACCTAAACCTTATGCTATGTAACATAAAAATTATTACCCGTGTAGTGTTTTGATTGTTGTCCACCAGGTTTGTTTTGTTTTATAGAATCACAGGGATGTCGTGAGTCTTATGAAGCCAAGAACGTTAGTGAGTATGATGAGGCAATGGCCACCGCAAGCAATAGAATCAACCGTTGGAGAAGTTCCGGAAGTAATCGATCTAGTCAATTCTACGGGGTTGATACCTGCGGTCGAGAATTTGGACCTTGGTTACGACAAACCTCTTTGTTCCGCCTTTGTCAAGAGATATGACTGGGAAACGGATACTTTGCATCTTCCGTTTGGAGAAATGACGATAACTCCAAATGATGCGAAGTTCATTACCGGGCTAAGCATAGAAGGTAAATCCATGAAGCACAAAGAGTACGCGCAAGAGCTTGAGTGGAACAAGATTTACGCGTTCACCAAGGATGTGTTCCAATGGGATGGGGAGAGGACCAAGTCAGAGATGCTGGTAGGCAAGTCAAAGCAGAGGATATTCCATCTGTCGAAGCTGGGGGACAACTTCATGGGAACAAAGAAGCTTCGTGCTGAGGGAAAAGAGGTGACGCCGGAACGTATCATCGCCACGGCCAATGCGTATGTCCTCTACTTCCTGGGAGCTGTTATCTTCCCCGACATTTCTGGTGCCCGTGTGAGCGTCAACTTTATCCAGCTGTTGCAACCATTTGACAAGATTCACGAATACTCTTGGGGCACTGCCATCCTTGCACACTCGTTGAACGAGTTGAGAAAGGCTTCTAGGGATCAAAGGAACCAAATCGGAGGGAATATGGCTTTTCTGCAGGCGTGGATATATTTGCACTTCCCAATATTTTCTCAAAGGGCTTTTGAGAACAAGGAATGGGACCACAGGTATTATGGAGACAAGTACACATACAGAAGTAAGCCGAAGAATCAAAAAAAGGGTTATCTGAAGTTGAGACGCTAGTTGGACAACTTGACGATGAAAGATGTTACCTTTGATCCTTACAAGGAGGAGTTGGCTAAAGGAAAAGGAAAGAAGGTTGGGTGCGAAGAGCAAAAAGATTATTTTGAGCCTTTGTTTCACCCAAGAGGATATGTAATGTACAACCCGACGAGAGTCGCAAGACAATGCGGTTACGTACGAAAAAATCCCAAATGAGCACAAGATGTTCAAAATCAATGAGAAAAAAACCAAATCATATAATAATGATATTGACATTGTTCACAAGCCTTTACCATCATGTGATTATTGAGAAGACAGAGCGTTTCACAGATATACTATGGATGGAGTATCTCGAATAGATGATGATGCAATTCCAGGTTACATGTCGTGGTACCTCAATGTTTCGCATACTCGAGTGATACGAGTAGATGAGATGCCCAAGATAGAGGAAAAAGATACGACTCTCGAATACCTTGTGCGTATTGTTACTCAATTATAGTTTTGTTAATGTTATTATCGTTTTTTGTTGAATGTTTGTTGTTTAAAATGGAAACAAAGAAGCTGAGTCGGGTACATGATAACCCATGAAAAGGTACAAATCAGGAAAGGTAAAAATGTTAAGGCCAATGAAAATTTGATTGATGAATTGAACAGTCTCTAAGATGTAGAAGCCGGTGCAAAGTTTGGGGAGCTGGAGGAGGAGGAGCCAAAGAAGAAGAGGAAGAGAGAGACACCCCCCCACCCACCCAAAAAAAAAAAAGATGTCTGAAGGTGCATCGAGCAGCGCCCAACCTTGTAAACGAGGACGGGGTGGACGTGGTTGTGGACGTGGACGTGGACGTGGTGGGGATGTTCATGAATGAATGATTATATTCATGTTTATGTCTTTAACTATGGATAATCATGGAATCAAAACTTATGTTTTAAATTTATTGTCGAATTATGTTTGGTTATATTCCTAGTTTATGAATGACTTAATCTGGTTTCTTTTGAAAATTGTTTGTGTTTGTCTAAGAAGCGATAAAAGAACCAACTACAATGTGTGACTGAAAAATTTCTGGCATTTTTAAGTCAGAAGCGGTTTACATATACCTACAATCTGGTTTCTGACAGTTACTGCCTCCGATCACTACCTAAATTTGTATCGGCCATAATAAAAAAAAGAGGGAGATAGTAGTAGTTTTTAAGTCTGTGATGTACAAACTTAACAATTAAAATTGAGAAAAGCTAGTGCAAGAAGAGGCGGAAGAAGCTTGAGATTTAATACCGCCGACTCTTCATTTTAGACCCTTCATTCATTTTCCTATTTATTTTCATTGGGTTCATTGATGTATTCATTAAATTCTGTCCGTATTAGCTATAAATACTGGGATTCTTGTTTGATCTCTTCCGTTTCTTACCGTGTTTGTCTGTCGGTTGCCTCCATGTCGTAAGACAGGTTTGAATATGTAAACGGAACCAACCTAGCTGTGCTCGGGTCTACCTAACTTGCTCAGCCGTACGTACGGCTAGCTACATTAATTGGTTCCACTGAATTAAACTGTCACAGTAGAAGAACTTCAGATAAATGCTAACCAACCGGTCGGGAAAAAAGAAATTGCATCTGTGAGTGCCAGGATGGCATGACCTTGTCACTTAGGATGATCGCTCTCTCATTCTCTTTCGTACCGGTGATGATTCTGTTGTACATTTCTTTTGCAAAATTCAATATCCAGATGCACTGCCATAAAAAAGTGAACTTGTAAAATTAGAAGATAACTGAAAAATGTCAGAGTTACAAATTCTAGGAATTAACTTTTTCATCACCTTTCCATTTTTTCGCTGTTTGCTGAATCTTTTGCGGACTAACATCGGCAATTGACAAGTTAACCAGCTGCATATGAATAATATACGACTGTTTAGCCTTGAGATTTGTCAAGTCTGACTTCTCTACTCAAGGGTCAGGTTCAAATTTTTGCGGCTGGCCCTAATCAATTGACAAGCATCCAAACTTAATAAAAACGGGAAATGCACTTTCAAGGGATGAATCAGACCCAACCCAGACATGCAAGTCCGCGATACACAGTACCCAATTAGCGTTCGAAGTTCTTGCACGACAAATATATGTTTTAGTTCTTGCATGCACCAGAATGTGGCTCACATTTATATATTTGGAACAAGCAAATCAGTATGGAATATGGCTGTTTCGGCATCTAAAGAAGGTCAGAAAAAAGTAAACAGAAATTTTTATATGGGAAGATGCATTGGTCAAGACAGGTCACAAAACACAATTTTGATTTTCATTGCTGTTATCTATAAAAAAAAGAGAGGAAACTAGTGCATAACATAGAAAAATAATTTAAAGCTCAATTATAATTTTGACTAAGCACGCCCACTCATGCCTTTTTTTTTTTTTGTTGCATATAAGTACCGGAGTTGTTAGGGCCAGATGCAACAAGTAGACTGAGTGCCCTGAATAGAGAAGAAGTAGACTGAGTGCCCTGAATTCATAACTTAGGGCCAGATGCAAAAAATTGATAACAATGAATTCATTGTTATCACCAGTGAGTGAAATCGAAAATGATGTTGTTGAACTGGATCGCCCATTTCAATCTTTGAATAATAATGTCCTATTGGTGGGTTCTTGTAAAGGTCTGGTTTTGTTTATTGTTTTATACAATGGTAATGAAACAAATTTTGTTTGTATGTAGAACCCTGCTACTCAAGAATATAAGAAATTCGAAAAATGCATTAATCATCGTACATGTTTTCATGCAAATACGTTATTTTTGTCAATTTTCCTGTCAACACGGTCAATTTCTCATCAGATGAGATGAGTTAATGACACTCAAATTACCGATTTACCCTCATTACACATGTCATATTTTTGGTGGATAAGAATAGATAGTAGCCACATGTAATGATATTGTCCCCATATCTTGATCTAGCAGAACTCAATGAGATCCAACGGCTTATATCGAAAAGAATAGATAATAGCCAAGTGTAATGATATTGTCCCCATATCTTGATCTAGCAGAACTCTATGAGATCCAACGTCTGAAATGTTATTTGTCCAACCTCATAATTGTCGAAGACACGTGGTAGTCATCCGAGAATTGAGGGGAAAATGGATGGCTATGATTAATTTCACACTTCGTAAGTAACAATACTGTTATGAGATCTGACTCGTTCATCTCAATATCTATGGATCTCGATGAATTCGGTCGGCTTGGATGAGAAATGTGCTACCTAACAAGAGGGAATAGGAGAGAGTAGAGACAAAAGCTTTCAGTCTCCCCATTTTCCCTTCTTCTCTCCATTTTCACTTCTTCTCTCCATTTTCGTTCTCTACAATTTTTTCCTTTCTTATCTACAATTTTCACTTTAGCCTCTCAATATCACAGGTTTCTGTTACTGAGTAAACAAAAACATGGGTATATCTAATATATCAAAGAAACTACTGAGTATGATAGTTTCAGAGGCTAAAGTGAAGATGGATAAAAGAAAGAAAACAAAGAAACGGCAAAGTAAACCACGAACTAAAAGGTATTTTCGATTACGGTATTTGTTTCCTGTTCGTTTAAAGTTAGAATATATTTCAATTTATAGGGTTTATAAAAAAATCATTGGGTATTTTCGATTAAGTGATTTTGAGATGAATCTGTTGATTTTCGTTGCTTTATGAATCCATTTTTCTAGGGTTTGTGTTAGATTTCTAGGGTTTCTGTTTATAAAAATTCATTGGGTATTTTCGATTAGCTTGTTTGATTTTGAGATCAATCTGTTGATTTTCGTTTCAATTTGAATCGATTTTTCTAGGGTTTGTGTGAGATTTTTAAGGTTGTCTTAGATTTCTAGGGATTCTGTTTTTCCCTAATGATTTCATTTGCTTCTGGGGTTTTTGTTAGATTCTTATGGTCTATATTATTGGATTTGCTTTGGGTTCTAATTTGATTTATCTTGTAGGAATGATGTTGAAGATGACAGGATGCCCTTTAGAAGTTTTAAAGTAAATGTGATGGGAACTTGCCAGAGTTTTGAGTTCAGGGACTGTGCTAGAGAAGATATGGGTCTTGATAGGTTAAAGGACATGATCAGGCCAAACTTGAGACTGAAGGGTGATGAAAGCATATACACATTGTGGTCAGGGGATGCTTTTACTCTAATGTCTTTGTTTGAGGAAGAAGAATTCCATTCTATTTGGGATAGTGCAGAATTTGATGAGAATGGTTGGAGTCAGGTTTGTATGCAAGTGCTGGAGAGCGGTAAGGATTGTGAGGTTTGTGGTACAATTCCTCCACACAAGTACATGACACCAGTTAAGAAGACACCCCCAAAGAAGCCAGTATCCAAAGAAAATACACCAAAGAAACCAACAGTACCTGAACAAACTCAAGAAAAAACTCAAGCAGTATCCAAGTGTAACATACCTAGAAGTTCAAGAAGAAGTCCAAGGCTAGCAGCATTGTTTAAGAAGCAAATTGTAACAAAAGGTAAGAAGAAGTTGTTTGTTAATATTATCAGATGATGAAGAAGAAGTATGCGAACAAACTCAACAAGCACAATCAAGTGTGGATAATGATATACCTGCATCAAATGTCTATGTTCCTCAATTCTGTGAAGAAACTCAACCAACACAGGCAAGTGTGGCTGAAAACATGCCTGAACCAGAAGAATTTGTTCCTCAAAGTACAACACAAGCAAGTATGGCAGAAGAAGAAGAAGAAGAAGAAGTGTTTAATCATGATTTCTGGGTTGAAGCTACAACACAAGCAAGTGTAGTTAAAGATATTTACAGGTTGAGTCAAGAATATAAGAAGAATGATGAGTTTTTAGTTCAACTACCAAATAATGAAGAGGATGAGTGTCATCCTGATGATGATATCAACAATGTCCCTGGATATGAACAAGAGTTTAAAGATGATATGGAGTACAAGAAGTTTTTAAAGAAGGTTGAGAATGGGTATTTATCAGACAAGGAAAGTGACAGTGAGAGTGAAGGTGATAATGATGTTGACATTGTTGATGGGGATCCAGAATTTGGTGAAGCTGAGGTGGAGAATGACAAAGAAGGAAATGCTTTGTGTTTACATTTTTTGTTTGTTATGTTTGTTGTTTATTTAAAATTGGATTTGATGATTTGTGTCTACAAAGCATGTAATTACATTTGTGGTTTGTTACTAATTTTGCCTTTATATTTTTCTTTGTTTAATTGCAGAGGAACATTATGGGGACTTACTGGATTCTGAGTCTAAAAAGGAACCTACCGGTAATGTTTTTTGTTTACATATGTAGTGTGTATGTTTACATTTGTTGTTTGTTTACATTTGTTGTGTATTTATGTGTTTTGTTTTCCTTGATCAGGTCAAGATGAACATGTTGGGGGTGGAGCAGACTTCAGTTGAGCCTAAAGGATGTGGTTCTAAGTTCAATGGGCCTGAGTGCAGTGGGGTTACTCATGATAATTCAGAGTTTGAGAATGAATATGCAGATCACTTGAAGGAAGAAGATGTTCGAGAAATGTTCCCAGATGAAGATGAAGGGTCATTGGATCCAAATGACCTCATAGTCGGAAGTAAGTTTATGAGTAAAAAGTCTTTCTACAAGCATGTGAAATAATTTCTGTGTCATGTACAAACACCAAACATTTACTACTAAGAGTTCTACAACCAAGCTGAGGGTCAAGTGCATTCATTGGAGGACTCAAGAATGTCCAGTATTCATTTATGGCATAGTCAAGAAAGGTGAAGGTAAAACTTTCACACTTAGAGGTAAATGTCACTCACACCTGCAATGGTGACAAAGATGACTTGAACAAGCTTGCAAACCCAAAATATGTAGCTGAATGGTACTATGAGAAGATGAAGACTGAACTTGGCATCAATGAACCAGTACCATGTCCAGATGACTTAGCAACTCAGTTCAATAAAGCCAGAAGGGTTTATATCAAGTATCATACTACATGGAGAGCAAGGGTGAAGGTGATGAAGAAACTACATGGCCGTTATGAGAAGAGCTACCAACTAGTGCCTGCATTCTGTGAAATGGTCAAGGTACAACACTTTTTTTTTAAGCATGGTACAACACTTTCTTTAAGTTTTATTTATTTATTTATTTATTTCCTTACTTTTTTCTAAGTATAACAAACCCTGAAAATGTTCATTTAACATTGTTTGTAGAAAAGAAACCCAGGCAGTGTAGCTACTTTTTCTTATGGAACTACAGACAACACTTTTGTTAGAGCATAGCTCGGTGAACCCACCAAGCGCTGGTAGGTCAAGTTTGGTTGTCATATTTTAGTGAGCCAAAACTCATTTTAAGAGTCGCTTGATTATGTACTAGAGTCAGGTTCGTATAGGTTAGCTTGAAAGTATTAGGATATGAGACATTACAAGTATTGCGAAGACTCGAAGAAGTGAAGAAGTAAGGAGATACAACGACAACATCATCCTTCCACTTGAGGTTAGTGATATTTGACTTGAAATTTTTCATTCCCTAACTATCTTTCAAGTCGTGTATATTGGAAACAAAACTGCGAAGCATGAATGATTGTACTCTAGTTAGACATAGTATTAAGGAATACAATACGAGGTTTATTGCTTAACCATGAAACTTTGTACATAAGACATCGGCATAATCGTTTGAATGCTATTGTGATTATGTATGGGTATAAGGTGAAGATTTCATCCTAGGAAACAATGTTTTACATTTGTTTTAAGGAAGTAAATTCATGAACTTGTTTTTTGAATCGCAAAGGAAATCGCCAGGCATTATTGGTATTGTTATTAATTCATTGCATATCTTTTGAACTACCAATATGTGTGGTTAGTATAACCGCTCATGACTTGTTTATGTTCTTGGTAAAACTATTCACAAAGACCTGACTTTTGTATTGGTATGATTTTTATTAGTGAAACCGATCTTAAGTAATCACC
The DNA here is from genome assembly GCF_003573695.1 of Papaver somniferum. NCBI lineage: Eukaryota > Viridiplantae > Streptophyta > Magnoliopsida > Ranunculales > Papaveraceae > Papaver > Papaver somniferum. The sequence goes on from NC_039367.1 coordinate 55,000,344, forward strand.
TGAGATGGTATGATCGACTTTTTGTTATTGGTATAACCGACTCTGGGTAAAGGGGAACCGATCCTAGTAAGAGGTGCAACCTATCACAAAGGGGAATCAATCCTTGTACTAGGTGCAACAAGTTTTTAGCAAAAAGGGGAACCGATCCTATGGACATGTGCAACACGTTTTTAGGCAAAGGGGAACCGATCCTACGGACATGTGCAGCAAGTACAAGTTAGATACCGTATATATGTGGGGAAACGATCCTAGTACCTAGTCAACCGAATTTTGGAAAGCTAGTGTGACTATGCACAATACTCACATGGAGGTAGAATCGAAACTTGTTTTGGTAGAACCGTTAAACCCATGATTGGTGATTGAGTGTTCTTGATCAATCACATAGTTCTTGAAAGTCGGATGAACCAATTCTAAACTTGTTTAGAAGTGTGGCAAATCAGTTTCAAGATTTTAAGTATGCAAAGTAAGGATGTCGACATACTTTGAACATGTGCAGTAACTCTAATCTTTAATTGTTCAAAGTTATTCCTTAATAGCTAAAGGAAGAAAATCCCGGATCGAATAAAATAAATTGAGAATCTTTTATTTAAGGTTTTTAATTTTATTTTAGGAAAATGAAAATTAGTAATGTGCATTTACTAGTTGGAGATTTTCCAAGAAATTTTCCGTCAATATTTTGGACAAAGCAATTCCAGGAATTATTGAAATTGAATCTGGAATATATTGCATATCTTGAGAATATTTTCGGTTTTGGAAATTCCTTGGTGTCCAAATTCCTTGGTCTATAAATATGAAAGTTTGCATTTCGAGCAAACTAATCTTTCGTACAGCAAGAACTATCTCAGTTGTGCTGCTACTTGTGAAGCCGCCTATTGGAGAGGAGAGTAACCTAATTAGGCGAAATATCTTACGGCCGCTCCGTTTAAAGACTTCTTTGGGATTGAGAAGCTCTATTAGTACCGTTGGTGGGAAACTATATAATTGCCGTTTATCTTTTGTTTTCGATTGATTTGGTTGACTAACGGTGGTTGAACTTTGATTGCACCTAGTTTGTTTATGCTTCAGAATCTTCTCTTTTAATATAAGATTCACTCAAACTAGATCGAAGTTTCGACGGGGATCTTTAGACTGTTTGGAGATCTAAAGACGTCTTGTGATAATCCATTATTAACAGACTCCGTTCTGTGCGTGATTGATCACAAAAGATTCAAGTTGATTGTGTGCAGGTTTATTGAAGATCTAAGAAGATTTGAAGACAAAGAAGACTTTGAGGATTTCTGATTTGGGATTCATAATCTTTGGTTTTCACAATAATTGTTTCGGTATAAGAGGATCCAACTATAATCGGTTATCCTTGTGGTAGATTAGATTGATTAGTTGTGTAGATAGGCATCAATACAATTCTTTGTGATTATAAGTATTGATTGAAAAATCTTAACAATTACCTTGGTGGTTGATAATAAGATGGATCTAAAAACCTGACGAAGGAGTTTATTGATATATACAGAAGAGCCTTTGTCGAACTCACATCACTTGGTTGAAGAGAGTTGATACCAAACAGATTTGTTGTTCCTTTATTGTTTGGAATACGAACCAAAGGAATTGTTCCAAGTACGTGACTTATTAAAGGTCAGAGGCGTGGGAATACAGACGAAACTAGGTGAACTATAGGTTTAGTTGATTGGTCTCAATTATACGAAGTTGGTTTGATTTTGTATATCAGCTTAATCCTGAGAGTATTCAATTCTGGACAAGGTCCCGAGGTTTTTCTGCATTTGCGGCTTCCTCGTTAACAAATCTTGTTGTGTCATTTACTTTTATTTTCCGCAATTATAATTGTTGTCATTATAATTTAAAGTAAATTACACAAACGTTAATTCCTATTTACTTGATAAGTAATCCTATTGTGTTTGGTTAAGTCCGAACCTTTTATTAAGTACAGATACTTCGTTGTTGTATTGTCTCGACTCAGTCCATAGACAATCACTTTTGGAGAAAGGACTTATATGTGGAAAAGTTTTAGATTGAGGTATATTTGGGTACCCTCGTCTTTTCAATTGGTATCAGAGCGAGCAAACACGAAAAGATCTAACAATCTGTGTTTTATGCGATCCAACCTATAAGAATGAATCTAATTAGTGATTCAGTTAACGTACCACCAAGATTTAATGGGATAAACTACCCATTATAGAAATCGGCTATGAAAGCTTTACTTCAATCCCGAGATTTTAATACGTGGTCATTAATCGAAGACGGATACCAACGACCGATGGATTATTCAGAGTCAGAGTTTAAACGTTTAGCGTGTTATACTCATGAAGAAAGGATTCTTGCAGAGCAGAATTCTGATGGTTTGAATGTCATTATACATGCAGTTAGTCATGATCTTTTATACCGTGTGCTGACTTGTAGGACTTCTAAAGAAGCATGCGATATTCTTGAGACTGTATTCGAGGGAGATGATTCTGAAAAAGAAGCTAGACTTCTTTCCCTTTCATCTGAATGGGAACACCTCAAAATGGATGATAACGATACTTTCGAGGAGTTTAACTCTAAAATTTATGAGATTGGTAATGCATCTTTCTTTCTTGGAAAGGCTATACCTGAAAAGGAAATAGTATGCAAAATTCTCAGATCGTTACCATCCAGATACGAGTCTAAGAAACATGCCATAATAGAAGGAAATGATCTTTCTATACTTTCCCGAAGCTCTCTTGTAGGGAAGTTAAAGATCTTTGATAGAGAAATTCTGCTGAAGAATCAAACTGAGAAACGTTGCTAAGAGGACAAGGTACCTGTTGAAAAAGAGATTGACTCAACTATTGTGCTTCTAGCACAACGAATTAAGGACATCTTATCTTTTGATAAAAATGTTCATGATACATTATTCGCTTTGCCATAAAAAGGGTAATGATGAATTACAATGCTTCAAGTGCCGTAGATTCGGACATATGGAAAAACATTGTCCCAGCAGAAGAACTCAGAAGTGCAACAAGGTGTATGTCTCCACTCTTGATGGTATTCCGTAGGAAGAATTCAATGAAGAAATATCTGATTTGTAATGCACTTCTTGCCAACTCTAACAATGATGAATCATGTGAGTCTAATCAACTCCTAGAGAAACTTGAGTTAGAAATTAAGGAAAATAAAAGGTTAAGTATGGTTCTTGAAAACCTTTTGAAATTCCTTTCAGATAAAACCCGTATGGTAAAATCTGAACAAAAAAAATTGGGTGAAAAACCAAAAGAATCAGGAACTAGTTTTTCTGGTAACTTGATAAGTTCTTCATGTGAAAGAAATAATCACACTGAAATGTTCTTTGGAAATAAACTTATAGAGGGAATAAAAAAGACTGGTAAGTTTATGAGATCTAAACGGGAAATTGCAAACTCTTGCAATTACAAGAGAAAGAAAGAACAAAAGGAAACACGGTCTATTGTGTCTATAAGTCATCCTAATGATGTATTTTTTAACTACGGTGGGAATAATTCTCACCTCAACACATACTGATTGTGTTGAAATATGCATCCTCACTTGTTGCCCAAAATTCTGATTGTGAGGAAGCATAAATCTGGGCAAGTTGTTCATGTCTGTTTCTTTAGTGAAAAATAATGAATATCTTTTATTTTTGGGAAAAATAGTTTCAGTTTCCATAAACCAAATTGTTCGGTGATTTTCTCCCATCTATTATATATCTTCTTCCTATCCGAAAGAAGATTATTTTATTTCAATGGAGAAATCGGTAAAAGAAGGGTCATCTCTTGATGATTTAGCACTCTGTGCATCAGTGATGACTGAAACTCATGATGTCTCTTTTCATGATAACTCTCAAGTTTCTTTAAGGAAACAGATTCTTACTATTAAAGGTTGCATTAGATATCATGAGCTGATGATAAAGGATTCAAAAGAAGTACTAGCTAATCTTTATTCTCAACTGTTTGAGATGAACAAATTGTCTACTGAAAAAGGAAGTGTTCAGAAGAATTTGAATCCAGTTTTTGAAAGCAATCTTCACAAGAACTGAGAAGAAAATAATAGACATCAATTTTTGATTTCTTTCAATGATTGTATTAGGTCTATTATGAATAAAATTATTTGATTTATAATTTTTCTTGTGATAGTTTTTGATTTACATAGCATGTGCTTGAATGCTTTATATTATTGATATGTATGTTTATGGGATGTTTGATTTCGATTTTATTACCTTGATATTCGATCTCATAATGTTGTGAACCCTTATGGTTTGAGTGAATTTTAGATTTAGCATGATTAAGTTCTAGCCCATGTTGGTAGGATTTATCAAAGGATCATGAGGGGTTCTGATAGAAACAATATGTGAAAAAGTCACAATATGTTGATTCGGTCTTGGTTTAGCATATAAACATATGTGTTTCAGAGTTTTCAACTTTTTCTTGCAATAGTTAAAAACCGGTTTTCAACCTTTCTCTGGTAAAGGTTGGTTGTTGTTATTCTTTTGTTTTGCATAAGGATGACAACATAATGATATTTCGATATCAATTATCCCTGAAAGAAGATGCAAACATATTGGAGAAGAGGATGCGAAATTTGAGGTAACGAGTTTGTTAGTTAATTGTTTTCCTGTTTAAGAAAAGCCTTATTTTATTGCATATACTTATTGCTTAATAAAATTTCGGTACAATTGATGTTTTATTCCATTATGTGTGTGATGTGTGTGTAATTCAATTGGTTCCGGTTAAGAAAAACTATTGTTATCTTGCTTTATTGTGTGGTATCAATCGTTTAGGCTTACAAAATTTCAGTGCAATTGCAGTGCTTTAATGTTTATGTTGTTTCAATTGCTTCCGATTGAGGTGAATAATTATGCAAGTTGATTTATTTGGCTTGTATGAATTGTTTATGGCTTAACGAAATAAAAGGTTTACGGGATGAATTGTTTAGTCTGATTTGATTCCGGATAAGAGAAACTAAGTTAATTTTGATCTTAGTTAGACTTATCAAAGTGGAGGTTTCGGTTATTCAAGTCTAATCGAATGCGTTACCAAGAAATGCTAGTTAACTAACCTAGTACTTGTCTTGTTTAAAATTTAAAGGTCTAAGTTATATGGATAATTAGATCCTGATGAGAAAAATAGAGTTATCTTTATTTTGGTCTTATCGAAGAAGCGATTGTATTTGTACAATCGGTTTAGCAAAGGAACTAAGGTACTTAGTTGATTTTTGGTTTTCTAAACTGTTAGGGAAAATTGCTTCGGCCAATTGTTTCCTTGGTAACATATCAAAACAAAATTACTTTGTAGTTTCGGTTTTGATATTGGTTATCAAAAATGGTGTGTGGAACCCTCATGCTTAACTCTATAGGTTGGAAGTCTATTTTGAGATTTGTAAGATCCTTTCGGTTTGTCCTTTATTTTTTCGTTTCTTTGTCATTTTGTGACAAAAAGGGGGAGAAATATATGGAGTAAACAAGTGATACTGGTATTGATTTATATTGATTGGTATCACTAAGGGAAAGGACATTGGTGCTTAAACGTTTATCTAACGAAAGAGTAAACGCATAGACTAAGGGGGAGTAACATATCATATAATTGTAGTTATATAGACTACAAAGGAAATAACAAAGACACGTGGATTGATAAAATCTACCTATCTTACCTTTAGGGGGAGTATTAGCTTTGTCATTATAATGTCAACATCGGCATTTATGGATTAAATGTATACATGTTATTGTGCTGTTGAATTCGGGAATCAAGCGTGTGTGATGAATTCTTGTAATTTTTTTATCCATATGATGTAAGAGTTTTGTCACTAAAATTGACAAAGCGGGAGATTGTTAGAGCATAGCTCGGTTGAACCCACCAAGCGTTGGTATGTCAAGTTTGGTTGTAATATTTTAGTGAGCCAAAACTCATTTTAAGATTCACCTGATTATGTACTAGAGTCAACTTCGTATAGGATAGCTTGAAAGTATTAGGATATGAGACATTACAAGTATTGCGAAGACTTGAATAAGTGAAGAAGTAAGGAGCTACAACGACAACATCATCATTCCACTTGAGGTTAGTGATATTTGACTTGAACTGTTTTATTCCCTAACATATCTTTCAAGTCGTGCATATTGAAAACAAAACTGCGAAACATGAATGATTACACCCTAGTTAGACATAGTATTATGGAATACAATACAAGGTTTATTGCTTAACCATTAAACTTCGCAGATAAGACATCGACATAATCGTCATCGTATCGATTAACAGCAACTCCACCATCAGTTTCTGATAAGCACGAAAGTGCTACATTTTATACCCATATTTATATTAGCTAGGACTCAATATTTTGACTAATGACACTATTTTAGTGCTTTTGCAGAAAGTACAAGTGAATTCGATCATCCAGCGAATAAACATCAAAATGTGAGACTTAATGGTGAAGCGAGTCGATGTCAGCACACTAATGCCACCTAAGATTGGTCAAGAGTGACTTTATTATTGTTAGCATAAGAATGTAAGAATATCACCTCCAAGACCACGTGCAAATGAATAAAAAGAAAAGATTAATATATCTTGTCCTTACATAAGTTCTCTTGCTATATTTATATAAAGAATTTGAAGGCATATTTGAAACCAACTGACGTCATTTTGCAAATACAGTTAAGGTGGGACCCAGCACATGCAAGAAAATATCATGCTTTCTAAATGAAATTCATATACTATGGAAAGTGGAGATTCGGTGATACTTTACAATGTCTCGTCATATTATGACAAGCGACACAACATCATTGGGTGAATTTATATTTTCATGACATGTGGCAGACTTCTATTGGGAGGTGATGTGGCGACGAAGAAGAAAAACGCGAATTCATTTGTGAGCTATATTGATGTATTGTTTCAAAATATACTATGGGGCGCCCGGCCACAGAGCTGGAAGAGAAACAGTAGAGGGATTTTGGAGTTTTGTTTTCGATTCTTCGTTTATCTTTAGCTAAAGTTTGATTTTAATATGTTCATGGTTTTTGAGAAAGCCATGGCTAGCTAGAGTTATGTTAGGGTTTGGGTAGAAACCAATTTAATTGTGTAAACTCTACATTTATATGCTCAATAATGATTTAAATGACTAGTAGTTTTTCTTCTAAGTTTCAACTTTTAGGTTAATGAATTATGGGTTTTAATTTTAAACAATCAATCATAAAATTTATTTGATCGACGATCTTTGGTTTCAATCAAAATTAAAACGATGAATTTCGTTTCTTCAATGGGTAGAAAAGAGAAGAAGAGGAGGAATGATATGATTATGAAAATAAAGGATATAAGTTTAGATTTAGTATAAAGGTGAAGAACAATATAGACAATTTCTATTTTTAAGACACCCCTTAACCCCTTCAATGGATGGGAATAAAAAAATGACCCCTAATTCCTTTCTAAAAATGTCAGGCAAATTAAAGCAAGAAAGGCAGTACAAAGAAAGAAATCCGCCCATACTCGGATCCCTGCAAGTCTCGAAACCAACTTTCTCGAAGCTGAATAGAAATCTTGAGAGGGAGCGGGGGAGTGTTATGGGTTGCAAAGAGAGAGATCTGCCAGAGGGAACTTCAACAATGTCTTCTTCTTCACTTAACGATGCTTTACTTTTCACTACTATGTGCATTATAGGGTTAGAAGTTGAAGTTCAAGTCAAGGATGGTTCTGCTTATTCAGGCATCTTTCATACTGCCTCTGTTGAAAAGGATTACGGTACCCCATTCCACCATTTCTCAAGCCTATTATCTACTCTATTTGTTAATCTGGATATTGGAATACCTTCTTGGTTTCAATTATAATACACAATTAGGTCTGGATTTTTTTGATTTCTAAATGTTTAAGGTTGTTTCAGGGTGATTGATTTTTGATTTGATCCCTGAATGCTATATACTCAATTTTTTTAATGAATTAGTGTAGTGTTAGTTAATGTTTTGGGGATTCAGTTTTCGTGCATTTGTTTAGTAAGCATTCTCGCAAGACCGATAGTTTAATTTGTTGTAGTTGTTCAGGCGTTGTTCTAAAGAAAGCAATGATGATTAAGAAAGGGAAGAAGTGTACCAGTTTGGCTCATGGGTCTGTTATAGACACACTTGTCATACTTTCGGGTGATCTTGTCCAAGTAATTGCGAAGGTTTGTCTCTTATGTATTCTATATTTTGGTTCTAATGCAACTTTCTATTTGAATCTGATTTGCATGTTGTCGTGTTGGTGATAGGGAGTTATGCTTCCAGCTGATGGAATCTCGAGCAATGTTACCGCTGAGGGTGCTGAAGCTGCCAATGGGTCTATCAGGCGCTCAGAATGTTTAAGAAGTGAGTTACAGATAATAAAATCTACCAAGCCTGCTCCAGCTAAGAGGAAACAAAGTAGCCAACTTAGGTAATTGTATGACTCATATCAGAATTACTACTATAGCAATTTTATGTTGATGATTAGTACCTCAGGGTTTAGTTTTAAGCTTGAAACTTTCTTGCGAGATTATCAGACCACTCATTTAGTCATGCATGTTTATATTACCGGAATATATTTAGATCTTAAGTACATTTTACTGCTATTTGATTGTCAGATCACATGCACGTGTTTAGAAACACATGTATAACACCTTTGTGTGAGATACTATTTGATGTGGTGAATGGGGGAAAGCAACCTTAGGTATTTAGGTGTGGCTACAATGCTACATCCACACTGATGGCAGTTTAACCATTCCCTGCGTGTTTCTCCATGGAAAACACGTTATTTGAGGCATTGAATATGTTCCATATCAGTGAATGAATCAATTTAGCCGATTCATGTAACTATATGCTCAACATTCTTGTTCAGGTCGATTGTTTCTGATTTTTTTGTACCTCATAATTCAGAATCAGTATTATTTTACGTGGTTCAACTTGCATGATGGATTGTTTAACAACATACCTATGTGAGAACTGCATTTATTAAATATTTGCCTTATCGACACGTGTTGACACTGTTACTCGTGTCTGAGACTGGTGGACATGGCATTCATTGCCCTTCAGGATTTCGTAAGAACACATATAAAATGAAACATCAATTACATTTTTTTTTTTTGATGTTTTAAATTCTCTAAGAGTCTCTCTTCCACCAAAACTGTTTAAAGCTTAGCTACTTATCCTTTTATTTACTTAAAATATTCATCTCCATGGTCCGGTTATTTGTTGTCAAGTGTCCGGCAACCTGTCCCAGGGTATGTTATTTTGAGGTGACTTTGTCGGACACACCGATACTAGCATCCATGTCAGTGTTGCACAGCAGAATCTCCATTTATCCATTGAAGGGTATGTCAGTGTTATTTTTCCATTTTCTCATCTCTTTCACAATCAATTAATGTAGGGGTTCCAACCAAAACAAAGATAAGTCTGGTTATGGTTTGACACATGGTGATATTGGTGACAAGCAAATCCGAAGAGAATTTCCTGCAAAATCAGTGGGTACTGCAGTGGAATTTGGAAGCAAGAAAATTGATGGTGGACATCCTAATAAGGTGGGGTTTATACTTTCATAGAATTGTCCAAAACCGGAAAGGCATCCTTTTAGCTTGTGTATGCTAAAGATGTGCCCTTGCTTGTTGTTGCAGATAGAAGAAAGATTCACTGAACCAGTTATCATAGTTGGGGGAAGGTGAGAATTTTCAATACCTGATGGCTCTTCTTTTTGTCTCATTGTTGGTTATAATACTAATATCTTGCTGTCAAATTTTTTTGGGAGCCACCAACTGGTGGTTCTCTACCCTCAACACAAACGTTGTAGTGACACCTAGCTAACTGTGAACACTTTGTACCAACATTGTAATCTTCCAAGTCTTATTCTTTTTGTGACGTCATATTTCCCGTAATCTTATTCAAGCTCACTTTTTTTTGTTGATCCTCTGCTGGCAGTCAGGTTGGGGAAGATAAGCCACAATTGAAAGAAAAGGGGTCTGTGCAGAAGTTTGAGGCCCATAAGAGCAAAACGGTATGTCAAATCAAATTTAATTTGGATAGATTTTTATAAGGTCGAGTGTTAGCTGAAATAAGATTTAGTTGTTAATCCATATTATTTCCAGGAAACTAAAGTTTAACCTTTTTTTTCTTCTTTTTTTGTAGATTCATGGTCAGTGCTCCACACTCTACAGCAATCATTCCCATATTTGTTGCACTTCACAGGGTTATAATTTTCACATGAAGACTAAAAGAACACCCTGCATTGTGGTTCTGAGTATTGTTTTAGTTAGAAGTACAAAACCCGGTTTATAGAGTATAAGGATGACCCCTGAGTAGTGCAAGGTATGCAAGGGAGAATTGAAGCCCAATAAACATACCATGTAATTTAGCAAAGCTCTTTGCTAAAAGTTGTCCTGCTTTCACTTACATTAGTTTGGATACATGGACTTCTGTGGTGCACATATGGCTTCCACCTTACATCTCCCCTTAATTGAGTTCTTAAAAGGCAGCTAACGACATGTTCTGATTCATTCTTTCCTGAAAAAAATGTTCTGGGTCCTATTTTTCAGTTTTTTTAATTCTTTTTAGCTTAAATAGTGAAGTGAGTCAATATTCTCAATTGTTACAGATACTAAAGTTCCTCAGCTAGTATTTGCTGATAAATGGGTTCTGGGGATATCAGCTAGCATACCTGCAGACAGTAAATTATCTCTTAGTAATGTCTCTTCTGACGGCCAGCCAGACCTCCATGATTGTGAGAGGCTGAGAGTAGTGGCAGATGCTCCAGAAATTTCAACCTCTTCCACAAAAGTTGTACATGTAAATATGCAGTCATATGCCAACCATCTGGCATCTCCAACTGTCTCAGTTGCTTCAGCAGATGTAAACACAAATTCTAAGGTAAGGCCAAAAAGTTAAAACTTTATGTAGCATTCTTACTTCTCTACATAGGCTAGTTGGTAGACTGCCTTGTGGACTTGAAATGGCCTTGGATTTTATTCAACTGGATGAAGAAAGTCATACGAGCATATAATTAGTTGTTTGGCCGTTGTCTATTACTTTGATCATGACGGCAGATTGGCAATCGGGGATCAGGTTTCCTGTTGGATGTTTATATACTGAATGGTACAAGGCTCTCACTGGAGCTCATCCTGTCATTGGACTTGCTTCTTAACTAGATCATTTACAATTTACCAGATAAAATCTGTAGTTTGAACTTAATGTTCAACATGTTCAGGACTTTAAGCTTAATCCAGAGGCAAAAACCTTTTTGCCGGTACTCTCCGTCCCCAGATCGGTAGCTCCTCCTGCAGCAGTAACAACTACGAGCTCGGGTTACATCCAAAATGTCCCCGTAGTAGTACCAGTTGCTGGTGCACAGGCAGACGCAGGAATCATCCCATTTGCACCTCATTCATCCTCACCCATAAAGTTTGTCCATTACAATAATGTAGTGGCTGTAAATGATGTCAATGCTTCTCAGTATCCTCAACCGGTAAGTATTTGATTGTCCCGTTTTTATCAGGGTTTGAGTTGAATCATCTGTTGCAATTTTGTCTGTTTCTCCATCCTATCAGTTATAAGTTTTTATCAGTTATACTTTTGAGTTTGGTTCTGTTGCTTATTCTGCCTCACAGTCACAGATCAGGGTTATATTATTTATTTTCTGACCCATTCTGTTGTTGGTTCTTTTTCCTGGTTTAGATTGGTGGGCATGTGAGTAGCAGGCCTCAGCCAGTTAGATATGGTGGTCATTACGCTCCTTTCCAAGAAGGACCTACATATGTTCACCCAAATTTTCAATCTGTGAGTATTTGAAGTTGCTTTTAAATGTGTTCTATGGAGGGGAAGGTGTGAGGGTCACACATATTTTATTACTCCCTCTGTTTCTGAAAGACCGTCCTCTATTCCTTTTTCATCAGTTTCGAAATTGTGTCCAACTTCTGTTTATAGTCATACTTTTTCAATGAACTCTCTAATATACCCTTGAATTCTTTATATTCATAAATCCATTTTTAACGTGACCCAATCTAAAATATTAAAGAAATTAGTATAATTGAGGAAACAAATATATCCTTCATTCCTTTTAAGGAAATATACATTTAACTCTAAAAATTAGATTCCTTATAAAGTTTATACTTCTTAAATTCAATATCTTTTAAATTTCCCTTTTATATTTCGTATTTATAATTCTCACACCAATTTTGGATAGTCTTTATTGCTAGCATTTTTATTAAGATAAAATAGGTAAGTAACCAAGGGTAGTCAAGTAAAATAGTATGATCTCCTTAATATTTTGAGAAAGTCAAAGCGGACTGTCTTTGTGAAACGGATGGAGTATTAAAATGCTCCTCGACATTGAATGATGGTTGTGATCTCTTGTTCTTTTTTTTCTCTCAGGTTTTGGTTAGCCGACTGGGACAACATGTTTATGTGCATCCCTTTTCACATGTAAGACACAAAGGCTTTTAAATAATCTAATCAAATGTTAAGTAACCATAAAATATGCGAATGGCTCTTGACTAATGTTTACTTTTGATTGATCTAACTATTAGAAAACTAGTTTACAATAAAAGAAGTTAGGAGGAGGCAAATAGGTGTATGTGTCTGATGGGGTTCTCTCATATTTAAGGGAGTAAATGCTGGTTTCGGTTAATCATACCGGGTCTATGAAGAGAACTACTGAGTCTATGAAGAGAACTAATATTGCAAACCTATAAAAATAGACGAGGTTTCAACTTTTTAATACGATGAGAATGTGAACATAAACTCGGGGAAGTACCCATCTAAAACCAAGTAATGAACAGTTTGCTTCATTTCTTCTTGTTCATGACTTTGACAGAGTACCAGCGACTTAATGTTAGTTGTCACCTGACGTGAACATTCACCATGAAAAAATATATTGTACCTTCACATTAATAACGTAACTTTTGAAGTTAGAAACGCTTATTTTGTACTTTGGATACACACTGACTGTAACTTGCCGTTATTGTTTAAAGGATATAATTCAGAGTGCCACAGCTCCCTCCATACATGCTCTGTTTTCTCACCCTCAGAACCATCTGCCGAAGCAGCAAGGTAAACCTGCCCTGAGTTGAAACTTGAAAGTATATGAATTCTTATGAAATGATAAATGATTCTGCTTTGAACTTGAATCTGGAACGTAATAGTGCTGATCAGTATTAATAGACAACTGAGATGAACTAGCCTCCAGTATAACTGCTGAACGAGTCGTTGATTCTGCTATCAGTTCATGTAATAAATTGGTAGATCATACATTTTGGTATATGGAATTTCACACCATGAAACATCATAAATTCTTGTGTGTCCGAGTATTCATGCTGGTCCATAAGAAATTCATCTGACTTATGATTAAGATAGTCAGACTTTAATAAGACACATAATAGCAAAAGGAGGTATTACCACCTTTCCTCAGAATTTATAACCTAGTCAATATTCGTTGGATCCTCGAAGTGTTGTTTGTCGAGGTCAGAGTAAATACTTCATGGCATTCGGTGTTCATTTGGATCAATGAAGATGTCAAGGATAATAAAGTAAGGGCATGCCGCCGCAAGTTATGGATGCTATAGTGTCCCCTTTCTATTGTTTTGCAAAATAAACAAGATGGGTCATGGAGTCCAGATTTTTATTACTATCATATTTTTTGAGATTTATTCTTATACTCACCAAAGATTGGGATAGAGTGACTGATAACTTCGTATTACATTTTTTTCTAGGAATTACTGCAGCAATGCAGGGATTGCAAATTTGTGTAGCTCCACCACCATTGATATCCAGTGGAGGTCAGCAACCCTATACCCTTCCGCTTCACATCCCGGTATCCCAACCTCCTTTTCCAACTGTTCGGTCTATACCTTTTCCTGTTCCTAATACTCATTTTGTCAGTAAGTTCTTCTGAATATATTTGTTTGTCTTGTGCTAAACCATAGCAAATTTTGACGACCTCTTTAGTCTTCTTTTACTTTCATATGTTTAGCAATTTATACACAGTAGACAAAATATCAGTAAAGAGTTGTAGATGTAACTATTTTCTTTCTATTTTTGATAAAATAAGATCTCTTTCTCAATGTTTTGAGATGCTAAGGCTGTGTTTGATAGAAGTTAATTCCGTGGAATTAGCCATCCTTCCATGGAAATAACGTGCTTTCCGTCGTCTGATCAAAAATCTATTTCCATGGAATTATAAAAAAAGCGTTGTCTAAAGTATTCTCTGAACTTTTCATGGAATTGTTCCTTCCTCTGCTATCAAACAAAACCTAATAGATTTGAATGCAAAGTCCTGACTCCTGGAGCAGGAAACATTTGGCGATATTCTCTCTTCAAAAGTCCAGAGATGATCAGTTCTCCTGGGCTGACAGAAACGCAAACTCCTGAGCTGACAGAAACGCAAACTCCTGTCACGATAGAGCAAATTTAAGGAGATGAAACCGCGTCTCTTTGAAGATGATTGGAGCTGTCATAAGGAATCAAGGATAGAGAGCATCCTGAGCAATGTTTCTAAATCAAGCTTATTATAGGGGTGACATGGTTTATTAGAGGGGCGGCATTCTAATAGGACAAAAAGGGACATTACATGATCATTTAAGGTGTCCCTTATCAAAAAACTGGAAATGATAAATTAACCCTCATTATTGATAACCTAGTTTAGTGATGATAATTTCACTTATATTAACTCAAAATCAAAACAAAAATCAGATTTTTAAAGTTAAAAAAAAGTTCAGAGGAGAAGAAAAAGAAAAAATTTTGTGATATTTGTGAAACCCTAGATTTTGATTCACTCAACCAAAATGAGTGATTCCAGTGACCCGGTATACTTCTAAATTAGTTCCCATTAGCTTTTTCTCGCTCAAAATTATCTAAAGCACGTAATGAAATTAAAACTTTTAAATTTTCAGAAGAACTTACGGTTGTAATTTTGCTCGTGACCAACCGTAACTCTTAGTTACGGTTCGTAAGTTATCGAATACCAACCGTAACTGGTTAAATTTGGGGAAGATCCAATCGTAAAACCAGTTACGGTTGGTAATTAAATTTGGACAACAACCATAACTAAATTACGGTTGGTAACTAATGAATCGAGACCAACCGTAACTACCCTACGGTTGGTGTGTCAACTTAACTTTTGAACCGTAAATCATTATTTGATAAATTCTTAAGACACGGGATTATTTACGATTGGTATGGTTGTTTGAGTAACAAACCGTAACTCAATTACGGTTGATAAATATGATGCAAATACAAACCGTAACTGAACATATTTCTCAAAACTAAGAACTTACGGTTGGTATTTGAGTTAAAACCAACCGTAACATCAACCCAATCTACAGTTACGGTTCGTATTTGAGTTATTACCAACCGTAACTCACATGCAACCAGAAATTTTAATTTCAATTTTCATACAAAACCCTAATTTTTGATACAAAATTAACTTAAATCCAACACGATAAACTAAATCCTAACTCCAAACATTTTTCAAATTTGTCGATTAATCGAAGACGATGAAATTTTCAGTTTTAATGGAGGTTACGGTTGATGGAGGAGAAGAGAAGATAAAGAAGAAGATGAAAAAAAACTGATTTGATTTTTTCTGATTCATTAGGTTTAAAAAAAATTGATTTGATTTTGGTTGATTTAAGGTGAAAAGGGTAATCTAGTCAATTTACATCCCCTTCAGGACATCCCCTAACCAACTAAAGGGACATTACTAACACAATGCCGCCCCTCTAATAAACCATGCCGTCCCTATAATAAGCTTATTCTAAATCGTACTGAATAGTGAGTCGAATATTCATGGTCAATTTATTTTACGTATATGTACTCATCTAAAGAAATAATTCCCAAAAATATAGGTTTCATTCTCAAGCCACATTCTCACTGTATGAAGCACAGTTCCACTATCCCAATAACAAATTGAGTGTCCTTCATAATCTATGCGACCCATATAAGCTATTGAACTGAGATGATCTAAACCTAGATCTTCATCCAATTGAATAGACCTTGTTATGTAAGCTATGATCATGTATACTTGCTAAGGTTCAGTCTTTAGTGCATTTTAACATAACAACAACAGTAACTTTTTATTTATGCATTTATAAGGGAAACAAACACAAACAGAAGACTCATGAGTCGTGAACATATACGGCTACTAAATGGAAGCCAATACTTACATTAAAAACTATTAACGGATTTAACCTTTAAGTTTAAAACACATGATCTCCTCGCACTCTTATTTTTGCACTATCTCACACGTTTGACGACATATTTTTTAATAAAACAGTATTTTCAAAATAATAGAGGGCAGAGTTATCATATTATTTACGGTCCGCGAGTTAAAATTCCAAAGGTGTCACTATCCATACACAAAAACTCCAACAAAACAAATTGTTCACAAAAACCCCATTTAATATAATTGGTCTATATTACCCTCTTAGTTTAAATCACCCCAACAAAAACAAAAATCAACTCCACTTTAATTCTTATTATATTGTCACCACCAACAAGCAACGCCACCTTCTACCACCGCCACCGACCACCACCGTCGCCGCCGCCACCGACCACCACCGCCAACCATCGCCGCAACCACCTCCGACCGCCGCCGCCACCTCCGACCGCTGTCGCCGCCTCCGACCGCCACCGACCACCATCGCCGCCGCCACCGACCGTCGCCGCCGACCACCACCGCCACCTCCGACCACCACCGCCACCGTCGCCACCGACCACTACCACTACTGAACAAAATTTAGATGAAACCGATTTCGGTTTCATCATAAATCCGATGAAACCGATTTTGGTTTCATCATAAAATAAGATGAAACCCTAATTGGTTTCATCAGAATTCAACTACAAGAAAAATTCAACAAGGATCTTATGTTGCAGTTGTCTTGGATACATCAACATCACAACAACACAGATCCATGCTCTATGCTACAACACATATTATCAACTGCCAGCACCACCATTGTCGACCACCGCCGACCACCACCGACTAAAACCAGCAACATCGCCAACACCCTCCGACGACCACCACCACCACTGACCAAAAATTAGATGAAACCATTTTTGGTTTCATCATAAATACGATGAAACCGATTATGGTTTCATCATAAATAAGATGAAAGCAATTATGGTTTCATCAGAATTCATCAGTAGCTGCACTTCATTTAAGCTTCAATTCTTCTCTAGTTTACAACATCATCTTCTGTAACTCAGCTCTACTTTCATCCTCCGTCTATCCACAGCAGCACCATCTGCTTCATTGACCATCTTCTTCTCATCCTTGTAGCCCTAGCCAAGACATCAACAACACAGCAACACAGATCCATGCTCTATGCTACATCAAAAATCAATATGTTACATATTTAGCTCCTAAATCATCATAACTAAATCTTAAACATGAACATGACTTTGTTCCTTAGACTGGTGCAACATACTCATTCACCAACAAGAACAACCAACCTTCCACCATGTCTTTCAAAAATAAAAATGTTCCTTCTTTACGACCAAAGTCTAGCAATTAACGAGCTAATTGTAACTAAGGGAGACATAAACACAACTCTTTCTTCGTGGAACCCCCCTCTCCTAGGTTAACATAATAAGATTATCTTTCTATATTTTTCTTTATTTCGGGATTACTCTAAGTAAGTAACTAGCTATTTCCCATCACTCCATCGTGAGTGTAAATTGTGTACCCATGCCCATGGTGCTTAGCCTATTTTCTTTACTTCATACCAATTCATATGTTACTGACTATACACAAATGATTAAAACAAAAAAGAAAACAAGCTATACGGATAAAATAGACACCGTACTTGCACTCCAAGCAGTCCTTCAATGAAATTTTAACTGGTTTCGTGTCCAATTGTTTGACAGAAGGTGCAATCACCACTTGGTTCTGTAAAAACAAAAACAAGAATTAGTCAAAAAAAATCATTTGATATAACAACTAGAAATCAATAAAATTCTTATTGAAACTAAAGTCACCACCACCTGGGATGTCTCCTGCTTCTTAGCAGTCGTAGTCCCATTTAGAGAGACTATGCAAGCTTGTGATGGTGCGATGTAATCCTTGAGATCACTGATTTGTAAAGTTTGTGAGAATTTTGCCGACATATCTGCAGAAATTGAAGAAATAAACACCAAGTTTCCATGAGAATAACGGTAAATTGACGATTACTGAATAAGAACCACCCCAAAATTATATGACAGGACATACCTAATTTATGTAAACCCACCACCGCCTTACCGTTTGAAAGGATGTGAAGGATAAAACCAACGAGTGAACCAAAACTCCAGTCTTGTCGTTGCAAACGACTATGGAACTAATTATCTCCATCCGTAACGATTATGGAACTAGCAGAATTCAAATCTAACTCATTCTTCTGAATCCCCATCTCAACTGCATACAGTAAACTTCCTTGCTCTACCATGATCACAACATCCATTTTTTGAATTTTCATACTTATACTCATTTCTATCAACAACTTAAATGTCTATCTCATCTCCATTAACATAACTCATCATCAGTTCACTACATAACATCTCAAGCCATCACCTTCATCACATTTATAGCTTCATAATCCCTGTAACTCATCATGACCTAAACTAATAATCAAAACTATCAACTGCAGTTTCAAGAACATCAATAATTCTATCAATTGATATATTACATCTCAGTAAAATATCTTTCTAGGTCGAAAACCCATTTACCAAACAGCAGCAGCAACTCAATCTTCTAATTTGTTAAGAAACATAACAATCTCTCCCACTATTTCAACTTAAAATCAGATCCCTCTTTTTAACTCATCAGAGATTCAAATTCATCAACATCCTTTTCTCAATCAGATCCTTCTTAATCAAAACCCTCTCCCTAAATTTTGCAGATAGATCAATATCAAAAAGAAGAACCCTAGTTTCTTAATTTAGGGAAGAACATAAACCGTAATTCTCTATGAAATTAAAATTAAACTTCATACTACCATCTCTACTTCAAAATCAGAACAAACCCACTTTAATTCGAACAAACCGTTGAGATTAATAAAAAAGAATCAATCAAAACAGAAACCGTAAATTTGACCTTCGATATACATTTTCTGTGAAGTCTAATTTCGATAATCGATTCAACAACATCACTCTCAATCAAAACAAGATTAAAATACAGAGATACGAATTAAAATGAAGAATTAAAGAGGTTTTGATGCACTAACCCCTTTTTAAAAAACACGATCTGGATTTAACCCTCTTTCTCAACTATTACGGAGAAAACCAAGTTTTGAAGACGGGAATTGATGCTGGTGGTGACGTAGATGTTGTTGCTTGTGGTGTCGGAGGTGTTGCTGATGGTATTCGTGGAGATCTATCAGTGCTGCTAGCGGTGATGGTGATGGTGGTGGGGAGAAGGAGATGGGAGAAAGAAGAAAAAGAAAAGCTAAATGGGTATGCTTGAGTTTTTTTAAAGTAACAAAAACTAAATTTGCTTATTATAATTTGATCTGAAATTTTTGTGCCACTTTTTAATGAAATTGTTTTAATTTATTAAAAATAATATGGCTGAATTTTTTGTACCACAAAATTGGTCATCTAGGTGTTTTATCACTAATTTTGTATTATTTATTCAAAAACCTGCGTTCAATATCGTCTCTACTTGTGTTTTGATCAGCTTCAATTATCCAACTGTACTTCTCCATAAAAGTATTATTACGTAAGTTACTTAGAGGGTAGCTAGCAATACAATCCTTCCAAACATTTGCATCATTCAAATCTCTTAAGACCTCCCAATGACAACTGTTGCACTTAAAACCAGAACCGAAACTTATCATCAAAATCCTGTCACCCTTTTTAAGTCTCTTTTTTGCTTGCATATACCCTAAGACATACCAAAGACTACTCGACGATGTATTGCCAAATCTATGCAGTGTCATTCGAGACGGTTCAAAATCGTATTCTGACAAGCCCAGGTTCTTTTCCACTCCCTCGATGACTGCCTTTCCACCAGGGTGAAGGCAAAAATGATCAACGCCAGTCTTAAAATTCACACCACTACCACTTTGTTTTGGCGAACTATTTTTCATATATCGAAGAAGATTTGACACTAGAACGTAACGGATTAATTCCCGTATTGGTAATATTTTAGGTGCTAGTACTGTTAGGTTTTTGATGAAAGCTCGAGTCGCAGCTTTGGGTAAATTTTTGCCGAGATGAAATCCTGTTATTCCAAGTTCATCTTCTTTTTGCATGACACATTCATAAGCTTCATCACTTGACCCCAAGTGAGTCCTAACTAGACATTTCAATTCAAACATAGCTTTGTGCCTTAAACTTGGATCATTTGATAAAAGAATAGCACACCCACCTGATCTAAATAGATTATTTGCAAGAATCATGGACTTGTCATTTCCTGAATACCAGTTTGGGCCGATACATTCGGTGGCAACGACGATCGCCAATCTTTGCATACGAACTTTGAATATATTTTGAACAAGGTGGATTGATATCAAACCAGCACTGCAACCCATTCCTGACAAATTAAACACTTGAATGTCTTCTCTCATTTTGTATCGGTTTATTATCCTTGCAGTTATGGAAGGAGAAGTAACAAATATAGGTAGACTAGGTATCACCCCGGCTGTAGGCTCAACCTTTTAGAGTTTTGTTTATTGTTTGGTCGGTCGGCCAGTGTCCTCCCATATTTTAGTCCATCTATAATAGTCGGGAGTATATTTAGTTAGTCCGGTCAATACCATAACGGTCCTGATATTTAGTTGGTCGTGTCATATTATACCGTGTTAGTTAGTCGGGTCACAATAGCGTGTTCAATTAGGTGGGTCATAGTAGCCGGATGGGGCCGGGGCCGTGGATTAGAAAATTTAAAGGCAAATATGATATCCGCATTAAAATTAGCCGTGATTAGGTAAACTCTATACAATCTTCAAATTAATATTTGTTTTTTTTTGGTAAAATCAGAAAGGATATTTATAGTTAGTGCATGAAAACTTTCAAGGAAACCGACACACATTAGGAAATGTTGATTCGAGTCACATAAGGAAATGTTGAGTCTCGTTTTGCACCGGGCCGGGGCATAATCCCTGCCGTCTAAAACAAAATATTAAAAGAAGATCATCTCATGAACCGACGGACGTAAATATCTCTCAAAATTATATGTCTAAAACGGACGGATGGATAGAAATCTCGCCAACTATCTTTCTCAGCCGTCGGATTGCCGAAATCAAGGGTCGTCTATTACCCAAGACAGACATCACTTCTTTTTATAACAGCCTTATTATTACTTCAAAGTCATATATTCTTATATCGTGGCATCAATCCCGAACGTCCAAAATAATAAAATCCCCGTCATATATACAACGGACGGATGTACATTTCGCAAACTAACGGTCCAAGCGGCAGAATGGCCAAAGTCAATGTTTGTATTTGTCCCAAGGCTAATTTGTAATATGCGTGAATCTAATATCTCTATACATGGTTCTAAAATTGTACATAGAATATTAGTAAACTACACCGAGTTTGTTTGTCCATTTTGTTGTACAACTTTGTCTCCATTCAGCAATTTGTACATTTGCATCCTCAAAGGTCTAATTGACCGAGTCAAACTTTTAGGCCGTTCATTTTTTATGTTTTTCTTTAAATTGCAAATTAAATTATGTCATTGGGTATTTAATTTGCAAGAGATGATTTCATGGGGTGCTATTCGTGTTTTTGAGTTCGTGTCTATTTGGTAACATTTTTTTTTTGCTTTGTCTTAATTTGCAGCGAAAGGAAGAGAATGAAGCACCAGGTTGCACCCGGGTGAAGCTTCCTTCCCAACAACTTTCTCCAATTCCTTACTTTACCTTACCATAACTTAGTTAGTTTAACTTGATACCTAGTACATATATAGATACTGTGATATTGTGCTAATGTCCTACGGCTGTATACATTTTTTTTGAAAAAAAAATTTGCGAAATTTTTTGCATTGGTTTCCTTTTTTGTTTTTTGTTTTCCGTTGTAGATGAAACGTAAGTATCTCTCAGAACGTAGTCAGATAAGGAAATTTGAATATATCCCTCTCCCATATTTTTATTAGGAAACGTAGTTAACGTGGTATTTTTTTCCCGATATATAATGGTCAAGTCATCTTATTATGGAAGCATAGTCAAATCAGGAAACCCAACAATCCGGCGGACGTCTATATAGAACATATAACGAATCGATCCACGCCGTGGGATGACGAAATCGATGGTCGGATTTATCAGGCTACATACACAACACTTCTTTTTATAGATACCTAGTAAAAAGATATTGTGATACATATATAGATACTGTGATATTGTGCTAATGTCCTACGGCTGTCTACCTTTTTTTTGAAAAAAAAATTTGCGAAATGTTTTGCATTGGTTTCCTTTTTTGTTTTTGTTTTCCCTTATAGATGAAACGTAAGTATCTCTCAAAACGTAGTCAGATAAGAAAATTTGAATATATCCCTCTCCCATATTTTTATTAGGAAACGTAGTTAACGTGGTATTTTTTTCCCGATATATAATGGTCAAGACATCTTATTATGGAAGCATAGTCAAATCAGGAAATCCAACAATTCGACGGACGTCTATATAGAACATATAACGAATTGATCCACGCCGTGGGATGACGAAATCGATGGTCGGATTTATCAGGCTACACACACTGCACTTCTTTTTATAATATAGATTAACGACGAGGATATCAATATCTCTCGGAGAAACATTCGATTTCGCAAAAATCTTATCGAGAGTATCACAAAAGAATTCCTCTACTTCACTGAGACTATCATGGAGAGTTGAAGTGTTCTCACGACCCTCGATAACATTTCTAGGTCCATAAGTTTCTTCACCAATGCCTGAACTAACAATGGTTTTTAAAATGAATCTGTATTCTTCAAGACCCAAAGTCCTGTTTCTCAGTACGAGATTTCCGCACAAGTCTGTATCAAGTTTTCTATCATCGGCTGGTTTAAAACACTCATACTCCAGTATATAACAAGCTTGACCTGATCTCCATTTCTGAATCAACTTCTTCCAGAGTAAAGAGACCAAAGAAAACACAAATGGTATTACAAATAATATTATCATTACACGATTTTCCATGAGAGAGGGAGGATGGAAGGGAGTGTTTCAGTGTTTGGTTGATTAGAGTGATCTTAAGATGTAACGTATATATAAGTAAAGATCAACTTGTAAATTAAGAGTTAGAACTTGTGTAGATATCAGGGTAGTGTCTTTAATACTTCCACCAACTTTAATTTAGGTGCACATGCATAGGCTGTGGATCGTTTGTGACGACTGCCCCTCTGTCCCGGCCCAGGGACAAGTCACTAGTGTTGATATTCGGATATCTGGAATTAACATTTAGAGTAACGTAGTACATATAAAGAAAAACGAAAAATGGATAGTCTCTTTACTTGAGGAATAATCCTGTACTTGAACAATAGAACACCTAGGAATAATCCTGTACTTGAAGCTATAAATGAAATCTAGAGATTCAGATGGAAGGGGTAGCAATAGCTTTTTTGGGTATATACAAGGAGAGCCAGGTAAATACTAAAGGTAGAAACGTCTTTCTCTTCATTAAAAGTTGACGTACATGTATATATGAACTGTTAATTCAAATAACGTTATTAGCAGGCCAACATTAATGAGTGGGCTGTAAGTCGAGAGAGCTACCTATGGAAGAATGATTTTTTAGGACCATGGTTTTTTTAAGGGGACCATGATTTTATTAGGCCACCTTCCCTATAGTGATAAGGGTGTTCTAAAACGTTGAAATGATTAACCTACCCTTAATCTAATGTAATTTAAAATCAACTTAATAACCACCTATATATATAACCACCACCTCCTCCCACCACCGCCGATAACCACCACCACCACCTCCGATTATCACCACCACCAACCACCGATTATCACCACCACCACCACCTCCTCCCACCACCACCGCCACCGCCTATTTAAGAAATGTAACAACATCAATGCAATCACAATTAAGTTCGGTTACATAATAATTTTATCAAGTATAAAAGACGCTCGCCGCAACCTGATTCTGCCATGGGACCACTCCGGAGGTATTTTCCAACAAACCCTTCACTTTAATTTGATTTTGATTGCTTCAATAGAATAGAAATCATCAAAATAGGGTTTTAATAGGAGTTACAATGCCATGTTCGGTTAGGACGATTTTCCAAAAAATCCTAGTTTACTAACCGAACTTCTTGAAAATGAAGAACACGAAGAACGATTCGGTTCTATTGGATTTAAAACTAAGTCACCGAACACTCTGTTCGGTTGTTTCGCAAAAAATTTTAAAACTACAATGTAACCGAACTCCACCCTTAGAACCGAAAAAAAACAAATCCAGTCTAACCGAATTGTGTTGTTGTGGCCACTATGTTGAGTTCCAAAATAACCGAACTTAGCCAATAGAGTTTGGTTTGTTCGCAAAAACTTTTAAAACTACAAAGTAACCGAACTTAGCCAATAGACGCTGAAACTTCACATTTTTTTTGTTTGTTAAGTTCGGTAACTTCACAATTTTATCGCAGAAACCGAACTCAGAGTTCGGTTGGTTAGCTGTTAGGTTCAAGTTTGCGAAAGAACCGAACTTTGTAAACTTATATACTCTTATATTACGTAAAGTTCGGTTAGATCAAAAGTGCATGCAATTTGCGAACCAACCGAACATAACGCTGTAACTCCTAGAAATTTTATTATTTGAGAGTTCGGTAACCTGCGTGTTTGGAACAAGTAACCGAACTACACTTTCAGATGAGTTCGGTTACTTGCTCATCTCACGGGGCAACCGAACTACAACTTCAGATGAGTTCGGTTACTTGTTCTTCATATAAAGTAACCGAACTGTTCAAAATCCAGTTCAAATCCAGATCATTTTGAAGATTAACAAATATTCTAGGAGAGGATGGAGATGATGAATCAGATGAGTTTTCATCATTTGAATACTCAAACTTAGTGAATTGGATTTTTTTTTTATTTTCCATGTTTTTCTACTTCATTTTCTCTAACTCTACTCTCTCAATAATTCTACTCAACTAATAATAAACCCATCTTTTAATTTAATCTCACTAATTGTTTTTAACTAAATCATTCACTAATCATAACCTAAAATTAATTAAGAGGGTAGATTAGGTATTAAATAAATAACAGATATGGGGTGATCTAAAATTACTTCTAATGCCTTTACCCAAAATAAAACCATGGTCCCCCCAAAAAAACCATGGTCCCCAAAAAATCGTTCCTATCGAATGGGTTATAATCATGTACTTGATTCAGTATTAAGAACCAGGACCAGATGGATTTTCCATGATATTTTTTGAGATCATCTAAATAATGAGCTTCAGAATATTTTTCTTTCTAATAATTTGGGGGACAACATAAGATGATTCTACTAGCATTTCGGCTTCCAACTCAAAACCAATTGGTCATGAGTAAAGTGACCCTCATGCATATAAAAAAGGATCTAGCCTAGGAAGGTAAGCAATGTGGAATAATCCTCAACAAGCCCCCTCCACGTGTAAGGGCGTACTCGTGGACCTCTGCACGAGTTTCATCCCCCTTTATGGTCTTACTTCACATATAGGGCCTAGGCTTAGCTCTGATACCGTACTCGCATTTGGGCTTCCAACTCAAAACCAACTGGCCATGAGTGGAGTGGCCCTCATGCAGATAAGAAGGATCTAGTATAGGAAGGTAAGCAATGTGGGACCAATCCTCAACAGATTCATGGCTGGCAGGGGGATCCATGAATCAAGCAAAATTCTTGCCGGAATAATTTTCTGCGCAAGAACTATCGTTTCAATATCATTCCTTAATTGGTTCGTCAAAGAAAGCTCTTCTCCACCATTGAACTTGTGTTGTAACTCGTCTATGATAAGAAACGGTCAAAGAAAGAACATTTTCATCTGTACCCCAACAAAGGCACTTATTAGGATATATATTGGTCAAGTCATGTTAACTTGACCATAGCTAGTTGTCCTAAGATCAATGTATAAATACCTCTTCTCTATGTTATTGTAAATTACCGAAACTATTATACTATGTAATAATACATCTCATTTTATAACATTTTCATGGTATCATTGAGGTCGTTCTAGGGTTTTTCATCTCTGTCAATACGTTTCAATATTTCTTTTCAAATCAGAGTTTTGATTCAATCACAAAAACGAAGATCAAATACGTATTCAATAATTTTCTAATCATTCTTTCACTTCTTGATTCATTTTCTTATTTCTTGATTTTGTTTAAAATCTTGATTTCATCTATGAATTCAATAATTTTTCAATAATCAATATCAAGCTTCACATTCAGATCGATGCCAAGTACTCGAGGAATAATGAATAATACTTCAAATTCACAAAATGGTTTTAATCAAGAAGGTGCTTCTTTTCTTCCGCTGCAGATGCTTATATTAATGGAGATTCATGTTAATTTTCTTTACCTTTCAATAATATTGGAAATTTCATCTCTTTGAAACTAGATCACACCAATTTCTTGCTTTGCCGTGATCAAATTGAGTCTGTGTTGATCTCTACGGATCTTTATGGCTATGTTAGTGGTGAAATTGTTGAAACCCCATC
Source organism: Papaver somniferum (assembly GCF_003573695.1). Classification (NCBI taxonomy): domain Eukaryota; kingdom Viridiplantae; phylum Streptophyta; class Magnoliopsida; order Ranunculales; family Papaveraceae; genus Papaver; species Papaver somniferum. The sequence goes on from NC_039367.1 coordinate 55,026,911, forward strand.
ACAAGTTTTGTTTAATGGTGTTATGAGTGTTAATTCGAGATGGGTATATTGGAGAAAGGCATAATGGTTTGTAGTGAGTTGTTTAAAATCAACATTTACCCTAACTATCTTAGGATATGTATAAGGTATGTCTCCTGCTCGTCAAATATGGCAATATCTTGAATCTATTTTTTCAATCTCATTTTGGTGCACGACGTAATATGCTCTGCAATCAGTTACATGGTTTACGAAGGGGGTCTCTTTTGATTTATGTTTTATTACACAATCTCAAGACAATTGTTGATTCTTTAACAGAAATCAATGATAGGTTTTCTGATGCAGATCTTATGATGTATGTTCTTAATGGGTTAGGGAGAGAGTATGATACTTTTGTGGTTGCTGCTCAAAATCGTGAAACTCCATATTCTTATGGTGAATTGAAGGATCATTTATTGACTCATGAACAATGGCTTAGTGATCAACATCCATACACTAGTGCTAATTTTGATTCTTCTAATCCTATAGCATTCTATGGAAGACATAATAATAATAAAGGTAAAAATGGCAAGAGTAAATTCAAGAATGCTAAGGGTGGTGCTCCAATTTCAAAGAATGGTCCACCTTCCTTTAAGAGTGGTGTTGGCTCTACTAGTTCTACTGTTGATGCTTCAGATGGTGTTGCAAGGAAGCAGTTTTTTGATTTTTCAACAGTTAAGTGTCAAATTTGAAGGAAACCAGGACATTGGGATAGCAGATTCTTTTTTAGGTATCATCCTCAAGTGGCTAATGAGTCTTCTAATATGGATAATGTGTTCAGAATGAACAGAATGTAGTTCAAGCTTTTAGCGGTGTTCATATTAATTCTGTTGTTATCTGTGATGATCCTTCGGCTCTTCTTCAACTTGGATTTCTGATTCGGGGGCTTCTCATCACATGACTTGTGATCAAGCTATGCTTCATAATACTTCTATTTACACTGGAAAAGACAAAGTTGTAGTTGGAAACGGTAAGTCACTCTACATTACACACATCTAATGGTGACTTTAAGTTAGATAACATTTTACTGGTTCCAGAAATAACTCAGAATTTGTTATCAGTTGCTCAGTTTACTAGACAAAATTGATGTTATTTTGTGTTTTATCCATGGAGTTATCCAATTCACAATCGAAAATCTTAATTTTTTTGATTAAAAAATTAATCGAAAATCTTAATTACAAAATTCTCAATATTTCGATTTGGGATCACCTTGAGTATCAAGGAATATCTTTGAACAATAAATAATAAGAATTATATACATGTTCGACTAATAGAACTTTCCTATTCAGCAAATCCTAATTCCAAATTCACACAAAACCGTAAGTAATATGTGAATGTTGGAAATCGGTTTTTGCTCTTGGGACTGGTTCTACCGTAAACTCCTAACATATGTTAAGAGCGTTTCTACCAAGTCTCAAAGTATAGGTAGGGATCGGTTCTACCATGACTCCCAACATAATCTAGGGTCAGTTCTACCAAGTATCCCAATATAGGTAAGGATCGGTTCTACCAAGACTCCCAACATAGGCTGGGATCGGTTCTACCATGTATCCCAATGTAGTCTAGGATTGGTTCGACCATAACTCTCAACATAAGTTAAGATCGGTTTTACTATGTATACTAGAATAGGTAGGGATCGGTCCTACCGTAACTTTCAACATAAGTTAATATTGGTTCTACCAGAATTCCCACCTTAGGTTCGGATTGGTCATCCGATAGATCTTCATTGAATACCGGACCAAAACACCTATTGATTTCTTTTCGATTACGAACAAATTTCTTATATGTACTTCCTTCAAACAAACATAGTTTCCTAATATGAAATCACACCTATATCCAATACACAATCAAGTAACGAGTTACATAGATTATGTTGATGTCGCATTTACGAAGTTCAAAAGATAAACGTTATACTTCGTAATTAAGTGTTCTTCCTCGACACTTTGATCATAATGAAATGACCAAGTCTAATACTAGAGTATTAAATATAACCTCGCATGTTATGTTTTCAATCTTAAACGACTTGAAACTAATGATAGGAATGGAAACAAGTCAAGTCAGTATCATTAACCTCAAGTGGAAGGATGATGTCATCATTGTAGTCGAAACTTCTTCATGTTCTTCAGATCTTCAAGGTAATAATTATATGTCTCAACATTCCTAGATTTTATATTCCAACCTAAACGAAGTTGACTCTAGTACATTTCATTTGCTGGAGATGATGGATGTTTAACCTTGGAGATTAAATCTAAGTAAGTATAACTAGGGCCTAGTGGGAGAAATAAAAATCTAAAACAGTCTTGAATAAATTTAGTTACCTCACCACCAATAATATGCCATCTTTTCTTGAAAAACAAGACACTATATCCATCGGGTCCGAATATTTGAGAGGTTTCATATGATCAACAAGACATTGTAAAGATTTTATCGGATGTAGGTATTTCAGTACAATTGCTCAACATATACATGCAAGATTGCTCTTACTTTCGTCATTTAAAGTTCCATAACTTTTATTAGAATATTACACGTATATATAAAGTCCATGTGACCCTGAAGAGAAGAAAATCGAGGTTTTCGTACAATGTATGTGAAGATAAGATATTAGAAGATAATTACATATTACAAGATTCAATGTACTCTTTATAGTTTAATATCTTCTCTTCACGGATATTGTGCGGACAACTTTATTTTCTTCTCTTCACGGTCGTCTGGAATTTATATATACGTGTAATATTCTAATAACTTTCTTTCCCTAAAAAACAACCTGCTGCAGTGCTGCTTTAAACCCGGTTTACAAACCTGCCCAGTTCCTGCATTACATGTTTAATTAATTCTTGATATACCGAATGTTATTCTGATCCTACCTTCCACTCTCTAAAGGAAAAAAAGTGTTAAGACCGGACTGGGTCTATTTATGTTGTGTCCTCAAGGGAGTCAAGTATTAAAACCGGTTGGGTCAATTTATGTTGTGTCGTTTTTAATATCTTTTTCTTATCCTTCTTATGTGTTTTCCATTTTTAGTTTCTAGCTTGAGAACTCTGTAGTCAATTTGGTAGCATGTTCGTTTCAGTTCCATGGTTGAGTAAAAAAAGATTGGGGATTATACAAAATGATGTTACCCATTTGTTTTTCAGTATGATTCCATTTTGTCAATTTTAGTGAGATAACTATCAATACATATGGATTCAAAATAAGTAAACCATTCAGCTCAAAATCCATCATGCTTGATTCCTTGAATCTTCAATATCATATCGAATTCTTCGTTCTTCAAGTTCTTTTATGGTTCCGCATATATAAGATCCTTTCAGCACCATTGTTGTTGAAGATCTGTAACGATAACAACTTATGAGAATACTCATTTAGAGTTTTTCTAGAATGACGAAGTCAGTCTACTCAATGGTTGTTACATAGGTGCATAGTATTGTTACTTTTCTCAAAATCCAATTGTACCAAAACTTTGAAGAAATAATACGATAATATGTTCTCCCCTTAGTCTTTACTCACCTCTCATGCATAATAGGTGAAACCTAAATCTTTTAATCCGCCCCCTTTACAGAATGCTCTGAAAATCCATATGTTATAGTAGAATACTACTAAATAATTCTCCACTTTTTGTTGAACTTTCCCCAATTTAATGTCATTCTCAAGAGAACAACATGAGCGACCTTTCTCTAACTACAGGAGAAGGATTTTCTTGGACATTAAAAAATATGAATCCCAAATATTTTCCAATCTTCTCGTCAATTATGAACAAAAAAGTTAAAACAAATGATCTTAAAGTTAGAGGCACTAAGAAACATTACTTTCTTGAGAAAAATAACATCCACATAAACTAGTCTATAGGCCAGTTATATACAAAGAGCGTAATTTTAGCGATATGATTCAACATAAGAATTTTATCTTCTCTATCCATGCACAGACGTAAATTTTAAAGTTCTCGATCTTATTCCCTGCCAATTACTGAAAACGTTGTGGGTACCAAGATACACCACCAATTTTTTCTTAGGCAATCTGTATGGACAAGCTCAACTCCGAGAGTAAAAAATCAATCAAGGAAAGTGTCTAGAGTTATATCTCTCTCTCTCTCTTGTTGTTAGAACGTTTACAGAACCTAACTACAAAGAGAGTTCTTCGACGGTACCAAAGACCAATGTCCAAGGATCAATTAAGTCTTTTCCAACTAACAAGGTTGGACCTAGATACTGTGATTGATCAACGCACAACCTTTGATATTTCAATTATAAAGACAAATAATATAACGCGGAAAAATAAATAACACAAACACCAGAAGTTTTGTTAACGAGGAAACCGCAAATGCAGAAAAACCCCGAGACCTAGTCCATATTGAATACCACACTATATTAAACCGCTACAGACACTATCCTACTACCAATTAACTTCAGTCTGGAATGTAGTTGAGCCCTAAAAAGAAATCCACCGATTAAGGTACAGTCGCGTGCCTTACGCCTCTTGAATCTCGCAAGACTTTGCGCAATTGATTCCCTTAGCTGATGTCACCCAAAACTAAGAGTTACTTCAACCTCAATTGAACCAAATCTGCCTCCCACAGATTAAGCCTATATTTTATTTCCTGATTTACGATCTAAACGAATGATCAGATCAAATGATAGGTTCAGGTGATGGAAATCGATAGCAACTTAGATAAAAATCTGGATATCCTCAAAATCCGTACTTATGCAACCCGAAGTGCATCCTAGATTATTATTCACCTCACAAGTATAAAAATTACGGAATCAATAAAGTATGAGACGAAGAGACTATGTTGATTACTATCTATCTTGATAGTTGGAGCAAGCTCTACAATCAATCAAGATTAGGATACTCAAGTTATCAAGATAAAAGATAACTGGACCTGGCTTCGCGAATCCTCGCGAAGTTTTTATAGTCGTTAAACCCTAAATGGGTTTCTGTAGAGGACGCATCGAGATACAACTAGGACACACCAAAAAGTAGTGTCGGAATTCAAAGAGCCAAGTTGCCAAGAGTTCCCCTTATAAAGACTTCATATCCTAGGTTGCCTTAGGTTTAAGCTAAGATAGCTTTGGAACCAAGCAAACAATATCCACCGTTAGATGAAAGCTTTGAATATTAATCACATATACAAGATATACACTATGGTTAGGTAAACCGTAACTAAACCGTGTTTAAAGCCTATGTTCAACATGGTTAGACGAAACTAGCCGATTTGAACTTAAAAGCTTAACACTCATTTTCATCTTCACTAAGACATTGATATTGAGTCACAATCATGTGATCAATTGAGTCTAATGCTAATTAGAGAAAAGATCAAATGCAAATTACTTCATAGAAATAATTTAATCGCAATTGAATCATGATCGACATAGTTTGTAAATGTACAAGGTGCAATTACTTAAATTGTTCGTGAATCGGCTGAGTCACAGTGCGCGGACCAGTTTGCAAACTCATATGCAATTACCGAGTTCCGGAGTCAACAGAACTTTTCAGTTCATAAACCGGTTTGCACACTTATGTAATTACCAAGTTCCGGTTTCTTATAGTACTTTTTAGTTCACGTACCGGTTTGCAAACTTTGACTCAATTCAAAGTTCCGGAGTCTACAGAACTTTTTAGTACATGTACCAGTTTGCAAACTCTTAGACCTTTTCCGGTTCCGGAGTTCACAGAAAAATCTGCTTGCGTACCAGTTTGGGTACTAAACTGGTTCTAGAACATAGAACTGTTTTTGGCTCGCATACCGGTTTGATTAGTTAACCCGGTTCCCTTACCACAGTTCCACAATTATTTGTATACGAATATACAAACCTATCCGGATCACGAAATAGACAGATTTTCCCATGATGTACATACGAATATGCATATCGCACAAATATGAAATTCGATATATATCTACTCCCCTACGTGTACGAATACATGTAATACGGCTTCAGACATATAACAGTTTTCTCAGTCTGTAAGACTGATAACACTGTCTTGTATTCCGAATTAGTAGTTCTATATTTCCCTAAATCAATTCGAAACATTCCTGAGTAACAACAATGACACTTATTACTGTTATAGGCTAACAAATGATGAACTTGAATCATGATTAGGTTCCGAACAATAAATTGTTCTCCACCGAATTAGACCAAGTATGAACAAATGTTCATTAAGCTTAGTCATTATATTTCGAGAAATTCGTAAACTAAATAATTAGTTCTCGACTCAAAATTCTTGTTTATGCAAGCTAGTCTAATTAGTTATGCGACAATCGTCTCTAAATAGAAAAGTGAATATAACTTGAGAAATAGATGGTTTGGTCTTCACTTACCTTTTGTTGATGAAGTTCTCCAAAAGTTTCGGTTGATCTTCGCCTTCAAACGGTAGAACGCAAATGATGGCTGGCTCATTTCTCAACTCCACTATCCTAGACTGAGACTTAACTAATTGTAGACTAGAAATCAAGATATAGTTTTGACAGCTAAATTTGACAACAAGCCTGATATAGCAACACTTGTGAGTTCGACCGATCAATGCTCTAAAAATATCCCCCTTTGTCAATTTTACTGACAAAACTATTTAATACATATGGATAACAAAAAAAAAGTTTTGAAAAAACTCCTCGATCCACCATGTCTTCTTGATTTCCTTGGTTTCTCCATCTCTCCTTGAATTCTTCGTAATTTTAAGTTGCAATGATTTTGAACGTGTTCAGCTCAGCATCGTTGTTGTTTAAGAACCGATTCCATAGCGATAACAACTTTTTGAAAATAAAATATTCTCAATCGTTGTTATGCAGACACATAGTATTATTATCTTCTCTTCGAAGTTCAATTGTATCTCAACTCTGAAGTAATACTATGGTGATATGTTTCTCCCCCTCAATTAATACTTACATCTTTTGTTTAATAGGAAAACATATTGCTTAAATGATCCACTCCCCCTTACATAATGATCCGTAAATCATATGTATGCAGTACGAAACTACTAAATAATTCTCCCCCTTTTTGTCAATAAAATTAACAAAGGTATGAAAATCGCGGGATCATAATGAATATAACCAAAAGATATCTCAAGCTTAAAGAAGCTGGAGATACTACATAATAACATAGTTAAAGTGAAACTCCTCATATCAACTTGTTTTAGATGATATCATATAGTAATAAATACTTAGCGCTCATCCTAGAAGATTAAAAAGATACAAGCATCCCCTTTTTATAATTCCATAACCACACTTCCCACAAAGATATAACAATTAAGCACGAGTTCATTTAAGAACTCTCCCCCATAAAATGTCATTCCCGAGAGAACAACACGAGTGACCTTACTTTCGTGAAAAAGAAGGATTTGTGGACATTAACAAATCACAGGGATTTGTATCCATAGTATCGACATAAATTAATCTCAAGATCGGTTACGCACATTTTACTCGATTTTACTCAACATAAGAGAATCTTACGGAGTGTGTCAAGCAGTAAAACACAAAAGTGTAATCAAAAAGATCAATACTGCGAGAAAAATCTCAAAGACTTTGTTCTATTTTCCGTTTATTAAAAACATAATAGATTTAACTTCTGAGCATATATGAAATATTAGCTCGATTCACGAGAACGTAAAGGCACAAATATTTCATAAGATCTTTGCAATAATTAAACCAATAATGATTACATACAGCAACTTCATCTTCCAACAACTCTAGAATTTAAATAAATAAATCTAAAAACATGCAAGATGAAAAACGTTGGAAATAGCTATGTGTAATCACAATTTTTGCTATACCAAACCCTAGTTATCCTTCTCATGAATAAAATCCTCAAAAAAAGTTTCCTAGATAACCAAAATAGACTAAACAAAATCATATGTAGTCTGCGACTTGTTTTTTTAGAGAGACGAGCTCTTCAGAGGATTTTCCTAGTTCCGAATTGAGACGCTTGAGATCTCTTTTGGATGAAGACAATTGATCAAATACAACTACAAAATCCTTAAATATATTTTGAACTAAATCAGTTGTCATCTGAACCGGTTCAGCTCCTGCTTGTTCTTGAGAAAAATAACAGGATATGATAAGTGGAGTACTGTGAAATCCAATAACTCCTTTTGAACTATCATCCTCAATCCTCTTGTTATCTTCCTTTATGTTGTCTGAAATCTTAGGAGCATCCATGATTCGTGAATGCTCTAAAATATTCTAACACATATATACAACATAGGGTAATCACACCTTGGTTATATATATACCTTTCTTGGGTTCTTGGTTAAGAAACCTAATGGAAGAGAGATTTCTTTTAAGAATCTTCTTGAAGAATCTTTGAATGAAGATATGGGCCGGTTTCGGAACTTAACGCACATGGGTCTTTGAGCACAAGAGTTGTGTACGGACACCTTAACGAAGTTAAAAAAAAAAAAAAAAACTTTGTTCTTAGCTCAACAGATAGAGATCTAGAGCACACGAACCAGTTAGAATGACCGGACTAAAAACAAGAAAAATCTTACTTAGTAAAAAAAACACCCTTATTTTTTTTAAATAAAAAAAATTCAAAAATACATCGGATTGAGAAACCTCAACTTAGATCCTGATTCCATATGTTCGGGAAAAAAAAAGGTAAGGGAGTAAACGAACTCTTTAACTCGTGTCGTAAAGGGTTCGACCATATTTGGGTGTCGAAGTTCATGAATTGATAAAGCAAGATAGAGACCCTATATTAAAGTCTTTCAAATAAGACGTTTTTCAAGGGTTTAAAATTATATGTCAGCATCAATATAAGATGATTAATCTTATTCTTAGCTCAATGAAAAGTTTCAGAGCACATGAGATATTGATTTTCATAAGTGCTGTAAATCACTTGTGATCTTATTACATCACGGAATTGGAGCTAGCTCAACAATGTGTGATGTTTTTCCAGATCATTACAGATTACCAAGTCTTCCTTTTTCTTGTCAAACTGCTAAAAGTAAACATCCTTAATACAACACAACACAAGGTAGACACAAACAAGAACCAACCTTTACAACTGCTTTTCCCCATCTCACAAGATTTCGATACGGTGATGATGTGAAGTTGTTAAGAGATAGGACGACCACAATGCACGTCATTCCTCCTAGCATGACAGCCTTTTGGTTCTTTTCCTTCCTTCTTCTTATAAGAAGATTTTCCGTAATAATCTGAAGCAGTCAATATCATTGCATTAAAATTGTAAGAGTTTTTGACATGTCAGACGGCGCCATACTGAAGACAGACTTTTCCAGTGCAAGATAACCGTACGAAATTAATCCTTCTTAAAACCAATCCAAGGTGTTCTAAGATTTTAAATTTTTTTCCAAAAGCTATATGGAGATCTTTGTCTTTAACTCCTTTTTCGTCACATTCCTTAAGAAGACTGGATAACAATCTTTTAAGACAGCCTAGCTTATTACTTTAAACATGACGTTTCCAGTAATTAACCTTGTTGAAGGAACTTTAATTTTTTTCTTAAAGATACATTACTTCCAACCGAGACATTGAAAACCCCGAGAATTTTATGAGAGAGAAAATACCCTAAATAAAACATATTCGGATAGATCTTTAAGAACTTCTGGTGTACATAAGTCGATATTTTACTTAAGTCCATATAATCAAACTGCTTCAAACACAGACTTATTAGGTCTTAACGTGTTTGCCTGCTCTGATACCAACTGAAAACGCAGGGGGTACGAAGATACACCACCAACTTTTTCTTAGGCAATCTGTATGGACAAACTCAACACAACTCCGAGAGTAAAAACTCAATCAAGGAAACTGTTTAGAGTTATATCTCTCTCTCTTTTGTTGTTAGAACATTTACAGAATCGAATCCGTGAACCTAATTACAAAGAGAGTTCTAGGACGGTACCAAAGACTAATGTCCAAGGATCAATCAAGTCTTTTCCAACTAACAAGGTTGGACCTAGCTACTGTGATTGATCAACGCACAACCTTTAATATTTCAATTATAAAGATAATCTATATAATGCGGAAAAAGAAATAACACAGACACCAGAAGTATTGTTAACGAGGAAACCTCAAATGCAAAAATCCCCCGGACCTAGTCCAGATTGAGCACCACACTGTATTAAACCTCTACAGACACTAGCCTACTACCAATTAACTTTGGTCTGGAATGTAGTTGAGCCTTAAATGGAAATCAACCGATTAAGGTACAGTCGCGTTCCTTACGCCTCTTGAATCTCGCAAGACTCTGCGCAATTGATTCCCTTAGATGATGTCACCCATAACTAAGAGTTGCTTCAACCTCAATTGAAGACTTTAAACCAAATCTTCTCCCACGGATTAAGCTATATTTGATTTCCCTATTTACGATCTAAACGGATGATCTGATCAAAAGATAGATCCAGGTGATTAAAATCGATAGCAACTTAGACAAAAGTCTGGCTATCTTCAAAATCCGGACTTATGCAACCCCAAGTGCAACCTAGATTATTATTCACATCACAAGTATAGAACTTGTGGAATCAACAAAGTATGAGACGAAGAGACTTTGTTTATTACTACCTATCTTGATCGTTGGAGCAAGCTCTACAATCAATCAAGATTAGGATACTCAAGTTATCAAGATAAAAGATAACTGGACCTGGCTTCACGAATCCCTGTGAAGTCTTTATAGTCGCTAAACCCTAAAAGGTTTTCTGGAGAGGACGACTCTAGATACAACTAGGACACACCAAAAATTAGTGTCGGGACTCAAAGATCCAAGTTGCCAAGAGTTCCCCTTATATAGACTTTAAAGCCTAGGTTGCTTTAGGTTTAAGCTAAGATAGATTTGGAGCCAAGCAAATAATATCCACCATTAGATGAAAGCTTTGAATCTTAATCACACATACAAGATATACACTATGGTTAAGTAAACTGTAACTGATCCGTGTATAAAGACTATTTTCAACATGGTTAGCCGAAACTAGCCGATTTGAACTTAAAAGCTTAACACTCATTTTCATCTTCACTAAGATATTGATACTGAGTCACAATCATGTGATCAATTGATTCTAGTGTTAATTAGAGAAAAGATCAAATGCAAATTACTTCATAGAAATAATTTAATCGCAATTGAACCATGATCGACATAGTTTGTAAATGTACAAGGTGCAATTACTTAAATTGTTCGTGAATCGTCTGAGTCACAGTATGCGGACCGGTTTGCAAACTCATATGCAATTACCGAGTTCCGAAGTCAACAAAACTTTTATGTTCATAAACCGGTTTGCACAATTTTGCAATTACCAAGTTCCGGACTCTTATAGTATTTTTTAGTTCACGTACCGGTTTGCGTACTTTGACTCACTTCTTCTGGAGTCTACAGAACTTTTTAGTACATGTACCGATTTGCAAACTCTTAGACCTTTGCCGTTTCCAAAGTTCATAGAACAATCAACTTGCATACGGTTTGGGTACTAAAGTGGTTCTAGAATATATAACTTTTTTTGGCTCGCATACCGGTTTGATTGGTTAACCCGGTTCCCTTACCACAGTTCCGCAATTGTTTGTATACGAATATACAAACCTATCCGGATCACGAAACAAACAGATTTTCCCATGATGTACATACGAATATGCATATCACACAAATATGAAAGTTGATATATAGTTACTCCGCTATGTGTACGAATACATGTAATACGGCTTCAGACATATAACAGTTTTCTAAGTTTGTAAGACTGATAACACTGTCTTGTATTCCGAATATAATATAACTATATTTCTCTAAATCAATACGAGACATTCCTGAATAACAACGATGCCACTTATCACCGTTCTAGAAAATTTTCAAATGATGAACTTGAATCATGATTTGGTTCCGAACAATAAATTGTTATCCACCGAATTAGATCAAGTATGAAAAAAAATTCATTAAGCTTAGTCATTATATTTCGAGAAATTCGTAAACTAAATAATTAGTTCTCGAATCGAAATTATTTTCTATGCAAGATAGTCTAATTAGTTATGCGACAATCATCTCTAGATAGAAAAGTGAATATAACTTGAGAAATAGGTGGTTCAGTCTTCACTTACCTTTTGTTGGTGAAGTTCTCCAAAAGCTTCGGTTGATCTTCGCCTTCAAACGGTAGAACGCAAATGATGACTGACTCATTTGTCAACTCCATTATCCTAGACCTAGACTTAACTAATTGTAGACTAGAAACCAAGATATAGTTTTGACAATTAAATTTGACAACAATCTGGATATATCAACACTTGTGAGTTCGACCGAATAATGCTCTAACAGTTACGGTTTCGTAGAGGAAATGCGACAACTATGACCATCTTACGGAGTCCCTGCAATATATTCACAAAGTGTAATTGTGGGAAAATCAATATTGTAATTTTAAAATACTTTACTCCTCTTTTAGCCAATGACGAACACAAATTGTTAAGAGCTTAACCTATGAGAACATATGGGATATCTATTCTAATCACCAGAAATATGATAGAAAAGAAAAAATCTCATATAACAAGCAATACACTTAATAATCGATAAAGATATGGTATTGCAATCATATCCAAATAAATTTTAAAAATAAATAAACTTTAATCATTGCAAGATGATAGTATTTTTAGTAGCTAATGTAAAACAAAAGTTCCAATAAAGGAGTTAACTAGAAACAGAAGGAAAAACTAATTAGTTATTGTGGGAAATATCATTGGTTTTGAGGCCTTTGAGTTTGTCTTCAAAAATATCCACGAATTTTGCAGGAAAAATCACTTCATTGAGGAGATTATTCACATGAGATTTCATGAGAACAAGGTCAGAAGAAACCTAAAAAGACGAGGGTACTCAAATATACCTCAATCTAAAACTTTTCCACCTATAAGTCCTTTCTCTGAAAGTGATTGTCTATATATTGAGTCAAAACAATACAACTAATCAGTTCACACTTCGTGTGATCATCTATGGATACGAGATCAAGACAATACGACAACAAGATAACTTGTGTGATTGACTATGGATACAAGATTGAGATAATACAACAACGAAGTATGTTTACTTGATAATAGGTTCGGACTTAACCAAACTCTAGGGATTGTCTATCAAGTAAAATAGGAATTAACGTTTGTGTATTTTACTTCTAATTATAATAAAACAATTATAATTGCGGAAATAGAAAAGTAAAAGACACAACAAGATTTTGTTAACGAGGAAACCGCAAATGCAGAAAACCCCCGGGACCTAGTCCAGATTTGAATACTCTCAGAATTAAGCCGCTATACAAAATCAAACCAACTTCGTATAGTTGATACCAAGCAACTAAACCTATAGTTCACCTAGTTTCTTCAGTATCCCTGCGCATCCAACTTATAAATAAGTCACGCACTTGGAACAATTCCTTGGTTCGTATTCCAAACAGTAAAGGAACAACAAATCTGTTCGGTAACAACTCTTTTCAAACAACGTGATATGAGTTTGACAAACGCTCTTACGTTTAACCAATAAACTCCTTTTTCGGGTCCTTAGATCAATCTTTCAACAACTATCGAAGTAATTTTTAGACTATGCAATCAATACTATTAATCACAAAGAAGTGTATTGATGCCTATCTACTCAACTAATCAATCCAATCTATCACAAAGATAAACCGATTATAGTTGGATCCCTTTCCAGCCGAAACAAGTATTGTTCATACCAAAGATTATGAACCCAAAAAGTCTTCTTGTCTTCAAATCTTCTTTAATCATCGATCAGCACCTGCACACAATCAACTTGAATCTCCTGTGATCAATCACTCAGAGAACGGAGTCTGTTAACGTTGGATTATCACAAGACGTCTTTAGATCTACAAACAGTCCAAAGGTCCCCATCGAAACTTAGATCTAATTTGAATGAATCTTATATCAGAAGAGAAGATTATCAAGCATAAACAAACCAGGTGCAATCAAAGTTCAACAACCGTTAGTCAATCAAATCAATCGAAAACTAATAATAAACTGCAATTATATAGTTTCCCACCAACGGTACTGATAGATATTTTCAATCCCAAAGAAGTCTTAAAACTGAGCGGTCGTAAGAGATTTCACCTAATTAGGTTACTTTCCTCTCTGAATGGGCGGCTCCACCAGTAACAACACAACTAGGTAGTTTTGCTGGCTCTTAGGATTAGTTTGCTAGAAATTCAAACTTCAATATTTATAGACAAGGAAGTTTGGACACCAAGGAATTTCCAAAACCGAATATTCTCAAAGATATGCAATGAACACAAAATCGGTTTTCATAACTCCTGGAAATGCACTGTCCAAATATTGACCAAAATCCCAATAGAAAAATCTATAATCAGTAAATGCACATTACTAATTATTATTTTCTAAAGATACGCATTTAATTGCTGGAGATTAAATAACATATAAAAACTAAGAAACCTTAATTAAAAGATTCTCAATTTATTTCGATCCTGGGATTCTTCTTTAGCTATTAAGGAATATCTTTGAACAATTAATGATAAGAGATACTGCTCATGTTCAAAGTATGTCAACATCTTTACTTTGCAAGTCCTTTTTCATACTTACAATCTTGGAAACGATTTTCCACACTTCCAAACAAGTTTAAAATTGGCTCGTCTGAATTCCAAGAACTATGTGATTGATTATCCTATCAAATCACCAATTATGGGTTTCACGGTTCTATCAAAACAATTTCGGTTCTACCTCCATGTAAGTATTGTGCATAGTCATGCCAGTTACCAAAATTCGGTTGACTAGGTACTAGGATCGGTTCCCCACAACTTATGGTAACTACCTGTATTCGGTTGCACATGTCCATAGGATCGGTTCCCCCGGAACTACAAACTTGTTGCACATGTTCATAGGATCGGTTCCCCCATCTACTAAAAACGTGTTGCACCTCTTACAAGGATCGATTACCCTCTTGTAAATTTGTTGCACCTCTTACTAGGATCGGTTCCCCAATGACTAGATAAAAGTTGCTATTTACAAGGCATCGATCATACCATCTTGAGTGATTACTTAACATCGGTTTCACTAATAAAAGTCATACCAATATATAAGTCAGGCCTTGTGAATAGTTTTACCAAGATACATAAACAAGTTTATGAGTGGTTATACTAAACACACATATTGGTAATTCAAAATAGATTTGCAATGAATAACAATACCAATAAGCCTAGCGATTTCCCTTTCGATTCACAAAACAAGTTTATGAACTTACTTCCTTTAAACGAATGTAAAACATTGTTTCCTAGGATGAAATTTTCACTCATACTCATACATAATCACAATAGCATTCATGTGATCATGCTGATGTCTTATATACAAATTTTAATGGTTAAGTAATAAACCTCGTATTGTATTCTTTTTTTCTTTTTTTTTCTTAACAATTAAATTTTATTAATAACCAAAAAAAGTTACAAAGAAAACATCTCAAAAGAATAAAGAAGGAACAAAAGAGATAATGTCACATGTGACATTTTCTAACAAAATCTAAAGTATACTTAATCTGGATTTTCCATACAATTCAGGAAAGATGGTTTACTATCAAAAATTCTTTGTTCTCCTCTTCTCAAGATTCCACCCCTTTTTGCCATTTTGTCAGCAGAGAAGTTCACTTCTCTGTAACTATGAATGAATCTCCAAGAGACAGGGCCGTAGAAAAGTTTTTAGAGGCCCTAAGCGAATTTACTGAAACGGGGGCCTGCACAAGCAAAATTTTTTATTTTATTTTTTGTGATTTGATATAAAATTTATTACAGATTGTCAAACGATGCGAACTGCAAAAATAAAAATGGCTATCTGACGCGACAAAAACCGATCCTTATAACCTATTTGACGCGAAATAGACAATTATATTATCAAAATTAATATTATCTAACATTTCATTTCAATAGACAACATTGCTAACCCATTCAATCTTTTTTGTGACATCGTCGACCGAAGGTAATTCTTGAGTAATTTCAACTTCTAAAAGCTTTGTTTGGATGAGGTAACAGTGACTTGAATTGTCAAGAAAATTCGGTACGATATGAACGCATTCGGATAGCAGCCTTAAATATCTTTTAAGAGATTCAACACTTCAATTGTTTTACCGGTTTCAGTAGGTATATAATTTTTTTTATAATTCATGCCCAATATTATAGGAATTTATAAGTCATGCCCAATAATATAGGAACCCATACATGCTTAAGAATTAAGATAACTTTCAAGGTTGATACAAGAAGTCATTAAGATATCATCATCAAAAGAACACAACTGATCAACATCATATAAGAATCCAAAATTTTCTGCCAGCTCTTAAAATTGTTTAAATTTACTAGTGAGTGAAGATATAGCTTGAACAACTTGAACTGAACAGGCATTTGGCAATACATGAAATCAATTGTTCCCTCAAATTGCAATATATAATGAGCACTCTCTATATGCAACAACTAACGAATTGTAAAATTAGAATTCTAGAAGCAGAAACAAGAGAAAGAATTAGATAATCGATGGAAGGAAACACAAGATCTTATTAAAAAAAAGTTAAAACTGATGACCAAAGTTCAATTTTTTGTTTTAATGTACAGGTTACAAAAATGAAATTTTATTTAATTTTCGACGGATTTCGTAATGACTGCTTGCTGACACGCCAGAAAATCAACATTTTTCTCAACGTACCCTATACCAACGGATACACAATTTGGGGGCCCATTGATTTGGGGGTCCTAGGTCGTTGCTTAGCTGGCCTATAGCCAGCGACGGCCCTGCCAAGAGACCACTGTTTCACAAATATTTTCTATCTTGTAACTGCAAACCAAGGGAGTTTCTGACTTTGGAATGCATTTATGACAACTTTTGAATCGGTTCTGAAGACAAGGTCTTTGAAACCATGATGTATTGCCCACTCTCCTGCAATTATTATTGCAAATATCTGTGCATATTAATTGGTAGATATGCCCAAACCTCCTGAGATAACAATTACAAAATCACCAGTGCTAAGTCTTACCACCACCTCATAACCTGCACATCCTGGATTCCCTCTAGAAGCTCCATCACAGCATAGCAGTAGTTTCTCCTGTTCTGGTAACTGAAAGAAGACTTCTTTTATGATCATACTTTTCACATCCCTTGTTTTTAAACCAAAAAACTTTAGCACCTGTAAATCATATTGCTTGTTCCACATTTTGCTGTCAATCTGAGCTCACTGTCTGATATTGCTTGCATTATTTTCTTCTTAGTAACACTCGGTTCACGTTTACCTTTATCAAATACATAGTCATTTCTCAAAAGCCAGAGCTCCTTCATAGTTATAAATGCAACCAATAACCATATTTCTTTTATAGCAGGGCTTTTGTTATTTGCCAACTGAAGAACATCTTCAAAAGATCTTGGATTTTTGAAATTGAATATTCCACCAAGCCACCTCCAAATGATCTCACTATAGTTACAGTACCAAAGGATATGGTTTCTTGTTTCCTCCTCTTTCCTGCAAAAGATGCATCTTGACACCATATTGAACTGTCTCTTTTTCATATTGTCATCAGTTGCACAAATATTTCTAGCTAATTTCCACACATTACTACATATAATGGGGTGCACAAATTTATTCCATACCTTTTTAGTCCAATGTAGAGAGGGGAATTTTTGCCTAATAACCTCCACTGCTGATGCTACTGTGAAGTTTCCTGTGATAGTACCAGTCCATATTCTCTTATGTCCCCCCCACACCCACTGACTACTGGCAAATCATTAATATAAATCATCTGCATAAGATCAGTTGGAAAAATCCATTCTCCATCTAGGAGAAAGTCTGACACTTTCATTTCTGGGAAATGTAGTATATATGCATTCTCTGGATACACTTCTTGCAGGGATTTCTCCATCACCCATTTATCCTTCCAAGCAGAAATGTTTCTTCCATCTCCTACAACCCATCTTGTGTTTTCCTCCACTTCACCAATTATCCATTTTATTCCTGGCCAGACAGAAGATTTCTTGTAGTATGTAATCCATTCACCATTTTTATTTTTAAACTTTGCTTGAAAAAATTTAGACCAATCATCTGTTCCACTTTGAATCCTCCAAAATAGCTTCATTAATAGAGCTTTATTGATGATCTCTAATCTTCTCAACCCAAGACCACCTTCACTTATTGGAGAACAAGTTTTATTTCATTTCAGGATTATCATTTTTCTATTTGCGGGGCCCCTGACCACAAAAAATTCCTAATTATTCTTTCACACTCCCTTATTACCCTCTTAGGCCATTTTTATACTGACATTGAATATATAGGCAAACTACTTAGGAAAAACTTAACAAGTATTAATCTTTCTTGAAATGATAGTATCTTACCTTTCCATCCTGCCAATCTTTCATTCATCATATCCACTACACTCCATACATGTTGAGTCTTAATACTGCCTTGTACCAGCATTATCCCCAAGTACTTGTCTGGAAATTCAGCTAATGCTACATTACATTCTTTAGCAATATGCAGTCTTCTATTCTGACTTGTGCCACCAATGAAGCACTTGCTTTTCTCCAGATTTACTTGTTGACCAGAAGCATCTTGATAAGTATACAAAAAACTCATTAATTTTTTGACATTTCTTTTTTCACCATTACAAAATAGAAATATGTCATCAGCAAAAAATATATGTGAAGGTTGAGAACCTCCTCTGTTAACAATTGCTTTCAAGCTTCCATTTTGGAAATATTTCTGCTGAGAATATTTTCAGTTATAACAAAAAGAAGGGGGGATAGTGGGTCACCCTGTCAAACCTCTCACAACCTGAAAATATCCTTCAGGGCCTCCATTCACTAATACTGATATTCTAGCTGATTGAAACAGAACTTGTAACCAGTGAAGTCCCTTATCTGAGAAGCCAAATTTGCTCAAGACTTGGAACATAAACTTCCAGCTAAGAGAATCATATGCTTGATTAATGTCAAGCTTTAAACCAAAATTTCCACCTCTCCTCTTAACATCAATCTCATTTATCATTTCAGAAGCAAATGCAATTTGTTCTTGAATTGTTCTACCTTTTATGAAAGCTCCTTGCTAGGGTGACACTAGTTTGTTTATTACCTTTCCCAATCTTGTAGCCCATATTTTGGTGAATATTTTAAAACTGAAATTCATAAGACCAATTGGTCTAAATTGTTTAGCTTTTTTTGCATTGTTCAATTTTGGCAACAACTTCAGGAAATTAACATTAAGACCATTTGGAATGAATCCTTCACTCCAGCAAAATTGGATTGCCTTTGTTAGCTCAATACCAATTATGTAGCGGACCGGTGAATTTTTCCTTCTAACGGGCTAGATTTCAACCCGTCCAGCAAGGCCAAACCCCAGTCACGCCACTCAGAAAAATAAAAATAAAAATATTAAGTAAAATGCAAATGAGGAAGACAAATAACTCACACTTACTCTAGATTTTTGATAAATATAGTTCAATTAAGTTCCAAATTTCAAATCTGAACAAAGAAGTTCAACTAAGGTTACCAAACTAAAAATTCTGTCATATTGAATACTGAATAATAGTACAAAGGAGTCAAATTCTAGAAACACAATACTTAAAATACGAGAGTGAGCGAGCGTGCATGACGGCATTTACA
This sequence comes from Papaver somniferum, assembly GCF_003573695.1. Taxonomy (NCBI): domain Eukaryota; kingdom Viridiplantae; phylum Streptophyta; class Magnoliopsida; order Ranunculales; family Papaveraceae; genus Papaver; species Papaver somniferum. The sequence goes on from NC_039367.1 coordinate 55,046,475, forward strand.
AATTTTCTCACCAACTAGAGAAAATGAATTAGAATACTTTCAAGAAATCACCACCACATACAGTTGAGGGAGTAGAGGTTTTGGCTTGATGCAAAAAAAAGAGTAGGTAAGGTCATTCAAAAGGAAGTAAGAAAAATGATAAGGGAACATTCATTTCATGTCATGACTGAAATGTGCACTTCTTTATTTCAAAAATCAAACATAACCAAATTAATTAAACAACATGGAATTAAACATATGTATATACAGTACTCCCATAAAAGTTCCAACAAAGTCTGATACACATGGAAACATCTATTTTTTTTATAAGAAAAAGAGTCTAGGAAACTATAAAGTCTGCCCACTCACGGTTACATCTAGGATGATGCCTGTGCTGACTCGAGCGCCAGGCTCATCCCTCAAAAGGACATTAATGTTATTACAGTGATCCAAATCATAGGAGTTTGTAGTAATCTGTAAAGCATGCAATATAGTAATTAAATTTGTTCCTCTCCAGGTAGAATCAGAGAAGAGGAGGGATTGTATGGCCAATCTGGCCAGATTAGTGGCTGCTCTGTTCTGTTGAACTGTCACTTTGGATATCTTCCCGAGCACAAAATTAACTTGATGATTGTTGTGATAATTGTCTTGTTGTTTTGGACATCCTCTTGTGAAACGTTGTTGTACTTCCTCTTGGTAATACTCTTGTATGCCTTGAATTGTTACTTCAGATTCAGCAGCGAAGTTGATGTTGGTTTGCTGCATGGTTTTTCCCCAGGTAAGTGCTAGTTGAGATCCTCTGCTGGCTCGCTCTGTTCTGCTGATTCCATTGGAATAGTCTTTGAAGTTTCTGATGCCCACACATTTACCTGTGAAAGACATGGCAATAAGAGAGTAGTTAGTATAAGATTGGGAATCACTAGTATCTTGGTAAAGATCTGCAGGATCAATGTGTAGGCTAATAGTGATTCCAAATTTATCAGAAGTGTGATTGTGAGGACTGTAGTTTCAAGAAGGAGAATTTGAGTTGTTTTTCCGATAGTATAGATTATTCAGGATGTGCCCTGGCTTATGGTGGATCCTGGTATGGCTACATAGGTGTTGAGTAATATCCATAGCAGTAGCACACGCTGTTGGAGTGAGTTTTCTGAAAACCCAGTCGCATCTGGCTTTCCATATGAACCAACATGTAGTGGCAAATGTTTCATTCCAGCTAGCCATGTTGTTGTCAGCTTGGAACCAGTTGTTTAGCCAATCATGGAAATTATTGTACTGAGTGAAGAGATTATGGTTTTGTTCAAACAGTTTTCTCCAAACATCAGAAGCAGCAGAGCAGGAGATAAGAACATGAGTTATATCTTCAGCACCATTTTTGCAATAGGTGCATAAAGGATCAATGTAACTCAAAATGCTAGCTGTCTTAGAATTAGTTGGTAGGATGCCATGGGCACATTTCCAGATGAAGAGCTGAACGGCAGGGTTTGTATCAATACCCCAGATTTGAGTCCAAGGGGCAGCTGGAGTATCTAAGGTATATTTAACTTGGATCTGCTTATCATAAAGAGTATAATCCATCTTGAGTTCATTTTATGGGACAATTTAAGTACCCAGTTCATAAGAAAAAATAAAAAGAGAGTATAATGCATTAAATCAATACGTGATTCGCATGGGAGTTGCAAATTTGGTAAACGCGAGACAGAAAACTAAAGAGAGTAACGTGTGAAAGAAACTAGACAGCTATGTTAGACAACAAGAAATTCCCAGCAGAAAGATATATATACATTAAGAACTGCATGTATCCAGATATGATGATAAAAAGGTTCTAAATGCAGTCTAATAAAAACATCCAAAACCAGAGCTTACATACCAGACCATATCTGATGTATTTACACAACAAAAATAAGTAAAGCATAAGTTAAATACTGATACTTAACTACCCAGATACCCCTGTGATATACGATATCATAAGATTACAAAATACTAACTTTCAAGTGCTAACAACTTTCCGTAAGCTCTGCCCGGCTTACTGCTGCAACTTCTCTTCGTACTCTGACGGGGGAAAAAACAAAACAGGGTGAGCGAATGCCCAGTAGAGGGTATAACAACAAAACGTAGTGCCAGTGCTAAACATGAATAAATAGACAAGAGAAACAGCTAATTCAAAATGCAGAAATGTAATTCTTTCGCAAACATAACTCATAAAAATATTCAGAGCCGAAAATACATTTACTCTACTATTTTCATGGTCAGTGCCACCGTCAGGGTAGTTCTGGTTACCAGCCATCGTTGCTGTAACGATCTTCCGGGTTGCCACCGAGGTGGTGGGGTGCCACTTAGGCCCGACGTTCCTAAAATAGAGTTCTCTAGTTTCCAAATCCAATTACCACAAAGGAAATATCACAACCAAGTTTCTGAAGAACCTCATTAATCCAAAACTGAAAAACTTAGTTACATACATGTATGTACACCTTGCATCATCTACCACGTGTACAGAAAGAAACACGTGGAAGGCATGCAAAACAAGATATCAAAACATGATAACAAGCATCTCATCAGAAGATGCCACCGGTCAGGGACAGAAGATCACATATGTATGATGGCTTAGAGGAGCACCAGATAATACCCCTTGGGTGTTAATACACCCAATCCCGAGGAAGATCCCAGATCAACGGCTGAGAGGAAATTTGACTGACACAGATGTGACCAGACAAAGAGACACTTGTCTGACACGAGCAGACATCCATCTACCCGCATTAAATACCAAAGAGATATACACGTGTCAATCAACTTGTGGAATAGGCGAGGATAACCCTTCGTATTCAAGCTTAGGCCGCAGCATATGCCGAAGACCTCTGCGTAATGGGCACAAAGCACAAGAAGATAAGATTACAACGGCACCTCAGAAGTGGGACCCACGTTCCAACCCTATAAATACCCCTCTCCACTAAGAGAGAAGAGGTCGACCGATCCAGAGAAAAGATAGGAGAATATATGAGAGAGAAATAGGAAGAGGAAGTGATCCCCCTACTTCCACAGACCTATGTGTACTCTAAAGTCATTTGACTATCTTTGTTATCATTTAATACATAGTGAAACACCAACCCCGTGGATGTAGGCCTTAGTGCCGAACCACGTAAATCTCTGTCTCATTTATATTTCATCACTTTACATTCAGCACTGAACGTCATGTGCTTTACATTTATGTTTGATTCTCTGTTTACCCCTTTTATACGAACATTATTCATGATAATATTCGACTAGACAATGACAAGCCCGAAGGCTTAGAGTCGATGAATCGATATAATCATCCCCTTTACACATACGACGTACAATTTCAGAATTAGAATGTATGCGATTATTGTTTGTGAACACATGGATGGCTTCGAGATTTATGTGTTCACAATCTGACGCTAGAAACAGGGACTTTGTCCCGGTAAAAGATTTATCTTATCCTGTGATTTCACCTTAAACGCGCATTATGTTTGTGCCCTATTCTGGGTTCAGCGTGCTTTCAAAACCTTTTTTATTCTGGGTTCATGGTCTTCATTTTCACAAACACCATTTAAAAGCAGACAAATCCACGGTTATCTATCACAGATTTGCACGTGAGGCGTTTTTCTTTTAAAACTAAGACTTAATAATCCAGATTCATGAGTTCTCGCTACGGATCTGTCTTTTCAAGAGTTTTCCTTTTCAAAAGTAGTCTGAAAACAAGGTCCATGATTGTTTATTAGAGGATTTGTATTGCGAAAACTAGACCGATGGAGTCTTTATGTTTCTCTTTTATTAAGTCCCTTGGGCAGCTCATTTCCTTTTATTCCACAAATTTTGCGGATACGAATGGCACTAACCCGATCCTCGTGAATATCTTTGGTTCTCTTTATTTATTCCCCTATGCAGAAAAGGACTAAAAATGGAAAAGATACTAGAGGCAGGAAAAACCAAAGCCTCATCAAAGGATACACCGAGGATTATCCCGGTCATGACCCGAAGCAAGCAGAAAGGAGACAAATCTAAAACAGCTACTCAGAGGCAGGATGATGCGGAAATCACCTCACCTATGAACACTAACTCCATTGCAGCCGCGGCTCTCAAAGAAGCAGCCACAAAGAACAACGCAACTGTTGCGGCCCTCCAGGCTACAGAAGCTAACAAGACTTTGGTTTCAAACCAAATCCATCAACAAAGAGAAGGGGTGGAAGAATCTATGACACATCAGCCCGCACATCCACCAGTCTTTTGGAATGCCGTCAACCAACGGTCAGAATCAAACCATACCAGTGGTTTTAGTACCGCGGGTGGAAGCTCAACCGAGGGAACAAACTTGGAGATACCAACAATTGAAGCTGATCCTCTACCACCCTTAATACACACAGTAGACGAAGGGGGAACTATGGCCGTAGGGGTACAAGCCGGAACTCCCAATCAGGGATCAAACCAATCCCACCGACTGATGGTAGAGCTCGAAGAATTGAAAAAGAGCCAGTAGGTCTACGCAAATGTCGTATCTCTTCTGGCCAGAGAGAACCAAGACTTGAAAGATAAGATTGCCCAAAGCACGAAGACTAGCCAACAACTGGACGAAGCAAATTCTAAGGCACCAGAGCCTAATCGAGACCGAAGAATCATCATAGCAAACGCCGCTAGGGGAAGCAGTGCATCCGATCCGGAATATGCCGCCGAAGACTTAGACTATTATGACAGTGAAGATCGAAGAAAGAAACGCTCAACTGAGCATGAGAGCATGGGACATTACCGCGCAATGGAAGAGCTGCGTGATGAGATGGTGGCTGAGATCAGGCAGTTAAAAGCCAGACAAGGCGGAGGAAGGCTTCAATAGGTGATGAAAGAGGCTAATTCCACGCCCCTAACTCATCGCCTGGCAAATACCCCCATTCCGTTAAAGGGCCCTGTCCCAACTTTTGAATGTTATGATGGATCCAGTGATCCCGCGGCACATATCCGGTATTATAATCGTATCTTAGCCCGATGGAGTCAAAACGACGCCGTTCTATGTAGGTATTTCCCATCAAGTCTGAAGGGATCGGCTTTGTCTTGGTTTGACAACCTGCCACCTGATTCCATCAACTCCTACGATCAACTCGCAGAGAAATTCTTGAGAACCTACATGTACAACAAAGTTGTCAACACCGGAATGGATAAACTTTTTTCTCTCGCAATTGGTTACAAGGAGAACACGAGGGAATACACCAACAGATGGCACAAGATCTGCCAAGCCATAGAGAGTGTGGATCTCGTAGTGAGCATCAACTGCTACAAGTGGGGATTAGACCGAATGAGTCCACTATTTGTTGAGATCCACGGGAGCGTACCTAAGACAGAAGGAGATCTTCGAATAATTATTGAGAAGTATGCTCGTCTTGAAGAAATCCAGCGTGAGAACCCGAGGGCACAAACGCAGAGGTCTCACCGTACCAATTCCGCAGAACAAACCAGCGGGGCCAAAAGAAATAGCTCAGTGGAACGATCGCACGAAGATAGGAAGGAACGAAGAGATGAACGACGAAAAGACGATCGAAAATTCGAAGATCAGGTTTACACGAAGCTCAATGCTAGTTACGCTCGGATCTTGCGAGAGATCAAAGGAAGGGAAAATTTGGAATGGTCGTGGTCTAAGGGAAAACAGCCCTCAAGGACCGAGAAGTCTAAAGATTACTGTGAGTATCATTTCTTCAATGGACACCAGACCGAGAAATGCAAAAACCTCAAAATAATGATCCAAAAATTGATTGATGCTGGCGAACTCAAGCAATACATACGAAAGGAAGTCGCCGAGGACAGATCCAAACGAACCAAGCAAGTCCAACTTCCAGAGGGAAACCGCACAATCAACACCATCTCGTGTTCCGAAGCCGCAGGGCCCTCACTTACAGCGCAGATAGGAAAGAGGCTACGAAAGCAATTCGAAGACCACTGCGAATTATATAAGATTGATGACGTAGAGGTGGACGAGAACGTAGAGTGGATGGACGCACCTATCATCTTCGATACGGAAGATATCGAAGAAGATATGGAAGACCATAACGATCCCTTGGTCCTCACACTACCAGTGGCCGGATGTAACCTCAAAAAGATCCTCATCGACGGGGGAAGCTCAGTGAACGTTATATTCTACGATGCCTTCAAACGGATGAAGCTCCATGATGAACAGCTGATGACCTCTTATTACACCATATACGGGTTCAACGGAGCGCCCACAAATCCATTGGGAGACATCATGTTGCAGGTGAACGTCGGTCCCATGGAAGTAGAAACACGATTCAGCGTGGTAGACGCCCCATCCCCCTATAACGCCATTATTGGACGAAAGTGGGTACATAAACTCAAGGGAGTGGCAGCAACTTACTACCAATATCTCAGGTTCCCTACACCCGAGGGAGTAATGGAAATCAAGGGAGATCGGATCTCTACAAAAGAGTGCCAGGCCACTCAGGATCGTATCAACAACAAACAGGAAGAGCAGCGAAAAACCCGAAGGATCAAAAATAAAGAAGCTGCGAAAGAAAAGGCCATAAACCTGTTCCTCAAGGAAACCGCAGGGAAGGGCTTGACAAAAGATGATAAGAAAAATACCCTACATGGATCTCCAACATGGTCGTCGTTCCTACATGGATCTCCAACATGGTTGTCGTTCCTACATGGATCTCCAACCGCAGGGAACAGGAAAGCAGGCTTCATCAAGGAAGTCAAATACCCTACATGGATCTCCAACATGGTCGTCGTTCCTAAGAAAAATGGAGGGGTTAGGATATGCATCGACTTTACTAACCTCAACAAGACATGTCCAAAATACAGTTATCCCCTACCGAGCATATATCAACTGGTTGAAGCATTGGAAGGGTACGAAGAGTTGTCATTCATGGACGGATATTCTGGTTACAACCAAGTAGCCCTGGCAGAAGAAGATCAACTACACACAACATTCTACACCCCGCATGGCCTTTATTGCTACACTAGAATGCCCTTTGGACTTCGAAACGCAGGGGAAACTTACCAGAGAATAGTCGATGCTATCTTCAGGCCATGGATTGGTAGTACCCTAGAAGTCTACGTTGATGACATGCTCGTCAAAAGTAGGTTGCGCAAAGATCACCACCAGGACCTGAGAGATATTTTTGAAGCAATGAGAAAACATCAGGGGAATTCCTCGGATATCTGGTAACAAAAAGGGGTATTGAGGTAGACCCCGCGAAGATTCAGGCCATAGTGGAAATTCCATCTCCGAAGAATTTAAAATAAGTGAAAAAGCTCAATGGGTCCTTAGCAGCCTTGGGCAGATTTATTGCCCGATCCTCGGACAAATGCAAACATTTTTTCAATATTCTCAAAAAAGGGAGTAAGTTTGAATGGACCGCAGAATGCGAAGAAGCCTTCCAAAGAATCAAGGAATACCTGGCTTCAATTCCAATCCAGCAGAAGCCTGATCCTGATGAGGTTTTGGCATTGTACATAGCAGCGACAGAAGACGCAGTTAGCGCAGTGTTGGTCAAAACCAATACGAATATAGAACAGTCTATCTATTATGTCAGCAGGACCCTCAATTCTGTGGAAAGGAATTACACGAAGATCGAACAACTCATCCTGGCATTAGTATGGGCTACTCAAAATCTAAGAACCTATTTCCTAACTCACTTCATCCGCGTCCCATGCAAAGCACCACTGGAAGCAGTCCTAAAAAGCGCGGGAAAATTAGGTAGAATAGCCAAGTGGAACACCCACCTGGACCAATTCAACATCATTCATGAAATTCAACATTCCCAAAAATCCCAAGTATTGGCGGATTTCTTAGCAGACCCCCCCCCCCCTGGACAACGATGAAGAGATTAGGGGAATACCAGAAGCCGATGAGGAAAGCAAGGATCCAGTTGATGTCCTCGAACCCGCGAGTCAAAGACAATGGGAAGTCTTCGTTGATGGTTCCAAAAATAAGGAAGGGCCAGGAATAGGCATTGTCATCACCACCCCAACTGGAGAAAGGATCGTACAGGCACTCAGGTTAGAATTCAAAGAGCATACTAACAACATCGTCGAATACGAGGCAGTCGTACATGCCCTCCGCTTGATAATAGAGATGAGGGTAACTGATGTAAGACTGACAAGTGATTCGCAGCTTGTCATACGGCAAATAGGGCTCGAATACAATGTGTACGACGACACCCTCTCATCTTACATGGCCTTGGTCCAAACATTGGCATCACAAATTCCGAACATCAAGTTCCGGCACTTATGCAGAAGGGATCTCAGGCACGCGGATGCCCTAGCATATATATCATCCATGCTGAAGGACAAGAATATCGAAGCTATCAAAATAACAAGGGTATACGAGCCTTCGATTGCATCACAATTTTCCTTTGCTACAAATCAAGATACAGTGGAAGAAAATATCGAAGATCAAGTGGGAGAAGACATCGGTAACGATTTTGACGAAGAAGATATCCTGTCAAGAGCAAATCAAGACGAAGATTTCAACAACGAAGATGATTGGAGAATGATGATCCATGTGTTTCTCAAGGATGAAACCTTACCCGCGGATCATAAACAAACCAGGAAAATACTCTCCAAAGTAGGAAGATATGATCTTCGGGATGGGGTCCTGTACAAGAAATATTTCCTCGGACCGTTACTACGTTGCTTATCCCGGAAAGAGGGGCATCGAATTCTAAACGACATCCATTATGGTGACGCAGGGAATCATAGATGCATGAGATCACTAGCCGACAAAGCAAAAATGCAAGGATATTACTGGCCCACAATGATACAAGATGCTGCAAGAATGTCCCGACGATGTGAAGAATGTCAGCGTTTCGCCAAAAAGATACACGCACCAGCAACAACGTTGAATTCTGTGGATAGTTCGTGGCCATTTGCAAAATGGGGCATAGATATCGTTGGGCCTTTCATCGAAGGATCAGGGAAAAGACGATTTTTGATAGTAGCCACGGACTACTTCAGTAAATGGGTGGAAGCCAAAGTCTTAGCCAGGATCAGAGACGTGGACGTGTTTACTTTCATATTCCAAAACATTATTTGCAGGTTCGGCATACCAGCGGAATTCGTGTCCGATAATGGTAAAAAATTACAGGGGAAAAACATAGACATGCTCTTCGACACTTTCAAAATAAGGAAAAAACAAGTCCACCCCCATATACCCTCAAAGCAACGGACAAGCGGAAGCTACTAACAAGACCCTCGCTCTTATCCTCAAAAAGCAATTAGACGAACACAAGGGGCGATGGTGTGAACAGCTACACAATGTATTATGGGCATACATGACAACACGAAGATCTGCCACTGGGGAGTCCCCATTTCTCCTTACTTATGGAGATGAAGCAGTCATCCCAACAGAGATCCTCATGCCAACCACAAAGACCGAAGCATGAGAGAAAAATCTCACAACAGACATGATGTTAGAGAGACTGGACGACCTGGAAGAAAGGAGGGAAGTAGCATTGCAAAAGATGGAAAATTATCAACGGAGATTAGCGAGAGAGTACAACAAAAAGGTTAAGCTCCGAAATTTAGTAGAAGGGCAGTATGTGCTAGGAACAATCCCGCAGTATCAACGAGAGAAGAAACGGGGAAAGTTAGCACCTACATGGGGAGGACCTTTTATAATACACGACATTGCGGGAAACGGTTCCTACTATCTTCGCAATCTGAAAGGCGAGGTCCTCCGGCACCCTTGGAATGTTAAATGGCTCAAACCGTACTACCCATAGGAGCAGCGCAGCTTTACATCTGCGTGAAGAATACCAGAAGAAGAAGGCAGCGTAACCGCTTTACATGTTTCTATCTCTGGACGAGGAGTAGCAGGCCTCAACCTTTCAATCAAACAAACTTTTTGGGAAATCTTCAAGCAAACGAAATGGTCAAAAGGCCCGCTGGGTGAACGCATGTACATTACATAATAAATTAACAATATTGGGGAAAGTAGTTAATCTACAATCTCTCAGGGCTCCCCTATCAGTGTCTATGAGTGTAAGACCAGGGGGAAGGCACCCAGCAGAAAGAGATACCCAACCAATATTAAGGCAGCGGGTCGACGAAATGGGTGCATGTAAATATTTCAAATAATCATCCCATATCCTAGAACGCTGCCTCGGCCCCCACAGTTTGGGAATCCTCTGGCCCAGGATTCGCCAGCGGGGTGACAGGTCTCAAGACGATCACGAAGGTATTTACCTTCGGTGTCGCACCCAAACACTCTTAACTTTTACAAAGCAAGTTATTTCTAGTTTAACACTTCACAATACTTAAAATAAAAATGAATTGATAACGCGGGTATGCCAAAAGGATGGTCCATTTCATAAAGAGTTGATTACAAGTTCAGCAAATAAGATAAAGCAGGAAACACATCAAAAAATGATCTGAAATTATATAATCAACAAGGATCAACTTTCTATGACTAATAAAAGAAATCTACTTGGACGATACAACTCCATGAACAGGGTTGTCTTTGCGAGATGAAGGTACGCTACCACCTGAAGAAGGCCCAGAAGAACCAGGCAAGGGCGCGGGAAGGGGACGACGCGGATAATTCTTGACAAGACCATGTTCGACTTTAAGATCAAGTTCAATCTTATCTAGGACTTTATTGGTCTCTTCAGCCAACTGACATCGAGCTTTATAAGTGATAACAGCGGTCCGCTGGTTGGCCTGAGACAGCAATGCAGATAGGCGTTCCGCCTCTTTGGAGGAAATCTCTGCTGCTTCCTCACGAGACGCGGCCAACCCTTTGAAATAGTTGGCTTGTCCTTCCTGATGCACTAAGGTAGATTGAGCTTTTTTAAGCTCATCATTTGCTGCGTGAAGCCGTCCCTCGAGTGCTGAAAACAAGAAATACCAAGGGGTTAAAACGAAGAAATAGCAGAATCACACTCGATAAAACGAGGTTATACCTTCGACATTAGCCGAAGCCTCTTCATACTCATTAAAAACTGCGTCCCGAGCCTCATCAAGAAAGTCATATTCGTCGGATAGTTTCTTATAATCCGTTTGAAGGTTCGTAAGAGAAAATTGACTCCCGTCTAAATCTACCTGCTTCATTGAATCCAAGTGACGAAGATGGTTGACTTCGTCATTCATCTCCCCCATCCTTTTATGGAGTCGACACACATTCACTTCAAGATATCTTTCAGATTCTACTTGGCGAGCAACATCAGCTCGAGACGCTGCTAGGGCTTTAGTAAGAGCACCAACCTCAGCCCTATCATTATCTCTTTCCTCGGAAAAGTGCAGCATACTATCCCTAAACCCGGGGCCTAAGAAAGAACGAGCCTGTTGTAACTCTCCTTCCAAAAAGCGCACTCTAGCCTCTAAGTCCGAAGCATGTCCTCGAGCATCACGCAGGTTGTCACGCGTCCATAGCAGCGTACCATTAAACAAACGACGGTCATGATTGTACTTATTTTGCATATCAACCATCAGTGTCCGCTTTTCACGCCACTCAGCTGCTAAGGCGTTGTGCTCATCAGCACGAGCATTCCACTTTACGGCTTCTTTTCAACTTACCCACCAACTCTGCGATGCGGGATTTCTGTCGTTCCCTTTCTTTCCGAAGACATATGAGCTCGGGGAATCCACCCACTGAATATAGGGTGGGGAGACTGAGACAGAACACCAAAGTACAAATAGGGAATCACTAGAAGTAAAAGACCAATAAGAATACGAACATGTGAGGGACGATACATTTCTGCGAGCTTGCTCCAATTCGTTGCGGACTATAGCAAGTTCCGAACGGAGACTCTCCTCGGCATTACCCAGCCGCTCCTTTTCCTTCAGGCGACCCTTCAGTTCACTTATTTTCATCTCGGCCGCAGATAGTTCTTCTTCTCTATGACGAAGCTTAGCCTCCAAATTTAAAGACTTTGCTTTAAAGAATTGGTATAGAACATGGTTACAATGTTCGCTCCTCATCATCTATGTCACAAACAACAAACATTATTATACCCAAGGGATCGGATATCGCGAAGAATACAATGTTCGTATATCATGAGGGAATCAGTACAACGATTTACCTCTAAGACACGCTGCTGGGGAAAACCGTATTGGTACCCATCAGCTATGGCCATCATATCAGCAACATAGGAGGGAGGGTCAACCACTAGGTTAGATTCTGAAGCTCTCAGATTCTTCTCCCACATCTCAGCAACGCGGACTTCAGAAGACACTTGCATCATCTGACGAGTATAAGCGTCAGAATTCTTCTCACCAGGGACCACTGGGGCAGGGTTGGGGACGAACATCAGATTTTTCTTCTTAATCCAAGCCAAAATGGCATCTTCTCCTTCAGGCATTAGCGAGTAAGGGAAATCCTCTGAAGGAGATTCAACCGCAGACTTCCCTTTGGCTGTTCTCCCCTCACTCGCGCAAGTCTCGACATCACCAGCCTCAGTATGACCACCGGCGTTTTCATCCTGCTGACCGGTGGCATCTTCTTTACCAATATCCCCAAGCACATCCCAATCATCATTTGGGGAAAGCAATGAGAAGTCTTCGACAAGACCCATGGCAGAATTCACATCAAAGGATTCCCCCGCGGAATATATCCTACCAAAAGAAAATTCAGGGAAAATAACGGGCAGAATACCCACATCAACAATATTATCGCCAACAGGGGCAGATCCACCCCCGCCAGTACCACCAACGGTAATATTACCCTTAGACTCACCATCACCACCCGCGGCAATTTCTTCTTCACCATCACCACCCGCGGCAACTTCTTCTTCACCATTACCACCTTCGTCATCAGGGTGAGAAGTATCGGTACGCTCTTCTCCATCGGACGTTTCTTCATCCTCAGCATACCCTTCGTTTACAGGACTCGTAACCTCCTCATAAACCTCAGCCTCACCGGTAACCACAGTAGAAGATTGTTTAGGTCCAAGTTTCTTCTTCTTCGACACCTACAAACCAGTACACATCCCCACAAAGGCTCATTTTTTCCCTCACTTCAAAAATGAAAATTATTTCAAGTAAGGAAAAAGGGGCAAATAGAATAGAGAATATAAGAAGAAACTATACCTTGGCAGCAACAACACTCTTCGGTGGATGGGTAGCACCAGAACCCTCCTCCTCATCTCCATCAACGACATCAAGAGCGTAAGGAAAATTCATGCCCGCGAAATTCGGACGCCAAGGACATAAATCTCCATAACGAGCAGGAGGAGTTTCACGAGGCTTGCTGTTTTCAGAAGGACGCCAACCGCGCGGACCAGGAATCCAACCATAAGCCCAAGGACCAACTACCTCAATAACAGTAGCATGCCATTCATAATCATGGTCACGCTTAATCCTTTCACGAGCAGGAAAGAGTTTCCGTTTAGCAGATCCCTCAGTACCAGGAACATACTTCAGCTTGGCATCACTCACCTCACTCAAAAGACGAATTTCACCACGAGGAGCAGCAATGTTACGAAGACTAACACTCCACGGCTTACGGTTTCTACTGTTGACATAATCCCCAAAGGAACTGTTAAAATTCTGAGGAGTGTACCACTCTCTCTCAGAAGGATTTGGAACATAGCAGGTCATCATAGTCTCTCCCTTGCTTCGCAGGTAACATTCCTTCAGTGCACGAAGATAATTCCCAGATAGTTGTGACACAGAATGATTATGAGTGTTTGTGGAAAAGCCTTCGCGACTAGCCAGCACGTCATAATAAAAGGAGTCACCCGACTTATATAGGGGCAACATGAGACCCGCCTCGAAGGCTCCAACCGTAGTCAATAGATGAAACTCGTCAAACTGATACTTAGCAAGGAGCTCGTAAGTGATATCATCGTCAGGGGCATAGAAGCGAACCTCAAAAGCTTGAAGCTCATGTTTTTCCTTGAACATCTCAAGATCAATATGCTTGAAAGTGACCTTCTTCTTACCAACTGAAATGTTGCGTATCACGGGGACAGTTTCTTCTTCGTCTGCGGAATCAGAAGTAGGACTCAATTCCGAAGCTTTCCTTTTAGAAGGAAGATTTTTAGACGGATCAGCTCTCGACATAGTACCCTTGGAGTACTTCCCTTTGAAAGAAACCGTGGTAGGAAGCGACAAAGATTTCTGCGGAGGCACTGAAGGAGGAGCCATAGAACGAAGGGGCGGAACATCCAATGTTTCATTACGAGGAGGAGGAGCCCGCGTACTCCTAGAGTCATCACGAGGGGGAGCCTGCGTACTCCTAGAATCTTCACGAGGACGAGAAGGGGCACGGTTAACATCATACCTAGACCCAGAAGGACCCGTCGGCACATCCCCTTTCGTAGTAGGCACAACCTTCGCACCAGAAGAAGATGAAACCCTATGACCCCGAGGATCCGATTGCGAAGACTTGTAAGGACCTTCCCCAAGTGGAGATCTGTCAGAATCTCGACGCGGAGGGGATCTTGGCGGACTAGACGGCGGGGTTTGGTAAGGATCCCGCGGACGATCAGACATATCTACAAGGAAATACAAAAACAGTTTAGAGAAGTATACGAGGAGATCACTAAAGATCAAAAAAACCCATAATTGATGGTTCATCCGGATAAACATTAAAAACCCTAAGAACTAAAAATAACCAGAAATATCCCCATCAAACTCCAGGGATAATACTTAGATACAGACTCACAGACTTTGTAACAAAGAACAGGGGCAAGCATATATGCTTCGACATGTGTGTTCTTCATCACAAAGCCAAGAATACAGCAGCAGGAAACAAACGGGTAGATACATAGATAAATCAATGATGAGCAGCTAATGAAAAACCCCATACCTGTATAGAAGAGGACGACAAGCACCAACCACAGTCGAAGAAAGGAGGATCGGAGATATCAAAAGCTAGTTGTCTGCGATACAGGGGCAGCAACAGTCGAGAGCGAAAGAGACAGAAAATTGAATGTTATTATCTTCCTCACAAGCATGACGATAATAAATGACTAAAGAACAAGAATAGAAAACAAAGAAAGGATGAATACTGACAAGAAGAGGATGAACACTGACAAGAAGAGGATAAAAGTTTTTTTTCACATTCTCTTTCCTATTTATAAAGCTAGAGAAGACAATAACTGTCCCTCGTACCAAGGAGCAGTTATGGGGAAATTTAATGCAAAGTAGGAAACGTGCCCGTATTTATAGGGGAAGTTATTTCAGGAGGGATAAAACGTGTAGGACGACCTTTCTTTTTCTAAATTGCAAACTACGCCCAAGTCAGAAGAAAAGGGGCAAATTGTATGTACACCTTCCATCATCTACCACGTGTACAGAAAGAAACACGTGGAAGGCATGCAAAACAAGATATCAAAACATGATAACAAGCATCTCAGATGCCACCGGTCAGCAGATCTGACGGTCAGGGACAGAAGATCACAGAGATATGATGGCTTAGAGGAGCACCAGATAATACCCCTTGGGTGTTAATACACCCAATCCCGAGGAAGATCTCAGATCAACGGCTGAGAGGAAGTTTGACTAACACAGATGTGACCAGACAAAGAGACACTTGTCTGACACGAGCAGACATCCATCTACCCGCATTAAATACCAAAGAGATATACACGTGTCAATCAGCTCATGGAAGAGGCGAGGATAACCCTTCGTATTCAAGCTTAGGCCAAGCATATGCCGAAGACCTCTGCGTAATGGGCACAAAGCACAAGAAGATAAGATTACAACGGCACCTCAGAAGTGGGACCCACGTTCCAACCCTATAAATACCCCTCTCCACTAAGAGAGAAGAGGTCGACCGATCCAGAGAAAAGATAGGAGAATATAGGAGAGAGAAATAGGAAGATTAAGTGATCCCCCTACTTCCACAGACTTATGTGTACTCTAAAGTCATTTGACTATCTTTGTAATCATTCAATACATAGTAAAACACCAACCCCGTGGATGTAGGCCTTAGTGCCGAACCACGTAAATCTTTGTCTCATTTATATTTCAGCACTTCACATTCAGCATTGAACGTCATGTGGTTTACATTTATGTTTGATTCTCTGTTTACCCCTTTTATACGAACATTAGTCATGATAATATTCGACTAGACAATGACAAGCCCGAAGGCTTAGAGTCGATGAATCGATATAATCATCCCCTTTACACATACGACGTACATTTTCAGAATTAGAATGTATGCGATTATATTATTGTTTGTGAACACGTGGATGGCTTCGAGATTTATGTGTTCACAATACAAGTATTGGCAGTATTCACGAAATTAGTAAACAAGTTCTTCTGAATCACAAAAACTCAACACGAGAACGAAACTAACTTACCGGAGAGTACGATACTCTGTGTACATTGGAAAGAAAATAAGCAGAAATGGTAGGTAATCCAAAATGCCACACAGTACTCAAAGCAAGGAGTAAAAGGAACTTCATAAATATAACAACATACATATTTTAGGTTGGAGTAAAAAAATAGATCTGTTAAGTTTCCGATCAAGTCCTAATTGCCGAGAGAGGGAGAGTTATCACTGAAATGGCATGGGAAAAATACTCAAGTGGGTGTAAGTAAATTAAAGAGAAATTCCATAAAGATGTGAAACTAACTTGTTGATCAGCAAATTTTAAAACCAAATACCCAACCAGTTAAAGTTCATTTGTATTAGAACAACAAAATCTTAAAATGAGATTTAGTGTCAGTAGTATCCAAAATAAATAACAAAAAAGGAGGCTAAAACTGAAAGTGGCTTTTTGATTTCAAAACATTTCTACTGACCAAAAATCAAATCAAGGTTTAAAGCAAGAAACCAAAATTTAATAAGGAGCATGAACTAAATGGTAAAGCTACGGGTCTATTTTATAGGGCCGTACATTTCCTTCAAGTTGAAGAACAACATGGATTTTAAAATCTCAAGTTAGTAATACAGGAATAATCAATGGCTTAGAACTTGAAGTTTCAAGTTGGGAATACAAAACAATCCAGTAAATGAGTTTCAATTTCTCGTCTATCGGTGGAGTCTAAATGCGAAGTCCATTGAATCATTTTAGCAAACAGAAATAGGGCAAATCTAAAAATTCAGTATAAGGCTCAACTTATGAAGAAAAACTAGTACTTGCATGGCTACAAATCATTTCTTATTTCCCAAAAGAAAACCTCATCTAAACCATTCAAACCGTACACAGTTCAGTAAGCAAGGGTTATCATGGAAAAAAGGGTGGGATTTAAAAGCAATAACGTTCAGTCATTTTAAGAGAGCAATGAATTCACAAACTACAAATTCTGTAGCCTGAAATTGAGCAAAATTTTGTTAGAAAATACCCACTCCTACTCCCTCGGCAGATTATTAAATACGCATTTAGTAAATTTCATAAATCATGCAAAACATGATATGTTGAGGTCAACCAAAATCATTATGGCAATGAATTAGTGATTTTTAAAGAATATCGATATAAAGGAATTAGTAATTGAACCATACCTAACATACATCATGGTAATTTTGCTCATCGCATCAGAGACTTACCTCAAGTTGCTAATATCAAATTCTTTCAGATATTCAGTCAAACAGATTGCATGCAAGAAACCGGTAATGGTGAGACATACTTGGTGCTGCATTCTTAGCCCTTTACCCCTTCTCCTGAAACATGTCTTGATTCTCAGTTCACTGTCTAGAAAATTCCTAATAACAACTTCTTTTATTTCGACCAACTTATTGCCGATACTCCTGGGACACACCCCAGTATCGAACCAATTTCTAATTGGAACTAGAAAAAGAATTCTCTTAGTCATAAAATCTAGTATCATGACTCAATTTACACATGCAAAGACAATTGATCAAAATCCATTCTTAAGTTCTTATCAATATCTTGTAAACAAACAGAAATACATCAAATTCCCTAATAATTGAATCTAAAAGAAATACCCAATTCCAACAAGATTCAATATCTCACTCAATGTAGAATTAGTAAAGCAAAAGGAATTAAAGTAATACCAAACCTCCAAAATTTATATTGTACTCTCCTTCTTTCTCCCTGTGAATCACTAGTGACCAAAGATATTCAATTCTCTGCTTCTTCACCACTTGTTCACGAATGTTTTTAGGAGATAATGTGGTAGTAAAACTTTCAGAAGAACATATGTATCTACAAATGAATATGGATTAAATGTCCAGCTTCAAATACAAGCACTCTTCCAAGGATTAGCACAAAAGAAAAAGTAAATTTTAGAGAGCAATAATCGCCAGAAACCAGAAAAGTGAATTTGTTCAACCCATTTATAAAAACAACCAAGAGCAACATCAACAACTCAATGTAATTATAACTCCATTGACGCACTCGTTTCAATTTTACAAACATGTTTGCTGTGTTCTTCCTCACCAGAGAAAAGAAAGGAGCAAGAAAAACTCTATCCCTTCGTTACCAAAATAAAATTCTTTTCGTGTTTTAAACCGAACACAATTTGCATGTCTTCACCCTAAGCCACGTGTTGAAAATTATTAAAGAAGTCTGTGAATCTAATAGTAATACAATAGTGCTATTTCTCAAATGTGAATTTTAGGAATTGGCTAAATGTAGTTACGTTGACTTGATTACTGTGACCACATTTAGGAATTGGCTGAATGTATTTGGGATGAGATTTTGTAATAGAAATATATGGACGTCCCATTTAGCATCTACTATCAGATATCTAGAAAAGCTAGTACAATTGGCTTATTGTCTTGTGAGAAACGATTAGTGTCGAATGTTTGCGGCAATAAAGAAATTTGAAAATGTTTGACTAATTAACCTCCTTTGGACATGGATAAAATGGATGCATTTTCTTATGGGAAATTATATGAGGTCCCAACGAAGTACACGTTTAGAAAGATTGGCTAGTATCTATATCTTCTCCTTAATTTTCGTCTAATGAGCTTTTCACCTCCTATGGTACCACTTTGGTGTATTACAGTACGAGCACTTACTGATTTGATTTCTATCAAACCACTTATTAAATGCCTTAAATTAGCACCTTTAAGTAATGAAGCTAGTCTTTCATTTGGTTAAACTAAGTTTTATCCCAATTGTGCCCGGATCTTGAGTCCTCTTGCTTACATTGTAGGCTGTTTGGTGAAGTACGAAAATGTGTTGGTTTGCTGCAAGTACGAGTGTACTACTGTCCATTAAATGTTAATACCGTTTAAGTTTTGTGAACACATAAATCACGCAAGCATCAATATGTTCACAAACAATGTTCGCACTCTAGGTACAGACTCACACGGATAATACAATTGTATTGATTTCTTGGCTCAAAACCTTCGGGTTTATCATAGCCTCATCCAATAACGTCGCGAGGGGCGTTTACGCAGGGGAAGATAAAGAAAACGAAGTATAAAAATAAAACTCATGGAGCGTTAGGCGAATATAAAGTGCTGAAATGTAAATAAGACTGGGATTTACGTGGTTCAGCACTAAGGCCTACATCCACGGGGTTGTTGTTTCACTATGTACTTGATGGTTACAGAGATAGTCGAGTTACTTTGGAGTTTACATAGGTCTGTATATTGTAAAGGACAAACTTACACTCACAATCTTTCTCTCTCCTTCTCTCCCTGATTTTTTCCGATCCCCTCACTCTTGGTGGAGAGGGGGTATTTATAGGGTTAGAGTGTGAGACCCATTTCTGAGGGCCGTTGGAACCTTATCTTCTTGTGCTTTGTGTCCATCACGCGGAGGTCTTCGTTCATTGCTTGATCACGCAGAGTCATCCTCGTTCGTTCTACGGGCTGATCGACACGTACACTGCTCAGAGTGTTTAATGCGGGTAGTTGAGGCGCTGCTCGTGTCAGACAAGTGTCTTCTGCCCCTGTCACGTCCATGTCAGTTCACCTTCTCTCCACCGTTGATCTTGGCTTCTTTGGGGATGAGATAAAGTAACTCTTCGGGAGTTATTTGGTGCTCCGCAGTACATCGTGTTTTCGGTACATCTTAACTTCTGCCCTTAGATTTGTTCGGGCAAGGATCCGACGTCGACGGGATGGGCTTCTTGGCTATGGGTGTGTGTCATCATGTTTTGATGATTTTGTCCGCATGCTCTCCACGTATCTTCCTATATACACGTGTTTGATGATAAAATATGTACACACAATTTGCCCCTTTTCTTCGGGCTTGAGTGTTTAGTGGGAGCATTGAAGAAAACAGTCGTTACATATTCTTCCTCTCTCCTAATAACTTCTCCTAGATACTTGGGCATGTTTCTTATTCGTGTATTAACTGCTCATTTAATGGGCACGTTTCCCATTCCTCCATTAACTTCTCTTTCTTTCGAGTATATTAAGGAGGGGAGAAAAATTAATTTCATTATCCTTGAAAATTAATTTCATTCTCCCTGTCAGTCTTCATTCTTTGTTCTTCAACCATTAAATTCTCTGTCTTAGCATTTATCACGCTCGTTTCTTCTTTGTTTCTGATTTGCTGTCTTCTTTTGGGATTTCGTTTGTGGTGGTAAGGTTTCTTTTCTTTGTTTCTGTTGTTTTAAGTAGTGTTGATTGTAAATTTTCTGCTGTTGATCGTATCGGAGCCTCCCACTTCTGCTGCTGTCATCCCTTGTTTGTGATGAAGAACATCTTTTGATGCATGTATGCTAGTTTGCCCCTGTTCTTCGTCTCAAGTCAAGGAGGCCATTGTTTTACTTGTATTGATTGGACTTTTAAGTTTATGGTTTTAGGGGATTCAAGCATGTATGCTAGTTTTAGGGTTTCTGTGCTATGTTGAGATGGACTGGTAATTTTGTTGTTTTTGATCTTTGGTGATGCCCTCGTGTTTGCTTCTAACTTGTTTTTCTTGTACCTCTTCACAGCCATGTCTGACCGTCTGCGGCTTCCTTATCAAACTCCGCCTTCCAGTCTACCGAGATCTCCTCCGCGTAGAGAGTCTGATATATATCCTCCTGGGGGAGATCTCGCTAGATCGTCTCAAATGGATCCCCGTGGTATTAAAGTTTCTTCTTCTGGGACGAAGGCCTCTCCTCCTAGGAAAGGGGATCCCTCGAAAAATCCTTTCGGGTCTCGATACGCTGTCCATCGTGCGGTTTCTCGTCCTCGTGATGACTCTAGGTGTACGCAGACACCTCCTCGTGGTGGTGCCTTCGATGTTCCTCCTCTTCGTTCTGTAGTGCCTGTGCAGCACCCTCTGCCGCCGCCTCCAGTACTTTCTTTCAAAGGGAAGAACTCCAAAGGTGGTGTACCGAGGGATGAATCGTTTAAGAATCCTTCTTTGAAAAGAAGAGATTCCGAGGCTTTTTTTGGTTCGTCCGATCCCGCGGAAGAGGATGGCGCTGCCCCGGTGATACGCAGCGTTTCGGTCAGCAAGAAGAAAGTCACGTTCAAGCACATTGACCTTGAAGTTTTCAAGGAAAAGCATGAGCTTCAAGCCTTCGAGGTTCGTTTCTATGCCCCTGAGGATGATATTACTTACGAGCTCATCTCGAAGTATCAGTTTGATGAGTTTCACCTGTTGACTACGGTTGGAGCCTTCGAGGCGGGTCTTATGCTGCCATTGTACAAGTCTGGTGATTCCTTTTATTACGATGTGCTGGCTGGTCGTGAAGGTTCTTCCACCAATACTCACAGTCGCTCTGTGTCGCAATTATCGGGGAATTATCTCCGTGCACTGAGGGAATGTTATCTGTGAAGTAAGGGGGAGACGACGATGACGTGTTACGTTCCAAATTCCGCTGAGAGGGAATGGTATACTCCTGAAAACTTCAACAACTCCTTTGGTAATTATGTCAATAATAGGAACCGTAAACCGTGGAGTGTTAGCCTTCGGAACCTCGCTGCTCCTCGGGGCGAAATTTGTCTGTTAAGTGAGGTGAGTGATGCCAAACTGAAGTATGTTCCAGGCACCTAGGGGTCTAGTCAGCGGAAACTTTTTCCCGCGCGTGAAAGGATCAAGCGTGACCATGATTATGAGTGGCATGCCACTGTTATTGAAATTGTTGGTCCTTGGGCGTACTGTTGGATTCCCGGTCCGCGCGGTTGGCGTCCTTCTGAGAGTAGCAGGCCACGTGAATCTCCTCCTGCTCGTTATGGAGATTACTGTCCCTGGCGTTTAAATTTCGAAGGCATGAACTTTCCTTATGCCCTCGACGTCGTTGAAGGAGACGAGGAGGAAGGTTCTGGTGTTATACTTCCACCGAAGAGTGCCACTACTGCCAAGGTATGGTTTTTGCAGATTCTGGCCGCGCCCCTCCTTTTTTGAAAATCAAACTGTGTAAAAAATAACTCTTTTTGTGGAACGTGTGTTGGTTTGCAGGTGTCGAAGAATAAAAAGATTGGGCCGAAGCAGTCTTATACCATTGTGACGGGTGAGGCTGAGGTTCATGAAGAAGTCACCAGTCCGGTGAACGAAGAGTTTGCCGAGGATGAGGAAATGTCTGATGGGGAAGAACGCACTGATACTTCCCCACCTAATGTCGAGGAAGAGATTGGTGCGGGTTGTGATGGTGTTGAAGTGAGAAATAATACAGCAGTTGTTGACGGCAGTGTTATCGCTGATATGTCTGCTCCTGCTAGTGAGGCTGCGGAAACTCTCCCCACCACTTCTCAAGAGTTCTCCTTTGACAGGATTTATTCCGCAGGGGAACTCTTTGACGATGCTCTCGATTTTCCTGAAGATTTTTCTTTGCTTTCCCCCAATGATGATTGGGATGTGCTCGGGGGTTCTGGTAAGGAAGACGCTGTTGTTCAGAATGAGGGAGCGGATGATCGCAATGCGCATGTTGATGCCGAAACTTGTGTCGATGGGGCAATATCAGCAAAGGGGAAGTCTGTGGTTGACTCGCCTGCCGAGGATTTCCCTCATTCGCTGACGTTTGAGGGTGAGGATGCCATAATGGATTGGCTCAAGAAAAAGGGTATGTTGTTTGTCCCCCATCCTGTCCCGGTGGTTGCTGGTGAGAAGGATTCCGATGCTTATACCCGTCGGATGATGGAACTTTCTTCCGAGGTGCGTGTATCTGAGATGTGGGGGAAAAGCTTGAGTGTTCCCGAAGCTACCCTCGTATCGGAGCCTCCCACTTCTGTTGCGGACATGATGGCCATAACTGATGGGTACCAATATGGTTATCCCCAGCAGCGTGTCTTGGAGGTAAGTCTTCGTACATATCTCTTCGTGACAATTGAATCCCTCGGTGTAATAATGTTTGTCGTTTGATGTGTAGATGATGAGGAGTGAGAATTGTAACCATGTGTTGTATCAATTCTTTAGAGCGAAATCTTTGAAGCTGGAGGCTAAGCTTCGTCACAGAGAAAAGGAATTATCTGCGGCTGAGGTGGAAATAGAAGAACTGAAGAAAAGCCTTGAAGAGAAAAAAAGGCTGGGTGAAGCGGAGGCTGGTATTCATTCAGAGCTTGCTGCCGTTCGCGCTGAGTTAGAGCAAACTCGTGGCCAAGTTTCAGCTTTCACAGGTTTGGTTCTTTTTTCTCTTTTACCCCCGCAGTTTTTCGTAATTCCTCCATACTACTTAGTTGTTCTGTCTGAGTCTCCCCACCTTATCTCCAGTGGGTGGCGTCCCCGAGCTGATATGGCTTCGAACGAAAGGGCACGGCAAAAATCTCGTATCAAAGAGCTGGTCGAGAAAATTAAGAGCGAAGCCAAAAAATGGGACGCTCGGGCTGAGGGATGGCGCGCAAGGCATGTTCAAATGGTTGATATGCAGAATCTGTATAATCATGACCGTACTTTGTTCAATGGTACGCTGTTGTGGACACGTGAGAATCTGCGGGAATCCCGTGAGCGCACTTCATTGTTGGAGTCTAGGATACATCTTCTGGAAGAGGAATTACAAAAGGCTCGCTCCCTTCCTTTTCCGGGAGTTAAGGAGAGCATGCTGTGTCTTACCAGAGAAAGGGACGATGCCAGAGCCGAAGTTGGGGCTCTAAGCAAAGCCCTTGCTGCGTCTCGCGCTGAAATAGCCCGCCAGGCTGAGTCTGAGAGAAATCTCGAAGTATGTATGTACAGACTTAGCAAAGGGGTATCAGAGATAAACAACGAAGTCAACCACCTTCGTCACATGGATTCGATGAAGCAGGTAGAATTAGATGCCAGTCAATTTACTCTCACCAACCTTCAACTAGATTATAAGAAATTATCCGCGGAATATGACCATCTTGATTAAGCGCGAGATGCGGTTGTTAATGAGTATGAAGAGGCTTCGGCTTGTGTCGAAGGTATAACCCTATTTCATCGAGTGTGATTGTGTATTTTCTGTGCTAACTCCCTTGTGTTGTCTTTTTCAGAGCTCGAGGGACAACTCCGCGTTGCAAATGAAAAATTTGAAAAGGCTCAATCTTTCTTAGCGCAGCAGGAAGAACAGACTAATCATTTTAAGAGTTTGGCGGCATCCCGCGAGGACGTCGTTGGTGCTGCTTCTAAAGAAGTGAATCGTCTATCTTCGTTGTTATCCCAATCCCACCAGCGGACGACAGTTATTATGCATAAGGCTCGGTGTCAATTGGCTGAGGAGACAAACAAGATACTGGAGAAGATTGAGCTTGGCCTTAAGACCGAGCATGGCCTCGTGAAGAGCTATCCGCGTCGTCCAGTACCTACCTCCTTGCCTGGCTCCTCGGGACCCTCATCTGGTGGGAGCGTCCCGTCAACTCTTCGGAACAACCCTGCTGATGGGGCGGCATCATCTAAGTAGAGACCACGGCATCATTAGCCTTCCGTTAGGTTTTGCTAGTATTTTGTAAAAAGAATATTTTTGATGTGTATTCCTTGTATTGGCTTTGCCGCTTTTTGTAACCAACCTTTATGAAATGGATCATTTTTTTGATATACCTGCAATATCAGTTTGTTGTTTATTTTAAGCATTGTGAGGAAGGACACTAAAAACAAAAGAAGAGTTTTTTAAGTGTTTGGGTGCGATACCGAAGGGAGGTACCTTCGTGATCGTCTTGAGACCTGTCACCCCGGTGGAGAACCCTTGGCCAGAGGATTCCTAGACGGTGGGGGCCGAGGCAACGTTCTAGGATATGGGGTTAAAATATTTACATACACCCATTCCGTCGACCCGTTGCCTTAAGATTGGTTGGGTATATCTTTCTGCTGGGTGCCTTCCCCCTGGTCTTACACTTATGGACACTGATGGGGGAGCCCTGAGAGATTGTAGATTAACTACTTTCCCCAATATTGTTGATAGGTTTTGTTTACTTGAATTTTAGAAATCTTGTTTGATTGATAGGTTGAGGCCTGCAATTCCTCGTCCAGAGATAGAAACATGTAGAGCGGTCACGCTGCCTTCTTCTTCTGGTCTTCTTCACGCAGATGCAAAGCTGCGTTGCTCCTATGGGTAATATGGTTTAAGACACTTAGCATTCCAAGGATGCCGGAGGACCTCGCCTTTCAGATTGCGAAGGTAGTAGGAACCGTTTCCCGCAATGTCGTGTATTATAAAAGGTCCTCCCCACGTAGGTGCTAACTTTCCCCATCTCTTTTCTCGTTGATACTGTGGGATTTTTCTCAACACATACTGCCCCTCTACAAAATTTCGAAGCTTTACCTTTTTGTTGTACTCCCTTTCTAGTCTTCGTTGATAATTTTCCATCTTCTGCAATGCTGCTTCCCTTCTTCCTTCTAGATCGTCCAATCTCTCTAACATCATGTCTGTTGTGAGATTTTTCTCCCATGCTTCGGTCTTTGTGGTTGGCATGAGGATCTATGTTGGGATGACTGCTTCAGCTCCATAAGTGAGGAGAAACGGGGATTCCCCAGCGGCAGATCTTCGTGTTGTTCTGTATGCCCATAACACATTGTGCAACTGTTCACACCATCGCCCCTTATGTTCGTCTAATTGTTTTTTGAGGATAAGGGAGAGGGTCTTGTTAGTGGCTTCCGCCTGTCCATTGCTTTGAGGTTATATGGGTGTGGATTTGTTCTTCCTTATTTTGAAAGTATCGAAGAGCATGTCTATGTTTTTCCCCTGTAATTGCTTACCATTATCGGACACGATTTCTGCTGGTATGCCGAACCTGCAAATGATGTTCTGGAATATGAAAGTAAACACATCCACGTCTCTGATCCTGGCTAAGGCTTTAGCTTCCACCCATTTACTGAAGTAGTCCGTGGCTACTATCAAAAATCGTCTTTTCCCTGATCCTTCGACGAAAGGCCCGACGATATCTATGCCCCATTTCGCAAATGGCCACGGGCTATCTATAGAATTTAACATTGTTGCCGACGCATGTATCTTTTTGGAGAAGCGCTGACATTCTTCACACCATCGGGACATTCTTGCGGCATCCTGTATCATTGTGGGCCAGTAATATCCTTGCGTTATTGCTTTGTCGGCTAGTGATCTCATGCCGCTATGATTCCCTGCGTCACCATAATGGATGTCGTTTAGAATTTTATGCCCCTCTTTCCGGGATAAGCAACGTAGTAACGGTCTGAGGAAGGATTTCTTGTACAGTATCCCATCCCGAAGATCATATCTTCCTACTTTGGAGAGTATTTTCCTAGCTTGTTTAAGGTCCGCGGGTAGGCTTCCCTTTTCGAGAAACGCATGGATCACCATTCTCCAATCATCTTCGTTGCTGAAGTCTTCGTCTTGATTTGCTCTCGACAGGATATCTTCTTCGTCAAAATCGTTATGGATGTCTTCTCCTACCTGGTCTTCGATATTTTCTTCCACTGTATCTTGATTGGTAGTGAAGGAGAATTGAGATGAAATCGAAGGCTCATATACCCTTGTTATTTTAATAGCCTCGACGCTTTTGTCCTTCAGCATGGATGATATATATGCTAGGGCATCCGCGTGTCTGAGATCCCTTCTGCATAAGTGACGGAACTTGATGTTCGGAATTTGTGATGTCAGTGTTTGGACCAAGGCCATGTAAGATGAGAGGGTGTCATCGTACACATTGTACTCGAGACCTATTTTCCGTATGACAAGCTGCGAATCACTTGTCAGTCTTACATCGGTTACCCCCATCTCTATTATTACACGTAGGGCATGTACGACTGCCTCGTATTCGACGATGTTGTTGGTATGCTCTTTGAATTCTAACCTGAGTGCCTGTACAATCCTTTCTCCGGTTGGGGTGGTGATGACAATGCCTATTCCTGCTCCTTCCTTATTTTTGGAACCATCGACGAAGACTTCCCATTGTCTTTGACTCGCGGGTTCGAGGATATCCATTGGATCCTTAATTTTTTCCTCGGCTTCTAGTATTCCCTTAATCTCTTCGTCGTTGTCCAGGGGGAGGTCTGCTAAGAAATCCGCCAAAACTTGGGATTTTCGAGAATGTTGAATTGGTCCATGTGGGTGTTCCACTTGGCTATTCTGCCCACTTTTCCCGCGCTTTTGAGGACTGCTTCCAGTGGTGCTTTGCATGGGACCCGGATGAAGTGAGTTAGGAAGTAGGTTCTCAGCTTTTGAGTAGCCCATACCAATGCTAGGATAAGTTGTTCGATCTTTGTGTAGTTCCTTTCCGCAGAATTGAGGGTCTTACTGACGTAATAGATAGGCTGTTCTATCTTCGTATTGGTTTTGACCAACACTGCACTAACTGCGTCTTTTGTTGCTGCTATGTATAATGCCAAAACCTCATCAGGATCCGGCTTCTGCAGGATCGGAATTGAAGCTAGGTGTTCTTTGATTTTTTGGAAGGCTTCTTCGCATTCTGCGGTCCATTCAAACTTACTCCCTTTTTTGAGAATATTGAAGAAATGTTTCCATTTGTCCGAGGATCGGGCAATAAATCTGCCCAAGGCTGCTATGGACCCGTTGAGCTTCTGCTCTTCTTTTAAATTCTTCGGGGATGGCATTTCTACTATGGCCTGAATCTTCACTGGGTCTACCTCAATGCCCCTTTTTGTTACCAGATATCCGAGGAATTTCCCCGAGGTGACACCGAAAGTACATTTCTCTGGATTCACTTTC
The DNA here is from genome assembly GCF_003573695.1 of Papaver somniferum. NCBI lineage: Eukaryota > Viridiplantae > Streptophyta > Magnoliopsida > Ranunculales > Papaveraceae > Papaver > Papaver somniferum. The sequence goes on from NC_039367.1 coordinate 55,074,309, forward strand.
ATGTGATGTTTCCTCATTGCTTCGAAGATATCTCTCAGATCCTGGTGGTGATTTTTGCGCAGCTTACTTTTGACGAGCATATCGTCAACGTAGACTTCTAAGGTACTATCAATCTATGGCCTGAAGATAGCATCGACCATTCTTTGGTATGTTTCCCCTGCGTTTCGAAGTCCGAAGGGCATTCTAGTGTAGCAATAAAGGCCATGCGGGGTATAGAACGCTTGTGTGGCTGATCTTCTTCTGTCAGGGCTACTTGATTGTAGCCAGAATGTCCATCCATGAATGACAGTTCTTTTTATATCCTTCTACGGCTTCCACCAGCTGATCTATGCTTGGCAGGGGATAGCTGTCCTTTGGACATGCCTTGTATAGGTTAGTAAAATCGATGCATATCCTAACCCCTCCATTTTTCTCAGGAACTACGACCATGTTGGAGATCCATGTAGGGTACTTGACTTCTTTGATGAACCCTGCGTCTAGTAGTTTCCGAAGTTCTTTTTCCACTGCCTTATGATACTCCGGTGCAACTTTTCTAATTTTCTTCCTGAACGGGGGCGTGCCTGGTTTGATGCGTAGCTCGTGTTGGATTACTTTCGGGTCAATCCCCGGCATATCCCCTAGTTTCCAGACGAATACGTCCGCGTATTCTTTAAGTAATTTGGTTAGAGAATCTTCTCTTCTTTCGTCCATTATGGTCCCTATTTTGATCATCTTCGGGTTTTCTTCCGTTCCTATGTTGATTTCTTTTACGGGCTCTACTGGCGTGAACACCGCCTTCGGGTCCCCGAGGACTGGGACGTTCTTTGATTGCTATTTTGTATGTTTCTGTCCTTCATTGGCTGCTGAAGTATTTTTCTCTGTGTTTAGGACATTATCACCTTTTGTCAAACCCCTTCCTGTAGTTTCCTTGAGGAACAGGTCTATGGCCTTCTCTTTCGCTGCTTCTTTATTTTTAATTCTTCGGTTTTTTCGCTGCTCTTCTTGTTCGTTGTTGATACGATCCTGAGTGGCTTGGCACTCTCTTGCAGAGACCCGATCTCCCTTGATTTCCATTACTCCCTCAGGTGTAGGGAATCTGAGATATTGGTAGTAAGTTGCTGCCACTCCCTTGAGTTTATGTACCCACTTTCTTCCAATAATGGCGTTGTAGGGGGATGGGGCGTCTACCACGCTGAATCGTGTTTCTACTTTCATGGGCCCTGCGTTCACCTGCAATACGATGTCTCCCAATGGCTTTGTGGGCGCTCCGTTGAACCCGTAGATGGTGTAATAAGAGGTCATCAGCTGTTCATCATGGAGCTTCATCCGTTTGAAGGCGTCGTAGAATAGAACATTCACTGAGCTTCCCCCGTCTATGAGGATCTTTTTAAGGTTACATCCATCCACTGGTAGTGTGAGGACCAGGGGGTCGTTATGGTCTTCCATATCTTCTTCGATATCTTCAGCATCGAATATAATAGGTGCATCCATCCACTCTTCATGCTCGTCCACCTCTATCCCATCGATCTTATACAATTCGCAGCGGTCCTCGAACTGCTTCCGTAACCTCTTTCCTATCTGTGTTGTAAGTGAGGGCCCTGCGGCTTCAGAACACGAGATGGTGTTGATTGTGTGGTTCCCTTCTGGAAGTTGGACTGGCTTGGTTCGTTTGGATCTATCCTCGGCGACATCCTTTCGTATGTAATGTTTGAGCTCGCCAGCATCAATCAATTTTTGGATCATTATTTTGAGGTTTTTACATTTTTCGGTCTGGTGTCCGTTGAAGCAGTGATATTCACAGTAATCTTTAGACTTCTCGGTTCTTGGGGGCTGTTTTCCCTTAGACCATGGCCACTCCAGATTTTCCCTTCCTTTGATCTCTCGCAGGATCCGAGCATAGCTAGCATTGAGCTTCGTGTAAACTTGATCTTCGAATTTTCGGTCATCTTTCGTCGTTCATCCCTTCGTTCATTCATGTATTCGTGAGGCCGTGCCACTGAGCAATTCCTTTTGGCCCCATTGGTTTGTTCTGTAGAATTGGTACGGTGAGACCTCTGCGGGTACGCCCTCGGGTTTTCACGCTGGATTTCTTCAAGACGAGCGTGCTTTTCAATAATTATTCGAAGATCTCCCTCTGTCTTGGGCACGCTTCCATGAATCTCAACAAATAGTGGACTCATTCAGTCTAATCCCCACTTGTAGCAGTTGATACTTACCACTGGGTCCACACTTCCTATGGCTTGGAAGATCTTGTTCCATCTGTTAGTGTATTCCCTCGTGGTTTCCTTGTAGCCAATTCCCAGTGAAAAGAGCTTATCCATTCCGGTGTTAACAGCCTTGTTGTACATGTAAGTTCTTAAGAACTTTTCTGCGAGTTGGTCGTATGAGTGGATGGAGTCTGGCGGTAGATTATCAAACCAAGACAATGTCGATCCCTTCAGGCTTGATGGGAAGTATCTACAGAGTACGGCGTCGTTCTGACTCCATATAGCTAAGACACAGTTATAATATCGAATATGTGCAGCGGTATCACTGGATCCGTCATAGCATTCGAAATGTCGGGACAGGGCACTTCCGTGGAATAGGGTTGTTGGACAGGCGATGAGTAAGGGGCGTGGAGTTAGCCTCTCTCATGACCTCTTCTAACCTTCCCCCGCCTTGTCTACTTTTTAATTGCCTGATCTCTGCCATCATTTTATCACGCAGCTCTTCCATCGCGCGGTGGTGCCCTACGCTATTATGCTCGTGATAGCCTGACTCTCCGTCGTTATAATCCGGGTCGGATGCGCTACTTCCCTTAGCCGCGTTTCCATTAGCTGCTACGATGACTCTTCGGTCTGGGTTTGGTTCTGGTGCCTTTGAATTTGCTTCATCGAGTTGTTGGCTTGTATTTGTGCTTAGGGCAATCCGGTCTTTTAAATCCTGGTTTTCTCTGGCAGCAGAGCTACAGCATCTGCGTAAACCTTCTGGCTCTTCTTCAATTCTTCTGGCTCGGCCATCAATCGATATGATTGGTTTGACCCCTGATTGGGAGTCTCAGCTCGTGCTACTACGGCCATGGTGTCGCCTTCTTCTATGGTTTGCACTAAAGGTGGGGGAGGTTCAGCTTCGATTGTTGGCATTTCCAAATCGGGAGGAGTGCCCATATGCGGTGTTAGAGCCGCCGGCACAGTTTGATTCTGCTCGTTTGTTGATGGCATTCCGAAGGTTGGAGGGTGCACGGGTTGGTGTGTTCTGGATTCATCCACCCTTTCTTTTGGTTGGTGAAATTGATTCGCAGCAGTGTTGCTGGCTTCCGCAGCCTTTGGGGTTGTCGCTGCCGTACTATACTTTGTTGCCGCTGCTCTGAGGGTCGCGGCCGCAACGGAGTTAGCGTTCATAGGCGAAGTGATTTCCGCAGTGTCCTGCCTCTGACTGGTCATTTTGGTTTTGTCTCCTTTCTTCTTGCTCCGGGTGATGACCGGGGTTGTCCTTGGTGCTTCCTTTGACGAGGCTTTGGATTTTCCAGCTTCCTGCATCTTTTCCATCGTGGGTCATTTTGTCGCTTTCTTTCTGCACAAGGGAATTTCAAACAGCGAGAAACAGAAGTGTCCATGCGGATCGGGTTAGTTTACGAAATTCCTTACTCCAAGACAGGGAAAAACTGCCCGAGGGCCACAGAGAATTTTTTTTTTTTAAAAAAAAAAAAGCGGGTACGCGGAAATGTGAAAGGATCCCCTTGAAAATGCACGTAGATCTTTTTGAAAATTTTCGAAAACCCATCGGAAAGACAGGTCTGTACGAGATCTAAAAAATGTAAATCCATGGATCTAAGCAATAAATATTTTAACCAGTTTAAATTGCTTCGACAGATACTGCCAGAGCTATCGAAGATAACGGGTGCGTTTTTGAATACGGTAAAGTTAACAAAAGATAAATACTGTTAGAGCTAATGAAGTAGAGCAATCATATGCTAATTTAATATGAAATCACAGGATAAGATAAATCTTTTACCGGGACGAAGTCCATGTTTCTAGCGCCAAATTGTGAACACATAAATCACGCAGGCATCAATATGTTCACAAACAATGTTCGCACTCTAGGTACAGACTCACACGGATAATACAATTGTATTGATTCCTTGGCTCAAAACCTTCGGGTTTATCATAGCCTCATCCAATAACATCGCGAGGGGCGTTTACGCAGGGGAAGATAAAGAAAACGAAGTATAAAAATAAAACTCATGGAGCGTTAGGTGAATATAAAGTGCTGAAATGTAAATAAGACTGGGATTTACGTGGTTCAGCACTAAGGCCTACATCCACGGGGTTGTTGTTTCACTATGTACTTGATGGTTACAGAGATAGTCGAGTGACTTTGGAGTTTACGTAGGTCTGTATATTGTAAAGGACAAACTTACACTCACAATCTTTCTCTCTCCTTCTCTCCCTGATTTTTCCGATCCCCTCACTCTTGGTGGAGAGGGGGTATTTATAGGGTTAGAGTGTGAGACCCATTTCTGAGGGCCGTTGGAACCTTATCTTCTTGTGCTTTGTGTCCATCACGCGGAGGTCTACGTTCATTGCTTGATCACGCAGAGTCATCCTCGTTCGTTCCACGGGCAGATCGACATGTACACTGCTCAGAGTGTTTAATGCGGGTAGTTGAGGCGCTGCTCGTGTCAGACAAGTGTCTTCTGCCCCTGTCACGTCCATGTCAGTTCACCTTCTCTCCACCGTTGATCTTGGCTTCTTTCGGGGATGAGATAAAGTAACTCTTCGGGAGTTATTTGGTGCTCCGCAGTACATCGTGTTTTCGGTACATCTTAACTTCTGCCCTTAGATTTGTTCGGGCAAGGATCCGACGTCGACGGGATGGGCTTCTTGGCTATGGGTGTGTGTCATCATGTTTTGATGACTTTGTCCGCATGCTCTCCACGTATCTTCCTATATACACGTGTTTGATGATAAAATATGTACACACAAGATTCTAATCAGTTGTAGGATTCAAACGTTGTTATGCTAAGAAAAAATATGCACTCCCTAGTTATATTTTACATGTCTATTTTTTGTCGGATAGTTTGCTTAACATGAAATTGGTTGGAGGTGGCGGACTTGATTAGTGGAGGCATTTTGCTTTGAATCCCAAGTGAAACAAAGATACCACGTGCATTAGACTGAGTGACTTATATATGTAATGTGATGGTTCCTTATGTGTAACTCTGTAGAATTTAACTAGACAATTTTCGTTGGATTGTATACTTTCCACTTGTATATTAATATAGATGAAGAAACTTCTTGTTGACACTGAATACTCTTTTGTTTTTCTTTAACTAAGACATTCCCACTCACTCAAGTGGATATGCCGGCAACGTCTGGGGCTTGGCGAGTATTTAAAATCTTTTCTTTAATTTACAAAACTAACAGCTGACTGAGCGGCACGCCTGTGCGAGAATCAATGGTATTATTGTTTTATTTTTCTCTCCATTCCGGTCCTCCCATTGTCATCATGGTATGTTAATTTTTTTCATTTGGAAACTTAGCTACTGTATAGCTAGCGCGTGGGAAATGCTTTCGTATCTTTCTATTTAGAGTTAAAGTCACATTCCCTTTGCGAGAAAAATGGTTTCTGCTTGTGATTACTGTTGTGCTCCATAGGACCATTATATTCTTTTGCTGATATGCGCTAAAATTATTATGCAAGTTGATTTCTTATTTATCACCGTTATATGGGTTGTTTTGGAGAATCCGTGATACGATTTGATAGAAATGCAGTATTCCCTCCCGGTCTGTAAAGTAATTTTTGAATTCATTTTCTTGTTGTATATATATAATCTTTATTTCATAGTTGGGTGTTAACCTGAATGTGATTATTTTTTGGGTTGGGTATTTTGGAAGTGTGGATTGTTTTGGGCATCTCTGGCTTACTCAGAGTAGTACTTTGTTCGTGATTCATTGATGCTGCAAGTGGAATCATTTTACCTCATAGCTGATAAGAGATAGTTGCTGTCGTTATGGGTAGTTCATATTACCTAAAGAAATGACGAACTACGGTCGTACTTGATTTTTTCGAGCAACGGAGAGGGTACGTAAGCAGCCGCTATGCGGTTCAACACAACTATGCAAGGTTGTTCATATCATCTGAAGTGTTGGATGCTGCTTGGCAGTTCATACCATCTATTTGGAGATGATTGCAACCCTAGTTTTTTTATCAAATGTTTGGGTAAGAGGTAGTTGCAATACTGGTTGTTCATACTACCTAATGATGAGATGATCGTTGCCTCTTCGAGATAATTCATATGATAACCATACTGTTGGAGAAACAATTAAAAAAAATACTTTTTAAAGATTTTAATTTAGTGTTTCTTTTGCGAATGAAAACTTATTAGTCCCACATAGTGGAGTTTCCACTCTTTAGTTGTTTTTAAGAGACTTTATAGATTTTTAGTCCCACATAGGGGAGGAGCTCTTCTTAACTTGAGTTTGTCAATTATATAAACAAATTCACTTCTTTTGTAAAAGCATGGAAAAAAAAGGGGTTGCTCTATATTCTAGAGGGACCCCTATATGGTAAAGGGGTTGCTCTATATTTTAGAGAGACCCCTAAGTGGATTCTTTATATTTTAGAGAGATCCCCAAGGGAAAATATTTTGTATTGCTTTCTTTAGCATTCGTGATTTTCCTTAATGTTTTTTCGGAGTTGCCAAGCTCAAGTTGAGCATCTACTACATATGCTAGTAGTAGGTGTATTAGGGTGTTTTATCCTGGAGATATCCGTTCTGCGAAGGCTATAACATCACTCTTGACTGTAGCCGGGCGCTAATGTCTTAAGGACAGCGTGTTGAACACGCGACTCACTCTGTTTTCCAAAGTTTTGCCCTGTTGCTGTTGCGGAGATATGGGGAGCTTGTTCATTTCGTCAAAGCAATTACTTCCACTATAAAGGAGCTAAGTATCAATAACTTTTTGCTTATTTGATTTTTCTTTGTTTTTGATTATTGCACCCAACAATCTTAAGACATTAGTTATTTGTAATAATCGACAATGGTTGGTCTTGTGAATCATGGATGTTAATTGTGGAGTGAAAAAACAAAAAACGAATTTTTGGTCAGCTGTAGAGTTTCGAATTTATCTCTCAACATAGAAGGAATTTCGATGACCCCTTTTGACACAACGTAGTAGACATACTGATAATTACCCGCGTAAAATTTCAGAATTTTTGGAGTTGTAAAAATATTTTTTTTGATATTTTACAAAACAGAAAAACGTTTCTGAAAAATTCTGACAAGCAGAAATTTGTTGTTAACTAAATTAATTTTTGTGGGGTAACCATGAGTTTTTTGAAACGCTGATTCAAACGAAGTTTGTATATCTAGATGTTATCTTCAAAACTCATATTTTACTTTCTGATTTGGAATTGTGATTTGTGAATAAAGGTGTCATCTCCGAGGGACATGGATAATAGCCGCATGTGGTTGGAAACAAATCTTCCAAAGATGGCAAAGGTGAGAACATCGAACGCAACACTAAGCGTGGTCTTCATAATAAAGGTATGTTTCGTAAACCTGAATCTAGCATTACTTTAATTAAGGGTGACTTTTATGTTTGTAAATTCCTAACCATATGACAGTAAATTGTAGACAACGTAAAAACCTTAATAAGTAGTAAGTTAATGTTAATTTAGTTGAAACAAACTAGAATGAGTTCAGTGGCATGATGTCGGAAGTTATTTTAATAACCAATGTGAGAGATATTTATGGGTGGACTTTGGAGCCACTAAGCATGTTTGCTGAAACAGAGACTTGTTCACCTCCTATTAGAGGATAGGGGATGTCGAGAAACTCTATATGAGTAACTCATCTGCAACAGAGGTTGCATAAAAGGAAAAGGTCGAGCAGAAGCTCATATCTGTAATATTCTCACATTGAATGAAGTTTTCATGTTCCGGGCATATGCAAGAATCTTGTATCTTTTTATGTTGTAAATGGTAAAAGATTGAAGATCTTAAGTGAATTTAGAAAACTTGTTGTAACTAAGGGCAGTGATTTTTTAGGCGACGGTTATAAGACTTAGGGTCTTTATAAGCTTAAAGGAAAATCTGATAAAATGAACATAGTTGATTCTTGTGCTTTCTTTTGTGTGACTTTGACATGTAAATTATAAGTCAATGCATAAACTGGATAGCATAGGCTACGTACCCAAATTTAATTTGGATATTGAACACAAAAGTTAAATTCGCGTAGAATCAAAGTATGATAAAAAGCCTTTTAGCAAAATGTTCATAGAAATTCTAAACCCTTAGAATTAATTCACTCGGACCTAGTTGACATGAATCTGGTTCAAACTAGAGGTGGTAAGAAATGGTTTATTACTTTTATAGACGACTGTACTAGGTATTGTCATATATATTTGCTTAGAGGTAAGGATGATGCCTTAGAACATTTAAGATGTATAAAATTGAAGTTGAAAACCAAATGAATACTACCATTAAAACCATTAGGTCTGACCGTGGTTGTGAGTATAAAATTCTGAAAGGAGATTTCTGTTTAAAACATGGCATACTACACGAAGTTACCCCTCCTTATTCACCTCAGTCGAGTGGTGTAGCTGAACGTAAGAACCGTACCCTTAAGGAGATGATGAATGCCATGTTAATTAGTTCAGGATTACCTTCGAACTTGTGGGGGGAAGCTGTCCTCTCAGCCTGCTATATGCTGAACAGAGTACCTTTTAAAGGATCAGATAAAACTCCATATGAACTATGGAAAGGTAGACAACCTTATTATGCATACTTCAAAGTGTGGGGGTGTTTGGCTAAGGTTGTCATCCCTAAACCTAAAATAGAGGACCCAAAAATATAGCTTCGTCCATAACGTTTACCGAAACCCCACTCTGCTAAGAAGCTTCATTTAGTGAAATGGACAAAGTTCGTCTGAAGCAGACTTGGGATCATGCTAGTTTACCTCCGAGAAGTAAGACCATAGGATGTAAATGAGTCTTTAATAGGAAACGTAAGATAGATGGAACTGTGGAAAAATTATGAGGCTAGGTTGATATCTAAAGGATATAAACTAAAAGTAGGTGTACATTTCCTTGATTCTAATTCGCATGTGACAAGAATTACTTCCGTTGAGATGCTAATTGTTATTACTGCCATAAACAACTTAGAGATACATCAGATGGATGTTAATACAAATTTTATAAAGCCGTGAATTAGATAAAGAAATTTACATAGACCAACCTGAGGACTTTGTAGTGAAAGGTTGTGAAGACAAAGATTGCAAGTTGAA